>NC_133515.1:22800000-25300000 GCF_049354715.1 Callithrix jacchus
GCAATACCACCTCTATTATATAAGTTAAATGTCTATACACCTGTGTTTATTTCTGGGCTATTAGGTTCTGCTGGTCTATTTTTCTGTACTTGCACCGATACTACACTCTCTTATGAATCTTGGTTTCCAGTTGAGTAAATCCTTCAACCTAGGTTTTCTTCTTCAAAAGTGTGGTTTTTTCCCTTGGCTTTTTGCATGTTCATATAAATATTGGAATCTGTCATGCTAAATAACCTGATAAAATATTGATCAGAATTTCCTTGATTGTACGTGTCTGTGTTAGGGAAGATTAGAATCTGTTACAGTATTGTCTTCTATTCTGTGAATATGGTATACTGCTGCATTGATTTAGCTCTAGCATGTGTGACCTTGGTCAACAGCAATGGCTACAGTGTCTACGAGTCACGTAAGCTTATTTCCCCCTCCTCTTTTAAGACTGAGCTCACTGTTGGAACTCACCTTTCCAGAAGTACAAAAAGTAAAGATGATCAGAAAGGCGTGCATTTCCTCTCAACATGTTTTATGGAGTTGTCTTTCTTTAATTGTTTAGAATTAATAATGGTTAAAGAAATAGTACTATGGAAATTCTTATTTATTTTATTCTATTTTATGATTTTTGAAATTTTTTTCCTTTCAAAATGAGCCTCTACATGCCTTACTCAGTCCCATCTTTCATTGTTCCAAACTGTGTGACTCTCTTTTTTATTCTTTCATATCAAATAGATTTTTCTACCATTCTGCTACTGCTCTTCTAGTGATTTTTGGTTTTTAAATGGTCATGTATACTCTGTAACAACATTTATATAGCAGAGCTATACCATTATGTTGCTACTCAAAGTTTCTAACATTAATATATCTTAATATTTATCTTTGAATTTTGGTTTATCAAAATGGTACAGAGAAAATGGCTTATTCCATGCACATGCCAAAATAGATGTTTTTTCCTTGCATAATTTTTGAAATGTCTTCTTTCTAATTCATTAAATATATGAGAATATATAATGAATTCTAAGTTCTTATTTAATACTCCAATTATTTTAAAAACCAGGGAAAGAGATTTGGGTATATATGTGTGCAGATTTGTGTGTAATTAAAGTATTTATATTCAGTAGTTCTAGAAGTGGTTTTATATGATGTCCTATGCCATCTTTATTTCAAAATTTTTTTTAGAAAAACTCTGGAACTTTAGATTAATTTGCCTGTTTGCTGTACTAAATTTGAGCAACGATAAATTAAGGAAAATTTCAGTAGATCCTTTATAAACTAAGAGAATATTTTACAAGTCTATAAAACTTTATCTTAAAAGTTTATCTTATTGGTAAGAAAAGAATTTATATTTAGAAGAATAGTTGTTTATACATTCATCGTAACTTTTTAATAGTAACTTTTGCTTTTTCATCTAATTAGTCATTCCAAAGGAATCCTCATGCTTTACAGAAACAGAAAAAAACTGTTTACATACCAACTAAAATATCCTGTATTTTTAAAAGTCAGATTTATACTTGTATAAATAGGCATATATATTAATAAAATTGGATAAGAAGATAGCATACTTTATACATGACTCTTCAATATTTATAATTTCTAGGACTGCATTTGTGGTCTTCACTACTGTGCTATTTTAGGTAAAACCTTGCTTTAAGGGTTGAAATTTAACATTTATGGGATATTACTTTGGCTTTAAGTAGTCATGATCTTGAAATGGCCTTAGGACTAAATGAAAAGCGAAATGTTCACACCATTGACATTCTTGTATTTTGAGGGCATTTTATCAGTATGCCTTACTATACCCCAGTTTCCTGGTTCTCGAGAATGCCTTGAAGGTATGTGCAATATAACTAATAATATTTATCCTCACCAAACTTACTTTGCAGGTACTCTTTGAGCACATCAAATTCTTCCATTGCCGCTCTTCTCTGTGCCCTTTACCCACACTTCCCAGCTCACAGCACTGACAACCGGTGAGTCTAGTGATTCTGTCTTCAATGTACTGTTTCTTAAGTTCTCGGGATCCTTTGGTTGTGTTTTGGTTTCATGAAGTATTTCCAAATTAGCATTGCTCTGTTCTTGAACTTAGTTATTATTCCTGACTAAATCTTTTAAGAAGATTCTCTCACAAAGTATTAGACCAGAGGAGAACTTTGGACACCTGATGACTGACCAGTCTTCCGCCATTGTCAGATCTATAGAACTGCTCTAAACCCAGAATGAGGTCAGATAAAGTTGTCTTTAGACAAAAAAATCATCAGGTAGAGGATAGTTGCCCAGGGAAGTTCAGGATACTTTTTTGTGCTATAATTATTTAATTCCAAGAGAAAAATTTGTCTAATTTAGTGGCAGTGTCTGTATGAGTTCCTTTTTTTTCCCTTTTCACATAAATACTGAGAAATTTTGTATAAATGACATAGAAGGGACAAGAAAAGCAAAATACAGCAAAAAAATCAGAGATAGTTGAGAAGTGGCAGTGAGGAGTTGAGCTTCAAATTATGTTGAAGCAGTTAAAAGCTCTGCGTTTTAGGGTACAAGGAACCACCAATACCTCAGTTTCCCTAGATATAGTTTGAGATATAGCAGATCTCTTGCATATGGGGGAAGGGAAGAAAATAGCCCCTTATAAGACACCTGAGTACTGTGCTTAACAGAAGGCATCCCCTATTGTCTGCCCAAAGACAGGTCAAGAGCCCTTTATTATTTAGTGGAGAAGGGCCAGGAGCACTTATCACAGTAACCTAAGCCATCATTTTAAACTACACTATAATGCAAGGACAGAAGAAAGATAGCTGTTTTACAAAAGTAGCCTAATCTGAAATCCACACTCTGATGGTAGGTGCAGCATAAGTGTATTATTGTTAAATTAATACACCTCTGACATGTGGCCCTCATGCCTGTCAATTAGGAAAGATTTTTTGAGTTGTTAAAGCCAGTCATTGGCTAGGGTACAATGGAGATCCATACTCACATATTGCTAGTCACAGCTGTTTGGCTTAGCTATTGTAAACAAAGCCATTTGGTGATAAGAATCTTTGTATAATTTATTAGTGTCAGTTTTTTCTGATATTTATTGATTTATTTTTAATAGATTTATAGAAGTAAATGTATTTGAGTAAGAAGAAAGTTGTTGTCTATAAAGCTTTTTAAAACTGAAGTCTTATTTTATTCTTTTTTTTTCTTGTTTTGAGATGGATTCATGCTCTGTGGCCGAGACTGTAGTGCAGTGATGTGATCTCAGCTCACTGCAGCCTCTGCCTCCTGGGCTCAAGTGATTCTCCTCTCTCAGCCTCCCAAGTAGCTGGGATTACAGGCATGTGCCACCAGGCCTGGCTAATTTTTGTATTTTTAGTAGAGACGGGGTTTCATCTTGTTGGCCAGGCTCATCTTGAACTCCTGACCTCAGGTGATCCACCTGCCTCAGCCTCCCAAAATGCTGGGATTGCAGGTGTGAGCCATCATGCCCAGCCTGTCCTTTTTTAATGAGATCTTAAAATAGAAAAACTTTTTTGTTTTTACATTCTAAAATAGAAATCTTAGTTTAAAAACTTTTTGAGAACCCAAAAGAAAAATATCGCCATACCCACATAGATGTTTGATATTTCAAGGACATGTGTGTGTGCACGCACACACGTGCGCAATCGTGTGTATGTAGAAGAACTTTGCTGTCTGAGAACAATTAACATCCTGTCTTCCCTCTTCTTTCCTATCAATCCTTAAGGAAAAAGAAAAAAAAAAAGAAATAGAAATAAATCTCTTAGAAGATAAAAAGAGATGCCTGTGTTAAGTAGAAAGGGATATTTGAGAGTAATTGATTTTATAAGTGATCAGTGTGTTAGTAAATATTTTCATGTTATGAGACTTTTTACCTTCCTCTAAAACCTCTTCACTGTAAAAACTAAAGTAAAGAATTATTGGGTCAAAGACCAGTTATATAGAATTTTTAAAAGATAATTTCTCCATTACTTTTTAGTAGAAGCTCATCTGTCTTTAAGATTTCTGTTCATTTGATGATACTGCTTGAGCTTCTGTCCTGTCTCAGCTTATGGGTAACAGCAGATTGCAGAGCTCATATTGTCACATTCGTTTGTTCCCCCCACAACCCGTCTGTTTTGTGAGCAGGTATCATCTCCAGGCTCTTCGGCACCTCTATGTGTTGGCCGCAGAGCCTAGGCTTCTAGTGCCCGTCGATGTGGACACAAACACGCCCTGCTATGCCCTCTTAGAAGTTACCTACAAGGTATCTCTCCCTGTCATTTACTTGTAATTTTATTACCTCTCATCCATCTTTGCATATTTCAAATGTGTTTTCTAGTAAAAGGTGACAAGTAGTGAGTTGAACTTTCATAAAAATGGAAGCTTCCAAAGTTGTTGTGTATACTGCCAGGCCATTCACACTCATTTATATTCTCTGGGTATCATTTTTTAGGGATTATCTGCTATTCTTTTGTCCTTAGAGCTTATAGTTTGAAAATGTCCCTGTTAACTTTACATGACCGACAGTAGTGTTCTATAAAACTAATTGAGTTAGACTCATTCTAAGATTTGTTAGCTGAATACTTTAAAACCCAAAATTTTATATTTGATGAGAGCTTTTATTTAGATGTACAAATAGATCACAAATCACAAATTGTATGTCCTTCTTTCATTCAGCAAATTATTAAGTACCTTCTGTGAATGAAAACTGTGCTAGGCTCTGGGGTACAAAATGAAATGACATTGTCATGTTCCTTAAGGATCTTCTGTCCCCTGGGGAGCTAGGCATGGATACAATGAGAATAGAGTGTGATAATTGGAGATGTGTGTGGAATGCTGGGGAAGCAGAGAAGAAGCATTCTCACTTAGTTGTTAGCTACAGTGTTGAGGAGGCTGTCACAGTGGACAGTATTTGGACTAGGGCTGGCTACTGAGTGGAGCTCCTTCCCAGTGGAGAAGGCAATGTGCAGAAACCCAGCAGCATTGGAGCACAGCCTTTGGTCCTGCTGACCTGTGAGGAGCAAGGCTTGAAGTGGTGGGAAGTGACGCACTGTGAGGAATTTAGACAAAGATTTGAGTACCAGAGAGGATTTTATGTCATTTAAAGGTCTCTGTATAAACTGTGGGGACGGGGGGAGGTATAGTGTGGAGATGTTTCTTTGTTGTTTCCACTGACTGACTACCTAGTGAATTGTGGCTGGACTTTTATATTTGTAAAGGGCACTCAGTGGTATGAACAAACCAAAGAAGAATTGATGGCTCCTACCCTTCTTCCAGAACTCCATCTTTTGAAGCAGGTAAGTTGCTTTCTTCATGTATTGTAGTAGATAATAAAGCTGCAGCAGGAGGAAAAGTCAGGAAGAATAGAGCAAGTCTTGTCTTAGAGATCTGTATTGTTAGCTTAGGTGGCCTCAGAACATGATTTACATTCATTTTTTGTCTGGAAATGAAGCTTGTTAACTTCCTCATGCCTCTTTCTCGCTGTTATTGTTTAACATAGGTTTCAGTTTGTCAAATGAGCATGTTTTTCAGCTTTGGCTTGATTGTGTTTACGTTTATCTTGGCAGATTAAAGTTAAAGGCCCAAGATACTGGGAACTGCTCATAGATTTAAGCAAAGGAACACAGCACTTGAAGTAAGTACACTGAATTTCTCAGATACACATTTTAGGAAGTGAATAGAAGAATACAGGATGGTATAAATTATAGATTATTATACAGAATGTGAGTCATCACCCTTTAATCTCATCCAAGACAATATTTAGGGTGTGTCTTCTGTAAAGCAGTCTGTATCTTTGAAACAGGACTTGTGTTAGAAAATGAAAGTTTTAATTTTGAAATCAAACCCTAAATATTTATATTTATTTATTGAGAAACTTACACTGACTTGTGACAGTAATGGACTTATCTCTTGATATATTAACATAAGATTTAGTTCAAGAAAGTTTATTAGTCCGTTTTCACACTGCTATAAAGAACTACCTGAGACTTGGTAATTTATAAAGAAAAGTGGTTTAATTGACTCACAGTTCTACCTGACTGGGAAGGCTTCAGGAAACTTAACTATCATGGCAGAAGGCAAAAGGGAAGCAAGGCGTGTCTTGAAGGGTAGCAGGAGAGAGAGAGTGAAGGGGAAGTGCCACACTTTTAAACCATCAGATTTCTTGAGAACTCACTCACTATCATGAGAGCAGCATGGGGGAAATCTGCCCCCATGATTCAATCACCCCCCACCAGGTCCCTCCCCTGACATGTGGGGATTACAATCTGACGTGAGATTTGGGTGGGGACACAGAGCCTAACCATGTCAGAAAGTAAAACTGATTTATACATCCACAAAAGGAACTTTATTATTGATATAATAAAGTTTTCACTGTTTGTCAGATCACATCATCTGTTGCATCCCTTTACCATTCTTCTGTTAGAAATTTCTCCTACAATTAAGATTATTGTAGATAATATATACTACTCACCTAGTTTATTCCCAGTGGAAATAATCACATGCAGTTATTTTAGAGTGTTGATTATTTTATACCTAAAGTAACATGTCAGTTAAGTCTTTAAATTTCTAAGAAGTTTAACAAGTACATAAAAGTTTTTATAGTTTGGTTCTAATGTGTATTTTTCCAGACTATCTATATATTAGCTGTTTTCTGTATTGTTCTGTCCTTAGATTTGCAGCAATATTTTACTTTTGCTGCAAACCAATTAATAGATATTTAGTACCTCATGTGCCCCAGGCATAGAGCTGGGGGACATAGGGAATACAAAGAAATGTTAGATGAAATGCTACCTTTGAAGCTCACGATTGAGCCAATAGTCAAAATGCCTTTTCTTTAACAAGTTCCGTGAATCTAGACACCACAGAGAAACAGAACTTGATTCTAGGCTTTCTCACAGGGACTGATTTAATCTTAGAAACAGTAAATAATCATCTACCTTAGTGGAAAATGGTAAAGGCTTTGTCTCCTGTGAACATGGTATTGGAAAACACTATTTCCAGCCAAGAACTGCCAATAATACCTTATATGAATTCATTCCTTTTTATTTCAGGTCCATTCTTTCCAAAGATGGGGTTTTATATGTTAAACTCAGGGCAGGTCAGCTCTCCTACAAAGAAGATCCAATGGGGTGGCAAAGTTTGTTGGCACAGACTGTTGCTAACAGAAACTCTGAGGCCCGGGCTTTCAAGGTAGTAGTATTGATTGGTAAAAGTGCAAAGAAATAATTATAAATTGCTAGCTTCCTTGCCCATTGCTGTAAACTTTAAAGGTAGATCTGCTTCCTTTTTCATTGTTGCAGGTTGTAAAGACTGATTGACCTTGGCTCCATTTGCTTTTCATGTGATGGCCATAATAAGATATGGGTCAGTCTAAGTTAAGATCTACATTTAGCAGCAAGGACAGTCACACTATATCTTGTCACTGTAACAACTAATTTAGTAATTTTATTATTAATCCTCAAATTGGTCAAGATTTACTTAATTTCATCCTAAAAATAGAAAAAGTTTTCATTAACTCCATTTAAAAACCATTCTTTGTTTCTTTAATATTGGTGAGGGTAAACTGATGACAGATTCAGACTTCTTTTCTAAGTTTGCTTTATTATTTGCACAGTACTTGACTGCCAGTACAATAGTGTTTGAAATAAGGAAATAGTTACAATAAATGAGGGTAGGAAACAATCTCATTCCCATGCCGAGGTCAGCACATATTTTGCTCTACATTCTTGACTCAGATAAGTTTTCAGCACTGGAAATTTTGTTCCACAATCAGGCATTAAGACTTCTGAATTTAACTTCAGTTTTCTGTAATTCCATGAGCAAATGAGTCCCTGCTGGTGATATATAGTAGAGTAGTCTAAAGTAGTTACGACCCTAAAGGATAGCTAGATGGCAAAAGTGAGGCAGGTGGATTGGCTGAGTTGCAACCTGAGGGCTAAGTTAGCATTCTTTGTTCTTCCAAGTAAAGAGACAGCAGTTTATAAGTTCAACTCATACTTCATTTTAGGTCAGTTACATATGACTGAGCCTTTATAATGGTTCCCAGGATTGAAATGTATAAATAGTTTCCAGGGTTGACATTGGTTAATTTTGTTTGACTATTCAGTAAGTTATTTATGAAATACTTTTGAAGGATATTTGGACGAAGTTTAACTTAAATTTGTACTATTGCTTCTTTTAAAAATTAGAGCATATCTCAAAGACTGTAACCCAATTTGTAAAGAAAATAGGTAAGTTTAGACTTGAGTTTGAATGAAGAAAGTATATAAAAATTAAAAGATATCTCAATTCCCTGCCTACTGGAAGTTCAGAAGTAAAATATAAACCTCAATGGAAAATAGTAATACCTTCATATTTCATTTTCAGTCTGAAACCTTGAATGATATTCTATTTTTTCCCAAGTTTAAACAATTGTGGTAAACTGGCCGGGCGCAGTGGCTCACACCTGTAATCCCAGCACTTTGGGAGGCCGAGGCGGGTGGATCACGAGGTCAAGAGATCGAGACCATCCTGGTCAACATCGTGAAACCCCGTCTCTACAAAAAAATACAGAAAATTAGCTGGGCATGTTGGCACGTGCCTGTAATCCCAGCTACTCGGGAGGCTGAGGCAGGAGAATTGCCTGAACCCAGGAGGCGGAGGTTGCGGTGAGCTGAGATTGCGCCACTGCACTCCAGCCTGGGTAACAAAAGCGAAACTCCGTCTCAAAAAAAAAATGTGGTAAAATGCACACAATTTGTCTTGACCATTTGCAAGTTACAGTTCAGTGATATTAAGTGCATTCATATTCTTGCACAACCATCACCACCATCCGTCTCTAGAACTGTTTCATCTTGCAGACCTGAAATCTATACCTATAACAGCAACTCCCCATTCTACTCCCCCGAGTCCCTGGCAACCACCATTCTATTTTATGTCTCTATGATTTTGATTATACTAAGTGCCCCATATATGTGGATTCATACACTACACTATTTATCTTTTGTGGTTGGCTTCACTGATACTCTTTTTTCCTTAACTTTTCAGTAACAATTCTAGTTTCTGGTAGGCTTTTTAATTAGTCAGTGAAGGAGGGAAAAGCCTTTTTTGGGTTAATTGTGTAAACAGGAAGAACTGTTTGTTATTGGCCTCTTGATAAATTAGTAGCTCATGTTAACTTGTGCAAAAGCTTCTTGTAACTTCTTGGCAGAACAGGTTGATGAAGCTCTAGCAAGTTTGCACCATCTTTGGGAAGGTTGTGTGACAAAGGGAAGGCAGAACTGCATATATTACAATTTGAGCAGTAAGGAAAATAATCTTTTGTTATCTTATAGTGTTGTTGCTCTTTGTCTTTTTTAGCCAGAAACAATCTCAGCATTCACTTCCGATCCAGCACTTCTGTCATTTGCTGAATATTTCTGCAAGCCAACTGTGAACATGGGTCAGGTATATATTCTACGGTTTGCCGAGCTCCAGGACTAGAATTTGTTATTATTTCTATGTATGGGTCACCAAAAACATCTGTACTATCTATATCTATCCTGGAGATTGATGACATGTGCCACATTCGATGACTTTTGCTTGGCACATATAGATTTGCATAGCCTAAAACTATTAAATTCAGTAACTTTCTACCTTGATAGCAGAAACAACTTAAAGTTTATTAGACATTACTTTTGACAGCTGATAGTTTCTGTCATGTACAAGAATGATATCCATTCATATTCTGCTTTATTTTTTCAGTGTTTACCACCTTTCTCTTGTTTTTATGTAATTTCATTAACTGTTTCCTCTATATATTATAATCCTTCTTTTTATTATTCATACACCTATTGTCTTTAAGATTCCAAGGGTGCTTAGCAGATTTTTCTTATTTTTTTGTTTTTTGAGACAGGGTCTCTTTTTTTTTTTTCTGTTGCCCAGGCTGGAGTGCAGTGACATGATCATGGCTCAGTGTATCCTCGACTTCCCAGACTCAAACCATCCTTCCACCTCAGCCTCCTGAGTAGCTGGGACTATAGACATGTAGCCACCATGCCTGGCTAATTTTTTTCTTTTTAGAGATGGAGTCTCACTATATTGCCCATGCTGCTCTCAAACTCCTGGGCTTAAATGATCCTCCCACTTTGGACTCCTAAAGTGCTGGGATTGTATAGGCATGAGCCACTGTGCCTGGCCCAGATCTTTGATTTAATCCACCATACAGACGAGGAAAGATTGGATGTAGAATTAGATATCTAGGATTGATAGCCTATTGTTTACAAGTGTATGTGGCCTTGAGAAAATTTCTCAATCTCTCCAAAATGTAGTTTCCTCATTTCTAAAAGTGATTGTAATAGAACCTACCTTACTTATAGTATTGTTTTGAGGATTAAATGAAATAACCTTCCACTCTCATGTTTATTGAATCTTTACTATATATTGGATACTCTGCTAAGAATTTAATTGTGACCCTGAGGGTAGGTATTTTATCATTCTGGGCTTACAGATGAGGAAACTGCCACTGAAAGATGTCACATGCCCAAGATCACACAGCTAGTAAGAGCTGGGCTGTGCACTCAAGGTCAGGAGTCTCTGATGAAGCTCATGCTCATGCCCACCCTTAACCCCAGCTGGACTTTATTCTGGTGCCTCCCCCAAACTTGTTCTGGTCAGTGTTTTTTTCTTGCAGCTTTGTTACTATGTTTCCTTTCTGGATCCTACTCTTCCCAGCCCAACCCAAGGCATATAGCTCTGTCATGTCCTATCTACTCATTTTATCGTAGTTTGGTACATGCCTCTCTTCTGTAGCATTTACTATCCTTAAGTGTCTCTTGGGACTTAATTTTGGTTGTTTTTTTATTAATGTTTAATGTTACATGTGCTATACCTTTTTTTTTTTTTTTTTTTAAAGATTGTAGTGTTACTCTTATGTCATTTATTATAGAACTTAAGAATGGGCCACATTAGTGCTATATAATTGGTTTTTGAATTGAATTGAATATACTTTGTGCTACAAAAAACTTCTGATTTTCTGCAGAAACAGGAAATTCTGGATCTCTTTTCTTCAGTACTCTATGAATGTGTCACCCAGGAGACCCCAGAGATGTTGCCTGCATACATAGCAATGGATCAGGTATGGATCCAAAAATCTATACCAATTCTGGTGAGATTTGTCCTGTATTTCAGGTAACTCACTGATCGGTGTGCTAAGGTGCCTAGTATCCTTCCTTTTAGTTTCCCATTTGCTTTTGGAAATTTAAGAAAGGAAACCATAATAAATTTGAAAGCTCTCAAAGATCCAAAAAGCTTGGGCTTTATGTTGACAAAAGTGCCCCTTGGGGGGCTGTCTTCCTTTAAGGGTTCTCATTCCTCCCTTTTGTCCTCCCCTCACTAGGTGAGGAGGAGAGCACTCCCTCCCTCTCTCCCATTTTATCCTTGTCTCCCTCCTGGCAAAGCCTCTCTGTGGAAGTCTGCTTGTAAGCAGTTAGTGAACAGTGCCCTAGCGATGGCAGTACTGTGAAATTAGACCTGTGTGATGAAGCTTGCAACACGTTACAGAGTCCATATGTAGTGATCTAGGGAGTTGGAGTTCATTTTTAAATTTCTCGTTTTATTGCTATTTTAAGAGAGCCTAATGGGGTAGTGCAGAAAATAATGCTTAATAATGTTCTTAAAGAATCAGACAAATTTATTCACTTTAGGCAAACTAGTAATGCGTATGCCTTTTCAATATTCTTTCAGACCCAGATTTGCAGTTAAGTCAAGCCAGTAGTTTTCTAAGGTGGCAAAAATTTGCCTTGGTATCTTAAAAATACAGATCCTCCAATTCTATGCCTCATCTATTGAATCAAAATAGATTCTGAGGTGAGATCCATAATCAAGTTTTAAACAGCTCTTTAAGTGAATATATTAAGTTTACAGCTAAGCATCTGAGACTCAGTGTCTAAGAGAAATAACATTTAATGGTAAAATAATTTGCTGGAAAGCTGAATGGAGAAATATGTTCAGTCAGAGGATAATTCCTCCAAACCAGGAAATGCACAGTGTTAAATAACATCATTAATTAAAAGCCAAGTTCCAATATAACTAAGTAGGCACAGAATGCTGTTATTGTCTGGAATCCACCCTTTTTTGGTTGGAAAGTATGGATATATGGTATCCATGCTGGCACTGCTTCTCACAGTGCTTTTCTGTACAGCAGCCAAATAACAAGTTGTGTTTTTAAGTTGCTGGCTGAGAATGTGTCCTTTCACTCTCTGAACCCTCACCCCTTTGCAGTCATGGGCAGGTCTTTATGCATGAATATCTTCTCTGGTTGCAGCTGCAGTGACTTGCAGATGGATCTCAAAGGCAGTGTTAGTAGTGTTCTTCTTGCCCTCTGCCCCCCCAGGATCCCTGTGGTGTCATTGTACCCGGCTTGAGTTTCCCAGAGGTGACTGGCCGTGACCTGTTGGGTCTTGGTTATTCGGAGCTTTTGAGCCAAGAATGAGCTCATTCACCTTTGTTACTTTTCCCTGGAAGCTGCTCACATAGAGCCATATTGAAGGAGGTGAGCCATGCACCTGTACCCAGTGATGGCTTTGCTATGGGCAGACTGCACCAAAACACAGAATCGATCCCCCTCCAGCCTTTATAATTAGGAACCACATTTAAAGAATACTCAGTATACAGCCCTGATGAAGAGACAGAGCACTCCATTCTTTCATTAAATGGATTGTCGCCCTCTTTCCTCTTCAAGGCTATAAGAAGACTTGGGAGAAGAGAAATGTCTGAGACTTCTGAACTTTGGCAGATAAAGTTGGTGTTAGAATTTTTCAGCTCCCGAAGTCATCAGGAGCGGCTGCAGAACCACCCTAAGCGGGGCCTTTTTATGAACTCAGAATTCCTCCCGGTTGTGAAGTGCACCATCGATAATACCCTGGACCAGTGGCTACAAGGTAAGGGTAGCATTGTAGCATTGTGCTCTTGTGCTTTTGAGATACATTTGGCTCAGGCTTTTCTGTTGTAACTTTGTTTACAACAAAGTAAGCATGATACATCTGAGTGTAAGCAAGAATGGCTGTAGATTTAATGTTTCCAGCTAGATGAATTAGACTTTGATTATCTACTTCAGCTTCTTTAGAAAAATACATCCCACCCAGACAGAGCATAGTTACAGCTTTTTTTTTGAGATGGAGTTTCACTGTTGTTACCCAGGCTGGATGCAATGGCGTGATCTTGGCTCACTGCAACCTCTGCCTCCTGGGTTCAGGCAATTCTCCTGCCTCAGCCTCCTGAGTAACTGGGATTACAGGCACGTGCCACCATGCCCAGCTAATTTTTTGTATTTTTAGTAGAAATGCGGTTTCACCATGTTGACCAGGATGGTCTCGATCTCTTGACCTCGTGATCCACCCGCCTTGGCCTCCCAAAGTGCTGGGATTACAGGCTTGAGCCGCTGCGCCTGGCCCAATAATAGCATTTTAAATACCACTCGGTGCTCAGGACCTCATTCTTTCTTTCCTAGCATCAGATCACGTTTCTTTCCAGTGCCTCTGTCTCCTGTTTCCTAGGGGTGTGGCCTATCACCTACCTGAGTACAGCAGCCATCCCATTTTTGTACTGGTACCCCCTCTACACATAGAGCTAGATGTGTGCTTGCTGACTGAGCTTGTTGTACCAACTAAGTTTTGAAAAACTGGGACACCTCAACTATGCGATGTCACAGTGGTGGCTTTCTATCAGCAGGATTTGTGATTGCGAGGAAATTGTTTACTCATTAATGGTGTAGAAATGATTCTGACCTATACAAGGCAAGTGGTGAACACTTTAGATTTACAGAAATTTATCTTATGTATCTTGGAGCTAATTTTCAGGAGTACACTCCTTGATCTTTCCATTCTTTTTAGTTCATTTAAATGCCTCCAATAAATATCTGACAGTTGCTTGCCTTGGGTAAATACTAACCTTAGTAATAGCAATAGAAACAATTCTTGCTTTGATTAGTGAAAGCTATTGATAATCAATAGAACCTAAACATTCGAATATAATTCAGTTTAAAACTATCTACCTGTAATACTAGGAAGAAAATCTCTGAAAAAAAATCAAATTGTAAACTAGCTTGTGAGGTATATACTTGGAAAGCCTGATTTCAGACTTTGTTTTCTTAATTTAACAGCTGCATTTGATTTGTCATTTCCTGTTCAGATTCAAAGATCATGTAGCTTAAAAATTTTTTTGGTAGTCATTTTTATTCTCATTTTTGGGAAATCAAAGTAAGTTATTTCATAGATTTCGGTGTTTCATTTTTATTCATTTTATCACCTATAGCAGACCTTTGCTATTGATAAGAAATATGTCCTTGCTGGGCGCAGTGGCTCATGACTGTAATCCCAGCACTTTGGGAGGCCAAGGTGGGTGGATCACAAAGTCAGGGGTTCAAGACCAGCCTGGCCATGGTGGTGGGCACCTGTAATCCCAGCTATTCAGGAGGCTGAGGCAGGAGAATTGCTTGAAAACCTGGGAGATGGAGGTTGCCCTGAGCCATGATCGTGTCACTGCATTCCAGCCTAGGCAACAGAGCAAGACTCTGTCTCAAAAAAAAAGAAAAAGAGAAGAAACACATCCTTAAATCTTTGCAGATTCTCTGTTTGCACATTTCACATAATGTATGAAACTGGCAGTGACTAGAACAGTCTGCAAAACAGGGCCCTGATTGTCTTGTTGCTCTTAAGTGCATTTGGTGGTTTCCAGCATTGCTCTGAGCCTCCACTGGATTTGATTTCCCACTCAGATTTATCAAAAATGTGTTTATTTTCTAGTGAAAAACTAGAGATTTTTTATAAAAAAACTTCTGAAATATATGGTCTCCTCTCTTATAAGCACTAGCAGTTGGCTTTGGGGTAGAGAACAGTATATTAAGTGAAAATTAGAAATCGCATTCATGTTTGTGTGTGAGTAAAAATCACGGATGCATATGTGGACTTTCAGGGTCACTCACTAGCTGAGATAGCCCATTGAATCACTACACTAATCTGAAAATGAAGCCAGTTAATCGTATTTTATAAATGTTTTAGACAGTATTTATCTCCTCAGATTATAATTTTGGGCAGAGAAAGTAGGTTTCAAGTTTAAGAACTTTAAAAAGTTTTTTTAACTTTTTCATATTTTGTTATGGAAATTTAAAGAATATACAGAGTAAGTAGACTAATATAACAAATCCCATCACCAATTTCAGTAGTTACCAACATTCTACTATTTTTGCATCATCCTTACCCTCACCCATTGCCACACTCAATTTTCTGAACTGTGCTGTTTTACTTTCCCACCAGCAGTAGGGTACAATGCAATTTTTGGCATTGTCCTTTTTTATTTTCTTCTAAAACTTGTCAAGTATAGTAGGAAAGCAAAGTGAATCCAAAGCAAGCAAATAAAAGCAGAAACCAATGAAACCCCAAACAGAAAAACAATAGAGAAAATCAGTGAAACAAAATGCTAGTAGACATGAGAAAGTCATTGTAGAGAGGCTGAACCACGATGCTCTCCTTCATGATGAGCTATTCAAAGAAGAATCTCGTCTGTTCTCCTTTAGTCCTTCTTTCTCTGCTGCCTCCCCCAAACCTGAATGTTTCTGCCTCCCGGTAGACTGACATCCTCATAACTGTTCAGTGGAGTCTAGTTTTCATGTTGCTCCATCTCTACAATGGTGAGGCTTCTAGCTACATTTTGCTTCTTGAAGTGGACCTCCCTTGACTTTGTGACAGCACATTTTCCCCATTTTTTTTTTTTTTTTTTTTTTGAGATGGAGTTTCCCTCTTGTTACCCAGGCTGGAGTGCAATGGCGCGATCTCAGCTCACTGCAACCTCCGCCTCCTGGGTTCAGGCAATTCTCCTGCCTCAGCCTCCTGAGTAGCTGGGATTACAGGCACGCGCCACCATGCCCAGCTAATTTTTTGTATTTTTAGTAGAGACGGGGTTTCACCATGTCTACCAGGATGGTCTCGATCTCTTGACCTCGTAATCTACCCGCCTCGGCCTCCCAAAGTGCTGGGATTACAGGCTTGAGCCACCGTGCCCGGCCTTTTGCCCCATTTTTAAAAAATCCTCTTTTACCATTCTTTCTCAGTGTATTTATCACATTTCACTGTCATTCCTTTGCTGACCCTTTGGAAATCATCATTGCTCCTTTCCCTCCTTCCCTTCTCCCCTCCTCTGCAATAGCTGACCCATTGCTGAAGTCTTTGAATCCTCATCATTGATATTTCTTGAATTTGTCCACATTTTACTACTTCTGCCTACAACAGAATGATTATTTTGTGCCTGGACCACTGTTATAGTCTTTTTTGTTTTGTTTTGTTTTTGAGATAGAGTTTTGCTCTGTTGCCCAGGCTAGAGTGCAATGGCATGATCTCGGCTCACTGCACCCTTCACCTCTCGGGTTCAAGTGATTCTCCTACCTCAGCCTCCTGAGTAGCTGGGATTACAGGTACCCACCAAAGTGCCTGGCTAATTTTTGTATTTTTAGTAGAGACAGGGTTTCACCATCTTAGCCAGGCTGGGTCTCAAACTCCTGACCTTGCGATCCACCTGCCTCAGCCTTCCAAAGTGCTAGGATTACAGGCATGAGCCACTGCACCTGGCCCGTTACAGCCTTTTAAATAGCCTCCTTGTTTTTTGTCATCTCTGTTCTAATCATCTCAAGTTAACTGACAGAGAAGTCTTTTAAAGAATAAAATGATCTAATACTCCTGCTTAAAGATTTTTCAAAGGCTCCTGATTCAGTTGTGAAAGAAATCCTTACTGTGTGGCACCAGTAAGGTGCCTGTTTTCCTCAACAAAGCCTCTTTTACACCAGTTGCTCCTCACACCACCCCGGCCCCTTCCACTTCCTCAAAAGCACTGAGCTCCTTTTCATTGTGGGGCCACTGAATATGCTGTTTTCCCTCCCTAGAACCTTGTCCTCTCATTCTTCATCTGCCCAATTCATATTCATCCTTGCTGCCTCAGATTTAATGACCTCTCCTCCAGGACCACTCTACCATAGGCAGCTTTCCTGCCATCCTTTAGCCTGCTTGCTCATGCTCTCACCATTTTTTTGTATCAATATGCCGTTGTCTGCAAGTAACAGAAGGCCTGACTTAACCTGTCCTTAAACAATAAGGACACAAATTATGTTATGTTATTACAAGCCCGGTAGGATACATAAAGGGTCACCTTGTTCCAGTGTCTTCAACTCCATTTCTCTGAGGTTCCATCAACTATATTCTGTGCCATGACTTTATCCTCAGTGCTTTTTTTTGGATGGTAATCAAATGGCTGTAACATGTTCCCCTTTAGCTCAGCATGATGCCCAGAGGAAGAACAGAGTTGCTTCTAGGAGCTTTGTGATAAGAATGGGGGAATTGCTTTCCTTGGAGCCTCCAGCAAGCATGTCATTAAAATAAGCACCTCCTCATGTTTCTAGCTCGAGTTGCATCTGATGCACACTCCTCAATCTATCCCTGTGGCAGAGAATGTCTCTTATTGAAAAAATAGCCTAGGTTTGCCTGTCTCTGAAGTAATACTGAATCAGGGGAATGGGATTGCCTTGATCACCCAAGACCAGTGATTCTCAAAGTGTGGTTCATGGAGCAGCATGACCTGGGAAGTTATTAGAAATGGAGTTTTTCTGGCCCTACCCAAGACCTGCTGAATCAGAAACTTTGCTCTGTTGGGGGAGTGGGGCCCACTCATCTGTGGTTTAACAAGCCCTCCAGGTGATTCTGATATATGTTGAAGTTTGAGAACTTCTGGCCAAGACTAATATGGATACAGTTCTGGAGCTGAATCAGCCCCATCAAATATTATAATACATAGTGGAGGGAAGGGTGTGACAAGGGGTATTTCAGGGAGACAACCACATGACCGCTGTACCTTTGTAGCACTCAATTCATAATTATGCATCAGTTTGTGTCATTATTATTATTTTTTTTAATTGCATTTTAGGTTTTGGGGTACATGTGCAGGACATGCAAGACAGTTGCATAGGTACACACATGGCAGTGTGTTTTGCTGCCTTCCTCCCCTTCACCCACATTTGGCATTTCTCCCCAGGTTATCCCTCCCCAGCTCCCCCCCCGCCCCCCGCTGTCCCTCCCCTATTCCCCCCAATAGGCCCCAAGTTTGTGTCATTATTTGTATAATATCTGTCTTCCCCAACAACACTCTAAATTCTTCAATGACAGGGACTCAATCTAGCTTGTCACAGTGGCCTCAATACTGACCATAGAACCTGCTTTAAATATGCTATGTGTTCAATAAGTTCTTGAAGAAAAAGTAATAGAAATAAGGTATTTCTTGTTTCTCTCAGTTCTGTCATCTGTTGGTTCGATTCCATTTGTGTTTCTCTCACAGCTGGGGGTGATATGTGTGTGCATGCCTACCTCAGTGGGCAGCCCTTGGAGGAATCGCAGCTGAGCATGCTGGCCTGCTTCCTCGTCTACCACTCTGTGCCAGCTCCACGGCACCTGCCGCCTTTAGGACTAGAAGGTAATCACATATCTAAGTCCTCTCTTAGTACCTCTATTACCCACCCCTTTATGTTTTAGTTTCTTGGTGGGAAGAGTTTCTAGTGAGTTACTGTCCCTACTTTGACTTTTCTCTTCATTGATATTTCAGTGTCATTGTTAGGAACTGTCTTGGAAGAGAAAAGAAAAAATTATCAATTTTATATGTGAATAACTCATTTTTATTCAGAAAAGGATGGATTCTTCTTTACAGAACCCCAAACACTGGTCTATACTAATAAATGAAATATTCCATAGTATTATTCTCTCTTCATTGATTTTTTATTAAAGTTACTTCTCTTTATTTTCTGGGATTTCAGTTGGGTTTTTAAAAATCACACATAATCGTAATTTCTAATAATATAAAGCTTTACAACTAACAAGTACCTAATTTTGTGTTTGAATTTGTTCGTAATAGTTTAAAAAATTAATAGCGTTAGCACTGATTGCATTTTTTAGGATATAGAAACAGATAAAAGATGTATCCATTAAGCTGAATACTAAGATGTAATGAATTCAAAGCACCCTTATTTATTTATATGACTTTTAAATTGTTGCCCTTTAATTGAGGCTGAAATGATTTTTTTTTCAGAAGAGCAAAGATTGTTCCATTTAATCATTTAAACTTGATGTTTAATTACATTACTGTTTTTTTGCTGTTTTGCAAGCCTCCGATACAAGTTTACTATCTAGAGACTTCTAGTTATGGCCATGATGGAATTGCTTGTAATGGACTCACTTGTCCTCAAAAACAAATATAAAAGCTGAACAAAATACATAAGAAGAGGGAATTACAACAGGGAGAGCTTTATATTCGCCCTAGCTTCTCCCCGAAAGGCATTTGCCAGTTTATAGCACAAGAAGTAGAGTCCCAGCAAAAATGCAGCAGTGCTGCTGGGCTGAGGGGCCAGAGGTTGGGTTTGTGATTGCTCAAGAGCCTAGAACTTGAGGAACAAAATCTCAGGCAGGAGAGACCAATAGGAATCATAACTCGAAGTCTGGATGTACTTTTTTCTTGTTACTTAATGAAATTTTAGCCTGCATATACATGGGATAAGACTTCAAGATATCTAGCAGAAGCCACAAGGCCAAAAATTTAAGCAAAAATGTCAACAGCAGCATAGGACTGAGGAGGCAAAGGGTGGAGTTCAAGGCTGGTTGAAGTAAAGTGGCTCTGATCAGCATCCAAGCTTCTTAGGTGAATTAATAGCATGGCCAACCCTTAAGATTGCCTTAGCCTAATTTTAGGTCTGGTCTGCTTCAGTTTTACCTTCACTTCAAGCAGGTCAGACCTACAGTTAGCCTGGAGCAGAACTGAGGTGACTGCTGTGCTTCCTACCCACCTAACAGAAGAAAACATAACCTTCATAGGAGGTTTTTAGTCTACAGGATTCAGTGTTGAATCAAAAATTATGAGACATAAGAAAAGAAACGGATAATGATAGAAACAGACCTATCTGTGATTCAGATATTGGAGTTGTCAGACTGGGACTTAAAATAACTATGACTAACATTTCCAGGAAAATAGAGGGAAGGATAAGGAATTTCAACAGAAACCTGGAACAATAAAAAAGTATTAAATGGAAATTCTAGAACTGAAAAATGTCATAACTGAAACGAAGATTTCAGTTTGGATTATTTGAAGTGAGCTGGAAGACACCTGCTGGAAGACAAGCAGAAAGTAAATAGACTGAAGCACAGAGGGAAGAATGGGAAGGAAATACAGAGAAGAGCGTGAGAGACGTGGCAACTGAAAAAAATCAAACATGCATGAAGTGGAATAAGAGAATAAGAGGAGAGAGAAGATGAGTTAGAAGCAATATTTGAAGAGACAGAAGCTAAGAATTTTGAAAAATGATGTTAACTATTAACCCACAGTGAACCCTAAGCAGGATAAATACAAAGAAAACCACACCTAGTCACATTAATAGTCAAACTACTAAAAATAAAGGAAGACGTTTTAAAGCATAGACTTTCTTTTTAGGCCAGGGTGGACTAACAGAGTTGTTCAATGGTCAACCGTATTAGAACCAGTAAAATATCACTTAGTAATTGAAGGTAGAGAGGCACTTGTGCTCATTATATTGAAAGAATTGCGCGTGTGTGTGTGTGTGCGCACACATGTGTGCGCGTGTGTATGTGTATAAAGAATTACATATATACACATACACACACAAACATATATATATAAAATTAAACAATATTAGTAGTTTCACATATAGTTACAGGCCATTAGTAGTTTCACATATAGTTACCCATTCTAGACTTCAGACTTTCTGAAGTCTAGAATGGGTAAATTCTATCAAATCATATACAGGTTGAGTATCCTTAATCTGAAATCTGAAGTGTTTCAAAATTGAAAACATTTTGAGTGCCAGCATGATGATCAGAGAAAATGCTCATTACAGCATTTTGGATTTGGGATTTTCGGATTAAGAATGTTTAACCAGTAGGTGTAATGCAGATATCCCAAAATCCAAAAAAAATCCAGAGTCCAAAACACCTCTTTTCCCAAGCATTGTGGAAAAGGGATACACAACTTACATTACAGTGTATTACGGAATTTCATAATGTTAAATATTATCTTTGGATAATCATTTTAGAAGGGAAGAATGCCTGTTTTAAACATGATTGTGTTTCTGAAGCTTCCTTGAAAGGAGAGGTATGGCTGAATTTATTTAGAGATGTGACCTTCCCCCCCATTTCTGTTTTAGGGAGCACAAGCTTTGCTGAACTGCTCTTCAAATTTAAGCAGCTAAAAATGCCAGTGCGAGCTTTGCTGAGATTGGCTCCTTTGCTTCTTGGAAATCCACAGCCAATGGTGATGTGACAGTGTTCTGGTGGTGAACGTACCCTGAAACATGACTTCTGAACAGAAAACGTGACCAAACATCAAAGCTAAAGCAATATTTATAAAGTTTCATGGTATAACTAGGGGGAAATGAACTGCACAAACCTCAGTGTAGTTTAAATCTGTTGCTGTCATTAACATTATATGATATATAAAAGCAAGTTAAATTTTACTTTTGTAAATAAAGTTTTTGGTTTGTTTTCAAAACTCTTGGTTGCTTTAGGTTTGGACTGAGAGAAGAGAGCAGGAGTTGCTGGAGTGAATATTTTTAGTCTTAAACTGTGGTGGTGCAGGTGAAGTGACTATGCTCAAAAATGCGAAGTTTTAAAAAAAATCTATGTCATGAAGTTTTACTTTCTGTGGTAAAAGGGCGTTTTCACATTTCCTCAGATGTCACCGTCATCCTGTCTGAAATAAGTTTGTATTTCTGGTGACAATGCCAGACATTCTCATGATGTGATTACCTTAAACAGGGAAGGAGATTTTTACCCTCAGTTGCTCAACATGAAGTGCTGTGGACTGAATTTTGTCCTCTTAGAATTTTATATTGAGGCCCTAATCCCATGTGACTGGATTTGGCCCCAGGGCATTTAGAAGATTCCTAAGGTTAAGTGAGGTCATCATAAGGGTGGGGCCTTAATTCAATAGAATTCGTGGCCTCCTAAGCAGAGAAGAGAGATTTTTCTTTCCCTCTGTGCCATGTGAAGATACGTGAGATGTTGGCCATCTGCAAGCCGAGAAGAGCCCTTACCAGGAAGAGTTGGCCAGCACTTTATCGTGGACCTCTAGCTTCCAGAATTGCAAGAAGTAAATTTCTGTTGTTGAAATCACCCAGTCTGTGGTATTTTGTTATTGCAGCCAGGCAGACTAATACATGAAGCCTGCTCTAAATAGATAAAATAAGAAATTACTACAGAGGGGCCTTTAGAAATTGTATTTAAAAACAAAACAAGACAGTCCCTATTTACAAAAGATTTAGAGAATTCATTTTTGGAATACAAGCCAGTGCATGTGAAAGTCTAAACCAAGAAGACTTTGCTGCCTCCCTCTTGAAGGGTTGAAGGCCTCTCTTCTGTGGTCCCTCGTCCTCATGCTGACCAAATATGGGGGTAAATGTCTCACTGTGTGAGGATCAGCCCAATTAAGCTGTGGGGGAGGACACAGGATCTGATCCCCTCTGTATCGCTAGGGCATACTACCTCCAGCCAGCAGGGGAAGGAGGCAGAGGTGAGGTGGGAGAGGTGGCCACTCTGGATGGTCACCTGGGCTGGCTGCCCACAGATATCCACGCTAGTATACAAAGGTTCCCAAGTGGTGGCCTTTTCTCGCTTCCAGGGGCTGCCCGGGTTTCCCTGCACTCTGAAATACACTGGTTGCTTCTCATTACATCACAAGCTGCAGAAAAAATTTAAAAGCTCTATAGCTGTATCCTTAACTCTTAACCTATTGATAAGGATGGACGTGCCTGCCCAAGATCCTATATCTTATGTCCTTGGGTGAAAGGGAAGCTGGAATAGGCAGTAGAGGCTGCTCTGGGCAGTCAAAGGACCTTCAGACTTCAGGCAAGGAGACCCACTGATCAGACATCTGCATCAAGTGTCAGTGCTAGAAGATCCCTTAGATGGCACCCGATTCTGCCCCTTTTAGAGTGAGATCCCTGTGGCTCAGGGAGGGAGGTTGGCTGCCTCAAAGCACCCATCACAACCTTAATGAAGCTGGCTTTCAACCACACTTCCTATACCCAGCCCTGAAACTGGTCCATCAGTGCCTGCATTCCGAGTCCAGCAGACTCTCAGAAGGAGACAATGATTAAATGTAAGTTAAAAGGACTTGGCACAAGGAAGAGTTTATGAACATTTGAAAAACAGACATACTATCCTTTACATCTTTGGAAAAACAAAGGCTTTGTGTAATTTCTTGGAATTTGATTAACTGAATATTATAATCTGTGTGTTGCTTTCTTGGTCATATTATAACAATCACCTTAGTTTAATTTTTTTTTCTCATAGCTAAAAAGATTTATTTCTATTTTGTGTGATACATTATTATATGAAATCTTAAAATAAGTTATCGATTGATTAAGACAGAGTCTCCCTCTTTTACCCAGGCTGGAGTCAGTGGCAAGACCATAGCTCACTCCAGCTCACTGCAGGCTTAACTTTCTGGGTTCAAGCAATCCTCCTGCCTCAGCCTCCTGAATAAATGGGACTATAGGCATATACCACCACACCCAGCTAAAATTTTTAAAATTTTTGTAGAGATGAAGTCTTGCTATGGTGCCATCTGGTCTCAGACTCCTGGCCTCAAGTGATTCTCCTGCCTCGGCCTCCCAAAGTGCTAGGATTACAGGTATGATTACAGTTATTTTTAGTATAAAATAAAGATTTATACTAAATTCAGTAAAATTTATAAATAACTGAAAAGTCTTAATTCTCAGTGCTTGCCTTGTCTCTGTAGTTAAGGGATCTGTCACGCTCAGGCACTCTTCCTTGTGAAGCTATAGGCCATGTGCTTTAAGAACTCACGTGCGCTAGCTCGTGATCCACACAGTTACATTATTAGGGGAACTTCACGTAAGGACAGAGCTTGGAAGCTACTTGGTGCCCCTCGAATTTCTTTCATTTGTCTTATGTTCATTTTTGTGCATATCAAGAATATTTTAGGCCAGGCACAGCACAGTGGCTCATGCCTGTAATCCAAGCACTTTGGAATGCCAAGGCGGGCGGATTACCTGAGATCAGGAGTTGGAGACCAGCCTGGCCAGCATGGTGAAACCCCATCTCTGCTTTAAAAAATTAGCCAGGCATGGTGGTGTGTGCCTATAATTCCAGCTACTCGGGAGGCTGAGGCAGGAGTATTGCTTGAACCAGGGAGGCAGAGGTTGCAGTGAGACAAGATCATCATGTCATTGCACTCCAGCCTGGGCGACAGAGCAAGACTCTGTCTCGAAAAATAAAAATAAGAGTATTTTAAGTGCTACTTATTGAACCAATTTGGAAATTAAGAGTTTCCTCAGCTGCAAATGTGGGTAAATGTATGCAACTCTGAAGTTGAAGGAAGATGCATTAGCAACTCCATCATGGTCAGCATTCCTAGCTGCCATCTCCCTGCCCCGTTGGATCTAGGGCAGATGAAGTCAAACTTTTTTCACTCCATGTTCTGTGCAAATGTCTGCAAATCCTCAGAGCAGGGCATAGCTGCTGTGTCCAGTGTCACTTCCCTCCAAACTCCTCCCTGTGTTGCACTAATTCGTTTTTGGGTCATCTCACTGCGGCCCATGTGTGGGCTGGATGTCAGTCAGCTTGGCGTCTTCCTTGTCTCCTCAGCTTCCAGTTGTTTTTCCCATGTAGTGCCAGATGAGAGTCCTCCAGTGGGAGATGCCTATGCAGGGAGGGATGAGGAGGATAGAGGAGGAGGTGAAGTCTTTACTCTCCTGCACTGGCTACAGCAGACACAGGGCAGAGGGCACACTCCTGGCTGCAGGAATCTAACACCAGCCGCAGCAGGTGTCACCACTCCTGAGATTCTGGAAGTTTATTTTACAGGAGCTTCTTCGTCCTCTTCCTCCTTCACTTTCCTGTCTGAATCCCTGAGCAAATCCCATGATCCCTTGAGGGATGCAATGACTCAGACATAAACTTGGCCTCATCCCTGAGTCTCACCCAAACCACCCACTGCCACTCAGGGACTAGGCTTTGCTTCTAGAATTTCTAGCCACTTGGTTACCTCCCCTGAGCTCCCAGAGCTATTCACTTTTCTTTTCCATCCTCAAATCCTCAGTTGCTCTCTAAAATGCCAAGATTTCTTTTCAATTTCCTAACCCCTGCAGAAAGTCACCTGAGTGGCACCAATCTCACAGCTGCAGCAGTGGGTCTCACTATGCTTTCAGTACAGCCTTAAATAAGTGTTCAGAGGAAGCTTGGACTGTGGAAATGAAAACCTACCCTGCCACTCATCAGGCTGGTGATTCTATCCAATCCACTGGTGGCAGGCACCTGGGTTGATTCCACGTCTTTGCTATTGTGAATAGTGCTGTGATGAACATGTGAGTGCATGTGTCTTTTGGATAGAACAATTTATTTTCTGTTAGATAGATAGACTCAGTAATGGGATTGCTGGGTCAAATGGCAGTTCTCTTTTACGTTCTCTGAGAATTCTCCACACTGCCTTCCACAGTGGCTGAACTAATTGACACTCCCATCAGCAGTGTGTTAGTAAGTGATCCCTTTTCTCTGCAGCCTCCCCAGCATGTGTCCTTGTTTGAAATTCTTTTTAATAATAGCCATTCTATCTACTGTGAGATGGTCTCTCATTGTAGTTTTGGTTTGCATTTCTCTGACAACTAGTGATATTGAGCATATTTTCATGTTTATTGGCTGCTTGTATGTCTTCCTTTGAGAAGTGTGTTCATGTCATTTGCCCACTTTTTAATGGGGTTGTTTTTTGCTTGTTGATTTGTATAAGTTTGCAAGATGCATTTTGAAAACCAAACACAAACCATTCTGTAAAGCAAGGCCACTTTTCTAACACAGTAGGTACTGAGACGAGAAGAAGTACAGATCAGAAAAATGTATGTAAAACACTCCTCAGCGCAGGGCTGTGGTCTGCAAATGACTGAAGCAAGGAGGAAGGGGCCACAGGGGAGGAAGGAGACTGATAGGGAGGAGAGATGAGGGAAGGAGGGAGGGAGGAGGGAGAGCACTGAGGGGGACACAGCAGCCAGCAGGACTGTCTTCCATGCCTTCGGGCAAGATTCTGTGGGGTCCTGAGACCTGGTTCCAAACCAGAGAGGCACCTTAGAGCCTCACTTCACTTTGTAAGAAATTATCCTAATGCTTGTATTGTTGATAACATACTGAGTTCTCTAATTCACTCTAAAATGACACTTGAATCTTCATTTCCTTGGCTTAAAATAATTTTTGGCCCCAGGAGTGAATGCAGCAATTTCATTTGGTGGCTTTCAGTGCACTGATTATTAACTAAAAAGGAGAGGCAAGCCAGAACTGTCTGCTGAGCAGCCCTTGTCAGCAAGAGCAAATGGGAACAGTTAGTCTTGGCATTGTGGATCATAGCAAACTGCGGACTAGAGAAGTGGTGACTCAGCCTTGCCCTAACCCCAGCCACCCAGGTCTCTCCCTGACATATGCCAAGAGGAATCACTGACTAAAGGATGCATGTATTTCCTCTGGTACAAACCCAGGGTGTCAAACTTCCTGGGGATGGAATTGCTGATGCATGAATGGGGAACATCGTGTGTCCAGGCTTGCTGGTTTGCCATTCAGTGGCCACTCTGAGGAGAGGGACTCAACCCCTTAGCCCACTGTTTCCACCCTAGACTTACAGGACAGCATGGACTGGGTCTCCCAGGTCATAGCACTGTGATCATCTGCAGCTGGCGGTTTCCAGAGGACTCAAGAAGAAAATGTTCAATTCTTGTGGGCTAAAGAGGGCTGAACAGTAACTCTGTTTGATACAGTGTGGCTCTGTGTCCCCACCCAAATCTCATGTTGAATTGTATCCCCAGTGTTGGAGGAGGGGCCTGGTGGGAGGTGAATCTTGGGGTTGGACTTCCCCCTTGTTATTCTCGTGATACTGAATTTTCATGAGATCTGGTTGAAAGTGTGTAGCACTTCCCCCCACTCCTCTCCTGCCAGCCATGTGAAAAATGTGCCTGCTCCCCCTTTGCCTTTCGCTGTGATTTTAAGTTTCCTGGGGCCTCCCCAGAAGCAGAAGCCTGTACAGCCTGCAGAACTATGAGCCAATTAAACCTCTTTTCTTTATAAATTACCCAGTCTCAGGTATGTCTTTATAGTAGTGTAAGAAAAGACTAATACAGTATTGCTTCCAGCCAGGAGTCTTTTTTATGGGACTGGCTGATCTCTTTAATTCTTGATTATGAGATCCCCGGGAACCTTGCAGGTATCAGAAATTTTGTGGTAAAATCAGTTATCCCCATGGAAATAAGGAGGTAAAGAGACACAGTATCTGGCCACTGCAGTTATTTTTTTCTGTAAGAGGCTCCATAGTAAAATTTCCTGTCCAAAATAGCTATGCATGTATAGCTGCAAAACTGAAACATCAGTGAGCAAATCAAGCTGCAGGAGACCAGCCTGTATCTCTTGGATCACTTTTAATGCCTGGCCACCCATCCTGGCTCCATGGGCTTTAATGCTCAGAACCTCCACCCCCCAGGCCCCACCCAAGTGTCCTTCCTAGTCTCTTGGAAGGTTTCGAGCCTGAGTTCTTCTTCCTTGGCATCTAGATCACAAGACAGTGGTTCCCTCTCTCACTGAGGGTGTGTGCTTGTGTCCCTTCCCTCCCTCCCCCTGTTTTTGTCTCTGATTCACGGAAGTCTAATCTCCCACAAACAGTACGGAGCTGGGGTTTGCCTAATAAATTAGTCTGGAGAGCTTTTTTAGTGGCAAGTTCAGATTTATTAATAGAAATAATATGACCAATCTCAGCTGTGTTTTATTTTGTATATTATAGTTGCCGTATATCTTATATTTGCTGTGTGTCTTTATTTGGTCTGTTTTCTTTGCTTTTAAAAATGTGTTGTATTCATTACTTTTGACACTTATAGTGTATTTTTTATTTAGGGAATCTTTGTGGGACTCCTTGAGTCCCCCTTTTCCTTACCTTAGCTGCCACTGCTTTGTTCCCAGCTTTGATGATGCTCTAGGACCCTGTACTGCCATCCCTGATCTCCCCTCATCAGTCCCCTTTTTCTCTCCTTCTCTCATTTAAAAAGTTATTTCTATAATATCAGAGCATATGATTAGCCATCATTTCCTCCCTCTTATTTCCCATTTGTTTCAATCTCATATCTGCCCCCCCGGAGGCTCAATGCCTTCCATCATCCTTTGGCTGAAATTCTCCAGTCGTCTCTTCTTTGAATAAGGCTTCATTGGATAATCAGCGGGTTTCTCAGGAAGGGCTCTGTGTACAACTGCCCCAAGATACCACGTGTCTATGGTGGGCACTTCTCCTCTCGCCTCGTTTGTTTCTCCCATTCCCATCTCCTCCTCCCTTCCTTGCCTCTTCCAGTTGTCTTTGGCCTCTTCCTTCAAGGTCCTCCTCCTCGAAGGTCCAGGACTCATCCTAGGCTTTCCATCCCTTCTCCCTCTTCCCGTCCTCAGCCTCTGTTGTGACTCCTGCTCTGGAGGTCTTTTGGTTCCCTTGGTGCCTCTGAGTTACTGCTAGACCCTCCCTTCCCCAGGACATCCAGGGGGCGAGACCTTTGTTGGCCAATACCCACTTGAAGACTGGGGGCCAGTGTTCCTGTGAGTGGTTTGGCATCTAGCTGCAGGCTGCTGTGGCCCAGGCTCTCCCTGGACCCTGTGTCTTGTGCGATTGAGGGAAGCTGGAGCCTGTGCTGCCCCTCTGTGGCTGCCTGGAGCCTGGGAAAAGGGGCCGCTTCTTTTTTGGGGGAAGGGGAAGGCAGGCATGGCAGGAGCCATAAGAAAAGAGAGGGAGATCAGAGCACAATAAGGCAGACTCCTGAGCGTTGCACCCCCCAGTGCCCATCAGAGCGGAGCTTAGGTCAACTGTCTCTCCCCACTTCTCTTATAAGCGATGTGACCCATGAGGGGCCAACAACTGCTATTTTTCTTTGGATTGAGATCTCAGATAAAAACCAACCACCACATAGGTGAATTGAAGGTTATACCCAACTTGGCTTATCTCAGAGCACTCTTTTTCTGCCTTCTTCTCTCCTGCTGTCTTTTTCCTGGGGTCAGAATAGGCTCCATCACAGCCTGCAGTGTGGCAGGCTGTTCACAGGATTATTCTGATACAACCTTGTGCCCAGGCAAAGTGTTTCTTATGCATTTCACTAGAGGTCTCCCCTCCACTTCAAGTAAATCCAAAGATAAAAACTAAATTTAAACCAAAGAAATTGGGTGGGCATGGTGGCTCACACCTATAATCCTAGCACTTTGGGAAGCCAAGGCTGGTGGATCACTTGAGGTAAGGAGTTTAAAAGTAGCCTGGCCAACATGGCGAAACCTCATCTCTACTAAAAATACAAAAATTAGCTGGATGTAGTGATGTGCGCCTGTAATCCCAGCTACTCAGGAGACTGAGGCAGGAGAATCACTTGAACCCTGGGAGGTAGAGGTTCCAGTGAGCTGAGATGGCAACACTGCACTCCAGCCTGGGTGATAGGGTTAGACTCTCTCTCTCCAAAAAGAAATCACTTTGAAAGGGTGTAATGCTAGACAGGGGACTGGTTTCTATAAATGCCTCATCTATTATGTCCATCCTCACAGTTCGGTATGTGTGTTTTTCCATTTTGCTTCTAGTGATCCAATTTTTTCAGAGACCAGAGAGCCCTGAGAGCTCCTCCTGCCTGTGAGAAGTGAGATCCGTTGAGGGCCTGGCTCAGTGTAGCTGGCTTCCCGGGGAGCAGAACACACACACAACAGAGCAGGAGGTGCGAGCATTCATCTTTCTTTCCTTCGAGAACCACTGTGGTGACAGTCCCTTTCCCACAACGGATGAACCTCAGGGTGTTTCATATATTTATGTTTAAAATTTTAACCTCAGATCAAAACCCTGCAGAGATTATTACCAAGAACAGCATTTGCGAGAGTTTTCCCTAAAAAATTGACATGCAGGTTGAGATCTGGTATTGCACAGCATGTAACTCTATAATCAAGTTCATTTGGAGAATATAACGCTTTCTTACCACTGGAGTTCTCAAAGCCCTCTCTGTGGTAATATGCGTGAAGAAAGTCTAAAATAGGATGCAGGAGGGCCTCCACATGCCCCCCCAGCCCAGGAGGGGCCTTCAGGGGTGCAGAGGATGGGGCTGGCTCAACTCTGCACAGCCCTAGCAGGGCTCACAAGCACCTGGATCATCTGCAGACCCATCCAGGTCCCCCCGGTCATTCCCTTGTCCTGGGAACCTATGGGATGCACTGGCGCGCCCCGACTCCAGACCCAGTGATGTGGATTCTGGGCCTGGATCCGAAAGGGAAATGCAGGGGAGTGAGTGCTGGATGGGGGGCCGGACCTGCTCTCATCCCCCGCCGCCTCTCCAGCCGACTGACTGGCATCCCCCACACACCTCCTCACACAGCTCTGGGGTGACCCAGGCTTGGTACCCCATTACATGGAAGAACTCCCATCTTCAGCTGCAGGAACTCCTTGTAGAGGTCTGGCCAGTGCTCCTTGCCCAGCAGGAACTGGAAGATGCTCCGCTTGGACGTGGGGTTGTCCTCCTCCATGTTGGAGGCAATGTAGCTGTCACAGGAAAAGACAGGAAGCTCGCCTGTCCCTCGAGTCATGGCTGCCAGCTCAGATGGGACAGGAGGGAGAGGTCACATTGGAAGAACCATGAGCCCAGGCAGAGTGTGTCCAGGAGAGAGGGTCTGGGGGAGCCTTCTCTGCAGCTGACCCGATCTACAGGGGCCCCAGGGTATCCTCAAGTCCTAGCCTGTGGGGCCCATGCTGTGCCCAGCCAGAGACAAGGTTCTGGGCTTGACAAAGTCATCTCCTAGGGGCTTCTGTCTTCAGGTAACTCAGTCTCCAGGCAGCAAGTGGTGTTTTCCCCTCTGCTCTCAGTATCTCAGGACCTTACTCATTGCCTTTCCTTCCCCACCACCTTCAGTGGCTCCTGAAGGTCTTGTCTGCTCTATGACCAAGAAGAACAACCTGAGTACATGGGCACAGCAGAGCTGCCCTGATAGGGTGAGGGAAACATGGGATTCGGGGACCTGGGCAGGTTTTAGAGCGAGTCCCTGAGGAGGTGCTCACAGGGCCAGGAAGAAGTGGATCCAGTTGTAGAGATGCCCAGGCAGCCTGACGCGGCCGAAGTACTCCACCACCATGGACAGCAGGTACTGCCGGACACAGAGGCAAGTGTGGAGGCCAGGGAGGAGCAGCGGGAGAGGGCACTGCATGGGCCCCGGGACCTTCCCCACCCAAAGGACAGGGTGCAGAACGGCTCAGGCTGGACTTGCTGTGGGTCTCACATCCCTGTGCTACATTGAGGCAAGCAATGGGAAGGTGGGGAAGAGTTCTCAGTAACTCCAGGCAGGGCAGGGACAGGCAGTGTGCCCTTCCTTCTGTCATTGAGGGTGCATCCCTCTGGGTCTTCTTCCCAGATGGAAATCCTACTCTCTTTGCCTGTCCCCCATGGGGCGGTGACTCTGCAGACCCCTTGTCCCTTATCACTTCAGTGCTGTTGGTACCTTGTCAGACACTTTGAGGAAAATGTCAGCTTCCAAGAAGCTCTGGATAATGGGATCCTCTGCAAAGGAAGGAAGAAGCCATGAGGCCTTGGAGAGGCCCGGCAAGGAGGACCGAGTGTGCGGCTGTGGGATGTTTCAGAAGAAAGGAGGAAAACCTGAACCTTCCCTGAGCTCCTCTCTCGTGGGAGGGGACCCAGCCGCCTTTCCTCCAGGATGTGCTGGGCCTTGCATCAGCAACAACTGCTACTCCCCGCATTGACACAGGGTCAGTTTCAACTGCGCAAATGTTGCTACTGTGCAACAGGGTCACAATGGGATGTGATAGATTCGTTCACTGCAGAGATGTGACTTGGGTCTCAAAGTGTAACAAATTTGCCTCAACTTAAAAGTTTGGACGTGGCCTTGGGTCTCTGTGACCCCTCAACCTGTCACTGCATTATATTGTGGCTGTGCCAAGCTCCCTGTCCCACTGCCGCTGAGTGCCGGGGCTGTGATGGGGAGGTTCATGGCCCTGGGCTCACTGGACTTTGCTGCCTTCCAGAAGATGTGACCTGACCTCTGCTCCTCTGCAGGAGGCCCATCTTTGACTTGAGGTCTCCCCTGGAGGGGCCATTTCTTAGTGAAGACCTGAGAATGCCAGGACCTGTCTGTCCCTCCCCCAGGATGGTGACCCTGGCATAGCAGTGAGAGTGGGCAGCTCGCGGTCAACCCTTTCCTGCCTCTTCTCCAGTAAGCCTGGCCCTCGGAAGAGCCCTGTGCAGCAGCATGGTATCCAGCAGCACTGTCTGTGATGACAGAGGTGCTCTCTACCTGGGCTGTCCTCTATGGCAGCCGCCAGTCCCACGTGGCTGTTAAGCCCTTGAAATGTGATGAGCAAGACTGATAAACTGAATGTTGAAAGTGTGTTTAAATCATGTAAAATTAAACATAAATAGCTACATGAGGCTGGTGATGGTGTAGTGAATGGCGTGACCTCCATGTTGTCCCCCACCCTGCCACACTCATCCCGCCTCTGGTCCTGATGCCACCTTCTCAGACAGACCATTTCTGAGTTTCTGATTTCATTAAACTAGTTGTCCTCCCTCATACCCCATCTCCAGGCATCATGGCCTTGAAACAAATTTCCTTCTCTGCCTGTATCACTGGCTGAGATCAGCCGATTTCTGTATATGCTGTTCGCATTTTGTCTCCTCCTGCTTTGAGCACAAAGAGAGCACAATCTCTCCTGTCCTTTCATTACTAATTTCTAGAATCTTGACCGGTGGGGATCACTGACTGGGTCTCTGTGGGCAGGGGTACAGCCTTTGGTGTTTCAGCCATGAGCCTCTTTTCCTTCCCTCCAGGAACGTGAAGGAAGGAAACACCCATCACACCCCATTGGAACAGGGGCGGCTCTGTGTCCAGGCGTCCTGGGCTTCTTGGAGCCCCCGGGAGGTCTGCACATGCTCCCAGGGCCCGGGGAGCCGCTGGCTCGGAGAACACACCCAGCAGTCGATAGAAGGCTTCTTGGTCGTCATAGCGGTAGCTGGGTCTTCCCCTCTTGTTCATCCTGAGTTTTGTTCCCCCAATATAGTTGACAGTCCATATGTTCCTATTGTGGTTCCTCCTCTGCCAGGACTTCAGGTCAGCAACAGCTCCTGAGGAGGCTGAGCTGAAGGCGGGGGGGCTGCCGTAATGAGGAACTGTGGGAATGACAGACCCCAGTGAGCACAGATGTGACCCACCTGAGCACCCCTGGGCCTTCCCTTAAGCTCACCCTGAAGACCAGATCCTGCCTCATGTGAACAAGGGGATAAATGTTCATGTAGCAGTACCTGACCCCTCGTGCAGGGACAAGGAGGTGGAGGGATGACGAAGGGCACACACCTTCCTTGACATCCCCCACATTCCTCGTCTTCCACCTCCTCTTCCCCTGGGTGCTCTGCTCAGGGATGGCCACTGATGAGGCAGAAGTGGCAGCCAGAGGAGCTGCAGGGAGAGAGGACCCTGAGTGATCATGGATGGGACCCAGTGGGAAACGCTGGGCTCCTCCCTTCTCACTCATTTAGGATTTTGAAAGTGATATGTGAGGGGATAAGGTGAATGACCATCATCCACTTTGCATTTATCTACAAATAAGGATAGGAATCAAGTTACCTACTTACCTTTCTCTGCCAGACAAAAGCTGCTCTCCTCTGCCTCTTTCCCTGGCTCTTTCTGCCTGGAGGATTCCTCTATGGAGACAAATGTGGAATTCTCTGGTCTTCTGTCTTCCATAGCTACAAAAGTGAGCAGGAAAGTGACCTCCTGGCTCACCCTGACACCCTTCGCCCTATGGAATCTGATTCAGGAGAGTTGAAGGAAGAAGGAGAGATGGTGCCAGGGCCATGGGGGTCCATTACCCTTCATTCATTTAGGGACCATAGGCTAAGGGTAAACCACTGCACACACACCTGTCTTCCTTTCCATGCTTTGTTCCAGCCCTTCCTTGCTGGGTCTTGTGGCCTTGGAGCAGTCTCTGAGCAGCTGATGTGCACCTCACAGAGATCCTGTCTTCTCTGGGTACCAAAAAATGTAAGGGACCGGACATGATTCCAACCAGGCCATTTCATTCTGCTTAACCTGCTTCTCATGAAACATAATAATAATTAAAAATTGTAATTGTAAGGGCCAGGCATGGTGGCTCACGCCTGTAATCCCAGCACTTTGGGAGGCCGAGGCGGGTGGATCACGAGGTCAAGAGATCGAGACCATCCTGATCAACATGGTGAAACCCTGTCTCTACTAAAAATACAAAAAATTAGCTGGGCTTGGTGGCGTGTGCCTGTAGTCCCAGCTACTTGGGAGGCTGAGGCAGGAGAATTGCTTGAACCCAGGAGGTGGAGGTTGCGGTGAGCCGAGATCGCACCATTGCACTCCAGCCTGGGTAACAAGAGCGAAACTCTGTCTCAAAAAAAAAAAAAGTTATTAATATTGTTTATTTTATTGCCTTATCTGTGTCTAGTATCATCATATTAAAAGTTAAAAATTTAAGGTTTAATATTTTGAGATAATTATAGATTCACATGTTATTGTAAGAAGTGATACAGAGAGGCTCTAGACACCCTTCATCAAAATTTCTCCAATGGTAACAACTTGCATAACTATAGTTCAATATCACAATAGGAAATTGAGTTTGGTGCAATCCGTTGACCTTTTTCAGATTTTATCAGTCTTAGATACATTTGCTAGTGTTGGTGTATTTTGTTCTATGCAATTTTATCTCGTGCACACTTATATGACCATCATCAAGATACAGAGGAGTTTGTTATAAGAATCCTTCTTACTACCTTTTTTTTGTTTGTTTGAGATGGAGTCTTGCTCTGTTGCCCAGGTTGGAGTGCAGTGGCATGATCTCGGCCTTCTGGGTTCAAGCAATTATCCCTGCCTCAGCCTCTGGTGTAGCTGGATTACAGATGTGCACCACCACGCCTGGCTAATTTTTGTATTTTTAGTAGAGACAGGTTTTTGCCATGTTGGCCAGGCTGGTTTTGAAATCCTGACCTTAGGTGAACCTATTGCCTGTTTATAGTATTGCCTCTTCCCTAATCCCTGGCAACCACTAATCTCTACAATTTTGTAATTTTGTTAGTTCAACAATAATTGACCAGCAAGGTGGCTCACGCCTCTAATCCCAGCACTTTGGGAGGCCAAAGCGGGTGGATCATTTAAACTCAGGGGTTTGAGACCAGCCTGGGCAACATGGTGGAACCCCATCTCTACAAAAAATATAAAAAATGAGCCAGGCATGGTGTTGTGCACCTGTAGTGCAAGCTACTTGTGAGGCTGAGCTGGGAGGATCACTTGAGCCTCCAGTGAGCCATGTTTGTACTGATACACAGAACCCCCGTGGGTCTGCGGCAACCTCAGTTCTTGCCTCCTCAGAAGAAAGAATTTGACTGAGGAGCATAAGGCAGAAGGAGAGACTCAGGCAAGTTTTAGAGCAGGAGTGAAAGTTTATTAAAAAGCTTCAGAGAAGGAACAAAAGGAAGGAAAGCATACTTGGAAGAGGCCCAAGTGGGCGACCTGAAGGACAAAAGTGCAGGGTTTGACCTTTTGAGTCGGGGTTTTATATGCTGGCATACTTCTGGGGTTTTGTGTTCCCTCTCCCCTGATTCTTTCCTTGGGGTGGGCTGTCAGCATGCACAGTGGCCTGCTAGTGCTTGCCAGAGGAGCATGTGCAGTGTGCTGACTGGAGTTGGAGGCATGCCACCTGAGTCATTCTTCCCTTACCAGCCGAATGCCCCTAGGAGGTCTTACACCAGTTAAACTCTGCCATCTTGCCTCTTAGTGCGCATGTGCCTACTTGCTCAGCTCCTGGGATTTTACTGGGAAGCCGCTGATCACCAGGTTCAGGTGTTTTCTGTTTATCGGGAAACTGCCTTCCCCTGGTGCTGGCTGTAACCAATTATTATTTGAGAGAGACAGTTAACAACTGCTTGATCATCACCTGGTGGTCGTCTGATATTCCTGGTTTGGGGTTGCAGGGGGCCTTCTCCTGCCCTGCTCGGACCTGACCATACCTACCATAACAGCCACTGTACTCCACCCTGGGTGACAAAGTAATCCCGTTTCAAAAAAACAAACACCCCCAGTATTACCTAAATGGAACCAGCCAGTATATAATCGGGGACTGGTGTTTTCACTTAGTGTAATTCCCAATATCCAGTGAAGCTGTTGCACGAATCAATAGTTAATTCATTTTTATTGCCTAGGGGTGCTCCCAGTCATATGATAAGTGCACATTTACTTTTGTAAGAACTTGTTATATTTTGTTCTAGAGTGGTCCTGCCATTGTACATGCCTGCCAGCAGTGTCTGAGTGATCCATTTTCTCTGCATCCAGTATTTGATGTTATCATTCTTTTCTTTTTCTTTCTTCTTTCTCTTTCTTTCTTCTTTCTCTTTCCCTTCTTCCTTCCTTCCTTCCTCCCTCCCTCCCTCCCTTCCTTCCTTCCTTCCTTCCTTCCTTCCTTCCTTCCTTCCTCCCATCCTTCCTTTCTCTCTCTTTCTTTCTTCCTTCTTTTTTTTTTGTTTTAGAGCTGAGGTTTTATTTTGGACATCAACAACAAAAAAAGCAATTGCATTCTTTTGTAGCTGGAGGCATGGGCAAGGGGGTCCTCAGGCAGTAAACTCCCTGCTGGTGGGCTGAGGGCTAGGGCTGAGCCTCAAGTGGGTCTCCTGTTCCCTGTGCTAATCCTTCACAGGAGCCTCCCTCTCGGGCTCTGGGAGCCTCAGGAGGGGCAGGCTGGGAGGGGCTGCTGCAGCTGTGTTCACTTGGGCAGGATGTCAGAGGACTCGGACACCAGCTTCCCATCATGGGTCTCCATTTTCTTCACAACTGCAGCCCTGATGGTGCTGGTTTGGCTGAAGGAGACGGAGCCCACATCAGAGCCAAAGCTGGAACCCAGGCAGTAGCTGAGGCCAGGGCTTGTGAGGCCCCATAGGCTGAGCTCAGACTACCTCCATAGGGGCTGGTGGTCTTCATATGGATACTCATGTTCTGCACCCCAGACTCCAGCTGTCTCTCCTTGTCCTCCAGCAGCTTCCTGTAGGTGACAGTCTTGTCCAGGGCCAGCTTGACGTTCATCAGCTCCGGGTACTCAGGCAGCTGCTACCGTGTCCCGCTTGGCCCGCTGCAGCGCAGCCTCCAGCTTGGACAGCTTGGTGTTGGCATCTTTAATGGCCAGCTCCCCACACTGCTCAGCACCTGTGCTGGCGGCCTCCAGGGAAGCCCTCTGGCCTTTGAGGCCCTCAATCTCAGCCTGGAGTGGCTGATGTTCCAGTTCATCACGGATATCTCAGTCTTTGTGTGCCACAGGTCATCCCCTTGCTTCCCAGCCCGCGTTTGCAGCTCCTCATACTTGAACTGCTACACGCCCACAGCCTCAGCCTGGCTGCGGTTGGTGAGCTCCTCATACTGCACCTCGACCTCAGCGATGATGCTGTCCATATCTGGGGAGCAGCTGTTGTCCGTGGACAGCACCACAGATGTGTCTGAGATCAGGGACTGCAGCTCCTGGATCTCCTCTTCACACAGTGGCTGAGGAAGCTGATCTCATCAGTCAGCCCTTCCAGGTGAGATTCTAGCTCTACTTTGTTCATGTAAGCTTCATCTGCATCCTTCTTCATGAGGACAAATTCATTCTCCATCTCTGTAGGCTTACTGATATCATCCTCATACTTGTTCTTGAAGTCCTCTACCAGCTTTTGCATATTGCCAAGCTCCACCTCCAACTTCAGCTTCTCCAGGCCCAGAGTCTCTAGCTCTGGATCATGTTGTCCATGTTGCCCTGAGCTGTCTTCTGCTGCTTCAGGAGGCTCCAGTTGGTCTCAAGCATCTTGTTCTGCTGCTCCAGAAACCTTACATTGTCTATGAAGGAGGCAAACTTGTTGAAGGTCTTGTTATGCTCCTTCTCCTGGGTGTGCATGGCCTGGATGTTGGGGTCCACCTCCAGATTTAAGGGGACTCAGCAGGCTCTGGTTGACCATTATGGTGGTGATGCCTCCTATGCGGCTGGCCCCACCATAGCCTCCGCCCAGGCCATCCTGGAAGCTGCTGCTGGCACTCAGGAGAAGCTAAGGAGCTGATGCAGGCACTGGGCCCACTCATGTAGAAGTGGCTGCTGAAGGCTTGGGGGCCAGAGGTGGAGATCTTGTAGGAATTCTGGGTCACCCTGATGGACATGGGGAAGGCAGGAGTGGAGGCAGGTGGGCTGAATCAGGCAGAGATTCCAGAAGGAATGGAGAAGCTGCTGCTTGTTATCATTATTTTCTACTTTAATTGAAATATCTTTTTAATAACATCACACAGATGGCAAATAATGTGTTTATTCTTTGCCTATGTCTTCTTATTATTGAACCATAATTTTTATAGTTAACAATATTTTATTGGGTAAATGTATTTGCATACTAATATATGTCTTAATTGTCTTTGTATATTCTAAATATAATTTCCTTATCATATATACAGCTTGCAAATATTTTCTTCCATTCTGTATGGTTTTATTTTATCTTTTTTTAAGATGGAGTCTCACTCTTTTGCCCAGGCTGGAGTGCAGAGATGCAATCTCAGCTCACTGCAACCTCCGCCTCCCAGGTTCAAGCAATTCTCCTGCCTCAGCCTTCTGAGTAGCTGGGATTACAGGCACACACCACCACATCCAGCTAATTTTTGTATTTTTGGTAGAGATGGAGTTTCACCATGTTGGCCAGACTGTTCTCAAACTCCTGACCTCAAGTGATCCGCCCACCTTGTTCTCTCAGAATGCTGGGATTACAGGCATGAGCCACCGCACCCTGCCCTGTATACTGCTTTTTCACCTGATGGTGTCATTTTGAAACATCTAACGTTTTTAATTTCGATGACGCCCAATTTATCTTTGTTTCCTTTGGTTGGTTGTGCTTTTGATCTCATATCTAAAAAACCGTTGCCTAATTCAAGGCTGCAAAGAGTTTTGCTCATGTTTTCTTCTAAGAGACAAACAGTTTAAGCTTTTATATTTAGGTCTTTGATCTATTTTGAGTTAATTTTTGCACATAATGTGAAGCAAGTGCTATGGCTTGAACGTGCCCCCCAAAGTTCTTGCATTGGAAACTTGATTACCAGTGCAGCAGTGCTGGGAAGTGGGAGGTGTTGGGGTTATGAGGGCTCTGCCCTTATGAAGAGATTTATCGCAGGAGTGGATTTTCTAGCTCAACCCCCTTTTGTCTCTCTCTTGCCTTTCTGCCATGTTAAGATGCAGCAAGAAGGTGCTCATAAGATGTCAGCACCTTGATCTTGGACTTCCCGGCCTCCAGAACTGTGAGGAAATAAATTCTTGTTCATTATAAATTACCCAGTCTCCAGTATTCTGTTACTGCAGCACAAAATGGACAAAGACAGTAGGGATCCAACTTCATTCCTGTGTGGTGACTATTCAGTCTTCCCAACACCATTTATTGAAGAGCCTGTCTTTTCCCATTAAATGGTCTAGGCATCTTTGTTGAAAATAGTATGAAAGTTTTTAAACAAATGAAACTGGCTGCTGTGTGAGGTATGAGGGACCTGTCTGGGGGCATGTTAGGTTAAACAGCATCACTCAGGGGCATGGAGAGGCGATTATTATCATGAGAGATGAGCGGAGGTTTTACTTCATCTCAAAAAGGCTTTCTAATTCCGAGATGCTGTTTTTTGGGGGATGGTGGTAGGGATGCATGTCTGTGTGTGAGTCAAGTTGAATAAGGGGGTCAGATTGCCTTTCTCTCTCATTTCAGGCAGACCAGCTTTGTTTGTGTTTGTATTTACTGGAGATCAGTGGAGAAATTTGTTTGAAAAAAGGTTTTACTACTAAAAGTCATTTGAAACCCATACATTTCAAGTTGTACTTTGATAAATGAGAAAAGTGTCCCTTAGGGCATCAGAGTCTAGTGCATGACCACGCACAGGGCCCACGTGGCAGAGCCCAGCTCCCTTGACAGATGCTCTTTTCACTGGGAGCCTGGGTGCTGGGGACCAGGAACCAAGCCACAGACTCCACCATGGTTCCCTCTGGTTTTTGTCCTGTGAGAACTGCCCTGTGGGGTCCAGAGCTGTGGGAGATGGAGGCAGCCCTCCTCTCTTCCTCCTTCTGGGCACTGTTCCTTCCCTGGCTGCACCTGTTTTCCATCCCCAGTTCTAGCTCACTAAGGGATTTTCACTGAAGCCAGGGATGCCTTTTAGCTTGATGGCTAGGTTCCTGCCTCGACAGTCTTCAGACTTCACACCAGCTGAGCTCTCTTCTAGTGAGATAGAAATCATGGAGCGCATGTAGGGGAAGAGGGGAGAAGGGATATTTTTTTACATGGGGTATCACTCTGTTGCCCAGGCTGGAGAACAGTGGTGTGATCACAATTCACTGTAGCTTTAAACTCCTGACTCAAGAGATCCTCCAGCATCAGCCTCCTGAGTATCTGGGACTATAGGCGCATGCCACTATGCCTGGCTTATTTTATTTTTTTGTAGAGATAGGGTCTTACTATATTGCCCAGGGTGGCCTTGAACTCCTCAGGTCAAGCGATCCTCCTGCCTCAGCCTCCGAAAGTGCTGGGGTTGCAGGCCTGAGCCACTGCACCTGGCCTAGTAATTCTTTATAAAGAGTCTTTATAGTCTGAAGTTTTAACTCTTTGAAATGTCTGGGTAGACAGAGGGAGGAAAGGCAAATTTAGCATTGCTACTAGCTTGGAACTCCATAACAGATGTCACAGCTGGGCAGTCAGAAGCACCCTGTGTGAGGCCCTCATGGAGCTGGAGGGCATGAGAGGGCATGCTCAGTTAGGGGGAGCTGCTGGGTACCCCACCCTAGGTCCATGTATTGCCATAGGTGGGAGATTCGTATTTCAGGGGTCCAGGTCTTGTGATGTTCCAAGAGAAGCCTGGACTTTTATGTGAAATGTTCCAAATTTTAAAATAATGATAACAAATCAAACACTTTGAAGAGTGCTATTTATAAGGCACACAGAACCCACTGCTGAGACTGGCCAGGGCCTCAGATCTTCTGGAGAGCCACTGGCCAGGGATTCCAGGATGTGGGTGACAAGTTGATGGGAACTGCTCTTTCTCCCTTCTCTTCATCAGGCCATGTCTATGCAGGGTTAAATTGAAGGGAGTCATGCTCTTCCTTTAAAATATTCCCTCCCTAAACCTTCCTGTGACTTGAGTATTAAGTAAGGTTGATGACAACTGCCAGGCTTCTTGAGGTCATTGTGGAACCAAGGGGAGGAGAGGAAAGCTGTGCCCCTGTTCCTCCCGCCCTTCCTGATGTTGGCTCTCATGGTAACAAGGAAGAGTGAGGTTGGGGGAAGAGGATATCTTGGTCTATCACTTAAGCTTTTACCTCCATATGCACTCTTCCTGCGGTGGTGGGACTGCAAAGCTCGTTTGTTTTGCCATGGTGGTAGTGGTGTGGCGGCAGTGATCAGGGAAACTGTTCTCTTTCCGGGTCCATGAGAGGGCGTAGTTTTAAGGGCAAGAATTTCCCAGCACCATGCCCCCTTCCCATTTGTCTCCCTCTGGGAGATTTAATGGTTTATGTTTGAATTTCACGGGCATGGGAAGAAACTAAAAGTCAATCACTCCAGTGGAAGTTTAAAGGAATTCCTTTCATTGGCCAGTGGAACTTAGGAGAGTGCGAATTTCTCCCAGGATAAATTTCCGCTGCTCCTTCACCCACGCCAGATTTCCAGCTTTCTGGAATCCCCTCCCACACAGTGGGAGCTCCCTTTTACAACTTGGATTTTCTCCTTCGGGATCCCCTTCCACACTCTTTGTGGAAGTCTTTTCTCTTCTTCTCCTTTCCTTCTCTTTTTTCTACCTAAATAAAATCACCTTCTCAACACTTCTTGGGTCCGATATTTACTTTCACCAGCATATGGCGCACCTGCAGCGGTCCCATCACTTATTCTTTAAGAGGTTGGAGGCCAAGAACCTACAGCATTCTCTCGGGGGGAGCTATGCCCCACCAGCACCCAAGAGAAAAAACGCGGTTACAGTGAGAGCCCCAGTGTGGAGCTCTGTGTCCCTTTTCTTTGTGAGTTTGCCAGCAGGAGGGTGCAGCTGTCTCTGGCTGATAATACTGGAAAGAGTCTGTGGGTTTCTTCTACTCCCTCTTCATTGACAGAGGTGTGGGAGCTGATAAGTATGCCTCTGTCTCTCCACATCCGGTCCCGCTCTGCATTTTGGTTATCTGCTGTTGATCCACCTGGCTATTTCTATGGGTGGTGGCGTCAGTGATAGGATGTTGGCTGTTCTACACTGTACTCTTTCCATGGAGGGGTTGCTTCTGTAAGCCTAGGAGAGGGTCAAGATGATACTCTTTGAAGAATACAGTAGGGATACTAGGGTTGTTTGTGGACTGGATGAATGAATACCAGTGTTCATGTTCAAAACATGTCATTGCTGTTATTGCTGCATGTTGACAAGGCAACCACGTCTCCTGAAACACATCACCTGTCTGGGGGAGGGGTAGTGGGTAAGATGGTGTCCCCCTATGCTCTCTGCTGACAAGGTCATATACAATTACTGCAATTAGAGGGGACCTTGTCATGGTTACACCATCAGCAACAGAGGGAGAATGACAATTTCACATAGGTCCATCGGAGGATGAATGGAAGAGCCAATACTACAGGACTTGCTGCTTTTCCCAGAGTGAGTCCTACACTACCCTGCACTGGGAGGCAACATGATATACCCCAAAGACCATTAGACCAAGAGCCAGGTTCCCCAGATGCAAGTCATCCTGATTAATCTCAGTAAACTTTGGACTAGGCAGATAACCCCTAGGATCCCAAAGATTTGGTAAGCTAAACATGAAGATATCCCTGTGCACCACACAGCAGTATATAAATATACCATTGCCCCAGCAGGGATTAATGACTTCATGACATCAAGTAAAGGTGTAGATGAAGGGCAGGGTCACAGCTCCTACCAGGAGGGTCAAATTTATCCCTCTGTCTTAAAGCTATAGGCGAGATGTAAGATCTTGTTCTGGAATGTGCCCAAGGACCCAGCACAATACTATGAATCCATTTCTTGGAAACACCAGCAATAGATAGATGTTATAAGCCAGATGCCTTGGCAAGGTTTGAGAACTATTTTAGATTGTGAATTGGGCGATATGGCAAATTTACCTAAGTAGTATTAAGGGCAGGGAAAAGAACTCCACTCCACAGAAAAGGATTCTAATCCCTACAGTGAGAATGATTCTAACCCCTACATAGTATAGCTCCCTACAGAGACTCCTCATAGGATACTGTCCTCTCCTGTGGCCATGCATTCCTTGCATGCTGCTCTAAGATGGCTACAGATTGTGGAGGAGCTTATAGTGATGAGTTGGCATGTGGCAGATTTGGGGAAAACCTCTATTTAATGATTCTCCAGAGTCTTAAATTATCCCTCCTGTCTTCCTACTCCCACTTCACCTGGTGCATCTGAGACTAGCATCTGTTAATGTATGATCCCTAGAGTGAGGATGAGAGTTAAGAGGAGTGAATATATATTTCTTCCCTTCCTCCCCTTCCGTTCACTCACTCACTTCCTTCCGTCCTCCTTTCCTTTCATTTCCTTTTGTATTTTATTTTCTTTCTTTGTGTCTTTTATTCATTCTTTTGTTTCATATCTCTCTCTTTTTCTTCTTTCTCTATTTTTATTGCGTTTTAGGTTTTGGGGTATATGTGCAGAACATGCAAGGTAGTTGCATAGGTACACATGTGGCAGTGTGATTTGCTGCCTTCCTCCCCTTCACCCACATCTGGCATTTCTCCCCATGCTATCCCTCCCCAGCTCCCCCCCCACCACTGTCCCTCTCCTATTTCCCCCAATAGACCCCAGTGTGTAGTGCTCCCCTCCCTGTGTCCATGTGTTCTCATTGTTCATCACCCACCTATGAGTGAGAACATGAGATATTTCATCTTCTGTTCTTGTGTCAGTTTGCTGAGAATGATGTTCTCCAAATGCATCCATGTCTCTACAAAGGACACGAACTCATCGTTTTTGATTGCTGAATAATATTCCATGGTGTATATGTGTCACATTTTTCCAGTCCAGTCTATCATCGATGGGTATTTGGGTTGATTCCAGGTCTTTGCTATTGTAAACAGTGCTGCAATGAACATTCGTGTACATGTATCCTTATAGTAGAACGATTTATAGTCCTTTGGATATATACCCAGTAATGGGGTTGCTGGGTCAAATGGAATTTCTATTTCTTTTTTTTTTTTTTTTTTTAATTTTTTATTGGATTATAGGTTTTGGGGTACATGAGCAGAACATGCAAGACAGTTGCGTAGGTACACACATGGGAGTGTGCTTTGCTTTTCTTCTCCCCTTCACCCACATTTGGCATTTCTCCCCAGGCTATCCCTCCCCACCTCCCCCTCCCACTGGCCCTCCCCCTTTCCCCCCAGTAGACCCCAGTGTTTAGTACTCCCCTTTCTGTGTCCATATGTTCTCATTTTTCATCACCCACCTATGAGTGAGAATATGCGGTGTTTCATTTTCTGTTCTTGTGTCAGTTTGCTGAGGATGATGTTCTCCAGATTCATCCATGTCCCTACAAACGACACAGACTCATCATTTCTGATTGCTGCATAATATTCCATGGTGTATATGTGCCACATTTTTCCAATCCAGTCTATTATCAATGGGCATTTGGGTTGATTCCAGGTCTTTGCTATTGTAAACAGTGCTGCAATGAACATTCGTGTACATGTGTCCTTATAGTAGAACGATTTATAGTCTTTTGGATATATACCCAGTAATGGGATTGCTGGGTCAAATGGAATTTCTATTTCTAAGGCCTTGAGGAATCGCCACACTGTCTTCCACAATGGTTGAACTAATTTACACTCCCACCAACAGTGTAAAAGTGTTCCTTTTTCTCCACATCCTCTCCAGTATCTGTTGTCTCCAGATTTTTTAATGATCGCCATTCTAACTGGCGTGAGATGGTACCTCAGTGTGGTTTTGATTTGCATCTCTCTGATGACCAGTGACGATGAGCATTTTTTCATATGATTGTTGGCCTCATATATGTCTTCTTTCGTAAAGTATCTGTTCATATCCTTTGCCCACTTTTGAATGGGCTTGTTTGTTTTTTTCCTGTAAATCTGTTTGAGTTCTTTGTAAATTCTGGATATCAGCCCTTTGTCAGATGGGTAGACTGCGAAAATTTTTTCCCATTCTGTTGGTTGCCGATCTGCTCTAGTGACTGTTTCTTTTGCCGTGCAGAAGCTGTGGAGTTTCATTAGGTCCCATTTGTCTATTTTGGCTTTTGTTGCCAATGCTTTTGGTGTTTTGTTCATGAAGTCCTTGCCTACTCCTATGTCCTGGATAGTTTTGCCTAGATTTCCTTCTAGAGTTTTTATGGTGCCAGGTCTTATGTTTAAGTCTTTAATCCATCTGGAGTTAATTTTAGTGTAAGGTGTCAGGAAGGGGTCCAGTTTCTGCTTTCTGCACATGGCTAGCCAGTTTTCCCAACACCATTTGTTAAACATGGAATCCTTTCCCCATTGCTTGTTTTTGTCAGGTTTATCAAAGATTGTATAGTTGTATGTATGTTGTGTTGCCTCCGGTGCCTGTGTTCTGTTCCATTGGTCTATATCTCTGTTTTGGTACCAGTACCATGCTGTTTTGATTACTGTAGCCTTGTAGTATAGTTTGAAATCCGGTAGTGTGATGCCCCCCGCTGTGTTCTTTTTGCTTAGAATTGACTTGGCTATGCGGGCTCTCTTTTGGTTCCATATGAAGTTCATGGTGGTTTTTTCCAGTTCTGTGAAGAAAGTCAATGGTAGCTTGATGGGGATAGCGTTGATTCTGTAAATTACTTTGGGCAGTATAGCCATTTTCACGATATTAATTCTTCCTAACCATGAACATGGAATGTTTCTCCATCTGTTTGTGTCCTCTCTGATTTCGTTGAGCAGTGGTTTGTAGTTCTCCTTGAAGAGGTCTCTTACGTTCCTTGTGAGTTGTATTCCAAGGTATTTTATTTTTTTTGTAGCAATTGCGAATGGCAGTTCGCTCTTGATTTGGCTTTCTTTAAGTCTGTTATTGGTGTAGACGAATGCTTGTGATTTTTGCACATTGATTTTATATCCTGAGACTTTGCTGAAGTTGCTTATCAGTTTCAGGAGTTTTTGGGCTGAGGCGATGGGGTCTTCTAGGTATACTATCATGTCGTCTGCAAATAGAGACAATTTGGCTTCCACCTTTCCTATTTGAATACCCTTTATTTCTTTTTCTTGCCTGATTGCTCTGGCTAGAAGTTCCAGTACTATATTGAATAGGAGTGGTGAGAGAGGGCATCCTTGTCTAGTGCCAGATTTTAAAGGGAATGCTTCCAGTTTTTGCCCATTCAGTATGACATTGGCTGTTGGTTTTTCATAAATAGCTTTTATTACTTTGAGATACGTTCCATCGATACCGAGTTTATTGAGGGTTTTTAGCATAAAGGGCTGTTGAATTTTGTCAAATGCCTTCTCTGCGTCAATTGAGATAATCATGTGGTTTTTGTTTTTGGTTCTGTTTATGTGGTGAATTACGTTGATAGACTTGCGTATGTTGAACCAGCCTTGCATCCCTGAGATGAATCCTACTTGATCATGGTGGATAAGTTTTTTGATTTGCTGTTGCAATCGGCTTGCCAATATTTTATTGAAGATTTTTGCATCTATGTTCATCATGGATATTGGCCTAAAGTTTTCTTTTCTCGTTGGGTCTCTGCCGGGTTTTGGTATCAGGATGATGTTGGTCTCATAAAATAATTTGGGAAGGATTCCCTCTTTTTGGATTGTTTGAAATAGTTTTAGAAGGAATGGTACCAGCTCCTCCTTGTGTGTCTGGTAGAATTCGGCTGTGAACCCGTCTGGACCTGGGCTTTTTTTGTGTGGTAGGCTCTTAATTGCTGCCTCAACTTCTGACCTTGTTATTGGTCTATTCATAGTTTCAGCTTCCTCCTGGTTTAGGCTTGGGAGGACACAGGAGTCCAGGAATTTATCCATTTCTTCCAGGTTTACTAGTTTATGTGCATAGAGTTGTTTGTAATATTCTTTGATGATGGTTTGAATTTCTGTGGAATCTGTGGTGATTTCCCCTTTATCATTTTTTATTGCATCTATTTGGTTGTTCTCTCTTTTCTTTTTAATCAATCTGGCTAGTGGTCTATTTTGTTGATCTTTTCAAAAAACCAGCTCTTGGATTTATTGATTTTTTGAAGGGTTTTTCGTGTCTCAATCTCCTTCAGCTCAGCTCTGATCTTAGTTATTTCTTGTCTTCTGCTGGGTTTTGAGTTTTTTTGATCTTGCTCCTCTAGCTCTTTCAATTTTGACGATAGGGTGTCAATTTTGGATCTCTCCATTCTCCTCATATGGGCACTTATTGCTATATACTTTCCTCTAGAGACTGCTTTAAATGTGTCCCAGAGGTTCTGGCACGTTGTGTCTTCGTTCTCATTGGTTTCGAAGAACTTCTTTATTTCTGCCTTCATTTCGTTGTTTACCCAGTCAACATTCAAGAGCCAGTTGTTCAGTTTCCATGAAGCTGTGCGGTTCTGGGTGGGTTTCTGAATTCTGAGTTCTAACTTGATTGCACTATGGTCTGAGAGGCTGTTTGTTATGATTTCAGTTGTTTTGTATTTGCTGAGCAGTGCTTTACTTCCAATTATGTGGTCAATTTTAGAGTAGGTGTGATGTGGTGCTGAGAAGAATGTGTATTCTGTGGATTTGGGGTGGAGAGTTCTGTAAATGTCTATCAGGTTTGCTTGCTCCAGGTCTGAGTTCAAGCCCTGGATATCCTTGTTGATTTTCTGTCTGGTTGATCTGTCTAGTATTGACAGTGGAGTGTTAAAGTCTCCCACTATTATTGTGTGGGAGTCTAAGTCCTTTTGTAAGTCATTAAGAACTTGCCTTATGTATCTGGGTGCTCCTGCATTGGGTCCATATATATTTAGGATCGTTAGCTCTTCTTGTTGTATTGATCCTTTTACCATTATGTAATGGCCTTCTTTGTCTCTTTTGATCTTTGTTGCTTTAAAGTCTATTTTATCGGAGATGAGAATTGCAACTCCTGCTTTTTTTTGCTTTCCATTAGCTTGGTAAATCTTCCTCCATCCCTTTATTTTGAGCCTTTGTGTATCCTTGCATGTGAGATGGGTTTCCTGGATACAGCAAACTGATGGGTTTTGGATTTTTATCCAATTTGCCAGTCTGTGTCTTTTGATTGGTGCATTTAGTCCATTTACATTTAGGGTAAATATTGTTATGTGTGATTTTCATACTGCCATTTTGATGCTAAGTGGCTGTTTTGCCTGTTAGTTGTTGTAGATTCTTCATTATGTTGAAGCTCTTTAGCATTCAGTGTGATTTTGGAATGGCTGGTACTGGTTGATCCTTTCTATGTGTAGTGCCTCTTTTAGGAGCTCTTGTAAAGCAGGCCTGGTGGTGACAAAATCTCTGAGTACTTGCTTGTTCGCAAAGGATTTTATTTTTCCTTCACTTCTGAAGCTCAGTTTGGCTGGATATGAAATTCTGGGTTGAAAGTTCTTTTCTTTAAGGATGTTGAATATTGGCCCTCACTCTCTTCTGGCTTGTAGTGTTTCTGCCAAGAGATCTGCTGTGAGTCTGATGGGCTTCCCTTTGTGGGTGACCCGACCTTTCTCTCTGGCTGCCCTTAGTATTCTCTCCTTTATTTCAACCCTGTTGAATCTGATGATTATGTGCCTTGGGGTTGCTCTTCTTGCAGAATATCTTTGTGGTGTTCTCTGTATTTCCTGCAATTGAGTGTTGGCCTGTCTTGCTAGGTGGGGGAAATTTTCCTGGATGATGTCCTGAAGAGTATTTTCCAGCTTGGATTCATTCTCTTCATCACATTCTGGTACACCTATTAAACGTAGGTTAGGTCTTTTCACATAGTCCCACATTTCTTGGAGACTTTGTTCATTCCTTTTTGCGCTTTTTTCTCTGATCTTGGTTTCTCATTTTATTTCATTGAGTTGGTCTTCGACTTCAGATATTCTTTCTTCTGCTTGGTCAATTCAGCTATTGAAACTTGTGTTTGCTTCGTGAAGTTCTCGTATTGTGTTTTTCAGCTCCTTTAATTCATTCATATTCCTCTCTAAGTTATCCATTCTTGTTATCATTTCCTCGAATCTTTTTTCAAGGTTCTTAGTTTCTTTGCATTGATTTAATACATGATCTTTTAGCTCACAAAAGTTTCTCATTATCCATCTTATGAAGTCTAATTCCGTCATTTCATCACAGTCATTCTCCATCCAGCTTTGTTCCCTTGCTGGTGAGGAGTTTTGGTCCTTTCTAGGAGGCAAGCTGTTCTGGTTTCGGGTGTTTTCCTCCTTTTTGCGCTGGTTTCTTCCCATCTTTGTGGATTTGTCCGCTGGTCGTCTGTGTAGTTGCTGACTTTTCGATTGGGTCTCTGAGTGGACACCCAGAGTGTTGATGATGAAGTATTTCTTTTGCTTGGTTTTCCTTCTACCAGTCTAGCCCCTTCGCTGTACGACTGCTGAGGTCCGCTCCAGACCCTGCTTGTCTGGGGTGCACCTCTAGCATCTGTGGCACAGCGTGGGATGCTACCAGTTTCTTTTTCTGCTATCTTTGTCCAAGGATGATGTCTGCCTAATGTCAGTCTTTTAGATATAGAGGGGTCAGGGAGCTGCTTGAGGAGACAGTTTGTACTTTATAGGGGCTTAATTGCTGAGCTGTGCGCTCTGTTGTTCCTTCAGGGCTGTTAGGCTGCTATGTTTGATTCTGCTGCAACAGAGCTCATTCAAAAACACTTTTTTTTTTTTCCTCAAATGCTCTGTGTTGAGGGGTTTGGGCTTTATTTTTGGATGTCCGATGAGGTGTCCTGCCCAGCTAGAAGGCAGACTAGCCACTGTTTGGCTGCCGAGGCTCCGCCCTGCTGTTGTGTGATTCGCCCTGTTCCTGCAGGCACTGCTGTGGTCTCCGCCATGCCCTGCGGCGGAGTCACTTCATTGTAGCGTGTTGCCTCAGCAAGGGCAGGCTGCGTCAGCAGTGGGCGTGTATCTCAGTAGGGACGGGTTGCCTCGGCAATGGCTGGCTGCGTCAGCAGTGGGCGTGTATCTCAGTTGGGGCGGGTTGCCTCGGTAGTGGTGGACGCCCCTCCCCCACAGAGCGTCTCGGACCGTCTGCTCGGGATAGTTTGAAATCGCTGTTTTGTTCGTCCCACTGGGTATCCCGAATGCTCTGTCCCTGCAATCCCCTGGGCTGGCCTACTGTCCAAGTCTCGTTCATCTCAAGTCCAGCCCTCTCAAGTCTCAGGTTGCCGGTTCAACAGGGCACCTGGACAAGCGCGCCCTGTGGGTATTGCTGGGTAGGGCCGGCCATCGCCGCCCCGGCTGCCGGCTTCGCCAGGCAGACCTACTGCCTGGCGTCCCGTGTCTTTTTTATACTTGGGAGTTTCCCCGTTCTGTGGGCAACAAAGATCAGTCTGGAAATGCAGCTCTGACTCACCGTTTGCGGATTCAACGTGAGCTCCGATCCTGGGTTGTTCTCACAGCACCATCGTAAGTCCTCCCCCCTGGAATTTCTATTTCTAGGTCATTGAGGAATCGCCACACTGTCTTCCACAATGGTTGAACTAATTTACACTCCCACCAGCAGTGTAAAAGTGTTCCTATTTCTCCACATCCTCTCCAGCATGTGTTGTCTCCAGATTTTTTAATGATCACCATTCTAACTGGCATGAGATAGTATCTCAATGTAGTTTTGATTTGCATTTCTCTAATGACCAGTGATGATGAGCATTTTTTCATATGTTTGTTGGCCTCATGTATGTCTTCTTTTGTAAAGTGTCTGTTCATATCCTTTTCCCACTTTTGAATGGGCTTGTTTGTTTTTTTTCTGTAAATCTGTTTTAGTTCTTTGTAAATTCTGGATATCAGCCCTTTGTCAGATGAGTAAACTGCAAAAATTTTTTTCCCATTCTGTTGATGGCTGATTCACTCTAATGACTGTTTCTTTTGCCGTGCAGAAGCTGTGGAGTTTGATTAGGTCCCATTTGTCTATTTTGGCTTTTGTTGCCAATGCTTTTGGTGTTTTGTTCATGAAGTCCTTGCCTACTCCTATGTCCTGAATAGTTTTGCCTAGATTTTCTTCTAGGGTTTTTATGGTGCCAGGTCTTATGTTTTAGTCTTTAATCCATCTGGAGTTAATTTTAGTATAAGGTGTCAGAAAGTGGTCCAGTTTCTGCTTTCTGCACATGGCTAGCCAGTTTTCTCAACACTATTTATTAAACAGGGAATCCTTTCCCCATTGCTTGTTTTTGTCAGGTTTATCAAAGATTATATGGTTGTAGATATATTGTGTTGCCTCCGATGCCTGTGTTCTGTTCCATTGGTCTATATCTCTGTTTTGGTACCAGTACCATGCTGTTTTGATTACTGTAGCCTTGTAGTATAGTTTGAAGTCCGGTAGTGTGATGCCTCCCCCTGTGCTCTTTTTGCTTAGAATTGACTTGGCTATGCGGGCTCTCTTTTGGTTCCATATGAAGTTTAAGGTGGTATTTTCCAGTTCTGTGAAGAAGGTCATTGGTAGCTCAATGGGGATAGCGTTGAATCTGTAAATTACTTTGGGCAGTATGACCATTTTCACGATATTAATTCTTCCTAACCATGAACATGGAATGTTTCTCCATCTGTTTGTGTCCTCTCTGATTTCGTTGAGCAGTGGTTTGTAGTTCTCCTTGAAGAGGTCCTTTACATTCCTTGTTAGTTGTATTTCTAGGTATTTTGTTCTCTTTGTAGCAATTGTGAATGGCAGTTCGTTCTTGATTTGGCTCTCTTTCAGTCTGTTATTGGTGTATAGGAATGGTTGTGATTTTTGCACATTGATTTTGTATCCTGAGACTCTGCTGAAATTGCTTACCAGTTTCAGGAGTTTTTGGGCCCAAGAAAAGCCCAGGTCCAGATGGGTTCACAGCTGAATTCTACCAGACACACAAAGAGGAACTGTTACCATTCCTTCTGAAACTATTCCAAATAATCCAAAAAGAGGGAATCCTTCCCAAATCATTTTACGAAACCAACATCATCCTGATACCAAAACCCGGCAGAGACTCAACAAGAAATGAAAACTCGGTATTGATGGAACGTATCTCAAAATAATAAAAGCAATTTACAAAAAACCAACAGCCAATATCATACTGAACGGGCAAAAACTGGAAGCATTCCCTTTGAAATCTGGCACTAGACAAGGGTGCCCTTTCTCGCCACTCTTATTCAATATAGTGCTGGAAGTTCTAGCCAGAGCAATCAGGCAAGAAAAAGAAATAAAGGGTATTCAAATAGGAAAGGAGGAAGCCAAATTGTCTCTATTTGCTGACGACATGGTATTATATCTAGAAGACCCCATTGTCCAGGGTCCAGATGGGTTTATCAAGGGTTTTTAGTATAAAGGGCTGTTGAATTTTGTCAAAGGCCTTCTCTGCGTCAATTGAGATAACCATGTGGTTTTTGTTTTTGGTTCTGTTTATCTGGTGAATTATGTTTATAGACTTGTGTATGTTGAAGCAGCCTTGCATCCTTGGGATGCAAGTGAACCCATCTCGACCTGGGCTTTTTTTGTGTGGTAGGCTCTTAATTGCTGCCTCAACTTCAGACCTTGTTATTGGTCTATTCATAGTTTTGGCTTCCTCCTGGTTTAGGTGGGAGGACACAAGTGTCCAGGAATTTATCCATTTCTTTCAGGTTTACTAGTTTATGTGCATAGAGTTGTTTGTAATATTCTCTGATGATGGTTTGAATTTCTGTGGAATCTGTGGTGATTTCCCCTGTATCGTTTTTTATTGCATCTACTTGGTTACTCTCTCTTTTTTTTTGTTAATCTGGGTAGTGGTCTATTTTGTTGATCTTTTCAAAAAACCAGCTCTTGGATTTATTGATTTTTTGAAGGGTTTTCGTGTCTCTATCTCCTTCAGTTCTACTCTGATCTTCGTTATTTCTTGTCTTCTGCTAGGTTTTGAGTTTTTTTGATCTTGCTCCTCTAGCTCTTTTAATTTTGATGATAGGGTGAGAATTTTGGATCTCTCCACTCTTCTCATGTGGGCACTTATTACTATATATTTTGCTCTAGAGACTGCTTTAAATGTGTCCCAGAGATTCTGGTATGTTGTGCCTTCGTTCTTGTTGGTTTTGAAGAAGTTTTTTATTTCTGCCTTCATTTCATTGTTTATCCATCCAGTAAAGATTCAAGAGCCAGTTGTTTAGTTTCCATGAAGCTGTGCAGTTCTGAGTTAATTTCTGAATTCTGAGTTCTAACTTGATTGCACTGTGGTCTGAGAGACTGTTTGTTATGATTTCTGTTGTTTTGCATTTGCTGAGGAGTGCTTTACTTCCAATTATGTGGTCAATTTTAGAGTAGGTGTGATGTGGTGCTGAGAAGAATGTATATTCTGTGGATTTGGGGTGGAGAGTTCTGTAAATGTCTATCAGGTTTGCTTGTTCCAGGTCTGAGTTCAAGTCCTGGATATCCTTGTTAATTTTCTGTCTGGTTGATCTGTCTAATATTGACAGTGGAGTGTTAAAGTCTCCCACTATTATTGTGTGGGAGTCTAAGTCTCTTTGTAAGTCATTAAGAACTTTCCTTATATATCTGGGTGCTCCTGTATTGGGTCCATATATATTTAGGATCGTTAGCTCTTCTTGTTGTATCGATCCTTTTACCATTATGTAATGTCCTTCTTTTTCTCTTTTGATCTTTGTTGCTTTAAAGTCTATTTTATCAGAGACGAGAATTGCAACTCCTGCTTTTTTTTGCTCTCCACTTCCTTGGTAAATCTTCCTCCATCTCTTTATTTTCAGCCTTTGTGTATTCTTGCATGTGAGATGGGTTTCCTGGATACACCACACCAATGGGTTTTGGCTTTATATCCAATTTGCCAGTCTGTGTCTTTTGATTGGTGCATTTAGTCCATTTACATTTGGGGTTGATATTGTTATGTGTGAATTTGATACTGCCATTTTGATGCTAGCTGGCTGTTTCCCCCATTAGTTGATACTGATTCTTCATTTTGTTGGTGCTCTTTAGCATTTGGTATGTTTTTGGAGTGGCTGGTACTGGTTGTTTCTTTGTATGTGTAGTGCCTCTTTCAGGAACTCTTGTAAAGCAGGCCTGGTGGTGACAAAAATCTCTGAGTACTTGCTTGTTTGCAAAGGATTTTATTTTTCCTTCACTTATGAAGCTCAGTTTGGCTGGATATGAAATTCTGGGTTGAAAGTTCTTTTCTTTAAGGGTGTTGAATATTGGCCCTCACTCTCTTCTGGCTTGGAGGGTTTCTGCCGAGAGATCTGCTGTGAGTCTGATGGGCTTCCCTTTGTGGGTGACCCGACCTTTCTCTCTGGCTGCCCTTAGCATTTTCTCCTTCACTTCAACCCTGTTGAATCTGACGATTATGTGCCTTGGGGTTGCTCTTCTTGCAGAATATCTTTGTGGTGTTCTCTGTATTTCCTGCAATTGAGTGTTGGCCTGTCTTGCTAGGTGGGGGAAATTTTCCTGGATGATGTCCTGAAGAGTATTTTCCAGCTTGGATTCATTCTCTTTGTCACATTCAAGTACACCTATCAAATGTAGATTAGGTCTTTTCACATAGTCCCACATTTCTTGGAGACTTTGTTCATTCCTTTTTGCGCTTTTTTCTCTAATCTTGCCTTCTCGTTTTATTTTATTGAGTTGATCTTCAACCTGTGATATCCTTTCTACTGCTTGGTCAATTCGGCTGTGGAGACTTGTGCATGCTTCGTGAAGTTCTCGTGTTGTGTTTTTCAGCTCCATCAATTCACTCATATTCCTCTCTACGTTGTCCATTCTTGTTATCATTTCCTCAAATCTTTTCTCAAGGTTCTTAGTTTCTTTGTATTGAGTTAGAACATGTTCTTTCAGCTCACGGAAGTTTTTCATTACCCACCTTCTGAAGTCTGATTCTGTCATTTCATCACACTCATTCTCCATCCAGCTTTGTTCCCTTGCTGGTGAGAGTTGTGATCTCTTGTGGGAGGTGAGGTGTTCTGATTTCCAGTGTTTTCCTTTTTTTTGCACTGGTTTCTTCCCATCTTTGTGGGTTTATCCAGCTGTCGTCTGTGTAGTTGTTGATTTTCCGATTGGGTCTCTGAGTGGACGTCCAGATTGTTGATGATGAAGTTATTTCTGTTTTTCAGTTTTCTTTCTAACAGTCTGGCCCCTCTGCTTTAGGACTGCTGAGGTCCACTCCAGGCCCTGCTTGCCTGGGGAACACCTGCAGCAGCTGGAAAACAGTAAGGGTTGCTACCCATTTCTTCTTCTGCTATTTTTGTCCCAGAATGATGCCCGCCAAATGTCAGTCTGATCAGTCCTTTGTGAGGTGACTCTTTGGATATACGAGGGTCAGGGAGCTGCATGAGGAGACAGTCTGTACTTTATAGGAGCTCAAGTGCTGAGCTGTGAGCTCTGTTGTTCATTCAGAGCTGCTAGGCAGGTACGTTTAAGTCTGCTGCAGCAGACCTGATAAAACCCTTTTTTTCCCCAGGTGCTCTGTCCCAGGGAGTTAGGACTTTATTTATGAGTATCTGTTGCACTGTTCTGCCCAGCAAGGAGGGCACTGTTGCACTGTTCTGCCCAGCCTAGTTACTGCCTCCCTGCAGAGGCTTTGCTGAGCTGCTCTGGGGTCCGCCCTGCTGCCGTGGGCTTTGCCCTGCTGCCATGTATATTTCCCTGCAGTTCTGTTTATATGGGTGTGGTTAGAACTGCCGTGGCAATGGTGGCCTGCCTCTGTCATGGCGGACTCTCTGTTATGGCGGGTTGTCTTGGCAACAGCAGGCTGCGTCAGCAATGGCAGACTACCTCTGTAGGGGTGGAGTGCCTCGGTAATGGCGGACGCCCCTCCCCCACCTGGCTGCACCATCCTTGGTTCAGCTGTGCTTGCCATGAAACTCTCAACTCTGAGTGTTTCGAATTGCAGGTTTTTTTTTTTGTTTTGTTTTTGTGGGGGTGGTACCCACTGAGCCTGATCAGCCTCAGAGCCACCCCCCCTTTTTTTTAATAAGTTGAACAGTTGACTCTCTCTCAGGTGTTCCAGTCGCCTGCTGAATGGGTGCCGGGATCTGTGTGATTTCCTGTGCGGCAACCCACTGCGCCGGCTGAAACAACGTTGCTGCCTGGGAATCTCCTGGCCTGGCTTTATGTTTCAGTCCCGTTTAATCAGATGAATATGCTAATCTGCCTTTCCCGATCTCCAATTGCCAGTTTAACAGGGCAACGAGACCAGTGTATTTTGTACAGAGAGCTGCTGTGCTGCAGCACTGGCTGAAACAGCTACACTGGCCAAAACAGCCACGTTGGTGACCTGTGGAGTTCCTCCACCTGGGAATCTCCTGGTCTGTGAGCAATAAAGATCCATCTGGAAATGTGGCGTCCACTCACCCTCTGCACTTTCACTGGGAGCTGCAATCCTGAGCTGCTCCTACAGCACCATCTTCTCTTCTCTCCCTCTATTGATTTTATTAATCTGTTAAAATAGTTAACTCTTCATTTCATTGATTCTCTGCTATGTTTCTGGTTTCAATTATATTAATTTCTGCTCCTTACTATTTCCTTCCTTCTTTCTATTTTGGTTTTCTTATATTTATTTATTTTAGAGACACGGTCTTGCTCTGTCATCTAGGCTGGAGTACATGATTGTAGCTCTTCGTAACCTTGAACTCCTGGGCTGAAGCAATCCTCCCAACTCATCCTCCTGAGTAGCTAGGATACAGCTGCATGCCACCACACCTGGCTAATGTTCTTTATCTTTTGCAGAGATGGAGTCTTGCTGTGTTGCCCAGTCTGGTCCCAAACTCCTGGACTCAAGCAATTTTCCCCATTCTGCCTCCCAAATCACTGGGATTATAGGTATGAGACACCTTGCCTGGCCTGTTTTAGTTTTATTTTGATCTTTTCCTAATTTTAAAAGTGGAAACTCTGATTATTGATTTTAGACTTCTTTTCTGATGTAAGCATTTAATGCTGTGAATTTTCCTCTTAGCACTGCTTTAGGTGCATTTCACAAAATTTTATGTTATAATGTCATTTTCATTCTGTTCTATGTATTTTAAAAATTTTCTGAGAAATTGAGGACTTTCTTTTTACCCATTGATTACTTATAATTGTGTTGTATAATTTTGAAGTGTTTGAAGATTTTTTATATGTCTTTCTGTTATTGATTTCTAGTTTGATTCCATTATGGTAAGAAAATATATACTGTGTGATTTCAATTTTAATTTTGTTTAGATTTGTTTTATGGCCCTGGATACAGACTATCTCAATAAATGTTTTGTGGGAATTTGAAAAGATAATGTGTGCTGTCTGATGTCACTGGGGGAATGTTTTGCAAATCTCAATTAGAATCTTTTCATTGGCAGTGTTTTTGGTGTTCTTCCAAATTCTGGCTGATTTTCTGCCTAGTTGTTCTATCAGTTGTTGAAAGAAAGTGTTGAAGTTTCCAAGTATAATATGATTTTTCTCTTTTTCCTTTTGGTTCTATCAGTTTTTGTTTTACATACTTTGCAGCTCTGTTATTTGGTGCATGTACATTTAAGATTGCTATGTCTTCCTGGTAGATTGACTCATTATATAATGTCCATTTATGTCTCTGATAATCTTTTTGCTCTACTTTATCTAAAATTAATATAGCCACTCCTGCTTTGTTTTGACTGATGTTTACATGGTAACTCAGTATATATTTCTTTCATTTGATTATGTTTTACTTATATTCTTATATTTGAAGTTAATTTTATATGAATAGCATATAGTTGGCTCATGATTTTTAATCTACTCTGCCAGTTTCTGTTTTTTAATAGGTCTATTTAGACTATGTACATTTAATGTAAGTATTGATATAGTAAGGCTAAGTGTGCCCTTTTATTTACCTAACTGCTTGTTTGTGTGTTTTTTGTTACTCTGTTTTATCTTCCTTGTTTTTCTGTGGATTGCTTGAAAATATTTTATAATTCCATTTTGAGTTATAGCATTTTTAAAGTGTATTTCTTTGTATCAATTTTTAGTGGTTGCTCTAGGTGTTACATTCTGTATAGGTGACTCAGCAAAGTCCATTTGAGTTGATGTTTTTATCAGATTGAATAAAGTGTAGAAACTTCATCTCCCTTTAGGTCCCTTTACCCTATCATGTTTTAAATATAATTCTCTTAGATAGTTTCTTTCTATATATTGAGAAGTATATTAGACAGCATTATAATTTTTGCATCAACCATCATAGTTTAGAAAACTCGAGAAGCTAAGTGTAGCATATATTTATTTATATTTTTTCTCTTTTTGTTCTTTCTGCTGTTAGAAGTTTCTTTCTATCATCGTTTCCTTTCCATCTGAAGAAATGTCCTTAGTTATTCTTTTAAGGTAGCTCTGCTGGCAATAAATCCTGTTTGTTTTTCTTTATTTGACAATATGTTGATTTCCCCTGCATTCCTAAAGGATATTTGTGCTAGATATAGAATCAGGGGTTGACAGGTCTTTTCTTTCATTACTTGAAAAAAATCTGTCACCTCCTCTGATCTCTGTTGTTTCTGATGAGAAACACATTGTCATTTGAATTGTTTTCCTCTTTTAGGTAAAATTTCATTTTATTGTTTTCAAGATTTCTTTCTTTAGTTTCGGAAGTGTGATTATAATATGTCTTCACATAGATTCTTTTGAGTTTGGGGTTTGGAATTTGCTCAGCTACTCGAATCTGTAGCTTTATATCCTTTGCCAAATTTGTCATTTTTCAACCATTGTTTCTTTGAATACTTTTTAAGCCCCATACTCTTTCTCCTCTTTTTCTTGGTCTTTGATCATGCAAATGCTAGACCTTGTAAAAATAATCCCACAGATCCCTGAAGCTCTTTCCCCTTACCTTAGTATGTATTCTTTTTCTTGCTCAGATTGAGTACCTTTTATTTTTCCATATTCAAGTCCATTGATTCTTTTCTCTGTCCTCTTCTTTCTGCTCTTTAGTCATATTGCTAAAATATTTGTTTATTGTATTTTTTTCAATTCTAAAATTTCTATTTGGTTCTTTTAAATACCCTTTTTTCTGAGACTTTTTAATTCATTTGTTTCAAGCATTTTCATAACTGCTCACTGAAGCTCTTCTATTTTAGCAAGTGTTCTCTGACATTGTGTTGGCAGAGGGGAAGAGGGCATTGCCTTCTTAAGCCAGATGGGAGGGGAAGTCCAGGTTACCCACTTGGCAGCATTGACACCTACACTGGGAAGGGGTTCCTTGTTACTGCTAGGTGGAGGCCAGAGTCTAAGATTTCCACATAGCGTTCACCAACACTACTGAGGGGGAGGAACATGCTTTATTATTACCAGGCATGAATGAAATTCTTGGATCTCATTTGGTTTTGTTCAACACCATCGTGGCTAGCATGGGATGGGTAGGGTACTTGTTGCAGCCAGGAGAGGGTGCAAGTCTAGATTCTCCTCTCAACCTTTGCTAACAAGTGTGGGGCTAGAGTCACTTTTTTTTTCATGGCATTTGGCTGGGGGTGCTTAGTTTATAGACAAAAGTTTCCTGCCTTGTTAGGCTGACCTATTTCTGGTCCTTTGGTTAGGGAGATCAAGCTTCTTTTGGGGCTTTTTTTTTGGTCTGTGCCTGTTGGTATTTCTAGCTTGCTGGCTTCTCTGGCACCCAGTTTGAGATGTAAGAAGCCAAAAAGAAGCCAGGATCAGTGGCTCACACCTGTAATTCCAGCACTTTGAGAGGCCAAAGGGGGCTGATCACCTGAGATCAGGAGTTCGAGACCAGTCTGGCCAACATGGTGAAACCCTGTCTCTAGTATAGATACAAAAATTAGCTGGGCATGGTGGCAGGCACCTGTAATCCCAGCTACTAGGAAGGCTGAGGTAGGAGAATCACTTGAATTCAGGAGGTGGAGGTTGCAGTGAGCTGAGATCGTATCACTGTTGTGCTCCAGCCTGGGCGATGGAGTGAGTGAGACTCTGTCTAAAAAAAAAAGAAGCCACTTAGAGAACTTATGACCATGTTATTAATTTCTTATGTCCTGAGATTCTTATTCACTTTGTCTTTTCCTTTCCATATTTTAAAGTCTTTCATCCTTCATATATAATGTCCAGTGTTTTCACAGCACTTGGAAGGAATAGAGAGAAATTTATCTACTCCATCTTGTCCATAACCAGCAGTTCAAGAAAGTAATTTTATTTTGCCATTAAATTTTGAGTGTCTAGAGGCAATTGCTGTTCACAAACTTTATTCAACAGAGGGAGTGTTTACCCTGAAAGCTGCATTTTTTTTTTAAATATTTTATTGCATTTTAGGTTTTGGGGTACATGTGCAGAACATGCAAGACAGTTGCATAGGTACACACATGGCAGTGTGTTTTGCTTCCTTTCTCCCCTTCACCCACATTTGGCATTTCTCCCCAGGCTATCCCTCCCCACCTCCCCCTCCCACTGGCCCTCCCCATTTCCCCCCAATAGACCCCAGTGTTTAGTACTCTTCTCTCTGTGTCCATGCATTCTCATTTTTCATCACCCACCTATGAGTGAGAATATGCGGTGTTTCGTTTTCTGTTCTTGTGTCAGTTTGCTGAGAATGATGTTCTCCAGATTCATCCATGTCCCTACAAACGACACGAACTCATCATTTCTGATTGCTGCATAATATTCCATGGTGTATATGTGCCACATTTTTCCAGTCCAGTCTATCATCAATGGGCATTTGGGTTGATTCCAGGTCTTTGCTATTGTAAACAGTGCTGCAATGAACATTCATGTGCATGTGTCCTTATAGTAGAACAATTTACAGTCCTTTGGATATATACCTAGTAATGGGATTGCTGGGTCAAATGGAATTTCTATTTCTAAGGCCTTGAGGAATCGCCACACTGTCTTCCACAATGGTTGAACTAATTTACACTCCCACCAACAGTGTAAAAGTGTTCCTATTTCTCCACATCCTCTCCAGTATCTGTTGTCTCCAGATTTTTTAATGATCGCCATTCTAACTGGCATGAGATGGTATCTCAATGTGGTTTTGATTTGCATCTCTCTGATGACCAGTGACGATGAGCATTTTTTCATATGATTGTTGGCCTCATATATGTCTTCTTTTGTAAAGTGTCTGTTCATATCCTTTGCCAATTTTTGAATGGGCTTGTTTGTTTTTTTTCTGTAAATCTGTTTGAGTTCTTTGTAAATTCTGGATATCAGCCCTTTGTCAGATGGGTAAACTGCAAAAATTTTTTCCCATTCTGTTGGTTGCCGATTCACTCTCGTGACTGTTTCTTTTGCCATGCAGAAGCTGTGGAGTTTGATTAGGTCCCATTTGTCTATTTTGGCTTTTGTTGCCAATGCTTTTGGTGTTTTTTTCATGAAGTCCTTGCCTACTCCTATGTCCTGAATGGTTTTGCCTAGATTTTCTTCTAGGGTTTTTATGGTGCCAGGTCTTATGTTTAAGTCTTTAATCCATCTGGAGTTAATTTTAGTATAAGGTGTCAGGAAGGGATCCAGTTTCTGCTTTCAGTTTTCCCAACACTATTTATTAAACAGGGAATCCTTTCCCCATTGCTTGTTTTTGTCAGGTTTATCAAGGATTGTATGGTTGTAGATAAGTTGTGTTGCCTCCGATGCCTCTGTTGTGTTCCATTGGTCTATATCTCTGTTTTGGTACCAGTACCATGCTGTTTTTGATTACTGTAGCCTTGTAGTATAGTTTGAAATCCAGTAGTGTGATGCCCCCCGCTGTGTTCTTTTTGCTTAGAATTGACTTGGCTATGCGGGCTCTCTTTTGGTTCCATATGAAGTTCATGGTGTTTTATTCCAGTTCTGTGAAGAAAGTCAATGGTAGCTTGATGGGGATAGCATTGATTATGTAAATTACTTTGGTCAATATGGCCATTTTCACGATATTGATTCTTCCTAACCATGAACATAGAATGTTTCTCCATCTGTTTTTGTCCTCTCTGATTTCCTTGAGCAGTGGTTTGTAGTTTTCCTTGAAGAGGTCCCTTACGTTTTTAGTGAGTTGTATTCCTAGGTATTTTATTCTTTTTGTAGCAATTGTGAATGGCAGTTCATTCTTGATTTGGCTCTCTTTAAGTCTGTTATTGGTTTAGAGGAATGGAAAGCTGCATTTATGTAAAAAATAAGGTACCAACAAATTAAGAAGAAAAGTGCAAACTGAGAGTATGTGATAACTTCATGTACAGTCCCTTTCTCTTTTATTTGTTCACTATTATCCCTAAAATTTATGAAAATAGAGAATGACACTAATAATGTTCTGACAATCCTTGGAATCATAAGAGAATATAAGACATCCCTCTCTCTTTTATTTTAAGAAAGCGTGGAATACTGCTCAACAATAAAAAGAGATTACTTGGGTGGGGCTCCAGGGAATCATTTTGGGTAAAAAAAAAATCTCTGGGGAGAATGATCCAAGATGGCCAATCGCTAACATCCTGGGATTGCAGCTCTCACGGAAGGCGCAGAGAGCTAGAGGACGCCACACTTTCAGACAAATTCTGGTCGCTCACGGAGCAGAAGATCCCCCAGTGGAGGAAACACACGGGTGGCCAGTGCGACTCTCGTGGCCTGCGCAGCGGTTCCGCCAGCACCTCGGCGTGGCAGCTCTCGGAGCAGAGTAAACAGGTTCGGAGGACCCACAAGGGCCCCAGCAGGACACCAGAGCCTGGTGCAGCGGCTGCGACGGCACCTCGGCGCGGAAGCGCTCAGCGCAGAGTAAACGGGACCGGTTCCCCTTCTGACCGAGGTTTGGAGCCCGGGGAAGGCAGAGTCGCCTACTACGGACACAAGAAGGAAGCCAGACAGGAGAATCCTGGGCAGAAAAGCACCATCAGTTTTAACGCCGCTGCTCTGGCCCTGGGAACTAACAACCTGGACATCCACTCAAGAGACCTAATCTGGAAGTTGGTAATTTCAAAGACGACAGGAGGATAAATTTACAATGACGGGGAGAAACCAGCGTAAAAAATCTGAGAATACTCAAAGTCAGAACGCCTCTCCCTCTAAAGATGATTACAGTTCCACATCGACAATGGAACAAGGCTTGATGGAGAACGAGCGCATCCTGATGACAGAATCACTCTTCAAGGAATGGATAATAACAAACTTCGTTGAGTTAAAAGAACACGTTGTAGCCCAACATAAAGAAACTAGGAACTTTGAAAAAAGGTTTGATGAAATCCTATTGAGAATAGAAAACTTAGAGGAGTATGAGTGAATTAATGGAACTGAAGAATACAATACGGGAACTCCGAGAAGTATGCACAGGTTTAAACACTCTAATTGTTCAAGCAGAAGAAGGGATATCAGAGGTCAAAGTCCAACTTCATGAAATAAAACGTGAAGAAAAGATTAGAGAAAAAGGGATAAAAAGGAATGAGCAAAGTCTCCAAGAAATGTGGGACTATGTGAAAAAACCACCTGAATGCAACGGAGAGAATGAATCCAAGCTGGAAAATACCCTTCAGGATATTATTCAGGAAAATTTTCCTAAACTAGCAAAGCAGGTCAACACTCAACCCCAGGTAATACAGAGAACACCACAAAGATATTCCTCAAGAAGAGCAACCCCAAGGCACATAATCGTTAGATTCACCAGGGTTGAAATGAAGGAGAAAATACTAAGGGCAGCCAGAGAGAAAGGTCAGGTTACCCACAAAGGCAAGCCTATCAGACTTACAGCAGGTCTCTCAGCAGAAACTCTACTAGCCGGAAGAGAGTGGGGGCCAATATTCAACATCCTCAAAGAACAGAACCTTCAGCCCAGAATTTCATATCCAGCCAAACTAAGCTTCACAACTGAAGGAAAAATAAAATCTTTTATGAACAAGCAAGAACTCAGGGATTTTATTACCACCAGGCCTGCTTTACAAGAGCTTCTGAAAGAAGCATTACACACAGAAAGAAACAACCAGTATTAGCCTTTCTAAAAATACACCAAAAAGTGAAGAGCACCAACATAAAGAAGAATTTACACCAACGAATGGATAAAACAACCAGTCAACATCAAAGGCAGTAACCCTAAATTTAAATTGACTAAATCCCCCAATCAAAAGACACAGCCAAAACCCAATGGCATGTTACATCCAGACCTGTTTCACATGCAAGGATACACAAAGACTCAAAACAAAGGGATGGAGAAAGATTTACCAACCAAATGGAGAGCAAAAATAAATAATAAATAAATAAAAAGCAGGAGTTGCAATTCTCGTATCAGATAAAATAGATTTTAAAGCAACAAAGATATAGTGGTAAAAGGATCAATGCAATAACAAGAGCTAACGATCCTAACACCCAGATACGAGACTTAGATGCAATGAGACAGAAAATTAATAAGGATATCAAGGACTTGAACTCAGATCCAGAACAAGTAAACTTAATAAATATTTATAGAGCTCTCCACTTCAAATACACAAAATATACATTCTTGTCAATACCACCTCACACCTACCCATAAGCTCAAATGAAACATTGATTGGCCATCATTAATACCCAATTTCTTTCAAAATAAAGCAATATTTCCATTTACTCTCCCTCTTTCTCTTCCTCTTTCTTTCTCTCCTTTACTTATTTTTTTTTTCTTTCCTTCTCTCAAAAAAAAAAAAATAAAAAAGAAATCAACTTGTAAACCTCTAGATCCAGGTTGGCAATGTCTCTCTCATTGCTTGATTTCCTTTCTTCCCTTCCCTCCCTCCCTCCCTCTCTCCCCGCTTCCTCCCTCCCTTCCTCCCTCCCTCCCTCCCTCCCTCCCTCCCTTCCTTCCTTCCTGCCTTCCTTCCTTCATCCCTTCCTTCCTCCCTACCCTCCTTCTTCCCTCCCTTCCTGCCTTCCTCCTCCCCCCCCAAAAAAAAAATCTCTGAAGGTTATATGTTGCATGATTCCATTTACATAGTATTATTGAAGTGATAAATTTATGGAGATGGAGAACAGACTTGTAGTTGCCCGTTTAGAAAAGAGAATAGGGAGAGGGATGGCTGTGGCTGTAAAAGAAATAGCATGAGGATTCCTTGTGCTGTGAGATCTGTGGTGGTCATACAAATATACACACAGTAAAACTGCATAGACACACACACACGCACACACACACACCCCCCCACTGGCGTGCATGTAAAAGTGGCGAAATATCAATAGATGAATGGATTGTACCGATGGCAATTTTGCGATTGAGGCCAGACACTACCCAGAGACTTCATTGACTCTTCCACTGCTGGTGATATTGTACTATTAGTCTTGCAAGTTTTCACCATTGGGGAAACTGGGCAAAGGGTGTATGGGAGTCTCTAGTATTTCTTTTAACTGTATATGTCAGTCTACAATGAATTCAAAATAAAAAAGTTTTAAAAAGCAAAGCAAAGCATTTTGCTATTTTGTACTTTCTTCCCTTGCAGACTGCCCTACTCACTTCCTTGGTGCAAACAAAGAGGAAATTGACAGTCTAATGTGGCTTCTGCTTAATAGTCTCTTGTGTGCACAGAGAACCCATTTTCCCAGTTGTAAAAGAGTCAGTTGTTCTTTTCCCCATGAGCTATTGTTTGCGGTTTGAGTAGTGAGGTGTGACGTAGTCATATTCTGGAGTTAACAATTGGGAGACTCTGGACTTAATGTAGGCACAATTGTTTTCCAGTGGTGTCCTTAATGCCCTCTGAATAATCCAGGTTATTTCCTCTGCGCAGTCCTAAGGCTGCCTCCATGGAGACTGGCTCTGTACAAAGATGCTAAAGACAAGACACTCCCCAGAGACCTCTGGGGCCCCTCCCCTATCGAGGGAGATAAAGAGATATGAGTCTTTTGTGGAGGCTGACATCATATGCAGACTTTGGCCTCAAGTCTTTGTCATGTGTCAAGTACCGAAGGAATACCATGAACTAGAAAGCTTTTGTGAGCATAAGGAGGAGAAAAAAAATTAAGCCAGATTTGCAAGGTGCTTTATATTTTTTCAAGTGTGTTCCCATCTCTAAAGGTAAACTGCAGGATCCACCCACTGGGGCAGGTAGATGAGGTGATCCTGCATTAGTGAACTGTAGCATCTGACTTTCATAGAGAATAGTTTTCTTTGTAGAAACTGAGGTACAAAAAAATGGATATAAGATGCAAAATATCTGGGTAGAAAGCAGATAAATTGCCCTGATTTATGTATTTTACTGTAAAGTGGACGTAATTACTAGGTAAAATGCACAGAATTTCTCAATTTTCATGTATGAAATGTCTCACACTCAAATGTCAGTAAGGACCAGAAGAAAATGTGAATATAAGGAGTTAAATGCAAATATGAGGAGTTAGTGGATAAATAATAACATAAAGTATGGGGCATCATCAATAAACTAGAGATCTTGGATTCAACATGAATGTTTTCAAATTCAGTTTTAAAACATGGTGATGGCTGGATAATTGCATCTGACCACAAATGGTTAGCAGCTGCTTTAGTATAAGTTGTGTTTGGCTTTTCTATATTGTGAACCCAGAAATGAAGCTTTTCTATATATAACAAAAGCATAAATATCAATGGCTTAAATAAGATTAGGTCATCTGGTTTTTGTTAGGATGTAGAAAGACACGAACACTTTTCTCTCATGGTGATGACAAGAATGAACCATATTAAAATCATACGTCTCATGGGGCTTTCAAAGATGGGAAGATATAAGGAAGCTCTGATGAACTGAATTGCAGAGGGCACATCCTCTGTAGGTGAGCAGGGACCCTGGAGCTCTCTGGGGAAAGCGCCTGAATGAGTCCAGGCAGGAAAAGAAGCAGCTGCCTACAGGCAGGAGGCTCTTCAGGGCTAAGAAGGAGTATTGTGAATCAGGGGCCACATATGGGTCTGGAGGAATTCCAAATACAAAAATCCATCTGTCTGCCCAACAACTCTCTTCCTTCTCTAGAATTTTGCTGGGAAAGTGGCATTAGAGAAGGAGTTGGTAGCAGGGAAAATACAGACACCTTACGAATCTGTGAGGCTTGGGTTCTGGTGCCCTGCAGAAGGTGAACCTAAAGGTGAATGCAAACCGTCTGAAACAATAACTATTCCCCAGCTTCCAAACACGAAGAAAAGATAAGAGTGCATTAATTACAGCAATGCAAGAGGCTGAGGTTTGGCTACCAGAGTTTCTTAACGTTAGATATAAAGTGGTATGATATGAATTCAAGGTAGAGATTGCCAGACTGGATAAAAAAACAAGACCCAACCATATGGTATTTACAAAGACACACTTTAAATATGACACAGATACATTGAAAGTAAATAGATAGAAAAGGAAGAACATGGTTATGTCCAGACTCAATGTGCGAAGGAACTCGCAAAGGGGTGGCTGATTTTGGCATTGGTAAGTGTGACTCATTGGCATTGGGAGGCATGGGCCATTGGCACTAGGATGCATGGACCATTGGCACAGGGAGGTATGGCTCATTGGCATTGGGAAGCATGGACCATTGCTGGGAACCCTGGCTCACTGCACTGGGAGACGTGGACCAGTGACTGAGAGGTGCAGCTCATTGCCCTGGGAGTGTGGACCATTGCAGTGGGAGGCAGGCAAGAACCATTACACTGGGAAGTACAGCTCATTGCCCTGGGAAGTGTGGCTTGTTGGCACTGGGAGGTAAGGACCATTGCACTGGGAAGCATGGACCATTGCCCTGGGAGGTGTGGACCACTGCACTGGGAGGTGTGGGTCATCACAGGACCATTGCACTGGGAGGTGTGGACCACTGCACTGGGAGGTGTGGGTCATCACAGGACCATTGCACTGGGAGGTGTGGACCACTGCACTGGGAGGTATGGGTCATCACAGGACCATTGCACTGGGAGGTGTGGACCACTGCACTGGGAGGTGTGGGTCATCACAGGACCATTGCACTGGGAGGTGTGGACCACTGCACTGGGAGGTGTGGACCACTGCACTGGGAGGTGTGGGTCATCACAGGACCATTGCACTGGGAGGTGTGGACCACTGCACTGGGAGGTGTGGGTCATCACAGGACCATTGCACTGGGAGGTGTGGACCACTGCACTGGGAGGTGTGGACCACTGCACTGGGAGGTGTGGGTCATCACAGGACCATTGCACTGGGAGGTGTGGACCACTGCACTGGGAGGTGTGGGTCATCACAGGACCATTGCCCTGGGAGGTGTGGACCACTGCACTGGGAGGTGTGGGTCATCACAGGACCATTGCACTGGGAGGTGCAGTTCATTGCCCTGGGAGGTGTGGCTTGTTGGCACTGGGAGGTAAGGATCATTGCACTAGGAAGCATGGACCATTGCTCTGGGAGGTGTGGACCACTGCACTGGGAGGTGTGGGTCATCACAGGACTGTTGCACTGGGAGGTGCAGCTCATTGCCCTGGGAGGCGTGAATTATTGAACTGAGATGTGTGGACCATTGCATGGGAGGTGTGGGCTACTGGGGGCCGTGTGGCATTTGCGGTATCATAGCAGAATGGGTCTGGGAAAGAGAATTCTGGGAAAGAGTCTTCTGTTCTTTCTTGCTTCCTCCTCTGGAATTGGCTGCCTGTTCTTCCCCAAAGGAAGCTGAGGAATGTCTGCAGAAGGCAGGCTGTGTGGGGACCTCTGGACCACAAAGGCCTGTCTCTTTCTGTGACTACGCAGGCCTGGTGGGGTGTTCTGCTCCGTGGAGAGAACATGGCTGTGGTCTTTACAGCCCTCTATTCCTCTTCCCCTCATAGACCTGTGAGAGAAAACAGATGTGTTCCTTCATTTTAGCTAGAAGGGCTTTGAGGACTGGAGAATGCCTAGGGAGAAACAGGTGATCAAAATCTACTATTGTTTCAGGATGTAATTGTAAAAAAATTTGGGCACCGAATATAAATTCAGGAATCCTTGGTTCCTGTTCCAAGGCAGCCAAACCCCTGCACAATGTGGGAGCAACTCCTGGGGTTGGTGGGAGGCCTGGCTGATGTATGGTGGGTCTGAAAAAACCTCTCAGGTTTTGCCAGGTGTGTGTCAGGCACTGATGGCAGCAATTGAACCAGCCTAGGTTGGCTTAGCGCACCCTCTAGTGGGAGCAGGTTTAAAGAGCAAAATGAGAGCGTCCTTGCCTCAGGGCAGAGATGATGCTGAGCATGCACACCATATCAAAGGACAAACATGCTTAAGGGACTTGTATTTAGCAATTATTGTGATTAGTCTCTTCTCACGCTGCTATAAGGACATACCCGACACCGGGTATTTTATAAAGGAGTTTCAATAGAGTCACAATTCCACATGGCTGGGGAGCCCTCAGAATCATGGTGGAAAGCAAAGGGGCACATCTTACATGGCTGTGCAGGGGAACTACCTTTAATAAAACCATCAGCTCTTGTGAAACTTATTCACTATCAGGAGAATAGCACAGGAAAAACCTGCCCCCATGGTCAATTACCTCTCACTGGGTCCCTCCCACGACATGTGGGGTTTATGGGAGCTACAATTCAAGATGAGATTCCAGTGGGGATACAGTCAAACCATATCGGTCATCATCTTAAATTATTAATATATTGGAATTTATTTATGTCTATTGTAAAGCAGGCCAGTCGCTTAGCTATTTCATGGGGGTTTTGAGGAATTGCCATCATAACTTATGGGAGAATGTTTCAGTAAATGGTTACATAATTATGAGGAATTTTAGTGTTTTCATTAGAAATAATGCATAGAATTTATAGGACAATTTATTAAGAAGCTCAAGTGTATGTATAGTCATTGATTAATCTAGGGCTACTTCTCTTTTAGAGAAGTTGGTAACCATTTTTGATTGCTGTAAATAGAGATTGGGTCCATGGTAAGTAAGCCTCCCTCCTTGGAGGGCCTTTTGGTGATAGGATGGTCAGGTGAGGAAGGGCCGTGCTCCCGCGCCTCTGAATTCTGAATTACATTTATTGGGCCATGCAGTCTGGTTAGTGCCTGAGTTTATGTAAGGGAAATGAATTCCATTTCTACATGCTGGGTTCTTATCAGAGCAGAAAAATGAACTCACACTATGCTGACAGGTAAATGTCATCCACATGAACAAGACACCATCTTCAATATGGCATGAAGGGGACAGAGTGTGTTTAGATGAAGCAGGCTGGTGCAGACCTCTGGGGTCGGCCACAGCTGGCACTAAAACTCAGTGAGGCTGTGGTGAGAGGGATGGAGAGGATGTGGGAGGTGACTCCGCCTGGAACCTCTCCTGACCTGCCTCAGTTCTTCCCAAGCCTCTCCTTGGGAAGAATTGGGGGCAGGTCAGGAGAGGTTCCAGGCAGAGTCAGAGGCAGCTGGACTGGGGCAGGGAAAGCTGCCCTTGCCCTCCCTGTGAGTCTCAGGGACAGGGTCACTACCCTGCTTTTCTGCTTCCAGATGAGATGGAGTAGCAGGGATTGAGTTTATCCTTCCACCTGACATAATTAACACAGGACAAGATAGATGGGGGAAAAAACAACAAAGCAAAACAGCTGCCATCAGACAGCGCAGAGCTGTGGTCCCTGAGGGGGACAGACAAATGAGAGGAGTGCTAGGATTTCCCTGGAGGGCGTGGCCTGGACGCTTTCCAAGTTGTGGCCCGGACGCTTTCCAAGTTGTGGCCCATGGATGTGGCTGCTGACATGGTGGGGTCCCTTCTCGGAAAGCACTTTGTCAGTGAACAGCAACACTCTTTTCTGATTTTTCTAGTACCATGCATTGTTTTCTCCTCCCATTGTCCGAAAAAGGAGGCAAGAATGCAGTGTGCCACGGTCTTCTTGCGGCATCGCTCAGTGGCATACGTGAACCTTGCTTTTGTGTTTTCATTGCTGGCTGAGTCCATGAGTGTGCTGTGGTATACCTCCAGCATTTGTAGCTCCTCAAATCTTTTCAGCACCCTCTTCACAGTTTGAAAACACTCCACAGTGTACATCCTGCCTTCTTTTTCTTTTTTTTTTAGGCGGAGTTTCGCTCTTGTTACCCAGGCTGGAGTGCAATGGCGTGATCTCGGCTCACCGCAACCTCCGCCTCCGGGGTTCAGGCAATTCTCCTGCCTCAGCCTCCCGAGCAGCTGAGATCACAGGCACCACCACCGTGCCCAGCTAATTTTTTGTATTTTTTTTTTTTTAGTAGAGACGGGGTTTCACCACGTTGACCAGGATGGTCTCGATCTGTTGACCTTGTGATCCACCCGCCTTGGCCTCCCAAAGTGCTGGGATTACAGGCTTGAACCACCGCTCCCGGCCCCTCCTGCCTTCTAATGAACCTCCAAATGTTCCATTTCACAGCTGTCCTTGCTTTTGAGGTACAAATATATGATTTAGTCCAGTGATCATAGACACTCACTCAAGGCTTTCGTTCTGAGCAATTCCCATCACTGGGGCAGATTGTGGTGGAGTGGCAGGGGGCAGGGGCAGGGGGAGGGGCTGACAGCCGTGGCAGTGGCGTCCTGATTCAGCAGCCTCCAAATGGGGCCAGAGCAGCTGCCCCTCACTGCATTAGTTCTATGATGTGGCATTGGGGATCTCTTTCTCCAGCATTCAATGATTTGGTATGCTATCTTTTTTTTTTTTTTAAATCAGCTTTTCGTTGTCTCTACTCACAAGTTATCATAATATTAATATTTATCAGTTTAATGTTACACATATGATAAAACGGATGATAAAAAGTATCATATTAACAATAAGAACATTATTTTGTGTAACTGAATTACTGAATATGCAGCCTCTTGCAATAATAACTTAGTGGACCCAACTCTACCCTCTGAATGGGCCAATTTTATGATTGTCATAAAACGTTTTGAGTTGGATGTAGTTTCTTGTTGCTTCTTTCTGTGATCCAAGACTTAAGAATGAATCCCTGGGAACCAGCAATTGGAACTAGACCTCCCAGGATCAAAGAGGACAGGAGTGGGAGAAAGGACACGGGACACGACCCCACAGTCTCCAGCACTGCACCGTGTGTCTGACTTCAGAGCATGCAGCACTCAGGTCAAGTGCGCAGCCATGTCTCTATCCTGTCACCTCAAGTGCCCACAACTGTGACAGTTAACAGGATAGGGGAGAGAGGAGGCATATCGTGAAGGAATGAATCCGTCCCAATAATTACACAGACATTTCTGAAATTTCAACACCAAGGGCTAACTTCTAAAATACAAGTGTGGAGACAGAGCCATAGAGCTAGCTATTAACTGAAATGCATGTACAATACAGTGAAGGAGCTCCTGTGCTTACAAAACCACATACATCTCATTTATCTCTAATTTTAAAATAATTCATTCCCTTGCTGGGCATGCAAGTGCGCGGTGGAGAAAGTGGTGCATCTGCAATGCTGGCTGGGGCTAAGGATTTCAATGCTTCCAAGCTTCGATTGTGCAAATTCTAGTTGTGGTTGAGGATCGTCTCCAACAGCTTTTTGAGTTATTCCTTAAACTCTTCCTTTTTCTACTATGTTTTCATGAATAATTCTTGAATCCATATTTATATCTAGGCCAAGGCTTCTTTCTTGTAGAAGTGTTGTAGAGTTGCAAGTTTTATTTATTTATTTAGAGAGAGAGTTTTGCTCTTTCACCCAGGCTAGAGTGAAGTGGTGTGATCTCGGTTCACTGCAACCCACCCTGCCCTCTGTGTTCAAGTGATTCTCCTGCCTCAGGCTCCCAAGTAGCTGGGATTATAGGTGCCTGCCACTATACCTGGCTAATTCTTGTATTTTTAGTGGAGACGGGGTTTCACCATGTTGGCCAGGCTGATCTCAAACGCCTGATGTCAGGTGATCCACCCACCTTGGTTGGGATTACAAGCGTGAGCCACTGCACCCGGCCAAGTTGTGAGTTTCAAAGATCTGATTATATTGTTTAAAAACAATAGCCTTGGGAGTTCAGATGTCAGCTTTGAAGGTCCATTTTCACATTCTGATGGTGTCTGCTAGCAATTGTCGGTGCCTGACCCAAAAGTGGTCTGTGGTACCTCAGCTTGGAGGAAGAAGTGAAGGTGCATGCAGTCTGGGAGTGAGGCACCACATAGGTAGTTTGTACGTACTGGTTTTAGTTTGTGTGTACTGGTTTGGGTTTGTACGTACCGGTTTGGGTTTGTGTGTACCGGTTTGGGTTTGCGCGTACTGGTGTGGGTTTGTGTGTACCGGTTTGGGTTTGCGCGTACCGGTGTGGGTTTGTGTGTACCGGTGTGGGTTTGTGTGTACTGGTTTGTGTTTGTGTACCGTGTCCCCAGGCAATTCTAATCCAGACTGCATTTTCTTCAGTGTCTCTGAAGCTGTCACATTTTTAAGTGTTCGCTGAAGAATTTTCTTAAATGAATTTTTAAGTTGTTTCATATTAAAAAGGTCAACATCTTCACCTTTACTCATCTGGAAAACATCCCAAATTTTCTTGTGCTGACAAAATTGAGTGTAAACGGTTTCTCAAAGGGCTGCGTCATAGGGACTTGCATGCTTCTCCTCACACAGCAGAACCAAGTGCTGAATGGCAGATTCCTTTCTCTCCTGGAAATTTACAGTCTGCAGTTGATTTTCAGGCAAAAAATCCCAGGCTTTTAGGGTTGTTGTCATTTCCATCATGGGTCTCTCTCTCTCTTCGTTTTTCTTTCTTCTTTTTCTCTTTTCTTCCTTTTCTCCTTCCTTCCCTTCCCTCCCTTCCTTTTCTCTCTCCTTCTTTCCTTCTTCTTTCTTCCTTTCTCTTTTTCTTTTCCTTCCTCCCTTCTTCCTTCCTTTTCTCTCTTCTTTCTTTTTTCTTTCTTTTCCCCCTTCCTTCCTTTCTTCCTTTTCTCCTTCCTTCCCTCCCTCCCTTCCTTCCTTCCTTCTCTCTCTTTTTATCCTTTCTTTCCCTCCCTCTGTCCCTCTTTTCTTTCCCTCCCTCCCTCCCTCCCTCCCTCCCTCCCTCCCTCCCTCCCTCCCTCCCTCCCTCCCCCCTTCCTTCCTTCCTTCCTTCCTTCCTTCCTTCCTTCCTTCCTTCCTTCCTTCCTTTTGTGACAGGGTCTTGTTCTGTGGCTCAGGCTGGAGTGCAGTGGTGACATCCTGGCTCACTGTGACCTTGACCTCCTGGGCTCAATCAATCCTCTCACCTCAGCCTCCTGTGTAACTGGGACTATAAGTGTGCACCACTAAGCCTGGCTAATTTTATTTTTTGTAGAGTCAGGGTCTCACTATGTTGCCCAGGCTGGCCTTGAACTCCTTGGCTCAAACAATCTTCCTGCCTTGGCCTCCCAAAGTGCTGGGATTACAGGAGTGAGCCATGGGGATGTTTGAAGTGATCCTCTTAATAAACTCAGCAACAGTCTCATCCTTCTCTCTGTCATGGCCCATGTCTTCAGCCATGTCTCTCCTCCTGTATGCTATCTTTGTCCTGTAATAATCGTTCACTCCTTAAACTTGGTAGAGGGGATTCTGCTGTCTATAACCCTCACCAGTGCAGTTGTGTTTAACTGCTAGAAAGGAAAACCCTTTTGGCTGGGCATGGTAGCTCACACCTGTAATCCCAGTGCTTTGGGAGGCCAAGGTGGGCAGATCACCTTAGGTCAGGAGTTCGAGACCAGACTGGCCAACATGGTGAAACCTCATCTCTACTTAAAATATATTAAAAAATTAGTTGGCCATGGTGGTGCGCTCCTGTATTCCCAGCTACTTGGGAGACTGAGGCAGGAGAATCGCTTGAACCTGGGAGGTGGAGGTTGCAGTGAGCCAAGATCACGTCACTGCACTCCAGCCTGCCAACAGAGTGAGGCTACATCTAAAAAAAAAAAAAAGAAAAGAAAAAAAGGAAAGCCCCCAGTAAGTGAAACTTGCTCATAACAGGAGGCACAGGGGAGGTGGTCCAGGGTGAGTGATTCAGCCGTTCAGCAGCATTGTGAAGAAACCAATTCCTTCCATCTTTCTTCTCATTGTTCTGCAGCTTCTTCCCCTTTGCAGTCTGGAGATGAATTCCATCTTTAGTCTTCTGGCATCTCTTCTTTTCCCTGTGGTGCTCAACAGGCTGTACAGGGCAGCTCTGATGTTGGCCAGGAATGGAACTGATGAGGTCAGGAGACACGAATCCATTCAGAGGAGGTGGCTGCTCCTTGGAAGAAGAATGCCCCTTTTTATATCTGTGAGAAACAGCCAGGAGAGAAGGAAGCTGAGGCCTTTCTCCTTTTCTGTCCCAGGCCAGCGCCTGCTTTGGCTATGAGCAGCAGGTCTTTTTCCCTTCAGTACTGTGTTTGGATGAGACTCAGAGGCTGCTTTTGCTGTCGTCTACTTGGCCCATGTGGTAAGTTTCTATAATTTGAGGCTTGTCACCACTTGCAGAGTTTTTGCTTGATCATGTGTTGTTTGGCCAGCTTTGGTTGAGGCCACTTAAACCCTGCCTGAAGGAGACTTCGTGTGCAGGTTCCCATTTTGTCGTCATCGTGTTTTGTTGCAAAGTCAGGTTTGCATCTTGGAGAGCTTTCTGGTCCCCCTTCCTGAGTTTTGTGCCCAGTTCTGTTGATGGGAACATCATAAATCTTGTGGATGGAATCTTCCAGTTGCTTCTAGACTTTTCTGTTCTTTTGTTTCGCTTGTGCAGGGGGAAAGAGAGAGAGAGAAGTCCAACATTAAATGAGCCTTGTTTTTACTGAACGTCTCTTTCTCCCTGACCATACTATGTAAAAGTTAATCATAACTCCTCCTTCCTGACCAGCACTTCTAGTCCTCTTTATTCCACAGCACTTATCATCTTTTCCTATGCCCTCGCTGTCTCCAGTTCCGGAGTATAAAGTCCTCAGTCAGAAATACCTTTATCTCTTGTGTTCACGGAGGTATTCTAATTGCTCAGAATAGTATCTGACACATTTTAAGTGCCCAATAAATAGTTTGCAAATAAATCAATAAATACTCAGGATTTTCAGCCAAAGCCACCAAAGGAAACCTACTTAATTTATTCAGAAAGTGGGAGTCTTGGGTGGGAGTAATTCCTTCTGAGACCTGAGAGAAGCGTAGGTGATGGTTTGTGTGAGTGCTCATTGAGCATTTTAATGGAAATAAAACAGAAACACTGGGAAGTGTGTGCATCACGAGGATGCAGGTCCTTTGCTGGATTGTTTATTTCGGGGTGGTTAGGCATTGTTGCCCTGTGTGGAATGGTCAGCGAAGAGCCCTCTGAGGCCATCATGTGACAACCACTGGGCACCTCCTAGTCTCTGTCATTCCCGATGCTCCAGTGCCAGTGTCCTTGGCCTTGGAGACCCCAAGCTCTGCTATTTCCCCACCTCCCTGGCTGTACCTTTCTAGTCCTTTCCTATATCCTGACCAGACACTGAATGTCCTTGGGGCTGGTCTACTGTATTTCTTGTTATATTCTGTTTTCTTTTTTGAGATGGAGTCTTGCTCTGTCACCCAGGCTGGAGTGCAGTGACACAATCTCAGCTTATTGCAACCTCTGCCTCCCAGGTTCAACTGAGTCTCCTGCCTCAGCCTTCCAAGTAACTGGGACTACAGGCATGAGCCACCACACCTGGCTAATTTTTGTATTTTTAAAATACAGATGGGGTTTCCCCATATTGGCTAAGGTGGTCTCAAACTCCTGACCTCAGGTGATCTGCCCACCTTGGCCTCCCAAAGTGCTGAGATTACAGGAATGAACCGCCACTCCTGGCTGCTATATTCTCTTTTTATTCAATTTCATTCTTCTCTGTGCCTCCACTTACCATGGGGCACCCACATGCAGAGGATGCCTGATTCCATACTCTGGCTGCCTCTTGGTAGCCTGACACATCTCAAACTCAATATACACAACTCTGTGCTCTGACCTTCCAGCTCAAATGCGCCCTGTCTCAGACATGCTGCAACCATCCTCCTGAGGGTTGACACCTCCCCACCATGTCCCCTCATATCCAGTCTCTTAGTGTGTTTCCTTGGTCTTAGCTTCTAAATTGTCTTTGAAACTGCTTACTTCTACCTTCCACATGCCCATCAGACCCAGCCCCTCCCACTTTTCGCTGAGGTGACCTCAGTGGGATTTGCACTGATCTCCCCTCATCCTCTCATACACACAACAAACCATTCTCTACCCCAGAGCTAGTGTGGTTTCTGAAAAGCTCAAATCGGATTGTGTCTTTAATGTGTTCCCATTGCTTTGAGTTCCATGTGGCATCTTTCATAAGGAAGGTCATGACCAGCTTCCTTCCCCTTCTCTTCCTATGTTCCAGCCACCATGACCTACTGTCCAGTGGTCATGAGCTGAGTCCCTCATGCCCAAGGCTTTTCCAGAGGCCTTTTCTCTGCTGAAACACACTTCCTGTCTTGTGTTGCCAAGATCCACATGTTCATCACGTGCCTCTTAAATGTGAGCTCCTCCTTAAATGTGTGACTCCCATGGCCCATTGTTCTGGCTCAGTCAGATCACCTGTGTCTTCCTTGCTGGTGCTCTCTCCTCTTGTCATTACATAGTTCCACGTTTAATGTCTGTATCCTCCACTTGACTACGCTCTACAAGGGCAGGGTCTAGGCTGGCTTGGATGTTATGCTGCTGAATCCACAGGACAAAGTATAGGAGGTGCTCAATAAACTGACCAGACTCTGAGTAGACGTCTCACTGGGGGTAATGCTGAGACATGGGGTTGTTCTCGATCCTTACCGTAGACTCTAAATGTCAGTGCTGTTGGGTGTTGCTTCCTCTGAAATGCTCCTTGAAGCTCCAAGTCTCCTTTGGATGGTTTTACCAAACTCCGCTCGTGCATCCATCCCTCGCTGCCTCTCCAAACATTACCTTCGCTGTCACTCTTGGGCCATCAGCTGCAGTGACTGGAAATGTGTGCCACTTGGCTGTCACACTCACCTGCTTACTGTCCTTTCACTATCACAGGAGTTTATCATTGACTCTTCTCATTTCCTTGCCTTCCTCTCTGCAGCACCAATAAATGATCAGTTTTACCTGAACTTCAGAAAGAAGCCATTCCTTAATTTTGGCAGAAGCACAATGGAGTCGAAAGTGACCAAGGAGATTGACTTCTGATCATGTCTCGGTTGTGAAATGCCTTCATGAGCTCCCATTGTTCTTGGGGTTAAGGCCTTTAATGTATGTTACAAGATTGGAATCACTTTGGGGAAATGACCAAAACTCCCTGAGCTTTGTTTCCTCAAGAGGAATGTGAGGTGGATTGGATTAGATTCCACCCACAACTATTTCCATCTCTTACATTTCCGGAATTTGTCCCAGAATCACAGAAGCAAACCTTGTTTGGAGAGGCCATATCTAGCTTTGCAAAATAAAAAATAGTCACTGTGCCGGTGAGATGGGCCTCAATCCTGCTCACATTTCTCTCTTCCCTCCAGATATCCAGGCTTCCTCCTCCTCCTGCCTCCCCAGGACATAAACAGCCCCCTGAGGTTTGAGGATGATCCTTCACCCAACTCCCAACCTCTCACCCCCACTTCCAGATTTCTTTAAAAGTCAAAGAGAAAGGAAATTTTCAGGAAGAAGATCATGTATAAGAACTTTTTTGTTAGTCTTATCTTTCAATTTCCTGTAGACTTGAGCTTCTTTCTTACTTTCGTGTGGGGGTCAATACCCAGTGGCTGTTTGACAATGGCACCAAGAGATGGAATTTCTATCCTGATTCTGCCTGGAACCTTGGGCAAACTGCCCAAATCCTCTGCCTCACTCTCCTCCTGGGAGTAACAGTCCCCATCCTACAGCCTCCTGGGGTGTGCAACAGAGATCTAGTACAAAAATAAAGCTCTGATGGATATAAATGCCCAATGAATGTATGCAGGTATTATTTGTCAGTTTCTGCCATAGGTAGGCTGCAACCCCCAGGCAAACTCTGAGTAGAAGGAGCCTATAAACAAGCCTGCTTCTCTCTTGAAGCCCAAGTTCTGCTCTGGTGTCGCCCTAGCTCTCACTGCCGGCAGCCTGCACACTGGGCTCTGTCTCAGTCAGATTGGCCATGTGAGGAGGAGTCAATGTTGCGCTGCTTCCCGCCAAACTGAGGCCGCCCTTCTTAGGAATAAGGAAGTGAGCCTGGTTCTAGGAAGGTTCTTTTCCTATATTTCAGGTGCAATTCTAAACAGGACACCACTGATTTTTTTTTTTTTTTTTAAATGAACCTATCAAGACATGCGTTTTCATGGGCACAATCCGGTTTGAAGTGGTCACATTTGGGGTTTTTACATACTTGTTCCTATTAGTCCTTAAACTTCTGTGAACGGGTTTCAGAACATGAATAGTCTTAGTGGTGGCAGAGTCTCATGACTAAAAGTTACTTTCGTGGTTGAGAAATAGCCTGCAGGGTAGGTGATGGCATAGTCCCCGCTTGCCATTCTATCTGCAACCCAGAAGGTGGTCAGTCCATAGTCGCTGAAATGAACCAAGAAATGAGACTGTGGCTGTAAGGTTGAGGATGTTTATTTGCTTGTGAAGCTTCTGAACAAAGTCGTCCAAACTGTCAAGGGAACACTTGGATATCTTTATGATGGTGTGTTTGCTCTGAAAAATAAACACGAAAGAGAACCATTAGGTTATAGCTCCACTTTCCGGTGAGTATCCCATCAGGCTTCATTTCCCTCTGTGTAGCCATGGAAAGGCATTTAACCCAAAGATTGAACCTCTTTGTGCCTCAGTTTCCTTGTCTCTAAGATAATAAAACCTAGCTCACACAACTGTTAGGGAGGATCAAAGGAGGTAAAATGTTGTGACAAAAGTTGCAGAACATAGTGAAGTGTGTTTCATTCATCCCCAAGTCTGATCTCACATGCAGAATAATGCCACAATCTATGGCCCTGTGTCCTGAAGTCCCCTTCCTCCAGGCCCTTTTGGAACAAGAACTCCAAGGGGCTGTTCCCTCAGATAACAGCCTAGGTGATTGGAGCCCTTGGCTGGAGAGCACAGACCTGGAGGTCAGTTCCAGAGTGGGGCAGTTGGTTGTATTTCCCAGTCACCCTCTGCCATGCAAAGTGGGCGAGGCAGTGGCTCTGGCCAGTTCATTGGCAGGTGGCAAAGCCCTCTCCTGTCTTTGGCATTGGGTATGTGATACCATCAGTGGACAGTAGGTGGCACAAGTTGCCCATCACTGCCGCCAGCTTTGCTCCATTGGGTGCTTTCTCAGAAGGGAAAGATCTATTTCTAATCCAGTCCTGGCTTTATGGCAATGCTTAATCACATGGAAAGGAACATGCAATAACTACTGGTATTTCTGTAAACACGCATGCTAAGAAGCAGCTGCCAGTTGGAAATGAGGATGGAGGGAATGCTCAGTGAGAGGTCTCCTGAGGACAATCTAAAAAAGGAAAACCCTGAGGGTTTTTAAATTTTAGAGCCAGTTAACCTTTGTGAGTCATGGAGAGAAACATTTAGAACCCAGAAGGACAATGAGAATACATTCTGTGGATTGTAACCTGGTCCAAGGCCCACACTGCCCCCTTCACCTTCTTTCAGCTGTGAAGTTTAGGAAGGAGAGACAAGATCACCTTGCACGGAGCCAGCTTGCTTACCTGACGACCCCCAGCAGGGCCAGACTACACCTGGGCTGTTAGCTTATTTTCTTCTTTTGTCCTGGCAAGTTGCCTGCTTCTTGGGTTTGTCCTTTCCATGGTGGAAAGTTTATTTGAATCTCATCCTACCATTTATAAAATTGGCACCAGATAAATACGAAGCTGATGAAGAGACACATCACACAGCAAAACAAAAAATGGTATGTGGTTAACAATGGGGCAGTGAGGATTTTAATATGTGCAGACACTTGCCAATAAAACATTTTAATTGTAGTGAAATACACATAACATAAAATTTACCATCTTAGCCATTTCTAAGTGTGCAGTTCAGCAGTGGCAAGTACATTCACGCTGTTGGGCAGCTGATCTCTAGGATGCTTCATCTTGCAAAACGGAAACTCTCTACCCAATCAACAACTCCCTAAGTTTCTCTCCCCACAACCTCTAACAGGTTCCTGTCTCTATGAATTTGACTACTCTAGTGTCAATGAAAGGAATCAACCTCTGTAAGATATTTGAAGAGATTTATTCTGAGCCAAATATGAATGACCATGGCCGATGACACAGCCCTCAGGAAGTCCTGAGAATATGTGCCCAAGGTGGTCAGGGTGCAGCTTGTCTTTATACATTTTAGGGAGTCATGAGACTTCAATAAAATACATTTAAAAAACCATTGGTCTGGTCTGGAAAGGCAGGACAATTCAAAGCTGGGTTTGTGGTGCTTCCAGCTTATAGGTAGATTAAAAAGTTGTCAGTCAGGCATGGTGGCTCACACCTGTAATTCCAGCACTTTGGGAGGCCAAGGTGGGCAGATCATGAGGTCAGAAGATCAAGACCATCCTGTCCAACAGGGTGAAACCCTGTTTTCTACTAAAATTAAAAAAAAATTACCTGGGTATGGTGGCGTGTGCCTGTAGTCCCAGCTACTTGGGAGGGGAATCGCTTGAACCTTGAAGGTGGAGGTCACAGTGACCTGAGATTGTCCCACTGCATTCCAGTCTGGCAACAGAGCAAGGCTCTGTCTCAAAAAAAAAAAAATTTTTTTTTTTTTTTCTGGTTAACAATTGGTTGAATTTATCTAAAGACCTGGGAGCAATGGAAAGGAATGTCTGGGTTAAGATAAAGGATTATGGAGACCCAAGTTTTTATTTTGCAGAGGAAGCCTTCAGAGAGAACAGATTGTAAAATGTTCCTTATGAGTCTAGAGTCTGTGTTGGTGTCAGTGCTGGAGAGGTATCATGAGGCATGTCTGATCCCCGCTTTCCATCATGGCCCGAAACAGTCTTTGGTTAAATTTTAAGATAGCCCTGGCTGAGGAGGAAGTCCTTTCACATGGTCGGCAGGTGGGTGCTTAGAATTTTATTTTTGGTTTACACTAGGTTACCTCATATAAGTGGAATCACAGTATTTTGTCTTTTAGTGACTGGGATATTTCACTTAGCTTAATGTCCACAATGTTCATTCATATTGTAGCATGTGTCAGAATTTCCTTCCTGTTTAAGCTGAATAATATTCTATTGCATGCGTGATGGCTAATGTTATATGTCAACTTGACTGGGCCAAGGGATGTCCAGAGAGCTGGTGCAACATTAGTTTTGGGTTTGTCTGTGAGGTAATTTCCAGAAGAGATAAGCATTCGAATCAGTAGACTGAGTAAATTGATGCTCGCCAATGGGTGGGCATCGACCAATCTGTTGAGGGCCCAAGTAGAATAAAAAAGGTAGAGGAAGAGCGAATTTTCTCTTTCTGCTCTTAGCTGGAGTATCCATCTTCTCTAGCCCTGGGGAATTGGAGCTCCTGGTTCTTGGGCTTTCTGACTCAGGGACTTATCACCTTAAGCCCCCCAGGTTCCCAGGCCTTCAGCTGAGTGGTGGTCACACCATTGGCTCCCCTGGTTCCTAGGCCTTCAGATTCAGCCTGAATGATACCAGGGCTTTCCTAGTTCTCCAGCCTGCAGATGGCGTAGGGTGGGCCCCTTTGGCTCCCTTAACTGGATGAGCCAATGTTGGCAATAAATCTCCTCTTATAAATCTGCATATATTCTACTGGTTTTGTTTTCATGGAGAACCCTGACTAATAGAGCATGTCTATACCACATTTTGTTTATCCACCCATATACCAACAGACACTCAGGCTGCTGCCATTTGGCCACTGTGTGTAATACTGCAGTGAACATGGTGTAAAATGCCTCCTCAAGACCCTGCCTGCAATTCCTTTGGGTATATACCCAGAAGTTGAATTCCTTGATCATACAGAATTTATTTTTAATTCTTTTTTGTGGAACAGCCATCCTATTTTCCATAGTGGTTGCATCATTTTATATGTCCATCAACAGTGCACAAGGATTCCCATTTCACCACATCCTTGCCAACATTTGTTATTTTCTGTTTTTCTTTTTCTTGATGGTAGCCATCCTGATGAGTGTGAGATGGTGTGTGGACACTTTAAGTTTGCTCTTTCTAAGACTTCTTCTGAAGTGGGCAAGGCTTCCTGATCTTTTACTATGACAGTACTGTTACTATAAAGATTACATTTTCCTACTGGTCATGGTGGTATGCACCTGGAATCCCAGCTGCTCAGGAGACTGAGGTGGAAGGATTGCTTGAGCTGAGGAGTTTGAGGCTGCAGTGCACTATGATTGCTCGTGGAAATAGTCATTGCACTGCAGCCTGGGTGACGGAGCAAGACCTTGTCTCAAAGAAACACCCATCCAGACATTTCCCCCTCTGCCATCCCCTCAGAACTCTGCCTAGAGAGCCTGCTGAGTGTGGGTGCTCCTGGGTTGTTCTCTCCACCTTAGGAACCCACTTGAAAGTGACTTTATTTGGAACAATTTTCAGTCACAGAAATCTTCTGGGATGTCACCAGACCATTGTTTTGAAGGGTACACAACCTCAGATCCTCTGGGGACAGGAGCAAGGCAGGCTGATGTAGTAACAACACTATGCCACCCTCTTGCACCAGAGGTTAGATGGTCCCAGGAGCCCTCCCCCTCAAGATCCTTCTCAGAGTGGGGGTAGCAGGGTGGGAAGTTCTAGGTCCTCAGCCTGGCCTTCAAATATTCCATTACATTGCTGGGGACATGGCACACCCACATTTATCCAAAGGGGACAGAGGTCTTCAGAAACGTCTGTCCACGATATCCTTTGGTTACTTCCAAAACATTCTCTTGAAGTTAACAACCTTAAGTTGTTGTGGGCTGGCCTTTTATTCCCAGATTCACTTATTTTTTTAAAAAAAAAGCTCTTAGGCATCTCCAATGGGAGAGGTTATATGGTAGATGCAAGTCAGCAAAAGGCAGAGAGCTGAGAAGAACAGGAGGAGAGGCACAGGGCTCAGGGCATGATAAGCTTCTTGGTGAGTGGTCAGGTACGTAACGGCCAGGGAGGCAGCTGGTGAATGTGGTCAGGCAGACTTATGTCTGAGTCTCCGAGTGGTCACTAATTGGGCAAGCTCTTTCTGTTCTCTGTACCTTAGCTTCCTCATATACTAAATGAAGGTAATGAGAGCTGTCGGGAGGTTTAAATGAGAGGATGATGTAAATAGAAGTGTCTGGAATAGCGTGGGTGCTCTTCAGTGTTCACCTACTGCTGTGGTTTGAGTGTGTCCTCCAAAGTTCATGTGTTGGAAACCTAATTCACCAGGCAACAGTGTGTGGATAGGGGAGCTTCAGATGGTAATTGGATCATGAGGGCTCTGCTGTCATGAGTGGATTAATGGTGTTACCTCAGGAGTGGGTTAATCATTGAGGGAGTGGTTTCCTGATTAATGGATGAGTTCAGACCCCTTTCTCTATTGTCCCTCCTGCTCTTTTGTCCTTCCACCTTCCACATGGGATGACACAGCAAGAAGGTCCTTGCAAGATGCAGTCAGTCTTCTTGACTTTGGACTTCCCAGCCTCCAGAACTGTAAGAAACACATTTTTCATTTGTTATATTTTTACCCACCCAGGGTGTGGTATTCTGTATAGCAACACAAAGCAGGCTAAGACACTTTCTTTCCCCACTAGCCACTTGCTCAGTACAAGTTGAGAGAAGAGTGTTGTGGAGCCCAAGTTTAGGCAGAGAGGAGAAGGTTAGGGCAAGTGAGCAGGCAGGGTTTGTCTCTCACCCACCTGCATTCAGTCAACCATCATCAGTGGCAGCTGCTGGGCTGGTGGACATGTTCCCTGCCACAGAGAGAAGGGGGTGGTCCAGCTGCGAGGCTCTAGTTCTGGGATCCTTTCCTCCCTGGCAAAGGGATAAGTCCCTACACAGTAACTGCCACTCTCTTGTTAACCGGAGGTTCTGACTCCAGAGGGCTCATCTTTGCAAGTGAAGTCCTCGCCTAGATTTTTTTTCCTTTTTTTGAAATGGAGTCTTACTCTGTTGCCCAGACTGCAGTGCAGTGGCGTGATCTCGGCTCACTGTAACCTCTGCCTCCTGGGTTCAAGTGATTCTCCTGCCTCAGCCTCCCAAGTAGCCGGGACTACAGACGTGTGCCACCATGCCCAGCTAATTTTTGTGTTTTTAGTAGAGATGGAGTTTCCACATGTTGGCCAGGCTGGTCTCGAACTCCTGACCTCAGGTGATCTGCCCGCCTCACCTCTGAAAGTGCTGGGATTACAGGCATGAGCCACTATGCCTGAACTCCTGCCCAGATTTCTATTTCATTCTTGCACTCAACCAACAGCCTGGCTGCCCAGAGACTGGCACAGCTTATTCAAGAGCAGAGTTCAATTTTCTTATTTAAAAAATCACATAATTAACAGAGATTCTAACTTTGAGATGTTGTTGGTTTATAATGATGAATGGGCTGTTTGGGGTAATAGCTTTTTATTAAATGGAAGCTAATAACTTTGGTAGTTTGTCTGAATAGTAATCTTGGCTAAAAGTTTCAAGTTTTGTGCAATAATCTTGGCTGAAAATTTGTAGATTGCCTTTCACTGATTTCATAGCATTCACTCTGTGCAACACACAGAACACCCACTTTACAGATAGGGAAATGGAGGCTGAGGCTAAGGGCACAGGAAAGCTCTTGGGGGGGATTGCAGTCCACAGCAGCCTAGGGGGTTGGCTGTGGGCATATTCCTTTTAATCATGGCTACCTATAGTACATGTATCCCTAATTCTGTCCAGTTGGCCCCTGATTAAAGCTCAGCTGTAGGGCAGGAGACTTAAAATACAACCTCATTATATCTGCAGGAATGGCCTGCAGGGAAGGCTTGGAGATGTAAAATCCTCTCTTGATGCTATGTAGAGAGAGGACAGCCTGCCTACAGATCCTGCCCTGCTACTCATGGCCTATACAACCCTGCACATTTTATCCCAGAGTTTAAATCTTTTCCCTTCTCATAGCTCTTATTCTGTCAATGAACCTAGAGCAGAACATAATTGTCTGTTCTTACGGAGGGGCTAAGGAGCAGGAAAAAAAATAAGGAGCAAAAAGTGGGGCCAGGTCATTTGACAAGGAGCCCTGGGAAATGGAAAGGTTGTATATTCTTTGCTGAGCTGGAGCATCAGTGACCTTCCTCTATTTTCTTGTGAGTTTACAGGAGTTGCAAAGGCCCAGGACCTCCCTGTGGCTTTTAAAACCAGGTATGTGGGCAATGCTCAGCAGAGACTGAGGGCCATGGCCGGGGTGCCCTGCAGCCCTTTCAGGCCGGGCAGCTGCAGGCTTTAATTTGGGGGCTATTGTGGTATTGTTGGTATTATTCATGGTTTGGGCTTCAAGAGAACCTGTGATGATTTCTTTGTTATTTCACAGAAATTGGTTTGAATGGTTGGCATGTAATGTGTTGGCACTGGTTCTCCTGTGTTTGCCCAATACCTTGCCAGGCGAGCCAGGCAGTGGGCGGGCGTGTGGTCAGTGTGCTGACCTGCAAACACCACCATCCACACCTCATATTCTTGCTCAAGAATTTTCCCAGGCTCCGTGCATGTGTAAATTTGCAAAAATAACAAAGCCGACCTTCAGTGTTTGTCCTCTAAATGAGAAGAAGCTTCACGGTTTGTTTTCGAGTGAAATGGCAAGGGAGAATTTTGATCCTGTGGAATTCGGCCACACGTTACAGGGAGGAGGGGCCTCTGCACTCACTCATACATTCATATTTGCCGTGTTCCTGTCTCTCTGCCTCTCACCTTTGAATGACTCCCGGAGGCGGAAGCTCCTGGCTCCTATTCCTCAGATCCTTTGTGTGATTTCTGGCATTTTTTTTTTTTTTTTTCCTGAGATGGAGTCTCACTCTGTCACCCAGGTTGGAGTGCAGTGGCATAATCTTGGCTCACTGCAACCTCTGCCTCCCGGGTTCTAGCGATTCTCCTGGCTCAGCCTCCCACATCCCGCTCAGCCTGATTACAGTCATGCACCACCCTGCCTGGCTAATTTTTTTGTATTTTTAGTAGAGATGGGGTTTCACCATATTGGCCAGGCTGGTCTTGAACTCCTGACCTTGTGATCCACCTGCCTCAGCATCCCAAAGTGCTGGGATTACAGGCATGAGCAACCACACCTGGCCAATTTCTGAAGCTCACATAGACCTTTCTTTCATGGTCCAGGAACCCACAGGGTTGATCCCTGAGGCCTGTGCTGCTCTCCAGGCACCTGTGACACCCTACTCCATCTTTGCTTCACCTCCGAGTAATCACTGGGCACTCACCCCGTTGTCTCTGAGGGTTTGTTTTTGTGGGTGATAGAGTGCATCATCTATGGGATAAAATCTTTCATGTGTGTTTGCTTGTTCAGGATGCATTGGTGACCAGGCTGTGCTCATTCTGGCTCGCTGAAGGTGTGTTATCATCCTGCCATGGAGCACCCTGTTCTAGAAGGAACAGAACATCAGGGACTCCCTCCCAGGCCCCTGTTCCAGGTAACCACAGTGTTCCACAGGAACAAAGGTGCAGATCCAAAGTAAGGTTAAGGACAGGGCTGGGGCCTACACACTGATTTTTTGAAGTAACAAGGTGGGCCCTTTTGAAAATATTGAGATATAATTTACATAAGTTGAAATTTATAGCTGGGCAAGGTGACTCATGCCTGTAATCTCAGCACTTTGGGAAGCCAAAATGGGTGGATCACCTGAGGTCAGAAGTTGGAGACCAGCTTGACCAACATGGCAAAACCCTGTCTCTACTAAAAATACAAAAATTAGCTGGGCTTGGTGGCGTGTGCCTGTAATCCCAGCTACTGTGGAGGCTGAGGCAGGAGAATGCTGAGGTGGAGGTTGTAGTGAGCCAAGATTGTGCCACTGCACTCCAGCCTGGACAACAAGGGCAAGTGAAAATTTGTCTCAAAAAAAAAAAAAAAAAAGATAAAATTTACCTATTTTAAGTTCACACAATGAATTTTGGTAACCATATGCATTTGATAACCACCTGACAATGAGATACAGAAAACTCCATGACCCCCAACAGTTCCCTTGAGCCTCTTTGCAGTTGCTGCCCTCCCCTTGGCCTCAGTAACCAGTCTATAAGTCCAGTTTTGCCTTTTCTAGCCTTTCATATAAATGGAATCAGGAAGTGTGTGCTCATTTATGTCTGGCTTCTTGCATTCTTCATATTTTGGAGCCTTGTCCATGTCACTGTGTGATTCCTCTTTATTATTGAGTAGTAATGCATTGTACGGAGGTGCCACAATTTGGTTTTTTATTTACCAGTCGGTGGATATTTGAGTTGTTTCCAGTTTTGAGCAATTAAGACTGAAGTTGCTATAAACATTCATGTACAGGTCTTTGTGGGGAGTTCTATTTTCATTTCTCTTTGGTTAATATCGAGGAGTGGGTTTGCTAGGTCACAGGATAGATATATGTTCAAACTTTGTAAGACGGTGCAAAACTGCTTTCCAAGGAGGCTATACCGTTTTGTATTCAAAATCAACCCTTTTAGCCTAGAAGAGAGAACTGGCCTTCCTGAAATCCATGGGTATCTATCTGTGCAATGGTTTTAGAGATGTGTTATTGCCTCCCACATGTAATTGAGTTGCTTGGCTTTTAGGTAAAAGATAATACCATGTCTATGGATGAGATGACCCTAGTTTTGAACTCTGGGTTTTGTAGGAAAGTTTGCATTGTCCTCCTCCTGAGGAAGGCAGATACATCTGCCACAGTGCACGTGAGTCAGGTCTCCTACGTGTCCTCTGAATCAGTTTTGTGTATACGCCTCTAATGGTAGTTTCGAGCTCATCCTGTGTTGAGATAATACCTGAAGGTGAGAGGAAAAAGTATCTTGTGGTTGTCAAATCGGGTGGAAAGTGATTAATCTTGGAGACATTTATGGCATGCTGAACTGTTTCCTTTCCTGACCTTTATCCCATGTGCGTTAGAGGCAGGCAGGGTCAAGTTTAAATCCAAGCTGACAAGTGTCTGAGTCTAAGGAAGGTTTCTGCTGGATACTTGGCTTAGAGTCAATAGCTCTGTGTTTCACACCTGGTGAAACCGACTCCCAGTTTAAAGAAACAGCATGGGAGTGAAACACTTGCTGACTTGGCCTTGGGCAAGAGCTTCTTGCAAGGGTTTTAGAACTGACACACCCTTTGGATGTGCTGGGGGCATCCTGGTTTTTGGCAGCCCCTGAGTCACAAACCCTGGAAGTCCTTTGCCTGCAGTGTTTCTGTACCTGTGGGAGTGCATTACTGCTGTTTCTCTTAGCGTCCTTTAACCTCTTCCTCAAGAGGCAGCTTTGTCATCTTGAGCTTGCCTATCTCATGGCAGGCATGGACTCGTGCCTGGGTGTCCTATTTTGTCCCCAGATCATGCGATTTGTGGGACTTAGCCAGCATCACTTACTTATCATGAGGTCCAGGGTTATGTTTAGGTGAGGCTCACTCCAACTAAGCTGTGTTTAGGTGGAGGGAGGGTCTCTATTTCTTCATTTAGGAAAGTGAGAAGACACTAGAAAATGCCACAGAATAAATATATGAGCTACAGCTTGTTTTCTGAAAAGGTCTGGGGATCCCGTGTTAGTACCAGAAGATCCTTTGAGGCCCCGTCCCCTCCACCCAGTGGGCACACAGACCTCTGACCTTCAGCACCAAGTCTCTCTTGGGGTCAGCTTCTCTCCATATTTCACTTCTTTTCTCTTCCTGTCACCCCTGCTGGTCGCAGTGACAAGGTCCCTGCCAACTGCGGTGTGCACACTGGCGGGCCTTCGCCTCCCTTAAAATCCAGCTCTCGAAATCCCTGCAAGAGTGCAGCCTGCAATATCACCTAATTTGTCTTTAATTTGGTACTCCTACAAAAATCCCAGAGAATAGAGTGGTCTACTGTACACACCCTGGATTACTCAATAAAGAACATGATGGGAAACGGCAGTATTTTTCTGTTTTAAAATAAGTAGGTTTGGAGGGAGCTGGGAAACTGCAGGCTTTAGTTACAAAATGACTATAATTGTGGGAGACGTATTTTCTTTCAATTTTGAAATGCATTGGACAGGATATACAATTCAGAAATAATTTACAGTTAGAGAAAGGCTCTTTTATCTGAAAGGGGGCGTGCCTCCTGGTTGGAAAGGGTGGTCCCAGGGGATGAGGGATCCGGCCCCAGGTGAGCTTCATCTTTTTCTCTTCTAACTTCAGTGTGGCCAAATACCGTGGAAAGTCATCACATAGAAGAACAAAGTCCATGTTTTTTTTCTTTTTCTCTCACGAGAAGCAGGCAAGTGCTGGTGGAGAAGGTGAAGGCTCACCTGTGTCAGGCTTGCTTCACCTGGCTGCAGACCGAAGGCCACACAGGGGCTTTTGTCATCAAAGGCGGCTTGGAGGGTGGCCTTCTCCTTGCTCATGCAGCTCTTGTCAACAAATTTCTGCTGAATGCCCACTCTGTGCTGGGTACTGTGCCAAGCACGTGGAATGCCAGGACCCAGAAGGACCTATTAGAGAACTACAACTGGTAGCTGCCAGTCAGTGGTAAAGGTCCAAAGGTTGGCCTGGCTGAGGAGGAGCTATCATGGAGGGCTCTGTGGGGCAGGATCTTGGATGGTGCAGTGGGAATGTGTCAGCAGAGTGGAGGGGCTGAGGGAGTGAGCCCAGATATGCAAGGGCATGGGTGGGCCAGGAGCCTTGGGTCTGGCCTGGATGAAGGCTCCCTTGATGAGCCACTGGAAAGGGGGCTTGACCAGAGGCAGAGGGATGACCGGACACAGCCCCACAGAGATCAGCCCAAAGTGCTTGGACGCAGGCCATCTGGGATGGTTCTCGAGGCAAATGCGTGAAGCCTTGTTTTAGACACATGTGCCAGAGGGCGCCGGCCTCCCTGCAAGCCCTCCTTCTTTCTCCTCACAGGTGAGGCAAGTGCTGTGTCTGTCTTAGATTCCTTCTGTAGGCTTCTATGTATCTGCCAACAGATGCCTCTGTATCTGTCAGCTCTCAGAATGTCAGGCACATGCACTACCACCTGTGTGTGTGTGGGGTGTATGTGAACATGTCAGCTATCCACTGCAGGCTCTCCTCTGTTCAGTGTGAGTTTCTAGGCTGGGACCTGGGGGCGCAAATAGTCACTGCCTACATCCGTCGTCTTCTGCGTCTCCCTTAGGCATCTCCAACTCAACATACCCCAGACTGAACTCTTTATCCACATCCCTTTCCAGATGCTCTTTCTCCAGCCCCTCCTGACCCCATCACAGGAAAAAGCCATTCCATTCTCCCAGTCACTCAGGGCAACAGCCTTGAAGTCTTCATCGATGTCTCTTTCTTCTCACACCTGACACCTGACCTGTGGCCATCCTGTTGATTTTCCCCTTGAAATACATCTAGAATCAGCCCCTTGTCCCCACCCCAGAACTCACAGTCACATTACAACCAGTCTGCACCCCAGCAAGTGCTGCCCGGTGGAACTCCTTGCCTCTCCCCTTGCTCCACACCTGTCTATTCTCGGTAGCCTTTAAGAACAAGTCAGGCCATTTCACTGTCCTGCTCAAAACCATCAGATCGTTTCCCATTTCCTTCAGAATGACATTCAAAGTCCTTTCCATCATGGCTCTGCGTGACCTGTGGTGCCTCTGTATCTTCATCTCTGACTCAGTTTACCCACCCCCTTCTCCTCCTTCATCAGACTACCGGGTACTCCTTCACGAGCAGCACGCCCCCACCCCAGGGCCTTGGCACCAGCTGCTTTCCCTACCCAGAACACTCTCCTTCCCACATCTTCATGGCAAGCTCTTTCACTCCCTCCAAGTCCCTTATCAGAGAGGCTTTTTCAGTCACTTTGAATAAAACAGAAACCTGCCCTTCCATCCTTCTTTACCCCTTAACAAAACCTACTTGAGTTGTTGTTGTTGTTCGTTTTTTACTTGTTACCACTTGACATTACTTTTGTGGGAATCCCCTTGCTTTTATGGAAATATGTAAGAGTAAAGAACTTATCTTATTTTCTGATTATCCCCAGGTCCTAGAACAGTGCTGGTGTTTGGAAGCTGTTCAGTAGGTATTTGCTGAATAAATAAAATGAATTACCCTGTGATTCCTTGTGTGTTTGGGGGGACTGGCATGGGAGGGCTGGATTCTACAGTGGTAATCTTGACATGGCATAGTAAAGGTATGGAGTAGAGGAGTGCCCACAGAAATACAAAGGAAGGGTGACTGAGGGAGAGGCCTCCAGCTCAGATGCTGCAGGACAGGGATGCTTGCCTGGCAATGCTTTGGATGACTCATTATAAGCGCTGTCCTCCAGACTCGGGATCTGTGTTAACCATAGGTTTTCACACACTTCCTGGGGTCCAATCAACTCCCATGCCAGTCCCATGTTCTATGATTCCAGGCCCTGCCCCAGGTCCTTAGCCCTCCTTCTGTAACCATAATCCAAATGTTGAACTCTCTCTTTAAAACTAAGTGGGAAAAAGACAATGATGGATAAAATGTAAAGATGTACAGAGGTACCAGTTTGCATCTGGGTGTTCATATTTCTTTAAATTTTGCTCTCCATTGTACATGGCTATTTGAAATGAGTAATTTAATATTCTGCTTAGTTTTAAATACATAGATATTTTTCATGGCACTACGTAGTAAATCCGTGCTTTGCTTGTCTGCTATCTGTGTGTTTAGCTTCACACCAGTTTCAGTCATGAAGCTACAGCTCAGGCATTCCCATGGATTTCCTAGAAGCTGCCTTGCCAGCAAGGAGCCTCAGAGGTGTCTGGAAAACATATCGAAAACTTGGAAATAGGGAAAGTGGACGACTCTATGCCCTTTAAAGTCCAGATCAAAGCATTGCCTATTAGATCCACTCAAGGATTATTTAAATCTCACAGGGAATGTAGCTTTGCTTCACATACTGTTTACTAGTAATTGGCTGCCTGTCAACTTGTGAGAGCTAAGCTGGATACAATTTTGTCCAGTACAGATGCAAATGATTTCCTTTCTTCCTTTCTCTTTATTTTTATTTCCTCCTTTCTGTCTCTCTTTCTTTCCTTCTCTCTTTCCTTCTTTCTCTCTCTTTCCTTGTATCTCTCTTTCTTTATTTCTCTCCTCTCCTTTCCTTTTCCTTCCTTCCTTCCTTCCTTCCTTCCTTCCTTCCTTCCTTCCTTCCTTCCTTCCTTCCTTCCTTCCTTCTTCTCTCTCTTTTCTTTCTTTTGACTGGGTCTCATTCTGTCACCCAGGGTGGGATGCAGTGGCGTGTTCTTCACTCACTGTAACCTCTGCATTCCAAATTCAAGTCATTCTCCTGCCTCAGCCTCCCAAGTAGCTGGGACCACTGGTGCGCACCAGCATGCCTGGCTAATATTTGTATTTTTAGTAGAGATGGAGTTTTGTCATGTTGCCCAGGTTGATCTTGAACTCCTGAACTCAAGCAATCCGCCTACCTCGGCCTCCCAAAGTGTTGGGATTATATACGTGAGCCACCGCATCCAGTCAACTCTTTTATGTTTAAATCAACCAAGCATGGTTGATTTCCTTCAGGTTCAAAACATTACCCAAATGTTACAGTTATATTGTGCTATAGAACACTAACCAGTTTTGTATGTAACTTAGCAAATTTTTTAAGTGTTCTTTCTGACATACAATACATCTGTGTGCCTCAAATGCTTTGAGAATCAGCTTTTCCATCCTATGGGTTCCCTCCATAATGAGTTAAAGAATTGTGCTTGCTACATGTATGAGGGTATGAGAACCACGATCCTAATATTTTGAAAATGATGTTTTGATGAAGGAGATAAAAAGTCTCCTAAGCTAGCTATATAAACCCAAACCTACAAAATGATGTCAATTACCATAGAATGTATATAAAAGACATAACCTATTCCTGCCCTTCACCCCTGATTTCTATTTTATTAGCATGCATTTCTCAGGAAAGACTGTTCAAAAGGTAAGGAGAGGATGTCATTCTACCATTCTGCCATTTCAAGTTAGACCAGCCATTTCTCTCTGCTTGTTCACTTCCTGTTTTCACTTACTAAATTTATTTAAAGACAATTTATTAAAGAAAAAGTTGTCTTAGAAATGTGAATTGTAAGTTGTTTTGCAGATGTGGTCCAGCAACATGTCCTGGCCTGCACCTTGCCACGTCTGTAATTAAGACTGGGGCTTTGCTCTGCAGGAACCCATTCTCCACCTTTGCCTGGGGGGCTCTGTACTTGATCTTGCTGTTTGTCTGTGGAGCTGAGGTGCTGGTTGGGAATCAGGAGATGCCAGTTCTGGTCTCAGCAAAGCTGCTGCGAGGTGTGGGGCAGAGGCCTGGTTTACCTGGTATGCCACATGCCCTTGATTTCCCTGTGGTTGGTGCTCCTGATTCCGCTTCAGTCCTTGCTGTGCATGCAGTTTACACTAAGGTTGCAAATAACTGCAGATTCCTGTGGGACTTAGGTTTTTCCTTAGGGCCGGTATGAAAAACTTACCTCCTTAGTCACCTCCTACAGATTTGCAGACAAATGGGGAAAGAAATGGATGAAATTTTTAAAAATGGGAAAATGTTATCCAAAGTTGGAAATAAGAATAGAAGATGACTTTATGCGCTTTCAGTGTTGTACTAGGAGAAATTGCTTTATGTAGCACCACTATTCTGGATGGAGAAATCTGTGGTTGCTTTAGTCATGGAGACCGCATCATAACTAGGGTCGTCCTTTGCTTTTTGAGATGGGTGTGAGGGGGGATGATGGGGGTACAGCATTCTAGAAATGGCCTCATTTTGTATTTCCTCAAGTCCAAAGTTGAAATAGGTTTCTGTTCTAAGACCCTTTAAAAGTGATTCATTTCTTTCTAAAATCATTAACTGAACATTAAAAAACATCGGTAAGAAAAATTGAACTGAGAAGGGTTTGGGTTATACTCTAGGTCAGTGAGCTTTAAGTGTCTGTGGCTCTGAAGCTCCATGGGTGGACGATAGCAGAAGTCAGTGCTCTGAGTGAAGCTCAAAGAGGAGCTTATGGGTTTTTCTGGTGGGGAAGGCCTGTGGCTGCACTCAGACACAGCCAGGCCAGGTGGGGTTGAGCACCGTCACTCTCAGTTCACAGACCCACTCTGATCTTTGAATGGGTCTGTCCCGAAATAATGGGGAATCCTGGAACATGCCGCTTTGTGTAGACACCTTTTTCCTTTGCAGGTTGTGAAGGTATTTGCCTCCTGGGTTTCATTTAAAATGTCTTTTTTTTTTTTTTTGCCAGATGCTTTCACCAGGAGCAACATCCAGGAAGCTATGTTTCTAATGTACCATGTTGTGCTTCCTGGGTAAATGGGCTTCTTTACATTATTGACTCAGCTCAGTGGAAAATATTACCCTGATTGGGATAGAGATGGGGCCATTCTGAAATAACTATGAAAGTTTACCTGTTTAGGTGGGACATAGCTTCTTGTGTTAGTCACAGATGAGTTTTGAAAATTTATACATAGTGCAATAAATGCTGGTTTCTCTCCCCTTCCTCATGCCTTCCTGAGGCCTATATGTGTGTATCTCTAACACACACACATGCAGGCGCACACACACATGCACACAAACACACGAGGATATATTGCATATACAACTCAATGCTACAAAGAAGCCCTTTTAGCAGAAGAGCACACAGGAACTCCGGTAAATTTTGGCATTGTGATTGTCATGTGGCTACTCTACACTGAGGCCAGACCACAGTGAGCGCCTTCCTCCTGCCCCCGACCACATCAAAGAGGGGTGGGGGTCACAGGCAGCAAAAGAGGAGCTTTCTGCCGTCACCTTGAGAGGTTGACCACAGGATCCTGGCTCCAAGGTAGGGGTGGGGGTGGCGACTGGTGCCTGTGGATTCTGGAGGGGTTGGAGTATGCAGTCCACTGAGAAGTAGAGCACAGTCCTGTGTGTCCATGTGGACTCCGAGGGTGCCCCATGGTTTGCAAGGTCCACTGGAGGCAGAGTGCTCAGTGACGTTGCCAGCCAGTTGGATGTGTGTAAACAGCATTGTGAATGGAGAACATTCTTTGACCTTATTCTAGCACATTCTTCTCCCTATCTAGCTTCTTATCCTTCCCTGTCTACTCATCTATCTAGCAATACCTTAAATGAAATAATTTATGATTGAGTCCCATGAGGCTCTTTTTTGGAAACTGGATTTAGTGAATAAGGCAGACTCCTGTGTTTGGATAGGGCGTTGCCTCTTGTTATTCAGAAGGAATAGCTTGTTCCCAAGTTGGTTGGTGACCCCAGCTGAGGAGGAATGAGTGGCAGACGAGTCCCAGAGAAGACCCCTAGGTGGAATAGTTGGAGGTAGCTGTGCCAGGGATGAAAAGAGCAGGGTGGTGATTAGGGGAACGCAGCCCCTCTTGCAAAGAAGTGGGTGTTTGAAATCAGTGGGTGACTGTTTTTTGGCAATGTTGACTCCTTTGGTCATACACAGTGGCCTTAGAAAGCCAGCCCTACCTCTCTTCCCTCAACTGATTGTGGATTTTGTGTGATGAGAGCACAGTCTTCTTGAGAAACACTTCCAGGGTAGGCTCATTACAAAGCCTCCCTCAGTGTTCAGAGCAGGGGGAGCTGCAAGGCCCCAGGCTTTCCATTCTGAAAGAGCTGTGGGTGTTGGGGGTGGTTGCCAGTTGTGAGAGCTCCGTGGGTGGGGACTCTGTCCCTCAAAGCCATGCACTCCAACTTGCCCATTCCAGTGTCTCTGTGGCATACACAAAACTGAGTCTCTCCAGGAATGGGGAGCTCCAGTGGGAAGGATATGGAGTTTGAATGCAGCATCTGCCTTTAACTCAGGCCCGAGGGGAATCAGACAGAATCTGGTGAGAAAGAGGCTAATGAGTGATCTGACTTCTCATCTGACCTCAATCATTTTTCAAGTGAAACTCAGCCCAGCCCTTAGGGGCATCCCCTGGCATCCCAGTCACCTGTGAGTTGTGATTCCCTCTCAGGGCTTTGGGTAGGGTAGCCAGCGATGAAAAGAAGCTGCTTACATGGCTTTCTTTATTGTGTAGTATTGAAAAAAACTTTATCAAAAGATCTTTATGATAGGCTGGGCAAGCTGGCCCATACCTGTATTCCCAGCACTTCGGAAGGAGGGAGGATCACTTGAGCTCAGGAATTTGAGACCAGCCTGAGCAACATAGTGAGACCCTGTCTCTATAAAATATGAAAAAAAGTAGCCAGGCATGGCTAGAAAACCATCTTTATGGCAAATTGTTAAATAAAGAATGTAAGTGATGGAATGATATATGTAGCAGATTTTTATCTGTATGTACGCAAATATATGAAGTCCTGGAAGGTTGTACATGAAACCATTGACAAAGATGGAGAGTAAAGAACTTTAATTTTTTTATTCTATAGGCTTTCCCCCCAACAAAATTTCAGAAATTCTTTTTTTATTTTTTGGGACAGGGGCTTGCTCTGTTGCCCAACCTGGAGTGCAGTGGCACCATCATAACTCATTGCAGCCTTGACCTCCCAGGCTCAAGCAATTTCCCCACCTCAGCCTCCCAAGTAACTGAAACTACAGGTGGGCAGTCACCATGCCTGGCTAATATTTTACTTTTTGTAGAGACAGGGTCTCACTTTATTGTCCAGGCTAGTCTCAAATCCTGGCCCCAAGCGATCCTCCCACCTCGGTCTCCCAAAATGCTGGGATTACAGGTGTGAGCCACTATGCCAAGCCAACAGATATCCTTGAAAATGTGGTTTATCATGTAATACAAACAATAGGTACTCTCCTTACCATGTGAAATGTCTCAAAATGAAAACCTGATTCTACACTATAAGCTTCTGTTGCATCTGACATGAAAAGAGCACAGTCTGCAAACGTCAAGTTTTCTCCATAGCCTGTGGTCCTCAGCCCTGGGCTATAACTCCTTATTCCAACCATCTCTCTTTGCTAATTCCTTCCATCATCATGGGCTTCATTAGTGTCAATTCCTAATCAGGCTTCAGTTTTACAAACCCAGCCTTTACATTTTGGTGAAGAAATTTTGGGCAATTTCCCACAATTCGGGAGAAAGCATCCGGAACACGGCAAACTTGAAGAACAAAGAACACCAGAGGAGTCTCGTGATGCTTTTGATTTTTTCTTAGTTCTTTTCCAATGCTTTATCATGATAAGCTTTTTTTAAACCATGCATTACCTTATTCTCATATACTTCAATTAAAAAAATCAAGTTACTAGATTTGTATAAGACTGTTCTGACTATGGTGATTCTCTTGAAGTAGTTTCACCACTTAACCATTCTCTGTTGATAAACTCATCACAACCAAGTTCTTCTGTCAGAGGACTGGTAGCTTCAGATGCAGTCAGAGCTGTAGTCAATGTTAAAATATCAGAATCCATCCTCTAAGGGTTTCTCTGTTGTTCAGCATCAAACGCCGCTTCCCTTGCTCTGCAGGCCTCCGCTAATCGCCTGCGGCCTTCTGCAAATTCCTGCATTCTGCTCGGGGCAATCGGGTAATTAATTCCTAAGACGATGACAAGTGGGTGATGGAGGCAGAGATTCGGCAACAGCCGGCAGGGGAAGTTCAGGAGCCCAGACCTGGGCGTGGTCTCTGCACCCTCTTCCCAGTCTGCTCTGATAACAATCAGATGGCCCCCTGATTGTCAACTGGGCCCCCAGCCTCCTCAGGGTGCACCACCTGGGCTCCCACCTTCCTTGGTCTCCCTCTACTGCCTGCCCAGCGTTAGACCACAGGGTCAGCTGAGCCTTTCCTAGGAAAATTGGAATAACAGCAGCACGGCTGAGTGCTTACATGCCCTCACATGTCCTGCAGACCCCATGTAGACCTGTTCCCATGTAGACCTGTTCCCATGAGTAAGGACTTGAATTTGAATGCTTAATACATTTATGCAAAAAAAAAAAAAAAAAAAAAAAGAATAGTGCAAGAAGAGAGCATGTGTAGCAGGCCCCAGACAGCTGAGCTCCCTTGGGCAGAACCTCTTCCCAGCCTGGTCTCTGGTATCTGGTAAGGCTACCTTGCCTTAACTCCTGCTGGGAACACTTAGCTCACAACTCTGACAATTTCATGCTAAGTTTTCACTGTGACTGTGGCGGAGTCCTAGATCTCACTGAGGAGTCAGCGGAGGGTCGTTTCCTAACGCATCTCTCTGTCTCCTCCCCAACTCATCTACCAAACCAGGGGTGGCCACTCTGGGTACGCAGTGAAAGCATTGGATCTGCTACCAATGCAAAAGCAGATACTGCATACCTTGTATGACATCTTAGGGCCCAAGGGTCTGGGTCGGGAGCTTGTACCTTAGGGAGGTGCTTGCTCCTTTAGCAATGAGTTCTGTTCTCTGCCCTCCTTCATCTGAGGACATGTAACCATAACCTGCCAGCAGCCAGAGAATGCAGGACTAATGTTCAGAAAGGAAGGCAGGATGGTCCTGGGGCTTGAAACTGTAATGAACTTCTCTAACTGTTTCTGGGGCTGCAGGTGGCTGCTATGGTAGGACTCTAGGAGACTGCTCAGTTATGGGGGAGCCAAGAGCATAGCTGGGGGCTCTGCATGTCCAGGCATTTCCTAAATATACTAGTCACTGCTGTGAAACCTCCCACACCTGCAGGGGGCAACCAGTTGGCTTACACTGGGCAAATCGCAGCTAGGAGCAGACTAGAGATAATGTCTGCCACATCCTCACCACCCCTTCCCCTCTCTCTCTCCTGCCTAACTGTGGTTGCATCACAGGAGTTGTAGATACTGTTGGTTTTGCACATAACAAAGTATGTGAGGGTCTCTGCTGACATTTTGGCCAGAAGGCCAAGAATCCACCTAGCACGGTCCACCTCCATCCTCAGCCACATCACTGACATTTTGGAGTGAAGAAGTCCTTTGGTGAGATGCCGGTCCAACTTGGATTTTGCTCAGTGTTGTGCCTGGGCCCCAGGTCTATTTCTGCATTCACTGCACATTAGGGTATGGCTGTCAGCTGAGACATTTCAGGACAGTGGGGTGAACCTGAATGGAGTTGGCCTGCCTGGGCTCAAATTCCAGCCCTGCCATTGATCTGCTGGATGACGATGGGCAGGTTTCTTAACCTCTTTGGCATTCAGATTCCTCAGCCAGCAGTGGGGATAATGGTGGAAGCCATGTTATGAAGTCCCTGAGAATGAAATGAGATCTTTCTTGTACAGTTTTGTTTGCGTTGTTATGCCAGGCATATGAGAAGTACTTGGGAGCCACGACTTTCAATCGTGTTTGGCACCAGAGAGAGGGAGCCACTATTTGAAGTTCTGAGCCACTTCTCTGAGTAAAATAATCTCTCAGTGTTCCTCCTTCTTCCACATCACTGTGCACATAGTTTTTCTTTAAAACTTCAAATACAAAAATTAGCCAGGCATGGTGGTGCACACCTGTAGTCCTAGCTACTTGGGAGGCTGAGGCAGGAGAATCACTTGAACTCGGGAGGTGGAGGTTGCAGTGAGGTGAGATCCAAGATCGCGCCACTGCACTCAAGCCTGGGTGACAGAGCAAGATGTTGTCTCAAAAACAAACAAACAAACAAACTTTAAGTTGTATTTTTTGCTATCAGGGACTTGAGTCCAATGGATTAATAGATGTCTTTGTGACACATAGTAATGCAAATGAACCATGGTGGTTCATTCATTCATTCATTCATTCATTCATTCATTCATTCATTTAGCAATGACTTCTCTAACTGCGCATTGCTGGCTGGGCCTTTACTTCTGCACAAGTGTGCAGGGGATCAGGTATTTTAGAGTCCTGAGTGAAACAAGTCCGGGGCTTGTGCTCCTTCTGGGGAGAAGTTTGCTTGCCCTTTTCAGCCCTGGGGTTGGGGTGGGGTGAGTGGTCAGTGCCTGAGGGCTGACTTAGGATTCATTTAATACTCATGTGGCCTGGGTGGCTGCCTTCTCACCTGGGGTGTGAGCTCTTCCTTTTCCTGAAAAGTTCTTTTCAAGTGTGAGGAGTGGGGTGAGGACTTTGTCCACATGTTTTCTCCTTGCACTGACTCACTTGTGGTTTGCATTCCCGGATCTCCTCTACCGTGTTTGGTTTTGAGGGAGTCATGTGTGTGCGCTTTGCTTCTCCCCACTGGCCTCGCCCCCTTCACCACATCAGACCTTCCAAGGAAACATTCTGGATGTGCAGTTTTCTAGCAGTTGAGAGAAGAAATGGTAAGGGACATGCTATTTTGCATCACTTTTTTCTTGAACATTTTTTAGTTCAGGAAAAACAGTAATACTACACCCCACTAGCATTCCACTGCACTCACCTTTTAGAAACACGGCAGAGCCTCTTGAGCTCAGCTGCTGTGTACCCACCTCCAGCCTCTGCCCATGTAAACCTTGCTCTCACCCAGCTCCCAGCTGCGCTGTTGAGTCCTCCCCAAGCCTCCAGGCCACAGGGCTTTCTTTCTTCCTGTGTGGTGCTGGTCAGCGTGGGCTTTCTGCCTTTTCCTTTTCATTAGCTTCTGGCACATCACCCCAACTTGACAGTGAACTCCTGAGGAGGGATTAAACCCTGACCTTTTCAAAATCAAATCATAATCACTGCAAATTAAAATAATGCAAACAGAACAAAAGTGCAAGGAAACAAGTCAGTATCAGTTACAGTCCAGCCCCCCAGAGACGTCCACTGGCCATGCCGGCTGCAGTGTGGCTGCAGCGTGCCACCGGCTAGCTCTCTCTACACCTGTATTGGGTGCTGCTTGTGGAGGCTGTTGCAAGAGTGGGATGGTACTAGGTGCCGCCGCTGTGGGACTGACGAGCATTACACCGCTTTGTCATTTCTTGCCCTTGCTTTGTCATCTCTTTCCTTCCCAACCATGGGGACACACTTTTAGCATAATATTATGTAAGAAAAAGGTACTCTAGCAAGCCTTGATTGATGACCTTAACCAATTATTCCACACACATTTCTTTCTCTCTCTATATATTATTATACTTTAAGTTCTGGGGTGCATGTGCAGATCTTGCAGGATTGCTACATAGGTATACACATGCTATAGTGGTTTGCTGCCTCCATCCTCCAGTCACCGACATTAGATATTTCTCCCAATGTTATCCCTCCCCAATCTCCCCACCCCCTACTATCCCTCCTCCAGCCCTCCACCTCCCAACAGAGACCAGTGTCCACACACATTTCTTAAGAGACAGAATGACACATGGTCAAAAACACAGCCCAGTAGCCAAACTGCCTGGGTTTGAAGCCTGCCTCTATCTGGCTGACCCTGGGCAAGTAACATAAATTCTCTATGCCTCAGTTTTCCTATCTCTAAAATGGGGATTAGAATAGGACCTACCTCATACATTTGTACTAATGCTTGATTGTGTTCTAAACAGCTCCTGGCCTGTGGCAAGTGTTTGGTGAGAGTTATATTAACCATCTATTAAAATACAAAGTCCTGGGAATATGAAGAGAAAAGGCTACAGCAGCTCTCATGAGTCATGCCACGCACAGAGTGAATGATGCCATAAGGGCCACTGGAGGGCAGTCAGCTTGGGACCTCTATCCATGGCAGCATTGAGGAAGGGTGCTTAAGCCAGCCTGGAAGGGGCAGGAGAGTATCCTCCTGCAAGGCTGCCCTGGCCTTCCTCACCTCCCCCCCATACAGAGAGTAACATTTGCACCACTCATGCTGGGGAGTGCTGGTGGGATGAGGCTGCTTGTGGCTGAAGGGGACCTGCCCTGTTCTGCGTGCTCTGGGCATCCTAGTCTCCCCTGCACACCCTCCGTGGCAGGGGTGAAGGACTCTCATGATATATGTCACACCTGAGCATCTTGGGTGGTAAGACAGGGTTTCTTGGCCCTGTCTCTTCTTTTCTGTTGCTGTGTCCTTGACTTCAGTCCAGAAATCCTATAGGTCCTGTGTCCCCTCCTCCTGTGCTCTTCCCCTCAGGGGCTGGTGATCTCCAGCTTGATTGAGGACACTTGCAGAAGCAACAAGGAGCTTGGAAGTTTATTTCCATCCAACAAGAAAAGATCATGACTCTGTTTTCTTGTCTGGATAGTAGAGATAAGAGATCAGGGAGAGGAGAGGTTACATAAACTTTAATTATACCCAAGCAGGTTTTTAAAAATTATTCACACTAACCAGCTATATTCTGAGGGTGCTAAACAAACCCCTCTCACCTGAGGCTTGTCCTTGGCCTTCAGATGCAGCAGGAGGGTATTCACTCACATCCCCAGTGCGGGGCTGCCTGAGTCTTGCTGTGAGCCGGGGACGTGAGTGTTGTAGGGTTTTGGGAGATGAGAGTGAATAAGGATTCTGCAGGGAATTCCCAAGTCCACTGTTTTGGTTAGATTCTCTTGTTCTTTCAGTTCCCCAATAGATTGCACCATCACATAAATCAATGCTGAAGTGAGTTGCGGTGTGAGTAGTTCCAAGCAATCCATGAGCAATATGTATATTTAGCACTGGGGCAAATGGCTCAGTTTCCATTACAAAACTGACCTTCAATCATGTTCAGTTTGGGGTCATATGCAAAGACAGTCTCACTGAGGAGAGCATGATTGGGGTGTTGGTGTAACTGTCCAGGGGATTCTCCTTGCCCCCTGCCCAGATGCAGCCAATTTATCAAGACAGAGGAATTACAATAGAGAAAGGGTTGAATTCCAGCTGAACAGGAGACTGGAATTTTATTACTCAAGTCAGTCTCCCTGAAAATTTAGAGGCTAGGGTTATTCAAGGATAGTTTGGTAGGCAGGGGCTAGGGGAAAGGGTGTTGCTGATTGGTTGGGGATGCAATCATAGAGGTGTGGAAAATGGTTCTTGTGCTCTGAATTCACTTCTGGGTGGGGACTACAGGAGCAGTTGAATTAAGAGTCATGGGTCTGGGTGGGGCCACTTGGTCATCAGAAATGCAAAAGTCTGAAAGGACATCCCAAAAGGCCAATCTTAGGCCCTATAAGAGTGATGTTATCTGCAGGACTTGGTAATCATTTGTGCCTACACCTTAGCAGAATATCAGCCTCCTCTCAGCCCCCTAACTTTGTGGTTTCTCATTAGTTTTACAAAGGTGGTTTAGTTTTGGGGAAGGGCTATCATCATTTAAACCATAAACTAAATTTCTTCCAAAGTTAGTTTGGCCCAAGTCCAGGAATGACCAAGGATAGTCTTGGAGGTTAAAAGCAAGATCGGTGTGGTTAAATCAGATCTTCTTCACTGTCAAAATTTTCTACTGTTATAATTTTCACAAAGGCAGTTTCATTGGGAGGTTAGCTGGAGGTGGCAGGACACCTGTGCACAGATGAGTCTGCAGGGGAGTAGGTGCTGGTCTGGAACTGCTCCTGACCTTAAGTAGACAGGTCATGTGACCTCAGGCAAATCCCTTAACCTCTTTTCTTTTTTCTTTAAAACTAAGAGCAGTAAATTGTGTTCTAGACGCTAATGGGTATCTCACTGAGAAGGTTCCACGGGCAAGCGTGTCTGGAAGAAGCTGGTCTTCCTTGTCCTCTCAATTACAAGTTCATTAGCATATTAAAGGCTCTGCAGATTCCTGCAGGAAGAAAACTGTATGGTGTTCAGCAAGCACGTTCCCCTTGTTTTCTTACCACAAACCCTCCTTTTTTGTAGTGATGATGGTGATGGGGGGATACATTTCAGGAAACATTGGTCTAGGGGTTCTTACTCCTCTCAAACCTTGTGATGTAAACATTTTTGCCAGCTAAGTGCATGTTGTTGAACTTGGCCTTAGCAGCCTCTGCTGACACCTGCTTTAGGAGGGAAAGCCTTGGGCAGCAGAGTCACAGAGCTCAGCCCTACCACCAGCTTCCAAAGTGTGGCATCCAGAAGAGCTTCAGCTTAAAACCAAACCTCACTGTAAAGCAATGGAAATTCTTGCAAGTTCCCTGTGGGTGAGGAACACAGGGCAGTGTGTGTGCAATCTCCCTTGTGTGGAAGCTGCCACATCCAGCAGCTGCCAGGGGCCTGGTCCTCCCCTGGGCCACTGTCATTAGCCCAGCTAACTCCCAGCCCCTTCCCTTCCTCTGTGCCTTGTGCCCCCAGTTCTACTTTTAGAGAAGCCAGGCCTGGCTGAGCAAGTGGCCAGCAATGGGAGGGAGCAGAATAGCTTCTGTTATTTCCTCCTTTCCTCAGCTTGGAGTAGGAAGCATCCGCCTCTTAACTGAGTCACTGATGACTGTATCTGGAGGCTTATTCCTTTCTGTGGCCTGAAAAGAGCTTTTTAAAACATGAAAATAACTTGCATTCACATAGCCTTTTTACTCTTCAATGTCTTCACTCATGATCGGGTTTAGTTGTCTTCAAGCCCCATGTCTGGAAAGGCAGTGGGCAGAGACATATTTTATAGGCCCTGCAGCCCACAGTGCAGAAGAGGCTGAGGGAGTCCTTCACGTTGTCCTGGTGGGCAGGAGTTCTGAGCAGTCTCCCTGAGCTGTGATGGCCTGGCTCACTCCATAGATACAAGCTTCCAGGCTGGCTGGAATGCTGCCCCTTCCTGTGGATTTGGGTTGATTCCTGGGCTGACCACAGAAAGAAGTGTCCCCTACTCCAGAAGCTCAGGAGTGAGGGGTGTAGAACACCCTTCCTGGTAACTTCTGTATCAGCAACGGGGGCTTTCTTGTACTGCTTTGTCAGGATATTTGGGGCATGCATGAGTCTAAGGCCCTGCCTTGGAGAAGCAATTTCCTTATCTAAGCATATGAAGGGCAAGTGGAAGAAGCCAGGTGGGAGAGCTCTAGAGGCATGCAGATGACTATGTAGAGTCAAAAGCACCGATGTAAGGGACGTTTTGGCAGCACTGCTGGGCTTCTTACTAGGGAGGATACTCTTTGCTGCCTCCATCAGGGATGTGCTGCCCAGTTCCAGGCCTCCTCTCTGCTGCAGCCATGGGGCTTCAGAAGCCTCAACCAGTGCTCCGGGTAGTGAGAGCTGCCCCGTGAGATGAAAGCTGTTGCTTTCCTCAAGCTCCACAATGGGCGGATGAACCGTCAGTAACTTTATGTATCCTGTGGCTTATACCTGACATATTACTTTGTTTTAAATCTCTCAGTGTAAACAGAGTAATTGTATATAACCCTTTCCTGCAACCCATTACAGAGTTTAAAAAAAAATCTCAAAAGATGCAGCAAACAGCTGGCTGTCCTGTCAGGTGTGCTGAGACATTTTGCTTTGAATTTCCAGAATTACTGCAATCCTTTGCTGTTCACCCTTGGCTCCTGCCCTAGTTTGCTCTTGGGAACAGGAACCAGAGGCTGGCACTGGGCACCAAATTCAACACTGCAAGGGCAAAGCCAGACCAGGACAAGAGCGCTTGCCTTTTTTTTTAGATGGAGTCTTGTTCTGTCACGCAGGCTGGAGTGCAATGGCACAGTCTTGGCTCACTGCAACCTCTACCTTCCAGATTCAAGCGATTTTCCTGCCTCAGCCTCCCAAGTAGCTGGGATTACAGTTGCCCACCACCACGCCCAGCTACATTTTTGTATTTTTAGTAGAGACGGGGCTTCACTATGTTGGCCAGGCTGGTCTTGAACACCTGACCTGGTGATCTGCCCAGCTTGGTCTCCCCAAGTGCTGGGATTATAGGCATGAGCCACCGCGCGCCCAGCCAAGAGCTTTTGATTTTTACAGCTGTGTTTAACTGAAATTCCACATAGAACGTTTTCTAATCAACCCAAACTTTGAACCACTAACTATGGAACATTTTTTTTCTTACAATTTTTGGTAGAAATTTGTTTTCAGTAGCTTTTTAAAATTATAAAGTTAACATATAGAAAATAATAAAGGGGCAAAAAGAAGATAAAAATGAACCATAATCTCACCATCCAGAGATATCCACTTTTGACAGTTCATTATATTTCTTCCCAGTTTCTGTATATACATACATATGTGTAATTTTATTGTTGTTTTGGAATTCGTTGTGTATAAATTTTATACTATATCTTTCCACTTTGCATCATATAGCTATGTTTCTGCATCATTAAATAGTCTTGAAAAACACCATCTTGAAGTTACTACAATAGATTCCATCTTATAGCAGTGACATAATTATTTAACTGTTCCCATATTGTGGGACAGATGCACTGTTGCCAGCTTTTTACAACTATATATAAGCTTCAGTGAACGTCTTTGCAAAGAAATCCAAGTTTCTGACTCCTTCCTTCCCATAGTTTGCCAGAAAGGTTATTGCCAAATGAAGGGATATAAACTCCTTTATTATAAAGGCCCCGAACCCAGATTGCCAAATTGCTTTCCAGAATGGTTCTTCCAAAGACAGATGCCTGAGGCTGCCCGAAGCTGCCAGCAACCTCAGCTGGGGGCTGTGGAGGTGAGAGGAGGTCATTTATTCATTGCACATTCTGCCTGTGATTCCTGAGATGAAGAGAGAGGTTGAGATTTAACTTGTTGCTTGCAGAGCAGTAGGCCAAAAGGGAGGAAGGGAATGAATGAATGTTGAGAATGCACCTGTGTCAGATCTGGTGGGAACAATAAGGACTCAATGCCTATCATCCAAGCTACGGTGAGCAGTAGCGTCCAGCAGGTGTGCGGACTCCCGACTTCCTGACGTTTCTTCTGGCTCCTCTCTGTACCCAGTTAACAGTCGGCAGGTCCTGGGCATGCTCAGGCCCAGGCTGGACTCAAAATTGTCACTTTACACATAATTCTGAGTATACAGACTCTGGGAAGGCAGTTCTTAGGGTGTCCCGAGAGGAAGTGTTGGCTTTCTGCAGTAATATTTCTCTCTTCTTCAGGTTCAGAGGCTTCTTTCCTTGCTAACTGCTGGGTTCAGAGCCTCCTGGGTGAAGTAGATTCTGAGCGCCAGAGAAGCAGAACATCATGATCCTCAAATTTAGGTTTATTTCTTTTAAATAACCATAAAAAAGATTTGTAGAAAGGTCTTAGCTAAAAACACAGTGCCTGGAGCCAGCCATACACTCAGCCAATGTTTGCAATGCTGAAATGAAATAAAGATGAATATCACCCCAGGAGGTGTCCAAAGAGCACCCTCTGGGGGTTAAAACTCCTGCCAGACATCTGCCACCTCTCCCCAGGACAGCCCAGTGCCCAGGACCACTGTGGGGCAGAGGGTCAAGCAATGGACCCTCCAGGCACCTTCTACCCCAGGCTGGCATCTGCCCAGTGCCAGGTGCCAGTAGGAATGTGAGAAACTGTCCTGCTGGAAGTGTGTGGTGACACCACAGTCATGGGCTGTCGTGGCTGCTGTCCATGGGATTGAATCTGGGCTCCAGTGGCTCTGCAAACATTTAATCTCACTCATCATCACATCCTTCATCTATAAAGATGGGCCAACAGGCTGTCCACCTCTTAAGTGTTTGGGATCACTGATGGAAAGGTCAGTTATTAGAAGTGTACTGAAAAGCTTAGGAGGGCCAGGTGCAGTGGTTCATGCCTGTAATTCCAGCACTTTAGGAGGCTGAGGCGGGCGGGTCACTTGAGGCCAGGTATTCGAGATCAGCCTGGCCAACATGGCAAAACTCAGTCTCTACTGAAAATAAAAATAATTAGCCATGTGTGGAGGCACGCACCTGTGATCCCAGCAATTAGGGAGGCTGAGGCGGGAGAATCACTTGAACCCAGGAGGTGGAGGTTGTAGTGAGCCAAGGTGGAGCTGCTGCACTCCAGCCTGGGTGGCAGAGCAAGACTCTGTCTCAAAAAAAAAAAAAAAAAAAAAAAAAGAAAGAAAAGCTTAGCGGGTGCTAAATGAATGTTACCCTCCATGTGCCTCATCCTACAGATTGAGCAATCCAAGAGCAGAGCAGAGACAGTGACCTAGAATCACTAGGGGTGATTCTCATAAGAGATTTTCAGCATGCACGGGGCCTCTGGGGGAGATGCTTTCCCTTTAACTGAGGGAGGTCTTGTGTCTTCAGGTGATGCTTATCCCACAGGCAGGATGTGCAGTGGCTCCTACACACAGGGCTTGGCAATCCTGTCCCTCCTCACCCTGGTGCCCTGGCAGTCCCTTCATATTTCTGTCCTGCACATCTTCTCTGAATTCCTAGCTGCTGCCTTGGCAGTGAGGCCTGAACACTGTGCCCATTGGCAGGCGTTTAGAGGGCAGAGCTGTTCCCTGGGCTCACAGGAAGGTCAGCTGGGTGCAGGGCACAGCACTGCAGGTGGATGGAGGCTCAGGAAGCACAAGGATATTGTGGGCAGATGAGGTGGGGCCGTCCCCTCTCCTTCCCTTGCTTAGATGGAGACTGGTGGGGTCCGAGGGTCTCAGTCCCCGGCAGGGCAGCCTAGTGGTTATGGTTTAGGAACAGGCAACTCATAGCCCACTGCCGCCTGTTCATGGCTCAGCCTATAGGAGGCAACCTTGGCTTGCAGCCCAGTCCAAGTTCCTTCCAGGTGTGACCACAAGACCTGAGCTACGTGACACAGAGTGTGACAACTTTCATGCTGGCCACCTCTTCCAGAATGGCTATGGGGCCTGGCAGTTCCCTGCACCTCCTTAGACAGCTAGGCTTGTGACAGTATGTGATCAAACAGGAACAGGGTCTGGTGTGTGGCCATGCCTCTGCCCATAGGAGGTTTCCAGGTCTGGGCTGAGCTGGAGCTCCATAGCACTGGTTTCTAGAATAGTGCAGATGCTGGGCCTATCCTGGAGGCTACACTTAAAAAAAAAAAAAAGAACAAAAAAATCTTTCTTAGGGTGTAACACTTCACAGTTATTCCTAGCGCACAGGGGAGCAACCATTCACGACGTTTTCTGGAGCTTCTTAAAGGAAATCTCACCCTCTCTTGGGTATGGCTCTTGGCTGCTGGGAACAAACACAGTTTATCTTGCAGAGAAAACTGTTTTGCAAGAGGTTTCCCACCATTATGGTCTGAGGGAGGGTCCCTGCCAGCTTTTCTTAGTCACTTGGGCTCAGAGGGAAGGTGGTTTTGGTATTTTTCTTTTTTCTGAAGGCAAGAGCCATCTGGGGGCAGGGCACACATGGGTAATTACCCTGACTTAGGGAGACAAAAGGACTGCTGATCAGCAGTTCTCAGGACCGCTGCAGGTGGCTGATGCTTTTGGTGGAATGTCACAAAGTACCCAGGGTGGGGGTGAGTCAGAAATCCTTAGGTCACTTGTGGTTTTCTTTCATGGTTTTGCTGTGACTATTAACTTGTTTTTACTTAACAAGAAAAACAGGTGTTTGGGTGTCTGTTTGAAACAGTGCTTCCTTGCTGTCAGCAGCTCACTGTAGTCAGGAGACTGCCCGGGATTGGCAACACTGAGTACCTAACTGGAATAAGGAGCAAACCCTGGAGGAAGCTGGAATTTAGTCCTGTGAGAGGGATGGGGCTTCTCTGAGCACTAATACGGAACCTGGTTTTTGTGGCTTTAAATCGAACTTGGAGTCAATCAACCAGTTCATTAATTTGAATTGCTTACTTGCTGCACCAGCCCCCAGCACCCTCCTGGACACCTCTGGAGGTAAACTTCCACCTTGGAAGTGAGCGTGTGTGCTTGGACCTTGGCTTTGCTTTTATATATGTAGCCAGGTGAGCCGGCAGCTCCCACCTGAGTTCTGCTGCTTTCTGGAGGGAAATAGAAGCAGTGCATTTGTCCACATGCTGCTGTGGATTTTCTTTCCACCTGGCCAGGCAGCCAGATGCTGTGGCTTTTTAAGTCTCACTAACATCAATGTGTGTACTGCCCGTTACTAGTACCAAGAGATTGTCAAGATCTCCTGCCTTCCCAGCTGCAGGTGCTGAAGGCTTCCCTCGAGTCTTCAGTCTTTAAAGGATGAGTTTCAGGCTTTCTGCAAAGGCCATCAGAAATAAGAATCTGGCTCAAAGCAAGTCTGTGCAATTCTGCACAGGGATCAAAGGAAATGGAGGCGCCAGTTTGAGTCCTGGGGTTTGGGCCTGGGTGTTGCTGGGATCTGCCAGAAAACCAGACCAGGCTGGCGTTCAGTGGCATGAACGCAGCAGCTCACCACAGCCTTGACCTCCTGGGCTCAAGCAAACCTCCCACCTCAGCCTCCCAATTAGCTGAGACTACAGGCATGTGCCAGCTAATTTTTCAATGTTTTGTAGAGATGGGGTTACACTATGTTGCCTAGGCTGATTTCTGACTCCTTGGCTCAAGTGATCCTCCTGTCTTGGCCTCCCAAAGTGCTGGGATTATAGGCATGACCCACCATGCCCAGCTTGCTCTTTTTTTTTTAAGTAGGGGTTAAAAGTGACCCAAATGTCCTCCTTTTACCTTGTGCTTATTGTACTAGCATCACGGCTTATATCTGTGACCTGTAGACACAGAGCTCCCCAGAATTGGTGCTATATCCTGCAGCTGGAGTGCAGGCGATTGCAATGGCAAATAGTGATTGCTCAGGGCATGGCCTTCCCCATCCCTTGCCACCAAACTAGACCCCAAGGCTCTGGGGATCCCTGGAAATCGTGGGGTGCTTTTGCTCTGTCCTCTATGGTTGGGAGCTCCAAAGATTTGCTGCTTTGTTGTGCCACTGAGGCCGGCAGGGAAGAACCAGGGCAGCCGGTGACTCAGACACTCGGGGTTATCGTTGCTGAAGTCATTTCTGAGGGAGATGGCCAGAGCCTCACTGCAACCAATTGCTCTCCAGGAGGCACCAGCCGCAAAGGTGGGAGAGTGCAGTTGCTGCAGGTGGACTTTGCTTGCTGTGTCCCCAGTACTGTGGACATGCCCAGATCCCAGCAGGCAGTTCATCTGTTGGATCAATCTGTTTTTTTTTTCTTTTTGAAGAAGAGGCGGTCCAGGGTGGGAAGTTTGTCAACGTATCACCCGTCACTTTAGGAGCCATTTTTGCCTCCTATTCCCTATGTATATCAGACAGGGGGCTTGTGGGCCCTTGTCAGGGTCTCCCTAAGGTGTGATTGCCTGTGTGAAGGGAAGTTGAAGCTGGTGGCTGGTGGGTCCCCTAACAGTGGCTGCAGGTAAGTCCTGCACCATCTGGGCAAAGCCAGCTGTCATAAATGACCAAGCAAGTTGGCTTGTGGCTAAAATGATGTCCTCACCAGCATGTCCTTGCCAGAAGGGTGAAATTTCATCAGGACAGGCCCCGTGCCAGTTGCAAGCTGCCCTTGAGGCAAATGAGAGTTTCCTTCCATCTCTGTAATTCGCACACTTGGGGAGTGACTGTGCTTTGCAGAGGCCCATGGTGAAGAGACATATGTGGCTTATTGCCTGGCTGGGGAAGCCCAGGGCTCGGGGCTCCTGACATAGAGAAGGTGCTGGAGCCCACAGGCTTCTGAGGTCTGGGTGAGGATGGCTGGTGGATGTCTGTCCTGGCCATGCTCACCGCTCACCAAGGCAGAGTTGGCTCTGCTTAGCCTCTGAATGCCTAGGAGGAGTTTGTTGTGTGAACAGGGACAAAGAGAATATAGGGTTAGAGGGGAACAAGGGTCCTAAAATCCACACAGGCCACTCCTAAGGTTACTTGATTTGAGTAGCATGAATTACGTGCCTACTGTTTATGGGGAACTGTGGCAGGTTGACAGGGATGTATCTGTGGCTGGTAGTGGATGAGATGAGGCATTGAGACAGGAGCTGTTGTCAAGCTTCTGGAGCCTGAAGGTTCTTAGGGAAGTGGAGATGGGGGTGAAAAGGGCATTCAGGAACTGCCAACAGGAGAGAGGCATTTGCTCCTTTTCCCCTTCCTCCCTCTTTCTTTCTTCTTCCTTCCCTCCCTCCCCCCCTCCCCTCCCCCCCTCCCTCCCTCCCTCCTTCTTTCCTTCCCTCCCTTCCCTTGCGTTCTTTCTTTCTCTTTTCTTTCTTGTCTCACACTACGGCCCAGACTAGAGTGCAATTGTGTGATCATTGCTCACTGCAGCCTTGGTCTCCCAGGTTCAAGTGATCCTTCCACCTCAGTCTCCCAAGTAGCTGGGATTACGGATGCACAGTACCACACCTGGCGAATTTTTGTATTTTTTTTTTTATAGAGAAGGGGTCTTGCCATGTTGCCCAGGCTGGTCCCAAATTCCTGGGCTCAAGCAATTCCCCCACCTCAGCCTCCCAAAGTGTTGGGGATACAGGTGTGAGCCACTGTACCCAGCCAGGTCTTTTACGTTTAAATTCCAGTCCTTGGTTTTTCTTTATTCATCTGGCAGTGGTTTCAGGAATACAATCACCCCAGCACTTACCTGCCCAGTCCATCTTCCCATCTATCACACTTGAGCACAATTGTGGCCAGTTGGTGCCCAGAAGAGAGACCAGGAGGAGTCTGATGCCCATCCCCCTCTGTCTACCAGGTTCCATGGAAACCAAGACCGCGCTTTACTGCCTGTGCTTCACTGTCCTCTCACTTCCTGGGACGGACACTGAGTCCCCTTTTCTCTCCCCCTACATCGAATGACCCTGACCTTTCCTTCCTCCACAGTCTGCCCTTCACCAGAACATGCTCTCATTCTGTGCAAAGATGCGTATGGTTGGGGAGGGCGAGCCCCGCCTGTCCTGTCCTCCGAGAAGTCCATGGGCTCAAGCTGAGTGCCTCTCCCCGCAGCCACTGGGAGTCTGCCAGCTGGACACGGGGGAGGGGTTCTTCATTCTGGGGCCTCTCTTCCTTTGCACTCACTCTCTCAGGAGAGAGGGAGCTGGCAAACCCCCTCTAACACAAGCGCTTGGGAGGCAAGGTGGATCCACAGCACCTTTCAGCTGGTATCGGGGAATTTTCTTTTCTTGTTCTCTGTTCATGTGGAGGGGATTTCCTCTCCCCTGCCGCGGGGAGGCAGTGTTGGGCTGAACACTTTGTTTTTCTCCACCCAATTTTCTGACTTGTCCCAGGGAGGAGCTGTGTCTGGTCTGATCAGAGATACTGGAGAGGGCCTGACCCTTGTCGACCCAACTTAGCGCCCGTGGCCGCCATGTTGCCGTCATGAACTCTCGCCCTCTCTGCGCCTCTCTGTCTCTCTCGCTCACCACAGGTCTCACCACCCAGAAGAAGTGCCAGGGCCCTTCTCTTTTCTTTCGGAGGGAAAAGCACATATGTGGTAGAACCAGTCTTTTTTAACAGCCCATTTCTTGCCTGCCATGTGCTGGACCTTTGGACCGGGGCATCATCTTCCAAACGGGACTTGGCAGACCCAATTCTCCCCTCTGGCAGTTCGAAACCCTAGACTTGAGGGTGATGCTAGGAGCCTCCAGTTCGCCCTGTGGGACCAACGAAGTTCTCCAATCCAGCGTTTCCACGGAACAGTGACCTTTACAAGTTTGCAGCGGATCTAGTCCTTATATTCATCAAATGTCTCCCGTATGCATTGTAAGATTTCAGGGAAATGTAAGTTTTCTTGAGCACTGACTAATCACAAACACTCTTAGAAATGTCTCCACTCATTCATGAGAATTATCCATGTCCTCATTGCAGTCACATTTTACGAGTTGCACTGATCTCATTGGCCAGTCTCTGCTCCAGGGTGTCCAGGACCTCAGCTGGTGAGGTGCAAAGTGTCAGGTGAGGTACAAAGGCTGAGGCTTGGAGTCCTCCAAGGCTCCCTTGTACTTGTGACGCTTGATGCCGGCTATCAGCTGGGACTTTGGTTGGAGCAATTTGCCAGCATACCCACGTGTGGCCTGGGCTTTCTCTCAGCACTGTAGCCTGAGGGTGGGAGTGGGTGTCAGATTTCTTACTTGGGGCTTTAGATTGCAACTACCAAGGTGGAAACTGCATCTCATTTTATGACCTAACCTTGGAAGTCTTGTGAGACACTGGCTACATTCGTTTGGTTGCAAGCAAGTCCCAAACCTTTCCAGATTCAGGATGTAGGGAATTAGATTCTAGCTCTTGGTGGAGGAAGATGAGTTTCTAGAAGAGTATGTGGGATGGGAGGTGTTCTGAGATTACCTTTGGAAACACAATCTACCATAGACCAATCAGGGAGAAGGAAACTGTAATGCTTCCTCTTCATCTGCCCAGGTTTATTAGTGGACAAATGGTAGAGAAGAGCAAAAACTGGGCCAGGTGTGATGGCTCATACCTGTAATCCCAGCACTTTGAGAGTCTGAGGTGTGCAGATCACTTGAGGTCAGGAGTTCAAGACCAGCCTGACCAACTTGGTGAAACCCCCTCTCTACTAAAAATACAAAAATCACCTAGGCATTGTGGCAGCCACCTGTAATCTCAGCTACTCGGGAATCTGAGGTGGGAGAATGGCTTGAATCTGGAAGGCAGAGGTTGCAGTGAGCTAAGGTTGCATCACCACACTCCAGCCTGGGCAACACAGTGAGACTCCAACTCAAAAACATATAAATAAGTAAATAAAGCAAAACGTGGCAGGAAACCTCCCATGAACAACCAGTAATGGAAACGGTTGCAGATTTCTCATGCATTTGACCAGGAAACACCCACATGGAGGGCAGGGGCTGAGGCACCCGTGGTTGGCCAGCTCCAGTGGCTCTTCTGTACTGTTGAATCTGAGTTATTGAATTATGTAGTGAAATATTTCCTTGCCATTTTGGGTCAAAAATCGTACCAAAAAGTGGGGATGATAGCTTTCTATAAAAGTGCTTTGTGCAGTGCCTGGTACCTAGTACATGCTCAGTAAGCAAGAATATTATCATTTTTGTCTGGTTTGTCATAATCGCTCATGCATGCCTGGGAAGGAATAGTGTATCCCAGGTTCAAGTGATTCTCCTGTCTCAGCCTCCCGAGTAGCTGGGACTACAGGTGGTCACTACCATGCCTTGCTTACTTTTTTGTATTTTTAGTAGAAATGGGGTTTCACCGTGGCTGGTCTCGAACTCCTGACCTCAGGTGATCCACCTGCCTCAGCCTCCCAAAGTGCTGGGATTACAGGCGTGAGCCACCACACCCAGCCTCTCTTCTTTAGTCCAGAAGATGGAATGTGTGAAGAAGGTCTCCACCAGGCCACTGCCCTGAGGGTTTATGAGTCCACCTCACCCTTACCAGCCCAAGTTCCTAAGAGCTGAGGAACTTTATCGTACTAATTTTAACATTACAGTATCTGTTCAAATAGGTAGAAAATTGCCTTATATTAAAGTCTTTAGATTGTTACGTGTTTTGGGCATTCTAGTGCCTATTGAATGAATCTTGTGTGGTGAACGTAATTATTCCAAAACATCTGTGATCCAAGGATTCTTTAATATTGTCTCCTTGAACTTGCACTCTATCACTGTTCAGGTGGAAAAGAAAGTAAATTTCTTCTTCTTTAAACAAGTGGCTTCAGGGTCACAGTAACTTTTGTTGTAGGGCTGTGTGTGTGTGTGTGTGTATCATGTTTTGAAATTTAGATGCCTAGACTCAGAGCAGTAGCTTTGCTGGGGACATACTGAGTGACGGAATACCAGCAAATGGTGACACGTGGGTGTGCGTTCTCCATGTATGGATCAGAGACCCTGAGCACACAGAGGTTCTGCCAGCTTGCACACCAGCATTCAGCAAGCAGATGGTCCTGGCAATGTCTGGAGTCATTGAAAATCATGTTTTCCAAGAATATTTAATGACAGAGAGAAATATGATCTAATGTGAAGTGAATTGCATCAAGACTCTGAATTGTGTGTCCAGGATGGTCTGATGAGTCAGCTATAATAACCACAGGCAGGAAATGGAGCCAACCAAACCCTGCTGATTCATTCCTAGGGAGGGGGAGAAGGAGAGGAAGTGCCTATAGAAGGTACGAACACCCCCTCCAGGTCAGTTAATGCCTGACTGACAGGGTCAGACGAGGAGGAACGAACCAGGCAAGAAAGGAGCGAGGCTGCTGGGAAAAGGACAGGGCAGCACCCCTGCAAAGGCCATCATGGGGACAGTTTCCCAGGAGCTAATCCTGGTCATGTCAACCCCAAACCGTCCACTCCTTTCACTAAAGGGTATTGGCTGCGGAGCTCTTGTTTGGCAGTTCCTTTCTCCCTTAGAGTCACATCAACATGGTTTTGGATTTTAATTTTAGAGTACCATTTGAAAGGCAACTTGAATGTGGTCTAGTCCCATAGCTAGCGGGTCTGCTTAAATGAGCTATGTGGCTTCAAAAATAAATTGCAAATGTATCTTTCAGTTGTCAACCCTAATAGTTATCAATAACTTGCTTTGGGAAAGATCTTTCATCTCTATGTGTTTAACATGATTAGAATCTATTAATATAGATCTATGTGGCCTTTTCAAAGAGTGGTGTTTACTTATTTGTAGCTGTCAGTTAGACAGAAATGAAAAGGATGGAAAGGGGCTTAAGAAGGTGAGGAAATGGAAAAGAACACCTGGTTCTGAAGTCCCCGCTTTACATGCGCCATTTTCCTGGCCCCGCTGCCCCGTGACCTCTCCCAGGATCGCCTAAGGAAGGAGAGGAGCTCAGACTTCCCTTCAGGGCCTGATACCCTGGGGGCTTGGCTGCCGCAGGAGTTTCTTGGCATTCAGGCAGGTACATCCTAATTCTTGCACCTCAGAGGCCCTGTCTCACTTCCTCCAACAGTTACTGACAGGCATCATGGCATTAATTCGTATGTGTCTTAAGTTTCTTCCAAGGAAAAAGTTGTGCACATCCTTGTTAAGAGGAAAAGGGGGAAAAAAAGCTAGTATTTTTTCAGGAGGTGTACATGCTTATTGTTGAAAATGTGTATATTGACTCTTTATATCTTCCTGTTTTTTTAAGTTTTTATTTTGAAATATAGATTTGCGTGAAGTTGTAAACATAGCACAGAGAGGTCCTGGGTACCCTCCACTCAGATTTCCCCATTGGTTATATCTTACATAATTATGGTACAACACCACAGTCAGGAACCTGGCATTGGTGTATTGTGTGTGTATAGTTTTATGACATCTCATTACATGTGGAGAGTCCCAAAACCACTACCATGATCGGAACACAGAACTGTTTCATCACCACAAAGGGACTCTGTGCTTCCCCTCCGCAGTCACACCTCCTGCCCCCACCATCCCCAACCCCCCGGCAACCACTAATCTGTTTGCCATGTCTATATTTTTCTTATTTTAGAAATGTTATGTAAATGGAATCACACAGTATATGACCTTTTGAGGCTGGATTTTTATTTTTACTTATTTATTTAAGACAGAGTCTGGTTCTGTTGCCCAGGCTGGAGTGCAGTGGTGTGATCTCAGCTCACTGCAACCTCTTCTTCCTGGGTTCAAGTGATTTTTGTGCCTCAGTCTCCCAAGTAGCTTGGAATACAGGCATGTGCCACCACTCCTGGCTAATTTTTGTATAATATTTTTAGTAGAGATGGGGTTTCACTATGTTGGCCAGTCTCAAAGACCATCATGGTGGATGGTCTCAAAGTCCTGGTCTCAAGAGATCTGTCTGCCTTGGCCTCCTAAACTGCTTGGATTACAGGTGTGAGCCACTGTGATTTTATTTTTTTCACTCCGCAGGATTGCCTAGAGATCCAAGTTGTGGCATCTATCAATAGTCCGTTTTTCTGTTGCTGAGTAGTACTCCACGGTGGTCATAGATTTTCCATGCCAACTTGGCTAGGTCATGATTCCCAGATATTTGGTCATGCGTTATTTTGGATGTTTCTGTGAAAGTATTCTTAAGATGAGATTAACATTTACATCAGTAGGCTTTGAGTAAAGCAGATTATTCTCTATAATGTGGGTGGGCCTCATCCAGTCATTTGAAGGCCTTAATAGAACAAAGACTGATGTTACCTAAGGTAGAGGGAATTCTGCCAGCTGACTGCTTTTAGACTTGAGCTGCGACCTCAACTCATTCCAGCCTGGCAGCCTACCCTGCAGATTTGGGGCTTACCAGCCTCCATAATCATGTGAGCCAATTCCTAAAATAAACCTCTCTCTCTCTCTCTCTCCACACACACACACACACATACGCACGCACACACACCCTATTGGTTCTGTTTCTCTGGAAAACCCTGACTAACGCATCCATGGTATGGATGTACTACAGTTTGTTCAACTGTTCACTCATTGAAGGATACTTTGGTTGTTTCCGGTTTTTGGCTATTACAAATAAAGTAACAATGAATGTTTGTGTAAAGGTTTTTGTGCAGACATAAATCTTTATTTCTCTGGGATAAATACCCAGAATTGCAATTACTGGATTATAAGGTAAGGGTATGTTTAGTGTTTTAAGAAACTGCCAAATTATTCCCCAGAGTGGCTATACATTTTTGCATTCCTACCAGCAATGTGGAGAGACCCAGTTCTCCACATCTTTACCAGCATTTGCTATTGTTGCCACTTTTATTTTAGAGGTTCTAATAGGTGCCTCATGATATCACATCATCATTGGTTTTAATGTGCATTTCCCTAATGGCTTCTGAGTTAGTTCATTTGCATTGCTATAAAGGACTACCTGAGGCTGGGTAATTTATAAAGAAAAGAGGTTTATTTTGGCTCACGGTTCTGCAGGCTGTACAGGAAGTATGGTGCTGCATTTTGTTCTGGTGAGGCATTAGGAAGCTTTTAGCCATGGCAGAAAAAGAAAAGGGAGCTAGCTTGATGAGAGAGGAAGCCAAAGAGATGCCAGGCTCTTTTAAACAACCAGCTTTTGTGTCAACTCACAGAGAAAGAACTCACCCATCACCCAGCCATTTATGAGGGATCTGCCACATGACCCAAACACCTCCCACCAGGCCCACCTCCATCAGAAATTGCCTTTCAACATGAGATTTTGAGGGACAAAATACCTAAACTATATTAGCTTGTAATGTGGAACATGTTTTTGTGTGCCTATTTGATACGAATCTAAATACTGCTTGAGGAATTTTCAGACGCAATTAAGGTTACTAAGCAGCTGACTTTAAAATAGGAAGATTTTCTTGGATAATCTGAATGGGGAAAACAGGAGAGATGAGGCAGAAGAGGAGGTCAGAGTGATTCCAAGTGTGAGAAGGACTCAACCCCCAACTGATGACTTCAAGATGGAGGAAGTGGGGCAGGAGCCAAGGAATGCAGGAAGAGCCTAGAAGCTCAGAATAACCTGGGCTGCCAGCCAGTAGGAAAATGGGAACCTCAATCCTATAACTGCAGGGAACTAAACTCTGCCAGCAACCAGAATGAGCCTGAAAGCGCAGTAATCACCAGAGCCCCCAGAAAGGCACACACCCTTCCTGCTATGGTAGATTAGGAACAAAGAAACCAGTTGAGCCCACCAGCTTTCTGATCTACAGAAATGTGAGATAATAAATGGGTGTTTCAAGTGGCCAAATTTGTGGTAATTTGTTATGGAAGCAATAGAGAACTAATACACAGACTGTGGTTTGTCTTTTCATCTTCTAATTTTGATAAAGTCTAATTTGTCAGTTATTTTCCTTTATGGATTATGGTTTGGTGTCAAGTCTGAGGACTCTTTAACAAGCCCTGTGATCTGAATATTTCCCCGTAGGTATTCTTCTAAAGGGTTCATAATCTATATTTTATTTCTTTTATTTTTATTTTTTTGAGACAGAGTCTTGCTCTGTCACCCAGGCTGGAATACAGTGGTGCAATCTCAGCTCACTGCAACCTCCACCTCTCAGGTTCAAGCAATTCTCCTTCCTTAACCTGCTGAGTAGAGTAGCTAGGACTACAGGTGTACACCACCACAGGGGATCCACCTGCCTCAGCCTCCCAAAGTGCTGGAATAACAGGCATGAGCCACTATGCCTGGCTCATAGTTTACATTTTATATTCAAATATAGGATCACTTTTTGAGTTAACTTTTGTGTAAGAAGCGAGGTATTTAAGTCAAAATTTTTCTCTCCCTCCCTCCCTCCCTCCCTCCCTCCCTCCCTCCCTCCCTTCCTTCCTTCCTTCCTTCCTTCCTTCCTTCCTTCCTTCCTTCCTTCCTTCCTTCTGCCATTGAACATACACTTACTCTGACTTCATTTGTTGAAAAGACTACTTTTCTCCATAGAATTGCTTTTGAATCATTGTCAAAAATCAGTTGGGTTTCTCTTTTGTTTCATTGGTCTGTGCATTAATTTTCCTGCCAGTACCACACTGTCTTCATTACTGAACTTTATAATAAGTTTTAAAATTGGGCCGAGGGACTCCTCCATTTTATTTTTTGAAATTGTTTTAGCTATTTTAGTTCATTTGATTTTCCATATAAATCTTAGAGTAAGCTTATTTATATTTAAAAATATATTTCTAGGATTTTAATAGAAATTATTTAAACCTATACATTGGGGCAGGGAGGATGGAGAGGGATAACACCAGGAGAAATGTCTGATGTAGGCAACGGGCTGTGGGGGGGAGGGATTCAGACAGCAAACCACCATGGCATATATGTATCTATGCAATAATTCTGCAGGATGCAGGATGTGCACATGTACCCCAGAGCCCAAATGCAATAATAATAATAAAAAGAAACACGCATACATCTATCTGGGGAGAATTGACAACTTTACTATGTTGTGTGTTACAATTCATGAACATGGTCTATCTATTTGTTCAGTTCTTTGATTTCTTTCATCACCACTTTTGGATCTAGGAGTTTTAATTTTTTGGTAGATGTAATAGAGTTTTCCATGGACATCATCATGCCATTTGCAAAGAGCAACACTTCACTTTTTTCCTTTCTGATCTGTACACATTTTCCTCTTAGTTGCTTTTTTTGTGTTATGGTGCTACTAAAACTTCCAGTACTAAGTTGATAATACCAGTGAGAACAAACATCCTTACCTTGCTCTTGATCTTACGTGGAAAACTTTCCCTTTCATCAAGTTTGGTGTTAGCCATAGTTTTTGTAGATGTTGTTCATCAAGTTGAGAATATTCTCATCTGTTTCTAGTTTTCTGAGAGTTTTTGCCATGAATGGGTATTGAATTCTGTCAAATGTTTTCTCACATCAGTTAACATGATCATGTGATTTATGTTCTTTCACCTGTTGATGGTGGACTACATTGACTGACTTTCAAGTGTTGCACCAACCTTGCATCCCTGAAATAAACCCCACTTAATCATGTGGTATTATTCTTTTTATATATCACTAAATTTTATTTATTGATATTTTGTTAAGAATTTTATCATCTATATTTATGAAAGATATTGGTTTTTAAGTTTTTTTGGTACTGTTTTTGTTTGGTTTTTTATCAGGTGATACCAGATTCATAAAATAAATTGAGAAGTATTCTTTTATTTTCTGGAAGAAATTGCATAAAATTGGTGTTTTAAACTTATTTATTAGAATTTCCTTCTGTGGAACCACCTAGGTCTGGAGATTTTTTTTTAGAGAGTTTTAACATTATGAGTTAAGTTTATATATTAGTTTCAGGGCTATTGATAGTCTCTATTTCATCTTGGTGAGTTGTAGAGGTTGGTACTTCTCAAGGAATTGGGTTATTTCACTGAAGTTGTCAAATTTATGCATGTAGTATTGTTTGTAGTATTTCCTTATTACCTATGCAGTGTTTACAATAGCTATGGTTTTCTTTGATTTCATTTGTGATGTTGGTAATTTGTGTTTTCCCTTTCTTTTTTCTTGCTGGGCATGCTAGAGATTTGTCAATTTCATTGATCTTTTCAAAGAACCAGTTTTTTGTTTCACTGATTTTCTCTATTGATTTTTCTGTTTTCGGTTTTATTGATTTTCGCTTTGTTCTTATTTCTGGTGTTCTTCCCCCACCCTCCAGCAGGAGAGGCTTGAACTGGGTCTTAGAAGATGTAAGTGGGCAGAGGAAGGTGTCTCCACTTTAGGGGGTTGCTGATGGAAGTGTATGAAGGTGGTGGCAAACAGCCTCAGTAGCCGAGAGGGGGCGCTAAAGCAGGTGTTGTTGATTCACTCTCTTTCTGACTCCAGGTTGCACTGTAGAATGAGCTGAAGGCAGTGAGGAGGCAGCTGCCACCAGCACTTCTAACCTTTCTTTAAGGGGACTCTGGCTCTGGCACGGCTCTGGGTGCTTGAGGGGTACTCTCTAGTTTAAACCTCATAGCCCTGTCAGGAATAAATGGATGAGGAAGCTGAGACTCCCTGAGCCTCTGTGTGGGGAGTGTGTCCCTCCCTCCCTGCAGATCCTGAGAATTCTGAACTCTTCACTTGCACTTAAGGAAAGCGAACTTGGGAGAATTCTTAGCCTGAAAACGTTTGCACTGGGCATCCTAGTCTCCTACCTGGGTCCAAGAGGACTTTCTTGGCTGTGGAGGTGAGGTGGACTGGGTAGTGTCCAGTCTACCCTCCTACCCTGAAGTGGCCTGAGATGTGTCTGTGCTTTAGTTACCCCAGGTTGTCATAGAGCAGCCAGAGGTGAGCAGAGTGAGCGGGGCCTGGTGGGACAGCAGGGCCTCTATTTAACAGGAGAACCCAGGCTGCTCTCCACATATAAATATAAAAGGGGAAAGTTTCCCAGACCTTTTGGAGTTTAAATAGCTCTTATAAAATGGCATTTTGATGAGCTGAACATAAATGAATTGGAAACGTTCAGATAACATTTCCCCAGGGTGTATAAACCGAGGACAAAAGTGCTTGGCAAAGAGTTTGAGGGGCTGGGCCAAGAGTTTGAAAAATGATTTAAGATACTGTGATGAATCTGAACTACCACCAGCTTCTCCTGGCTTGTTGCTTCAGAGAGCCTGGGAGGGGGGCCTCAGGCAGCAGAGGAGAGGTGCTTTCTTTCCCTGGGAATGGAGAGAGCCACTTTGAAACCATGCTCATCTACATGGAGCTTCCCGCCTGGGCTGTGTTTGCTGCTAGCCTCTATCCATCCATCTGTCCATCTGTCCATTTGTCCATCTATCCATTCATCCATCCATCCAACTATTCACTGTTTGTCCATCCATCTATCCATCTACCATTCATCCATCCCTTCATCTGTCTGTCCATTCAATCATCCACTCATCCATCCAGCACTTGTTCAACAACTACTGTGTGGATGGCTCTGGGAAGACGGAAGGTAACAAGACTTAGCCCCTTCTCTTGCAGAGCTCAGTGTCATGGTAGGAGAATCTTATAAATGAAGACTTGAGGACAGGCAAGTGCTGCAGAATTGCAGGGAGAAGTCACATACCTGTGAAATTCTGAGGGCGACAAGCTTGCTAAAGCTTCCAGTGTTACCCCAGCAGGGTGTTAGGATGCCTCTAAGTTGGACCAGGGACTTCCAAGATGAGATGTTATTTGGGATAGAAGGTAAAGGAAGGGGTTCACCTTGCCCCTGAGCTCGCAGCTGCACCGACCTATTGTAAGACACTGGAATTTAGACATCACAGCATTGGGATGGTCATCATTGGTAAGGGAGAGACCTCTCTTAACATTGACCCCGGGACACTCACTGCTTTACCCCATGCAGCTCCTAACGCAGTTCGTAACCCAATCCTATGGGGAAGATACTGCTTTTCTCTCACACGAAATGGAGGCTAAAGATAAGGACTCAGTTCAGGGCCACCTGGCTGGCAAGGGAAGAACTGAGACTTAAATCTGGGCCCACTGACTTTTGTACTGGGCAATGGGGCTTCTCCCCAGCAGGTGAGAGCAGAACTAGGGGCATACTGGTTGCTGCAAAATCCAGGCTCTGTCATTGGACTATGGGTGTAGTGTTTGACCTTAGCCAGGTAGGAAAGTTGCTGAGAATGGCAAGGCTGTAAGATTCAAGGATGTGCAGGCCAGGGAGGTCTTTTTTTGAGCCTAGGTCCTTCTTGGTGCAGGAGACAGAATCTTGGAATAGATTTGGAGGCCATATGACCTGATTTGTGATTACACAAATCATCCTGTCCCAGTAGGAAACTTTTATATCATGGACTTTTTTTCTCTTAGATGTAATTATGTTCTGTGTCAGTGGCATACGTTTAAGTGTTGGAGAACCTAGGATAAATATTTCAGCTTTTTTTTTTACTCACTTAGGTCTCTAAGTCACTACCCCAAGAAGTCCCTTGACAATGTGCCCTGCTGGGGAGAGGATTCTCTGAATGATGTCTGCACACTGACTTGCTTCTAAATCCAGAATCACCGTCACTGACAAATGCATACTGAAGCTGGGGTGTGGTGCTGGCAACTGAAATACCTGGAAAGCAATGCTTTTTGTAATTAGATTGTCCAGCCTAGTGAACGGTTCTTAGAAAAGTTCCAACCAAATCAAAATACAGGCTCCTCTTGATGGGTACAATGGTTGCATTCCTGGGAAATTCAGTGCATTTTAAGCCATGTTAAATAAAAAAAAAAGCCAGGCCAGGCACAGTGGCTCACTCCTGTAATTCCAGCACTTTGGGAGGCCAAGGCGGGCAGATCTCCTGAGGCAGGAGATTGAGACCAGCCTGGCTAACATGGAGAAACCCCGTCTCTACTAAAAATGAAAAAAAGCCCTGCGTGGTGGCGGGTGCCTGTAGTCCTAGCGACTCGGGAGGCTGAGCAGGAGAATCGCTTGAACCTGGGAGGCAGAGGTTGCAGTGAGCCAAGATCGTGCCTGGGTGACAGAGAGGGACTCCCTCTCAAAACACACACACACACAATGTTTACATATAAAATGGAGTTAGGTTCCAGGCTCAGGTAATTAATAGATTTTTACCTATGTGGATGTCACTGAGGATGTTGGAAAATCATTTGGGATGTGAGGTGATTCTTTGTGGTGAGGGATTGTTCTGGAGTTCTTTTTTTTTTTTGAGGGGGGAAGGCAGGAAGGAAGGGAATAAGGACGGTAGGGAGGAAGGAAGGGATGAAGGAAGGAAGGAAGGGAGGAAGCGGGGAGGGAGGGAGGGAGGGAGGGAAGGGAAGAAAGGAAATCAAGCAATGAAAGAGACATTGCTGACCTGGATCTAGAGGTTTACAAGTTGATTTCTTTTTTTTTGAGAGAAGGAAAGAAAAAAAAAATAATAAGTAAAGGAGAGGAAGAAAGAGGAAGAGAAAGAGGGAGAGTAAATGGAAATACTGCTTTATTTTGAAAAAAATTGGGTATTAATAATGGCCAATCAATGTTTCATTTAAACTAATGGGTGGGTGTGATGTGGTATTGATAAGAATGTATATTTTGTGTATTTGAAGTGGAGAGCTCTATAAATATTTATTAAGTTTACTTGTTCTGGATCTGAGTTCGAGTCCTTGATATCCTTATTAATTTTCTGTCTCATTACATCTAAGTCTTCTATCTGGGTGTTAGGATCGTTAGCTCTTGTTGTTGCATTGATCCTTTTACCACTATATCTTTGTTGCTTTAAAATCTATTTTATCCGATACAAGAATTGCAACTCCTGCTTTTTATTTATTTATTATTTATTTTTGCTCTCTATTTGGTTGGTAAATCTTTCTCCATCCCTTTGTTTTGAGTCTTTGTGTATCATTGCATGTGAAACAGGTCTGGATGTAACATGCCGTTGGGTTTTGGCTGTGTCTTTTGATTGGGGGATTTAGTCAATTTAAATTTAGGTTTACTGCCATTTGCTGTTGACTGGCTGTTTTATCCATTTGTTGGTGTAAATTCTTCTTTATGTTGGTGCTCTTTACTTTTTGGTGTATTTTTAGAAAGGCTAATACTGGTTGTTTCTTTCTGTGTGTAATGCTTCTTTCAGAAGCTCTTGTAAAGCAGGCCTGGTGGTAATAAAATCTCTGAGTTCTTGCTTGTTCATAAAAGATTTTATTTTTCCTTCAGTTGTGAAGCTTAGTTTGGCTGGATATGAAATTCTGGGCTGAAGGTTCTGTTCTTTGAGGATGTTGAATATTGGCCCCCACTCTCTTCTGGCCTGTAGAGTTTCTGCCGAGAGACCTGCTGTAAGTCTGATAGGCTTGCCTTTGTGGGTTATCTGACCTTTCTCTCTGGCTGCCCTTAGTATCCTCTCCTTCATTTCAACCCTGGTGAATCTAACGATTATGTGCCTTGGGTTTGCTCTTCTTGAGGAATATCTTTGTGGTGTTCTCTGTATTACCTGGGGTTGAATGTTGACCTGCTTTGCTAGTTTAGGAAAATTTTCCTGAATAATATCCTGAAGGGTATTTTCCAGCTTGGATTCATTCTCTCCGTTGCATTCAGGTACACCTATCAAACATAAATTTGGTCTTTTCACATAGTCCCACATTTCTTGGAGACTTTGCTCATTCCTTTTTATCCTTTTTTCTCTAATCTTTTCTTCACGTTTTATTTCATGAAGTTGGACTTTGACCTCTGATATCCCTTCTTCTTTCTGCTTGAACAATTTGAGTGTTTAAACCTGTGCATACTTCTCGGAGTTCCTGCATTGTATTCTTCAGTTCCATTAATTCACTCATACTCCTCTCTAAGTTGTCTATTCTCAATAGGATTTCATCAAACCTTTTTTCAAAGTTCCTAGTTTCTTTACGTTGGGCTACAACGTGTTCTTTTAACTCACCGAAGTTTGTTATTATCCATTCCTTGAAGAGTGATTCTGTCATCAGGAGGCGCTCGTTCTCCATCAAGCCTTGTTCCATTGTTGATGTGGAACTGTGATCATCTTTAGAGGGAGAGGTGTTCTGACTTTGAGTATTCTCAGCTTTTTTACGCTGGTTTCTTCCCGTCATTGTAAATTTATCCTCCTGTTGTCTTTGAAATTACCAACTTTCAGATTAGGTCTCTTGAGTGGACGTCCAGGTTGTTAGTTCCCAGGGCCAGAGCAGTGGTGTTAAAACTGATGGTGCTTTTCTGCCCAGGATTCTCCTGTCGGGCTTCCTTCTTGTTTCCGTAGTAGGCGACTCTGCCTTCCCGGGGCTCCAAACCTCGGCCAGAAGGGGAACCGGTCCTGTTTACTCTGCGCCGAGAGCTGCCGCGTCCAGGTGCGGCGGAACCGCTGCGCCGACCACGAGAGTCACGCTGGCGACTTGTGTGTTTCCACCACTGGGGGATCTTCTGCTCCGTGAGCGACCAGACTTTGTCTGAAAGTGCGGCGTCCTCTAGTTCTCCCCTGAGAGCTGCAATCCCGGGATGTTAGCGATCGGCCATCTTGGATCGTTCCCTGTTCTGGAGTTCTTACTGCATCTGCCAAATGATGTCAGTGTTCCTTCCCCATCTTGGTGACAACAGAAAAGTCCCTACTGATGTTTGAAGTTTCCCTGAGGGGACCTCCTCCCACCCCTACCCTGAGAAAACCTACTCGTATGAATGAAACATTCTATAGAGCATCAGAAAGCAGATTGCACCTGTCATGGTCTCCATTTGCTGAAGAGGTGCTTCTCTCTTTCCCACTGAAAACACATGAGCATTGTAGAAGTCCAGAAACTTCTGAGGGTCATCCAAAATTAGCCCTTGGAAACACACCATGTTACAGTGATTTTTCTAAACAGCTAATTTGTTCCCCTATACTGTTTGAAACGACCAAAACAACCACCAAAAAAATACTCTTCATAAACATCGGTTCTTTAGAAGGCCCTCTGGTCTGAACCGTAGCAAAGGTACTAGGATCATCACTTGCATAAACATTGCCAATGACTAAATATGGGGGTGTGAAGTATCATGTGCTTTACAAGGAGCCCCAGTCACCATGCGGACAAAAGGCAAAATTCTGTCTTCTGCACCCTTTGTCCACTGTTGGTGGTCATCAAGCTCCTGGGCACAGCTTCTGGTGGGAGATGCCCCCACTGGATTTCCATGGGCTTGAGCCACGGCATGGGAAATGGCTCAGGCTCCTTTGCTGGGTGGCAGAACTTGGAGGGTCTTGGATCCACAGGTGGGACCTGAGTGTGATGAGGTCAGGAGGGCCCATCCTCAGCCAGGCCGGGATGTCCAGTTGTTGCTCGTTTCCCAGCAGGGGCTTGGAGCAAAGCTGGGAGGCATTCAGCACTTACCATCCCAAACTCAGTTCCATCTATGAACGGAGCCCCACTTAAGAATTGACACTGGCCCTTGGTCAGGAAGTTTGTTTGCACAATAGAAGTTCAGAGCTGCCCCTTATGTACACAGCTCAGTGATAGGAGCCCTGGAGAGTGAGAAAGAACTGTGCAGCAGTGGGTGGGTGGGGGTGGAATCTTGGCTGGGCGTGGTGGCTCATGCCTGTAATCCCAGCACTTTGGGAGGCCAAGGCGGGAGGATCACTTGAGGTTGGGAGTTCGAGACCAGCTTGACCAACATAGTGAAACCCCGTCTCTACTAAAAATGCAAAATTAGCTGGGAGTGGCGGTGCATACCTGTAATCCCAGCCACCTGGGAGGCTGAGGCGGAAGAATCACTTGAACCTGGGAGGCGGAGGTTGCAGTGAGCCGAGATTGCACCACTGTGCTGCAGCCTGGGCAATATGAGCAAAACTCCGTCTCAAAAAAACAAAAAATCATAAAGTGATTAATGGGTTCTTGTGGTGCCTCCTTCAGCAGTGGCTGTTCTTTGGAAGCTCACTCACTAGTTAGTAACAGCTGTGTACCCACAGGGTCAGGCATGGTTCAGATCACTTCGCAGACACACAGGCAGCATGCAACCTAAGCCTACTTCCTTTCCCATGCAGAGCAGGGAGTGGGAGTTTGGACAGGGAGGAATACCATCTCCACTTTAAAAACTGCATCTCAATCTATTTATTCACTCCCCGAGGTGCGACAGCAAGAGTTCTTATGATGAGTTTCCGTAGTGAACGTGGTGCATTTAGTCCCCCAGCTGTTCAGTCTTCTCCCTCTTTCCATCCTCTGATGCTTTGAACCTTCCCCACCACCCTATGAGGGAGATGCTGTTAAGGCCCTTGCATTAAACTGAGGACCAACAAGTGAAACTTTCAGTCATGTGACTTGCTCACAGTCATTCTAGGGACTAGAATGCAGGCTGCTGGGCTTCAAAGACTGCAGCAGAGCTGGTGTGCTGACAGATGACAAACCTGAGCAGCCAGGCTCTGGGACCTCCTGGCCCAGGGAAGTCCCTCACCAGTGCGGGAGGTCTGGGTTTTGTCAGGGAAGCTCCGTCTTCTTGCAGGATGAGAGAATAACCCAAGGGCCAACACAGGCCCCACAGCACTGCAGGTTCTGGGGTGAGCCTGGGAAGTTGGAGATCAGTGTGTGCTCACCCAGAGAACTGAGGCTGCACACATCCCTGCCCCCTCATTATCTGTCAGAAAATCTGCTGTTAGAGAGAGGGCTCCAGGTCACCTCAGATCATGTCCTGCCATCTCAGAATGCTTTGAGAACATGGGAGGCCAAAAGAGGGTTTTGGAGGCCTTGAGACCACCTTCCCATTCTCCATCAATTATGAGCAGTGCTCGAGGGACAGTCTCCACTTCTTAGTGTGGCAGCTGGTACCTCCTGCTTCTTGTGGCTGGATAGAGAGTGTGACCAGTCCTGGCCAATTCACTGTGAGCTGAAGTGACACTGTTAAATGCTGATTTGAGACCCTCAAGAGTGTTCCTCCATCAGTCAGTATCCCTGAGTAACCCCAGTGAGCATCAGAAGTTGGGGCTGCAGTTGAAAACCAAGGCCCTCCTAGCCCTGGGCAGTGACAGGCATCTGGCAGAGAAAGCCAAACCAAGAGAATTAGGTGTTTAAGGAAAATATTGGTTAGAGAGCTTCAGCACTATGCCAAAACTGTCACATGACTGGAAGTTGGGGAGGCAGGATTTGAACCCAGGGCTGCTTCCAGAGTGCAGGTGTCCTGCCTCCCCATAATGGACTTGTGGTTCCTGATGTAGACAGCTTTGGAGTGATGATAAGGGGAGGGCCAAGTGGTGAGTGACAGAGGCTGCTTCCCAGAGTACCTGGTTCCCTGAAGACATGGTGGTCCTATAATGAATTGGAACAGAAGATGTGCTGGAAAGAGGAGATGAACACCACCTTTAGATGACTCAGAAAGCTGTTACAAGTTATTCAGCAAGCAGGTGGTCTTGTACTCTCCTTTCTCTCTCTACCCTGCACTGGGCACTGATTCCATGCCAGCTGCTTCACCTATGACCCTGTGAAGGCAGTGCTTACTATGCCAGGTCACAGAGAAGGCCCTTGAGTGTCAGAGGGCAGGTCCCCAACCAGCCCACTGAGTCAGCTCTGCACTCCCCTCACCTGTCACCAGCTTCAGGCCTGCAACACAGCACGTGGGAACGATTTTAGAGAGCTATTGCCTGAGTTAAGAGAATCCTCAAGCTTGGCTAGATGTGTTAGTTTAGGCCACAGAAATACTATAGACTGGGTAATTTATAGGTAATAGAAGTTTATTTCTCACAGTTGTGGAGACTGGGAAGTCCAAAATCAAGATGCCGGCAGGTTCAGTGTCTGGTGAAAGCATTTTTCTCATAGATGGCAGTATCTTGGTGCCCTTAAAAGGCAGAGGGACAGAAATGGGGCGGCAGCTCTCTGAGACCTCTTTTAGAAGGGCATAATCTCATCCATGAGATTATGATAATTTGATATTAGGCCATGGTCATGGCCTAATCACCTCCCAAGGACCCTACTTCTTAATACTATCACCTTGGGGATTAGGTTCCAACATAAGAATTTTGAAGGGAAACATGCATTTAAACCATAACACTAGATATAGTATAGACCTAATCCATTATCAAGGCTTGGCCTGGGCAGGGATGAATGTGAGTTGTATGGAGATGGGGGTGACATGCTGTTTAATCTTCACCAAGTCTTCAGAGCATTTTCCAGAGAAAAGTGACTTATTTCTGGTCCTTGGGGATGTGGTTGACACCAGTACTCCTCAAACTTGAAAGTGCACATGCATGCATGTTTGTGGCACACTTTGCAATTGCAAACACTTGGAACCAACACAAGTGCCTATCAACCAAGGAGTGGTTAGAGAAACTGTGACACACACACACACACTCACTGGCACGTGTGTGCACACACACACAATGGAATACTACTTAGCCATAAAAAGGAATGAATTAATGGCATTCGTGGCAACCCGGATGAGATCGGAGATTATCGTTCTAGGCAAAGTAACTCAGGAATGGAAAACCAAACATCGTATGTTCTCGCTCATAAGTGAGAGCTAAGCTGTGAGGATGGAAAGGCGTAAGAATGACACAGTGGACTTTAGGGACTCAAGGGGAAAGGGTGGGAAGGAGGCCAAGGGTTAAAGACTACAAATAGGGTGCAGTGTATACTGCTTGGGTGATGGGTGTACTAAAATCTCAGAAATCACCACTAATGAAGTTACTCATGTAACCAAACACCATCTGTTCCCCAATAACCTATGGAAATAAAAAATAAAGAAAACCCCCCAGAAAACCCTTGAGAGGGCCCATGAATTATCAGGAATCTTGTTGACAGGCAGATTCTGGAACAGCAGGTCTGGGATGAAGCCTCAATTCTCTGGAGGTGCCCTGCTGTTCTGATGATAGCAATAACTGATAAGATACTTTAATACCAGGCCCTGTGCAAACAGGTTTCAGAGTAGGCTAGATCTTATTTGGTCTCTGAAATTTTGCCAATTTGGCCACAGAATAGATTGTCAGCTCTAAAATAAGTTTCATTTTCTAGCATATTGAAGTAATTAGAAGAAAGGGAGCCTTTCCTGCTCTTTTGGAATAAAGAAGACAGAGGCCTGTGAACCAAGGTTAAACCGCTGTGGTAGCTGGAATTCTAAGATGGCGTCCAAGATGCCAGCTCCCCTGGCTTACACATGGCTTCTCCCAGCTGTTCAATCAAACTTGAATTGCGGTGCTACTGCGAAGGGATCTTGCAGAGGTAGTTAAGGTCCCAAATAAGTTGACTGTAAGAAAAAGAGACCACCCTGGGTAAGCCTGACTTAATTGGGCGAGCCCTTAGAAGGGCCTGGGCTCTTGTTGGTGTGAGAGATTTGGAGTATAAAAGGGGTGAATGTGAGGGAGAGTCTCAATTGCTGGGGTGGAAGAAATGGCAGGGAATGTGGATGGGCGCTAACAAGGAGAGTGCAGTTTCCTTGTGGTCCTGTAGAGACTTCCATCCTACAATTCATTCATTCAACCAGTTAAATGAGCTTGGCAGAATCTTTCCTTGAACCTCTAGAAAACAATGCTGCTCATCTGATGCTTTGAGTTCAGTCTGTGAGACCCTGAAGGGAGAATTCAGGCATACCGCAGTCAGACTTCTGACCTAACGAACTGTACGTAACAAACAGGTGTTGTGTGAAGCTGTTAAGTTTGTGATAATTTGATATGCACCAACTTAAAATGAATACGGTCACTAGCCTTAGCAGCACATGTGGAGGTGCAGACCCGTGCATGCGGGTTAGCAGGGTTCATCTTTTATATTGGCATGATGGGTCAGAATTGTTACAGATAGGGCACTTGGAATCTGAAAGACAGTTTTAGTATCTAAAATTTGGTTTCTTCTATTTTTCTTGTAGAAAAAAAGGCTGTATGTTAAGGGAAGAAGTATTATTCCCTTAAAGTACTTGTGCCTGTAAAGACAATAGTAGTATTTTCAGTTTGATATTTATGTTTTCCTGGCCAGCTTAGTAGGAAAAATATGGTTTGAAACTATTTGGTTAAATACTTAACTCACCAAAGGAGGTGAGGGTGCGGAGTGGGGTAGGAGCTCTGAAGTGGGGTGTGAATGCTGTCATATGTTGCATGTTTACTTTCCTTTTGGTTACATGTTACTTTGGTTGCTAAAGATCTCAGTTGCTCAGCTAAGAGGTGTATGATATTCAGTTTTATTGCCTAGACATGTTGGGCGTAGCCCTTCTCATAAGAGCTCTGAAGAAAGACTCCTCAGGGGCATATTCCATTCCTTTGTGCTCCCTAACTCCAGCCACTAGGGAACTCCCACCTGGATGAGATCAGATTTTATTTTATTTATTATTTATTTTTTGAGATGGAGTCTTGCTCTGTCACCCAGGCTGGAATGCAATGGTGTGATCTCGGCTCACTGAAAGCTCTGCCTCTTGGATTCAAGTGATTCTCATGCCTCAGCCTCCTAAGTAGCTGGGACTACAGGCGTGCATCACCATGCTCAGCTAATTTTTGTGTTTTTAGTAGAAACAGGGTTTCATCATGTTGGCTAGGCTGGTCTCGTACTCCTGAACTCGAGTGATCCACCCACCTTGACCTCCCAACGTGCTAGGATTACAGGTGTGAGCCACCGCACTCAGCTGAGATCAGACTTTAAAGACTCTGAAGCGATCTTAGTGATGAAACTTTCCATGGATGATCTTGTAAACCTGACAGGCTTAACTTCATTTTCAAATAGCCCAACATCATTCATTATTATTGTGCCATAATTATTATGATGACTTTAGTATTTTAACAGGGGCACAGATCTCTGACTTCTGGGAGAATTCATGTCTTATTCTTCAATCTTGAGTTGAAGCTTTTCAACAGAACTAGCTTAATTTGGAGGCACAGTTCACTTCTAGTCTTTTGTAGATTCATCTTTCCTCACTCTGGCCTATTAGATGAATTAATGCCTGGACCTAATTTTAGAGTGGATTTAAGGGGGCAATTTAAGTGACCAAAGTCAAGTTCTTGACTTGTGTGTTCTTGAGGGATCTAGACTTTAACATATTGGTAGATTAGAGGGTATTTGAGGAAGGGGTGAGTGACATGCTTAAGCTGGGCACGTCCCCATTGGAGGTGTAGCATGCACGGTCTGTGGAGGTGTGCAAGAAGCACTGCCAAGTGAGAGACCAGAGAGCAGCGGCTGTGTGGAGGTGATTGCTAAGGCCCATATCAGAGAAGGGAACCTGGAGGCAGAGGTGAGGTTGGGTGTGATGTGGGAGGTGTGGGGTAAAGAGGAGGTGAGCTTGATTGTAAGGCTTCCAGCCTGGACACATGAGCAGATGGAGAAACAGGAAGGAGAGCTCACAGAGGAGGAGGCATGAAAAGGACTCTAAACTTGATGTATTTGACATGCTTGAAGACAATTGGTTGGGGAGACTTACAGTCTGTTGGAAAAATGTCCAGTGCTAAGGAGAGAGGTGGAGATAGACTGGGAAGAGCCACTGACAGCTATGCTTTCTTCTATACTCATTTTTATTAACTTTGCCCTCTGACCATGCCCTACTGTATGAGGATTTGTCACCAAGCAGCCCTAGGAAGGAAACTGGGTGGCTTGTAACAACAGACATTTATTCTTGCACAGTTCTGGAGCGAAGAAGTCTGAAATCAAGGTGTTGGCAGAGCTACGCTCCCTCTGAAGGCTACAAGGGAGGATCTTTCCTGCCTGTTTTTGCTGCTGCTGGCAATTCCTGGTGTCCCTTGGCTTGTAGCTGCATCACTCCGATCTCTTTGCCTTGGTCTTCACATAGTCTTCTTCCCTGTGTGTCGCTCCACTTCTTAAAAAGACACTCGTTATATTGCATTTAGGGCTCACCCTATTCCAGTATGATCTCATCTGAACAAATTATATTTGTAAAGACCCTCTTTCCAAATGAGGACACATTCTGAGGTTCCAGATAGACATGAAGTTTTGGAGGAACACTTGCGAACCCAGTACATCTTTCTTACAATGTACATTTCAAATTCCAGATTTGTAAAATGTGGTTGCTAATTTCAGAACCACAATCATAAGATACATGATAGTATTGAAATCTGCATGGGTAGCATCAGGCTATCTTGAAGTTGGGACTGTCCATTCATGTAATGTAAGTTTGATGCAGGCTGGCTCTGGTATTTGTATTTTTCTTCACATAAGACCCAACATAGAACTCAATGCCTTTCTAGCCACCTGCCATGAAATGTCACTGAGAGTTTTATAGGCAGGATGTAAAGGAGGTTTCCCTCATGTCACTACAGCCACCAGCTGACACATCCTCGCTGGACTCTGGAGGGCTCTCTTTCTAGTGCCACCCCAGCCCAGCCCGGCCCAGCCCATCCTCAGTGGCTCCTCTCATCCTCCAGGACTTCCTTCCCCCAAGCCAGAGAGGCTCTTTCTCCTCTCCCATTGCATGGAATTGTGATGAATGCAGCTGCCTCGGCAAGGGTCATCCCCAGTCTCCCTTCCCTCTAGATGAAGCCCCTTGACCAGTTCCCACCAGTGAGATGGGGGTGGACGTGATGTGGGTCACTTCACCTAAGTGATTGTCTACTGGACAGAGGCCACCATGAGTTGGAAGGATCCTGGATCCCTGAACCACTGTGTGGAAGGCTGCCTGCTGAACACTCACCTTGGACTGCCCATGAGCAAGAAAGAACTTTCATCCTGAGAAGTCTCTGAGCATGGAGGTTTATCAGTCACAGCACTCGTGACCCTGCTCAGACCACCCACAACACAGCTGGGAAGTCTCCATCCTTGACTGCCAAGTGCACTTCAGCCCTGTCCCTGCTCCTATTCCTACCTCACATCCTAGTCCTGTCGTGGGGCTCACTGGAACCCATTGCTGCCCAGGGGCCTCTTCATAGATGGTGGTAGGGATTGTACACAACCCAGAATTGTTGGGGTGGGGCCAGGTGTGGGGCTCACACCTATAATCCCAACATTTTGGAAGGTCAAGGCAGGAGAGTCACTTGAGAACAGGAGTTCAAGACCAGTCTGGTCAACATAGTGAGACCCCTGTCTCTACAAAAATAAAAAAATTAGCTAGACATGATAGCAGGTGCCTTTGGTCCCAGCTTCTTAGGAGGCTGAGGTGGGAGAATTGCTTGAGCCCAGGAGTTTGAGGCCGCAGTGAACTGTAATCATGCCATGCACTCCAGTCTGGGTGACAGAGCGAGACCTTGTGTCTAAAAAAATAAAAAAGAATCCTTCTGGCACAGGTGAAACTCAAGCGAATACAGTGCTTGTTGCAGTATCTTTTTTGGGGGAGAATTTAATTTTTTCATCTGCTTATGTGAAAAATTCAGTTCTTGGTGCAAGACTAGGACAGCATTGGTGTGACCAGTGCATTCCATACCGCTGCCATCTCATCTGATACAGAATACGTCCCAGTGGTTACTGTCACCAAGAAGCCTCTTGTTGGCATTGAGTTGTCACAAATCACATGGCAGCAATCATTTCAACAGATATCTATAATTTTTAAAATGATGATGCAAGTCTCTGGCTTTTGAGTGTTGTGTCCGTTTTGCTTAATGTCTTCCTGAGTGTGACTGCTGTCCTTTTTACCTGAGTCACGCTTTAACTTACTTTATGAGGCATCAGTTACTTTGGCAGTTTCATTTTACTAATTCATTTGTTCAACAAATATTTACTGAGCAGATATCTTATACCAGGACTTGTTAGAGGCCTGGGGACCCAGTAGTAAATAAAACAGGCAAAGCTCACTACTCTCATGAACTGACAGTTAACTTTAAGCCCAAAGTTTGGTTTTTGTTCTGAATCAGTTTTATGCTATTTTTTCTTATCTTAATGTTAACATTCTGCAGCTGCATTTGGAGCTGTGACAAGGGGATTGGTTTGGAGCCTGGCAGACACAGGCTGGAATGGTCCCTCCGCTCCCACCCTGGGTTATCCTGGGGGTGTCGTGGGGCTGCTGCTGCCTACTGGCCGAGCTACTGTAAGGAATCAAGGTGTCCGTGTAGGCTCGGTGCCTGATCCTCGGGAACCAGATGGTGAATTTCTCATTTTGTGTGAATAATGCATGGCTGTTTTGCATTTTATATCAAATGTACTGCACATGGATCACATTGTTTTGCTTTATCAAATACCTAGAAAATCACTCCATTTCCCAAGGCAACCTTGCCCTGGTCCTTCCAGCCCTGATGTTGCTTTCTCCTTCTATTTCTCCTCTACTTACTCCCCTGACTCAGCATGTTAGATCAAAGGAAAACACAACCTTCCTCGGGGCACTAGAAAATGAGCCGTGACTGCTTAGGGGAAGAGAAGCAAAGGAGTAAATTCAGGGAGGGGGTGGGGCAGGCGGGGCAGTTCTGGCAGTTAAGCCCCCACCCAGGAGAGTCTTCTGTTTGTCTCCATTTCAGCACAGAACTATGATCATGATTTTTCTCCAGGCCCATCCTGACTGTTACCAAGCTGCGGTGTGGACGGGCTGGCGTTTTACATTTGCATCTGCTGATTTAAAGCAGGAAAAGATGTATCTTTTTAAAGCAATCAGAATATGGACATTCTAGCTGCGATTACTAGGCACAGCTGAGAACACTTCTTCCTATGTGGTTCGGGCTCTGTCACGGGGTGTCCCTGTCTGTGGAATGCTTTCTGTAAGCTTGAACTGGCTTGGTTTAATTTACTGCACATAACAGTATCCCCCAAGTGCAGTTTCGCAGACATCTAGGTCTATGCAGTTAAGGAGGGGTCCAATCCCTATTCTATGTCAAACTTGATGTGACTGAAAAACAGGTAAAACCTGATCACCACAATTCACTTTGAACTGATGGGTTTTTAAAAAAGTAGGTTTACATTTTCTAAAGATAAAAGTAATATAAGCTGACATTTGACAGAAATGAAAATCAGCAAAGTACCAACAAGGAGGTATGTATATATAAATATAATCCTACTCAGGATTTGCATTCTTGCTGGTTTTATTTTGGGCTTCCTTAATCTGCTTGTCATTTTCTACCTTCTCCCTCTATCACTTTAAATCAATGATTCTCTGGGGTTTCACCATGTTGACCAGGCTGATCTCAAACTCCTGATGTCAAGTGATGCACCCCACTCGGCCTCCCAAAGTGCTGGGATTACAGGCTTGAGCCACTGCATCTGGACCAGACAATGGATTTTTTTTTTTTTTTGTATGTTTTTGCCTTTGGGTTTTTTTAATTGCTAAAAAAAGCTTCATTTATTTTTAATTTTAATTTTTTAAAATTTAGCTCTTTGATTCTGTATTTGGGCCTTCAGCATGTTCCCAGTGATTTTCTGTTCCTCGATAAGGAAAGCACACTTGGTCAGGTCATAGACACATTCAGAACTCATGGGACAACCATAGGCCTTGCTGATGTGTTTTTTTAAAATTTAAAAATTTTTAATTCTAGACAATCTCCTAAGAATTTTGGTCTCACAGCATGAATTTCTCTGTATGCCTGGGCACAGGTCACATGCAGATGTAGGTGTCTTCCCAGCCTTCTTGGTATTAAGGCAAGAAATTCTATTAGGAGTTCAGGAGAGTCCAGTTTTGTTTGAGGCTGCATTATAGGAAAGCCTATATCAAATGCAGGACCATTGTGAGTGCCTTTAGACACCATCCCTGGAAGAGCACAATGGAGAATTTTTAAGTTTCACTTTCAAATAAAATATACTAGTTGCAAAAATAATGAGTCAGTTGCCTAATTTATGAAGTAAGAATCACCCTAAAACCTACTCTTGCCATAAGCATGGTTTATAATCTGTTGACTGTCCTTCTAGATTTTTTTCTATTTGTACACAAACATGCAAATATTTGAGCATTCCATTTACCACAACAGGGGCCCCCATATGCATATTTCTCTGTGACTAGTTTAAAAAAAATTCCATGGAGGCCTTTTCATGTCAATGTGCTCAGATCTTAGTCTTATTTTTTTTTATTTTTTGAGACGGAGTCTTATTCCATCACTCAGCCTAGAGCGCAGTGGCGCCATCTTGGCTCACTGCAACCTCTGCCTCCCAGAATCAAGTGATTTTCCTCCCTCAGCTTCTGGAGTAGCTGAGCCTACAGGGGTGCACCACCACACTTGGCTAATTTTTTGTATTTTTTAGTAGAGATGGGGTTTCACCATGTTGGCAAACCTGGTCTTGAACTTCTGACCTCAAGTAATTGCCCTTGGCCTTCCAAAATGCTGGGATTACAGGCGTGAGCCACTGGGCCCCACCCAAGTCATTTTATTTAATGGCTAGGTAGCATTTGATGGCGCAGGGACAGCAGGATTTATTTAAACATCTTTTTATTGAAGGGCATTTAAGTTGTTTTTTCCAATTTTTTGTTTTAAAAAACATACCCATGTATCATTCTGCATGTCTGTTTCTTTGTACCCTTGAGGAAGTGTGTCTTTAGCATAGATTCCCAGGAGTGAGATGGCAGGATAGAAAGATATTTCAGTTTTGATAAATGCTGCCAAACTGTCCTCCTCCAAAAAGTCATGCCAACTTATGGCTCTGCCAGCAGTGCACCAGAGCCAACTGACTTTTAGGAGAACACAATTATCTGACCTCGACTAGAAATAGCACAGATGTGTAGAATACAGGATGCAAATGGGGAAAGAGAGGGACTGCTGGATAAATCTGCCTCTAGATGTGTTCTATTTAGCTGGTAGTGTTTAAATATTGGAAAAAATTAGTTGTTAATATTTCAAAGCAGGAGATTTAAAATCTGGAGCTCCTGCCTCTCTTGGAAATTTGCAAGTGGGCAGGAGGTAAGTGGTGGCTGTCCTTTGTACATGGGGCAGGAGTCTCTGGGACTACTGGGCCTTTCTATTTGTCGCTTGAACCACCAGCCCCTGCCTGCGTCTGTGTCTGTGACCTCCAGCAGAGCATACCTCGAATGTTTGCAGGGCTGGGGGGTGGAATGGCATAATTAGCTTAGACATGGTAACAGTAGGTTTCTATTTTTATCTTGATCTTTTTTATCTTGCAGCTTTAAACTGTTGCAAAATGAAATAGAACCACCAGATTTTTCATAATTTTCAGATTTCTTTCATGTGTGTCTGAGTTGTTTTTATGTTTCTCACTTTTACAAAAGTTTTTTTTTTCATTCTGGGAAGTTGCGGCTATCTCACTCCACAAAGGCCTCCCACAAAGGACAGGTCTGCAAGAGAGAAGATGGTTGCCATCCATGTACTAAGTCTGATTCCTGTGCCTCCTCACCCAGGACCATGCTGATTCCTCAAGGCAGAAGAGCCAGTTGGTCAGAGGAGGTGAGGAGGGCCTGATGCCAGAGAGTTTCCTGGGTAAACTGAGGCTCACTGCCATTTTTTTTTTTGAGGACTTGCCTTCCAGAGCTGAGAGTGGAAGCAGCTGGGTCCCTCCTTTCTTGCCCTTTCACCCCTCCCTCCTGCCTGCATTGCAACCGTGTGAGGGACAGCTTGGTGAGAGGATGGTGAAGGTTTGACGTCACCAACCCAGAGAGCATCTGACCGTTACCATGGGAAGGTCAGGCCAGGGCCAGCTCTTTTCGTATTGACATTGGTTTCCTTCCTCTTGGGTCTCTTTCACTGATCATCCCACTCTTGTTATTTGGAGCTCTCCTTAAGTTTTAATTGACTTAAGCTCAGATACCTTGCTCTGTATTTGCTCTCTCTCTTTTTTTTTTTTTTTTTTGAGGTGGAGTCTCACTTTGTTGCCCAGGCTGGAGTGCAATGGCACCATCTCAGCTCACTGCAATATCCACCTCCCAGGTTCAAGTGATTCTCCTGCCTCAACCTCCTGAGTAGCTGGGATTTCAGGCACGTGCCACCGTGCCTGGCTAATTTTTATATTTTTAGTAGAAATGAGGTTTCACCATGATCCTCCTGCCTCTGCCTTCCAAAGTGCTGGGATTACAGGTGTGAGCCACTGCACCTGGCCTGTACTCTTATTTAAATAAGAGACACTCATGTGCCTCCACCCTTCACTTCTCCATGGCATGTCTAGATCTTGGAACATTTTGAAACATGATAGTTATTTTATAAATTAAAAATGGAAGAAGGAATAGCTGCTACATATTAAACTCTGCTTAACATATGAGTACGTGGAGAAGAGAATGGTACCTTCAAGTCCAGGTACAATAATTCTTATCCTGCAGCTGACCCAGGGACTGGCACCAAAGATCAGCAAGGTGACCATTCTGGCAGGTGGCTCCTTCTCTCTGTCCATAGCAGGCCTGAGAGTCACACTGTGGAGGAGAGGGGTGACCTGCCTGCCTTCCTCATCGCCAACATCACCACCACTTCTCTCTTTAGCCAGGTTTCTCCCCATGCCCTGCCTTGTGGAGATCTTCCAATGCATCCTAAATCTCTTCCCCAGGAGGACGATGTTGGCTGTCAGCTGCCTAGAGGTGGGAGCTGGGAACTGGGGGTGGGGTTAGATTCTGTGCATAAGGCCACAGCTGCATTGTGCAGGTGGCTGGGACCTCCAGTTTAAAGAGAAGTTTATTTATAGGTGACTGTGTCAAGTGTGGACTCATCTATAAATGTGAAACACTCATTCCATGCCCAGGCCCATGCCTGGTTTAGGGCAATTGAAATGAAAAACAAATTTAAAAAAATAATTAAAAAATATCAGCTTTACTTAAAAAAGTTTGCATGCACAATTTTGTAAAATAGAGGGACTCTGGGCATGCTTAACTTTGGGTTCAGTTGTACTAACGCATAGGTGTGTACCTTTTGGGATGTGAAAAGGATGGTTAGCGAAGCTGCCTTCATAGGTCTGCTAGTCACCTTTGCTCCTGTTAAATTAGATCTCTTTGAAAAATGTTTCATTCTCAGTACAGGGCCTGGCCCGCAATGTGAGCCCAGGCCACAGTGTCTGTGTCATCATATACTATTATTAATGCCCCACAGGCAGGCCCGCCTCTCTGAAGCTGTGTTGCTGAGAAGGAAATGTCAGCATTGAGGCTGCACTCAAGCCAGAGCACATTTCCTGGTTGTTCTGTGTTCAGAAATATCAGTGTCCTTCAGGTTACAGAGCACTTCCTGAGGGACACCTCAAGGGCCTTCCGTGCTGGAGGTGGACGTGTCTGGCAGGCCATGCCACAGCCTCATGTGGGCTGTCCTTCCCAGGGAGGACCTGTGGCCCAAGCCCCCTGCTCTGGCCACAACCTCTGAGCTGGGGGAGTGTGGTGATGCAGCGGGAGGCGCTTTTGTGGGGCTTGTGGTGGCTTTTCAGTAGATTGATCTGTTGACACAACTCTGGAGACACCTTAGATCACTTCTGTTGCCACAAGAGGGTGTTTTAAAACTACCTTGCAAGTTCTCACAACTAAATACACTTAAACCTCCATTTGTTCTGAAACCAAGGCAGCATGTCACATGCAGAATGGGCACAATGCAGTGGAAAGGCTGGCCTCACAGAGGGTGACCAGTGGCTGCGCAGGTGGGATGTTCACTCTCGAGGTTCATTCTCCATGTTCTTGGCTCCCCGACTCAACCCTCCGTGGTTTATGGTGACAGTTTAGTGCCCACCTTCACCTCTAGACGTTCGGGTGGGACTTCTCTGTCATGTTCACCTCTGTGTCCCCAGCCAGTGCCTGCCAACTAGTAGGTGCCCAAACAAAGTTGTGAACAGAATAAATGGATGGGTGCTATTATATATTTAATGACTTGGAAATACTTGTGAATGGAGTTTAAATTAAACAACAGAAAATCAAAATTTATTTAGAGAAATTGAGCTTGATTCTGTAACAAAAAAACAAAACAAAAAACCCCAAACCTTCCTTATACCCCTCAGCAAGAGCACACACACCCTGAAAAAGGGCAGGAAAGCCAAGATGTTCACTGTGCTGGTTTACTGATGGTCAGACTAGGGAAGCCTTTTTCCGTGGTTTTTGAAAATCATTTTTTATGTTTTCCAAACTGTCATCAATATGTACGTATTGCCTTTATTGTATGGCAAATCAATGCAAAGTAAACAGCAAAATTAAATATTACACTTTTTCTTTTCTGTATGGAATAAAGAATCACAAAAATCCAGTAAGTTGAGTGGGAGAGCAGGGCCCTCAGTGGCAGGAGCACCTGTCCCGGGTCATCTGTTATGTGACTTAGTGGCTGGAGGTGACTTAGGGGATGAATACATGTATTTTTTTGTTTATGGCCATGCTCTGTAATCAAGTGTGCAGCTTGGAGCAGGCCAGTAAGAAGCTCAGAAATGTCAAAAGCGGGCACAGGGATTCCAGCAGTGCTACCTGGCCATGTGCTTGCTCTATTCCATTTGTGCAAATTTGGTTCTTTGTTGTCACAATGGTTAGTTTTATGTGTGAATTTGCTTGGTTCACAGGGCACTCTTGGATGTGTCTGTGGGGTGTTTCAGAATGGGGTTAATATTTGAATCAGTGACTCTGTCAGGGATACCTCTGTCCCCAGTGTGAGTGGTACTATTCAATCCACTGAGAGACTGAACAGAACATAGGGCAGAGGAATGAGGAACTTGCCTCTTTTCCTGCCTCACTGCTTTAGCTGGGGCATCTCAACTCATTTTCTCTGCCCCTTGGTCTGGAATGTATTTCATTAGCTCTCTGGGTTCTCAGGCTTTGGGACTCAGTCTGAATTATACTACTGGCTTCTCTGGGTCTCCAGCTTGTTAATGGCAGATCATGGAGTTTCTTAGCTTCCATAACATGTGAGCTAATACCTCAGAATAAATCACACACACACACACACACACACACACACACACACACACATGTAAACACATATTTGCATACATTCAGTGTTTCTTTGTATACCCTCAGATTTGCAGTGGAGCATAATGATACACTTGATGTCTTAGCCACAATCCATTTGGAGTGAAAAACCTAAGGCAGGCAGAAATCAAACAGATGTAGGGAAGGTGAGCCCTGAAGCTGGGACTTAGCCCAGGAGGGTTCTTAGTTTCACCCAGGAAAGAATTCATGTGTGAGCTGGAGGTGTTAGACAGCAACTTTTATTGAAGTGGCAGTGCACAGCAGCAGCAGAGGGACTGCTCCTTGCAGAGCTGGGCTACCCAGAGGCAGTGTGCTCAGAACAGCAGCTCAGGGTCCATTCAGCCGTCCTATTTATATCCACTTTTAATTTGCAAATTAAGGGATTATACAAAAATGTCTAGAAAAAGGGTGGTAAATTCTGGGTCATTGCCTTGGAAAGAGGTGGTCACTTCGGCTGTTGCCATGGCAATGGTAACTGACATGGCAGTGGTGGGCGTGTCTTGTGGAGAGGAGCTTTAGCCTCTTCCCTGTCTCAGCCAGTCTTTAATCTGGTCTGGAGTCCAAGCCCTGCCTTCAGAGTTGAGTCCCACTGCCTACCTCAGAACTGGACAATGAAGTTTCAAAAATCTGAGGAGAAACAACCCCTGTCAGGCATATTTCATGAATGCTATCAACAGGACCACATCGGCTACTACAGCTAAAATCTTATGGCTAAAGTCCTCAGAGCTTCATGTGCTTTCAAAAGGGCTGTTCCATGGAGTTCCTTGGTTCCTCAAGTTGACAATCTAGAGCTGACAGTGGTGGGAGCTGGGCTGCTGGTGCCCCCTGGGGCTGGAGCTGTGATTTCTGCAGTGCCTTGGCCTCTCCCTTTGTGAGCCTTGGTTCTCCTCAGTGGAATGCAAGTTGCAGAGCCTACCCTGCAAGACTGTTAAGAATCAGCAAGGCATTCCACACTCCATGGTTTCTTACTTCCTTTTCCTTCCTAAATAGGGCTGGTACCCACCTCCCTGTTTTTTTTTGAGGTGGAGTCTCACTCTGTCACCAGGCTGGAGTGCAGTGGCATAATCTTGATTCACTGCAATCTCCGCCTCCTAGGTTCAAGTGATTCTCCTGCCTCAGCCTCCCAAGTAGCTGGCACTACAGGTTCACACCACCATTCCTGGCTAATTTTTGTATTTTTTAGTAGAGAGGGGTTTTACCATGTTGGCATGGATGGTCTCTTGACTTTGTGATCTGCCTGCCTCAGCCTCCCAAAGTGCTGGGATTATAGGCATGAGCCACCATGCCCAGCCCACCTCCCTGCTTTTAAGAGGTTTCCTTGTCCCCTCTCCTCTGCTCTCTTTTCCTTACATTTTGAAGTACTTTTATACCTTTTCAGCAAAAGTTTTCTTATCATGTCTGAATTTTGTCCTTTTGGGCTTAGGGATATCATAACACAATTTCCTCAATCATCAGCTGTTTCTTTTAAGACATAAACGTTGCAAATTAAATTATATTTATTTAATACCTATTGTGTGGCTTTGCCTGTGAGAAAGAGAAAAGAATTAGAAGCTGATGCTGATATGATTTGGCTCTCTGTACCTACCCAAATCTCATCTTGTAGCTCCCATAATTCCCACATGTTGTGGGAGGGACCTGGTGGTAGATGACTGAATCAGGGGGCAGGTCTTTCCAGCGCTATTCTTGTGATAGTGAATGGGTCTCATGAGATCTGATAGTTTTAAAAACAGGAGTTTCCCTGCACAGTTTCTCCCTTTGCCTGGTGCCATTCATGTAAGACATGCCTTGCTCTTCCTTGCCTTCTGCCATGATTGTGAGGCTTCCTCAGCCATATGGAACTGTGAGTTCAATTAAATCTTTTTCTTTTGTAAATACCCAGTCTTGGGTATATCTTTATCAGCAATGTGAAAATGGACTAATACAGATACTTTTCAAAAAAGAGTTTACTTTTTTATTTTATCATAGTGCCTGAAATTAATAACATTTTAATAAACCTTTGTCTCAATTGAATCTTGTCTATACCTAATACTCTTACCATTATAACTACCACCACCACCACCACCACCATCACTACTACGAACGTCAGCTCCACCATCATCACCACTGCTACCTCTAACGCTGCTGTCACCATCACTTCTGCCACGAATATCACCAGTACTGCCAGCACTACCACTAACACCACTGTTACCACCACCATGACTACTAATATCACCATCACCGCCATCACTACCAATGACACCACCATCACCACTGCCATGAATACTGACACCACCATCATGGCCACTGCTACCAGTAATACCACCATCACCACCATCACTACCAATGACACCACCATCACCACTGCCATGAATACTAACACCACCATCATGGCCACTGCTACCAGTAATACCACCATCACCACCATCACTACTACCATGAATACTAACATCACCATCATGGCCACTGCTACCAGTAATACCACCATCACCATCATCACTACCAATGACACTACCATCACCACTGCCATGAATACTAACACCACCATCATGGCCACTGCTACCAGTAATACCACCATCACCACCATCACTACCAATGACACCACCATCACTACCAATGACACCACCATCACTACTACCATGAATACTAACATCACCATCATGGCCACTGCTACCAGTAATACCACCATCACCATCATCACTACCAATGACACCACCATCACCACTCCCATGAATACTAACGCCACCATCATGGCCACTGCTACCAGTAATACCACCATCACCATCATCACTACCAATGACACCACCATCACCACTCCCATGAATACTAACGCCACCATCATGGCCACTGCTACCAGTAATACCACCATCACCACCATCACTACCAATGACACCACCATCACCACTCCCATGAATACTAACACCACCATCATGGCCACTGCTACCAGTAATACCACCATCACTACCAATGACACCACCATCACCACTGCCATGAATACTAACACCACCATCATGGCCACTGCTACCAGTAATACCGCCATCACCATCACCATTACAATTATAGCACTATCAATGGTCATCACCACTACTATTACCATCATCACCACCATCACCTATATCAACATTACCACCACCACCAACACCATCAGCATAACATTACTGCCACTACTGCCACCACCAAGATCACTGCCATCACCATCACTACCACCATCAACACTATCACCACCATCACCACCAGCACTACCACTAACACCACTGTCACCCCGTCACCCTCACCCCAGTCCCAACATCACCATCACCATCACCATCATCATCTCTACTACAATCACTCGCCACCACCATAATGATCACCACCGCCTATGCTGCCATGATAACCGCTACCATCACCTCATCACACTCTCCATCACCACCACCAGCAGCAGCATCACCACCCTCATCCCACATGTGGGCAACACTCAGATAACATTTTCAGATTATACATTTTCAGAAACTCTCCAGTCTGAGGCACGCCTTATGATTTGTTTCTCATAAAATTCCACCTGAAGAAAGAGGTCCAGACCTTAAAGGCTGCTTTAAATCCCTGCCCACACAGTGCTTCATGACACCTTCTCACACTCATGCATATTTTTTGGGAGTGTTCGTGAAGATGTAAATGTGCTGTCAGAGGAGGGTGCACAGCGAAGGGGGAGGCACCGTAGATTTGTGTCATTAGAGAGCAGGGTCAGCTTGGGTACCATGGGGAGAGGCCAGGCTCCACACTCCTGGGCTGGCTTCACGCAAGGAAGCTAGAAGGAAGTGAAAGGGGGAGAGAAACTTGAAGGCAGTAGAGTCAAACATTGTTTGTATTTCCAAGGCATATTAAGGGTTAATCTAAGTTTAGGAAGAGCAGTGGAGGAGAATGTGAGATTTTTTTCAGAGCTCAGTGTGAGGACAGGCATTCCCCCAAAGCCTGCAGCTGCCTCCCAGGTCGCTCCATCTGATGCCAGGGCCAGGAGGGCTCTCCTGGGAGGCTTCTCTCTCCACACTTATTTCTGGCCCATCTCATCTTTGCAGGCAATGGTGTGAGTTTTGTCTTTTCTGGATCAGAAGTGTTAGAGAGCCTTATTGGATAATTCTGTCCCTTTAGATTTTACTCTCTGGGGAAAAAGACATATTAATACTTTTACGATATATAATACTTTTATGATATAATACTTTATAGATATATAGTACATCATGCTTTGATAAATCCAGCACAGAAACAGGCCTGAGATGTACAAACGGGTCTAGTACTAATGACACTTTCCTCATTTATTTACTCAACAATGATTTCTTTGCCCAGCTGTGTCAGATGTGGAAACACTGTGAGGCTGGGGTGACTTTTCCAACATTTCAGAAGCTAGCTGAAATTAGCTTCCTTTTTCTGCTCTGATGGGCAACTAGATGGAGTCGGGGTAGGAGCGGGGGACCAGAGGCAGGAGAGGGGTGTATTATGAGAGAACCAGGCTCCAAGGCATACTTCTGGGGTACAAGCTGGCATGCCAGCTGGTGGGCAGGCAGTGGTGGGCACAGCGGGCCAGCTGTGAGGCAGAGGGGAGTGGTGTAGGGAATGCAGAACATGTGCCGATCTCAGTGGAGCAAAGCACTCAGGTCCAGCCAGGTTTTGCCATAAGAAAAGGAGGGCCCGTTGTTGCCAGATTTTCTGATCTTTCTTTTTTTTCAAGAGAAGCTGGAATTTGAATTTTTTTAAATGCAAAAATGCATCATTTTTAAATGTCAAAAACTCCTTACATTAAAAAAGATATATATATATATATGTATATATACCATGAGGTCAAACCAAACATAGTTGGGAATAGTATCTAGTCTATAACCGGTTTGCCTTCTCTGTTCTATCCAGTAAAGGATTTTGTCTCCAAGTGAACATACAGAAAAAAATATATTGGCATATCTATGGCTAAAGAAGACTTATTTCACAAAGAACCATTTTTCCTCCATTGGCATACTTTTAAGCATCTGTTGGGGAAGAACCCTGGTTTGAGATGGTTCTGGTGGGCTGGGACGTTCAAGGCCCCTTTCTCGGGCCAGGAAGCAGTTGGTGGCCAGATCACTGGTCGTGGGATGAGGGGACCTAGATTTTAACCATGACAAATGCTAATCAATCATTCCTTCCACAGATACCCATTTATTACCTGTGAAATGAGATAAATGAATTGGGTTGGGAATTTCAAAATGAGTATGTGTATGTGTATTTTTAAAAATATTCTTACTCAAAACTACTCAAAGCTCAAAAAAATAAATGCAGTGAAAGAAGTAGATGAGTGAAGATCTTCCTCAGTTCAGGGAAGGGAGGGCCTGCAGCCTCATCCCTCTGCCTCCCCAGGCCCTGGAAGACTGTGCCAACCTCTGGCCTGTCTTTTCCAGATCCTTTGTGCTGAGTCTATTTTTCTTCATGCTCATCTCAGAGCCAAACTTTAGGGGACATAAATTTGGTCAGATGCCTTTAAGGAGGAGAACTTGGCCAGAGCAGATTCTCACTTTAAAAAAGTATAGTGGAAAATCCAGACCTTAAGGCATTTTATGCGCCAAAACATAAAGCGTATTTTTCTGGTGAGTTGGAACTCTCACTTCTACTAAGAAAAGAAATACAGCCTAAGGAATCTTCAGAAATAGGAGATACTGTCTTGAAGCAAGCATGGGTCCAGGTATTGCCTGGCTACCATTAGTTAGTGAAAGATCACAATTTCAGTCCTTAGGACATTGATGGAAAATCAAGACAGATTACGTCCGGCCTGGCGCACAGGACCCTGGGGAGTGATGGTTGTGAGCTGTCTTGTTCCTCCTGCTGTGCATTTGGCCTTCACAATAGCAGCGACCACCAACAATGATGTGCAGTGTGGGAACTAAACTTTGGAAGGATGGAAAGAGCCAGCAGAGGGAGATGGCATTTGGAATGACTTAATGCCATGTTCTCTGGCAGCATTCTCACAGGGGTGCTGTCTCTCATGCAGTGAACATGCAGGTTTGTGGAACTAAAATCCAAGCAAAGAGCCTCTGAACAGTTGTAATGGAGATGATACGGCTATCTTAAGCTGCAGATATATTATCTCACTGAGTCTTCCTAATGACCTTTTGAACAAATCATTTGACAAATGTCACAGATGAGGCTCCTAGGATCATGGAGCAGCAGAAGTGGTGGGGATTGGAGCCCTGCTCCCTCCCTGTTTTCCAGGCCATGCTCAACCCTACTGATATTCAGAAGAAGTCAATTCCTGCCTGTCCCACTGATGTGGAGGATTTGTAAAGGGCCCTGGGCATCCTTGTCCTTAGTGCTGCCTGCAGAACTCTTGCTTCCTGAGGATGAAGGTAGAGTTAGAGAATAGCTGAATTGGCCTCCAAGGTGGCTGTCCTGCCCTTGCTGCTGGTTCTAGGAGAGTCTGTGGTTTGCTCTGTTCCTGGCTGAGATTCATAGAGGTTCCTGGTTTGGCCTCTTGGTTTCACCTTCTCTGGCAGGTTCTAGGTTGACTCAAAAGCTGAGTGTCAGGCTCTGAGCAATGGTCTAACTGCCTGGGCGCTATTCTACAGCAAAAAAATGCAAAACAGAGTCCACTTTTTGGGTCCTCTGGTACCTAGTGCCTCTTGGGGCTGCAGGAGGTAGCCACCTGAGTGACATGGGCTCTTTAGGTGCCAGACCAGGAAGAAGGAGAGCCAGGTACTGGTGGGGAGAGGGCCTGGGTCCTACTGAGGACTCCTGGTACCCACAGTCTGACTGGGATGTGAGGAAAGAAAGCAGCTCTGGACAGGGCAAGAAGGTGCTTCCTGGGGCAAGAAGAGCCCAAGAAAGGAAGCCAGAAGGCAGGAGGGCTGGTACTCGGGGCCTCAGCAGAGCCTGGAGTTGGGGGATGGGTGCACACCACAAGTCCCATCCAGCAGCTTGTGTCTGCAATTCAAAGCTGGTCCCACTTTAAGCCTCAGATGTTGCTCTCAGGCCAAAAATACATAATGGTTTTTGCAAATGAAATAAAGCGAGGCTTAGGCATTATTATCTTTGAAAAGAGATGTTTTTCTCCCCCTCTTCATCCCTTCTTCAGTCACCCTTCCCAAATTACAGTGAAAATCATCTCAGTCCAGGACTTTGTACGGAGGTAGCATGCATTGGCAGGAAGTGCAGTGTGAATCACATCTACTGACAAAATCTGAGTCTCCGGCCCTGTTCTTTTTGGAAGAATACATGTCACAAACAGAACTCTAGAGGACTGCAGGATTTCTGAGTTGAGATGGGCCTTGGAGATCACCACCTCAATTCCCTTATTTTCTAGAAGAGCCCCGGAGACTGGCAGGGTGGGGACAATGGCTGAGGTCACTTAGCCAGCTACTGGTACAGACCAGGCAAGGGCCTGGAGTGAGGGCTGCGAATGGAGTCATGGCTGTGCTATTTACTAGTCGTGCCATCTTGGGAAAACCCTCTGACCTCTCTAAAACTCGGCTCTTTCAAGTGCAAAATGGGAACAATAATGTCATCTACTGTAGTGTTTCAGTGAGAATTAAGTGAACAGAAGCAAGTTCAATCTGATTCTTCTGTCCGTAGTGGTTTCCTTGCCTTATTCATTTAAACCATAAATGGTTGAAGGGAATGGCAGGGATGTGGCACTGAGTGTTGAGGGTTGAAGAGGACTGCACCTCGGCACAGGAGGTACCAGGGAAGAAAGCTGGGAAGCAATCACCCTCAAGGCGGGAGACCCTTTCATCCATAGGGCATGAAAGTAGGAGAGAGATTTGAGATGAAGGAGGTGCCAGGGGTCTGAGGAGTGAGTAAAGGCATGGGTTTTCTGTCCACTGACCTTGTCTGCTTCAAGTTCATGAGGGAGAATATTAGTAGAAAGGGGATGGGGGAGGAAGAAGCTGAAAGAGACAGGACACGTGTGCCCTCATGCCATAGGGTCAAGATCAATTGGATTATCTTAGGGGAGCAAGGCCCAGTGTGGCTGGGCTGGAAGCTTACAACCTAGACAGGGACCCAGCAGTAAGATGCCCCAGGCAGGGAGCCCACAGAGGTGGCCTTGTCACTCAGGAGTGAGAAGCCTGACTGCCACTCACTCCCTATATGGCCCTAAGTTATCTCTTGGGCTTCTTTGAGTCCAGTTTCCTCCTCTGTAAAGTGGGCCACTAATAGCACTGGTCTCATAGTGTGCTGAAAGGGTCAAATGGGACAATATATGGAACTGACTTTGGCCCATGCAGAAGAAATGTTGAATACATGCTTGCCATTAGTTTTGAGGCTTTGGTCTTCTCGTATTTAAAAAGGAAGATGGCAATAGCTTTTCTGCTCTGGAAAACAAATGAGACAGGGTATTGTGTGTGAAAGTAATTTGGAAACATAAATGTGTAATGCAGTATTATTGTTGGAGGAGACTTCAGTTCACTTTCGTTGAGGAGGCTGAGGGAACATTAGGGACATGGGGAATTTTATGTGTTGAGTTAGGAGAACAACCTAGAGAATCACATGCTGGGTTTCAAAAAGAAAAATGGTCTTAAATAAAACTCTGTGTTCCAAGAGGATTTGTGGAAAGAACATAAAATCCCCCATTATTGGTCTCTGTTTTAATGAAAGAAAGGGAAACTTTATTTAAAGGGCCTGTCGACCATATCAACAATGTGTGGGTAACATCATGAGTATAGGAGGGAATCATCTAGGGCAGACTTAACTTCCAAAATGGTTCTAGTGCAGTGGCTCATGCCTGTAATCCCAGTGCTTTGGGAGGCTGAGGTGGGAAGATTGCTTGAGCCCAAGAGTTCGTGGCTGTAATGAGCTATGATTGTGCCAGTGCAGTCCAGCCTGGGTGACAGTGCAAGACTCTGTCTCTAGAAAAAAAAGTAAAATAAAGGAGAGTAGGCCCTTGGAGTCCCAAATCAATTGCCTAATAAGGTGTTCTGTTAAAGGTGGTCTACCTTATAAGGTGGTCTATTAAACCTTTGTGAAATGGTTATGCTAGCACTGATTGTCAGGCAAACATTCCTCAATGGGGATTCCCATGTGTTCTGCCCCATATGTTATAGATGACAAGTCTTTCAGAATTGTGTTTCAAAATATTTTCATTTGAGCATGAGGCTTCGTGCTGGCCATGTGAACACTTTTTTTAGGGGAAGGAGAGAGGAACTGCATTTTGAGTTTCTCATCATGTATTTTCAACCTGCTGTAGCCTAGATTATTTGCCCCTCAGTAATAAAATTACAAGGTTTCGACCTCTCCTGGTGCCTTATTAACAACCTGGTACCACGTGGAACAAAACCAGGAAGCCTCTGAGCTGGAGAAGGTGTGCGGTTGTTGTTATTGGATGGAAAGAGAGGCATGTGATCAGGAAGAAGCTGGTGAGGAGGAAAGGCGAGGCTTCTTCCAGGGCCGGGGAGGGGTGAAGGGCATGTCCATTCAGCACGGATTTTCTGGCACCAACTGGGTGTCCCATGCCTCTATTCAGTTCTGATGTTAACTCCCCAGAGTTGGCTCAGATCCCACAGTCAAGGAGCTCAGCTCAGCAAGACTGCCCTCACTTCAGGCACCAGTCATAAGTCTCCAGGCTACTCACACCTCTGTCTGACTTGGCTACAAATTTGACGGTTCCCATGATCTCCCTTCTGGTTGGATGATTTGCTAGAATGACTTGCAGAGCTCAGGAATGTGGTACAGGTAACAATTAAATTTTATTATAACAGATACAAATGAGCAGTCAGATGAAGAGATGCAGGGCAGCAAGGTCTGGGACAGGGGTGGGGCCGGGGACGGTGGCAGGTACAGAAGCATCTGTCCTGTTGGAGTCAGGGTGCTGCACCCTCCCAGAGTGTCAATATGTTCAACCAGGAAGCCCCCAAGGCTCCCTATTGCAGTGTTTGTTCGGGGTTTCATTAAGTAGACATGCGTAATGAAATCATTGGCATGTGATTGAACTCAATTTTCAGCTCCCTCTGCTGCCTGGAGATCAGGGTGTGGGGCTGAAACCCCCAACTCTCTAATCACATGCTTGGCCTTTCTGGCATGGCCAGCCTCTCCCTTGAAACTATGCGAGGGCCACCTCCTTTGTGCAAACCTAGGTAGAGTTATATAAGGGGCTGCTTCTGAATGAAAAAGGATACTGGAATCACCCAGGAAATGTGAAGGGTTTGTGAAGCTGTGTGCCAGAAACCAGGGCAAAGACCAACAGGTATTTTTATAAGACCACAGCACAAGTTTGTTCATCTCAGAGTCCTGGGTTCAGATCCTGGCTCTTCCTTGCTGGATGAGGCTCTGCCCTCTCGGAACCTGTGTGTAAAATGAGGAACTGACAGGACCTGCCTCTCAGGATTGTTGTCCAAATTCAGTAGATAAGGCTGAGAAAGGCTTGATGGGAGATCAAGAAATGGCAGAATTGAGGGTGGCAGTGGTGCTGCGGTGAGGGGTGCGAACGGCACAAACATCATACTGTGGACACATCCCCCAGACAGTCCTTAACACTTTCAACATGTAAGGCTAAGACAGATAACTTGGTCAACATTTGGAATTCGCTTTTTTTTTTTTTTTGAATCAGAGTCTTGCTCTGTTGCCCAGACTGGCGTGCAGTGGCATGATCTTGACTCACTGCAGCCTCTGCTTCCCAGGCTCAAGGGATTCTCCTGTCTCAGCTTCCCAAGTAGCTGGGATTACAGATGCATGCCACCATGCCCAGCTAATTTTTTAATTTTAGGATAGACCAGGCTGGTCTTGAACTCCTGACTTCAGGTGATCCACCCACTTTGGCCTCCCAAGGTGCTGGGATTACAGGTGTGAGCCACTGCACCCAGCCTTGGAGTTTACTGTTTTCAGAGAAGGTCTTGCTTGAAAATCCAAATAGTTTGAAAATTGATGAGGAGGATAGTTGCTGATACTAAGATGGAGTCCTAATTAGCTATGGAGGAAACATGGGCATTTTAGGGACCACTCACTTAAAGGTTAGTGGTCAGAACCACTAATCCTTTGGTTCTGAGAGGAAAGTCTTCTTTAAATACCTCATGTCCACGACTGTGAGTGATATATCCTGGTCTGAACAGTCCATGGATTTGAGCTGGTGGCCTTTCCTTTTTTTATTTTTTGAGATAAGGTCTTGCTGTGGTGCCCAGGCTGGAGTGCAGCGGTATAGTTGTGGCTTGCTGCAGCTTCTACTTCCCGGGCTCAGATTATCCTCCCACTCCAACCTCCTGAGTAGCTGGGACTACAGGCATGCACCACTATGACTGGCTAATTTTTGAATTTTTTTGTAGAGATGGCATTTCACCATGTTGCCCAGGATGCTCTCGAACTCCTGAACTTGAGCCAACCGCCCACCTCGGCCTCCCAAAGTTGATGGCTTTTCTTTAGCCATCACCTTGATTTTAATTGTTTTAATTATACTCATTGTTTCTCAGGAAAAGAAATAAACTATGAAAACACTTTACCATATTTCAATCTGAGAACCTTGGTTGGTAACTGTGATCAGAGTATCTCTTGGATATAAAGTTCATGCTGAGTTGAACCGGGTTTCCTCTCGCTTCATCCTCACCTGGGCAGTCTCACTGCTGAGATCCTCAGTATGAGATCTCCAGCTGTCAAAAGTGAAGCAGAGTGACAGGTCTTAGTAGCCTGGTCATAGTGGGAGCATGGGAGGTGAGGAGGTAGGACTTCCAATCCCAGCTGTGCCTAGACATGTCCGAGCACCCTTGGAAAACTCATTTCCAATTCCTAGGCCTTGGTTTCCCCATCATAAAGTGAAAAGATTCAACCAGATGCCATGTATCTTTATTCCCCAGCTATCACTGTCCATAGCATGGACATTCCTGTCCCAGCCAGCACTTCTGGAGCTGTTACTGAGTGTGGACTGCATGCCAGGCCCTGTACTAACAATTTCCACACTCTGTCTCACTGCTCCCAGGAAGTAGGACCTGTTTCATCCTTATTTGTCAGATGGGGAAATGGAGACTCAGAGGTTGGGTGACTGTTTTTAGGGTCTCAGCTGGTCACTCGAGAGCTAGGTAAGAATTCAGTTGTGCCTGAGTTCACTGAGTAAAAGCATTAAGGGGAACTGGCTTTATTCACAATAAGCCCCGGTGGAAATGTCAGAGTGGAGGTGGAGTAAGATATCTGGAAAGCTTAAGGAGAGAGAGCTAGAGAGACAGAGAGAGAAACCCCTAGTTTTTTGGGTAAGAGACACATACCCTTCTCTGTCCTGGCTCAGGGATGGCCATGGCTGTCATGGCTGCTTTCTGGCCAGCAGAAAGGGATAAACTTGTGGTCACCCAGGAGCGGTGGTGGGTGATGGCACTCCATGAAGAAACCTTTGCCCTCCAGCTGGTAATAAAATAAAGAAAGTGGCCTGGCGCGGTGGCTCACGCCTGTAATCCCAGCACTTTGGAAGCCTGAGGCTGGTGGATCACGAGGTCAAGAAATCGAGACCATCCTGGTCAACAAGGTGAAACCCCGACCCTACTAAAAATACAAAAAATTAGCTGGGCATGGTGGCACATGCCTGTAATCTCAGCTACTCAGGAGGCTGAGGCAGGAGAATTGCCTGAACCTAGGAGGCGGAGGGTGCGGTGAGCCGAGATCATGCCATTGCACTCCAGGCTGGGTAACAAGAACAAAACTCTGTCTCACAAAAAAAAAAAAAGAAAGCTTCCAAGATGACACAGAATAGAAGAAAGAATCACAGCAAGGTTATCCTGAGAAAAGCAGGGCAGGTCTGTCTTTCAGTCGTGGGAGGATGGAGTCCCAGCTCTTGCTAACCTGCCCAGCTCATCCGGAGTTATCGTGAAGGCAGGAGGGAGGATTTTGAGCAGGAGGGGAATTGAAACCATTTGGTCTTGGGGCTGAGATTGTGTTTTACATATTTGGCAAAGACATTTTCAGTCATTACTTGAATTAACCCTTGCTGGGAGCCCAAAGAACAAACCACGCACATCGTCCTTTGCTGCGGAAAGAGGAGGCATGCAGGGAGCAGGCACACTTCCTTTGCACGCTGACCCTGGCAGGGGAATGGAGAGCCCACTTAAAGCCCAGGGCCTCACAGAGCTCCATCAAGGACACCCAGACATCTTCTTGCCTTTCAACAGATAAAGTGTCCCTGCCTCTGGAAGGTGGGCTCCATGTGTCATGGTTGCAAAGACACTGCTCTCCCATTTGCCTCTCTGAGTGACTTGCTGTCCTCTCTTGTGTTTCCCAAAACAGAACCCCCTTTCAGCACCCACACCATAATCTACCTCCTCACCAACAATAAAAACAAACTGAACCAGGAATGGTTGTACTTTGAGGCTCTGTAGGAAGGTTTGGGTCAGCACTGCCTACTCCATGCAGAAGTCTGAGTGCCTTTGAGGAGGTGGCAGGCCCAGGGTGTCCAAGCTGTGGCAGGGCTGAGAACATCAAGCCCGTTGTGGGGGCACTAGTAATGCCAGCAGCACACACCGTAGCAATGGATAGTGACTAAAAAGCAAACAATGGAAAGAATAAGTTCCCAGAGCAAGACTTTTGGGAGAGTGATTTATTCATAGCATTGTCAGTAGGCATCAATAGAAGAAAGGGAAACTTTTGGGTAGAGTTTTTTTTTTAAGAAATTTGATCTTTAATGAAATCTGTAAACCTCTTCACCAACTGAAGACTGTCCGGGAGTGAGGGGCTTGCAAAACTCTTTTAAGAGTCTCCCCAGTTGCATTCTTGGATTTTCTCTTTTCTTTTCTCTCTTTTGGAACAAAGCCTTAACAATTTTTATGATTTGTAACATATATTGATCAGATGTGGGTAAAAATCTCAAAACTGTTCCCTCGGGTTGACTGTCTTGCTTATCTTTCCTTTCTGAAAAATGAAACTTATGCATGCCAAACGTTGGGGCAAAATAATTAAGCGTGATATTTCAGAGAAAAACCCAATGACAAATGAAAAATCCAAGGCTGACAGCCAGTGTCTACAGAGGAGGAAACAGAGCAGACACTGACCATGAAGTAGCATCTGTGGCCAGTGGGCTGCTATGGAAATCGAGTAGAGTGGTCTCAGGCTGGTCACTGAGAGTGCTGCAGCTGGGTTAGCAGAGAGCACTGGATTAGTGTGTGTGCTGGCATTATTTTCTTTTAATTAAGCTGAAGAATTAGCTGCACTTTATTGACAGAGAAACACTGAAACATCATTGCTGAATAGAGATAAATACCAGAGCTCTGGTCTTTTTCTTTGAAGGTGGCAGGGGTGGTGGGTGAGAAGGAGCTGAGGGTGGGCTGTACGGGCTTGTTAATAGGGAGAAGCATCCCCAGACAGGGGCCTTCTCCCACAGCACAGCTGTATGATGCTGTTTCTCAGCTACACACTAAAATGTATGACTGGTGCTCTGCACTAGTCATGGAGCTAAGCTTGGTGTGCGCCTTTATTGAAACCTCACAATAGCTGTAAATAGCTCTAACTATCCCAGGGCTACAGGTGAGAAAAATGAGGTTTAGAAATGCTGAGCAGCCTCTTTGAGGCCTCCCAGCTGTAATCAGTGAAGGTGGGCTGAGGCTCAGGTGGGCTCTCTACTCCCCTGCTGGGGTTGGCCTTCACAGAGCTCCCCCATCCACAACCTCTCTGTTTTTAACGCAGGATTTTCAAAGCCAAACTGAGCGCAGGCAGCCAAGCAGTGGCTCAGCCCCCAGGCTATGATTCCACAGTTGTCTTGAGAGCTTGATGTGTGCCTGGGTCACCAATACCAGAACAGGGATGTGGGCAGAAGGCCCAAGGGTGAGAATGCAACTTTCCTTCCTTTTCTTTTTTAGGATTCAGTGGGGTTGTGGGGAGGGGGTGGCTAGAGTTTTTCCAGTGTGGGAGGAAGGTGTTGGGCTCTAAACTAGATTGCAAGCATGGAAACTCTGTAGGAGTATGTATATCAGAATGAAATATTGTGATTAATAGAACTATTAGAAACCGGAACAATTATTTTGTCCTTGTCTTGCATATTTTGGACATTTTCCATTTACACAAAACTTTGTATTGCAACAGATAAGACTTGAAATTTTGTAGAATTGATCTGGAAAGAAGTATGCAGAGCTGTCTTCCCTTCCCTGGAAGGTGATCCTTAAGGGCGCAAAATCCTTCCACTTAGGTACAGCACCAACTGGCCCTCACACTTAGCAGCCATGTTATCCATTTGTTATTTCTTTTTAGTCCCAGTGGTATTGAGGACTTTAGCCTTAGCATTAAAGGAATGATTCTTTTTGTGGTCTTGGTTTTTGAAGGAGTTGACTCCATCAGTTGCGAACCGAGAGGGGATTGTGACTGACTTGAGAGGGGTATGAATAGATTGTGTGCTAGAAAATAATGGGCTTGCTAACTATGACCCAGCTGATCTGTAACACATTCCAAATTGTGCCTTTACTTCCTTGCCACGATGGGAAGCTGGTATTTACAAATCGTCATAATTGATAAAGATGTGGTTCAAAAGAAGTAGCTATGCTATACCTCAATGTAGATCTTCCCAGTGTGGACTTGTTCAGGGTCCAGTAAGTTAGAATGGGATCACTGGGCCAGCTTACATCTGTGCTTCCACATTTCAGCCCACATTCCAGCCCTTAGACTCAGTAAGGAATACGCACAGGAACCCACATCTGTCAGCCAGCTTCTGGAATACTCCAAATAGAGAGGAGGGAGGGCAGAGGGAAAGGTCTGGGCAGTACCAGCTCAGGGGACAGCTCTCCTGCAATGCTGTTGTGCTGCCTCTGAAGGCAAATGCCATGTGGATTCCAGGGGTTGTGGCATCATTGGGAGGCTATCATCCTACAGGCACTGCTTAGAGTAATGGCTAGAAACCCAATACAGATGGTGTTCTTGACTGACAAACGTGCCCTTGAGACATTGTCACTAAAGGGAAAACCTTTTTGCTAGGGCTCATTCTCATTCAGTTTTATGGAATAAAGAGCAGGACTTGAGGCTGGGATTGAATCAGACTTTCCAAAGAATGTGTGGACCTCTTGAAAAGAACATCATTTATAGTTGGAATTTTGTGTTTGTGGACATTTCTGTGAAAATTTGAGGTTAGTCTTTTTATTAGTAATGTGGTATCTCTGGGGTGGAGTCAAACAGCATCCCACATTCTCCTCTGGAAGGTACAGTTTACCTGCTAGATGGATGGATTACGTGCACTAGATTTGAATTCCCTAAGAATTTCTCCAGAAATGAACCCAGTCTTGCAGAAGCTGTCTTTGGTAATATGCAGAGGCAATCTGGGTCTGTGTTAGTAGGAGATGGTGTCTTGCAGAGGTGGAGGGCATGGGCCAAATGCCAGCTCCACTACTAATTGGCAGTGGTAGCTTGTCAAGGTGCCTACAGTTTTTGTACCTTAATATCCTCATCTGTAAAATGGAATGATGATGCTAAACTATGTTTCACAGGCTTGTTGTGAGGATTAAACAAGTTAATACATATCGAGGGCATAGACCACCGCCTGACACGTGGCATGCACTCAACTGTGCTAGTGAGCAGTGCTGCTGAAGGAGCTATGAGTTCTGACACACAGGAGAATCGTGTGCTGGACTTCCAGAGTTGCACACTTGCCTTCTGAAATCTGCCTAATATTTTTCTCTGGTCATCGTCAGTCCAGTCAGTTCTGTGCATGCACATTTCTTCCTTTTGTGTTATCAGGCAGGAGTTAAAGATGGTTCAAAACTATGAGGGAAGGCAAGTGTGATAAAGTTTTCCATGTGTACCAAGTCAGCCCTTCTAAATGTCTCTCTCTCATACTCAGAGTAGCAGCTGCTCCATTTCAGCAAGACCAAGCACTTGAGTCCTGGAAAAAGTGATAAGAGAGGAATCCAGTCTTGCTTTTTGACTTTGCTTGCAGGTTCTGCTCAGACTCACTCTCACCTGGACTGCTTTTTATGCACACTTCTGGCAGTTTCTGCATGACCTCTCTTGCCTTCCCTTCCAAATGCTTTCTTTGGTAAAGCTTTTGATGTACACAGTAAACAGTGCATACATCATGATGAATTATTACAGAATTAACATACTTGTCTATATCCCACTTAAATACATATTAAACATTGGAAGCACTCAATATGCTCCCTCATGCCTCCTCATAAGCATGACCTCCTTCAGCGTTAGCCAGTATCCTGAATTTTCTCACAATAGATTAATTTTTGGCTGCTTTAAAACTATGTGTAAATGTAACCACATAGTCATTCTTTTGAGCTTGGCTTCTTTTGCTTAATACTCTGCTTGTGAGATTCCTCCGCACTGTTTTTTTTTTTTTTTTTTTGAGACGGAGATTCGCTCTTGTTACCCAGGCTGGAGTGCAATGGCGCGATCTCGGCTCACCGCAACCTCCGCCTCCTGGGTTCAGGCAATTCTCCTACCTCAGCGTCCTGAGTAGCTGGGATTACAGGCACGCGCCACCATGCCAGCTAATTTTTTGTATTTTTAGTAGAGACGGGGTTTCACCATGTTGACCAGGATGGTCTCGATCTCTTGACCTCGTGATCCACCCGCCTCGGCCTCCTCTGCACTGTTAACAGTGGTAGCTCTTTCTTTTCCATTGTTGTGTAAGACTCCATTGTGTAGATATTATCTATGCAATCTATTCATTCATTCACTCTTTTCTGATGGAAATTTGGGTTGTGTTCAGTTTTTGACTACCATGAACAATGCTGCTATGAATATGCCTTTTGGTGACTGTATGTAGGCATTTCTGTTAAGTCTGTGCCTGGGAGTAGAACTGGTAAGTCATAAGGTATGCAACTTTTCAGCCTCAGTAAATGCTGTCTAATAATTGTCAAAAGTGCTTGAACTAACTTATATCCCACTAGCAGTATATGAGTATTCCTTTGCTGAGCATCCTCACCAACACTTGGTATTTTTAGTTTATTTTCTGGAGTGTGTGTAGTAGTAGCTCATTGTATTTCTTTGATGATTAATAATGTCCTGTACCATTTTATTCCTTTTTTTAAATTGCATTTTAGGATTCAGTTGTATTTCTTTGATGATTAATAATGTCCTGTACCTTTTCTTTTCTTTTTTTTAATGGCATTTTAGGTTTTGGGGTACATGTGAAGAACATGCAAGATAGTTGCCTAGGTACACATGTGGCAGTGGAATTTGCTGCCTTCCTCCCCTTCACCTGTGTCCATGTGTTCTCATTGTTCAACACCCGCCTATGAGTGAGAACGTGCAGTATTTCATTTTCTGTCCTTGTGTCAGTTTGCTGAGAATGATGTTGTCCAGGTTCATCCACGTCCCTACAAAAGACACAAACTCGAGAACGATCCAAGATGGCCAATCGCTAACATCCTGGGATTGCAGCTCTCAGGGAAGGCGCGGAGAACTAGAGGACGCCACACTTTCAGACAAAGTCTGGTTGCTCACGGAGCAGAAGATCCCCCAGTGGTGGAAACACACGAGTCGCCAGCATGACTCTCGTGGTCGGCGCAGTGGTTCCGCCGGCACCTCGACACGTCAGCGCTCAGCGCAGAGTAAATGGGACAGGTTCCCCTTCTGACCGAGGTTTGGAGCCCCGGGAAGGCAGAGTCGCCTACTACGGACACAAGAAGGAAGCCAGACAGGAGAATCCTGGCAGAAAAGCACCATCAGTCTTAACGCCGCTGCTCTGGTCCTGGGAACTAACAACCTGGACATCCACTCAAGAGACCTAATCTGAAAGTTGGTAATTTCAAAGATGACAGGAGGATAAATTTACAATGACGGGAAGAAACCAGCGTAAAAAAGCTGAGAATACTCAAAATCAGAACGCCTCTCCCTCTAAAGATGATCACAGTTCCACATCAACAATGGAACAAGGCTTGATGGAGAACGAGCGCCTCCTGATGACAGAATCACTCTTCAAGGAATGGATAATAACAAACTTCGGTGAGTTAAAAGAACACGTTGTAGCCCAACGTAAAGAAACTAGGAACTTTGAAAAAAGGTTTGATGAAATCCTATTGAGAATAGACAACTTAGAGAGGAGTATGAGTGAATTAATGGAACTGAAGAATACAATGCAGGAACTCCGAGAAGTATGCACAGGTTTAAACACTCGAATTGTTCAAGCAGAAGAAGGGATATCAGAGGTCAAAGTCCAACTTCATGAAATAAAACGTGAAGAAAAGATTAGAGAAAAAAGGATAAAAAGGAATGAGCAAAGTCTCCAAGAAATGTGGGACTATGTGAAAAGACCAAATTTACGTTTGATAGGTGTACCTGAATGCAACGGAGAGAATGAATCCAAGCTGGAAAATACCCTTCAGGATATTATTCAGGAAAATTTTCCTAAACTAGCAAAGCAGGTCAACATTCAACCCCAGGTAATACAGAGAACACCACAAAGATATTCCTCAAGAAGAGCAAACCCAAGGCACATAATCGTTAGATTCACCAGGGTTGAAATGAAGGAGAGGATACTAAGGGCAGCCAGAGAGAAAGGTCAGATAACCCACAAAGGCAAGCCTATCAGACTTACAGCAGATCTCTCGGCAGAAACTCTACAGGCCAGAAGAGAGTGGGGGCCAATATTCAACATCCTCAAAGAACAGAACCTTCAGCCCAGAATTTCATATCCAGCCAAACTAAGCTTCACAACTGAAGGAAAAATAAAATCTTTTATGAACAAGCAAGAACTCAGAGATTTTATTACCACCAGGCCTGCTTTACAAGAGCTTCTGAAAGAAGCATTACACACAGAAAGAAACAACCAGTATTAGCCTTTCTAAAAATACACCAAAAAGTAAAGAGCACCAACATAAAGAAGAATTTACACCAACAAATTGATAAAACAGCCAGTCAACAGCAAATGGCAGTAACCCTAAATTTAAATTGACTAAATTCCCAATCAAAAGACACAGCCAAAACCCAACGGCATGTTACATCCAGACCTGTTTCACATGCAAGGATACACAAAGACTCAAAACAAAGGGATGGAGAAAGATTTACCAACCAAATAGAGAGCAAAAATAAATAATAAATAAATAAAAAGCAGGAGTTGCAATTCTTGTATCGGATAAAATAGATTTTAAAGCAACAAAGATATAGTGGTAAAAGGATCAATGCAACAACAAGAGCTAACAATCCTAACACCCAGATAGGAGACTTAGATTCAATGAGACAGAAAATTAATAAGGATATCAAGGACTCGAACTCAGATCCAGAACAAGTAAACTTAATAAATATTTATAGAGCTCTCCACTTCAAACACACAAAATATACATTCTTGTGAATACCACATCACACCTACCCATTAGTTTAAATGACACATTGATTGGCCATTATTAATACCCAATTTTTTTCAAAATAAAGCAATATTTCCATTTACTCTCCCTCTTTCTCTTCCTCTTTCTTCCTGTCCTTTACTTATTATTATTTTTTTCTTTCCTTCTCTCAAAAAAAAGGAAATCAACTTGTAAACCTCTAGATCCAGGTCGGCAATGTCTCTTTCATTGCTTGATTTCCTTTCTTCCCTTCCCTCCCTCCCTCCCTCCCTCCCCCCTCCCTGCTTCCTCCCCTCCTTCCTTCCTTCATCCCTTCCTTCCTCCCTACCATCCTTCTTCCCTTCCTTCCTGCCTTCCTCCCCCCCCCCAAAAAAAAAAAAAGACACAAACTCATCGTTTTTGATTGCTGGATAATATTCCATGGTGTATATGTGCCACCTTTTCCCAGTCCAGTCTATCATCGATGGGCATTTGGGTTGATTCCAGGTCTTTGCTATTGTAAACAGTGCTGCAATGAACATTCATGTGCATGTGTCCTTAGAGTAGAACGATTTATAATCCTTTGGATATATACCCAGTAATGGGATTGCTGGGTCAAATGGAATTTCTATTTCTAGGTCCTTGAGGAATCACCACACTGTCTTCCACGATGGTTGAACTAATTTATACTCCCACCAGCAGTGTAAAAGTGTTCCTATTTCTCCCCATCCTCTCCAGCATCTGTTGTCTCCAGATTTTTTAATGATTGCCATTCTAACTGGCATGAGATAGTATCTCAATGTAGTTTTGATTTGCATTCCTCTAATGACCAGTGATGATGAGCATTTTTTCATATGTTTGTTGGCCTCATGTATGTCTTCTTCTGTAAAGTGTCTGTTCATATCCTTTGCCCATTTTTGAATGGGCTTGTTTGTTTTTTTCTTGTAAATCTGTTTGAGTTCTTTGTAAATTCTGGATATCAGCCCTTTGTCAGACGGGTAAACTGCAAAATTTTTTTCCCATTGTACTGGTTGCCAGTTCACTCTAGTGACTGTTTCTTTTGCCGTGCAGAAGCTGTGGAGTTTGATTAGGTCGCATTTGTCTATTTTGGCTTTTGTTGCCAATGCTTTTGGTGTTTTGGTCATGAAGTCCTTGCCTACTCCTATGTCCTGAATGGTTTTGCCTCGACTTTCTTCTAGGGTATTTATGGTGTTAGGTCTTATGTTTACATCTTTAATCCATCTGGAGTTAATTTTAGTGTAAGGTGTCAGGAAGGGGTCCAGTTTCTGCTTTCTGCACATAGCTAGCCAGTTTTCCCAACACCATTTATTAAACAGGGAATCCTTTCCCCATTGCTTGTTTTTGTCAGGTTTATCAAAGATTGTATAATTGTAGATACATTGTGTTGCCTCCGATGCCTGTGTTCTGTTCCATTGGTCTATATCTCTGTTTTGGTACCAGTACCATGCTGTTTTGATTACTGTAGCCTTGTAGTATAGTTTGAAGTCCGGTTTTGTGATGCCTCTTTTTATGTAGAATTGACTTAGCTATGTGGGCTCTCTTTTGGTTCCATATGGAATTTAAGGTGTTTTTATTCCAGTTCTGTGAAGAAGGTCATTGGTAGCTTGATGGGGATAGCGGTGAATCTGTAAATTACTTTGGGCATCATGGCCATTTTCACGATATTGATTCTTCCTAACCATGAACATGGAATGTTTCTCCATCTGTTTGTGTCCTCTCTTTTTTTTTTTTTTTTTTTTTTGAGACGGAGTTTCACTCTTGTTACCCAGGCTGGAGTGCAATGGCGTGACCTTGGCTCACCGCAACCTCTGCCTCCTGGGTTCAGGCAATTCTCCTGCCTCAGCCTCCTGAGTAGCTGGGATTACAGGCATGCGCCACCATGCCCAGCTAACTTTTTGTATTTTTAGTAGAGACGGGGTTTCACCATGTTGACCGGGATGGTCTTGATCTGTTGACGTGATCCACCTGCCTCAGCCTCCCAAAGTGCTGGGATTACAGGCTTGAGCCACCGCGCCCGGCCGTGTCCACTCTTATTTCATTGAGCAGTGGTTTGTAGTTCTCCTTGAAGAGGTCCTTTATGTTCCTTGTTAGTTGTATTCCTAGGTATTTTATTCTCTTTGTAGCAATTGTGAATGGCAGTTTGTTCTTGATTTGGATGTCTTTCAGTTTGTTATTGGTGTATAGGAATGCTTGTAATTTTTGCACATTGATTTTGGATCCTGAGACTTTGCTGAAGTTGCTTATTAGTATCAGGAGATTTTGGGATGAGACAATGGGGTCTTCTAGATATACTATCATGTCGTCTGCAAATAGAGACAATTTGGCTTTCTCCTTTCCTATTTGAATACCCTTTATTTCTTTTTCTTGCCTGATTGCTCTGGCTAGAACTTCCAGGACCATATTGAATAGGAGTGGTGAGAAAGGGCATTCTTGTCTAGTGCCAGATTTCAAAGGGAATGCTTCCAGTTTTGGCCCATTCAGTATAATATTGGCTATTCATTTGTCATAAATAGCTTTTATTATTTTGAGATACATTCCATCAATACTGAGTTTCTTGAGGGTTTTTAGCAAAAAGGGCTGTTGAATTTTGCCAAAGGCCTTCTCTGCATCAATTGAGATAATTATGCAGTTTTTGTTTTTGTTTCTGTTTATGTGGTGAATTATGATTATAGACTTCTGTATGTTGAACCAGCCTTGCATCCCCAGGATGAATCCTACTTGATCATGGTGGATAAGCTTTTTGATGTGCTATTGCAATCAGCTTGCCAGTATTTTATTGAAGATTTTTGCATCTATGCTCATCATGGATATTGGCCTGAAGTTTTCTTTTCTTGTTGAGTCTCTGCCGGGTTTTGGTATCAGGATGATGTTGGTCTCATAAAATGATTTGGGAAGGATTCCCTCTTTTTGGATTATTTGCAATAGTTTCAGAAGGAATGGTACCAGCTCCTCTTTTTGTGTCTGGTAGAATTTGGCTGTGAACCCATCTGGACCTGGGCTTTTTTTTGTATGGTAGGCTCTTAATTGCTGCCTCAACTTCAGATCTTGTTATTGGTCTATTCATGGTTTTGACTTCTTCCTGGTTTAGGATTGGGAGGACGCAAGTGTCCAGGAATTTATCAGTTTCTTCCAGGTTTACTAGTTTATGTGCATAGAGTTGTTTGTAATATTCTCTGATGATGGTTTGAATTTCTGTGGGATCTGAGGTGATTTCCCCTTTATCATTTTTTATTGCATCTATTTGGTTATTCTCTCTTTTCTTTTTTATTAATCTGGCTAGTGGTTTGTCCATTTTCTTCAAAAAACCATCTCCTGGATTTAATGATTTTCTGAAAGGGGTTTCATGTCTCTATCTCCTTCAGTTCTGCTCTGATCTTAGTTATTTCTTGTCTTTTGCTAGGTTTTGAGTTTTTTTGATCTTGCTCCTCTAGTTCTTTCAATTTTGATGATAGGGTGTCAATTTTGGATCCCTCCTGTCTTCTCATGTGGGCACCTATTGCTATATATTTTCCTCCAGAGACTGCTTTAAATGTGTCCCAGAGATTCTGGTATGTTGTGTCTTCGTTCTCATTGGTTTCAGAGAACGTCTTTATTTCTGCATTCATTTCATTGTTTATCCAGTCAACATTCAAGAGCCAGTTGTTCAGTTTCCAGGAAGCTTTGCGGTTCTGAGTTAGTTTCTGAATTCTGAGTTCTAACTTGATTGCACTATGGTCTGAGAGACTGTTTGTTATGATTTCGGTTCTTTTACATTTGCTGAGGAGTGATTTACTTCCAAATATGTGGTCAGTTTTAGAGTACGTGTGATGTGGAGGTGAGATGAATGTATATTCTGTGGATTTTAGGTGGAGAGTTCTGTAAATGTCTATCAGGTTTGCTTGTTCCAGGTCTGAGTTCAAGTCCTGGATATCCTTGTTAATTTTCTGTCTGGTTGATCTGTTTAATATTGACAGTGGAGTGTTAAAGTCTCCGACTATTATTTTGTGTGCAGTCTAAGTCTCTTTGTAAGTCATTAAGAACTTGCCTTATGTATATGGGTGCTCTTTTTTTTGGTTTGTAAATATTTAGGATTGTTAGCTCTTCTTGTTGTATTGATCCTTTTACCATTATGTAATGTCCTTCTTTGTCTCTTTTGATCTTTGTTGCTTTAAAGTCTATTTTATCAGGGACGAGAATTGCAACTCCTGCTTTTTTTGCTCTCCATTTGCTTGGCAAATCTTCCTCCATCTCTTTATTTTGAGCCTTTGTGTATCCTTGCTTGTGAGATGGGTTTCCTGGATACAGCACACTGATGGGTTTTGGCTTTTTATCCAATTTGCCAGTCTGTGTCTTTTGATTGGTGCATTTAGCCCATTTACATTTAGGGTTAATATTGTTATGTGTAAATTTGATACTGCCATTTTGATGCTAGCTGGCTGTTTTGCCCGTTAGTTGTTGTAGATTCTTCATTATGTTGATGCTCTTTAGCATTTGGTATGTTTTTGGAGTGTCTGGTACTGGTTGTTCCTTTCTATGTGTAGTGCCTCCTTCAGGAGCTTTGTAAAGCTGGTCTGGTGGTGACAAAAATCCTTGAGTACTTGCTTGTTCACAAAGGTTTTATTTTTCCTTCACTTATGAAGCTTAGTTTGGCTCGATATGAAATTCTCGGTTGAAAGTTCTTTTCTTTAAGGATGTTGATTATTGTCCCCCACTCTCTTCTGGCTTGTAGGGTTTTTACTGAGATCTGCTATGAGTCTGATGGGCTTCACTTTGTGGGTAACCCGACCTTTCTCTCTGGCTGCCCTTTATTTCAACCCTGGTGAATCAGGATTCTATGCCTTGGGGTTGCTCTTCTTGAGGAATATCTTTGTGGTGTTCTCTGTATTTCCTGGACTTGAATATTGGCCTGCCTTGCTATGTTGGGGAAGTTTTCCTGGATAATATCCTGATGAGTATTTTCAAACCTGGATTCATTCTTTTTGTCACATTCAGGTACACCTATCAAACGTAGATTAGGTCTCTTCACGTAGTCCCACATTTCTTGGAAACTTTGTTCATTTCTTTTTGTGTTTTTTTTTCTCTAATATTGCCGTCTCATTTTATTTCATTGAGTTGATCTTCAACCTCTGATATCCTTTCTTCTGCTTGGTCAATTCGGCTGTTGAAACTTGTGCATGCTTCACGAAGTTCTCGTGTTGTGTTTTTCAGCTCCATCAATTTACTTATATTCCCCTCTAAGTTGTCCATTCTTGTTATCACTTCCTCAAATATTTTTTCAAGGTTTTTAGTTTCTTTGCATTGAGTTAGAACATGTTCTTTTAGCTCACAGAAGTTTCTTATTACCCACCTTCTGAAGTCTGATTCTGTCATTTCATCACACTCATTCTCCATCCAGCTTTGTTCCCTTGCTGGTAAGGAGTTGTGATCCCTTGTAGGAGGAGAGGTGTTCTGGTTTCAGGTGTTTTTCTCCTTCTTGTGCTGGTTTCTTCCCATCTTTGTGTATTTATCCATCTGTCGTCTGTGTAGTTGCTGATTTTCAGATTATGTCTCTGAGTGGTTGTCTAGATTGTTGATGATAAAGTTATTTCTGTTTCTTAGTCTTCCTTCTAACAGTCTGGCCCCTCTGCTTTAGGACTGCTGAGGTCCACTCCAGGCCCTGCTTGCCTGGGGATCACCTGCAGCAGCTGCAGAATAGTAAGGGTTGCTACCAGTTTCTTCTTCTGCTATCTTTGTTCCAGAATGATGCCCGCCAAATGTCGGTCTGATCATTTCTTTGTGAGGTGACTCTTTGGATATACAGGGGTCAGGGAGCTGCTTGAGGAGACAGTTTGTTCTTTATAGGAGCTCAAGTGCTGAGCTGTGAGCTCCACTGTTCATTCAGAGCTGCTGGGCAGGTACATTTAAGTCTGCTGCAGCAGAACTCATAAACCCCCCCTTTTTTTTCCCCAGGTGCTCTGTGCCAGGGAGTTAGGGCTTGCTTTATGAGTATCCATTGTGCTGCTGCATTTTTCAGGGCTGCTCTGCCCAGCAAGGAGGCAGCCTAGTCACTCTCCCCCTGCAGAGGCTTTGCTGAGCTGCTTTGGGCTCTGCCCTGCTGCTGTGTGGACTTCTCTGTAGTCCTGTTCATATGGGTGTGGTTAGAACTGCCTTGGCAATGGTGGCCTGCCTCTGTAATTGCGAACTCTCTCTGTTATGGCGGGTTGCCTTGGCAATGGCAGGCTGCCTCAGGAATGGCAGAATACCTCTGTAGGAGTGGAGTGCCTCAGTAATGTTGGATGCCCCTCCCCCACTGAGCTGCACCATCCTGGGTTCAGCTGTGCAGCAGTGAAACTCTCAACCCCGAATGTTTCCAATTGCTGTTTTTTCATTTGTTTTTGTGGGGTGGGACCCACCGAGCCTGATCACCTGGCTCCCTGCCTCAGAGTCTTTTCTTTTTTTAAAGTTGAACAGTTGACTCTCTCCCAGGTGTTCCAATCGCCTGCTGAAATGGTGCTGGGATTTGTGTGATTTCCTGTGTGGCAACCCACTGCGCCAGCTGAAACAACGGCACTGCCCAGGAATCTCCTGGCCTGGCTCCCTGTTTCAGACCCATTTAATCAGATGAATGGGCGAATCTACCTTCTTGGAGCTCCAATTGCCAGCTTAAAAGGGAAACCAGGAGAGGAAGAAAGAGGAAGAAAAAGAGGGAGAGAGAACAGGAATATTGCTTCATTCTAAAAATGGGTATTAATAATGGCTGATCAATATTTTGTGTATTTAAAGTGGACAATGTATATTTTGTGTATTTAAAATGGAGAGCTCTATAAATATTTATTTAGTTTACTTGTTCTGGATCTGAGTTCAAGTCCTGGATATCCTTATTAATTTTCTGTCTCGTTGAGTCTAAATCTCGTTATGGGTCTTATGTATCTGGGTATTAAGATCTCTTATTGTTGCACTGATTCTTTTACCACTGTATCTTTGTTGCTTTGAAATCTATTTTATCAAATGTGAGAATTGCAATTACTGCTTTTTGTTTGTTTATTTATTTTTGCTCTCCATTTGATTGGTCAATTTTTCTCCAACCCTTTGTTTTGAGTCTTTGTGTATCTTTGGATATACCATTAGGTTTTGGCTGTATCTTTTGATTGGGGGATTTAGTCAATTTAAATTTAGGGTTACTGCCATTTGATGTTAACTGGCTATTTTATCCATTGATGTAAATTCTTCTTTATGTTGATGCTCTTTACTTTTTGGTATATTTTTAGAAAGGCTTATACTGGTTGTTCCTTTCTATGTATAATGCTTCCTTCAGAAGTTCTTGTAAAGCAGGCCTGGTGGTAATAAAGTCTCTGAATACTTGCTTGTTCATAAAAGATTTTACTTTTTCTTCAATTGTGAAGCTTAGTTTGGCAGGATATGAAATTCTGGGCTGAAAGTTCTGTTCTTTAAGTATGTTGAATATTGGCCCCCACTCTCTTCTGGCTTGTAGGGTTTCCACTGAGAGATCTGCTGTAAGTCTAATAGGCTTCCCTTTGTGGGTCACCTGACCTTTCTCTCTGGCTGCTCTTAGTATTTTCTCCTTTGTTTCAATCCTGGTGAATCTAACGATTATGTGCCTTGGGATTGCTCTTCTTGAGGAATATCTTTGTGGTGTTCTCTGTATTACCTGGGGTTGAATAGTGTCCTGCTTTGCTAGATTGGGAAAATTTTCCTGGATAATATCCTGAAGAGTATTTTCCAGCTTGGATTCATTCTCTCCATCACATTCAGGTACACCAATCAAACGTAGATTAGGTCTTTTCACATAGTTCCATATTTCTTGGAGACTTTGCTCATTCCTATTTATCCTTTTTTCTCTATTCTTGTCTTGTCATTTTATTTCATTAAGAATATTTCTGATATCCTTTCTTCTGCTTGATCTATTTGGCTATCTAAACTTGTGCATATTTCACTAAGTTCTCGTATTGTATTTTTCAACTTCCTTAGTTCATTTATATTTCTCTCTATATTGTCTATTCTTTTCAGCATTTCATCAAACCTTTTTTCAAAGTTCTTAGTTTCTTTACATTGGGTTAGAACAAGTTCTTTTAACTCCCAGAAGTTTCTTATCATCCACCTTCTGAAACCTACTTCAGATAATGGAACACAGTCCTTTTCCATCAGGGCTTGTTCCATTGCTGATGAGGAACTGCAATCCCCTGTAGAGGGAGAGAGGTTCTGATTTTGGGTATGCTCGGCCTTCTTAGGCTGGTTTTTTCCCTTTATTATAAATTTATCCATCTGTCGTCTTTACAATTACCACCTTTCTAATTAGGTTTCTGAGTCTATGTCCAATTTATTGATTCCCAGTGCTGGGATCTGAGCAACACACTGTGCCAGCCAAAATAGCAGCGATAAGACTGATGGTGCTCTTCTGCCTGGGAATCTCTGGTCTGGCTTCCTTCTCTCTCCCTCTTTTTCTTCCTCTTTCTTCCTCTCCTTAAAAAAAAAAAAAGGGCAACCAGGGAAGATCCAAGATGGCCCTTTTAGGAGCAGCTCAGGATCGCAGCTCCCATTGAAAGTGCAGAGGGTGAGTGGATGCTGCAATTCCAGACGGATCTTTATTGCCCACAGACCAGGAGATTCCTAGGTGGAGGAGCCCTAAGGGTCACCAGCACGGCTGTTTTGGCTGGTGCGGCTGTTTTGCTGGCACTGTGGCTTGGTGGCTCTCCATACAAAATACACTGGTCTAGTTGCCCTTTTAAGCTGGCCAGGAGATTCCCAAGCAGCGCCATTGTTTCAGCCGGTGCAGTGGGTCACTGCATGGGAAATCCCACAGATCCCAGCGCCCTTTCAGCAGGCGAGTGAAACACCTAGGAGAGAGTCAACCATTCAGCTTAAAAAAAAAAAGGCTCTGAGGCAGGGAGCCAGGTGATCAGGCTCAGCGGGTCCCACCCCCACAAAAACAAACAAACAAAAACAGCAATTGGAAACGTTCAGGGTTGAGAGTTTCATGGCAAGCATAGCTGAACCCAGGATGGTGCAGGTCGGTGGGGGAGGGGCATCCGCCATTACTGAGGCACTCCACCCCTACGGTGGTAGTCTGCCATTGCTGAGGGAGCCTGCCATTGCTGAGGCAACCCACCAAACAGAGAGAGTCTGCAATTACAGAGGTGGGTCACCATTGGTGAGGCAGTTCTAACCACACCCATATAAACAGGACTACAGGGAAGCTCAATGGCAGCAGGGTGGAGCTCAGCAAAGCCTCTGCAAGCAGACAGTGACTAGGCTGCCTCCTTGCTGGGCAGAGCAGCCCTTAAAAAAAAAAAGACAGCAGCACAATGGAACCTCATAAATAGAGCCCTAACTCCCTGGTACAGAGCACCTGGGGACAAAAGGTGGTTTATGAGTTCTGCTGCAGCAGACTTAAATGTACCCAACTAGCAGCTCTAAAAGAACAAAGGAGCTCACAGCTCAACACTTAAGCACCTATAAGAACAGACTGCCTACTCAAGCAGCTCCCTGACCCCTGTATATCCAAAGAGTCACCTCACAAAGGACTGATCAGGCTGACAATTGGTAGGCATCATTCTGGGATAAAGATAACAGAAGAAGTAAATAGTAAGGGTAGCAACCTTACTACAGAACTCTCCACCCCAAACCCACAATCTAAATAGTAAGGGTAGCAACCCTTACTATTCTGCAGCTGCTGCAGGTGATCCCCAGGCAAGCAGGGCCTAGAGTGGACCTCAGCAGTCCTACAGCAGAGGGGCCAGACTGTTAGAAGGAAGACTAAGAAACAGAAAACTTCATCATCAAAAAACTAGATGTCCACTCAGAGACCCAATCTGAAAATCAGCAATTACAAAGACAACAGGTGGAAAAATACACAAAGATGGGAAGAAACCAGCTCAAAAAGGAGGAAAACACCAAAAACCAGAGCACCTCACCTCCTACAAGGGATCACAACTCCTCACCAGCAAGGGAACAAGGCTAGATGGAGAATGAGTGTGATGAAATGACAGAATCAGTCTTTAAAAGGTGGGTAATGAGAAACTTCTGTGAGCTAAAAGAACATGATCTATCTCAATGCATAAAAACTAAGAACTTTGAAAAAAGATTTGACAAAATGGTAACAAGAATGGACAATATTGAGGGGAATATAAGTGAATTGATGGAGCTGAATAGCAGAAGACGAGAACGTCGTGAAGCATGCACAGGTTTCAATAGCCGAATTGACCAAGCAGAAGAAAGGATATCAGAGGTGGAAGATCAACTCAGTGAAATAAAATAAAATGAGAAGACAAGATTAGAGAAAAAAGTACAAAAAGGAATGATCAAAATCTTCAAGAAATATGGGACTATGTGAAGAGACCTAATCTACGTTTGATAGGTGTACCTGAATGTGATGACGAGAATGAATCCAAGCTGAAAAACAATCTTCAGGATATTATCCAGGAATACTTCCCCAACATAGCAAGGCAGGCCAATATTCAAATCCAGGAAATACAGAGAACACCACAAAGATATTCCTCAAGAAGAGCAACCCCAAGGCCTAGAATCCTGATTCACCAGGGTTGAAATAAAGGGCAGCCAGAGAGAAAGGTCGGGTTACCCACAAAGTGAAGCCCATCAGACTCACAGCAGATCTCTCGGCAGAAACCCTCCAAGCCAGAAGAGCGTGGTGGCCAATATTCAACATCCTTAAAGAAAAGAACTTTCTACTCAGAGTTTCATATCCAGCCAAACTAAGCTTCATAAGCAAAGGAAAAATAAAATCCTTTGTGAACAAGCAAGTACTCAGAGATTTTGTTGCCACCATGCCTGCTTTACAAGAGCTCCTGAAGGAGGCACTACACATAGAAAGGAACAAGCAGTGCCAGCCACTCCAAAAACATACCAAATGCTAAAGAGCATCAACAAAATGAAGAATCTGCATCAACTAATGAGCAAAACAGCCAGCTAGTATCAAAATGGCAGTATCAAATTCACACATAACAATATTAACCCTAAATGTAAATGGGCTAAATGCCCCAATCAAAAGACACAGACTGAAAAATTGGATAAACAGTCAAAACCCATCAGTGTGCTGTATCCAGGAAACCCATCTCACGTGCAAGGATATACAAAGTCTCAAGATAAAGGGATGGAGGAAGATTTATGAAGCAAATGGGGAGCAAAAAAAAAGCAGGAGTTGCAATTCTCATCTCTGATAACATAGACTTTAAAGCAACAAAGATCAAAAGAGAAAAAGAAGAACATTACATAATGGTAAAAGGATCAATACAACAAGAAGAGCTAACAATCCTAAATATATATGCACCCAAAACAGGAGCACCCAGATACATAAGGCAAGTTCTTAATGACCTACAAAGAGGCTTAGACTCCTACACAGTAATAGTGGGAGACTTTAACACCCCATTGTCAATATTAGACAGATCAATGAGACAGAAAATTAATGAGGATATCCAGGACTTGAACTCAGACCTGGAACAAGCAAACCTGATAGACATTTACAGAACTCTCCACCTCAAATTCACACAATATACATTCATCTCAGCACCACATCACACCTACTCTAAAATTGACCACATAATTGGAAGTAAGTCACTCCTCAGCAAATGCAAAAGAACCGAAATCATAACAAACAGTTTCTCAGACCATAGTGCAATCAAGTTAGAAGTGAGAATTCAGAAACTAACTCAGAACCTCACAGCTTCATGGAAACCGAACAACTGGCTCTTGAATGTTGACTGGATAAACAATGAAATGAACGCAGAAATAAAGAAGTTCTCTGAAACCAATGAGAATGAAGACACAGCATGCCAGAATCTCTGGGACACATTTAAAGCAGTCTCTAGAGGAAAATATATAGCAATAAGTGCCCACATGAGAAGACAGGACAGATCCAAAATTGACACCCTATCATCAAAATTGAAAGAACTAGAGTAGCAAGATCAAAAAAACCTCAAAACCTAGCAGAAGACAAGAAATAACTAAGATCAGAGCAGAACTGAAGGAGATAGAGACACGAAAAACCCTTCAAAAAATCAATAAATCCAGGAGATAGTTTTTTGAAAAGATCAACAAAATAGACAAACCATTAGCCAGATTAATAAAAAAGAAAAGAGAGAATAACCAAATAGATGCAATAAAGAACGATAAAGGGGAAATCACCACAGATCCCATAGAAATTCAAACCATCATCAGAGATTATTACAAACAACTCTATGTGCATAAACTAGTAAATCTGGAGAAATGGATAAATTCCTGGACACTGGCATTCTCCCAAGCCTAAATCAGGAAGAAGTAGAAACGCTGAATAGACCAATAACAAGATCTGAAGTTGAGGCAGCAATTAAGAGCCTACCACACAAAAAAAGCCCAGGTCCAGATGGGTTCACAGCCAAATTCTACCAGACACACAAAGAGGAACTGTTACCATTTCTTCTGAAACTATTCCAAATAATCCAAAAAGAGGGAATCCTTCCCAAATCATTTTATGAGACCAACATCATCCTGATACCAAAACCCGGCAGAGACTCAACAAGAAAAGAAAACTTCAGGCCAATATCCATGATGAACACAGATGCAAAAATCTTCAATAAAATACTGGCAAGCTGATTGGAACAGCATATGAAAAAGCTTATCCACTGTGATCAAGTAGGATTCATCCCAGGGATGCAAGGCTGGTTCAACATACGCAAGTCTATAATCATAATTCACCATATAAACAGAACCAAAGACAAATACCACATGATTGTCTCAATTGATGCAGAGAAGGCCTTTGACAAAATTCAACAGCCCTTTATGCTAAAAACCTTCAATAAACTAGGAATTGACAACATATTTCAAAATACTAAAAGCTATTTACGACAAACCCACAGCCAATATCATATTGAATGGGCAAAAACTGGAAGCATTCCCTTTGAAATCTGGCACTAGACAAGGATGCCCTCTCTCACCACTCCTATTCAATATAGTGCTGGAAGTTCTAGCCAGAGCAATCAGGCAAGAAAAAGAAATAAAGGGCATTCAAATAGGAAATGAGCAAGCTAAATTGTCTCTATTTGCAGATGACATGATTATATGTCTAGATGACCGCATTGTCTCAGCCCAAAATCTCCTGAAACCAATAAGCAACTTCAGCAAAGTCTCAGGATCCAAAATCAATGTGCAGAAATCACAAGCATTCGTATACAACAATAACAGACTGAAAGAGAGCCAAACCAAGAACGAACTGCCATTCACAATTGCTACCAAGAGAATAAAATACCTAGGAATACAACTAACATGGAACGTAAAGGACCTCTTCAAGGAGAACTACAAGGCACTCCTCAATGAAATGAGAGAGGACACAAACAGATGGAGAAACATTCCATGTTCATGGTTAGGAAGAGTCAATACTGTGAAAATGGCCATACTGCCCAAAGGAATTTACAGATTCAATGCTATCCTCATCAAGGTACCAATGACCTTCTTCACAGAACTGGAAAAAGCCACCTTAAACTTCATATGGAACGAAAGGAGAGCCCGCATAGCCAAGTCAATTCTAAGCAAAAAGTACTCAGCGGGAGGCATCACACTACCGGACTTTAAATTATACTACAAGCCTACAGTAATCAAAACAGCATGGTACTGGTACCAAAACAGAAATATAGACAAGTGGAACAGAACAGAGGCCCGGGAGGGAACACAACATATCTACAGCCATCCGATCTTTGACAAACCTGACAAAAACGAGCAATGAGGAAAGAATTCCCTGTTTAATAAATGGTATTGGGAAAACTGGCTAGCCATGTGCAGAAAGCAGAAACTGGACCACTTTCTGACAGCTTACACTAAAATTAACTCCAGATGAATTAAAGACTTAAACATAAGACCTAACATCATAAAAACCCTGGAAGAAAATTTCGGCAAAACCATTCAGGACAATAGGAGTAGGCAAGGACTTCATGACCAAAACACCAAAAGCATTGGCAACAAAAGCCAAAATAGACGAATGTGACCCAATCAAACTCCACAGCTTCTGCACGGCAAAAGAAACAGATATTAGAGTAAACCGGCAACCACCAGATTGGGAAAAAATTTTGCAGTTTACCCATCTGACAAAGGGCTGATATCCAGAATTTACAAAGAACCAAAACAGATTTACAAGAAAAAAACAAACAATCCCATTCAAAAATGGGCAAAGGATATGGGCAGACACTTTACAGAAGAAGACATACATGAGGCCAACAAACATATGAAAAAATGCTCATTGTCACTGGTCATTAGAGAAACGCAAATCCAAACTACATTGAGATACTATCTCATGCCAGTTAGAATGGCAATCATTAAAAAATCTGGAGACAACAGATGCTGGAGAGGATGTGGAGAAATAGGAACACTTTTACACTGCTGGTGGGAGTGTAAATTAGTTCAACCATTGTGGAAGACAGTGTGGCGATTCCTCAAGGGCCTAGAATTAGAAATTCCGTTTGACCTAGCAATTCCATTACTGGGTATATTTCCAAAGGACTGTAAATCATTCTACTATAAGGACACATGCACACGAATGTTCATTGCAGCACTGTTTACAATAGCAAAGACTTGGAACCAACCCAAACGCCCATTGATGACAGACTGGACAGGGAAAATGTGGCACATATGCACCATGGAATATTATGCAGCAATCAAAAACCATGAGTTCGTGTCCTTTGTAGGGACATGGATGAATCTGGAAACCATCATTCTCAGCAAACTGACACAAGAACAGAAAATGAAATACTGCATGTTCTCACTCATAGGCAGGTGTTGAACAATGAGAACACATGGACACAGGGAGGGGAGCATCACACATTGGGGTCTGTTGGGGGAAATAGGGGAGGGACAGTGGGGGGTGGGGAGTTGGGGAGAGATAGCATGGGGAGAAATGCCAGATATAGGTAAAGGGGAGGAAGGCAGCAAATCACACTGCCACGTGTGTACCTATGCAACTATCTTGCATGTTCTTCACATGTACCCCAAAACCTAAAATGCAATAAAAAAAAGAAAAAAACATAGCTATTTTGATTTTTAAGAGATCATAGCTGGTTTAAAATATCAGATTATCTGGTCATTCCAATGCCTGAGTTTCCACTTGGACAGATTCTATTATTTCCTATTTTTCTTTTCTGTGTACTAGTTATTTTTTTTGTGTGTTTTTTAATGTCTCTTCCTCTCCCCCACTTTTTTTTTTTTAAATTAGACATTTCAAATGATACAGTGTGGCAACTCTGGATATAATATTTTCTTTGGGTTTGTTGTTGTTGCTGCTTGTCTTAGTAGTTGTTTGTTTAGTGATTTTTTTTAATCAACAGAGTAAAGTCTGTGTCTTTGTAGTATGTGGCCACTGAAGTCTGCACTTGCTTTACATGGTGGCTGGCTAACAACTTGTCAAAGATTTCTTTACATGACTAACCAGTAGGTCTCTTACTCTTTGTGTTTCTGCTGAGCATGTCTCTGTGGGGGTTCAGGCACTGCTTAATGCTCAGCCAGGTAGTGGACCACTATACCTTAGCCTTTACTTCTTGCTTGGAGAGTCTCAACATCAGATAAAGGTGAGTTACTAGAGCCTTCTCAGGTATTTTCCTGAGCATGTGCACAGTTTTACATGTGCACATTCTTTGTAGATCCCCAGGACTATGAGGGAGCTTTTCAAATCCCATATAGACATCTCATTTCTCAGCTTTTCCTTTTAAGTTTTTTGGTAGCCTATTGTTTGGCATAACTACTATTGCCTCAGGTAGCTGTGATTTTATAATGTTCAACAAAGGTCCCTGAAGAGAAGAAATTTAGAGTGACACCTTTCCAGTGTCTGCCAGGGAAACACCAAATAGGCCAAGTAATAACCTTTTTTGTTGGGATTAAGGCTTTTAAAGTACTCTAGACGCATAATCTCTCTCTGGCATTGGGAATGTGGCTGTTAATTTTCTTTTTATTTATTTTTAATTGCATTTTAGGTTTTGGGGTTTATGTGCAGAACATGCAAGATAGTTGCATAGGTACACACGTGGCAGTGTGATTTGCTGCCTTCCTCCCCTTCACCCACATATGGCATTTCTCCCCATGCTATCCCTCCCCATCTCCCCCACGCTCTACCTCCCCTATTTCCGTTAATAGACCCGAGTGTGTAGTGCTCCCCTCTCTGTGTCCATGTGTTCTCATTGTTCATCAACTGCCTATGAGTGAGAACATGCGGTATGTCATTTTCTGTTCTTGTGTCAGTTTGCTGAGAATAATGTTCTTCAGATTCATCCATGTCCCGACAAAAAACATGAACCCATCGTTTTTGATTGCTGCATAATATTCCGTGGTGTATATGTGCCACATTTTTCCAGTCCAGTCTATCATCGATGGGCATTTGGGTTGATTCCAGGTCTTTGCTATTGTCAACAGTGCTGCAATGAACATTCGTGTGCATGTGTCGTTATAGTAGAACTATTTGTAGTCCTTTGGATACATACCCAGTAATGGGATTGCTGGGTCAAATGGAATTTCTATTTCTAGGTCCTTGAGGAATCCCCACACTGTCTTCCACAATGGTTGAACTAATTTACACTCCCACCAGCAGTGTAAAAGTGTTCCTATTTCTCCACATTCTCTCCAGCATCTGTTGTCTCCAGATTTTTTAATGATTGCCATTCTAACTGGCATGAGATAGTATCTCAATGTAGTTTGGATTTGCATTTCTCTAATGACCAGTGACTATGAGCATTTTTTCATATGTTTGTTGGCCTCATGTATGTCTTCTTTTGTAAAGTGTCTGTTCGTATTCTTTGCCTACTTTTGAATGGGCTTGTTTGTTTTTTTCTTGTAAAATCTGTTTGACTTCTTTTTTTTTTTTTTTTTTTTAATTTTTTATTGGATTATAGGTTTTGGGGTACATGAGCAGAGCATGCAAGACAGTTGCGTAGGTACACACATGGCAGTGTGCTTTGCTTTTCTTCTCCCCTTCACCCACATTTGGCATTTCTCCCCAGGCTATCCCTCCCCACCTCCCCCTCCCACTGGCCCTCCCCTTTTCCCCCCAATAGACCCCAGTGTTTAGTACTCCCCTCCCTGTGTCCATGTGTTCTCATTTTTCATCACCCACCTATGAGTGAGAATATGCGGTGTTTCATTTTCTGTTCTTGTGACTTCTTTGTAAATTCTGGATATCAGCCCTTTGTCAGATGGGTAAACTACATACATTTTTTCCCATTCTGTGGGTTGCTGGTTTACTCTAATATCTGTTTCTTTTGCCATGCAGAAGCTGTGGAGTTTGATTAGGTCGCGTTTGTCTATTTTGGCTTTTGTTGCCAATGCTTTTGGTGTTTTGGTCATGAAGTCCTTGCCTACTCCTATGTCCTGAATTGATTTGCCTAGATTTCATTCTAGGGTTTTTATGGTGCCAGGTCTTATATTTAAGTCTTTAATCCATCTGGAGTTAATTTTAGTGTAAAGTGTCAGGAAGGGGTCCAATTTCTGCCTTCTGCACATGCTAGCCAGCTTTCCCAACAGCATTTATTAAACAGGGAATCCTTTCCTCATTGCTTGTTTTGTTCAGGTTTGTCCAAGATTGTATGGTTGTAAATATGTTGTGTTGCCTCCGATGCCTGTGTTCTGTTCCATTGGTCTATATCTCTGTTTTGGTACCAGTACCATGCTGTTTTGATTACTGTAGCCTTGTAGTATAGTTTGAAGTCCAGTAGTGTGATGCCTTCTGCTGTGTTCTTTTTGCTTAAAATTGACTTGGCTATGTGGGCTCACTTTTGGTTCCATATGAAGTTTAAGGTGGTTTTTTTCAGTTCTGTGCAGAAGGTCATTGGTAGCTTGATGGGGATAGTGTAGAATCTGTAAATTATTTTGGGTAGTATGGCCATTTTTCCGGTATTGATTCTTCCTAAACATGAACATGGAATGTTTCTCCATCTGTTTGTGTCCTCTCTTATTTCGTTGAGCAGTGGTTTGTAGTTCTCCTTGAAGAGGTCCTTTACGTTCCTTGTTTGATTTGGCTCTCTTTAAGTCTGTTATTGGTGTATAGGAATGCTTGTGATTTTTGTACATTGATTTTGTATCCTGAGACTTTGCTGAAGTTGCTTATCAGTTTCAGGAGATTTGGGGCTGAAACGATGGGGTCTTATAGATATACTGTCATGTCGTCTGCAAATAGAGACAATTTGGCTTCCTCATTTCCTAAACGGAATGCTTCCACTTTTTGCCCATTCAGTATGATATTGGCTATTGGTTTCTCATAAATAGCTTTTATTATTTTGAGATACGTTCCACCAATACCGAATTTATTGAGGGTTTTTAGCATCAACGGCTGTCAGATGCCTTCTCTGTGTCAATTGAGATAATCATGTGGTTTTTGTTTTTGGTTCTGTTTATGTGGTGAATTACGTTTATAGACTTGCGTATGTTGAACCAGCCTTGCATCCCCAGGATGAATCCTACTTGATCATGGTGGATAAGCTTTTTGAGGTGCTATTGCAATCGGCTAGCCAGTATTTTATTGAAGATTTTTGCATCCCTGTTCATCATGAATATTGGCCTGAAGTTTTCTTTTCTTGTTGAGTCTCTGCCGGGTTTTGGTATCAGGATGATGTTGGCCTCATAAAATGATTTGGGAAGGATTCCCTCTTTTTGGATTATTTGGAATAGTTTCAGAAGAAATGGTAACAGTTCCTCTTTGTGTGTGTCTGGTAGAATTCGGCTGTGAACCCACCTGGACCTGGGCTTTTTTTTGTGTTGTAGGCTCTTAATTGCTGCCTCAACTTCAGATCTTGTTATTGGTCTATTCAAGGTTTCTACTTCTTCCTGCTTTAGGCTTGGGAGGACACAAGTGTCCAGGAATTTATTCATTTCTTCCAGGTTTACTAGTTTATGTGCGTAGAGTTGTTTGTAATATTCTCTGATGATGGTTTGAATTTCTGTGGAATCTGTGGTGATTTCCCCTTTATCGTTCTTTATTGCATCTATTTGGTTATTCTCTCTTTTCTTTTTTATTAATCTGGCTAGTGGTTTGTCTATTTTGTTGATCTTTTCAAAACACCATCTCCTGGATTTATTAATTTTTTGAAGGGTTTTTCGTGTCTCTATCTCCTTCAGTTCTGCTCTGATCTTAGTTATTTCTTGTCTTCTGCTAGGTTTTGAGTTTTTTTGATCTTGCTCCTCTAGCTCTTTCAATTTTGATGATAGGGTGTCAATTTTGGATCTCTCCACTCTTCTCATGTGGGCACTTATTGCTATATATTTTCCTCTACAGACTGCTTTAAATGTGTCCCAGAGATTCTGGTATGTTGTGTCTTCGTTCTTATTGGTTTCAAAGAATTTCTTTATTTCTGTGTTCATTTCATTTTTTATCCAGTAAACATTCAAGAGCCAGTTGTTCAATTTCCATGAAGCTGTGCCATTCTGAGTTAGTTTCTGAATTCTCAGTTCTACCTAGATTGCACTGTGGTCTGAGAGACTGTTTGTTATGATTTCAGTTGTTTTGCATTTGCTGAGGAGTGATTTACTTCCAATTATGTGGTCAACTTTAGAGTAGGTGTGATGTGGTGCTGCGATGAATGTATATTCTGTGAATTTGAGGTGGAGAGTTCTGTAAATGTCTATCAGGTTTGCTTGTTCCAGGTCTGAGTTCAAGTCCTGGATATCCTTGTTAATTTTCAGTCTGGTTGATATGTCTAATATTGACAGTGGAGTGTTAAAGTCTCCCACTATTATTGTGTGGGAGTCTAAGTCTCTTTGTAAGTCATTAAGAACTTGCCTTATATATAACTTGCGTTATATATAAGGAGCACTTTTATATATCTGGGTGGTCCTGTATTGGTTCCATATATATTTAGGATTATTAGCTCTTTTTGTTGTATCAATCCTTTTACCATTATATAATGTCCTTCTTTGTCACTTTTGATCTTTGTTGCTTTAAGGTCTATTTTATCAGAGATGAGAATTGCAACTCTTGCTTTTCTTTGCTCTCCATTTGCTTGGTAAATCTTCCTCCATCCCTTTATTTTGAGTCTTTGTGTATCCTTGCTTGTGAGATGGGTTTCCTGGATACAGCGCACTGATGGGTTTTGGCTTTTTATCCAATTTGCCAGTCTGTGTCTTTTGATTGGTGCATTTAGCCCATTTACATTTAGGGTTAATATTGTTATGTGTGAATTTGATACTGCCATTTTGATTCTAGCTGGCTGTTTTGCTCATTAGTTGATGCAGATTCTTCATTTTCTTGATGCTCTTTAACATTTCGTGTGTTTTTGGAGTGGCTGGTACTGGTTGTTCCTTTCTATGTGTAATGCCTCTTTCAGGAGCTCTTGTAAAGCAGGCCTGGTGCTGATAAAAAGCTCTGAGTACTTGCTTGTTCACAAAGGATTTTATTTTTCCTTCACTTATAAAGCTTAGTTTGGCTGGCTATGAAATTCTGGGTTGAAAGTTTTTTTCTTTAAGGATGTTGAATATCGGCCCCCACTCTCTTCTGGCTTGGAGGGTTTCTGCCGAGAGATCTGCTGTGAGTCTGATGGGCTTTTCTTTGTGGGTAACCCAACCTTTCTCTCTGGCTGCCCTTAGCATTTTTTTCTTCATTTCTACCCTGGTGAATCTGACGATTATATGCCTTGGGGTTGCTCTTCTTGCGGAATATCTTTGTGGTGTTCTCTGTATTTCCTGGACTTGTATATCGGCCTGCCTTGCTATGTTGGGGAAGTTTTCCTGGATAATATCCTGAAGATTGTTTTCCAGCTTGGATTCATTCTTTTTGTCACATTCAGGTACACCTATCCAACGTAGATTAGGTCTCTTAACATAGTCCCACATTTCTTGGAGACTTTGTTCATTCCTTTTGGGCTTTTTTCTTTAATCTTGCCTTCTTGTTTTATTTTATTGAGTTGATCTTCGACCTCTGATATCCTTTGTTCTGCTTGGTCAATTCGGCTGTTGAAACTTGTGCATGCTTTGCAAAGTTCTTGTGTTGTGTTTTTCAGCTCCATGAATTTACTCATATTCCTCTCTAAGTTGTCCATTCTTGTCATCATTTCCTCAAATATTTTTTCAAGGTTTTTAGTTTCTTTGCATTGAGTTAGAACATGTTCTTTTACCTCACGGAAGTTTCTCATTACCCACCTTCTGAAGTCTGATTCTGTCATTTCATCACACTCATTCTCCATCCAGCTTTGTTCTCTTGCTGGTGAGCAGTTATGATCCCTTGTAGGAGGTGAGGTGTTCTAGTTTTGGGTGTTTTCCTCCTTCTCGTGCTGGTTTCTTCCCATCTTTGTGTATCCGCCTGTCATCTGTGTAGTTGCTGATTTTCCGATTGGGTCTCTGAGTGGACGTCCAGATTGTTGATGATGACGTTATTTCTGTTTCTTAGTTTTTCTTCTAACAGTCTGGCCCCTCTGCTTTAGGACTGCTGAGGTCCACTCCAGGCCCTGCTTGCCTTGGTCCTTGCAGCAGTCAATACTCCCAGTATCTGGCAGATCCTTTCCATGAAGAGTGTTAGGGCTAGAGGATGACAGCTCCACTGGCGGCTGGGGCTCCAGACACTCCCAGCTGAAGGCACTTGCTCCCAGGAAAGGGATCTGCCAGGGGACGGAGCCAGCTGCAGCAACCGTGGCGGCCAGCTCCCAGTATCACCACCACTGGGCCGAAGCTACTAGAAAGTTTGCAGGGGGTCTGGGGAAGCAGCTCTCCTGGTCTCTCTCATGGCCACCGCTCCCGCGGCCACCACTCTCATGGCCGCACTGGGCAGCGCTGCAGCACAGGCCAGACTTGGAGGGCTGAGGGTGGCTGTTAATTTTCAAGGTTGCCACAAAGTTGGGAAGTAAAGGATGAGACTAGATTATGTTCAACTGCCACAAAGCTTGCTTTTCCTGATGAGATTTAGCAATTTTTCTTGATTCAATGCTTCCTGAGTTGCTGGAAGCTTTTGGTTAGTTTTCAGACTTCTGGAAAAAGTTGATTCTGAGAATTTTTACCTATTTATTATTGCTTTTATGGAGGGGAAAGTTTTGGAATTCCTTACCCTTCCAATTTTGCTGATGTCCTCTCAGAATTTTAATTGAAACATTTATTTTATTTCTCTCCTAGATAATTATATCTAATCATATAATTATGTCTATATCACACTCTTTGTAGATTCCCAGGACTATGAGGGAGGTTCTCTCTCTCTCTCTCTCTCTGTATGTGTAGCATATGATATCTATCTATCTATCTATCTATCTATCTATCTATCTATCTATCTATACACACACACAGAGAAAGAGAGAGAGAGAGAGAGAGGGAGGAGAGAGAGAGAGAGATGGAATCTCACTCTATTACCCAAGTTGCAGTGGCATGATGTTGGCTTACTGTAGCCCCCACCTCCCAGATTCAAGCAATGCTTCTACCTCAGCCTCCCAAGTAGCTGGGACTACAAGCGCATGCCACCATGCCTGGCTAATTTTTATATTTTTAGTAGAGAAGAGTTTTCACCTTGTTGGCCAGGCTGGTCTTGAACTCCTGATCTTAGGTGATCCACCTGCCCTGGCTTCCCAAAGTGCTGTGATTACAGGCATGAGCCACCCCCTAGAATAAATATATTCTCTTATATCTCTATTATATTTTTATCCCTATAACAAAAGGACCGAGGGTTCATATAGAAATGAGCTTCATTACTGCTATTTCAAATTTACAAATCATCAAAAGAGTTGCAATATTTCCCTGCTTTGATCTCAATATAACTACCTACTGCCAAAAGGATCCAAGGGAATACATATGGAACACAGACATGTCTTATTTTCCTATTCATGTAATCTGTTTTACATTTCTTTTTCCCTCTCTTCTTGCCTCTTTTTGTATTAACAAAATATTTTTATTATTCAGTTTCCACTTTCCATTAACTCATTCATTTTTTAAACCTTGCCCAATTATATCCAAATACAAATGAATATTTTTACCATTTCTCTGTCAATGTTATAACTGTAGAACATTTAAACTCTATTTATCCCTCTCATGCCTTTGTGCTCCTATAGTAATCATGAATTTTAATTCCATATACATTTTAGTTTCTGTAAGCCATCATGATTATTGTTTTGTACAACCAATATTTGTCTACATTGTGCCCAATGTATAATGTTTTCCCATGGGTGAACTATTTCCTTTCAGCCTTAAAAAAAATTCCATAGTGTCTTTGGAAAGTTAATCATAAGTCTCACTGTTGCTCCTTCGAAGATAATATGTTTTCCACCCTCTCACTGTTTTTAATACTTTCTTATGTCTTTATTTTCTCTGATTTTAGTACAGTACACTGCAGAAAGTGCTGTCTATGTTCCACAGGTATTCTCTTGGATCCTTTTGGCAGTGGATAGTTGTATTGAGATCAAAGCAGAGAAATACCAAGCAGGAAAAAATTTACAACACTTTCGAAGATTTATGTATTTATAATAGCAGTAATTAAGTTCATTTCCTTATGAACTTTAGGTCCTTTTGTTATCCAGATAAAAATATAAACACAAGCCTAATTCTCAGCATATAATTTGTATTCTGTAAATGTTCCAAAGAAATATTTCAATAATCATTTCAATGAGTGAATAAATGAATGAATCAGGTCAAATTAAAGATAAATGGGCCTCAGTTTTAATCTGGCACTCACTTCATTTTGTTGAACACATCCCTGAAACTCTCTTGTGGCCACCCATTTCTTCAGGTTATTTATTCACCTGTAACAGGAGGATACTGGTGTGGAACATCTCTAGGTTCTCCTTTAGCTCTAATAGTCTGTGCAATATCTGAAACAAAGTATCTCTGTGCACTGAAGCCAACCACCTTGGTGGCTTCTCAACCTGTCCCAGGGCTTCTGAACAAAACAGACTTGGCTAATTCACCAATTTTTCTCTGTTGGTGCCTCCTTTGTGCGGGAGTAAGAAGATGATGAGGGTTTCTCTGTTCTACCCCAGATCAGACATTTCCTGTGCTTCCCCCAGCTCTGTGTCACTGCTTTGCTTTGCTTCACATCTGCATATCCATCTTTATGTTTGCTATCTTCTTCCTGTCTATGTGTCTACCCAGTGCCTGGTGTCACATCTGACACATGGCAGGCTCTCACTGAATCATGAAGGGGTTTCCTCTATGGGAGATCCCACTTCTCATGGCACAGTCTTTTTCCCATCATGGAAACCTTTTTTCCTCCTCCAGATGAAGTTTATATTTAATGATGGGAAAGAGAGTGTTTTTAAAAAGTGTGAAACCAGAACTGCTCAGAAGCTTCTCCTTTAGTGCAAGTTACTCACCTGTGGGAAGAGAAAATTAGGAGGAGGAAGGTGCTTGGCTCAGCTTCCCTCTTCTGGCTGTTCTTCCCCTTTCCTTTGCTCACCCCTATCCTCTGCATTCCCGGTTCTGGACACCAGCCTCCTCATACTCAGAAGGCAAATAGTTTTCTGTGCAAGAGGAAGTCTTGCTCATTTGGGAGGGTGTTGCAGGCAGGTATGATTTGGGGCCTGCTTGGCTCTTGTCAGCTCACCCAGCCTCTTATCTGCAGCCCTCAGCAGCAGCAGTTCCTCTTTTGCCTTCTTGCATTTTCCTTGGTCCAGTCCATTGAAAGCCTGTAAGACCTTGACTTCCCCACCTACTCAGCCCACCATAGGGTAAATCCATGGCTACCATTGCTACCAAACTTTTCAAGTAGGATATCCTTTCAATAAAAGATTTTTCTGGTACCCAATCTACCTTCCTTGAATGTTTTTTATTTGGGGAAAAGACAATGTGGTTTCCAACCTCATCTCCAATTTTCCAGATGGGTGACCTTGGGTAGACTTGGCATATCAGTGACAAAGATTCCTCATCTGTAACAGTTACAGCACCAGGCATATGTGAGAGCTCCCAGCCACCACCTTCAAATCTGGACTTCATTGTCCACAAACAGAGGCATGTTGGGACAGAAACCTGTCTTGGTCTCTGCTTTTCCATCTGCATATTAGGGATTAATGACATCCCTATGAGAAATACCAAATGAAATAATGCTTATAATAGCCATAGCAGAGTTTTTAACTCAATACATGTTGGTTGTTGCTTCCACAGCCTGTGAGACATGGTAAATACTCAAGATCCATTTCCTCCTTTCTTTTTGGCTTGGAGGTGTTTGAGCAACAAGTTAAACCCTGATTTTTCTCTCTACATCAGGAATCATTGGAAGAATGTAAAGTAGGAATGCTGTCTCTTCTGATGCCTTATGGTTCTCAGCTGAGACTGCAGTTGTGGGCTTCCTGGAAAACACTGTTGTACTCTTTAAGGAACTCTTTCCCAGTTAGTTATTTGCTGACCTGAATGGTCCTTCATGTATGGGCTTTCCTACATTTCACAAAATTGCAGATTTACTTTTTTTAAATGAAAGGAGAAGTTTCCTTTGGGGACCTCAGCAAAATCCTGTGAGAAGGCAGAGATCTGCCAGGGATGACACATGGGTCCTCACCCTGGTCATGATTGCTCTGTCATAACTACCCTTTGCAAATGGAGGCAGTAACATCAGATATGAAAAAAGAAAAGTCATTGAGGGATTAACATTGGGTGAAACCCTCTAGTAATTCAATAGGTCACAGTCCACAAAACCATGGTTTATTATTATTGTTGTTCCATTTTAGAATTCTGAGAATTAGTGACAAAGAAATGTCAGATATTGTGCCTCCTTAGTGTGAATTCACTGTTTTTATAACATTTATCATCTTGACCTTCATCAGATAGTAAAAGAAACCACATCACCTATTGAGGATTCATTTTTTTTCTCCCCTCTATTAACCAAAGTCTTTTATTCTAGATTTATATCTGGTTTCCTTGACTTTTAACAAAAGGATTATTAAGATGATTAATTTCATTGGAGTCAATGGGTTTGATTTTTCTATGGTAGGGAGTGGCAGGGGTGTGGACTTTGGTTCTCGCCCTTTCTTAAGCAGCACGTCAACCTTCCACATGATGTTCTTTCCTGTTGGAGTAGCTGCTGAGCGTGGAAACTCTCTTTTCTAGTTTATGACAAGTGTTACAAGAACCTAGAAACCAAAAAGTTCTGAGTGATTTTATAATCAAAAAACACAAGCAGACATTCCCATGAAAAGGCACTCTGGATCAGCATGGCAGTGGAGTAGGAAAGATGGCTGGGATGCTACTAAGGTGTGTGTGTGTGCGTGTGCGTGTGTGTGTGTGTGTGGCTTCAGGGGATTAGGAATTATTCAGGGCTCTGTACTGGGACCTGGGACCTGGGGAGGCATCACTGCATAGTGGCTAATGATCAATCTCTGGAGTCCAACCAATTTGGGATTCGATCCCTACTTTCCATTTAGTGCCTGTGGCTGTATGACCTTGCAAAAGGCACACAGCTTCTCTATGACACTGTATCCCCATTATGGGCTGAATTATATCCTCCCAAATCCATATCTTAAAGTCCTAACCCCCAGTACTTCAGAATGTAGCTGTACTTGGAGACAAGGTCTACAGTCATTTGCTACAACAGTCCTGGCAAATAAATACACTCCCATTTCATATAATGGAGATAATGACAATAATAGTTACCTAACAGGACTGTAGTAAAGATTGAGTATGGCCAGGCATGTAAAGCCCTCAGCACAGGCCTGATGCAATGCATGCATTATGACCATATGTATTACTTTCTATTGTTGCAGTAACAAATCATCCCAAACTCTGTGACATAAAACAACACAGATCTACCATCTTACCGTTCTGGAGGTCAGAAGTACAACATGGATCTCACTATGTGAAAATCAAGGTGTTGACAGACCTATGTTCCTTTCTGTAGACTCTTTCCTTGCTTATCTGTGTTATTTGCAGAACTCAGTTCTGTGTGGTTGTAGGACTGAATTCTCCATTTTCTTGCTGCCTGTAGACTGAGGGCCATTCCCAGCTTCTGGAGGCCATCACATTTCTTGGCGTGTGGCTTCCTTGTCCTTTTTCAAAGCCAACAGTGATGGGTTGAGCCCTTCTCATCACATCTCTGAACAACTCTTTAGCTGTTCTATCTTTTCTAATTTTTGTTTTTTTTGGTAGAGATGGGGTCTTGCTATGGGTTGCCTAGGCTGGCTTTGAACTCCTGGCATAAAGGAATTCTTCTGCCTTGGGCTCCCTCGGCCCCGGGATTACAGGCAGGAACCACCATGCCTGACTCCTCTTTTGTTTTTAATAGCTCATGTGATTCAATTGGGCCCACTAGATAATCCAGGATAATCACTTATCAGCTGATCAACAACCTTAATTTCTTCTGCAACCTTAATTCCTTTTTGTCATATAACCAGCAACCTGTAATCCTGGAACATGTAACATCTTTATACTCAGGTTATAGGAATTATTAGGTGGACATCTTTGTAGGATAGCTATTCTTCGTACTATACCATCACAATCATCATCTTCATTCAGGATGCACTAGTCTCCACATGAACCTTGAGGATATTATGCTGAGTGAGATAAGCCAGTCACAAAAAGACAAATACTGTATGCTTCCACTTGTATGAGTTACTAGAGTTGTCAAATTCATAAAGACAGAAAGTAGAATGGTGGTTGCCAGGGGTAAGTGGGAAGAGGTGAGTAGGGAGCCAGTATTTAATGGGTATGGAGTTTCAAATGGGATAATGAAAAGAGTTCATTATAGATGATGGTGATGTTTTCACAATGATGTGAATTTACTTCATGCCACTGAACATAAAAATAGCTGGTAAATTTTATTTTTTGTGTATTTTACCACAATTAAAACAATAGGATGGTTAAATGTGGTAATTCATGAAGGTGAGCAATGGTTTCTAAGGCAGGCGGTCATGCCCTCAGGTGCCACATGGCTCGCTTGGAATACTGATATAACTATCATGTTGCCCCCCATCCTGAACCATGTCCTCTGATGCTCTCCTGATTGTTAGCTGGTAGTTCTGCCTCTTATGCTTAGCTCTTAATGCATCACATGGTTGAGAGCTCTCCACCAGAGCTCTGGTGGCTTGGGCCCCCAGGGATGGTGTTTTTGTGGGTAAGCCTGGGTTTGTGGTTTCTAAGACATTGCCTAGGTTTTATGTTGCATGCCTGGGAAGAAGGCCTGGGTGCTTTTTGCAAGAAAAAAGCCTTGTGCCTGATTGACATGTGAGTGAGTTTTGAAGAGTATACCTAAGACTGACTGTGGAATGTGTGATCCAAAAAGGAAAACAACGTGTAATCTTGTTTTTGATACAGATGGAAATATAAAAGAATTTGTGCTGCTCTCAAAGTTCAGGAAATTTTGAGGCACAGCTTTTGGTAAATTAAAGAGAAGCTTTAAGTCAATATGCAGATGTGGTGGTAGATATCTTTGCATAATGCCTCCTTTTAGCCCACTGAATTTCTTTTCCTTCATCACTATTTTGCAATTCTCTTAAAACAGTTCAAGTCCAAGACTTTGTGATTGCCTCATCCTTCTCTCTTCCCTATAGCCAATTGGAGGTGCAGGGAAGGTCCCTTAGTGCAGTGACTAGCAAGGTTGGACATTTTTATAGCTACTTTATGCCTGTTTCTCTTTGTATAAATTGCCTATCCACACCCTCCTATTTTAAAAAGAGCATTATTACTGTTTTCTTATTAAATTGCTTATTAATTCTGGACACTAATTCTTTATTGGCAGTGTGTGTTGCAAATTTTTTTGTTCCAATCTATTGTTTTCATACTGTTTTTGTTGTACATAATTGAGATATGTATGTAATCCTTTTCTTTATAGCTGTTGCATTTCATTTCTACTCTACGCTAGATTTACCAAAATGTGATCTTACAGTTTTTTTTTGTAATGCTTCTATAGTGTGTATTTTATGTTTGTTCTTTATTTGATTTGAAATTCATTTTTGTGTGTATGGTGTGAGGTAGGAATCAAAACTTTATTTTGTCCCTCATAGATACTGGATTGAATCCCCAAATTTTGTTTTTATTTTTTAAGTTTAGAGACAGGGTGTTGCTCTGTCACCAGTCTGAAGTTGAGTGGCAAGATAATAGCTCACTGCAGCCTTGAACTACTGGGCTCAAACTATCTTCCTGCCTCAGTCTCCCAAGCATCTAGGACTGCAAGTGTGCATCACTATATCTGGCTACTTCTTCATTTTTTTTTCCATAGAGATGGGGTCTTGCTATGTTGTTCAGACTGGTCGCAAACTCTTGTGCTCAAGCAATCCTACTGGCTCAGCCTCCCAAAATGCTGGGATTATAGGCATGTACCACTGTGCCTGGCCAAAATGTTTTACTGATCTGAGATTCCATCACTTTCATATTCAGTAGCTTACATACTCATATCTACACCCCCACACACTCCTAAATTATACATTCTTGACTACTCTCTCCTATTTAGAGTTATTTATCTAGTTTTCAAGAAAAGCATTTCTTTTGTTTTATTGAACAACTCTACTGCTTTATTACCTCAATTGTATTTATGTTCTTGTATTTATTAATTTTATACTTCCTCATTTTTTCTTTTTGAGTTGAATGCTCTATGCATTTATTTTTAGTTTTAGAATTATCTAATATTTGCATTAAAGACTAAGTTTTTTTTTTTTCAGAATATCTCTCTGACTGCAATTTATGGGTTTTGATATGCAGTTCCCTGTGTTAGTTTTAAAATAGTTTATAATCCTGTTTGAGTTTTACTGTTTATAAAATACTGTTTTAAAGTTCTCAAATGAATTAGATTTTTGTTTCTTTTGCTATTAATTTATATTTTATGAAATTGTGTTTGATAAAGGTGCCCTGTGAGATTTCTGCTTTGAGAAACCTGCTGAAGTTTTCTTTGAAGCTGATAGTGATCAATTTTTGTACAGGTTTTGTGTGTTTGCAATGAATCTGTATTTTCTGTTTGTTGGATACAAAGTTCTCTATTAAATAATTTCTGTTAGTAATATTTTAAAAGTCTTCTAGATTATTACTTTTTGGGGTCTATTCAATCTGTTGATTTCTGAAAGAAGTATGTTAAAATATCCATTGTGAGATGGACTCATCCATTTCTTGTCTATCAGTTTTAAATTAAATATTTTGGGATTAGTTTTTAGCTACATACAGGTAGATAATTTTTATATAGATTCTACTTTTTTGTTAATTAGAAATATTTTTCTTTGTCTCATTTGATGCCTTTATCTTTGAACTCTATTGTCTGAAATTAATATTATTGATCCACTATCTATTTGTTAGTGTTTGCCTGCAATGCCTTTTGTTTTGTTTTAGCCTTCTTGCATTATTTTACTTCAGTTGTGTCCCTTATTTTCAGAACTTCTCCCTTTACAGAGAAATTTGATCTTAAATTTGTACCAGTCACTGATCTGTTAGAATGTATTTTTGCCATGTTACTTTATCTCTAAAATGCTACTGGTTCCTCTTTTTGATTAAAAAAGAACAAGAAAACAAACAACTTCTACCTTCTATTGGATTTTCTTCTTTTTATTGCTTTCTTTTTTATTCTAATGGGTTGAAAACAATGTATCTCAATTATACATTTTTCCTAGGGGTTATTCCTAAAATTGTAATTTACACATTCACACTTATTTCCCAGTCAGTGTCAATTTAATTTCATCTATATTCCTCATCATTTACTGTATCGTCTGAATAAGACAAGAATCTTAACTTTTATCTCCCCTGCCATCACCACTTCTCATTTAAGAGTATATGAAATGATCATCAAGAGTATTATCTTTTCTTGTGATTGATAACTCTTTGGATGTAAGTATGTATTGCTCTTTTCTTTTCACTTAAAAAAAATTCCCTGACAGTCTCTTGGATCGTACTGCATTTTGCTGTAGGATATCCTTTAGTAATTATTTTAGAGAAGGTGTCTGAATATTAAAATTCCTATTTCCCTATTAGTTAGGTGTTGCTGCATTAATGCCATCTACTAATACATGATCATGTGACTTTTAATGGCAAGCAAATTTTCCTTGTTTGTGCCTCTCTGGGTCAGCTGGAATTTGGTTGCTTCTGTTCTGCTCCACATGTTTGGTTCTGGGAGCAATAGATCCCTGGGGCATATTCTTCTCATGGCAAATCACAAGAGCTCGAGAGGCCAGCAAAACCATGCAGACACAGCCCAATTTTTGCTCATATATCATTAGCCGAAGCAAGTCACCTGGCCAAGGCCAAAACTAATGGGATGGGGTTGATAGGGTCCCATAGTCGAGGGCAAAAGTGAGTAACGAAGCAATAATCCAATTTATCATGCCATAACCGGAAACAGTTTTATTTTTCCTCACACTTGAATGATAGTTTGATTGAGTATAGGATTTTATGTTTTTAATTTCATTTCCTTTTCTTTTTTTAAAAAATTAATCCTTCCCTCTCTTATGCCTTGAAGATTTTGCTTGTCCTCTTTTTGGTAGTTTTTCCTTTAAAAAATTTAAATTTTTGTTCATAAAAGAATATATGCCTATGATTGGTACCAAATTATGTCTACTTAAAGATTATCTTCTGTTTCTTCCTAATTCTTTTCTGGATAATTTATTTTTCCATTTGTGTGTTTGAAGCTTTTTTTCTGATGACAGTCTTTAAATACTTACGCTTTGTTGATATCCTTTTCAGTTTTGTACTGAAGGTTGTCTGACTTCTATTGCCCCTTTATTCCAGTCTTGTGATGGGTGGTATGGGACATGCAAGGCTGTGCAGTGAGTAGGCTTCTGTGTGCTATGGTTTGAATGTGTACCCCAAAATTGATGTGTTGGAAACATAATCCCCAATGTTAACAGTGTTGAGAGATGGCAACTTTAAGAGGTAATTATGGCATTAACCCTCATGAATGGATTAATGCTGTTAGCTGGGGAATGAGTTTACTATCTCAAGAGTCGGTCCTTATGAAGAGTGAGTTTGGTACCTCTCTCACTCTCTCTCACTTATGTGATGGCTGCCATCCTGTTATGACACAGCAAGAAGGCCCTCACCAGATGTGGCTTCTTGATCTTGGACTTCCCAGCCTCCAGGTCCTAAGTCAAACAAAGTTCTAGTGTTTGTAAGGCAGCCAGTCTGTGGTATTTTGTTGTAGCAACACAAAACAGGCAAAGACACTGTGGATGTGGGCTCAGCCACCATCTGACCTCATCCCTCATGATGTCTTGTAAACTTTGGGTCCTTTAAACACCCTTTCTGGTTATCTAACTTAGATAAAGATTGTTTTCCTTTATAAAGCATACTTTATTTTTGTCTCCTGAGATTTGGGATGAGAAGGGAAGGCAGGTATGTGTCTTTGGCTAGTGTCTTCTCTGACGCTTTTTTGGAAGTAAGTTTTAAAAGGAAAGTGAGAGCCCAAGAACTCAGGGGAGAAAGAACAGGAATGGGAGTCTCTTCCTACAGCACAGGCCTATCTCAGACTCTGGGAACCAGTACTGGGTCAGGGTGCAGATAAGATTTGCTCTTTCCTTCCTCCTCCTTTGGCCTCTCTCTGTGTCCAGTTCCCCTGTACTCGGGCAGGTTGAAGGGGGAAGCTGGCTGTGTCTGTGGCCCTTCCCTGCTGGTCTTTTCTGGCTCTAAGCACCCTCTGCCTGGTTGTCATCCACATAGTGAGCCTCTTGGGAGATACATGTGTATTCCTTAGAGGACCCAGTAGGCTCCCATTGCACAGTTCTCTGATGTGGGAGATCCCCTTGGCCTCAAACTTTTCTTTTTGATGTATTCTTTATTCGATTCAGATAAGGGCCTGGAATTCTCTGCCAGCTGAAAGATGTATGCATTCACTTGCCCAACATTTGTCAAGTGCTGTTATGTGCTAGGTACTTTGCAGGGGCTTATTATCCAATAGAAACCTCTGTGTAGAATGATAGTGCTTACGAAATAGATGATGTGGCATTGTTTCTTTTTGTGGAGGTGGGGAGATAGATGGACTGATTGGAAAATGTTCTACAGAGGATATGAGTTCTATTGAATCTTGAAAGATGAGTAGGCAGCATAAAGGGAGTGAAGTGGGGAAAGTGAGGCTTTGAGGTAAACAGTGGGTCGACAGCCCAGTTCCAGGCAGTGAGGCAGTAAATTTCCAAATCGTTCTAACAGAGATGGGAGATATGTCTCCCCTTGGTTTTGGGTTTCAGGAAGGCACAGATGGTCAGACTGAGGAGAAGGGATTGAATGGGGCAGGTTGGATTAGATGAAGACACAGCTTAGAGGCTGTTTAGAGTTCTGAGAGCTGAAAAAATTACCCATGAGAATATTTATGCTTGGGAAACTGTGCATTTGCATGCACACCCAACACACACACACACACACACACACACGAGTCTCTCTCTCACATACACACATACACACACAACCAGATGCAAAAGCTGCTGCTCCTGAATCGTTGCTCAAACTTGTGCCAGGCTGCATTTGCCATGGAAGGATAGAGTCCACAGAAACAACAGCTCCTGGGTGCTAATTTCCTTAAAAAGCTGCTTTTCTCTGAGCCCTGGAGGGGAGCCGAGCCTGAGAAAGGCAGTAGGGCCCCACGGTGATGTCATTGCCCACATCAGTCAGTGCAAGGTGGGAAAGGGAAGCTTCAGCACAGCTCTACAGTCACCTGACAGCTCGGAGTATCTGGAGGGGCATGCCGAATCTCCAAATAACTCTTTTCATGATGCATCAGTGGGAGACAGAAATGTGGAGAGAAAGGGTGGTTTGTCTGATCCTGACATGTGTTGCTAATGAAGGTTCAGCAACTTTGGCAAAGACCATTAGGAAATCAGGGTATGTGATTATTTTAGGAACCTGTCTTGATTCCAAGCCAGTGAGATTAGAAACATGTGACCCTCTCATCTTGCTTTTCTATAATCCGGCAGTGACCATGGGTCAGAACAATCTTGAATCATGAAGCTACTAACCAGAGCCGGATCCTTCTCGAGATTTTATTCTCTCAAAGTTGCCCCCAAAGTTAAAGCCACAGCTGCGCCTGCAGGAGCACTGCCACAACCTCAGGACCTCGAGTTTACCAAGTTACCAAATGGTTTGGTGATTGCTTCTTTGGAAAACTATGCTCCTGTATCAAGAATTGGGTTGTTCATTAAAGCAGGCAGTAGATATGAGGACTCCAACAATTTAGGAACCACTCATTTGCTGCGTCTTGCATCCGGTCTGACGACAAAAGGAGCTTCATCTTTCAAGATAACCCGTGGAATTGAAGCAGTTGGTGGCTTATTAAGTGTGACTGCAACAAGGGAAAACATGGCTTACACTGTGGAATGCCTGCGGGGCGATGTTGATATTCTAATGGAGTTCCTGCTCAATGTCACCACATCACCAGAATTTCGTCACTGGGAAGTAGGTGAGATTCAGCCTCAGCTAAAGATTGACAAGGCTGTGGCCTTTCAGAATCCACAGACTCATGTCATTGAAAATTTGCATGCAGCAGCTTACCGGAATGCCTTGGCTAATCCCTTGTATTGCCCTGACTATAGGATTGGAAAAGTGACACCAGAGGAGTTACATTACTTCGTTCAGAACCATTTCACAAGTGCAAGAATGGCTTTGATTGGACTTGGTGTGAGTCATCCTGTTCTAAAGCAAGTTGCTGAACAGTTTCTCAACATGAGAGGTGGACTTGGTTTATCTGGTGCCAAGGCCAAGTACTGTGGAGGCGAAATCCGAGAACAGAATGGGGACAGTCTTGTCCATGCCGCTCTTGTAGCAGAAAGTGCTGCCGCGGGAAGTGCAGAGGCAAATGCATTTAGTGTTCTTCAGCATGTCCTCGGTGCTGGGCCACATATCAAGAGGGGCAGCAACACCACCAGCCATCTGCACCAGGCTGTTACCAAGGCAACTCACCAGCCATTCGATGTTTCTGCATTTAATGCCAGTTACTCAGATTCTGGACTCTTTGGGATTTATACTATCTCCCAGGCCACAGCTGCTGGAGATGTTATCAAGGCTGCCTATAATCAAGTAAAAACAATTGCTCAAGGAAACCTTTCCAACACAGATGTCCAAACTGCCAAGAACAAGCTGAAAGCTGGATACCTAATGTCAGTGGAGTCTTCTGAGGGTCTCCTGGAAGAAGTCGGGTCCCAGGCCCTAATTGCTGGTTCTTACGTGCCACCATCCACAGTCCTTCAGCAGATTGATTCAGTGGCTAACGCTGATATCATAAATGCGGCAAAGAAGTTTGTTTCTGGCAAAAAGTCGATGGCAGAAAGTGGAAATTTGGGACATACGCCTTTTGTTGATGAGTTGTAATACTGAAGCACACATTACAGGAGAGAGCTGAACGTTCTCAGCCCAGAGCAGCAAATACATGAAAGTCAGAAGTCTCTAATATAACATTTGTCTTTTTTCCAGTGAAGTAAAATAAGGCATAAATGCAGGTAATTATTGCCAGCTGACCTAAAGTCAATAAAACATTCTACTTAAGTGTTAAAAAAAAAAAAAAAAAGAAACATGTGACCCTCTATGATGTTTGTCCCCTGAAGTCACACAGGTCTGTGTACAGCTGGGCCTAATTCCAGGACCTGTGCTATGGACTTTCAGGGTTGATGCTCAATGATGGATGGTCCCTGGTGCTGATTTTCATTTTCGGAATGAAAATCTGGGTCTAGGAGAGGAGTGTTCTACACTTTGGAAATGGTGTTATCCAACACACATTTAATACTAATTATAATTGGATTTAATTTCCCACAAAGCTCAGCTGAAATCCCTCTTTGCCTCCGTACTATTTTCTTGTAAAAGAGCTATAATTAAGTTAGTCGTGACATTGTCAGATTTCATTTTGGAATGAAATGTCTCATGCTTGATTTTGGCACAGACACGCTTTCTTTTGGAAAGTGTTATAAAATACCCTTTCAGTTTCTTTCTTGTAATAAAAAGTAGAAAACCTGTCTTCATTTTTGTGTATTTTTTCCCAAAAAGGACTTGAGTCTGTGTCTTGAGCTTAAAACTGTTCAGTGTTGTTTTTTGGGGGTGTAGTGGGGTTGTGGGGAGTGGGTGTTTACAAAGTAAATGCAAAAATTCTTCAGTTGTTTAGAGGCCACTTTTCTAGCAGCCTTGATTATCTGTAACACAGCCAAGAACACGAATGTAGTAAAAGTAGCTACTGAACTGCCAAAATATTATCAAAACTCCAAGAACCCACGCTTTGGCTCACAATATATGTCTCTTAGATGCTCCTTCCCAGTCAACTTATTCTTCATTTAGATACAATAATATAGTCCTGGTTATATGATTTCCTTAACCCTCAGCAAATTAGAAGTAAGAATTGAAATGGGAGCCTTCCAGAAGTAGATATCCTTATGTCAGAGTGACAGCTGGAAATCTGACAGAAAGGACAGGGAGAGAAGAAGTCTAAAAAACTGGGAGAAGAGAGACTCATTTATTGAGCTAGTCCATGAAGGGGGGAGGCAGAAGCACAGCAAAGGATGAAGGGGGCAAAGAGAAGTTTAGATTTTGACTCATTTAGTGACTGTGCAGTACATTGAGAAAACTTTTCATCTTGTGAAGTTAAATAAAGCAACTTGGAAACTTTAGGTTAAACCAACATTCATGTATGTGAAACTTCACCTTTCTCAAAGGCTACCACTGAGAAGCCAGTAGTCTTACAGCAGAGGCAACCTGTCACCATGGTCCCGGCAGTCATCAGAGTCCCTGAGGGTGTGCCACTGGCTAGCCATGGAAGCTGAGTGCAGTGCCTGGTGTGAATTGATGTCACAAATAGATGCCAGCTCTTCTAGTCCCAGAATCAGATGGCATAGACTCAGTTTCCCCTCTCCAAATATATCTAAATCCCCTGGAAATTATTCTATAGACAGTTATAAAAGGACCCTGAAAACTGAAAAAAAGGAGTACTTGGTGTGGGCCTCAGGATTTGAGGAATGACAGTGAGGTGAGTTCCTTGGGTTCTCTTTGTATCTCTCAGATTGGGTGCGGAAGGGATCTGCAACCTGGGACCAACAACAGACATAGACTAAAAACAGGCCAGGTGTGGTGGCTCATGCCTAGAATCCCAGCACTGTGGGAGGCCGAGGAGGGTGGATCACCTGAGGTCGGGGGTTCGAGACCAGCCTGACCAACATGGAGAAACCCCATCTCTACTAAAAATACAAAATTAGCCGGGTGTGGTGGCGTGCACCTGTGATCCCAGCTACTCGGGAAGCTGAGGTGGGAGAACCACTTGAACTCATGAGGCGGAGGTTGCGTGAGCTGAGATCATGTCACTTCACTCCAGCCTGGGTAACAAGAGCAAGACTCCATCTCAAAAACAAACAAACAAATGAACAAGCAAACAAGAGAAGCCTGCTCTCCCTGGCCAAAGGACTAGGGAAGGGAAAGCCCACCAGAAACTTAGTGGGGACCTCTAGCCTCAGCTCTGTCACCAGGTTCTCTGGGAATGGTTTGATCTGGTTGCAGGAGGACAAATGAACCCTTGACCAGTCCAGGCCCCACTCACAAGCCCAGGTCGGTGGGCAATCCCACCTTCCAATAGTGGTAGCAGCCAGGAGGCCTATGTTGGTATGAAACTAAAAAAAAAAAAAAAACCAAAACTAATGGCCAAAAACGTCCCAAGTTTGCCAAAATAAATATATCTTCAGATTCATGAAGTTATTAAAATCCCAGATAGGATAAACTCAAAGATATCCACACCCAAGCACATCATAGCCAAACTTATGAAAACTAAAGACGAAGAAAAAAAATCTTAAAAATAGCCAGAGAGAGGCCAGGCATAGTGGCTCGTACCTGTAATCCCAGCACTTTGGGAGGCTGATGGGTGGATCACCTGAGGTCAGGAGTTTGAGGCCAGCCTGGACAACATGGTGAAACCCCATTTCTACTAAAAAATAATAATAAATTAGCTGGGCGTGGTGGCATGTGCCTGTAGTCCCAGCTACTTGGGAAGCTGAGGCAGGGGAATCGCTGGAACCCAGGAAGTGGAGGTTGCAGTGAACCAAGATTTTGCCGCTGCCCTCCAGCCTAGGTGACAGAGCGAGACTCTGCCTAAAAAAAAAAAAAAGCCAAAGAGAAATGATACATTATCTATACAAGAACACCAATTTGACTGACAGTAGATTTCTCATTTGAAACATGGCAGTTTTAAAAAAGTGGAACAATGTTCTTCAAGTGCTGAAAGAAAACAACTATCAGCCCCAATTCACATATCCAGTGAAACTATGCTTCAGGGTAATAAACACTTTCAGAGAGGAAGAAAAATGAAGATAATTTGTTGCTAACATAGCTACCCTTAAATAAAGTCTAAGGAAACTCTCCTAACAGGAAGAAAATGATAGTAGAAAAAGGCTGGAACATTCAGAAAGAAAAAAACCATAATGGGATGGATAGAATTAGAAGTAAACAGACTCTCCACCTCATGAATTTCTTTAATTATGTTTTATGGTTGAAGAAAAAGCTGTAACACCATTTGATGTAGTGCTCAATGTCTGCAGAGAGAATACTTTTAAGAGGATTACATTTCATAAGCAGAGACAATAAAAGGATCTAAATGAAAGTAAGATTTCTATACTTCACTTGTGTTATTGATTTCTGTATTGTCTTTCTGTTTCAGTTTCATTGATTTCTGCTCTTATATTTACTATTCTTTTTTCTGTTTGTTTCTAGTGTATTTATTTAATTTATTTTTTTGAGATGGAGTCTTTCTCTTGTCACCCAGGCTGGAATGCAGTGGTTTGATCTTGGCTCACTGCAACCTCTGCCTCCCAGGTTCAAGCCATTCTCCTGTCTCAGCCTCCCAAGTAGCTGGGATTACAGGCAGGCACCACTGTGCCTGGCTAATTTTTGTATTTTTGGTAGAGATGGGGTTTTGCCATGTTGGCCAGGATGGTCTTGAACTCCTGACCTCAAGTGATCTGCCTTCCTTGGCCTCCCAAAGTGCTGGGATTATAGGTGTGGGCTACTGTGCCCAGGCTATTTTGAGTATATTTTGTTTTTTATTTCCCTAGATTCCTTAGGTAGAAGTTTAGGTTCAGTTGAGACTTCCTTCCTTCTAATGTATGCATTTTATGCTATAAATATGCCCCTTAGCATGGCTTTAGCTATGTCTCATGACTTTTGATATGTTGTATCTTCATTTTCATTCAGGTGAATGTATTTTTTTTAAAAAACTCTTGAGACTTCTTTGACCTATGAATAATTTAGAAATGTGTTGTTTAGTTTCCAAGTGTTTTCAGATTTTTCTTATTGATGTCTAATTTTATTTCATTGTGGCTAGAGAATACACTGTATGATTTCAATTCTCTCAAATTTGTTGAAGTTTGTTTTATGGCTCAGGATAGGGTCTGTCTCGGTATAAGTCTTGGTATAAGCTCCATAGGAAATTATAAAGACTGTATAATCTGCTGTTGTTGGGTGGATGTTCTATAAATGTTGATTAGATCCTGTTGGTTGACGGCTGTTGTTCAGTTCTTTTATACCTTTGCCAGTGTTCTGTCTGGTTATTCTATCAATTGTGGAGAGGAAGGTATTGAAGTCTCCAACAGTAATTGTGGATCAGTCTATTTTGCCTTTCAGTTCCATCAGTTTTTGCTTTGTCTATTTAGCAGTTCTGTTGTTGCATATCCATTTATGATTGCTAAATCATTTGGTAGATTGTTTCCTTTTTTTTTTTTTTTGAGATGGAGTTTCACTCTTGTTACCCAGGCTAGAGTGCAATGGCATGATCTTGGCTCAACGCAACCTCCGCCTCCTGGGTTCAGGCAATTCTCCTGCCTCAGCCTCCTGAGTAGCTGGGATTACAGGCACGTGCCACCATGCCCAGCTAATTTTTTGTATTTTTAGTAGAGACAGGGTTTCACCATGTTGACCAGGATGGTCTTGATCTCTTGATCTCGTGATCCACCCACCTCGGCCTCCCAGAGTGCTGGGATTACAGGCATGAGCCACTGTGCCCGGCCTGGTAGATTGTTTCTTTTATGATTATACCATGTTCCTCTGGGTCTCTGATAATTTTCTTTGCTCTGAAGTCTACTTTATCTGAGATAAACATTATATATATAAAATCTCCATTCATTTGCCTTCAATCTCCTGATACTATTATGTTTTAACTTGATTTTTATAGATATGATATAGTTGGATCATGCCCATCTCTGAATTTTCAATCTCTGCCAATCTCTGTATTTTAATTGTTATTTTGTTACCATTTACACAATGTAATTATTGATATGACTTAAATCTGACTTTTTTCTCTGTTCTCTCTGTTTGCATTTTTCTCTTTTTCCCTTTATTTCCTGTGGACTATTTAAACATTTTAAAGAATTTAGTGTTAGTTTATCTACAGCATTTTTGAATGTCCCTGTATTAGTCTGTTCTCATGCTACTAATAAAGACATACCTGAGACTGGGTAATTTATAAAGGAAAGATGATTATTTGACTCACAGTTTCACATGGCTGGGGAGGACTCATAGTCATGGCAGATGGTGAATGAGGAGCAAAGTTATGTCTTATATGGCAACAGGCAAGAGAGAACTTGTGTAGGGGAATTCCTCTTTATGAAACCATAAGAGCTCATAAGACTCATTCACTACCATGAGAACAGCATGGAAAGACCTGCCTCCATAATTCACTTACTTCCCACAACATGTGGGAATTATGGGCACTATCATTCGAGATGAAATTTGGGTGGGCACACAGTCAACCCCTATCAGTCCTTGTTTGCATGGTATTTTAGTGGTTGCTGTAGGTATTATATTATATATTCATAATTTATCACAGTCTACAGGTATTATTTTACCAATTTTAGTGAAGTGTAGAAATCTTATTTGCCTTTATGACCCCTTACTATCCTCATTTATAATATAATTATTTTAAATATTTATATTACATAGAACCATATCACAGGGTACCATAATTTTTACTTCAAATGTCAAGCATAATTCAGAAAACTGGAAGAGAAGGAAAGTGATATGATTTGGCTTTGTGTTCTCACTCAAATCTCATTTCAAATTGCAATCCACATGTATTGAGGGAGGGACCTGGTGAGAGATAACTGGATCATAAGGCAGTATCCTTCAAGCTGTTCTCACAATAGTGAGTGGGTTCTCATGAGATCTGATGGTTTAAAAGTGTATGGCTTTTTTGTGCACTCTCTCTCACTCCTGTTTTGCTCTGGTAAGACGTGCGTGTTTCCCTTTTGCCTTTTGCCATGATTGTAAGTTTCCTGAGGCCTCCCCAGCCATATGGACTGTGAGTCAATTAAATCTCTTTTAATTATAAATTATCCAGTCTTCATATGTCTTTATAGCAGTGTGAAAACCGACTAATACAGAAAGTGTATTGTATTTATCCACATTTTTGTTTGCTGTTTTCTTCCTTCCTGATTTTCCAAGGTTTCTTCTTTTGTCATTTCTTTTGTATTTATATAACTTCTTTTACCCTTTCTTTTATTATGGGTCTGTTTGCTACAAATTCTCTTAGTTTTCTTCATTTGGGAATACCTTAATTTCCCCTTAATTTCTGATATTTTTATTAGATATAGGATTCTGGGTGGACAGTTATTTTCTTTAAACACATTAAAAATATGCCATTTCCTTCTGGACTCTGTGGTTTCCAATGAGAAATATGCTGTTATCTGAACTGGTTTTTACCTATAGGTAAGGTGTCATTTCTCTCTTACTATTTTAAGGTTTTTTCCTTTGTTTTAATTTTCAAAAGTTTGATTATGATAGATTTTTGCATAGACTTATTTGGTTTGACCTTGTTTTTGGTTTTCTCAGCTTGCTGAATCTTTAGGTATTGCCAAATTTGGAAGTTTGTAGTCATTATTTGCTTTAGTTTTGCATTATTTTCATTATTAGTTTGTCAGCCCTGTGCCCTTCCTCCTCTCCTTTAAGAACTCTGATGATATAAAAGATGTATCTTTTGTCATAGCCTCGCAAATCCCTATTGCTCTGTTTATTATTATTTTTCAGGCTACTTTCTCTCTGTTTGTCAGACTGAATATTTTTATTTTTCTGTGTTCCAGCTCACTGATTTTTTCCTGTCCTCTCATCCCCCATTCTGCTGCTGATCTCATCCACTGAGGCTGTTATTTTAATTATTGTATTTTTCACTTCCAAAATTTCAATTTTGTTCTTTTTTTGTATATCTTCTTTTTCTTTGCTGAGAGTTTCAGTTTCTTTGCTGAGAGTTTTAATTTTTTATTGTATCTAGTGTGCTTATAATTGTCCATGAAAGCATTTTTATGACAGCTTCTTTAGAATCTTTGTCAGATAATCCAATATCTCTGTTCTCTCAGTGTTGGTATCTACTGATACCTCCCTGGCTGAAAAAGATATGAGTGACTCATTTCTGCTCCCCATGCACCCTTAACCGACACCACTGATTATGGGGTGTGGGCCTTATTACACTGGGCTGTGGTGAAGTTCTGGTTCTCCACTCTCCTTTGAGACTACACTAGTGGCTGGGGAGGGGGATGCTTATAACTATGAGTTGAGGGTGAAAATCCAGACTGACCAGGTAGTCTCTCAAGGCACCACGTAGTGATGGAGGATTCTCATTACTGCTTGGTGGGGATAGAAGTCCTGGCTCCCTACTCAACTTCCTCTGACACTACCTGACAGGTGATTGGGGCACATTCCAGCAGCCTGATGAGGGTGCAAGTCTAGTCTCCCACTTGACTCTGGTTGGTGTGGGTAATGGCCCAGCCACAGTTTTTCTTTGGTGTTTGGCTGGAGTAGGATGGTTATTGTCTTGCTAGGCTAATTTTTGCTGACCATTTGGCTGTGGCGAGCAGGATTTTGTCAAGGCTATTTTAGTCTGTGCCCACTGGTGTTTCCAGTTTGCTGGCTTGTTCAGCTCTAATTCTGGCGTATATGAATATATGAGGCAAAACATTAAGTTGGAACTCCTTATCATGTTGTTAGTTGTGTGTTGAGGTTTCTAGCCCCCTGTCTGCCTTTTCTCTGCCTCTCAGAAGCTTCTTACCTAGTTACGGATTTTACATATAATGTCCAGGGTTTTTAGCTGTACTTCCTAGAAGGAATAGGGAAAAGTGCGTCTCCTTCATCTTCTCATGAGCTCAAATTCTGGCATCACATTTTTAATTGTAAGAAACATGCTCATTTTTACTAACTCATATTAGCTTCTGGCTTGATGGAATATAATTTTGAAAACATGATCAAGATCCAAAGACAATAAAAGCCTCATCAAAGGGACTCTGTTCTATATACTGTGCACCAAGTGTGCTGATTTTTACAACTGTGACTCACTTTTGTGAGCAAATCTTATAATTGGAACCCTTACTATAGCTTTCTTCTTAGAAATCCATGTTGAGAAATACAGTAATGTACTGGGCTTAAGCGAGATTAGCATCTAAACCTGTTGCTGAACATAGCTACTATTTCCACACAAACTGTGATTTATATCAGGAAATGGGCTCTTGACAGTTCATAAAGAAACACAACCAGCTAATTTATGGCAAACACATATTTGGAAGACTTAGGTTATTGGAGCAGGAAAAATTATTTCTTAAAAATAGTAGGTGCCACATTAAAAAGTAGGCAAAGGACATGACAGACACATCTCAAAAGAAGACATTCATGCGACCAACAAAAAGATGACAAAAAGCTCAATATCACTGATCATTAGAGAAATGCAAATCAAAACCACAAAAATCACCAGTCAGATGGCGATTATTAAAAAATTGAGAAACAACAGATGCTAGCAAGGCTGTGGAGAAAAAGGAATGCTTCTACACTTTTGGTGAGGGTGTAAGGTAGTTCAACCATTGTCTAAGACAGTGTGTGGCAATTCCCCAAAGATCTAGAAGCAGAAATACCATTTGATCCAGCAATATCCAGCAATCCCATTATTGGGCGTATACCAAAAAGAATATAAATCATTCTATTATAAAGATACATACATGCATATGTTCATTGCAGCAATATTCACAATAGCAAAGATACAGAATCAATCCAAATGCCCATCAACAGTAGACTGGATAAAGAAGATGTGGTACATGTACACCATGGAATACTGTGCAGCCATAAAAAGGAATGAGATCATGTCCTCTGCAGGGACATGGATGGAGCTGGAAGATGTCATCCTCGGCAAACTAATGCAGGAACAGAAAACCAAACACTGCATGTTCTCACTTTTAAGTGGGAGCTAAACAATGAGAATACATGGCTACATGGGAGGGAACAACACACACTGAGGCCTGTCAGAAGGTGCATGGGAGGAAGAGCATCAGGAATAATAGCTAATGGGCATTGGGCTTACTACCTACGTGATGGGTTGATTTGTGCAGCAAACTACCATGGCACATGTTTATCTGTGTTACAAACCTGTACATCATGCACATAAACCCCGGAACTTAAAAGTTGATTAAAAAAATAGGGAGAGAGATCCAAGATGGCCGTCTAACAGCAGCTCAGAGTTGCAGCTCCCAGTGAAGGTGCAGGGAGTGAGTGAATGCCAGACTTCCAGACAAATTTTTGTTGCTTACAGACCAGGAGATTCCCAGTGGAGGAGCCCCACGGGTTGCCAGCATGACTCTTTGGGCCAGCGCGGCTGTTTTGCTGGCGTCCTGGTGTGGCGGTTCTTAGTGTGGAGTATGCGGGACTGGGTGCCCTTTTAGTTGGCGTTGGGAGCTCTGAAAGGGCAGTCACCCGTTCAGCTGATTGGGAGGGGGACTGAAGCCAGGAGCCAGACTGGGAGATTCCTGGGCAGAAAAGTGCCATGAATCTCAGCGCTGCAGTTTTAGCTGGAGCAGTCTTCACACGGGAAATTGCATAGATCCCGGTGCCTTTTCAGCAGGCGACTGGGGCACCTGGGAGAGAATAGATTTTTCAATTAGGAAAAGAAAAAAAGGGGGCTCCGAGGTGGGGAGCCAGGTGATCGGGCTCGGCTGGTCCCACCCCCACAAAAAGCAGCAATTGGAAACCCTGATGGTTGAGAGTTTCACAGCAAGCACAGCTGAGCCCAGGAAGGTCCAGCTCTGTGGGTGAGGGGCATCCACTTTAGGAAAACACAGAAACAGAAATAACACCATCACCAACAAGCTGGATGTCCATTCAGAGACCCAATCTGAAAGTCAGCAATTACAAAGATGACAGGTAGATAAATCCACAAAAATGGGAAGAAACCAGCGCAAAAACTCTGAAAACATCCAAAATCAGAATGCCTCTCCTCCTTCAGGGGATGGTAGCTCCTCATTAGCAAGGGAACAAGGCCTGATGGAAAATGAGTGTGATGAATTGACGGAATCAGGCTTCAGAAGGTGTATAATAAGGAACTTCTGTGAGCTAAAGGAACATGTTCTAACCCAATGCAAAGAAACTAAGAACCTTGAAAAAAGGTTTGACGAACGCTAACGAGAATAGACAATTTAGAGAGGAATATAAGTGAATTAATGGAGCTGAAAAACACATTCATGAAGTATGCACAAGCTTTAACAATTGAATTGATCAAGCGGAAGAAAGAATATCAGAGGTCGAAGTCCAACTCAGTGACATAAAATGAGAAGACAAGATTAGAGAAAAAAGGATAAAAAGGAATAAACAAAGTCTCCAAAAAATATGGGACTATGTGAAAAGACATAATCTACGTTTGATAGGTGTACCTGAATATACAAAGAGAATGAATCCAAGCTGGAAAATACTCTTCAGGATATTATCCAGGAAAACGTACCCAACCTAGCAAGGCAGGCCAATATCCAAGTCCAGGAAATACAGTGAACACCACAAAGATATTTCTCAAGAAGAGCAACCCCAAGGCACATAATTATCAGATTCACCAGGGTTGAAATAAAGGAGAAAATACTAAGGGCAGCCAGAGAGAAAGGTTGGGTCACCCACAAAGGGAAGCCCATCAGACTCACAGCAGATCTCTCAGCAGAAACCCTACAAGCCAGAAGAGAGTGGGGGCCAATATTCAACATCCTTAAAGAAAAGAACTTTCAACCCAGAATGTCATATCCAGCCAAACTAAGCTTCACAAGCAAAGGAAAAATAAGATATTTTGTGAACAAGCAAGTACTTAGAGATTTCATCACCACCAGGCCTGCTTTACAAGAGCTTCTGAAAGAAGCACTACACGTGGAAAGGAACAACCAGTATCAGCCTTTCCAAAAATATACCAAAAAGTAAAAAGCATTAACATAATGAACAATTTACATTAACTAGTGGGCAGAACAGCCAGCTACCATCAAATGGCAGTATTAAACTCATATATTATTATTAATCCTAAATTTATTTATTTTTTAATTTTTTTTATTGCATTTTAGGTTTTGGGGTACATGAGCAGAACATGCAAGACAGTTGCGTAGGTACACACATGGCAGTGTGTTTTGCTTCCTTTCTCCCCTTCACCCATGTTTGGCATTTCTCCCCCAGCTATCCCCCAATCAAAAGACACAGACAGGCAAATTGGATAAAAAGCCAAAACCCATCGGTATGCTGCATCCAGACCCATCTCATAAACAAAGACTCAAAACAAAGAGATGGAGGAATATTTACCAACCAAATGGAGAGCAAAAATAAATAAATAAATAAATAAATAAATAAAAAGCAGGAGTTGCAATTCTCCCCTCTGATAAAATAGACTTTAAAACAACAAAGATCAAAAGAGGCAAAGAAGGACATTACATAATGGTAAAAGGATCGATGCAACAAGAAGAGCTAATGATCCTAAATATATACACACCCAGTACAGGAGCACCTAGATACATAAGACAAGTTCTTAATCACTTATAAAGAGGCTTAGACTACCACACAATAATAGTGGGAGACTTTAACATCACATTGTCAATATTAGATAGAGATCAACGCGACAGAAAATTAACAAGGATATCCAGGACTTGAACTCAGACCTGGAACAAGTAAACTTAATAAACATTTATAAAACTCTCCACCCCAAATACACAAAACATACATTCTTATCAGTACCACATCACACCTACTCTAAAATTGACTACATAATTGGAAGTAAATCACTCCTCAGTAATTGCATAACATTTCACAGGTTTAAATGAAATATTGGTTGGCTGATTTTTTGTTATTTTCCTCCCTTATTCCTTCCTGTCTCCATTGTTAAGCACAATTACTGGCATAAAAGAGGTTTTTAATACCCATTTTTAGACTGCATTCTAGCCTGGGCAATAAAGCAACACTCCCGTTCTCTCTCCCTCTTTCTCTTCCTCTTTCTTTCTCTCTTTCATTCTTTTAAAAATTTTTCTCTTTCTTTCTCTCTTTCTTTCTTTCTTCTTTGTTTTTCTTTTTTTCCTCTCTCAAAAAAAGTAGTAGGTACATAATTGTGCCTGTGAATAGCCACTGCAGTCTAGCCTGGGTAACACAGTGAGACCTGTTTCTAAACATCAATCAATCAATCAATGGTAGGTATAACTTGTGTGAGAAGGCTGGAAGGTGCTGAAGACGAGACACAATGCTTGGTTTCTGATCCAAGCTTTCACTGTCTGGTGGGAGAGAGAAATACAAAGAAATGATCCCAGGATGGTGGGATAGGTGGGAAGAGATTCCTTGAGGCATCATGGAGGGAGAAGCAACTTGCTGGGGAGGATACTGAGGCACAGATAGACATTGGTATGGCCTCATAGTGAGGGGAGAAGCAGCATCTGAGCTGAGATTGTGGGGGTGATGACAGGGTGCAGGGAATAGCATGCAGAGTCATGGAGGAAGACCCATTACTGCTGAAGGAGACAGTGGATGTGGGCAGCAGCAGAAGATAAGGCTGGACGAATAGGCAGAGACAGGTTACGAAAGATCTGGATGCCAAGAACTGAGGAAAACATTTTTTTTTTTTTTAAAGAAAAAATTGGTTTTGAAGGCAAAAGGCTTTTTAGGCCTTGTTTTGGTACTTTTGCAATAGTTAAAAATACAAAGGCAAGACTGGGAAGATGAGGAAATGAGAAATGGAGACATGTGGAAGAAGCAAACGTGCTAGCTTCCAATGGCATGGCTGAGCCTAGGAAATGGAAGGGCGGGCAAGTGGAAGGTGTTTGCATACAGGATGGGGAATGTTTTGTGGAAAAGGTGTCTTTTTGATGTCATTGGGTGACCCTGAGGCAGAGGCCCGGGCTCACTGGGGAACCATGGTCAGGCTGTTTTCTCTTAGCCATAGGAATGTTTCCACACAGCTTTGTATGGATGCCATGGCTGCCTATGAAGTAGTGAGCTCCCTGTTCTGGAGCATGTCATCCAGTGTGTAGGATGTGCTGGCCTGCCAACCACTGAGCTAGTGAAATTTGAGAATTTAAGCATCCAGTAGGTCATTGGATGAGAGAGTTTCCTGGGACCCTTTTAGACCTGAGGATCTATGATTCATATTTACTAACAAACTGTGTGGAAATCATGTTGGGATCAAAGCATGAAACAATTCTAACACACAATCCACTTGGAGAGAAATGGAAACTCTGTAATTTTCATTGTTTTTGTTTTCTGTGAGGATCTTTCTTTAAGCCTTTGTCAGAATTTTCAGCCCTTTCATGGTTGGTATGATTCCTTCAGAGCTGAACTGTGAACCAGCTATGGGCTTAGCTGGGAAAATGTGTCCTCCATGTGAATCTAGATTGGACTGTGTCCGCAGGTGTGCCCCAGAATCAAACTTGCTCCAAGTTGGGATCATTTGACCCAGGACTATTCTAAACCATTGCAGATTCAATATTTTCAGAGTTAGGAGGGAGCTCAGCCAGCCACAGGGAAAGAACAGAGCCAAGCACACATCAGGCAGGAATGCTGTCCTCTCCTTTACTGACTGTATTCTCAAATATGCATTCTTCTTCTTCTTTTTCCCTTCTCCTACTCACCTGTGGGGCTGATTAACAATCATAGCCAATATGTTGAACATTTGTAGTATTTTAGACAAAGTGACATGTATTTAATCTCCTCAACAACCCTAGAAATAGAAAGTATTATCTCCACTTAACTCAGGAAGAAACTGAAGCCCAGAGTGATTAGAACTTGCCCAGGTTTGCAGAGCTGGATGGAGCCACTGACTCCTGATCCTGAACTCTTCAAGAGTCCTGTGTATGAAGCTTCATTTAATCTCTTTTAAAGGTTCAATCATGATCTTTTTTTCTCATAAAAGGGAATAGAGGGCCCTCATTTTCTTCTCCACTACCAAGATACATAGAGATATTATGAGGCTGTGTCTATGAAGAACATTCCATCATAAATATGAAGCACAGTGAATTTTCATACACTGACCATGCCCATGAAACCACCATCAAGATCAAGACCCAGAACACAACCAGCTCCCCAGATGCCTTGCCATACCTGTGACCTCTATCACCATAGCTCAGCTTTGTTGTCCTTGACCTCCTCATATGGTGTCCTCTTTTGTATGGGGCTGCTTTTTCTCAGCATCTGTAAAAGCCATCCAGTAGCGTTCTGGTCAACTGGTTCTCAGAAAAAAAAAAACAACCAAAAAATAAAAAAACAAAAGAAGACCTAATTTTTAGCATTTACCAGTGTCAACACCTCCACCACAGCTGATGCCAAGCTAACAATTATTTAACAACCAGCTTGCAAAATTCCAGACTATTTCATGATCAGGCCTTGTGAGCTGATATGGGCTGGCCCTGCCATCTGCAGGACTCATTTACCTGGTTATGTGTGGTTTCATATCATGCATTTTCAGTGTCCCGGTTGTACAGATATGTGGGCTCTTTTTATTGTGGCCTTTGGGCAAGTCACTGGTTTCAGAAGCAGCCTCTTTGGGGGAATTTCATTTCTGTAGCTCTGTGATGCTGAGTGGCACAGGTGTGAATACTGGCACCAAAAACCTGCCAGGTCCTGGTCTTGTCTCTACCAATTACCCTCTTGACTCCCACACGCAACCTCATCCATACAGATGGGAAGACTTATACCTCCTCATATGCTTGTGAGGTCACTTCCCACTAAGTAGGTGCTTAACAAAGATTTCCTCCCTCCCTTTCTCTCTCTTTTTCATCCCAGAGAGGGTGACTGTACCTTGGGTGAAGTTGTATGGAGATGTAGGAATCTATGTCTCTCCACTGATCTTTGGAGCATTTTGATCTGACACCCAAAGCTTCTGCAGAATTCTCTGAAGGGAAGGAAAGGAAGGAGGGAGGAAGGAGAGAAGAATGAAAGGAAAAGAAGGTGGAGAGGAGAGAAGGAAGGAAAGGAAGAAAGGAGGATGGGCCTATCACTTCTGTCCCTGTGAGTCTGGGAGAAGCATTCTGTTGACAGATGGACTGCTTGAATTGGCTGCCTGTGATGAACCCAGAAGACCTACCCACATATAGAAGTGATGTTCTTTTTGCTCTCGAGCCTCCTTGTTTTTGAATACAGTCATGTGTCACCTAACAATTGGGAAACATTCTGAGAAATACATCATTAGGTAATTTTGTCATTGTGTGAACATCACAGAGAATACTTACACAAGTTTAGTTAGCATAGCACTGTCACTTGGCAATAGGAATTATTTGGCTCCTTTATAATCTGAGGGAGCCACTGTGGTGTATGTAGTTTGTCATTGACCAAAATTGACCATAGATCCTCACAACCCAGGTGTCTTCTAGAGAGACATCCCATCTCTGGGAGATTGTGAATGGAAACTGGAGAAAGGCAGTCAAGAGACCAAAGAATGACAGTCTGTGAAGACATTTTTCATGGTGAAGGGGAAGTAAAGACTTGGCTGCAGAGGGGAAGCTGGGGCCTTTGCAGGGGGGACCCAGGGCTTTTGTAGCCCAGAGCCTGATGCCTCAGCAAGTCAGAGAGTGCCCATTGACCTTGTGTCAGCCACCATTTGGGTTGTGTACCCACTAGCATGAGCTCCTCCTGGAACGGGGGTGGGAACATCTTCCACGGAGTCGGCCCAAGGGCACTTTCTCTCTGCCACAGGCTGGAGAGTCATCTCCTGCTCTCCAAATTGTAAAAACAGGCCAATATGGCCAAGGAAAACAAAATGCCCCTCCTAGGATGTGAGTTCAATCCGTGTCCCTTTAATAGCTGGCAGAGATGAAGAACAGCATCTCCTTCCAAACTAATAATTATTTTCTTTGGATCCCCCTCCAGCACCCCAGTCCCAGGACTTGGGGCTTCCCAGTGAAGGCTGCTGATTTCTGTGACCTCTTGGATGGATGCCTTGTGTCCCAAGGGCAAAGACCATGCTCAGATCCCTGGCTGGGGCCTCACTTCTTGGCTGCCTGTCTGCAGCTCATGCTGCTGCTGCCTCCCCAGGGCTTTTTGGAGGATAATCTAGAAAGAGGCAGCCTGGTATGCATACAGAACAGAAAAAGTAATGATTCTGGAACTGGCTGGATCTGATTTAAAATCCTTGCTCCACAACATGCTGGCTAGATGACTGTGGGCAGAGGCTTGTTCCCATGTGTCAGGCACCCCATAACTCCTCTGAGAGCTCTGTAGATTCAGAATATCAACCCCCCTTCCCCAGGTTGGTGGAAGCGGAAGAGCTGCCCAGGCTACCCAGCCAAGGCAAGACCAAGCCAGATTTGAGCTGGTGCTGTTCTGAGAGCAAAGCCACCCTGTGTTGCCCACATGACAATCTAGTGCCACAGGCTGGGAGTGCCCTGGGAGCACTAGAGTTCCTGTAGGTCCCATAGCTCTTCCTGTGGGTGGGGGTGAGGGGTGCATGGGAAGCTCTTCCTGCCTGGAGAAGGTGCATGTGCACATGCCTGAGGCATGCATTCTTCTCATGGTGGCACATTGATTTAATTATTCCTTTATGGTCAGACATGGTGATCACTTCCGGTTGTTTACTATTCATCAGCAAAGCTGTGTAAAATATTCAAAATCCCAAGTCTTTTCTCCATTCGTATTTTTTTATGAGACATACCTGAAAGCCGAATCACTGTGTCTTTGTATGAAAAATTCAGGCCTTAAATAAAATACCTGTTGCTAAATTGCCATCAATAAGGGCTCTGGAGGGGAGCTTATACTCCCCTACTCAGAGACCTTTTCCCTGTATCTGGAGGCTGTGAGTTAAGGTCAATGCTATGTTGTTTTGATGTTTGGTTAAGGTTAACAAAATACACAGTGTGTGTATGTGCGTGTGTTTCAGGGGAGGGGAGGGCTGCAAAATCAATTTCTACTACAAAAGGGCAACCTTAGTGCCCTCTCCTCTGTTTTTCCAATCTATTGTTTAAATCCCCTGATGCATAGGCGAATGCACAGAGAATGTAAGGAAGTGAAAAAAAAAAAAAACAGCAAAAACCAGAGAGGAAAAAGAAAAAAGAAGAATCTTGCCTGGAATAGTGAGTACATAAGAGATTTTCTTTTTCTAGTCAAAATGTTTTTACAGTAAAAATGGGAGGGGAAGGAGAGAAGGAGAGGATATCCTCAACCAGACTATGAATGCAACTCTCTTAGAGGTTAGACACTTGGGAACAGACAGGGCCTTTCAATTAATTTTTAAGGTAAAGAATATGGAAATACTTTTGTTCCACTTGGAAACTGAAGTCCAAACGTGGTCTGTCCATCCTCTGGCAAGGCAGGCTGTTGACTTTTCTCTCCAGCTGTGCACCTGTGTGCAGGTGCCTCTCAGGTGGCATGCATTGAAGTGAAGTTGCTCTGACTCAGCCTCTGAAGAGGAAAGGGGGGCTCTGATGCTGCTCCAGTGAGCACTCCATCGGCTGAAGCACAGGTGCTCAGGCTCTGGCTGACCAGGTTAAGTGTGGGGTGTGGCTGCACAGATCTGGCTGTGCAGGCCAATGAGGCCCAGCAAGGCTGCATTCCTCAAACCCCGGGACAGGGAACCATGGGCTCTCCTGGTGGCCTTTAGATTCTGCCTGTGCTAAGCACAGTACATGTAGAGGGCAGACACCATCTTCATTGTTCTTCTGGCCTCCTCAGTCACTGGAAATGGTGATGCCAAAACTTGACTGTATTTGGAGATGGGCCCTTTAAAGAGGTAATTAAATTAAAATGAAGCTGGTAGGGTGGACCCTGATCCCAACTGACAGATACTCTTATAAAAAGAGAAAATTTGGAAACAGAAGAAACACCAGGAGGTCTTGTTCACAGAGGGAATACCACATGAGGAGGCAGCGAGAGGGTGGCCTTCTGCCAGCCCAGGTGAGAGGCCTCAGCAGAAACCAGTCCTACTGACACCTCAATTGTGGACTTTGAGCCTCTAGAATTGTGAGACATAAATTTCTGTTGTTTAAGTCATCTAATTGATGGTATTTTGTTTTGGCCATCCTAGAAAACGAATACAACCACCCTCTCTCATCTCACACACGATTTAATAAAATCGAAGTCATTCTGTATTCCAGTTTTGTGTTATGCTTTATTCACTTACCTTTGCATTGTGAGCCCTTTCCTGTGTTCATGGTGCCCTGCAGATCAGGAGGATAAGGTTCAAATGCCACAGTCCAGCAGTCATGCTTATCCATGGACAGTCCTTCTACCCAGCCACGCTGGTGTGCTCTCTGTTTCCCAGACTCTGTCTTTTCCATGCCTGCCAGCCCCTGGCATCCACTAAAAGTGATTTTCTCTGCTGTCATTCAAGGCATGGCTCATACTGAAACCTGTCTTGCTATATATCCCACATCATGGCAGAGCATTTATAAATCAACCTGTGTCTCCAGCATTTACCATGCTCCCTGGTAACATATATTATGTCTTCACCCGGACTTAGGAGATGATGATTATTTTAAAATGAGGGTTGATAATTTTTAGTTTGTTATGGCATTGCTATGAAGACTTACTGGAGACTGGGTAATTTATAAAGAAAAGAGGTTTAGTAGGCTCATGGTTCTGCAGGGTGAACAGGAAGCATGATGCTGGCAGCTGTTCCACTTCTGGGGAGACCTCAGGAAACTCACAATCATGGTGGAAGGTGAAGGAGGAGCAGACATTTTACCTGGTAGAAAGGAGCAGGACCAAGAGTGACTGAGGGAGGAGGTGCTATACACTTTTAAACAACCAGATCCCCCAAGAACTCACTATCACAAGAATAGCACCAAGAAGAAACAATAGAACCATTCACAAAGAACCACCCCCATGATCCAATCACCTCCCACCAGACCCCACATTGGGTGTTACAATTCAACATGAGATTTGGGTGGGGACACAAATCCAAATCATGTCAAGAATTACAGGCAGAGTTAAATTACCTGGGCCCCTGTCTCTGACTTCCATTAATATTAGAGAAAGGGTAATACATCTTTACTAAGTTGGGTTTATCCCAGAAATGCAAGCTTGGTTAAGCATTAGAAACCCAATCAATGTGATTTACTCTATTAACAGAATGAAGGATTAAAATCATAAAATCTTTCAAAGGAACACAAAAAAGCATTTGTCAAAAGTCACTATCCATTCATGATAAAAACTTTCAGCAAACTATGAACAGTAGGAAATTTTCTTAAAATAATAAAGGCATTTACAAAATTCCTGTGGGTTGCATTATACTTAATGGTGAAAGCATGAACTATCTCCTAAACCCATTTACTCCTCTTCAGGGAAGACTTCTCTGACCCCATGTTTAAGTCAGATTCTCATTATACAGTCCCTTGGGACCAGCCTCTTATCCAAAGAAGTGATCATAATTGCAATTTAAAATGTATTTGTCTTTGGGCATGATGGCTCATGCCTGTAATCCCAGCACTTTGGGAGGCTGAGGCAGGTGGAACTCTTGAGGTCAGAAGTTCAAGACCAGCCTGGACAACATGGTGAAACCCCATCTCTACTAAAAATACAAAAATGAATGTAGTGGTGTGTGTCTATAATCTCAGCTACTTGGGAGGCTGAAGTGAAAGGATCACTTAAGTCTGGGAGGTGGAGGCTGCAGTGAGCCAAGATCACCCCCCAACTGCACTCCAGCCTGGGTGACAGAGTGAGACTCCATCTCAAAAAAAAAAGTACGCTCTCATCCTAAAGTAGGCAGTGACTCAGGATTGCAGCTCCCAGTGAAAGCACAGAGGGTGAGTGAATACCACATTTCCAGACAGATTTTTATTGCCCACAGACCAGGAGATTCCCAGGTGGAGGAGCCCCACGGGTCACCAGAGCGGCTGTTTTGGATGGCGCGGCTGTTTTGGCCAGCATCACAGTGCAGTGGCTCTCTGTACAAAATACACTGGTCTGGTTGCCCTGTTAAACTGGCAATTCGAAATCTGGGAAGGCAGATTAGCCCATTCATCTGATTAAATGGGACTGAAACATAAAGCAGGCCAGGAGATTCCTGGGCAGCCATGTTGTTTCAGCCAGCGCAGTGGGTTGCCGCACAGGAAATCACTCAGATCCCGGTGCCCTTTCAGCAGGCGACTGGAACACCTGGGAGAGAGTCAACCATTCAACTTAAGAAAAAAAGGGCTCTGAGGCAGGGAGCCAGGTGATCAGGCTTGGCATGTCCCATGCCCACAAAAACAGACAGCAATTGGAAACACTCGGGGTTGAGAGTTTCATGGCAAGCACAGCTAAAACCGAGATGGTCCAGCTCTGTGGGGGAGGGGCGTTCACCATTACCGAGGCACTCCACCCCTACGGAGGTAGTCTGTCATTGCTGATGCAGCCTGCTACTGCTGAGGCAACCCGCCATAACAGAGAGAGTCCGCCATTACAGTGGAGGGCCAACATTGCCTTGGCAGTTCTAACCACACCCATATAAGCAGGACTGCAGGGAAATACGGCAGCAGGGTGGAGCCAGCAGCAGGATGGAACCCACAGCAGAGGCTCAGCAAAACTTCTACAGGCAGTGACTAGGCTGCCCCCTTGCTGGGCAGGACAGCCTGGAAAAAACAAAAAAAGGCAGCAATGCAATGGATACCATAAATAAAGCCCTAACCTCCGGGACAGAACACCTGGGGAAAGAAAGGTGGTTTATGAGTTCTGGTGCAGCAGACTTAAATGTACCTGCCCAGCAGCTCTGAATGAACAATGGAGCTCACAACTCAGCACTTGAGCTCCTATAAAGAACAGACTGTCTCCTCAAGTAGCTCCCTGACCCCCGTATATCCAAAGAGTCACCTCACAAAGAAATGATCAGACTGACATTTGGCGGGCATCATTCTGGGACAAAGGTAGCAGCAGAAGAAACTGGTAGCAACCCTTACTGTTCCACAGTTGCTTCAGGTGACCCCCAGGCAAGCAGAGCCTGGAGTGGATCTCAGCAGTCCTAAAGCAGAGGGACTAGACTGTTAGAAGAAAAACTAAGAAACAGAAATAACTTCATCATCAACAATCTGGATGTTCACTCAGGGACCCAATCTGAAAATCAGCAACTACACAGACAACAGGTGAATAAACCCAAAAAGATGGGGAGAAACCAGCGCAAAAAGGAGGAAAACACCTGAAACCAGAACAACTCACCTCCTACAAGGGATCACAACTCCTCATCAGCAAGGGAACAAAGCTGGATGGAGAATGAGTGTGATGAAATGATGGAATCAGACTTCAGAAGGTGGGTAATGAGAAACTTCTGTGAGCTAAAAGAACATGTTCTAAGTCAACGCAATAAAACTAAGAACCTTGAAAAAAGATTTGAGGAAATGATAACAAGAATGGGCAACTTAGAGAGGAACATGAGTGAATTGATGGAGCTGCAAAACACAACACGAGAACTTTGTGAGGCATGCACAGGTTTCAACAGCCGAATTGACCAAGCAGAAGAAAGGATATCAGAGGTCGAAGATCAACTCAATGAAATAAAACAAGAAGGCAAGATTAGAAAAAAAAGCACAAAAAGAAATGGACAAAGTCTCCAAGAAATGTGGGACTATGTGAAGAGACCGAATCTACATTTGATACCTATTTGATAGGTATACCTGAATGTGACGAAGAGAATGAATCCAAGCTGGAAAATACTCTTCAGGACATTATCCAGGAAAACGTCCCCAACCTAGCAAGGCAGGCCAATATTCAAATCCAGGAAATACAGAGAACACCACAAAGATATTCCTCAAGAAGAGCAACCCCAAGGCACATAATCGTCAGTTTCACTAGGGTTGAAATGAAAGAGAAAATGCTAAGGGCAGCCAGAGAGAAAGGTCGGATTACCCACAAAGGGAAGCCCATCAGACTCACAGCAGATCTCTCAGCAGAAACACTACAAGCCAGAAGAGAGTGGGGGCCAATATTTAACATCCTTAAAGAAAAGAACTTTCAAAGCAGAATTTCGTATCCAGCCAAACTAAGCTTCATAAGTGAAGGAAAAATAAAATCCTTTGTGAACAAGCAAGTACTCAGAGATTTCGTCACCACCAGGCCTGCTTTACAAGAGCTCCGGAAAGAGGCACTACACATAGAAAGGAACAACCAGTACCAGCCACTCCAAAAACATACCAAATGCTAAAGAGCATCAAGAAAATGAAGAATCTGCATCAACTAACGAGTAAAACAGCCAGCTAGAATCAAAATGGCAGTATCGAATGCACACATATCAATATTAACCCTTAATGTAAATGGGCTACATGCACCAATCAAAAGACACAGACAGACAAATTGGATAAAAAGCCAAAACCCATCGCTGTGCTGTATCCAGGAAACCAATCTCACATGCAAGGATAAACAAAGGCTCAAAATAAAGGGATGAAGGAAGATTTACCAAGCATATGGAGAGCAAAAAAAAAAAAAAAAAAAAAAAAGGCAAGAGTTGCAATTCTCGTCTCTGATAAAATAGACTTCAAAGCAACAAAGATCAAAAGAGACAAAGAAGGACATTACATAATGGTAAAAGGATTGATACAATAAGAAGAGATAACGATCCTAAATATATATGGGCCCAATAAAGGACCACCAAGATATATAAGGCAAATTCTTAGTGACTTAAAAAGAGACTTAGACTCCCACACAATAATAGTGGGAGACTTTAACACTCCACTGTCAATATTAGACAGATCAACCAGGCAGAAAATTAACAAGGATATCCAGGACTTGAACTCAGACCTGGAACAAGGAAACCTAATAGACATTTACAGAACTCTCCACCCCAAATCCACAGAATATACGTTCGTCTCAGCACCACATCACACCTACTCTAAAATTGACCACATGATTGGAAGTAAAGCACTCCTCAGCAAATGCAAAAGAACAGAAATCATAACAAACAGTCTCTCAGACCACAGTGCAATTAAGTTAGAACTCAGAATTCAGAAACTAACTCAGAACTGCACAGCTTCATGGAAACTGAACAACTGGCTCTTGAATGTTGACTAGATAAACAATAAAATGAACACAGAAATAAAGAAGTTCTTTGAAACCAACAAGAATGAAGACACAGCATACCAGACTCTGTGGGACACATTTAAAGCAGTCTCTAGAAGAAAATATATAACAATAAGTGCCCACATGAGAAGAATGAAGAGATCCAAAATTGACACCCTATTGTCAAAATTGAAAGAGCTTGAGGAGCAAGATCAAAAAAACTCAAAACCTAGCAGAAGACAAGAAATAACTAAGATCAGAGCAGAACTGAAGGAGATAGAGACACGAAAAGCCCTTCAAAAAATCAATAAATCCAGGAGCTCATTTTTTGAAAACATCAACAAAATAGACAGACCACTAGCCAGAATAATAAAAAAGAAAAGAGAGAATAACCAAATAGATGCAATAAAGAATGATAAAAAGGAAATCACCACAGATTCCACAGAAATTCAAACCATCATCAGAGAATATTATAAACAACTCTATAAACATAAACTAGTAAACCTGGAAGAAATAGATAAATTCCTCGACACTTGTGTCCTCCCAAGCCTAAACCAGGAATAAGTCAAAACTATGAATATACCAATAACAAGATCTGAAGTTGAGGCAGCAATTAAGAGCCTACCACACAGAAAAAGCCTAGGTCCAGATGGGTTCACAGCCAAATTCTACCAGACACACAAAGAGGAACTGTTACCATTCCTTCTGAAACTATTGCAAATAATCCAAAAAGAGGGAATCCTTCCCAAATCATTTTATGAGACCAACATCATCCTGATACCAAAACCCAGCAGAGACTCAACAAGAAAAGAAAACTTCAGGCCAATATCCATGATGAACATAGATGCAAAAATCTTCAATAAAATACTGGCAAGCCAATTGCAACAGCACATCAAAAAGCTTACCCACCATGATCAAGTAGGATTCATCCTGGGGATGCAAGGCTGGTTCAACATACACAAGTCTATAAACGTAATTCACCACATAAACAGAACCAAAGACAAAAACCACATGATTATCTCAATTGATGCAGAGAAGGCCTTTGACAAAATTCAACAGCCCTTTATACTAAAAACCCTCAATAAACTTGGTATTGACCCAACACATCTCAAAATAATAAAAGCTATTTATGACAAACCCACAGCCAATATTATACTGAATGGGCAAAAACTGGAAGCATTCCCTTTGAAATCTGGCACTAGACAAGGATGCCCTCTCTCACCACTCCTATTCAATATAGTGCTGGAAGTTCTAGCCAGAGCAATCAGGCAAGAAAAAGAAATAAAGGGCATTCAAATAGGAAAGGAGGAAGCCAAATTGTCTCTATTTGCAGACGACATGATAGTATATCTAGAAGACCACATCGCCTCAGCCCAAAAACTCCTGAAACTGATAATGAACTGCCATTCACAATTGCTACAAAGAGAATAAAATACCTAGGAAGACAACTAACAAGGAACGTAAAGGACCTCTTCAAGGAGAGCTACAAGCCACTGCTCAACGAAATAAGAGAGGACACAAACAGATGGAGAAACATTCCATGTTCATGGTTAGGAAGAATCAATATTGTGAAAATGGCCATACTGCCAATAGTAATTTACAGGTTCAATGCTATCCCCATGAAGCTACCAATGACCTTCTTCACAGAACTGGAAAATACCACCTTAAACTTCGCATCGAACCAAAAGAGAACCCACATAGCCAAGTCAATTCTAAGCAAAAAACAAAAAACAACAACAACAAAAAAAAAACCAGCAGGAAGCATCACAGTACCAGACTTCAAACTATATTACAATGCTACAATAATCAAAACAGTGTGGTACTGGTACAAAAACAGAGATATAGACCAATGGAACAGAACAGAGGCCTCAGAGGCAACACAACATATCTATAACCATCCAATCTTTGACAAGCCTGACAAAAACAAACAGTGGGGAAAGGATTCCCTGTTTAATAAAGGGTGTTGGGAAAACTGGCTAGCCATTTGCAGAAAGTGGAAACTGGACCCCTTTCTGACACCTTACACTAAAATTAACTCCAGATGGAGTAAAGACTTAAACATAAGACCTGGCACGATAAAAACCCTAGAAGGAAATCTAGGCAAAACTATCCAGGACATAGGAGTAGGCAAGGACTTCATGACCAAAACACCAAAAGCATTGGCAACAAAAGCCAAAATAGACAAATGGGACTTAATCAAACCCCACAGCTTCTGTATGGCAAAAGAAATAGTCATTAGAGTGAATTGGCAACCAACAGAATGGGAAAAAATGTTTGCAGTTTACCCATCTGACAAAGGGCTGATATCCAGAATTTACAAAGAACTCAAACAGATTGTACAAGAAAAAAACAAACAAGCCCATTCAAAAATGGGCAAAGGATATGAACAGACACTTTACAAAAGAAGACATATATGAGGCCAACAAACATATGAAAAAATGCTCATCATCACTGGCCATTAGAGAAATGAAAATCAAAACTACATTGAGGTACCATCTCATGCCAGTTAGAATGGCGATCATTAAAAAATCTGGAGACAGCAGATGCTGGAGAGGATGTGGAGAAATAGGAACACTTTTACACTGCTGGTGGGAGTGTAAATTAGTTCAACCATTATGGAAGACCGTGTGGGGATTCCTCAAGGACCTAGAAATAGAAATTCCATTTGACCCAGCAATCCCATTACTGGGTATATATCTACTGTTTGCAATAGCAAAGACCTGGAATGAACCCAAATGCCCATCGATGATAGACTGGACTGGGAAAATGTGGCACATATACACCATAGAATATTATGCAGCAATCAAAAACGATGAGTTTGTGTCCTTTTTATGGACATGCATGAATCCGGAGAACATCATTCTCAGCAAACTGACACAAGAACAGAAAATGAAATACCGCATTTTTCTCATTCATAGGAGGGTGATGAATGATGAGAACACATGGACACAGGGAGGGGAGCACTACACACTGGGGTCTTTTGGTGGGAATAGGGGAGGGACAGCCGGAGGGGGGAGTTGGGGAGGGATAGCATGGGGAGAAATGCCAGATGTTGGTGAAGGGGAGGAATGCAGCAAATCACACTGCCACCTGTGTACCAATGCAACTATTTTGCACGTTCTGTACATGTACCCCAAAACCTAAAATGCAATAAAAAAAGTATTTCTGCCACTATTTGGTTAATGTTTGTTTTCTGGTGCAGGCATCCAGCTCTGTGAATAGAAGCATTCTGCTGGTTTCTGCTGCCTTGTATCCAGATGGAAGGATTGGGTGAGTGAATGGCAGGTGCTGATCCTGCTTACAGTCAGTAAGCACAATGGTAAGTGTATGAACTCCACTGGAAAGATGATCACTTATGGTTTATTTGGGGCCACTGTTCCAGGGGGAGTAGAAGCACTCTTCTGACTTGAGAGATTTTTGTGCTAGAAGGGCCACTGAGGGTCATCCAGGCCTATCACTTACCACCCCAAATTTATAGGTGAAGTCACTAGGGCCTGAGATCTGAAGCATGCATGTCATCCCAAATGAACCACAAATCCTAGGTCAGAGTTAACAGTAGTGGTAACAGAATGAGTCAGTGCAGGGTGACAAGATCATGTGTGGTAGCTATTTTGAATCAATACCCCGTAACGATCTTCTGCTGTTTGAAACACCTGTCAGAGTGCTGCGATTCAGCCTTGGGCAAAGTCCCAGCCTCTGAGGCTGTGGTGGGGTTCAGGGAGTACTACCCCAAAATATGGCACATTGGCATTGGAAGAAACAGCAGAAGCAAGAATACCTCTCTCACTTTCTCCTCATGCTTCTTTTCCTGAAGCAGGGCATGAAACTAAGCTGACTTTCCCCTGAAGCAAGTCAAAAGGTCCTTGTGTGAGAGGTTCTCACTCTTTATTGGAGGGGAGGCACATCTTTATTTCTGAAGACAAGGGGACACAGAAAGCCAAACAAATAGTCCTTCCTGAGTTCCCCCTTGTTTATCACTATTAGATCCTACTCCCTTTGTCCAATCACACTTCTCCACTACTATCTACTTCTCTATCAAACTTAGAACAAAAACAGCTTTCCCTATTTCTTTGGGTTTTTTTTTTTTTTTTTTTTTGATGGAGTCTTGCTCTGTCACCCAGGCTGGAGTGCAATGGCATGATCTTGGCTCACTGCAACCTCTACCTCCTGGGTTTCAGCAATTCTCCCATCACAGTGTCCCTAACACCTGGGATTTCAGGCACCTGCCATCATATCATTCCAGGATAATTTTTTAATTTTTGTAGAGATGAGGTTTCACCATATTGGCCAGGTTGGTCTCAAACTCCTGACCTCAGGTGATATGCCTGCCTTGGCCTCCCAAGGTGCTGGGATTAGAGACATGAGCCACTGCACCCAGCCTCTCTGGGTCTTTTTCCCTAATATCTCTTATGTTACATACAATTTAAATTAAGTAAGTTTGATGTTTCTCTTGTTAATCTGTATTTTACCATAGGTGCCTCAGCTATGACCCTAATGATGAGTGAGAAAAAAAATATTTTCTTCCCTGCAGCTGTTTGGCCAACTACCCTTTTTCTTGGATTGGCAGAAATCTGGCTTAATCTGGCTTCTCTAGTCCTCTGTCGCCTGGCCAGGAGGAAGACTTTGATCTAACTCCTTCTCCTGTTTGGAAGCAGACTTTCCTTTTCTATCTAAAGGCTGGTAGGCAGCTCCTCATGGATGAAGTGGTAATTCCAGAATGTCGCCATGTGATGGCTGTTGGGGTGGGAAGTGGGCTGGGAGGCTGTGCTGGCATAGACCTTGTGTAGAATTGAGAAGACAAGAACTGCCAGTGTGAGAATCAGGCGGGGGTCGGGAAGACAGCTTAGAGTGGCTAAGCGGAAGCCATATCCTCTTCAAGTTATCTCTTGATGGGTGTTAAAGGGAGAGAAGAGGCCAAGAAACCATGAGATTAAAAGGTGGAGGTGGGGGCATACAGATCCAAGCTGCTCTAGGGGAGCCTCAGAGGCATGTGCTGTGTGAGCATGCTTTTTCACTGTTCCTTCTGCAATGCGTTCCATCCAACTGCTATATACAGTAAAGGGGATGAAAGGTGGGAAAGGCACAGGGTGCATTGAATCCACATTTCAGCTGTGAATTCTCTAGAGGATGGCTAGCCATTGTATTTGTTTTGTTTTGTTTTGTTTTTAAAGAAAGAAAGAAAGAGAAAGAGAAAGGGGGAGAGAGAACAGGAGTCTTGCTCTATTGCCCAGGCTGGAATGCAATCTAAAAATAGGTATTAAAAACCTCTTTTATGCTGATAATTGTGCTTAACAGTGGAGACAGGAAGGAATAAGGGAAGAAAATAACAAACAGCCAACCAATATTTCATTTAAGTCTGTGAAATACTATGCAAATGATAGAGAGTGATTTACTTCCAATTATGTGGTCACTTTCAAAATAGATGTAATGTGATACTGAGAAAAGTATATGTTCTGTGGACCTGGGGTGAAGAATTCTGTAAATATTCACTGAGTTTACTTGTTCCAGGTCTGAGTTCTAATCATAGATGTCCCTGTTAATTTTCTATCTCATTGATCTGTCGAATATTAACAATGTGGTGTCAAAGTCTCCTGCTATTATTGTGCAGGAGTCCAAGTCTCTTTATAAGTCATTAAGAACTTATCTTATGTATCTGGGTGTTCCTATATTGGGTGCAGATACGTTTATGATCACTGACTCCTATTGTTGCATTGATCCTTTTTACCATTATGTAATGTCCTTCTTTGTTTCTTTTAGTCTTTGTTACTATTAAAGTCTATTTTGTCAGAGACAAGAGTTACAACTCCTGTTTTTTCCTTTTCTTTTTTGCTCTCCATTTGATTGGTGAGTCTTCCTCCAGTCCTTTGTTTTGAGTCTTTGTGTGTCCTTGCTTATGAGATGGATCTGGATACAGCGAACTGATGGGTTTTGACTTTTTATTCAATTTGCCTGTCTGTGTCTTTGATTGGGGCATTTAATCCATTTATATTTAGGATTAATATTGATATTTATGAGTTTAATATTGTCATTTAATGCTAGCTGGCTATTTTGCCCATTAGTTGATATAGATTCTTCATTATGGAGATACTCTACCTTTTGGTATATTTTTGGGATGACTGATACTGGTTGTTCCTTTCTATGTGTAATGCTTCTTTCAGAAGCTCTTGTAAAGCAGGCCTGGTGGTGATGAAATCTCTGAGTGCTTGTTTGTTTGTGAAAAATTTATTTTTCCTTCATTTATGAAGCTTAGTTTGGCCGGATTGAGATTCTGGGTTGAAAATTCTTTTCTTTGAGGATATTGAATATTGACCCCCACTCTCTTCTAGTTTGTAGGCTTTCTGCTGAGAGATCTGCTGTGAGTCTGATAGACTTCCCTTTATGGATAACCTGACCTTCCTCTCCAGCTGCCCTTAGAATTTTCTCCTTTATTTCAACCCTGGTGAATCTAATGATTTTGTGTCTTGGGGTTGCTCTACTTGAGGAATATCTTTGTGGTGGTCTCTGTATTACCTGAGTTGAGTATTGTCCTGCCTTACTAGGTTAGGAAAGTTTTCCTGAATAATATCCTGAAGAATATTTTCCAGCTTCGATTCATTCTCTTCATGACATTCAAGTAATGTAGATTAGTCTTTTCACATAGTCCCATATTTCTTGGAGACTTTGCTCCTTCCTTTTAACTCTTTCTTCTCTAATCTTGTCTTCTCATTTCATTTCATTGAGTTGGTCTTCAACCTCTGATATCCTTTCTTCTGCTTGATCAATTCAACTGTTAAAACCTGTGCACACTTCGCAGCGTTCTCGTATTGTATTCTTCAGTTCCATTAATTCACTTATATTCCTCTCTAAATTGTCTATTCTTGTTAGGATTTTGTCAAACCTGTTTTCAGCGTTCTTAGTTTCTTTACATTGGGCTAGAACATGTTCTTTTAACTCACATATGTTTCTTATTATCCACCTTCTGAAGCCTAATTCTGTTAATTGAATGCACTCGTTCTTCATCAGGCCTTGTTCCCCTGTTGATGAAGAACTGTGATCCCCTGTAGAGGGAGAGATATTCTGATTTTTGGTATTCTCAGCCTTTTTACGCTGTTTTTTTCCCATAATTGTAAATTTATCCACCTGTAGTCTTTGTATTTACTGACTTTCAAATTAGGTCTCTGAGTGGATGTCCACCTTGTTGATTCCCAGCACCAGAATCTGAGCAACCCACTGCACCAGCTAAAACAGTGGCATTAAGCTTTGTGGTGCTTTTCTGTCTTGGAATCTCCAGTCTGGCTTCCCTCTTGAGTTCCTTTTTCAATCAGCTGAATGGGTGACTCTGCCTTCCCAGAGCTCCAAATGTTGACCAAAAGGGGACCCAGTCCCATTTACTCTGCACCAAGAACCACAGTGCTGGCCACAAGAGTCATGCTGGTGACTGGTGGGGCTCCTCTGCTGGGAATCTCCTGGTCCATGAGCAAAAAAAAATTCATCTGAAAGTGTGGCATCCTCTCGTTCACTGCACTTTCACTGGGAGCTACAATCCTGAGTAATTGGCCATCTTGGATCTCTCTCTGCCATTGTATTTGTTGATGCAGCTGCCTCTCTCCTGAGATCTGTAAAAAGACTTTTTTTTAAACAAAAAGTAAAATCATGACACACAAATGTAAAATGAACACATGTCAAAGATTATATTTAATTCATTAATTAATGAGGGAATCAGTAAGATGCTGCAGTCAGTCCAAAGGAGAATGAAAAATGCCATACAGAGCTAGGACAATAGATAGCCACTAGACAGTTTGTTCACATGTCCATGGGACAAGGATAGTTTGCATTCCATGGGTCTTCTACAACTTACTAACGAAGTAATGTATAGGTCTCCTCCTTCCTTTTTGGCCTGAGTGTGTTGCTGACCATTCATGGGTCAGCCCAGACCTGGACTTCAATATTCCTGCGAAATGTGGCAACTGCAGTAACTGACTGAAATCAGTAAACACACGATTTCTCCCTCTGTTTGCTGGTCTGTGTTCTTGTCTAGAAAATTGTTTTCCTCTTCAAGAATAAGCTGTTAAAGAGCTACAAGACAATGAAAGGCAGAGAGAACTGGGATGTGAAGGCTTTTCCATTTTACCATCTTTCACAGATCCATGTTGCAGCTGGGAGCAGAGGGAAACCTGGACATTCACTTCACCAAAATGAGACAGCTACAGCAGGAGACAGGCTAAGGTGACTGTGGACAGATCAATGTGCCGGATGCCCTGGTGTACATGTGAGGAAGAAGCAGGAGCTGGGAAGAGAGAGGAAAAGGATATAATAGATAGGTGAATAAACAAATAGGAGCTCAAAGGGAGCATAGAAGAGGTGAGGGAGGAACTTTATTTGCACATTCACTCTTCAGTTCATTTCCTCATTCATTCTCTGAACAATGAATCTGTCTCTGTGATGGATCTTTGAGCATAAAGACTAAATTAGCTGCACAAAGACCCTGATCACTAACATCTTAGTGGGAAAGACACACTGCGTATTAAAGTGAGTAATCACCACCTCCCCACCATGTTTATATCCTAATCCCTGGAACATGTGAACATTATCATATATGGTAAAATGGGCTTTGCAGATGTAATTAAGTTCAGGATCTTGAGATGGAGAGATTATTCTGCATTGGCCTAATGTAATTGCAGGGTTTTTTATAAGAAGGACAGGTGATCAGCATAGGAGAAGACCATGTGAGGACGAAAGTAAAGGTGGAAGTGATGCAGCTACAAACTGAGGAATACTGGCAGCTCTGGGAACTGGAAGAGGCAAGCAACAGATTCTCTGCAGGAGGCTTCCAAAGGAACTAGCCCTCTGATACCTTGCTTTTAGCCTTGAGAGACCCATTTTGGACTTCTGACTACCAGGACTGTAAGAAAATAGATTTGTGTTGTTTGAAGCCACTGAGTTTGTGGTAATTTGCTACAGGAAACTAATATACATTGTTGAACAATTGCATGGTCACATGATTGCAATGTAGAGTGTTTTGATGAAGGAAATTAAGGTAGCTGGGGAGCTGATGACAGGTGTGCTGGAGGAAGAGGTTTCCTGTGGAGAGCTAAGGCTTGAAGGTCACCCATGGAGTGGTGGATTGAGAAGGTGGCAGTTTCAAAGCATACACCATGTAAGAGAAGGACCCTGCAGAAGTCTCAAAACAATGCTTTCTTGCTTCTCCCTGGGGGAAGATGGAGGCTGGTGGCAGGGGCATTAATGTGTGGTCATGGTGGTCTGTGTTATGGGATGAAAATGCAAAGGAGATGGACTCCCAAGACTTTTGGGAGGCATTTATGGGAAGACTGGTGCTATATAAATCCAAGGCAGTCTTTTCAGACAGAAGGCTTGATGCCATTAATTAGGCAGCTTGTATGAGTGGCACCATGAAACTGGCTGGTGGTTTTCTTGTGAAAATAGACTCAAACTCCCTTCTCTTCACGTCATTAGGAGATGTGAATTTAGAGGTCTCCATATTGCCTGACAAAGTCTGCTTTTAACTGGATACATTTAAGAAAATTACCATGGCATTCTCTTGAACTTTGCCTAAAATTCCCTTTAACGGTCTACAAAGAGTTTTGCTCATCTATACATTCTTAAAGGTCACAAAATTAGAAGTTTAGCAGCCACATGCCAACTGCACACAGCATTTGAAGTCTTTGACACAGATTATTCCAGAAGTCACAATTGGCCAAGCTGCACTTCTTGTGACACTTAGTAGCCTGCACACCCATCTGTTGGCTTGTAACCATGTATCTTTTTGTCCAGCCAGCTGAGGTACTTGGTTTCTGGGTTTTTTTTGTTTGTTTGTTTGCTTTTTAATGCTCAGACATTCTCCTGTGGTGAATATTTGTGAGCCAGATTATTTGGCAGGAGGCTTTGATGCCATGGCCAAATGGGAAGCCCAGAGTCAGCATCTTTTTAAAGCTGACTCTTACTTGCCAGATCCTCTTTCTGCCCACATACCACCCCTCCGACCCCATACCAGGCCCAGTGACTGTTGCACCTTCTGGGCTTGTTGCTGCCTGGGAGTGGGCTTCTCCCTGGGTATGGTATGTAGGAGTTTTCTTTACATTTCCATTTCTTATCAGCTTCCATTACAACTGATGCAGGACAGGCAAGACCCCAAAATGGGGCTTAGCCCAGGGGGATTCTTGGCTTTGCACAGGAGAGAATTCAAGCGCAAGTGGTGGTGTTAGACAGCAACTTTTATTGAAACGGCAGCAGTGGTACCACTCCCTGTGGAGCAGGTGTACCCCATAGGCAGTGTGCCCAGAGTAGCAGCTCAGGGGCAGGCCAGCAGTCACATTTGTACCTACTTTTAAAGACATGCAAGTTAAAAGGCAATTTATGCACACATTACTAGGAAAAAGGTGGTAACTTCCAGGTCATTGGGTCATTGCCATGGAAAGGCGTGGAAATTCCTTGTTGTTGCCATGGTGATGGTAAACTGACATGACATACTGGTGGGCATGTCTTATGGAAAGCTGCTTCTGCCCCGGCCATGTTTTAGCTAGTTCTCAATTTGGTCCAGTGTCCGAGCCCTGCCTCTGGAGTTGAGTCCTGCCTTCTACCTCACTATCTTGGTTCTATTTGAGGATGCCCTTAAAAGCTGTATCTATTCTCACAGTGAATTAGGTTCCTTGGTGGGTGAATTTTGGATGATGTATAACGCAGTACAGTGGAAAAGTCCAGAATTGAGGGATGCAGGCTAATATGAAAGACTCATAGTTTTGGGGGCTCTCTGCTGAAAGACTCATGCAGGGGCAGAAAGAGTTCGCCTTGCCTGTGCTGTGGGAAGTTTGCTGTAAACATTCTGATAACCATTTAACTTTAGACCCTTTTAGTACCAGTGTCATGCCCTGCAGTGTTCACTAAGCACCCACAGGAATCTGCTCTCTGTGACCTCCTCATATTATGAGCTAGAGTTGTGCAAGCTTTATTCATAGCCAGGTCTCCTCTCTCATTGTTGGCCTGAATGTGTTGCTGATCATTCATGGGTCAGCCCTGACCTGGATGTCAACACTCCTGAGAAATGTGGCAACTGCAATAATTAACTGAAATCAGTAAACACAATTTCTCCCTCTGTTCGTTGGTCCATGTTCTTGTCTAGAGAGTTGTTTTATTCTCCAAGAATAAGAAGGTGGAATAGATTTTTCCACATTTTGTTCCCCTCACCCCAGTGATAATGAGGCACCAGGAGGAAAGTTTCTGACCTTCTGCAGGTATTTATGTTCTGCTTCACATCATCATAATATTTGTTCATTTAGTGTAGGGGAAGCTTACATGAAGCTTGTTGGAAATAGGTCATCCTCTGAAACCTGGGTTTGTTGGACCTCACATATAGAAATGATGTCTTGGTAACTCTAGTTCTCTTGAGCATGTGTACTGTGGTTAAGGAGGCACAAGGGCACAAGGAATTTAGTATCCTGAGGATCTGAAAGCCTTCTGTAGAATCAGTGTACATGGGAGAAGATCCAAGATTGCCAATTAGGAGCAACTCAGGATTGCAGCGTCCAGTGAAAACACAGAGGGTAAGTGGACACTGCATTTCCAGATGGATTTTTATTGCTCACAGACCAGGTGATTCCCAGGAAGAGGAGCCCCACAGGTTGCCAGTGCAGCTGTTTTGGCTGGTGTGGCTGTTTTGCTGGTGTGCTGGCGTGGTGGTTCTCCATACAGAATACACTGACCTGGGTGCCCTTTTAGCTGGTGATTGGAGCTCCAGGAAGCCAGAGTTACCCATTCATCTGATTAAAAAGGGGACTGAAACAGGGAGCCAGGCCAGGAGATTCCTGGGCAAAATAGCACCATGAATCTCAGTGCCGCTGTTTCAGCTAGCGCAGTGGGTCACCACACGGGAAATCACACAGATCCCAGTGCCTTTTCAACAGGTGACTGGAACACCTGGGAGAGAGTTGACAGTTCAATTTTAAAAAAAAGGCTCTGAGGCAGGGAGCCAGGTGATCAGGCTCGGCAGGCCCCACCCCCACAAGAAAAAACAGAAATTGGAAATGCTCTGGGTTGAGAGTTTCACAGCAAGCACAGCTGAAACCGGGATGGTCCAGCTCTGTGGGGAGGGCCGTCCACCATTCCTGAGGCACTCCACTGCTACGAAGGTAGTCCACCATTGCTGATGCAGCCCGCCATTGCCGAGGCAACCCACCTTTACAGAGAGAGTCCGCCATTACAGAGGCAGTTCTAACTACACCTATATAAACAGGACTGCAGGGAAGTTCACATGGCAGCTGAGTGAAGCCCACAGCAGCTGAGCAAAGCCTCTGAAGGCAGACAGTCACTAGGCTGCCCCCTTGCTGTGCAGGGCAGCCCTGAAAAAAAGGCAGCAGCAAAATGGAAACTCATAAATAAAGCCCTGACTCCCTGGGACAGACCACCTGGGGAAAAAAAAGGGGTTTATAAGTTCTGCTGCACCAGACTTAAGCGTACCTGCCCAGCAGCTCTGAATGAACAATGGAGCTCACAGCTCAGCACTTGAGATCCTATAAACAACAGACTGTCTCCTCAAGCAGCTCCCTGACCCCTGTATATCCAAAGAGTCACCTCATAAAGGAGAGATCAGACTGACATTTGGCAAGTATCCTTCTGGGACAAAGATAGCAGAAGAAGAAACTGGAAGCCACCCTAACTGTTCTGCAGCTGCTGCAGGTGATCCCCGGGTAAGAAGGGCCTGGAGTGGACCTCAGCAGTCCTACAGCAGAGGGGGCTAGACTGTTAGAAGGAAAACTAAGAAACAGAAATAACTTCATCATCAACAATCTGGATGTCCATTCAGAGACCCAATCTGAAAGTCAGCAACTACACAGACGACAGGTGGATAATTCAACAAAGATGGGAAGAAACCAGTGCAAAAAGGATGGAAACACCTGAAACCAGAACACCTCTCCTCCTACAAGAAATCACAACTCCTCACCAGCAAGGCAACAAGGCTGGATGGAGAATGAGTGTGATGGAATGACAGAATCAGGCTTCAGAAGGTAGGTAATAAGAAACTTCTATGAGCTAAAAGAACATGTTCTAACCCAATGCAAAGAAACTACGAACGTTGAAAAAAGATTTGACGAAATGCTAATGAGAATAGACAACTTAGAGAGGAATATGAGTCAATTGCTGGAGCCGAGAAACACAACACGAGTACTTTGTAAAGCATGCACAAGTTTCAACAGCTGAATTGACAAAGCAGAAGAAAGGATATCAGAGGTCAAAGATCAACTCAATGAAATAAAAAGAGAAGGCAAGATTAGAGAAAAAAGCACAAAAAGGAATGAACAAAATCTCCAAGAAATATGGGACTGTGTGAAAAGACCTAATCTACGTTTGATAGGTGTACCTGAATGTGATGAAGAGAATGAATCCAAGCTGGAAAATACTCTTCAGGATATTTTCCAGAAAAACGTCCCCAACCTAGCAAGGCAGGCCAATATTCAAGTCCAGGAAATACAGAACACCACAAAGATATTCCTCAAGAAGAGCAACCCCAAGACACATAATCGTCAGATTCACCAGGGTTGAAATAATGGAGAAAATGCTAAGGGCAGCCAGAGAGAAAGGTCGGGGTACCCACAAAGGGAAGCCCATCAGACTCACAGCAGATCTCTCAGCAGAAACACTACAAGCCAGAAGAGAGTGGGGGCCAATATTTAACATCCTTAAAGAAAAGAACTTTCAACGCAGAATTTCATATCCAGCCAAACTAAGCTTCATAAGTGAAGGAAAAATAAAATCCTTTGTGATCAAGCAAGTACTCAGAGATTTCGTCACCACCAGGCCTGCTTTACAAGAGTTCCTGAAAGAAGCACTACACATAGAAAGGAACAACTAGTACCAGCCAAAAACATACCAAAACATACCAAATGGTAAAGAGCATCAAAACAATGAAGAATCTGTATCAACTAATGGGCAAAACAGCCAGCTAAAATCAAATGGCAGTATCAAATTCACACATAACAATATTAACCCTAAATATAAATAGGCTAAATGCCCCAATCAAAAGACACAGGCTGGCAAATTGGATAAAAAGCCAAAACCCATCAGTGTGCTGTATCCAGGAAACCCATCTCACATGCAAGGATACACAAAGGCTCAAATTAAAGGGATGGAGGAAGATTTACCAAGCAAATGGAGAGCAAAAAAAGAATGCAGGAGTTGCAATTCTCACCTCTGATAAAATAGACTTTAAAGCAACAAAGATCAAAAGAGACAAAGAAGGACATTACATGATGGTAAAAGGATCAATGCAACAAGAAGAGCTAACAATCCTAAATATATACGAACCCAATACAGGAGCACCCAGATACATAAGGCAAGTTCTTAGTGACTTACAGAGACTTAGACTCCCACACAATAATAGTAAGAGACTTTAACACCCCATTATCAATATTAGACAGATCAACGAGACAGAAAATTAATGAGGATATTCAGGACTTGAACTCAGACCTGGGACAAGGAAACCTGATAGACATTTACAGAACTCTCCACCCCAAATCCACAGAATATACATTCATCTCAGCACCACATCACACCTACTCTTAAAACTGACCACATAATTGGAAGTAAATCACTCCTCAGCAAATGCAAAAGAACGGAAACCATAACAAACAGTCTCTCAGACCATAGTGCAATCAAGTTAGAACTCAGAATTCAGAAACTAACTCAGAATCACAAAGCTCCATCGAAACTGAACAACTGGCTCTTAAATGTTGACTGGATAAACAATGAAATGAAGGCAGAAATAAAAATGTTCTTTGAAACCAACAAGAATGAAGACACAACATACCAGAATCTCTGGGACACATTTAAAGCAGTCTCTAGAGGAAAATATATAACAATAAGTGCCCACATCAGAAGCAAGGAGAGATCTAAAATTGACACCCTATTGTCAGAATTGAAAGAGCTAGAGGAGCAAGATCAACAAAACTCAAAACCTAGCAGAAGACAAGAAATAACTAAGATCAGAGCAGAACTGAAGGAGATAGAGACACGAAAAGCCCTTCAAAAAATCAATAAATCTAGGATTTGGTTTTTGGAAAAGATCAACAAAATAGACAGACCACTAGCCAAATGGTTAATAAAAAAGAAAAGAGAGAATAACCAAATAGATGCAATAAAAAATGAAAAAGGGGATATTACCACAGATTCCACAGAAATTCAAACCATCTTCAGAAATTATTACAAACAACTCTATGCACATAAACTAGTAAACCTGGAAGAAATAGATAAATTTCTGGACACTTGCCTCCTCCCAAGCCTAAACCAGGAAGAAGTCAAAGCCCTGAATAGACCAATAACAAGATCTGAAGTTGAGGCAGCAATTAAGAGCCTACCACACAAAAAAAGCCCAGGTCCAGATGGGTTCACAGCCAAATTCTACCAGTTACACTAAGAGGAGCTGGTACCATTCCTTCTGAAACTATTGCAAATAATCCAAAAAGAGGGAATCCTTCCCAGATCATTTTATAAGACCAACATCATCCTGATACCAAAACCTGGCAGAGACTCAACAAGAAAAGAAAACTTCAGGCCAATATCTATGATGAACATAGATGCAAAAATCTTCAATAAAATACTGGCAAGCCAATTGCAACAGCACATCAAAAAGCTTATCCACCATGATCAAGTAGGTTTCATCCCAGGGATGCAAGGCTGGTTCAACATATGCAAATCTATAAACATAATTCACCATATAAACAGAACCAAAGACAAAAACCACATGATTATCTCAATTGATGCAGAGAAGGCCTTTGACAAAATTCAACAGCCCTTTATGCTAAAAACCCTCAATAAACTAGGTATTGATGGAACATATCTCAAAATAGTAAAAGCTATATAACAAATAGCGAATATCACACTGAATGGGCAAAAACTGGAAGCATTCCCTTTGAAATCTGGCACTAGACAAGGATGCCCTCTCTCACCACTGCTATTCAATATAGTACTGGAAGTTCTAGCCAGAGCAATCAGGCAAGAAAAAGAAATAAAGGGTATTCAAATAGGAAAGGTGGAAGCCAAATTGTCTCTATTTGCAGATGACATGATTGTATATCTAGACAACCCCATCGTCTCATCCCATCAGTTGAAACTGATAAGCAACTTCAGCAAAGTCTCAGGATAAAAAATCAATGTGCAAAAATCACAAGCATTCCTATACACCAATAACAGACTGAAAGAGAGCCAAATCAAGAACGAACTGCCATTCACAATTGCTACCAAGAGAATAAAATACCTAGGAATACAACTAAAAAGGAATGTAAAGGACCTCTTCAAGGAGAACTACAAGCCACTGCTCAATGAAATAAGAGAGGACACAAACAGATGGAGAAACATTCCATGTTCATGGTTAGGAAGAATCAATACTGTGAAAATGGCCATACTGCCCAAAGTAATTTACAGATTCAACACTATCCCCATCAAGCTACCAATGACCTTCTTCACAGAACTGGAAGATACCACCTTAAACTTCATATGGAACCAAAAGAGAGCCCACATAGCCAAGTCAATTTTAAGCCAAAAAACAAAAACAAAAAAACACCACACAGCAGGAGGCATCACACTACCAGACTTCAAACTATATTACAAGGCTACAGTAATCAAAACAGTGTGGTACTGGTACGAAAACAGAGATATAGATCAATGGAACAGAACAGAGGCCTCAGAGGCACCACAACATATCTATAACCATCTGATCTTTGACAAGCTTGACAAAAACAAACAATGGGGAAAGGATTCCCTGTTTAATAAAGGGTGTTGGGAAAACTGGCTAGCCATTTGCAGAAAGCAGAAACTGGACCCCTTCCTGACACCTTACACTAAAATTAACTCCAGATGGATTAAAGACTTAAACATAAGACCTAATACCATAGAAACCCTAGAAGAAAATCTAGGCAAAACCAATCAGGACATAGGCATAGGGAAGGACTTCATGACCAAAACACCAAAAGCATTGGCAACAAAAGCCAAAATAGACAAATGGGAACTAATCAAACTCCACAGCTTCTGCACGGCAAAAGAAACAGTCACTAGAGTGGATCGGCAACCAACAGAATGGGAAAAAATGTATGTAGTTTACCCATCTGACAAAGGGCTGATATCCAGAATTTACAAAGAACTCAAACAGATTGTACAAGAAAAAAAACAAACAAGCCCATTCAAAAATGGGCAAAGGACATGAACAGACACTTTACAAAAGAAGACATACATGAGGCCAACAAACATATACAAAAATGCTCATCATCACTGGTCATTAGAGAAATGCAAATCAAAACTACATTGAGATACCATCTCACGCCAGTTAGAATGGAGTTTATTTAAAAATCTGGAGACAGCAGATGCTGGCGAGGATGTGAAGAAATAGGAACACTTTTACACTGTTGGTGGCAGTGTAAATTAGTTGAACCATTTTGGAAGACACTGTGGTGATTCTTCAAGGACCTGGAAATAGAAATTCCATTTGACCCAGCAATCCCATTACTGGGTATATATCCAAAGGATTATATATCGTTCTACTATAAGGACACATGCACACAAATGTTCATTGCAGCACAGTTTACAATTGTAAAGATCTGGAACCAACCCAAATGCCCATCAATGATAGACTGGACAGGGAACATGTGGCACATATACACCATGGAATATTATGCAGCAATCAAAAATGATGAGTTCGTGTGCTTTGAGGGACATGGATGAACCTGGAAACCATCATTCTCAGCAAACTGACAGAAGAACAGAAAATCAAACACCCCATGTTCTCACTCATAGGTGGGTGATGAACAATGAGAACACATGGAGACAGTGAGTGGAGCACTACACACTGGGGTCTGTTGGGGGGAAATAGGGGAGGGACAGCAGGGGTTGGGGAGTTGGGGAGAGATAGCATGGGGAGAAATGCCAGATATAGGTGAGGGGGAGGAAGGCAGCAAATCACACTGCCACGTGTGTACCTATGCAACAGTCTTGTGTGTTCTTCACATGTACCCCAAAACCCAAAATGCAATAAAAAAAGATAATGAGACCCAGTCTCTTTAAAAAAAAAGACAATTCATTGTTATTAGGGTGAATACTGCTTACCTGTTTATTAGCCCTTTTTATTCATTTTTTGGCATGAATTACCTCATCCTGTTGTTTGCCTACTTTTCTATTGGAAGAATTGTCATCTCTTAATGATTTGTAAAAGCAATTGCATTATCAGTTATACCAATCCTTTCATATATGTAGAAAAAATGTTTAAGTTGGTCATCTGGCTTTTATTGAATTTCAAATTTTAAATATATTTAAAAGCTAAAAAAAAAAGAATCAGTGTACATATTGTTTTATAAATAGGGAGTATTCTTGGGGTTCAGTTGTTTGCAAAGAAAGTGAGCTCCTTAAGATTTATAGCCCAGCTCACAGTAACTGGATGACCCAAATCAAGGGTATACATTAGGAAACAGAGTCCTGGAGGGTTCAACCGACAGTGTCGTTTTGTGGCCTCAAAGAGTTTCGTGCCTTTGACAGAAGGTCTGTCTGGTTTAGGAAGTCAGATGACTTCCATGTAGTCACAGGAAGAGCCCATGTGTCTACAGCTGTGGGCTGGAAAACAGATGTGAGATGCTGTCCTCTTCAAGGCCTTGTCTACATGCCCCACTTCCAGACAGGAACAGCCAGGTTTCCGTTAGGCTGCAAATAATGAAAAACCTGAATAGCAGAGGTTTAAAAAACATGGGGTTTGCTTGTCCTACCTGAAAGAAACCTGAAAGTTGGAAGTCCAGGGCTGGGTCAGAGGTTCAGGGATGCTGGGGAAGAGGCATAGATGGCTTTTTTTTGGCCTTTTCCCCAGAGAAAAACAGAATCAATCAGAAGGAGCTGATGCAGGCAGGGTGGGTTGGGTAGGCTGTGAGTCTGGCACTTTCTTTTGCTGGTGTGGGAATGGGTTCCAGAAGGGCTTCTCTCTGCCACCTTGCTCTGCTGCTCAGGCACTCATTGCCAAGAAGTCACACTGGAATCCCCATACTTGGATGGGGCAGTTCCAAGGCACATAGAACCTTTGGTGGGACTCATACACCCTGAACCCCTGTGAGTTCCTCAGTCACTCAGGTCAAAAACTCCAATATTGTCCCTTTTAACACAGTCATCACCCAGTACCCTGTTACACACTCAAATGCACCTGGGGCAGTCCTTGACCTTATGGGGCCCACTTTTTTTTTTCTTGAAAACAACACAGATGTTGAGATGGTTACAAAGGAGGATCCAGAATCCAGCCTTGAGGAGTTTGACATAAGAAAAGATGTCTCTGAGTAGGGCGGAGGGGTGCTCAGAGGGATGTAGGGTCCTGGGAAATGTCTGTGCCTCAAAGGGCACCCCATCTTCATACCCTGTCTTTTCCCTGCTTTTATTTGCTTTGCTTTGAAAAATCTGTGATTCCTTTTCTTTGCTCTCACCTCTTCCTCGGGCCCTTTGGTTAAGGGCAGTCTGAGTTACTGCATGTGGCTATGCCCCAGCTTTCTGCTTTACCTGGTGACAAAGGAGAAGCCCACACCAATTTAACAAGGCTCGCATTTTAGAGCAGACAAAATCTTAGACCCAGAAGCCAAGTGTGCAGAAAATGCATGTTGGCTTCTCTTTAGCATAATCTAATTTCCCAGGCTCCATTCTACCTGGGTAGAGGAACATTATTCTTGGTTAGCTGAAGCCCCCTTCCTGCAGATGTGTCTAATGCTGGGGGCTGGCACTGCTCCCCTTGGGGGGTGGGAGATGCTCTCCTTTCTGTTCTTGGGCTGTCAGAGCCTGCTGTTCACTGCTGTTGTCTCTTGTTCTCATGCCACCGCAGCTCTGCTTCAATCCTACTTTCTCCAGGCCACCGCCACTCACTTGGACCTCCCATGAAGCTCTTGGGAGCACCCACCCATCCTGGAGGGAACCCATGTGAAATTGGTTCTGGCTTGTTGATTCTGAATCACCAAATAGGCATTTCGTAGCCTGCCTCTCCAAGGGAACTTCAGGGTTTTGCTTCTGCTCTGGCCTTTGCCTGAGGCTATCTTCCCACACAAGCTGCACAATGTGGGAATGGAGCCCACTTCATGGGCACAGGTGGCCCCTCCCAGGACATTGTAGCCTCTGCACACCCCTGCACCCCACTCAGGAGGCCTCTGTGCTGCTGAGGCCAAAGATTTACTTTCAAAGGCCAAATATTCTTCCTGAGCCCTGGTCTTAACCTGGGGCTGAAGCTTTGCTCTAAAAGGTAAAGGTGAAGGCCTCCATTTTCCTCTGTTCTCTGCAAATAGCCTTTGGCTGAAGTGGGGAGCAGAAAATAAATGACCAAGTTATGTGACCTGGGAGAGGGAGAAGAGCCCAGTCAACAGCTCAAGAAATTCTGCCATGTCTACTTAAAGGGAAGAAGGGAGAAAGGAGGATAAAGAGAGATTTTTTCCTTTTAATACAATGCAGATTAAATTTCAGATTAGTCTTCTTTTCTACATTTAGGTTCTTTATGTGGCAGAAAATTCCAAAAAAAAAAAAAAAAGGCAATTCCAAAATATATTAGTAAAAATGAACTCACTTCTCATACTCTTGGGGTTTCTTTGAAATGTTCAGAAGTTAAGAAACTTTGTTAGATTATTTTACTTAATTTTAAAAAAAGAGCCTATCAAGGAGTTTTTCAAAACTTTTTAGGTATATAAACACCCTATTTCGGAAACCACCATATTTTGCACTTTCACTTCCCACCTACACCAGCTTAGTAACAAGAAAGTGTCTGAAACAAGGTGCAAAATCAAAGTTCTCAGAAATACGCTTGGGACCTGTCATTCCGCAGCATCTGCTTGGCTGCTCTTTCAATTCGGAGTGTCCTTAGCCTGTGCCCCTTTTGAACTCCTGCCCTTTGTCTGCAGACCAACTTTAGCACAGTCTCCCAGTGTTACCTGGCAGCGTCCTCCTCCCTGGAGCAGGAGAAGCAGCTCTTTCTCTTGTGTTCCATCATCCATTATGGCTGCTCTCACACTGGATTAGGAAGATTTGGTCACCTGAGTGCCTCCTTCCTCTGTGCTGTTGGACTCTGTGGTTTACATACTCCTAGATTCTGTTTTTTACATAATCCTAAATTTTCAACCTGAGAAATCTGAAACCATCCCCTAACCTTACCTGCTTATATGTTGTAAAACGTGATATCCCAGTGGTAGATTCTTTGGGTCCTAGGCATCTAGACTTGCACGAGTCTCATGTCAGTTTCATGTGCTTACAACGGGAATAACAGAGAGGGACACAGCTGTGAGTTTTTCCCAATGGCCAGTGAGTGCTTCATTCCCTGGATCATGTTTTATCGATTTCTCTATCCCCAGGGCTAGCACAGTTTGGGCCTGGGGTGATATGGGTTGAATTGCATACCTGCAATATGTTGAACTCTTAACCCTTGTACCTCCAAATGTGACATTATTTGGAGCAGAGTCTTTATAGAGGCAATCAGGGTAAAAAGAGGTCTTTAGGATAGGTCCTAATTCAATATGACTGGTGTCCTTATCCAGAGGAAAAATCTGGACACGGAGCTGGATGCATTCAGGGAGAATGCCATGTGCAGATGAAAGCAGAGATCAGAGTGATGCATTTCCAAGCCCCACAGAGTGCTGAAGATGGGGAGCAACTCACCAGAAGCCAGGAGAGCGGTATAAATGATTTCTCCTCATGCCCCTTAGAAGGTACCAACCCTGCTGATGCCTTGACTCTGATCCTCAAGGATGTGGGGTAGCTGTGTGAAAAGCTGCATGAGACTTCTTCAAAAAGTTTATAGAAAATGCCTATTATAAAGAAACTATGCTGGATTTCAAATTTTTGGCACAAAATTAATTTGTACTAACTTTTTATAACATGTTAATACAGAATCTAGTTTGAAGCACTATGAAGGATAATACATGAGTTTGAAAAGAGCCCCTATCAGAGCAATGTGAATTTCTGCTAGAATTGAAGTAAGAATAAACATCAAATTTATAGTGAAGCTTGAGAGGAAGTATGGTGAAATTATTGATGCTTTGTGTAAAGCTCATGGGGACAATACCCCCTTCCTCCAAATCAGCAGTTTACAAATAGATAACTTCTTTTAAGAAGTGAGAATTGAGGCTGAGCACAGTGGCTAACACCTATAATCCCAACACTTTGGGAGGCTGGGGCAGATGGATCACTTGAGATCAGAAATTCGAGACCAAACTTGTCAACAAGGTTAAACCCTATCGCTACTAAAAATACAAAACAAATTAGCCAGGTGTGATGGCAGGGACCTGTAATCCCAGCTACTCTGGAGGCTGAGGAAGGAGAATCATTTGAACTTGGGAGGCAGAGGTTGCAGTGAGCTGAGGTCGTGGCACTGCACTCCAGCCTGGGTGATGGAGCAAGACTCTGTCGCAAAAAAAGAGAAAGGGAGAAGTTGATGTTGAAGATGAAGGCTGCAGTGGCAGACCATTCACGTCAGTTTTCAAGGAAAAAATTAACCATGCCCTAACTGAAGAGACCTGATGATTAACAGACATTTTAATTGGTTCAGTTTATGCAATTCTGACTGAAAAATTAAAGTTAAGTAAGTTTTCTGCCCCATGGGTGCCAAAACCATTGCACCCAGACCAGCTGCAGATAAGAACAGATCTTTCAATGAAAATTTTAAACAAATAGTATGAGATCCCAAATGATTTATTCAAATAATTGTAACAAGAGATGAAACATGGCTTTACAGGTTTTTGAAGACAAATCACAATCAAAGCAATGGCTGCCAAGAGGTGGACATTTTCCAGTCAAAGGAGAAGTGGACCAGCCAAAGCGGAAGTAGACCAGTCAAGGGTACAGGTCATGGCAACAGGTTTTTGGGATGCTCAAGGCATTTTGCTGTTGACTGTCTGTAGAGCCAAAGAATGTGACATCTGTTTATTATGAGAGTGTTTTGAGAAAGTTTGCCAAAGCTTTAGCAGAAAAATGCCACTGAAAGCTTCAGCGAAGAGTCCCTCTCCACTCTGACAATGATTCTGCTTATTCTTCTCATTAAATAAGAGCAATTTTGTGAATTTCATAGAAAATCACTGGATATCCAACTTGCAGTTCTGATTTTGCTTCTTCTGAGTTCTTTTTGTTTCCTAATTTAAAAAAAAGGGCACCCATTTTCTTTAGTTAATAATGTAAAAAGACTGTACTGATAAGGTTAAATTCTCAGGACCCTCAATTTCTTAGGGATTGACTAAATTGGTGGTATCATCACTTACAAAAATGTCTTGAACTTGATGGAGCTTGTCTTGAGTAGTAAAGTTTATAGAGCTTATAGTTTTTATTTTTGTCTTTTGATTCCATTTTTCATGAACTTTCTAAAGTCCTCTTGTACTTCTATGAAATACCACTCATAGGCAGGTGAGGAAAAATGAGAACACATGGTCACAGGGAAGGGAGTACTACACACTGGGGTCTATTGGGGGGAATGGGAGGGACAGCTGGAGGGGAGCTGGGGAGGGATAGACTGGGGAGAAATGCCAAATGTGGGTGAAGGGGAGGAAGGCAGCAAGACACACTGCCATATGTGTACCTATGCAACTATCTTGCATGTTCTGCACATGTACCCCAAAACCTAAAATGCAATTAAAAAATGGGAGGAAATAGCAAATGAGAAATTATTCTCATAGTTTATGGCATGTCTTAACATGAAGTTACTTTTTTATTCTTTTAGGAAGATATTTTCTCTTTCAGGGAAAATTAACTAAGAAACATAGATCCTGAGTTATATTGGAAAATCTCTCCCCTATTCTGACTATCTGACTTTGTTCTGAGCTCCCAAGCTATGACAGTGACACTTGAGTTGGATGAAAGAGGGGAGGGGCTCACATCTACATGGTTGAAGACCAAGGCAGAATCTCACACCCAAGTCTTGATTTTTCATGCTGCTTAGCTGTGTTCACACTACTTTTTGTGCTTGTGTTCAGATCTGAATGAAACCGATGGCTGTTAGAGAAGCTCTTGTCATCTAACTCTCTGTTCCTCTATCAAGTAATACCATAAATGATGGTATTCATAGAAACATTTCATGTTTGAGAGGTGTTAGAAGTTGAATTGTCTTCCTTCAGAAACTGTTGAATTCCGAACCCTTTATATCTGTGAATGTGACTTTATTTAGATGTAGGTAAGGTCTTTGCAGATGATCAAGTTAAGATAAGGTCAGTAGGGTGGGCTTTAATCCATATTACTACTGGTCCTTCTAAAAAGGGAAAACGCTAACACAGACAGATGCACTCAGGAGACATCTGCATGAAGATAAAGGTGGAGATCACAGTGATGCATCTCCATGCCAAGGAAAACTAAAGGTCACCAGCAAACCACCAGAAATGAGATGTGAGGCATCAAACAGGCTTTCTTCACAGCTCCAGAAGAAACCAACCCTGCTGACACTTTGTTCCTGGACTTCCAGCCTGCAAGCAGTTGTGTAAGCATTTCTGTGATCGAAGCCATCCAGTTTGCAGTACTTTGTTATGGCAGCCCAAGAGCACTAATGCAGGAGGCCACTGAAAGTATCATATCCAGAACAGTGTACCATTTGGGGGAGGGAAGTCCAGTTGGCCCTTTCACATACACAAGCATCTCACATTTAAAGACACAATTCCAGGCTGTCTGAGGATACTTGCATGTGTCCATGAAAGCTACCTCAGCCACATAGTTCTTGGAGTTACATTGGGAAGTATTTATTTCTAATTACAGCTTTTTTTTTTTTTTTGGATGATCCTCTTCCCTTCTCTTTTTGTTTCCTTGGAATGTCACTCACTCATTCTGGTGAATAGACTGCACACTGTTTATGATGAGAAGTAGCCTGTGCTTTGGTCTGGGCCCCTGATGCCCAGTTGCCAGGAGTCCTTGCTGTCTCTGGGTTGGAAGCCATGGTGCATGCTCATGGGCTCACTGTCTCCTCAAGCGTGAAAGTGGAGGCATTCTTCTGGCTCTATTTTCACCTTACCTTGGTGAGGCCACAAGAACCTGCTGATGCATGAAGGGGAAGCACAGAGCCAAAGGGAGTTTTACTTTTCCCCTTCAACAGGGCTAGCCCCCGGTGATTGAGCAGAGTTGTCAATGCTGGGTTTTGAAACTGGCCACAAACGATTGGCTCCTGGAATCAGAGAGGGAAAAACCAACTGTGCCTAAAAGAAACAGACTCTTTTCCAGCCTTGCTGGATGGCTTTGGAAACCTGAATGCATGTGCCAGAAACAGCCACGTTCACCCCCATTACAGAAAGCCAGTCTGCTGCCTGCCCTCCTCAAGTCACCACTGAGCTCACAGCATGTGCTGGGGTCTGGAACCTTGCAGATGTATTGCCACAGACACCCTGTAGATGAGAGGTGTAGGTTAGGGGCACAGGCAAGGGATCAGTCACTCCTAGATTCGAAGTACCTCTTCTATAGACATCCCAGGATATTAGCTCCTCCCAAGCCCTTCAGGGAAGGTGAACACAATTCCAGACTAGAGTGGCTTTTAAAGAAAAACAACACATATGAACTCTTCACAGAATTCTATGAAATGAATGACTTTGCATTACTTTTTCTAGCTTGTGTCCTGAGTATTTTATTTTTTCAGATACATTTAGTTGTGTCTTTCAAAACCAATTTTTGCAAAACCTACTCTTTGTTAGCATTGCACTGGATCCTAGGAAGGATAATTATGTGTGGGACTTGGTGGCCACCCTCAGGTGTACAATCCTATGAAGGAGAGATATCATGTGCAGAACAATGAAACGCAGCATGAGGCTAAATGTCCAGCATAGGTTATGGAGGGTAGACTAGGGAGAGGCTGGTGCCCAGAGGACAAGCATGCTGCCTTGGGGCTGTATGTCTGGAGAGATCTATAGGAGTGAGGCAGTCCTGTTCAGAGAGGGCTGAGGAGTTCTCTGAATCTTACCAGGTAGGACAGGGAGACTTCAGAAAGGACTGGGGAATTCTGTTTGTGGGGATGTTATAAGCAAAGTCTAGAGCAGCTGTGAGTTGGATTTCACTGGGCTTCATGGAGCAGATGTCTTTTTCCGGGGAATGATGGAATGCAAGGCCAGAAACAGACATAGATAGAGATTTGCCTTGAGGCAGACAAACAGGTTTCAACTTGGTCTTCTGGACCTGGGCAGTGAGAAGCCTGCAAGGTGTCTGAGCTTGGAGGGGACCTCATAGAACCAACTTTAAGGAAGGTTGATTGGTGGCAGAGTGCAGTGTATGAAGGCACAGGAGAGAGAAAGGACAAATGCATACAAAAGAAGGGCCCAGGACTCTGGCTGGACATGTGGGCCTAAAGGAAGGGGAGAGGTGAAGGGAGACCCTACCATGGCTTCTGCCTGCTTGACCAAGCTCGGCATACGTACATTAGAATATATGGAGTTTGAGGCCTGAGGGCCCTTGTTCTTTTTCTAAGTAATGGTATTTAAAAAACAATCTCTGGGTTTTATCATGAACAGAGGCTGAATTCCATGCACAGTGAGGACTGTTTTATTTATTTATACTTGTTGAATAGTAAACAGCATTGAAGAATATTTTTAAAGAAACCCAAACTTCCTTTTCCATATCAACATTAACTTTCTTTTTAGCAACTAGGGACACAATTGAATACTATTTTCTTAAACCTCCCTGACAGAGAAGAGGTACACACTAGGGAGCATGGGAATTTCTATTTGGCAAAGGGAACTTCTCCTGATATTCCCATTTAGAAAGAGACATAAATTTGGGGAGAGCTCGCCTCTTCCCTATGTTTCTGTGGTCCACGGTTAACAGTCTCCTCAAGTGAATTTCAAATTTTCTTTCCAATAAGCTGCAAAAGTACTTAAACCATTTATTCATTCTGGTCTTGAAATGAGAGTTACTCAGTAAACTCCCAAAGTATCCCAGACCATGAGGTGTCCACGGTTAAAATGACATGTTTAAAAGTTGCCATAAATGCTGGTACCTGGACATGATGATAAATCTGAGTCATTTCACATGACCAGTTGGGTCGGTAAAGCAAGACATGCACTTAAAATATATATCTTCTTGCCTTTCAGGCTATAAAGATTAATAAATTTTGTAAATTTTCAAGATAAAGTGTGAGACATTTTGAATTTTATGTGAATGACTTGCATGGTGACAGTAACCACGTCCTGGCCCTTGGAATAGGAGGTAATTTACTGTTGATGGTTTCTTGGCATAATATATATACATATTTGGGGGATAATAATTTAAAATCACCCAGCACATGGTCTCTGATAAGGCGCATAATTCAGGTACTCAGAGTTGTTTTATAGGAAAAGAGATGCACACACACCATGCGATTGCAATCCAGGCACGTTTTCCTCCCTCAGCAATGACAGGGATGGAAACCTGGCTCCCTGCGAGGAGCAATAAATCATGCCTGTGAAAAATGGATCCTGGACCTGAGCTCCAGGCCAGCATGCACCAAAATTCAGGGCTTTCCCAGGGCTCAGTCCACATTTGCTTCTATCCAGGCCAGTGACCACTTCAAGCTGTAGAGGGCAGGGGAAAGAGGATCTCTTTTCTGAAAGGGAAGTGCTGTGAGATGTGGCTGTCACTTATGCCAGTGGACACCTCTCTGCCCCAGCCTCTAATCATGCTTGAAGCTTTACTCTCTGAGCATGGCTTGAAAAGGCACGGGAAAGCAATGGCTATTGGCCATCACAGGCAAATTCTGCCTGATATGGAGGCTCGAGTCTTTTGTGCAGGTGACTCACTGCCCTGTTGAATGGGAGGAAGGGACAGTGATCAGACCCAAACACTCTGGTTTTCTTCCCATCTATTTCTCAGAAGTAGTAAGTGCAGGGCTCATGCTCTGCCTGTGTGTATGTGTGTGTGTGTGTCCATGTTTCTGTGCATCTCTGTGTGTGTCTATTTCTCTCTGTGTGTGCTGCGTGTCTCTCTGTGTGTGTGCACATGCATGTATGTGTCTCTGTGTGTCTGTGTGTGTTCTTGTGTGCCTCTGTGTGTGTGTCTCTGTGTGTGCTGTTTCTATGTGTGGTGTGCATGTACATGCCTGTATCTGTGTGTGTGTGCATGTATGTCTTTGTGTGTCTATGTGTATGTGTGTGTGTGTGCCTTTATGTGTTTCTCTTTGTGTATGTTGGGGAGGGTCTGCTAATGTGTTCTCATGCTGTTTCACTGCCCCTCCTTGGAACAATCTTATTCTTGGGTGCAGGGGCTGGATGAGCCTGGAAGCTGCCAGATGCAGCACGTGATGTAGGAGAAGGGCTGGAAACTTTGCAGCTGTCACTCAACAAATACTCATGCAGCTCCTGTGTGCCAGGCTAGGTTCCAGGAGCTGGAGGGAATACAGAAAGTAAGCCTGCCACTTTGGGACCTCAACTACTGGAGGAGGAATAAGTTATCTACTTAGCTATTCAATTGTAACTGGTATTTAATTACAGCCATACAAATGGTTACATTATTAGTCAGGCTGAACTAAGTTTTGCTGCAATAACAAATTTTGCCAGAATCTCAGTAGCTTAACAGAAAAAAGTTAGTTGCTTGTGAATGCTATCTGTCCAACAAAGGAGTTATCTGCTCCATACAGTCACTCAGGATTCAAGGTTGACAGGCTACCTTCTCCTTTAGGCAGCACATTCTGGAACGTGTGGCTTCTTTAGTTTCTGTAGTGGGGAAGAGAGACAACAGACTCACTCACAAGCTTCTGTATCACACTACCTTATGATAGAGGTGCTGTTAGCTTTTTTACACCTGAGGAAACTGAGGCACAGAGAAGTTACATAACATGTCCAAAGTTTCACAGCAAGTGAGTAGCAGAACCAGGATTCTGAGCTCCAGCCATCTGGCTCCAAAACGCCTGCTCTGGTCATGCTCTGCCATCTAATTAAACAGTATTTCTTGGGAAGGGAATGAAGAGATGTCAAGCAGGCCAAGGGCTCAAGGGACTAGAAAAAGAATTTATCAAAAGAAGGAAAGTATGTCAGGGAATGACAGGGAAGGATAAATGAACAAGGCTAGAATCCCAGAAAAATAAAGAGACTTAATCTTGGCTGGCAGAAAAGCTTTTGCAAATTCTGGATTAGAAGATTGGTTTAATCAGTTTGGGATGAAAGCTGTAGAAAATGCAGACAAAGTGTGGATCTTACAGATTGTGAAGTCAGGGAGGTCTGAAATAAAATAGAAATAGCCCAAGAAAACCTTCCATATTCCTTTTTGTTTCCATATATATCTGGCCACAAAAGCTCTTCAATGAGTTATCCCAGCTCACTGCTTCCTTGGGGCTCTATCAAACTCCTTGTGTCTATGTAAGACACAAAGAGTGCAGCAGACATGGAACACACCTGTGTTGCTTTCTGGGCATGCTGTAGGACACCACTTTTCAGCTGAGCACCTGGAGCAGGAGGCAGCAGGGCACCACCCAGCCCCCTACAGGTGATGCTAAGGACTGCAGCTGCAGCACAGGAATTCTGGACAAAAAAGCAACCACAGGCAAGATAGGGTCAGAGACAGTCAACTGTTTACAGAGTCCAAGCTCTTCCTGGGTTTGGTCCAGCCTATTAAAAGATAGTTACCTCTTAAAGCATTTCAAAGGATGTGTTAGCAGTGTTTAAGAGGAAACATAATTGTTATCACAGCCTGGGTAGTGTGCAGTTGGGTAGGAGACCATCTTCAGGATAGGATGGGTGATGGGCAAGATTGTGCTGGAAGAGGAGTTGGTTTGAACTGCAGACTCCCGAAGGTACAGTGGCTTCTCAATCCGTGAAAACACCCACAGATGCTATAACTGCTGGGTATCTCTCACCTATGGACATGGTGTGGTCTCACTTTCTCAGCCATTACCAGCTGCAAGGGTTGGCTTTGTGAACACAAAGTGAAGTTTACTTTCTAAGGTTCCAGGCTACATGAAGATATAGAATTATAGGAGCACAAAGTGCATTACTGATCTCACTGTTTTGCTTCCCATAGAGAAGCTCATCCTGCTTTGTGAGGTGTTGCTGTGAACTGCCTTGAGGCAGCTTGGGAGGAAGAACTGCCTGAAGCCCTTTCTTGAATCTTCTTTAAGGATGTTGATCAGGACCCATCTACCTTTGGAGGACTGTGGGGATTCCTCCATGAGTCAGTGCTGAGCTGATCCAGCTCGTTGAGAGATGCTTCTTCCAAAGAACTCTTTCATTGCATCGTATGGATAATCTGAATTGCACAGCTGGCTGGACTACCTTCTTTGCTATGGCTGCTGGGGTGCCCAGAGCAAGTGGCCACAGCATGCATGCTGTCACCTAAGTGGCTTCCTCTTATTTTTCTTATCATTTCCTCCTTTATTTATTCTGTTGTATTGTTTATATTTTGATAAACTCACTTAAATTCACTTTGGGACAAGGTGGGATATAAACCAAGAAGTAAATAAATATGCATGCTTTAGAGGGTAGTCATTGCAGAGTCTATCCTGGGAAGAGTGACTCCTTTGTTTGGATGCCTTTCTGGGTATGAGGGATGGGTTCAATTCCTTCCGTCCCTGGCTAGAAGTATGTAGTCTTTGACTGATAAATTCATTGAGTCACTGAGTTGTTCTGTGGACATTTATTATGTACCAGGGCCTGTGCTAGGCCTGAGGAGGGGGATGATGACCTCAGAGCTATGCTTCAGTGGTGGGAAGTAGGTAAAGACAATGTAAGTGTCAGGGACACTAATTACACATAAGAACCACTGCCTTGAAGGGAGAATGAAGATGAGGGCATGTCTTCGTAGGTGGGCTGCCACAGCAAAATACCATCTACTGGGAGGCTGAAACAGCAGACACTGATTTCTCATGCTCTTGGTGGCCAGAGCTGAGAGGTCAAGGTGTCAGCAAGTTTTATTCTGAAGCCTCTTCTTTTAGCCTGTAGGCAGCCACATCTCACTGTATGCTCACATGACCTCTTCTCTGTGCTTGAGCAGAAAGAGAGAAAAAGAGAGAGAGAGTTTTTGGTGTCTGTTCTTACAGGGATATTGATTTTATTGGACCCCATCCTTATGACCTAATTTGACCTTAATTATTTCCATAAGGGATCCATCTCCAAATAACATCACATCGAAGCTTGGGGCTTCAACGTATGCATTTGAGGGTTTGGCACAAACATTCTGCCATGACAGGGAGGGAGAAGATCTACTTCCTATAGGGTGACACAGGAAGCCCACTCCGCAGAGGGCAAATGCATGCTGGAATGGAAAGGATGAGAATGAGGTGGCTGTGGGAGAGGAGGGTGGGGAGGAATGTGAGGGCACGAGGCAGAGAGAACAGCCAAGGCAAAGGCGCTGAGGCTCCCTGAGCCACTGGTGTGGTTGGAGCTTACTCAGCAGTGGATAGTAGCACAGGGGAGAATGTGAGATGGATGGGGCACGAGTGTGTAAGACCATATAAACCAGTTATGATGAGGGTTTTGTGCTTCGTACCATACCCAGTACAGAGTCACTGAAGAATTGTAAGTAGAGGGATGTCATGATTTGACTTAGGCTTAAGAAGCTGTGTGGGCAGTGGGTTGGAGAGATTGGGAATGGAGGCAGGAGATTGCTTGTCAGTTTCTGTAAGAGGTGACAGTGGCTGGGATTGTGGTGATGGCCATGGTCTAGAAGAGAGAGTAGAGTCTATCGGAGGAAAGGTGGGAGACAGGGAGAGAGAGCACTCAAAGGCAACTCCTAGGCTGTAGCAGAACATTGAAGTGTGTGGTGATGCTGTTTACTGAGATGAGGGAGTGTGGAAGGGAACAGAGACAATGTGTTTGTAATGGGTAATTGCATGTGTCAATTTGACTGGGCTAAGGGATGCCCAGATAGCTGGTAAACATCATTTTGGGGTTTGTCTGTAAGGGCGTTTCCAGAAGACCAGAAGAGACGAGCATGTGAATCAGCCTTTATTCCTTTATTACTCAGACTAGACTGAGTAAAGATTACCCTCACCAATGTGGTGGGCATTATCCGACTGAGGGCCTGAATAGAACAAAAGGGCAAAGAAAGGTGAAATTCACTCTTCCTGCCTGGTTGAACATCATCTCCTGCCCTCGGACATTGGTGCTTCTGGTTCTCTGGCCTTTGGGCTCAGACAAGGTGATATGGTTTGGCTGTGTCTCCACCCAAATCTCATCTTGAATTATGGCTCCCCAAATCCCCATGTGTCATGGGAGGGACACTGTGGGAGGTAATTAAATGATGGGGGCTGGTTTTCCCATGCTGTTCTAGTGATAGTGAATAAGTCCCATGAGATTTGATGTTTTTATAAAAGGCAGTTCCCCTGCACTTGCTCTGTTGCCTGCCACAACGTAAGATGTGACTTTGTTCCTCCTTTGTCTTCTGCCATGATTGTGAGGCCTCCCCAGCCATGTGGAACTGAGTCCATTAAACCTCCTTTTCTTTATAAGTTACCCAGTCTCAGGTGTTTCTTCATAGCAGTATGAAAATGGACTAATACACCAGGGCTTATACGTAACCTCCTCTTTAGACTTGAACTGAGTTACACTACTGGCTTTCCCGGGCCTCCAGCATGCAGATGGCGGATTGTAGAACATTTCAGCCTCAGTAATTGGGTGAGCAGCTCCCATAATACACTCCTCTATGTTTCTCTCTATGTCCTATTTCTGTTTCTCTGGAGAACACTGACTTCCATAGTATGTAAGGCACTCAGTCATAAAGGCAGGCTATCCTTCCATTAATGACTCATTCTGGTGTATCTGTAGCCTAGATCCCTGTTCTAGGAAAATCCTATTCCCTTCTTGCCTCTTCTATGTGGAAATCTCACAGACATCACCACTCAACCCATCCAGATCAGATGGGAACCAGGGATTTAACAGCTGGCACCTGCTGCTGCCAGTCTGCCATTGTCCTAAGTATTTTATACACATTTTCTCATCTTAGAAAGCCCCTGGAAGGTAGGTGTGTTAACAAGACTCATTTCGCAGCTGAAGAAATTGAGGTGCAATTGGCTCAAGGAACCTGGATTCATTTAGAGAGTGTGCCTGGGATGAGATGTGTGGATGACCTGGCCTGAGCCAACACTAAAAGGCTCCTGGACAGGAGGTGACTAAGGAAGAAGTGATGGAGAAGGAGGGACATGGGGGTGGAGGGGAGGAAGGAGGTGGTCGTAGAAGGAAGGAGGTCACAGCTGTGTTGAATGTCCTAACAGCCTGAGAAAGGAGGGAAGAAGGCCCTGCAATGAACTTTGTGATCTTGGGAAGGATAAGTCCTCTTGCTCCTGGTGCCCACTGTCTGAGTCCCTGGGAAGTATATACACAAAGGGTTTCAGAATGCAGAGTTTGCAGGTATAGGCCACAGCTGCACTCTGTGATTGGATGAAGTTCACAGCTAGAAGTGGTGTTGTCCCTGGCTGCCGAATGTATCGGCTGTTGGTATCACTTTAGTTTTATTAAGTGGGAAGGATGTGAACCCTGAGTCTGGAGAATGGGACTGGGCTGGTTGTGGAGACTGGTGAAGAGTATGAGACCACACAGAACCTTTATTCCTTGTTCTTGGCTTCTTGTTAAACAGGCCCAGTGCCACCAGATTAAGGAGGTGAGGGGGTGATTGTAATAAACTAAGAGATCAGCCTGAAGACTGTAAACATGGGCCAGTGCAACAAAGGGAAATTCTTGTGTTGATATTTTTCTGAGCCAGCACTTGAGAGACCTGATTTCCTTAATCAGGTGGTAACAAACATTTTTTCATGTTAATAATGTAAGGTGAACATTTCCTTCATGCTTAAGCCACTGAATGTACAGTGAACAAAAGACATTTAGATACAGGCATACTTTGAGGTTATGGCAGGTTTGGTTTCACACCACTGCAATGAAACAAATATTAACATAGAGGAATTTACACAATTTCTTTGGTTTTCCAGCACATGTAAAAGTTATGCTTACATTATACTGTAGTCTATTGAGTGTGCCATAACCACTCCTCATCTGTCTAAAAAACGTACCCACCTTAATTAAAAGATACTTTATTGCTAAAAGATGCTAAAGGTCATCTGAGCCTTTATTGAGTGGTAATCTTTTTGCTGGTGGAGAGTCCTGCCTCCATATCGCTAGTGCTGATTGATGAGGGTGGTGGTTGCTGAAGCTTGAAGTGGCTGTGGCAATTTCTTAAAATGAGACAGCAATGAAGTTTGACACATCAATTGACTCTTCCCGTCATGAAAGATTTATTTGTAGCGTGCAATGCTGTTTGAGACAGTATATTACCTATAGTAGAACTTCTCTCAAAAAATGGAATTGAGCCTCTCAAATCCTGGTGCTGCTTTGTCAACTAAATTTATGGAATATTCTAAATCCTTTGTTGTCATTTCAACAGTGTTCACAGCATCTTCACCAGGAGGAAATTCCATCTTAAGAAACCACTTTTTTTGCTCACTCATAAGAAGCCCCTCCTCATCTATTTCAAGTTTTAACATGAGACTGCAGCAATTCAGTCACATCTTCAGGCTCCACTTCTTATTCTAGTTCTCTTGCTATTTCCATCACATCTGTAGCTACTTTCTCCACGAAAGTCACAAACCCTACAAACTCACCTGTGAAGGTTGGAATTGATTTCTTCCAATATTATGTTAATGTTGATATTTGGACCTTCTCCCATGAATTGTTAAATGTTTTTAATGGCAAACAGAATGGCGAATCCTTTCCAGAAGGTTTTCAATTTACTTTGCCCAGATTCATTAGAGGAATCACTATTTAGCAGCTTTGGCCTTACGAAACGTATTTTTAAAATACAAAAACTTGGAAGTCAAAAATATGCTTTGAACCGTAGGCTGCAGAATGGATGGTATATTGGCAGGCATAAAAACAACATTCATCTCCTTATACATCTCCCTCAGAGCTGACGGGTGACTGCGTGTATTGTCAGTGAAGAGTAATATTTTGAAAGGAATCTTTTCTTCTGAGCAACAGGTCTCAACAGTGGGCTTAAAATCTTCCATAAACCATGCTGTAAATAGATATGCTATCATCCAGGCTTTGTTGTTCCATTTTTAGAACGCTGCCAGAGTATGTCATTCAGAGTATGTCTAGGAGTTTTTGAGTGAGCATTGGCTTCAACTTAAAGTCACCAGGTGCATTAGGCCCTAGTAAAAGAGTGAGCTTGTCCTTTGAAGGCAGGCATTGACTTCTCCTCTCTAGCTATAAAAGTCCTAGATAGGATCTTCTTCCAATGGAAGGCTGTTTTACCTACACTGAAAATCTGTTGTTTGGTGTGGTCACCTTCTTAGCAAGATCTTCTGGATAGCTTGCTGCAGCTTCTATGTCATCACTTGCTACTTCGCCTTGCATTTTTATGTGATGGAGACAGCTTTGTTCCATAAGTCTCATGAACTAACCTCTGCTGGCTTCAACATTTTCTTCTGCAGCTTCCTCACCTCTTTCAGCCTTCATTGTATTGAAGAGAAGTGGTGTCTTCCTCTGGATTAGGCTTTGGCTTAAGGCAGTGTGGCTGGTTTGATCTTCTATCCAGACCACTTACATTTTCTCCATATCATCAAGAAGGCTGTTTCGCTTTCTTATTCATGTGTTCACTGGAGGAGCACTTTTAACTTCCTTCAAGAACTTTTCCTTTGCATTCACAAATTTGCTAGTGCAATAGGCCTGCCTATCATCTTGGCTTTGGACATGCCTTCCACTAAGCTTGATCATTTTCAGCTTCTGATTTGAAGTGAGAGATGTGCGACTCCTCCTTTCACTTGAACACTTAGAGGCCATTGCAGGGTTTTTATGGGCCTCATTTTAATATTGTTGTGTCTCAAGGAATAGTGAGGCTTGAGAAGAGGGTGAGAGATGGAAGAATGGCCAGTCAGCAGAACAGTCAGAGCATATGGAACTTTTATCAATTAAGTTCATCATCTTATATGGGCATGGTTCATGATACCCAAAGCAGTTATAATAGTAACATCAAAGATCACCGATCATATGTCATATGTCACCATAACGGACATAAGAATGAAAAAGTTGAAAATACTGTGAGAATTACTGGAATTTAACACAGAGACAGGAAGTGAGCACATGCTGTTTGAAAAATGGCATTGATGCACTTGCTTGACACAGGGTTATCACAAACTCTCAATTAAAAAAATGCAATGTCTGGAACATGCAATGAAATGAGGTATGCCTGTACTGACTTTAATTTTAATAAGTAACTTCATAAGGAAAAGGAAAAAATGTCATTGTAGGGCACTGTGTTTGTTATAGTCTGGCTAGGTCATCAACTGGGTGCTTTTGATGATACTAGCAGAGTCCTCCAAGTGCTAGGACACTGTTTGAAATTCTTGTCATAGCTTTAAAATTCATGTTTTTTATCAACTAAATCCCTATTAGTTATTGTAATTGAATTTTTATGTTAGCTTTCACTAGTAGCAAGTTTTGGAGTCAAGATGGCCCTTGGGTTTTACTGCCAACCCTGACAGCAGGACCCTGGACAGGGTCTGTTTGCTCTTGAAGCCTCTGATGTTCGGTTGCAAAATGGGTATAATTGCTTCTCTCTCAGATCTGTGTTGAGGAGCTCAAGAAATAACACATGTGGAGGCACTCAGATCAATTACTTTTTTGTTTGGTTCTACCTTGTCTAGTTTCCTAGGTCAAAAGTTTGCTTGGCTAATCGAAGAAAGCAGTCCCAACCTTTCCAAGTGGGACAGATTCCCTAGCTGTGCTCTGTATATTGAATCTGCTTCTCATCATTTGGCTGTGGTCTGTCTGAGTGCCTAAAAGGAGGAGATAATTTAACACACTAGAGAAACGGGAAATACTCCTGCTTGGCAGGCACCAGGGTGGCGAGAGAATCCAGGATGCAGCCATACACAGCGTAAAGACTACATTTCCCAACTGCCTTTGCAGCTGAATGCCATCAATGAGACCTATATGGGAGTAAAGTGTGGGGAGTCTGGGAATGTTGCTTAAGAAAGGCTGATTTAGCTAGTGGTGCAACTCTTCTTTTGCCTCCCTTCTTTCTCCCTTTCTGGAATGTGTGGATATGATGGCAGGAACCACAGATAACCTTGAATGAAGAGGTCGCATGCTGAGGATGGTGCAATAGAAAGATGGAAGAAGCTCAGTCTTTGATGAGCTTGTGGACCTACTTTATTAGTCCTGGATCACTCACTTTCTGTTTTTATGAAGAGCATAAACCATCCTCTTTTTAAGTTGCTCCTCCTTCTTTTTTGTGATCCCTCTTATTATAGACTGAACTTAATTCCTAACGAATAGATCTGCCAAATTGTTTATATCAGAGATGACGACAGGAACACATCTGTTTATATTTCCATTTCTCCTGAAGCCCCACCTAGTCCCAGAGGGTGGTGGTGTTTCTTCACTGCTATTGTAGGCAGCAGGTACCTGGCTGTGGTGGTTACAGTCAATACTGCTGTTAGTCCTCATGGGGCCTTTGTGCAAGTTGAAAAAATGCATTCCTGTCCTAAGACACCTTCTTGCTCTCTGCCAGAAAAACGTCTCAATACAAATTGACAATGTGTGGCCCTGCACATGATGCCATTGCTTAGCTTTGGGTTAATGTCCTGACCTTGACCTTCTCTCTAGGTCTTCCACCTTTACTTAGCACATGCCTCAGAACAGCCCAGCCAGGGGTCTGGGAGATAAAGTGGATGAGACTGTGTGAGATGGGGATGTGAGAAGATGGTTGGGGTAGAGGGTGGATTACAGCGAGTTTCTGGCTATTGACTGTGTTCACAAGAGCAGTTCATTTCTGTGCCAACCATTTGGACTAGTAAGTTGGCAGAATCCCTGACTGTTGCTCACACTCTGGGTCATATTACAAGACCAACTGGCAGGCTCAGGATGCAGTATGGCAGGCTGTGTGTATAGGGCCATATCCCCACCATCCCCCTGCAGAGCTTCCTGTGCAGTCCTGAGCTCCCCATGTAAACCAATGCTGCTTCTGTGTGAAGAAGGTGGATGAAGTCATCAGCAACTCTTGCTTATATAGAATGTGACCCAAGCAATGGAAAGGGAAAAGCCAGGTGTTGGTTTTCTACAGGCTTGTGAGAAATTCTGATTTTCCTCTTTAGCAATTTCCTTACATCCATCCCTGCCCACCCACATCGTATTAAAGGGAAAAGAGAAAAATGCCATAAGCCCCAGAGGAAAAGGTGGCAGAGCCATGGTATTGCTGCCTTTGACTTTGTAAGATGGTCAACATCAGCCCAAAGAAATCTGTTCTGAAATGGAAGGAGCTCACTTGACTTCAAAAGTTACCAAATTTGTTGTGAGGCAGTCACTTACCCTAAAATATAAAAGGGCTCCTACTCTCTCATAGTCTATATTTGTATGTGCGTGTTCTTTTCTGTGTTCTTTATTTCCTCCTCTTCTTGTTTTTTCAGTAGCTTTAACTTGTTCTGCAAATGAAGAATATAACAGAACAATGTACGTTCCTTTGAAATGACACCATTAGTCTCGGTAGCAAGTTGCTCATTCTGAAGGATAGAGAGCTTCTGCTGCTTCCTGGAATGTCTCCTGGTGACTTTTTTTAGATCCCTTTTTCTTGCTTTTCCTGTCTTCTGTAGCTTCCTTGAGAGCTGTGGTTTCTCAGTGTTCGATTTTCAAAAAAACAGTAGCCTGAAGGCCATGGCTAGATCTTCTTTACAACCAGATGCATATGAGATCCTAGCAGGAAGTAAGAAAAGTAAACACATTGTTAATAAACACACTTAAATGTGTACAATAAAATAAATGCTGTTTTCTTCAAAGTAACTGGCCTGCCAGATATAGACTTAGTCTAACCAAGCCTTCATTGCTCTTCCCAGCTGGGATCTGAAACTCTCCTCCATAAATTCTCTAGAATCCCCCTCCAAATGACCACAAGAATCCCAGCTGACTGAGGGCAAAGATGCACCTTTATTTCTGGTTCCCTTTTGCTTCACCACTTTACTTCAGGTGATTTCAGGCTGATTCCAGAAATCTAATACACCTTCAAAGGACAATGCGGCTTCATTTAGCTCACTCAGGAGAAAGGCTACAGTCTTGAGGCCCTCTCCAAGGCATAGCTCAAAAATTGTTTTGAGCAATGGGATCTTCATGTGAATGGGCACATGGCCTCCCACATCAAGGATGCTCACTAATGGGGAAGAATCTCTGAAAATCCAATTTCAGACGTGTTTCAAAAAGCAGCTTCAAAGTGTGTGACTAATCTTCCTAGTCCTGGGAAGAACAGAATTGGCCTCTAGAACTATTACAAGTCAGATTGTGAAACAGAGAGTACTTGTTCCTGTACGTTCACTCTACGTGGAACTTGAATCAGAGGTGGAAGAGGGACTTCTAACTTCTGTCAATAAGAAAAGCCTTCTTATGAGTCAAGTGCTTTGTAAATACTTTGATTGGTAGAAGGAAAAGGAATTGCATATTGAAAGAACTATATTTCCACTAAAATGCACTTGTGTAAAGTAAAGAAGGGCAGGAAACATCAAGCCCAAGATTTTCTGAGTTTGAGTGAATCAAACTGCTGGAGTGGTTTCTCCCATCACTTTGTTGCTGCCGTGTCTCAGCCTGTGCTAAGTTCAGGGGATCTGGGGTTCCAATATTTGCAAGAATAAGCAAGGAGAGCAGGTTGGAAATAAAGCAATGGGAGGGCCTCCTTGAGACCTGGAGCTGGAGGGATGAGTGCCTTAGCTGCTTCTGTCTGTCCATCTTTCATCTGTCTGGCGATCAGCATGTTTTCTGGGGCCCATTCAATGCTTCTCTGTTGGCTGGGGACTCCCATCAGCTGCCAGGGGTTCCACCTGCTTTCAGTGTTCCATGTGCAGTACTCAGAGAAATGCCTCCTAAGGGAATGAGTCCAGGGGGTGAGTGCCTTTTAAGAAAGGTGGTGCCTCACGCCTGTAATCCCAGCACTTTGGGAGGCCAAGGCAGACAGATTACCAGAGGTCAGGAGTTCCAGACCAGCCTGCTCAACATGGTGTAACCCCATCTCTACTAAAAATACAAAAAAATAGATGGATGAGGTGGTGGGTGTCTGTAATACCAGCTAATCAGGAGGCTGAGGTGGGGGAATCGCTTGAACCTGGGAGGTGGAAGCTGCAGAGAGCTGAGATTATGCCACTGCACTCAGCCTGGGTGACAGAGAAAGACTTCATTTCAGAGAGAGAGAAAGATAGATAGAAAGAGAGAGAGAGGAGGAGAAGAGAAGAGAAGGGAAGAGAAGGGAAGGGAAGAGAGGAAGGAAGGAAAGAAAGAGAAAGAAACACTTTCCAGTCCTTCACAATAGGGCCTGGAAGTTGTGCAGGCCCTCATGCAGAGGGGTCTCTGCTTGGCCCAGTGCTCTGCTCCTGCTGTCTTGTCATACTTAATAACTTCTTAGCAACAGACCATGAGGTGCCATTCGCACTAGGACCTGCAGATTTTGTAGCTGATCCTGATGAGGTCCTTCTGTGTGGGGGCCTGCACAGCTGCAGGGCTGTACCCCATGAGGCAAGCCCTATTGCAAAAGGCTGGAAAGCGTTTTTATATTTCTTACAGGGTGTTCACTCCCTGGACTCAGTCGCCCCAATATAACATCTTGCGTGTCTTACTTAGGTGGTGCCTGCTTGGTCTGAAAGAGCTCATGTGACTTCAGAAAATACTGAATTTATTCTGAGAAAGTCACTTGCCCTAAAAAGAAGCATGTTGGGGGAGTGCCCCAGTCATAAAGTTCAAAGGTTACTTACAGTGTGTTGCATCTGCTGTGGTGACTCCTGGCAGATGCTGAACCTAGGCTGATGCGTGTTACAGATCTTAGTGAGTGTGTTGATGCTGACAGGGTTTCCCTGGATGACAGTGAACGGGAGATGGGTGGGTGAGAGGAGAGACATTCTTTTTGTTAACCCCTCATTTCTACAGTCTTCCTCAGATGGTCATTACAAAGCTCTTCTAAATCTGGACCTCAACAAGGCCCCCTCACACCAGGGCATAGTAAGTTTCATGAGATGGTCTTTGAGCTGAACTTCGAGTTCAGAGCAGCCGTGTGCCGCACTGTGATCACTAAACTGACTGCTTTCTGTAGTTGAAGGCGGATCTTTTCCCTCCATCCATTCAGATTGAATCCAGGGGGTCCTCACTGGAAGACCTGTGTTCCACAGAAGACCCCCCTGGAGTTTCTCCTCTCTGCACCTCAGCTTTCTTGTGGGTGCAGCAGGCCACCCAGGCCCAGCCCCTGCTCACAGCAACTTCGGACACAGCCCCAGGCTTTCCAGGGTCTTTCTCATGTGTTCTCAACCACTAGACTCCCAGTCCTCTCTCTATTTCTTCCCCCTTATGTAGTAAATATTTATTGAAGATACATTATTTGCACAAAAGACAGCTGGCCACAGGGAAAGGGGTTTATAGTGGGATATAGGATGAAAAGATGATTAAAATTGCAAGTTCTCAAATGTTTAGATGTTGAAGTAGTATTTTCCAAAATGGGTTACCCAGGATATGAATAGATACTACTCAAAGAAAGGGTTCTAGAGTGAATATGAAACATTGGTATAAACAAAGTTAAACATTTTAAATTACTGCACAACTTCTCAAAAGTTTTAATATGCTAATGTGCCATCTAAATTCCCAAAAGGAGAACATAGTATATTGGACTTCTTAAAGGATTTATGAAATTTTTTCTTTCATTGAACTAGTCACAGATAGAAGACTTAGCCTTGAAGGGTGAAATAAAAAGATGAGTTCTTTTTAATTGGCAAATAAAATTTTATACATTTATGGCTTATGATATGATATTTTACAATATGTATACTTTGTCGGATGGCCAAATTGAGCTATTAACACATGGATCACCTCCTATTTTTTTGTGTGGTGAGAACACTTAAAGTCTACTCTCAGCGATTCTCAAAATACAGTACATTATTAACTATAGTCAGCATGTTGTACAATAGGACTCTTGAACTTATTCCTCCTGTCTAACTGAACTTTTATATCCTTTGACTGGTGTTTCCCCAATCTCCTGCATACCCATGACCCCAGCCCCTGCTAACCACCACTCTACTTTCTACTTCTTGAATTTGACTTTTTATAATAGATTCCACATATGAGTGAGATCATGTGTATTTGTTTTCCATGCCTGGCCCATTTCACTTAGCACAGTGTCTTCAAATGTCCTCAGTGTCTGCCCCTCTTTCTGCCTCTGTAGTGGGTCCAACTGGGAATTCGTGATTACTGAAATTGGCAGGGGACAGAGATTTGGAGCTTAACCCCTTGACCAGTTGCAGTCTGAGCTCTACCATGGAAGGACTGTATGATGCTCAGTAGGTAATTTAACTTCTTAGTGTCTCTGTTTTCTCACTGATAAATGTAAAGATAATAGTGCACCCTCACTGAGCTGGTTAACATAGGTAGGAAGCCTTATGGGGCAATGCCTGGCTCTGGTAGGCTTGAATGTTGGCCATTGGCTCTGGTTCTCCCATGTGGAGATGAGGCCTATGTCTCACACCCAGCAGCATGAGCAGCAGGGTCTTGGCCCAGCCAGGGTATCCTGAGTGGCACAGGGTCAGACATAACCAGGTCCATGCACATTTGTGTCTTTGTATAAGGTCAGACTTTTACTGATGCAATTTCAATCATAAAAGCCACTAGCTACATGGAATTCCCAAGGAGGTGATTTTCTTTAGTGTTACCTGTTTACTTGGTACTTAGAGCCGCAGGCACACTTTACAAATAAGTCAGTATTGCAAACAAGACATAGTAGTATACTTAATCAATATACAAATGCAATAGATTAAACCTTCTACATCAGTAAACATGCATAGAGTAATAGTTAACATTAAGAGAAAGGGGGCTAGGATAAGGGGGTTAATGAACCAGTCCAAGAGAGTAATATGAACAAAAAGAGTGTCCTGGTCTGATCTGGATGGACATCAACATTTTGTAAGAAAGGGCCTTTGTTGGCAGATGCCACGTGCTGGTCATGAGTGACAGCAGGATGGGGTCTATGAAGATGGCTGTCTAGAGGTGGTAAAGTCTTGCTCTCTTTATAGTCCCCAAGTCCTCTGGTGAGGACTGATAGTAAAGAGTGTACCTGTAGTGTCCTTATCTGATTGGGTATAGTCACTATTGATTCAACAAACATCTGGTCCCTGTTGTCATGATATCTTTTAAAATGTAAAATACAGTCACTTATGTGAAAGGTCCTGTATACACAGGGGCTGCCCACACATCAACACAAAGTGCCATGAGGCTGCCCAGGAGGACCTGAATGCCTGGAGTGCTCCAGCCACGCTCATGCCAACAGCTATTGTCCCTCTGCCTATCTGTGGACACCTCTGGTGTGGAGTTGGAGATGAAGAAGAGAGGCTTGGGTTCCTATCAGCAGCACTGGATGAGCAGAGGTGTGGGTAGAATGAGGCTCTGTGTTTACCTACTATTTACAGAATATGAACATCGAGAGAGAGAGTCTGGGGTACGTGAGGAAAGTCTTGACTGGATTGTAGAAAACAGTTTCTGAAACTTGGACTATTTCTGAATAAGTCAAATTTTAATTGTTTCAAATTTATACAGCAACTCATCTCATGAATAATTATTAAATGCCAAGACCAATAATGATGCTACTCTTCCTCCTCCTGTTATCACCAAATAGCATTTACTGGGTGTTGGCAAAGCACTGGGCATTGGTCAGGAATACTGGACTTGCATTTCTAATTTCACCCTTCAAAAATCCTTGGGATCAATAAATGATGATGTTATATAATTAAAATATTAAAATAATGGATGAATCTGGAACCCATCATTCTCAGCAAACTGACACAAGAACAGAAAATCAAACACTGCATGTTCTCACTCATAGGTGAGTGTTGAACAATGAGAACACATCACACACAGGGGTCTGTTGCAGGGGGCCAAGGGAGGGACAGTGGGTGGATGGGGAGGTGGAGGAGGGATAACATGGGAAGAAATGCCAGATGTAGGTGACGGGGGGATGGAGGCAGCAAACCACATTGCCATGTGTGTACCTATGCAACAATCCTGCATGATCTGCACATGTATCCCAGAACCTAAAGTACAATAAAAATAATAATTGAAAATTGTATTTAATATTAGCAATAATGTATTAGTGTAAATACTTTTCTGAATAATGAAATATACAATGATATAGTATGCACGAACACAAATGTGTTAAGTACACATATCAGAGCTTGTTGACAGCCATAATATAATGTGCATCACCATATGCTATACCAACATCCCCATTTGACATTGGAGGATATGCACTGTGGGTTGCTAAGTATCATTTCCCAGGTGACAGCCCCCTGGAGGAGGCAGCTGGACTCCAGACCCCCACATTTCCTGAGACCTCCATAGGCTGCCTCCCACTTTGCTATGCTGCTTCTATGAGAAAATAGAGTAATTTAATTAATAGCAGCTGTTGATATGCAGGGCCACCTCTCAAGTGCTTGAAAATAGTTCTCTTAAGCAGGAAATCCTTTTTTTTTTTTCCAAAATAATTGATTGTGTTTCAAAAGTATTTCCTCTAATTGCAAGGAATCCAAATCAAGAGCTTGCCATTCTTATAAACAAACACCTCTGTGTACTTTCCCCTGACCATGGCTGACTTCAAAACCAGGTGGGCCTGCACCAGAGCCTCAGAGCCAGAGGAGACCACCCCAGGCAGAAGCATAGACTATGCAGGGCACCTCTCCTCCCTTCTGCACCCATCTCCCTAAAGTGCTGGGCTTGGCTTCCCTGGCAGCATCATTCATTTCAACAGCTAAATACGCAGTTAACAATGGATTGGAGAAAATGGGAGTACCCAGAAGCCATTCCATGCCTTCAGATGGGGTCCGGGGTCAAGGCAAATGCATCATTTCACACAAGTTAAAAGGAAATGCAGCGGTCAGTGCCTGTTGTTCATTTAAGGAGATTAAAAAGATAGAAAAAGAGGATTTTGCATGTACACAGTGAGCAGCGGAATTTAAGAAGCAGTGCCAGAAGTCATTTAGCATGCGTTAACATTCTTTTTTCTCCCCCAGGCAGAGTCTCTCTGTCACCCAGGCTGGAACGCAGTGGCATGATCTTGGCTCACTGCAACCACCGCCTTCTCCAAGTTCAAGTGATTCTCGTGCCTCAGCCTCCCGAGTAGCTGGGATTACAGGCACCTGCCACCAAGCCCAGCTAAGTTTTGTATTTTTAGTAGAGACAGGGTTTTGCCATTTGGCCAGGCTGGTCGTAAACTCCTGACCTCAAGTGATCTGCCTGCCTTGGCCTCCCAAAATAATGGGATTACAGGCACGAGCCACCTTGCTCAACCTTAGTATGTGTTACATTAAAAAATCACATGGACTCCATAAAATGTACAATTAGTATGTATTAATAAAAAAATTAAACAGACTGTGTAAACTGCTGTCTATTCCCACTGGAGAGTTGTGAGTGTCTCCATGGGTTGTACCGTTACCACAAGAGTCCTCTGGCCCACACACATCCTGCTCTGCCCATCCAGAGCGCTCCCCCTCCCCTTTACCATCTGCTTCTCCTATCCTCCTGGGCTGATGTGCCCGTGCTGTGTACTCCACACTGCCTCTGCTTGGTGCAAGCCTGAAAGGGAGGTAGACAGTAAGGATGGCTAAACAGGCCAGCTGGGTGGACTGCAGCCTTGGCTGTCTATCACGCTGCTGCTCAGCCTCGGATTCAGGTCAAAGATTCCTGCACTTTCTGAATACCTGGAAAAATGTAGCCCAGGCCCAGACCATTCACTTCTCACCCAGCAAATAGGAAACAAATGGCACAGTGGCTCATGCCTGTAATCCTAGCACTTTGGAAGGCTGAGGCAGGTGGATCACCTGAGGTCAGGAGTTTGAGACCAGCCTGACCAACATGGAGAAACCCCATCTCTACTAAAAAAATACACAATTAGCTGATTTGGTGTCACATGCCTGTAATCCCAGCTACTTGGGAGGCTGAGGTAGGAGAATTGCTTGAACCTGGGATCATGCTATTGCATTCCAGCCTGGGTAACAAGAGTGAAACTCTGTCTCAAAAAAAAAAAAAAAAAAAGAAGAAGAAGAAGAAGAAGAAGAAGGTGGCGCTGCGTCCTGCCCTCCAGTCATCTTATCTGCTATGTCCCTCTGAGCTCAAATGGCACTTTCCTCCAGGGCTCTCTTCCAGGGCTTCTCGCCCTGTTACCTCCACAGGGCTTGGTACTTTCCTGGGTTCCTGTGGTCCCCACTGCACAACTGGATTTCTGTTCTCGCTGCCTGAAATTAACATTCTTTTTCCTCTTTCTCTTGCCTTCCTGACTTCCAGGAGGTGGTGGTGGTTACTCAACTCTGCTTCCACACCCTGACCTTATCTTGTCAATAGACTCAACCCTTTGTCTTGCTAGTTTCCTAGTCCTCAGGTCATAGACAATGGAACCCGTCTTTGGCATTTAGTGAGAGATAGCATTTCTGACTTTGTGTCCCAGCCACAGTGCCAGTTTTCTGGGTCTTTCCCAGCAGCATCTGTACCGTGAGTGCCGCCTGTGCATGCATTCATTGCACCCTTGCTCCAGATGGCAGTCTGTGACCAGCATGACTCAACTCCCCTCCCCTCCTGTCCCTTTCAGGTAAAATTCCCTGTATGCTACCCCAACCTCTGCTGATTCACAGGTGACTGCTATCCTGATTTTTAACCCCACAGAATAATTTTTTCTGTTCTTGAGATTCATGTATGGAGTTTTATAGTAGATACTATTTGGTGCCTGGTGGCTTTAATTTAGCATAGTGTTTCAGAAACACATCCTTGCTGTTGTGCCTGTCAGTAGTTTATTTGTTTGCTGGGTGATGTTCCATTGTATAATTATCCTATAATTTCTTTATTCATTCTACTGTTGTGCCCTTGTTTGTTTCCAGTTTTTGGCTACTGTGAGAGACAGCCTTTGCAGCAGTAGCGCTAGCTAGGCTTGGACATCAGTCTCTCTCCAGAACTTGGGACAGGCCATTAAGGTTGGGACCCATGGATGTGATCCTGAGCTTGCTGCCTGGGACTGCAGTGGCAGTCTGACCCTGGGGGAGTCAGAGGGAGGGCCACGTGGTGACTGTTACACCTCAGGAGGTATGGACTCAATGAGTAAACCCTTGTGGACAGGGGTCAAGGAATCTCCCTCCTAGAGAACTAGAGGGTTTTGTGATTTTCTTTTGTTCAATATCAAGAGGATCAGGTTGTGGGAAATGCTAGAACCCTCCTCAACTCAGTGCACTGAGTCCCTGAATGCTCATTCAAGGAAACAAGAAAGGTGGAGTGCAGCCCTGCACAGCAGTTGCTGAGCTCTGGACCAGGGAGAGAGTCGTACAATATCCAAGGAGAGAGTGAGGGAAGGAAAGACCAGTTAACTCATTTAAACCTCACAGTCACATGTTGTTGTCTCTATTTCACAGATATGAAAACTGAGCTCCAGATATGTTAAATAGTTTGTCCAGGGGCAGCAGCTACTGTCAGAGCCACTTCTTAATAACCGATCACATGACTACATAATTCTCAAAAGATAAAATGCAAATAAAGTGGCTAATAGAAAACATTGATTATATATCAGTTTTATGCCAAACACTGTCCTTGCCAGGGTACAGTTAAAAAGGCAGACAGAAATTCTTGTCCTAATGGTGACCCAGGGCGAGATGGATGATGAACAAAATGAACACACAGAGAATTCTAGAAGGTGATAAGTGCTATGGAGAAAAATAAAACAGGGAAGAAACAGCGGTTGTGGTTGCGGGGTTATTTGCAAGTGTAAATATCTTGATCAGGAAAAGCCTATGAGAAAGTGACATTTGAGGACAGACTTAAAACATGAGAGAATGACCCTGGGGTAGGATTGAGGATTAAAGGCGAGGAAATGGCAGTGCAAAGTCCCTGTGACAGCAGTGTGCCAAGGCTGGGAAACTGCAGAGACAGCAGGGTGACTGGAGCGAGTAAATGAGGGGAGTCACAGGAGATGGTGTCAGAGGGGGCTTTCCGGGGATGAGCTTAGGTGGACCTCATAGGCCATGGTGAGGAATGACTCTTTGCTGAGTGAGGCAGGAAACCATGGAGCATTTGGAACAGGAGAGTCACATGCTCTGAGTTGTGTGTAATAGGATCTCTCTGGCTGCCTAGTTGACAACAGATAATTATGAGCAAGGAGAGAAACATGAAGACTCATTAGGACATAATTGCAATAATTCAGGCCATAATTCAGACAGTGACTTTGGCCAGAGTGACTGCCACAGATGGTGAAAAGTGATCACAATAAGGTTCAGTTATGAAAGTGGGACCCAAAGATTTGCTCAGGGATCAGATGAGGGGTGTGAAGAATTGATTCTGACTTCAAGGATGGTGATGTTGCTATTTGCTGAGGTGGGGCAGGTGACAGGAAAGCAGGTGACAGGAAAGCAGGTGACAGGAATGCAGGGAAGAACAGAAACACATTTTTGGATATATTACACTGGGAAATGCCAAGGGAAGATGTTAGACAGCTGGGTATCTGCATATGGCGTTGAGGAAGAGGCCCAGCCTGGAAATATAAGCATGGGTGTCATCAGCATACAGACTGTATTTCAAACATGAGAGTGGATGGGGTCACTTAGGGAGTGCCTCTGACATTCTGAGGTTGGGCTAGACCCAGAGGAGGAGACAGAAGATGGGCATCCAGTGAGGGGAGAGGAAACCAGGAAAGCAGTGGTGGACTGGAGGGGGTGTCTGGCTGTGCCACAGCAGCTCTTAGGTCAGGTAATCTGAGGGCTTGGCAATTGGAGTTCATTCGAATGGAAAATTTTCAAGCAAAAGCCTGAATGGAGTGGGTTCAAGGGAATTGGGGACTGTGAACACAGACAACTGCAAAGGGTTGGACGGAGAGGATGTAGGTCAAGAGAGGCTCTGTCTTGTAACTATCACGGCAGATTTCAAACATGTGCAAACATAGGATGGAAGAATGAATACTTGTTTCCCCACCAATCAACCACTTCAACAACAGTGGTGACCAATCCTGCTCCTTCTATAACATTGCTTCCCTTGCAAACCCCAAACATGTATATTGAATTAATTGATATAGTCCCATGGCTCACTGAGACCCTGTAAAAGTATGTTTTTTCTTCTTCTTCTTTCCCCATCTATGCTTCATTTGGGTTAGGAGCCATGGGGCTGCCTTGTAGTTTGCTGATCTTTTCTTCTGCAGCATCTGATGTATTGTTCATCTCATCCAGTGAGCTTTCCATTTCTGATATTTTACTTTTTATTTCTAGAAATTTCATTTGTGTGTTTTTCATCTTTTATTTCTTTGCTTATCATGTTTATGCCTTCCTTTTCAGTGGTCACGCCTGTAATCCCAGCACTTTGGGAAGCTGAGGCAGGTGAATCTTCTGAGGTCAGGAGTTTGAGACCAGTATGGCTAACATGGTGAAATCCCATATCTACTAAAAATGCAAAAAATTAGCTGGGCGTGGTGGTGCCTGCCTGTAATCCCACCTACTTGAGAAGCTGAGGTAGGAGAATTGCTTGAACCTGTCAGGCGGAGGTTGCAGTGAGCGGAGATGGTGCCATTGCACTCTGGTTTAGGCAACAAGAGCAAAACTTCATCTCAAAAAAGAAAAAGAAAAAAATGTGTAAGATTTAAAATAACTGTTTTAAGGTTCTTATTAGATAATTTAACAATCTCTGTAATTTCTATTGACTGTCTTTTAAAAATATCCAGTTTATGGGTCATAGTTTCCTTGCTTCTTTGTATGCCTAGTAGTTTTTTTTTTTTTACTAGATACTGTATATACTGCATTTTTCACTGTCGAGGGGTAGATTTTGTTGCATTTCCGTAAAAAATGTTGGACTTCCTTTTGGAACACACTTAAGTTACTTGGGATCAGGTTGACCACTTCAAAGCTTACTCTTACGTGTTTTATGGCAGGCCCAGAGCAACGTTTGGTTTAGGACAAATTTAGCCCTACTACTGCAATATCCATAACTAGGGCATGGCGTGGATGGAGTGGCTCACACAGAGTAGGGAGAGGCACAGGGTGTTCAAGAGCTTAGAGGCCAGTATAGGAAAGATCATCTTGTGACTATTAAAGTCACCAAGGTACTAAATCTGTTTGCCCCTTCCTTCCTTCCTTCCTTCCTTCCTTCCTTCCTTCCTTCCTTCCTTCCTTCCTTCCTTCCTTCCTTCCTTCTTCCTTCTTTCCTTCCTTCCTTCTTTCCTTCCTTCCTTCTTTCCTTCCTGCCTTCCTGCCTTCCTCCATCCCTCCCTCCCTCATTCTTTCCTTCCTTCCTTTCTGAAAGCTGGGAAAATAAAGAACTAAATTCCATGTGTGATCCTAGATTGGAACCTGAATTGGTGGGGGGTGGGGGAGGATCTTATAAAAGATATTGTTAGTACAATTTGATGAAATTTAAATTTGTATTGCATAGTAAATAATAATACATAAATATTAAATTTCCTGAATTTGAATGGGTGTAGTGGCTCATGCCTGTAATCCTAGCACTTTGGGAGGTTGAGGCAGGTGGGTTAGCTGGGGCCAGGAGTTTGAAACAAGCCTGGCTAACATGGTGAACACCATCTCTCCTAAAAATACAAAAATTAGCCAGGCATGGTGGCAGGTGTGTGTAATCCCAGATACTTGGGAGGCTGAAGCACAAGAATTTCTTGAACCTGGGTGATGGAGGTTTCAGTGAGCAGAGATCATGCCATTGTACTCTGGCTTGGGTAATGGAGCAAGATTGCATCTCAAAAGTAAAAATAAAATTAAAAATAAATAAATTTTCTGAATTTGATCATTGTGATTACATAAGCAAATTCCTTTTTGTTAGGAAGTACATACTGAAGTATTGAGATATGAAGGGTCAATTTATTCTCAAATGGTTCAGAAACAATGTAAAGAGAGAAAAAAGAAAAAAAAGAGCACAAATGTGATAAAATGTTAGCAAAGAGTGAATCATTGTCATACTAAAATTTCCTGGATCCCAGGAATACGTATTCATGAGGACAGTCATTTGTCCTATGGTTTAGGAAACAGGTTTGGAGTCTTGTGTGGGGAATTCGTGGATACCACCAGTCCCAAGTTTATGTGCAGTAGAAAATGAAGCAGTGTGGTCAGCAGTAGGAGAGCCGACTTCCGCCCTGTACCTGCTTTTCCACCTGGTGGGTCTGCACAGCCTGGCTTGTGAGCAAATTCATTTTTCCTTCTCTTTGGGACCAACATGGGTTTAGAGATGACATAGCCATGGTCATCCAAGAAATTAAAATTTGAGAATCTCAATAATTCAGAATTTCTGCTCTCAATTAATACATGATGAACTCATGTCATTTTGAAAAAAGAATGTTTGAGGTGACCAACAGAAGACAAGTACGGAGGCCACTCGAGAATTCCAACCCTGGGTACATTGCACTGGCAACCCAAAGGAGATTGGGTAAAATTGCTTTATGTGAGCACTAGTAAACATTTAGCATATATTACCAAGAAAAGCAACACTGTAAACCCAAGAAACTTGAGCTTATCCTACAGAAGGGGATGATGGAGCAAAATGGTGCAAATTCTGGCAGGCAGGATGAAGAACAATCAAAAAAGGGCAGCTGGCAATAGGGAAATATCATTTCACCCCCACTAGCATGGCTGAAAAAAAGGCATGTTGGCATGGATATAGAGACATTGCTGATGGCATTTTAAAATGGCATAGATGCTTTGGAAAACAGTCTAGCAATTACTTGAAAAGTTAAATGTAGAGTTTCCATATGACCCAGCAATTCCACTGCTAGGTATGCACTCAAGATAAATAAAAATATATGCCCCCACAAAAACAAAACTTGTGCCCAAATATTCATTGCAGCATTATTCATGATAGCCCAGAGTGGAAACAACCCAAACACCAACCAACTGATGAACAGATAAAGAAAATGTTGCATATTCATACCAAGAACTATCCTTTGGCAAGACCAAGAAATGGAATACTGATAAATGGGCCAATAGGAGTAAGCTTTGAAAGTGTACTGAGTAAAAAAAGCCAGACACAAAAGGGCACGTATTGTATGATTCAGTTTATCCGAAACATCCAGAACAGACAAATGTGTAGAGACAGAAAGCAGATTAGTGGCTGGCAGGGCTAGGGGGAGAGGAGTCTAGGGAGTGACTATTCTTGGGTGTGGTGTTTCTTTTGGGGGTGATGAAAATGTTCTGAAATTAGGTAGTAGTGATGGTTGCACAACTCTGTGAATATACTAAAACTATTTGAACTGTGCATTCTAGAAGGATAAATTTTATGGCATGTGACTGGCAGCTGAAAAAAACAAAAGGAGAGCAGCTGTATGTTCTGGGTTGTTCCTTGCTGCTTGTATGTGTGTGGCTGCAGTCCGGTTGAGCAGCTGTGTCTCATCCTCCTGGATATCTCCTGGTCTCGAACGCTCCTGACTGCTGCCTTCAGCCTTGGAACCACACAGCACCGCATCATAGCCTGCAGGCCTTTCTGGGAAGATTTACACCACTAGGTTGAGTCTCTGCTACTGCACTTTCTCCTCCTTTTCAAACGAAACCACAGTGCCTCTCCGTGTGGACTTCTCAGTCGCGCAATGACTTCTCTTTCATTTCCTATAAGGCTCTGAGCCCTGCCTTCTCTTTGCCAGTTCTCCTTAGCTCCATTTTTCCTTTGCCCTTCCTCAGCTGTGTAAACTTCTAGATAAATGTCATTTAAAGACAAAACCCACTATTTATTCTTCTTTCCTAATTGCTCCTTGGGAAATATTTGCTTCTGTGTTCTTGGTGAGGAAAAGCTTAATTTTGTCTGCTTTTCTATCGTTAGCCTTTTCAGACTACACATTCCTAGTCAATCACCTCTTGAATCGGGTAATTAATTTCATTGTATCAGTCTATCCTTCAGAATTTCATTATGCAAACATAAACATGCAGAAATACATTCACGTTTCCCCCATTTTGCACCAAAGGCGGCACACTTTTTTTTTGACTTGCTTTTTTTCACTTACTATGTCTGAGAACTTTTCATATCATATGGAAAGCTTCCCCTTTCTTTATCAGCTGTGAGAGTCCTGTGTCAAGACGGACTATGCTTGGTTCATCAGTCTCTGTGGAAGGATCCTGGCTGACTTGTGTCTTTTGCTCTTACAAACCTTGCTGGATGACCTCCCAATCACCTTGTTGCATGCACACATAGGCAGAGCTGTAGAATAGATTCCCAGTGAGGGAGTTGCTAGGCAAAGGGTAAATCCTTTCATCATTTTGGCACATATTGTCAGATTGCCTTCCACAGGGTTCTATCAACAGCTGGGCACTCTTGTCAGCAGTAAGAGTGGCTGCTTCTCCCAGCCTTTCCAATAAAGTATGTTTCCAACTCTTGAAACCAGGCCAAGTGTCTCATACGTGTCATCCCAGCAGTTTTGTTACTAACATTTGGGATTTCTTCAATGGTGTGCTGGTAAATGTTTAACAACTACTTCTCAAGACAAGACAAGACAAGACAAGACGACAAGACAAGACAAGACGACAAGACAAGACAAGACAAGACAAGAGACAAGACAAGACCCAAAGCCAAAAAAACAAGAAGCCCTAATTTGTAGTGTCTACTGATTTTCATGGTGTAAATACTTCTACCCAGGCCAATTGCAAGCTATCAACATGATGTCCCTGAACGTGGAGTTGGGAAGAGATGGGCTGTAGCATCCACTGTATAGTGTTTCCACCACAGAGCTGCAAGTAGCATAGGTAATTGAGAAACTTAGTAAAATCATCAGGAATTTTAGAGTTTTTCTTTTTTTAGTTATAAATTTATATAATTAAATTTTAGCAATAACGGCATTTAATAACCTACCATAAAACAAGCTGCTGAAAATTTGGTAATTATTCATGGTCAACTGTCAAGAGTTAGCTCCGGCACACTACTGCAATTTTGCCAATTTGAAAGGTAATGAATGCCATCCCAATTTAGTTGTCATTTTTACTGTGGTTGTTTTACTTATTACAGGAACATTTGTATTTCCTTTTCTGTGAAATATGTTTATGTCCTTTGTACATTTATCTATTGAGTTTCATTCTCTTGTTGATTTCTAAAAGCTCCTTATACATGAAGCTCCTTCTGCACATCTTTTGTTTGTGTTATAAACTGCAGTGTTTTTTTCTGGTTTGTTATTTATCTTTTGCGCTTGCCCATAGCATTTTTCTTTTTGCTATTAAGTTGTCATTATTGTTTTAAAATGTAGTTGAATATTGTTTTCACTTTTTGTTTTTGTTTATTTTTTTGACACGAAGTCTTATTCTGTCACCCAGGCTGGAGTGCAATGGCATGCTATCTCAGTGCACCGCAGTCTCTGCCTCCGGGTTCAAGCAATTTTCCTGTCTCAGCCTCACAAGTACCTGAGATTATAGGCGTGTACCACCATGCCCAGCTAATTTTTTTTTAATTTTTTGTATTTTTAGTAGAGACGGGGTTTCAACATGTTGGCCAGGCTGGTCTTGAACTCCTGACCTCAAGTGATCCGCCTGCCTCAGCCTCCCAAAGTGCTGGGATTACAGACGTGAGGTATTGTGCCTGGCCCATTTTTTCTTTTATGGTGTACAAATGTTGAACAAGTAGAAACAGGATTAAATAACTAATTTTTTCTCTAATCACCATCAAGTCTCATATATTTAAGCAAGTTTCTTATACTCTAAGCAATCTGTACAATTCCTGAATCTCCTCAGATTTTATTATATTCAATTTTGTCTTTTTCTTTTGAGACAGATTATTATTTAAAAACCCTCCACACTTAATGATACCACAAACATGCATAATATGTTAGAGATGGGCCTGACACACTTCAGCTAAAAAGAAGTATGCAGTGAGGTTATAAAATATTTGTCAAGCATTCCATCACTAGTTCAGTGGTGGCTAACCGCACCAATGCTCTCTGACTAGTATTATTTCCTACTGGGGAGTTTCTTCACTTATATTTGACTTCCCATGTAGGCATTGTCTTAGTAATTTTGTGTTGCTATAACAGAATAATAGCACAGAATAGGTAATGTATGTTGAACAGATATTTATTTGGCTTATGGTTCTGGAGGCTGGGAAATCCAAAATTGGTAAGGGAAGCTGTCACATGGCAAGAAGATTTACGAGAGACAGTGGGCTGACTTTTGTGCTTTGATAACAAATTCACTCTCAAGATAAAGAATCCACTCCCTCAATAGTGATATTATTCCATTCCTGATGGCAGAGCCCTCATGAAACAATAATCACTTAAAGATCCTATTTTTCAACACAGTTTCACTGCAGATTAAGTTCCCAATGCATGAACTTTGGGGAACACATTCAAAGCATGGTGGGCATGTGCTGGCTTAGTCCTGCATTGCTCTTTCCATTAGACTTCAAGGCCCAAAGCTCTAAGAATGGTGCTGGAGTGTGGTTTTTGTTCAAGAAATATTAGTTGAGACACCACATTCAAAGGTGTGAACCCCTCAGATAGACTTTCATCTGCATCTCCACCATCCCTGACAATGTCCATTAACATCTAGTCAGCAGCCACACACGTCCAGCAGCGCTTGTGAAGCTGTGCATATGGTCTATACGGTGTGGTCTCAGCATACAGTCATGTGGAAAGTTGTAACTCAGTGTATCTAAAAGCCACTTGACCACTTACAGTGAGCTTTTATTTCTAGCATCTCATTTTTGGTTCTGACTTTAGAAATGTGAAAACCGGATCTCAGATATGATACGTAATTTACGCAAAGTTATCTCATTGTTACTCTGGCTTCTAGTAGTGCATCTGGCACACTGGAAGTCCTCAGTAAAATGAAGAGCATTTGTGATGACATGATTTTCCCAACTCCCAGTCCAGGGCTCATGTCACTGTCCTAATACAGGCATGATCTGAGATGGTGGTGGCTGGATAGTTTCCTCCCAAAGTACTCTTTACAGGGTAGCCATGAAAGGCAGTGATCACTCCTGCCAATACCCTATGCTTGTAACCTGGTTTCACCCTGGCTGGTAGGCCTTATTCTGTCAACATTTACCATTAGAAAAGCATATGATGAGTGTAACAACTACAAAATATTGAGGGCATATTATATACCAGTTACTGTGCTATGTGTTCAATCCTCATCCAACACTGTCTGATGTTGATATTATTACTGCCATTTTATAGGGATGAAAATTGAGGTGCAGAGAGGTTATAGGACTAGTCCAAGACCAGACAGAGGCAACAGTAAGGCCAGGTAGAAATGCAGGTCTGTCATGATCACAATACTCTCTTTCCACGGGGCATGGAGTTGCCCAATACATTATTGTTTTACAGTCTTCAGACACAGTTCTCGCTTGACAGAAGACACATTCCTTTATGTTGTAGAAAATGCATTGAACCTGAAAAACTCTAGGGGAGAGTTCTCATCCCTCCTTCCAGGCTATCCCTGCTCTCAGCCTACACCTCCCGTTTTTGATCAAGACAGCCTTGAAGTTCTCTGTCTGCGGAAGGAAGGAGACGGAGCTTGTTTTTCACTTTTGCTGCCATGATTAATTATTTTTAGGAAAGCATTGTGTCTTTTGAGAGAGGATTGTAAGTGCTGGGAGAATAAATGGACCCTAGAGTGAGCCATATGTGCTCCAGACTTCCCCAGCATGACAGACAGCTTCCTGACCAGCGTCTGGCAGTCCCTGAACTCACTGGACGGACATTGGCTGGGGGCCAATGTCTGAGTTGAATGGCAAGGACTGGACAGTGCTTCTGCCCAGCCAGTGTGGCAATGAGCCCACTCTAGAGAAGGTGCCTTGGCTTGGGAAAACACGTTGCATATTAGATGTTGGCATCCTCAGCAAGGACCTGAGGCTGTAATCTCTGCCAGGCACCTTCTGAGAGACCTGGCTTTCCTGCAAGACCTGCTTCACATTCTCAGGAGATCTGGACCCAGCATAGGAAATGCCCTATTGCCCAAGAGGAAACCCCATGTCTAAGAAATGATATAATTAGGAGACTGATAAAAATTAGAATGAGAGGGAGAGGCCTAAATTAAGGGTCATGGTGTTTACTTTTTTTCAAAAAAGAAAACTTCTTCCTGCTGTTCTCTGCATATGAATATGTGACATGCTCATCCAACAAAACTTCCAAAAGTATAAAAATTTTTCCCAATCATTTTACCCGGGAATTTAACTTCTACTATTTTTAAAGGAGTGTCTTTTGTATGCTAAAATTCTCCTGTTTTTAAATAATGTATCACGACAATAATTTTATTTTATAAATTGGATCTCAGGTGCATGAAACTGGATTAATTGTCACCTGTTATTTACAGTGCATGTATTAGTCCGTTTTCATGCTGCTGTTAAAGGCATACCCGAGACTGGGAAGAAAAAGATGTTTAATTGGACTTACAGTTCAACATGGCTGGAGAGACCTCAGAATCATGGTAGGAGGTTAAAGGCACCTCTTCCATGGTGGCAGCGAGAGAAAATGAGGAAGAAGCAAAGGCAAAAGCCCCTGATAAACCCATCGGTTCTCATGGGACTTATTCAATATCATGAGAATAACAAGAAAGATAGGCCCCATGATTCAATTACCTCCCCCAGGTACCTCCTACAACATGTGAGAATTCTGGAAGATACAATTCAAGTTGAGATTTGGGTGGAGACACAGCCAAACCATATCATTCTGCCCCAGCACCTCCCAAATCTCATGTCCTCACATTTTAAAACCAATCATGCCTTCCCAAGAGTTCCCCAAAGTCTTAACTTACTTTAGCATTAATCCAAAAGTCCACAGTCCAAAGTCTCATTTGAGACAAGGCAAGTCCCTTCTGCCTGCGAGCCTGTAAAATCAAAAGCAAGCTACTTACTTCACAGATACAATGGGGATACAAGTATTGGGTAAACACAGCAGTTCCAAATGGGAGAAATTGGCCAAAACAAAGAAAAGGGTTACAGGGCCCATACAAATCTGAAATTTAGTGGGGCAGTCAAATTCTAAAGCTCCAAAATGATCTCCTTTGACTCCAGGTCTCACATCCAGGTCACGCTGATGCAAGAGGTGGGTTTCCATGGTTTTGGGCAGCTCTGCCCTTGTGGTTTTGCAGGGTACAGCCTCCTTCCCGGCTGCCTTCATGGGCTTCCAATGAGTGTCTGTGGCTTTTTCAGGTGCATGGTGCAAGCTGTCAGTGGATCTACCATTCTGGGGTCTGGAGGACAGTGGCTCTCTTCTCACAGCTCCACAAGGCAACGCCACAACAGGGAATCTGCGTGGGGGCTCCAATTCCACATTTCCTTTCCGCACTGCCCTAGCAGAGGTTCTCCATGAGTGCCCCGCCCCTGAAGCAAACTTTTGCCTGGGCATCCAGGCGTTTCCATACATCTTCTGAAGTCTAGGTGGAGATTCCCAAACCTTAATTCTTGACTTCTGTGCACCCACAGGCTCAATACCATGTGGAAGCTGCCAACGTTTGGTACCTTCACCCTCTGTAGTCACAGCCCGAGCTGTATGTTGGCCCCTTTCGGCCATGGCTGGAGTGGCTGGGACACAGTGCACCAAGTCCCTAGGCTACAGACAGCATGGGACACTGGGCCCAGCCCAAGAAACCACATTTTCCTCCTGGGATTCCAGGACTGTGATGGGAGGGGCTGTCATGAAGGCCTCTGATATGGCTTGGAGACATTTTCCCCAAGGTCTTGGGGATTAACATCAGGCTCCTTGCCACTTAGGCAAATTTCTGCAGCTGGCTTGAATTTCTCCCCAGAAAATGGGTTTTTCTTTTCTATTGCACAGTCAGGCTGCAAGTTTTTTAAACTTTTATGCTGTCCTTCCCTTATAAAACTGAATGCCTTTAACAGCAATCAAGTCATCTGTTGAATGTTTTGCTACTTAGAAATTTCTTCTGCCAGATACCTTAAATTTTCTTTCTCAAGTTCAAAGTTCCACAGATCTTTATGGCAGGGGCAAAATGCTACCAGTCTCCTTGCTGAAAACACAAGGAGAGTTACCTTTACTCCAGTTCCCAATAAGTTCCTCATCTCCATCTGAGACCACCTCAGCCTAGACGTTATTGTCCATATTACTCTCTGCATTTGGGCAAAGCCATTCAACAAATCTCTATGAAGTTCCAAACTTTCCCACAATCTAGCCCTCCAAAAGGTTCCAGCCTCTACCTGTTACCCAGTTCCAAAGTAGCTTCCACATTTTTGGGTATCTTTTTCAGCAATGCCCCACTTCACTGGTACCAATTTACTGTATTAGTCCATTTTCACGCTGCTGATAAAGACATTCCTGAGACTGGGAAGAAAAAGAGGTTTAATTGGACTTATAGTTCCACATGGCTGGGAGGCCTCAGAATCATGGTAGGAGGCAAAATATACTTCTTACATGGCAGCACAAGTGAAATGAGAAAGATGCGTAAGTGGAAGCCCCTGAGAAACCCGTCACATCTCGTGAGACTTAGTAACTGCCACAAGAAAAACAGACCCCCATGATTCAATTACCTCTCCCTGAAGTCCCTCCCACATCAAGTGGGAATTCTGGGAGAGACAATTCCAGTTGAGATTTGGGTGGGGACACAGCCAAACCATATCAGTGCACTCTCATCATTTGATCATGCAATGCATGTCTTTAATAATAAAAATTTCCATCCAATATGATAACTCAGTCTGTAACTGTGATGTATAAAATCTTTGGCTCAACATTTTTTCTACAACTATACTTCTCTTTATTTACCTTTACTTTTATTTTTTGCTGAGCTGAGCTGAGTACATGCTATACATGCCCCTGTGTATGCCTCTCAGGAGGTTTTCAGTGGTGGAATTTCATCGCTCAGATAGCTTACCACTACACTGCGCTTTGGATCCCAAAATGGACTGCCCATTTATCTCTCTCTGTGTGAGTCATCTGTATATGCCTCCTCATTTATCTCTGATTCTTTAGCAAAACCAGCCCAAAACCCAGGCAGATGTCAAGTCAGCTTATCCTTGAGGGTCTCCGCTAAAGGAGAGGCCCTAGTGGCCACTGCAGCCTCCATAAATTGCTGTGGTCAGGCATGCGTCTTGCCATCAGACCAACCACCACCTGATTGGTGAAATTCACATTTGTTAATTATTTGCTAGAAATCTAAGAAGTTGTTCTTTATCAGCATGTAGCTGAAAGCCTCTTTCTGCCTTCTCCAGAATTCACTTTTCTTTCTATCTTGCCTCTGATCATTGGTTTTATCCTTTGACTGTTCTTTTGTAGTTCTTTTCTCTATTCTTGAATTTCTTTTAAGTTGTAGATGAGGATTTTGACTGTGTCCACACCACAGACTTCACCAGGAACTCAGGGTTCCCTGAAAGCCAAAGCCAACCAAAGCAAAAAGCAAACAAACAAAAACAATCTTTTCTGTTGTGATTAGCCTTTTTGCTAAACTCAACTTGGGCTTTTGACTTTCCAGACACTCTCACTGCAGGTGCACGGGGCTCAGTTCTGTTCCTTCAGGGTTATGCACTCTTCTTGACCCCACCTTTTGTGCATATGCTGTTCTCGTTTGAAACCAGACTGGAGCTCCCTACACAGATGTGTCAAGGTCAGGCCAGGTCAAGGATGAGCACAGAGAAAGCAGCTGCTGTAGGAGGCCCACAAGGAATCTTGTTGGATCTGTGAGCTCAGTGTATGCTCCAGCCCCTCTGACATATCCAGAGGAGACAGACTTGAGTTCAGGCCCAGTGCTGTCACTTATTAGCTGTGTAAACTTGGAAAAGTCAACTAGCCTGTCTAAGCCTCCATTTTGTGTAAGTTTAGTGCAATAAGTAAGAGTCTCCAAGTCATCACCCTGTTGTGATGGATTACATGAGATCAAGCATGTAATGTGTCACCATGATAACTGGCAAAAATAAGTTCTTAGTAAATGGTAACCATTCTTCTTCTTCCTACAACAACAAGCGCAAGGGCCAGCCCCTGCCAGGGCCAGCAGGCACTGTGTAGGTTGCGGGCTACCCACTCAATCTGGATGCTGGTTTCCTGTTCTCCTGCTCCTGTCTTTGTTCTTCACCTGTTTTCTCCTTGCCTCTGCAATGGACTCTGTTGCTGCTTGTGCCGTATCCTCAAGGTTGGACCTCTGGATGCTGACCTATAGCTGGTACCTTCCAGCTACCTCTTCAACACCCCTGCATAGCTTGAACTCTGGTGACCTGCTCTGCTCCAAGCTTCCAGAATCCCCCAAGTGCATGTTCCTGACCTTGCTCCCACTGTGGGTTCAGACAGTGAGTGCCTTGAAGGTAGGAATAGAGGGTCCTCAACCCTTTCCCTGGACCCTGACAGGCAGCTGGTTATAGGACGTCCTCTACTACTTGTTAGTCAAATGCATGAAACACTGAATGAAGGTAAGAAGGTGAGATAGCCAGGTGTGTAATGAAATAGCTCATGCCTGTAATCTCAACACTTTGTGAGGCTGAGGCAGGTGGATTGCCTGAGCCCAGGAGTTTGAGACCAGCCTGGACAATGTGGCAAAACCTTGTCTCTGTAAAACATTTAAAAATTAGCCAGACATAGTGGTGTATGCATACAGTCCCAGCTACTCAGGAGGCTGGGGTAGGAGGATTGCTTGAGCCTGGGAGGCAGAGGTTGCAGTGAGCTGAGATCTCACCACTGCTCTTCATCCTGGGTGACAAAAAAGAGACCCTGTTTCAATAAATAAATACATAAAAAGAAGGAGAGATAGACAGGAACCTTTTCCTTTGCTGAATCCAGGTTTAGTAGGTTTCTTTCTTTTCTCTTTTTCCCTTCTTTCTCTCTCTCTTCTTTCTGTCCCTCCCTCCCTCCCACCCTTCCTTCTTTCCTTCCTTCCTTCCTTCCTTCCTTCCTTCCTTCCTTCCTTCCTTCCTTCCTTCCTTCCTTCCCTCCCTCCCTCCCTCCCTCCCTCCCTCCCTTCCTTCCTTCCCTCCCTCCCTCCTTCCTTCCTTTTTTTTTCTTTCTTGACAAGATCTTACCCTGTCATCCAGGCTGGAGTGCAGTAGCACAATCTTACCTCACTGCAGCCTTGGGCTCCTGAGCATGAACTATCCTCCCACCTCAGGCTTCCAAGTAGCTGGGACTCTAGGAGCAGGTCACCATGCCTGGTGATGTTCTTTACTATTGGAAGTCCAGAGTAATTCAGGGCCAATACTTAATTTTAACAGCTTTGTTTCTCCTGAATGAGCCCTCAAGCCTAAAACATCTCCATCTTTTAGTAGTTTCATTTAACCAAGAATCTGGTATCTTTTTGTGTCTGATAAGAGACACTTAGCATCTATTTTCTCTCAAGCCAGCCACCTGAAGGCTTTATCTACATAATAATAACCTTGATCTCCACAACCTCTTATCTTAACCCAGACACTCTTCTCTATTGTTTCCAGGTCTTTAGGTAATAATATAGCTTTCAACCAATTGCCAATCAGAAAAATCTTTGAATCTACTTATTACCAATGAGCCTCCAGTCCCCTTTGAGTTGTCTGGCCTTTCCAGACCAAACAGATGTATACCTGACATATACTGATTGATGTCTTATGTCTCCCTAAAACACGGGGAACCAAGCTGTAACCCAACCACCTTGGTTATGTGTTCTCAGGACCTCTTGAAACTGTACCTCAGGCTTTGGTCATTCATATTTGCCTTGGAATAAATCTCTTCAGATTTTTCACAGAGTTTGACTAGATGATACTCCTGTCAGCTTTTTGTGGATAAGGTAGAGAGTAGACTGCAATGGCCTATGGAAAGCTTCTGAGGAAGAGAGTTATGTTATATCCTGCAGGGAAGCAGATATCTTTGTCTGTTGTATGATCTAAGAAAAGGTATTTTCAAAGAAAAGAAACAGTGTATGTTCCTTTTCAAAATAGATATGACTGGGAATACTGATTTCAGTGTCTTCTTAGCAGTAATTTCCCATAGGAGTGGGACTGTGGATGCCATGTTTTTGCTTCTTTTTAACTTACCTGTACTTTCCTCATTTTGCACCATGAGAATGGGATTCCTTGATTAAAAAAGTAATACAAAAACAACGTTCAAATTTTATATAACTTGCTTTAGGTTTGGTCCTTGGCACTGAGTTCTCCCATCTGTAAAACAGGGGTGATAACATGATACCAAACTCACAGGCTGAGTGACAGTTGAATGTAGGCATCAGATGCAGTGTCTGCTCATCCAGAAACTTGTATTAAAATTTCACATTGATGTTGCTTGTCATGGTGGCCTGTTGTGAGCCATGAAATGTGCTTAGGGACACATGAGATGGCAAGAAAGCTGTAAATCCAAGTGCATTGTAAAATCATGTAGCCTTTGAGGGAAGAATTGTGGCTAAATTCTGGACATGGTCTGAGCATGGAAAAGAACAGACTCAAAGTGTCTTTTTCTAGTCTAACTCAATGATAACAATCAACACAGAAGGCTTCTGTGACCAAGTGTGTGGGAGTTTTTCCTCCTATACAAAGCAAGCGATCAATTCTATAGCAAACATCAGCTTAGTGCCCTCCAATTCAATTCTGATATATCTAGATGGAGTTAGCATCAGATTCCACAGGTGGAGGGCTCAGTCCCACAAAACTGGTCCCACTTCCTTAAGGTCTGACCATGCCATGGACAGCATGGTGACCTGACCCCCATAAACTGTATGTACACCTCTGGAGGGCCTTTCAGAATTAGAAAAACTGAAATGGCTGTAAGATCATGAAAAGAGGAAGAGATGGTCAACCCCTTTGGCACCTACTTATTCTAAGACATTCTCTATTGTTTCTCATTCTAGCCTCAGTTAACAAGCTCATTGGACTTTGTAACCCACCTTGGCCAACACCCTTGATGCCACACCCTAACACTCCCTTCCAGCTTGACCAACCTTTTGACTTCACACCCTACAAACCCCTCCCAGCTTGCAAAAAACTGCCCTAAACTTAACTTTTGTAACTTTCCACTGCCTCCCCCACAACCTATAAAACGAACTCCTATCCTACTGCCCTTTGCTGATTCCATTTTCAGCCTCAGCCTGCCTGCACCCAGGTAAATAGACAGCCTTGTTGCTCACATAAAGCCTGTTTGGTGGGGTGGGGGAGGGGGTCTCTTAATTCAGTGTGCACGTTTTAACACTCCCATCAGTTATAATAAGCCTGGGCCTCCAAAACTTCTGTTGAGATTCCCATGATACCCTCTTTGGATTTGATTACTTTGCTACAGCGACTCACAGAACTCTGGGAAACTTACTTAGGTTTGCTGGTTTATTATTAAGGATTGTTAGAAGCAAATGCTTGTTCCTCTGTTCCAAAAGGAAGAACTAGTGCTCAGACAATTTTCTCCACAAGCAATTTTACTTTCTGCAGAAAGGGTGATTCTTGGAAGTCTGGTTGTCACGAGAGCACAATGAACAAAGAAAAGAAAAGCAGAGGTTTTTATCACTAATGCATTGGATCCTTACTGCTGTGTCTTATCTCCATTCATTGAAGCTGGACCACACAATCTAGACTGATCCTGAGTGGCTAAAAACTTAAAACTTTCCTAAGTAGGTAAATGTGCAATGGAGAACAAAGAAAGGAAGGGGGTTGTTTACCGGAAACTAGGAGAATAATAATGTTTCCAAATAAGAGGTGTAGGCTGTAAGCCAGGAAATGACTGGGCATGTTCGGACATGTCAGAGCAGGCTATAGGTCAGAACAAATAACTTAAAGTACAAGGACATAGAATGTATTTATTCCCTTAGTATATTTAACAGCTACATAGGGCTTAACAAAGAGTTATTAGCAGAAAGTAAGGAAGTTAGTTTTTAAAAGAAACTATTATTTCTAACACTTATTATTTATTCTTTCACAAAAAGGGAAACTTTGAAGAGGAACTTTTTACTTTTCATAGGATATTACAAAGGACACTGATGAAAAGAGATACATAGGGTGACGTTTAAGGCTAGAGGGACAGAAGCTACCATGCTCTCCCTGGGTGCACCAACCTTTAGAAATCTCCATGTGTTCAGCTATCTGGAAGCTCTCCACATCTTGCTTTCTTGGGGTATTATATAGGCTTCTTTGCGTATGCACAATTAAGCCATTGGCCATCCTTGATCAAGTAAATCTTTAGCCTCTCTCTTCTCTACAGAGGTTGGGAGGCGGAACTGAAAGTTCCAACTCTCTTATCCTGTCTTGGTTGTTTGGGTGACCAGCTCCATCCAGAAGCTACCTAGGGGTACCAGCTGTCAATCAGTAGCATACAAAGAAATATCACTTTGGAGATTCCAAAGGTTATAGGAGTTGAATGCCAAAAATTCTGTGGACAACCACATATATTTTTCATAATATTACACACAGTAAAAGGATAAAATAGGCCTATTTTGAGGATTATCAGATAAAGCAAAACCAAACAAACAGAATGTCCAGTTTAATTTGGATTCCAGATAAACAACAAATTTTTAGTATAAATGTGTCCCATGCAATAGTTGGGACCTATTTATTATACTAAGTATTTTTGGTGTTTATCTATGTAAAAGACAGAATTGCAACAAATTGAAGATCTCATTCTCAACAAAATATACATCTTGTCAGTACCACATCACACCTACTCATAGGTTTAAATGAAATGTTGATCAGCCATTATTAAGCACAATTATTGGCATTAAAGAGGTTTTTAATACCCATTTTTAGAATAAAGCAACATTACTGTTTTCTCTCCCTCTTTTTCTTCCTCTCCTTCACTCCTTTTTTAAATTTCTTTCCTTCTCTCCTTTCTTTTAAAAAAAAAACAAACAGTTTTCTACTATTGTTACCTGGATGTAAAAGACTTTCAAGTTTTATTTGTAGCTCTAGTCATTCCCTTGGGTTTGCAATCCAAATTATCTGGTACCATCTGGACCTCAGAGTTAGAATGAGGCCTGGTAGTTCACTCACCCTCCCAATCATTGAATGTCCTCCATGACAAGTATTTGTCTACCCCATGTTTTTTCAGTGACAGTAAGCTTGCTACCCTTCAAGGCAGCTCACATGACCAGCTGGCTATGACTCTTAAAAGTTATTTCCAATAGGATGGGAGCATCTCCGTGATGTGTGTCCACTGATTCTAATGCTATTCCTAAGGTAACAGTAAGAGCTAAGACACATTGAACATGAAATGTGTTCCAGAGGCACTGCACATATGATCTCTCTCTAAAAAAAAAAGAAGTCCTATTTTTAGATTTTTCAGGAACCACTATACTGTCTTCCACAGTGGCAAAAAAAAAAAAAAAAAAAGATCTCAGTTGGCATTATTGTGATTCTAGAGTTAGGCATCACTTCATTTCATAAAATGGAATATGTGTTCCAGTGAGCTGGGAACAGGGGGTTGGTTTCATAGACAGAAAAGGCTGAAGCAGTGGAGAGAACAAAAAGAGGATTGGTAATTTCTAAGTTACTGCTCCTATAACTCAGGGACAGGGAGATGGGACACCCAAAAGACAACTGGTTAACAGCAGTCAGCTTGCTTCAGGTTAAGGATGAAAACAAAGGGAACTTGGTTATGCTGACTGAAGAAAAAAACTTGAGGGCTGGAGAAATTGGCTGTTGCATTAGTCTGTTCTCACACTGCTATAAAGAATTACCTGAGACTGGGTAATTTATGAAGAAAAAAGGTTTGCCTCAGAGTTCTGCAGGCTGTACAGGAAGCATGGCTGGGAGGCCTCAGAAAACTTACACTTATGGCAGACGAATGAAGGTGAAGCAAGCATACCTTCACATGGTGGCAGGAGAGAGTGAAAGAGGAAGGGCTACACACTTTTAAACAACCAGATCTCGTGAGAACAACCCAATCTCATGAGAACAACCTGATCTAGTGAGAACTCACTCACTATTATGAGAACAGCAAGGGGGAATTCTGTCCCCATGATCCAGTCACCTCTCACCAGGTCCCTCCTCCAATGTTGGGATTTCAATTCAATATGAGATTTGGGTGGAGACACACAGCCAAACCATACCAGCTGTTACCTCATGCTCCTAATTTTGTGGAAGGTCAGATAACAACTTAGTTTCAGTTTGGTGGAATTGTAGCATTGATAACTCTGTTTTGATATTTAGTCTGGTTTGTTGGGGCATAGTGAGGGAGCTTAGTCAAAACAATGGCCTCCTATGATTTTTGTTTAATACCTGGAATCCAGTGGGGGCCCTTTGCATTTTATCTGGTGAGCTGCCAGTTTCTCAGTGCCATGCATTTGCTTGTCCCAGTCTCTGTAACCACCTTTGCTGGCTGTGGCAATGTGAGGGTGTGAAGCCTGCGGATTCTCAGAGGGGGTTTATTCTAGGCTCTCCTGTTGTCTATGACTCCCACAACCCACCTTGGCCAAGGCCAGGCAGGAGTCCACCCGCTCGACTCAGGCCCTCTGTCCCAGACCCCGGCACCTCTGTCAGCCTTGTTGTAGGTCCTCTTTTGATTGCTATTGCCTGAGGCCTGGACAGTTTACAAACCAAGCTTGACAGGAGGCAAGCGTGAAGTGGTCTGCTAAATAGGGAAGGAGCTTGGAGTCTCCTGGGCCATGTGCTCAGTGCACCAAGTTTCTACAGGTGGCGGGGCCTGTTTGGGATAGTTCAGACAAACCAGAGTAGGGAATGAGGGTCCCATGCGGGCCACCTTTCTTTTTCATCTCCCTCTTCTCATGCCTCCCTGCTACCACCCAACATTTCCAGCCTTGAGAAATTCCAAATAAGCCCCTTACTCAGGGCTGGGAATCCAGTTGGCAGCTTGGGAGGTGGTGGGGTCAGAGTTGCTGCTTGTTTCCAGGCCTTTCCAGAGGTTCTGCTGCTCCCCCAATCCCCTTTCCATTGTGCTCCCTTCCAGCACATTCCCACAGTTAGATTCTTTTGGGGTCTGTCATAGGCACATCCCTGAAATTCCCGAGGGATCCCTGCCTGGTCAGTGTACTTCCTTTTCTCAAGTTATGTGGGAACGAGAGCTGTCTGCGGGATTAGCAGTGCACATGATTTCCCAGTCTTTCTCAGGACCTGTTTCCTGTCGGGAGCCCCTGAACTCTGAGCCATGTGATTCCCAAGTGCTTGCAGTGCTGGGTGTGGTGGAGCCCCAGGCTGACTCTCTTAGGGGACTGGATCTCAGGGGTGGGCTCTCCCCAGGGTGGGGACAGGCTGGGGGTGGTGGGCTCTTGGGGGTGAGCAGGATCTCCTTGGGTAAGGGGTGTCTCCTGGGGGTTCAGCTCTGGGGAAGGGGTTCTGAGGAGGGAGCAGACTCTCCTGGGGAGGTGGGCTCTAGGGGTAAGGAGCAGGTTCTCCTGGGTGGGTCCCTCCTGGGGCCGAATCTCCCGGGTGCAGGCTCTCCTAGCCACAGTTCCTTCCTCCACAGCAACACACAGGTGTGGAGGTGCTGGAACTGCCAGTACTAGCTTACCAGAGCTGGCTACAAGATCTTCAGGAACTTTTTGAGCTGGTTGTTAACCAGAGCAACTTTTAAAAATTATATAAACCTTCAGGTAAACAAATTAAATTGGAAACAAAAGTAATGGCTACTCAAAACTTGCACTTCCTTTTTTACGACATTTTACCATTACCTGTGCCTTGAGGCTCTTTATGTCATGGCACCTGTGCGGTGGAAGTACTGTACTGGGTGACGGGGTGGCTGAGCTTCTCTCCCTAATTTCTACTTGAGTGATGTCATCATGTGGTAGCTTGAAATGGGCCATGTGGGAATATTTCACCATGGAAATAAGCAAATCATGCTTAGTTATTTGTACAACTGATTATTAAACATTTACCAGCACAGCATTACCTGAGTTCTATCAGCTTATTAAATTAAAAAATAAATGGAGTCCTTTATTTTAAGAACAATCATATTGTTCTTATTTTATTTTATTTTTTTATTATGTTTTAGAGATAGGCTCTTGCTGTGTTGCCCCAGCTGGAGTGCAGTGGTACAATTGTAGCTCACTGTAGCCTGGAAATCCTGGGCTCAAGTGATCCTCTTGTCTTAGCCACTGATGCTTGTACCATGTCTGGCTACTTCCTTTTTTTAAAAAATGCTTTTTTGTAGAGATGTGTCCTTGTTTTATTGTCCAGGTTGGTCTTAAACTCCTGGCAAGAGATGCAAGTGACCCTTGCATCTCAGCCTTCCAAAGTGCTGGGATACAGGCATGAGTCACTGTACCCGGCCTAATCACATTGTTCAAGCATTGTGCAAATGAATGGAAGCCTAGTTCACAACATTTCTGGTTTAAATGCAGGCACACTTTTCCTCTGCCTGGCCCCGACTTCTGCTGCCCTCTCCTGCTCAGTTCTCTGGCAGTTCATTCCCCTCACCCACTCTGCTCCATTCATTTGCTTTCCAGTCTCTCGACCTGGACAGGGTTTTTTGCCCCTCTCCCTTTGCTTCTTTCAAGTATTTATGATGTAACTTCCTTTACCCTCTCAGCTAAGGGGTTTCCCTTTTCTTGCCAAGGTTCGTGATCCATCTCTCTCTCCTCATTCTCCTGATTGTGAATTTATCGTAGGATTTCTTGGGCACAGTTTAAATATGCTCACTTGACCTTCTCAGCCTGCGCTAATAGCACCCCCAATGACTGCTGCTGCTGAAAAGAGTGAGTGACATCTGTCTGTACCTGTCCCTGTGCCACCTGTGTACCATGCCAGAGACCCCAGAGCACTCCATGGGCAGGTCCTATCTGATGCTGATGCCTCCATGAGATATGTTTGGTTGAATTTAAGTACTATAACGGAATTTTTCAGACTGCTCTAGGTGGTAGGTAAAACCTGAGGGCTTTGTGAGTGTGTCAAGGGGCTTCTGAGTAGGGAAGAAGAAGGGACATCAGAGAAGATGTGACTCAACTTCCAGACCCAGCAGAGCAGTTCAGTATCCAGAAACAGGAGTTTAAACTGTGGCCTTTGGAGTAATGTTTTAACCTGGCTTTACTGTTTTTACTTAGCTGAGTGACCTTGGGCACTCAGTGCCTCAATTTCTTTATCTGAAAAATGGGGATAATACAATTACCTTATAAAGTTTTTGTGTGGTTTAAATGAATGAATGCACATAAAGCTCTTAGAAAAGTGTTCAACTAATAAATATTAGCTGTCATCATTACTGAAGCTATATGCAAAATTGTATTTAACAAAATACTGCTGCTGGTAAGAGGTTGAAGACCGTATATGTAGCTCTATGGCCTTTACTTTACAGGTGAGAAAACTGAAGCTCAGAGCTCAGAACTGGACACAGCCAGAGAGCAGCAGAGTCAGGACTAAATTCATTTCTGCTCTGAATTTTTCAACAAATAGTATTAATCCTCTTCTTGACCTGGAAGGGGCATGACACCTACAACATTTGACACCCACGGCATTTAACACGCACACCATTCAACACCCTTGTGCCTTTATGTTGATTAAAGGCATGTTTTGAAAGTGATGAGAACAGTGTCTAAATAAGTATGATGGAACCCTTCTATCTGTTTTCTCTGGGAAGAAATTAAGTCCCAAGGCCTTTTATCCTTGGCCAAGACCTTGCAGCTGGTAATGATTGTGAACCACGTCTTATGTTGAGCTGCTTTTGAGGATACAATGGGCTGTGGGCAGCTCCCTTGGCTGTGAAAATTTGGGATCTAGCAGTGACCATTCCAGGCCCACAGGAAGCTCTTATCAAACATGGGAGGGCAGCCTCCCCCACATCCACTTTCTGTCCTATCTCTGTGTACAAATGTCATATTGTTCGGGCACAGCCATAATCATCATGTGGGTCAGTTTTGGTTCTGGGAATTTCTAAGCTCAGTCTCCAGGCACAGGATCAGAAGTCAGCCCAGGGACTGGCGCTTCCCTGCTGGCTCCTTATTCATCTCATTCTCCATCCTTCTCTCTGCCTCCTCCCCATGGATGGGGGCTAAAGTGGCATTCGGGTGCTCCTGCTGGCTGCACCTCTGAGCTGTCTGACCATGTGCTGTGCTGTAGTTCCCTAGAGCTTCCAAGGTGAGGGGCACCAAAGCTGTGAGGAGACAGTGTCTAAGGTGATGAGGCAGCCACCATGCTGGGGAGCCATCATGGGTCATCTCTGTGGGTGCTAATCTGCCCAGAGAGAAGCTGCGCTGGTAAATATTTCCCCAAACACAAAGGGCTTTTTCACCCCCAGATGCCCTAATAGAAACCTGCTGCCTTTAAAACCAACCCTCTCTTCCCTGAGGCATTTGACCCCTGCTGTTGGTACCACATCACACCAGCCTGCAGGGCTAACCCTGGGGCCACCTTAATTCCCCCTCCCACCCTCACACCTTCTGGTGGCCTTGGGGTTCTGGGGGCTGCATCCCCACTTCAGCCTACTCTGCTCAGCTGCTGCTGGGCTCCGACCACACAGCCCTGGGCCAGGCTTCTGGCTCTGCTCTTTTGTGTCTCAGCTCTCTTGCCTGTAAAGTCAAAATGACCCTATATACCCAAAGGTTTCTCTTGAGGATTAGATGAGGTGGCACACCAAGAAGTCACCAGGCCAGGGACTGGCATGTGGCAGTGCTGAATTAATGCCAGTTCCCTGCCTGTCTCTCCTTTCCAGTACACATTAGCTATGCAGCAGAGAATGAGCTAGGAATATGAGGGGGAAAAATGTGTTGCTTGTCTCCTCTGCTATCGTCTTCAAGATGTGTTTGCTCTGTGGGGAGAGAGGTGTAGGGGTGTGGTGGGTCTGAGTGGGGTGTGTGGGGTGATGGAGGTGGAGAGGCCAGAGAGGCCAGAGGGGTCAAGAGGCAGCTTAACAGGACGGCAGTGGCATTTCACAAGAGGTCTTTACCTAGCTTTGCAGGTACTGTGCCTACCCTCCTGTACCCTGAGGAACTCTCAGGAACATCCACAGAACTCATAAGTGCTGGGGTTGAGTCCCAGCTCAGCCTCTTCCTGGCCATGGGACCTGGGAGCGTCCCTCTGTAACTAGGGGTGACGGTCAATCAGAGTGTGGGGCTGTGGGGGATTGGGGGGCACTCCTGTGGGAAGGATGGCACGGTGCTGGCCACTACAGAACACTGCATTGGCCGGGCCACAATGGATGGTGATGTTGACAGAGACTGTTGTGTGGGGTGTCATCTGCGTGAGTGTGTGAGGCTCTGTCCTCACTGAACTGCCATTCTACTAGGGGACAGAGACAACAAACGAGCAATCATGATATCACTGAGTATCAGGTGGCAATCAGGATATCAAGAAAAACTGCCCCTGGGCCAGGAGATGGAGCATGGCAGCTTGTGGGGCCAGGCGTGTCTGAGGTGCCCTCTCATCAGGGAGGAGTTCTACACTGGGCCCAGTACCTGGCAGAGGGGATCAATAGCTGTGAGCTGATTGGCTGTTCCCTGGCCTATTTCCTCTCTTCCCTAGAAGTGTCTCATTCAGCTCTGTGCATAGCACTTTCCTGGGCAGGAAGTCAAATGTCAATTTAAGGTCACAAGCCCACTAGTCCTGGCCAGTTCTTTCTTATATGGCTGCCCCTCCAGCCACACACTGTGTGTGCTAGTGTCAGAAGACAAAATCACAACAGATTAAGTTATAGGTCTGTTTGGCTGATGTTCATGATTCATCAATTAGGGCAGCCTCCAGTCTATAAGATAGAATGGGGGGGTCCCCTGGGTAGTGGCAGAACAGTGGGTTTTGTAAGGTGGAACAAGGAAACAGAATAATAGAAAAAAATAGTGATGGGTCAACATCTGATTCCTTCAGGTTACTTCTTTGTAAAGCAGAGGGGACTTCCTTATTAAGCTGAGTTAGGTAGACTGGAATCTCCTGTCTCCAGGAAAAGCTGGTCTGTTTGGGGACCGTTTCCTTAAAGTTTCAGTTGGTTATGTGGCAGTTAGCATGAGTGACTCCATTTTGATTTGGTGTAGTCTGTTGAAGCCACACCAAAGTACAGGAGCTCTTGTCCAAAACAGTAGCCAGGAGCTCAATCCAAAATAACAACCTCTCCTAATTTTGTTTAACACTAATGAGCATTTCCTTGGGATGTACTCCATGGAATGCCTCTTTGAGTAATGTGGCAATTTATAATGATACCTCTAACGTTCAATGACATACAACTTTTAAAGAAAGTATCAGTTTATGATACTTCTTTTCATTCATTCATTTGTGTGTATCTTCATGGTATTATTTTTTAAAATCTGTGGGCCAGGCGAGGTGATGTGCGTCTGTAATTCCAGCTACTCAGGAGGCTGAGGTCAGAGGATCCCTTGAGCTCAGGGGTTCAAGGTTGCAGAGAACTATCATGGCACCACTGCATTCTAGCCTGGGTGACAGAAGGAGACCCTGTCTCTAAATATACATGTATGTGGTACTGGCAGAGAAAAGGAAACAATTTTGAACTATATGAAGATGATTGCAGCATTTTTTTAATATACCGTATGATGCCATTTTCTCCTTCAATGACTCTGATGTTATGGTTAGGACCAGTTTTAGAAAAATGATTCTAAAATGTGGAAGTTTCTGCTGTTAAGTTACAGCGGCCATGATGAAAGGGGATACTTGCCCGGTGGCTCTGGCTTTCCTGCCCTGTCTCCTGCTGATGGCTGTGATGGATTGTGCAGCGCTCCAACTCAGACCCAGCTAAGGGCCCCTCAGGGCCATATAAGTCACCTTGACTGTGAAGTGACCCTCCTGCCCTAGCCTCCCCTTCAACAGCTGTTTCCTGGATACCCCATTGGCTCCAGTGCTCAAATGTTTTCTTCAGAAGCCCCCTACCAACAAACTAGTCTCCTTACCACCTCTGTACCTCTTCCCTTTGCTTCCACTTACTCCCCAACTGCCCCTTGCCCTCCACTACCCCACACGCTGCACCTCTCCTGTGCAGCATCCCCACCCTACCCCCCACCAGGCTCTTGCTTTTGAAACCACTTTGCCAGCTCTTCCAGTTGTCTGCCCCACCTGGAGCTGCCAACAGGTCTCTGTTAGGCACAGGCCCCTCTGGCCTTGGCTTGGGGTGATGTGAGTTTCCAGGGGCTCACATATGCCCCGCACACACAGAGAGCCTCATGGCTGCTGCCAGGGGCTCAGCACACCGAGGGGCACGGAAACCTGACTCCTGAAGCCGTGCCATTTCCCTGGGAGAATCTCTCATGGTTGATTGTTACTTGCAGAAGTTTTAGTGGTAATATTTGAATATTAAACAAAGAGAAGGAACTAGCCTTCTTAATCGGTATAGCATGACCCAAGAAACAAAGCAACAGACCGGTTGGTGGCATGTTATTGGAGAGGAATAAGGAGGGTGCAAGGTCAGGTGTCGGTGAACAAAGGTTCTCTGTAAAAGAATTTGAAGAGAGGAGACTTTATTCCACTGAATAGGTTGCAAAGTGGGGAGATGTAGCTTCTGGTTTAAAATGAAGGTTCGTTCCAGGGAACAAGAGGAGGATTCAGTTTTTACAGCGAAGTTCCTGTCTAAGTGCCCAATCAAGTCCATTTATGCAAATGAAGGATTCAAGCTTGCTTAGTTCTAATTGCTTGATGAAGCTGAGTTCAGAGTGGTTGGTTCAGGTGAGTTCTGAAAGTCCCCAAGTTGAACAGAGGTATGGGTTTTCTGAGAACACAGAGTACATCTGTGATGTCCAGTCAATAAATGACCACTAGGCTCAATTTTAATTAGGCCCAGTTAGCCACTAGGGATCCATCTTGAAGGACTGGCTCTTTCAGTTTCATATTCATTCCCATGACCCAGGCAAGACACATCCGGCAGCTTTTGCCCGGCAGGTAGGAGACCAGGCCTGGGAAGCCATTAAGATAACTTCAGACACTGTTCTACTGCCCAGGGTGGAGGAAGGTCTCTAAACTAAATGTCTACAGCATCCACAGCTAAACCTGGCTGGCATATAAAGAACCAGCAGTAAGTGATGTGCCTGGTGTGCTGGGGCACAGGAATGGAGGTGGGCTGGGCCCTGTAGTGATGGTCAGCTTCACTGGGACTACCCTACTCCAGACAGGAAGTCCTCATCTCTGAGAGCCGCTAGGAGCAGTGCAGTGCCTCTCCACCCGAGGTGCATTCTCAGCAGGGGTGGGTCTGAGAGCGGAATGCCTGGTAGGGAAGAGGGGTTTCCACTTATGGGGTAGAGCTCTTTCAGGCACCCAGGGCACATTCAGAGAAGTTCCCCTGTACTGGACTAAATGAGTCAAGTGACCTCACTTTGCTCAGACACACTTGGCAGCCTGGGCAGCTATTGGGGTGACACTGCAGGGCCATGGGACGGACTCCTTCTTTCTGGTATTCTGAGAGGTGAAGGGCTTCACAGCCCAATGATGGAAATCTTGGCAACACTAGAGAAAGGAGTGCGGTTCCTACCTAACCAGTGAGAAAATGTTATACATGATTTTGAAAAATCTGATTTGAAACTTAATGCAAAATTTTCTTGGTTGAAAAACAACACAAAGTGCATGATTTCAAAACTGCTCTTGCAGTTGAGGTGTGGAGCACGAATTGCCTCCCACTTCAGGGGATAGATGGGTAGCCAGGAATGTCACCATCCTTTGTCAGGTGGTTGTGAATCACGCAGTTATGTGCTTCCGGACTCTGGTGCTTTTGGTAATTATTGTGAGGTTGTTTCAACTTTTGCTGTGTTATGATCTTTAAAATAAATAGTATATTCTACAGCAAGATATCTTAATTGTCATCAAGAGATTATTCAATGCTAATGTTAAAAAAATACACCCACAATCAGTAAATTTAAAAAGAAAGTTAGAAAGTTAGGTGAGATAAAATATGAAGATTTAAAAACACTAGGAAATAAATACAAGTCTGCTAATTTTAGGACAATCATCCTAAGAAATACTGGAGATGATGCTAATAAAAATAATGTTAAAGATCCTGAAACAGCCCCTGTTCCTTTTACTTTGCAGCCTTTGGAGGGGACCCACTCTTACATTATGAGGGCTTCTGGAGCTTCACCTGAATCCTTAAGTGTAAACTCCCAGGGAGAACCATTTCTTGATAGTTTCAGCTGGGTTAGCACCATGAGGGCCAGTAGCCTCAGAGAAAGGAGTGTGCAATATAAGCCTGCTCCAGAGAGAGGCCGATGAGTCTGTTTTGGGCCCCTGTTTCCATACCTGTAGCCTCTTGGGGGACACAGAATAACTGGGAGGCACTGCCTACTTACTTACTTGCGGACTGTGGGTACATTGGGGTCTAACTTTTTACCTATATACCTCTGCAGCTTTTGAGCATCTATTATAATTATGTACTTATATTAATTTCAAAAACAATCTAATAAAAAGAAAAAATAAAGGAAGAGGGGCTGAGTTCTGCTGTAGAAATTAGATCTCTTTAGAAAGCAAGAAAGTCTGTGGACAACCCAATACAAGGTGGCCCAGCCTCCATCCCACCCCCAGCTGTCCCTGGGCTGCTTTGCAGTGTGTGCCTGCCTCTTCTGCCCTATATGCCTGCACTCACAGCAGTCCTTCAGGAGCATTATAACTCATTCCTTGAGGAGGTGGGGGCGTGTTAGGTGTCTTAGTCCATTGTGTTTGCTCTCATAAAATACCATAGACTGGGGGGCTTAAACACTAGGAGTTTCTTTCTCACAGTTCTGGAGGCCGGAAGTCCAAGATCAAGGTGCAGCAGATCTGCTGTCTGGTGAGGGCTCCCTTTCTGGTCTGCACACAGAGAGATGGCTGCCTTCTCTCTGTTCACACATGGTGGAGCCAGGGAGAGCTCAGATCCCTTCCTTTTCTTATAAGGGCACTAATCCATCACAAGAGCCTCTCCCCCATGACCTCATTTAAAACTAATGATCTCCACAGGTAATTAGATTGGGGATTAGAGCTTCAACATGTGAATTTGGCAGGAATGGGGGGTGGGGAACATGAACATCCAGTCCATTACCATAGAGATCTTCAAATGGGGGTAAATGCTTCTGTGGAAAATCCCCCCACCAGAGGCTGCTCTGGGTTTTGTGTCCACCCTAGCTTGCTGCTCCCATGAGACTGTGGGACAGGGTGGCAGCCCTCTATCCCCAGTATGGCCCAGTCCCTGCCCAGCTACCTGCAGAAGCCCACAGGAAGGGGGCAGCCAGGGTTTGAAGGAAGAAGGATGAGAGACGGTGGGGATGAGAACCCCCAACACTCCATTCTGAGAAGAGGTCTGGAATTGCCTGAGAAGGCTCAGGGCAGCTCTGCACATTAGACCACTGCCTGGAAAATGATTATCAGTTGAGAACGTGGGACCTTAGTGTCCCTGTGCCTGGGGGAGTCTGAGAGAGAGGTGGATACTGAATATTTTGCAAAGTGGCGTGGCTGAGTGAGTGGGTCCTCCACCAGGAGACACTGACTACAGGGGCTTGCTGGCCATAACCGAAGGAGGGCCTGTAGGATCCAGACCCTGCCCATCACTGTGAGAGGCTCAGGGGAAAGAGACCTTAAAACTAGGAGATACGGCTGGGCGCGGTGGCTCAAGCCTGTAATCCCAGCACTTTGGGAGGCCGAGGCAGTGGATCACGAGGTCAAGAGATCGAGACCATCCTAGTCAACGTGGTGAAACCCCATCTCTACTAAAAATACAAAAAATTAGCTTGCCATGGTGGTGTGTACCTGTAATCCCAGCTACTCAGGAGGCTGAGGCAGGAGAATTGCCTGAACCCAGGAGGCGGAGGTTGCGGTGAGCCGAGATTGCGCCATTGCACTCCAGCCTGGGTAACAAGAGCGAAACTCCATCTCAAACAAAACAAAACAAAACAAACAAAAAAAACTAGGGGATACATTCTGAGGATAAAAATGCACAATGAGCCCTCATTTGAATGAGTTAGGGTCTTAACCAAGCTCCAGCATTACCACCCCAGCCTTTCCTTGTGGTTCTATGTTATCACGCACCATGTGCTTAGCTACAGCTCTGCTGGGCACTGCCTTCCAGAAGTGGGACCTCCTCAGTGACAGTGAAGAGATGAAGTGTGCAAGCTGGGGAGAGCGAGCACATGGTTAACACTTCCTGACTCTGACCAGTCCTTCACAGGGTGATGCTGCATACAGACCATCATAAGTACAATCATGGCCCAATTTCTCTGAAAGTGAAATGACTTCTCCCCACTGAGCTGCATCTGGGATTTTAGCAGCTCAGAGCAATGCAAAATAATGGTGCTTAAACTCAGACCAGCCTCCTCAATTTTGAGCTGGGCACATATATTGTAGACAGAATGGGATCCTGGTAAATTTGCTGTCTGTGTATGTGGCCCACAAATTTCCATTCATTGAACAGTAGTCATTTTTAAGAGCTGCAAGGTAAAAAGATTGTTTGTTGACTTTTTGTTTTTTTTTTGCAAATGACACTACTCTGCAAAAGAGCTTACCCTGAAACTGAAAAGAATGATTCTGTGTTACCATGCTTTCATAGGATTAGCTCTTGTCTGTGGGAAGTTTGCAAGCATTCCCTCCTCTCCTCCCCATTCATTTATAAAGAAACCTCCTACATGGTGCTATTAAAATAAAAACTTACTCATATGCTTAGTCAATGCTGAGCAGAATTTCTTTCGTAGGTTCCGTATGAATGAGTTCTGAAGTAACAGGTTTAGAAAATGAAACTGCTCAAAAGGAATATGAAAATGACTTGAAAAGGTGCCAGAAAATACTTTGACTGTATATGCATGTGTGTGCATGGGGGTGGGGGAGATACCACATCATGGGAGTGTTCCATGACCTTTAGCTTATAACGGTATATGAACAACCTCAGGAGTTGGTGTGGGAATAAATGATCTGGGTTTAAATGAGAAGCTCCTAATATGGACACCACGGGATATTCTAGTCAACACATCTAAACACATGGCCCCATGGCTACCTCCTTATGTGGGTGTAATCAATGCCCAGCTCTGCTATTTACCAGCTGTGTGGCCTGGGGCACATTGCTTCTCCAGCCTGATCCTCAGTCCCTTGCCTGTAACCTGCTAATAACATCATTTATTCTATTGGACATAGGGTCTCCACAATCACAGTTCCCTGGAGCTCAAGAATTACATGAATCCTGATCCTTGGTCACAGTACTTTCCACCACTGCTCCATGCATGACTGTCATTTATTTAGTTATATAACTAGTTATTTCCAATATTTTAATGAGTACCCATGAATCTACCACCCAAAACAAAAGCTAAGTCTAGGACAATAACCTACATCTTACCCGCTAGTCCCCAGTATCTCATTAACCCCTTCTCTCCATATCTGAGGTCTACACTGTCTTGAGTCTTGTGTTTCTGATACCTCTGCCTCCCATTTTATTTGGTTTTATGCTTCTATATATATTTCTAGAAAGTAGGTATATTTTTATCTTAATTGTTTTTAGCTTAGTTGTTAAAACTTTTAGGGACCTTTTATTTTCTGTTTAATGTTACATTGCTAAGAGCCATTCATAGTATTGTGTGCCATTGTAATTTCTTTGTTCTGACTGCTACATAGTAGTGTATACAAATACTCCATAGTGTAGTCCTCCATGCTCCCACTGATGGGTACTTGGGAAAGGGGAGTGTCCAGAATTTTGCTAGTTAGAACAGTGCTGCTATAATCCTACTGGTACATGTCAGCCTTTGCACAAGTATAAGAGTTTCTCTTGGGTATGGGCCTCGAAGGAGAGTTGTGTCAGAGAACATGTGAAAGTTGAACTTTAGGAGATAATGCCAAATGATTTTCTAAAGACTCTGTGCTAATCTACAATGCCACAAGCTTCATCCTCTCCAGCAGTTAATTGTGTTAAGCTTTTTACTTTTTGCTAATTGAATAAGCATAAAATGTTATTTCATTGTGATTTTAATTTTTGTGGGTATATAATAGATACGTATATTTATGGGGTACATGAGTGTTTTGATACAGGCATGCAATGCATAGTAATCACATCACGGGAAATGGGGTCTCCATTCCCTCAAGCATTTATCCTTTGTGTTACAAACAATCCAATCATACTCTTTTCAGTATTTTAAAATGTATAATTAAATTATTTTGACTATAATCACCCTTTTGTGCTATCATATACTACTATTCATATTTTTTTTACTTTTTAAATGAATCTTTTCATAAGTTTATTGGGAATATATGTTCTCTCTTCTGTGAAACACTGTTGGTGCTTCCCCCCCATTATTATAATGGTTATTTGTGCATTTTAACAAAATTGATTTGTAGCAATTCTACATATATTCTTGGTACTAAACATTTGTGGTTGATATTATGAATATCTAGTCCCAGTTTTTACTTTGTCTTTTTACTTTTTAAAGGTATCTCTTTAAAAAGGTGAACAAAAGTTCTTTATTTTGATATAGTTAAATGTATCATTTTATAGTCAACAATTTAAGTGCTTAAGAAAAACTTTACCTATCTCTATTAGTCCATTCTTGCATTGCTATAAAGAACTCCCGAAGAATGGGTAATTTACAAAGAACAGAGGTTAAATGACTCACAGTTCTGCAGGCTGTACAGGAAGCATGACTGGGAATGCCTCAGGAAATTTACAATCATGGTGGAAGGCAAAGGGGAAGCAGGCATATATTCATATGGCCAGCAGGAGAGAGAGAGAGAGAGAGAAGGGGAAGGTGCTACACACTTGTAAGACAGAAGTAGGGGGATGGTGCTAAACCATTACAAACCACCCCCATGATCAAAGCACCTCCCACCAGGCCCCACCTCCAACACTGGAAATTACAATTCAATGTGAGATTTGGATGGGGACACAGAGCCAAACCATATCACTACCCCAAAGTATAAAATAGTTACCTGTATTTTATTATAAATTATAAAGTTTCTTTTTGATATTTAATTCCTGAATCTATCTAGGGTTATTTTTTGGATATAGTTTGAGGGAGATACTCAAGTTCATTTTTTCCCATATGAATAATTATTTTTTCTACCCCCATTTCTTGATCATCCTCGTCTCCTCACTGACCTCCTGTAGCCTCTGTAATAAACCAACATTCTTTATATGCATGTGTCTTTTTCTGGGATCTTATTCATACCCCATGGTCTATTTTTATGTCCCTGCACTGAAACCGTAGGGTTTTAATTACTCCAGCTTCATAAAAGTCCAGACATCAATAAGGTAAATCCCTGCTCACTACCTTTTCAGAAACCCTATTTTTGGTCTTTTACTCTTTCAGATAAGTTTAGAATCATTTTTTCAGGTTTTATTTTTTAAAAAGTATCAGGAATTTGATGAGAATTGCACTGAATATATAGGTTAAATTATATAATCCATGAACACAATATCTCTCTCCAATTACTTAACCCTTCTTAAATATCTCTTAAAGTTTTATACTTTTCCTTCTAGAGGTCTTGAAAATATGTTCATTGTTAGATTTATTCTAGGAGACTTGATACTTTAATTTTTTTTTTTTTTTGACAGGGTCTTACTTTGTCATCTAGGCTGGAGTGCAGTGGTATGATCATAGCTCACTGCAGCTTCAAACTCCTAGGCTCAGCTGATCCTCCTACCTCACCCTTCTGAGCTGCTGGGACTATAGGCACATGCCACTGTGCCCCACTAGATACCTGATGTTTTCTAATGCTGTTGTAAAGTGTTTGTCTTTTAGCCTGGGGGCAGTGGCTCATGCCTGTAATCCCAGCACCTTAGGAGACTGAGTGGCCTGATCACTTGAGATCAGGAGTTTGAGATCAGCCTGGCCAACACAGTGAAACCCGATCTCTACTAAAAATAAAAATAAAAAATTAGCTGGACGTGGTTCACACCAGTAATCCCAGCTACTCAGGAGGCTGAGGCACAAGAATTGTTTGAACTCAGAAGACACAAGAGGTTGCAGTGAGCTGAGACAGTGTCACTGCACTCTAGCCTGGGTGACAGAGTGAGACTCAATCTCAAAATTAAAAAAAAATTGTCTTTTAGTTAAACTTTCTATCTGTTTGATGTATGTAAATTTTATATCTTCACTAAATTTAATTATTCTTAATCATTTGTTTATGGATTTTGGGGGTTTTCTATATAAGCAGTCATGCCTTATACAGATGATAATGGTTTGTTTCATTCATAAGATGATTTTAAAAATGAATGGGGTTATGTAAACAAAGCAAGCAACACAGTGGTTGGCAGCTAGTCAGTGCTCAATAAATGCTTGTGAATACTGACATTATTGTCATTGCTCATTAAGAGAAGAATTTTAGAAATGTCTTTAAAAAATTCATGATGTTGAAGAAAGAAACAGAGGCCCAGAACAAGTTCATGATTTGCCTGGGATTGTATGACAACTCAATGCCAGGACTGGACCTGGAGAGCCTGGGTTTCTGGGTTAAAAAGTCAAGTGCCCGTCCTCTTAATCCCCAGTCAATGCAGGCTTCTGTCTGGCATAAACTTTTGCTAATGGTAGTGTTTACATAATGGAGCTTTCTGGCACAACCATGAAAAAATCGATTAAATCGGCAGCACAAATTAAGCTCTTTCTGTGTGCTGGGCTTCCCACGTTGCACATGCTTCTGGCAGAGGAAAAATTCATACACTGCAATGTAGAGGGAAGAAAATGATAATTTATTTCCTTTTAAAAGTTCTCTGCATGGATCTCATCATTTCCTGTTGATGGCAGAGGAAGGAGGGAGAACCTTAAACTTGCCCATTGAAAGCAACTTTGATTCTTTTGGTCTAACTCACTTTCGTTTGGGTAAATGCACAGTTAAATAAAAATAAAGATTTCCCTCTCAAAGGTATCTCTTCACTCTCTGTGTCCCAGGTTGGTGGCTGGAAGAGAGAAAGGATTATGGATTCTCACAGTGTGGGGTGGCACCTCTGAACTCATCCTGCCTTTGAGACATAGCAAGTGCTTGATTGAGCTGGGGCTGGCCTGATGGTGTCTTTGAGCAGCCTAGTCTGCGGCCACTAGGTCTGGCTGGTTCTTCTGGTGCTTTGGGATCTCCATTGCTCAGATCTTCCTGGCCCCAAAGATCCTCTAAGTCTCAGCTTTGTCATCTATCTCCAGGTTCTGCAATGGTGACCTTTCAGCAGGCTGGCTCACAGCTACACCCTCTGGGTGCACATAGAACACTGGGGCCCCTTTTTGGCCACAGTGAAGCAGAGGGAGAGGCAGGCTGTGGGGCACATGTGAGGTGTTCTCAGATACTAGCTCAGCCTCAACTTCTTTCATCTTTCTCCCTGCATCCCTCCCTCCACACCTTGCATCTTGGCCAGAAGGGCGTCTTCCTCCTGTGGGGTGGGATTTCCCTAACTTGATGTCCTCTGTTTACTCTTGATTCAGGCTTATAGCAAACTCCACAGTCACATTGGCAAGGCCTAGCTCTTTGAAGAAGAAGGGAACTTTTGGAATCTAGAATAATACGTGTCCTCTTTCAACAGAACTTAACATAGGAAACCTGTTTCTCCATGGCCTCTAAAAATGTCAGTTTTGACATACAAATATTTTCAAAGTATTATCTCAGTTACCCACGGTTATGGCTGGCTTTGGGGTTATGATGAAGACTGTAGTTTGTGTTGAGCATGTCATGCTCCTGACTGTCCTGTTGGTATATAGAGGCAACTGTCTTTGTGGGTGGACAGAGCTCTTTCCTCCATGCATCTCTTAACTAATGAAAGCCAGTTCTGTCTATTCTCAACAGCCTTTCTTTGCTTAGCCACTGCACAGGATATTGTCACTAACATGTTCTCAAGGAATGGCCTCTGACTTCCAGCCTGTGGATCCCTGTGACCTCTGTTCAACCTTTATTGAGGGGTTATTATGGGTACAGCTCTGTGCTTGTAAAAATGCGGAGAGCAAGACAGAAGAATTGTCTTCAAGCTGCTCAAATGGTAAAATCCATGCATAAAGACCTGGCTGTATCACAGCTGTGCTTATGATATTAGCAAAATCCAATACAACTAGGAAGAACATGTACAGACAAGAAGGAAAAAGCAAAGCTGTTGGGTCTAGTTTTCTTGGTTCCTACATAAAAGAAGGCTGGGCAATATTTACCCTCAGTAAAGTTAATTATGCTTTGGGTGTAGTAAAAATCTGAGGTTTTGTCTCTGTAGAACACTGTTCTGCCAGGGCCGGGTGCCAGAGTGTATTTTACAATGCCGACGGCTGTCCGAGACAGTGGGTTGTGGTTTCTGTTCCACTCTCCAATGCACTTTTGGGAAGGCAGGTGACTGGGATGGACCTGCTCAAGCCATCAAATGTGGCAGGCCCACTTTCCATTGCCAACAAAAGTTAAGTAAATTAAATAGGGCCCCAAAGGAGCTCCCTAGGAGTTGGTGTATCATGAAAAGTGAAGAGGGCTTGCCCTGGGTGAATACTAAAAAAAAAAAATTTAGTTATCTTTGGCATTTGAGAGCATCTGCCCATACAGAGTTTTCTGCTGCCAATATGATATTTCAATGAAGAGTAGAGTTTCCCAAATCATATTGGAACATGACATTGTTTTCCTCAGGCCTTTAGGGCCTTGGCCTGAAACTGAGCATGTACTCATGTGTGCGCACATAATTGACCACTTTCTGCACACCTCTTACACATCCGCCATGTGTCCGCCGCAGCCGGAGGAAGCCCTGCTTCACTGTTGAGATGCAGGTGGCTGCTTCTTGCTGCTGTCACTGTTACTGCTGTTGCCACTTGCGGCCTAACTCCTCGCTGGTTTCAAAATGTGTCTCAGAGATTTTTCAAAGGCCACTTCTCCAAATTCTGAGGTGTTCATCCATGGATAACAACAGCATGGCATAGATGTAGGCACCGGTGAAGAAGCACAGAAGTATGTACTGAGGGTGTTAATTCTGAATGTGGACAGACTGCACGTTCTGAAGCACGTCTTGGTATTTCTAGGTCCACATGTGTGTACTGCATTTCAGACATTATTATTATTATTGCTGGGTCATGTCAATAGAACTGACAGCATCCCATGACCTTATCTTCACCTTTAGTGCTTTTTAGGTAAAACTCAGTGTCTTAATATAGCCAAAGGAAAGAAAATCCTAGTGATGAATTACCTTCTTCTGACATTCCTGCTTTGTGAAATGCAATCCCCTTTTCCTGGCATTTGGTGTGAATAATTGAGGTCATATCTGGTAACTCAGAGGATGTTTGGGAGCCCCAGGAATCATGAGCAGGAACGAGGATGGTCAGAAAGCACATTGGGATATGTGGATTCAGTGACACAAAACCCAAGAAACCTGGTGGCTTTTGGCACTGAATATGATTAGATAATGATCTCTTTTATCTTCTGGAAAACTCAATAAATACATATATAAAAAGGTGCCTTCAAGTTCTTTGAGATTTTAAGAATAGCTGATGTTTTGATTTCTTACTGCATGTCTATTGCTGTTCTAAGGGCTACACATGTATTCACTCATTTCTTCTTATAACATCTCTGTGTGACCCATGGTCATGTTATTTTCACTGCCATTTTACAGATAAAGAAATGGAGGCCACGAGCTGGAGAACTGTGTGCTCAAGTTGCACAGCTATTAACAGACTGAGCAGGGACTCCCGGCCAGCAGTGTGGCTCCAGCTGGTTTCCAGCTTCCGCTTCTTGGCAACCACCTTCACAGAGGAATGCAAGAGGTGAGTGGATCTGATGCGATATTTTATATCATACCTATTTCTATCCACTTTCTCTGGAGTCCACTAAGACTTAAGAGGGAGAAAAATTCTCTAAATCTACATGAAGTGTGGGCTGTTTCCTGTGGGTCCTTCACTGGAGGCCTCCAAGTCTTTCAAGCCTGGCTTCCCTCTGGCCAGCTCAGGTTCCGGGAACGTGTCATACAATGAGGGACTTCTGGGTGAGTGTGTGGCTGATGAGCCACAGGACTTGGGCAGGCCATAGTGGGTCAGGGAAGACTGGACGCTTAGTCTTTTATGCTTCTGGGATTCCTGTTGTGGCTTCTGGGTTTTCACTGCATTTCAAATCCTCTAAGTTAGGTCGTGTGGGGAAAGTGCTTGTGCTTCTCCTTTATCCTCTGGAGGCTGGCTTAGATCTCTGATGGGGAGGAGCACCAGGCCACTCCCTAGCCACTGGGCTGCAGGATCTCCAGGGCCACCCAGGAGCCAAAATCAGAACAGAGCTCCTTGCCATGGGGGCTTCGCTCACCCTGGTTCTGGGGGCCAGCCAGCTCTATCTTGGGGATATAACTTTCCAGGGACAAGAGATGCCTGATTTTGTGCAGAAACCTCTGGCATGGAGAGTGCTTCTCATGTTTCAAGCAGAGAAGTTCAAATTTACGTCTTCCTGTCACTTTACCCAAAAATCTGGCGACCCCACTCAGCTGTTTTTCAGGGCTCAGTCCCATAGCACCTTCTGGGGACTCCCTCTTTGCTGCTAAGGTTGAGACTTAGCATTAAGCTTTGTGCTAGAAGCCCCCAGAGGGCAGAAACCCCCATGCGCCAGTCGCCCAGGTCAGGACTGTATTTTTTTCCTACTCACACCCACCTCGTCTTGTATAGAAGAGATGTGGCCACATGTGGCATGCACCAGCACAGGCAGCGAGGGGAATGAATGGTATCTTGCTGGGGTCTGCTCTTGGAGGGGGTCTTTGAGTCCCATTGGCTAGGGACTCATGGGTCACATAGACTCCATGTCTTCTTGAGGGAAGGTACAGTGTGAGTTTTTTTTTAAAAAGTAATCTTAAAAGAGAACATCTTTGTTCTTGAGTTTGGGCGCCACTGTGCTGGGCTCTGTCCTAAGTGCTGGACTCTGTCCTAAGTGCTGGGATGCAGTGGACGGAGAGGCCCAGTCCAGTCGACAGAGGAGCGTCCCACTGGGGAGCCTCCCTCTGCACCCACGCCGCATGCTCAAGGTGCCCTGAGCTGTGCTTACAGTTTTCTCCATCCTACCCTACAAAAGTCAGGTGGTCACAATAGCTGTAGCAGGGAAAACGTCTTTTAACCACCTCACCACCAATGGTTTTAGGATTCATGCACCCTGCTGCTGCCTCTCAATGATGCCTACTTTCATGAGGTCTTTCCTCTCACCACAGCTCTCCGCCAGGCACCCCACAATGTGTAAGTCACAAAACTCACCTGAATGACAGCCAAGACTCCACCAGGCTTCTGACCTCAGCTACACCCTAGCGTAGGCTGCCCACTCACTGAGAGAGGCTATGTCCCCAGCTTGGCACAGGACACCCAGGGGCCAGTGTGGCCTGGGTCAGGAAAGTGCAGAACCTGGGTTTGCTAGAGCACCTCAGAGTCAGGAGGGAGACCTGCTCACAAAACTCTCTGGAAATTGAACGGAAAGATCTTAAATGCATACCTTTTTTTTTACAGAGAACCAAGTCCCATTTTATTCATCCAGGAATATTTATTCATTGGGGACCCACTCTACGTGTGGTGCTGTGCAAGGTCACTAAAAAAGATGTGGCAGGATGGTCTTTATTAGCCATGTGTATAAAATCTAATCTTCCAAGTTAGCATTCAGCTCGATGTTTGTTCACTTCAAATGCTCATTGGGTGACTTCTAGGAGGAGCACATAGTGCTGGGTGCTGAGAATGCCCAGTGGCTGCAGACTTGGACAGATGCTGAGCAGGGCTGCAAATGACTGCAAGTGCCCTGGGCACCCCTTATTGATGTGATTGGTAATTGCTCTGGGGAGGCAGGTGACACTGGGCCAGGGAAGGGCCCAGACACTTGAGGGAAAGTGCCTGCACCATCAGCCTGCCAAGGGCTGCAAGGGTTGTACCCCACGTCTCTCAAGCATCACATCCTCAGCCCTTCAAATGTGTCAGCCATTTAACTCCCACAGCAGCCTGATGAAGTAGGCACTGCTATTCTGTTCTCCCTGCTTTGTCTATGGGAAGCTGATGCTTGGAGAAGTTGGATAACTTGCCTGAGGTCACACAGCTAACCTGGCAGTTCCTGAAGGTAACTTGCAATACATTTCTTCTAAATTAAATTATGTTCAGGCATTCAAAATAAAATTCTTTCCACAAAAATGCATTTTATAACTTTTTCAGAAGACAGCAGTTGTGCACAGTGAATAAGCACTCAGCAGGTGGGCATGGCCATAGCTGGGATGTTTGACTCCACCAAATCTCATGTTGAAATTTGATCCCCAGTGTTAAGAGGTAGGGCCTAATGGAAGGTGTTCAGGTCATGAAGGTGAATCCTTCATGACAGATGAATGTCCTCCCTGGGTAGAGTAAGGGAGAGTGAGTTCTCACTCTGTTAGTTCCTGTGAGAGCTGATTGTTAAAAAGAGCAGATCACTTGAGGTCAGGAGTTCAAGACCAATGGCCAACATGGTGAAACCCCGTCTCTACTAAAAAAAAAAAAAAATTAGCTGGGAGTGGTGGCATGCACCTGTAATCCCAGCTATTCAGGAGGCTGAGGCAGGAGAATCACTTGAACCCAGAAGGTGGAGGTTGCAGTAAGCCGAGATCATGCCATTGTACTCCAGCCTAGGTGACAGAGCAAGACTCCATCTCAAAAAAAAAAAAAAAGAGCTTGGCACCTTCATGTCCTTTTTTCCCCTCTCATGACGTAATCTCTGCACAGGGCTCCACTTCACCTTCCACTGTAAGCAGAAGCAGCCTGAAGTCCTCTTTGGAAGCAGATGCTGACATAATGTTTGCATGGTCTGCAGAGCCATGAGCCAGATATACCTCCTTTAAAAATAAATATCCAGCATCAGATATTCCTTCCTAGCAGTGCTACACAGACTGAGACAGGCATCCTAGCCAGCTTCCTTCACATGACCTCTGGCCAACTTTGCTTTCATATCAGCTGGTCAGAAACTTTCCCACCCTGTTTTTGCACCAGGCCACCCTTCCTGCTCTGGTTAGGGTGACCCAGCAGAGATCCTTCTGTCCTGTCCACCTACAAGGCTGTTCTAACTGGGACAAATGTAAAGGACACCTGTCCTTGTCCTGGGCAAATGCCAGCTTCTTTCTCTAGAGTTTGATCCTTCAGGAATGTTTTGTTTGTCAGTTGTCTTCATTCAGGTAATAGATTTAAGTGTTTTCTTGATTCAGTAAACAGATCCCTTCCAGCTGTGCTCATTTGTTTTAGGGAACTACCTTTTGCCTATGGGAAGGATTCAGTGGGAATGGGAAAGTCCCACAGAAAGACCCTCTAGTCTGTGTGACTGGCTGTAGTTCAGTGAAGTTCAGCTCATGCATGGGGCACCTGCTGTGTTCAGACCCAGTCAGTCCTGTCCTCAAGGAAGGAAGTCTGTTCTGTTAGGGGAGGGAGCAGAGCTATAGAAGTTCTTTCTGTGTCTCTCGGTGGCATCATGGCTTTTTGTTTTTTCATTCAAAAATCAGAAAATATTTTATAGTCAAGCTTTGCAATCATTTTCTTAATGAGAGTTTTCAAAAGTGGAGGGCTGGTGCTTCACATGGCAATATGACCTCAGGCCCATTAAACGGCCAGTGCTCAGTGCAGAGTGGTTTTGATGATAAGGGCAACATAACAATGTTTCTGGGGTGCATCTGCTGAATGGGAGGCATTGTACCATGTGCCCTGTCACTTGGAATCCCTGGGAAGAAAGCAGAACCCAGAAGAGAAGGTTGGGTTTAAAACACTGTGGTTTCTTTGTTGCAAGATAAAACCCATCTAATTTAGATATGTGCAAACAAATCTTGAATTAAAGGAAACTGAGCTTCAATTAGATACCTGTCTCTGAGAGAGACATTCATATATCTCATAATACTTCATTTTTAACTTTTTATCATAGAACATCTTAAACATATACGAAAATAGAGAAAATTATAATGAGCTCCCATCTATCATTTTTCTTTAACAATGATCAACTTATGGGCAATTGTGTTTCAGCTACAACCCAACCTCACCACGTTCTAATTTTTTTAAAGCATATCCTAAACATGGTATGATTTTATCTGTAAATATTCTAATATGTATCTGTGAATATATATGAACTCTTATTTTTGTTAGACATAATTATAATGGTCATGATTTTAAGAAATGATTTTAATAAAAATCACACCCAATTCGTGAAGTTATAAAAACCTCCCAATATTCACACTCTTCTCATTACCCTTGGTTTTAAATGCGTTTTCCTGTTGTTTAAAGCTTGTATTGCAGTCTGATTCTGATCCCTCCAACAACTGCTAGGAGAGAAGCAAGAGGTGCCCGCTGAGATTGAGACACCTCAACTTCAAGCCTCTGGGCTCAGAGGAGTTGAGTGCACCCTCTGATCTAGAGTTTCTGGGCATGGCTTTGTGAATGCCCGCCTGCCTTCTTTCCAGATTTTTGCCCATCTGACCCTCTTACATGTGAACATTCCTATTCACGGCTGTGGAAAATCCTCAAGTGCAATGAAGGCAGGACTGAAAACACAGCAGCTGTCAAACAGAGCAGCAAGTTGAAGGGCAAGTGCCTGTCAACACGATCCCCTTGAAACAGAGAATAAAGAGCTGCCAAAACATGAGATGCATCTGACATCCAGATAGTATTAGCTGACTGCTTCCCAAATGGATTAGCTGTCTACAGAAACACCCTAGGTAGCTGATATGAATCGCAAATGTGCTGTGACTTGATTAATTTGTAACAGTCAGAAATTAGGTAGTTCAGTGCTAGTCACACTCAAGCTTAGTAGTAGCTGGTTTACTTTTTTTGTGGGTAATTGGGTCTAGGATGATAGTGTACCATCCCCCAGTGGTCATAGAAGACATGGTAAAAACTAGCTTTGCACCAGTCCTGGACTTGAGGTCATGGGTGTGGAAGGTGATTCACTAGGGAGTTGGCTCTTAGCTTAGTGGGTCACATATTTCTGAGAAGCTTCTTTCTTGAGGTTTACAGTCAGTTTCAGAGGTGAATGAACTGCTTCAGATGATCAGAAAGGTATACTCTATCATTATTCCCCCAAGAATAATCTTTGCTTCTGTAGTTACATTAAAGCTAACTTTTGCTGCCAGAGTGGGAGCCATCCATTATATTATAATCAATGACATGAATGTTTTGCTCAAGTTCAGATGTCTAATAGGAGTCATTTTCTTTCTGAGGGAGTGTTATCAGTTTCATGAATACGTGCTCTGTATTTCATTAGCATTCTTCTAGCAAAACATGATTCTGAGTCATTTCTGAAATATCTGCTCTCGCCTGCAAGTTGTTTCTCAGTTTTTACAAAAATTGCCTTTTCTACTTACTGGCAGAAAAGTTTGATACCACACCAGCCTAAAATGGGTATGCTGAGAAAAAACACAGCACACCTATAGAGCTGTGACCACAGCAGTGCGTCAGTCTCTGTCCCACCGTCTCATTCAAGGTTAATCCCTCTCCACAGGGCGGCACCTCTGCAGGGAAGGGTGAATTTGAGGCCTAAAGGTAAACAGTCATGACATGGGTATTCACCATCATGGCTTTTTCAGATTTTAAGCCACATTGAGGTTCAGAGAGCTTGTCAGAGGATGTTGAATGAACAGAAGAGGAAATTTGGAACCCCTATGAGAAGAGCAATTTTATGAATCACAGAGAGCTTTTGAGTTTCAGCTTATGGTAATTTAAACACCACTCACTCACTTGTATTCAACTGAGAGCAGCTCTGGCCCAGGCTTGTCCCCTGACCCCAGGGACACTTTCTCTAGGATGAACAAGAAAAGGTATTCTGCACTGTATTAGCTACAAGTGTGTTTCCTCCAACCGAGGAATTATCTATGTCTCTTACTCTTATGTAATTATCATCTAGCTTGACTTTTAGAAGCCAACCGGGATGGAGTCCCATTTTGCAGAGTCTGCTGTGACTGACAGCCACCCCCCACCATGTACTTCCACAGCAATGAAGCTGTGCTGGGTTTCCATCCAAGGGATTACATTTGTTTTAGTTGCCTAACTTTCCAAGACACTCAGGGACATGTACTCTTTTATGCCTCTACGTCATCCCAATTCCATGCGGGTGTGAATCCTCCAACCCCTGCAAGGCCCACTGCTCTCCTGGTTCTTCACAGGGTTCACCACCTCTGCAAGTAAGGCTGCAACAACTCAGCCCTGTACACAGCCACAAAGGTCCTTCAAAAACTTCTAGAAATTTCTGGCTCACAGATGCCACTGGAATAGCATAAAGGGAGTTGGTTTTGGTGGCTCTGTCCTTTGATAGGAGGCTCTGTCTCCTGAGGCCAAGATTGAAGGCAGGATCTGAAGACTGCTCCTGGATCACCACCAATCCTCCCCAGCCAAGAGAATTGTTCTTGCTTCTTCTTGGACTGTTGTGAGAAACTTACACAATGACTGCTTGGAAGTGTCACATGTTGGACCTCTTGGTTCCAGTGTCTCTGAGAGACTTATACCACTGGGAATTCAAGAGTGAGTGGCTGAGGCCAGCAGAGCTGAACACTCAGTGCCTTGTCCCTCATTCTGTGGGATCAAGAATGAATTGGAAGCAAGACGCCGCCTTAGAGGAGGCACAGGTGCTAAGCTGAGACAGCTTAGCTCAGGAAGTGGACATGAACCCCTTTCCCCTCCCCACCCCTCGTTATTGCTGTGGCCATGAGGCCCCTTCACCTGAGAAGGAACACTTCTGTCAGCCTTGCTCTATCTGCCACTCACAAACACATCTTGCTGGGAAGGGGCCTGGATTCCTCCAGTTAAGCCTCAGATGCATGAGTTGCACCAGGCTGGAGGCCACAGCCGAAACCAAACTGTATAGCAGGAACAGGCCAGGATCCCCGACTGGGAAGGGAGGACTGGCTGGAGGCAGCAGGAGGCTGGAGCCACATTTTCCTGCAAAAGGTCTTTTCAGATGCACATCTTGGGCCAGTGAAGTGACTGGATCTTGGATCTCTCTGTCCAGGCCCAGTCCTTCCCATTGCCTCTCATGTAAAGCAGGGAATGCTGCAGGATGGAGAGTCCCAAGCCCTGATCATGGATCTTGGGATTCAGAGTCCAGAGAGGATAAAGAAACAAATTAACAGTCAGCTCATTTCAACACTTCTTTTTTGGGGATGTTTACCATGATGAAATTGTGTGCAAAGTGCTATGGGGACATGATTTTTCAGATCTGTCCCTCCCCACCCAGGATCTGAAGGTCCAGCAGGAGAGGCAAGCCAGCGCTAACCAAGGCTCAATCAGATGGACTTCTGTATATGCCTTTAAAAAATATATACCTTTAGGCCAGGTGTGGTGGCTCATGCCTGTAATCCCAGCAGTCTAAGAGGCCGAGGTAGGCAGATCACTGAAGTCGGGAGTCGGAGACCAACATGGTGAAACTGTGTCTCTACTAAAGAAATATAAAAATTAGCCTGGTGTGGTGGTGGGTGCCTGTAATCCCAGCTACTCAGGAGGCTGAGGCAGGAGAATTGCTTGAACACAGGAGGTAGAGGTGGCAGTGAGCCAAAATTGTGCCACTGCACTCCAGCTTGGGAGACAGAGCAAGACTCCATCTCAAGTATATATATATAAAATTTTATTAATTTTAATACATATAATTTATTAATAAATATGCCTGAAGAACCATGGTTCTTTAGCATGCTGACACCTAGAGCAGGGACTAAATTTGTACTTCTATAAACTGTATTGGACTAAGGAGGAGTAGAGGAGCACATACAACAGCTGCCTATGCAGAATCACTGGAAAACAGGCGATTTCTGAACACTGTTAGATGAATATAGCTCAGAAATAACTCACAGCCTAGATTAGCAATCTGGGAAGGGTGGAGACCAAATGAAATTTGTTCAGCAATAAAATGCTTTTGAACAGAACTTCTCTTCCTTTGATGTTACTCTAATGGTGTTGGGCTCAGAGCTATTGCTCAGCAGAGGCTTGATACATGCATGCTTCAGAAGGCACACAGAGGCTCTCAGTGTGGTCATTGTCAAGGACTGTCCCAGGCATTAAAGAGGTGCCTGCAATGCCTGAGAGCCATGTGCAGAGATCATGGGACTGACCTGGGGAGAGGTTCTGAAGGGACATAAGCACACAGACAGGAGGGAGTGTCACCAGCAGATTCAACCAGCTCCATGTTTTGTAGATGAGTATTTCCAAGACACTTTTTAATAGCTATCCAATCCTGTGTTTCCTGAGCATGCTCAGTGCCATGAAGCCTCAGTTTCCACATTTCCAAGTGGACTTCTCTGTTTTCTCATAAGCACATTTGAGAAAGGACTGATTCCCCTTGCTGCCATAAAAGCCCTTGCTTTCAAGTTCAAACCAAAAGCAGTGTGATTGTTCTTCAAGCTGATCCGGTGCAGAGCAACCGCAAATGCCAGCCCCAGCCATAGTTTCTAATTGAATGTGACTTTCTTTGTAAATGCCTGTCCTTGCCCCCAGCAGCAAACTGACAACTAGGACTTGCCTTTGTGAGCTGAAATGATGTAGCTGATAACCAACAGCTTGTATTAATTTTTCCTGATAATCTCACAGTACTTTTAATGAGATCAGTGGCAAACATGCCATTCTGGGGCAAATTAATTTGTCCTTGCAAAACAGAGTGTCAGCAATTTTTATTTCCTTTGTCTGACGTGTAATGGGTTGTGTTTTCAATGGCAATTGATACAACCTAGTATTTTGGCTGCACTGCGGGGAGAACAAGATTTTGCCAAGAGCAATAAAATCAGCACAACCACAATTAAAGCAGATGATCGACATTTGGAAAATGATCTGCTGATGTTTCTTCCTTCATTTTCCATGTTGAAATAGGCTGTGAGTTAGAAAAGGGCCAAAGAGATGAACAAGGCAGCCAGCGGCTGCTCAGCCTCCATGTAGCCTGGTCATGAAGAAGCAAAATGAACATGAAATGTGACCCTCTCTCTTTTATTTGCTTTCACACACTGTGGTCAGGAACCAAGTACTGTATTTGCATTCACTGCTCAGGCACTGTGTGGTGACTTGCATTTATGCCACTTTGCATTGCTGAAGCTATGTGGGTGATAACTGGAATCCTAGTTAGAAGAAAACACAGCATTCGACTCTTCCATTCTCTCATTTCCAATGTATTGTTGCCTCTCTCATCCACCAAAGAATTGGAATAATGTGATTTTCTACCAGAGTTGGGAGAGTTTTGGCCACAATAGCAGTCATTATGACAGTTTCCATTTTCTTTGCTATATGTTTTGAACAAGGAGCCACAGTTCATCGAATCGCATTAAAAATTAACAGCTTTTTTTTTTTTTTGATCAAGCTAGCCAGAAAGGAACTTGCATGAGAAATTCACTAATGATAAAGTAGTTTTTCAAATGATAATATTTCTAGAATTTTAATTAGGACTCTTTTTGCTTGGAAGGGTCCCATCAAGGAAGAGAAAGGGATGCTAATATTTGTCCTTGATGACCAGCAGGGTCCTGGAGGATACTAAAGTTTTGCAAGGATGAGATCTTTCCACTGACAGGAGCATAAAGAGCAGGTGGATTTAACAGCTTTTATTTCATCTTTTATTTGGTTTCATTAAGAAACCAGTTAAGAACAAGGGGAGGCTGCTCTCAGAGTTTCTCTGTCCTTTTAGGGGTTGACCCTGCTGGCTTGGCTGGCTGCAGATTAGACCACACCTGCTACACATCAGCAAATAATGACCTTCAGATGCTGAGAACCTGAAACATTACATAAAAAAGGGCATATACAAACTCTTCTTTTGCAATGTATGATGGGCAATTAGAAGCAGTCAGTAGAGGATAGCTGTGCACGAGAGTGTGAGCCTCCTCCCTTGAGCCAAAGTCTCAGTTTTATAATTCCTAACTTGGAGGTACAAGAAGCGAGCCATACAGGCAAATGATTATCAGGTAGAGAGGAGTAGAATGCATTATAATTACACAAAAGCTGGGTGTTTCATAGATGTTTTCAATGTTGGCATGAACAGTCGAGCCAAATTGCATCTTGTAGCCCTTATGTGGGCGTGATTCTTTCCTGGGTGACACAGTCTGCATGCCCCATGGTGACATTCCTCTGTGCTTGATACAGTTGGCTAGCAATCCTGGCTTTGAAGAAGGTTTTCCAGTTCCAGACACAATGTTTAAGACCAATGTGTGGGCCAGTATTCCCCAGGAGCTTTGGTTAAAGTGAGTTTGAAGAAAATATGGGTCCTCTCAGATGCTCACAGACTACGTGGATGTGAAATTTAGTCTTTTAATTGGATGATAATAAAGACAGACTTTAAAAGTTTTCAGAATAACCGGACAGCTCTGTCTGTCTCAGTAACTGCAGGCTGGAGTTCAAATTCAGCAGGAAATAGTGCTTACATTCTTCCTAGCTCTGCCATTCTTTATAACATGGAAACCCTGATTTCCCCCTGCCTAACGCTCTCCTTCAGGCAGCATGATTTTTGCTTCACTGTAAACACACCAGGATCACCAATGATGACAGCATTTATGGCTTGGAATAAAAAGTGATTTGTGGCCCTATAAATAGGACAGCCAATAACTTTGTTTTTGACTTAAGGCTCCCATGTCACTTCATGATTTCATTCATCTTCACGTTCAAAAGAAGGATAAATAAACTGCTTTCCTGCTTAGTAGCTTGGCCACCTGAAAAACTGGTATCTGAAGTCAATTCCCAGTGGGAGAAATTGTACTTTGCTGCATGTATCTAACTCAGTTTCTGATGATCTGGTTCTGACTCAGGATGCTGGTGACGGCTGCACCACATATGCCACATCTTTCATACTAGACTAAGACCAGACATCTTTTCTGGTGCACGTGGAGTCACACTGTGACCTAAAGACAGTGCTTTGAAATAATGACAAAGCACAGAGGCAAGGAATAAAGTTTGACACTGTATACCAATGGCATCATCAAATTTGTCCTCAAAAGTCACTGCGCTATGCTAAGTGATTTTTGGAATCTCCCCAGTTTCCCCCAAGCAAATTACATATCTTCATAGACACATCGATATCAATGTTTTGAATATACTTTAATGAATATATAAACATGTACAAAGAAATATAACAAACAAGTATGACTGTCCTATATGAGATGTAGATATTTTCAATAAATGTATATTTATTGTGAATATATATTTATAATATAAATATCAATACAATGTTGTTGAATGGGAGAATAAATCCTTCTTTAAAGCAGCCTCAATGTCTTAAGTAGTCACTATGATTCATTCATTTCACGCAAGCATTCTCTTTCTATGTATGTAATTAATTTGGCAAATTGATTTTTATTGAGTCTCATGAAATAGAAAAATTCCTTTCTGACATTTTGACTATTCTAATATGGAACAATATTATAATTTTAGGGAATAAACATTTCCCACCCAGAAAATTGGCACTTTCTGAATTCCTGATTTCTTATTTAAAAACAAAAAAGATAAAAATTATGGCAAATAATACCAAAGTAATATTTAAATTATATGTGATGCTAAAAAATTTACATTGCTAAAAATTAATTCCAGATACAGGGCAAACTTAAATCAGAAAGATAAAACAATTTAAATTTTAGAAGAAAATATATGAGGGCAACTTTATGATTTTGGCCAAGGGAAATATTTCCTAATTAGGACACAAAAAGCACCATAAAAATGGGTAAAATAAGCCATTGAAATAATAATATTGGGGTCTGGGCATGGTGGCTCATGCCTATAATCTCAGCACTTTGAGATTCCAAGGCGGGTGGATCACCTGAAGTCAGGAGTTCAAGACTAGCCTGGCCAACATCGAGAAACCCCGTCTCTTCTAAAAATACAAAAATTAGTTAGACATGGTGGTGCATTCCTGTAATCCCAGCTACTCGAGAGGCTGAGGCAGGAGAATTGCTTGAACTTGGGAGGCAGATGTTGTAGTGAGCAGAGATCACGCGACTGCACTCCAGCCTGGAACAGAGTGAGAATCTTTTCTCAAAAAAGAATAATATTTGGTACAGATATTAATTTCCCCCACATGTGTGAAAAAGAAGGTTATAAGAATCAGAAAGCAGGAATTTAGACAATATATAGGGGCAGCAGATTTCCCTCATTCTGTAAAACAGGCCTCAGAGAGGAGTGTCAATTTGCAAATAGGTCAGAAACGCTTTAAGGGAGGGAAGTTTCTGGGCAGCAGCAGCTTTACCACCATCCACTGTCACATGGGGAGGGATTGCAACATGCTGAGGCTGAGTGAGGTCTGGTGCCATGCTCAAAGTTGAATGGCTGTCCAGTGGTAATGCATGGGCTAGCTGTGTCAGTCCTAAAGGGTGTCCTGCTACATACCCTCAAGATACAGGCTATGGAGCTACACTCAGCCACTGCCCAGTGCCCCTCAAGCTCAGCATGAGTTTGCATCTGCTCCTTCTCTGGGAAGTCATTTATTTACATAAATGACTAATGATCCTGGACAAGGGCTCTTGTTGGGCCACATGTCCTGTTTCTTAACATTCAGAGCCTGGATCAACTGATAGAAAAATGGAAACATAATGTAAATTCTAAATAAAGCTGATATGCAAAGAAACTGCCCTGTTAACTTTCCTTACTTGTAAATCATATTTTCAGTGGAAAACTGTTCAGTTTAAAGATAAACATGACACAACTAGAGAATGAAGAGGACAGCCCCTCCTTTTAAGCTACAAGATACTACAAGACATCAATTCACTATTGAGCGATTAGAGAAGGTGTTTGGGGAGCTGACCTTGACCTAATATCCTCAAATCTCCTATCCCTCCATAAGGCCTGGTATACTTCAGGATGCTGGAAGTCAACATCTGTCTGGTTTATGAAGAATGAGATAATCACACTCATTTTGGGGCTTCAGGCTATGACCACCTGAGCGTGTTAATGTCAATTAAAAACCCCAACACCCATCTACTGAGGTCAGTACTATTAAAAGAGTCAGGTGTAGCCAGGTGCAGTGGCTCATGCCTGTAATCCCAATGCTTTGGGAGGCTGAGGCTAGTGGATCTCTTGAGCTTAAGAGTTTAAGGCCAGCTTGGGCAACATGACAAAACCCTACCTCTACTAAAAATACAAAAAATTAGCCAGTTGTGGTGGTGGGAGCCTGTAGTCTCAGCTACCCAGGAGACTGAGGTAGGAGAATCACCTGAGCCCAGGAGGATGAGGTTGCTGTGAGCCATGATTGTACTATTCCACTTCAGCCTTCGTGATGGGAGTGAGGCCCTGTCTCAAAAAAAAAAAAAAGTCAGGAGTCAGGTGGTCAGGTGTAAATACCTGTATATCAGACTGCATTTTAGAAATTTGCTTTTAAAATTTACCCTTGTGACTGAGACTCAAAAAGAAACTTCCAGGATGAATGTTCAGGCTTCCAGGTTGAATCTATTACCCATGTGATATAGGGTATGGACAAAAATCTGTAGCATGCGTTTTGAATAGATACCTTCATGTGTGTAAGCTCTCACATATTTGTGCATGTGTGCTTACATCTTGAAAATCTCATGGATGTGAGCAGAATTCTGTTAATGCCACAATTTCTCTGCATACCCCAAGCCTCAGATCAGAAGCTGTGTCTCTAATATGTGTGAATAGAAGCTGTGTCTCTAATATGTCTCCTCTAGTCCCTAGATTAAATTGCTCTCAACTCTTGCTACAGGAACAATTTAACTGGAGCAATGTAATCTTGGGAGTAAAGGAGACAGCAGCAATGTCATCCCTAGGAATCTTGTTAAGAATGCGGAATCCTAGACCCCACCCCAGTCTTACTGAATTAGAATCTGCATTTTGCTGAGATCCTGGGGGAGTTGAAGAAGCTGAGAAATGCTGCTCTGGCCCACAAATGTGGATGATCCTCTGTTCTTGTATTCTCTTTACAGTATGTTTCTTTTTTAAAAAAAGATTATTTATTTATTTTTAGTATGATTATTCACTTTTTCTTTTTTCTTTTTTTTTGAGAGTGAGTGCCCCTCTGTCGCTGGGCTGGTGTGCAGTGGTGCGATCTTGGCTCACTGCAACCTTTGCCTCCCGGGCTCAAGAGAGCCTCCTGAGTACTACAGGCATGCACCACCATGCCCAGCTAAGTTTTTTTGTAATTTTAGTAGAGATGAGGTTTCACCATGTTGGCCAGTATGGTCTCGATCTTTTGACCTCATGATCCTCCTACCTCAGCCTCCCAAGTGACAGAATTATAGGCGTGAGCCTGGCCTAGAGTATATTTCTAAGGTACTTTAGATCCTTGTTTGGGAGATTTTGTAGTTAAACATGGTAAGGGGCTGAGTATTTAAAAATCTGTTTGGATTTCTAATGTTTGTTTGGCATCATATCTTTAGTTAGGGGTTCCTTGGCTAGTTGCATTCCTTTATGCTTCATTTATCAACACGTTTCTGGAGAGAAGGAGAATTGCAGACAAAATGCATTTTGGTAGCCAGAGGAACACGGGAGGCTGGCAGGATCTGGCCACACGTGGGCTGAGATCCAGGCTGCCATCCTGCCTAGCCGTGCTCAGTCCTGACAGGGCATTGTCACAGAATATTTGGGACTGAGCTACAACACTGCCTTCAATGCCAGTGGCTTCCTACACTTGCAGCCACTTTTTGCTTGACCAAACAAACAACCTTTCCCCTCCAAAAGTCTAGATAAAATATATTTAAAATCATGTCATGACACTTTAACTTTTTACATAAATGACTAATGCATTGAAAGGTCAGGTTGTTTTTAGCATCTATTTTCCTTCTTGGATGTATCCTATTTCCAGCTTGATTCTCTTGTGTTTTCTTAAATCTGCTTTTTGTCAGCTCGGTGTGAAATCAACACAAGTGTCATTCTGAAACCCTTTCTCCTCCCTCCCTTTCCCCTCCAGAAGCCCCCCAACCTGCCCCATCTCCAGCTGTGCACATACCCTCCATCCCAGACCCCTGCCCCATGCTGACAGATGCCTATGCCCAACACTCTTCACTGGGCCTCAAGCCTCGTGTTCTGGAAGGAACAACCTGGAAACCTCAACATTACTGTGCACCAACAAAAAGTGAATCTATTACAACTCACATCCATGCTTTGCTGCTTTCATGGCTTGCCTGTGGAAATAAGGATTTGTAGAGTGCACTAAGAAAGAGCCTGACAGAGATCCCAGCGACATTTCAGATCAGAGGGGGAAATCTGTCCCAACCTCATCCCTCTGGAGGCAGGTAGGGGTGGGAAGGGGAAGGGTCTTCCAGGACTCCAGGGTGAGCCAGAGCCCTCTGTCTCCTGTGGATCAGCATCCGCATTTATGATGTGGGCAGTGTGTTCTCAAGCTATGTGGAAAGCAACTTTTTGTGAGCAGAATAATATTTTTATTGCATGGGATGAGGAACTATTTTTGCAAAGGAATCATGCAGTGAATCATTTGTACAATGAGGAACCGTCCTGTGCTGCAAATGTATTTAACTTAATAAAAGCCTATATTTGGATCTCAGGGTTTTGTAAAACAATGCACACGCCACACACAGGAATAAATACATTTCTGGACACACAGATACATTAGATAGGGTAATGCCAGCAGCTATACAGATGAACCCCAGTACACCACTGCCTTAGTGCTCATGTAAGAGTCCTGGTTGACTCTCTCCTTTCCCTTATGATTCGTAGACCCTGGTTCCTTCCATCTCATGCTCTCCACCATTCCCCGAGACTCCAGAGGTCCCAGTGGCCTTGGCATTCAGCCAGCAGACAGGGAAAGAGTGGCCTAGGTGAACTCATAACACTTCCCCTCTCCTTCCACTGGTGAGGACTGGACCTAGAGCCATGTCAGGCTATAGCGGGGCTGGGCCATGCAGTTTTTGGCCACAATTCCACAGCATGAAGAGGAAGTTGACAGCTGTCATTTCTACCTTATGCATGGGTTTAAAAGGCAAATCTCTTCTAAGATGTCTGAACTCTATGGAAGTTTGAGTGAATGGTGGTATCTTTAGTTTTTGGAGAGTGAATTTGAGGCCCTAAGGAAATTTATTTGCATTCTGGCAGATGTGAGAGGAGAAAGAAGGATACCAGGGACCCCTTGTGCTTTGTGAAGACTGTTTTTTTTTTTAATCACTATGCTATTAATTTTAATTTTTTAAAAAAGCAAGCCAGTAAGCAAGAAGTTAATTGTGCAGAGGCGGATTTGTGGCCTGCTGTCTACAGAGGGGGCTGTGGGGCCATGGGGCCATATCTGTCATGGGGCTGCATGTGTACTCATCCTGGGTCTGGTTCTGGTTTCTCTGGCATCTCTGGGTTCCAGAGGAGCCTTTGTAGAACTGACCCAGGGCTTAAGCCAGCTTTGCACTGTTTACACTTCCCTGGATTTCATAACTTTACTGGAACCTGAAAATAGTTTTGTTTTTTTCCTAAAACACAGATGTACCAAGTTCTTATGAAACTAAAAGGAATCCAGAAACCAAAACCCATCCCCAATCTCATTTGTTGTAAGTGCAAACCTCACATTCAAGGGCTGTGAGGTACTTGGCCTTTGGCCTGGAGACATGGGGCCAGAAGGAGGAACCCAGTGGGAGAGTCCCACAGACCTGGATCTTCACCCTTCTCTGCCACCTGATAGCATTTGAGCTTGGGTGAAAATTATAGCTTCTAAGGGTTCAGTTGCCTCATCTGTTAAAGGGGGCAAAATCACCCTCTTTGCAGAGTTGCTGTGTGGGCTGGATATACAGAGAAGGGGGACCTATCCTGTGTGTTCAGTAAGTGGTGGGTGGGAAGTGATTTCCATGGAATGTGTGCCTTCCCTCTACACCTCCTTTGGAAAGATTCCTCCCCAGTCTGCTCCTCACTGCTTTGAGCACTTTGCACGTTATTTCTCTGTTCCAAATCCCAGATCTGGATCTATAACTCGGCTGACCTGCTCTGTTAAGGACCCAGTGAAGAGTGTTCGGGCACAGGCATCCGTCAGCATGGGGCAGGGATCAGGAATGGAGGATGTGTGCACAGCTGGAGATGGGGCAGGTTAGGGGGCTTCTGGAGGGGAGAAGGGAAGGGGGGAGACAGGGTCGCAGAGTGGCACTTGCATTGATTTCACACTGAGCCGACAAAAAGCAGATTTAAGAAAACCCCTTCTTGTTCTCTTCCCTATGGAACAGCTTCCCTCCAGGCTGTTGTAGGCTCTGAAAGTACACACGCCAGGCACTGATCTCCTCTTTCACCACAGGGTGTCTGTCTCCTCCTGCCTCCCGGTGCCTGTTTCATCCGATTACTCGGGTGCCTGGGTGGCAACCTCAGGGTCATCTTTGCTTTTCTTTTCCTGTCTCTGATGACCTCCTTTCTGCTCCCTTGCCAGCCCCTTACTCTTGCCTCCAGCATCCTCAATAGTGCCAGTTCATTTTCCATATTCAGGCTGGATGCATTTTCTTACCACTTTTCTTCCCTTGGCAGCCTGCAGAGACGGCCTGTTTCTCACCAGGGGAGATACTTGTTACAGGACATTAGCTCTAAATGTCAAGAGTCAGAAATAAATTTCTAGCCCCGTGGTCAGGGTCCTGTGTTCTAATCCCACCTTGTTGTTCCTTCTTTAGCTCCCTCTTCTCCCCAGCTGAAATCATTCTTGTTCAGTCCAACTGAGCTAAACATTAGCCAACGGAAACCACTTACACTCACTGCAGAATCCTGCTCTAGGGTCCCCATTCTGCTTTCTGGACTTTTCTCCTTGACTTTTGGACTATTCTTGCCTAGAATGCATTGTTGACTCCCTACTCTTTAATTTTGTCTAAGCCTTTTCTCTCATCTTATTTACAAAATCCTTCATCTACTGGGTGTTGTCAGTGTGAGTCAGAGTAGAGATCTGGAGAGCAGTAAGTGTGCACAGAAAGGTCAAATGTATTAGGGTTGAAAAATAAATGTTAGGATTTTTTAAACATTCAAAAACCTAGCTTCCTTAAGTTTTAGAGTTCAAATTATAAATTTTATTATTCTACTTCCTAATTTAATTTTATAACTTGTTAATTATACTCCATAAATTTTTTAAACTGCATGTATGCAGCTAATATATTTGATTGTCTTAAGTTCTTCCAAAGCCTGAAACAAACAAGACCTCTCCAAGAACTGAAAACATTCTTCGAAATCTGGTAAATGAAACATAGAATGTGTGTTCAACCTATGTAAAACCTTACACAAATCATTTTATACCTTTTGACCAATATCCAGATTCTAAAGTTGAATACCCAATTATACATTTTACATTGGAGTCACCAGGCTAATCCACTGGATTTTCCAACATTTAAAAAATATTATAAACCTTTTAAAGGTGAAATACATGCCAGGCCTATCAGGGTTAATGTGGCTCTGTATGGGTTTGACGGACTCCCTCATTTCTTGGATTAATTCTAACTTCCTGTGTTGAAACACTGGCCCACCTAAACAGCAAACAAGTTGAGATTTCCATTGTAAGGACCCACCAGAGGGCTTTGGGGCTAAGGCCCAGGATTTAAGTTAGCACAGCTATGTTTATTGATTGTAACTTGAATGTCTCTACTTACCAAGGGATTGGTCCCTCATACCACGGTCCTTAGATCAAAGGTGTCCCTCACCCAGCTCTGGGTCCCTTCAAATCTGCACTCCCTGGGTTTCATTTCTGATTCTCTTCTTCACACCCTCTCATCTAGGCTTTAATAACCCTTCATGGGCCTCCCATCACACCCTCTCCTTCTCATAGAAATGGCTAGAGCCTCCTTTACCATCACAGATAATTTCAGCGGAAGGACTTCTGTGTCCTTCCCAGATTTTTCTTGTCAAATAAGCCCCAAATATTGAGAGATGTTAAGACGTCATGGACAGAATTCTGCCTCTCCTGCAGGCACTGCCTCTGTGTTCATGCACTGTACTGCTGGGGACAGAGGTCTTGGCAGAAAGGAGTGCCCCTCTGTCCAGGATCTACTGCACATGGCAGCATTGCCTGTCAGATCCCACAGGACTTTGAAATTGCAGCGGATCCTCTGTGATCCACCCCTCTTCCTCCCCACCCCCACAGCAGCCCACATGTTTTAGGTGAGCAGTAACTAACTGTGGTCCTGTTAAATGCATTTGCCTGTGAGAGAGGTCCAGATAACTGAGGAGTGATTAGCTCAGGACCATACAGAATCGATTCCCTCACCATAAGCTGTGTCACATTTGACGTAATTTCTCCTTCTAGTTTAGCTGCTGACATAGACTAATAGGTTTGCTCTTATCCTCATATTCTCAAAGTGGCTTTTAGCTATAGAAACACTAATTTGTATTCCCCAAGTGAGAGAGACTTTGAGTTCTTAAACCGTCATCATAATGTCAATTCCTGGGGTTATCAGTGATCATGGAAAAAATTTCACTTCTTCATTCAGTGCAACTCAGTGAGGTTGTAAAAATTACATAAAATGCTGTAATTTGGTGCATTGAGTAGTTCACTGCAAAAAGGGGTTGGCATTAGATTTTGTACTGGTTAGGCATTTTTGGCAGCAAGCTAAGAGAAAATTCAGAAAACTTGAGATCATATGAGGGCGAGAGAGAATCTATAGGAAGATACAGGAGTTACTCCTAGAATCAAAGAGAAGCTTAACAAGTGAATCCTGGGAAGGCAGAGAGACAGTCAGCCCGTACCAGTTCCGATCCCAGGAGTACAGGGAGACCAGCAGAAACAGAGTGGGGGGGACACAGCCCTGTGGACAGTGACGGTAGTCGGCTTGTCGTTTCTGGGTTTGCAGTCCCCCTCCAAGACACCCATGCTGTCAACACAAACTGAACCAGCCCTAGAGAAACTGCTGGTGGAGAGGGAAATGTTTTCACAAAAGGACTTCTGCTTCTGGCCTACATGACGTGCTAAGTCACAGAAGTGAGAGGAGGAAGAAATGAGAATAAACTGCTATCCTGAAGGACAGAAAGGGGCCTGTATGTGGAAATGAGTTTTCTTTACCCATCAAAGAAAGAGACCCAGTCCCTGCCTAGAGGGCAGCTTCCCTGCAGATACCAGTGATAGGTTGGCCTACCTGTAATTTGTGCCTCTTTCAGCAACCAAGCTCACTATTCCCTTGTTTTCAAACAAGGAATTGGGATTTGATTATTTCAAACTCATCATGGATTGAAACTTTGTCCTAAGTTAGTGACTACTACATTTCCAAGTACTTTTGAGGAGACATATTTTCACATATTTTTTGCATAGCTCTGGGTTTCAACTTACACACCCAGAAATGTCATATTTGGAGGCCCCTTTGCTGAATACATTTGATCTCGAGTATGCCAGGTCTGGGGATGGATCTGGCTGGAAAATGTTCAGACACTGAAGTTTTTAAGATCCTGAAGATGCTCCTCTGTCAGGCACCAGGATCAGCCAGCTCTCAGTCTCTGACTCTACAGAACTTCCAACAAATGAAATGAGGTTTGTGTTTTTGGCCAACCATGGAGCCTTCTCAGTGTCTGGTATTCTTCTTTAAAGGCTAAGGATGTGACCTGATTGTTCTCTCCTTCCTTTTTCTAGCTACATTTTTTTTTTTTTCTAGCTGGTTCTCACACAGGCTTTCCATGGCCTCTTTCTGACTGTGGGGACTGGCTGTTTCCCAGACACAGCACCTTGGCCTGGGAGGAGCCATGAGAACTGATGAGTCTCTTTTGAAGGAGGCACTGGGCTTCTGCAATGGGAGAATCTTGGCGTGTGGGGAGCATGGGAACTTTTCCTTTTGTTGGCTCAGGAATGAAGTTGTTGTGTAAATGGACCATGAGACCCAAGGGAAGGGACAGTCCTTTTGGCTGCTGGGTCCTCTCCACTGATACATCCAAGCAACAGGGTGGAAAATGTACCATGAGAAGACTCTGCTTGTTGCCTGGGACTCAGTAGCCTCTATGACTGATGTTGGCACTTGCCTAAGCCTGGTTTTCAGATCATTTGGCCTTCCACAACAAGGACATTATTTGTCAGTGTTAACTATCTCCTTGAGTAGTTTTGTAATCTACATTTCTCCCTTGTGACCAGTAGTAGAATCCAGTTACCTTTCCAAGATAAAATTATTTCTAACAAATACAAGAGACATCTCTTTGTAGAATGGGAACCCTGTTCAACAGCCCTACAAGGACCTGTCCTGAGAGCGCTGGGGGGACGAAGGCTTGGAGGAAGTGAGGGAAGACACCCAGTGGGTGGGGGAAATCAAATCGTTGCCAGAATAAATATCAGATGAAGCTCCTGGCTTCTTGAGGGGTAGAATATCCTCTGAGCTCTCTGCAAGACCCCAGACACAACCATTTATCTACTTAATGCATTCAAGCAAATCATATAAAATGCCCAGACAGATTTTTCTCTGAATTTAAAACTGGATTTAGAGAATGGGTTAGGAAATATTGTCTTTGTCATGTGAGTCACTTTTGAGAGAATCATGTCCTCACTGTAAGGTAATGCGGCAGATCCTGACCATGCATATTTAGTGTGTCCTTATGCTCCCTTGGGGAAACCATCCCATCAGGCTACATCTAGCCTGGAGCTCTCACGCATCTCCCTGCTCTGCCATGCACCCTCCTTCTTGCCTGTTCTTTCTGCTCCCCATGGTCAGCTCCTCTAGCCAACATACTTTCTATCTCTCTTTATTTTGCAAAATCCTTTCTCCTATCACCCCAACGTAAACTTAGAATTCATCAGGCAATCACACGTTGGCATAAAGCTCTTGAATTGACCTGCTTTAGATTAAAGCACAATATGGATTTTATAGTTTGCCTCAGGTGACCATTTAAATATCTTGAATAATGAAATGAAAAACTGGACAGACTAAAGTAAGAGTCCTGTCTGCCTGTGACAGTAAAGTCCGCGGCGCACTGGGGAGCACACGCTCACACACATCCCCAGGGGAGCCAGTCTTCTGCCCCCACAGCACGAGAAATTCCCTGAAGGCCCTGGAAGATGGTGCTGGAGACTCTGGTGTCACCTTCGGCCCTCTGGCCCTTTCCTCGAGTCCCAGGCAGATGTGCTGGATGGACATTCTGCTTACCTGGCCAGCACCAAGTTCATCCAGCCTCCTGGGGCCCAGCCTTTCTCCAGTGCCAATGGTGGGAAGCAACAATTATGAAGCAATAATTCCAAGAAGATAAATTCAGTCATTTTCTTCCCTGACCATTACGTGGTCACATCCCATAGGAAACCAGACAGCTGTGCTTGAAGCTGATCCACACAACTCCCCCACCTCCTGCAACCCCCACCCCTATCTGTGAATGTGTGCAGGTGGGCAAGTTGCATGCTGTTCCTTCCACAGCCTCCCTTGAGATCTACCCATGGGCAGGCTCTGGGCCAGTCACTGGAAATAAAACCCCATCCCAGCACCCGGTAGTGAGTGGCTGATGTCCACAGTCCCCAGGATGAAAGGTACAGGCCTAGGGCCGGGAACAGTAGCTCCCACCCATAATCCCGATGCTTTGGGAGCTGAAGTGGGAGACTCACTTGAGCCCAGCAGTTCAAGTCTGCAGTGAGCTATGATCATGCCACTTGCAATCCAGCCTTGGTGAAAGAACAAGACCGTATTTTTTTTTCTTTTTCTTTTTTTAACTCACTCACTATACCTCACTCGACCCTGCAAGGCAGGTGACGAGGCACATAGAGGTAGAGGGACGTGTCCCGGGTCACACAGCTGGGGCATGCGAGGGCTGTAAGGTATAATGTGGAACCTGGCGCCACCATCTCCGCCCTCTGCTGTGTCCCCCAACTCACTGCTGTTGAAGGCCCCGCTGCCTTTCACCTGCTCTCCTTCCCCTGTCACACCTATCTCCCCTCCCATCTCCTCCCTGCCGGCTGGTGTTGCCCTTCCCCGACCGTCCTCTCCAAGCCCACTTTGGCCTTCCAGCCTTAGAAAAGCCTTGTTCAGGCTTTCCCAAACATGTCAGTTTCTGCTATCTTTGAATACTTCCCAGGAAATTTTCTTTTTTCTTATTTTTGGAGACAGAGTTATTTTGTCACCCAAGCTGGAGTGTGGTGGTGCAGTCATAGCTCACTGCAGCCTCCAGCACATGGGCTCAAGCCATCCTCCCACCTCTGCTCTGGAGTAGCTGGGACTGCCTCTCAGCTGCAGTCAGGGTTCCCACCACCCTTTCTGCTGATTCTGAAATCAGTCCTAGTCCAGAAATTATCAGGGAATTTGGTGGGTTTTCTCTCTTTTCTTTTTTGAGACAGAGTCTCACTCTGTCACCCAGGCTGGAGTGCAGAGGTGTGATCTTGGCTCACTGCAACTTCTGCCTCTTGGTTTTAAGCAATTCTCCTGCCTCAGCCTCCTGAGTAGCTGGGATTATAGGCGAACACCACCATGCCCAGCTAATTTTTGTATTTTTGGTAGAGATGGGGTTTCACCATGTGGGTCAGGCTGGTCTCAAACTCCTGACCTCATGATCTACCTGCCTCAGCCTCCCAAAGTGCTGGGATTACAGGCATGGGCCACCATGTCCTGCTGAGTTTTCTCTTTTAATATCAGTCTGTTTATTTGACTTGTAGTTTCTGGCCTTAACGCATCCTACTAATGTGTTGTTTAGTTGAGTACAATAATAAATAGAACTTTTGTTTACTTTTGCACCAAAAAGTAAATGTTGAGTGCTATTAAAAACTTTTCTAACATAATAAGGTCTCCAGTGATGAATGTTCCTTCAGCAAATCATAAAACTGGGTCTGGAATTGCCAACCCAAGTAAAATTACTGATTAATTATAGTTGTTATTTTTCCTTTATCTTTCCCATGTGCTTTGTTTGACACTTACTGAGGATACAGGTGCTGAAGACCAGCTGGGTAAGACAGGCTCTGTCATGCATTAACTCAGCCACCCATTCATTTATTCACTCATCTGTTGAGCATCTGTTATGTGTCAGGCTGTATGCCAAACATTCTGTTCACAAACCAATGTCTCAATAACTACAGTGCAGGCTAAGACATGCAATGGAAGACTTAGAGAATAGATACCAAGTTGAATATTAATCCAAGTAAATTGCTGGAAAATATATTAGTTATCTAAAATAGGCTTAAAGCGTAAACATTTATTATCACATGTCCAGAATCTGGACATGGCTTAGCTTGATGTTTATGGCTCAAGACCTCTTGAGGTTTCAATAAAGGTGTTGGTCAGGGCTGCAGTCTCATCTGAAGGCTCAACTGGTTGGGGAGTGGTGTCTGTATCTATATGACTATTGGCAGGTCTTGGTCTTCAGTATACTGGAGCTCTTCAAAGGGTTGTCTTATGCCACAGAAGCTAGCTTTTCCCAAGGTGAACAATGTAAAAGAATGTGAGAGCTCTCAAGACAGATGCTATAGTCTTTTTTATAACTTAATCTTGGAAGTGATATTTCATCACTTCTGCCATATCCTTTGTTAGAATCAAGTCAATAAATCCAGCTCAGACTCAAGTGAAAAGATTCCACAGGAGTGTGAGTACCAGGAGGTAGGTAAATGGGGAGCCATCTGAGAGGTTGCCTACCACAGAGGGCCTATCAGTTAGGAATTGGGTTCAGCTGCTGTCAACAGGCTTGACCTAAGTTGCTTAAACACACAGGAGTTTTTTTTTTTTTTTCTAACGAGAAATCTGGAGGCAGACAGTTGCTGGCCTTGGCTCAAAGTCTGAGAGCACTGTGGTTCTTGTAGCCTTTCACTTATGGCCCTAAGCTGCTGAAACTCTTGACATCATGTCTGCATTCCAAGCAGCAGGACAACAAGAAAAGGAGGGGAGAAGAGAAAGAGGGCACCAGCCCACTGACTATCCTGTTCATCCCAGGAAGTACCATTCAGCAGGCTCAACTCTCATTTCCACAGCCACCTCTAGCTGCTCAGGAGTCTGAAAAAAGAAATCACGGGCACCATTATCCCCAAGTTCCCCACTGCCTCCAGCCCCTGCTCACTGTCAAGTAAACAAGCCAACATTAGAGTCTCAGGGCTATGAATGGGAACACAGAAATCACAGTGAAACCTCCCAAGTACAGGTCAGGAAGCTGAGTTTAAATATTTGAAAGCATTTTGAGGAAGTTCCCAGTGTGAAATGAGCTTAAGGACTGGGTCATTCATATGTCCATTCAACATCTACCTTCCGTATATCTGGAGTGCGCATGGCTTTGCCTGGAGTCACTGCAGTGAACAAGAGAGATGAGAATCCAGACAACTCTGAGAGGCCCAGCCCCACCTGCTTTGCTGGCAGCGGCTTAGGATGCAGTCACTTTCCATTAAAGTAAGAGTCATGGAGTCTCATCTGCTTTGCTTCTGGATTCCCTACAGTGACGAGTGGTTAGAAGTCCAGGTCCCAGAGAAAGACTGGGTGTGGGTCCCTAATTTGTCACTCTGTGTCCTTTTGTGTGACATTTCTTGGCATCAGTTTCCTAATTTATCACATGGTTGCCTGTCAGAGGATTACCTAGGAAGATACATATTGCTAGGAATAGTGCCAAGGTCATAGTAATAGCCCAACACTTATTAACACGTAGATGACAGCTATGGAGTTGATGGTGATTATGACAATGATGTTAATGATGACAACAGTGATGATGATGGTTCAGTTTCTATTCTAAGGTTTGGTTAGGGTTTCCTAACTTTGGGAGATACGCCTATCTGTACATATCACTGCATAGTCTCTTTCTCTTACTGTAGAGAAAACACCTTCACATTGTAGATGGACAACTTGGCCTTCCTATCTCTCAGGGTGAAAGAAACTCTGGAATTCCTTTTGACTGGTCCAGATGCCCAGAAAATTCTACAGACAAGCAGCACCCAACTTATGAGGCTACATGTGCTTCAAAATATTCTTTTAAAATCAAAACTGTCATTGCATTTATTTCTAGAAGTAAGACGATATAAATTGTGCACAGGACTGGTTGCCATACTTTACTCTTAACACAGCTGAACTTTAAACAGCATTAACAGTACTAACCCCTGGGAACCAGGAGGAGATAAAAGAATAAGAAACAGGGAAAGCGAAATGATTGGAAGAAGACGGATGTGCTGAGGCCACATTTTGAAATTGAGAAGTCTATAATCACTTGCACCTCTGCCCCTGTGGGTAGTGTCTACATCCTCAGTGCCTCTGCCATTCTTTCTCTGAAGCCACGCCCACCTTCACCTTACCGCGGGTGCGGGGCAGTGAAGAAGCAGCAAGCTGACTAGGCTGAGCCATACCTGGAGAGAGTGACTGCTAAGTTCTTGTGTCCCTGAAGGGGTTTGCTCCTTCATAAGGAAATTCTTGTGACCTCAAACTGGGTTCTAATTGCCAACATTCAAGGGAGCTTGCAAAAAGAGTCATTACTCAATAAACAATACCAAATACTTCAATATGTGCTCTGGAGACACAGTAGTAAACAAATAAGCAAAGCCCCTGCCCTGTCACTGCATCTCTGCAGAAAAGATGTTTTGCTTCAGAGAAATGAAATCACTCACCAGGAGCCTGGCCCGAGTTGACGAGTCCACAAGTCCACTCTGGGGTCAACACCATGGGCTGCCCAGTGGGCTGTGTCTGCTGTTCTCCTGGTCTTAGTCCGCAGGCTTTTTGAAACCTCCAGTGCACTCACCGTGTAGAAAGTAGGGGTAAAGGCTGCTGGGCAGCCTTTGTCTTGCCTGTGAGTTAGGATGACGCTTTTCTGGAAATTAAGATGAGCAATCCTGCTATACTGCCATACAGTCACTGGCATAGTTTACTTTTTTATTCTGTGTCTGGATTTTTCCCCTGGGGCTGCTGCAGCAGTGAGCCTGCCTCCTTGGTTCAAAGCCAGTATGTGTTTCTGCAAGAAAGAATTCTGGATCAGCAGGGCCCCTTACTTAGCAGGCTGCAGGCTGGCTCGTGGGAGGGAGCAGGCAGCCAAACAGTATTTGGCCTGTCCTTCCTCTCCATGACAGCCTTAGTTCTGCTTCCTGCTCAGTAGGCAAGCGGCAGGCCAGGACTTTGGAGAGAACCTGATAACTTGTCTTTGTGTGATTAAGGCTGGGTAGCAGAGCCCACTGAGAATCACTTAAGCTTCTCTATAAAAATAGACCTGGGCTCTGGGTACCAGGGAGTTTTAACGATGTGGGTAAATGCTTATGTTGTCATGTTAAGTGAAATAAAGTAGAGTACAAAGTAATGTATACAGTATAACTACAACTATGTAAACAGAGAGAGAGAGAGAAGAAGGAAAGAGAGGAAAATATTAATAGTGTGTGGCTTTGGAAGGTGGAATTAATATGCTCTACTCTTCTACATTTTCTAGGTTATCCCCAGGCAGCATTTCTAACTTTTATAATCATACAAAAATAAACCTTATATCAAAATATACATTGTTTGGTATCTTAACACTTTTCCTCAGCTTTAAGAATATCTGATGAAAGAAATTTATGCTCTAACCAGGAGTTGCTATCATGGTTAATTCGTATTTTTTCACAATTAATAATATAAATGTTAAACAGAAACTGGTGGGAGCAATTGTCTATTGGGTAATGAGTGGGCGAAATTGCCCCCGAAATGAAAACAAAGGAAAAACAATATGAAAATAAAAACAAATCCACAAACTACATCAGAAATGAAATTCCTCTTTGGGACATGCTGAGAAACATCCTGGGTAAAATCAAGGTATTTTGCAATTATTTTTCAAGTAAATATTGTCCAGAGGGATGCAGTGATCAATGCTGCTCTCCTTCACTGCTTTGCAGGTCTGTCTAGAAACTTTAGTGGCCAGAGAGGCAGCCTGCAGGCTCAGGGATAACTGTCTTTAACAAGTTCAAGTTCCTTGTTGCAGTTTCCTACTATGAAACTGTGGCGTAGTATTGTGGGAAACTGTTAGTGTCCTAGCCAGTTTTTGAAAGATGTAAGAGAATAAGGAGGTTCACCAAATCACAAATTATGGCGGGGTTACAGCTACACTGCAGATTTTTACAATGTGGTACCCAGAGTTGATTAGGATGGAACCCATTGTATCAATTACACTTAGGGTTGGTTGCATATAGCAGAACCCTACAATAACACAGGCTCAAATACAACACATTTTATTCTTTCACATAAAAGAAATCCAGAGGATAGTGAGTCTGGGGTTACCCAGCTGCTGCCCATCCTTGCTAACTCAGGCTACTTCACCTCTTTACCCTTCCATCCCCTGGTGGTGGCCACCCCCAGCTGCAAGGGCGATAACATGCATTCTAGCAAGAATTATTTTGTGCCCGGCTGAAACTCAGGGGCTTGATTATCAGGGAAGAGGGGAGAACACATGTGGGGTTAGGCAACCAGCAGTCACTGCCATGTCCATAATTGGAATGTGTCTAATGTTCCTAGGTCTCCAGAGGGTGCCTGGCAGTCAGTCTCAGTAGTGTGCAATGTGGCCTTTCTAGACCAAGAGGCCTATAAACAGATAATAAAGCAATAAATTGGCTGCCTCACAGAGCCCAGTACCCTGCAGTAGAACAGGGACAGGATAATAGCAACAGTACCACAATTCCCAGAGGAGTAGATGGGAGGCACACATGGACCCCAGCCCAGCCTTCTGAGCATGCAGGGGGAGGCCTTTTGCCCAAATCTTCTGGTTTATCCCTGAAGAGCCTCCCTACCCACTGTTCTCTGGGGTCCCTAGCTTGTGGTAACTGAGGTCTCACTGTGTGGTCCAGGGAAACCCTCTGGCCTCTCACGCTGGATAGCTGTTATGATATGGGATTAGGGACATGCCCTTAGTGGGGGCTGCACAGCTCCTCCTGCCCACTTGCTGCTGCTGAATGTTGGAGGTTCCACAGTTGAATAGTCAAATGCTTTTAAAAAAATTTGAGATGTGGCAGGGCACAGTGGCTCACACCTGTAATCCTAACACATTGGGAGGCTGAGGCAGGAGGATCCCTTGAGCCCAGGAGTTTGAGAATAGCCTGGACCGCACAGTGAGACCTCAGTTCTACAAAAAATAAAAAATTAGCCAGGCATGCCTGTAGTCCCAGCTCCTCAGGAGGCTGAGGTGGGAGGATTGCTTTAGCCCAGGAGGTTGAGGCTACAGTGAGTCGTAAACTCACCACTGCACTCCAGCTTGGGCAACAGAGCCAAACACTGTCGCCAAAAGAAAAAAGAAAAAAAGTTGGGGGGCAGTGAATTCAGGTAACATAAAATTGCCATTTAAAAATGAACAATTCAGTGGCATTTATGATACCGCAACATTGTACAACCAGCACTTCTATCTGGTTCCAGAACATTTTCCTCACCCCTAAAGGAAACCTTGTACTCATTAAGCAGTTATTCCCATTCCACCTCCCCCAGCTCCTGGCAACTGCTAAACTACTCTGTCTCTGAATGGACTTGCCTATTCTGGATATTTCATATAAATGGAATCATATAGTGTGTGTCCGCTTTGCATAATGTTTTCAAAGCTCATCCATGTTGTAGCATGTATTAATATTTCATTCTTTTTATGGCTGAATAATATTCCATTTTATGCATAAAATACATTTTTAACTTATGGTTTCTTTGACAATTCAGGATCCACAAAAACATAGTCAGCTTCTGATCTACCTGCTTCTCATCAGCTCCCTGGCTGCAGTCACACCGAATTCTTGCCAAGTCCTAGGTCTCAGACCTGCTTTATTTCTTTTCTTTTGTGCCCCTTCCCTCACGCTCATTTGATGGAATGGTGACTACCTTGATTCTTCCTGGAACACAATATGGCAAAGGCCAGGCCTTGCATTTCATCTCTTTCTGAGCCACTCAAAGGCCAGCACAGTCTCATCTCTTACTATTTGGAATTTATAAGGAGCTGACTTATCTGACTTTGCAAAGCCCTGAATTTCTGAACTCTATTTCTTTCCTAAGAATAACAATTCCATTGGCTTCTAGACAGCATTGGTTGTACCACCAAGGGGAAAAATAAATTAAAATAAAACCCACCTCAAAACCTCTGCCAACTAAACCATATCATGCCATATAATACAAGTGCCATTGCAATGTAAAAAAGAAATCTGCATTGCAGAGTTGATAACACGCAGTAAAACAGTACCAATATGAATGGCTGACATTAGTTGAGGTCCTATGCTGTGTCAGGCATTGTGAATCTTTTGAGAGAGATGTCACTATTGTTATCTTTCTTTTACAGAGGAGGCGGTGGAGGCAGAGTGAGGTTCACACCCAGAAACCCTTGCTCAGAAGGCTTCTGCTTGGGTAGAATTTGCATTGGTCAAATCTCATCTGCTTGCCATTCATTCAGTCATCCAGTGACAAGTGTTTATGATCTCCTGCAGGAGTGTGTGTGTGGGAGGGTGGAAAATTTCCCTTTTGGTGTTTCAATCTAGTGGAGTGATAAAGTGTTGCAGCAAAATATGAACGAGATCATTCAAACATTTAGGGACTCAAGTGAATATAAAGGAGTTGGGGAAAGCTCTACTTAGGAGGTGACATTTGAATCAGGTCTTCAAGACTAAGTAGGAATTTGCTTGGAAAGAGGGGCTGGAGGAGAAATGACTGTTCTGGGGCTAGGGGAGGCACAGGTATAGGCAGGGTGAGGAAAAAAGGGGCTTTTGGTCTGGGACCCTGTGAGGAGGCAGCGTGGACAAAGGGGCTGCAAGGAGCTTTGGGTTGGAGAGGGGATGCAGCTGGAGGAGTCCCTGATGTCACCTGGGTATTATTAATGTCAATAATAAGCTTATATAGAATGACCTGATCACTACAATAAGCAGTCCTAACTGTGGTGCACTAATCAACATGACAGCAATGGAGAATCTGCTCAAAGTCACTTGGGTCTAGAGGTGATCAGTGTTTCCCCAGCCGAAACCCAAGGGCAGCCTTGCTCCTAATACACATTCTCTCCCTCCCCTGGCTCATGTTCCTCTGTGTGTGACTATGTTCTTCCAGTCCATGACCCACAGGGAATGCAGACCATCTCTCTGCCAGTGTTGGAGACCAGATCCCATGGAAGGGCACTCCTGTCCAGCCGTGGGGCCCCAAGCGTTGGCAGACACTACTAGTTGCCAATAGATACACTTCTCCCCTTCTTGCTTAATTAAAAAAAAATTCTATTTCAGATGGCAATGTGTCAGTGAAAAGACCACATTTTCTAGATGAGTCTGCAGCTAGGAGGGCCCAAGTGACCTAGTTCTATATGTAGAACCATTATGTGGAATTTTCAGTAGGCTCCATCGTGATGGGAAGGGGTGGTGTTACACACTTTTCTATCCTCCCTCACTTCTTCCTACTGTCAAAATGGGGAATATGGACTTGCTGGCTGGAGTGCCAGCAGCCATCCTGGGCTGTAAAGTCCCTTTGAAGATAAAAACCAGGTTCCAGGATGGTGGATCAGGAAGACAGGGGCCCAATTTCCTAGTAACACTTTCAGGCTGTGCCCTCAGCCTCTGCTTCCTATGCGAGGCTGCTTTTACATGAGAGAGAAAAGGAGTCCTAACTTAATTCATTGCTGCTTCTTTACAGAAATGTGCAGCCAGATCTAATGATAGGTGGTTTAGGGTGGGAAGCAGAGAAAGATGACAGAACCACAGGACCACATGAAGGGAAGGAGAGGTCCCCCAGGAAAGGCTGCTGTTTGTTAGACAGAATGATAACATACCCACTATAAGGAGCTGCCGTTTGCTGGGCACTGACTGAGGGCCTGGCCCCTGTGAACCTCACCACCTGCATTATCTCACTTCATCCTCACCAGAGTGGGGGCACAAGGACTCTCTTATGACCATGGCTATTCTCAATTTACAAATGAGGAAACAAAGCCTCAGAAAGGGCTCTTTCTCAGGGCCACTGAGTTGGGAGCTAGATTCCACTCTGGGTCTGTTTCACTCAGGGACAAACCTTGGAACACAAAGACCCCGGGAAGCTGTGCAGATGTGAAAGCCGAAGTGGCCAAATCAGATCTGTGGTTTTGTGTCATCACAAAAGTGAAAGAAGCAGTTCACAGAAGGGAGTGGGGCATGCAAGGCAGAGGCAGGAAGGAGAGGTGGACCCTGCAATGACAGGGGCTGCACAGAGGTGGGCGATACCTGGGGTGGGCGAGACTGTGTTGGCCCAAGTGCTGACCTGAGAACCTCCTCTCAGGCCCTCAGTAAGGCTGGCCCCTGTTAGAGATTTAACTCACTGGTTCCCATTGACAGCCACTATAGATGAATGCACTCTATCAAGTCCGTGTCTGATTAAATTCAACACTTCGGGAGTAGTACTCAGGAAGTGTGCTGATTTTTTTCAATACAGGTAAAGTTTTTGATTATGAACTTTTCAGAGGGCAAACTCAGATTGCTTAGTGTGTATGTGTCCTTGTAGTGTTTTTGAGGGAGCCATTAGGGGCATGGGAGAATGAAGCGAAAATTAAGAAGCTATTAAAGAATCACTCAGCTAAGAATCAACATGGTATATCAGATTAGGCTCCATTTGATCTCATAGCAGTATGCATTAGACCAAAGTGTTATTTAGGTGTCAAGGATTTTGTTTTGCCAGTTATCAAGCCTAAGAAGCTTCCCAGTTGCACCAAATCAAGGAAAATGATGAATTTACCTTTGCTTACAACAAAAAGAAACCATGTATAAGTTCCTCCTGTTAGCCAAAAATGAAGAATTTAAACTGTCTTGGCTCTTAATAATAGTTTTACTTTGTGCTTTTCTTGCTAGTATTTCAAATACTTAGTCCATCTTCACCAAACTGGAGATAGCTGATATCAAGTAAAACCTGTTTGCCTGGACTGAATGATGTCATTGCACACCCATGGACCATGCACTCACCTAATTCCATGCTGTCCTGCCTTCTCCATTTATAGGATAACTACAGTACTCAGAAGCTGGTGGGTGGAGCCCAGGCCTCTATCATTCAGTTGCCATCACTGTACTTGGTGGGGCCTCAAAGGATGCTCCAGATCCCATTTCCCTGCTTCCCTTTTTGAAAGAGTTGTCGTGGGTGCTACACCCACTCCCTTTAGCCAAGCTTTCGTGACACACTCAAGGAGACTGCCGGGGTCGTCTCCCTGGTACCATGGCCTCCCTGTGACCAGATCAGCACATCCTTCTCTGTTCCTATCTGACTTGACCTCTCAGCAGTGCTGGCAGGTGGATCTCTCCTGCCTTCTTGAAACCCTCGCTCCTTGATTTCTGAGCAGTGATTTCCTTGGTTTTCTTCCAGTCTCACTGGCTGAGGGTGCTGGGTTCCCTTCTCATCTCTCTCCACATGTTTTCTCTCTCTGTTTTTTTCTCATCCAGGCCAGGTCTTTAATTCCATCTGTAGGACATTAACTCTTGAATCTGCCTCTAACATTGACTTTTCTCCAGAATTCCAAGCCTACTCAACATCTCCACATGGATATCTGATAGGTATGTCCAAATTAAGATGGCTTAAACCAAATCTGGGATTTCACACCACCTATCTCTGTAAGTGGCACTCCTCAGTTACTCAAACCAAAAACTGAAGTTATACTTGATTCTTCTCTCTCCATCACTGCCCTCAAACCCAATACATCCAACGACTCTATCTCCAAAACATACTCAAACAGATCCTTATCTTTCCATCTCTGCTACACTCATCAGACCCCAATGGAACCCACTGGACTCCCTTTTTTCCATCTGGTGCTATGCAAAGGCTCCAGCAGTAAGAGTTATCTTAACAGTAAGAGTTATCCTCAGGGGCTGGGCACAGTGACACATGCCTATAATTCCAGCACTTTGGGAGGCTGAGGCAGGTGGATTGCTTGAGCCCAGAAGTTCCAGACCAGCCTGGGAAATACAGTAAAACCCTGTATTTACAACAACTACAAAAATTAGCCAGGTGTGGTGGTGTGTATGTGTAGTCCCAGCTACTTGGGAGGCTGAGGTGGGAGGATCGCTTGAGCCCAGGAGGTTGGGGGTGCATTTTGTCATGACCATGCCACTGAACTCCAGCCTGCAACAGAGCAAAACCCTGTCTTAAAAAAAAAAAAAGTTCACTTTGGGAGGCTGAGGCAGGTGGATCACGAGGTCAAGAGATTGAGACCATCCTGGTCAACATGGTGAAACCCCGTCTCTACTAAAAATACAAAAAATTAGCTGGGCATGGTGGCGCGTGCCTGTAATCCCAGCTACCCAGGAGGCTGAGGCAGGAGAATTGCCTGAACCCAGGAGGCGGAGATTGTGCCATTGCACTCCAGCCTGGGTAACAAGAGCGAAACTCCATCTCCAAAAAAAAAAAAAAAAAAAAGTTATCCTCAGGAAACTCAAATCAGATCATGTCACTCTCCTGTTTAAAAGCCCCCAGTGTCTCCTTATCACACCTGGCACAAAATTCAAACTCCTTCCTTGCCACCTTCTCCCGCCCCATCTTGTCTTCTCTTGTTGTTGCTTATTAAGCAGCATCCATCCTGGGTTATTTCCTGCTCCTTTTGTCTTTGGGTCTTGGTGTCAGCTGCTCCCTTGTCCTGGAATGCTGCTGGCTGGTTCCTGGTCATCATTCAGAACTCAGCTTAAATAGCACCTCTCCAGAGTAACCTTCCTAGATGACCTACCATCTCAAGCACTTCGCTCATATCCTATGCTAATGTTTCACACTGTTCATGTCGCTAGCTTGTACTTTTCTCATGTACTTATTTTCTGTCTCATCCTCCTAGAACGTAAGCTTTGTGAGAACAGGGATCTTTTGTGTCGTCTTCTTGCTGTGTCCCAGGACCTGAGTTAGAGCTTGGCATTTGGTGTGTATTCATTAAAGATCTGTTGAATGCTTGAGTTCCAAACTGACTGTCTTTTGCTCCATGTGTTCTGATATTTTCTTTATTATGGTCTGCTTTGTTGAGTAATGTGTTATGATCATCGAGATTTATTCATAGGCACTGAGTTTCAAAAGATGATGCATATTTAGTATATGATTCATTTATTTAAAATTCTAGACTTTTGAGTGCAGCCTATGACTCAAATAGTGTATTGGTGGAAAAACTTTCAAATCATCAACCACACATATTTGGATTTTACCAGCTCCATGGCACATATAAAAACTAGCCAGTATCTAGCGATTGTTCTTATTAACATTCTAGACATTTGTGGATATTAATTTTTAATTATCATATAATCCTATGAGTATGAAACTCTTATTCCCATTTTGTAAATTGGCTGAATGTGTTAGTTCTCTAATGCTGTGTAACAAATTCCTGCAAATGGAGTGGCTTTAAAACAAGCCCCATCTATGAGTTCACAGTTCTCTAATTATGGGTAGAATCAATTGGGTTCTCTGCTCAGGGTCACAAAAAATCAAGATGACCAAGGGGTAGGGTTCATGTCTGGAGGCTTTAGGGGAAAATCTACTTGCAAGCTTATCAGGGTCATTGGAGAAATCCAGTTCCTTCTGGCTGTAACACTGAGGTCTCTGTTTCATTGCTGGCTGTCAGCTGGGGGTTACTCTTAGCACTTAAAGACCGCCTGAACTCCTGATACATGACCCTCTGCTGCTTTGAGTCTCTGACTTCCTCTTCTGCTTTCAACCAGAGAAAACACTCCACTTTTTTTTTTTTTTCTTTTGAGACAGGGTCTCATTCTTTCACCCATGTTGGACTACAATTGAATGATCACAGCTCACTGCAACCTCTCTGAGTAACTGGGACTATAGGCATACACCACTGTGTCTGGCTAAATTTTAAATATTTTTATTGGCAGGGTCTCACTATGTTGCCCTGGCTGATCTTGAGCTCTTAGACTCAAGTGATTCAGCCTCCCAAAGTGCTGGGATTACGGGCATGAGCCACCACACCTAGCCAATGCCTTGCTTTTAAAGGGCTCCCCTGTCTGGGTCAGGCCCACTCATTGATTCTCCTTATTTTATGGTCAATTAATTCAGACTTTATTACACTACAAAATCCCCTCACACTATTACCTATTAGTGTTTGACTAAAAAAACAGAAACAGGAATCTTGGGGAAGTATCTTTAGAATTCTGCCCACTGCACTGAGGTTCAGAGAAGTTAGGTGATTTCCAAGGTCATACAACCAACAGTGGAGGCTAGATTTGAATCAAGGCATTCTGGCCCTCAGAGTATATGACCTTAAATAATACCCTACAAAGTGACGAGAATCCAATGCTGCCTTGGAAATTCTGCTGGGCAGATTTTCTAACAATCTGATGTAGCCGTACAGGTGTGATGCACTGGGCTACTTTGTTCATGAGGACCAGAACTATCGATAGTGCCTTGTCCACTCACTCCCACCAGCTCTGATATAACTGAAGACAGACATGACCAAAGAAGTCATGATTCTGCTTTTCAATGGTTTGGACCCATGGATGCTGCACTGTTTTCCATGAGTCAGCAGCACCATTTTCAGGTTTACGCTGCCCCCAGAATTTGGTTACCCCTCAAATCCTTTCATCATCAGTGTGAGTGAAATTAATATGACTCTTGTTAACAAGAATATTATTATTCTGCACATGATAATTAAGCCCAAAATGCAATCTGTGCTCACACATGACTTTAATTAGAACATCTTCTAGACAGCCGTATCAAGTGTTTAGTTTTCTTTTCTTTTTTTGCCATTTGACTGTGACAGGGATCACTTTACAGCAACAATGTTGTTAGTTCAAGTCCAGATTGATGCCTTTTGGGGGAAAGGGTAAAAGATGAGGAGCTAGGGTTGACCTTGGTCAGTTCTAAGATACAACACCCCCTGCCAGCCCACTCCTCTCCAGCTGTGCTGGCACAACACATCTTGTTCTTAGTGAATGAATCCAAGTCATCCAATGAAATGTGACTTATTTGAGTTAATGTTTCCATGAGATGTGTGTGTGGGTCATTTGGAGGAAGAAAGCCACTTCTCTATGCCAGCCTGAGCTTTGGCTTCTTGGAAGGCCCTGTGCACAATTCCCAGGCTCCTTGTGACATGGCCGGGACTTAGAGCTCCAAAGTTACTGTCCGACAGCCAGGAACAACTCTCTGCTCTGCCTTGGGCCATTCTTTCCTGGAGAGCTGATGCCCAAGAGGTGCTGGTCCTTGCCATCAGCCATGATATTCTCAATTCTGAGGCTCCTTTATATTTTAATTCACAGGAAGAACAGATGTAAACTTGGAATTTGGATTCCTTTTGTGCCTGTTACTTCCTAATTTGCCAGATGTTACCTTATCCCATGGTGTGAGTCAACAGAGACGAATGTTTAAAGCTGCAGTATACCTTTGAGGTCACTGGGTTCAGGGATTCCAATCCCAGCATCCCTGGACATCTAAGGAATCTAGAAGAGCACAGACAGGCTTTGTGCACAGAATTTTTTGTACATATTTTTACTGCTTTTCCTGGAGAGCAAACTGTAGCTTTCATCAGATTCTCAAAGAGATCTTTAGACACCCAAGGTTAAGAACAGCTGAACTAATCTGACCATTTAAAAATGCAGAAATAAGTGCCTCTTTGAGGATCTCAAATGGGTGACCAGTTAGTTTTGGTATGAAAAACTCGAGGGATAAGGACACTCAGGAGGTTTGGTGATGGATGGATGCAGTGGTGTGTTGGCAGTGACTTGTTCTGGGTTTTGGAACAAATTTACTCATCTCTGCCCAACTCACTTTCAGTGACAGCATTGCTGGTAGTTTGCAATTGGCAATTGGGGGAGAATTTATACTACAGAAATCAGCACATTCTACAAATTAGAATTTACTTTATTTATATTTGGAGAACTGGTTAACACTTGCCAGCACACCCCTGGATGGATGGATGGATGGATGGATGGATGGATGGATGGATGGATGGTTGGATGGATGGTAGATGGAAGCAGTGACAGCCAGGAGAGCTCAGGGATTTTGGCTTTCATAACCAGAAGCATGGACATTCTGGGAATGCCTATGGAGACATGGAGAGAGGACCCCCAGCATCAGTCTAGGAGAATGATCCTTGTGGCTGGGAGGTGAAGTCTCTAAATAAGTGAGAAGAGAGGTGATTTGGGCTAGGAATCTTGGCAGATATCCGCAGGGCAGAGGCAGAGTGGAGGAGAAAAAAGAATCATTAGGGCCAGAGGGATCAGTGGAAAACTGGAGGCCTCACAGAAAGCAAGTGGCTTGCTTGAGCAGAATGATGCCTCATGAGTTTCTTAAAAAGGAAAAGGTAGGGGTAAGGGGCTGTTTATCTATTAATACTTCAGCCCACTCTCAGCACCCAAATAATAGGGTGGGTGCATCAAGTCTTGGTAGCTATATATATAAGAATACTTGTAGGAGTTGTTTAATTTAGGACCTTATAAAGACAATAACATGACTTATAAAGAATCACTAAACCAACACCCTATAATGAAAATATTTTTTATCTCATATAGATGGAGACACCAAACTATAATGACTATATAAATAGAGAGCTATACCATGTTTGTAGATTGGAAGACTTAACATAGTAAAGAAGTGGGTTCTACCCAAATTCATCTTTAGGTTTACTGCAATTCCTTTCAGAATCCAAGAGGGAACATTTCGTAGATACACATGAGCTGATACTAGAATTTATATAGAAAAAACCACAAGAGTATCCAGAACAATTTTGAAAAAGAAGAATAAAGTTGGAGGACTCATACCTGATTTTAAGACTTAACATATAGCTGTAGTAATTGAGATTGTGGTACTGGGAAAGGGATAGACTGGTAGATTAATGGAACAGAATAGAAAGTCGAAATATAAATATACATAAATATGGCCAAGTGATTTTTTACAAAGTCCCAAAAGCAATTCAATGGGTAGACTTTTTAACAAATGGTATTTTATTGGCTATCCTAAAAAGCTCCTCAATCTAAACCTCATATATTTTGAAAAAAACACAGAATTGATAATATGCCTAAATATACAATGCAAAACTCTTAAAACTTTTAGAATAAAACAGGAGAAAAACATTTATTACTAGGGTTAGGCAAATATTGTTTTAGAAGACCTAAAGCACTATTTATAAAAGAAAGATAACATTAATTGGACGTCATCAAAATAGTTTTATTATGCAAAATATATTGTTGAAGAGGATGAAAAGACCAGATATAGACTGGGAGAAAATATTTACAAATTACTTATTTGATCTAAAAAGTTGTACCTAGAATGTATAAAGGTGACTCTAACCTCAACACTAAGAAAACAAAGAATCCAATTAAAAAATAGAGAAAAGATTTGGATAGACACTTTGCCAAAGAGACACAGATGGTAAATGAGCACATGAAAACATGCTCAGCATCATTAGTCATTAGGGACATGCAAATTAAAGCTATGAGGCGATACCATGACACGTACATTAGAGCAGCTAAAATAAAAATACTGACAATACCAGCAGGGGAAAGATGAGGATCAACTGATCTCTCATGTGTACATTGCTGGCTGAAATGCATAATGGATCGTATGGTCACTTTTGAGAAAGTCTGACAGTTTCTTATAAGGGTAAACATAGATTTACCACATCACCCAGCAGTAAATTACCTATTTACTTTAGACAAAAGAAAAATGCACATCCATACAAAAATGTGTACATAAATGTTTATAGTAGTTGTGTTTGTCATAGCCAATGTGGAAAACAAAACAAATTTCCCTCAACAGGTGAATGGATAAACAACCTGTGGTATAAACATACAATGGGATAGTTCTCAGAAATCAAAATAAATAAAATCCTACACCACCACCAAAGGGGGCTTTAGTTTTATCTGTAATGTTTTAAGGTTTTTGGACAGACTATTTTCATGTTCTATTTGTTGTTGAATTTTTAATTGATTATTCTTTTATAAAGTGCGAAAACTAAAAGAGCATAACTCCCTGCCTGGTCCATGTCCTGTCATGTAGATAGACTCTCCCTCACCAAGGCCAGCCACTGTCCTTGAGCAATAGGTTCTAGCCTCCTTCCTCTCCACCAAATTCCTTCTCATTCTCTCTTGCATCATCAGTTTTTCTCTTTCTACTAACTTATATCTATCAGTAAGTACACAGATGGGCTATTATTTCCCCATCTTAACAAATAAGGAAATCTCTCCTGACCCCATTTCCCCCTCCAGTTATAGCCTTATTTCTAGAAAGCAGTGTCTGTTCTGTCTTCAATTTCATTCCTTCTTTCTCTCCTCACTCAATTCAGAGCTTCTCACCCACTCTGCTCCAACAAATTTTTTTTTGCCAGATCCACAGATGTTCTTTTGTCTCCACCTCACATGGTCTTTTAGCAGTGAATATGCAGGCGATCAGTCTCTCCTTTTTAAAGTGTCTTCTTCACTGGCCCTTGAAGGTGCCATACACTTCAGGTTTCCCTCCCACCTCACCAGCCCTTACTTCCCCATCCCCATCTTTGCTGGCTCCTCCTCATCCCCTGACCTCCTAAAACTGCAGAGCCCCAGGGTTCAGTTCTTGCTTCTTTCTCTACATTCATTTCGGTGATTAACTCATGCGATTTCCTACCTTTGCAGACTACATTACCTCTAATTTAAGATGCCCTCAATTATAAGATACATATTATAATTGCATTAAGTTTTTTCACATTAAGTTAAAGTTCCACTAAGGAAGAAAAAAGCACTGCCAATCAAACTTTTTTTTTTTGAGATGGAGTCTTGCTCTGTCACCCAGGCTAGAGTGCAGTGGCACAATCTTGGCTTACTGCAACCTCCACCTCCCGGGTTCAATGATTCTCCTGCCTCAGCCTCCCCATTAGCTGGGATTACAAGTACACACAACCACACCTGGCTAATTTTTGTGTTTTTAGTAGAGATGGCATTTCACTATGTTGGCCAGGCTGTTCTCGAACTCCTGACCTCATGATCCGCCCTCTTCGGCCTCTCAAAGTGCTGGGATTACAGGCATGAACCACTGCACCTGGGTGCCAATCAAACTGTTATATCTTATCATCCCATTTCAGATGTCTCTTTCTTCTTAGAGTCCCTGAACTGCTCTGGGATGCGTGATGATGCTTCTACTTCCCAGTACCCCTCTTGGGAAACAGGGTTCACACTCTTCCTTCTATCTCCCTTTCCTTCTAACTCTCTTCATCACCCAGCCTGTGGAATCCTTATATGATCTTGGGATGGTATCAGCTGTTGTGCACATCACAACCTGTATGAATTTATTCCACTGGGTTGGGCAGTATGTAATCTGTACAACTATACACTGTTGCCTGACTTCACCCATTCTTCCAAGGCTTTTTTTTCTCTTTATAATATGGTCTTAGTTGATTTTTTGTTGCTACCATTGAGCACCTGATGCTGAGTAATTTATAAAAAAGAGAAATTTATTTTTTACAGTTCTGGAGTGTGGGAAGTCCAAGGTTCAGGGACTGCACCTGGTGAGGGCCTTCTTGTTGATGGGGACTCTCTGCAGAGTCCTGAGATGGCTCAGGGCAACAGATGCTGAGAGGGTTCACCAGAGATGGCCAAAGTGACTTTCATACGAGACCCACCTTTGTGACAGCCCATTAATTCATTAATTTATGAATGGGTCCATTCATGAGATCAGAGCCCTCATGACCCAATCATCTCCCAAAGGTCCCACCTCTCAATATTGCTGCCTTGGGAACCAAGTTTCCAACACATGAACTTTTGAGGAACACATTTAAACTACAGCAAATGCCTTGTCCTGGACTTTTGAAACTTGAAAGCAAGAAAGAGACTTTTTAGTTTTGTGCATTCTTCTCTGTTGTTTCTTCCCAGAGACAACCACTGCAGTCTTGGGCTTTTTGCTTCAGTTGGGCACCCCTGAGCTTACCTCTGTGGCTAGAAAAACATGCCCTAACTAACATGGGCCTGGGAGTCCATCTAGGATCCATTCACAGTGGCAAGGGGTGGCCCTTGTTTTGCTTAGCCCATCAGAAGACTCCCTTGGTTATGAGGGTGGAGTCCATCTTAACCAAATGTCAAGGCTGCTACCACTGGGGGAGGAATGGAATGAATGTGGGGGCACCCATTGGGTCTACTCCATAGGGTCAAAGGCAGGGATGGAGTTATTCGGATAAAAGAGACTCGGGCCTGGTGCTTAAGTTCACAGACAGGGAGTAATTAAAGATATTGGAGGGAAAGAGCCTAAGTGTGGTTAGGAGCAAAATCCTAGAGAACAAATGAGGTGTGGGGGGAGGGTCTAGATTTGAAATGAGGGCATGAAACTTCTTCTGGATTGAGGATGATGAAGAGACTGGCTATGAAGGTGTTAGTGAAGGCAGGGATGTGAGCGCCTCTAACGGGCTTATTATCTCCAGGTAGGAAGAGCAGTGCAACTGGAGATACTGGTAGTGTGGGCAGCTTCATGGTACTTTCTGGGAAGTGTCCAATGTATAATTTTAATTGGCTCTTTTCATTAAATAGTATTGATATTATTTTAAGAGATAGGTCACTTGAAAATTAGGATTTTCATTCACTTCTCAAATGAAAAGAAAGTGCCTTTGTCGCATGTGTGTCTGAAGAATTTGGAAGAATAAATCATGAGTTCAGGGAATGTGTGTGCAAAGATGTTTAAAAAGTCACTTGTGGGAATTTGCCTAGCTTTGTGGTTAGGAATGTGGACTCTGAAACCAGGAGGCCTGGGCTACATCCAGGCTCTGCAACCTTGGGCAGGCTCCTGAACTCCTCTGTTTCTTTGCTAAAGAGCGGTCAGGATATCACTATTTTTGGTGTAGGCCTACTGGAAGGCTTAGAAGACTTAATACTTATGTGTGTTTTGGAGTTACTGGCACATATTAGATAGGTTTACTGTGAGTCATCAGTATTTATAATTATATGACATGCTGGAATGTACATTGTCTTTAGAAATAAAATTTGTTTCCTTTTCCTAATTTCATGAAACCTACATTTTTCCAGTGCTATTTTCTTTGGGGAAGGAGCATGCAGATGTTCAGTGTTTCAATGTAGTGATGCTTAAAATGCCATCATTGTTTCCTTTCTGGTGGAATATTTAGAGCCAGCCTAAAGAGAATCTACAACAGAAAATTCCATATTAGCAATTATGTAGGGGCTGGTGCTCATATGCCTTAATGAATGACTTATTTACTAGTATATTGGGAATGGCTTCCCCCTTCTCACACAAGCACCTTTTCCCCACTTTCCAGCCCTCTGCCAAATGAGAAAGACTGAAGTCAATTAAGAATTAAGATTTAGCGTTTATATTATCTTCAAATGCGACACCGCCCTGGGGGGGACACAGTTTCACTCACCCTTCATGGTGGCAGTTCAGATTGCTCCTTTGGGAGCAGGGCTGGCTGTGTCTCAGGCCACAGAATGTTCCAGAAGGCTCCTGTAACAGTGCCACTGTGGAAGAAACCACTGCTAATGTGGCAGGAAAGTGTGGCCCTACTTGGAGCCCATGTTTTCCAACTATTTCAATTTTTTTTCATTCATTCCTGGTGTAAATTTTTGAAATTAATTTTTATTTTCAGTTCTCCCAGGAATTAATGAGTTGATTTAATAAAAGTCTTCACAAAGAAGGTAAAGTCTGGCGTTCCACATAGAGAACAAACATAGCAATCCACAGACTCTGCAGAGCTCCTGGTTAATGCATTATTCTAGTGGGGCCGCCACACCCTTGGGGCCTCAGACAAGCCCCTTGTGGATGACAGGGCTGGGCTGAAGACAGTCTTTGGGGCTGTGCCTCCTCCCAGTTCCCCACTCTCCTCCTAAAGGAAATGCATTGTGATGAATTGCACAATAAATACATTCCTAAATACTGAAAAACTAGCAGGCTTTGAACTCTCCTGGGGGAAAAACCATAAAAAACAAAACTGCAAGGAATGAGACTATTTGGCCAAATGGCCAACATGCTACAACTTTCACAGAGAACTCACAGCCCTTGGTATTGCCAGATGGAAAAAAATGCCCTGAATTTCCCTACAAAAGATCTGAGATACAGAAAAGGAATAAGTATTTTTTCTCTAAGATGAATCTAGCTGTAAATGGAGACTGGGTCTCATGTCCCCAACAAAATATGTTTTCCTTATTTGCTCTAAACCTTTAGGAGTGTCAGAATATAGCCTACATAGCATCAGGTACTAAGCCAAAAAAGGCTTCAAGGGCATGATTTTTCATCTATGACCTTGCCTGTGTCGCCCCCCCAGAAACCTTGAGTTGGCCGAATGCAATCATGGCAGCCTTTCGTGGCTTCTTGAGCAGCTGCTAAGCATCACACGGATTCTGCGCACTCTCAGTGCTTCTCATAATTTAAAAATGCTTGAAGCTGTGGGAGGCTGCCCAGCCCTCTGCATCATTCAAAAGAAAACCAGGAGGCAGCAACAACTCTTGATTCTTGCAGATAAACATTCAACAACTGTTGAGTTAGATTGCTCTACCTTCATTTAATTCCTTGGTGCTTTACTATTTGAACCTAGCATATTCTTGAAGTGTGAGAGATTGATAGAAAAGATGTAAGCCATGTATACTTAAAAACAGGGCACCAACCTCCCGAACAGACAGCTTTGAAGAGATGATGATTTTAGCTCTGTGAATGGTTATGTCAGAGGAATATATGCAGAAGAAAATAGGCACCAAAATAGGTTTTACCAGAGCAAAGTAAACCTGAACACTTAAAACAATAAGAAATATCTCATCCTTCTTTCTACTCTGACCTGCCTTGAAAAGAACAAGAATTTCACACATGAGCCTGTAGCACATTACGAAATCTTAGTATGTGTTTGAAACTCAAATGCAAACAAAGTTCATGCATTTTATTTTCCAGTTTTTCTCAAGACTCCTAAATAAAGCATTTCCCCTGTGTGGGCGATCCTTGGGTCCCATGTGGGGTCAGTGTTTGGGTCTCTCTGAGAGGATCAGGAAGGCTGCTCTTCCAGGAAGGGCTGCAGGGACCCTGGGAACTGGACCAGCCCAGCTCACAAGTATGAAGAGAATGTCGGGAGAGGAAGTGGTGGCTATGAGTCAGCATGAGTCATCTCGTTCCAATGAGAATGAAGTCTGAGGTGTGCGCCTTTTTTTTTCCTTCTTAGTCGTGTGGACATCATTGGGAATGGAGGGAAATGAATGACTGTATGGTTGCTGCTTTTTAAGTTTCAAACTGACATTCTAGGCAAGCGGTGCCCGAGCCCCTGCGTGTCTTCAGATCTTCACAGCACAGTTCCTGAGAAGGTGGAGCCATCAGCCTCTCCCTGGTGAGTATGTGTCTGTCATTTTTAGGGTCACTTCTGCAGTTTGCCTTGGAGTCTGAGCTATGGGAAAGGCTGCTGCGTCCTGGGGGGCACACTGCATATCTTTCAGACTTTGAAGATCTGTCGTTTTAGAAAAGTGGCTGCCTGTGCCCTCAGGCCCGCGGTTGCTGTCTTGTAGTGTGACTGTCACGAGGTGTTTCTCAGTCCTTGGTTGTGAGGATGCAGATGCCTGTTGCACATTATGTTGTCTTGGAAGAGATTGTGGTGCTTGGCTGGAGAATAAGCTGCTCGGGACTCTGAGAAGCTGAAGTGAAGCTTAGAGATGGAAGTGGGTATACTTGTGCTAACCCAGGGGTGCTGAGGTTGGCTGAGCTTCCGCTTCGCAGAGGTGGAGGAGAGGCGGCTCCTGAGCCATTTCTGGCCCCGAGGTCTGAGCTGCCCAATTTCAGTGCAAGAAATACCAGAGAGGCAGAACTTTGGCTGCCTTCTCTAAAAGCATATGAATGATTGCAGGAGTTAGTTTACGTCCCTTCCTTTTTCTTAACATTAATAGTCATAAACTGTGGTAAAATCAGGAAGAATGTAAAAAGCTGGGGGCCAGAGCTGGGGGTGGGGGACTGGGGAGGACTGAGGAGGGAGCAGCTCAGTCTTTGAGCCTGACTTGATCTTGTTAGGTATTTCTCAGGTTGTTAGTATTCTGATGAAGCTTAGCTTTACTGTCAAGTAAAATACAGGAAACACTTTTTTAAAATGTTGTTCTAGTTACTGTAAATGAAACGGTTAAAATATCATAAATACCTTATGGTAAACAATTTTCAAATTTGCTTAAAAAGCAGCACATCAGTAGGTAGGGCATGACAGGAGCTTTTTCAGTACAGTCATTTGAGTGTGTGGGCTTCCTGGGTTAATAATGAGTCAGCACCCAATTTCTAAAATTGGAGCTGCTAAGAGAATGTTCAGTCTGCCCCTTAGTACAGCACGGTGGCTGGCCGGTCCCCGCAGGAAGGCTTGGCTGGTGGATCTTTGGTTAAAATTGACTTTGGATGCCACCCTTGTGTAAGTGACCAGCTCCCAGCTTGGGTCCCAGCTCTCTGGGCTGCGGCTGAGAGGCCCCTTCTGCTAAGGGATCTGTTTCTAAGGCAGGAGCACACACATTTGGCTTCCAAACTTTGGCTGATATTGACAATTTTTAGGTTGTCTTGAGGGAACAGGTTGAACACAGTTTTTGAACTGAAAAATGTAGTGTTTAAGGCTAGGGCCGCAGAGGGCTCAGGCTGCATCTGGAGCCTTGAGATGTTCTGCTTGCACGTCACCCTCGCGGAGGGATTGGGCGGGAGACTCGGTCACTGAGTGAACTTCAAAGTTGGCGCTCTGCATGTGACCATAGCGTGGGAAGATTAAGTCAGCTTAAAATGAGACAGCAAGGTTCCAAGGAAGAAAACCTCCCCAGAACCTTACTCTTTCATAGATAAAGGAAGACAAATATTGAGAAAATTTAAAAAACAACATGAAATCGCTAGGCTGCAAACCAGCAGCTCCAGGATTAGATGCAGCCCTGGTGAAGGCAACCCCCACCAGGTTCTGTTTGGCCTGGTCAGGATTGTTTTTCTGTGTTGAGATAACTGTGGGTGGGGTCTATGCTCTCCGGATCTCAGGCCCTGCCACACCCTGATGCCACAAAGCTTGGAGAATGCGATCAGAGGGAGGCTCAGAAGCTGGGCTGAGGACCTGCCAGCCTTGTGGGGCTGCCGTGAGGACCCCGTGGGTTAGCATCCGCCTGGCCCCCAGAACAGGACCTGGATGGAGAAAGACCTCCATCAACACTAACTCTGCTAGGCTGTCTTATTAATCTGCCCTATGAAGGCATTTGGGTTTTTGGCTCTTGAGTTTGCTCTATGGCTTTTTCAAGAAAGATCCTGCAGATCCAACATGGGCAGTGGTTGTTTCCAAGGCTGCTAAGAATCCTGGCGCCAACTGGGAACCTCTGCAAGTCAGGCACCAGGTATTTCTAAGGTGGGAGAACAGCCCCGCTTGTCTCTCTGGGTGAGTCCTCTTTGTTAGCCCTCGGAGACCTGCCACCTTCATGAAGATGGGAGCCTGTAAAAAGGCAGACTGCCTCAGACAGCACTTCAGTATGTTGTGGACACCAACACTCTCTCATGCTTGTTTCAGAGAAGGCCCCAGGCCCCAGACCTGTGCTTATCACTGGGTCCCATGTCCTTCAATCCTTTAAAGGGTTTTGAGGTGGCTGATTTTTATCCTAGACATTGATCATGTTCTTTCATGCAGAATTCGGGAAGCTGTGTGGACACTAGGAGTTGAGTCACCTCCTACCCATTAGAAACAAGCCTATGGGGGGTATGATACAATCACTCTGTCATCAAGAGATAAGGCCTTGGGCATCCCTGAATATAGAGCATTTATTAACATGATCTGTTGCTTGGTCATGTTTCCCCAACTACCAGAAGGAGCTGATGGTTAAGGGTGGATACAGGCAGGGGGTACAGAGTGAACTAGGGTAGAAGCTGAGCATGCCTTTTAAAGGCCATCGAACTGCAAAAATGAAATGTAGACAGTGATGACAGCTGGAAGTTGGCCAGCGTCCTGTTGTCATGGTGTCCTCAGCCTAGAGACTGGCCTGTGGCTCACTGGGCCTATCTCCCATGCTCTACCTGTCTCAGCACCTGGACCTGGTGGACCTGGTCTACCTCATGCCCAGTGTTTTCTGAAGTGCCTGACTGGTGTTCTACCCTTGGTTGCTGTGTGCTGAGCTTATCCCCATGTTGGGCAAGTTACTTCATTCCTTGGTGTCCTGCCTTCCTCATTGTAAAATGAGAATAGTCATAGCCTGAATGTTATGAGTTCTTGTGAAGATTTTATGATGAGCACACAAGTTACAAGGAGACATGATAATTGTTACATACATACTCATTCATTCAGAAATATAACAGACAGCTTAGTATTTCTACCTGGGTCCCTCTGCCCTGTGGGAATCCATAAAGAACTGATTCTCATCCCCCAAAAGTGAGATCCCTCTTGTGTCATCAATTACATGGCATGTTCTGCATTCACAGGACATTTATTTATTAGGTACATGGGAAATCCTCCTTGGTTCTCTCCAGGAAACCCTGGGGTTCTAGATGTCAACATCATCATCATCATCATCATCATCATCATCATCACTGTCATCCTCACTGACATCATCACAATAAGAACTCTCATTGCATTCATCCCCAACCATATGGTGGCAACTTTATGGACATTCCCTTTAACCTTCCCCCACCCCAATATCCACCCTGGAAGATAGGAAGGATGGCAGGTTCCTTAACTCACTCACGGCCACGGGACTCTCCAGCAGGTATCAGGCACAGCATCTGCTTCAAAGAATGCACCAGTGACAGGGGAGCCCCTTGCACTCACTCAGGACAGGAGAATCAGGAAAAGCAGAGATCTGTGGGGCTTTGTGTGTAATCCAACCAGACTGACGCCAGAGGCCAGGAAACCCAGGACAGTTGGCCTCAGACCTACCCTGGAGTGGAAGCAGCTGGATTCTGTCCTCACACTTCCTGTATAAAGCCAGCTAGAGTAAATTTCTAGTCATCTAGATTCTGGTTATTTGGAAATGATCACAATATCTGGAGATGATTCATATTGAAAAATATTAACTAAGATACACTTAAAACTGAACCCAGGGTGAACATAACATGGCCCTTCCTTGTCAATTCTGAAGAAGATCATTGAAGTTTGTGCAGCGCCTCAGAAGCCAGATGCTGTCTTCCATTCCGCCAGGGTCCTGGTGGGTCCTGACGAAGTACTGCTGTGTCCTTTTGATCACTCTGCCTTCTCCAGTGTCAGCCTGTCAACGTGAAGCATTGAATGCTTTATACGTCTCCATTCTGATTGTTTAGGCTTTGAATGCTGAGAACGATGGGCACTTTGTTGGTCAATTGCAGATGGTGCTAACTTGTGGGGAGTTATTTCCTGCAACTCCCCCCTTTGCCATAATCCAGAGGACCTCCCTCTGCCCCCAGTGCTGTGGCTAGGAAGCTGTGGGCCTGGCTCAGAGCTGCTGGGTAAGAATTGGGCTCCCTATAGGTTCTGGAGGGTTCTGGCTAGATCACAGAGCTCAGGCAAGAAAAAGCCAAAAATAGATCAGAAGGAAGTTAGGCCATCAGGAAGGAGGAGTAGGCAGGATGCGTGGTGGTCTCAGAGGATTCCTTCTGGTGAAAAAAGAAATAGATGTTATTGTACTTTGTGTAATCGGAAAAGCTAAGGGTGATGGCAGATCTTATCCATTGTGGTTTTCCTGCTTATCTTTTGCTTTTAGGAGTGATTACCCTGCAAGTGAGGGCTTCTGCTACAGGGGCTTTTAGCTCTTCTCTTCATCCTGTCCTTTTTAAAATATATTGAACTAAAAATCACAGGATTTTTCAATGATGGCAGAAAATGTATTTTCTTAGTTGTTCTCCCTGGACAGATCACTTACAGAGTGTGAGAGGAATGTATACATTTCTATCAATTCAGCTAGATACAAAGGAAAATTTGTAAAATAGCAAGGGCTCCAAAAAGAGTCAGGCTTAATTTCTCTTGCACAGAAAAGGGGGTTCTGTTGCCCTTTCTGTCCAGTCCTCAAACAGGAAGCAGGTTGTCTGGGACAAGGGTCAACAGGCAGCCAGTTCATCCATCTGCCTACTCTGCCATCCTTAGCACTGGCTTCCTCCCTCCAAGTTATCTTATGGCTTCAAGAAGGCTGCTGGAGCTCCTGCCATCACCTCTGCATTCCAGACAGAAGAGAGGAAGGAAATGGAGGACAAAAGGCAAAGCCTCCTAGATGTCAGATTCCTTTCCTTGAATCCCCAGCTAACCCTTTCAGCTTAGCTTTTCACTTGCCACCCTATCTGTAAAGGAGCTGGAGGAGAAAGATGGAGGAGTGAGGCAAGGCCCTGAGTTGATGCAAAGCAAGGAACACACAGGAGGGGACCCAGATCCAAGATGAAATAGCAGCAAACACCGTTCTTCCAAAACCCACCGCCTTCACATGAGCCCTGATTATGCCAATAGATAATTGGTATGTGACAGTTCCAGCTTCTCTGACCTTTGATAAGATTGAATTATGTGAATAGACTCCATGTCCTCAGAGATGAACCTGTTCTAAAAATTCTAAGTGACCAGCCATTTGGCTCATTGGTGGAAAGTACCCTGGCTTTTGAAGCCAAGTCGGAACAGTTTCTTTGCTCCACCTTGGGACTCAGTGGACATGGTCCTGACTCAGGAAGAGTTGGATTTGAGGGAAGGGGTGGGTCTTGAACACAGTCACAGCAGAGATTCCTGGTGTGCTGTAGAAGGTGAGAGTAGCCCATCTCCCTGTGCCAGTCTCCTGGGGGAATTTATGATGACCTTACATAATTGAGCTTATATATGTTTCACTAGAAAGACAAAAATAGGTGAGACCTTGTCTGCCAATTCACCACCACCTCCTTGGGGTCTAAGAGCCAGGCTGTTGGTTCAAAGCTGGGCTCCGCTGTGTATTAACAGTGAGACCCTTAGCTCATCCTTAACACCTCTTTGTCCCAATTCCAGATCTGAATGATGGGGCTGATAATGATAGACTCTGCCACATATGGTTCTGAGGATTAAGTGAGACCACATGGGCAAAGGATCCAGAACCATGCCTGGCCCTAAGTCAGCCCTCAGTCAACAGAATGGTGTTTGACTTGTCTTTGTTATTTTATCGAGTACAGGATAAATATTGGTTAAATGCGTGAATGAAAATAAATCCTACTTGATTTTAATACAAAAATCAAACAGGTGACTTCTAGCTCTTTAAGTTATCCTCCTCCAAGTTGTCCAAAGTCCTTGAAGCCATCATCTCCCTGGTACCCTTCCTGATGCTTCTGGTGTGGGCAATGTGGTTATTTCACAAAGTAGATCCTGGTTACAGAGGTGCTAAGTGATTTGTCCCCAGGTCCACTCACAGGACAGAGTCCTGTGATACAATATCTGTCTGGTTGTCTTCAGTGCTCTGTTGTAGAGACTTCTAGTATGCATTCTCTTCGGCTTCCTCTGTTGTCAACCACAACCCCGTGTTGTTAGGGACAACCGTGTACCTGGTTTAAAAATGGTATTTCCTGGTCTCTTTTACAGATAGGGTGGGCAATGAAAGATGTAGGCTGAAAGGGTTAGCCGGGGATTCTAGAAAAGCTCTCTAAAGGAGCCTGGCATCTAACAGGCTAAGCCTTTTGCATCCAACTTCCCTCCTTCCCCCATCTGGAATGCAGAGGTGATGGCTGGAGCTCCAGCAGCCTTCATGAAGCCATAAGACAATGCAAAGGAGGGAAACCAGTGCTATGGATGGCAGACCAAGCAAATGGTCACAGGCCTTTGGGTGACCAGATACTTTGCCTGGAGATTTGACTGTTTTTGGAGCTGGATGCAGAGGAAGAAGGGAAAAATATTCCTGCTGAAGTTCAATCTGCAGGTGTGTTTGTGAGGGTGTCAGGGTCACCTTTGTGTGGAGCTGCCTTTCAGGTCTCTGGTATAGTGGGTAAGCGTCATGGTCTCGTGGTGATGCCCAGGGACCCCAGGTGCTTTGGTCTTTGCAGAGCACTTTCTTATAAAAAAGCAGAGTGTGAATGCCCTGGCAGAAAGATAAATGTCATTCAGGCTGATTCATTATTACACATTCATTTTCATTTATTTGTGGTTTTCCTCTGCTTTTAAAATAAATCAAAATTAAAATACTTTTGTAAGTCCCTAACAGTATCACAGGCCCCATGCACTGTGCTCAGTGTGCCCAGTGGACATGTAGGCCCCAGAAGGGCAGAGAGCAACCACAGAAGGGCTTGCCCTGGCCAACACAGGCTGGTCTCTCCAGGGGCGGCTCTGGAATTGTGGATTACCCAGAGCTGCATGCCGAGAAATGTGGACCTAACTCTTGCCTCTGAGGAAGGCAAGTAGGCTTGGTTTCATGTAGTCTTGGTGAGCCTGACATCCTTAAGGCTCACTCAAGCTTTGGAAATGACAAGCAGGATTTTAGAACAGGATTCTCTGTCCTGTCCCTGTTTTAATTTCATCCTCCTTATTCCCTCTGTAATAATGTGCTATCCTGGCTCAATGTATTTGTTTAGTGGGTATGAATTCCAGTCTATAATGCTAAGGTATCAAATATGTGCCATGTCTTTAATCTAGAAATCTCTAAATTATATTAAATCTGCTCCAAGCTCACCCGCCCCCACCTCACCCCCTTCACCCGGTTATTGGGAGATTCAGATTCTGTTATTACTGGGGATCCTACCTGGTTATTGGGAGATTCAGGTTCTGTTATTACTGGGGATCCTACCTGGTTATTGGGAGATTCAGGTTCTGTTATTACTGGGGATCCTTGCTGGTTGCAATGGTCCAGGTGTCATCAAACAACCTTGGGCTTAGGTGATGCCAGAAAACCTGGGTGGGAGCGTCCATTATCTGTGGTGGCTGCTACTTTGACCCCTGGAGCCTCAGTGCGTGGGGGACTCTGGGAGCTGCTCAGGGCCTGTTCCAGCTGGGTGAACCCCACACTGCTCGTGATCTGTCCTCTAACCATAGGCTCTGCTGCTGGTAATGTGTCGCTGCTCTCCTGGCCATGGTGTGAGCTCCCGGTCTTAGCAACTGCGCCAAGCAATATCTGATGGGGCACCCTCTGTGCGCCTTGTTCTCCTTGCTGCTAGCTGCTGCTGGGCCCCTCCCAACCTGGGCCTCATGTCTTAGTCCAAAGGCCAAAAGACTGTAGTGACAGTAGAGGAGGCAGAAACAGAAAACTCTCAGAGGACCTGGGGAAGTCACAAGGTGGCCTCCTGTGGCTTCCCAAACCCTCTAGCACAGCACTGTCAGATAGAACCTTCTGCAAGAATGGGAAAGCTCTGTATCTGTGCTAGTTGAGGCAGTGGCCACAAGCCACATGTGGCTACTAAGCAGTTGAAATGTGGCTACTGTGACTAGGAACTGGATTGAAAGTTTTATGTAATTTCAGCTAATTTTCATTTAAATGCCACAGCCTCATGTGGTGAGAAGCTACCAGGTTGGACAGCACACATGTGGAACACAGACGCCTGATCTGGGAGCTTTGAAAGATGAGCCGTCACTCTGATGAGGTGGAGGGCCTGAACTGAGTCCTGTGATGGCACTCAGCAAGTGTTCAGAGGGGCTGGGGACCCCTGCAAGATGCACAATCCCTGGCTCAGGAGCAGTGGCTAGTCAGGTCGGGGTCCTCAGCCTCTGCCACGAGTGGCCATTAGTGAAAGCCTCAATGTCTCCACCTCCAGTGGGCTCTCAGGCCTCACATGCCCATGCCAGGGTAAGGGAGCCTGTCGAGGAGGACACCCTGGCACCCAGAGCATCTCTGCTGTTTGTCCTGAGGGTTCCCTTGGACTGGGGGCCTCAGATGCAGGGCACATGCAGCCAGCCTGTGCAGCCTTGTGGCACTTGCACATGAACTTTCCTGCATGGGGGTAGACAGCCTTCTTTTTGTTTATGTAAAGCCATTCCAGCAACTATAAATAATTAGATTGGCATATAGAAGCCTCAGGCTTGGTTCTTGTTAGTAGTCTACAAATTCCTCAAACTTTACTCTTTGGGTTTTTTAAGGGAAAAGCATTACACTATGTTCAGGCACAATTGACAAGAAACATTCAAGCCGTGGGTGAAATAAGCAGACCGGGGCCCCAGGCCTGAGCCTCTTTTCTCTCCCATGCCCTGCCTGCTGAACTTACCTTGAGCACAAATGATGTCCTTCTGTGTGTGGGATTACCGACTGAGACACGGGGCTGTCCGTTTCCTGAAGTCACCCCTTAAGTTCCCCACATGATTTTACTCCTGACTACTCCCCAGTTTGCTGTAGTTTGCTGATCCATGTGATCTTGGAGGGGCTCACAAGGCACAGTGATGAAGCTACCTCCAGGGCTGAGCCTCAGCTTAGCCAGCTGCTTACTGCACACATGGCAAGTTACTTAACACCTGCTGACCTCAGTTTCCTCATCTGTAAACTAGGAATAGAGGAACAATGACCACAGAGAGTTGTTCTGAGAATGCAAAAAGTTCTTGCATGAAAAATTCTTAGGAAAGTGCTGCACAGAGTAGGTATTCAATAGCATTTGCTATTTGGATTGGAATTAGTGGCTTTTTGTCATTTACTCCTGCCCACAGGAATTGTTCTCTGGGCCCCAGGTCTCCATTCCAGCAATGATCTCTCCCCTCCAGCTCTGGCATTTGAAGAGTACCACAATCCTGCCTCCATGTTTCATTTGATGACATACAGGGGCAGCATTAGGTGTAGTATACTGGACATCTAAGGGAAGAGGTTCAGTTGTCCATGTGTTTAGTTATTTATTCATTATTCAATGAATGTTAACTGAGGCCTGTCAGGGCAGGTGGTAAGCAGTGCAGTTGTGAGTGGGGCTATTAGTAGGGGAGACCTAGGTGCCGGTGAGCTTTCCTGTATGAATATGGCAGCTAGTGCTAGGACATGAAGAGGTAATCAGGGACACTTTGGGGACATTAAAAACTCTGTTGATGTGGAATCAGAATCCCTGGGCCAGTGCTGCCTTCCTCTTGCTAGCTGTGTGGACACGATTGAGGGTCCTCTTTGATCCTCTGTGATGCATGGGCGAGGTGACCCACAGTGGCAGATGCTCAACCATCCAGCATGGAGTCATCGTCATTACTTAGACACTTTTCACTTGGAATCACCATTCTCACTGTGAAGGGCACTTCCCACCATAGAAGCCCCTCTCTATGAGTCCCTAGAGGGCTGTCTAATCTGCAAGCCCTTTCCCTCCCTCAGACGCTGCCCAGCACATCACTGCAAAGCGCCAACTAAGAAGATGATCTATACATTTTCCAGACCCTATTCTCTGGCCCATCCATGTTTTGGACCTAGCTCTGCCCCCGAGGTCATATAAGCATAGCTATGATGGGAAGGATGGTCATAATTCAGCATGCTCATACATATTCATCGGGCACATATTCTGTCCCAGAAACTGCTGAATTCTTGCATAAGCCCCAGCTCCTTCCCCACCAAAGCCCTTTCAATTGCATGGACCTCACCACTTGTGTTCAAGCTCTTTCTTCTTCTCATGGTTCCTGGAAAGACTCTTTATGTGCTGAGGTGTTTAGCTACCCTTGACCTTATTCTGCCTTCCACAGCATCTACTTGGCCATTTCCAAAGTCCCTCTCCAGGTGGGCACAGTGACCTCCCTTGTCTGGTTTTTGGCATCCATACCCATCTCTTGGACCTGGGCACTGCACTCACACCAGGCTGACCTCCCTGCCTCTCTGTGTGGGAACATGCTACAAAACCACATCGCTCTAATTCTGCATTTTTTTTTGTTTGTTTTTTAGAGATGAGATCTCACTCTGTCACTTAAGCTGGAGTGCAGTGAAGCAATCATAGCTCACTGCAGCCTTGAACTTCTGAGCTCAAGTGACCCTTTACCTTAGCCTGCTGAGGAGCTGGGACTACAGGCATGTGCCACCATGCCTGGCTAATTTAAAAATATTTTTTGGTAGAGAAAGGGGTCTCACTATGTTGTCCAGGCTGGTCTCAAACTCCTGTCCTCCAGTGATCCTCCTGCCTCTGCCTTTCAAAGTGCTGGGATCATTCTGAATATGAGGTGGTGACTTAAAAAAAAAAAAAGTTTTTATTTTTAAACCTAAGTAGAACTTTACATTACCTTTGGTGCTGTCTTTTGATTTAGTCCATGTAGTCTCTAACATAAAACATGAGACTTCATGTCACCTACAATTTGGAGTGGTATCACCTTTGCATCTTCACCAGAAGACCACTTGGATCAGTGAAGACCAAGAGCAGAGACCTGTGACATCCACTAGCGATTGTCTTCACTGCTGCCACTATCCCAGTGCTCTCGGTACCACGCTGAACACAGATAGCTCTCCTTGCTGCACAAGATTCACCTATGGGAGTAAAGGGGGTTGTGAAACATATCATATGATCAAATATGTGATAGTGATCCCATAGACAAATGGAGCAGGTGGGATGATTTAGACACTCAGCCAGCCTTCTCCTGATGGATGCCCATCATCTCTGCTGTTCTCTTTCCTTCATCCTCAAGCACAGGGAGCTTTTAGTGATGTTAGCTAACTTCACGGTGGCTGTGTTAGATGCTGGCTGTAAGTTACCTCCAATACCCAGAGCATTTACATGCTCAGCTGCCAGTGATTGTTGTTTTCATTGTTTGTACATAGTCACATCCTCAGTTTATGGGTGAATGCATTTGATTCAATCCAGATATGCCTTTCAAGTTGGCCCTGCTGAGCCGGGCCTGACAGGCACATGGCTCATCTCATCTGCATTTGGCAGTCTCTTTGAAGTCTCCAGAAGTGCCTGCTTAGAGTCACTCTCTGGAGGGAAGAGGTGAGACACAGAATGAGTGCAGACTGCCACCCAGCCGCAGGAGAGATGACTGCACACAGAGGTTCCTGGTAAGGAAATGACTTACCCGCTGACTGTCTCACCTGTCCGAAGTGTGTGTCACCTGCTCCGTGTTCACCCACTGGACTCATCAGAGGGACACTTGGACAAAACAGGAATGGCCACTAGAGAGGGGAACAAATACTGCCCCAAGTCCTCACATGCTCTTTCGAGTAACGCAGCTCCTCTCAGCACGTCCTCACTCCCACCTGCCCTCCCCTTGCCAGAATTATCAGAATCTCCCAATTCTAATTTCTACAATTCTCTGTGAAAATGAAAAGTTAGTGGCTGGCAATGGACACCTTACTGAAGTAGAAATTGTTCTTCACATGTCAGAACATAGTCCCAGAGTAATCTGGGAGTAATCTGAGCAAACTGATTCAAAAGATTCTTACAATCTGTCAGTCTTCTGCTGCTGCAAAAGTGGCACTCTTACATCCTCATGTTTGAGATTCTAATCACTACCTCATGCAGGACTTGCAAGAGATCAGTCATGCTGCTTACACTGTGTGCAGTGAATTCGTGTCATTCTGAAGGGCATCCTGGAAGCAGTAGGGATTGGAGAGTGTATGTCTTTTAACATAGTCATTCACATATCCACCGCATGGGGATTGAGGACTATTAACTTACGTTGCAGATGAGTAAACTGAGACTTTTGAGAGTTTGAGGTAGAGTTGGAAGTCCCAGCTTCATCCAAGACACCATGAATCTCCAATGGTTTACACACATCCATGTTTGTTGGATCCTACTTTCCAAGACCACAGGCAGATTAGGAGCCTTCAAACAAATTATTTCCAAGGGTGGACATCTTTCTTTGTAATGCCTACCCTGGCAATTCTCCATAGCCTCAGGGAGTCCAGTCAGAAGCTCTGTGATGAGTCCTGGGGAGCTCTCCTGCCAAGGCAGTTGTTCTAGGTGCTCATCTGGGAAAAGGCGCTCATGACAGGTGGTGCCAACCTTCCGTGGATGCTTTTCAGCATCTCTTGAGATCAGCATACAGAATTTATCTTCTATGCTGTAAATGTGATGAATGAGCGAATAGAATTTCCAGCTTTAATATTGCTGAATAAGATCCAAAAATGAAACTGTATAAAAAGGTATCCAGTGAAAAGCACACACCCATCCCCATCTCCCTTCCAGTTCCCTCCATAGCTCTTTTCTTAGTTTCTTATATGTCCTGTCAGTTTCTTTATGCAAATATAGTAAAGCAAAAAAAAAAAAAAAAAAAGTGGGGGGGAATTTTTCTTTTTCTTTCTTATTTTCCACAAAAGCTATTAAAATTTCTTTTGTTTTGTTTGGAGACAGGGTCTCAATCTGTTGCCCAGGCGGGAGTATAGTGGCAAGATCAGGTTCAGTGCAGCCTTGACCTCCCCAGACTCAGGTGATCCTCCTGCCATCTCAGCCTTCTGAGTTGCTGAGATTACAAGCGTGCACCACCATGCCTAGCTTTCCATTTTTTGTAGAGACAGGGGTTTGTTATGTTGCCCAGGCTGGCTGGTCTCATCTCTGGACATAAGCAATCTGCCTGCCTCAGCCTCACAGTGGTTTTTTAATTTTTTTATTATTATTATTTTTTAGATGGAGTCTAGCCCTGCTGCCCAGGCTGGAGTGCAGTGGCACGATCTCAGCTCACTGCAACCTCCACCTCCTGGGTTCAAGCAATTCTTCTGCCTCAGCCTCCTGAGTAGCTGGAATTACAGGTGCACACCACCATGCCAGGCTAATGTTTTGTATTTTTAGTAGAGATGGGGTTTCGCCATGTTGGCCAGGCTAGTCCCAAACTCCTGACCTCATGATCCAGTCGCCTCAGCCTCCCAAAGTGCTGGGATTACAGATGTGAGCCACCGTGTTCAGCCTCACAATGGTTTTTAATGTCAAACCTTTTTTTGTGTTTGAATGCAGCTGCCTACCTTTGCAGCTGTAAATGTGAGGGATCCAGGAGGGCTGGCTGGGCCTCTCCTCCTCCCCTGTTGGGTGGGTGGGGCCTTGAGCTTAGCCAGGCATCCCCAGGTGAAGTGTGGATGGACGGGCAGGACCTGGCCCTTAGGGAATGTGCTGTGTGCGGTCTTCCAGCCCCAGCAATGCCCCAGGAGGCCAGAGCAGGGAGTTGCCATCCTCAGGGGGCCGGAGTGGGGAGTCGCCATCCTCAGGGTAAGCCATGGTTTCAGTTTCAAATTGAGCTCCCAGGGGCCGAGACTCTATTCCCCAGGGGGACAATCTGATAGCCAGAAGTGAGAGCGGTGACTTGGATGCTGTGTACTTCAGGAGGGTCCCAGTCCCTCAGAGTCACTTGGACACCAAATTGTATTTACTAAACAGATGGATGAGGAAATGGAGATTGGGTCTTCAAAAGAATTAATCTTAGATTTTATTTACTTATTTTAAAATTTTTAATTTTTTCCAAAGACCCTTTCCAAGTAAAGCATTTTTTATGAAACAAGCCCAGTGAAGGCAAATGCTGTCTGTGGCAGAAGGCACCGCAAGGAGCTGAGGCTGACTTCTTGCAAGTTTCTCCTCTGGGCTAGGTGCAGCTCTAAGCAGTTCACACACTTTACATCCCTAGTAACCCTACATGATCAGTCCCGTTTCTTAGGGAGGAAGCAGAGCCAGCAAACAAGTGGGGGAGCTACAGTTCCAGCCCAGGTTTCACTGGGCCCTGCCTGCCCCAGACGGCTCCTCGGGAGCATGCAGCACCCCACTCGCATGCAGAGCAGCCCCAGGGCCTACGAGACTACCTGGGGTTTACCCTCAGAGCACCCATGAGATTAGAATAAGAAAGCCCGGGAGTCAGGAGACCGAGGGCAGCTGGAGTTCTTTGCTAAGGCACAGCAGCCCTGTCTGGAGGTCTCCCTGAGAGCTGCTTCCTGAGGAGTCCAGTGGATGTTGAGCTGCTTTTATAGCAACCTTTCTTCTGACTTCTCCTTAGCATAGACACTGGCACTGAAGGGAAGGAAAGCAAATGGCCCATGCTTAGAGGGAAGGCAACTTGCTTTCAGGGGAATGAGGCTGGGGGAAGAGGACTGGTAGAAGACACGACTAGGAAAGTGAGTAGGAGTCCAGACCTGTATGATTCATCATTTAGGGCCTCCGTGTGTGTGACGGGTTGACTTGTGTCTCCCAAAATTCACATGTGGACGTCCTAGCCCCTGGAGGCTCAGAACGTGACCTTATTTGGAAATAGTGCCATTGCTGATGTCATTAGTTCGGATGAGGTCACTCTGGAGTCAGGTGGGCCCATTATCCCATACAACTGGTGTCTTTATAAGAAGGGGAAATTTCGAGGCACACACACACAGGGAGAAAGTACACCATGTGCGGGCCGGACTTACACAGCCGCAAGCCACGGAACCACCAGAAGGTGGGAGAGAGGCTGGAACAGAGCCTTCCCCTTGGGGGCAGCCTGGGCTGGCTGGCACCGTAATCTCAGACTTCTAGCCTTCAGAACTGTGAGACAATATTTTATTGTTTAAGCCACTTATTTTTTTGGTACTTTCTTACGGCAGCCCTAGCAGATATTAATCCAGTGTGTGTCCTGACAGAGGTTGAAGGCAGCCCCTCAGGGCAGGTCTTCAAGTCCCGGGTCCAGCTCAGTGTGGTTCAGCTACTCAAGAGACATCTGCTGCTAATGGATAAGCAATCAACTGGATGCAGGAAATCATTTTTTATTTGGGTGAATACAATATTCTCATTTTGCTTTAACTTTTCCTAAGCTGCAGAAAATCGAGATTCAAAAGCAATATTTGGTCTTTACATGTGCTAAAAAGAAAAAAAATAGGAAGACTCTTTTTATCTTTATATGGGATATGATCCATGCTCTGGTGGGCTACAGAGTGTTTCCCTGTGTCCCTGTGCAGGTCCCCATGCTCAGCGCGAGGTCGGCGTCCGAGTCACCGTTCCCACGTGAGCAGGACAGCACAGTCTATCCTGACAGCAAGAACCTCACCTGACCATGGAACTTTCACCCACGTTGCCATTTTCCTGCTCCCTTTCCTTCCTTCAAGGTTCACACTCATCTCTCCAAGTTAAAATTTTCTTGGAGAGGACATGGAGGCTCCCAAGTGGCCACAAAGTCACATTTTATGTGAGACCTTTTTGCCTCATTTGCTAGTTATTGAACAAAGGTGACTGAACCTAGCAGAAGCAGGGGTTCAACACACAGTTCAGAAAAACAGGAACCATCAATTCATAAGAACTTAAAGAAAAAAATAGTTTAAAGAACTGAGAAGTTGCCACATTATAGTGAAAGAATGTTGGGTTTTGGAAATGACAAAAACGAGCAATCTTCACCTCGAAAATCCGGTGGAGTCAGTTACACAAGACATAACCGCACACAAACATGGCATTTCTGATAATATAATGGCATTTACAGTCAAGAAGCTTCTTTCAGAGTATTTCATGGAAAGTTATTTTAGTAGCAAGGGTAGCCTTAAGCAGTGAGTATTCGTCAAGAGAGTGAAACCTTGACTTCAAAGTCAAGAGGCGGAGGAGTGAGGACTCAGATCTGGAGGCGACCTGCAGGGAGGCGGGGTGCCCACGCACAGGTGTCCCAGCTGTGGACATCCCACGTGCACAGGAGTGGGCTAAGGAGAGGCCCATAGATCCCTGACCATCTCAGAATTGTGAGCAGGCAGCTCGGACTCCAGTCAGGACACCCTCGTGGCTGGGCAGGGGATGCAGGCACCACAGGTCGCAGTAGTTTGCTACAAGCACCAGCTTCTAAAAATTTAAATAATCACCTTATTGTAAAATTGAGGGCATTATTTGAAGCAAAGCAAAAACCAAGTTAAAAAATGTCTGTAGGATGTGAATGGCATGTTTCTTTAAGGTAATATCTGAAGAAAATGTAAAAGCATCAGGTGAGCTTTTACATGTCAAAACACCTGGGAGCAGAGATGCCGCTGAGGGTTGACTGCCCCAGGACAGAGAAGGGCTCTGCTGGTGCCCAGGTGGCAGTGCCTGTCTTGATGCCAGGTGCAAGGGTTTAGAAGAAAATACAAGGAAGAAAATAAAACTCATCGATGTTCCTACCACTAGAGCTACCCACTGTTCCCAGTCAGGTGTATTTCCTTCCAGTCCCGTCCTCTGTGTATATTTGACAATTGTGTAAATCATCTTTCCCATAATTAATCTCCTTTAAAATTTGGAATAATATAGTTGTTAGAATAATACAATAATCATGCAGAATAATTTAGAATATTGTTATTTAGAATAATTTAGAATATTTTTTATAGTCATGCTACTTTGCAGTCATGCATTACTGATCTCTTTTCAGAAGAACTGCATTTAGAAGGTGTATTTAAAATGTGCCCTCTCTGCTAAAGAGTTGGTTTTACGGTAAAAATCCAATAAAATAGTAGCTAAGCACTGAAAAAAAATAAAGGATTAAACTCAGCCTCCAGAGATTCTGATTTTATATATATTTGCTCTGGGGTAGGTTGGTTTAAGACCTGTAGCCTGTTAATTGCTCTTTTACAAGTTGCCTTCTCATATTTTTTGCCCTCTTTTCCCTTCCCTCCTTCCTTTATTCCCTCTGTCCTTCCTTTTCCCCTCCTTCTCTCACTTCCTTCCCTTGTTTCTTCTTCCTTTCTTCCTTTCTTTTCATTGTTGTTCTGGGGGATATCTTCTAATGTCCTGGATGTTAAGCCTTTGATATATATATACTGCAAATATTTCTCTCAGCCTGTCTTTTAACTTTCTTTACTGTGTCCTTTATATTATGGAATGATTTTCCTTGTAAGTAGTTATTATTTTCCTTTCAACACACAGATTTTGTCTTGCTTGGAAAGTCTGTTCCTACCCCTAGATTCCAAAAATATCCTCACATTTTTTTCTTCTGATAATTTATAATTTTATTTTTGAAGTTTAAAATGTCAAATCCACTAGGGCTTATTTTTGTTTATAATTTGAAGTAAGGGGGTTTCATTTTCCCCTAAATGTGCAGCAAATTTTCCCCGACTATTTATTAACTCATCCACGTTTTTTTCCTGCAGAAATTATGATATTTTAAGTTGATAAGTTTTATGTGCTTGGGAGGCGTGAAATGGGCAATTTCCATTTGGAATGTGGGATTGGGTAGAGCTTGGACATGCATCTGTGTCTTTCAGACTCCCATGTGACTTCAGGGCAAAGAGGTAGAGGAATGGAGCTCAGAGCTTTTAGAGAATATGGGCCAGAAACAACAGGAAGGGGTCAGGGCCTGATAACAGGGATCACAGACAGTGAACACAGTGGAGGGCCATTGGAGCCAGAGCAGCCGAGAGATGTCAGGAGGTGAGTTTCAGAGAGCCTCAGCAGAAATCAATCCCGGGTGCAGTCAGCTCAGGGAAAGACTGAAACAGGGCTGAGCACAGGCCAGGCAGGTCCCGTGGAGAATCACATTTTACTATCTGCATATTGAGAAAGTTTGACCTTGACTGTGAAGTGTAGACAAGCAACTCAAATAAAAAATAGGTCTGATTGGGGTCAGAAAAAAACAGATTGATGAAAATAATCTCAAGAGTAGGAATGGACACAACCTGCAAGGAGACTGACTCAGCAAGTGTGGAGCTTGAGTCAAACCAAATGGATTAGAGGCTGTCAAGTTGGCCCAAACCCTGAGGGCGTGGGCATCTGGGCGGGCACCGAGGGCCGGGCTAAGAGACTCTTTTCAAGGAATTCTTTCCAGAATGCTGTACTTCTGTCTTGCCACCTTGCGGGCCTTGCAGTGAGACCATGATGACCCTGGCACTCTCCCTGCCGGGCCAGTGGCCACTGCTGATGTCTGCTCGGCCGGCCTCACAGGCGTGTGTGCTCTATGCAGTTGCTTAGTGCTTGCCCTGCGCAGAAGGGCCCAGGTGGGTTTCATGCTCCACTGTTACCGTTTCAAAATTCTTAACCGTTTTTGAACAAGGGCCGCACATGTTTGTTTTGCACCATTTTATAATTACATAATTAAAAACTGTGATTTCTTTTTCTTTGTTTAAAAAAAACAAGAATGTCAGAAATTGCTCTTTAAAACTGTAAAACAAGAAGGCATTAAACTCTTAATATTTTACGTCAAATTTGACTCTGTATCTGGATATTCAGGTCTGGGTATCCATAGGTCTTAGCCCCTTTCCTGCTGAGCCCAGAAGACGTTTCTAGTCACCTAGCATAGGTCTCTAGGGAGCCCCTGCCACAAGGCAGGGCCAACACCAAGTGACATGTAGTTGCCTTTGTTGACTGGGACTCTTCACCACTGCTTTAAGTAACAGAAGGTCCTGATTTGTGAAATGTGGCTTAAAAGCAACTTAAAGATGGCCGGGCGCGGTGGCTCAAGCCTGTAATCCCAGCACTTTGGGAGGCCGAGGCGGGTGGATCACGAGGTCAACAGATCCAGACCATCCTGGTCAACATGGTGAAACCCCGTCTCTACTAAAAATTACAAAAAATTAGCTGGGCACGGTGGCGCGTGCTGTAATCCCATCTACTCAGGAGGCTGAGGCAGGAGAATTGCCTGAACCCAGGGGGCGGAGGTTGCGGTGAGCTGAGATTGCGCCATTGCAGTCCAGCCTGGGTAACAAGAGCGAAACTCCATCTCAAAAAAAAAAAAAAAAAAAAAGCAACTTAAAGACATGAAGGGTCAAGGATAGAATATGTGATGAGTTTCTGACCCCAGAAGCCTCCAGCCCCTTGGCTTGCTGTGCTTGGGCTATGTTCTCTGTGCTGGAAGGATCCATGGAGAAGGCAGCCTGCCAGCAGGAGCCCTGGGTGCTCCACCAGACTGATGGCACTTATCCCACTTGGTTCCCAGAACTAAAAGGCCAGAGGCCCTGAAGGATTAGTCGTAGGAGAACTGTCTGTCTTAAGTTAAGGCATGCTCTGTGGAGTGGGCTGTCAGTCAGCCTTTCCAATTTCTCCTCCCATCCCTGGGATCCCTTGGGATTGAGGTTCTTCTCTCACCACCCATGTCCTGCCACCTAGAGTCCTCCCTGTACTGTGTATCAGCCTGGTCTCAGCATTCAGGAGCTCAGAGAGAACAATCAGAGGTGCATTTCTATCACTATGAGGACATTAGACTCAGATCAGCAGTGCAAAAAAGCACCCTACTTGGGGGAAACTGCTGTCCACTTGTAAAGAAAGTACCAGGGGCCATGATGCCCACCCCACCCCTCTTCCCACCCAAATTCTTCTAACCCCACAGGTCCCAGATGGGTTCTGTGTTGCACAGATCAGGCTCCAGCCAAGGTGAGCTCACTGAGGTCAGAGCTTGCAGAATCTGGGAGCTCAACCAACATGATGGCTTCAGAGATAAAACGCCCAGCACATCCAGCTGTAGTTGCCCCATAAGGAGCAGAGAGTTTGCTATCACTTCTTCTCTACTGTTTTTATGTTCAGGTGACCTGTGGGTCAGTTGTTCAGCATGTGGTGATGCCTAGAAACGGAGCACTGGAGGTCAGGGGGTGCCGATGAGTAATGGAGACCATTATAAATACTATGTCCTCAAAGGGTGTACAGTCAAATAAATATACCATGGGAAAACCAGGTTGACCCAAAAGAAATGTGTTTGCCTAAAAATCTGCAAGACTTCCCAGAGCCTTTGGTCATACATTTTAAATATCCAAATATGTGTTTTGAAAATATGTGAAATAGCATAACAGTTGCAGGATATGTTAAATGTAGATGATGGTGGAATTTTCTACTATTTTTTTCTTAGAGAATTTCATAGGACCAGAGTTCCAAGAAACACAAACGTTTTGAGGACACAACATATGAATATTATAGAAGATTAGAAGCAATAAATGACTATAGACAGAAGATAAGTGACACTGGATTGAACATTTTAAAATGGGAAAATACTGAGGGCACAGCATATGAATATTATAGATCAGAAGCAATAAATGACTATAGGCAGAAGATAAGTGACACTGGATTGAAACTTTTAAAATGGGAAAATAATTGCAAATGGAAGAGTGGCAGGGTCAGAGGTGGAGAGCAAGTGCCTGTGGCATATCTGGGCTCCCTGGCTCAGGCAAGCTTCGGGGGAGCAGGACGCTGGGGTTGTGTGTGGAGAATCCCAACTGCCAGATCACAGTGTTGGGTTGGGTCTTTCACCTGCAGGGGTGTGTGTGTGTGTGTGTGTGTGTGTGTGTGCATGCTACTCACAAGTTGTTGAGCAAAGGATTGCATGATAAATGTGCAGCTTTAGAATAATGACTTGGTGAGAAGAATTGAAGTGAAGGAATGCTGGAGATTTGTAGCCCTCCTAGAATTACTCTCAACATGGATCTTGGTGTGGCCTGGAAGGAAAGGACCTGGCTTGTGGGAGGCAGCGGCAGAATGGACACATGAGAGCCACAATTAAGATAGACGTGGCAGGTGAAGAACTGGCTGGATTGTGAAACTCCAGGCCACCCATATCACACTGACATTTTGAGAACTCAGAACAGATGGCAACACCTGGGCCCCTGCCTATGCAGATGGGCCAGAAGAATGTGACACGTGTGAGGGTGGGCATGGGGTGGCAGCAGTTTCTCTCACCCAGGCGTTAAGAGTGTTACAAAGTAACATTGTTATTACAGAATTGGTGAAGCACTTCTGGGGGACTCCCCCTCCTTCCCCCACCTGTATGTTGGCTAAGTAGCCACCAATCACAAATGGGAACACCTGCATGCCCCTGCAGCCACTGCAGTGTGGCCAGCTCCTCTGCTGGGCTGTCTGCATGGAGGTTGTGTAAGTGACCAGGCCAATGTCTCTGGCAGCCATGGAAAAACAGGTGGCCCAGCCAGGTCCTTTCACTGCCAATGATGGGCAGCTTGCCATTGCTGGTCAATAGCTGCAATTCCAGATAGTGTAAGGTAACTCATAATTAATAAGGAATACTCTAGTTGATCTGGTTCTTTTAAATAGAGGAAATTTCTTGCTACTTGGAACCACCAACTCCACTGCTCTCTGAGTTGTATGTCCTGAAATCTCACAAATTTGCACACTGATGTTGTTAATAAAGGAAGAGGAGATAATTTAAATAAGCCCTGTGGTTTGGAAGTCACAGGTTCTGCTGCTTCATGTTCATGCATGAGACTAAGCGCCTTTGAGGAAAATAACTTCCTAGACCAAGGCATTATGTTTGGATTAAATGCAGCTCCTCCAGATCAACTCCCGAGGAGATTCAGCCAGCTCTCTACTATCCCGTCTTCTTGCCTCATCCCATGCACACATTTATGTGTTCACATTTATGCACGGACATGCTCTAGTGTGCCCTCTAGTGCAGACATTTTGTTCATGAAACTTTAACCCCTCTTGCATCAAGGCACATAAGCAGAACAGATGAGTGGAAAGTTTTTGTGCTTAGAAGGGCAAACATGAGAGTCACTGCACATTATAAAGAACACCAAATGACTGTACTTTGGAATATGCTACTAGGAATGTTTCTGCATTGCAATTAGAAAGTAATGACATTGAAATGAAGTGAAAAAAATCACAGGTATATAATTCAACACTGAACTGATGAAGACACAGAGGTGAACTAGAAAGGTATCCCAACGGAAACCACTGACAGCTCCACAAAAGCAAGATCTAATCATGGAGGTATAAAAAAAGGATGGGAAATTGATGAAGATGGCCTGGGGTGACAGGACCTGGAGTTCAGGGAGGGACAGGGACTTGCCTTGGACTCACCGTGGGTGCTCATGAAGGAGGCAGCATTTGGACAAGGCCCTGAGAGGCAGGTGGATTTGGATGTGCAGTGGTGGTCCAGGTTTGTGTGTGGGGCTCAGCACGTGCAAAGGCATGGAGGTGGGCAAACCAAGGCCTGGAGCATGAGAGGTTCACTGTGTGTCTCTGGCTGGCCAGTGAGCACATGGAGGTAGAGGTGTACAACTCAGCAGGAGACAGGAGTTGGTGTGGATCAGGCCTGCTGTAACATAAATTTGTAAATGATGTGATCCCTCGTGGTAGCACCCACAGGATGATGCACTCTTCTACCAAGGTTGACGTTGCTCAAAACACGGCTGAATATTTTTTAGGGAGGGCACCCTGGGAGCCTGTTTAGAAGCCACAGTGAAAAGAGCCCTCATTGTTTCAGCTTTGAGCCCTCCGGGCCCTCCCACCTGATTCATTTCACCTGACAGTTTCTAAAACTTCTTACAAGGAATTTGTCAGTTTATTACACCTCCATAGAATGTCCTGAAGAGCTATTCCAAAAGAAAAGCTTGACAGTCGAACACTATGCAGAAAAATAGTGACTTCCAAACCACAGGGTTTGTCCGAATTATCAACTTAGTCCTTTATTAACAATTTCGAGGTGTAAATTTGTGAGATTCCAGACTGGCAGTTCAATGAGCAGCTAGATTTTGCTGGTTCCAAAGAACAAAGAAAATTCCTTTGTTTTAAAGAGCCAGATCGATTTAGAATAGTCTTTCTTCCCCACATATGGCAGTGTGAACATGACTCTGAGACACCTGCTGAGGGTCCTTTTTGTGACGGTGGACCCTGTTCCGCACTGTCGTGGGCTTGTCACAGTGCTCATTGTGCATTCTGTTGCTTCTCTCCATAATGCCTCTCAGCTAACTCTGCTGCTTCTGTGCTCCTGGGTTGTTAACGTTCAAGCCTTGGCTCTATACCATTTTCTTTATCATTTAGGATTCCACTGGTAGGACATCACTAAGTTTTGTGAAATCCAGCTTCATATGTTGGCTGAGATCATGGGGGTTGAGTGTCCTCTGAGCGCTTGCAGGCTGGCGGAAGACAGAAAATCTGGACACCTTGCAATCGTTTGTAACCAAGGGGAAAAGTAGTTTTGATTTGTGCATTAGTCTGCTTGGACTGCTATAACGAAGTATTACAGACTCTCTATAGACTTGGTCGCTTAAACAACAGAAATTTCGTTCCTTACAGTTTTAGAGACTAGAAGTGCAAGGGGAAGGTGCTGACAAGATAGTTTCTTTCCTGAGAGTTCTCTCCTTGGCTTGCAGATGGCCACCTTCTCTTCTCACAGTTTTTCCTCTGTATCTTCTAATGTCTGTGTCCTGATTTCCTTTTCCTAGTAGGACCAGTCAAATTGGATTAGGGATTACACTAATTACCTCATTTTACTTTATCTCTTTAAAGGCCGTATGTCCAAATACAGTCATGTTCTGGGATGCTAGAAGTTAAGATTTCCACATGGCCTGGGGCAGTGGCTCAAGCCTGTAATCCCAGCACTTTGGGAGGCCGAGGTGGGCAGATCACGAGGTCAGGAGATCAAGACCATCTGGGCCAAAATGGTGAAACCCTGTCTCTACTAAAAATACAAAAATATTAGCTGGGCATGGCAGTGCATGCCTGTAGTTCCAGCTACTCAGGAGGCTGAGGCAGGAGAATTGCTTGAACCCAGGAGGCGGAGATTGCAGTGAGTGGAGATCGCGCTGCTACACTACAGCCTGAGAGACAGTGCAAGACTCCATCTCAAAAAAAAAAAAAAAAAAGATTTCAATATATGAGTTTCAACATATGAACACAGTTCAGCCCATAACAATTTGTTTTTGGTAATACATTTACAAGACTCATTTGTTGGTTGGGTACAGTGGCTCATGCCTATAATCCTAGTACTTTGGGAGGCTGAGGTGGGAGGATCACTTGAGTCCAGGAGTTTGAGACCAGCCTGGGCAATGTAGCAAGTCCCTATCTATATATAAAAACAGATGCACACACAGAAAACTTAGCTAGATATGGTGGTGTACACCTGTAGTCCTAGCTACTTGGGGAGCTGAAGTGGGAGGGTTGCTTGAGCCCAGAAGTTTGAGGTTACAGTGAGCTCTGATCATGCCACTGCCCTCCAGCCTGGGCAACAGAGCAAGACTGTGTTTCTTAAATAAAATAAAATAAAAAGACCCACTTTTATTTCTTTCACTCATGGATAAATTGTGTAACAAGTGGTTAGGTGAAATGTGAAATATCTGGCCGATTATTGTCATCATGCTCGATTACAGAGACAGAGTATGCCCTCCTTTGTGTTCTTTATCGCTGATTCTGTGCTTTACATCTGGCAGCTACAAAAATTTAGTATTTTGCTAGCAGGTGCATCAAATCTATTTCTGGTTTCAAACATTGCACTTTTTGTTTCCAGGGATTCTGACCCATAGTCAACAATTACAACTTCATGGAATGTGATTCTCCTGCTTTTGGGAACAAGGGAGCTCCCAGTTTTCTTGGCAGGATCCAAGCCTGCCATCATAAAAGCTGCCTCACCGGTCTGTCCCTCCGACACCTCAGTCAGAGCCCCTGGGGTTGGCTAGGCCAGTTTCCACTCTCCTCATTGAGACCGAGTCCTTCTGTAGACACACTTCATTCTCTGAGGCTTGAGCTTCTGGTTCAACCTGCAGCTCTGTCAGTATCACCAGAAGATTTCCATCTGGCCCACCTTCTGTGATTTTTTTCCATGCACCTTTCAGACCAAATTGTATATGATCATCTTCCAAAGGGTTGGCTGTCTTTGGTGGCATTTTGGCCTGAGTTCTGCCTTGGATTTATGTTTTTTGTTTTATATATATATATATATATTGTATTTTCAGTAGAGACAGGGTTTCACCATATTGGCCAGGTTGGTCTTGAACTCTTGACCTCATGTGATCCACTTGCCTCCGCCTCCCAGAGTGCTGGCATTATAGGCATGAGCCACTACACCCAGCCGTATTTTGTGATTTTTGAGTGTAATCCCATCCACATGTTCTATTCATGTGAAATTTGCTAAGGTAAGACCAAGTAGAGATAAAAACTATCTAAACGGACAACTTAGGTTTCTCTTTCAGACTTGTTCTCTGGTTTTATGCTCTTAAATACAACCCACTCGGCCTTTCCCCTGAGACCACTGATTCTTTTGTCACTGGAGTCCCAGAGATCAAGGTTTGAACTAGCCCACCACTTACTGATCATGTAACTTTGGGTGATTCAGTTTGGATCCCTAAGGCTCAGTATCTTCATCCGTAGGATGGAGGTAACACAATGCCTGTCTCAGAGGCTGCTGCTGGTGGTAACTGTGGGACACTTAACACAGAGTGAGGCACAGACGAGGTGTGCAGGAAACATCAGCCTTGTGGTTTTTTACTCTTCTGCACTTGCTGTAGCATTCTGCAAAGCTATTATTCCTTTCCTACACTCAGGTCCAAACTTATAGAGGACCCAGCAGCCATCTCCTGCAGCCCCTGGAAACCTTTTGACTCTTCTGTGATGTCCCCAGTGAACCAGCAGCCCCGGCCATCTTCTGATGGCTTTAACATTCTGGTCTTCATTGAATCAGTCTGTATATTGGAAACTTTCCAACATCCACATTCCAACCTCCATCCACCTCCCTTGCTACAAAATGATTCAATCTGTCTGCCTCCTTTCATGCTCCACCAAGATATTCCAAGGCCCAGGGTTCCTTGGCCACTTTACACCTAACAAGTTCCCTCACTGTCTCTCACCCTCTCCTGAACATCCTAAACTACCTCTGTCCTTCTAAAACTGTAGGCCTGAGAATGAAGTAAGATGCTTCAGGTGAGGCTTGATCAGCCCAGAGTAGAAAGGGGCCACCACCTCCCACCCTATAAGACCCTATGAGTGTACCTTGGAGCCCTTTGCTTGGCTGGTAACTACATTACACATCTGCTAATGATGGAATTCCATAACATTTTTCCTCTTTAATTTCTGCTACAAAACATAAAAGTTTTAGCGAGGTGTGGTAGTGTGCACCTGTTGTCTCGCCTACTCAGGAGGCTGAGGTGAGAGAATTGCTTGAGCCTGGGGGGCAGAGGTTGCAGTGAGCCAAGATGGTGCCATTGTACTTCAACCTGAGTGACAGACTGAGACCTTGTCTAAAAAGTCTCATATTTTAACTTATAGAGTTAGGGTATTTTTGGACCCAAAAATACATAACCTACCTTTTTTATTTTTCTTTGAGATGGAATCTTGTTCTGTCACCCAGGCCGGAGTGCAGCGGCATGATCTCAGCTTACTGCAACATCTGCCTCCCGGGTTCAAGTGATTCTCCTGCCTTAGCCTCCTGAATAGCTGGGATTACAGGCACCTGTCACCACACCTGGCTAGTTTTGTATTTTTAGCAGAGATGGGGTTTCACCACTTTAGCCAGGCTGGTTTTGAACTCCTGGACCTCAGGTGATCCACCCACCTCAGCCTCCCAAAGTGCTGGGATTACAGGCATGAGCCCCTGTGCCAGGCCTACCTACCTTTATTACATAATCTACTACTATCTACCTACCTACCTTTATTAAATCCAATGTTGGAATATTTTAGCCATTGTCCTATCCCATCAAAGTCTTCTGGTGTCCTATTTGTGATCAGTGAATTAACATCCCTCCAGGAGCTGGGTCATCAATAGATCTATACATGGTATTATTATGTCTATGTTATTATCAAGTCTCTGAAAAGTATGGACAGGTCAGAGCAGAGGTATGGAACCTGGCTAGCTGGAGAGGAGGCCCACTACATGCCACCAGTCAGAGTTCTTGGATCAGCCAATAAACCAAACTCACTAAATTTGTTACTGAACATAGTTCTCCATCTTGTTTCTAGCATTTCCTTGTTGGGTGCGTTGCCAAAGTTGGTATATACTGCTTGCCATATTTCTTTGATTTACCCATCTTGAGACTCTGCCACAGGAAAATTAGATTAGCTAGATGTGACCTGCCTTGCTAACCCGGCTGGCTCCTGGAACTCACCACTTCCTTTCCTAAGGTTTTCTAAAGAATGTTATTGACAATCTATCTTAAAATCTTGTCAAAGGTGGTTCAGGGTTTATGGAGTCACCTTCTGGCCCTTTAAGGCCACCAGAATTGCTGGTGTCTTATGGACTCCTGAGAAGCTTGTGGCAATGATTATTAGAGCTCAGCATCTGGCTGCTGGGCTGCAGGTCACTTGGCAGAAACAGAACTCAGGTCTCATCATCTAGCTGCCCTTTCCTACTCTCTACCCTCTCCTGGGCTTTAGTTGCCCCACATAATGTTGGTCTCAGTGATGGTTAGTTTTATGTGCGAACTTTGCTAGGCCATGGTACCCAGATATTTGGTCAAACATTATCTTGGATGTTTCTGTGAAGGCATTTTTTAGAAGATTAACATTTAAATCAGTAGATTTTGTGCAAAGCAGAGTCACTCCATAATGTGGGTGGGCCTCATCTAATCAGTTGAAGGTCTTAATAGAACTTGTTGAACCTCCCCAAAGAAGAGTGGATTCTGCCAGTTGACCCAAACTGCAACAGGGACTGCTGGGGTCTCAGCCTGCCAGGTTGCCCTGTGGATTTTGGACTTGCCAGCCCTTACCGTTGTGGAACCGAATCCTTAAACAACTCAATCTCCACTACCCACCTTCTCTCTCTGTCTCTCTCTCTCTCTCTCTCTCTCTCTCTCTCACACACACACACACACACATACACACACACAATTCATTTGGTCTCTCTGGAGAACCCTGCTAACACAGTCTCCTTCTCAGTATTGATGTTTTTTTCTTGGACAGAAAATATAGATAAAATAGAAGTCTAGAAGTTCTGCTTTCTCTCACAACCAAACTCTTCTGTTTCTCCTTTAACCCATTCAGATTGGTGGGTCTGGGAGAGTGCTCTGTGGGGCTCTGTTGAGTTTCACAGTGCACTGAGCACCTGCTATGTGCTGGGCACTGGCTCCCAACAGGCAGCGGGCACCTTTTCCCTACTGTCTTTCCGGGTTTCACTCAAGCTCTTTCTGTCAGACCTTTACCATGTAGCTCTGCCAGTACTTTTTAAGCACTCTCCCTTCTTCCTGACTGTCCTGGCCCATTAACTCCCCAGTCTCTAATATCTAAAATCATGAGGCCAATTGCATTATTAGATCTGCAGTATGTATAAATAACATTTATTTACAAGAATATTTTTATAGAATGTATGTAAATATGCTTACGTACATTTCTAGAAATATATTTAAATTCCTAAAGACTTGTTTGAGGAATTAAAGGAATGCTCCAGTTTAACTTCCTATTACAATTAGGAATTTGGGGCAGGGGGCAAAATTGCCTAGTCTGTGCAAAGTGACTGTGATTAGAACGTGCTGCGGAGTCAGAGGAACTGCGTGACAGTGCAGGCACTTGACCGTGGACTGGGTTCATAGCTCCCCAGTGCCCACTGAGAAGTACAAGAGTGTTTCCTGCACAGTACTGACTTCTAGGAGGAGGAGGTACTATTGCTCACTGCCAGGCGGAGCCTCTGAAACTCTCCTAAGCCTTCTCTCCTCCAGCGCTTCCTCTCCCTGAGGCAGCCTTGCCTCTTGCCATCTCTCCCCAGCACAGCCCTCTGTAGCCGCTCTCTGACTCAGCTCTCTGTGTCTCTCTCTTTCTCCCCAGCTCAGGGTCCTGCCACCTAGACCTCTCTCTTTCTTCCTAGGTGACTGGCAGTTGCTCTTTCCTTGGTTTTCTTTGATCTCTTCCCCACCCTTCAAACCTACCACAATCACCCTTGACATCTGCAGAATCCACCCTCCTTGGAAGGGGTGAGGAAGGGGATTTTATAGAACTCGATTTAATTTGTAATGTTGCAAATCGTATTTTTTTTTTCCAAGAATAATTGGTGTTGGATTCCAAACTGTCTTTTCTGTCATAAAGAATGAAATCTTGTCTAGGTGATGGGGCTCGATCTTCCTCTGTTGCAATAGCAGCAACGTCCAAAACCATCAGAGGCATTTTCCACCGTGCCTGAGCCATTCAGTGGTTTGACCTCTGCTCCAGATTACCCTGGGTTATCCAGATGGGTTAATGAGAATCCTTAGAAAAGCTGTTTCCCACCTTAAGAGTAGGTTGGTGGCTAGGTGTCCAGGGGAGCTGTTTGCCTACACGTCAGAAACACTCATGGCAGCAGGTTCCAGGGAAAGTCCCTGGGTGTCCAGTGAAAGCTGGGTTGCCCTCCCTGGGGGTAGGGGGGCTCTGAGACTAGAAGAACTGATAGTCGCATAACTTAAAGCACAGGTATGCAATATTTCATAGGAGTTGGTGCGCAGACCCATTCACGTTCCAACCAGGAATGCAGGGGACCCTTCTCCCTTCCCCAAGTCAGCCCAGGGCTACAGAACAGCAATCTGGAAGCTCCTCAGGAGACAAGGAAGGGAACAGAGAGGACGGGAGTGCCTGCAGAGTGGGAAGGACACACGCATTCTCAGATATTTATCCAGGGTAAGGGTAAGGGTTATTCTGCAGTCCAAGACATTAGAGAGAGTCCTAAAGCAAGAGCCCACCCTTGCCTTGATATCAGCTGTTTTTATTGACTGAGCTGTTGGATAACATGGTTTTGGTGTACAGAAAGAATGAGATCTCTAACCCCACACCTTTGAACCCAGCAGATGTATCCACATCCACGAAAAAGGACTGGGTAACCACAAGCCTGCGTGTGCATGGCGGGGAAAGGAAAACCATTTCTGAGTAAACGGTGTTCAGAGGTTGGGCAGCATGTGTATGTGGTGTTCTCCTATAGACATAATGGTGCACAAAGGTCAGAAGCAATTGCTTTCGTGGGGCAAGTTACTGAAGCTCTCTAAAGCTTTGGTTTTACGGTCTGCAATGGAGACAGATCCTATCTCATGGCTCTGCACGTCATGCAGCCACGGTGCTCAGGCGACTGCCTGGCAGGTAATTAGCAGACAGCCCGGGTGTACTTTAGCTGTTCAAGTTTCCTCAACCTGGCCTTCTAGTCGTGACCTTTCACAGAGGTGCAAATTGCCTATGAGTTTGCACAGAATCCCTGCAAGGAAGTACAAGGATATTCTTGTTCTTGACTTACATTTGAGTTGGTTGGTCTTACAGTTAAGACGGAGGCCATCACTCTTAATAAGGGCCGTTTTAAGTCACTAAGGGAGTTGTTGTCATTGTTTCTTATTCAGGGCTTTCCAAGAAGGGACAGTGTGTCTGTAGTTTTTATCATATGAAGGTTTCCCACCTGCAGTTTAGTTTACTATTATTTTAAGGGCTGTTTATAAATGAACTAGCTTGTCTTTGCACTCAGGGTAATTCACAGAGCTGTCAGTGACTTCATTGCAGCTGTGAGCTTTACACGAACCTTGCAATCCATCTTGAAAAATGAAACTGAGTATAAGTGGGGACCAAGGAAGAACGTTTTTGAGGGAAATAGAAATTACTATCCTAAAAATGGTTCCTTCTGTGTGTCTGCTGATAGAAACCCTTGACATCTTTAGAAACAACCGCAAAATTATTCATCACGATGATCTGAATCTCATAAATAAAATAACGATTAGAGCTGAATGAAATTATTCAGGGCTAAATTTATATAAACATATCCCTAACTAATTTATTTACCATAACAGTAAAGGAAAGCATAGCTTTGTGCACCCCGACCCACATGCCCCACCCCTTGCAAATTGTGCTAACACTGTTTCTGGGCTGGGAATTTTTTTGTCTGAGTCGGTACCTCAAATCACTTAAGTTAAACTGCAAATGAATCACACATAATGCAGATAAAATGACTGCATGCCCTAATTTCTAGAACGTGACCTGAATGTGAACTACACATTCGTTTTCTTAAACCCCATGAGACCCGAGGATTCTTGAAGTGTGGAGCGAGGATTGAAGGGGCCCGAGGCTGTCTGTCCACTCTCCGTGGGCCTGGCTCCCCTTGGACCAAATCGAATGCCTGGGAACACACCCTCCAGTTGTCTTTCTCCTGTTTTATATAATTCTTGGCATGTGCCTTTCAACGCTCCATTTATGTTAGAAGTTTGGTATTAGCCTCGGGGCTTTACTCTTGACACTGCTACTAATTCTCTACTTTATATTCGTGATTGCCCTTCTGAAAGGAGAATCTTGTTTCAGAATTGCACCTGGGCATTTTAAAGTAAATAGGATGCAAATCCTTAGTTGGCCTCTTGTGTACATTAACTTCAGAGTGAAGAATGAATATGTAAGACAGTGGTGGGGGATGGGGAGTTGAGCAAGGAAAATAATTTGCATAATGGTGTTTGCTGCCTGGTGAAACTGAAACCCAGCCTGTGTGGGTGGGGCCTTGTTTCCTAACGTCAGCGCTGCTGCCCACGAAGGCCTGTACCAACGCACGGTGCCCTCCAGCCGCCCACAGAGGCCGGCGTCTGGCCAGGGGCAGGGGCTGGGGGCAGCAAGTGTGAAACCAGCTGAAGCACCTGCAGCTCAGGCAGACAGCAGGCTCTCTGCTCTGCCTTGTGGAGAAGCACACATTGTCCTTTCTTTCCAAAGCACATTTGAATCTCTCAGTGGGGTCTCATCTTCTGTGACATGGTAAACCTCAAAAAATGGGAGTAAATTATTTCTAAAGAGCTTAGCCAGGCACAATGGCTCACACCACTAATCCTAGCCAGTAATCCTAGCACTTTGGAAGGCTGAAGTGGGATGACTGCTTGAGCCCAAGACTTCAAGACCAGCCTGGGCCACATAGTGAGACCTCATCTACACACACACACACACACACACACACACACACACACACAGAGCTAGCTCTGGTGGTAATTCCAGCTACTCTGGGGGCTGAGGTGGGAGGATGATTTCAGCTCAGGAGTTTGAGAGTACAGTGAGCTATGATCTCACCGCTGCACTCCAGCCTGGGTGACACAGTGGGATCTTGTCTCAAAAAAATAAATGAATGAAAAATAAAAAAATAAAGAGCTTCTGATTTCCATCCCCTAACGAGAGTCATTTTCTGAGTCAGCTGGAGTGTTTCAGAGCCTAACACCCGACGGGCAGTGCTGGGACGGTGCCCTGTTACAGGGGACGGCTCAGCTCTGGGTGTCACTAAGGGCACTCCATGAACTACCACCTTTTCTCTGTTTGTTCTGTACCCCTAAAGTACTACAAGGCATTTTTGGTTAGCAATAATTTCAATACTATGTGATCTTGTATCTTCTACCGTGTTTGGCTGGTTAATGTCTCTAAGTAGCTATTTATTTTTTTTGGACAATACCAGGATTATATGCTGATATAGGACTCACTTGCTCTAAGGATCAGATTTTCCACTGTCAAATGAATACTCCTTATAGGGTTGTAAGAGCAGAAGCCCTCTGTAGCCATGTTTCTTTTTGCTCCCTCTTCAGCCAGCAGTTGCCTGGATCTTTGCTGGTAGACAGAGGGGAATGTTCTTCTTGAGGAGTAGTTCCCACTGGCTGCCTCAGATCCCACCATGTTGGCAGGGATGCTGAAATCCGCCTGCCTGTCAGCCTTTGTAAATAACAATAATCAGAAATGGCTCTAGCATTTATATAGTCTATGATATTGGTGGGGCCCTTGTGGTAAAAACAATACAAATTCTTTTACCTGCATAATTCAATTTCCACTGTGCTTTATCTTTAATTACCAGATAATAAAAACATAACTACTCTCAGGGAGTGTGGGGGCGGTGACTCAGGCTAAGGTGAGCCTTGCAGCCTGGAGGCTGGCTTTGGTGCTGGCCGGGAGAGCCACAAAGACATGGCATATGCTGCCAATGAAGGTGTTCTCCAAGAGTTTTCATTAGAAGTTTTGATCATTGTTCATTTGGCCTCAGGATGAACATCATGATACTGGTTTTCCTTCTCTATAATTAGTATAGTTTTCACAGTCACCTTTGCATTTGAAAGTATTTATTTTATGGAAAACAGTCCGAAGTAGATAATTGGCACATGTGCAAATCTATTTGGCATTTGTGGGTGTTTGCCCTGAAAACCGGTGGATGAAGCCCAAAGACAGGAGCTGGGGTTTCATTTAGTTAACTTAAAAGTTTTAATTGGTCTGTGTTACTCTTCTTGTTACACATTTGTTAAGGCCTTCAGGTGAGCAAGTTACATTTTAAATTAAGGATGAAAAACCAGTTTTAAAAGTAGAATTGAGTCATTGCACGTGTTTATTTCCACAAACATTAGCTGTGGGATTGTTATGTCCCAGGCACTGCGCTATCCTAGGGATAGTGCCCTTGCCCTTGGGAAGTTCACAGTTTGGAAGGGCAGATAGTTGGGAAAGATAATTCAGATATTAACACTCAAGTTTCCTGGGGGCCAAACACGTTCCAGCTTCTGGGCCAGGTTAATTACCTGAATTATCTCATTTCGTCCTCACATTGGGAGCCAGATGACCCCCATGCCCTTCAGTGGCTTTTTTGGTGGCTTTGAGGAAATACAAGGCACTGAGAGGGTTATGTAACTTGTCTAAAGTCACACAGCAGGTAGATTTAAAGCCAAACAGTTAGATCTCAAAGTGCACACTCTTAATTACCATGCCACTAAACAACACTCTGAACAAAGCACTCTGGGAGCACAGAGAAGACCTCTGAGGGTCTGTCTGTGTGAGTCTAGGGCATATTCAAAGAAAAGCTGATGTTTAGCCAGCAGGGAAGGGCAGGGGCACAGCATTGGATACACATATCAGGTGGTACTTATTGCTGATGACAGTAGGAGAAAAGTGTAAAACAGGACAATTTGTTCACATTTCAGGATGCATTAAGTTTTTTGGGTTCTTTTTTTTGAGGCAGAGCCTCGCTCAGTCGCCCAGGCTGGAGTGCAGTAGCATGATTTCAGCTCACTGCAACCTTTGCCTCTTGGGTTCAAGTGATACTTGCACCTCAACCTCCCAAAGAGCTGGGACTACAGTCATGTGCCACCAATTTTTTGCCCAGCTAATATTTGTATTTGTATTTTTAGTAGACATGGGGTTTCACCCCATATCAGCCAGACTGGTCTTGAACTCTTACCTCTAGTGATCTGCCTGCCTCAGTCTCCCAAACTGATGGGATTACAGGTGTGAGCCACTGCACCTGGCCTCAAGATGCATCAAGTTTTAAAGGCCCCTGGTTATTTTTCACCTTCTGAGATCTCATTACAGTGTGACATGGTTAACATCAGTGAGGATGGCATTCCTGTCCCACAGAGAAATAAAATGTAAAGTGACAGTAAAATCTCACTTTTCACACTTGTAATTTTGGGCAGAAAGCAAGTAAAAATATAAGGCTTAGAAGAGTATTTCATTATGGTATGCTGATTGGGGATTTTTACTTACTGATACAAGAAAGGCTTTGCATTCCCAAACATGATGAAATTGGCGATATTTATCTGAAAGACACAGGTGGTGGAGGAGCCAGACACCCCCAATGTCTTTTGGTGGCTTTTACCACAGAGAGAGCAGAAAAGGAGAAAGGTGTTTTATTGCATGAGGAGGAAATATTGGCTTGGTGCCTACCATGCCCAGCCTTGCACACTAGACCATCCAGGCAGGTGCTCCCTGGAGAAGTTTACAGGGTGGTCAGGATAGCACAGGGAGAACATGGTCTGCTTGAGGACTCGGGGAGGGTAAGCCACAGAAAGGGGATGAGACTGTGCCTTGAAAGACTGACTAGATAGGGAAGTGGAGGAAGCATCAGAGGCCACTTAACAGAGGCAGGAGCTGGTGCTGGGAAGGCAAGGAGAAAGTCACACCATCCTGCTGTGTGAACAGTGGGGTTTTGTCTGCCGAGGGCAGAAGCCATGTTTTATCCATCTCTGTCCCCTTCTGTGTCCCTTTTTCTCCTTCTTTCCCCATTCCCTGACATCATATTAGAGCTTGTTAAGGGCTGAATTATATCCCATCCCAAATGCATCTGGTGCCACCCCAACTCCAGTACCTTGGAATGTGACCGTATTTGGAGGAAGAATCTCTGAAGAGGTAATTAAGGTAAAATGAGGACATCTGGGTGGCCCCTAATTCAGTATGACTGGTGTCCTTATAAAAGGAGATTAGGATAGAAACACACACACAGAGGGAAGACCCATGTGAGAACACAGCAAGTAGGTAGTCATCTACAAGCCAAGGAGAGAGGGAGGCCTCAGAAAAAACCACCCTGCCAACAACTTGGCCTCAGACTTCCAGTTATCTGAACTGTGAGGCAATACATTTCTGTTGTCAGTCTCTAATACTTTGTTATAGTAGCTCAAGCAAACTAATAATCCAGTGTTCAATGTATTTTTGTTGAATAAAAGCACAAAGAGATTCATGAGAGGAGGGAAAGGTTGCATACTTAGGGTTGGAGCAAACCACAGAGGTCTTTCTTAGCCTGGGCAAAGAATGTCGATTCTGTGTTGAAGCCAGTAGGGAGCTCTGTGGGTCCTTGGACAGGGGGATTCCATGGCTCAAGCAATGTTTTAGAGAGTCTGGGATGTTAGGATCCGGAGCTCTGAGTAAGTGAGATGGGCCTGGGAACCATATCGCTTGACGGGGGCTAGTGATAACCCGTGGCACTGGAAACATGGAGGGGGATTCTTTCCTCCCTTTTATGTCAGAATTGTCTCCTAGAGGAGCAGATGAAGACCTCTGATGGACCAGGAAATTGGAATTTTGCCTGGTAGGCAAGCCCACAGAGACCTTTATCTGCTTGGACAGAGAACAGCTCCCTTCACCTGTAAAATGAGGGTGAATGAGCTGGTGTCTAAGGAATTCAGAATCCACACCCATGGAGGTCCACAGGACAGGTAGGATTTTAGAGGGACCAAAGTGTCCCCAGTACAAGAAAGAGGCTTTCACCAAGGGGCTGGAGTGCTCCAGATAACCCCCAGGGGGATGAAAAGAGGCTGAACTGGGGTCTCCACAGTCAGAATCCATCCATTGACCCAAGAGGCCAGGAAGAGGGAGGCCTGTGGGCAGCAGAGGTTTAATGGTCTCCCTGGCCTGACTTGGCCACCAGCTTTCTTCAGTTCTTTAGCCACTGCCCATGGGAGGCTAGCTGGCATCCCTTCCCTGGCCCTTAGCTTGCATGGATCATGGTTTCACATTAAATTCTAAGCCCAATGACATGGCTCTTTTTACTTGAACTCAGTGCTACACAATGATGAATGAATGAATGAAAGATCAGGGCAAATGAAATGTCAAACCTCAGCAGATGCCCTTCTAGTTAGAGGTGTTTCTATGAAGCAAATCAAAGCTTATAGTATCAAGAACTTTTTTAAAAACTACACTTCAATCAAAGTTGGACGTTATTTCTAAGTGTAGTCAGGGTGAACACCTCCTAAAGTCCCTTATGTATGCTGAGCTGCTTTGAACCTCAGTGAGAAATCAGTGATGTCAAGAAACTTATACATAATCATTTGTTATAATATAAAAATCCAGAGCTCTTCAAGTATCATTCTTTCTTGGTTGGTCAGATTCTGCAGGAAAGAGCACTATGCCCAAAACAAAATAAATTCCTGGAGTTGAGGAAATTTGTGTCTTATAAAAAAGCTGAATGAGAAATGATGTTAAAAATGGAAGGAGGCCTAATGATGACATTATGTAGTCTCTTGTCATTACTTAGTCTTCTGTGTTTCAACCATTTAATCTGGTTTTCTTTTTTTTTTTTCTGGATGCTTTAACTTCCACTTTAATTTTCTTTATAATTGTTATGCAATATAAAAGGGAATCAAAGGGACCTGCCTTGCCAGCCTGGGGTAATATCACTGGGAGTAGAATCTCTCACTATGCTAAGAAGCAAAGTCTCTAAGAGAACTGGATTTCACTCCATTTTATTGGATCTTTTGGTGTATACATTTCTGTGACTATAATTAAATGGCATGGACTCTTGCATAACACTGAGGAGCAGGAGTCTACACTTGTAATAACCTTCTCCTTTAGGGGTGGGTAGTATATAATTGCAGAGGCATTTCTGATTTAATTAATAGTTTTTTGGTTAAAAGTGACAGAAAACCCAATTCAAAGTGATGCAAGCAAAATCCAGAGTTTTACCATCTCATGTAAGTGAACAATCTAGGAAAAGGCTGGCATAGATAAAGCTCAAATGAAGTCAAGGTGTTTGAGCTCTCTCTTCTCCTCCTGGTCTAGTTTCTATTGCATTGACCCCATTCTCAAATGCACTCAATCCTCTTGGTCCTGAGGTGGCTGCCATTTGTACTTTCAGGTCCAAATCCAGCAGGAAAAAACTTTTGTCACAGCATTCCTGGAAAAGTGCTGAGGTTCACCCTGATTGGACCAGACGAGGTCACATGCCTATCCATGAGCCAATCACAGTGTATAGAGGACTGTGATGTAGTCATTGATTTACCCGCCATTTGCTCCACTCCTGTCCTGTGGGTGGAGTTATGAAGCTTGCTAAAGGGACACTAGGGAAGTGTCCCACATGTGTCCACTAGAGTTTACTCAGTGACATAGGTGACCCACTAAATGTAAGCATACTGGTGTGCAAAGGAGCCATTTGTTGACTTGCAAGTAACCACCTCTCACTTACTTGACACACTAGCTCTTACTTTTGTAGGCTGCCTGGGAGAGGGATCTCAGCGGCTTTCAAAATCACCCGTTGCAAATCAGGCATCATGCCTATCATTCCATCCCCCCATGTGATATGGTGGCAGCACAGTTCCAATTCAGACACCTGCCCTCATGCCTCTTCCCCTGTCCTCCCAGCAACTCCAGCTCCTGGTTCCCAGCATCTACCTCCTTCCTTCTCAGCACAGGGAGTTGCTTTTTATGTTTGTGTTTGCGAAAGACTTCTCGTTTTGTGCATGCACATTTTCTTTCTGTGAAGCAGACTCAGAAGCTTTGCCTTTCTGACTTATCAGTGAAGTAAGTAAGGTCAGTGAGTGGCTTCAAAAATACTTTTCTTTTTTTGTTATTATTATTATTATGTTTTAAATTGTACTTTGGGCTCTGGGGTACATGTGCACATCCTGCATTCTGCAGGATTGTTGCATAGGTACATACATGCCATAGTGGTTTGCTGTCTCCATCTCTCCAACCCCCACCCCTACATCGCCTACATCAGGCATTTCGCTGGATGTTATCCCTCCTCATCCTCCCGGCCCCACCCTGTCTCCCCTCCCCTCCCCTCCACCCTCCTACCTAGCCCTGTGAGTATTGTTCCCTTCCCTGTGCCCAAGTGTTCTTATTGTTCATCACCCACCTATGAGTGAAAACATGCCATGTTTGGTTTTCTGTTCTTGTGTCTGTTTGCTGAGAATGATGGTTTCTAAATTCATCCATGTCTCTACAAATTACCCAAACTCATCGTGTTTTATGGATGTATAGTATTCCATGGTGTATATGTGCCACATTTTCTTTGTCCAGTCTATCATTGATGGGCATTTGGGTTGGTTCCAGGTCTTTGCTATCATAAACAGTGCAGCAATGAACATACGTGTGCATGTGTCTTTATAATAAAACGATTTATAATCCTTTGGGTATATACCCAGTAATGGGATTGTTGGGTCAAATGGAATTTCTATTTCTAGGTCCTTGAGGAATCGCCACACTGTCTTCCATAATGGTTGAACTAATTTACACTCCCACCAATAGTGTAAAAGTGTTCCTATTTCTCCACATCCTTTCCAGCATCTGTTGTCTCCAGATTTTTTAATGCTCGCCATTCTAACTGGTGTGGGATGGTATCTCAATGTGGTTTTGATTTGCATTTCTCTAATGACCAATGATAATGAGCATCAAAAATACTTTTTTTTTTTTTTGAGACAGAGTTTTGCTCTTGTTGCCCGGGCTGGAGTGCAGTGGCATGATCTTGGCTCCCTGCAATCTCTGCCTCCTGGGTTTAAGTGATTCTCCTGAGTAGCTAGGATTACAGGTGCCTGCCACTATGCCTGGCTAATTTTTGGTGTTTTTAGTAGAGATGGAGTTTCACCATGTTGGTCAGGCTGGTCTTGAATTCCTGACCTCAGGTGATCTGCTGGCCTCGGCCTCCCAAAGTGCTGGGATTACAGGCGTGAGCCACCGCACCTGGACTTTTTTTTTTTTTTTTTAAATTAACAGAGTCTTCCTCTGTCTCCCAGGCTGGAGTGCAATGGTGTGATCTCGGCTCACTGCAACCTCTGCCTCCTGGGTTCAAGCCATTATCCTGCCTCAGCCTCCCAAGTAGCTGGGATTACAGGCATCCGCCACTATGACTGGCTAATTTTTTTTGTAATTTTAGTAGAGACTGGGTTTTGCCATGTTGATCAGGCTGGTCTCAAACTCCTGACCTCAGGTGATCCACCCACCTCGGCCTCCCAGAGTGTTGGAATTATAGGCGTGAACCACTGCTCCTGGCCCAAAAATACTTTCTGAAGCTGATAAAATGTTTCGTCTACTCTTAAGGCCAAGGAGCAATTCCTACCTTAGCAGAAGTTAGTGGTTAAAGGTTCCTCTTTGTTTGCCAGTCAAGAATGCCACAGGGCCAGCCTAACTGTTCATCAGTGAATGAGGGGATAAATACATGCAGCACACACACATATATACACAATGGATACTATTCAGCTTTTTAAAATGAAATCCTGACATTGCAACAACATGGATGAACCTGGAGGACATTATGTTAAGTCAAATAAATTAGGCACGGAAAGATAAATACGGCATGATCTCACTTACATGTGAAATAGAAAAAAGTTGAACTTACAGAAGCAGAGAGTAGAATGGTGGTTACCAGGGGTTGGTATGGGGCCACCCCGTTGTTATTCAAGGCACTGTGCTGCTTCTTTGTCTCCTCTGTAAGCATCCCACCTCTGTGTCAGGGCCTGCAGAACTAGGCCTGGAGTTATGGCCCAAAGGGTTGGTGGGGTTGGGGTAAAGGGGAGATATTGGTCAAAGGATACAAAAGTTCAGTTAGATAGGTGAAATAAGCTTAAGAGATCTACTGTACAACATGTGACTTTAGTTAATAGCAATGTATTATATTCTGAAATTGATGAGAGTAAATTTTAATTGTCTTTACCATAAAAGATGTTAAGTATATATGAATTAGCTCAATTGAGCCAGTTCATAATGCATACTTCAAAACATCATGTAACACAGTAAATGGAATACAGTTTTGACAATTAAAAAAATTACCAAAAAATAAAAAAAAAATGAATTCCACAGAGACCGTGGAAGGGTCCCCTTCCTAGATTTGACTGCTAATTAGGGTTGATCAAGGCCCTTTGGCAAAACAAAAACAAGCCCCATTTCTTTGTCTCCCACGTCCAAGACACACGCAGTGAGTTCTCAGAGATTGCTACCATTATTATTTGGTGACCTTTGTCGTTTGTGGTGATTGTTTCGTTCACTTTTAGTCCCTCACAGCACTTTCCGCCATTTAGAAAGACACCATTTGTTCTGCTAGAGCATTTGCAACCTGTTTCTGATTAGCTAAACTGGTCTTGACCAGTGCAAAGTTCACATTTCAGCTTTGATTTATGCCTTCTCTATCTGCAGATATATTTCTTGTTACCCCATGCAAGAGGAGGCCTCTTCTTATTGACTTCTTATTTTCATGTGAAAGAGGTAATAGGTATCAGGAATAATTAGGCAAGGCCATCCACGCTAATGTCATAGGAGACTGAGAAGTGGAGGGTAAATAATAACAAAACTCTTGATTACTGGGGCATAGAAAAAAAATCTTAGGTAATTCCCCAAGTTGATAATCCCAAATGTCTAAGTGTCCTTCTCAAGTAGGGAAAACATGATGTTAAAACTACTCAAAATAAATGAGACTCAGTGGTATTTATAGCCATAGATAAAAAAGAGCAAGGGTCCTAGGGAACTGTGCCAAGGCCCAGGTCTTTGAGTCACAAGTATCCACAAAAACAGACCGTACAGGCTGTTTTCAAGAGAAAATGTGACCATGAAGGTCAACAGCGGAAGCCCTATGGCCATTCATTCTTGGTTCCCTCAATCTCATTAGCCCTGAGCATTTTGAAAAGTAGGCAGAGAAGGAGCCCAAAGAACAGCATGGCAGGCAGTTAGGATTAAGGAAGAGAAGCAGAGTTCATAGACATCACTGACAATTCCGTAATGACCTCATGACTTCACTGGAAGGATTCTAGCAGAGGCGTCACCAGCTATTGGTCCATCTCTTAGCCTAGGAACCTCCAAGGCCACCCACATCTTGACCACACACTTTCTTTTCTTACACAACCAAGCTCTACACCAAACATTAAGGGGACATATGCATTTTCATTGAATTCGTGCAAAATACAAATTCTTACTGATAAAACGTTGACTTGTACAGTGTAGCAAGGAATGCTGTCATACAGCTGTGCAGAAAGCAAGCCCACCTGCTTTTTAAAAAAAATTAATTATATATAATTCTTATAAAATAATACATTCCATTTATTTCCTCTTGACCTCTGTCATCAGAGTCAATTGAAGGTCTGAGGTGGGTTCAATTAAGAAACATAATGCACTTGACGAGATGTTGTATGCATGCATTGTGAACAGGACTTAACAGTGCATTCATTTGTTTTCTTTTCTCCCATTTATACAGACTTTTGTTCTGCTCTTAGATAAAATACTAATAAACAGGAAGTTGAAAAAAAATGTGGTGCAATTGTTCTGAATGTTGTTTTTCTTGCAAGGCTCTATGGGCCGCACCACACCATCCTATTCAAAGCAGTCCCTGTAGGTGGTGGTGTTAATAAAGAAATGAGGCTGCCTGGGGCTGCCTGCCTGAGCCTCTCTGCAGCTGCTCACCTCCCGCTGAGGCCTCTGCCTTCAGAGCTAGTGGGGCCGGCTCACACATTCCAGTAGTTTCCGCGTTATTTGTCCTGAACAAAGTTGTAGAATTTTAAGGAGGTGAAGTAAGGCGATTTCCATGGAAAATATATTTTTCTTCTTTACTCCTTATGCTGAGTGGATAAGAATTTATTATTTCCCCGAATGTTCAAAGTGGTATGTATGTGTGTATAAAAGAACCAGGAGCAAACAATTTTCACAGGAATGTGAGATCTTGTGTTTATCTTTAGGACACTTAATTAGTTACCATCCGGGACTGTTGCCATTTGAACAAGTTGTTAAGAAAATCTGCCATTTTTGCTCTTTTTTAAAAGGAATGACTTTAATAACCATAGCAACACTTCCTCAGTTTTGTGATCCACTCCAAGATTATGGGAGCAAGAAGACATACTCCTGACAGGGGCCCTCGCCTCCCCGCAGTCGCCTCCCCCCAGAAAATCCTGAACTGAAGGGTTTGGAAGCTCTGGACTCCAAGAGTGCCCAAAAGCTAGAAAGACTAGGGTGTTCTAATTATTGAGGGGCAGTTGTCAGTGGCAGTGTGGGGCCACCCCAGTTGTTATTCAAGGCACTGTGCTGCTGTTTTGTCTCCTCTGTAAGCATCCCGCCTCTGTGTCAGGGCTTGCAGAACTAGGCCTGGAGTTATGCCCCACCCAAGGCTTTGCTTTTTGCCCCTTACTATGGTGCCACCTCCTTGGGTTTCCCACACTTGGTGGTGCCAGGCAGGAAGCAGGAGTGCAGGTTGCGGGAAGGGAGAGCAGAGGAAAGAGAGGCTGCTTAGGAGGGAGTTGGGCAGGCTCGGTCCCCAGCAGATCCAAGGGTCCCTAACAAAGAAAACACTTCACCTCCACCGCTCCCTGGAGGCACACAGAATGCCCCTCCCACCATCTCCAGGCTGTTAATTCACACCCACCCCAGCTGCCTCCAGGCTCTCCAGACCTGTACTAGTCAAGCCTGGCCTGTGGCTGACACCTGTATTACCCCAGAAAGTTGCCTGTCCTAGGCCTGTCCTTCTATCTACTTTATTTTTTGATTGCTAAGTGAAGTACAATGTTAAAAATGGGAAGAAAAGGGAAGAGATGCAGTCACAGGAGTGTGAGGCTGGGTTGGAATAAGTGGGAGAAACTCCAGGGCTCAGTGTGTGGACCCTGCTCCAGGGATCTGAAGAGCTTGAGCTCCCAGGCCATTCAACGAAGTTGTTAATGTCACCAAAAAATAAAAAAAGGGAGAGAGTAAACAAATCTCTCCTCTGTTACTCTGCACCTGGAGAAAAGCAAACCCCTTGGGCATAATGGGCTGTCACCAGTTAGATATCCTGGGAGGGCTTTTCTGGGTTTAGCCCTTTTGGGGAAGAATGTGGGTAGAGGTAAGTGTATGAAGCTTCACCCAAGTTCTGGAGAAAGATTCCAGAAGAAAAGAAGTTTCCATGCTGATTCTTGTGTTTAAGGGACCTTCCTTGGTATCGCTGCAAAGCAACCTGAATTGCACAGGATTAACCCCCTTACCTTTGGACTGTGAGCAGTGTGTTTCGTGAACACACTACACATTTCAGTGTTGTCTACCGGAGGTATCACACTCTCATTACTATTTTTAACATTTTATTTTCTGTTCAGGGTCAAGAACTTCACCCACCTCAGTCAGCTCCTGTCACTACATGGAATGTTCCAGCATTGAAATGTGAACTTAAGATACTTGGATTAAAATCCCAAAGTCAAGTCAAGTTTAAATATTCTGCAAGAAGCAGTGAATTCCTTTTGTCTATTTGGGCATGGTTTTCGTGAATTATTTAGGCTTTTCTTAGATGCCTGAGCTCCGTGGTTAGAGAGCAGATAAGTTATTTTTCCCTTTAATGCTGAGGCATTTTCACTGATTTCAGTCTTACTCATTAGAAATTGCTGTGCTCACCCACAGCTGCCACACAACACCCTACCTTCTCCTGTAGACATTTCAGTCCGCCTTGCTCCTCCACTGTGGCTTTCACAGTCAAATGCGAGTTGACCAGCAGTCATTTGTGAGCTGTGAGTGGTTTTTTAGAAACTTGCTCCCCCCATCCCCCAGAGTCCTTGGAGGTCATGCTCATAGGTTCTGCCATCGGGGCCTGAAAGTTTGGACATTACTACCAAAAAATGTAATGTGACTAAGCACCATTTAAAATAGCTTTTCTTATTCTTTTGTGAAATTGTAGAGATTTCCATGACAGATGCCATTTCAGTCATTTTAAAACTTCAGCACGCTGAGCCTCATCAGCATATTTTTATTTTTGACATTTCATGTTTTCCGTTGGATTGAAAACTAATTTGATCTGTTTCAATGTGGAACATCCCTCAAGGTCATTTTACCAGCTTTTAGACCAACGTTGATCATGCTTTCATTTTAAACATAGTCATTTTCTCTCTGTGAAGTGATCACTTCTTGCTTGGTGTGTGGTCTGGTGACTTGTTAATTTCAAAATTCTACGATGCAAGCGGGTTTGGGCGTGCAGCCTGGCCCGGTGTGGCTGGGCTGTGGCTCTGCCCATTTGTGCCTTTGCCTCAAATGGCTCGAGGCTGGCAGCCGGTCAATGTTTGCTTTTGTCCAAAAGAAGGAAACAGTAGAGGAATTGGGTGGTGTAATTTGGAACTTTAGAATTTATAACTTTAGTGTTGGATTCATGAAAGATCCACTCTCCTCTATAAATATATATACGTATTTACTCCTCTAACCCTCCTCTCCACATAATTAAGAAATCCAAATCAAGATTTGCTTTACTACATGATTTTTCCCTTTTCCCTAGGAAGTGTGTAATGAATTTTCTTGTTTTTTATATTTATGTTTTATATACACATATACTGTATATTTTATAGCATATATATGTATATATGCAAACTTTCTGAGGCTTTTAAAAAACAGAAATAATATTGGTTGATTAACTTCAATTTCTTTTCAATATTAAATATGTAATAATAACCCCAAAAGGAGAGGTTTCAGAAATTAAAACAAGTTGACGTTTGCCCACTTCTGAATTAAAATGCAGCATTTGACTTTCATACTGTTTCGGCTGTGAAGTCTTAGTTATTCCCACTATCAGGTCTTTTCAGATCAAAGGTAAATATGATTTAGAATTATATTTCAAATTAGATCTGTCATATGCCCACACACACCATTTTGCTGATTTATTTATGAAATGGTAAACAATGCTCTTTAATCAACAATTCACATTCTGGGGCAGTGATTTTTATCTCCATATTTGCTCATACTGCATGACATCAGTATTTTATATTGGCTTGCCTATTAAGTTAATATTTTATATAAGTTTACCTGTGAAATTCATATTTCATATTTGCTTTGCTATGAAATTAATTTTTGTGATGCTGCAGTTCACCTGGTAGCATACAAGTTGAGAAAATTAGCAAGCTGCATGTAGTTCTTTATTGTACAAAAACAAATGACACATGGTGTCTTGATCAACAATTGTTTTCTATTTACAGATAAATTTTAAAAATAAAACTTGTCTCTTTTCTATTAACATGGAAAACACCGCACCCCACTCCCATTCTTGTTGAGTCTTTTTATTTTTAAACAACAAATAAAGAATCAACTTTAGTCATCTTGTTTTCAGGGGAATTACTCACTATATTTTCTACTTACAGTCACCGGGGCTGATGTTGGGATCTGTGATCAGTTTCCTGTTGTTACACATAGGTTTTCTCAGTGGTGAGAGAGAGATCATGTACAGAGTACACACAGAGGGTTGAGATAGCAGCCTGGTTTATCTTACTTCTGATATGACTTTTAAAATATGAATTTTAAAAGTGTATCTTTTAGTATACCAAAATAGCATGTTCCTGATGCTGCTCACTGGATGCAATCCCTGCACAAATGCTTTCTATGCAATTAGATTTTGGGGCTCAACTTCCATTTTTTAAATCTGTGAAAGCATTGATCACGCCAATGGCCCTGGAGAGGGCCTCTCTGTTTTAGTGCAATTTACATGTATCAGGACAGGACAGAAAAGGGACAGTGTATTAAAAACAAAATAAAACTGTAATCTTGTTCAAGCCTTGTCATGCTGAGGACGTTTGTAAATATAAAAAAAAAATTGTATGATTTCACTTACATGAGATAACTGGAGTTGTCAGATTCGAAGGGAACGAAATTAGAGTAGTGGTTACTAGTGGATGGGGGAGGAGTTATTGTTTAATGGGAATAGAGTTTCTGTTTGGGAAGATGAAAAAGTTCTGGAGATGGATGGTGGTGATAGCAACCAACAGTGAGTGTATTTAATACCACTGAAGAGCATACTTAAAAATGGTGAAAATGATAAATTATATGGTATGCCTATTTTAGCACAATAAAAAAATACACATTCATGGAAACAGGGCATTTAAATCATTATGTATAATAAAGTGAGAAGTTAGTCGTGATTTGCAAGGAATTATAGAAATTATAGGGAGAAACAGAATCTCGAGAGCCACCATGGAGTTCAGAACTCTCATTTTACAGATTCAGGAGTGGAGGCCCAGAGAACATGTGCTTTCTTAATGACAAGCACCCAGACGACAGGACCCCCACACAGGGCTCTTTGCTGACCCTGAGCTACCTTTCCCCCTCCCCCAGAGGGGCCATTCCTTATTCTGAGTAAACGTGCCACTGATTAGATGGGCTTCATGATAAAGACCTGCAGTTAGGACGTTTTAATCCTTTAATCTAGACAGTTCACGAGTTCCACTGGTGTGTCTCTGGGGGCAGGCTCCTAGATCACAGACTGGTTCCACCGTGCCCTGTGACCTCAGAGTGCCATTAGATGGGAGGCCCTTATTTCAGGGGAAAATCATGTTTGAAACAAAGTGGATCCCTGGCAGTTTGCAGCAACACTGGCTGCTCAAAAAGACAGCACCAGGCTTCTCATAGCATGTAGACACCGTGGCTTTATGAGAGCTTTGAGCTTGGGAGGGTCTCCTTGTGCTTTTGCAACCTTAGTTTAGATTTCATTTGCATCTACTATTTGTAAGTGCATTTTTCTAAAGGAAGTATACATGTGAGAATTATCTACATGATTTTTGTAGGTGGCTTACATTGGCTCAGGAGCTAAAAAAAAAAACCCTCACAAAACAAATATCAGTAGCCATTCTATGGCCTTGGAGTATCATTTCCCACACCTCTTCTATGGTCTGTCTTTATTTTTGACTGTAATATGTATCCCTCGTCATACAGAAAGGTTCTTGAGCCACATTTGATGTATTTTACAACTTCTACCCCAGTGGAATTAATAGCAGTTGTATTTGATTCCACACAAACTGTTGTCCCAGTTGTAGACAGTTTACCTACTTCCTGATAGCAAACACCACACCGGCATGAGGTTTTGTAACACAGCTGTGCCCGTTTTCAGCATTAGTAATCGTGTGTGGAGCTGGCAGCAACATGAAGACATTGCCTGAGCATGGGACCACAGATGCCTTAATGTGTGACGGGCATCTCAGTGAAACAAAAGCATGACATACCTTTTCTTTCCAAATGAGGCAGTGCCACAACTAAAAAAGCCAGTTTGCCTTTTGCTTTCTAAAATACATCTTGCTGGAGAAAATGGTTATCAAATCCCATCCATTGTCTGTTTAAAATAAATACCATTCAGAAAAGCATGGCATGAACGGTCATAATTCTGATGGGTTTATAACTGTAGATTGCACACCATCCCAACGTGAAGCCTGAAATACCACATTCAACATCAGGCTTATTCCAGGCTATTGCTGTGGTTACTTTTGTAATTCAGCCAGTGGGGTGTTTTAGGCTAAAGTATATTTCTCCTAAGCTGATAAGCATTTTCCTGATTCTAGGCTCCTTCTGAAACTGAACACACACATTCAGCTGGGGACACCTAGATGGAAGAAAAAGAAAGAGAAGAACCCAAAGTGAAGGAAAAGTCACCAAGAACAATTTAGTGGCTAAAAAAAGAAAAAAAAGGCTCTCAAGAATTAAGAATGTTGAGTTGCTTGAATGGAGCTTGGGCAGGAAAAAGACCGTAACTCTCACATGTGAAGGTTACTGATACCCAGAAGGTAAAAGAAGTATTTAGCATGCTATAAAGAAGGGTAACCAGAGTAATGGAGCAAAACCAAGGGAGGACGTCCTGGATGTAATATTAGAAATGAACTTCCAAACAGGGAAGTGTCCATCCGAGTGTGAAATGGGTTTATCAGAAACAAGCTGCCGGCCAGTTCCACTGACATTGCAGAGAAGGTTTGAATAGAAAGCTTATGAACAGGAAGAAGAAAGAGGCAAATGGGGTGTGTGTTGAGAGTGGTGGAATATGAAGGGTGGTGTATTCGTCCAGGCTGAGGCTACTGGCCTGAGCAATGGTGGTGGAGTTTATTTTACAGAGCATCTTCTGAGCAGCAGGAGAGTCCTGGAAGCTGGTTTGACGCTAGCAAGACCAGTCCTGAATCAGAAACTGCTGGAGGCCTGGAAGCTCCCCTGCATTTATGTTCCTGAAGTTGGGTTTTATATCACCTTAGGACTATGGCTTCCCAAATTTGGCAGTCAGTGTCCGGGCAAAAGCTTCTTTATTACTGTGAGGTAATGTTTAATGGAGCCACAGCTAAGAATTACAGAGAAAATCCTAATAGGTGTATCTTTTTTTATTAAACATTTTTTTTGACTTTACAAATAAATTGCAGAATTCTCATGATTGTTGAAATATTTTCCATTAAAACTGGAGTTTATTAAAGGTGCCTGGAAGGATGCCCCCTGCTGCCTCCCTGAGTCATCACTTTAAATTTGTTCTTTCTTCAGAGGCAGATTTATTTCTGTAGCAGGGGTTCTCAGTGTTGTGCTTACAGTCCTGCAGTAAGTCTTCCTGGCTTCATGTCCTGACCTGCTTTTAAGGCAGTCCTCCACTGTGCTAGGCAGGCAAAGCGATACTTTTTTTTTCTTTTCTTTTTGAGACAGAGTCTTGCTCTGTCACCCAGGCTGGAGTGTAGTGGTGCAATCTCAGCTCACTGCTACTTCTGCCTTCCCTGGTCTCCTGAGTATCTGGGACTGTAGGTATGAACCACAATTCCTGGCTAATTTTTCTGTATTTTTAGTAGAGAGGGGGTTTCACCATGTTGGCCAGGCTGGTCTCAAACTCCTGACCTCAGGTGATCTGCCCACCTTGGCCTCCCATAGTACTGGGATTATAGGCATGAGCCACTGTTCTGAGCCCAAAGTGAAACTACTATAACAAGGTAAGGGCAACTTTTCCCAGAGTTAAAGAATGGTGCTCCATGGAATAGTGAGAGTCTAGGACCAAAGCACCTTTTCTCTTTAATTTCTCCAATTGCTTTAAAAATATTCTATGTAATAAGCATCTGAGTCCAAAGAGAGGCTGTTGCTTCCTCCAGGGTCTCTCTGAATGAGGTCAGTTTCTATGTTTTTACCCTTCCTTTTTCCACATCCCAACTATTTCTCCTCTTGTCATCCTCTTTTTCCTTCTTATTCCTCCTCTTTACTTTTTTTTTGCCTTTTTATTTTTTGCCAATATACATAAAAATTGCTTTTTTAAAAAGATCAAAGATGGGATTTTAATATTTTTTTTCTTAAGAAACAATATGAAGGGCTGGGTGCAGTGGCTCACGCCTGTAATCCCAGCATTTTGGGAGGCCAAGGCAGGCAAATCACCTGAGGTCAGGAGTTCAAGACCAGCCTGGCCAAATAGTGAAACCCCGTCTCTACTAAAAATATAAAAATTAGCTGGGCATGGTGGTGCATGCCTGTAGTCCCAGCTACTCAGAGGGTGAGGCAGGAGAATCGCTTGAACCTGGGAGGTGGAGGTTGCAGTGAGCCAAGATCACACAACTGTACTCCAGCTTGGGTGACAGAGAGAGACTTCATCTCAAAAAAAAAAAAAGAAAAAAGAAGTTAAACAATAAAACCACCCATACTACTTTAGTCTATACAAAGAAAAAAAAAAACCAAGGTAAGAAGCAAATAACTCCTGAAGTACAACTTTTATTTTTCTAATTGTGAAGTGACTCCAAGAGGATTCTGCTCCCACCAGCTGGGTGGCAGGCACCCTGTTGGTGGCGAATAAAGCAATAAAAAGCAACAATAACCTGGGTGGTCCCAGAGGGGCTGCTGCAGGGAGCCCACCGACTCAGCCTTCCCCATGACTGCAGCTGCCCACTTGCTCAAAGTGGGACTTCAGGACAACAGAAGAAGATCTCAGGCGAGGAGAAACAGTCCAGCCAGGAGCTCCTCTAGGAGAATCTTGTAGCCTACATGCTGATGAGATAGGCCTGTCGCCAAAGGTCACCTCCCCACTCCCTTAGCCAGAAATGAGGCCTGAAATCCTGCTATTAGAGTTGCATGCACACAGGAGCTTCCTCTGGGAGTTCTGTCAACCACTGGTCTGGGAGAAGAGACGGCACAGATGGCCTCCCCAGTCTTTCCAGGGCAGAGTGCTGGGGGTGGAAAGGAAAGGAAGTGCTGAGTAGTTCAGGAGATGGGGTGGGCATGGGGTTGGGGGCAGTCCAGGGTCACTACGGCCCCAATCTGGCCTGGTGAGAGCCAGAGTAACAGGGAAAGAAAATCTAAAGTAGTCTAGACTCAGGAAAGAGAAAAAAAAACCTCTGCGTGTCTTTTTTTCTTTTCTTCTTTTTCTGCCACATATAATGTCGTGCTCTCTCTGGACTGTTTCCATTAGTGGAGGGGCCCAGGGACCTGATAACAGGTGTGTGTGTTAAATAAGCAACTCAGCCAATGAATGAATGAATGAATCTGCCTCTCCTACCTCTCTGGATGATTTTGAAGTTTAGGTGAAACTGTATGTATAAAACCTCTTGTGAACTGGGAGATACTTTGCAAACCCAAAGTTATTCATAGTAATAATTTTATAAAATTATAATTAATGATAGTGCTATTCGAAAGATCAATCTAACACACGTTTTTTTCTATGAAGAAACCATTGGATTCTTTCCTTGGCATGAAGGCCCCACTTCCCCCAAGACAGGCCCTCTACAGAGTTATTGCATCATAGACCTGACCCAGCGTGACGGACAGGTGGTTCTGAGTTACCAACGGCCATCCATCTTTCGCAAGGGTGCCCTCCCAATTTCCTTGTTCTGCCCATAAGAATTTTCAGTAGAACCTTGGATTAGGTGTGCCAGACATGTTCTACCCTTGATTGTGAAGATTATACACACTCTCACCTTCTGAGATAAATGTTATTAAATTGGATAAACAGCCTTTGTGTAGTTTTGCTTTTCTGTTTTATGTCAAGGTACTGCTGACATGGCTCACAAGGCAACCTGTGAATAGATTTTTATTTGTGTATACATCGGTGTGAAAGACTTCATCTTGGCACATACTAATCTCTCAGACAGTGGTATGAATAAATGAAGAAATGCATTGACAAACTAATATACAGGGTGATTCCAGAAAGGCACACCTCCTGGGATAAATCTGATGACAGTGGTGAGTTTGCTCTAAGTCTACTAAGGTCTTACACTTAGCAGAGATCCAAACACCCAATGCTGAAGACAGTTTTTTTTTTTTTTTTGCTTTAGAAGGCTTTGTGTGCAGGAGATGGCAAACTACATCTTAAAAACTGAGAGTACGGTTAAAGCATGCCAAGATCTATGGTGCTCCAGGCAGTGTGCTTCATGCTTAGAGAGACAGGGTGAGCTGAGTTGGCTGTGGCATCTGTCCCAGAGAAGTCATACTCCAATCAGGAAGGCAGGAATGTGGACCAGACCTACAGCCTCTGGGGAAGGGTGTCCATAAGCTGTGAGGTGGTAGCCACTGACTCTAATGGCAGAGAAGACATGGTAAGAAGGCAAGGACATCTGCAGTCCTTCTCTAACTCTTGACTTACTGTTATCTGTGGCGGGTTAACCACCCCTCTGTTAACATCTGTCTCTCTAACGAGGATATTAAGAGTAGTTGCCTCAGAAGGTTGAGCAAATTTGCTAATTTCCACAATGTGTTCTTGTCCCTTGGGATCCATGGGGAATTGGTTCTGAGATCGCCTATGAATATCAAACTCAAAGAATGCTCAAGTCTCTGATATAAAATGGCACAATATTTGCCTGCAACCTATGCAGATCCTCCCGTGTACTTTAAATCATCTCTAGATTAATTGTAATATCTAATACAGCATAGTAACATGTAGTTATAATATTTTATTGACTTTTTGATTGTTTTATTTTTTTAAATATTTCAATACATAGTGGGTTAAATCCGATAATGTGGAATCCACAGATATAGAAGGCCAAGATAGCTCAGTGAGTGGCAGTTCCTGCCTTGCCCAATCCCTGTACCAGTCTGTGCCAACCTTGGAACTGTAGCTGAGTCCCAAGCGATGGAGTTGGTTCACACCATTCATCCCACCACTGCAGTCAGATTCAGTAGATGCTCACCCAGCATCAGCTCTGAAACAAACATCATTCTGGGCAGGGGCTAAGGTGAGAAGCATAGACCTTGGCCCTGCCCTCTCCACCTCGAGAGCCCAACAGAGCCAGTCTCCACACTTGGGACTCTACTACCTGAGGGTAGCCTGAGCCTGTGTGTTGCTCAGTGACAAGGTCCATCCTCCCAGTGCCAGGGAAAAGGATGTGCCCCTCAAACCACAAAGTAATACTTGGACTCCTTTTAGCTGGGGTGGTGGCAGCTGGAGAGAGCCCCCCTTGCTCATCTGCACCAGCTTCCCAGTCCCTGCAACCAGCAGTGGCCATCCTCTGGCCACTCCCATGAAAGCATATAAAAGGGTTGAGGAAGCCACAACCCCAGAATTGAGGTGAGCTGGAGTCTGAGGACATAGGTTGCTTTTCACTTATCTCTAGCAAGAACCGTGTTATAGATCATTGGTACAACGACGATTTTATGCTTCGGATTGAACACTACTGAAAAATGGCAATGGTTTCTCAGTTACTTCTTGAGAAATAAATTGTGGGCAAATAACATCTGCTTAAAGCTTGGAAACCCAGTTTCCTTTGGTTTGTGTTTTTAAATGCTTTGACGATGTGGTTTGCTTTTTTACTCCAAGAAAAAAAAAACAAGTAAATAAAGGCTGACAACTAGGTGAGATCCACAGCCAAGCTCTTCTAACAGCCTGAAATCACCCTGGACACCCAGGTTGGTGACAAAGGGCAGAGATTCTAACAGAAATAGGATCTGCTCCAAATGCTCCATCCCCAAGATTCTGATGAAGAAAATATGTATTTCATGTCAGGTCAAATGTTGCCATCCTTCTGAGGGAAAATGTAAATGAGGATGCCCTTAGGGAATATCTACGTTGTCACTAAACTGAGACGTTTGCCTTTGCTTGTGCCAAGTGAAGATTGCTGCTGCTGTTGTTCTCTCGAAGTGATTAGGGCTCATTCCCTAGCAACAGGCAGCAGCAGAAAGGAAGCTTTGCAGGCAGAGACACCAAATAAACGCAGTGGGAACAGTATCAACAACAAACCCAGTGAGAAGGGAGGGGCATGTGGGGCATACCACATTGCCTCCCTGGCTTCTCGTCTGCACCTGGGGGCAGAGGCAGGTGGGAAGGAGACCTTGACAATGTGGGAAGTCCCTTTGATTTGCTGAAATGGAGGATTTCACATTTTATTGTGCAGGCTAGCATTGCCATTCTGGATTAGTTCCATCAGAAGTGCTTTTTGATTTACTATAACTTTTTCTTTATTTGTCCACCTCGAAACTGATCCATAACACCAATTTGCTGATTAGCTGTCCCTGGGACTTCAGTGTGCTGGCTCAGAACTTCAGTCTAGTGTTCAAAGGAGCTGGCAGAAAGGGGTGTCTCAGCGTGGAGGACCTAGAGGCAGAGCACCCTGGTGCTTTGGGGGAGAGTGAAACCCCTTCGTTCCACTCCTCCTTGCAGATCAGCTTTCCTGGTATTCATGCCCTGGTTTTGATAACATCTCAAATGAAGTCCACTGCTCAGGCAAGTGGAAGAGACCTCTTAATAAATGAAGTCTGTTTGCCTTTGAATTTGTAAAATAATCAAAGTTGCTCCTTCCTGGTAAGAAGACAGGTGCAGAACAGGTAATAGGCCACAGTCATCGTGTCCCCTGCTTGCTCCCTGGGCCGCTGGCCTTCTCCCTTTTCTAGCTGCTGTCAGGACCCTGGTAAGGGATTTCGCCTGGCCTGGGTCTCCTGGGCTTGAATGGCAACCCTGTATGGACAGATTTCATGCCACAGTTCTGTTTCAAACAAGATGGTTAATAAGGAAATAATTGGGTCTGGGAAGAAGGCCTTTTTAAAGCAAACTATGGAAAATAATTGATGAACAGTGTAGTTTTATAAAACTCTTTTTTTCCATTACACTTTAAAAACTGTGTTGCTAACTGCACATAACACTGCATTCATATCCTGGGACTGGTACCCCTTGACCTCTGCCGTATGAGTTAAGGTAGAAGAAGGTTCATAAGGAATAAAGTTTCAAAGTTGAAAGAACCTTTTTTTTTCCTGGAACTTACAGTGACCATTTCCCTTTCTGTTTGAGAGTTCTGTGCAGTCCTATTTATGAGGTTCTGTGATTCAGGAGTGTTATTGGCTACAGAGTGCCAGTTTCACTTGGGTCTGTTCTGGTTTGTCTTAATTTCTCTTTTAATAACTAAACATTCACCAGACATTATTATTGTAACAATTAGATGGTAGTGATTCATGTCTCCATCTCTTGATAAAATACAAAGCATTAAATCTTGATCACTAAACACACTGACAATACTACTGAACCATGTTCCTGGTTGAAGATACCTGAAGGATGGTGTTTATCTGGGGTCTTTTGCTGCTGCTTTGACTTTTACCACGATAGCTTTCAATGAGGTAGAACGTTTGCTGTCACTCTGGGTTTTCCTTGGTGTCAACAATTTTTAAGTGTTAACTGAAGGAAATCCCATCTTGTCAGAATGTTCTTTTCAATACAAGTTGTAGTGAAGTAATGGGCTAGAAAGATGTGGATCCTTCTTGATTTTAGGAAGCACCTGCATATCGGAAATTCTTTCTGCTGGTGTTCTGTTCACTTTGGAATTTTTGCCTCTGTCACCATCCTTGGGACTAAGTGCAAAAATAGGCTTATGTTCCACGTGTCACCTGCAGCTCCACTTTCTTTTTAATAGATCACAGCTAAGGAGGTGAGAGGACATGGGAAGGATTGGTATGACGTAAATAAGAGTTAAATCTTTTAGGCCGGGGGTGGTGACTCATGCCTGTTATCCCAGCACTTTGGGAGGCTGAGACGGGTGAATCACCTGAGGTCAGGAGTTCGGGAACAGCCTAACCAACATGGTGAAAACCCATTTCTACTAAAAAATACAAAAATTAGCTGGACCTGGTGGTGGACTCCTATAATCCCAGCTACTCGGGAAGCCGAGACAGGAGAATTGTTTGAACTCAGTAGGTGGAGGTTGTGGTGAGCCGAGATTGCGCCATTGCTCTCCAAACTGGGCAATAGAGTAAGACTTCATCTTAGAGAAAAAAAAAAAAGAGTTAAATCTTTTCAGATTTCTAGGCTGAAAATCAACAGAACAAAATCTCCTTGCAGAAGTGGTTATATCTCAACTAAGTATAGACTGGAGATGAATCTGACAACCTGTGACATCTTTAAATGTCAAACCCACCGCACATCACAGATGACATCGTACCTGATGATCAAACTCCCTTTAAAATATACTTCATGTAAATACATTTTTGCGAAACCACAAGCTGTTTCTCTCAGTTTTGTTTTCAGCTGGCTTTGATAAGGAGATTGGTTGGCAGCCTACAGCTAATTAAGCAGCTTTCAAGCCAACATCAATGAAAGGTTTTAGGTGACTCTCAGAAATATACTCCACCTCTTCATGGTCCTAGGGTATCCACCATGCCTTTTAGTTGTACTAACAGACCCTGTCAGAAGAGAATGATTTTGCACTAATCTGAGTTTAAGACCAAAATCATCCTGTTTTTATGTTGTAGATCCAGTATCTACAACATGTCAACTCGCAATAGCATCAGCACAGGGGGCTGGATTCATGTTCTAAGAAATGCAATTCACCTTTCCAAGCTCACTTATATATATATATTTATATCTAATGTATTGTAAATTTCTTAAACTTGTTACACATTTAATTTTAGAACTAGAAATCTATTTTATCTATTTATTTGTTTTGTGGAAAACAGAAAATGAGGTGCAAGAGACCCTCTTTTCTGGGGCAAGAATTCTGAGTTTCTGGATTTCTTTCCTTCTGCTGATTTCTTTTCTGTCTGCTGATTTCCACCCCCCCCCCCCCCAGCTGCAGTTATTTATAGATTTTGGTAAATTATTCATTGCTTTAAAAAGAGAAAAAACTTGATTTTCTAACTCCACAGTTGAGCTAGCCCTAACCTCTAAAGCCAGATTGCTTTAACAAAATTGTCATCATTTTTTACATGACAGATTGGCTTCAAATAACATGGTAAATGGGAGGAAAACTCTATTTTGCAGACACTTAGGAATGCCTCTAAACATAACAGAATTTTAAAAACATCTTGGTGTTTTAACAAATGCATATTGTGAAAAAGAGGAAGAATAAATTAGCTAGATTGCCTGTGAAGTAATTGTGCTAAAAACATTTATTTCTAATACATGAGAGTTCACATTTTGATTCATATATTTGCAAAAGAAAAGTGGGAATTTTTTGCTTAATGCTTTGACTATTTAAGGAAAGCTTGTGTGCACTGCCACTCTGCTTTTAAGAAATTCCAGAGTTACAGACACACTTGAGGGTGAACTTGAATTTGTTCCGTGGGCACGGCCTTTTCTGTTGTGGTAAAACAAAGTTAAAATGACAACGGTTCTGAAGAAAGTGCTTCAAGACCATGTCCTGTTTCACTCTTTCCAGATGACTAAAATCACCCTCGCTTCCCAAGTCTTACATCGGGGGAAGAGGATATGTGTGGTTTAAAAGAGTGGCAAGTACTAGGTAAGGTCAGGCTTTTTCTGAATGTGAACAGTCAGTCCTGCTGCATGAAGATAGGGGCAGGTATTGTAGAGTGAAATTCTCATACAGAAAATGTCTGAAAGTAACAAATTAGGTGATTACCACAGCCTCCTTTATTTACTGTAATCTCTAATCGCATGTGTTTTTCTCAAGGCTGTTTTGTCTGTTTTTAAATACTGTTGTCTGACATAAGTCAGGCAACTTGCTTTAAAATACCAGAAGAGTCCTATACTATTGAAAAAAATTGAAATATAAAAAAATGAAGTATGAATTCTGAGTCACATGATTTAGATATGGTGTTAAACAACATAACACATGATCTAGAATGGAAGATGTTATTACCTTGATGCTGTCATCAGTCAACTTGACCAGAAGCAATGCCCACCTTTCACTGAGAATCTTTTAAACTGACCGCAAATGTCCCTATTCTTCTCAATGATTTAAAATGTCTTGTGCTCATTTTTCTATCAGCCAATATGTATTTTTCAGGGTTCTTCCTGAGTTTCGTTACTTGCTTTTAGTTCTCTTTACTGTTTATTTGCTGGTTTATGTTTTATGAAGAAATCTACTTTCAGAAGAAATGATGACTTATTTTCTGTGGGTGTTTCCTTTCTTTACTACTTTAAGAATTTTCAAGTATAAATAAATTGTGAGAATACATATTTATATAAGGAGAGTGGGGAAGAGTTAACTAATTTTTCAGTTGAAATGAGAGAAATACTGGGCTGACTCTACTGGTGTTTTTCAAAGTGTTCCTCAATTTAACAAAGCAAAGCACTGAGTAGTATTTCTTTCTAATATAGATGTTTACAAACATCTTCTAAATGTAAATAGCAAGGACTAATGCTCAAAGTATTGTCTGAAAAATCTAGAAATATCTGCATGCTGCTATGAACAGTTCTGTCTCTTTATGGAGAGTTGTTTGGGCTTTTTAGAAACTCATTAATTTGATTGTAAGCACCTCAGTGTTATCAGGAAAAGAAGCTTTAGAAAATGGTTTCAGAATGTGTCATTTTCTCCTTGTTTTAATCTGAGACAGTGTGTGGGCATGCTGGTATTTTAAAAGGCTAAAAATGTTGTACTTATTGCTGTGTCTTCAAATATGAGGGAAGATTACAAACAGAAGTTTTCTTCAGTCCTCTGTCTGAAATTCTGCTTTTCTTCTGAGTAGTAATTCTTGAATTTTTACGAAGGAATCTTTCATTCCTTTTTCTTCATTTTTGATTTGTTGTTGTAATTAAGCAAAACAAATTTTTAAAAAGCCAAGTCAATTTTTTACCATTTTGATTTTAATATTTGATGCTTTATAAAATAAAACACTGTGTTTCAATTTTAACTACTTCATTTTTTTTCTGAAATGTTTTGCGGTATTAGACTGTCATTTGGTTTCAATATTAATATATAATATGAACTACGTGGGTGTCACTTATTTTCAGCAGTAAATAACTGCTTAACCGATTACTTCACTTTAACATAGTTCTATTGTCTTCTTGAGCCTTGGGATCTGCATCTTCAAACAATATTTGGTGTGTGTTTTTGCAAAATAGCATTTACATATTGTGTCATTAAAAACAGGTTTCATGGTGTCATGGTGGTCGGAATCAGGGAATGTCGTGTAGTTGGTTTCAAAATCCATCAGTACGTTAATCATTAATTATTCTTTTTCCAGGAAAAACCTGATGAGGTTGTATCAGAATTTGAATTTACTAGAATTGTTTTTTTTTTTTTTTTTGCATTTAAAAAAATTGTTGCATTTTAACCTTAAAGGGGGTTAATTTGGTAAGAAGAGGTACCTTTTCTGTTTGTATTGTGGCTTGTTCATTTTCTCATAAACTGTATTTGGTAGCTAAAATGTTGAAAGCAGTTTGGGAACAAAATGTCTGCTCAAACCATGACAAAATTGGCCACAATTTGCCGATTGGGCTGATAACAAAAGCCAGCAACACAAAATAGGTAGAAAAACAGTTTGTTCGGTGATGTGAGACCACTGAAGCTCTTTTTTGCATGTTTTTTTTTTTCATTCTGATGCTTATGTTGTGATGGAAATACATGAAGTTTCTGCTCACCCATAGTTTCTGATTAACCATTTCATCTTTGGATTTCTTTTAAAACTTCAGAAAATAAGCTGCTCACTGGGCATCTGAGACAAATTTGAAATAAGAGCCAGCTCTGCACCTAAACCTTGTGTTCTCTCTCCACTCCACTTGGTTGTAAATGTCCCAAAGCTCAGATTTTGATCTTTTAAAGCAGCATTTAAATTCCACCCCTCCACCACCCGAATCTTCAGCATTGAATTGTATGGCTGTTACTACACTTTTGCTAGTGTGAAACAAAAATTCTAGTTTGCAGTTTAAAAGAAAAGTTCTCTACCGGGGCATATATAGTGGAACAAAAATTTTAGCAGCTGAAAGTAGATATTGACTCTCATATTATCTTCGCAGACTGTAAGCAACTATTAATGTTTTACATGAGACAATACAATTTTTTTTCATACCATAGAACGAGATCACAGCCTTGTCTCCCTTGCCTCTGCTGCGGTAACTTCTCATACCTTGTGTTGTCTCTCTGTGTGTGATGGTCTTATTTTTTTGGTCTTAAAAATCAGATACTCCAGGACAATAATTAGGATGAGGTTTATGTTTCTACTTATCTAATCTTTGTTTTCACAAATAAATACAAATAACTCAAACTGAAACTTGATGGCTTTGGCGATAATATAATAGCAGCCACGGGGAAATTTTCTTCATTCTAATGTTCTTTCACAACCCACATTCAGTTTCGGTAGGAAAATTATTAACCTTTTCAACAGCATGCTAAAATATGACTCCTGAGTATGATTTGCAGGTTTTGGTTCTATTTTGAGAGTTTGGTGTACAGTTTTTCTCTTTTTTCTCTTCCTTTCGTCCGTTCGTTCTCTCCTACAATTGCTTTCTTTGACAGCAGTCGCAGTGACTTCAAATCCTTCAGCTGATATCTTTTCAGTGTGCACATTATACAGTGTTTGCATTTATTTTTTATTATGAGAAGGGAGAATTCCTATTTCCCACTCTCTGACTGATTGGTTCTAGGAAAGAGGACATGTTCTTCATTCTCACTGTTTCTCTCCACTCTAATCCTCATGTGGAGGTTGTGAGTCCTCCACCCCCATTAAAAAAATCCAGTTGAGCCACATTTCCCTGAGGGCATATGACTCCATGTCAGGCATCAGATCTGACTTCTGCCTGCCTCCAGTGGCCTCCTGTTGGTGTCTGTCACAGCAGAGCAAGTTTGCCTGTTTGGGCTTGCTGTCCTAAAGCTCTGTACAGCCTCAGGCTTCCATGGAAGGCCTGTGTGGCATTGTCTCCAGAGCTGACTGCTGCTGGGGCTGCAGGTCTGGAAGGGCTAGGGGAGGGAAGTGGTCATGATCTTGTAACTCTTGCTTCTTCACCTGAAACACACACAAGGGCAGGAGCTGGGGCCAGAGAGGCAGCTGAGTGGGAAGATCTGGAATGACAGTTTCTGTTTTAGGCATCCCCTTCTCCAAGTCTGGCTGGAACAGCCACACCTGCAGGGAGGGCCCTGACTGGGGTCGTGGTCTTGCCCTGCATCTGGCAAACCTGTGCCTCATATACTCATAGTCACCTTTTTTTATCCCCGTTGATTCTATGTCCCCACCCTCCCACAGTGCCCTACCCTACCTGTTTCCACCATCCCTGCAAAGTTGAATACAGAAACTGAGAAACATATTTTATCTGTAACAAATGTGGACATTTCCAGTATCGTAGCCTGGGTTTTTCTTCTTCTTCTTCTTCTTCTTCTGCTTCTCATACTTCCTGTATGAGGTTAGTTTTTAAAAATGATAAACAAACTTTTTTCAACTTTTTTGGGATGTCTGGTTGTCTAATGCCTCCTACCTGTGCTGCTGTGAGCCTTCTGCTGGTGCTCTCTACCTGGGGACAGATGTCGATGTGAGCAGAGCCTGAAAGTGGGAGTGAGGGATGTGTTGTTTTGCACCCACCTCTCCTCCCCAGGGTTGCAGCGAGGAGGGTTGAGCTGGTGAAAACATTTCTATTCTCCTCTTTGAGAGAGATGCCGGTAGAAATCATGGCCCAAGTGTTCCGTGCAGGTAAAGTGAGCTGAAGGGTGGAAGGCAAGGGGGATAGGAGCAGGGTAGAGCGTGGCTATAAAAGACATTTGATGTCCAGGGAGAGATCACTGGTGCAGACTGACTACCCCACAGTGCTCAGTCCCACACTGTGAAGATGAGCAACATCTGGAAAAGGAGATTAAGAGATGAAGCATGCTGACATTTCTCCCCAGGTCACCCCAAGAATGTGTTGAAAATCCCAGACTGCTTGCCCTTTCTTTCCCCAGTGAGGATCTCAGGAGGCAGCGTCCGGCGAGTGGCTTGGGTACAGTTGACTAAGTGCGAACATCAGTAGCCAGCTGCATGGCCAACCTGCAGTCACCCGTGGCCCTGCATTAAAGAGTCACTAGGAGCAGATATCGCTTGCCACCAGCTGTTGTTGCCTGCATCTGAATCACCTGGGGAGGCTGTGAAACACACATCCCTAGGCCCCAGCCCCAGCGTTTCCCACTTAGAATATCTGGGGTGAGGTTGGAGAATTTGCATTTCTAACAATTCTCAAGTAATGAGATGCTGCCAGTGCTGAGACTCCCATTGAGAACCACCACCTAGAGCCAGGGTGGTGGAAATGCCTAAAACCATGTCTACTGGATTCTGCAGGTTGCCTCCATGATTTTACTAATGTCACCTTGTGTGCTCTACCACCAACTTAGAGTCCACACCAGCCTTTCAGAAGGCCCTTTGCATTTCCCAGTAACCGCACAGGAAGGTTACCTGTCATCTTGGCCTTTTGCCATGTCCATCAGAATACAAAGGGGCTAAAATGTTTTTGAGGTTTGATTCTTACAAAATGGGCTTTATTTTACAGATAGTGAAAGGGTCAAGGTGTGGTATACAGTGTGACTAGACTAAGAAACAATATATCAAGGGCTAACCCTTGGGTTGCTGCCCCTTGACTATTTCCACCTTTGCTATAAACTGAGGGAGCTGTCAGAGGTTATTCCTTAGATAGAACACTCTTGACATAAGTGATGCCATCTTAGAAAAAGACTTTATCTTACGTGTCAAAAGGCATCATGCCAGCAGTGGCTCATACCTTTAATACCAGCACTTTGTGAGGCCGAGGTGGATGGATCACCTGAGGTCGGGAGTTCGAGACCAGGCTGACCAATGTGGAGAAACCTTGTCTTAATACAAAAAATTAGCTGGGCATGGTGGCACATGCCTGTAATCCCAGCTACTCGGGAGGCTGAGGCTGGAGAATCGCTTGAACCTGGGAGGTGGAGGTTGTGGTGAGCTGAGATTGTGCCATTGCACTCCAGCCTGGACAAAAAGAGCAAAATACTGTCTCAAAAAAAAAAAAAAAAAAAAAGATATCATGCCAACGGGGACCAGATGGCCACCTAATCAATAATGACCACACCTAACCAGATAGGGACATCACCAGTCCTCTTTTATATCAGTCCTTGCCAGAGGACTCAGGGCTATAAGAAGAGCAGGACTTCTCCAGCTTGAGATGGTGGTAACAGAGCCTTGCTCTGCTGTTGCTCGTGATCAGCACCCGGCATCTGCTGCCAAAGATTCTGCCCACATCAAAGACTCTTTCTTGACGTCTGTCCGGAACAGGCCAGGACACTGTCGTCCACGTTGCTCTCGTTGGATTGGCTCATTAACCTTTTCTTCTATTCCCTTCTTCCTCTTTTTTCTTCCAAAGCCACATTTGTGCTTTTTTAAATCCCCTTTTAACTCAATGTTAAATGTTACTGTTTGATGTGGAATGTTTAATATAGCATTTATATATTGATTAAGTACACTGCTATTATGGGTTGCAATATTGAGTGACTTGCAGAGTGGCTTGAGCCTGAGTGCTCACAGCTCTGACTATGGATTGAACAGGACATACTAAGGAGAATCACCTCCTTGAAAATTCCATGTAGCTTGTGTCTTTTGGGATTGAAATAGCATCAGTAAAAGTCTGACCCTGTGGAAAGTCACAAACCTGTGTGGACCTGGCTATGTCTGATGAACTACCCAAAGGTGACTGCGCCTGAAAGAGCTCAGGGGGTCAGATGTTTGAAAGGGCTCTGAGTGTCCTGATGGACAGTAGAGCTTCACCGTCAGTTTGCTACGTGGAAGGCTGCGTGCCTCGATTTCCCTGTTAGTTATTGAACTCCCTTGAGCTCATGTCCTTCCTGGGTGAGAGAGATGATCCCAATAGCCCCAACCTGAGAGAACTGGGGTGATGTTTAAAGGAAAGCTTGCCTGCGGAGCAGCAGCTGGCCTGTGGTACATGCTCAGTAAATGGTGGCCAGGAGGAGCCAGTGTGTGTCCTGACATGCTCTGCTGATGGGGGTATTGAATAGACCCCACTCAAAGATAAAGAATCTCTCTGACCATGTATAGGTCTGTAATGATGCATGGAGCACTTTGCAGAAACTGCTTCTCAGTGGAGGCCCCTTTGAAAAGGTGCTAAGTTCTCTAGAGATACATGGTTGGAGCTCTCAGTGTGGGAGCCTTCAGCAGAGACAAGGGCAGGGGGACTCAAGTGCTGCTGCCCGGCTCCCCTGACCTGACAGCTGTAGCAGCACACGAGTCTGGTTTATACAAAGAACCCATCTTACGTTGCCCTAAAATAAGTCTGTAATAAGCAATATACTTTTTCTGAGTTTGTGGTCTAGGTTTTAATATTCTGAAAAATAAAAACAGTGGACTACTGAGAGTGAACAGTTTGGTGATTACTGAGCAGGCTCCATCCTCCTTGGCAATTCTTTTGAAATCTCAAAAAGCTGTCTTCCTATCTGTTAGAATCTGATGTGAGTCAACATGGACAGGGTGTGAGTTCCTCACTTGTCCCTTTTCTGTGTTGATGAAGACCTTGGTGCTGCCAATGGGGCACAGCAAACTCAAGTGTGTCTTTGTATGTGGCTGGCTGGAAGCTCTGGCTTGGGCTCTCAGCAGTGAGGTACTGGCAGTTCCTTGGATATCACAGCAAATCGAAGCTTGTGGTCTTCACTTCCTCCTGCCTTGGGACTTACTACCCAGAAAGTGGAGGCTTGGATGAATTGACTTCAGAAGCAAAACAGCCTGCCTTGGGGGTAGGGCTGGGGGTGGGCATCTGTGTCACTGTTTCTCTCCCCTTGTCAGTTTACCATGCCGCAGGCTTTCCTCTGATTGTCGTCCAGAACTGAAAGAGCAGGATTTGGGAGGTAGCTCTCGAAGGTTGCCTGGGTTGCATTTTGGGCTCCCGCTGAGGGCTTCTATTCACCATGGTACATGTGACCCTGAGGCCATCTCTCAGATCTGGGGAGAAGTGAGGTTGAGACCTACCTGGGGCCTCCTCAATATTAGACACTTGCAGAAACAGCAGATCAGCCAGACCAAGAGTAAGGTTGGCCCTGTCTGTGATGAGAAGCTTCTTCACGGCTCTCCCAACACTGGGGAGGCACTGGTGGTCTCTGCCCACTCCCAGTGTACACTGGCATCTAGGAAGCCATGTGTGTGAGCGGCTCGGAATTAGGAGAAAAACTTCTAGTTTTTAGATGAAGTGCCATGTGTTTCTTCAGTGATAACTAGAGAGACAGGCCAACATGGAGTTGATTCACCCATGCAAAACCTCCCAGACAAGCCAACTTAGGCCTTGCAATGGAGAGCTGGAATTCAGAGTCTTCTCAGTTTTGGATGGAAGCCCATAAAGACTAGGTAGGAGAGACCCAGGTCCCTGTCCCAGCTGTGTCCCTTCCAGAGTGACCTTGGGAAGGTTATCAACTTCCTTTTTCTGTGAGCCTTGCTTTCTTCACCTGTAAAGTGAAGGGTTTGTTGGATGATCCTTAAGGGCTGGCCACGTCTCACTCTGTGACTTTGGCCCAAAGGTCCTCATGGTTGGGTGTTCCATACTGTAGCCCTCCTGGGCTATTACATTTTGGTTTTTCATCACCCTTAGAAGTGGGGGTAACTGGTGAGGGGCACGGGTTGGTAAACCACCTCTCTATTTCAGTGATGAAACTAAAGAAACCAGGTTTCCCCTTCCACCCATGCTGGCCACTGATGCATTACTTAGTTCCTGTTTCTCTTTGCCCACCCAGGAAGGCACTGCGTATGAAATCCTGGGCCCAGATACCACATTAGAAAATGCTAGCTCATAGGACTCAAAACGGGAAGCTGGTTTTCCCAACAGATTCATCTGGGCAATGCTCCTCCCAGAATGTGTAAGGATCACAAGGCCACATTCATCAAGGCTCAGGAAGCTTGGGTTTTTCACTATCACTAGCCAATGAAGCCTTTAAGGAAAATACAAATAAGACTGTAGGAATTTGTATGGATCCATCAACTCACTTGTACAAGACATTGGGAAGGATACTGGGGGTGGCGGTGGGGAACAATACAGAGTTTCAAAAGATAAATAAAGACTGTCACAATTGTCACATGTCCTGGCAGCCAGGGCTACGGGCTCAGAAGAAGCTTTGCTCCCTGACCTGCAGTGCTGCAAGACAGCCTAGGAGGAGGAGAGCTCCACCAGGCCCTGCAAGCTGGGCAGCCTGCCCTCAGCCACACTTCCTAACACCACTCAGCAGAACCCTGCCGGCAAAGGCCAGTGTGAAAAAAAAATGTTCTGCCCTATGTATGGGAAGCATACAATAATTTAAACAGCTTTCTTATTTTTTAACTTCTCTGGGTACATTTTGAATGAATCTCAAGAGGAAAGATGAAGCTTTTCCAAAATTATATCCCCTCATCTCATTTTACAGAAAAATTTGTGCCTAATATTAACCAAAGGAAATGGGGAGTGGGTTTTCATGGTGAACAGAGGGTTGCATCTTGGACGGGTTGTATGTGGAAGGGAGAGCAGGGTTCTTGACGCTTTGCATGGTCATGAGTAGCACCATCCCTTCTTCATCCATAGTGAATATGGCTGGGAACAGTGGGCCATCTTGGATTTGACGTCTCTCTCATGGGAGTGCTGTCCCTGGCTCTCTCCTGGAAAAACTGCTTTCTCCCCTGAGTGTGTCTGAGCAGCAGATTTAAGCATGAAGGTGGTTTTGTGGGGTTACAGTATGGACTTTGGGAAGATGGCACCATCTTTATTTCTGATTCTACCATCCCTCTGTCTGTCTTTGGAAGTATCCCTTCACTGGTTTGGTACACTGAGAATGATTTTCTGCAAACAATGGGCCAGACCATGCTGATCTTGGGCAGCAGAGCAGTTATTAACAGAATAACAGTCTTTCTGGAGCTGCTGTCAGCCCTGTGCTGTCCTCAGGGCCTCTGCTTGGTCAGGGGCCCCACTTCTCATCTGCCCTTCCCTCTACCTCACCGAGGCTGCTTGGCCCAGACTTATCATGATTATTCAATGTACTGGGGAGGCCATGTCTCCTGGGGAGGCTCAGGACCTCATTGGGTTGGAATTCCATGGAGATCTCTCATTGGGTCTCTTTGGGCCCTTGGAGAGGGGAGCTCAGGGCACTACCTGGGCAAATACCTGTGCCATCCTATAAGTCAGTGTGTGACTCTCCATCCAAGTCAACAGAGACCCATAGAGGAAGCGCCTCAGGGCCCATCAGGAGTCAGACTCCGACCAGGAAGTCAGAACCGAGTCAACTTTTCAATAAACACACAGGATGTGTTTTCAGTCTCTTCTGAATTCTGTTTATGTGGACATCCCATGTCCCACACCACCAATTCTGCCAGCAATGTTTGTCGCTTGTCAATATTTTGAACAGATGCTGATAAATCTGATTTTCTGGCTTATTGTGGCATTCATGATATGTCTTTCCCTTTTCAGTTTCCATGTACTAGAGTGACTGTCAGTGTGGTTGGCAGTGACCTGTGTTTTTCATGCATGTTTTTGTTTCAGAATAACTGGGAGATGAAACAGGAAGCTCTATGACACACTTGATCGAAAATGACACAGACACCGAAAATCAGGACTCAGCCCCCTCCAACACCTCTACCTGTTGCCCGCCGATCACAGCCAGAATGCAGCTGAAAGGTTTTCCCTGGGGCCTGGTTCCGGCCACCCGCTGTGGACTCTGAGGCCTCTGCATTTGCGGGTGGTCTGCCTGTAATATTTGGTCTAGTCTGGTCGGTTTCCCATGTGTCTGGACAGTCTCTATGTGTCTTAATCCTTTGTCCTTCATTAAAAGCAAAACTAAAGAAAACAGACTTGTTTGCTTATTAGCTATCTTTAAACACTGATTGAAAGGATAGCGAATAGTGTTTGAGGGAACCCTGGCATGACCACACGGATCATCTGACATCTTTAAATGTGTGTTGGGCTTGACTCTCTCATAACTCAGTCATGCTTGCCTTGCTGCTGCTTATACCTTTCCAGATTGCTGTAGAGTCATGTGGGCAGATTGACATTTGAGAGAAATGTCGAGCTTCATCTGGAAGCCTCTTTCCACACCCATCCTTATCGTGGCCTGTAAACTATGACTCCAAGATCTCCATTAACCTTGGGCTTTCCACAGGAGACATCTGCCAGCTCTGCTGCCTCCTTCCCCTCACACATCTGTTACTGCTTGACTTATTCATTCCATAAAAATTTCTTGGGGGTCTGCTGTGTGCTAGGTTCTGGAGACAAAACAGTGGGTGGGACCAACTCAGCCCAGGTCCCCAAGGGAGCGCTGCACAGTTCCTTGTGGTAGAAGGCTCTGTCCCATTTCACTTAGATGCCCCAGTTTTCTAAATGCATTCTTGCACTCTGACTCTCTGGGACTGGCACCTGTATGGGCTATACAATGGCTAAATGTCAAAGAATTCCTTCTGTGGAATCCCACTGTCTCCCCCAACCTCAAGCAGGACAATTTGACCCCCTCCTGAGGACATGGCCAGAGAGACCATTGGGAGGAGCCTTCCAGAACTTTCTGGCAGTCTTCACTTTCAAGCTTAGCAACATCCAAGAATAATTTTAAGTGACCATGTTTACTGCTTTGTACTTGTTGGAATTAGTTTACCAATAGACCATGATGATAATCACAAGCCCGCTATGTGCATGGCACAGTGTTCATTGCAATGCATATCCAGGTCTCAGCCCAAATATGCCCTACTCAGGGAGAACTCCCTGAGCACCATGTCCTGAGAGAACCCTCCTTCCTCCCCACCATTTCTAGCTTGTGATTTGATTTCATTTTATTCATAGACTTACCATTGTCAGCACTTATCCTGAATGTTCAATTATTATCTGTCTGTTTCTCACTCCACTCCCAAACTTCTGCTCTAAAGGCAGAATAAGGTCTGTCTTATTTCCCAGTCTGTCCCTGGCATCTGAGATCTGAGCCTCATCAACAACTATGTGCCAACTGGAATCATCCTCTTATTATTTCTCAGGCACACTGCAATGCTGGGCAGTCCAGTGCTCTGACCCTGTTTGGTGGATAAGGAAACTGATCTGTTTTATTAGTCTGGTGAAAGTCCTCACTAGGGTGAGGACCCAGGCTTTCCTCTGGGACATCACCCAGCAGAAAAGGGTGATCATGAACTCTCTACTGTCTGGATAGTCAGGTTCTCATCAGAAACCAAGCTTTGCCTTGCTGATAAACTTCCTAAAGTTTATGTTATTTGCCCTCATCCTGGAAGATAAAGACAACTGTGCTGTGGAGGGAAATAGCCTCAGCTGGGTGTCTCTGGATGCTACTTTCCCCAGGAGAACACTAAGAACACCAGATGGGATGAATACAAAGATTCCACCCTGCCCTGAGATTCTGCTGTTTCTATCTGGCTAGGTTCTGGTAGAAGAGAAGGAAATATACAAGGGTAACGTGTGCAAGGGCAGTGTCCAGTGGTAACATGGGCATCAGGGACAGGCCTCCTGAGGATGTGAGGAGCCAGGCCCAGCTGTGGGTTGGCAGACCTGCCCCGGGGGTTGCTCACATACACCTAACTCCACCCCCTCTGGACACACCCTTGCCGAGGTGCAATGGGCTCCATTCAGAAGAACATCTCCACCCAAGTGATCACTCTTCCTTTGTGCTCTTGGGCAGGATGAAACTTCATTCTCTACCCATTTCCCAGTCTTACCCACAGGGTTATTCATGACCTCCAAAAGATGGAAGTTACAGGAGCAGGGAGAACCCGACATAACCCATGTGGTGCCTGCCTGATAGTTTACAAGCATAATAACAGAAAGAGCAAAGGAGATGTGACTGCACAATTCTAGATGGTTAAGGCAATAGTTCTGACCCTGGCCAGACATGAGAATTACCCAGGGGTTATGAAAAGTCCAGGACCTACTGGGACCAAGCACATCAGAATCTGGGGAGTCAGGGATGTATACATCAGTATTTCTTACAACTCCACAGGTAATTTCAATGTGTAGCCAGGACTGAGAAACATTGGTCTCTCAATGTATCATCCAATATGGTAGCTGTTAGCCAAAGGTATACAAGGAACATTTAAAATGTGACGTGTGCAACCAAGGCACTGAATTTTTAAATTTAAATTTAGATATCCACATGTGACTTGTGGCTGCCATGTTGGACTGTGCAGATACAGAACATGTCTATGATCACAGGAAGTTCTACTGGCTAGTGTGGTCCAGGGGAACCTGGAGGCCTGTAACTGCCAAGTAAAATCCTGCTGAACCTGAAGGGACTTTGAGGTAGTTCTCCATCTATTAACTTTACTAAGAAGCCCTCCTGTCTTGGACTTGCTGCATATTTTTCATCTACGTTTCAAGCCAGGGCTTGTGCAGCAGCATGAATGACATACTTTCAAAGCACTGCACTGTAGGATTGAAAAGCATTGAAAATATAGTTATGCACTCATAACGATGTGTCAGTCAACAATGGACTGCATAGACGATAGTGGTCCCATAAGATATAATGGAGCTGAAAAATTCCTCTCATCTAGTGATGTTGCAACGGTCATAATGTAGCACAATGCATTAACTTTTCCATGTGTAGACATGCTTCGATGCACATATACCTGCCAATGTGTTACAGTTGCCTACAGGTTTGTAACCCAGGAGCAGTAGGCCACACCATATAGCCTAGGCATGTAGTAGGCTATGCCATCTAGGACTGTGTAGTATACTCTGTGATGTTCCCGCCGCAATGAAATTGCCTAACGATGCATTTCTCAGAATGTATCCCTCTCATTAGCAATGCAGGATTGTATCTGTAAGACCTAAGGCCCACACCTAAGTCCTTTGGTGTTCGTTCTGTTGGTTTCCTCGGTTTGCATCTTTGAAGACTGAGCCCTGGAAAGGAGCTTTCTAAATTATTATTTAATTAGTGTAATCCAAGAATTTAGGAGACTTTTGGAAAAGCAGAGAACTAGAAATACCACATTTCGGAGGTCACAGGCTCAGTCAGGTAGCCCAGCAAACTCAGCTCGTTGGGGTGAGAGATGGAGAATTTGAACCAAAGCTGAATCACTTTCTGCTTATCACTCATAGACTGCCAGATTTTCTTTTTCTGATGGAGGGAAAGCACCTTACAACAAATAATAATACTATTTTGAATTTCAGAGCTTTCCCTTTTCAAAGCACTTTTTACCATCTCTGACTTACTTTGTCCTCCCAGCAAGGCCATAAGATAAGCAGGGGAGGGCTTTTGAGAGTCTAACATCCTAAGGTAGAGCTCACTATTGCTGAAAGAATGTAAAAGTATAGGCTTTGTTTTCTCAACCCTGGCCACGCTCAAGAACTTAGTGACATGACTCGAGGCAAATGGACACAGATTTTTAATCCTACAGTGGACTGTGTTTTTAATGGACACTAAGGGTTTGCATTTGCTCTCTTATTTCATCCCAGGTTTCTAACCCTGTGCCTAAATGTTGGGGAACCATTTCTTCCTCAGAGCTTTGTGTGATCTGCAAATTTGGTAAATATGCCTTCATTTGCCATGACTCCTTCCAAGGTGTTTTCTTCATGGTGAGTGGGACAGAACACAGGACAGAGCCCCATAGCTCTCCATGAAGAAGGTCCTGTGTCACGCCAAAGGACGTTCCTGACGCAGAACCACCCACACCAGGCTGACACCCTCACTTTTGGGTCCCCAACCTTCTCATGGGTAGAGCTGTGGAGAGTCATGTCAAACCACACTTGCTTGTGGGCAGAAAGCACAGAATTGTCTGTCTGACTAGGGATTCAGGGACAGCCTGGCTGTCTGCAGCAGCTGCAAAGGAAGCAAAGGCAGGCAGGAGTTCCATGAGCCAGGAGGTGGCCTTCTTTGGAGATGGATGTCCTGCCAATTACAAGTCCTCCTGGTCACACCAGCATCTGGCCCATGTGTTATATCTGAGATAGGATAGGGTGAGAGGTTTTCAAATGTTTTACTGAAATCAAGACACACTTTCTGGGGCAATCCCCTAATTGACTGTTCTGGTGAAGCTCGTCAAAACAGGAAATGAGGTTAGCATGGAATGACTTTCTCTTAGAGAACTTATGTTGCCTCCTAGAGACCACCACTTTCTTCCCAAAAGCGAATGACCTTTGTTTCATGCCTCTTCTGGGTTTTCTTGGAACAACTTGGAGGAAGTCTGATCTTCTGTAGTTTTTAGAATATATTCCTCTGGAAAATGGTGGTGGTATTTGCTAATTCCCAGCCTTCCAGATGCTCTCCCTTTTTTTCTCCTTATCTCTAAAATGTTTGCCAGTTTGTCTGAAGTGAGATCTGCACATACTCTAACTACAGCAAGAATGGGATTGAGCCATGTGCTCTGTGCCCATGCCCAGGGTGACAGGGCCAGCTGTGGGCGCCCTGGCATGGGTATTAGGCAGCTCCTTCCCATAAGAATCTGTTGGATCCACACGTTCCCACTTTATCAAAAATGCCAGGAAGAGAAAACTAACCCAGAGGAGATGAAACTAAGTGGGAGCACTCCGCTTTCCTCCCCTGCTCCGTGTGTGAGCACTTGGCTCAGAAACGCACTGTGGCTGAGACAGCCCAGGCTGGCTTCGCCTAAGCCAACCCCCATGTTGAGTTCTGTAACTCAGTTATCAAAGCAGCGAGGGTTTCAGATCTACACAAGCTGCATCATGCTTATTTTTGCTGAGGTTTTCTGACAAATGGTTCTACTTGAAATTTCCAGATTTACATGTCTGTTTTGTTAATACTAAATACTTTTGAGTCATATTTGTTTTTATGCAGCAGAAGAGAGTTCATGGGAAGGAATAGCTGGCCTTGCCTCACAGGTGTTTAGTGAGGACTGCTGTCTCCAATGCGAGACCTGAATTGCCTTTTGGAGATCCACCTACCCATGTATTATGCTCTTGTTGTGGGAATCATGGTCTGTTTCATGCTTTACATGACTTAGCAGGACATTGAAAGCTGTCCTGAGTGCCCATGCTGGAATGGGGTAGTTCCATTTACCTTTCCTTCAGTCCCATGTGAACCTTAGCCTCACTCTATGCAGGTCTAGGGTACTTCATGTGTTCAATGATGATTGTCTACATAGATGTTTTAATAAATGTGCATATTTATAATCATTCCAGCTACCACCTAAGGCTCTAGCTTGCTCTGGAGGCATTTTTAGTGGTTTACAATGTTATTTTCCAGTCCTCATAGCAGGCCCCAGAGGCAAGGTGATCGCCCCTTTGTTTTAGTTAAGAAAATAGAATTTTAGTGAGGATAATCAATTTTTCCCATAGCACAAAACTGGTCATGTGATGCTGCATCCTGGATTTAAGTCCAGAACAGTGAGCTTTTTCCCATCCCTCTGTCATGCTGCCATTTTGTATTTTGTAGATGTGTAAAAGCAAAAGCCATTCTTCCTTAAAAAGGACTGTACGATAAGCAACAGTTGGGAAGGGTGACACCAGATAGTGGCTGAAAACAGGGCAACTGGAAGTTGACTGATGAGTGCTGAGCGCTTGGCACCCCTTCCTGCTGCAGACCCCACTGGAGTCTCTTTAGCAGGGGACACTGATGGCCCCCATTGGCCCTGTCTCCTTCCAGGGCTGTGTGAGTATCCACAAGGGCTGGGATGAGGGCGGATGCTGTTCTCTGAAAACTGTCCACTACTCAAAAGTGATGTTGCCGGGTCAAATAGGGAGAGACACCACCCTGGTCCCCTGGTGCTGGAGTCAGTATTTCAGCAAGATCTCAGGGGGCTGTCACAGTCGCTAGCTCTGCTCTTTACGCTCACCTCAGCTAGGCACTGAGTACCTGTTGGAGGAATGCATTTGGTCTTTATTCTTCAGAGGTGCTTGTCAGAGGGTGGAGACACCAGACAGGGACTCCTGGGGCCCCAGGCAGACCTCCCCCACTCAGCTAATGGGGATGGAGCAGAGGTGTGTACATTTGAGAATCACCAACATGCAGCAAGGAAAGTAGTGAGAAATGAGTTCCACCTGCCAGAAGGGAATTTGGGGAGTGAATGCACAAATCAGGAAAATATACCATCAGAAACTACTACTCTTCCACCTCTAGCCCTTGCCACCAGTTTCTACCCCATTATTTTTTTTATCTGAGTGGCCTGATAGGCAGCAGACACACTGATAGGTAAGCATTGCCCCTGGTCCCTGCAGGTGAGGTGACCATGTATATGAGTTTGATCAGGGTGGTCCTTCCATGCCTATTAGAAATGAGTTCATAATTCCTTTCAGCTCTGCCTTTCACACTCGAGCATGACCTTACTTGACAATGCCTATCTGGCTTGGATACCCTCGCTTTAGATTACCTTATATCTGCTTTTATATTTCCCCAAGAAGTTGCTTTACAAACACTGACTCCTCAACACAGGGTCATCTCTAAGAGGGAGGGTGTTTGGCAGTAAGACTGTCTTAGTAGAAGCAGAGTCAGCCATGGGGGTGAGAATGCAAGTGTGCACTCAAGCATGTGTGTGTTCCGGCATGTGGGTATGGGTGTGTAACATGGTCACGTGGATTCTATGTACCTGCACGTGTGATACAGGTGTGGGTGAAGAAGATGACATGGGGTAAGTGTCTGGAGCATGGGTGCCCGTGTGCACGGGGGTGGTTTTCTGCGTTGTGTGTGAGTGCACATCTATGACACGTGTGTATGTGCATATGCTTGTGCATACATGCCTGTGTGTTTTGCATGTGTGGTGTGGTATGGTGTGAGGAAGTGCATGGGTGTCTCAGTGGATGTGTGCATGGATGTGGTACATGATGTGGCTGGATGTGGGTATGACACATGGGCAGTGAGCATAGGTTTCTGTAGCTTGTGTGTATGCAGTATGTATGTTTGTGGTACATGTGCATTTTGTGTGGCTGGATGTGGATATCTGTGTTGCATATGGGGTGAGGTGTTTGAGATCTGTGCGGGTGTGTGTGGTGGGTATATTCTTGTACCTGTGTGCATGTGTGTATGTGTGTGGAATGGCTGTGGGTGACACACAGTGCCATGTGTGCTACCTGAACTTGTGTGGGGTTGTCCCCAGACCCACTGCAGACTCAAGCATGGCTCCACATGGCACCACCATAGGAAAAGCCTCTGTGCCCTGGGAGCTGGTGAGGGGGAGGCTCTCACCCTTGCCTCTCCATGGGCATCCACTATGGCTGCAGCCACTCTCTGGGAAGCCACTGGGTGCAATGATGTTGCTGTGTGGGACAGGGTCTCAGGCCCACAGGCAGTGAGCATAGACCTGATCCATCCAGCACCCTGACTGTTGAGAATAGGCCCTGGCTGTGTCTCCCCAGCCCAGCTAGCTCCTGCTGCACTGTCAGGCCTTGGGAGAGATGTTCCCAGGGAGGAATCACTGAAGGGAATTCCTTCCTCTTGCCCTGCTCAGATAGGGGCACTTGTGGATGCTTCTGGCTCCAACTTTTGGGTCTAGTGGCTGTGATAGAGAAGTGATGAGCTCCTTCCTCCAGGCTTCTGGGCTGCTGGCATTCTTAATATGCTTTCCCTTGGGGACACTCTCAATGAGGCCAATTCCAGGATGCTGGAACATTTCCCTCTGTCACTGTCGGTCCTCCGCAGGGATCTCTCTGGCTGCAAGATGCTGATGGGTGGAGGGCGGCCCACCTGGCCTGCAGGATCAGGAGCACCCCACCCCCTGCCCACCTAGCCCCCAGCCCTGGCCCTTGCCTGTTGCCCCTCCACCCCCTGCCTGCCTGGCCCCCAGCCCTGGCCCTCGCCTGTTGCTCCTCTGGAAGAACGTTGCTCTTGTTAGCTAAGGACCTTGATCTCTCTCTCCCTGAGGCAAGAACGACCCAGGAAAGTATGTCTGAAGACTGAAGATCAGTGCTGGGGCCCCTCTTGGAGGGCTGCAGAAGTGGAGTGCCCAGGTCTGGTCTGCCTGGCCTCCTGCTAGTTGTTGGAGCTCTCTGAGCCTTGGTTTCCAAACTTATAAACTAGGGAGAATGACACCTACCCCAGCAGTGCAGGGGGATCTTTGCAATAATGTGCAAACGCACTCAGAGTGATGCCTGGCACAAACCACAAAGCCAATAAATGGTGGCTATTATCACGATTATTTTAATTCATAGATTCAAATATTAAGAATGAAATAAATATATCAGGAAGTAGTAGCATCATGGCATCAGAAAAATACTCGGATAGGGTCCTAATGATCTTAGCTATGAAAATAAAATATCAAAAGAAAGACAAGATGATCTAGAAAGAAGAGATGCCGGTCGTCTTAGAAAAAAACAAAAACAAACCAAAAACACAAAACAAAACTAGTGGCAGAGAGTGAGCAACAGGAGCAGATATAGGACCAGCTGTCAGACACTACTTCCTCTGCTTGTGATAGGCAGGATAGTGGCCCACTCCCAAATCTGCAGGGCAGATGCAGTAGATGAACCTGTAGTGATTGCCTGAATGTAGATATTGTGATGTCTTTCTTTTCTTGAACTTTTAACCTTTCTGGTAAGCAGGGTGCATCCAGAAATGTTTTTCTGATAACTGACTGAGGAAATAGGGGGAAAAGTAGTTTTTATTAGCTAATTGTCAGCCTTGTGCATGACTAAACCTTATTATTCTGTTTCTTAACTTTGCTTCAAGAGACACTTGACCAAAAAATAGCTTTGTTTTTAATTGATGAAAGAAAAATCATTACGATATGTGAGTATACCAATTCAAATATAGCCAAACTTTCAAAGACAAAAGCGGGGGTGGGAAAGTCATCCTGAAGAAGGCTTCTGAGACAAGAAAAACAACCAGTCCAAATTCCCCTTTGTGTTTTCTTTTCTTTTTTGAGATGGAGTCTTGCTCTATTGCCATGCTGGAGTGCAGTGGCACGATCTCGGCTCACTGCAACCTCCACCTCCGGGGTTCAAGCAATTCTCCTGCTTCAGCCTCCTGAGTAGCTGGACTACAGTCACCCACCATCATACCCAGCTAATTTTTGCATTTTTAGCAGATATGGGGTTTCACCATGTTGGCCAGGCTGGTCTTGATCTCCTTTCCTTGTGATCCATCCACCTGCCTCAGTCTCCCAAAGTGCTGGGATTACAGGTGAGAGCCACTGCACCAGGCCAAACTCCTCACACACCATTTCCCTGCTAACCACAATCCTACCTTGACTACCTTGCTTCATTTTAATCTGTTATAACTTCTGATATATTGTAATGCAAGTAAAGAGTAAGCTTGAGATACACTCATCATTCAAGGTGCTGCTTCTTTTCTCCAAGCAGGAGGCTGACACAGCCACCTTTATTCACAAATGCCACAACTTGACTGTGCAGGATCCTTTCGTGAGAAAGGAGAATAATGGCAGGAACTATCCCAGCAAAAGGAAGACCTGGGCTCCACTGCCAGCTTTTCTCTCAAAGGTGTCATTTCACCTCTGCCCTGTAGTTTCCTAAGCTGTTAAATGAAGATGTGACTTCTTGGCTTCCAAGCTCCATGGAAGTGTTGTCCAAACACAAGCTCCATGAAGTGCTTTGTAAGGTTTGGAGGAATAAAGAAACCCTCTTGATCCAAAGTTATGATGGAGTCTCATCAACATTGTAGCCCATGATGGCAAGTGCTGGAGAGTTCATTAGACCTGACCACAACTCCAGCCTTCAAACCACTCTCTCCTCTCACTATTTATAACTGCATTTGTGTCTGTTCGGTGGAATGCTGGCAGTCCGTCTTTCAAATAATGCTCCTGTTGGAAAGGAAATGGAGGACATTGAGAATAAACATCTCCAGACTTCTAAGCTATATGGCAGTTTTGATGGGACCTCGAAGAAAGTTTCTCCCTTCCATATTAGAAGAAGGAGTAAGAGGAGAAGGAAGCAGGAAAGATGCAAAAACATTGCTGTAACTTTCTAAAAGATGGAATTGAAATAAATCACTAAGGGTGTTAAAACAGGCAGCTCGTGGGAAGTCAATTGCAAACACTCTCAGGCCCTATCCTTTCCCCCTCCTCTTCCTTTTAGAATAAATTAAAGAATGGGCCCCAATCCAACTTGTGTGTGTGGTATCTTTATCTGATTGACCTCATACTCCTAGTAATATCTTATCTTCACTTGTAAATCATTAGCACCCCTTCCCGTTCTCCTGGCATGTTACTTCTTTAAATGTTAGGAATACTCACAGGAGTCCACTCTGCAACAAACATAGCTACTGGGGGGTCCTCTGTCATTCCTTTGGTGATTTGGTCCCGAAGGCCTCAGCTGGCTTTACTAGCGAAGTGTTTCATGCATTCCCATAGCCTCACAAACAGCCACTCCCTCAAATAAAACAACCTGAGACATTAGGTAAACACTGAAGAATGGAAATTTCATTCATTTTCCTACCTGCATCCTCTCTAGTTGATAGAGAATATCAGTCAATGCAAGATTTGTTGACAGTGGTACATCTGAGGATTTATTTGTAGACTGTGCTAATAAACTTTTGAGAAATTCAGTTGTATCTAATTAATGCTTTTCTTTCCCTTTGATTCATTCCAAGCTATTTAAATTGGAAAATTGTGCACTATTTCAAGATGCACTTTAAAACTCATTTTGTTGTGATGGTGCTTGTTGTCACTGCTTTTTGTTGGTTGGCTCTTGTTTCCACGAGGCTCCCTCCTCTTTGGGGTCGTGTGGGTACAGAGGAGATTCAGTTTCCTACCAGATGATCTGTAGGAGTTTTTCTGAGATTGCATGGGCAGTGTTACTGAACATAGTGCATATGTGTGTGTGCAGATGTGTGTTTCTAACCTTGCAAGCTCCTTCCAAAACTACGTAAATACTTGTGCATAAGTTGTGCTGTGCATGTGAACATGCCTCATTATCAGAAAGGTAGATTTTAAAGTAGTCCGTCTATGGATAAATAAGTCTTCCCTGATGATAAATCATTACAATTGCTTTCACCTTCAAAGACTCCCTTCTCCTCTCCCATTCAGCCCCTGTAGGGCTCCCTTTATTGACTGCCCTACTTGTTGCAACTTGGGGGGCTATTTCTTTAAGTCTAACCTAATGTTTTTTGTATTTAGTTGAAACTGAAAAGTTCTCAGAGGGAAGTATTGTCTGCTTTAAATCTGTTGCAGCACACCGACTTAAATGATAAAACAAACACACAGGACTGGAAAGTCAGAGACCCTCTTAAAGAAAAGGTTACAAAATTATAGTGTCCACTGTAGGCGGGAGTCTCATATCCTTTATCTGAGTGTCACATGATGGGGTGACATGTCGATGCACCCAGAGCCTGCAGAATAGAGATATTTGTGGTTTGATATGTCAGCGCTTATGACTTTGACATAAAATAGAGCCTCCTTTGTTTCTCCCCCAAATTCAAGAAGAAGTGCATCTTTCCATAATATTGAGAATAGAACCTAACATTTATTAAAAACCTATGAGCATATTTTGTCTTTAAAAAAAAAAGCACTTCCACATTCTCAGCAATGACCCAGTGAGGCAGAGAATAGCTTCATCCCATCTCACAATGATGAAATGAAGATCAGAGGGAGCCAGTAACTTACCCAAAATTACCCCCTTAGGAGGTGGCAGAGCCCATATTCAAAGTCGGTTTGTTTAACCAAACTGCTTAAAATGTCAACTTAGTTTGCGAAATAGCCCTATGTGGTTAGCGGTATTATCTATAAATCATCACCAACACACCAGGTCCAGGACAAAGCTGAAGCAAAGCTAACAGCCAGAGTGACCAGAACTGGGTCTCACCCTGGCCTGACTCCTGCTGCACCTGTGCCAGGGAGAGAAGATGAACACTCTGAAGTGCTTTCATGCATTGGGGGACCTCCCTGTCCACGTGCAGTATAAATGTTCTTTGTGCCACATCTTAGAGAGGTCCTCTTATAGGAAGGGCTTCCCATCTGAATGGCAAGACCCAAGGCCAGGATGATGACTCTTCCTTCACTATGTGAGACCTGAAGGCAATGTCTGCCTGGACTGACAGGGACAGGTGTGGCCCCGGTCTATCTGTGTGTCATAACAGAAAGGAGGTGGGAAAACTTGGAAAATGGGAACCTCACTTTCCTAAAATTCCCAGCAATCAGTTCCAAGAACTGTAACAATGAAGCACGGGAAAGCAAGACCCTCAGCCGGGAATGTAGAGGCTTTTGCCAGGAATTCTCTAAGGTCCTGATGAGGTGGCACGGTGACCAGATGTTCCAGATACAACATCAAGGCCGCCGGGGGTGACACTGATCACGTCAGGAAGAGCAGTGTAGTCAGAGAGCGTGGCAACCACCATTCGCCTGGTAGACAGCTCATTCCATCCGCCTTGCACATTTTCCTACTTCCGCTGAGCTCAGAATGGGGAAGATCAAATACAGTCTGCTCTTATCACCCTGAAGACTTTTAAAAAGGCTCTGCATACTCACACAAAAATCGGGAACTTGATCACTGTGGCCTGACAACGTGTTTTGAAAAGGCGGGGGTGGAGGGGTCAGTTTTTCCCTGAAAGTTCCCATCCATTGTTGAATAAACATCATAAATCTATCTCAGAGAGACAGGCTGCCTGTACTCAAATTACCTCCTGCTACAATTTTAGCTTCAAATTTTAAAGCCCTAAACATGAATAACGTCGTATCCTAGCACAGGTCTGATTAATGAGGCAACTTTGCCAACTTCAGGGTCGGAGAGCGGCTCCCCACCCCCTTCCATTTTTTTCCTCTCTGTGGCTTAGTAACCATTTCAGCAAATTTCCCCATTAAATATACAAGGCGGCTGAATGCAATAAAAATTAAAGGATGTGGCAGATAAACACCAGCGTCTCTCTGGGCAGCCCTCGCTGGCTAACAAAGCAGGCTAGCTCAGGTTTGCTGGGAGGAATCCAGAATGTTCCATCATGAATTCCAGCATAAAAGTCATGCATGCATTGCCATTTGTGATGGGTCATATTCAGTCTGTGGATTATACTTACTGGACCATCTGCTTTCCCAGCGGTCATGTGGTTTATACATGGAACGCCACTCATGCCCTACTTGCATGTAAGGTGACCAACGGCTAGCTGAAGGTCACATTCAGGAGATGACCCAAATTAGTAATGTAATTGTTCTATAGTTACAGGACTTCTCAGGGCTTTCAATATGCTGATCAATATGAATCTTCCTAGATATTCTGGATCTCTAGGAAGGGAAGGCTTGTGTGCAGAACATGTCTGCACGGTATTCTTTGGGAAGACTGCTCTGCCTTCCGTCCTAAAGATTTTCATGCTATCTTTTTCTCCTACCTTTTTTCCCAACTGTTCCCACTTGAGGGTACTGGCCTGAGTTGCTGTCATCCGTACAATATCCAGCTCCATCCTCAGAGCCACACTGTGGTCCACTGGGGACTTTGGTGGCCCTGCCTCCCTGCAACCCCATGTACTCAGTTGGGAGGGTGTGGAGAGGGTAGGTTGGAGTGCAGGTTGGTGTGTCTCTTTCCTTCATTTTTATCACCAGCTGCTGACCATGATTGCTTAAAGGTCTGGTATTTATGGTCTCCTAGAATCTCACAGAACCTCACAAATACCCCCAGGCTCCTGGTTTGAGAGGCTAGATGGAAGCCCCCCTCCCTGGAGAACACAGAGATTCCTGGAACTGAGGCAGGAGTAGCCTGGTCAGGGAGTGTGAGGACACTGATGGGAACATGGATGTGGAACATTCATGGGTGGAAGGCCCTCACCACCCAAGACCTCGGTGAGGTTGTGGGACTTGGAGGAAAGGAGTCCCTGCTATCGTGGAAAAACCTGCCAAGGGAGGTAGTTTTGTATAAGACTGTTAACTCTGCGAAGACTTCTGTTTATTATCTGCAAAATAGAAATGTCTATCCCAGCAGCCTAGGCTCAGAGTGCGAAGGGCCAGCTGAGGGGTGTGGGAGAAAGTTCTGCAAACTTGGCTGGGCATAGAAGGCTGAGCTATTGTCTGGATCGAAACTCCCAGGGCAGTTCAGACCTTTCCGGGCCCTTCTTAGGAGAGAGGCACTGAGGCAAAGTTTGAGATTTGACTTCAGGGACACCGTTCTCTTAGCGTATGCTTCTGTCACCAGCACTGAACCCACTCTCAAAAGGTAAGCAGTAGCAATGAAACACTGACAAAGTTCTACCAGGACTGCAAAGACCTACAGCAAACAGAGTGCAGTGGCTGGCTGGGGAGGCGCCTCCGTCCAGCAGCACCAAGGAGTCCTTGAGCCTTATTTATCATGTTGTAATATTTTACAAGGAGGCTATGCATTATTTCTCTAACTGAAAGTTACTTTATAAAACCAACAAAAAGAATCAGGAAAAATGATGTGAGCCCTTTAGGCCCAGATCTGTTCCTGTTTCAACAAGACGTGTGAGGGTGATGAAGATGTCATTTAGTTGAACTGTGGTCATTACCCCGCGTTGTTGTTCTGTGTGTGTGTCTGTGTGTGCGTCTGTGTGTGTGTATGTGTGTGTGTGCATGTGTATGTGTGTTTGTGTGTATCTGTGTGCGTGTCTGTGTGTCTGTGTGTGTGTCTCTGTGTGCGTGTCTGTGTGTCTGTGTGTGTCTGTATCTGTGTGCGTGTGTATGTGTGTGTCTGTGTCTGTGTGCGTGCATGTGTATGTGTGTCTGTGTGTGTCTGTGTGCGTGTTTGTGTGTGTGTCTGTGTGCGTGTATCTATGTGTCTGTGTGTGTGCGTGCGTGTCTGTGTGCGTGTGTCTGTGTGTGTCTACATGTGTCTGTGTATGTGTGTGTCTGTGTGTGTGCATGTTTGTGTGTGTGTGTCTGTGTGCGTGTATCTGTGTGTGTGTCTGTGTGTGTGACTGTGTGTTTGTGTGTGTGTGCGCGTGTCTGTGTGCGTTGTGTCTGTGTGTGTGTGTCTGCATGTGTCTATGTGTGTGTGTATTTTCCTCTGAGTTTCCTAGTAGTCATTGCCAAGAAAACTCCTAAACTGACTCAAAACAATGACAAAAACAAAAGCAAACGGAAAGACCCAATCAGCACCGGCACCCAGGCCCTCTTGACTGATGGTGTTCACAGACTGTGCTGGTGTTTCTGGATGTCCCGGCTTCCTTTTCTCTACTTGCCAGGTATTACTGGGAATCCCTCCTTCTTGCTCTACGACCCTGAAGGAGACACTGGGGTAAGACTCGTATGGGTTTTGGGGTGCCCATTTCCAGGAGAGTGTGAGCCCTGCCCCTCAAGCCCCAGGAGGAGTGGCCCTTCCCAGCTGAGGCTTCCTCTCTATCCAGGCCAGGGGCCTGGGCCTGAAGCCGGTTTTTAGTGAAGGCCTTTTGTGGGTGTCTGCCTTGCCTTGGAAACACAAGGTTTCTAGGCTGAGCCTATTTGTGGGGAGGACGACCCATTTCTTAGAGGGACTCAGTCCATAGGGAGGACATTAGTTCATTAGGGCGCCTTTGTATTTTCAGCCTAGAGAGCACGGTCCTTTGTTTCCTTCTGGGACATGAGAAGTTGCCTCTAATGCTTCCTCCACACAACCTCACTTCCCCAGCCCTAATTTGCAAATGGGCCCAGAGAGAGGTCCCAGGCAGTGAAGGCGAGCATGCCCCCCACCCCACCACTGTGAGCCAGGCAGAAGACCAAGAGAAACAGGTAAGAGCCAAACGGGCCAGAGTTCAGGTCACAGCTCTGACCCTGACTAGCTGTGTGACCCAGGGCAGCTCACCCAACCTCTCTGAACCTTAGTTTCCCCATTTAAAATGGAAATAAGACCAGCCCCTGCCTGATGGAATTGTCATGGGAGAATTGAAGTAGTGGTGCCCATGCAGGGCTGGTGCCCAGGGAAGGGGCTCGGGTGCCAGGCCTGACAGCTCATCAGGGAAGCCTGCTGCCGGCCATCCTGGGGAGACAGTGCCAGATCAGAGGGAAGCTCAGCAAGCCACTTAAAAGGGACCTTGACTCATTTTGTGGTAACCAAATGTGCAGTTCAGGAAGTGCTTCGCAAAAGCAAACTGGGCTCCAGCCGCCCCCTCGTCCCCCTGCCCTCTGCTCAGGATTCACTGTGTGAGGACGACACCCCAGGCTGCTCCCACCTGACACCACCTGATGCATGCCAGCAGCCTGGATGGCAGGCCCCAGTGTCCTCGAGCCCACTGAAGGCTGGTGGGTGTCAGTTCTCGGACAGACAGCCTGGCCTCCTGGACTCAAATTCCACTCCTCAGGTGTTCCACCTCTCTGAGCCTGTGTTCCCTCCTCTGTAGCTGGCACTACCGCATGCTGGGGCTGGTGCAAAGTCCTCGGCAACCAGGTATCATTTAATCCTCTCAAATAGCTCTAAAGGCAAGAACGAAACTTCTTGCCGTTTAAGCATAGGGAAGCTGAGGGCACCCTAAGCTATGCCAGGGCACGGTCTTGAAGCTGGGATTCGAACTGGGGGAGTGGCCCTCCTGGGTCTTCCCTCCTAACCCCTGGTATCTAGAACAGGGATTGTAGACCTAGCTAGTAGGTCTTGGTGGTTCCTCACATGGATGGAAGAGATGCCAACTTCTATCAACCTCGCATGCTGCTGCTTGGCAGGCAGGTGAGGAAGTGGCCTGAGCATGGAGGAAGCTCAGGACAGGGCCCTGTTTGCCTCCCCGTGAGATGTCCTGTCTGCCCTGGGAGGAGACGTGTGGTCTCCACACCCACCTGGACCTCCAGCTTCCCAGAGCCTCTGACTGCATATTAAGAGGGCAGTGGCATTAGTAGCCCCTGGGCACAGTGCACAGAGACTAGTCTAGGAGAGCCATAGGGGTTACCCATTGAGGAGGCAGGTCCCAGCAGAGACTAGAGACTGAAGAGGCTGGAGGGAGGCCAGAGGGAGGAGGAGGCCACCCTTGCCATTAGCCCAGATCCATCCCCCACGCTTCTTCCCATCTCCCTGTACTGCCCCAAGGGAGTTCCCAAAGAGAGGGAAGCAGAGGAGGAGAGCAGTTTGTGGACACAGGAGAGCAGTGAGCACCCTACCTCAAAACAGTGCTCCCAGGTCCTGAGAAAGGCCCCTCTTCTGTCCCATGCTTGACAGGCCTTGGGAACGGGGAACTCTGCAGGCTGAGCGGCATCCCTGCTGGGAAATGAGGGCCTGTCTTAGTTCCTCATTTAAGGCACCAACCCTCATTCCCAAGGCAGTTAAAAGCCCCAAGTTGCCCAACTCGGTCAGGGGAAGCCTGTCCTCTCAGCCTCACACACCCAGAAGTTGTCTGTCTGGCCTCTCAGGCTGGGCAGGGACCAGCTCTGTGTCCCTGAGCCCACATGTAGAGAAGGAAGCTGCGAAGCTGATAGCCCAGGAACATCTGTTCCCCATTTGTCACTGTCAAACTCTGATGCCTTTTGGGACTAAATTTGAAGGACAGTTTTTACTGTTGTAACCAAAAAGGCAAAAGGAAGCAAACAATTAACAGGCCCCCTTTTTTTCGGGACTTTTTTCTATGTCAGTAGAAAGCCATTTCAGTAAACAGGAGCTGTTACGAAATGTACCTCACCCCACAGTGTGCCTCTAAAGCATTCCCCTCCCCCACTGCATAACCATTGTACAAGAAATACAGTGATAGATACCTTTGGGCTGAGGCTGGAATAAAATGAGCCGACAGGAAGCATTCCATTTTCACCTGAACTTGTTTCTGCATCTTTTGGAGGATTTCTGCAACCCACAGCCCAGTACGGCATTTTCCATTATCTGTGATAAGAACTTCCAGGGCTCTGGGACCATCTGAGCCTTGAGCAGCTCCCACTCTGATATGGATGTCTCTGATGTGTGCTTGTTCAAGCAATTGATGAGCCAGTCATGGGCCTCAGACTTACGGGAACTGGGGGAGTGCCCAGGTCAACCCTGCTTGCTTTTACAGCTTTCTTGTAAAAGCTTCTCCACTCTTTGCCTGGGCAAGCCCGAGCCCAGATCTCTAGCATGCCCTCCGGCTGCTGGTGTGGGCAGGCCCAGGTGGCAGGGGACGTCCTGCATCTGGAACCTACTCAGCCAGCCTGAGATTCAGAAGGTCCATAGAACACTCTACCTGTTGGAGCTGAGGGTGGGTGAACCCACCCACTTGGGGCTAGTGAAGGATCACAGCTGGTCCCAGGGCTCTGCTGGACCTCGGAGGATTCTCACCATTTTCTTTTTGGGTTTGAGGGAGGTGTTCCAGACTGGGAGACTGGGAGAATGTTTCCCAGAAGAAGGCAGAGGTTGGAGTTCCTGGCTCCTTACAGACCATGAGACTGACACGATTTCTCTCTCTGTCTTCCTGCTTTCCTCATGCAAACAGTAACGCTTACTCATGACTGCTCTAACATACCTGGTAGCTTAAAAAACAACACAAATGTATTCTCTCACAGTTCCGGAGGCCAGAAGCCTGAAATCAGTTTCAAGGGCTAAAGTCAAGGTGTTGGCAGGGCTTTGGGAAGATCAGCTTTCGTATCTGTTCCAGCTTTTGTAGGCGGCCAACATTCCTTGGCTTGTGGACCCTTCCTCCACTTAAAGTCCATCACTCCAGTGTCTGCCCTGTTGTCACATGGCTATCCCTTCTTTAACCTTCTTACCTCCTTCCTACAAGGACCTCAGTGGTTGCATTAAGGGCCCACTCAGATAAGCCAGGACCATCTCCACATCTCAAGATTTTCAACTTAATCACAGCTGCAAAGTCCCTTTTGCCATGTAAGGTAACATTCCCCCAAGGATTTGTGGATATCTTTGGGGGCTATTATTCAGACTCAAATAGTTACAGTGAAGACCTATGAGACAGCCTCCTGCATCCATGAGTGGTACTTGAAGCAGCCTAGCAACAAAGAATGCCAAAAAACCAAAAAAACCTCAGCTAGGAGAGCTGAGTGTGTTGGGGGCCACCCCATATTGACATTTACCTCTACAGCCCCCAGTTTCCTCTGGCCCCTGCACTTGTGTGCTATCTTGAGGAAGGATCGATCCACATGCCAGCCTACATGTGAGCTAGAGGGCTGGTGCTTCCTCTCCTTTCTTGGTACATGCCAGTGTGCTCTGTGTTTGGGATGCTGCTCTCTGAGACTTGAGAGCTTACTTATTCATCTCAGCAATGACCCTCAACCACATTTTGCCATTCCTATTCTCAGCGCTCTAGGCAATCCCATTCCCAAACTCGATGACGCAGTCTTCCTCATGGTTCAGAGAACTGCCGGCACTCTTAGCACCTAGGTCCTTTGCCGGAGTTCACAGATGCAGATTCTGTTGCTTGCACTCCAAATCTGTGATGCAGGATTGTCTGCTATGTGGAATTATTCAGGACTTGAGGAATCCTTGTAGTGCCACCTTACAAATGGGGTGGTGTCTTGGAAACCCAGTCCTGGCATCAAGGGCTGGGCATCTGACAAGCAAAAGTGTGCCTGGGGTGCGTTGGGGGAGGGGCAGTGTTGGAGCTGGTTTCACCGATTTCTGCCCCTGGCTCTCTATTGTGCAATAACAGTTTCTTCTATTCCTTAAGATGTGAGCATTATTGTCAGATCCTTCTATTTTCTCATAAAACTCCCACTTACACAGCTGTGTGCAGGACACATCAGATACAAAAATGGATGAGAGGTTGAGTAGTGGCAGACCACAGCCCTGATGAACCCTGGCAGGGTTTTTGTTTTGGTTGTATCTCAGAAGCGTCTTGCCAAGCAAGGCATATGTGTTGAATGAACGAATGAATGAATGAATGCTGGTGGGCTGACATGGCCATATAGAACTGTAGTCACCCTTCAGAGAGAAGCCTCTGCAATGCAGCTGAAGAGCAACGATCATCTACACGTTCTTTCTTTTCTCGTTACTACGTTTTGCTCCACAAGAATGCCACTGACCAGAGACCAGAAACGAAACAAAAGACTCATGTTTCCGAATTCACTTTTTATGTGAGGGTAAGAGCTTGGAGTAGTGAAGTGAATGTTGGTGCCATATCACGTTCAAGCATTTTGGAATTATATAGCTCGAATTCAGACAACAGCAACAACAAAGAAAAGAGACTCCATCAGCCGAATTGATAGGTTGGTAAATTTACAGATAACTCAAAGATGTTAAAAAAAAAAAACCATAAAAACTATCTAAACTCTCAGTCTTCTTGGGAAGTAGCCTGCTGTCGTTGGGCTAGAGATACCAAGAACAGCCAAGGCAGTAGATTGTGGTTGAAATTTAACACAGTGTGGGGGTGGGTAGGCTGGCGGCACAGGGGCTGCCATCAGAGATAACACACAGCCAGAGAACCAGGGTGCAGATCAGTGCGTCAGAGCCCTTTCCAACGGTCAGGAGAGGAGGCAACTGCCCTGGGGGTGGGGAGGACCTCTGACCCACAAGTCCTGACCTACTGGCAGGAGGACCATTCTTGGTCTGCTTGTGTGGGACTGAGACATTTCCGGAGATGTGGGACTTTTGGTGCTAAAACCCAAATAGCCCTGGGGAAGCTGGGATGGTTGCTCACCCAAGTTCCAACTTGTCTATAGAATTATCTGGCTTTGAAAGAATGTCATGCGCTTTTATCTTGAATCTAAGGTCACTGGCATGCCCCTCTCATCCACTGATTATTCTTGGTGGTAAGGGGGTGAGGTGGGTAGGTTGAGGGGAGGGTGAAGGGGAGGATTCCCCTGCCATTCCTTCTTGGAGAAGAGACAGGGCCCTTCCAGGACTTTGGACTCTGACATGGAAGGAGAACACTTAAAGACCTTCAGGATTTTCTGAGAATAACGAGATTTTATTTTAATAATAAATTTTAATATTTGAGAAAATGTAAACATATTGTTTCTCAGAGCCCATAGTGAGTCAGTATGGAAAACAGATTTTCTCTAGAGGCAAAATTGCACTGATTAACTTGAATTACAAAGGGAACACTGCTTACCTTAAGCTAAGACAGCTCAATGAGGCCTGTTGTAGCATTTTTTATTACCAGGATACACCTGGTGCAAAGGAACCTGAAAATCTGGAGGTGGAGTGCTCGTGGTCTCCAGCCACTCAGGTCTCTCCTTCTCTTCACCTCCTCTCAGAGACCGTCGCTGATATTTAGATCTTCTAGAAACTTGCATGTAGCTCAGCTGCATGTCAGAAGTGCAAAAATATTTAACTTTCATTTTTTATGTATATGTCTAAACTCATCTTACACTCAAGGCCCCTGTATTAGTCTGTTTTCACACTGCTAATAAAGACATACTTGAGACAGGGTAATTCATAAAGGAAAGAGGTTTAATGGACTCACAGTTCCACATGGCTAGGGAGGCCTCACAGTCATGGCAGAAGACGAAGGAAAAGCAAAGGAGCTTCTTACATGGAGGCAGGCAAGAGGGCATGTACAGGGGAACTCCCCTTCATAAAACCATCAGATGTCATGAGACTTATTCACTACCATGAGAATGGCATGGGGAAAATCTACCCCTAAGATTCAATTACCTCCCACCTGGTCCCTCCTACGACATGTGGGGATTGTTACAATTCAGGGTGAGATTTGGGTAGGGACACAGAACCAAACCATATCAGCCCCCTTCTATTGGTGGCAACAAAATATTTCATTTTATTAACTGAAGATTTTTAATGTCTACTGTATTAAAACTTAGAATTATTAAGGTTCTAAGTTTCTGATGCCATTCAAGGATTCCCCACTTCCCTCCTTTCCCAAAATGTAGTCCAGATGCCAGGAGAAGTGGGAATGTGTGTCCTATGGCATTTGGGGAGAAGGCGCTGGCCCCCCAAGGAAGCAGAGCTCCTTCCTCCTGGTCTTCAGGTGCCACACTCATGGGGTCCCTGCCTGGGTGTCTATGGCCTGAGTTCCTCATGGCCTGTTCTCACCACAGGTACAACACTAAGGTCTGCTGAGACTTGTGTGCATCCCCAGATTGGCCGAGAAGTAATTCATTGCATGGTTATATAGTTTGTGTAGTCATTCACCTGCTGATGGCCATTTGGGCTATTTCCAATTTTGTAGTACAGTAGTCCCCTTATCCACAGGATAGGTTCCAAGACTCCTGGATACCTAAACCTGTAGATATTTGTGACCTCTATATACACTGACAGTGGATAGTACTGACACTATCCGTGGATTTGAAACTGAGAGGGCTACTAAGTGACTAGTGGGTGGGAAGTGTACATGCCATGGAGATGCTGGACAGAGGGAGGATTCCTGTCCCTGGTGGAATAAAACAGGACAGCATGAGATTTCACCATGATACTTAGAAGAAGGCACAATTTAAAATTTATGAATTGCTTATTTCTGGAATTTTCCATTTAATATTTTTGGACCATGATTAACCACAGGTAGTGAAAACCATGGAAAATGAAACTGTGGGAAAATGGGACTACTATATTATGAATAAAGCCTGTAAGAACAAGCACAGGTCATTTCATGGACAACTGTTTTTATTTCTCTTGGGAAAGTAGGAGAAGTATTGCTAGATCATACATAAGTGGGTGTTTAATGAGTAAGTAACTACTAAAAAAGTTTTCCAAAGTGGTGTATGTTCTCACTAACAATATGTGAGAATTGCTTCATGTCCTCACCAACATTTTGCATCTTTAGTCTTTATAATTTGAGCTATTTTAGTATATGGGAAATGGTGTTTAGTTCTGGTTTTAATTTGCAGTTCTCCAATTTACTCATTATGCTGACTACCTTGGCAAGTGCTTATTGGCCATTTGTAATATGTCTGTTCTAGACCTTTTTAAAGGCCTTTTTCTAGGCCTGTTCTAGGCCTGTTTTTATATTTGGCCATGTATTTTTTTATTATGAATTTATAGAAATTCTTTATGTATACTAGATACAAGTCCTTTAAATATATTGTGAATATTTTCTCCTAGTCTTTGGCTTATCTTTTTTTCAGTTTCTTTCTTTCAAAGAGAAGAATTGATGAAAATCAATTTATCACTAAAATAAATGTATGATTAGTACTTTTTGTATCCTAAGAAATCTTTGCCTAACCCAAGATAGTAAAGATCTTTTATGCTTTCTTCCACATTTTATAGTTTTCGGCTTTTATTTTTAAGTCTATATTGATAAGCCTAAAAGTGTGCTACTTAATTTTTGCATGAAGATTTTTAAGATATTTTATGGTTGTTGATTTCTAATACTCACTTGGTTAGAGAATACACTTTGCATAATATGACATACACAACAGAGAAAAGCAATTATCTTTTAAAGAAATTATAGAAAGACAAAGAGAGTAGTCTTGTATGTTTATGCACGTATTTTGCCTCCATGGTTGTCAATGTCTTCATATCTTCTTTCCATTCTCAATACCCAAGTTTCCATCTGTTGTCACTACTTTTCAACCTAAAGAACTTTCTTTTATATTTCCTGGTGATGAATGCTCTCAGCTTTACTAAACTGAAAATACTGACATTACCTTCATTTTTTTTGAATGATATATTTTACTAGACTTAGAGTTTCAGCCTTTATTATTTCATTATCATAAAATTTTGTCATCTCTGACCTCATTGCTTCTAATGAAAAAACAGATGTGATTTATATCATTGTCCTCATGTATGAAACATGCCTCTGACTGGTCGAGATTTTTCTCTTTCTCTTAATTTTTCAACAGTTTGACTGTGTTGTGCCTGTGTGTGTGTGTGTGTGTGTGTGTGTGTGTGTGTGTGTTCATCTTCCTTGGTGTGTTTTGAGATCCTTGGGTTTATAAGTTAGTGCTTTTCATCAAATATAAGACATTTTCAATTATATTCTCTCTCTTCTTCTTCTGAAACTACAGTTACAGATATATTAAGCTATTTGATATTATACCAGATATCACTGATACTCTTTTCATTAAAAAGTATTGGATAGTGTATATTGACCTGTCTGCCAGTTCGCTGACCTTTTCTTTTGTTGCCTCCAATTTGATGTTAGACCTATCCAGTGAAATTTTCATTTCTGAGTCTCATCAGTTCTAGAAGTTCTATTTGCTTTTTTTCCCAAAATTGTTTCTATTGTTCTTCTCTGATTTTCAATCTGTTCCCCCATTATGGAAATATTTTCCTTTATGTCCTTGAACATATTTATAATAGATACTTGAAAATTCTTGTCTACTAATTCCAACACCTAGAGTACCTTGGAGTTTGTTGCTACTAATTAACTTTTTTTCCTTTAAGTATGAGTCACCTTTTTCTGTTTCTTTGCATGTCCATAAGTTTTTATTACATACTGTGTTTTGTGGATAATAGATTTAGAGATTCTGGATTTTATTGCTTTCCTTTGACAACGTCAATCAATTAATTATGGAATATCACCATAAAATTGTAGAACCTTGGTTTTATACTTTTTAGGGTAGGCTTTTTTAGATTTTTTTCCTTAGTCTTAGGGAGGATCTTTAATCCTGGGGGCATAGTCATTACTCTTAGGTATGACCCCTTCCTAGGATTTTAGTGAAATGCCCAAGATGTGTCCAAACAGCTCTTTTGGAAAAGTTTATAGGCTTTAAACTCCAAAATCTGTCTCCCAATCATTGAGCAATAGGCAATTGGTTGAAATCATTATTCAGCTTTAGAAACTTTAACTCTTTCCAGGATTTACCCCCCTCAATTTCTAGCCACTCTGGCAGCCTGAACTCTGTCCTCTGACACCTCAAGCAATAAGATCACAGCTTTCTGCCTGGCGGACTGGAGAGAGCCCTTAGAGAAAAACAGTGTAAGCATAGGTATCACTGGTGCAGTTCCTTCTTTCAAAGGTCAAACTCCAGTTTCTCTCTGCTTCTGGTTGCTCCCCAGTGCTTTCAATTTTTTTGAAAAAATAGTTTGTTCAGAGTCTGTAAATCTTATCTGCAGGAGGATTGGGCCAGTGGGAGATACTCCATCATCATTAAAACTAGAACTGCTTCTATACCCACTTTACAGTTCTTAAAATGTATTGCAAACTGACCTCCACAAAGATTAGACATTCTCACTGGCAATAGATGAGAGTCTCTGATCTCTTTTCCCCTTGACAGCCAGAATTTCTTAGACCAAATTGCATAGAATGCCAGAACCTTAGAGAATACCACACCCAGTACTTCCCAGCTCAAGGCTGAGTCCTAAAAGGGTTCATAAGGGTAGTACAGGGTCGAAGGGCACCTTCTATAAGTTATAAGCAGTATGTATTTCCAAATATAAAATATACAGTTATTCCTAACACAAATCTTAAATGTCATTACTTTTGGTTGGAATTATATTATAGTTTTCCTGGAGACATTGGTTTCCTCTTGCTCATCAGAAGCAGTTTTACAGTTACATACAATTTTGGTCAACCCAGAATAGCAAGATGCATTGTTATTGATAAGTGGCATGTGGCTTTTAGGACTTGGGAACCTCCGAAAGAAAGCTTATTAGAATTCTTGGTGGCCTTGGGCACTTTGAGTTGTGATGAGTGTTTCTGGTTGACAAATTGATATTTAATCATTGGATCTATCTTTGTCTATTAATGCTGCTATAGCTTTAGTGTTGTTATTTGCTGAGGCCCCAGGAGATGAAAGCACTTGCCGGGAGTGACACAGACTAACACCCCTTGTGAGTTCAGAGATCAGAAACTAAGATCAGACTTTGTTCTGAACATAGCAGCTTTTATAACTGTGAAGGACTAATTCTGATACCTACCATGTTCCAGAGACAAAATGTAAAAGGGTAAGCTTTAAAAAGAGCATTTTAGAGAGATATCCAGAGAGAATGTTGATGATTGGATGAACATGGCTTTTTGAAATGCCTGTGATTCCTGTTCCACTATTACTCAGGCAAGAATGAACCAATTGCAAGTCAGGTGAACAAATTTTGATTGAGCACAGATTCATCATATCTTGCCAGGTTTTCCTTTATTTGTCTACAATCCTGATGCATGTGGCTTCACATCAGCTCCATCCACTACACTTACAAATGCAAATGCTTCCCCATGTTCTGTAATCATGCAGGAAATGTATGGTATAGGGAAAGCACGTAGATTGAATTTCCTTTATAACTCCTGTAATGTCCAGGCCAATGTTACATATTCTTTAACATATATTTTCTGTAGCAAAATTTAGATTTATTTCACCATATTTTTTCCCAGAAAAGTCAGCATCCCCATTTGAAGAAGCAATCATAGAAACATGGAGAAATTCATCACAGTCTTAGTGCCTCAGAAGGACATAAATCAACTTCTAATTACCTCCACCTGGAGATGCTTGATGCATTATGCTGTGTGTGTGAGATTGAATGTGTGCGTGTCTGAGATTGAGTGTGTGTGAGTGTAAGGGGTGTGTGTGTGTGAGGTTGGTTGTATGTGAGATTGTGTGTGAGAGTAAGCAACGCATCTCTTCTGTCTCCTCAGAGCCATTTCTTTTCTAATTGTGCTCTCAGACAACCAGCCAGCTAAGCAGAGTCTGGCGAGTCTGAGACACTCATGCCTGGGGTTTGCATGATGCTTGTCTCCAGGAACCCAGGACACAGTTTAGATCTTCTCAGACCCATTTCAGAAGCCTGGAGTTATGAGGACCAGATCCTTTGAAAGGTAAAGAAGCTGCTGCATAGGAAACAGAAGTGAGTCCATTTCTGGGAAGTTGCGAGAGTTTGAATATTTGTCCCCTCCAAAACGTGTTGAAATTTAATCCTCAATGTGGGAGTATTGAAAGGTGGGGCCTTTAACAGGTAATCGGGTCATGAAGGCTCTTTCCTTATGAATCATAGGGTTATCATGGGAGTGGGACTGGTGGCTTTATTTTTATTTATTTATTTATTTATTTTGAGACGGAGTTTCGCTCGTTACCCAGTCTGGAGTGCAATGGCGTGATCTCGGCTCACTGTAACCTCCGCCTCCTGCGTTCAGACAATTCTCCTGCCTCAGCCTCCTGAGTAGCTGGGATTACAGGCACGCGCCACCATGCCCAGCTAATTTTTTGTATTTTTAGTAGAGACGGGGTTTCACCATGTTGACCAGGACGGTCTCGATCTCTTGACCTCATGATCCACCCGCCTCGGCCTCCCAAAGTGCTGGGATTATAGGCGTAAGCCACCGTGCCCAGCCTGTAATTTTTTTTTTTTTTTCTTTTGAGACAGAGGTTCACTCTTGTTACCCAGGCTGGAGTGCAATGGTGGGATCTCGGCTCACCATAACCTCCCAAAGTGCTGGGATTACAGGCTTGAGCCACTGGACCCGGCTGGGACTGGTGGCTTTATAAAAGAGGAAGAGAGACCTGAGTAGCACATGTGCATGCTTAGGCTCCTGGTCATTTGATGCCCTGTGCTGCCTCAGGACTCTAGAGAGAGTCCCCACCAGCAAGGTGGCCTCACCAAATGTGGCCCCTGCACCTTGGACTTCTCCAACTCCATAACGGAAAGCATAAATACCCAGTTTCAAGTACTCTGTTATATGCCACATAAAAAGAGAGGAGTGGAGAGGCTTATAATCCCCAGGATGGCCACAGGCTTTTATCCCTCTTATTCTCAGGGGCAAATGCTTGATTACCCATTTTTTCATCTAGCCAGGCCAGCACTATAGCAGAGGGAAAACCCAAGGGCCTCATATCCTGGCAATGCAGGCAGGATTAATATCCAGAAAGATACTGGGAATGGTGCTGTGACTGCACAAAGTGGGTGGAAACAGCCTGGCTGCAGAGGGAAGAGTCAGAAGGGGCTTCCCAGAGGACAGGGTGGGGTAGGGGTGGGGTTCAGCCAGCTTTGATCAAAGGCCTAGGGCAGCCTCAGCAGGTGTTCTTCTCTTCTATTGGGAGATCAAGGTGGGCAGCAGATGTCACCAAACACTCCTCCAGTTGTGCAATGCTAACCTTGAGGGCAGGGCCAGGCTGAAATAAACACAGAGCCCAGCTTCTTGCAAATAAGATGTGAAAAGAGTCTGTTCCTCATTCCAGGTCCTGTGGCACTTTTAGCAGAGGTGGATATTTCCAGCGGGAGATTTGCCTTCGTTTATTAGAGATGCTATAACAAAACACCTGAGACTGGGTAATTTAGAGGTAATAGACATTTATTTCTCAGTTTTGGAGGCTGGAAGTCCAAGATCAAGGTGCAGGGAGATTTGGTGTCTGGTGAGGGCCGGCTCTGTGCTTCACAGATGGTGCCCCTTGCTGTGACCTCACAAGGTGGAATGGGCAAGTAAGCTCTGCTGCAGCTATTTTATAAGGGCACTAATCCCATCTAGGAGGCCGCCACCCTCATGACTTAATCACCTCCGAAAGGCCCATCTCTTAATACTATTTATATGTCTCAACATGTAAATTTTGAGGGAACACATTCAGGCCTCACAGGGCTTGAGAACTCACCACTCTGTCTTGTCCTCTGTCTTACCCCTCTCCCTTCTCCTGAAGCTTGAACTTCGAGATGTTGATTTTGGCCTCTGCTTTGTCCTCATTGCCATTTGTGACAAATGAAGTAATTCTATGTGTGGTGAGGACAGCACCGTGTAGCCCCTTAGACTTCAGATATGTCCATTTGGCTTTGTGGATATGGGCTGTATTTTCTCTACTTTTCGTTGAACTCTTCAAGTCTTTTTTTGCCTTCGTTTATTAGAGATGCTATAACAAAACACTTGAGAATCTGAATGCATTGGTCATGTATTCTAGAGGTATACAGAAACATGCATGGACTCTGAAGTCAGACTTTCTGGTTTAGTCCTAACTCCAACACATATTAGAAGTGTTGACTTGGACAAGTTACTTAAATTCTCTGGGTTTCAGTTTTCTCGTTCGTTAAGAAAGACAATGATATAATAGCAAACAATGATAGACTGAATAAAGAAAATGTAGTACATATACACCATGGAATACTATGCAACTATAAAAAAGAATGAGATCGTTTCCTTTGCAGGGACATGGATGGAGCTGGAGGCCATTGTCCTTCGCAAACTAATGCGGGAACAGAAAACCAAATATCATGTTCTCACTTATAAGTGGGAGCAAAATGATGAGAACATATGGACACATGAGGGGGAACAGCACACACTGGGGTCTGTTGGGTGGGTGGTGGGATGGAAGGAGGGAGATGATCAGGAAAGATCTAATGGGTACTAGGCTTACTTCCTGGTGAGCCATGGCCATGGTGGAAGTGGGGACATAGGTAAGCAAGAATCCACCATGCTCCAAGGAGCTTATGTCCTGCAGGAGTGGAACACACAGCAGCCTTGGGAAAGGCACCTCTGGCCTGTCCCTCACCTGCTTTGCATCTGGCCTTGTTTCCCTTACCCCCAGTGGCAAGTGCCCCAGGAACCCCGTGGGTGACCTACTCAGTGGTGAGCTGTTCCTGCTTGCAGGAGGGACCAGAAGGCCACCACTTCTCAGGCATGAGCCAAGGGTCACATTATAAAAGCTATGCCAGATTTTTCATAGATGATCCTGTATCTAAAAACTAGGAACTCTTAAGTCATAAGATGAGTCAAATCTTCCCCCTTAGGACTCAACATAGCTATGTTCAGTTTTACTGGAAAATAAGTCACCGAAAAGCAGGTTTTATTGTTTACTAAATCTCTGTTATGCCCAAAGAGGTGGTTCAGCCCTGGTCTAAGGCACGGCTCATTTGCTCTGATAGGCAGTCTTCAGCATCATAGTGATGATGATGATGATATAACAAAATAGTAGCAGTAACAAGAGCTGCCTCCTCCCACTTGTGAATTTACATTTGTGGATATCTGGGACTCACTGTTCTCTTGAGGAACGACCCATGGGGGCCCACAGCTTCCAGTCCCAAGTACTGCAGGTAAAGCAGTGACTCCATCTCCAGAAACATGGGTCCCACCAGCATAGTCATAGCTTAGATGGGGCAAAGGGTGCTGACTAAGAAGCAGACATTAATACCAACTGTGTTGAATTTGGAAATGGGGACAGAAATGTTCACACACTCATGGGCTTTGCAGAGAGGTAATCAAATCTTACTGCTTCTTTTTGGTTGTAAAACCCTGAGGCTCTCCCTGCATATCTTCCCTTTCCATCCCCATTGTTTAAGCCTCAGTTTCTCCTTTGAGTTGTCTGGGATTCTGATGGGCAGGATTGCTCTGTAACCTCTAAGCTCTGTCCACAACTCAGCCATTTTGTGTCTCTGGTTTGCTTTGGGTGGCAGTTTTCCCCTCATCCTGCCCAGATTTCCAGTTCCAAGCCTGTTCTCTTATTTTCTTCATTATAACCTTTATTTTTCCAAAGATTGGGAAGACGAAATGTCAAGAGGATAGATGAATATAGATAGGCAGAAAGATGATGGTCAGTTTTAATCCCTATTTTACTTTTCTGTATTTCCAAAATTTCTACAATGAACACTATTGCATTTGTCATCAGAAAAATAGTCTAATGAAAAGCAAATTGGGACCTTCATGTTGAGTGCTTTGGTTGAATGTTGGCTAAGGATCCAGTCTCCCAGAGGTTAGTTAAAATCTCTTTCTCCAGCCCTATGACTGCTGGGGTTACAACCCAATCCCCTCTGGTCATGAAATTTCAGAGGGTTGTCTTTGTCCTGAGCCCCAGACCTCTGTGAATCCAACATGGGCAGGGCTGTTTGACAGTGGAGATTTGACATCCCACTGGCTCCCTGGGGGCTACTGTGTGGCACAGGGCCTGAGAGCCTGCCCCCATCTTCAGAGACCAGCTCCCCAGTCTGGTTGGCTCACCTCACTCAAAGTGGTAGAACTGTCTCTGCTGCATGCATTTTCTGTGTGGTGTGTTTTTCTTTCTTTGGTAGCTCATAAAATCCCCCTATCTGTGCTGGGCCTCTTGGTCTTTAATCTTCAACCTCTGCTGGAGCTGTCCCTATTTCTTTTTAATTATGCCTCTTTTTTATGGAAGTTTCCTATTGAATTTTTATGACTACATAGAGCTATGGATGGACTCCAACAAAAATGAAATCTTTATGGAATAGTCATTTCTCTCCAGGAGCCCCCTGATAGATGCTCCTCTGTGGATAGACTTGCATGTGTGGTGGGGGCAGGGAAAGTCCCTCTGGTCTTGGCTGCAGCTCCTTGTCAGGATTCGGGGCAGGCAGCTGAGCTGCTTATTCCTAGGTAGCTGAGGGCTGCTGGGGGTGTGGGGTGCAGCTCAGCTAAGAGGGGGTTGGGGTGATGTGGGATACAGAGGATGAGAAGTAAATCTTCCCTAGGTGTAGTTTCTTTGTCTTGGTATCTGCTTAATTAGCACTGCTCCCTAATCCCAAACAATCAGGCTACATGGCTGTACATGAGTAGAGACATGCTCTGTTACTCCTTATTCAGAACCCTAATGGCCAGGCACAGTGGCTCATGCTTGTAATAGGAGGCCAAGTGGCAGATCACTTGAGCCCAGAAGCTGGAGACAAGCCCTGGCAACATAGTGAGGTCTGTCTTTATAGAAAAAGAAGAAGGAGAAGGAGAAGAAGAAGAAGGAGAAGGAGAAGGAAAAGGAGGGGCAGGTGGAGGGGGAGGAGGAGGAGGAGGAGAAGGAGAAAAAATAATCTGCCCAGTTCTGCCAGCTGAGCTTGCAAAAATGTTATCCTTGGACCTAACATACTATATTAGTTTATTTTCATGCTTCTGATAAAGAAATATATCTGAAACTGGGAACAAAAAAATGTTTAATTGGACTTACAGTTCCACATGGCTGGGGAGGTCTCAGGATCATGGCAGGAGATGAAAGGCACTTCTTACATGGTGGTGGCAAGAGAAAAATGAGGAAAAAGCAAAAGCAGAAATCTCTATAAACCCATCATATCTCATAAGGCTTATTCACTATAACGAGAATAACACGGGAAAGACCAGCCCCCCCATGATTCAATTACCTCACCTGAGTCCCTCCCACAACACATGGGGATTATGGGAGATGTAATTCAAGTTGAGATTTGGATGGGGACACAGATAAACCATATCACATCCTAAGTGCCTGTCTGGGGTCACTGGACCCTGGCATGCTTGCCCTGTGCCAGCTGCCAGCTGTGTGGTCTGGGAATGGCTTAGGATCCACAAATAGCTCTCCACAGGGGTCAGGGACCAGAGTTTCTGTTGCAGGGTGTGAGTCCCCATGCCAGGGAGGGAGGGAACAATTATTCATTTACAAATAGGTGCCTCAGGGCACCAGGGATTTCTCAGTCATAGTCCCTTGTCCCATGAAGCTGATGTTCCTGAAGGAGGAAACAGAGAAAACTCAAGTAAACATGTAAATAAATGAGGTGGTTTTAGATTGTGGTGAATGCCATGGGGCTGCTGAGGGAGGGGGAGGGAGGGGCTTTGCTTTCAACAATGTTCAGGGAAGGCTGCCTGCTGGGGCCATCCTGGAGCTGGGACAGAATGATGAGCTGATGAGTGGCCGGCACACTCAGATCAGGGGCAAAGCCTTCCAGGCTTTTACTCGTCCTCACTGTGTGTGTGTGTGTGCACACATGCGTGTATATTTAGTTTCATGCTATCTTATCCCACATGTAGGTCTGTGTATCCATCACCACAGGGTTCCTCTTACTGCCTTTTTATAGCCACACCTCCTTTCATGCTCTTCTCCTTAACCCCTGGCAACCAATAATCTGTTCTTCATTTTTATAATGTTGTCATTTCAGGAATCATAGACTCATGGTGTGTATGCCTTTTTTGCTCAGCACAATTCTCTGGAGATTTATCCACACTGTTGGGCATATCATTATCCAATACCCCATTTTCTTATTGAGTAGGACCCTGTGGAGTGGCTGTTCCACAGTTTATTTATTCAGTCACTGACTGTACAGAGTGAGGCTGGAGAGAATGGCAGGTGAGAGAGGGAAGAGGTGGGGAAATGGAGAGAACTACAAAGGGCAAAGTTTATAGGTCTATGATCACCCTCTCAGAGATGCCTCAAGATTCCTGCAATAAAGCCTCTACTCTCAAGCAAAAACTTTCTTGGTGAAGTCCTTTCTTCTTCTGAGAAAAGAGGCAACATAAACAGACTCAGATCACCTGCAACATACACATGTGCATATTGACACATCCCCCTTATGCACTCATGCATACACATTTTTGCACATGCACACACATACACACACACACACACACACACGCTTGTGAAGAGGCCAGCCTCAGTGTGCAGCAGCTGTGATGGAGCTCTGCCTCTCCTCTCCTAGAGTGGAACATATGTTCCTGTGAACATAGGGAGTGACATTTTCTTATGTAGATATAGTGTGAACAGCTTGTGGTCACCAGCCCACTTGCCCACGGATGCCTCTTCATGGGTTGGTGAAGGAGAGGGACACAGCCACCTATTCCTAGCATCCTGAATTAATCTTGAAATTACTTCCCACTAGGAATAAGGCCTGGGGCACAGAGTTTTATTATTAAAATTTGTGGAAACTTGTAGACCTCCAATCACCCCAAAAACATTGTGTCTGTGGGAAAATGCACCTTGAGCTCCATCTTACAAATGGATGTGTATAAGTTTAGATTTTATGTAAGCTGTTCACAGTATCCTAGTGATACATGTTTATTGTAAAAAAAAAATATTGAAGGGTAAAGAACAAACAATGCCTGTAATTTTTTACTGTATACACTTTTTTAAAATAAAAATATTATTCTATTGCACATAGTGTTTTGAATCATGCTTATTTTTATTTGGCAATTGTATAAAGGCAGAATTTTAAATATTGCTCCCAACATTCTGTGCCTAAGTCTCAGAAGCTATGCTTATGATGAGCAATTATATTCATTATTACATTAATGCAACATTAGAAAATTAACATAGTCATAACTCACAAGCGTTTTCCCCGCCAGTGACCTTTCTGACATCTGGTTTAGTGACTGCAGAATATACCGTCACATGGTTGTCTCATATTTTGGCAAGCATCCCTTAAGGATGGACACTAAATCATCATGGGTTTAATACTCTTATCCACAGAAGTGACTTCCAAGCCAGTCCTCACATATCTTGCTCTCATTTACTAGGGCAGAGTGTTCTAAGAATTATCTAAGAATTATGGGCCACCACCAGAGCAGAGCAAACTCATTGTTCCCATTCCTGCTGGCTCTTGCTGCCACCATGCCTTGATTTGAAATAACCACTCCACCTATGAGCTAACTGACCTTAGAAAGATATACTTTTACAAAGCAGATCCTCCCAATTTCCAATTAAGGCTAAAAGGAGTAAGAGAGACCAAATATATCCTCTTTCATGAAACAAACAAAAAATAACAAAAATACGTGAACTGACAAAAATATACTAGAATAAGTGAATTTAGAAAGGGTACAAGCTATAATATCAATATTTAAAAAGGCAATTGCATTTAGATGGTCACCAATGAATAATCAGAAAGTGAAATAGAGAGTGCCACTTGTAATAATATCAGAAATATAAAATACTTAGAATAAATTTGACAAAGAGTCGGGGCAACATGGTGAAACCCCATCTCTACTAAAAATAGGAAAAAATTAGGTAGGTGTAGTGGTGCACGCCTGTAATCCCAGATACTGGGAAGGCTGAGGAAGGAGAATTGCTTGAACCCTGTAGGGAAAGGTTGCAGTCAGCTGAGATAGCACCAATGAACTCCGGCCCAGGCAACAGAGCAAGACTCTGTCTTGAGGAAAAAAAAATTATCAGGGTGGTGATGCACACCTGTAGTCCCAGCTACTCAGGGGGCTGAGGTGGGAGGATTGCTTGAGCACAGGAGGTTGAGGCTGCAGTGAGCTGTGATTACATCACTGTACTCCAGCTTAAGTGACAGAGTGAGACCCTATCCAAAAAAGAAAAAAGAAAGAAAGAGAAGAAAGACTATTGATACCTGCAAGAATATGAATGAATCTGAAAACAATTTTGCTAAGTGAAAGAAAGCAGAGGAAAAAAACATACAAGCAGCATGATTTCATTTACACAATTTTTTTAAAAAATGCAAACTAACCTATAGTGACAAAAAGCAGAACAATGGGAATTTATAATGATAAACACACATATTTGTTAGGAAAAAAAAGATCCAGAGTCAATTGTTTAAGTTTCTATCTTAGGAAACTAAAGAAAGAAGCCTAATTTACTTTAAGCCCAAAGCAAGAAAAATAAGAGAAATAATAAAAATTTGAACAGAAATTAATGCAATTGTAAACAGGAAAACAGTAGAAAAAATCAATGAAACAAAAGCTGGTTCATGGAAAAGATCAATAAAATTGATAAAAATCTAGTCAGGCCAATCAAGAAAGAAAAGACACAAATTATTAGAAACCGAAAGAGAGGTCATGACAACTGATCCCATAGACATTAAAAGGATAACTAAGTAATACTACAAACAACTTCATCCTCCTAAATATAACTAAGGTGAAATGAAACAATTCCTTGAAAGACACAAACTATCAAAACCTCCCCAGAGGAGAGTAGACTTATATTCATAGAGATCGAATAATTTAAAACCTTCTGGAAAAGAGAGCACTAGGCTCAGATAGTTTCACTGGTACATCCAACAGAACACTCAAAGAGAAAAATAACAATTCTCCACAGTATCTTCCAAAAAACAGAGGCAGAGGCAATGCTTCCAAACTCCTTCTAGGAGGCCAGTTATCTTAGTCCATTCAGGCTGCTGTAACAAAACACCCCTCAAACTGTGTGGCTCATAAACAACAGGAATTTATTTTTCACAATTCTGATGGCTTGGAAGTCCATGAGCAAGGCACCGGTAGATGTGGTGTCCAGTGAGGGCCCACTCTCTACTTGATAAATGATGCCTTCTAGCTGTGTCCTGACGTGGTGGAGGGGATGAGGGGTCTGTCTTAGGCCTCTTCTATAAGGGCACTTCAGTCTCTTCTATAAGAGATCACCCATTCATGAGGGCTCCACCCTCATGATCCAATTAATTCCCAAAGGCCCCACTTCTTAATACAATCACCTTGGAAGTTAGAATTCCAACACATGAATTTAGGGGAACACAAACATTCAGACCATAGCACAGTATATTACCCTAACACTAAAACCTGATAAAGCCATTTTAAGAAAGGAAAAAACCACAGACCAATCTCTCTCATAATCACAGATGCAAAAAATGTTGAAAAAAATATTAGTGAATCATGTTCAGCAATGTATAAAATGAATTATATACCATAACCAAATGGGATTTATTTCATGTATACAAAGCTGGTTTGATATTCAAAAACCAATGTAATTTACCATATCAATATGGTAGAGAAGATAAATCACATGACTATATCAACTGATGCAGAGAAATTTTTGAAAAAATTCAATACCTATGCACAATAAAAATATTTTAGCAAACTAGAAACAGAGGGGACTTCTTCAGCTTGATAAAGAACATGTACAAAAAGCCTGCACTTAACATCATACTTATTGGTGAGAGGCCGGGAGCTTTCCTCCAAAAATCAGGAATAAGCAAGGATGTCCTCTCTCACCACTCCTACTGAACGTCATCCTGGAAGTCCCAGCTACAGCAATAAGAAAAAGAATTAAAAGAAAAATATACAGACTGGAAAAAAGAAATAAAAATGATCTTTATTAGTAGATACACTGTCTATGTAGAAAAGGACAAATAATTTACACACATATACAAAAAGTGAAAACCTCATGGGAAAGGGTGAGTATAACAAGGACACAGCATGCAAACTAAATACACCAAAGTTAATCGCTTTCCTTATACAATGAACAATCAGAATTTAAAATGAAAATTACATTACCATTTACAATAGCATAACCCCAAATCAGTGCTATGGAAACTGTATGCAAAAAGCTACAAAATACTGGCAAAATAAAATAATCTAAATAAATGGACGGATAATTATTTATCTATTGGAAGACTTGATATTGTTAAGACATGAAGTATTTCGAACTTGTTCAGAGCAATTCAATTCAAAATCCCAGCAGGTTATTTTTTAGATATTGATAAACTGATTCTAAAATTAATATAACAAGGCAAAAGACCTAGAATAGCTAACACAATACTGAAGATCAAAGTTGGAGGACTCAGAGTCCTCCATTTCGAGAATCATTATAAAGTTATAGTAATCAAGACAGTGTGATATTAGCAAAAGAATGGACACATAAATCAACAAATGGAGAGAGCAGAAATAGACCCAGGCACACAATATAATAAACTGACTTTTGGCAGAGGTGCAAAGGCAACTCAACGGAGCAAGTGAAGTCTTTTTACCAAGTGGTGCTGGAACAATAGGATGTTCATAGGCTAAATGAATCTGAACGCAGAACTTGCAACTTACACAAAAATTAATTGCAAATGGATCATAGACCCAAATTTAAAATGCAAATTTATAAAACTTCTAGAAAAAAACATAAGAAAAAACTTTGTGGGACATTCGGTTTGGTGAGGAAGTTTTAGATACACCACCAAAAGCATGATCCATGAAAGAAAGAAAAAAACAGAGAAGTTGGACTTTATTAAAATTTAAAACTTCTGCTCTATCACAGAATCTGTTAAGATAATGAAAACACAAGCTGCACACTGAGAAGAAATATTTGCAAAACATAAACCTGATTAAGAAACTTCTATCCAAAATATATTTTTTTCTCTTTTTTTTTGAGACTGAGTTTCGCTCTTGTTACCCAAGCTGAAGTGCAATGGCATGATCTTGGCTCACTGGAACCTCCGCCTCCTGGGTTCAAGCAATTCTCCTGCCTCCGTCTCCCGACTAGCTGGGACTAGAGGAGCGTGCCACCGTGCCCAGCTAATTTTTTTGTAGTTTTAGTAGAGACGGGGTTTCACCTTGTTGACCAGGATGGTCTCGATCTCTTGACCTTGTGATCCACCCGCCTTAGCCTCCCAAAGTGCTGGGATTATAGGCATGAGCCACCGCGCCTGGCGTATCCAAAATATTTTAAGAAATCTTAAAAGTCAACAAAAACAGAATAAGTAATCTAATTGAAAAAAAAAAGGATAAATCTGAACAGACACCTCACCAAAGATGATATTTGTGTGTGTGTGTGTGTGTGTGTGTGTATACACATAAGACATATACATATGTACATATGTGTGTGTGTGTGTGTGTGTATATATATATATAATGAATGGTAAATAAGCATACGAAACATCATCTGTCATTAAAGAAATGCAAATGAATTCAACAATGAGCTTTCACCGCACACCTATCAGAATGGCTAGTATACAAAATACCAATTGCTATGAGGCTTTAGAATGATAGGAATCCACATTCATTTCTGGTGGAAAGGCAAAATAGTACAGCTTTTATGTTCCAAAGATGTTTGGAAGTTGCTTAAGAAGTTAAACATTATTTTACTGTATGAACCAGCAAGCATAGTCCTAGATGTTTACCCAACTGATTGAAAACTAAATCCACAAAAAACCTGCATGCTAATGTGTGTGGCAACTTTATTCGTAATTGCCAAAATCTGGAAAACCAGGAGGTCTTTCAGTAGGTGAATAGATTAATAAACTGTAGTAGATGCATACAAAGGAACACTGTTCATAGATAAAAATATGTGAACTGTCAGCCTAGGTAAAAACATAGATAAAATTTAAATCCATATTGTGTACTACAAAAAGCGTATCCATTTATATTATGTTCTAGAAAAGGTAAAACTAAAGACATGGTAAACAGATTAGTGGTTTCCAGGGCCCTGGAGAGATGGAAGAGTAGAGTCGGGAAAGCACATGAGATTTCTTTTTCAGAATGGTAAAACTGTTGTGTATGATACTGTGGTGGTAAATACATGACACTGCATTTTTCAAAACCCATGGAATTTTACATCACAAACAGTGAACCTTAACAAATTAAAAAAATTATTAAAGATGGTGGGGGATTCCAAGATGGGATGCTGAATGTGACAGAAGACTAACTGTATTCCAATTGTATGAAATAATTCCACTGAAGGGGTGGTAGTAAAATGTGCTGACCAAGTGGCATTGGAAGTGAGTGGAGACTGTAAGACTAAAAACATAAGGAACTCTTCACAACAGTGTATTCTGGTGGATAAAGGTTTTTCCCAAAAGGATATAAATCCCCAAGCCACTAGTCACGCACTCTGAAATGCGAAGTCACTGCACGGCGGATGGTGGGAGCTAGGGTTCTCCTTGTTGGAGTGAAGGCTACAAAGAAGCAAGGAGGGAAGGTTGCAGTGATTCATATGGCAGTGGTTAGTGTGGGGACACCAACATGGAATCGAGCTCAGCTCAAAATAGGTGCAGATGGAGATGTACAAAATACTTACAGATATGGGTTGGTATATGTTTCCCTGTTCTCTCAGCTGAGAGGGCCTGAAGAAGTGTCATCCCAGTAGCAATGAGCACACTTAGTGTTTAGGTCCTAGTTTTCAATGCCATTCTTAATACCATTTAATAGAAGGAACTAAGCCTTCCTGGAGAAATGGCTGATTCTAGGACAGGCAGGGAATGTACAAGATGAGACTGGAGGAGCATTTTACAGTGCCAGGAAGCAAGAACATGCTCAGAAGAACAAACGATAACACACAGGTCAAGGGACACCATGACCTGTGAAGAAGCTTTCAATGGCCAAAGCTGGAACAATTTGAGCAATATAGTATTGGATTATAAATAACCCAAGTATAAAATAAATATGCATGACTCCATACTGATTTATATTTATGTATTTATTTAACCATATACATATGAATAAGTAAATGGCAGAGAATAGGCAAATCTCCAGAGTGTGGTGCAATTTCAGGTAATTTACATAATACTCCACCCCCAAGGAGGTGGGGCATAACTCCCCACTCCTCAAGTATGGGCTGCACACAGTGACTTCCTTTCAAAGCGTACAGTGTGTGGAAAGGGGGCAGGGGGAGAAACTTCACAATGAAGACGTCCAACAAACACTGCCTCAGCCAGATAATCATGGTCAGCATCAAGAGTGATGTCGTGTAGACAGTATGTTTCCGATAGAATGTGATGAAAGTGGCGCTTTACCTCTGTGGCCTTCTCCCAGAAACATAAAAGAAAGCACCAGGGAAATCCTAATGTTGGGATATTCTACAAAATACCTGACTAGTATTCCTCAAAACTGTCAAGGTCACCAAAAACAAAGCAAGTCTAAGAAATTGTCACAGCCAAGAGCAGCCTGAGGAGACACAGCAACTCAGTGTAGTGTGGTGTTCTATGGAAGAAGGACCCTGGGTCAACTAAGGAAATCTGAATGAAAGACAGACTTTAGTTAATAATAATGTATCCACATTGGCCATTAATTGTAACAAATTTATCATATTAATGTAAGATAGTAACAACGAGAGAAACTGGGTGGTGATATCTAGGGAAACTCTGGACTATCTAGGAAAATGTTCTGAACTATTCTCAACTTTTCTGGAAATTTAAAACTATTATAAAATAAAAAGTTTATTTAAAAAAAAGGCAATTCCTCTTCTCTGGCCTCTCTCTTTCTCCTTTCCCTGTTTTCCCTCATTTCTCCCCTCTTTTCCTCCCTCCTCTTCCTCCTGCCTTCTCCTCTTTTCCTTTAATAATAACAATAATGTATTAGTCCACTCTCACACTGTGATAAAGAACTACCTGTGACTGCATAATTTATGAAGAAAAGAGGTTTAACTCGCAGTTCCACAGGTTGCACAGGACACATGGCTGGGAGGCCTCAGGAAACTTGCAGTCATGGCGGAAGGCAAAGGGGAAGCTAACACATCTTCACGTGGCAGAGCCGGAGAGAGAGAGAGATAAGGGGGAAGTGCTACACACTTTCCAACGGCCAGATCTCATGACAACTCTATCACAAGAACAGCAAGGGGGAAGTCCACCCCCGAGGTTCACTCACCTCCTACCAGGCCCCTCCTCCAACAGTGGAAATTGTAATTCAACATGAGATTTGAGGGGGGACACAGAGACAAACCACATCAAATAGCATCACACACATGGCCAGTATGCTGTGGTTTCCAGCTCTCTTCCCTTGCATTATTCTGCAGGAGCCCTGGCCACAATGCAGTGCTGGGTATGGTATTCCAGAATTCACAGATGGGCCAGGGAGGTGAAATGGGCTGCCTGGGAGGTAGCATAGGTGCCAGCAGCCTCCCCAGGACTCATAGTGAATTCTCCTGGGCCCGCCCGTCACCCTGTCACACCACTTTCCAGTTTCCCTCTGATCATGAATGACTCGGCACACAGTGTAAGTCCCACACTTTTATGCCAGAATTTGACTTGTCCTGTCCTCCGGACTGCAAGTACCCTCTTGTTGCTCCTTTCCCTTGAAGAAAATACATCGTCTCAAAAGAAGGCAACCAGGAGCTGGCAGTGGCACTGGAATCCCTCCCTGGGCACAGAACTGCTGCTCATCTGCCCTGTGCCCAGCACTTTTACAGGAAATCTCATTCGGTCAACCCGCCAAATATCATAGAAGATCGTTATTATTGTCTCCAGTCTGCAGTCAAGAATGCTGAGGCTAGAAAGTGGTTACCACTAAAAGCAAACCCTTTCTCTCTTTCCCATTGCCTATCCACCCTGACTTTGGGCTCTGACTCACACCACCTGCTCAAGGTCCCAGTAGGAGCTACTCATTCTTTCAAGTATGAGCTCATTCATATCCATCACCATGTATGGCTTGATGTGGCCTCACCAATAAGCAGGTCTCACCTCCCCTGTGCACGTGAATGTGCCTTAAGAAGCTTATCAAATCCTAAAGAAGAAATTACATCCTCTAGGGAAAATACAGTGAGGTGACTGTCCCGTATCCCTTACTAGCTCTGGACCACACCTGAGTTCCCATGCGTGCACTGTGGCACCTGAGAGTGTGGGCAGAGGCACTTCTGCTGAGTGGGATGAAACATCAAGTGCTCTGAGGGTTGAAACTTTGAAGAGGTTGAGATCTGTGAGAGCTGAAGAACCTTTGAATCTCCCTTCAGCTCTCCCTACCCCAACCACAGCCCTTCTCTTGATGTAAAACATGTGTTCAGATAGAAAACAATGAGGCTTACTTCTATGCCAGTAGGAGTGTTTGGCTTTAAGCTTCCCCAGTGGTTGAAAATAGCAATCTCTGAGATTTGCACAAAACTCTAAATGGAAGTCACTCCCATGGGTCACATCTGTGGATCTGTGAGATAGGGCAGGAGGCTGTGTCTCTGCCACCCGGCAGTGGAAACAGGGTCTCTGCAGCCTGGTTGTATTGGGGGCAAGCCCCTTGTCCAGCTGCCTGTGAGGATAACCTGCAGAGAAGATCAGATGAAGGTACCTGGGCTTACGCAGAGGCATGTTTGGGTTAAATAGAAATACCCAGGGGCCAATGGAGGTAATCTTCTAAGGAGTGTCTGAGTTGGCCCCTTGCCCTACGCTGGCCACCCAGACGACATCTTCATGGAATGATGAATGGGCTCACTTCCACCAGAACAGCTTCCTGCGAGGCCCTGCTGCTGGGGGACTGTGTGGCCTTGGATGGATAACATGGCCTCTTACTAAAGAAATGGATGGAATACTTTCTAAAGAATCTTCCAACTCTGAAGGTCTGTAACATCTTTCATCACTGAATTAATAGGAAAACGGGTCTGTTTAACACTCCAGACTTGGTGTACACTAGGCGGCAACCTCTGTTAGTGGGCTGACCAAATGTCCCAAGTGGGAAGGATTTGGGGAACAAACAGGTAACAAGAGTAGATGAACACAAGAAATTCAGGTTGAATTGACCTTCAACAGGTATTTCCATTTATTACCTGTAAGTCACTAAAGTCTGGGAAGGGGAAATGGATAAAAGTATGATTCTCTCTCTGAAAAGCCTCTATTCTAATTGATGTATTAAGTAATGCTCAGTGAAGGAACAAAAACCCAGGACTTGTATAAACAATGGGAAACTCTGGGGGAAGACTAAGGCTAAGAGAGAGGTTATCTGGGAGGCAATTTCAGAGCAGGTGGATTTCAGGTACAGGACAACCAAAGCAAAGGAGAGTGGCATTCACACATCAGGTCTGATAATATGGCCTTATTTTACAGTCCACACGAGTACTGCAGAATTTAGCCATAGGTACCACCAGGTCCAAAGCATCTCCTTTAAGCTCTACTTTAAGAAGGGGCCGTCAGGGTGCCATGGATGGCAGCAGGTTCTGTGCGGACTTCCCTGGTCCGAGAGGATGTTGAAGTCACTGGGCTGTGAGGACACTGGAGAGACAGGAATGGAGTTCCACACTGCCATGAGGAGGTGGAGCCTGATGCAAAGCTACAGGGAGACTGGCATTGATGGAGGAATTCCCACCCAGCGGGAAAGTTTTACATTGAGAACTACATACTTGGTCAGGGTCTGTAAGGCAACGTGGGCACCCACCCCCGACTTGTGCCTCTTGACCAAATTTCTTTGAGACCTTTTTCTCTAAGTAGGAGAGCTAACGCTTTAACGTCTTGACCATCAATTCCACTTTAGTCATATGAATGAGTTTTTAGGTCTTCTCTCAAAAGCAAGTTGGAATACTGGGAAAGTTGACAAGAGTTTGAGTACCTATGTTGGTTGGGAAAGAGTGATGTCTCCACATGTAATTTGCAGAGGATCCCATCAATTTCCAAAAGAGGAAAATGCTTTTGAGACATTTTAGGAAACTTAGACACAATATAAATTTCTATTGAGAACAAAGTAGGGTTAGGATTTGGAGGAGGAAAACAGATATTTTCTTCTCTCTGCTAAGGAGCTGGTCTGGAGTAGAGAGCTTGCGGACTGTGTTTATAATTGTGGAGTATACTCTTGGTTCAAACAACAAAACAGAATCGATGTCTATGGAACAGAGCTGGAAGGGGCTTCGTGGTTGGTTTTCAATGTAAACTAACCATAGACATCAGTTTTCTGCCCCTCAGTCTTTTTAGTATCTGGGTTCATCTTCCAGGAAGGTCATAACAAAGCTCCACAATCTGGGGTCTTAACAACTGAAACTGATTGCCTGGAAGTTCTGGAGGCTGAAAGTCCAGGGTCAGCTTGGGCAGCATTGGTTTTTTCTGAGCACCATGAAGGAGAATCATTCATGATTCTGGTGTTTGCTGGCAGCTGCTGATGTTCTTTGGCTGGCATCTTCACAGGGCATTCTCCCTGTCTGTGTGTGTCTATGTCTGAATTTTGGCATTTATTTATTGATTGAGATGGAGTTTCACTCTTATTGCCCAGGTTGGAGTGCAGTGGTGGATCTTGGCTCACTGCAACCTCTGCCTCCCAGGTTCAAGCAATTCTTTTGCCTCAGCCTCCCAAGTAGCTGGGATTTCAGGCATGTGCCATCACACCCAGCTAATTTTATATTTTAAGTAGGGACAGGGTTTCTCCACATTGATCAGCCTGGTCTCAAACTCCTGATCTTAGGTGATCTGCCTGCCTCAGCCTCCCAAAGTGCTGGGATTACAGGTGTGAGCCACTGAGCCTGGCTCGAATTTTGCCCCGTTATAGGGATACCAGTCATGTTGCATTTGGGGCCCACCCTACTCTAGCATAATACCCTCTTCACCAATTACACCTGTCACAGTCCTATTTCCAGATAAGGTCAGATTCTGAGGCACTGAGGGTTCAGACTTAAACATATGAATTTGGGGGAGGGGACATGACTCAGCCCATAACACATTCTTTCTATACAGGTAGTCTGAGTTAGAGAGCACATCAAATCATGCAGGGAAAGTAGATGAAATGCCCTGGGTCCATCGCTGAGGCAGCTCTAGACATATGCTGAGCTATTGTCCCCACTTTGCCAAGGCAGACTACACTTGTGTCCATGGAAAAGCCCAGTGGGAACTGAGATCACTGGATGTCCACCTTGCTGCTGGGGACCAGGATCCATGCAGGAGTCCCAGGCCCAACCTGAGCGGAGTGGGTTACACCAGGTTGAGGATGGCCCCCGTGATTTTGGTGCACACTCAAATGTGCAAACCAATGCCTTCACTAGAGACTGGCCTGGAGGTGCATCTCTCCAGAGGGCTGGACAAAGGGCTATCTTTGAATCAGCTGTCCCCACTCAGGCAAAAGGTAGCTTTACCAGGCCCCCACTTCCTCCACTGTAAAAGGAGGGTGATGCCCTGCCCTGCCCAGCCTACTTAGGGTCAGATGAAGATCAAATGGGATAACAAAATAGGATGCCTTTTAAAAAACACACACGATGGTAGCATGCTGTATTGTCCTGTGACCATACATGCTCTATGTAGCCCTGACTGTGCTAGCTGGCTGTCTCATCTCCTCAAGGTGTCCTGCATGCCTGCTGGTGGGGACGATTCCAATGACTAAAATGTATCTGGCCTTCCTGGTGCCCAGCTTTACATGCAGTAGAGGCTTTGTCCACCCTTGAGGGCAGCCTGCCCCCTGCGGGCCTGCCCGGCTGCTCAAAGCAGAGGCTGACACACTCCTGAGTTGCATTCCAGAAGTCTTGGCCTGCTTTCTTCATTTGGTTAGCTTTGAGCAGTGGAGCAGCCTTTCTGCTGGGTTCTGGCCAGGTGAGCCAGCCCGTGGGAGGAGAGGGGGAGATCCCAGGCATGCACCTGTGGCTCAGGTTTCTCCCTTGCGGCCCGCTCTCTCCCCATTGCTGTTTTCCAGAGCACCTCCATCCTGCAAGATTGACAACTCACTCTTGGTAAGGAACAGAGTGTAGGAAGTGATCTTTTCAAACTTCCTTGCAGCTCCGCCTGCCAAAAGCCCCTCTACCAGTTGCCGTATTTACCCTGGCTGCCAGGCCTCTCTCAGCTGCCTTAAGAAAACAGATTACCATCCAGAGCAAAGCCCTCGTGTGTTTCCTTTCTGGAGATGAATCAAATTCTGAAAGAAAGGTTTCCTGTAGCCCATTACACCGTTTCAGTTTGTTTTATCTGTCTCCACCTGCGGAGCAGGGAATTAACCTTGCTGCCCAGGGCCAGGCCAGCTAATGCTTGGAAAGAAAGCAAAGCTCACGGGTGTGCGTTTTTCGACAACACACCATGGCCTTGTTCTCCTCAGCAGAGCATTGTCCCCGTGAGGCCCAGGCCCAAATCTGAATAGGACTCTGTGTAACTTGATCTGTTTTCCTTCTTGGCTATAGTCTCTGTGTGCCAAATTTAACTGTGGTCTGTATATATAGTGTTGCGGGAGGGTGGGGGTAGACCAGGGAAGGTGGGGGAGGGGAGTGCATCCATGCGGTTTCTTTCCTGTCTTCCTTTTTTTTTGTGCTTGCCTGCTTTGCTCACTGCTTGCTATATATAACTCAACACGACTGTCCTCACATCTCCATTCATTAACCCTTTAGGGAACCAACGCACTTCTTCACACAGGCCCCAAGCGCCAGACTGGGAAGCACTGGTGCTGTTGGAGTTAATGGCTGGCCCCTGGAAAGTGAACTTCCCCAGAAGTGCTTGTGAAGCAATTAGCAGGGCCCTGCTCAGATAGTAAAAATATCCCCTGGCTTAAGAACAAGCAGGGAAGGACCTTGGGAGCCAGAAGTCACCACTGTGCCCCAGGCCTGCGGCGGCCGCTCCCCCTTCAAAAGTCTTGTATCTTAGACTTTCCAGAAATGCTACAAAAGCTGATGATGCAGCAAGGATTCCAGGGGAGACAGAAATTTATTGTCCATCTGAAAGCTTTTCAGGGCTGGGCCTCTCTCAGGAGATGTTGGAAGTGAACCAACCCAAAGGTCGTGGAAAGAGCTACTCGTTGTGGGCCTGGAGTGACAGTGACCATCCTGGGTGAACAGAAGCCTCACTTCACTGTGCTGGAGGGCGAGAGTAGGCCAACAAAATATTCTGGAATCTCCTAAAGGTTGGCTGCCAAAGGGAGCTCCTCACCAGGGCCAGCTTGCCTGGGCTCTCCTTTCAAAGGGTAGAGTGTTGCCTGCCGGACCTAGAGTCCCTGGGCTCAAGAAATGCAAGTGAAGGGCTTAGGGCTTTACTGTCATTTCCTCAGAATCATAGAAATGCTGAAAATTACAGAACTGTGGTCTCCCTGCAAGGGACTCAAGATGTCTTGGGTCATCTTGGGCTATATTTAGAATGAAAAATGTATTGGCTGTGAGGAAATAGGCATGTGCCCTTCTCCAAGCAGGTTGCTGTGAACCTTGCACTTGATCTTAGCCAAAAGGCTGAGAAGCGATGAACCTTGCCCCATAGGCCCTCCTACCCATCCTCACAGAGCCCTGACACTCCTCTTCCAGGAAGCCTTCCCAGCCAGTGGGAAGACCCCACAGATAGGGCCCAGTTTTCCCTGTTAATCAGTTTCTCTAGCACTCCCCACTGCCCAGGGCTGGGAGGGCCCAGTGCGCCCAGTGTGGCACTGGTTTCCAGGGCTGGGTGCAGGTTTGGTCCTCCAGTGGGAACTCTGCTACCGTCCGGGCTTCTCCAGGAGTGATGCTGGGGACAGGCACAGCAGAGAGTGGACACAGGGATCCTGGCCTGAGGGGGCAGTCACTCATCCAGCTCACTTGTATATATGTCATCATGGGCACAGAGGGGTTTCAGTATGGTAACGGTTTGCAGAGTCCTCATCTGCATCCCGTTAACTTTCTTTTTGTAACCCTCAGCGTGGTTTTAAGAACCTGGAAGTTTATTGCGTAACTGTTTTGCTTGTGAAGTTGCACATGATTTCTCAGAAAGATCAATTCAAACCAGCCTTGTCACCCCTCTCAGCCCAGGTCCCACTTCCTGCTTTCCTGGGACTAGGGGGTCAGACGTAACATGGCTAGAGGCAGATGTCCATCATCTGTGCTTGTGATGACACAAGGAGGTAACAGGAGCACAGTCAGACCCTCAGCCCTGGGGGCCTCTTGTGAGACACTTGTGGCATGCACCATTCCCAGTCCTCACAACAGTTCAGATGGGTAGGAATTATTGGATTCTTTCTCCAAATGGGAAACCAGGGCTTTTAGGTGCCTTATCCCTGGACCCTGCCCTCACCTTCCTCAGCCGGAGCCCCTCTGTGCCTTGCTGGCTCTATCTGTGAAATGTTTCGAGAGGCCATCCTGTTGTCTCCCATCTTGTGTCTCCCACTCAACCCATGGCCCAGATTCTTACCTCTCCAGACTCCTACTCCAGACAGAGCCGGCATGATCTTTGGGAAAGGCACATTGAGCCATGTCCTTCTCCCCATCGGAACTCAACAGTGGCTTTCTGTCACTCTGAGAACAGAATGCAGCCTCCTCCCTGTGCAATGACAAGCACCTCCTCGAGGTCAAAGCTGTGGCTCCCTGACTCTGCACTGGCCCAGTCTAGCCTCAAGGCCTTAAATTTGCCACTTCAGACCCCTGGTTTGGACCCTGGACTCTGAATACATTCTGGTCTTTTCCTCAGGGAGGTCAAGGCACTGTCCTAGCTTGTGGCCTACTCCCACACCTATTTTCTCAGGGTGGAAGCAGACGTTCCAACCCCCACACTGTGAGGCTGGCACCATTACCTCCAAGACCCGAAGCCTGTAGGAAGTATGGCAGGCCTCGCCCAACACTCTGCATTTCCCCTTGCTCCTCCAAGTGGGAGGTGGGTCATCACGAGTCCCCAAGGTGAGGGCCAGGGGCTTTCCTCTTTCACAGGCTCTGGTGGGAGTACGCTTTCCACCATGGGCCCTCTGGCCAGATCTCAGGGCTCTGTGGTTGGGGAAATGGCTCTCTCATATGGGGCTTTAGGACATGAACTGACATGACGTGTCCTAGAGACCACCAGAGAGGATGTGGATCACTTTTTCCTGCCTTAGGTGACCTTTCTTAAAATCAACGCATTGATATGCTTTCAGCACTTAAATTGTCCTATTCTATTACACATCATCTCAGAAGAAAAGTCTTTCATAATTGATGAATCTCAGGCTGGGTTAAACATTCAGTGGCTGCCCACACACCACTTAATCTATTGCTTCAAAATAATTTGCTCTCACTTATGAGGTCTACTAGGATGACTGTCTTAAACCAGTCACATGGTGGAAACATCACCATGTTTCTCGCCCAGAAAAATACACTTTCAAGGGCTTTCCTAGGGGAGCCTGGAACAGTAGCCAATTCTAGTGAGACCTTTAAGACAACAACTGGTCTTTTGCGCAGGATAATATTTGAGGCCCCTAAAGGGCAAATAGGAGTCCCTCTATTCAACCTCCCCTCCGAGTCCCACCAACCTCCCCACTTTGGTTCCATACAGCTTGGATTATTGCCCCACTAGTCCAAAACTGAAAGTTTCAAATAAAAACCAAAAGACAAATGTTATTGAATTGATAACTGAGACAATCTGTCAAGCACATTTTGCTTTCCTGATTTTTTTTTATAGCCTTAGTGTTCCACCTTCCTTGTCATCAGTTTTACATGTTAACATTTTTTTAAATTAAACTTCAGTGTCATTGAACAGGTCATACAGTGCGAGCAATATTCTCTTTGTTCTAAAACTCCAGATGTAATGAAGCTGCCATTCACAATTGTTTTCTGCTGGGCTGCTTATTTTTAAAAAAATGATTTTGATGAATAAAAATAGGTGCATTTTCACAGCATGGGGTCCAGCAGGAATGAAAACCTTACAATCACAGCCTGGCCCCTGGGGGTGTGGGAGGAGGTGTTGTCAGATACCAATTTGGGCTGATGGTTTCTGAGGCCATGAGACTACTATTTCTGTGTCCTGTGGTGCATTTTATAGACTGATGTCACTTTTTTGAGATAAATTATTGGAGAAATGTTTATATGTGAATATACATTTCACGATGTGCCAGAGTTGCGGAGTCTAGTGAAGTTTAGAAGGTAGGTAGGGATGAGGGTGCAGAGCTGCGGTGCCTGTGGCCTATGACAGAGACCTCCTGCACCAGGAGGCAAGAATCCTGATAGGCAGATGCCCAGTCCCCAACCAGAGGGGTTCAAAGCCAGGGCAGCGCCTTCCTCCCACCTCTGGGGACACCAAAGGACCCACAGCGGGGATTGCAAACTACAGCAGGGGCTATGTTTTCGGTTTGTTTTCAATATCTGAGCCATCATGTAAAAACCTAGTGATTTCTTGTTCTCCATACAAACACTGGAGGATCTGGGCCACAATGTCTGCATTTTCCTCAGTATCAGTCTGCTACAGCCCCATATTAGCTGCCTAGGGTCCCCCTCATTCCTGCTCCTGCTGGACCCCGGGGATATGTGAGTCATGACCTTGCCTCAAGGCTTAGGCACTTATTATTTGTTTATTTACTAATTTTATCTTTTTGAGACAGTCTTGCTTATCGCCAGGCTGGAGTGTAGTGGGAACCCAGCTCACTGCAACTTCCATTTTCTGGTTTCAAGCAATTCTCCTGCCTCAGCCTCCCAAGTAGCTGGGACTACAGGCATGCACCACCATGCCTGGCTAATTTTTTGTACTTTTTAGTAGAGACGGGGTTTCACCATCTTGGCCAGGATGGTATCAATCTCTTGACCTCGTGATCCGCCCACCTCGGCCTCCCAAAGTGCTGGGATTATAGGCATGAGCCACTGCACCCGGCCTGTTTATTTATTTTTAATAGAGGCAGGGTCTTGCTCTGTTGCCCAGGCTGGAGTCCAGTGGCACAATCACAGCTCACTGTAGCCTTGAACTCCTGGGCTCAAGCAATGCTCCCATTAAGGCATGTTTAGATGGGAGGAAACATCTTTCTTCCTTTAGAGCATCTAATTATCAGCATGGCCCTGGACAAATTATCCTAAAGCCTGGAGCCTCAGTTTGCTCATCTCTGTAAGGGGGATGACAATGCAACCTCGTAGGGTGGTTGTGAGAACTACATAGAAAAGATTCTGGAAGGAGCACAAGGCCTCTATTGGGAGCCCCTCAGCCAGCACTCCCTCCTTGCTGCCTGCACAAACTCAGGAGCCCATGGTGTCCTTTGGGCTGGCTGAAAACTGCAGGGAAGACACTGTGCATTCTCTGTACGAGCAGTGTGCACACTATCTTCCTCCTAAATGGCTAGCTGGGGGAGTGAAGACAGACTCACTCAGAAACGGGTAATTTCCTGGCCACGGTCTTCCCTCTGATAACAAAGGACTGGGCCTAGATTAGAGACGAGGTGGGAATAGTGTGCTGCAGAAAGGCTGTGGGGACATCTTGAGTTTGTTTGTAGCTAATCTCAAATCATTCAGGTCTTTTCCATTTGCAGCAAATCTGATTCCCTCAACACATCTGTGGTGAGATGTTACCAGTACAGAGACAAAGTGTAGAGAGGCTTTTTTTTCCCACCACCAAATCCATAGTTACCCTCCAAGTTGTAATCTTATCATATTTAACTGGTTCCACATAAACAGATCTATGTATATTTTCAGTAGTTTCAGCTGAAACCTGTTAAGAACAGATGTGCAAATGGTTCCTAGGCATTGATCCATTTAAATATATTTTTTCCATGAACAGCTTTTTCTCTCTCCCTTTCCTTAGAGGGGAGAAAAAATATGAAAGTGGAACCGCCATTAAAGTGGATATTACATGCTTCTGGGTTCTCTGCAACCAGTGTTTGGCACTGGTTTTCAAACAGCAATTTGGCACATGAGGCTATGAACACAGAGTATGCGTTTGACGGACAGTATTTGCTCTGAGACTGTGTGGCTGGGAGTATGGACTGAGAGCTCTATAGCTGCCACCTAAGCCAGGGTCAGCCAGGGTCAGTGTTTCCCCACTGCTGCTGCCAAGCAGCCCCTGGGCAAACGCTTCAACAAGCCGTCCTCTTTGAGCCTTTAGTTTTTTCAGTTGCCAAAAAAAAAAAAAAAAAAAAGTTCCAGGGATTGGGAAGATAAAGAAGTCCTACAACTCAACAACGACAACCTGATTAGAAAATGGGCAAAGGACTTAAACAGGCATTTCTACCGAGATGATATATATTAATAAATGGCCAACAGCTTGTGAAAAGATGACTGGCATCACTAATAATTAGAGAAAAGCAAATAAAAGCTAAAATGAGACATCACCCCACACCATTAGAATGGCTAATAGCAAATAAGATGGAAAATATCAAGGGTTGGCAAGGTCATGGAGAAACTAGAACCCTTGTACAGTTTTGGTGGGAATATGAAATGCTACAGCCACTGTGGAAATCAGGGTGGCAGTTCCTCAAAAAATTAAAAATAGAACTACCATATGATCTAGAAGTTCCACTTCTAGGTGTATATCAAAAAAAGTGAAAGCAAGATCTCAAGTAAATATTTGCACACACTTATTCAAATATTGCAGCATTGTTTACAATATCCAAAAGGTAGAAACAACCCAAGGTTTACAGATGAATGAATAAACAAAATGTGGTCTGTACATACAGTGGAATATTATTCAGCCTTAAAATGGAAGGAAACACTGCTATATTCTACAGCTTGGAAGAACCTGGAAGGAGTTATGCTAAGTGAATGAAGCCAGACAGAAGGACAAATACAGGATAGTTCCACTTATATGAGGTACTTAGAGTAGCCCAGGGCATAGAGATGAAAAGCAGAATGGTGGGCTGGGTGCAGTGGCTCACACCTATAATCCCAGCACTTTGGGAGTCCAGGTTAGGCAGATCACTTGGGATCAGGAGTTCGAGACCAGCCTGGCCAACATGGTGAAACCCCATCTCTACTAAAAATACAAAAATTAGCCAGCTGTGGTGGTGCACACCTGTAATCCCAGTTATTCAGGAGACTGAGGTATGAGAATTGCTTGAACCCAGGAGGCAGAAGTTGTAGTGAGCTGAGATCACAACCACTACACTCCAGCCTGGGTAATGGAGACTCTGTTTCAAAAAAGAATGGTGGCTGCCAGGGGTTGGGGAGTAGAGAGTTGTTTAATGAGAACAGAATATCAGTCTTGGGGGATGAAATGAGTTTTAGAGATTGGTCACATAACAATGTGAATGTACATAGCAATACTGAACTATACGCTTAAAATGGTTAAGATTGTTTAAAAGAAGAAAATAGGGAAGAAGGTCTAATTGTGACACCAACCTCATCGATGGGTGAGGGATTCAAAACAGAGGTGCACATTTAGCCAGACACTGAGGCTGCTGCCCGTGGAAGTTATGCCTAAGAGGAAAGAGGTGGGAGGGGTTAGGTGTTCTCAGATTTGAATTTCTTTCTCAAGAACACTCCTCTGTCCACCTTCCCATTTCCCACCTGACAGAGTTCACCTGGCCTTCCAGGTCTCTCCCAGCAAGCTGCCATCTGCAGGAATGTTCTCACTGAGCACCGTGGGCCATGCCCTGTGTCTGTGACTCTGGGGCACAGAACTCTGTCCCACTGGCCTATGTTTCCCTTCTGGCTGGAACACAGAGCGAAAGGGCCCTGTTCCATCTCCAGTGGCCTCTGAGTAAACCACACATGCCAGTCTGCAGATTTCCATCTCACTGACTTTGCCCTGGCATTGGGGCAGTGGGGTGGGGGGTGCAGTGAGGGCTTCAGGTGGCGGTTTGATGGCAGATGAGCCTCAGGGGTTCAATGACAGCTGGGAGCAGGAAGGCCATTTCCCATCTCAGTTCTGCTACCCCCTGACAGTGAGGCTCTGGGCAAACCACATTGCTTTGTCTCTGGTAAAAGAAGGCTGTGGGCAGGACTGGGCTTTGTAATTGCTAAAGATTCCAGATCTCTGGGAGACTCTGTCTTCCTAAGTTCTGCCCAGCCTGCTAGCCTCTGCAGGACAGTATCAGGGAAACTTAACATGCCTGTGTTTTATAGTGTTTTGTAATTCTCATCCAAGGTTGAGAATTACACAGCAAACACCTTTGTGTTGTCACGTGAGCCAGGGCCCCATGGTGATGCACCCTGGGCTCCCAGAACAATGTGAGGCACTGAGATTCCCTGCACCTGGGTCTGGGTCAGAACCCTGCTATAGGGGTATTTGGCAAGGCAGTCATTTCTGCCACCTGACAGGAGAGGACCTCTTTAGGATTGGACTCAGTTGAGCAGGAGGATGCCTGGTTGGCTTGGGAGGTGAGATTAGCTTCCTGGGGCAAAAAGGAGCCATATTTGTCTTAATGAGGAGAAAAGAGCAAAATTAAAGCATTCGTTAACACTTCAAAGAGGATAAAAGAACATGTTCAGTTCACAATTACTGCCTCCCTGACCAGGCAAGTGTGTGATGGAGAATCCTGTTATCCTAATTCAGGAGGACTATGCCAAAGGCTTCTCTTGCTGGCTGAGAATTACTGGGGAGCTCCCTACCCATGGAGGGCCTCCTTACTGGATCCCCAGCCCCGTGTAGACCTCTCATCTGTGAGGAGCCGGTTCTAGTGATTCATACTTGTTTGTGAAAACCTTGATCTTCGTCAAGCTTTTTAAAAATATCTCATCTGTATTTTTTCCCAATTATTTTCCTGCCTGCTATTTTTTTTTTTTTTTCAAAAGTAAACACTCAAAGGCCTTGATTTCTGTAACTAATTCTGGAGTTTACAGAAGCAAAAATCAATAGGCTCAAAACTCCATTCCATTATTCACTTGGCTCAAACTGGCTTGGGGCAGCACCTCTGAGCCAAAAGGGGGTTCCTTCCTGGAATCTTGGAGCTCATCCCCCAGACTTGAGACCACTCAGCAAGTGAGCAAGATGTCTCTGTCTGGTTGAGGAAGATGTAAGCCCCGCACTGCCCCTCCCAGATAAAGAGATCAACACAGGACAGATCAGACCCTCCCATTCTGTCTCCACCTTTATCAATCTGCTTCTAGATCCCCTTCATATATTCATGTTGCTGCTCTCAATTCACTGAATTTTTAGAAACTATTTATATCCATCCACCACTCTGTTTTCCAAATATTAGCACTATCAGCATAGTGGTGCTTCCCCCGAATGACTGGCAGCTCTCTGACCTTTCTTTTCAGCCACAAATAAAAGGGGACTTGAAGGATGTGTGTGTATGTGTGGGTGCACACCTGACTAATGGACACACTCCTCATGAAAAACAGGATAAATTACAGAGAATGGCAACGTAATGATTACAGAAAGGTATATGAGGCAGAACCCATTAGTGAGCTGCGTTTTGTTCAAAGCTGAGATACTGGCAGGCAGAATAACACGCCTTTGTACCAGGACGCATTCAGCTGTAGCAATGACTAATAATGTAGTGAGGATCTGTGCACATTTTCCCCCTTTTGTGCCTATTTTCATAAGTTAATAACTCAAGCATGAAAATTGTTTTAGGCTGAAGTCTGGTGGTAAGATCTGGTCAAACTGTGTGGGAAACAACTTTTGTTGTTGTTGTTACTTAATTTAGTTTGGCTGTTTTTAAGTTAGAGGAGTGGAAATGTCAATGTCAATGTGAGTCTCTTGCAATGTGCTTTTGTTAAGCCCAAGAGCATTTGGGATTGCATCATACAAAGCACATTTTTAATGACTAGATATGGTAGTTTCTCTTCCTACAGGTGTATGTTCCTATTTGGTACAGATCGGGATTGTTGGGCAGGGAGGATGAGATTGAAGCAAAACATAAATGACATCATCCTGGGCTTACCCTTCTTCAGCTAGATAAGATCCCACCAGCAAACCAGCCTGGTGAGCAAACTGCTGGCCTTAGCCAAATGGGGCTGAAGCCTACTGCAGGATCTTAGTGAATTCCCAGAGCAACGGAAGGAATAGAAATATCATGAATAACTGTCATACCTCTCATTCCTACAGCACTCGGGTTTCGTGAGCATTTTCCTGTCCATAGAACCAGATAAAGTCTAAGTGAAGGGTACCAGATTTCATCTAACTCCTCTTTCTTCTTGTCTCTGCTTTTCTTTTTATTGGATCAGCAGACCTTGAAAGATACAGAAAAACATAGAGAATAACATAAATACCTGTGTAGCCACTTTCCAAAGTAACAACTGTAATATTTTATAATGCTTACTGCAACTTAAAAAAAATAAAATAACTGAAGCATTACTGATAAAGTTGTATCCTCTCCTTTATCTCACAGACAAGCAAAATGGATCGACAAAAGCTGCAGTCACCAGCGTCTTTCCCATCCTTAATTAACTGCATCCTCAAAAGGACATTATCAGACTGGTAAGACAAGCATTATTGTCCCACTTCACAGATGAAGAGCTGGGGGCCCCAGTGGATGTGTAGGAGAGTCTGCCTTCCTTGTCATGGGCCTTTTGCTGGGCTCAGGGGACAGAGCAGAAGACAGAGCTCAAGGCAGCCCTAAGCAGACACCATCCCAGCCCAAGGAACCGTGAGAGCCCCTGCCTGGGGGAGAAACAATTCTCTCCTTCAGTCAGGCATGTGGCACAGAGGCAAACAGGAAATGCTTAGGGAGACAGTTCACAGAAATATATGTACTTCATAGGACACATTTTAATCCATAAATCAATCATGGATCACTGCTAAAGAAAGCAAAATATCTTGCCATTAATTTGCCACCCTGTGAGCATGATTGGATGATGTTTATTTTGATTAGGAGATTGCTCCATTTATTAATCTTCAGTACATCCTTTCTCCCCAAAGCAGCATCTGGATCTTTCGAGGGTTTAAAAAAAATGTGAAATTGGATGAGGGATAAGAGCTGGCCCTCTGTGTGTCCCGGGGATTCTGGATCTACAGCCTGGTGCCTAGCATCAGTTAAGCCCAGGCTGAGGTTGCATCATATCCTGCAAAGCCACGTGCGCTGTGAGGCCAGCAGGAGCCCCGCCGGGTCGACCAGCTGGAATCTCAGAGAGCGCTGACTCTAGGAATACCCGGCTTTGTAGAAGCACGCTGGGCCCAGGGGGCTTCTAGGCCGACAGCTCCGTTTATAAACTACCTATTGGTTTTTAAAATTGGCTTGTCTTTTCCCCGTTGACTGATTTTGGCTCTAAGAGATTTCTCTGGTCATTTCAGATTGACTGAAACTCCCCCCAACCGATCCCTGGAATTGTTTTTAGGAAAGGTAAAAGGCAACGTTTTTTGTTACAACACAAAGCTGAGCAGGCAGCCTGGCTTTGTCAGGATCTGGAGCTCCAGCGCGCTACACGCCCAGCCTCCTCCGCGATCAAGTTCACAGCGAGGCCGCGCGCTGCCCGGGCTGCGCTACAGTACCCGCGCCCACAGCACCGCGCGCCGCCGGTCCTTTTCCTACCCCAGCCTAGAAACTGCCTTCCTCCTCTTATCCCTGCAGGGCAAGAAGCCCGAGGAGGCGGGGCATGGAACTCGACAGTTAAAACACTTAAGAGAGAAAACTTGGTGTCTTGTTGGCCTGAAATCGAGTACACAGCCCGGGGGGATCAGGGTCTCCCAGACCGGATGTGTGAGAATTGCTTCCCCTGGGCAATAGGCGATATGATTCTTTAGGGGGAAGGTATCTATCTCTCCTCCAAAGACAGAAAACCACAGGGTTCCTGGCACAGAGCTTTCCTTTTATCAGCTAAAGCAGAATCTTTCCTGGCCTCAACCTGGCCCCTTCTTCTAACTGTAGGCAGAGATGCAGACAGAAAAGCACTTGCTGAAACACAGTGTCTTGTTCAATCCTCAACAAACTGTCTAGAGTTGATTGCTGACAGTCGTGGTGCATTATGCCTTCCTGGCTTTCATTTAATTGGGCACCGTGCTGCCTTTCAAGACACCTCAAAGGAACCAACAAGCAAATCCAAGAGTGCTGGACAGACCACTGAACACATAATAGGTTGTGTCTCATGGCCTTCGTTGCCTGGTGCCTCAAAGAAAACACCAGAAAAATTGTTCCTAAGCTAGAGCTACCCCAGATTGCTTAAAGAGCAAAACTCACTACTGCTGGGGGTGCCCTTGTGAGACAGTGGAAAGCTGGTTTTACCATGGCCCTATGAAGAGGAAGACTGAGCTGGGAAGAAATTTAGACAGTAATTCCCTGGGATTGGAAAAGATTTGGCTGACAGTCTTGTCATTTCTAAAACCCATTATCAGTGTGTGAGAGGTTCCTTTGCGCTGCATCTGGACAGTGCTTCCTAAGGGCAGTCTCTTCTATGGTACTCATTTTAATGGGTGCATAGTGGTATCTCATTGTGATTTTAATGGGCATCTCCCTAGTGACTAACAATGATGGGAAGCTTTTCATAGATTTGTTTGTCGTTCATAACTCTTCCTTGGTGAAACGTCTGTTTACATATTTTGCCCATTTGTTATTTGGGTGTTTGATTTCTTATTATTGGGTTTTGGGAGTTCTTTATGTATTCTGGATACAAGTTCCTTATTAAGTATATGATTTGCAAATATTTTCTTCAAGCCTGTAGCTTGTTCTTTCATGTCTTTTGTTTTTAATTCAAAGAAATCCAATTTGTCAATATATTCTTTTACAGATTATGTTTTTGATGTAAGGCCAGCCTTTGCCTAGCCTAAGTTCACAACAATTTTCTCCTATTTTCTTCTAGAAGCAGTAGACATTTCAATCCATAATGACCCATTTTGAAACTATTTTTAAATATGGTGTGAGGTATGGAGCAAAGTTTACTTTTTTGCATGTGTGTAGCCAATTGTTCCCTCAACATTTGTTGAAAAGACATTTCTCCACTGCGTTGCTTTACATTTTTGTCAAAAATCAGTCTATTTTTGGATTCTTTATTCTAAAGTTCTGTTGATGTTTGTCTTGATTTATTTTTTGGCCTCAAAGCAACAATTTATTATCATCTCTCCTGACATTGGTGGTTGGCGAGGCTCAGCTGGGCAATTCTTACTTGGGGTCTCTCATACATTTGCAGCTGGATGATGGCTAGAGCAGGAATCTGGAGATTTAAGGAGGCTGAAGGCCCCATATGACTCCTTCATTTCCATGTCTAGCACCTCGGTGATGTTGGCTGGAACAGCTGGGGGATGATTGAGCTTCTAACTCTCCCTGCAGCCTCTCTACGTGTCTAGTTTTCACTTCTTCATAGTATGGCATTCAAGAGACCCAGGCAGAAGCTACAAAGCTTCTTATGACCTAGCTTACACATCCTATAAAGTTTCTTTTGTCATATTCTGTAAGGAAAGCAAGTTGAAGGCCAGACCAGATTCAAAGAGAAGAGTATGAGACTCTACCTCTTGATTTTAGAAGCATCATTATGGAGAGAGAAGAAATTGTTGGTTGCTTCTGTATAAGCAGTGCCAGTAATAGAAGGTTCCACTGTCCTAATGAATGCAGCTTTATAACAAGTCTCAACTTGTTACAAACTTTGTTCTTTTTTTGCGAAGTTGTTTTGACTATGCTAGGTGCCTTCCATTTGCATACAAATTTTAGAATCAGTTTGTCAATTTCTGCCAAAGAAAAAATCCTCATGAGATTTTGATCAAGATTGCATTGTATTTATAGATCAATTTCATGAAAACTTACAATTCAAATTATTTGAAGATCAATTTGGTGAAAATTTATGCATTAAAAATATTGAGTTTTCTGACCTATGAACAAAATCTATCTCTCTACTTAGGTTTTCTTTAATTTCTTTCAGCAATTACATTATAATTTTCAATGTACAGATCTTTGTATCTCTTGTCACATTTGCCCTGTTTTATATGTGTTAATGCATTTTAAATGGTATTTTAAAAATTTCAACTTCCAGTTGTTCATTACAAGTATATAGAAACAGAATCAATTTTGTACATTAGCCTTAGATATATTCTATATTTTGAAAGCCACATTTTATGAAAGTCACATTTTTGTTCTAGTAGTCTTTATTCCATAGGATTTTCTGCATACGCTCTCATGTCCTCTACAAATAAAGACAGCTTTTCTTCTTTATTTCCAATCTCAATCTCTTTTATTTCTATTTCTTGCTGTTGCATTGGATAGTACCTTCAGTACAATGTTGAATAGAATTTGTGAGAATTTCTGATCTTAAGATGAAAATACTCAGTCTTTCACTATTAAGAATGATGTTATCTATAAGCTTTTCATAGATGTTCCCTTAGAAGGTTGCAGAAGTTTCCATCTATTCTTAGTTTGCTAAACTTTTAATCAGGAATGTTTATTGGGTTTTATAAAATTTTTTTCTATATCTGTTGAGGCATACCATCTACCATTGCCATCATTTTACAAGCTCAAGTGAAGTGTAGGGTACTTACTTCTCTTTACGTCCTATTGCCCTCTCTGTTTATAATATAATTGCTTAAATATTTTCTCTGCATACATTTAGAATTACATTAGATAGTTATAATTTTCACTTCAACTGTCAACATAATTTAGAAAACTCTAGAGAAGAAGGAAAGTCTATTGTACTTTCCAATATTTTTGTTTACTATTATGCTAATATGTTAATATGTTCTTTCTTCCTTACTGATGTTCCAATATTCCTTTCTTTATTGTTCGCTTTTTGTTCAGAAAACTTCTTTTAGCTATTCATTTGTAGTACGTCTGCTGGTAAAAGATACTTTTGGTTTTCCCTCTTCTGAGAATGCCTTGATTTTCATTTCATTCCTGAAGGACTGGAAAGAATCTTTCAGCTGGGTATAGAATTCTGGATTGGCAGTTCTATCAGCACCTGAAAGTACTCTAGTCTTCATGGTTTCTAATAAAAATTTGCTGATTTTTTACCCTATAGGTGTTATTTCTCTCTTCTTTCAATATATACATCTATATTGAACTATGTCATATAGACATATGTCTATCTATCTATCTATAATGGATGGTTAATATTGAGTGTCAACTTAGTTGGATTGAAGGATGGAAAGTATTGTTCTTGAGTGTGTCTGAAGGTGTTGCCAAAGGAGTTTAGCATTTGAGTCAGTGAACTGGAAGAAGCAGACCCACTCTCAATCTGGGTGGGCACTATCTAATCAGCTGTTAGTGCTGCTAGAATAAAAGCAGGCAGAAGAATGTGGAAAAATTTGACTTGCTGAGTCTTTATCTTTCTCCCATGCTGGATGCTTCCTGCCCTTGACTCCCAAGTTCTTCAGCTTTTGGACTCTTTGACTTGCACCGCTGGTCTGCTAGGGTCTCATGAGCCTTCAGCCACAGACTGAAGGCTGCACTCTTGGCTTCCCTGCTTTTGAAGTTTTGGGACTCAGACTGGCTTCCTTGCTCTTCAGCTTGCAGATGGCCTGTTATAGGACTTCACCATGTGATCATGTGAGTCAATACTCCTTAGTAAACTCCCTTTCATATATACATCTATTATAGTAGTTTTGTCCCTCTAGAGAACCCTGACTAATACACCATCTGTTTGTCTTTGGCTTTCAAGAGTTCGACTGTGATGCGACTTAGTGTGAATTTCTTGAGGTTCATTATGTTTGAGATTTGCTCAGCTTCTTAAATCTCTGGGTTAATGTTTTTTGCCAAATTTGGGAAATTTTGAGCCATTATTCCTTGGAGTAATTTTTTTTTGTTCTGTCCTCTTTTCCTCCCCTTCCAGATTCCCGTGCTGCAGAAGCTAGGTCTTCTGTTATAGCCCTACTGGCCCCTGAGACTCTGTTCATTTTGATCTTCTGCCTGCCTCCTCTCTGCTGTTCAGATTAGGTGTTTTCTATTGTCCTGTCTTCCTGTTCACTGCTTCTCCCCTGTGTTCGCATTATTTTGATGTTGAGCACCTTCTCTGGCTTTAAACATTTTTTGGTCACTCTGTTTTTCAGTTGTGAAATTTCCATTTGCTGCTGCTTCTTTATATTTTATCTCTTTCTTTTGAGATGGAGTCTCTCTCTGTCACCTGGCTGGAGTGCAGTGTCGTGAGCTCAGCTCACTGCAACCTCCCTGGTTAAAGTGATTCTCCTGTCTCTACCTCCTGAGTAGCTGGGATCACAGGCACACACCACCAAGCCTGGCTAATTTTTGTATTTTTAGTAGAGAAACCATGTTGGCCAGGATGGTCTCAATCTCCTGACCTTGTGATCCACCTGTCTCAGCCTCCCAAGATGCTGGCATTACAGGTATGAGCCAGCATGCTCCACCTATATTTTATCTTTCTTTTCTGGGATTTCCAGTTTTTTCATTTATTTCAAGAATGCTGTCATTGCTCTTTGAAGCATTTTTGTGATGGTTACTTTAAAGCATTTGGCAGATAATTACATCTCTGTCGCCTCAATGTTAGAATGTATTAATTGTCTTTTTTCCATTCTGTTTGTGGTCTTCCTGGCTTTTGGTATGATGAGCAATTTTCCACTGAAACCTTGACATTTGGGATTTTATGTTAAGAGATTGGACCTTACTTTAATCTTCTGTTTTAAGTGGCTTTCTCTGACAGTGCTTCAGAAGGAGAAGATGGTAGGATGGTGGGGGGGAGTGAAGTGGGAGTGACAAGGGGAGGGAGGGCAATGCCCCATTATTGCCAAGTGTTTGCCAGAGGTGGAAGCCCAGGTCCCCCTCTTGGCCTCTGTTGACCCCCAAAGAAGGCTTCTCTCTCTACCTGCTGGGTGGGGTAGAAGTTCTGGCTCTCCGCTAGGCCTCTCCTGATACCAACATGGCAGAAGAGGAGCCTGCTGGGTGGCGGGGGAGTTCAGGCTCCCTTGATGTTTTCCACTGCAACTGTGGGGGATCTTGTTACCAGCAGGCAGGAATGAAAGTCTCAGCTTACTCCTCAGCCTTCTCAGACACCACCCTGGTGAGGTTGGGGTGGGCAGGGTGGTTGGGGTACCTTGACACAGGCTGATGAGGGTGGAAGTCAAGGCTTTTTACTTGGTCTGTGTGATTGGGGTGGGATTGTGGTATTTTTTGTGGTGTTTGGATGGAGTGGAGTGGTTATTGCCTAAAACCTACCTGTCTTGCTGGGCTGCCACTGTCTAGCTCCTTGGGCTGGAGAGAGCAGGCTTTTGTTGGGGCCTTTTGGTCTCATTTGGAATTTCTCAGTTCAACTTCAGTTCTGCATCTGAACTGAAGTTCAGTCTCAAGATCTCTAGTCAGTCTGTCTTCTCTCCACTTTTCAGAGTCTTCTTGTGTATGTTTTTTATATAACATCCAGACTTGTTAGTAGTGCTTAGTGGAAGCAATGGGACAAGTATATCTATTGCAGCTTTCTGAAAGAGAAGCTCCTCATTTCTTTCTTTGGATATGTTTCAAAAGAAGTTGCAAACACATCACCGTGAACATTTCTGCATGCATATCATTAACTACAATTCAGTATTTGTTTACATTTTTCTTTTGTGAGATGAAAACTATACATACATTGCTGTCAGAGGCTTTCCCCAGGCATCAGAACTCGCTAGACATCAGAATATACGTCTTTGAGAAGAACCACAAGCGTAATGTGCATGCTAAGGCTTTTACCTGAGCATCAAAATGGAAACATCAGAGTATTCACAGTAGAGAGCAACCTTATAATTGTAATGGATGTGGTGAGGCTTTTTAAAAAATCAAATGTTCAAAGACATATAATCAACCAAAATGGCCATCAGTGATAGACTGGATACAGAAAATGTAGTACATATATACCATGGAATCCTATGCAGCCATAGAAAGGAACAAAATCATGTCCATTGTAGGGGCATGAAGGGAGCTGGAAGCCATTATCCTCAGCAAACTAACACAGGAACAGAAACCAAGCACCACATGTTCTCACTCACAAATGGGAGCTGAACAATAACACATGGACCCAGGGAGAGGAACATCACACACTGGGCTTGCCACTGCAGGTGGGGCTTCAGGGAAGAAAAAGCATCAGAAAAATAGCTAATACAAGTCAGACTTAACATGTAGGTGATTGGTTGATAGGTGCAGCAAACTGCCATGACACACATTTACCAGTGTAACAAACCTGCAAATCCTACACATGTACCCCAGTACTAAAAGTAAAATGAAAGAAAACAAATTTCAAAAAAAAAGAAAATTATGCATACATTGAAATATACGATTCTTACATGCACCACTTGATGAGTACAACCCACCCCTCTGTAAAAATTCAGGACACAGAAGTCATTCATCACCCCACAAATTCTCTCGGCCTCTTTCCCAGTCAAATCCCTTCCCCAGCCACCTCTCAGGGACAAACATTGTTTTGTTTTGTTTTTTGCATCTCCTAGATTAGTTTCATCTGTTCTAGAATGCAGTATGAATAGAAGGGACATCATGCACTCTTTTCTGCCAGGCTTCTTTGTTTCAGCATAATGCTTTTCATATTTACCCAGTTTTATAATTCATTCCTTTCTGTTGCTAAATAGTATTTCATTGCATGCATATACCACAGCTTGTTGATCCATTCTTTATTGATGGATGTCCTAGCTGTTTCCAGGTTTTAACTAGTATGAATAAAGTCAAGGAGAGCCATTTTAATTTGGGGCATTTAAAAAATGGTGTGAATAAACTTTCATCTGAACGCAGGGTTCTGTGGTAATAATGTTTGAAAATGTCGCTTCCAGCTCTGACATGCTGAGTTTGTAAATTTCGTAAATGATATAAAAAGTCATTTCTTCATCCATTCATTTGTTCACTCAACCATTATTTAGTGGGCCTATTCTCTGTACTGGGAATAATTCAAGGCTCAGTACGGAAAAGAACACATGTAATTCTGCCTGGTGCACTTGACATGCTAGTGAGGGAAAAGACAAAAACATCAGTTAGCAAATACGTGTTATGAAGGAAAAGAAGCCAGGTAAGTGGGTAGGGCATTACAGTTGGTCCAGGGGTAGGCAGGTGTCATTTTAGCTCTAAACTTAGGGGAGATGGTCAGGGGAGAGATTTATATGGTTTGGATCTGTGTCCCCACTCAAATCTCTTGTTGAATGGTAATCTCCAATGCTGGAGGTAGGGCCTGGTAGGATCCCCTGATTGGATCACAGGGGCAGTTTCTTACAGTTTAACAACACCTGCCTTGGTGTTGTCATGGTGAGAGTAAGTTATCACAAGATCTGGTTGTTTAAAAGTGTGTAGCATGGTCCTCCTGTGTCTCTCCCTCCTGCTCTGGCCATGTGAAGATGCCTGTTCTGGCTTTACCTTCTGCCGTCAGTAAAAGTGTTTTGAGGACTCCCCAGCCATGCTACCTGTACAGCCTGTAGAACTGTGAGCTAATTAAACTTCTTTACTTTATAAATTACCCAGTCTCAGGCATTTCCTTATAGCAATGTGAGAATGAACTAATACAGAAAATTGGTACCAAGAGTGGGGTATTGCCATAAAGAGATAGGAAATGTGGAAGCAGCTTTAGAACTGGGTAATGGGCAGAGGTTGGAGGAGTATGGAGGACTCAGAAGAAGACAGGAAGATGAAGGAAAATTTGGAACTTTCTAGAGATTTGTTAAATTGTTATGACCAAAATGCTAGTAGTGGTATGAACAGTAAAGTCCAGGCTAACAAGGTCTCAGATGAAAATGAGGAATTTATTGAAAACTGAAGCACGGTCACTTTTGTTATGCATTAGGAAAGAGGTTGGCTGCATTGTGGCCCCTGCTTTATGGATCTGTGGAACTTTGAAGTTGAGAATGATGATTTAGAAGAAGAAATTTCTAAGCAGCAAAGCATTCGAGATGTGGTCTGGCTGTTTCTAACAACCTATGCTTATTTGCATGAACAAAGAATTGATCTGAAATTGGAACTTATATTTAAAAGGGAAGCAGAGCATAAAAGTTTAGGAAACTTGAAACCCAGTCATGCGGTAGAAAAGAAAAACTCATTTTCAGGGGGAGGAATTCAAGCAGGCTACATAAATTTGCATAACTAAAGAGAAGGCAAGAACTAATAGCCGAGACAGTGGGGAAAAGGCCCTAAAGGCATTTCAGAGTGCTTCATTTCAGTTTGTCCCATCACAGGCCTAGAAGCCCAGGAGGGAAGAATAGTTTCAGGGGCCAGGACCAGGGCCTCAACTCCCCTGTGCAGCTTTGTGACACTGTTCCCTGTATCCCAGCTGCTCTGGCTCCAGCTGTGGTTAAGAGGGGCCAAGGTACAGCTTTAATGGCTACAAACTATTGGCCTTGATGACTTCCATGTGGTGTTAAGAATGTAGGTGCACAAAGCATAAAAGTTGAGGCTTGGGAACCTCCACCTAGATTTCAGAGACTGTATACAAAGCCTGTATGTCCAGGCATAAGCCTGATACAGGGTTGGAGCCCTCATGGAGAGCTTCTACTAGAGCAGTGCAGAAGGGAAATGTAGGGTTGGATCCCCCCACCCAGAGTCCTCTTTAGGGCACTACCTAATAGTGCTGTGAGAAGAGGGCCACTATTCTCCAGATCCCAGAATGGTAGAGCCACAAGCAGCTTGTATCCTGTGCCTGGAAGAGCCATAGGCACTCAATGCCAGCCTATGAGAGCAGCTGTGGGGGTTGAACCTTGCAAAGTCACAATGGCCAAACTGCCCAAGGCTTTGGGAGCCCACCCCTTGCACCAGCATATCCTAGATGTGGGACATGGAGCCAAAGGATAATATTTTGGAGCTTTAAGGTTTAATGACTACCCTGCAGGATTTTGGACTTGCCTGGGGCCTGTAGCCCCTTTCTTTTGGCTGATTTCTCCCAAAAGGGTAGAAATCAGCCTTGGAAAGGGTATATTTACCCAATGTTTATACCTCCATTGTGTCTTAGAAGTAACTAATTTCTTTTTTATTTACAGGCTTATAGGTGGAAAGGACTTTCTTTGTGTCAGATGAGACTTTGGACTTTAAACTTTTGAGTTAACGGTGAAATGAGTTAAAAGACTTTGAGGGACCATTGGGAAGGCATGATTATATTATGCCATGTGAGAAGAATATGAGATTTTGGAAGAGCCAGTGGCAGAATGATATGGTTTGGATATGTGTCCCCACCCAAATCTCATGTTGAACTGTAATACCCAGTGTTGGAGGTGGGGCCTAGTGGGAGGTGATTGGATCATGGGGGTGGTTTCATATGGTTTAACACCATTCCCTTTGGTGTTGCCATAGTAAGAGTAAGTTATCACAAGATCTGGTTGTTCATACGTGTGTAGCATCTTCTCCCTATCTCTCTTCCTCCTGCTCTGGCCATGTGAAGATACCTGTTCTGACTTTGTCTTCTGTGATGAGTAAGTTTCCTGAGGCCTCCCCAGACATGCTTCTTGTACAACCTGTAGAACTGTGAGCCAGTTAAACCTCTTTTCTTTATACAGTCTTAGGCATTTCTTTACAGCAATGTGATAATGGACTAATACAGAGACCTTTCAGGAGGAGGTCAGAGGAGGGTTCTTGGAGAAGGTAAGGTTGGAAGAAGGTACAAGGAAAAAAGTTTATGTCTTTAAATCATCCTCATTCCTGGTAATTCAGCACATGTTAGAGGCAACTTCCAAGTTACCCATTGATGGTAGTGAAGACCCAAGGCCCAGAGAGGGAGCAGTTGGTCCTAGGGTTGCATGATGAGTCCTCAGTGCAAGGTTGAGATTAGAGGTCTATATTCAACATCCAGCTATTGGTGGAAAGACTTCCTTCTCTTCTTAAAGAGGGTCTTCAGTCCTTTCATGTCCCTGCACTTCCCCAATCACCTGTCCACCCCTGCAGGTGCTTCCCCATGGGAATTAGTAGCATAGTGTTAGAAAGCCCTCTCCGATGTTGGAGGATTCTTACCCCTGAAGTTGAGGAAGAAGTGAAATCTTGATGGTGGGACTTCCACTCACATGTCCTTTGAGTCTTATCACATTTGTCACCATGCGTTTAGCACAGCTGCCTTTCATCTGCAAACACAGCCTGGGAGCTGTTTGCGTTTTATCTAATTTAATTCTTGTAACAATCCTGTGGGGTTGGTAGGTAGCACAGTGCTTTCTCTGTTTTTACAGATGGAAACCAGGAGACTGAGTGAGGTTGAGTAATTTGCCCGAGGTTGCCAAGAGGCTAAAGCAGAATTCTGAACCAGATCCATTTGATTTTGATGCTCTTGCTTTTAGCCACAATGTTTCAGCATCTGTTCAATTCTGAACAGATGGACAGAATTTGCAGATGTCAGAGGGAGGTTCTAGAATAAAGCTGTTCTCTAGTTTACAGAAGAGAAATGGAGGTGGTGATATGCCTGTGCCAGTTCTGGAATGTGTAGCTGGGAGGGAAGCCTTCTGTGGACCACCACGTGGGAGGAGAGTGTGGCAGGGCATGACGGGAAGAGCATGGGTTCTGGAATTGAAGAATTCTGTGTTCAAATCCACACTCCACCACGAATCCCATAAATGGAGAATGTTTGGACAAATTGTCGAAACCCTCTCAGCTTCCATTTTCACATCTGTAAAATGGGATGATAATGGTATCTCCCTAGAGGGTTGCTGGGTAGGTACCATGCAAATAAAGTACTTAGACAATACCAGGCTCACAGTAAATGCCTAATAAATGCTGGATGTTGTTTTTATTCACTATTGTTCTGAAAAGTGGCAGGCACTACAGACACAGAAAGGGAAAGACACAATGTGTTTTAGGGCCAGGCAGCCCGGAGCTGCCCATGCTGGCATCTTGCCCAGAAGTGGGAGTGATCTAGCAGAGCCCAGGGCCTTGCAGGAGGATATTTGCAGACACCCAGCTTCCTGCATCAGTGGGGCTGAGTGAACTCTGGAGTGCCTTCCAACCTGGAGAGGTCATTTTAAGTCTCTGCAACAGTAGTGATGGTGGCTACAGCAGGGTGGGAGATATGGCTTCCATTAGCTCTTGGAGACTCCAGCTGTCGTTTTTGGGAATGTGCTTATCTGCCCCAGAGGGAAATAGATGATTGAGAAAGAAGGCAAGCAGGAGACTTAGGCTTTACCAACAGTGACCGCTAGCTCTGGTGTGCTTGCCACGGACAGCAGGCCAAGGCCAGTGTCACAACAGGTTAGGGTGTCCTGCACATTCACTGCACCAACAGCGGTATTTTGCAAACATTATAAACAGATTACATTTCTTACCCTAATGTGGCTGTTGGCAACCTGCCATTAATTTTAGCCTCCAGGAGAAAAACAATTGCTTGAGCTGAGTGTTCTGTGCTTTTACTTTCCATACATTACCCAGGGCTCTTTCCAGTTCCCCCAACCCTTAACCTCTCTCTTTCTCTCTCTCCACCTTTTTCCTTCTTCTTTTCAGAAAGTCCTCTCTCATCTTGGACATAATCAGAAAAACTGGAAGCTGTACTTACTGCCATGCATTAGCCAACAGGGTCCTTTCCTCCCAAGCCAGGGAAGAAAGTGCAAAAACCAATGCTCAGGCTGGGCCTCTCAGGGTCCACAGCATCACAGGCTCAGGAAGCAACTCTGTCTCCATGTCTACTGATGAATCCACACACAACTTGCTGGGCAGCAGCTCTGACCCAGGAAGCAGTGCTGCTTTCCATGCTGGGCACCCAGATGTCTGGTCTTGCATGGCAGGCAGCCACTTTGTCCTGGCCTTTTCTTGTTCAAAAAGTCAGAGGGGGAGGCCACTTCCAGAATGGGATTCCAGGCAGAACAGGAGACTAGGAGTGCATGTGGGCAGCTGCAAGGGGATGCTTCTGTCTGCCTGGTGTCCATGTGTTCATGTGCACACCTGTGCACATGCTCCCCCAGACTTACACACACTCATGCACACACACTCACACAGGTTCATGCATGGGAGTAGCTCCAAGCCTCTCACACAGCACTTAGCTATTAATAGCTCACTTTTCTAAAAAAGCCTGATTAACCATTTATAAGAATAACCACCACTGCCTGTGTCACAGCCCAGCCCTCGCAGGGAGGACAGGGCCAGCCCTCTGCTAGAATAGCCTGACCTTATGTTAGGTAGGGTCCAGAGGGAGGGCCAAGAGGAAAAATGAAAGCCCTTCCTGAGCGACCAGGGCAGCCTCCAGTGCCTGCACCCAGAGACAAGAGAACTCACTGGTAATGTCTGTGGGCAGTCGGCCAGGCCCCTGAGAGCCGAGATGTCACCTCCTTCACAGTAACAGCAGGAAACATGCTCTATGAAACCAGAAAGAGCGTTTTCTCCACTCTGGGGTTCTGCTGTAAAAGCCAAGAAGCAGAGAGCCAAACAGAGCCCACCAGGAGCTTGGCACAAGACTGTCACCCACAACCACTCACTGATTCAAAAGACAGGCTCTGAGGCTGGAAATCCGAGTGTGGTGGTGCTGTGATGGAGCAGGCAGCCACCATGCACTTGTGCTCCCAGCAGCCACAGTCTGGGCCTGAGAGGGCCCAGTGTCTGTGGGTGTTTGTATTTAATTGGAGTAGGGTGAGAAGGGCCAATGGTTGGGTTTTATTTAAAATCTGCTTTGAGGAGAAGTAACATTAGGTGGCCCAGAGCTGTGAAATATGCCCTGGTCATAAATGCTTCACTATCAATTAACGCCTCCGGAATACCTAAGAGTTGCCATCAACTTCCCATTCAGATAACCTCTTAAACCTTCCTCCACCGCACCCTGACCATTCCCTTGCAGCCAGGCTTGCATGGTTTGATGATGAGTGATCACACTGTGGGCCCTATCTGTATAAAAGTCCAGACAGTTGGGCTGTGAGAGTAAATCTCTACCTCAGAGTAGCTTAAGAGAGAAAGATATTGGTTTATGTCTGCGAAGCCCAAGACCAGCTGAGTTTAATGGCATCCACAGGGTGGAGTTTGGGTTGCCTCATATGTCTGCTTCACCTTCCTAGGAGCTGGCTGCCTTTTAGGGGGCCCTCTCCAGGAGATGCTGGGAAGTGGCTGCCATCAGTTAGGTGTACAGCCTGTCCTCTCAGCATCCCAGGTGGCAGGTGTCTTGGAAGTGGCAATGACAGGACCAGCTGCTGGTTCTGGGCTGGTCACTGTGACTGGGATGTGGGATGGGCTGGTTAGTGGTTCTGGGCCATTTGTCCACCTCTGGATCTGGCAGCTCCACCTGCACAGTGCTGGGCTAGGCATGGGAAAATTCTGGGTCAGGAGAAAGCGGATTGGATCCTGAATGGTGGGAACAGCAGGTGTCTCCTTCCACGTGCCGTGGGTCCAAGACTGCTCTGCTGTGAACCTTCTACAACTTCAGAGGTACAAGCTGCTACCCTTGCTGAACCTACAACCCTGTTCAAGTGACTTAACTTCTCTGTGTCTCAAACAAGGATATTGAAAGAATCTTCTGCACAGGGCTGTTATGAGGATTAACTACAATAATACATGAGTATCTGGCACTTTACCCAGCAACTCACCATTTGTTTGTTCAACCAGGTAAAAAGGTTCTGGTCCCAGTGTTGCAGGACAGAAAGACCTCCCCCTCTGTAGCTGCAGGTGTGACCTGGTGCAGAAAAAATGGCAGGTGAAAGACAGGAAGAGCAAATAAGAAGGTGGATGGCTTCCTTCAAAAGATGACTTTTGGCTTCCTTCAAAAGATGACTTGAGGTCACGGGGATGACCGTTCTCAGAGCTAGTCCCTCCAGCAATGCGTTAAATCTACTGAACTGTGATGAAGCAATTTCTGGGCAAATTTTGTCCTGCTACACGGTGTCACAGAATGGCAAAGTGGCAGGTCTCAGAAGTGGATCCAATGTTCATTTTTTTTAGGTGAAGCAGAACATTCCTGGGGATGGTGTCAAACTGCCTTATTGAGTCTGCTGATGATTCCACTGGTTCCTCATCTTTGCCCCACCATTTCACAGGTTTCCATCTTAAAGAGGAAGAGGGAAGAAAGGAAGGAGGGAAGGAGGGAAGGAGGGAAAGAGGGAAGGAAGGAAGGAGGGAAGGATGGAAGGAGGGAAAGAAGGAGAGAGAGGCAGGGAAGGAGAGAGGGAAGGAAGTTATCAAATCCAAACTCTATGCAGAGCAGCAGACCTCTCCATGGGACCCTCTAGAATAGATATGTTCTTGCCTGTTCTAGTGGATGGAGATGCCCACCAGTAGCTGTGAGAGCCTCCCCGAAGGCCTGATTGTGGCTCCAAGTTCCGTAGGACTCAAAAGTCTTTTTTCCCTAGAGGGTCTTGCCATTGAGAGGCAGGTGATGTGCTGTTCAGAAGACGAAATTGGGACATGTCCTGAAGTGACATCCATCAAATATATACAGACAGGTGTCACAGTCCCTGAAAAAGCTTATCTCTTCTAGGCCACACTTAGCTATTTCCTCCAACTGTGTCAGATATTACAAAGTTTCTAGCAATCAAAACAAGCCAAATGCCATTCTCAGAACCCATGGGAGGATTTTTGGCTTTGTTTCGGCTTTGTTTGGTATCCATACCATTTTTCAAATTCTTTTCTCCTTACATAATTTGTTTTTTCTTTAAAAAAATTACCTATAATTCCATAACCAGACAGAACCACTGGAAAGAAACCAACATTTTAGCCATGTTCTTCTGTATATAAAATGTATGAGTGGATGTTTTCCTTACAATATTGGGATCACAACATCTATCACACTTTTTGTTAGGAAATGGCCTTTAACAATATACATTTAACAGTATGCTTGATGTCTGTGTAATATTTCATCTTACAAGTATATCATGATTTATTTAAGTATTTCCTGATTGCTTGCTTCTAACTAGAAAAAACAATCTTTTTGTGTCACTACTGGGTTAGGGTAAACTCAGCCAATCCTCCTAATAGCACTGTGAGACCAGAGTTATGGTAATCTTCAGTTAAGGGACAAGGAAAGTGATGCTGTGGAAGGATAAACTACCAAAAGACAACAAGCTAGTGAGACCAGCATGGACAGTCTAGCCCAGTGCATGTAATTTGTGCTCCCACGCACTGTTGCTCGTGTCTTTGTACCCTCATATACACAATCTTCTTAGTCATCTTGAAAGAGAAATATTAGCTTTCTGTTTTTATTTGTATTTCTTTGGTTGCTTTTGAATTTGAGCATCTTTCCATTTCTTATAGACCATTTGCATTTGTTTTCCTACAAAATGCTTGTTGATGGTTTTGCCTGTTTTTCTGTTAGGTTTGTCTTATGTATATATATGCACGTTTGTTATTAGTCCACTATATGTCATGTATATTCCCCAGTTTTCTTCCTGCCTTTTAATTTTGTTATGATCATTTAGGACTAAGAAGTTTTAAATTTTGTATCCTACCAATATTTTACTCTGCAACTATTCTCATTATTTTTATGCTTAGAAAGTTTTCATTCCTATCAAGTATAGATAAATGTTCAGTTCTACTATTTTCTTTTAGCTTTGCATTGAGTTCATTTTTGGCATTTAATTAATTAATCTATCTGGTTGTTATCATTGGTTTCCTTCTGAAAAAGTCAGTACAAGCTGGGTGTGTTGGCTCACACCTATAATCCCAGCACTTTGGAAGGCTTGAAGACCAGCCTGAGCAAAACAGCAAAGCCCTGTCTCTATCAAAAATACAAAAATTAGCCAGTAGTGGTGGCACATTCCTGTAATCTCAGCTTCTCAGGAGGATAAGGTGGGAGGATTGCTGGAGCCTAGGAAGTTGAGGTTGCAATGAGCCATGACTGCATCACTGTACTCCAGTCTCAGTGACAGTCTCAGTGACAGAGCAAGACCCTGTCTCCAGAAGACAAAAAAAGGCAGTCCAGATGTACTTGAACAAGTTTGTGTGGGATGGCTATACTCATTTCCTTTTCTAACACACCTGTTACCTGGATGGGCTCCTATATCATCATCCAGGTACCAGGTCTGCAACACCTGGTACCAGCATGAGCCCTATGGAGAGCACACCAGTAGAGACATGTCTCTTCCACTGAGACAAAATAAAGCCACACTGACTTTTAGTACTCAAATTATTGACTGACATTAAACCCATGGCAACTAAAAATCTCCAGATTTTTTTTTTTTTTACTCTGGGGTGAGGGTGCAACTTTTAGAGAAAACATCTCTCCCTAAGACTGCCAATCACTCTAAATTTGCATCTAACACTTCTACATAACTTTATCTATCAAGTAGGTAGTATTTACCATCTGCTGTTTGATCTTGTAGCATAATTTTCTTTATATTCCCTAGTGTGAAAATATTCAGACTGACCCCTAATTCTCAGCTTTCAGAGCTGTCTGCTACTTCCCAGGTCACTTTGGTTTTTAAGCTGTTTCACATGCTGTTGTTGGACATCCTGGTTATTCCCAAATCTTGTTTTCACATAGGCAGCTTTCAAGTCAAGATAGCCACCGCCCTGCCTGGCATGTTCTTTGGGGTTGCATTTTTATTTTTATTTATTTTATTTTATTTCTGAGACAGAGTCTTACTCTGTTGTTCAGGCTCGAGTGCAGTGGCACAATCTTGGCTTACTGCAGCCTCCAAGCCCTGAGTTCGAACGATTCTCCTGCCTCAGCCTCCTGCCCCAGCTACTCAGCCATTATGCCTGGGGAATTTTTGTAGTTTTAGTAGAGACAGGTTTTCACCATGTTGGCCAGGCTCGTCTTGAACTCCTGACCTCAGGTGATCCACCCAGCTTGGCCTCCCAAAGTGCTGGGATTACAGCACCCAGCTGCATTTTTAATTCTCAGTGTTTTTCTTGACATATATTCCAACTAAATTCTTATGGGTGTTGTTGATTTGGCCTCATAGTCAGTCCTGTTGAAATGAATTTGAATCATTCGTGATTTGCTTATTTATTGCATTCATTGTCTTTCTCAGCTTCTGGTTACCCACACATTAGACACAAGTGCCTTTAACATCTTTTTTGAAATCTGCAGATGAGAAAATGGAGTCCTAGAATGGTGGAGTGATTTGATGAATGTTACAAAACTATAATGGGGAGATGAGACGGGGATCCAAACCTTGTGCCTCCAAAGACAGGGAACCAGGCAGCATAGGGATGGTCAGGACCAGAGCAGCAGCCTAACGATGCTATGTGTCACACACCCAGCTCACTCAATCCTGACGACAACCTCCACTGCTCTGGTTTCTGCTCCATCAGGCATCTAAAAGGACATCTCCAAGTTCACCTTCAAGGACACCATTAAGGCTGGGCCAGTGGAAGAACATGACCCCTGGCACAGATCTAGAAATCTCTCTTCACAAGACTTCAAAGTTCATAATTTCATTTGGGCATCATTTTACAATTCGCTAGGAATCCCTCTTACCTTATTTTTATCTGGTCTGTATTCCTCCATTTCAAAAACAAGACTATCCTGAAAAACTGTCAGCTGCTAGCTGAGGTTATTTTTGGTATATTGGATTTACCAGAGTCACCCATCATGAAAGATTTATGGTTGTTTTGGGGTACTGAACCCATGTTGTACCCTATGTTTTTTATGAAATGTTTTCAATCCAGATGTTCCATAGTTTTAGAATATTCCCTCGGGGATTGCCGTCAAGCAATCAACCATTTTTACAAATGTTGGAAATGGACCTTTTGCCCAGGTGAGGGCTTCCCTATGTTGAGTCATTCTGCTGCTGCCAGCTCATCTGAGAGTTTTTAGTGTTAAACTTGTGTAGGGCATCCAGGCACCACCTTGCGGCCTTCTCACCAGGCCAGGGGTCTACCTTTTGGAAGAACATCCCTCTAACTAGAAGAGAGAGAAGTGAAGTTGAAATTGCTTGGCTCTACCTCCTCTTTTTTCCAAGTGCCTGCAGTTTAGCATCTTCTCTGTGCAATCCTTTTCTTGTCCTACTCTTTGAATAGCTTTGAAAACCCTTCTGAGATCACAGGCCTATTTTCAGCCTCTGCTTGGTGTGGGCTGTTGGTTTACCAGTGCGGTTCTTACAGGTTCAGGGACCCCCACCCTTGTATTTTCCTTGATTCCATGTCCACATCTCATCTTCTGGGTATGCCTTTCCGAAAGTCTTGAGATCACCAGTGGTCACCCTGTGTGGCCCACACTGGATTTTTCTAGCTATATCCTCTTTTTTGGCCTCACTGGGCTTATTCAGTATTATTTACTGCATATATGCAGAATTTGGGGTTTCCCCCAATCTCTTTTCTCGCTTGGGATCTGTGTGTGTTCAGACTACCCAGCCCCAGCCCTCCAGTTTAATTTTGTATGGCACTAGGACAGTGGCCTCAGTTTCTTCAATTTGATACAATTGTGTATGATAATAGAATTTACCTCCTAGAGTTGTTATGAGGATTGAAGGAAATAGTGCTTAGTTGTGGTTAATATTAATATTATAATCAACCTATTACTGAAACACTTTGTGGTTGTAAGTGACAGAAAACTGCCTCAGACTGGCTTAAACACAAAAAGAGAATCTAATGCTTAGAGAATTTTCTCCTAGGAATTACCAACAAGCAACATCCAAAGGTAGACCTGGTTTTCAGCACTGCCAGGTTCACAGCCGCGATAATGTCCCCAGGTCTATCCATCTGGCTCCCCTGATGCTCTGTGTGAAAGGAGGAGGTGGCATACCAGCAGCCTTCAGTTTGGCAGAGCCATGGTGGGTAGTCGGACTCCAGCGCTTGGGTTGGCTTCTATCCCAGAAAACTGGTGCCCTGCCAAACTGAATTTGGAAGACTTGCTTTCCCAGAGGAGAAAGGACATGAGCCTTCCTGACTGCGAGTGATATTGCTGACACTTAACTGGACACCTCCTTCACTCTGTAGCTAAGGGGCAGCCGGGCCTTTCAATGCAGTTCTTTTCCAGCAAGAGAGACCCCACCAGAATTGGGATGGGTAACCCCAAGCCCCGTGCACAGGTGCCTGCGTTTACTCTCTCATTCATCTCAGTCTGGACATTCCTGACCTTGACTTGCTGGCGGCGCCCTCTGCACTCCTCCATGTGCTCCACTCAGCCTGCTCCCAAGAGCTGGTAATTAATTGGCCTTGTCTTTACCCTCTGACCCCACCTACCCTCCCAGATGGGTTTCCACACCTGGCAACTGACCTTGGAGTTACTCCTAGCTCTGTCTGGCAGGCCTGCTGGATTGGAAGTTATGTTTGCTTGCTAACTCCTCTGACTCTTGACCTGGTCTGGTCACTTGCCGTGGTTGTGTGTGACATCTCTGTTATACACTGTGCCGGGCATTGCTTTTTCAGCAGCCTGGAATCCACTGCCTCTTCCTTCCCCAGTTCGATGTCCTTTTGTGGCACTACCTCTCTCACTGGGCACCATCTTCACAGTAAATCAAGGTGCTTTTCCCCTTGCATGGGAGTGGAAAGGTGTCTACAGTGTCCCCTCCCTTGTCCCAGAGTGGTCCTGAGCTGAGCTAAGTGGTCTGGGGAGGAGGGACAGCAGGCTGTTTGCTCCCTGCAGAGATGCTTGATGGTGGAGTGCTCTTGTCCCAGTTCCACCTGATTCTCCAGCTCAGAATCCAGCACCCCTGTTGACCTCACAAGCTCCTTCATAGTTTCCAATACATTCTCCTCTCTGCTTGAGTCAGAAAGAGTCATTTCTTCTGCTTTCAAGAATCCTAGCTCATGTTCCTATGCTGTGCTTCATCTTCCCTGGCTTTATAGATTTACTCGGGCTCTTTTCACTCCTCCCTCTGAAGGTCCCACGGGCCTGCCTCCTGCAGCGTGCTCTGCTCTTCCTAGCTTTGGGCCAGCACATCCTGCTTCCCGCCAGGCCCCCACTGTTCTGAGGTGGATCTGGGCTGCAGTCCAAGACACAAAATTCTCCACTGTGACACTGTCTACATGCCCAGATGTTCCCTCCATATAATTCCTTTTTCTCTTTTTCTTTTCCAAACTCACGAACTTCAAGTGAGAGAAGGAATGAAAACACCACCTGTAATACCAATTCCTCCAATGTCCTCCCCAGAACTTCAAAGTAGTCAGAGATGTATTGGGCTTAGATTGTGACTATCAGAGTTGCAAGAAGCCTTAGAAACCATCACAAGCCTTTCCTCCAGTGCTCTCTGATTGTTTGGTTGTGGCTGACTGGGTTGTAACATCTGGGCACAGGAAGAAAGGTGCTGGGAGTGATTCCCAATGTCTGCGTGGATGAGGGAAGGGGGAGTGACAGCATATGAGTTGGTTATTTGCCCGTCCTCCAACAACCTGCTCTGTACTTTACAAAATAGGGAAACTGAGTCATACATATATCAAAGCTGTCTAAGTCCACACAGGAAGCCAGGGGAGATTTGGGGTAGAATCCACATTGTCTGGCCTTCTCTATCAACAACGACTTCTCTTTTCCACTGGAATTCACTCTCATGGGACGTCATCTAAGTTTGCTTGCTGACAGCATGTGTGCCTCCCAATATGTGAGGTCAGTGCTGTTCTTGGCCACTTCTATCCATGACAGTGTGGCATGAAAGGGACCCTGCTGGTGCCTGTGGCGCTGGGGCTAATACTCTGGAACAACTTTCAGAACCACAGTGCTGCTTCCCTAGGAGGGTGGTATACAACCCAGAAACGGCGGTCCTGGGCTCTGCAGCCATGGAGCCCCAGGGTTTGGAAGGTGCCATGGAACCTCATTCCTTAGTTTGGACTTTTTGTCAAATTGCAGCTGGAAAAAATTAGAAGTTGCTGTTCCAAATGGAACTCACTTCATTTCATTCCAAATGAGAAGAAAACAAATAGACAGGTGAGCCTCCCCAAAATGATAAAGCTCTTTACACTTAAGATGAGAAGTCAGTTCAAGTGCAGTCCTGGTGTGACTCATTAGGGCTTGCTGCAGGAAGATAGGGACGAAATGTCCTCATCCTGTCTGTGGAAGCCAGCTCCTTATTTTAAATCCCATCCTGCTTGACTGTCAAAGTTGGACAGAGCCTTCATCAAAGCTGAAATGCATGCACAGAATTAAGTCCCTGCGGGAGCAAGCTCACTGTGGTGAGAACCTTGCAGAGCAGGCAGCTCCAGGGCCAGCAGCCACCTGCAAACACTTGCTGAGCAAGCCCCTGGGAGAGGGGCCTTTCTCCCAGGCCAGAAACGCCAAAGTGGGGTTTCCTGATAAGGTATACAGAACTGCTGTTTCTTGGAGAGGGAGTTCACATGGACTCGAATCCATTCTCAGGCTGGGCCTTAGTAGTGGGACAGCATCCTGTTTTATTAAAAGCCTGTTGCTGGCAGGGAAAGCTGTCTGCCTGCTGAGTGGGCAGGGGCCCAATATCGCTGTGGGCAATTCCAAGCCAGTACTGGGAGCTGACATCAAACCAGGAAAGAACACGACTGTTTTTAGCTGATGTAGCAGTACATTTTCTTTCTTTCTGTCTTCTTCTTCTTCTTTTTTTTTAATAGTTCTATTGCCTGGTTTCACTGTGTACATTTTGTGTGTGCAGGCATGCGTGTGACATCCCGTACCCAGCTACAGCCGGGGTTCACTCTGAGATGGCCTGCCCCACTTACTTGCCCCTTCTCCCTCCTTCCCCCACCTCCCCATCTTCCCCATTCTTCCCCCACTGGCCTCCCCAGCTCTAAAACTGCTGATAGACATAAAAACCAAGGGAGACCCAGGCTGTGGCCTGGGGTTATTTACAGGGTTGGGGTGGGTGAGAAGAAAAACAGACTACTTTGTTTATCTTTTGAGTCTTGAAATTCTAAAAAATTCATTCATTTCCATGGAAGCCTTAATTTGCAGGATTCCAAAAAATAAAAAGTAAAGGAAGATTCACTTCAAAAGAAACCAGGGGAAAAGCTGTTTTCTTTGCTAGCTGATTTGTTCCTTATTATTTTATTTAAAGTTAGGTTTGGTGAAGGCAGACAAAGGTAGTCACTTTTTCATATTTTTATTACATTCTTACTTTCTTCCTCCATTGCCTTATCAGTTAAGAGAGCAAATAATATTCCAAGAGATGGATAGAATATGTTCTGCACTCTGCTCATTTCATAGTTCTCTGGGGAATTGGGGTTTTTGTAAACTTTTATAATCACATTTTTTGCTGAGGTTATAGATGACTGAGAGTCTTTCATTCATGCTGGAAATTAAAGTGACTCAAATTGCTTCTACTTTTACAAATTAAAAAAAAATGTACCTCTATACAGATTTTTTAATAATTTTTTAAAAAATCCATTTTACTAACTCACTGGTTGGCTGCCTGTACATGATTTATCTGGCTCTTCTTAAAATTTGGAGTGAACAGTTCCCATGTCAAATATAACGTGTTAACTTACTGGCTTCTTTTTAACCCTATACTCAAACAATAAACTTTTCATATAAAGCCAGAAAATGGTATATGTTGTGAAATTTTTTTTTGAAAGATAGAGTTAGTGGTGATAAAGAGATTTTGGAAAATAAAATTTACTTGAAAATGTGTTACTTTACATTGGAATATGCAATTTTATCTTAAAGATATAAATACTCATTTTCACCACATTAATCATTGTACTGAGATAAGCCAAAAATAATGTAAACTCACAATTTTTGCTATACATTCTAATATTTTACACATTTATAGAAGTTTTCCAAGTCATGAGCTATCATATAAGGCACACAAAAAAAGAATGATATAAATCATGTTAAGTGCAGTCTACCTTTTCCTGAGCTATATCTTTAAGACAAAAGATATTTCACAAACTGAACTTGTTTTTTGGGGGAGGGCCCACTCTCTGGTTACTTAAGAGAAAACCAGAGGATTATCCTTATGGTGAGGGAAAGTATATAGAAGGCAGTATTTTTTTTTTCTTTTTATAAAGGAGCAGGGCTCTATCCCTTGGTGCAGTGTTCTGCCTTTTGTGTTTTTTTTTCTGGTTAATTTAAAACATTAGCTCCAAGTTTTTAATATAGTAGCTTCCCGTGAGTCACTGGGCTGAAAGCCCATCCTATCTGTGTCAGGCAAGGCTCCAAGAAAAGAAACAAGTAGAAAAAAGATATAAGAAGGCTTTATTAGTGCAGCTAAACATTGATAATTAGGAAAATTCCAGTTCTTCTATGCTAGTTTATTTGTAGATAAATGTAGTTGTAACCTTTTGGTGCCAAAGGAAAATCTTCTCATTCAAGACAAGAGATACGGAATAGGAAGACCTCAAAGAAAACACAGTTTTCTGTGTTACAGACAAGTATTTACATTACCAGTCAACTTTTGGTTCAGGAAAGAAGCGATAACCTGTTTAGGTTTTCAAAAGGAATTCAATATCCTGTTGACTAAATGCAGAGCAGGTTCAGAGGAAGATAGCTATTGAATAATGCAATTGATTCCTTCCAAGAAAGCATAGGGTGTAGTTTGTATTATAGGAAGTGCCATTAATAGTACTTTTTCTGCTTTCTGGAAAATCACCCAGGAAAGAAATATGTTTTAAACATTATTTTTAAAACAGGTTCTGCTGGCTTCCAGTTCTGGAACAAGATGGTTAAACTCACTTCTCCCTGCTCTGCTCCTCTACATACAACTAAGTACCTTGGAAACTATTCAGCAGACAATGATAAAGAGCTCTGAAAGCCAGAAGAAAAAAAGGTGTAGTCACAAAAAACCTCAGGACTTGAGAAACAGCAACATGGTAAGTTTTCTAAGTTTTCTTTTCATCTCCCATATACCCAGGGCTGTGCTGGACTCACCAACAGATACACACAAAATGACAACAAAGCAACAACAAAACTCCCAAGAATATCTTGTTCTCTTTGGTCAAAGTTCAGGGAAGGGGAGCCCCAACAGAGACCCAGTGGAAGCTCTAGTCCCTGTTTTACAACCCAGGGTCTTTGCAGAGAGTTTGATCTGCCAGCATCAGCAGCAACAGTAGCAGCAGCAAAGCCCTGGGCAGTCCTGGCCCCCAGTTCACAACTTAGACACCAGCACATGGCCTGATTCACCCACAGAAGCAGCCACAGTGAAGCCCTGTGTGTCTCCAGACTCTATCCAGTGGAATAAAGAGACCCAGGCCCTGCAGCTTCTTCCCCATGATGGAAGGCTGCCCATCTAAAGAGTTTCCAAACATAAAAAGCACTAAAAACAATACAATGTGATATGCTAAGCATACACACACAATTAAATCAAAATGAAACACTAAAAAATGTCCAAGTAAACCATGGGAAGGCAAGAAAAAAAAACAAAAGAGTGATAAACAGAAGGACCAAAGAACAAATATTAATAATAATTATCTTAATTGTAAATGTTCTAAATGCACTAATTAAAATGCAGAGATTGGTAGAGTGTATTACAAAATGTGACACAGCTATGTGCTGTTTACAAGAAACTCACTTCAGATTCAATGATCTATAGGTAGACTGATAGCAAATTGATGGAAAAAGGTATAACATGTAAACATTAATCAGAAGGAAGCACAAGTGGCTGTATTAACATTAGACAAAGCAGATTTCAGAGCAAAGAAAGTTACTACAGGCAAAGAGAGAAATTACATAACAAAAAGAATTAATTCACCAAGAAGATACAGCAATCCTGTTGTGATATTATGTTATATATTGGTTTTCATCCTCGGTCCTGGCTTATAACTCCCATAGCCAGTGTTAGTCTTTTGTTATAATGTTGAGGGTGTTAGGCCTCAGGGGCAGGCCTCCGACCTCCAGCCTCTCTTTCACTCTATTGTTCTCCCACCTTTCTGCCTTTCTGGTTGTGGCTCTTAAGACCTTCCCACTAGATGGTCCCACCCTTTATCCTGGGATGAGGAATGCTGACATCATGAAACTTCCTTAAAAACCCGAGAGGACAGAGTTCAGTGAGCTTCCAGATAGCTGAACATGTGGAGGTTCCTGGAGAGTGGTACATCCAGGGAGGGCATGGAAGCTCTCTGAACCTTTCCCCATACTTCACCCTAGGCATCTCTTCATCTGTCTCCTTTGCAATACTTTTTGATAATAAACTGGTAAACATAGGTAAGCATTTCTCTGAGTTCTGTGAGCGGCTCCAGCAAATTAATCAAACCCAGAGAGGGGATCGTGGGAACCCCAACTTGCAGCTGGCTAGTCCGAAGTTCTGGAGGCCCAGACTTAAAACCGGTGTGTGTATGGGGGCAGTCTTGGGGACTGAACCTTCAACTGATGGGATCTGACTCTATCTCTGGGTAGATAGTGTCAGAACTGAATTGAAGGACACCCAGCTGGTGTCTGCTGCTATATTCTCTTTGATTTTCTCTCTAGTAGTTTTAGTAGTCTTGAATGTGGGGAGATAGGGGAATTGATGCCCCAACCACAATTGTGGATTTCTTCTTTCTGCTATCTTAGTTTTTGTGTCACACATGTGAAAGTCTGTTGTACGGTTCACAAGTATGTAGTGAAAACTCTCCCTGTCTTTTTCTTTCTGGTGTGATGATTTTTACACCAGGACAATCATCAACACAGAAGCCTTTCTTCATATCATATAAGGCACAAAAGAAGAATGACATAAATCATGTTGAGTGCAGTCTATTTTTTTTCCTGAGCTGTATCTTTAAGACAAAAGATATTCAACAAAAATAGAACTTTTTGTGTGTGTGTGGGGGGGTTATCCACTCTCTGGTTACTTAAGAGAAAACCAGAGGATTATCTTTATGGTGAGGGAAAGGGTACAGAAGGCAGTATTTTTTTTTTTTCTTTTATAAAGGCAGAGGGCTCTTCTGTTGGTGAGGTGTTCTGTTTTTTGTGATTTTTCTGGTTAATTTAAAACATTAGCTCCAAGTTTTTAATATGGTAGGTTCTCTTGAGTCACTGGGCCTTTCTTCTGTGTTGATGATTGTGGTGTGACAGTAGAAGAAAAACACAGTTAGTGAGAGCTTTCTCTACATATCTGTGAACAAAACAACAGACTTTCATATGTCTGAAGCAAAAACTAAAACAGCTGAAAGAAGAAATCCACAATTTTGGTTACGGCATCAATCCCTGCTGGCTTCCTACACTCAGGACTCCTAGGACTCCTAGTGAGAAAATCAGCAAGAATGTGGAAAAACTCAATAACACCATCCACTGACAGGATCTAATTCACATTCATAGCACAATCAAAATCAACAACAGCAGAACGCACATTTTTTTTTTAAGGAGCCCATGAGACATTTATCAAGATAGAGCATATCCTAGGTCATAAAACAAACATTAAAAAATTCAAGAGAATTTAAATTATACAGAATATGTTATCTGGCCATAATAAAATCAAACTAGAAATCAAGGCGTAAAGTCAATAGGCAAATCTCCAAAAACTTGGAAACTAAACAACAAACTTCTAAATAATTCATATGTCAAAGTGGCAAACTAAAGGAAATTTTAAAAAGACAAGAAAAGAATGAAAATGAAAATATAGCATGTTAAAATTTGTAAGATTAGCTAAAGGAGTGCTGAGAATAAAATTTATAGGAGTAAATGCTTACATTAGAAAAGAGGAATGATCTCAAATTACTAATCTAGCTTTCTACTTCAAGAAATTAGAAAAGTTGAGCAAAATAAACTCAAAGGAAGCAGAAGGGAGGAAATAAAAAAGCAGAAACTAATGAACTTGAAAACTGGGGAAAGAAAAAAATGAAATAGAAAGTTGGTTCTTTAAAAAAATTTAATAAGATTAATAACTTTTAGCAAGATTGGCAAATAGGAAAAGAGAGAAGACATGAATCACCAACATCAGAAATGAAATAAGGGCTACCACAATAGCTTTTTTTTTAGCTACTAAAAAGATAACTTAAAAATTGTAATCAACTTTATGCTCAGATATTCAACAAGTTTGAAGAAATGGGCTAATTCCTCAAAAACCACAACATAATAAAACTTAGCCAAGATAAAACAGACAATCTGAATAGTTGTATAGATATTTTTAAAAATTAGGTTTGGAATAAAAATTCTCCCAACAAAGAAATTATCAGGCCCAGATGGTTTCATCCAAGAATTTTACCAAACATTCAAATAAAAATTAATGCCAATTCTATGTACATCTTTCAGAAAATAGGAGAGAAGAGACCACTTCTCAATTCTTGTTATGATGCCATCATTACTCTGATACCCAAGCCAGCTAAAGAAGGTGTGCAAAAAGAAAACTCCAGACTATTTCTCATGAACTTCAGATGTAAAAATCACCAATCAAATTTAATTAATCAAAATCCAACAATATTATAAAATGACTAAAACACCATGACCAAGTGGGATTTATGCCAGGTAGACAAAGCTAATTCAGTATTTGAAAAGAAATTAATAAAATTCATCATAGCAATAGGCTAAAGAAGAGAAACCATATAATCATAAGAATTGGTGTCAAAAAATTACTTAACAAAATTCCACACCCATTAATGATGAAAATAGACAATCCACTCAAGTATGCTAGGAACAGATGGAGACATTCTCAACCTCACAAAGAGCATCTATTTAAAAAACTACATCAGACATTGTAGTTAATGGATAATGACAGAATACATTGCCTATAAGATCCAAAACAAGGCAAAGATTTCTACTTTCACTGTGTCTTATCAAACACAGTACTAGAAGTTCTAGCCACTGCAATAAGGCAGGAAAAGTGAATAGAAGTCATGCTCATTGGAAAATAAGAAATGAAACTTTCTTTTTTTTTTTTTTTAGGTAGCATGATTATTTACATAAAAAATCCCCCCAAATCTATGAAAAATAGGCTGTCTTCTTCTGCTGGCTACACTGATTATCAAGGAGGTGCTGCCAATTGTTCTTAGGGGTTCTGCTTAAGTGCTGCAGGAGATGGCAGCACAGAAGCTGAGGCACAGCTTGGGCATGGTAGACCAGGGGGACACCCAACTCCATTACTCCCTAGCTCTATGCCCCTGAACACCTTCCTTGATCTGGCTGAACTTTGGTCCCCTCATCTGAAATGGAGTTGATGATAGAATCCAGAGCCCATAATTGTTGTATTGAATGAGAGCAAGTGTGTAGGAAATGTGTCACTGTACTTGCTGCAGGTACTACTGATGTTGCTGCTGTTGTCTGTGATACTGTGCTCTGCCACTCTCAGGCACTGCCGCTGGGGCAAAGAGACGTGAATTCACCTGTTCAGTAATCCTATGGCTTGTCAGCTCAGTCAATTGCTCTGAGTCTCACTGCTTTCGTTTATAAAATGGAGACAATAACCCCTCTCTCATAGGAAGGGTAAGACTGGAAGAGCCTACACTCTGGCTGAAATAATATTTCTATACAGTGATCAAGAGAATTTTCTCTGAAACCAGACTCTGCTTTAAATCTTAGTTCTATCACTTGTTAGTTATATGTCTAACTGTTAAATGAGGTCAAAAGAGTGTGTTCTTGATAAAACTATAGAGAAGATTAAATTAATTAAAATATGTACAGCCCTTTTTAAAAAAGATCAGGTGAAACAGCATATATGAAAGTGCTTTAGAATGCTGAGAATAACAATAACAGCATTGGCTAGAAATTATTGAGCACACCCCACTGCCAGCAGCAGGAAGAGCTTTGTACCTACAACCTTTTACTTAGTCTACATAACCATGAGTTAGTTTCATTTATGTAGATGGTGACACAAAAGCCTAGATAAGTAATTTGCCCGATGACATAGCTTACAGAGCAATAGAATCCAGGTTTGGACTCTCAGGATCTGACCGTGTTCTAATGCCTTTCTGAGAAAGTAGGTTACAGAGGGCAGGAAAAGCTTGACTTAGAGATCCACTGGCATGGTAGATACAAGCTGATGTGGGAAGTTCTGGGTGCAGCCTGTGATGGGAGGATGGAGGAGCCAAGAGTCATTCTTGACCTCATTGTCACTGCTTTCAAACTAACAAGTTGCCTGAGAAATAAGGTTCCATTTGATAGGACACCAGGTGGGATGTGCATGAGAACATTCATTTCCTTGAAGGATCCAAGGATTAGGCTGAGGCAAACTATTTTAGACCATGTCCAGGTCTAAGAATAACTCATCATCACTTCTAATAAGGACTCAGTCTGGAGTGACGTCATTCTTTCAGGTGCAGAAAAGGAAAGCATGACTGTGTGTCACTGACTTAAAATAGGAGTAGGGTGAGAGGGGCAGCTGGGATCATGGACGTCAAATGGACAGTTTCTCAGCCGGTATTTCTTATATTTCCTGTTTTGGACAGTAGGTTCCTTCCCTTCTGAGCTGGGGGTAAGGTGAGGGAGTGAATGTTAAAGTGCTGTTTTGCTTTTTCTCTTCTCCATGTGTGTTCTTTTTATCAATAATCTGCATTCATCTTTACTGGCTGTTCACGCATTATCTGGAGATACAGTAGTTACAGAAATTTAAACAGGCAAATCTTTCTCTTTTTCCCTAGCTTTAGATTACAGATCCATGAAGTTTTCCTTGACTATCCCTGCCTAGAGTACAAGGAAACCACTATTTGGATAATTCTCCTGATTCCCTGGTACTATGGAAGTGGTGGGCTCTCTAAATGTCAGGATCCTTTATGAAAAGGTATTTCTTTTGAGAGGGAGGGTGGACTGGAGTCTAAGAGTCTACCAATTTTTAAAATAATGGAATCACATCATAGCAGGCAGCCTAGTTTGGGAAGCACTCTTGGTCTCCATAGGCCTGAGACTCCCTTCTCCTATCTAGAGGCACCGGGTGGCCCAGCCCAAGGAAATTCCCTCAGCCCCACAAAGGGGCACTAGAAAGGACCAGTGGGAGCTCTAGTAGGCTATCATAGTATGAAGGCTCTGAAATGAAGTTGCCGTTGGACCCACAGAACATTAGAGTAGGCCAGGACCTTATGCTAAACCTGAGCCAGGTGACAGCCGATAGCCTGCTTTTAAAGAAGAAGACCTACAGTCTTTGAACAAAAAAAACAAGATGTGCAAATACAATGAAAGAACACACATTATACTAAGAACTAGGAAAACTACCTAAATGAGAGAAGACTAGTGACACCAACACTGAGATGAATCAGATGGTGGAACTGTCTGACAGACGTTAAAACAGCCATTATAAAAATGTTTCAGAAAGCAATTACAAATTATCTTGAGATAAATGAAAAAACAAAAGAATCTCAGTGAGGAAACAGAAATTATAAAAGAAGAACCAAATGGAAATTATAGAATTAAAAAATATAGCAACAGAAATTAAAAAAAAAAAAAACCTCACTGGATTCTACTCAATAGAAGAATGGATATGACAGAGGATAGAATCAGTGAAATTGAGGAAAGAACAATATAAATCCCCTAATCTGAATAACAGAGAGAAAATAGGCTGAAAAACTCTATCGTGAATGATAACTTTGATCACAAATTGGTAGTATTAACCACATGGCAGAGGAGTTGCTAAATCAACTTAAGAGAACAAATAGTTTTAGGTAAGTGACAAATAATCAGAAAATTTTAAAGTTTAGGTTATGTCATGTATAATAAAATTAACATACAGAGAAATAAATCCAATAAAATATAATTAAAAACTATAAAATCACCATGAAGAGACATTAAAAGAATCCAAAGTAGATGTTCATGAAATAAAAGACAATATTTTTATAGTAAGTTCTGACCAAATTGACCTATAGAGTCAGTATGATTTCACAATAAACTTTGGTGGAATTGTGTTTATTTTATTTGTAGAATAAACTTTTAATTTTATTTGCAAATTTAAAGGACTGAAACAATCTTGAGCAAGACCATTTGTTAAGACATATTCTGAAGCTTTAGCAAATAAGACAGTGTGAGATATACATAAGCATAGACAAATAGATCAACAGAACAAAAAAGAGAGTCCTAGAAAACAGACCACACATATTCAGTCAGTTGATTTATGACAAAAGCAATACTGCCATGCAATGGGAATAGGACAGATAGTGTTTACGTAAATGTTGCAAGGTCAGTTGGATGTTCATACTTAAAAATATGAATCTTGACTCTACCTCCTACCACACACAAAAATCAATTAGAGAGAATGTAGATTTAAAAGTGAAAGGCAAAATTAAAAAAACATCTAAAAGATAACATAAGAGAATAATTTATGACTTGGAGTAAAATTTTTCAAATGTAATGCAAAAAGTACTGACCACAAAAGAAAGGATGGATGAATTGGACTTTATTAAAACTAAGAACTTCTGCCTGGGTGTGGTGACTCACACTTGTAATATTGGCACTTGGGGAAACCAAGAAGGGAAGGTCCCTTGAGCCCAGGGGTTCAAGACCAGCCTGGGTAATATAGTGAGACCCCCCCCATCTCCACAAAAATATTTAAAAAATTAGCCAGGTGTGGTGGCACACCCTTGTGGTCCCAGCTACTCAAGAGGCTGAGATGCAAGAATCGCTTAAGCCCAGGAGTTTGAGGCTGCAGTGAGCCCTGTTTGCACAACTGCACTCCCAAAAATGATTAAAAAATAAATAAATAAATATTTTAAACCTAAGAACTTCTGTTTATCAAAAGATACCATTAAGAGAGTGAAAAGGCAAGCCCTTGATTAAGAGAAGATATTTGCAAGTCATAAATCCAATGAAGGGCTTGTACCTAGAATATATAAAGAATTTCCATAAGTCATTAATAACTCCACAGAAAACACGGGCAAAGATTTTAACAAGCACTTCACAAAAGAGGCTTTGTATTTACTAGTAAATGCCAGCAAGGAAGTGCAAATTAGAGTCATAAGGAGATAACCCCTACAGAGCCACCAGCGTTGCCCAAAATGACAGACTAATAATATTAAGTGCCAGAGAGAACATACAACTACAGTGGCCATCCACTGGCTGGTGAGAGTGTAAATTAGTATAACCATATCGGAAAATTATCAGGATCTACTACTGCTGAGCATTTGTGTATCTTATGACCCAGAAATTCTACAAAAATGTTCATAACTATTCTAGTTATGGTAAACAAAGACTGGAAACAACCCAAATTACCATCAACAATGGAATGGATAAGTATATCATGATGTACTGAGCAATGAAATTGAACAACCTAATGCAACACACAGTAACATGGATGAATGTAATAAACATCATGTTCAGTGAAAGAAGCCAGAAAACCAAGAGGGTACCCCGATGGCTCCATTTACATGAAGTTCAAGAACAGCCAAAGCTAATCAATGGGGTCAGGAATTAAGATGATAGTTATTTTGGGGATGTGATCTGTAGGGGTACAAGTGGGGCTCCTGAGGTGTTGGCAATGTCCTGCTTCTCTACCTAGTTAGTGGTTTCTCTGTTTGCCTTCTTTGTGAAAATTCATCTATGCATTCTCGTTATTATTTGTGTACTTTTCTCTATGTATCTTTTTCTTCAGTAAAGAGTTTACTGAAAAGAACGTACTTGGATTTGCAGAGTTGAAAACAGCTGCAATATCTTCGTTGCCTCACAAAGAGTATTTTACATAATGTCTAAAACTTCAGAAGCCAAAATGTTGTTTTCTCATTCTGAGCGGATTACAGATTATAGATTAGTAAGAAAATAAGTGGGCTACTTGTTTCAAGATGGTCTATGTTAAGTACCCTGATAACTTCGTTTAAAAGAGAGGTCAGCCTTCCTTTCAGCAGAGCATACTGTTTACCTGCCTGCACACCTATGTCGTGGACCTTACAGAGCTTGGTTACCCTGACTCTAGGCCTCTCAGATCTTGTGCTGATCCTCCCAGCTGCTCTATTCCAATGCCATAATGCCATGACCCAGTCTGGGGACTAGGGATGTAGGCCACAGTCAGCCCTTCCTTGTCACCTGTGACTTGTTGCTTTTTTTTTTTTAAATTCCATGCTGATGTACCCCGATATAGAGAACTGAAGACAGAATTATTTAGGGATTTCCTCTCTCTCTTTCTGAAAATATCTAAAGAGCCTTTGCTGAGTTACTTTGTTAAAATCACCCTGACCTTTTTTTTTTTTTTTTTTTTTTTAATGAGCAAAAGGGCTGTAACTTGGAAGGTAGATATACTGAAGAAGAGAACTCTTAAACACAAAGTGCTAGTTTATTTCCAGTCTCTTAGTTCTATCAATGAACAGAGTGAGAGGCAACAATGGGCTGTACATTTTTTACAAAACCTCTCTGTGTTGTCCCACCATCTCTCCTTTCCAGTAGGTTGCTGAAATTATGTTAAAGTCAGGTGGGAACTTCTAGAATACTCAATATAACCTTCTTGTTTGGATGACACTGAGGCCAGGAAGGGGAAAAGAACTTACAAGTTGAGCAATAATAACACAGATCCCACAGGACAGCTGGCAGTGACCCCACACTAGGGATTTGAAAACAAAGTAAGGTCTTGTTTTTCCCTTGGTTCCTCTTCTTTACTTCCTACTATCAAAGTCAGGTTTCAGAAGCTTCCCTAGGAGCAGGGCAAGAGGCTCTCCCTAGGAGGGGGCAAGAGGGGGCAAGAGGAGAGAGGAAGTTGTATGGAAAGGGCAAACCTTGAAAAAGCCCAAGTCCTTGACTGGGCTTGCAGGGGTATATAGTAAAGAGTAAAGAGATTGGGTTCTGGAAGCACACCCTGTAGGTTCAAATTTTACCTCTACCTCTTAACCTCTCAGGGCCTCCATGTCTTCTACTTGTGAAGTACGGATAACAGTCGTATTCACTTTGTGGTTTTGCTGTGCAAAATGAATATGTGAAGCATGTGATTCTGAGGCACTGTAAGTGGTGGGGGAAGATAATCACCCTCTTTAGGAGTCATTCTTCCAAAATCTTAGGTGAGTTAGAAAGAAGCAGAGATAGCTTTTTGTACTTGCACATGGAGCCAGAGTTTACCTGTTGCCTGAGCTAACACTATACTATTCAGCCTCAGTGAAACTCTGGCCCCATGGCAGGACCAACTAACTAGCTGGGGCAGTGATGAAAGTGGGAGAGTCTTCTCAGTGGAGCCTGGTCTGGGTAGAGATGTCAAAGGCCAACCATCACCTCCTTGACTGGTTGGCTCTAAATGATGATGCTAACCTGACCTGGAGGGATAGCTCCTCTATAGGGTGGGCAGGGGCCACCAGAGGTATGCTGAAAGCCAGGAAAGTCTCCTCACTGGAAAACATTTTTTCCTGGGTTCTGTCTGTTGATGGCAGAAATGTTCATTGTTAGAGAGCCATTTCTGTGGCTTATTATTTGGTCCTCTGTTAGTCAGTCAAGAATACTTTATCCAGCACAGATATTCTTCAGAAATGCAGGAGAAATAAAGTCTTTCCTGGATAAGCAAAAACTGAGGGAATTTATCACCGCTAGACTGGTCTGGGTAGAGGTGTCAAAAGCAAACTATCACCTCCTTGACTGGTTGTCTCTAAATGATGATGCTAGCCTAACCTGGAGGGATAGCCCCTCTATAGGGTGGGCAGGGGCCGCCAGAGGTGTTCTGAAAGCCAGGCCCTACAATAAATGCTTGAGAGTCCTACATCTGGAAGCAAAAGAGCTATATTCATCATCATGAAAACACAAAAGTATAAAATTTACTGGTAAAGTGGACACAGAAATAAGAAAGAGAACAGAACCACATGTTATCACAGAAAACCACCAAACTGCAAAGATAAACAAAAGAAAAAGGAAGGAAGGAAAGAAGGAAGAAAGAAAGGGAAAGAAAGAGAGATAGAGGGAGAAAGGGAGGGAGAGAGGGAGAAAGGAAGGTAGAAAGGAAGGGAGAGAGAAAGAATTATATAAAACAATCAGAAAACAATTAACAAAATGATGGGAATAAGTCCTTACCTATCAATAACAACACTGGCAAATGGTTTAAATTTCCCAATTAAAAGATATAGACTGGCTGAATGGATTTTAAAAGTGACCAAACTCTATGCTACCCACAAGAAACTAATTTCGCCTGTAAAGACACACATAGACAGAAAATGAAGAGATGAAAAAAATATATTTCATGCAAACATAAACCAAAAGCATGCAGGAATAGCAATACTTATAGCAGACAAAATAGATTTTAAGTCAAAAAACATAGAGAAAAGGAGGTCATTATATAATGATAATGGGATCAATTGAGTGGGAGGATATAACAATTATAAATATACACATACTCAACATTGGAGCACCCAGATATAAAAATGAAACATAATTAGAGCTAATGAGAGATAGATGTCTACACAATCGCAGTTTGGGACTTCAAAACTCAGTTTTCAGCTTTGGAAAGATCATCTAGACAGAAAATCAACAAGGAAACATTAGACTTATACTGCACTAGAGACTAAATGAAGCTAATAGACATTTACAGAACATTTCATCCAGTAGCTGCAGAATCGCATTCTTCTCTTCAGTACATGAAACATTCTCTAAGATAGACCATATGTTAGGCCACAAAACAAGCCTCAACAAATTTTTAATGATTGAAATCAAATCAAATATGTTCTCAGACCACAATCAAATGAAACTAGAAATCGATAACAAGAGGAACTTTGAAAACTGTACAAATGCATGGAAATTAAATGGCCTGTTCCTGAATGACCAGTGGGTCCGTGAAGAAATTAAGAAGGAGGTCAAAAAAATTCTCAAAGCAAATGAAAATAGAGACACAACATACCAAAACCATCAGTATGTTTTTAGCAATAATGAATTTTTTAGTTAGTCGTGTATATTTTTTAGACATAATGCTATTGCACACTTCATAGGCTGCAGGATGGTATAAGCATAACTTTTATATTCACTAGGCAACCAGAAAAATAATATGACTTGGTTTATTGCAATATTCACTTTATTGCAGTGGCGTGGTGGTGTGAAACCAAACTAGCAAGATTTCAGAGGTATGCCTATAGTTAGCAAGAATTTACTGCATATGTTTACAAAGGTAGAAGAGAAGATTTTGAATATTCTCAGCATGAAGAAATGAAACATTTTTGAGGTGATGGATTTCCTAATTACCCTGATTTGATCATTACATGCATGTACTGAAATATCACTCTGTACGCCATAAATATGCATAATTATTTTGTGTCAACTAAAAATTAAAGGAAAAATAAAAGACAGAGCCCTCTGGGAGAAGAAGACTAATTAGGCTTATTGATTGCTAATTCTGGAAGCTGCATGCAAGCAGATTATTAAAGAAGGCAGAAAGCTGAAGGATGTGGATCTAAAACGAAATTACAATGACAACACAATTTACTGAAATCACTCAGTCACCCTGACGACTCTGATTTCAAATGTGCTATGCTTAGGTGTTTCCTTACATTTTCCCCAATGACCTCTCTGCCATCTCCTGTGAACCTCTCAGAAATTCTGTAAAGCAGGGATCTTGCTCATTTTGCAGATGAGGAAACAGTGCCCATACCCTGCCCATGGTTCCAGAATGCATAACAGTTATCCTTGGGAGATGGGGGTCTCTGGTCCAATTGCTTCCTGTCTCACCTCTGCTCTGCGTCACAGGTGGGGAGGGGTCACTGAAGACAAGGCTCTCTGTGGATATAGGAAGGGTCTGCCCACCAGGAGAGCTGGAAGGGGAAGAGTCTTATTCAGGCTGGCCAGATTAAGCCTGGTTAACTGCTTAGACCCAGAGTTAACTAACAAGGGGGCGCAGGTACCTGCCCCAGAGTATTTGCCTTTGCCTTTGCCTAGAGTGGTTGGCCAGAGGTCCTGAGAACCTGGACCCTCTGACCCTTAGGCCCTCTCCCCAAAGGTCACAATCATCCTAGACCACAAAGGTGCTCTCTGTCCTTCACCCTGCCTAATTTTTGTTAAGAGTGCTTCTGATGGCTTCTGGTCTGTACTCTGCCTCTGTCTCTGCCCTGCCAAGTTCTTGCTCTGTCTCAATGTTGCAATATCCCAGCACCTGAAACTGTTCCTGCCATGAGGTAGGTGTTCAGTAGCCAACTGATAAATGAATGAATGAGTGAGTGAGCAGATGAATGGGCAGGAAAGTTCCTCCTGTCACTCTCCACACTGACATGCGGGAAGTGTTGGAGGGGCACACATTAAAGGATGCTGGTCACTTAGTCCCGATAAAACAGAGTAGATGGTTTTCTTAGTAAGAGTTTTTGAGGGCCCTCTGTGAAACCTCCTGTGGAACCAGTGAAGTACCTGAAAGGCAAGAATTGGGCAAATCAATTCCTTCTGGTTGTGGATGAGAAGCTCTTCTAGGGTTGATGTTAATGCTGCATTTTAATAAAAGTGACTTTTCAGGCTTCTAATTGGATGTCATCTGCTATATTTCTGCTTTTGCTTCTAGGATTTACTGTGATTGTTTTTTAAGAGACTAAGAAGAAAAAGAAGTTTTTAAGTCTCATAAGAATACTAGCAGTAATGGCAATAGCTAATGTCTCTGTAGCACTTAGAAGGGACTGAGCCCCCTTCCAAGAGCTTGACGTGTGCTGTCTCACTGAATCCTTACAATAAACAGCCCCTTGTATAGATAAGAAAACTAAGGCCTGAGCCAACTGGCCAGTCCTCCCTCACAGCCTCCTTTCCTTTCCAGTACTGGGGGACAGCTCACAGTGGGCTATAGGATGCCACTGGGCATCTGTTTGACAGTGTGCCAAGTCATCTTATTTTTCTCTTTTCTGGAGGGTGAAGTTATCCTGCAAAATGGGGTCATGGGGCCTCCTGTCCTGGAATTTCTGCCTCGTCCCTGACACCTTGGACATTATCCCAGCCTGCTCTGGTCCAGTTCTGGTTTCATCTTCTCAACATATCAGATGCAAGAGAGGCCTGGCCTGCTAGCTCCTGTCTCCATGCTCTGCTGCATTCCCTCCCCATGCATTTCAGGCACTGACTCATTCCCACATCCATCAGATGGGCTGCCACCTACCTGGGAGTTTTCATGACATGTCCTGATCCTATGCCAGAGGCTCAGTGCCTGGAAGAGTGGACACTTAGTAAATTATAGTTATTCTGAAATGTTTTCCTGTTGCTGATTCATTTCCTCGTCTGTGGACACCTTATTCCAAACTTACTGTGCCACCCTCTGAAGGGGCAAGTTCCTTCCTAGATGTAGACATCATGAGAGAGGAACCCCGTGTGGTGGGGACCACCACACAGGCCAGACACAGGTTTTTACTCCCTGCAGAGATAGCCTGCAGGCATCAGGCCTCCCAGGAGCTCACAGGCAGGACAGGATTATTTAACCTCTTTTCTGAAGTATATGGACAGAACCCCACTGAGAAATGCATGTATGTGAGACCCGGATTCTGTTCCTGTCTTGTCCTGAGGTTCTGTCCATTGGATGCCTGTCAGGGTAAGTTCTCCCTTCAGATGCTGATGTGGGGAGAATGGTCAACTAGTTCTAACCTCAAACTCATCCAAAACTTATTTTCTCCCCACTTAAGATCAGGAGAGCTGAGTTCTCACCTTCCTTCTGCTCTTTCCTTGTATGTGAGCTCAGGCAAATTGGTTAATCCCTCTGAGATTCAGTTTCCTCCCTTGTAGCTGCAGGATGATGGGATGGACTCTATTCTAGATCAGTGAGATTCAGCCATGCCCTGTGGCATCAGTCAGGAACAGTTTTGCCGAGCAGGCTCCAATCCAGGCCAATACATCACAATCTGCGGGAATGGGGCCCAGGCTATTCCCAAGCACTGGGAGAGTTGGAAATTGAGGCAGATGGTTTCTGCCTTAAATTCCATCTATGAAAGCTGAAGCGCTGTCCCTATGACCACCGCTCCTCCTTCCCATCCTTGTCTTGTTTGCTGATTTCTCTCCTGACTCAAGAACAAGTGTGTTCAAGCCCCAAGCCCCCGAAAATGGGAAGCTGTCTATTTCCCTTCTGTACCACCTCCTGCTTGTGTCTGGACATGGGCTCTGCCAGGGAAGTCCCCTCCCGTGGGAACTGTGGGCCTTCAGAGTTGTGTGGACAGGACTTGAGGCCATCCAAAGCCCCCACAAGAGATGGTGACAACAAAACTCTGTGTTAAAGAGTTTTGAAGACAGAGAACTCCTGCCCGTCAATTATCCTTCTTGGACACTTTTGTTTGTTTTCTGGTTAGAGATGATTATTCGCACACAGGAATGACATATGGTCCCTCTGTTCTTCGTCTGCTGGTCCCGGGGGCCTCTTGCGTCAGTGGGAATGGAAAGCATCAACTTACTTATTTCTCCACTTTCCCTCTTGCCTTGCATCTTTCTTCCTGCTTTCATTTCTAATTTCTTAAGCCCTTTGTCTTTCTCTTCATCTCACTCTTCATTCTTCACACAATAATGTTTATTTAATTTTGGATGTTCTCTTCTGGCCAAAAGTTGACTTGGTCCAGACCAAATGGAAATAAATGTGATTAAATCTGTTCTCTGCTGAGAGGGACTAAAACAAAGATCAATGCCAGATAGTGTCGTGATGATGAACTGTCAGGGCAGAGGGCACCAGGAAGGAACAGCCCAGATTCACAGAAACGTGCCATTCATTCACAGCACATGCAGCACAGATTAGGCAGAGGTGTGGCATTCCAACCTTCTTCAACCCAGTTTCTCAGTGTGTCCCCTGGATTGGTAGTATCAGCATCACCTGAGACTTAGAAATACAAATTCTCAGGTTCCATCCCAGACCAACTGAATCAGAAATGCCGGGGTGATCCAGAAATCTGTTTTAACAAGCCCCAGAAGATTCTGATGTATGTTGAAGTTTGCGCATCACTGCTTCTAGTGCGTATTTTGCTTGCTATTATTAAAAGATTGCTTGACCTCTTTGGAGAGGGATATGGGGCCCGTAGATATCCGTGGAAGGCTGAGCAGGATAAGGTGAGCTGAGGCAAGGGAAGGGAGCAATAGGGTATACACAGCAGGGGAGCCTGAGACAGTCCCTTAAGGATTTGCATCGATTAATAGGCAGTCTGGTACAAAAGACACTGAATTGAAGAGTTAGAAAACTGGGGGAATTCAATTCAAAGAAGAATTCTTGTTCACAAGGACATTTTTTATACTATTTAAATAAAACAACTCCAGTATGTTCTATAGCAAATGCTAAGAAGAGTAACCACTGGTTTCTAAATTATTGATAACCTGAGAAAATTATTTCTTTGATAAAATTATAGGACTTTCAAATATACAAAAAACCCTAGAGAGTAATATAACAAAAGCACTTAACAGGGACGTATTTAACACCCAATAGAGAACATTTTACTCTGTTGGCTTCAGAGCTTGTTTCGGCTGCAGCTTGATTCCCACAGCCCCCATCTTCCCTCATCCCCACCCGTCCTGGGTCCTTAGCCTCATCTTACCATGCTGAGGTGGGTATAGAACTTCCTGTCCAGGTGTTTAGAATTCTATGCATTTATCTAAAAGCAATATACGGTATTGTGTGCTGGGTTTTATGTGCTGACGTAAAAGGAGTTGTTCTGCTATTTGCTTTCTTCTCTCCATGTTATTGAGCTTTATCCCGTTGCTACCTGTGCACATGGCTCGTTCTCATTGCTGAGTGGTGTCTATCTGACAGACCCTTTCTCTTCATGACGGGCATTTAAGTAAAGATCCTCTTTAGGATTTCCACGTGCTTATGTGGGTGAGTAAATCCTGAAAGTGGGGACATTACCTGTAAATATATTAAAGGACAACATTTTCCAGTTAAAATGGAAAAATCTCCAGACTCAGCTGGAGCTACATTATCTGTTTCTTTAAGAATTTTTCTGTCCATAAACTCATTGTATTAGTCCATTCTTGCACTGCTATAAAAAAATACCTGAGACTGGGCCATTTACAAAGAAAAGAGGTTTACTTGGCACATCGTTCTGCAGGCTGTACAGCAAGCATAGTGGCTTCTGCTTCTGGGCCTCAGGAAGCTTCCAGTCATGGCAGAAAGGAAAGGGGAACAGGTGTCTTACATAGCAGAGCAGAAGCAAGAGAGGGTGAGGGGGGAGGTGCTTCACACTTTTCAACAACCAGATCTTGAGAAAACTCACTATCATGAGAACAACACCAAGAGGGCAGTGCTAAACTTTTCCTGAGATATCCACCCTCATGATCCAACCACCTCCCACAGGCCCCACCACCAACACAAGGGACTACAATTTGACAAGAGATTTGGTGGGGACGCAAATCCAAACCCTATAACTCATCTTTTCTTCCTTCAGTCATTCAACCAACAGTCTCTGAGCAGCAGGCACTGTGCTGGGGGCTGGGAACCAGTGGGAGTAAATCCTACAGGTCTCCACCTTTGTAGAGATTCCAGAGGAGGGCTGCCCAGATGTTCTTGCATTATGCACACTGCAGAGACGGGAGGCTCTGGGATATTCTGGCCTAGGCAACTCTAACCCTGAAAAATGAATAGGCCCATCACATTCTATTCATGCGTTTATAGTTTGTCTGAAACCTCAGCTGCTCCACAGAATCACATCTCCCGGCAGCTCTCAAAAATGTCCCAGGGGTTAGCACTGACCAGCTTGCTGAGTTTGGAGGAACCACAGTGCACCCAGTGTAGAACTCTTCCTGCTAGCTGCTCCGAAGTGAGCTCCTACTGATTCTATTTAGTCGAACTCTCACATTCAGCGAGTTCAGGGGTTTTTCATGCACTGGGCATTTTTGAGAGTCTCCTATTTGCCCGGCTCTGTGAGAAGCACCCAGGATGTAGTGGTTCAGACTGACTTGGTTCCTGCCGAAGGGAATATCCACAAGACCAGTACCCGCTGCAGAGATGGTATGAATGGCAGAAGAGGCTGGGAGGCCCTAATCCAGTCTTGAAGGGATGAGAGAAGCCTTCCAGGCTGGGAGGGGAAGGATGAAAAGAGCAGACAGGCTAAGGTGGATGGAAGTGAGTCCTAGTTTGAGCAAAGGGCTGGAGCAAGAGAGAGCCTGGTCTCTGCAAGGACTCTGAAAGAATCTCAGGACAGGGGCCAAGGAGTAACAGTGGGAGGGCAGAGGCTGTGCCCAATGAGGTGAGCCTCATCCTAAACTGTTCTGGATTTGGGGTGAAAGTGTTCCTGGAAAGGCAGATCAACAAGAGAAGGAGCATGGGCCAATTCTCAGCACATCCCTTATGCTTCAAGTCCTCTCTTGGGTTGGGTGACGCCATGCAGGGACCCACACTTGCCTGCACTCCCCTTTCCACTGTTCAAACCTTTCCTGTCACTGAAGGGGGTACACCACTGGAGCCTGGCAAAGGTAGCCAGTGTCAGGGGATGTGCACAAACCTCACAACCATGTTTATAAGATTGTTCCAAATGCTGGCCCAGTTGGGGACCAGACACTAATCCTTGTCTTTCCATGGAGCTCACAGTGTGCTAGTTTGCAGGTGCATGGCAGATGCTCAGGGCTGTAGATAATGCAGGCTTTAATCCTATGAGTGTAGTCGGTGCCAAGTCTGGAATTCAAGGATGACTCTTCACCCAACTGACACTCTTACCCAACAAGCCAATGAGAACAGCTTGAGGTCTGGAGGCCCGTGCTTGGTATTTGTCCACTCCTGTATTTGAGTAATGGAATGAAGGTCACAGGCTCATGTCATAAACTTCGTACTTTATTTGAAACACATTTCTGGCTCTGTTAGTGTCTCCAACATCATACTTAAGCTTACTTCAAGATGGCTTCTACATCTCTATTTTCCTTAAAGTATGCACACAGATACGAAAAGATGGGGTAATTTTTTTTTTTTTTTTTGAGGTAGGATCTCGCTCTGTCATCTGGGCTGGAGTGCAGTGGTGTGATCTTGGCTCACTGCAACCTCTGTCTCCTGGGTTCAAGCAGTTCTCCCACTTTAGCCTCCCAAGTAGCTGGGATTACAGGGGCGCACCACCACACCCATCTAGTTTTTGCATTTTTAGTAACGATGGGGGTTTCACCATGTTGGCCAGGCTGGTCTCAAACACCTGACCTCAGGTGTCCACCTGCCTTGGCCTCCCAAAGTGCTGCGATTACAAGCATGAGCCACTGTGCCCGGCCAAGATGGGGTGATTTTAATGTACAGACACAAGTTGCCATTTAAGATGAAGCTTCAACTGTAATTCTCTGAAGTCCTGCTGAGTATTTAAAGCTTACAGAAAGGAGCTTTTCTCCCCAAGGCAAAAAGAGCCCTTTGATCATTGGTGGGACTTTGCAAAAAGCTGAGCTACCACTCAAAGAAATAGTTACTTATTAACTGCAAGTTTCTGTCTTGTTTATGGAGGGCATGTTGAGAAGGCCCTCCAAACCCTTGGCACCAGGGTACGATGAGGGGAATCTCATCATTCAATAGAAACTCCGTCTCCTCCCACTGGGCTAAAGACTCTTCCAGAGATGGAACAAGAACTTCTTCTGGGGTAGCTGTGCTCATGGACACTGATTTGATAATTTCCAACCTCCCTCATTACCTAGTTCCCCTTCCTTCACCTGTGAAACCAAAATTCCATCTTTTCCTCATCCCTCCTGTGTGGTAGAGTGAGGAAAGATGGGAACTTAGGGAAAGGAGGGTAGAAACTCAGTCTTTTGAGAAATGGGAGCTGATGGGAAGGAGGTAGAAACTTGGTCCTTTAGCCAGGAGGCTGCAGGCATTCAGCCCTGATCTACCACATAAGGTAACTTCTTTCTCTCTTGAAAACTTGCATTTCATGGGGTGGAGGGGTCCAAGGACTGCTCTGGACTACTTGGTGATTCCCCCTGGCTGGAGTGGGGGTGCAGGACCCCAAATTCCATGTGTGAAGAGGACTCTGAAGCAGATGTGAAAGCCAGGAGAGGCGGGAGGACGGACAAGGGCAGTGTGTCAGGACCACAGATGCAGGCCTGGCCAACCTTCCCACACCGTTACTTGAACTGAGCTCTCCATAAGTACACATGGGTACACACCCAAGAATGAACTGGACAAATAGGAGGAGAAAGAGAAAGAATAGAAAAGAGAGCTAATGAATACATCCACAATCAGCACTAGTGCAGCCCTGAGCTTCCCGGTAAGAAAAGCGAAAAAAAAAAAAAGAAATAAAAAGAAAAGAAGGCAGTGTGCTGTGCAGCTCTTATTATCTAATAAAAGAAAATATACCAATTCTTCGGGGAATTTATTTTTTCTGGAAATAAATTCTTGGAGGAATTTATGCGACAGAACACCCCAGGGGAGCATCCTTGTGTTGGGAAGGAGGCCACCTCGTCTGGCCGCCTCAGGCATTCCAGTGACGCAGGGGAGGGGCCCAGGTAGCTGTGCTGGTTCGAGGAGCTCCAGGAAGAAGGAGCTGTAACCTTGGCCAGAGGATGTTGTACAGAATGAGGTTGGTGGCGAGCTGGGGAGAGGCCAGCAGGGATTACAAGTGGAGGTCGGGACTACCTCCGTCAGTTCATAGTCAGCTATGTCTTGCCTCAGAGACAGGGCACAAGCCTCTCCTTAGGGACACACATGAAGAGGGGAGGCCAGAAGATTCAGGTGTGCTCTGTGGCCTGGACTGGCTGAAGGAGGGAGACTTTAATGGTCAGCATAGGTGGAGCAGTCCACCAGTGGCAGGAACACATCCCTTGGCCTCTGGGAGGAAGAAGCATCAGGACTGCAGCTCTGGCCTCTCTAGGCTCAGGGGCCTAGGGCAGAACAAGGCTGGAAACGTGGTGCTTGGAGGAAAGAAAGATGAGGAGGGAGAATGGACAGGGAGGGAGGGAGGGAAGGAGGAAAGCGGAAGAAGGAAGAAAGACATGGAAAACTGGGAGGACAGAGGGCAGGGCAGAAGGTAAAGGAGACCCCGCCAAGGCTGTGAGGAGGCATTCTGCTTTTATTCTGCCATCTGGCTTCATGCCATTGCATGGGGTCTTGCAAAATAAAAAACGATGCCCCCGGGGCTAATGGTTTTTATTTTAGAGGACTCCATGGGGAGATGTGGAAAGTTGTTCAAGTGGCCAGGCTTGGGAGCTGGCTTTCATGACGAAGGCCATCTAGGGCTGTTCAAAGTTAACATGACAGACTGGCAGAGTGCAGGAAGGTGAGAGAGTGTCGGGGAAGTTGTTCTACAGGGGACTGTGTAGGGTTTTGCTTGGAAGATAGACCTGGGTGGAGGTGAGACTGGTGGGAGCTACAAATGATTCTCACTCCTGCGCCTTCCTTTGTCCTTCCAACAAACCCACCACACATGCAGCATAGTCTTAAAAGCTTGTAGGGAGGGAAAAAGAGAGCCATTAACAGTCCAAGGGTCTGACAGTTGCTGCAAGACAAAGGGTGGAGGGCCATGCTGTGGACAGGATGGGGAGGAGGTCCTGAATCACGGCCGCTGCCCACAAGGCTTCTTGAGGCTCCCACGCTGAGGTGCCCTCCTGGCTGAGGGGCTGCTACTTCCCTGTTCCCCAACTTCTCCACCTGCTGGTGCAGCTTACCCTTGCTGTGCTAGGAGGGAACCTGCTAGGAGGGTCTTGGCATCCGCAAGCAGGGCCCTCCTGCTCAGACATTGGGTAGCTGTGGAGGGAGCTCAGCCCCCATTCCTCCCCAAGCTCCTATCTCCAGAGCAGCAAGCCTCCCTGCTCCATCAGGGGAGAGCACAGGACAGCCAGGCTTTCACTCAACCGTGGTCCTTCACTCCCAGCAGGTCAGGACAAGCCAGCCTCCCATGACCCAGGAGGACTCAACATGGCTCAGGACACCCAAGAGGAATCACCGGTCTATCCCCGAAAAGGCAAAGAAACTTTAGGGAACAGAAAAGCATCTTAAAAGATATCAACTTTGGCACAGAGATTTCAAGAAGGTGCTCTATCCAAAAAGCAAAGAAGTGTCAAAGCTGTTGTAGAGGTTTAAAAGAATAGCCTCTCCATCACATTTGGAGTGAATTGTGAATTCCCTCTCCCCGGGTCTTCCTCATTCTTCTGTATCCTCCCCATTTCTGTACTGAATTTCCAGCAGACTGAATTTCGAAGTTGATTTGAATGTTTAAGCGTATGAGACACTCTTTGTTACTTTAGAATGAGGAAGGCATTAATTTTTTTACATTTTGATTTTTAAAAATTTTATAGAAAATTTCAAGTTTCATCAGGAAAAAAGTTATCTAGTTCTGCTCGAAACAATGTCTTATGGAAACTTTCAGTTTCACCAGAAAAAATGCCCCAAGCTTTGGTTTTGCAGTTGGCGTCTACAGCTGAGCATAGTCCTTGAAGTAATCATGACTCAGCTTATTCAAAATAAACTCTTCAAGAATTGCAAACTCACCTCTCAGCCCATGCCCTGGGACCTCCTGTCTCTCCATTACATCTGCTCAGAGTGAAGCCCAATGCCACTGACTCATGGGGGAACCACAGGCAGCAAATGGCTGGAGTTCACACACAGGATTGGGTGCATGCCACCTGCAGTGTGACTCAGCAGACTGACAGAAGCCCTCAGGGCAGAGCACTAAGGGTGGCTCACTGCATCTCACCATCTGTCCACAAGAAAAATGATGCCATGGTTATTTTGTGATTTTGGTAGTAGGCTGCTGGTCAGATGTCTCTAAGCAAGATGGTCAAAATGGAAACAGTTGTTTCTTTGGGCAGGCAGGGGTCAAGGCTGGTCTGGAAAAGGCAGAGGCAGCTGCACAGCTTGAGCCACCTGTGCCCTGTCTGGGGGTTTCCTCTGCCTTTTCCATGCAGGTGCTGAGCAGTACCAGGCATGAGTCTGTTCCCACCCACTGAAGTTCCTTCTGCCACAAGCACCACAGTTATTTGTGAATGTGGAAAAAAAGAAGTCTCTGCCGAGAAACTAACTGAATGTTCTCAGGTCTTCCCATAACCCTGTTATGCTCGGATTCCTTTCACCTACTTTGAAAACAGCCAAAAGGTTAAGTGACAGGGAGCCAGTCATCCCAGGCCATCTCAAAGCAGAATTGCAAGCAGCAGGAGTTGGAGCCTTGTTGCAGTTGGAAGCTGAGTGTGAGACAGGACATTCAAGCACATCCAGGCACATTCAGGCACAGCTTATCTTTGAATACACAGACAGGAGTATCAGGAGCAGCTGGAGATAAACAACTGACCAATAAGCACAGGAAAAGATGCTCAGCATCACTGGTCATTAGAGACAAGCAAATCAAAACCACAGTGAGGCTCCACTTGACTCCCCATAGGATGGCGACAATACAAACCAATAAAACGAACAATCATTAGTGTGGATGAGCGGGGGGGAAAACTGGAAACTCCAGACACTGCCGGTGAGAACGGAAAATGCTGCAGCTGTTTTGGAAAACAGTTTAATGTTGCCTTAAAAAGCTAAACAGAGAATCACACTATGACCCAGCAATTCCACTTTTATGTTTACACCCCAAAGAAAGCAAGGACTCCACCAGAGGCTAGTATGCCAATATTCATTGCTGCATTATTCACAATAGCTAAAAAAAAAAAAGTGTAAACAACCCAAGTGTCTGTCGGCAGATAAATAAACAAAATGTGGAATGTACACACAATGGACTACTATTCGGTCATAAAAAGGAATCAAGTTCTTATATATGCCACAGCATGGCACATATAAAACATGCTAAGTGAAATAAGCCACATACGAAAGGACAAATATTGTATAAAACAATATTTGTTTTATATGAGGTACCTAGATTAGTCAAATTGATTGAGATGGAAACTAGAATCGAGGTTGGCAGGCGGTGGGGAGAGGGGAGAATGGGGAGCTATTGATTAGTGGGTACAAAGTTTCAGTTTGAGGTGATAAAAAACGTTTTGGAAATAGTGGCGCTGGTTGTACAACACTGTGAATATACTCAATGCCACTGCAATGTATACTTAAAATGAATGGTTTAGGGACATTTATGGGCTTTCCTCTCATTTGTAGGTCACGAAGAATACGGTGGGAGGGGGAGCCACTGCCTTTGCAGGCCCCGACTGCCCCAGAGCTTCATTCCTCACTGGGATGAATGACAGGATTCTATACTAGAAGGCCGTCGCCTCAGCCACCGGGGCATCTGGGGGATCCCTGTGAGCAGGTCGAGGGTGAGCACCCAGGTTCCACAGGGCTCTGTCCTGAGCAGGCCAGCAGATACAGGGATTGCCGATCCTCCTCGTACAAATGGAACAGCCATGCACATTTGCCGCACACCCAGAGCTGCTGGCCACTAGTGTGCTTTGGAGAATCAGTTGTCCCCCAGGCAGGGAAAGTCCCCCAGACTAAATACTCACTCCTTTAGAGGAATGACAACAGCAAAGGAAACTATATCCTACTAATTTACTGGTAAGGGAGAAAAACTCTTTTATGCACACATAGAGGGAAGTTCTGCCAAAAGAGAGAGGCAGCACAACCTGCACATTGTGCTGGTGTCACGTCAAAGGCAGGTGGGAAGTACAGTACAGCAGCAGCCAGGAACCGTACTCACACCTGTCATTCCAGCACTTCGGGAGGCCAGGCGGTAGGACGGCTTCAGACCAGGAGTTGGAGACTAGCCTGGGCAATGTGGCAGACTTCGTCTCTACAAAAAAATGAAAAAATAATTAGCTTGGTGTGGTGGCACCCACCTATAGTCCCAGATACTCCAGAGGCTAGGCAGAAGGATCTCTTGAGCCCAGGCGGTGGAGGCTGCAGTGAGCTACGATCCCAACACTGCACTCCAGCCTGGGCAACAAAGTAAGACCCCCATCTCCTTTTTAAAAAAAGAAAAGGAAAAAGAAACACACCATTTCACTCGCTTTGCAAGCCAGCGCTTCTCTTTGTTGTTCCCCATGACACTACACCCAGGCCACTGTCAGGGACCCTGTGGGGCTTACAGTGGCTTCTTGAAGGCTGGACAGTGTCCTCTGGCAGTACCAGCTAGGATTCTATCATCATGAGAAAGAGGCTCCAGCTCCCTCAATGGAGCAAACTGGAAGGTAATGAGGGGCTCAGGGAATTTGTCCTGGGAAAGCAGGAGGCACAACCCTGTCTTGTGGCAGACGCCATCTGTCCAGGGTCCCAGCTGTCCCTGCCTCACTCATTGCAGATAGCATCCCTTGGGTGAGGGCCTGTGAGTCAGGGTTAGGTCTTATACCCTGCCCTGTGTGACCACAGTCAGAGAGAGACAGGATTCCACTTCCTAGACTTCCACAGTGGAGGCCAGGCACCTAAGATTAGTCTTCCACCCACACCAAACACATTGGGGGAAGAGTCATCCCCAAAAGGAAACTGGGGGCTGATAAGCATGGGTGGATGTGGGGCAGCCCAAAAACCAACAGATAGCCATCACATCAGCCATGATTTACATCCATGCCCCTCCTGGACAAACATCCAAATCCCACTGCACTGGGCATCAACGGGCAGGGCCCACACAGGCTTCATAGATGTCTCCTCTCCGGGATGTGGAGGGTATGTTTGTTCATCTGGAGTAGTTGGTGCCTGGTAGAAAATCAGTGCAGTTTTGGCTTTGGCAGAGCAGCCCATGTTCCCTCTGCATTCCCACAAATCGAGGCCGCTCTGCTGTGTTTCTCTCACAGTCTTGGCGGCTTTGACTGAAGATCCTCCTCCTGAGGCTGGGAGACTGCTGGGGCATGGCATATCAGTTGCTGGGGGTTGTGCTTCCCTGGACCAGTTGCATGGAGGGGCTCTGGGGCACAGTGACCGTGGAAGTTCGGTGATGTCACCCCTTCATTTGCAGCTGATCGTTGGGTCAGAAAATGATTCTCCTGGCATGAACCTGTTCCTGGTCTCAGCAACCTGCACATTGTGCTGGTGCCAGGTCAAAGGCAGGCAGGAAGCCAAGGGACAGGGCAGGCCCAGCGGGCAGAGAAAGGCAGGTGGGTGGGGTGTCAGGGGGCAGATGGGGATGGAGTCTGTTTATGTACCCAGGCTCACAATCAGGAGAGGGAGAGAAGAGGCTGACTCCAAGTAAAACCCTTCACCCAGGGAAATGCACCAACACTCAGAGGGCTCTTGTTGAGCAGATGAGCAAGCGGACAAGCACTGGCCTCCTCCAGGGCAGGGGCATAAGGCAGGTTAGCAGCTGAACCAGGATTTGAACACCTTCCTTGGTGAGGCAGAACCAGATGAGGATATGAATGGGGATGGGTTAGGATGCTAAGAAAGGTTGGGCTTGTTTGCACAAGGTAGAGGCCTTACTGGGAATTAAGAATTGAGGGCTGTGGATTGCTCCCCCGGGGGGAATGGCTTCAGTTGCCTGAGTTTTTATCTCACTCCTTCTCACCTCCTCCTGCAATGACTGACCAACTTCCACTTCAAAGAGATCTTTGATTATGACTCCATGACATCAGTAAACTTTCAAATCAGTGAAGTTACCTTCTAACGGTGATTGGAACTCAAAGCCATTTCACAGCTTGACCTGAATACATCACAGGAGGGTGACTGTCAGATGTGTCATCTCATGCTGGAGGAGAATTTGTTCAAGTAGGGAGAGAGGACCTCAGGAATGGGCCTCTTGAAAGTCTGTGGGTGCCTGAGGCTGGAGGCCACGCCGGGGCTCTCGCTTTCAGGACGGTCCTCAAAAAGGGATTAGGATTAGCCCACCTGATTCTCAACTGGCTGATTGGTTAAAAATGAATACCAAATATTACTGCGTTTTTATCAAGTGATTCTATTTGGGGTGGGATGGGGGAGAAGGAGAAACATTTTTAAGGTTAAAGAAAGACCCAGTGCTACACTGTCAATTTCAAGATGAAGTAATAAAGAACTATCCTGGGAGGGAGAATCATTTCTGATGAGGTTAACGTGACAAATTGAGCATTATACATTTTTTTTTTTTTTTTTTTAAAGACAGGCTCACTCTGTCGTCAGGCTAGGGTACATTGGCACGATCTCGGCTTACTGCAACCTTCACCTCCTGGGTTCAAGCAATTCTCCTGCCTCAGCCCCCCACGTAGCTGGGACTACAGGTGCGTGCCACCATGGCCAGCTAATTTTTTTTGTATTTTTTTTAGTAGAGACAGGGTTTTACCATGTTGGCCAGGATGAACCTTGTGATCCTCCTGCCTTGGCCTCCCAAAGTGCTGGGATTACAGACGTGAGCCACCAAGCCCAGCCCATTATGCAATTTTAACTCTCGGTGGTTAATATTGGGAAAGTGTCTGGTGGTCCTTGGGGTTTAGAGTGCTGTCTAAAACCTAGAGCTGCCTGGGTGTGGCCGCTTTTTGTTTCTAACCACGAATTAAGCTTGGATCAGTCAGAACAGACTGACTTACTCATTAGGGATGCAAACTCCACACGCCCAAAGCAGTCCCGAGGCTTCAGTCCTGGATCTCCGCTTCACTCTGTATTTCGCAGGCACTCACACTCCCGTGGGTTTGGTTCTCCAAACAAGGCTTTACAGAAACCAGGCCAGATGTAGGGGTTAAAGTTCCTGAATTTCAGCAAAGTTAAGTAACAATAATAATAGACATAAAACAACCAACCAACAGCAAAAGACCTAGGTGAGAACCATGCTAATCTCAGTAGTGGAAAGGAGCAGGCCTCTGGTGGAATGCCCTAAACATGAGGCCTCAGGGGACAACCCCCGTCCTCTTTGTCAGAGCCTGCTCTAGTTTGGGATCTGACAGGAACCTCAGGTGCCTCCTTCACTTTGGTGGAGAGGACTGAGACTCAGAGCTCCCAAGCGCACCTCGGGATGGTCCTCATGCTTTCCTAGAGTGGGCCTGTGGCATTTCTATACTGCTGTTTGGGAGAGCACCCCAGACTAGTGCCCTGGCTGGGCACTCTGGCTGGTGGAGGCAGGAGGGGAGACCAGCCAGGTCCTGCACTGACGGGAAGGAGAATGGGCACTTTCTTTCAAGGTGCTCAGATGTCCCACATCACTTCTGTGAAAACCCAAACACAGGAGCCGCCCCTCTCAGCTGCCACAGGCCAGAAATGAAAATTACTGCAATCTCCAGGGGCCTGGGAAGACCTCTACTGACATTCCTTCTGACCAGTGTGATGGTGTCCCCTTGCGCTGCCTCCCCTGTATGAAGAGCATTGGGGAGGTTGTTCATATGCAGAGCATTCCAGCCCCAGGCTCCCAGCGCCTGCTCCCCCGACCTCCATCACTTGACGCCCCAGGGACCTAACGTAGGAAGCTTAGTTTTCTCCCTGTTTGGGTGCAGCTGGGATCATTTTTAATACATTCCTTATTGCTCTTCATCAGCTTCAAATGTCTCAAGATGTCCTGAGGGCAAAAGAGCTGATTTAGCTCTCAGATTAAAAGAGAGTGGCCTAACGCCTCACTCATTTTGAAATACTGACATTAACGGGGAAAATTACTCAAGCTCTCCTGTTACTTCCTGTGCTTAATTAAGTGGCTCTGCAGGTGACTCACTCCCTTAGTTTTCAGAATGACATCAGACTTATTTTCCATTTTAATAGCCTGGTTACTTCATTGATTTTTTTTTTAAATCCAATTTCACTTTCTAGTGCAATTTCTTTATCTGAATTTTTTTTCTCCACACTAGGAAATGCTGACTCTTATAGCGGTAAAACGCCAATAAATGAATGCCTCTTATAGCGGTAAAACGCCAATAAATAAATGCCTCGTTTTTTTTTTAAGTCCAGGGCCCCAAATCAGAACTTAAGGAATTAGAGGTGTCATCTTTATTTCGTAATTACCTAAATAATTTCACAATGTTGGAGTTGTTAATATCAACTATTCCTGAGAAGGGGCCCCTGGGGACATCAGATGAGTGGTGCTTTGTCTTGGAGAGATGGGTCTGTGTCCCTGCAAGAAGCCACATCTGGCTCTTGGCACCCTCCACACCCATGGAAATGCCTCCACCCTTGTCACTTTCTCCATCAGTTTGAGAAGGATGATTCCAAACTCATAAGCTTGTTTTGAGCTCATTCAACATGCATCAGGTGGCGGTAACATTTGTTAATCTGAAGGTCAATTTTTCCCACAGTTTGGTAAATCCTGTTGTCTGCAGGGAGATGTGAGAATTGTTCATCTGAATATCCCACAGTCTGCACTCACAGGTTTGTGAAGCAGCAGATGCCCATGTGTCATATGGTGCGAGGCATTTATTTATTGTTTGTTTGTTTATATTTTGGTTTTGATTTGTTTGTTGGGCTTTTGGGCTGGCTAGGTGAACTTCATTTTCTGCCCTTGCTGAGGGGTTTTCCTACATTCAGCCCTGACTCAGTTTCCCCATAGGAGCCACACCAGTGAGGGCAAGGAGAGGGTGCTGGTTCTGAGCTAACTTTGCATGGAAGGCCCGGCAGACCCTGCTCATTATTTAGAGCTCTGCTCATTACTTAGATGCATACTTGGAGCCAGCATCATCAGAAAACTCCAGCACAGACCTGCTCTCAGTGCCCCATGGCACCCCAGCCTCATCTCCCAATAGGACAGGGTCCTGGACAGGGAGCAGAAGGTGACTGCTGTGCCGCCAGAGTTCTCTCCAGAGACTCAGTAAAACTAGAGAAACTCAGTGGACACCCTATAAGACTTCAGAGATACTTTTAGTAAATCCGGGAAGAATCAAAGATAAAAAGCATGCACTCACCAAATGTTAATTTTCTTCCTTTTTTAACATTTGCATTATGATAATTAAATTAATGACTGCACAGCTGGAAGGATACACACTCTAAAGATTATTTTCCCTGTAACAAAGGTGTCCACTATGTGCTGTCGACCTTCTTGCTCTCAGAACGTTCTGCTTCCTCTAGAGCTGAGGAGATTGATCCTATGCTAACATCCCATTTGAAGAAATGCTGCATCATGATAAAATATGGCATGGGCTATCCCTTCAAAAAGTTGTTTCTGAACCATCAACTGTGACCATAAATTTCACTAGGCAGGAAGTGGTGCTGGAGGGGACAAAGAAATGCCAGGCAGTCTGTCATTGGAGTTGCCAGCAATCACACGGGAAAGCCACTAGACTAGAGAGATGTGTAGGAGAGAGACAGCAGCGTGCCAAAGGAGCCCAGACGCTAGTGCATGGGTTAAATTGCCCCTTACACATCTGGTTGAGATCACTTCAAATTTCTGTGGGGTTCCAAGGCTCTCTACAGCCAAGTTCCAAACTTCTGCTCCCACTGGATTAGTTCCACAGATGGATGGTCCTCTGCATTAGCTGGGTCTTGGGTGACATCAAACCTAGAGATGAGCTCTAGCCCCTCATTGATACCTCAAAAAAACTCAGTCTCAGAAGACATTCGTGCATGGAACAGATTTTACTGAATTGTGGGTAAGGGGGTGCCTGGTTCATAGAAGGTATTAAATAAATATGTATTGGGGGAATTAGTCACAGGACTTCCTATTGAGCATTACAGTCTGGCCTCTTTGTTCTTGGAAGTCTTCAGCTCCCTCCCAGTCCCTGAGGATCTTCCCCCAGATGCTTGATCTTGTATCATCGCCCTCCCTCCCCAAAGTTTGGTGATGTCACCCGTTCTCTTGCAGCCGATCGTTGGGTCAGAAAATGACTCTCCTGGCATGAACCTGTTCCTGGTCTCAGCAACCTGCACATTGTGCTGGTGCCAGGTCAAAGGCAGGCAGGAAGCCAAGGGACAGGGCAGGCCTGGCGGGCAGAGAAGGGCAGGTGGGTGGGGTGTCAGGGGGCAGATGGGGATGGAGCCTGTTTATGTACCCAGGCAAGGGTTAGGCCAGGCTCACAATCAGGAGAAGGAGAGAAGAGACTGACTCCAAGTAAAACCCTTCACCCAGGGAAATGTACCAACACTCAGAGGGCTCTTGTTTAGCAGATGAGCAAGTAACCAAGCACTGGCCTCCCCCAGGGCAGGGGCATAAGGCAGGTTAGCAGCTGAGCCAGGATTTGAACAGCAGTCCCCTTTGGTGAGGCAGAATCAGGTGAGAATATGAATGGGAATGGGTTGGGATGCTAAGGAAGGGTGGGCTTGCTGGTACTGGGGAGAGGCCTTACTGGGAAGTAAGAATTGAGAGCTGGGGATTGCTCCCCCAGGTGGGGGTGGTTTCAGCAACACAGAGTGGCCCAAGTCCATGCTCACGACATCGACATTAATCCCTCAGCTCAGGGAGCTTCCAGGCCCGCCCACAGCCTTCGATCCCTTCAGTGCACCTGAGTCCTCCCCCCACAAAAGCCACGGTGGTGGTGAGGAGGGGTCTCCAAGCAGGGTCACCTCTCTCCTAATACCCCTGGTCCCAGGAGATGAGGAGGATGGAGATAAGGCCACTGTGGGAATGAGACAGCAGGTTTCTCAGGACATGAGCTGCCTTGGGCCTCATGGCCCCTGTTCTTCCGGCTAGAGTTGATGTTCTGGGAGACTGGGCTGCCTCTTGGCCCAGATCCTGGAATACTGAGTAATTAGGTCACCATCGGAGAAGTGGAGGCCAGCCTCTGATGCCCTGTGCCGTCTTACTTGCTCCTGGGACCTCTGTCTAATGGGCCACATTGCCCTTTCTTTGCACAACTGGCTTTGTGCATGCTACTAACTTTTTCAAAACGGAATAATCCATTGTTTAGAGATCACACATAAATGGTAAATTATAAAGAAAAACAAGTGGATGGCTGACATAAAAATCAGGAGGGTTGCTAGCTCTGGTGAGGGAGGGAGGAAGACACCATGCGGGAGAAACACAGGACCCTTTTGTAAGATGCTGTTTTTTTTTTTTTTTTTTTAGCATTGGATATGGATACTCAAATGTTCATCTTATGACTATTCTTTAAACCATTCATGTGCATTTTATATAGTCTTTTGCATGTGAAATGCATTTTATAATGTAAGTGGAATATTTCACAATCAAAATCACTTTTAAGAAGCTCTTTTGCCACGGCTAACCCGTTTGCCATTTCCCCAGGGCTAACCAGCCCGGTGGAGCATGGGGAGAGCCTGAATCTGCCCCTGCCACTGTCTCTCCTGCCCTCCACAACATGCTGCAGTCACATCCTATCCTGCTTTCCATTGCCTGTGGCCACTGTCACTTGGCAACATTCTGAACACCCCACTGTCTCCAACCCTCCCCATTTGTTCAGCACAATATGGAAACTGAAAGAAAATGAGTTGCAGAGAGCCCTGCTTCCAGGTTTGGAATCCAGCTCCATTGTGAGTCTGTTTGGAAAGGCGTGAATGCTTTCTGATGTAGGGCACTTATAGCTTTAGCACAGAGAGCTGCGTGATGGGCTTGTAAGAGCCTGAGCTTTGGAGTCACAGAGCCTGAGCCTGCCCAGCTCCATCCCTTATGGGCAGCATAGATGCTTCTTCCCCGCCTGCTTCCCCTGACTAGGCTTGACTTCCCCCAGAGCCCAGGACCCTTATTGATCTTGCCCCCTAATCCCCCAAGTCATCTTTCCACCACCTTCTATCTGCAGCTTTCTCAAGTCCTCCGCTCCATGGAGGTCCCCTCTCAGTCTCACCTTGGCCTCACCTTTCCCCCTGCATGTGACCTTGGTGAACTTTTCACAAGAGTCTACGCAGTCTTCTTGTGCACAGATTAATGCCGAGGAAAAGTCTTGGTGAATGCACGTCTCACCTACCACCTCCAACCTTGCACAGCTGGCCAGGGCAGTGGGTGCCAAGGACACATCATGGCCCTTCAGACCCCAAACCTGCATGGGTCCCACTGGCCAGACATGTGCTTTCCCTTTGGAAGTGCTTGTCTTAAAGGTAGACACATTGAACCAAACCAATGTGTGGGCTATTGGAAGGGGTGCACAGATTCATTTGTTGGTTGCAGCAAATTTTTGCTTGATGTGGCAAATGCTTGAGGGCCTGGTGACTGGAATAACTCCCCGGCATGTCTGCAGCTCTGTTATGAGGATCTCAGCTCAGGTGGAAGAGGATAGGGGCTATTGGTCAGACTTTCCCAGGCCACCCCTTTCCCTTCCTCCACACAAGGTAGCACAGTATGAATGCTTTAGTTGGGCCTGGGTGCAAACCCCGCCCTTGCCGCTTTCTCCCTGTGTGATCTTGGGGAAGTTGCTTAGCCTGTCTCAGCCTCAGTTTCTTCAAGTATCAAATGAGGATGATAATCTCTGTTTCTCAGGGTCAGCAAGGAGCTTAAATGAGAAAATTGAGGTAACCCATGGGCACAGCACAGAGCACTTTGAGAGCACTCAGTAGGTGTGGGCTCCTTTCTCCTCTCCTCTGCCTTTTTCCCCTCCCTTACCCTTGTAAAGTAATGTCACCTCTCAGAAAGCAGCAAAAATTGTCCAGTGTCTCATTCATTCCCAAGACCCACATCAGCCCCTCACCCAGTGACCTGTCAGGGGACCCCCATGTCCTCAGAAGCCTCATCCCAGCAGAGCTGGAGTCCACATAGCTTGCCCTTCCTGCCACGCATCCCTGCCAGGATGACCCTTCCCTGGATGCTTACAGTTTGTTTCTGGTTGTTTACCATGAGAAGCTCGATGAAGCAACACAGGCTTCCTAGGCGTTTCTGAAGAAGCAAGGTAAATTTTAGAACTTTGGTTTAAGAAAACACACTGTGCACAAAAGCTTGTGGAGTGGCCCTGCTGCAGGGCTGGTGGAGGGCCCTTCTGCAGACCTCTGAGCATGGAGCACAGACAGAGAGCACACAGGAGAAATATCTTCTGTGGGCCTGTGTTTCCTTCCCCAGGAAGAGAGAAGAGTCATTGACTTAATTATTTGGTCATGGTTTTGTACAAAGCTCGAGAGGAGGAAAAAGGTTCCCTTTCTTGAATAACAGACAGGCATTATAGCCTGAAGGGAGCTGCTCAGGGCCAGTAGGGCTGCAACTGTCCCATCAGCATCAGAGAGGGACTGCTGTCCGAAGACTCTGCCCTCCTCTGACTGGCTGCTGTCCCTGCTTCTGCAGTGCTGTGGCCTTTTGGCTCAGGCACATCCCTCCTGGAGGCTGGAACTTATCCCCCACCCCTGGCATCACCTCCACAGCCAGGGGGCCACCCAGGCAATGCAAGCCTCACTGGGGAGGCCAGCCATCTCCAGTCAAGTTGGAGACCGAAAGAATCATGACTTTAGACTCTCAGTAGATGCTGCCTGACCCTGGGTTGCCCGGGGCACTGCATCCCTGGCACCTGGCACTGTGCCTGGCACACAGTAGGGCTATTGTCTCTGAGTAGCTGGGTGAGTATAGGTCAGAGCTGGGAGGCATGTGGGCTTTCATAGTCAAGGTCACATGGCTCATTAGGGACAGTGCTTGAAACACTGCAATAGGGATTTGCCATTCAGTCAACAAATTTTGGTTAAGCATGTACTATATGCCAGTCACTGTGTTAGGGCTAAGAGTACAGTCAGGAACAAAAGAGCATTCAGTGTACTCCAGACAGATGTTAAACAAATACGTAGAAGCCAAATTATGTGCAGTGTTAAAAGGAATGGCACCTAGGCCAGGGCAGGGGTCTCTAAGGCAGTGGCATTCAGGATGACTAGCACTGGTCACACAGAGAAGTGAGAAGAGGGTCTCAGGTGAGGGAGCAGCTTGTGCAAAGGTCCTGGGGAGGCCCTCACTGTAGGAGCTGGGGGAAGGGAAGTGTGGGAAGAGGTGAAGAGGAGAAGGACCTGATGGTGGGGATAACACAGTCTGATTTTCATGTTTTAAAGGACACCCTGGCTCCTGCAAAGGTGGGAGGGGAGGAATGGGACATTGGTAGGTCCATGGGTGATGACTGCAGGGCATGGTGGTGTGTGGTGCCCTATCACTCACCAGATCAGTGACTATGGCAAGCAACTAGCCTCCCCAGCCTCAGCTTCCCCCATGTGACTTGGAGACACGTGCTTCACAGCACTGCTTTGGGAAGTATATTCTTGCAAGGGGCTAGGGCTGGAAGGGAGCCAACACTGCCACTCTTCCCCATGCACAACATCCTATGCTTCCAGTGGGAATGGTGAACAACACGTGAAACCCAGACTTACGCACTGGCTCTTCTTCTTGTTTTAAGATGAGATAAATTCTTAATTGTAATGTCATGTGTGTCAGCCTTTTGTCCCTTGATTTGTGCTTTTTGAGTCTTCTTCAAGAAGTCCCTTCTTCTCACCTTGAGGTCGTAAAGGTGTTCTCTCATGACTGGAAAGTTTCACTTTTCCACTTAGGTCCTTGAGCCATCTGGAATGTGTGTCTGATTCTGTGAAGTCCAGCTCTCCTCCTGCCTGGCTGGGAGACTGGGAGCAAATCAGGCTCTCTGTGTTCCCAGCTAACATATGAGAAGATTAATTAGGCCATCTCCGAGGCATCTTCCTCACCTACAGTTGCAAACATTCAGTCTTCCTTGCTTCGGCCTGTGACCAGGGTGATAGTCCAGTCATGTTGATAATAAAATAATCCTACCGACTTCCATGCTGCAAAATGCAGCCATGCTGACACAGTATTGGCCGTCCTCCCCGGCTCTCTTCCAGAGACAAAACAAAGCGCCTCAAAGCAGGTTTCCCAAGCCCCACTCATGGCCAGAACTTCGCTTTAAATCATTCCCCTTGGACAGTTGAGTTTTAACTGTACTCCATGTACCCAGGCCAAGGATGGGAGGAGAAACCTCAGTAACGAGAATTGTTATTAAAACCATATATCCTACTCAACTGGCATTTCTGGAAATCTCTACCTAAAGGATGTTTAACTCATCTGTTAAAATATTTCAGACTTGCCCAGAAGGAAGCTCCAAGAAGTGCCACAACTTTGCAGGTCAGTGACCACACAGAGGGAAATGTGTCTCTGGAAGCAAGTGTCTGGTGTTAGAAACACACACACATACACAGACACTCACACAAATAAAAATCCAGTCCTCAGCGTTCACTCTGATTGTTGTAATAATAATTGAGGATGTGAGACTCTGTACTTGGTCAGTTCTCTGGGTATGACCCAGCCCAGCCATAAGAACACATGGGAGGAAACTGTGAAGACCCCACAGAGGAGGGAGAGCCTGACTGAGGGGAGCCGGCATTCACAGGGGCCTCAGTTGGGGTGCAGGCAAGAAACTCAGCCCAACCTCATCTAAGGGAAAGGTATGCATCTGATCAAGATACAGGGGCAGGGAGGGGTGGTGTCCTATAGTTCTCAAGGGACTAAGGAGACCAGGAGCAAAGGTGTCTGCCCATCAGGTCCCCAGGTCATACCAAGGCAGACACTAGCTGATCTCTGTCCCAGGAGAAAATTCCTCTGGAGAGAGAATTGATGGGCTGATTGGCTTGAGGTCTGTGATTAATTTTATGTGTCAACGTAACTGCTCCACAAAGTCCCCAGATATTTGGTCAAACATTATTCTAAATAGGAGGCTGGGCATGTTGGCTCACACGTGTAATCCCAGCACTCTGGGAGGCCGAGGTGGGCAGATCACAAGGTCAAGAGTTAGAGACCAGCCTGGCCAACATGGCGAAACCCCATCTCTACTAAAAATACAAAAATTATCCAGGTGTGGTGGTGGATGCCTGTAATCCCTGCTACTTGGGAAGCTGAAGCAGGAGAATTGCTTGAACCCGGGAGGCAGAGGTTGCAGTGAACTGAGATCGTGCCACTGCACTCCAGCCTGGGTGATGGAGCAAGATTCCACCGCAATAAATAAGTAAATAAATAAATAGGGGTTTTCTGGATGAGATTAACATTTAAATCAATAGACTGGGTCAAGCAAATTGCTACTGTGGTCCATAGGACCTCATCCAATCAGTACAGGCTTGAGTTGAACAAAAAGGCTGATCTTCCTGAGGGTAAGAGGGAACTTGTCCTGCCTGACTGCCTTTGAACTGGGACATTGGTTCTTCCTTGTTCTCAGCATCGCTTCTCCTGGGGCTCCAGCTCTCTGGCTGCAGGTCTTGGAACTTGTCAGCCTCGGTAATCACATGAGCCAATTCATGAACATCCTACTCTTCTCTCAGCTCCCTTTCTCTGGGGAACCCTGATTAATCCAAGGTTCCACAGAACACAGGTGACTCCTCGAGGCTCACCTCTGTGGATGGGAGAGGCAGTTCCCCAACAAGGGAGCATCGTGAGCAGGACAGATGCCCAAAGAGGCCTACTGTGGCCATTTCACTTCAGGAGCAGCACACAGAGCTGGAGGGCCCCGAGCCCCTCTGACTGGCAGTCATTGAAGGGCCTGCATACCAGATATGTGATGACAGCCCATCACAAAGGCCAGCTCAGAAAATGCCAGGATTTGCCTTTACCCCAGTGGGGTCATGTGTGTAAAGGGAGCAAGTGGGAAGGGAGACTTTGAACCCCAGGCTCTGTCCATCAGCCACCCCATGGCTGAGGAGTCATCCCCATAAACTCTTGGATGTTAGCATAAGGCAGTCTTGGAGACTGGAACATGAACAGAGCCCCTCCTTCTGGGAAGTTTCTGGACTGGGATGTGTGCTTGGAACCACTGTGCTGGGCACATCCTCCCTGAATTGACCATGGGCTCTCCACCATGCACTCCTGTCTCGGAATCAGCCTCCTTCTCTGTAAGTGGAGATGGCCTTGGCAGCCCAGGTTCGAGGGGCCCCAATCAATGACACCTTCTCCCATCCACTTCTGAGCTAGTGGAAAAAATAAGACACAAGAGTGAGACAGGAAAAGACCAAAGCAGCAACAGCCAGGGCCCCTTCCCAGTCCCCAGGGTGCCCCTTGGCCCCTCCCAACTTTCAAAGCCAGCGATACAGTAATTTTGTTATTTTTTTCCCTAGATTTCTTTCTTTCTGCTTAATTCTTTTTCAAAAACTTTGATTTTACTGTGGTAAGTTCTTACCATGTATCTCCCCTCTTAGCAGGTTTCTAGGGGCACAATACAGTCTTGTTAACTCAAGGCAGGTGCCATGCTTCATGGCCAGTCCCCAGGGCCTATTCATCTCACTGCACTGAAACATCAGGCCTTTGAGCAGCAGCTCCTCACTCTCTTTCCCCAGGCCCTGGCAGGCACCATTCTCCTGTCTGTTTCTACGGGTTTCACTATTTTATATATGGCATGTAAGTGGAATCAAACAGTATTTTGTGTCTGGCTTCTTCACTTAGCATCTTGTCCTCCAGGTTTATTCATGTTGTAGCATGTGTCAGGGTTTCCTCCCTTTTTGAGGCTGAATAATATTCCACTGCATGAATACAGCACATTTTCTTTATCCATTCATCTGTCAGTGGACATTTGGTTGCTTCCACTTCTTGGCTATTGTGAATAGGCTTTTAGGAGCATAAGGATGCTAATTGTTTTGGATAAATACTCAGAAATGGGGTTGCTGAATCATATGGCAGTTCTCTTTTTAATTTGTAATACATTTCATCTCTCACTCTGGCAATGTCCGAGCTCCTCCCTTGGTAGAGGTAGAAAGTTCCAGAGAGGCACAGGCAGAGTCAGCAGTGAGAAGGCCTGAGACTCCTTACCAGGGTATTTCTCCCCGATGGGCTGCCTCTCACTAACTGCACAGCTCAATCACGTTTCCCTTCCCAGGGCTGCTGTGTGTCACATGCTCACACCCACATTCGCACCATCTGTGCTGGGTCAAAGAGTGACCCTGTATCCACATCCATCCAGAACCTCAGAATGTGACCATACTTGGAAATAGGGTCTTTGCAAGTATAGCTCGTTAAGATGGGGTCACATTCTTCATATTGCATAGTCATAGTACATCAATGCCTAGTGTTCTTATGAAAGAAGAAAACATCAGGGCCAGGTAGCTCACACCTGTAATCCCAGCAACTTGGGAGTCTGAGACAGGAGGCTTGCTTGAGGCCAGGAGTCCAAGACCAGCCTGGGCAACATAGCAAGACTCCATCTCTAAAACAATTTTAAAAATTAAAAAAATTAGTTGATGGTACATGTGTATAATCCCAGCTACTGGGGAGGCTGAGGCAGGAGGATTGCTGGAGCTCAACTGGAGTTGCAGTGAGTTGTGATCACACCGCTGCCCTCCAGCCTGGGCCACAGAGCAAGACCACGTCTCTATAAATAAAGAAATGTTTTAAAAAGACAGCTAGGGTCTCACACACACTATCTCTCACACACACAGGAGGGGATGTGGCGTGGAGACAGAGGCAGAGATTGGAGTGACACAGCCACAAGCCAGAGTGCCAGGGATTGCAGGCAACCACCAGATTCAGGAAGAGGCAAAGTAGGACCCACCTTTGCAGGCTTCAGAGGGACCATGACTCTGCCCCAACCTTGATCTTGCACTTGGAGCCCCCACAGCTGAGACAAAGTGAATTTCTGTTGTTGTTAGCCACTCAGTTGGTGGGCATTTGTTACTGCAGTCCTGGGAAACTAATGAGTCATCCACTCACCCACACGCAGCCTACTTACATTTTACTGGTGCTTCCTGCTAACTCCTCTCCTTTCCATCTACATGTTCCTTCCCTCCAAATCTCCCTCATCTCCCTCAAGAGGGGCTCCGCAGCCAGGAAACTTTTAATGAGTTCTGGAAAAAGTATTACTTGCACATTAAATCTATTATTTTATAAATATTATTGCTTAAGACAAAGTGAAGTTTAAAAATGAGTGATTTCAAGTTGATCAGAAGAAAAATATCAAGTGAATGTGGTGTTTGGTGACACATGAGTTGCTGAAATTTGGGAAACATTGGAATGGAAGAAACAGCACTGATTCAGGGTCTGTAATGTTGGGTCCAAATTCTGCTTTCCCTACACAGAAAAAAATGCCTCTGGGACACAGAGGCATTGTTGAAATGCTGGACCCCAGATTTCTCTTCTGTAAAATGGAATCACAAGGTCTAAATTGGAGGCTTTCTCTGAAGGATGAGGACTAAGATAGAATGAGAATGTTCCTAGCATGGTGCCTGGCATGAGCAGATGCTCAGCAGATGGGCCCTGTTGCAAACTGCTGAGGGCTCTCCTGCAGTGCCAGAAGGGACCCTAGTCATTGTCCCCACCACTCCTGTATGTCTTGAGCCAGAACCTTGTCTGGATCTTAGGAGGCAGAAAATGTATCCTGGTGGGAATGTGAGGCCCTACCTCACAATTTGCAGAAAAAGGCAGGTGGCCTTGCCCACTATGTGGGCACCTCATGATAAGCGACAACTCTCATTAGCCCTAAATCCTTCGGCGCGTTCCCACCTGGCACTATTATGCTAGGACTGCCCTCTCTCTCTGGAGGCTTGACGATAAACCCATCTTGGTTTACCCTGGACACCTGTCAGCTCTTGGCAGGGTGTAGGGCAGAGGGATACCTTTTGCATCATGAGATTGTGCAACTTGGGAGGCTGATGTGGGAGGACTTCTGTCAAGTTCACAGAAAGTTCTGGCAAGTAGGCAGGCAAGCCTCTTGCTTAGAGGATTCTACTTCACCATCTGCCAGTAAGGCAAGTGGCCACCTTGTTCAGAGGATAGACTATGGCATCCATACAGCTACCAGCATGAACTCGATGAGTGGAGGCCACATGCATCCCAGAGCTGCAGGGCCCCTGGAGGTATTGGCTTCTTGCCTGGATGCTTCCAGGATTCCCAGTTTCTGGAAGCCATGGTTGCCCCTTAGGTGACAGGCAGTGTGCCCTCGTGTGGTACCCAGTGGGTCTGAAAGGGCAGCCAGTGAGTGTGAGTCTTGGAGAGTGAACATCCCCATGAGGACTGACCCATGACCCTGACTTTATCACCAAGGGGGCCTCTACAGAGACAGGTCTTCAAATCAAGAACCAGGCAAACCCACAGAGAAAGAACCAGGCAAACTGGGAGGAGTGGGGGATGGTCAACTGTTCCCATGTGCTTCAAGAGGATTCTCCACCTCCCACAGCTCCTGGCATGGGGAGTGCAAGATAACAAGAAAAAGAAGGCAGTGAGCAGGACCCACTCTTCCTGCAGCCTCAGCTAGTCCACCTGCAGAAGTCTCTATGCATCTGGAGTTGGGATAGGTTGGGTTCTGGCTGACTTATGGAGAGCCTGCTCCTCCACGAGGCCTGTATCTGCTGCCTATAGCTGCATCAGCATAAGATTTCTTGTTTTATGTATGTATTTTCTGGTTCTGGCTCCTGGTCTGCATTTCTATGCACAAGAAGGCATGAGAAAGGTAGCGCACTGGGCTTCTAGAGACATATGCCTGACAGCATTTAGGAAAACAGCATTATAGCCTACGAGTCCCATCACACATATGTGCACACATGCCCACATGCAGGATCATGGTATGTTGGCAGGGATGTAGTTCATGCCTCTGGAGGAAATTGAAAACACTTGTTACAGAGAAAACCCAGTCGCTGGCATACTGTTCCCATTATGAAAGAGACAGAGCCTGTGATCGGTGCCCCACTGAATCACAGGATGTGTTTTATTTTATCCCTATGTTATCATGGAGGGCCATGGCTGCCGGCTATGTCAATTTCTTATGCACAATTTAGACTACAGGACAGAATAAAACAACCTCAAAAGTACAGTGTGGAAAAAACCTGCCAGTTATAAAGGGGGAGAGAATATCTCCAGGAGCCAAGAAAATCTCTTCAAGAAAAAAAAAGTAACCCATTTTACTTTTTTCCCAAACTGACAAATTTGACTTGTCAGATGTAAGTTCAACTTGTGGACAATCCACTCAAGACTGATAATCACCATAGTAACTTCTGTGTCACATGATCACACAGAAGCCTAGAGACAGGGAAAGCGGCTTTCCAGGCCACTTTTCTTCTGGTAAATTCTGTGATGTCAGCCTAATTAGCAGGAGTGGAATCAGGACCTTGGTTGAAGTAATTGGCAGCCATTCTTAAAAAAGAACAAAGGTATTTTAGCACCTTCTCTTCCTAGTTATGGGGCCTGTGCGTCTCCCTCACCCTTCTTCCTAATTGGCCAGTCTCCAAGTAGTGCCTCTAACTGTGGCTCTTTGTAGAGTCATGTCTGGAGAAAAACTCAAATTCATCTCCTGAAGCTTTCAAAATATCAGAAACTGGTGGCAGAGGGGGCCAGGAATACATTTCAGAGGTATCCTAATTCTTCTTTTTAATAGTATTGTAAATTTCAACTTCTTTCATTTCCAACTGCTTCTCCCTGCAAAATACAGGTATCATGTATTTAAAGCTCTCTGCCCATGACAACATTTTGTTCTTAGACTAGAAAATGCCATTCCCTTCATCTCACGCCAGTTAGAATGGCGATCATTAAAAAATCTGGAGACAACAGATGCTGCAGAGGATGTGGAGAAATAGGAACACTTTTACACTGTTGGTGGGAGTGTAAATTAGTCCAACCATTGTGGAAGACAGTGTGGCAATTCCTCAAGGCCTTAGAAATAGAAATTCCATTTGACCCAGCAATCCCATTACTGGGTATATATATCCAAAGGACTATAAATCATTCTACTATAAGGACACATGCACACGAATGTTCATTGCAGCACTGTTTACAATAGCAAAGACCTGGAACCAACCCAAATGCCCATTGATGATAGACTGGACTGAAAAAATGTGGCACATATACACAATGGAATATTATGCAGCAATTAAAAATGATGAGCTTGTGTCGTTTGTAGGGACATGGATGAATCTGGAGAACATCATTCTCAGCAAACTGCCACATGAACAGAAAATGAAATACTACATATTCTCACTCATAGGCGGGTGATGAACAATGAGAACACATGGACACGGGGAAGGCGGTACTACACACTGGGGTCTACTGGGGGGAATAGGGACAGAGCGGGGGCCGAGATGGGGAGGGATAGCCTGGGGAGAAATGCCAAATGTGGGTGAAGGGGAGGAAGGCAGCAAAACACACTGCCGTGTGTGTACCTATGCAACTATCTTGCACGTTCTGCACATGTACCCCAAAACCTAAAATGCAATAAAAATAAAAAAGAAAATGCCATTCCCTTCCCAAGTCACCTCTCTTTCAGTGGGGTTTAATTTTAGATGACTCTTGCCTGCTAAAAACATTGGCAATTCACCTCGGCAAGGAGGTGACAGGGCCACTTGTCCTCCTTGGCCCCTACAGTGGGGCTAAGTGGCCACCACCCCAAAGGCTGCCTTTCACGGCAAGAGAGCTGCCTTCTCCACCACCGGGCATTGTCCTGTGGAAATCTGTGCCCAGACAGCTCAGGTGGCAGCCTCTCCAAGCTCCCAGCACTCTGCTTTGTCTGCCCCGGGACAATTGCCCCATTGTCTTCAGGCTAATAAAGTTTCTGGTCAAAACACAATAATTTCAAACATCTCTTGAGCCTCTCTGCCCTCCACCTGGAACAGACGAGTACATCAGTCCCTTTGACATGGCTTCCTCCAAGTGAGTTCTGCAGCGTTAGTGCGTGGGGGTGCATTTTAATCAACCACGTTGGCTATTGCTACCTACCTGGAGTGACCCCAACCAAGCCTCACCTAAACTGTGAGCTGTGGAAATGAACAAAAGCTAGGCAAATGAGGGGCAAAGGCTATTTATTCAGAGCCTGTGCTATCGAGGGAGTCGGCCACCATTCCTTGTGTTTTGGCAGAGACTCACAGGCAGGTAGAGGAATGGGAAAGCCTCAGAGAGGAAAGGAAGGCTTTGGGTATTCCCTGATTGGAGGGTGTTGGCCTGGGGGAGATGAAGGTGGCTAAAACAAATGGAGCTTCCCATATGATTGGTTAGGGAGCATGTTTGGCTTTCTTGCATTGGTCCGAAGTTGGAAGTGGGGACAAAAACCTAGGGAATCAGGTTGAGCACAGTGGCTTGTGCCTGTTCTTCCAGTACTTTGGAGGCCTAGGTAGGCAGATCACTTGAGGTCAGGAGTTCAAGACCAGCCTGGCTGACATGGTGAAACGCTGTCTCACTAAAAATACAAAAAATTAGCTGGGCATGGTGATGCGCACCTGTAATCCCAGCTACTTGGGACACTGAGGTGGCAGAATCACTTGAACCGTGGTGGCGGAGGTTGCAGTGAGCTGAGATTGTGCCTCTGTACTCCAGCCTGGGGGACAGAGTGAGACTCCATCTTAAAAAACAAAAATGAAAAAAGCCTAGGCAATCAGTCAGTTATTAGTCGAGTCCTAGAATTTGGGGGCTGATTGTTATAGGGGCTGTTGTCTGGCTTCTGGGATGACTGCTACAGATTGTGGGTCAGAGTTTCGTCTTTCTATGTGGTCTTGACATTGTGTATATTCACTCTCTGAGTGTGTACAGGCTCTCTTCTCCCAGAACCTACTTAAAATCAGTAAGAGATCGAACAGACGGGTGTGCAGAGCGAACATCATCATTTGTACAAATAGCCACAGGTGGAAATTCTGCATGCCTTTGAGAGAACTGAGTTTGAGAGGCTCTACTTCAACGGCTTCCTCGGCCCAGCTAAAGCCTCTCTCACTGAAAGCCCATTCATTTTTCTCAGGCATTGCTGGGAATTCAGGACTCTGTGTTGGAGGCCGACACTGGGTACCATGAGTGTAAGCCATGAACTGGGGCAAGTCCTCCTGGAACACACACACCCAGCTTCTTTTTCCTTCCTCTTCTGTCCCTTCCCAGGGAGTCCTCTTTGCACCATCCCACCCACTGGCCAAACTTCAGGGTCTTGTCTTCATACTTACTGCTTTTTTCTATGGGAAAAGTCATTGAGGAGGCAGTCAAGGTTCATTTATTTTTAATGGAGACAATGCCCCCAAACAGGAACTGAGTCGCTAGTTATGAAATATCAGACCCCTCGCAGCAGGTGGTGGTTCTGAAACACCCTGGTCCGGATGGCAGCCGACTCCACCCACACGTCAGGCGGGACACAGCACTTCCAGACACACTCCTTGTTTAGATGAGGAGATTCTGCCCCCAGTAACATTCTAGATCTTTCCAGAGGTCACAGACTGAAGGCTTGGGGGCTACAGTCTGGAATGTGTTTTGCTTGGCACATGTGAATTTTAAGTTGTTTAATGACGTGTCAAGATTTAAAGATCAGGAGCTGACCTTTTATGTTAAAAAGAAAATCTATATTTTCCAACTTGTCTTGGAAAATGGGATGCTCTGGCAACACTTGGCTGTCTTCCCACCTGCAGATGCTCAGCAGAATGGCAGCTGCCCTGCTGAGAAGAAGCCCCTGTTCCCCTCCTTACCACTCTCCCTGACTGGCCTGCAGTTTTCTCCTGTGTCACAGTTATGGACTGACTGCTTGTGTCCTGCCAAATGCATATGTTGAAATCCTAATCCCCAAGGTGATCATATCAGGAGATGAGGCCTTTGGGAGGTGATGAGGTCACAAGGGTGGAGCCCTCATGAATGGGATTAGCGTCCTTATGAAAGAGACCCCAGAGAGCTCTCTTTCCACCATTCAAGAAAATGAGAAGTTGAAGTCTACAACCTGGAACAGGGTCCCTGCCAGAACCCGGCCATGCTGGCACCTGATCTCGGACTTTGAGAGCTGTGAGAGGTAATTTTCACTTGTTTACAAGTCATCCCATCTATGGTGCTCTGCTATGGCAGTCCAAACTGGCTAAGCCAGTCACCCTCTTGGCCAAGTGGGCATCTGATCCAGAATAACTCATTACTATCTGAGGAAAGTCCCATTATCCCTTTTCCCAGAAGTTTTTATTTCTGGTAGCTTCATGGGGGTTCACCAAGCAGTGGATATAGAGCGACTCTCTATCTTTGACTTGACCTCCTGAGGACTTAGATGGATGGGTGTGTTTCTTGGGAGGTCTCTCTTTCCTCTCCCCACCCCTTTTCCCATGAGAAATGCCTTCTCTTGTCTCAGAAACAAGGGAAGGGGCCAGTGTCTGCCAATGTCTGCAGAGCCCAGAGCAAACGTCTGAGAGATTCAGTGTGAGTGTGCTGGTTGCCTGCTACAGATTAGGCTTGGCAGGTGGTGGTAGGTGGTTAAAGTTCCAGTTTCAGAGTCAAGTATAAGTTATTACTGGTCAGGGTCTCAGCTTTCTCATCTGTAAAATGGGAAGATTCCTAGCTCTCACATTTATAAGGCTCCACTGGGCATGTGTAAAATATGGCTATTAGGGAATATTGTTGGCTGTTAACTCTATCCACCAGGACAGGCTGATTATGCTATGGTGAAAAATAAACCCAAAACTCAGTGTCTGCACCCAGCACACATTTATCTCTTGTGCATGCTACATGCCTATCTTGAATTGGCAAGGTTCTATTCTCAGTCACCTTCACTCAGGAGTACTGGATAGAAGAACCCCACCCTCCCCCACCCTGCCACAGTAGTGCGGTCAGTCTCTATGGCAGGGGAAAGGGGATACAGTGTATCAAGCCTTGGGCTTGAAGGTCTATTTCCAGAAGAGACATCATTACTGCAACTCAAAATCATTTGGCCAAAGTGAGTCACAAGCCAAGTCTAACTTCAAGGAGTGTGGCCCCAAGCCTCTGATTCAAAGTGCCACTATCTTAATGTGTTTGAGCTCCTGTAACAAAATACCACAAGCCAGGTGACTTATAAACAACAGAAATTATTTCTCCCAGTTCTAGAGGCTAGAAAGTCTAAGACCAAGGCACTGGCAGATTTGGTGTCTAATGAGGACCCATTTCCTGGTTCATAGAAGGCAACTTCTTGCTGTGTCATTCTCTGGGGCCTCTTTTATAAGGCACTGATCCGATTAATGACAGCTCTGCCTTTATGACCTAAGCACCTTCCAGAGCCCCCACCTCCTAGCGTCCTCACTGGGGGCTCAGTTTCTCCATATGAATTCTCGGGGGGAAACAAGTGTTCAGACCATGGCAGCTCTCTCTTCCCTCACAGCATGGCAGGCTCTCCAACTATAACACCATGCCCCGTGACTCACTTCCAAGGAGACCTTCTGGAAAGGTTTCTCCCAAGAGATAGAAGAATGCGTATTGCCTCAAGTTTTAGTTCCATAGGTTCACCTAACAGTGAGGTAATGGTGACACATTCTCAGTGAAAAGAACCTAAAGCCCAATATGTCCTGTGCTTCAGCTTATAAAGTATGTTCTTCAGACCTGACCCAAGACTACTCTGGGATTTTTAAGTCAGAAGAGAGCCAGAGCCTATTCAGTGTGCTGTTTGACTCTGATCCCAGCAGCCAGTGCCCCATGAACGGGATGAGCAGGACTTCCTTCAACTCAGGGTTCCCGTGAAATTAAAAAGAATTCTCTTAACTTGGCATTATTGAACATTATTCATACTTCTTCCAAGGTCCCACAAGAGTTTACCTCCTCTCATTGCATTGTGAAGACCTCTGTGGGGAACAATGCATGGGTCCTTGGGGTGTAATAGGGGACTACAGGGAAGGGTCACCTCCACCTAACAGCCTGAATCAGTTTACTCCTCAGGAGCAACAGAAAGTGGTCTCTCCAGTGCCATGAAACCCCCAAAAGTGTCAACCAGTATTACAGGCCTGCCTGATTTACAACCCTCAAATGCAACACAGTGTCCTTCTGAGGCAACTCTAAAGAAAGCCAGGAAAGGTTTGCTAAGAAAGTTGCTGTTAAAAACAGAAGAAAAAGACTCTTACCCCATTGCTCTGTGCCACAGTATTTGATAAAAAATAAAGGGAAAAATAATTTTCAAAATGATTTCAGAAATGCTGTGAAAGATAGCAAAGAACAGAGCCCTCAAAGAACAGGCCCCAGGACAGGATAATCACTCAACAACATACAACACTGTGTAGTGCAGTTGAGTGCTAGCTGTCATTGAGTGCTTGCTGTTGAGTGCTAGCTGTCATTGAGTGTTTGTTGTTGAATGCTAGCTGTCACTATGTGCTTGCTGTTGAGTGCTAGTTGTCACTGAGTGCTTCCTGTTGAGTGCTAGCTGTCATTGAGTGCTTGCTGTTTAGTGCTAGCTGTCACTGCGTTCTTGCTGTTGAGTGCTAGTTGTCACTGAGTGCTTGTTGAGTTCTAGCTGTCACTGAGTGCTTGCTGTTGAGTGCTAGTTGTCGTTGAGTGTGTGTTGAGTTCTAGCTGTTGTTGAGTGCTTGTTGTTGAGTGCTAGCTGTTGCTGAGTGCTTGTTATTGAGTGCTAGCTGTTGCTGAGTGCTTGTTGTTGAGTGCTAGTTGTTGCTGAGTGCTTGTTGTTGAGTGCTAGCTGTTGCTGAGTGCTTGTTGTTGAGTGCTAGCTGTTTCTGAGTGCTTGTTGTTGAGTGCTAGCTGTTGCTGAGTGCTTGTTGTTGAGTGCTAGCTGTTGCTGAGTGCTTGTTGTTGAGTGCTAGCTGTTGCTGAGTGCTTGTTGTTGAGTGCTAGCTGTTTCTGAGTGCTTGTTGTTGAGTGCTAGCTGTTGCTGAGTGCTTGTCCTGTCTTGGGCCCTGTTCTTAGCCTTTGATGTACATTTCTCCATTGAACTTCCACAATAGCCCTATTAGGCAGCTTGTATTATTATTTCAGTTTTACAGATAAGGATTGGTTTTATCTTAGAGCGGTTCTGAATCTTACAAAAAGAAAAAAAAACTATTCCCTGGAACTGAATTGGCTCCAAAATAGCCCCGTCTTGGGCTAAATATGGGATGTGACAAAGCCACCATCAAGCTAGGTCCCCCTGTCCTGACAGCTTCCCACCCCTTCCCTGCCCCTCTAGTCCTGCTTTCCAGGGGGTAATGCACCTTCCCACTTCTCCTGGGAGGGGTGGGCATCCTCCCAGTCCCATAATCTGTGCCAGGTCCTCATATGAGGACTTGGCAGGATTCAGCAGAGATGGAGACCTCTGCTCCACTCATCTCTTTACATATAGTAATTTAATGAGGACAGAAACTATGTAGAGCTTGTAATGGCAAAACCAAGCAGCCCAAGCTTCAAGCCGCTAAACCATGCTGCCTCCTATTGTAATACGATTATATTATAACCCAAGTTTGAGAGACCACCCACTGTTTTCTTTATTGGATCCTTCCAATAAAGCATCCATGCTGGTAGCACAATTCTCCGCAGAAATAGAAAATGGCTATTCTAAAATAAATCCGAGGACACACCCAGCCACAAAGTGGGAGGTGTATTATGCAAATGCACCCAAGACCTCTGGGTCTGGCAGTCAGACCCACAGCAACAGCCTATGTTTGCTCAGGGCTAAGAATGCACGACTCAGACACTGAGAGTCTCTGAGCTGCTGCAAACTCATCCTCCCCTCCCTATTAAAGGCCATTCTGATCACCCTGGGTGTTGGGTTTCCCACAAAGAGCAGTTGAGAGCCAAGGTAGGGTGAGGAGCCAAGAGGAGGTAGGGAGAGCCGGAGATGGCAGCTGGCAACAGGACACAGAAAGAAAAGGGACTTCAAAGGCAGATCTAAGAATTCACAGGGCTTTTTGGTGCAGAGTCTGGAGATGATGTGCAGAACTTGCACCTTGAAAGGGGGAGGAAAAGAAGGAAGAACAAATCATTAGCCCCTGACCTCAGATGGCTAAAGGAGAGAATGTATTTCGTGTCTACCATATCTTTACATCCTTCAGTGACACATTTGTCCATGTCACTGATCTTTCTGGCAAAAAAGAAAAACAAAAAACAAAAAACATGTGCTGTGTGACTGGTGGGATGAAGGTAAAGGTTGCCCAGGTGAATCCTCAACACATGCTGCCACATTGGCCACCAGGATGTGACCTAAAGGTGCAAGGAGCCAGGCCTTACTGCCCTACATCAAACCATCAAACTCCAGGCCACAGGAGGAAATAGAACTGAGATCTCTGGACCTGGGGCCTGCTCAGGTATGAAGATCGGGTGCATTGAAAATGTCACCCCCATCCCCTCTAATAGCACCTGCAGGAAGAGGGGATCACCATGGTTGCCATCTGTAAACAGGACTCCTTAAAATATTTTCTGTTAATAAATTGCCTTCATGTCAACTAAAAAAAGCGAGAGAGAGAGAGAGAGAGAGAATTCACACAAAATGATGCCCAGTCTTGGTCTCCGTCGTGAGGGACCCAGGAACAATGGGTGGGGGTTCATTTGCATAACACACCACCAGGGAGAGTACTGTCACCTGCCCTCCTGGGTCCTGAAGAAAACCCTTCACTCCAATTCCTTGTGCACTGTTTCTAAAGGCAGGAAAGGTATACACTTCTAGAAGGACAGTCACATAAAACGCTAGAAGAATAATGTGCTTTATTTAAGTGCTAAGAGATACCCTTGATGCTTGTGTTACCTGGAAGTTGGCTTCAGGGAAACACTTCATTGACCTTCTCTCAAGGATAAATGAGCGGCAGGGACAGGGAAGGGAGAAAGGTTATTTTAACATTTTATTCAGTCTCTGAGATTCTTCGGAGATCACCTTAGGAATGTTCTTGACCTGAGTCCTCTTACTAAGTGTAATCACGTAGTCTGCCAGACTGCATCATTAACCCTACTTTGCAGCTGAGTCAACTACAAGAGATGACTTTTCTAGGCTGGTGGAATGGAATTTGCCATGTACCGCATGCAGCCATGTACTGGATCGGTCGATCCAGGTGCAATTTCTTTGATGGTGTTATTGACGGGTGGCAGGGGAGTGGCAAATGCAAGAGGAGATACGGGATGAAGCCCAGTGCAGGGAAGGTTGGGCTGGGGCAGGATCAGGGAGCCAGGGTATGGGGCTGAAACCCTGGTTAATAGTAGCAAAAGAAATGGGCACCACAATCCCAAAGGACTTCCAGAAGCTTCTTCCCTCCCCCACAGCTGGGCGCAGAGCCTTACCTCCCCTCCGCCTTGGTCCTGTCTCCCTGTTTGGCAAGACTCCCATGTCATCTGCTCTTCTTTACCTCTGGTCCCTCTTGGCACTGGAAATACTATGTGAACCCAGCAGTTGCACAGGATTCTAGGAATTGCTCCTTTCCAGCTTCCTGAACTGGTTTTCAAATTCACCTCAGAGGTACCTTTAAAAATCATGCTCCAAGACCGGGCCTGGTGGCTCATGCCTGTAATCACAGCACTCTGGGAGGTTGAGGCAAGAGGACCGCCTGAGCCCAGGAGTTCAAGAGCAACCTGGGCAACATAGTAAGACCTGTCTCTACAAAATAATAAAAGAATTATCTCGGTGTGGTGGTATGCCACTGCACTCCAGCCTAGATGACAGTGAGACACCCTGTTTCAAGAAAACCTCACAAAACCCCACACTCCATACAGTCAGGAGGTCTGCCATCCACAGACTCCAGACCAATGGTTCCAGCAGCCAGGCAGGAGCAGCATGGGCAATGTCAGTAGCCTGCACATCAGGCTAGCTTTTCTGAGGTCACAAAGTCTGCGTGGAAGTGGAGAATCCATAAGGGTCAGACCCTCCACAGGAGGAGGCCTTCCCTCCCCAAGCACTAACCTCCCTGACATGGTGCCCTCCTCTCAGCCCTGGCCTGCACGCTCCTGCTGAGGTAACCTGTCCCCACTCCATGTTAGAAAACCATAAAACCCCCAAGAGACATTTCTACCAAGTGATCTAAAGACTGAGATTCACCTTATAAAATTTATAAAACTTAACATGTAGAAGAGCCCAGTTTTAATGCCTCCAACTTTTATTTTCCAAAGAACAGTTAGTAGACTTGGCCCTGGGGGGACGAGAGCCCGGCTTTCAGACAAGGAGCCTCACCAGCAATTCTGTACGTTTGAAGTGGCAGAGGTTTTCTGTGAACTTGTGGCTTGTGTCATTTCTAAACACGGTAGTGTAAATGGGATTGTCTTTATTTTGCAAATGAGAAAATGGAAGCGCCAGAGGGACAAAAGGACTCTCTCAAGGTGCCATGGTGAGAAGGAGGCAGAAGGAGGACTTCACCTTTGTCTTGATTTCACTGACTGCTGTTCATCGTGCCACAGGTGTCTTCAAAAAGCAGTCGTTCTCCCACTGGAATGTTTATGTGAGAGGGAAATGTGATACTGTAATATAATTTCAGTGGGGCTGGTCATCCCTGCAAGGCTGAAATGACCCTCTCTGTTTTAATGTGAAAGGAAGCATCATCTTCTCTCCCATTCCCACACAGGATGTGTGCAGCATCTTCGAGTCTCTGCCTCGTGATTCTAGATCTGTAGTAAGCTCTCCATGGCAAGAAAGCCTTGCACTTCACTGAGGGAGTGGATCTTCCAGTTACGTGTTTTTCTGAAGCAACTGGAATTCTTTGCTTTTTGTAGCAAGACAGGCTTTTAAAATTTTCTGGGAGAGAAGGAGGATTGGCCAGAAAAGGCATGAAGAGTGGGAGAAGCGTGCATTGTGGACCTGTCTGAGTGTGGGAGTATGTCCCGATAATCAAGAGACTGAGGAGTAGCATCCTCTGTACCCCACAGTGTTCTAAATGGAGGAAACTAACAAGGTAATTGCAGGGGAATAACACACTGTGAATGTTATGTGGGATTTGAAATTGTTATCTCAAGAGTGATCAGGTGGAGAGAGGAAGGGTGAACTCTTTCAGACTAGGTTTAGACTAGGTTTGTTTTCTGCAGTGTATTTCCACTGTTAAAAGGGATTTTGTTCCCTACTTTTTCTGCTGGTGGACATTTCCCTTGGGGGATCCTGGCCAATGAAAGGTCACGCAGAGACCAGTCACTCTCAGGGATGCCAGCAGAGCCAATCAGACACATGCCCTAGATTTCCCCAGAGCAGACTGAGTGAACCATAGGAGGGTCTGTCTGATATTTATCTTGGCAGAATTCTCAAATGAGTTAGCAAATAGTGGCTGGAGATAAAGTGAGACTTTGAGCAACCTCTGGACTGACTCTGATTACCCTCCACGCCCCACCTGGGCAAGGAGGAGAGACTAGAAAGCCAGCAGCAAACAGTAAACTTTTCCAAGAATCAGGAAGGAAGGAGTTCCTGACACCCTGAAGCAAAAACAACCTCAAAATTCCCCTGATGACAGATCCATGGGAGCTGGGGTCAAGGTAGCCTTGCACTTCACTGAGGGAGGTGTCATCACCAAATGTGCTGGACATTGGCTACCCATGGAAGACAGATAAAAGAAAATAGTGGAGAGCATGCTTATGACATGGGGACAGGAAAGGGAAGGCCTTGAGTAAGACACAAATCACAAAAGCAAATAGAGAAAGAGTGATGTCTACTTTCAATGAAATGTGAAACTTCTGATTCAAAATCAGAAACCTCTAGAAGCTGAGATCAAAGGCAAGCAACGGAGTTGGAGAAGATGTTTCTAACATATTTGTGTGTGTGCCTATGTATATGTAAGTGTGTAATGTGCATACATATACACATGAATTCTGATGGTTATCTAGGCTCTATGAAGAACTCCTATCTATTAATAAGAAAAAAGACCAAGATCAACAACCTCGTAGACAAATGGTTGAAGAAGATGACCAGCTAGTCCACAGAAAATAAAATGCAAATGGAGTGGGAGGGCCCAGAAGAAATCTTGCTTTATCTAAATTGTGTTGATTATGAGAGCATATGCTTATATTAATTTTATAAGTAAAAACAGAGAAAAAGTACCTGAAGATTAAACCAAGCAATGTGATGTGTTAGTCACATCACACACAGGAAGGGAGCTCTCAGCCTGTAAAATATGAGCCCATTTGTGTGAAGCTGAGCAGATGGGGAGAAGTCTTAGGACTCCAAGAGAGGAAGACCACAGGGCATGGAGAGCCAAGGGACGGGGCAGAGAGGCTCTGGGAGGGCGCCCAGCCATGTGGCTCAGTGCAGCTGGTGCAGAGCTCAGCTATACCCTGGGGCTGGGCACTCAGCACAGTGTAGTCAGATGAAGGCAGGAGAGTGGGGCAGGGATTCTCCATTTGAGTCATGGTGACAAGCAGGGCCTCAGTCCCTGGGAAGGATGGAATCCAAATTTAATTCACTTCTGAACACTGTTCTATAATCTATGCTTCATTTAGATACTAGTAAGCCTAAAAGAGCTGAAAAATCATTTTATTTCCCCTTCCAACATACAATTTCTAAGACATTTGAATCATTGATGTTGAAGTTTCTTTGAGAATGAGTTGAGTGTCCAATTTTCAGCCTGAAAACAAAGCCTCAGCCACAATCTTCATCTCACCCCCTTTCTCTCTGTTTATTTTCTTTACAAAAAAATTCCCCCATCTTTGTTCTTTAACAAAATGTCGCGTGCATCTTCTAAGTTCCAAGAACTGCACTGGCTTCCAGGAGACAGTGGCAACCCTGGCTCTGACCTCATGGCATGACCAAAGGGAAGGTCTCAGCCAGGGATGTGAGGGACATTGGAAAGAGGACACTGGTGAGCAACGGGGTCTTCCTTGGGTTGGGGAGGAGAGTTACTTCCCTAGTAGCCCACAGCTACTGGTAGGGGCCACCCTGGGCAGACAAATGGTCTGAATTTATATTGACAAAAAGCAAGTGCTGACGCCTTCCCAATCACAGTTCCTTCAAAAACTTCAGGGTTTCTTGGGAAGGGAAGTGAACATTAGTTGAGCCTCTGAGATGTGCCAGGACTGTACTAGGAAGCTTCACAGATGCTAGTATTTAGATTGGATATGCCTCCTGGAGTGCTGCGCTGTCTGTTATGGGAAATCAAAACAGCCATTGCACTTCTGTAGTGTTCACAAGGAGCCTCACTTCTGGGCTTGGGCAGGCTGAGGAGTTCCAGGTTGGAGGATCAGATTTGGTGACTGCATAGGAACTGTTGTCCTTTTTTCTCTTTTGAGATATGAAATTTGCTCCATATCTCAGAAGAGTGTGTGCCTCCATCCCACACTTGGAACACGTGCTATTATTCTTTAAAAAAAAATCTGTTGAACATATTAAATGCTCTGCTTTCATCACAGGTTATATTGTGCTGGGGCAGCAGGCTTATGGTGCAAGAGCAGTGCACTGTGTGTCCGCTAGGGCCCCCCTGTCATTTCAGTTGGTCTCCTTGACACGCCCCAGCTTGCTGCCCCCCAGGCTGTCTTGGAGAGACACATTTGTGTTTTGTAATACAGCATGCCATGCACTACTATATGGAGATACTTTATAAAGGAGTCCACATGACACAAGGAAACCAGGAGAAAACAATCCTAGAAATCCCCAGAGCTTGGAAGCTGGGACATGCAAGTGAGATATGGCGTGTGCTATCAAGTGGCAATCTCCTTCCAGCAGGAAAGCCACTGTTGTCATTGCTTTAGGCAGGAGCTGGGATTAAGCACATCTACCACCCAGAAAATAATACAAATAAGAACCACGGTCCAAATCCAACACGAGTCTCACCCGTTCTCTAAAATGTGGAAGCGTGTAGATCTTAGCATCTCTGTCCTTTCTCTGGCTTGGAGGAAGTTGGGCTCCTGGGTACTGTCTCATCAATCACGCCCAGTACCTGTGGACAGGTGCCTCCCCTGCTCTCTGGATAATTGGATTTGGATGGATTGGGAACAGAAGGGAGCTTTGATTGATCCTCTTGTCTGTACTTGTGACCTTCAACTCCCTGTGGTGTAGGGTATTGGTTTAGTCTCCCTGTCTTCTCCTGGTGTCCCTCCAGCTCAAATCCTGCTCTTCCCCTACATGCTTGAGTGGCCTGCTCACTTTGGGCTCTCTCTCCTTGACCCCTGGAACACCACCTCTTGGGTCTTAATAATCCGGAAGCTTCTCACCTGGTGGTAGCTCTGATATTATCCTCTTCGTTCACTGGAAGCTTCCAGATCCTGCCCCCTCAATCCATTTTCTCCCCACAGGCCTTCCTCAGAAACACAACAACATGTATTGCTTATATCATTGTGTACCAAATGACTGGCAAAGAGGATGAGTGAGTGAGGGCCAAGGGGGACGGATCAGAGGAGAAACATTCCAAGAGAGTGGGAACCCAGGGAAGGCTTCTCAGAGGAGCTGGGACACACTGGGGCCTGAAAGAAGTGGACATTTAGATGAGCAAAAAGACTGCAGGAGTGTCCAATCTTTTGGTTTCACTGGGCCACATTGGAAGAAGAGTTGTCTTGAGCCACATGTAAAATACAGTAACAATAGCTGATGCACAACAACAACAACAACATCAGAAAAACGACTGATAATGCTTTAAGAAAGTTTACAAATTTATGTTGGGCCACATTCAAAGCCATCCTAGGCCACATGCAGCCTGCGGGCTGTGGGTTGAACAGGCTTGAGCTAAGCAGGTGTGTTCTGAGCTGGAGAGAAGGCCAGTCCCATGCTTTATCGTTTGTGGTATCACCAACCAATGATACTTTAAACGGTTGGTGGGTACAGGCCCTGGGCAGGGAGATAGTAAGAAAAAGCTTACAAAAGAAAAGGAGGAGGAGGGGAGTTGCAGGTCATAGAGGGCCTTGAAAGTGAGACTGAAGGTTTGGGCCCTCCCCCATGGGCACGCCACTGAGCAGGGACCCTGTCACTGTTAGTTCTGTCTTCCATCTTTGGAAATAATGACATAGTCAACTACTCCTCTACAAAAAGAGTCACACACACACACACACACACACACACACGTGGAAGCTTCCAGATCCTGCCCCCAACCCATTCTCTCCCCACAGGGCTTCCTCAGAAACACAACAAACGTATACTGCTTACACCATTGTGTGCCAAATGACTGGCCCAGAGGATGAGTGAGTGAGGGCCAACCTAGGCTAGGGGACGGGTCAGAGAAGAAAATTCAAAGAGTGGGAACTCAAGGAAGGTTTATTGCTTAAAGAAGGGTGATACGTACTTCCTGGTCAGGATCACCCTCTGGCTTTTCTATTGAAGTTTAGTTTCTCAAGCTCACCAACATCCATTTGGGGCATCTTCTCTTGGCATCCACCCTAGTTCCATTACAGCCAAAGCTGGAGGTGTTGGGGAATGTCACATGCTTCAGGGGTGTCTGTGTAGTTTGCTTTTTACCCAGCTGAACTCACAGCTTTAATGTGTGAAGGCGATCTTCCAGTTCAAGAGGACAGAGTTGGTGCCCCTGTCTGTACCAACCTAAGAGAGCTTTCTGTTTCCTGCTTCCTGCTCTGTGGACTCCCCATATGCCCCTGTAGTATTTGCCTAATACTTTGGAACCAACAATAATAACGTATGAAATCTTTATTTCAAACACAGTTTGAATTTCATCCATCTTCATCTTACCCAAAGGGATAGATTCTATAGTCCTCAATCTGGATGGTCAGAGCTGAGAAATCCCCTTACCTCCAAACACGGGCACTTTTATTTTGTAACCACTGTCTGTCTGGTTTTCTGTTTTGAAGTCTCCCTGGGTGATGGTGCCGCCAGATAAAAGTTGTAATGAGAGAAGGAGGGTGGGAGGGAAGGTCCGGTGACAAGGCAAGGCGGAAGGTAATGGAGACCTTCTCCAATCAGAAGTCTAGAAGGCAGGGCACGCAGTAGGTCTGCAGAATGAGTCAGAACCCGCCTATGAATGCTGTCTATTCATGGCTCCAGGCTTTTGTTAAAGTCTGGGCCTACATTTTAAAGAGGGAGTGGGGGAACTGGCCAGACTGGTCTGACAACTAAGGAGTGGTGAACTCTTCCCTGAGGCTAGTGCTCAGGTGGATGAAGTCATCAATATTTTCTGGGCAGTCCTAATCTGTGATTAACTTTTTTCTCTGCTGTGAAATAACAGCCTTCTTTTCAGCCTGCTAACAATAAGAAAACCTGGCTGCCTGTCTGGGGGATATTTTATGCCAGGCTTCAGTAGAGGCATATTTGAGAAGCCATTTGGGACTCCTGTCCCTGGGGAAAGCCCAGCAGAGTATAGGGAGGGGTCTGAGTGGTGGCGGAGTCCTCCCAGCCCTGGTCCTGGTGGTTCCGGTATACTTTGATGTCCTGACTTCAAACTCAGCTTACTCAAAGCAAATGTCCGTTTTCGTTCTTACTCCCTTCTTGTTTAAGGCCTCACCACTGACCAGGAAGACTTGATAGAACCATCTAGTAACTCTTTCAAAAAAAATTGGTTATTTTTTTATTGTACTTTAGGTTCTGGGGTACATGTGTAGATCATGCAGGATTGTTGCATAGGTACATACATGGCAATGTGATTTGCTGCCTGCATTCCCCCCGTCACCTATATCTGGCATTTCTCCATGGGTTATCCCTCCCTGACCTCCCCACCCGCCACTGTCCCTCCCCTAGCCCCCCACCAACAGACCCCAGTATGTGATCCTCCCCTCCCTGTGTCTGTGTATTTTCATTGTTCAACACCCACCTATGAGTGAGAACATGCAGTGTTTGATTTTCTGTTTTTGTGTCAGTTTGCTGAGAATGATGGTTTCCAGATTTATCTATGTCCCTACAAAGGACATGAACTCATCATTTTTTATGGCTGCATAGTATTCCATGGTGTATATGTGCCACATTTTCTTTGTTCATTCTATAATTGGTGGACATTTGGGTTGTTTCCAGGTCTTTGTATTGTAAACAATACCACAATGAACATACTTGTGCATGTGTCTTTACAATAGAATGATTTATAGTCCTTTGGGTATATACCCAGTAATGGCATTGCTGGGTCAAGTGGATCTCAAGTTCTAGGTCCTTGAGGAATCGCCACACTATCTTCCACAACGGTTGAACTAACTTACACTCCCACTAACAGTGTAGAAGTGTTTCTATTTTTCCACATCCTCTCCAGCATCTGTTGTCACCAGCTTTTTTAATGATCACCATTCTAATTGGCATGAAATGGTATCTCAGTGTAATTTTGATTTGCATCTCTAATGACCGGTGATGATGAGAATTTTTTGATGTTTGTTGGCCTCGTAAATGTCTTCCTTTGAAAAGTGTCTGTTCATATCCTTCATCCACTTTTGAATGGGTTTGTTTGTTTTTTTTTCTTGTAAATCTGCTTTAGTTCTTTGTAGATTCTGGATATTAGCCCTTTGTCTGATGGGTAGATTGCAAAAAATTTTTTCCCATTCTGTTGGTTGCTGGTTTACTCTAAATGATTGTTTCTTGTGCTGTGCAAAAACTCTGAAGTTTAATTAAATCTTATGTGTCTATTTTGTGTTTTGTTGCCATTGGTTTGGTATTTAGTCATGAAATCCTTGCCTATGCCTATGTCCTGAATGGTTTTGCCTAGGTTTTCTTCTAAGGTTTTTATGGTGTTAGGTCTTATGTTTAAATCTTTAATCCATTTGGAGTTAATTTTGGTGTAATAAGGTGTAAGAAAGGGGTCCAGTTTCTGTACATGGCTAGCCAGTTTTCCTAACACCATTTATTGAACAGGATTTCCTTTCCCCATTGCCTGTTTTTGTCAGGTTTGTCAAAGATCAGATGATTGTAGATGTGTGGTGTTGCTTCTGAGGCCTCTGTTTTGTTTGATTGGTCTGTATCTCTGTTTTGGTACCAGTACCATGCTGTTTTGATTACTACTGCCTTGTGGTATAGTTTGAAGTCAGGTAGCATGATGCCTCCAGGTTTGTTCTTTTTGCTTAGGATTGTTTTGGCTATGTGGGCTCTCTTTTTGTTCCATATGAAGTTTAAGGTGGTTTTTTCCAGTTACATGGAGAAGGTCATTGGTAGCTTGATGGGGATAGCATTGAATCTATAAATTACTTTGAGCAGTATGGCTATTTTCATGATATTGATTCTTCCTAACCATGAGCATGGAATGTTTTTCCATCTGTTTGTGTCCTCTCTTATTTCCTTGAGCAGTGGTTTGTAGTTCTCCTTGAAGAGGTCCTTTACATCCTTTGCTAGTTGTAATCCTAAATATTTTATTCTCTTTGTAGCAGTTGTGAATGGGACCTCATGATTTTGCTCTCTTTAAGTCTGTTGTTGGTGTATAGGAATGCTTGTGATTTCTGCACATTGATTTTGTATCCTGAGACTGTTGAAGTTGCTTATCATCTTAAGGAGATTTTGAGCTGAGATTATGGGGTCTTCTAAATATGCAATCGTGTCGTCTGCAAATAGAGACAATTTGACTTCCTCTTTTCCTGATTAAATACCGTTTATGTTTTTTTTTTCCTTGCCTGATTGCTCTGGCTAGAACTTCCATTAGGAGTGGTGAGAGAGGGCATCCTTGCCTAGTGCTAGACTTCAAAGAAAATGCTTCCAGTTTTTGTCTATTTAGTATGAAATTAGCTGTGGGTTTGTTATAAATAGCTTTTATTATTTTGAGATATGTTCCATCGATACCTAGTTTATTAAGGATTTTTAGCATAAAGGGCTGTTAAATTTTGTCAAAGGCCTTCTCTGCATCTATTGAGATAATCATGTTTTTGTCTTTGTGGTTTGGTTTATATGATGGATTAGATTTATAGATTTGTGTATGTTGAACCAGCCTTGAATCCCCAGGATAAAGCCTACTTGATCATGATGGATAAGTGTTTTGATGTGCTGTTGCAATCAGTTTGCCGATTTTATTGAAGATCTTTGCATCTATGTTCATCATGGATATTGGCCTGACGTTTTCTTTTTTTTTTTTTTTTTTTTTTTTTGCTGAGTCTCTGCCAAGTTTTGGTATCAGAATGATGTTTGGTCTCATAAAATGATTTTGGAAGGATTCCCTCTTTTTGTGTTGTTTGGAATAGTTTCAGAAGGAATAGTACGAGCTCCTCTTTGTATGTCTGGTAGAATTCAGCTGTGAACCCATCTGGACCTGGACTTTTTTTGGTTGGTAGGCTATTAATTGCTGCCTCAACTTCAGCCCTTGTTATTGGCCATTCAGGGTTTCAACTTCTTCCTGGTTTAGGCTTGGGAGGGTGCAAGTGTGCAGGAAGTTTTATCCATTTCTTCCAGGTTTACTGGTTTAGTTGCATAGAGTTGTTTGTAGTAATCTCTGATGGTAGTTTGTATTTCTGTAGAATTGGTGTTGATATCCCCTTGATCATTTTTTATTGCATCTATTTGATTCTTCTGTCTTTTCTTTTTCATTAATCTGGCTAGCAGTCTATTTTGTTGATCTTTTCAAAAAACCAGCTCCTGGATTTATTGATTTTTTGAAGGGTTTTTTGTGTCTCTATCTCCTTCAGTTCTGCTCTGATCTTATTTATTTCTTGTCTTCTGCTAGCTTTTGATTTTTTTTTTTTTTGATCTTGCTCCTCTAGCTCTTTCAATTCTGATGATAGGTTATCAATTTTAGATCTTTCCTCACTTCTCATGTGGACATTGTTACTATAAATTTCCCTCTAGACACTGCTTTAAATGTGTTCCAGAGATTCTGATAAGTTGCATCTTCCTTCTTGTTAGTTTCAAAGAACATCTTTATTTCTGCTTTCATTTCATTGTTTGTTTAGTAAACATTCAGAAACCAGTCAATCAGTTTCTGTGAAGTTGTGTGGTTCTGAGTTAGTTTCTTAATCCTGGGCTCTAATTTAATTGCACTGTGGTCTGAGAGACTGTTTGTTATGATTTCTGTTCTTTTGCATTTGCTGAGGAGTGATTTACTTCCAATTATGTGGTCATTTTTAGAGTAGGTGTGATGTGGTGATGAGAAGAATGTATATTTTGGATTTGGGGTGGAGAGTTCTGTAAATGTCTATCAGGTTTGTTTGTTCCAGATCTGAGTTCAAGTCCTGGATATCCTTGTTAATTTTCTGTCTGGTTGATCTGTCTAATATTGACAGTGGAGTGTTAAAGTCTCCTACTATTATTGTGTGGCAGTCTAAATCTCTTTGCACGTCATTAAGAACTTGCTTTATGTATCTGTGTGCTCCTGTATTGGGTGCATATATATTAAGGATTCTTAGCTCTTCTTGTTGGATTGATCCTCGTACTCTTATGTAATGCCCTTCTTTGTCTCTTTTGATCTTTGTTGGTTTAAAGTCCATTTTATCAGAGACTAGGATTGCAACTCCTGCTTTTCTTTGCTCTCCATTTGCTTGGTAAATCTTCCTCCATCCCTTTATTTTGAGCCTATGTGTGTCCTTGCATGTGAGATGGGTTTCCTAAATACAGCACACCAATGGGTCTTGACTTTCTATCCAATTTGCCAGTCTGGGTCTTCTGATTGGTGCATTTAGCCCATTTATATTTAAGGTTAATATTGTTATGTGTGAATTTGATCCTGCCATTTTGATGCTAGGTGGTTGTTCTGCCCATTAGTTAATGCAGTTTCTTCATTGTGTCAATGGGTCTTTACTATTTGGTACATTTTTGGAGTGGCTCGTACTCGTTCTTCCTTTCCACGTTTAGTGCTTCTTTCAGGAGCTCTTATAAGGCAGCACTGGTGGTAACGAAATCTCTCAGCAATTGCTTGTCCTTAAAGGATTTTATTTCTCCTTTGCTTATGAAACTTAGTTTGTCTGGATATGAAATTCTAGGTTGAAAATTTGTTTCTTTAAAGATGTTGAATGTTGGCCCCCACTTTCATCTGGCTTGTAGGTTTCTGCTGAGAGATCCACTGTGAGTCTAATGAGCTTCCCTTTGTGGGTAATCTGACCTTCCTCTCTGGCTGCCCTTAGCATTTTTTTCTTCATTTCAACCCTGGTGAATCTGATGATTATGTGCCCTGGGGTTGCTCTTCTTGAGGAATATCTTTGTGGTGTTTTCCGAATTTCCTGAATTTGAATGTTGACCCTTCTTGCTAGGTTGGGGAAGTTCTCTGGATAATACCCTGGAGAGTGTTTTCCAGCTTGGATTTATTCTCTCCATCACTTTCAGGTACACCTAAGAAACATAGATTAGGGCTTTTCACATAATCCCATATTTCTTGGAGACTTTGTTCATTTCTTTTCACTCTTTTTTCTCTTATCTTACCTTTTTGTTTTATTTCATTGAGTTGATCTTTAATCTCTGATATCCTTTCTTCTGCTTGGTCAATTCAGCTATTGAAATTTGTATATACCTCGTGAGGTTCTTGTGCTATGTTTTTCAGCTCCATCAAGTCGTTTATATTCTTTTCTAAGCTATTTATTCTCATTAGCATTTTGCCTAACCTTTTTTCAAGGTTCTTAGTTTCTTTGCATTGGGTTAGAACATGTTCTTTTAGCTCAGAGAAGTTTGTTATTACCCATCTTCTGAAGGCTTTTTCTATCAATTCATCAGACTCATTCTCCATCCAGCTTTGTTCCCTTGCTGGTGAGGAGTTGTGATCCCTTGGAGGAGGAGAGGAGTTCTGGTTTTGGTGTTTTCATCTTTTTGCACTGGTTTCTTCCCATCTTCATGGATTTATCTACATGTGGTCTTTGTAATTGGTAACTTTCAGATGGGGTCTCTGAGTAGACGTCCTTTTTGTTGATGTTGAAGCTATTTCTTTCTGTTTTTTAGTTTTTCTTCCAACAGTCAGGTGCCTCTGCTGCAGGACTGCCGGAGGTTTACGCCAGACCCTGCTTGCCTGGGGATCACCCCCATGGGCTGCAGAACAGTAAGGGTTCCTGCCAGTTTCTTCTTCTGTTTTCTTCATCCCAGAAGGGTACCTGTCAGATGTCAGCCTGAGCTCTCCTTTATGAGGTGTCTCTTTGGATATACAGGGGTTAGGGAGCTGCTTGAGGAGACAGTCTGTCTGTTATAGGAGCTCAAGTGCTATGCTGGGAGCTCCATTGTTCTGAACCTTTAAGTTTGTTGCAGTGGAACTCATAACTGCGTCTTTTCCCAGGAGCCCTGAACTGGGAAGATGGGGCTTTATTTATAAGCTCCTGACATGCTGTTTCCTATTTTCAGAGATGCCCTGCCCAGCAAGGAGATAGTCTAGTCACAGTCTGCCAGCAGACATGTTGCTGAGCTGCTGCAGGCTCTGCCCAGCTGCTGTGTAACGTTCCTTGTGGTTTTGTTTACAGAGGTACTGTTAGAACTGCCTCAGTGATGGTGGACTGCCTCAATGATGGCAGACTACCTCAGTAATGGTCGACTGCCTTAGTAGTGGTGGACTGCCTCAGTAATGGTGGACACCCTTCCCCTGACCGAGCTGGACCATCCTGGGTCCAGCTGCACTTGCTGCGAAACTCTCAGATTGCTGCTCTTGGTGGGGGTGGTACCCGCCAAACCAGATCACCTGGCTTCCTGTTTCAGCCCCGTCTTTTTCAGTTGAATAGGTGGCCCTGTCTTCCAGGTTTGTGTGAGTTTTTGTGCGAAAACCCGTGGCACCGGCTAAAACAGCCATGCTGGAAACTCATGGTGCTTTTAGGCCTGGGAATCTCCTGGTCTGTGGGGAGTAAAAACTTGTTTGGAAATGCAGTAATCACTCGCCCTCTGTGTTGTTCTCACTGGGAACTGCACTCCAGAGCTGGTCCTATTCAGCCATCTTGGATCTCCCCCATCTAATAATTCTTAAGTCCTACCTCATCCAACCTTATCTCGATTCTTGCAGTGAGCACAGCTGCCCTCACCCCCCCGCCTCAGTGCCCTCACCTTTGCTGGAACCTCTTAATTTCTCAGTCCACATCAGCTCTCAGACTACCAAAGCCAGAGTTATTTTTCTAAAAGACATTTGTTCCCATTTCTCCTCTGACTAAAGTTCCTACTATGGACACTTGCTCTTGGCACTCAAGGACCTTGCAGTCAGGCTGAGAACCTGAGGTTCTCAAACTCAAAAGAGTGGGGAATATAATAGGCGAATTAGGCAAGTGAAGCCCAGGATGCTTTTTGGTCTATATTTTGTTTACTCAGTTTTGATGGAGACATGCGTACCAGAAAGTTCACATTCCGCTTAACTCTAGCAGAAGAACAACAGAGCAAGCAGGGTGTGACCATTTTTACCTGGCCTCACTGTTGGGGAGGTAGTGGGGGTAGTGGGGACCAGGGTCAGGACTAGGGCTAGGACAAGGCTAGGAGGGTGCCCAGGATACATGTTTTAAGGAAGCACTCACTCTTGAGGCTTTGCAAGTACAGGACTGGCACTGGAAAGTGAGTGCCTCCTTAAAGTTTGCTCCTTGGGCTTGTTTGCCTAACCTAGTCTGGCCTTGGTGAGACAGTGGAGAAATGGAGCATGGACTTATCCAAAGGGATGGCTGCTGATGAGCTTCAAGTCTTTTCAAATATTCTGTGGGTGCTTCCATCATAGCTCTTATCACCCAGCAATGGAGTTGTCTCCACAGGTAACCTCACTAAGTGGGTTTTTCTGGGGCCAGGGAGCTCTGCTCATTCCCCTGTGTGATCCCAGCAATGAGCACGAAACAGATGCCATGTAATCTCAAGCAAAAAAAAAAAAAAAAAGAAAAACGACTTTGGAAATAGAGTTATGGAGGCAAGATGGGTTTTGAGTTAGCCTCACTCTTTTTTCAAGGAATTGTTGTTCAGGGCCAGCAGCTCAGCACCAGGAGCACTGACTGCTTCAAGACAGCAGTCTCCCCTGGGACACCAGGCATAGTCCCCTCCTGATGGCAGGCTCCACTTTTCATGGGGCTCACTCCATTACTCATTAGGTCACAGAGTAACAGAAAAAGACAAGAAAGATGAAAAAAAGTGATCGTTTAAAAACAAAACATGGCCAAGCACGATGGCTCACATCTGTAATCCCAGTACTTTGGGAGGTCAAGGCAGGCGTATCACCTGAGGTCAGGAGTTCGAGACCAGCCTGGTCAATATGGTGAAACCCCGTCTCTTAAAAAAACAACAACAAAAATTAGCTGGGTGTGATGGTGGGCATCTATAATCCCAGGTACTCAGGAGGCCGAGGCAAGAGAATCACTTGAACCAGGGAGGTGGAGGTTGTAGTGAGCCCAGATTGTGCCACTGCACTCCAGCCTAAGCAACAGAGCAAAACTTCTCTCAAAAAAACCCAAAAACACATAGTAGCAAAATAATAACAAATAGAAGTATGTTGGTAATGACAGCAGATGGGAACTCACTTACTCCAAGACAGAAAATGATCAGATTAGATTTCTAAGAAGTTCACATATGTCTTGCTTCCAAGATACCATCCAAGATGAAATTATACAGAAAGGCTGAAAATAAAGGAATGGAAAAATATACCCTATTTGAATGCTAGCAATAGCAGACAGTTTATAATGGGAGCGAGACTACATAATAATCAAGGCACCAACTCATTCAGAAGCTGTCATAGGCCTAAATGTTTACACACATGCACCTAACACACACACACCCCTCAAAATATAGTAAGCAAATTGACAGAAGTACAAATATAAAATTTCAACCCATTTAGCTTTATCAAAAGTTGATAAATCAAGCAATTTAAAAAGTACTAGGTTATAAAATATTTGAAAAACAAAAGTAGCAAGCATTATCCAATGGGCGTGTGTGTAAAACTTTGCAGCCAAAGATAAATGGTCATCACAGATCATTTTAAAACAGATGGTAATACATAGATCATTTAACAATTTGACCACATACTAGGTCACAAAGAAGAACTCAACAAATATCTGGAATCATCAAAATAACACAGATCATATTCTATAAACACAACCCAATTAAATTAGAAGTCAATACTGAAATATAGTCTCAAATTCATGTATTTGGGAACCCAAACATTCACTCCCAAATAACTAATAGGCTGAAGAGGAAATGACAACAGAAATTTATTTGACATAGACTGAATAATAAAGTATTATGAATCAAAGATGTGAATTGACTAAAAGGATATCTGGAGGGGCTGAGATGTTGGCTCATCCATGTAATCCCAGCACTTTGGGAGGCAGAGGCAGGCAGATTGCTTGAGCCCAGGACTTTGAGACCAGTCTGGGCAACATGGCAAAACCCTGCTTCTACAAAAAATTAGCTGGGTGTGGTGGTGAGTGCCTGTGATCCCAGCTACTTGGGAGGCTGAGGTGAGAGAATTACTTGATCCCAGGAGATGGAGGTTTCAATGAGCCATTATCATGCCACTGCACTCCAGCTTTGGCAACAAAGTGACAGAATAAGACCTTGCTTCAAAAACAAAAGCAAAACAATATCTAGAGTTAAATTTGTAGCCTGACATGAATTTATTTTAAAATCATGAGAGGTTTATATTAGCTGAGGGCTCAAAACAGGAATTGTAAGGAACTTCCTTAATGTGATAAAAGTTATTTATCAAAAATGTATGGCAAACATTGTAATTAATCATAAAACTTTGGAAGCATGCCCATCAATATCTGTAACAAGACAAGGATGTCCATTGTCAGTATGTCTATTCATCAGTATTCTGGAAGACATACTGAGGGCAATAAAACAAGTAAAAAAAATGGGAGAACAAGAATTCAGAATGAAGTGGGAATGCTTTTATCACAGGAAATATGACAATCTACATAGAAAATTCAAGAGACTTTTCTAATAAAATATTTAAATGAAACTAAAGTCCAATAAATATATACACATGAAATTAGGTACAATTTATATATATTAATTATAACTGATTAGAAAATATAACAGGAGAATGGGTCTCATACTTCAACTAAAGTGATAAGATCTTTCTGCATACATTTAACAAAATATGTGCACATTGCTTTGGTTTTGATTTTTCTTGGTTCATTTGGTTGGTTTTAGAATAAACTTGGAAACACAGCTGAGGGACATGAAAGAAAATATTAGTGAGTGAGTGATTCACCATGTTCTTAAATGGAAAAACTAGTGCTGATTTAAGAAAGATGTCAGTTTTATTTCCTAATTATTCTTTAACTTCAATACAATTCTATCTATCCAAAATCCTGAAGGGGATTTTTGTGTGTGTGTGAAATTTGACAAGCTGATAATCATCAAGACTAATTATACATTTATAATAATATAGTAGACTATCAATACATAGATAGATAGTGAATAGATCCATCGAAAATTAGAGAACTCAGAAACCGACCTATGTATCTGTGAAAATTTCATGTACAACTGAAGAGTCATTACAGATCAGTAAAAGGAAGGGGTGGGCTCGTTCAAGAAGTAACTTAGAACAAATAGGTTATCCATATAAGAGTAACAAAATTAGATCCTTATATCAACACATAGTAAAAACAAATCCTTGGTTGATTACATACCTAAGTGTAAAAAGCAATAACTTCAAATAATTTAGAAGAAGATATAGAACACTATCTTTGTGAACTCAGAGTAAGAAATTATTTTCTTAAACTATATACAGGAGGAGAGAAGATGGCACTGTAGGACCAGCTCAGGATTGCAGCTCCCAGTGAAAGCACAGAGGGTGCATGGACGCTGCATTTCCAGATGGATCTTTATTGCCCACAGACCAAGAGATTCCCAGGTGGAGGAGCCCCACTGGTCACCAGTGTGGCTGTTTCGGCTGGCGCAGCTGTTTCGACCAGTGCAGCTCTTTTGACCAGTGCCGCAGCGCAGTGGCTCTCTGTACAAAATACACTGGTCTGGTTGCCCTGTTAAACTAGCAATTAGAGATCTGGGAAGGCAGATTAGCACATTCATCTGATTAAATGGGACTGAAACATAAAGCCAGGCCAGGAGATTCCCGGGCGGCGACATTGTTTCAGCTGGCGCAGTGGGTCACTGCATGGGAAATCACACAGATCCCGGTGCCCTTTCAGCAGGCGATTGGAACCCCTGGGAGAGAGTCAACCATTCAACTTATAAAAAAAAGGGCTCTGAGGCAGGGAGCCAGGTGATCAGGCTCAGTAGGTCCCACCCCCACAAAAACAACAAACAAAAAAACCTGCAGTTGGAAACACTCTGCGTTGAGAGTTTCACATCAAGCACAGCTGAACCCAGGACAGCACAGCTCGGTGGGGGAGGTGCATCTGCCATTATCAAGGCACTCCACCCCTACAGAGGTAGTCTGCCATTGCTGACGCAGCCTGCAGTTGCCGAGGCAACCCACCACTGCTGAGGCAACCTGCCATAACAGAGAGAGTCCACCATTAAAGAGGCGGGCCACCATCACCATGGCAGTTCTAACCACACCCATATAAACAGGACTGCAGGGAAATACACACGGCAGGAGGGTGGAGCCCATGGCAGCAGGGAGGACCCCAGAGCAGCTCAGTACAGCCTCTGCAGGCAGGCAGTGACAAGGCTGCCTTCTTGTTGGGCAAGAGAGTGCAATGGATACTCATAAATAAAGCCCTAACTCCCCAGGACAGAACTCCTGGGGGAAAAAAGGGGGTTTTATGAGTTCTGCTGCAGCAGACTTAAACATACCTGCCTAGCAGCTCTGAATGAACAATGGAGCTCCCAGCTCAACACTTGAGCTCCTATAAAGTACAGACTGTCTCCTCAAGCAGCACCCTGACCCCTCCCCTGTATATCCAAAGAGTCACCTCACAAAGGACTGATCAGACTGACATTTGGCGGGCATCATTCTGGGACAAAGATAGCAGAAGAAGAAACTGGTAGCAACCCTTACTGTTCTGCAGCTGCTGCAGGTGCTCCCCAGGCACGCAGGGCCTGGAGTGGACCTCAGCAGTCCTAAAGCAGAGGGGCCAGACTGATAGAAAGAAAACTAAGAAACAGAAATAACTTCATCATCAACAATCTGGACGTCCACTAAGAGACCCAATCAGAAAATCAGCAACTACACAGACGATGGATAGATAAATCCACAAAGATGGGAAGAACACAGCACAAAAAGGAGGAAAACACCCGAAACCAGAACACCTCGCCTCCGACAAGGGATCACAACTCCTCACCAGCAAGGGAACAAAGCTGGATGGAGAATGAGTGTGATGAAATGACAGAATCAGACTTCAGAAGGTGGGTAAGGAGAAACTTCCGTGAGCTAAAAGAACATGTTCTAACTCAATGCAAAGAAACTAAGAACGTTGAAAAAAGATTTGAGGAATTGATAACAAGAATGGATAACTTAGAGAGAAATATGAGTGAATTGATGGAGCTCAAAAACACAACATGAGAACTTCATGAAGCATGAACAGGTTTCAACAGCCGAATTGACCAAGCAGAAGAAAGGATATCAGAGGTCGAAGATCAACTCAATGAAATAAAACGAGAAGGCAAGATTAGAGAAAAAAAGTGCAAAAAGGAATGAACAAAGTCTCCAAGAACTGTGGGACTATGTGAAGAGACCTAATCTACGTTTGATAGGTGTACCTGAATGTGACGAAGAGAATGAATCTAAGCTGAAAAATACTCTTCAGGATATTATCCAGGAAAACTTCCCCAGCCTAGCAAGGAAGGTCAATATTCAAGTCCAGGAAATACAGAGAACACCTCAAAGATATTCTGCAAGAAGAGCGACCCCAAGGCACATAATCGTCAGATTCACCAGGGTTGAAATGAAGGAGAAATGCTAAGGGCAGCCAGAGAGAAAGGTTGGGTCACCCACAAAGGGAAGCCCATCAGACTTATAGCAGATTTCTTGGCAGAAACCCTACAAGCCAGAAGAGAGTGGGGGCCAATATTCAACATCCTTAAAGAAAAGAACTTTTAACCCAGAATTTTATATCCAGCCAAACTAAGCTTCATAAGTGAAGAAAAATAAAATCCTTTGGGAACAAGCAAGTATTTGAAGATTTTGTCACCACCAGGCCTGCTTTACAAGAGCTCCTGAAAGAGGCACTACACATAGAAAGGAACAATGAGTACCAGCCACTCCAAAAACATACCAAATGGTAAAGAGCATCAACAAAATGAAGAATCTGCATCAACTAATCGGCAAAACAGCAAGCTAGCATCAAAATGGCAGTATCAAATTCACACGTAACAATATTATCCCTAAATGTAAATGGGCTAAATGCACCAATCAAAAGACACAGACGGGCAAATTGGATAAAAAGCCAAAACCCATTGGTGTGCCATATCCAGGAAACCTATCTCACAGACAAGGATACACAAAGGCTCAAAATAAAGGGATGGAGGAAGAGTTACCAAGCAAACAGAGAGCAAAAAAAAGCAGGAGTTGCAATTTTTCTCTGATAAAATAGACTTTAAAGCAACAAAGGTCAAAAGAGACAAAGAAGGACATTACATAATGGTAAAAGGATCGATACAACAAGAAGAGCTAATGATCCTAAATATATATGGACCCAATACAGGAGCACCCAGATATATAAGGCAAGTTCTTAAGGACTTACAAAGAGACATAGACTCCCACACAATAACAGTGGGAGACTTTAACACTCCACTGTCAATATTAGACAGATCAACCAGACAGAAAATCAGCAAGGATATCCAGGGCTTGAACTCAGACCTGGAGCAAGCAAACCTGATAGACATTTACAGAACTTTCCACCCCAAATCCACAGAATATACATTCTTCTCAGCACCACATCACACCTACTCTAAAATTGACCACATAATCGGAAGTAAAGCACTCCTCAGCAAATGCAAAACAACTGAAATCATAACAGTCTCTCAGACCATAGTGCAATCAAGTTAGAACTCAGAATTCAGAAACCAACCCAGAACCACACAGCTTCATGGAAACTAAACAGCTGGCTCTTGAATGTTGACTGGGTAAACAATGAAATGAAGGCAGAAATAAAGAAGTTCTTCGAAACCAATGAGAACAAAGACAGAACATGCCAGAATCTCTGGGACACATTTAAAGCAGTCTCTAGAGGAAAATATATAGCAATAAGTGCCCACATGAGAAGAGTGGAGAGATGCAAAATTGGCACCCTATTGTCAAAATTGAAAGAGCTAGAGGAGCAAGATAAAAAAAAACTCAAAACCTAGCAGAAGACAAGAAGTAACTAAGATCAGAGCACAACTGAAGAAGATAGAGACATGAAAACCCTTCAAAAAATCAATAAATACAGGAGCTGGTTTTTTGAAAAGATCAGTAAAATAGACAGACCAGTAGCCAGATTGATAAAAAAGAAAAGAGAGAATAACCAAATAGATGCAATAAAAATGATAAAGGGGAAATCATCACAGATTCCACAGAAATTCAAACCATCATCAGAGAATATTATAAACAACTGTATGCACATAAACTAGTAAACCTGGAAGAAATGGATAAATTCCTGGACACTTGTGTCCTCCCAAGCCTAAACGAGGAAGAAGTCGAAACTATGAATAAACCAGTAACAAGGTCTGAAGTTGAGGCAGCAATTAAGAGCCTACCACACAAAAAAAGCCGAGGTCTAAATGGGTTCACAGCCTAATTCAACCAGACACACAAAGAGGAACTGTTACCATACCTTCTGAAACTATTCCAAATAATCCAAAAAGAGGGAATCCTTCCCAAATCATTTTATGAGACCAACATCATCCTGATACCAAAACCCAGCTGAGACACAACAAGAAAAGAAAATTTCAGGCGAATATCTAGGATGAACATAGATGCAAAAATCTTCAATAAAATAACGGCAAGCCAATTGCAACAGCACTTCAAAAAGCTTATCCACCATGATCAAGTAGGATTCATCCCGGGGATGCAAGGCTGATTCAACATATGCAAGTCTATAAACATAATTCACCACATAAACAGAACCAAAGACAAAAACCACATGATTATTTCAATTGACGCAGAGAAGGCCTTTGACAAAATTCAACAGCCCTTTATGCTAAAAACCCTCAATAAACTCAGTATTGATGGAACATATCTCAAAATAATAAAAGCTATTTATGACAAACCAACAGCCAATATCATACTGAATGGGCAAAAACTGGAAGCCTTCCCTTTGAAATCGGGCACTAGACAAGGATGCCCTCTCTCACCACTTCTATTCAATATAGTACTGGAAGTTCTAGCCAGAGCAATCAGGCAAGAAAAAGAAATAAAGGGTATTCAAATAGGAAAGGAGGAAGTCAAATTGTGTCTATTTGCAGACGACATGATAGTATATCTAGAAGACCCCATCGTCTCAGCCCAAAAACTCCTGAAACTGATAAGCAACTTCAGCAAAATGTCAGGATACAAAATCAATGTGCAAATATCACAAGCATTCCTATACACCAATAATAGATTGAAAGAGAGCCAAATCAAGAACGAACTGCAATTCACAATTGCTACAAAGAGAATAAAATACCTAGGAATACAACCCACAAGGAATGTAAAGGACCTCTTCAAGGAGAACTACAAGCCACTGCTCAACGATATAAGAGAGGACACAAACAGATGGAGAAACATTCCATGTTCATGGTTAGGAAGAATCAATATCATGAAAATGGCCATACTACCCAATGTAATTTACAGATTCAACGCTATTCCCATCAAGCTGCCAATGACTTTCTTCACAAAACTGGAAAAAACCACCTTAAACTTCATATGGAACCAAAAGAGAGCCTGCATAGCCAAGTCAATTCTAAGTAAAAAGAACACAGCGCGAGGCATCACACTACTGGACTTCAAACTATACTACAAGGCTACAGTAATCAAAACAGCATGGTACTGATACCAAAACAGAGATATAGACCAATGGAACAGGAGAGAAGCATCAGAGACAACACAACATAACTGCAACCATACAATCTTGGATAAACCTGACAAAAACAAGCAATGGGGAAAGGATTCCCTGTTTAGTAAATGGTATTGGGAAAACTGGCTAGCCATGTGCAGAAAACACAAACTGGACCCCTTCCTGACACCTTCCACTAAAATTAACTCCAGATGGATTAAAGACTTAAACATAAGACCTAACACCATGAAAACCCTAGAAGAAAATCTAGGCGAAACCATTCAGGACATAGGAGTAGGCAAGGACTTCATGACTAAAACACCAAAAGCATTGGCAACAAAAGCCAAAATAGACAAATGGGACCTAATCAAACTCCACAGCTTCTGCACGGCAAAAGAAACAGTCATTAGGGTAAATTGGCAACCAATGGAATGAGAAAAAATGTTTGTAGTTTACCCATCTGACAAAGGGCTGATATCCAGAATTTACAAAGAACTCAAACAGATTTACAAGAAAAAAACAAACAAGCCCATTAAAAAATGGGCAAAGGATATGAACAGACAGTTTACAAAAGAAGACATACATGAGGCCAACAAACATATGAAAAAATGCTCATCATCACTGGTCATTAGAGAAATGCAAATCAGTTTTGAGTACTGATTTGGTACCATCTCACGCCAGTTAGAATGGCGATCATTAAAAAATCTGGAGACAACAGATGCTGGAGAGGATGTGGAGAAATAGGAACACTTTTACACTGCTGGTGGGAGTGTAAATTAGTTCAACCATCATGGAAGACAGTGTGGCGATTCCTCAAGGACCTAGAAATAGAAATTCCATTTGACCCAGCAATCCCATTACTGGGTATATTTCCAAAGGACTCTCAATCGTTTTACTATAAGGACACATGCACACGAATGCTCATTGCAGCACTGTTTACAATAGCAAAGACCTGGAACCAACCCAAATGCCCATTGATGATAGACTGGACTGGGAAAATGTGGCACATATACACCATGGAATATTATGCAGCCATCAAAAACGGTGAGTTTGTGTCCTTTGCAGGGACATGGATGGACCTGGAGAACATCATTCTCAGCAAACTAACACAAGAACAGAAAATGAAATACTGCATGTTCTCACTCATAGATGGGTGATGAACAATGATAACACATGGACAAGGGAGGGGAGCACTACACACTGGGGTCTTTTGGGGGAAATAGGGGAGGGACAGCGGGTTGGGGGAAGTTGGGAAGAGATAGCATGGGAGAAAAGCCAGATATAGGTGAAGGGGAGGAAGGCATTGCCACATGTGTACCTATGCAACTGTCTTGCATGTTCTTCACATGTACCTCAAAACCTAAAGTGCAATTAAAAAAATATATTAAATTAAAAAATAAAAAAACTATATACAAAAAGAAGAACCTTAATGTAAAAATTAATAGACTAGTAAGTAGGACTGTATTTTAAAATTTTTTAATTATTCATATAAATGTAGAGTGCTAAGCCAGAAACCAATATTTGCAATGCAGTCATAATTGACAAAAGTCAGAATCCAGAATACATGAACAACGGCAAGTCAATGAGAAAAAACAAATAGCCCAATTGAACAACTGACCAAAAGGTATGAACAAGTTATGGATGAAGGCAGCCCAAATGGCAAATGAATATTTGTCTAGATGATTACTTCTTAGTAATCAGAGAAATACTCAAACAAAAAAGTATATCACCTGTGTATTAGGGTTCTCCAGTGAAATAAAACCAATAGAATTTATATGTACATAGAAAGAGATTTATTTTAAGGAATTGACTTCCATGATTATGCAGTCATATAATTGCATGATTATGGAAGTCAATATTTCATGATTATGAAAGTCATGATTATTTCTTCTGAGATCATGGAAGCTGGTAAGTCCAAAATTTGCATGTTGGGCTGGCATGCTGGAGACCTAGAGAGAAGCCAATGCCATAGCTCAGTCGAAAGGCCATTGGGCTGAAGACCCTGGGAAGAGCTGATATTGCAGATGAAGTCCCAAGAGCAGTTTGCTGGAGAATTCCCTCTTGTTCAGGGAGCTCAGCCTTTTATTCTATTCAGGTCTTCAACTAACTGGATGAAGCCTGCCCAGGCTCTCGAGGGCAATCTGCTTTACTCAAAGGCCACCAATTTCAATATAAATCCCCATCAGAAACACCCTCACAGAAAAATCCCAGCCAAGTTGACACTCAAATTCAACTACAGAACCTCCAATACATCAGACTGGCCAAAATGTTTGTCTGCCACTACCAAGTGTTGGCACAAAATGCAAGCATAAGAAACTCATACTGGGCTGATAAGGATGTAGATCATGGATCCAGACTGGAGAACCTCTCACATATGTGCATAAATATTCACTGCATCATTGTAGTAGTGAAAAGTTGAAAAGGAACTAAAAAAAATAATCATAGACAAATTAATTCTGTTAAGCTTCATGTGACAGAGTATTATACAGTAGTTAAAGAAGTTAGAGCAACATGTATCTCCATGGATAAATCTAAAAACAATTGTGAGTTTCTGGAGGGTAGGTACAAGAGGATAGATTTCCATAAAATTGAAAACTTACAAACCAATACTTTATATTACTTAGGAATGCATACTGTAGGAAAATCTAAAAAATGGGCTTGAGATTAATACACAGTAAATTTAAGGCCTTGGCATCTGTGAGGAGTAGGCAAGGGGAATGAGATCAAGGAGGCCTTCAGCTGTGTCTGTAACATTTTATGTATTTTTCTAAACTGCTTGAAACAAGTATGGCAAAACGTTAAGATCTGATAAAGCCACGTGGGTGTATGATATTTGTTATATTCCTCTCTATCCTTATTTGTGTACTTAAATATTTTTCCAAAAGCAGTTTACTAAGAGTTAAGTGTGTCTTCTGAGACATTTTCAGAAGTTATGTGCAGGAGTGGAGAATATGCTTCATTGGAAAACTTATGTGCCCGCAATGCCAGCCATGCTATGACGCCAGGACAGAAGGAAGGTGGGAGAGCCTTCTTACTTGCTAGTGACAATCTGCACCAACCAGCACCACAGGAGCCCCAGAATGACAAGGAAGGACAACATGCAGGGAGTGACAGGTGCGATGAACCCCTATATGGTACATTGAGTGGTGGAGGCTGGGTATAAAGCACATGGTCAGTGTAGGGGGACCAGCTACCGAGGCTTTGGAAACCATGATAATGAATGACCATCCAGTGTGGCTGTACTTTTCTCTGGAAGAGGATTGACCCATATCCACTTCAATGGATCCACATTCCCTCCCAAGAGACCAATAGAGAGAGAAAGATTTCAGTCACCTCTGTGTATGGCCCTCACGACCCCAGCACTGAAAACCCAAAGGGGTGTCACAGTGTTTTCTAGCAAGAATCGACCACTGCCTAACTTTCTTTGTCTGATTTTTCCTAGCAACCATATCTTTGACCTCGCCTGCATCCTGTGTGGTCATGAGCCACAGAGATGGAAAAGGCAACATGACAGAGACAGGAGGAGGCAGGAGGTGGAAAATAAGGGTTATCAGGATGAGTTTGGCCATCTATTGCCCTGAGTTTAGTTGTGCTTTGTTTATAAAAAGTACTTCTAAAAAAGAGTATTTGACAGTATGAAATATTATCAACATGGTTCTTAGTGGGTTTAAGAAGTAAGAAAATGATTATGGTAGTAGCAAAAATAATATGGAAGGGGAGGAACTCAAGATGACGCTGTGATGACAACCCAGGATTTAAGCTCTCGGTTAATCTGCAGAGAGGTGAGTCAAAGCTGCATTTTCAGACTGATCTTTGTTGCCCACAGAACGGGGAAATTCCCAAGTATAAAGGAGACGCGGGACACCAGGCAGAGCCTCTGCCTGGAGAAGCTGGCAGCCGGGGTGGCGGCGGCTGGCCCTACCCAGTGATCCCCACAGGGTGCGCTTGTAGGGGTGCCCTGTTGAAACGGCAACCTGAGACTTGAGAGGGCTGAACTCGAGACTGAAAGGGACTTGGGCAGTGGGCCAGCCCAGGGGATTGCAGGGACACAGCTTGTGGGATAGCGCAGTGGGACAGACAAAACGGCAATTCCAAACGCTCGCTGTGAAGACCGTCCCTGAGGTGCTCCGTGGGGGAAGGGAGTCCACCATTACCGAGGCAACCCGCCCCAACTGAGACACATGCCCACCGATGATGCAGCCTGCAGTTGCCGAGGCAACCCGCCCCTACTGAGATACACCCCCACTGCTGACGCAGCCTGCCGTTGCCGAGGCAACCCGCTACAACAGAGAGACTCTGCTGCAGGGCGTAGCCCCTGGTGGAGAACGCAGCAGAACAGCAAGAGCCTGCAGCAACAGGGCGAGCCTCACAACAGCAGGGCGGAGCCTTGGCAGTCAAATAGTGATTAGACTGCCTCCTAGCTGGGCAGGACACCTCAACAGACATCCAAAAACAAAGCCCCAACCCCCCAAGAAAGAGCATTTGAGAAAAAAAGGGGTTTTTTAATGAGTTCTGTTGCAGCAGAATCAAACATAGCAGCCTAACAGCCCTGAATGAACAACAGAGCTCACAGCTCAGCAATTGAGCTCCTGTAAAGTACAGACTGTCTCCTCAAGCAGCTCCCTGACCCCTCTATATCCAAAAGACTGACATTTGGCAGGCATCATCCTGGGACAAAGATAGCAGAAAAAGAAACTGGTAGCATCCCTCACTGTTCCGCAGCTGCTGTAGGTGTACCCCAGACAAGCAGGGCCTGGAGTGGACCTCAGCAGTCGTACAGTGAAGGGGCTAGACTGGTAGAAGGAAAACCAAGTAACAGAAATACTTCATCACCAACAATCTGGGTGTCCACTAAGAGACCCAATCGAAAAGTCAGCAACTACGCAGAAGACAAGTGGATAAATTTACAAAGTTGGAAAGAAAGCAGCGCAAAAAGGAGGAAAACACCTGAAACCAGAACACCTCAGCTCCTAGAAAGGACCGAAACTCCTCACCAGCAAGGGAACAAAGCTGGACAGAGAATGACTGTGATGAAATGACGGAACTAGACTTCAGAAGATGGATAATGAGAAACTTCCATCAGCTAAAAGAACATGTTCTAAATCAATGCAAAGAAACTAAGAACCTTGAAAAAAGATTTGAGGAAATGATGACAAGAATGGATAACTTAGAGAGGAATATGAATGAACTAAAGTAGCTGAAAAACACAATACGAGAACTTCGTGAAGCATGCACAAGTTTCAATAGCCGAATTGACCAAGCAGAAGAAAGAATATCTGAAGTCGAAGATCAACTCAATGAAATAAAACGAGAAACCAAGATCAGAGAAAAAAAGCGCAAAAAGGAATGAACAAAGTCTCCAAGAAATGTGGGACTATGTGAAGAGACCTAACCTACGTTTGATAGGTGTACCAGAAGGGGACGAAGAGAATGAATCCAAGCTGGAAAATATTCTTCAGGACATCATCCAGGAAAATTTCCCCCACCTAGCAAGACAGGTCAACACTCAAATGCAGGAAATACAGAGAACACCACAAAGATATTCCGCAAGAAGAGCAACCCCAAGGCACATAATCGTCAGATTCAACAAGGTTGAAATGAAGGAGAAAATACTAAGGGCAGCCAGAGAGAAAGGTCGTGTCACCCACAAAGGGAAGCCCATCAGACTCACAGCAGATCTCTCGGCAGAAACACTACAAGCCAGAAGAGAGTGGGGACCAATATTGAACATTCTTAAAGAAAAGAACTTTCAGCCCAGAATTTCATATCCAGCCAAACTGAGCTTCAGAAGTGAAGAAAAAATAAAATCCTTTGCGAACAAGCAAGTCCTCAGAGATTTTGTCACCACCAGGCCTGCTTTACAAGAGCTCCTGAAAGAGGCACTACACATAGAAAGGAACAACCAGTACCAACCATTCCAAAGTCACACTGAATGCTAAAGAGCATCAACATAATAAAGAATCTACAACAACTAACGGGCAAAACAGCCACTTAGCATCAAAATGGCAGTATCAAATTCACACATAACAATATTAACCCTAAATGTAAATGAACTAAATGCACCAATCAAAAGACACAGACTGGCAAATTGGATAAAAAGCCAAAACCCATCCGTGTGCTGTATTCAGGAAACCCATCTCACATGCAAGGATACACAAAGACTCAAAATAAAGGGATGGAGGAAGATTTACCAAGCAAATGGAGAGCAAAAAAAAGCAGGAGTTGCAATTCTTATCTCTGATAAAATAGACTGTAAAGCAACAAAGATCAAAAGAGACAAAGAAGGACATTACATAATGGTAAAAGGATTGATACAACAAGAAGAGCTAACGATCCTAAATATATATGGACCCAATACAGGAGCACCCAGATACATAAGGCAAGTTCTTAATGACTTACAAAGAGACATAGACTCCCACACAATAATAGTGGGAGACTTTAACACTCCACTTTCAATATTAGACAGATCAACCAGACAGAAAATCAACAAGGATATCCAGGGCTTGAACTCAGACCTGGAGCAAGCAAACCTGATAGACATTTACAGAACTCTCCACCCCAAATCCACAGAATATACATTCTTCTCAGCACCACATCACACCTACTCTAAAATTGACCACATAATTGGAAGTAAAGCACTCCTCAGCAAATGCAAAACAACTGAAATCATAACAAACAGCCTCTCAGACCATAGTGCAATCAAGTTAGAACTCAGAATTCAGAAACTGACCCAGAACCGCACAGCTTCATGGAAACTAAACAGCTGGCTCTTGAATGTTGACTGGGTAAACAATGAAATGAAGACAGAAATAAAGAAGTTCTTTGAAACCAATGAGAACGAAGACACAACATTCCAGAATCTCTGGGACACATTTAAAGCAGTCTCTAGAGGAAAGTATATAGCAGTAAGTGCCCATATGAGGAGAATGGAGAGATCCAAAATTGACACCTTATCGTCAAAATTGAAAGAGCTAGAGGAGCAAGATCAAAAAAACTCAAAACCCAGCAGAAGACAAGAAATAACTAAGATAGAGCTTAACTGAAGGAGATTGAGACACGAAAAACCCTTCAAAAAATCAATAAATCCAAGAGCTGGTTTTTTGAAAAGATCAACAAAATAGACAGACCACTAGCCAGATTGATTAAAAATAAAAGAGAGAACAACCAAATAGATGCAATAAAAAATGATAAAGGGGAAATCACCACAGACTCCACAGAAATTCAAACCATCATCAGAGAATATTACAAACAACTCTATGCACATAAACTAGTAAACCTGGAAGAAATGGATAAATTCCTGGACTCCTGTGTCCTCCCAAGCCTAAACCAGGAGGAAGCTGAAACTATGAATAGACCAATAACAAGGTCAGAAGTCGAGGCAGCAATTAAGAGCCTACCACATAAAAAAAGCCCAGGTCCAGACGGGTTCACAGCCGAATTCTACCAGACACACAAAGAAGAGCTGGTACCATTCCTTCTGAAACTATTCCAAATAATCCAAAAAGAGGGCATCCTTCCCAAATCATTTTATGAGACCAACATCATCCTGATACCAAAACCCGGCAGAGACCCAACAAGAAAAGAAAACTTCCGGCAAATATCCATGATGAACATAGATGCAAAAATCTTCAATAAAATATTGGCAAGCCGATTGCAACAGCAAATCAAAAAACTTATTCATCACGATCAAGTAGGATTCATCCCGGGGATGCAAGGCTGGTTCAACATATGCAAGTCTATCAACATAATTCACCACATAAACAGAACCAAAAACAAAAACCACATGATTATCTCAATTGACGCAGAGAAGGCATTTGACAAAATACAACAGCCCTTTATGTTAAAAACCCTCAATAAACTCGGTATCGATGGAACGTATCTCAAAGTAATAAAAGCTATTTATGACAAACCAACGGCCAATATCATACTGAATGGGCAAAAACTGGAAGCATTCCCTTTGAAATCCGGCACTAGACAAGGATGCCCTCTGTCACCACTCCTATTCAATATAGTACTGGAAGTTCTAGCCACAGCAATCAGGCAAGAAAAAGAAATAAAGGGTATTCAAATAGGAAAGGAGGAAGTCAAACTGTCTCTATTTGCAGACAACATGATAGTATACTTAGAAGACCCCATCGCCTCAGCCCAAAAACTCCTGAAACTGATAAGCAATTTCAGCAAAGTCTCAGGATATAAAATCAATGTGCAAAAATCACAAGCATTCGTCTACACCAATAACAGACTTAAAGAAAGCCAAATCAAGAACAAACTGCCATTCACAATTGCTACAAAAGGAATAAAATACCTTGGAATACAACTCACAAGGAACGTAAGAGACCTCTTAAAGGAGAACTACAAGCCACTGCTCAACGAAATCAGAGAGGACACAAACAGATGGAAAAACATTCCATGTTCATGGTTAGGAAGAATTAATATCGTGAAAATGGCTATACTGCCCAAAGTAATTTACAGAATCAATGTTATCCCCATCAAGCTACCATTGACTTTCTTCACAGAACTGGAAAAAACCACCATGAACTTCATATGGAACCAAAAGACAGCCCGCATAGCCAAATCAATTCTAAGCAAAAAGAACACAGTGGGGGGCATCACACTACCAGATTTCAAACTATACTACAAGGCTACAGTAATCAAAACAGCATGATACTGGTACCAAAACAGAGATATAGACCAATGGAACAAAACAGAGGCACCGGAGGCAACACAACATATCTACAACTATACAATCTTGGATAAACCCGACAAAAACAAGTAATGGGGAAAGGATTCCCTATTTAACAAATGGTGTTGGGAAAACTGGCTAGCCATGTGCAGAAAGCAGAAACTGGACCCCTTCCTGACACCTCACACTAAAATTAACTCCAGATGGATTAAAAACTTAAATGTAAGACCTGGCACCATAAAAACCCTAGAAGGAAATCTAGGCAAAACTATCCAGGACATAGGAGTAGGCAAGGACTTCATGATGAAAACACCAAAAGCATTGGCAACAAAAGCCAAAATAGACAAATGGGACCTAATCAAACTCCACAGCTTCTGCACGGCAAAAGAAACAGTCACTAGAGTGGATCAGCAACCAACAGAATGGGAAAAAATGTTTGCAGTTTACCCATCTGACAAAGGGCTGATATCCAGAATTTACAAAGAACTCAAACAGATTTACAAGAAAAAAACAAACAAGCCCATTCAAAAGTGGGCAAAGGATATGAACCGACACTTTACAAAAGAAGACATATATGAGGCCAACAATCATATGAAAAAATGCTCATCATCACTGGTCATCAGAGAGATGCAAATCAAAACCACATTGAGATACCATCTCATGCCAGTTAGAATGGCGATCATTAAAAAATCTGGAGACAACAGATGCTGGAGAGGATGTGGAGAAAAAGGAACACTTTTACACTGTTGGTGGGAGTGTAAATTAGTCCAACCATTGTGGAAGACAGTGTGGCGATTCCTCAAGGCCTTAGAAATAGAAATTCCATTTGACCCAGCAATCCCATTACTGGGTATATACCCAAAGGACTATAAATCATTCTACTACAAGGACGCATGCACACGAATGTTTATTGCAGCACTGTTTACAATAGCAAGGACCTGGAATCAACCCAAATGCCCATTGATGATAGACTGGATTGGGAAAATGTGGCACATATACACCATGGAATATTATGCAGCAATCAGAAATGATGAGTTTGTGTCGTTTGTAGGGACATGGATGAATCTGGAGAACATCATTCTCAGCAAACTGACACAAGAACAGAAAATGAAACACCGCATATTCTCACTCATAGGCGGGTGATGAAAAATGAGAACACATGGACACAGAAAGGGGAGTACTAAACAGTGGGGTCTATTGGGGGGAAAAGGGGAGGGCCAGTGGGAGGGGGAGGTGGGGAGGGATAGCCTGGGGAGAAACGCCAAATGTGGATGAAGGGGGGAAAGCAAACAGAACACACTGCCATGTGTGTACCTATGCAACTGTATTGCATGCTCTGCACATGTACCCAAAAACCTAAAATGCAATAAAAAAATAAGAAAAAAAATAATAATAATATGGAAATTTTCTACAGGGGCTGCAGGTCTGAAGGCACTGGCAGGTACTGCAGCGTGCTTCAAGCAGGGGTCACTTGACAGGGGCAGAAATCAGTAATGTCTATGTTCATCGCCAACCTCTGCAGATGGAAGAGAAAATGTTTTGAAGTATTTCGATGCATTTTCTTAGGTGTGTTGATTTTGTTGAGTTATGACATGAAGCCAGCCACAGCCAGCTGTCTCTACCCTTCCAGTGAGAAGGGGACCATGTGAAGCACCCAAGATGTGAACCAGAACTCAGTTCACATTTTGGGAACCTGATAGCCTCCTCAGATGCTCTGGCAGAAACCCAGGTTGACCCCTGAAGCTGAGCTTTACCCTCTGCGGGGACAACTTCCATCCAGACTGGGATGGGTCAGGGACACCGCTGCTCACCCAAAGTGAATTTAAGGGTTCCTAACAGCAACCTGTCAATTACTTTTTATTGTAAAGCACACAGGGAGTGGTGAATTCTGTTCATTTTGTGAGCAGCACATCTGGATAAGGCGGGTGCCCCACTGCATTCAGAGCAGTACTGGGAACGAGGGAGGAAGAGACAACATAAGGAACAAGAACCTTCAGATGAGCCCAGACAAGAACCTTCTGAGCCTTGTCCCTGTCATAGCCTAATCATCACTGATTCAAGGGTGGACATCAGATAAACCCGAGAGGGACAGCTCCGCCAATGTCCAGCACATGAGGGCCTCACTCTGCCCTCATCTCCGCCAGTGTCAGTTCTGAGGAATTTCAAAAACACCATGAATGTAGAGGCATGACTCAGCAGAAATAACAAGAATGTCCAAGGACAAAGCAGTTGGTATTAATAAATTGCTTTGAGTCTGGAAACAAACAAGTGGTCTTTTGGCTGGTAGTAAAGGACAAGTGAGTCTCTGGGTCCTTCTCAACAAATGGGGTGAGCCAGAGAAGTGATAGAAAACCAGCTAATGAGACATTTGTCATGTGCCATGGGGCCAGAGGGATGCTAAGCTTAAGTAGGAGAAATGTGTGAAGCACCCAGCACGCATGCCGGAGCTCATTTCACTTTTGGGGAAGCCACTCCATAGCCTCCTCAAATGTCCCAGCAGAAACCCAGAGGGGAATTCCCCATAGCTTCCCCTGGGGTTCCAGAGCCTTGCACCGAAGTGGGAATAGACAGAGGAGCTCCTCTCTCCCCACCATGCTCCCTCTTGCCTTGGTCCTAACCTCAGTTTCATCAACAGCTAGAGGCTGCCAGTCCCTAGAAGTCAGGGGGAGCTGGCACTTTCAATGGTAGTATCTCCACGTGCCATTAGTTCAATCTATAGGTTGACATTATTTTATAGATGAGATGTCAAAATACTTTAATCAAAAGACCACTGTAACACCATACCTGCTCTGCATCAAAAGTCTCTCTTGGGCCAGGCACAGGGCTATGGACTCCAGCATATGTTAATTCATGGAATGGTCTTTTAGCTAGGTATCATCACCACCATTTTTACAGATGATGAAACTGAGGCTCAGACATGAAGACATGGTAACTTTTATTCCAAATCACACAGCAAAGTAAGTGCAAAGCCAAATTTTAGTCCAAAGCTGTACTGTATAGCAATAGAAGTGAATATCAACTTTAAGTGTGAAAATACTGAGATTACATATAAGATATTTAAACAATCGGTGGCCGGGCACGGTGGGTCACACCTATAATCCCAAAACTTTGGGAGGCTGAGGCAGGTGGATCACGAGGTCAAGAGATCGAGACCATCCTGGTCAACAAGGTGAAATCCCGTCTCTACTAAAAATACAAAAATTAGCTGGGCATGGTGGTGAGCACCTGTAGTCCCAGCTACTCAGGAGGCTGAGGCAGGAGAATTGCTTGAACCCAGGAGGCGGAGGTTGCGGTAAGCAGAGATCATGCCATTGCACTCCGGTCTGGGTAACAACAGCGAAATTCCGTCTCAAAAAAAAAAAAAAAAGATATTTAAACAGAATCATATATTTGCATGAAAATGGAAATTGTGTTTTATATGCCTTGAAAGCGCCTCACTAAAAAAAAAAGCCAACTTAGGAAAATGAGCAAGTAGGTATTAAGTGCAGTCCCCAGTAGAGGGGCTAAGAGGTCCTGTATTGGCTCTGAAAAGAGTTTTAAGGGAACAGAGTTCAGGGAGTGGCCCCTCTTTTTCACCTGAAACTCTCTATATTTGTCCTCTGTTCACTGAAACCCGACAGCTTTGCAAGTACTCTTCATTTGGCCAGAAGCCATGTCACATTTTGATGTATCTGGCCATCTTCTCTCTGATTGGTCCAAGCTTTATTATACTACGCTCAAGGAATCCTCAATCTGCTTTCTACTTTGGGAACTTACTTACATTTTTTTCTTCATGTCATCGGAAGGTTATTCAACTCATTGTTCTTCAACATCTTGAGACATGAAAAGCAGCTCACCCCCAGCTTTAGTCTCTTGTCCTTTCTCTGTCACTAGATTTTGGCTGTGTGAATGCATGGACACAGCTGAATTCTTTGCCTGATCCTTAATACAATATAGAGGCTGGGATATCCCCTGCCCTTTCTCTGGTGTGATCAACAGGGATGGAAGACTACAGAAGGTGTGGAATAAATGTGCACAATCAAAACTGTAAGGTTACTCAAGAAAATCTATGGGTTTTGAAGCCAGAAAGAACTGATGCAAATTAGTTTCATTCCTTTGTACTTAGAAACTTTGAGGTTATTACCAGCCTCCCTAAGCCTCTGTTTCCTCCTCTGCAAATGGCAACAATAATACCTGTGCAGCAGGGTTCCTGGGGCCCTGTGCACAATGGCCACATACTGCTTTACAAAGGCCTGCCACCCAGCTCACAGCCATCACAGCTGTGCTCATGCCCTTTCCCTCTGGTAGCCCTCCAGAATGATACATTTTTTAAAAAGAAAACGAAATTTTAAAATGGTATTTGAACAAGAGAAACAAACAATCCACAAATGCCCAAAAACCACTGCCTGAGATTCTGATCTTATCTGGGTGGACAGCAGTAGATTTAGAAGTTTTCTGGGTGATGCTGTGGTGCTGCTGTGTGGAACACATTGCTAGCCAAAGCCAGAGCAGGAGGCTAGAGCAAGCTGAGCTGCTCACGCTCCTTGTGCAAATGTGTAACTCCATTTGGCCTTTCCTCCTTTCCTCCCTTCCTCTCTTCCTTCCTATTTGAGACAGGGTCTCACTCTGTCCCACTGTACTCCAGTACAGTGGCATGATTACAGCTCACTGAAGTCTCCACCTCTCAAGGACTACAATTGCATGCCATGATGCCCAGCTAATTTTTGTATTTTTAGTAAAGATGGGATTTGGCCATGTTGCTCAGGCTGGTCTTGAAATCCTGGGCTCAAGTGATCCTCCCACCTCAGCCTCCTGAGTAGCTAGAAATATAGGCACCCATCAACATGCCCAGCTAATTTTTGTATTTTTTGTAGAGGTGGGGTTTCACCATGTTGCCCAAGCTGATCTTGAACTCCTGAACTCAAGGGATCCACCTTCCTCAGCCTCCCAAAGTGCTGGGATTATAGACATCAGCCACTGCACCCAGCCAAGTTTCTTCCTTTAAAAAAAAAAAAAATTCCTTTGAGACAACCCTGCTCTGTTGTTCAGGCTGAAGTACAGTGGTGTGCCCATAGCTCACTGTAACCTTGACCTCCTGGCTTAAAATGATCCTCCTACCTCAGCCTCCCAAAGCACTGGGAATATAACAATGAGCCAACATACCTGGCCTGGCCTTCAGTTTCTTTGCTCTAACTCTGGATTGCCCTAGAAATCCTTTTCTGAATATTACTAAACACTCACTCATTACATCTGCACCTTTCGTATCTTCACCAGAATCACCTTGTCTTAATTCCTTAATTCTTCCTGCTTTTTGCCAGGCTAAGAAGCTGTATTAGTTATCTGTTTCTGTGTAAAAAGTCACCTTAAAACTTGGCAGCTTAAAACAACAAATGTGTGCTATCTAACACTTTGTGTGAGTCAGGAGTACGGGCATGGCCTAGCTGAGTGCTTGTAGCTCAAGACTGCTCCTAAGGCTGCTGCAGTCAAGCTGTCACCTGGGGCTTTGGTCTTATCTAAAGGTTTACTGGTATGGGGGGATCTGTTTCCAAGCTCGCTCATATCGTTCTGTACTTCCCCACCTGGGCCTTTCCACAGGCTGCCTTGTGACATGTGGCTGGCTACCCTGAGGTCATATGATTCTAGAGGGAGTAAGACACAGCACCCAAAATGGAAGCCACAGTTTTTTATATAACCTGTGAAGATGTGACATCTCATTACTTCTGCCCTATTCTAGACACAGAAGCAAGTTACTTAGATTGGTCCACACTCACAGGGAAAGGGTGACAGGAGGGTGAGGGTACCGGGAGGGTTGGGGTCATTGGGCCCATCTTAGAGGCTGCCTACCACAGACTCCTTAATTATTTCTCTGAAAAGAAGGGAAGAGAAAGACAGTGACAGTATATTCTACATTTCTGCTTGCCTCTCAGTCCCCGTAGTGGGGATGATGTGCATGGTTTTCATGGCTTAAAAGCACACTCCATTTAATTGGGGGGTTTCCCAAATGGTCATGTGAAGAGAGGAATTGCTTCCCAAGACTGCTGGGGCACTTTGTTTGCTTAATGCTTTTTCTTCTTCATGGAGATGCTCTGGCTAGAGGAAATGAAGCCTTCAGAGTGGACTCTGTAGGGCTCTCCCAGAGGCTTCTGTCGGAACCAGTGAGCTTAAAAATGAGCAGGGAAAACCTTCATGAAAAACACTGTCACGCACTGCCTCAGTTTGCTCAGGCTGCTATAACACAATCCATACACTTGGTGGCTTGTGAGCAATAGAATTAATTTCTTGCAGTTCTGGGGTCTGGGAAGTCCAAATTGAGGTGCCGACAGATTCTGTGTCCGGTGAGGGCTCACTTCCTGGTTTATAGATATCCGACTCCTCACTGTGGCCTCACCTGAAGGAAAGGGCAAGGCAGCTCTTTAGTGTCTGTTTTGATGGTACTAATCTTATTTGTGAGGGCTCCATTGTCATAATTCAAGAACCTCCCAAAGGTCACACCTCCAGGTATCAACCTACTGGGGATTAGGCTTCAACACATGCACTCAGCAGGGAACACAAACATTTGGTCTATAGCAAACACCTACCATATACCAAGCCCCATGCTTCTCTGGGTTTGGAGGTGCTAGGATACCAAGGTAAATTGGGCCTGGGCTCCACAGCAAGCTGGTGTGATGGTTGAAAGAAGGTCTCAGGGGTCAGTGAGGGGGTTCTCATCATAGTGCTATTCTCAGCTGAGTGACTTTGGGAGAGTGACTTGACCTTCATGAGCCTTAATGTTCAAAGGATCTTTATGAGTATGCCTGTGAAGCCCTCTGAGTCACCTCTGAGTCCGAGCATCCATCTAGGTGCTCCATCAGTAGTACGTATTCCCAGTGCTATTGCAGACAAACCCTCTAAACCTACACTCTCTAGCTGGGCCAGCCTGGAGACTGGACCCAGTGGGTCTGGGTGCTGACTTGAGCACACATGTACCCTGACTCCTCAGGAGACTCTCCTGCACGCCAGTGACTGGGAATCACTGGTCTAGAGAGTGAGGCACATCAAGGAATGGTGGCGCTTGGGAATGTGGGCAGGTACAAGTGGAAACTGTACTCAGGGCCATGTCTGGACTCAGGGCCTGGTTGGCCAACTCTCCTAGGACCTAAGAAGGGAGAGGAGCCTAGATAGAGGGGCCAGATTTTCTTTTTCTGTCCAACTTTTATTTTAGATTCAAGGGATATGTGTACAGGTTTGTTACATGGGTAAATTGCATATCACAGGGTTTTGGTGCACAAATAATTTTGTCACCCAGGAAATCAGCATAATACCCAATAGGTAGTTTTTCAGTCCTCACTCTCCTCCCACCCTCCCCTAGCCAGCAGTCCTCAGGGTCCACTGCTCCCATCTTTATGTCCATGTCTACTCAATGTTGAGCCCCCACTCATAAGTGAGAACATTCAATATTTGGTTTTCCGCACCTGCATTAATTTGTTTAGGAAGATGGCCTCCAGCTCCCTCCATGTTGCTGTCATGGACATGATTTCATTCCTTTTTATGGCTACACAGTATTCCATGGTATATATGTACCACATTTTCTTTATGCAGTCCACTATTGATGGGCATCTAGGTTGACTCCATGTTTTTGCTATTGTGAACCATGCTGTGATGAACATATTGCACGTGTGTGTCTTTGTGGTAGAACACTTTGTATTCCTTTGGGCACATACCCAGTAAATGGGATTGCTAGGTCAAATAGTAGTTCTAGTTTAAGTTATTTGTGAAATCTCCAGACAGCTTTCCTCAGTGGCTGAAGGAATTTACATTCCCACCAGTAGTGTAGAAGCATTGAGGGGCCAGTTTTAAATCCTAGTCCCTTCCTGATGCTTTGTTTCTGCCTCCTGTCACCATCTCAGGGATGATTTCCCCAGCCCCTTGCTCCTGGTTGGAAAAACCTTTTAAGGAAAAGTCATTAATCTGGGTACATCTAGACTTAGCTTCAGTTGTGGAAAGCCTCCTGCTTTTCACAGCCACTTCTACCCACCCTCCAGCTCCCCCAACCTCCCACCACCCTCAGACCTCATGCTTGAGTCCTGTTTACCAAATGATGGGATCCTGTTGTGTCACCTCAGTCCCCTCTGAGGGACAGTTGGCTGGCTGGAGCAGGAGGCTGCTAAATCCTGTGCTGCAGGCTCCCGCACACGGTCAGATGTACAGGCCATCGTGAAGTGGGCATCAAGGGTGGCATCGTCCTGAAGCTTAACGCTGTGGTGGAAAGTGTGGGGTTGCATGACCCTCTCCCTCCTAGTGCAATAACTATCTTGGGTAATTCTTTTATCTTATTGTAGATAATTTTTACATCCACAAATCAGGAAAGGATTGAGAACTAAAGTGATACATGTGGAAGAACTCAGATAACAGTGTCATTCTATAACAACAATAAACATGGATCCTCTGCTAAGTGTCAGGCCACATTCTGAGCACAGCAGAGACAGGAGTGAGCGAAGCCACCACAGAGCTCATGTTACAAAAATGAAGCAAATGAGCAACAAGTGCCACACGGGGTAACAAGCATAATAGGGGAGACAGAATGAGGAGAGCACATTTCATAGTAAGAGGTTCAGGAAGGAAGCTGGCCCAGACGTGAATGAAATGAGCCATGAGCCAAGTGCGTGCCTGGGGAAGCAGGTGCCAGGAGGAACAGCGAGCCCAGCCTCCTGAGGTGGGGGGTGTGGGGCACTGCCCTGGAGCATGTGATCTGGGCACAACCAAGAGCACTGGTGGCACTGCTTGAACACTTGGAATCAGCTCATGACAGCATTTAAAGTGCCTTTGCTGATTTGTTGAAAACAAGGTGTAAAAATCACTCAGTGAGAAGGTGGTATCAACCATCAGCCTAGCTCTAATCCTCCCCAGGCTTCACCTCCCATTTCCAGCTCACATGCCCTCACAGCAAACTTCTTACTGCTCCTCAATTTATCTCCAGCCCCAGGTCCTCAGCTGAATACCTCCTGCCCCATCATCACACCTGGGGTTCACCCAGGAAACTCCACGCAGTCCTTCTCACACCCTAGGAACATTCCTCCATCACAATCCTCACTGCTCTGGGCCCCTGGGATGCACTCAAGGACCTGCCTACCCTCTTTGTAGTGTGACAACATATATGTGTTGTTTTCTTGCCATGTCTGGGCAAGGAAGTAGCAGGTGGGATTCCTTGGATAAAGAAGAGGTGAGTGAGTCCCTATGACGTGAGCCATCATCACATGATGGGTTGTCATTAGCTCAGAGTCATTCCTATATACTCCTAATACATTTCTGTTTTTATTGTATCTATGAATTAGTGATGATGTTTATGTCATTGCAGAAAAATAATAAAGAATGATGCTCTGTTTCATAGCTTTCAGAGCTGATTTCACATACACTTGAATGGTCCGGCTATTTCTGACAGCTATGAAACAGGCGCACACATCATCTTGTCTTCTGGGAAGCTGCAGGAGACACGTTACCTCTCAATAGGATAAACAGCCACACACTAGAGGGTAAAGGCAGGGCGTGCTTCACCCCAGCACCTCCTAACCTGGCACAGGCTGGATCACATGCTACTTCAATGACTTCTCTTTGAGATCAAACACCTGCCCAGCACCCCATCTCCTGCCTTCTTGCTTGGAGCCTGCATCTCAGCTTCCTCAGCAGCAGTGAAAAAGGAAGCCAACCCCGACCTGGAGAAATAGTGTATTTCCTCAATTCCAAGGCACACAATTGTTCAAATTTTAATTATTCTGAAATCAGGATGTGTCTTACAATTAGTCAGTACACTACATGTGGTGTTCCTTTTTTCTTTCGTTTTTGTTCACCCCCTACAAGCTGTTCTTAAAACAATGGTGTGTCATACAATTGATGACATCTTAGAATCAAAGAAAACAGTAGTTAAAATCGTGGGGTGGCAATTTAAGGTCCACCCATGTCAGACTTCTCCAAGTCATTGTGAAACCGTGTTTTGTTCTGCTTTGAATGTCTGGTGGTGTGAACCCAGAGAGACTGGATTCCTAGATCCCTGCGGCCTCCAGTCCATGCCAGGAGCATGGGGCAGACAAAGGGCAAAGCATGATCCCTGCTGACTTGTCAGCTCTGCCAGCACTGCCACTGGCTTTGTGCTTTTCATTCCTGAATTCATAGAGATGTCCACCAGCAACGAGAGGTAATCTCAGGACACACAGGCTTGGGCTAAGCCTTGGAATATTCCGGAAGCCGGTGGCCAGAGTTGTATCAAGCCAGACTGGACACATATGGGAATACAATTACAGCAAAGCTGCCAAGGCTCAGTGAGGGGCAGAGGGCCTGGCCACATGAGGAGCCAGCGTGGTGAGCAGGCCCAGGTTTGGGGCCGGCTGTGTGTCCTGCACAACCACATCTCCCAGAGTACATTCGCCACCATCCACTCCCTCCAGATGCCCCTTGAACAAATGAATTTCACAGTCGTAAAAGGCTGAAAAATGCTCTGTGACCTGACACCCCCTTGGAGAACCACAGTGCATTAAAGGCTCTGAGAAGTCCTGCAGTAAAGTAACCTGTTGAACTTTTGTTTAATTTAATGTTTTCCAAACTTATTTGATCACAGAATTCTTTTATTCCAGTAACATCCTTTATAATTTTAAGATGTGGATTTTCTGCAGAACAGCCACTGGGACACAGGCTTGTCATGTGCAGAAACATGAGGGCCTGGGTGCCGATTTCATCACAGTAGATCATGGAAAGACGAAAACTGAGAGTGGAGAAATGAAGGGTGAGACTGGGAAAGAGATTCTCTCTGGGGTCCCAAACGTGGTCCTGGCTATGAAAATACTTGAGGCGGGGGGTCCACTTGCCTGGTGGCCTTTTTTGGGCAGCTGGTGTTGGTGGCTGGGGTACCCCCAGGGCAGTAGCTGCAGCCCTGGCCTGATGCGTGTGCACAGCAGCTGATGTATCCAGCACGGCCTTGGCACACCTAGTTGTTCTGGAAAGGTCTTTTCTTGAACAGGAACTTGCATACTCAAAACGACAGCAAAAGACAAGGCCACACTCACCCCCAAGGGTAAGTCCTTGGCTCCTTTTGCACACCCAGGAAAGATGCTGTAGAAACAGAGCACCAGAGGATATGGGATACAGAGACAACAGAGAGGAGGGGTGATTTCTGAATTTAGAAAGCTGCTACGCTGGGCCCTCTAGATACTTGAAAGAAAAAATAATGGAAAGCACTAGCTAAGAATTCAGTTCTTGGTGACCACCTGCTGTGCGCAGGACAAACAGTACTACAAAGAGTGCAAATCTGTCTGCTGCACCCAGCAACTTCCAGCGGATGAAAGGCTATGTCCCTGGAGGGGTAACAACTGCCTACTGCAAGAAATTCCTAGGGTCCAATCCCGAATCCTTCTCGCAGCAGCAGGATTCTGGGAGAGAGAAGCTAGGTTGTTCATGGACACTCAATGGAAGAATTAAGGCAATTAAACTGTAAGTTTTTCAGGGCTGGTCGACAGGAGAAGAAGGGAATCATAGCAATGAGCACAGCTAAAATGAAGGCACAGAAGCAAGACAGTCAGGCTTTGCTCAGAGAATAACTTCAATGAGAGCAGTGAGCGGGTGCTTCAGGGTCCCGGGAGACAGTGGGAGGTGGGTCACAGACAGCAGGCAGTGGAGTTTGGATTTACTTATAGAGAAACATCTTAAGCTAACAGATTCCATGTCAGGCAAGGTCTCTTGGCTTCAAGAAGTTGGCAGTCAGGAGGGAGTAATTGAATGCTGGGTGGGGGTTGAGAGCATCTGGGGGAAAGAGGGAAGATGTAGGCAAGGCGTGTTTCAATGGGTGGTGTGGTTGTCAGAGACGAGGCCATGAGCAGAGAGAACTGAGGCAGGGAGAGAGAAGTCCATGTGTCAGGCCTTGAGGTTTCAGTCAGAAGAGGTGGTAGAGGAGGGAAGGGAGGGAGAGAAGGCAAGGAGAAAGGAGGGGAAGAGGGACGTGCTTCCCCTCTCACTGGTGTCAGGGTTCTGATTGTGTCTGGGCTTTGCATAGAGCAGGTGGGCAGCTGTGACCCACACATGATATTCCACATGAAGTTGTGTTTTTCTGATGTACACAGTAATTTTCAAAACCAGGAAAACTTTACATAGCTCTCTAGATTTCTGTAGATAAGTGGAAAGGCCTGGCCTTCCTGGATCTTCACCTGGCAGTGTGACCTGAAGCTGGTCACAGCTGCTCCTGCAACTCCTGGACTGGGCGTTTCAGATTTCTGTGATCCCCACTCTTCCTATTGCCTCACACCCAGGAGGCTTCACTCACGTCCATTGACATCCTCTGCCTGGCCCCAGGAACACTGAAGTTTGTGACCTAGATACAGATTATGTGCACACAGGGCTACCATTCACAGGAGGCAGATAGTCAGTGGGGGAGCAGGGTGCTGAAAGCCAGCTTCCGTGCATGTCCATGCTCTCTGTATGTCCCTTCTGTGTTTGCACAAAGGCATCCTACAGGCTGAAAATGGTCCTGCCTGCAAATTCTCCCAAAGATGTATATTCTCCATTGGCCAAAATGTGCTATATAGCCCACAAGAAGGAGAGCAATTCAGGGAGCTGAGAGTGAGAGGAGACTGCATTCTCAGACACAATTGTCCAGACACTTCCTTTAAAAACTTTGTGCCATTGCCCAGGAATGCTCAGTTTTGGAAAACAGTGAGTGTCTAATCAAGCCATTTAAAGCAGGGAGAAGATTTTAATTGGTTGCAATTGTAGGTATAATTATTTACAGCATGCAGAGGTTTTCCTCATAGTGATCATATGCAGCAGCAATTCTTATTTCCCTATTTTGCAGATGAGGAAATGGAAGCTTACAGAGGTTAAGTGATTGGCCTCAGGCCACTGCATTTAATACTACTAATAATATTAACACCCATAGTCTGTCCTGGGCAGGCCTGAGCATCTCACACACTTTTGTTCATTTACTCCTCACCCCACGGGAGCACTGATGCTACTTTTTCTCCTCTCCAAGAAGAAGACAGAGGCCTAGAAGAGTCTGGGTGAACTCCAAAACCCACATTCCTAGTCGCAACATGAGACACCTCATTAATAAGACCAAAGGGCCCACACCTAAAGGCAAATCAGTCAACACAAATATAGGATTAAAATCCAGGTCTTCAGTCTAGAATCTGTCACTCTTATTCCTGCGCATTTTTTAACACTTGAGCTCAACTTGTTCACGCAGGATATATCATTAGGAAACTCCAAAACTTGACCATTAATCAGAGTGTTTGTGATGAAAAAAAATCGGTGCCTTTTCTATGAGACAAACCAGCTCTGTATTTGACTCTGGTCAGTGTAGGCATTAACTTCTAACCTGAATCAGCAAGACCTGGGTTCCAGCCTGGCCCCACAACCCAACTGTGGTATGGCCTTGGACCCATCACCTGCCTCTCAAGCCCTCCTCTTCCTGCTCTGGGACAAGGGCACAGCCACAGCCCCAGTGTCATGGCAACATATGGGCCAGGCTCAGGTCTAGCACTTGGCAATCAGCCCATGATGGCAGGGAGGCTTCACTTCCTGTCCCAGGCAGAGGGGAAGACATGGCCTATGAGTAATGCAAGTTTGAGTGTTGAGCCAGTTCAGAGCAAGCCTGAGAGGACCTGTGGGCACAGTCAGGCTCCAGAGACAAGAAGGGGCTGGCTCCTTTAACTTGTCTCCAGCGCAGCCACACATGCCACCGGTGTGGGAGGGAGCCCCTGGTCACTTTCTGCTGGGGAGCAGAATTGCTGATGAAGGGCCCAGAGCCAATGGGGAAGAGGCCTCCCCCACAACCCTGGGCCTCCTGCCCACTGAAGCCACTTAAAACTCCAGACCGTGCCCTCAAGCTTTCCAGTCTTCATGTCTCAGGAAGGTCCAAGACAGCAGTGGGGAGGTGGGCACATGACCGGGCTTTCTCATTGCCTCCAAACAATCCCATGTGCTGGACCATATTTTCTGCTCTTCTAGAAGTTTCTGTGTCCCAGGTCAGGTAAGTGCTCATTGTGTTCCCTCTGTCTCTGGGATTCCCCCCAACCAAACTCAGGATTTAGGGGGATTGGGAATCCTGTGCCCACCTGCCAGCTCCCATTTACTCACATGGCCCTGCAGGCTGGAGGCTTAGCCACTTCCCAGGAAAAGCCTAGAAAGGACGTTGGTCACCTAGTTGCTAAACCTGTTCCAGCATCTCTGAAGGTCTCAAAAATGTATTTTAGGACAGAGGCAATGGTTCACACCTATAATCTCAGCAATTTGGGAGGCCAAGGCAGGTGGATCACCTGAGGTCAGGAGTTTTGGACCAGCCTGGCCAACACGGTGAAACCCTATCTCCACCAAACATACAAAGTTAGCCAGGTGTGGTGGCACATGCTTGTAATCCCAGCTACTCAGGAGGTTGAGGCAGGAGAATCACTTGAACCCAGGAGGCAGAAGTTGCAGCAGTGAGCTGAGATCACACCATCGCACTCCAGCCTGGGCTACAGAGCGAGACTCCATATCCAAAAAAAAAAGAAAAGGAAAAAATAAAATCTTAAGAAAGAATGTGGCTGTCATGAAGAAACACCTCTGACAAACATGAGGCCAGCTAAGCTAGGGTGGGAGCTGGGTGGTAGGCTCTGAGGAGGCCTCTGCAGCCCTGGGTGGTTGGCCCAGGTCCAGCCTGTGAATATAGGAAGCTCTTGGCCACTGCCCATGGCTCAGTTCCCGTCATCATGCATCAGACACTGGAAGGCAATGACAGTAGTTGGAACTGATGGATGGGGCTGTTTTTTCTCAACCAGACGGTGTCCAGGTTCCTGTCCCTTGGCAGAGGAAGAAGTGCCACCCTTAGCTACCATGATAAGAAGCCAGCTTAAAGCAGCTTTGTAGGGGGGCCTGAAGAGATGAGGGACAGGGCTAGGATTGAGGAGGGATGTGGATAGGATTAAGGAGGACCCTGCTGGAACAGGTAGAAGGACAAGAATAACTCCCCACTGGGACTGAAGGAGAGGAAGGCACATGGGGGCCCTTGGCAGGGTGGAGTAGGGCCATAGGTAAAAGGAAAGAGGAGGAAAGGACAGATATGGGGGAGAGTGAGAAGGAAGGGAGGGGAGGGGAGGAGAGGACACCTCCAGATCTGGCTTGGCAGAAGTCTCCTCAGAAAAGACAAGTGCAGGATGTGGGAGGAAGGAAAGGACTGAGGGTCTCCAAAATCTGCTCAAATTTTCAGGTGCAAATGACCTCCCGACAAAATAGCCCGTCTGAGTTCTGCAGAGGCTGAGAGCCTACTCAAGAGCATGGAGTTTCCGAAGCCAGAAGGGACCTTGGATAAACAAGAAAGCTCCAGGCCTGAGGAAGTTAAAGGAATTTGCTTCAAATAACCCAGTCGAAAGGGGTCAGCAGATTGGCAGCCAGTGCTCCCTCCATGACAGCACTGTCCCCGCCCTCTTCCTATATTAACTAAATCCCACACATGATGCTGGCATTTGATAATCTCTTATCTCCAACCAATGTTAATTTTACAACCTGGCATGCTTTAGGTGGTAGAGTAATAAAGCAGAATTTATGCATCCAAACGAAGATCTCCAGTATCTTGGAAAACTGCACACCTATGCTTAGCAATTGCATTCACATTTAGTCATTGTTTTCTGAGTAATCCATTCATCATTCATTTATTCCTATGTCAGCCAGACTCTGGTATAGGCAATTTAAAAATAAACACAACAGGGCTCCCACTGTATAATTGCTAAACACAATGACAGCTATAATTGAGGCATTGAAGGCAGGTTTGGGAGCCCACAAGGGTGGGGCTGCTGCCGCCTGCTGAGCTGGGGGAGGGTGGTGGCACCCCTTGCCCTGGGTTGCCACAGCAGATATCATAATCAATTATGGCAGTCTTTCGTGAGGAACCTGGATCTTTCCCAGAGAATCAGTGAGAAGTTTCAGCTCACATACCATCTCTGATTTGCCATCCCTCGGATGCTTGCTGAATCCCCTCATTCTACAGTGTGGATACAGAGGGCCAGAGAGTTCAATGCAGGCCCTGGGTTAGACTCCAGATCAGCTGCCAGGAGAGATGAGGGGCTGGTAGGGACCAGCCAGCAAATGGTCATGCTGCCTGCTACAGACCCTACTTCACACTCCCTGCCACCCCCTTGGTCCAATGATAAAATTATACTCACAAGAACAGTGCTCTGATTTCCATAAGATACTGTAGAAAATGACTTGCTTTTCCTTTTTGTAATATTTTGTATTGTATGATATATACCCATTTTAGAAAATCTAGAAAATACAGCTAAATTGGAAGGGAAAATTAAAGTCACTCATAATCTAACCACTGCTATGAACATTTATTCCTTGTTGGATATCTTTTCAATATCTTACTAGGCATTTTTCTCTCTGCTTATGTGCCTGTGGTGTTATGATACATAGGCATAGGTTTTCATTCATGAGTCCTTGCTTATCACTCCCATTCTCCTTGTTATAATGTTGGGAGCATTAGGCCTCAGGAGACAACATCCATCCCTCTCTCTGACCTGTTCCTGTTCTCCTTTCTTCTGCCCAAGGCAGGACTCTTATCGATTGTGGGTCAAAAGACCCTCATTTCAGAGCAGGTCCTGCCCCAGGCCCTAGAGGAAGAAATGCTGCACAGAGAGGCTAGGAAAAGTCTGAACAGACAGGCCTTGCTGGGTTTAGATGACGTTCTTTTTGTTCAATTACATTTCTACGTGATTGTCGGTCATGCCACGTAATGAAGCCTCCATAAAAACCCAAGAGGGGCCAGGTGTGTTGGCTCACACCAGTAATCCTGGCACTTTGCGAGGCCAAGGTGGGTGGGTCACTTGAGCCTAGGAGTTCAAGACCAACCTGGACAATATGGCAAAATCCCATCTGTACCAAAGGAAATACAAAACTTAGCTGGGCACGATGGCTTCCTTGCACCTGTGGTCCTAGCTACTCGGGAGGCTCTGGTGGGAGGAGGATTGCTTGAGCCCGGGAGGTACGAGTTGCAGTAAGCCAAGATGGTGCCACTACACTCTAGCCTAGGTGACAGAGCAAGACCTTGTCTCAGAAAGGAAGGAAGGAAGGGAGGGAGGGAGGGAGGGAGGGAGGGAAGGAGGGAGGGAGGGAAGGAAAGACAAGAAAACCCAAGAGGACAGCATTCAGAGAGCTGAGCATGTGGAGACTGACAGGAAGTTTAGAGAAGTCATCCATGTGCCGAGTGGGTGCTCTTTTAGTTTTACAGGGACCGAACTCTTCCAGGCCTTGCCCTATGTATCTCTTCATCTAGCTATTTGTATCCTTTAAAATATCCTTCCTAACGGATCTGTAAATGTTAAGTATTTCCCTGAGTTCTGTGAGCCACTCTAGCAAATTAATGAAACCCAAAGAGGGGGTTGTGGGAACCCCAACTTGAAGTGGGTCAGTCAGAAGTTCCAAAGACCTCTTCCTGAAACTTGAGGGAAAGTGGGGGGCAGTCTTTTGGGACTGAACCCTTAAGCTGTGGGATCTGATGCTATCTTCTGGTAGGCAGTGATGGAAGTGAACTGGAAGGGCATTCAGCTGGTGTCCGCTGCTTGGTGTGTGGGGAAATCTTCCACAAATTTGGTCACAAAGTCTTCCTCTGCTGATGATTGCTGTTGTGGTGTGAGAGCAGAGGAAAAACATGATTTGAGAGGTTTTTTCCAAAACAGACCCAAGTGGTAATCAGAGTAATCCATCCACCCTGTGTGTGTGTGTGTGTGTGTGTGTGTGTGTGTGTGTGCAGGAGCTTATGTATGTGTACGTGGGATCACATACACATGGCTCACATGCGTATGATCTTATTTGCACACTGGTTTATACACTTTCTTTTCCACTTACTTATATATCAAAGTTTCCCTCGTAATGTCTTCTCTGTGTCACTATGTGCCCTCCCCTGTCCCCCATTCCCAGCACTAAGAGTATTATGAGTGTTGCATTCCACACGGACAGGTTCCTCAGGCAATGAGGGGCTGGGCCTGGCAAATGCAGGCCATGCAGAATGCTGCAGGGCAGGGGACGGTTGAACCAAGGGAACCGAAAGTTCCAGATAACAGAGTGCACAGCAATGCCATGGCCTGCATCCAGCAACCAGGAGAAACAGAACTGCCGAGCTCAGAGTAGGCCAAGGCCGCATCTGCTAGCAGGGAGCAAGGGCACAGCCTGCTGTCTGGCCTCTTTTGCCCCATCCCTCCACAGGGACATGGCCCAGCTGAGAAAGGGCTGCCAGAAGGCCAGTCAAGCATGGGGCGGGAGAGGACAATGTTTTATGCAAGAGTGGATACTCGGAGCCTCTACACTCTCCATCAGGGCTGCTGGCATGGAAAACATGGAGAAACCATTACCAAGGACTTTATTGAACTATTGGACTTACCAGAAGAGCCCAATTTAAAGAAAAGAGGTCCAGAGAAAAAAGCATTCTAGTGACATTTTCATATATTTAAAAATTGAAAAAAAAGACATAATTAGAGCACTGAAATTCCACTGTCTATGAAAATTGGGCCCAGCCCTGCTGAGCAGTGTTGCAGGTGCCCTCACCTCCACCTTTCCCTCTGCCTTCATTTCTGGCCACGAGCCCTGAGCCAGCCACACACCTTACCAACTGGCGAACCTCAAACTCAGTTATCTCTCCCATCTCCACCAAACCCCACGTTCAAAAGGTTTGCCTGAGAGACCTGCCCACCTCCTTGGCAGCTCTGGCCTCCAATGCCCTGCCAGGTGAGTGACTTCCCTGTGCTGTATAGCATTTGCTACAGGCATGTACTGCATTTATAACACTTGCTATACCAGCTTGGGGTTGTGATGCATCTTCAAGGGAGTCCCCGGAGAGCAGAAAGCTTGTCCTATTCATGTTTTGCCCACCTTGTTCCTGAGGAATACCTGGCACATTGCAAGGGATCAGCAAATATTTCCAACCAAACTGTAAACCTCTCCATCTCCCCTTGACATCTTCTCAATAACTTTTCCAGAAACTCCCAGAAACAACAATGGCTGCCACTCACCGAAACCCTCCTATGCATTAGGCCCTGGGCCAAGCCTTGGCATTCATGTGTCACTTAAATTTCAGGTAGATTGTCAGATTTAGCAAAAATATTAATAACTAATAATTTGGAATATCCAGTTAGATTTGAATCTCAGATAAGCAACAAATAATATTTTAGTATAAGTATGTTCCATACAACTTTTATAGCAGCTGTCCTATATTTTGTTTGGCCATCCTGGCCCCAGGCAACCCTACATGAGGAACTCATAGGTCTATTTTACAAGGGAAGGAACTGAGGCTCAAAGAGGTTACATGACTTTCCCACAGTAACACCTGAGATGGAATGGCAGGCGTCTGACTCCAAAGGCCCCACACGGCCTTTGCTTGTCTGGGAGATGGAGCTCCGAGTGGAACTGGTTAAGGGGGTGAATGCATTGGCAGGAGATGTGATGAGTTTGAGATTGTACTGGGAGCATCTGGCACATGGTGGCCATCAACCAATTTTTAGTCTCTCTCTCCCTTCCTTCTCCTGCATCAAATTGGAAATTTCCTTGAGACCCTCATACAGAGAGTCCTCTACAAACCCGTTGAACCTGCTGCTCTTGTAGGAAAGCAGAAGGAAGAAGGATAATGGAGAAGATCCCTGCCATGTTATTTATTACGATGGTCTGAGGTCCCAGGCAGCTCAGCACAAAGAGACCCTGGAATGCAGCCACAGATCCCTGGAAGAGACTTTACAGGTGCCAGGTTGGAGAGTGGAGCATGAGAGGGACAGTCTCAAAACAGGAGCAGAGACCATCAGAGACACTGCAAAGTTGAAAAGTCAGCATGAGTAGGACCTGGGAAGAAAAGAAAAATCTTACCTTTACAACAGCTTCAAAGACCACAAATTTAAGGGCTCTCCACAGGCTTTAGGACAGAGAGTGGAGGAAGTCACTGCTGCAGGCAGCGACGGTGGTGTCAATGTATGCTCTTCTCGGGCTCCCTCCACGCCCCTGAAAACACAGAAGTGATTTTGCCCATCCAGAAGGAGGGACAGCTGAAGGAAGAAAGAAGGAGGAGAGAGGGTGGTCCAGCCCAGGTGCAGCCTGTTTGGAAGCTTCTGCTCTGTTTCACATTTGTGATGGTTGAATGGGCTGGTGCAGGCATCTGGACAAGGAACTGCAAGGGAGGCTGCAACCTGCCCTTGTGATCTAGCACATGTCAGATGACCAGAGCGGGAATGGGTCAGAGATGTGCCTTTGGACAGAACTGAAAGGATATGAAGCAGGATAAGAAAATGTCTTTCCATAAAAATCTAAAAACTAAAGGACCAAAATGATCAACTTGCAAAACAGGAAGGACTGACAAAAATCTCAAGAAATTGCCAAGGTTATGGGGGAACATCACGAGAAAAATGTACATGAGAAAGCCGAACTGAGGCTCCCACCCCAGTCCTGCCACCAGGCAGTGTTGGCCCTGACTGCCACTCACCTGGGTGCCCCCTGGACTGTAAGTGCTTGGCAGGGGATGGGCTTTATTCTTGGAATGGCAGGGGGTTCCTAAGCTCCAGCACAGCACCAGGAGAATATATAGCAATGAATGTTCACTCCATTCTGCGAAGTCCTGCTCAAGGGCCAGCCCCTACATTCACAGCTAGAAGCCGCCTCTCCTTCCACAACATTCTACTGCAGGTCTCCACCTCTCTTGGGACTGGAAGTGAGAAGCATTTTTAAGGGTGGTTCACAAGGTCTTGGTGCAGATGGAAAACAGGAGAGCAGGTGAGTTGGAGAGGGTGGCACAGACTGAACCCCAGACAAGAAGTATGTCTGGGGACTCAGCCCTGGTCTGTCAGCAGTTATGGATACACAGAGAAGGAAACCAACGCAAAAGGGTCACTTTAGCTCAGGCCCCACCTGGAGCCCATCTGGGGCTGTGCCTGACCAGCCCTTTGGCCTGGCCACCCAAGCTGTCCATCTGCTTCTTCACTTGTCTTTTCTTCTGGATCCACATCCTCACCTCACATCAGGAAGGTGCTCACTTTTACCCACCATCCGCCTCCTCCCAGTAGGGCCAGCAACCCTGGCTACTGCACCGGGCCCCTCCCCTTTGCCAGGCACTCTGCTGGTTGCAGGGCAGCTCAACCTGCAGGGCAGTCAGGACAGACAGAATCTTTGCTCTTCCTCTTCATCTGATCAGGGGCTTCTGTCTGATCAGAATTAGGTGTATGGGTGTCCCAGGTGATGCACAGCTGCTACTGGGTTCTCCTCTCAAGGATTAGCCCTCTCCAGGTGGCCACAATGGTTGTGGCAGCCAAGCGCCCACCTCCACATAAGTCTTTCCTCTTCTGTCCAAAGCAAATCTGCTCTCAGGGAAGGATCTGGAACGAGATGGAGCTGAGGCTTAATAACTGGAAACAGTTCCCTAAGATCCTGTGTGGAGCAGCAAATCAAAGTTGGGGACTGTATCACACTGCCGCAATTCCTATTAAACATTCGTGGTTCAAAGTTCTTTCTCAATGGCCCACTGGAATTTGTTGTCATTATTCCGCTCGGGCCTGTCTTCCAGCAGCAGCACCAGCCTGCCCAGCTTCTCCCATCTCCTCCTGGACTTCCTCATAGCTGTAGGCTTCCATGTTCCCAACCTCTCTTATTCAGAGGAGTTCAGCCCAGTCACATCTGCACCACAGCTTTGATGCCCCACCTCTCAGCCACACAAAGGGCCCTGCCTTGAACAGGGCCTCCCTCACTAAGGATCCTGTCACGCTTCTGCCACAGAGTCTGTGTCCTGGCTGCCAGCCACCAGGCAGGACCTATTAGACTTTTCTAGAATAGATACTGGGGCCTCCTTCCTCAACCATGGTCAAGGCCTAAGGTTCCTTCTCAAAGGCAGGCAGTCCTGGGTTTTATGGCAAGAAGTGCTTGCTATGTGCAAGGTGCTCTGGGGGAGGGCTGAGTGTGGAGGGCCATGTGTGCAGGTCTTTAGGACTTCAGGTGAGCTGCCTTTTCTTGCAGTTTAAGAAGAAAACAGCCAGCCTTTCCCTTCTTATAATAAATGCTTTGCATATTTGAAGACAGTAGTTAGGTCATTCTTTGAGCTTTCTCATCTTCAAACTAAACAACGGTGGCCCCTGTAACCTTTCCTTGGCAAATTGTAAGGTCCATATGCAGAGGAAAAGCAAAACAAAACCATTTGATGGGGAAGGCCTCCTATCTCTAACCAAGTGTCTGTTTTAAATGTGGTCTGAACTGGGGTCTTTAATTACATGTAAATTCAGTAGCTTCAAATGTCTGAGCCAGTGGGAGACTATTCAACAGGCCCCTTGGATGTGCTTGTGCCTCAAGGCTGGGTGTTAAGGCTTGGCAGAGACTAGGGTTTCTTCTCTTTGGATTCATTTTGGGGCATGAAAGGGGGCATCTATGAATGACCCAGGAGCACAGTCAGCTGATACTTCCTGCTGAGGTCCCCTGAGGGTAGGATGGGCCCCAAAAGCCTCCAGAGAGCCAATGGCCTGCTGGGACGACTGCCCTCTGCCCTGACAGAAGGCAGCAAGACTGGATCCCAGGTATCCCAGTGGAGGCTGGCAGCCTTACCCTGCAGCCAGCATCTCCCACAGGAGGCTTCTTGCTGCTGCCAACTCAGAGAGAGGGGCTCTGCTGAGCACCTGCCCTCCGTGGGGCTGTTCTGTTCACATCAGCTTCTTTCCTATGGTTCTTTCCAGCTCCTTTCCCACATTTGCAATGTGTTATCTTGGGACACTCAATGCGTTAGTCCGTTTGTGTTGCTGGGAATACCTGAGTCTGGATATTCATAAAGAAAAGAGGTTTATTTGGCTGGTGGCACTGAAGGCTGTGTAAGAAGCACGGCGCCAGCATCTGCTTCTGGTAGGGACTCAGGAAGCTTTTAGTCATGGCCAAAGGTGAGCAGGCATGTCACATGTTAGAGAGGGAGCGGGAGAGAAAAGGATGGAGGTGCCAGATTAAATATCCAATTTTGCAGGAACAAGTTGACTATCAGTCCCCTGTGACCCAGACACCTCCCACCAGGGCCCGCTTCCAACATTGGGGTTCACATTTCAGTATGAGATTTGTAGGAGACAAAATCCAAACTGTATTATCCAGGCTAGTGTGTTTCTGTCTCCTCCAGTTTCACTTGCCATGAGCAGCTTTCCCATGAGCCAGCTGTCCTTTTGGTCTCCAGGGTCATTTTCTTCCTTCAGTGCCCAGATTTGGGACTTTAGGCTGAGTTTCAGGATTATGGTCACAGAACAAGCTCATAAGTGTGTAAGCAAAGGCAGCAAATGTTTTAAATAAAGAACAAGTTATTTAGATAGTGCGAGTCATTCTGTGCATCATCCTAGCTATAGCCCAGGGTGAATGAGGAGTGGAGGGTAGAGGAGTGCATCCCCTGCTCTATCTGTGCCTGTTCTTCCTACAGGCTGCTCAGCCCGGGATCACCTGGATTTGCCCCAGTGGGACTCACCTTTGAGGAGACACAGTTTTGGCCAAAAGAGCTCTTAAGTACAAGTTTTCAACTGGTGCCCATCCAAGGGGAAAGCAACCTTTTCCAACAGAGAAGAAATTGGTTGCGTCTGCTTTTCAACAGCAAGAGGGTGAGTCTCAAACATGATGCCTCCATTAAAGTGTTCAAGAATTTCAATTACATGAAAAATATGCCTTGGGAATTACTTCAGAACTTAATGCCCCAGAGAGAGATGCCTTTACTGTGTGGCTCCTGGCCTGGTCTCAGGCTGGATCATAAGCTCCCTCATTTTTGTATCCCCATGCCCCAAACTGTGCTTGGCACTTGAGGGCCCATAATACACATTTTTGGCTTTGTTGAAAAGTTTAACTCACTAGTAATCCAAAGTCCTAACTGCATACTTACAGATTATTTCTGTGTACACTATATTATGATGGTATGGGTGAGAAATAGGAATTCAAAAAGAAAAAAATCATTCTTTCTTTTCTCCAAATGCTTATAAAGCCACCAAGAAGACAAGACATGACACATATAAATCAAATACAAAAGGATGTATCCTGATGTGCCAAATATGTGTTCACAGAAGCAAAGTCCCTCTTACCAAATTCCTGTCTTCTTTTTTCTTTGAGACAGAGTCTGGCTCTCTCACCAGGCACCAGGCTGGAGTGCAGTGGCATGATCTCAGCTCACTGCAACCACCTCCTGGATTCAAGCAATTCTCCTGCCTCAGCCTCCTGAGTACCTGGGACTATAGGCACGTGCTACCACACCCAGCTAATTTTTGTATTTTTTTTAGTAGAGACAGGGTTTCACCATGTTGACCAGGATGGTCTCGATCTCTTGACCTCGTGATCCACCTGCCTCGGCCTCCCAAAGTGCTGGGATTACAGGCGTGAGCCACTGCGCCCGGCCTCCTGTTTTCTAAAACAGTTTTTCCTAAAACATATCTTGAGAATACCAGTTTCTCAGGGTGTCAATGTGAGGAAAAGTTTTGGTGGAAAGACGAGTTCAGGGCTGGGTTAGGTTGATTTCTTTACCAGGGGACTTCCTGAAGACTTTACAAGAATCTCTATTGAAATATAATTTATATGCCTTAAAGTTCACCCATTTTAACTAAACAACTCATTGGCTCTTAGTGTAGGGTTGTACAGCCATCACCACAATGTAACTGTAGAACATTTCCATCACCTCAAAAGGAAACCTCATGCTGTTTGCAGCCATTTCTCATCCCTTTTTTTCTAGTCCCTGACAACCAGTAATTTACCATTTGCCTCTATAGATTTGCCTATACTGGCCATTTCATACAAATGGAATCATTTACTGTGTGACCTTTTACGACCAGTTTCTTTCATGTAACTTAATGTTTTCAAGGTTCATCCACATTGTTGCATGTATCCACTGATGGACATTTAAGTTGTTTCCACTTTCTGGCTATCATAAATAATGTTGCTATAAACATTCATGAGCAAGTTTTATTTGACTGTATGTTTTCAGTTCTCTTGGGCCTATACAGAGGAGTGGAATTGCTGGGTCATATGGTAATTTTACCTTTAGCTTTTAGAGGAACCCCAGAATATTTTCCAAAGCATCTGCACTATTTTACATTTGCAACAGCAGTACACTAGAGTTCAAATTTCTCTACATTCTCTTGAAGCCTTATTATTGTCTGTCCTTTCTATTATAGCCATCCTACTGGGTATAAAATAGTACCTAATTGTGATTTTGATCTGTGTTTCCCTAATGACTAATTGTTTTGAGCATCCTTCCATCAGTTCAGGGCTTCAATATGTTGATTTTTTCACATATCTTCAAAAGGGGACACAGTGGTCAGCAGTTCCTAAATCCACTGGACCATGGAGCCAAACTAGCAAAAGCAGCTCCTGGAATGCAAGCCCATATCAGAAAGCTGGGAAACATTGGCCTGAAACCAGCCTGTGCCTGGAAACCTGAGTTTGGTGAATATCCTGAGGTCATTACTTCTGCAAGTTTTACTCAAAGGAAGGGAATCTGAACCCTCCACTGTTTTACATAATTTTACCCCAAGATATAGCACACTGGCATGATGACTATTTTGAATTAAAGGCCCTCAGAGACAAGCAGATGCTGGAAGAAGCTTTTTGTTTATCTGTATAGACTGGACCCACCAGGGATAGCAGTTACTTTCCATCTGTTCCCTAAAATCTCATACCTGGATGGACCTTTTCACAAGATAATGTCTGTCTCTCAGGCTCATTCAAATTCCAAAGAGAATCATTTACAGGTTAGTTTCTGTCCCCTGGGTTCATTCATTCTCCCTAATACTTATTCATGGCCTCTAAAAAGAATTACCTACATTCCCCGCTTCCTCTCTCTCCTATAAAGAAAGTTATACAAGTATCTGGACCCTACTGAGTTATAGAGTAATTCTTCTCCTGTAATTCCTCCATGCAATGCACTAAAATTTGTACGCCTTTTTCTTCATTTGTTTTTTTAACGAACCCTCAGAGGGTGTAGGAATATTCCCTTGACCCCTACAACATGAAACTTTTTTGAGGGCAATTGTGACTAAAACAAAAAGAGAAAATGAGACAAAAATCTGTCTCCTTGAAAAACTTTGAGAATTCTACTGTTTGACAGGGGAGAGTTGAGGAAGCTGGGCCCAGTGTACTCTTCCTTGTGGCAGACCATGGCCAAATGCTACAGGATTGTTCTGATGCCTTTTGCTCCTGAAATGGTTCAATCACAGCCTGAGACATGGAGCTAGTATCTTGGTCATGCTAAGTGGCCTCAGCTTGACTGGAGACTTCAGGTTTGGAGGTGGCTACCCTGGGGAGTAGGGCACTGGGGCACTCTACTCCAGCCCCAGCACTGTTCTGGCTCATGCAGTAATGAGGCCCTTGCTGACCTGGGCTTTATAAACCAAACAGGCTTCAGGCCAGAATCTCCCAGGTGTTAGCTAAACAGTGCCCATGTTTTAGTCCATTCACTGGCTTGTGGGGCAGGTAAGCAGTAAGGAAAGGAGGGGTGGTGAGTGTACAATGTGAGTGCACAATGGTGACCTTCAGCAAGGCCTCTGGAGAAGGCCAGGAGCCTCCAATAAGCCATGAGATCTGAGAATGGGGCACTGCCAGAGAGCCTGAATCAGGTTGTAGTTAGTTCAGAGAGGCCACTTCCAATCTCCTGCTGACAATGTCCACAGAGGGAGGAGGTTCATGCCAGCCAAGCCCTGAACACTGGGCTCATAGGTAACTTTTGTTTTCCTAACCTTAAGATCTGTCTTCGTTGGTAAAGGGGTGTCTATTTTGGTCTCTCAGATCACACTAGGAACCTCTCAAGTCCTGTATTCTTATTATAAAACTAATTATAAAGCTTTACAATTTACTTTTTAATTATAAAGCAACTGTAGTCAGTAGGATTGGTGTCAAGATAGGTACACAGATGTGTAGAAAAGAATTGAAAATCCAGAAATAGAGCCATGTTTACATGGTCAATTTATTTTTTGCAAAGGCACCAAAAAATTCAGTATAGAAAGTATCATCTTCAAATGGTGCTGGAGAAAACTGAGTGACTATATGCAAAAAAAAAAAAAAAAAAAAAGAAAGAAAGAAAAAATTACTTCATTCATATAAATTACTTTTATCATTACTTCATACCGTATAAAAAATCAACTCAAAATAGAACATAGACATAAATGTAAGAGTTGAGACTATAAAACTACTAAAAGAAAACATGAGAAAATAGAGAAAATCTTGATGATCTTGGTTTTGGCAGTGATTTGTTTAATTCAGTAGATAAAGCACAAATTAGAAATAATCTAATGACTGAACCTCATAAAAATGAAACATAAACTTTTGTTCTTCAAAAGACATTTAGGAAAATGAAAAGGAAAGCTCCAGACTGAGGGAAAATATTTGCAAAACATATGCATAATAAAGGTCTTAAATCCAGAATTTATAAAGACGTTATTTTAAGAAGACAAGCAACAATTTTTTAATTGGCAGAAGATATGAAAAAGACAACTCACCAAATAATATGTAGAACTGGCAAATAAGCACAAGAAGAGGCCCAACACCTCTAGTCATTAGAGAAATGAAAATTACAACCACAGTGAGATACTAAACACCCACTAGAATGGATGAAATTGAAAAGTCCAACCGTATCAAGTGTTTGCAAGGATGTGGAATGGAGAGGAACTCTCACTCACAGCTAGTGGGAATGGAAAATGGTGTGGCCATGCTAAAGAGCATTTTGTTTGCTTTTTACAAGTTAAAAATATATCTACCATATGATTCATTCATTCCACACTTGGTTATTTACACCCCACAAAAAAATAAAAGCATATATTCACACAAAGGCTTTTAAACAAGTGTTCATAATAGCGTTATTTGTAATTGTCAAAAGCTGAAAATTACCCAATTGTAACCCAGCAGGTGAATGGATTAACCAGTTGTGACATAGCCATATAATGGAATGCCAACCAATAATTAAAAGAAGAAAAATTGACATCCATAACAGCATGATTGAATCTCAATATAATGATGCTAAATAAAAGAAGACAGACAGAGTACATACTATATGATTTTAGTTACATAAAATTCTAGGAAATGTACTAATCCATAGTAACAGCAAGCAGATCAGTAGTTGCCAGGGAGGAGTTAGACAGCAGCAGGGGAAAGGTTAAAGTCACATTTTATTTTTGAAACATTCAGCATGCATTTTGGGCTATTAAATAGCACAAGGAAACTCTTGGGTGTATTTAATTGTTATGATAGTTTCAGAGAAATAAACATAACAAAACTTCTCAAATACACACTTCAATTATGTACAATTTATTATGGGGATTACACTTCAATAAAACTGTCAAGGAAAATGGACCCTTATTTTCTGGAGATACATGCTGAAAGTCTTACAAATAAAATTATCTAAGAACTGAAATTGGCTTCAAAGTAAAGCAGGAGTGAGGTGAAAATTGTGTGTGACATAGATGCAAAGGTAATATAGAAGATTGGCATCAAGTGACAGAAATAGATGGTAGGTTCATTTTTATATATGTTTGAAATACTACATTAAAAAATGCCAACATTTAACCCTAAGAATGTGGTACAGCTTACTGCCACATTTCTTTCTTTAGAACTGAGGAGAGGCCTGTTTACCTTGATCAGAAACCTCATTAGGTTTTCTTTAGTTCAGTAAAAATGTATGTAGGTGATATAGTCCATATGAATTCATTACAATTGATGTAAAACAAAATTAATTAATCATTAAGCCACACAAGTTTTTGGTAGCCTGCATTTTATTAAAGAAGGGACCCATGGCAAAGGTTGGGACAGGACCTTTTAATAGGGGTGCACGAGTTCCGTGGCAGAGTTGCCCTCAAGTAACACTTTGTAGATTGGTACAGCACACGTGCGTCAAAGTAGTGAAAAGATTGGTACAGAGCATGTGCGTCAGAGTAGTGAAGTGTGAATAAGGAGTTAGAAGGTGGACGACGTTGAAGCTCTCCTTGGTACCCATTTTCCCAAGAGTGAGGACCATTATCCTTCATTCTCATTCTCCTACAGGATCAATGTTGCAGCCACTGTAGGTGTGAAATTCCAACCCGGATAACAATTAGGAGTGTGTCCCTCTAATGAAAGGGCCTGTCTATGAAATTTTCTTGAATGTTTGGTGAACTTTCCCATATTATATCCTCAGAAGAGTTTACTTCCTGAGAGAGTTTGATGCTAACTGCTGAGTTAAAGCATCCTGCAGGCTTGGTGCCACTTGCTGAGCACCCAGAGGAAGGAGTGGGGATACAGGTCCACTACAGCCCAGACTTTAGAGTCTGCCAGAACAGCCAGAGAATGCTGGTCAGAAAAGGTGTATGGGTCACTTGACTGACTACTTAAATCCAAAAGTATTTGTTTATATGGACAAATCATTTTAGTAAGATGGTTTGTTATGTGCCTTTATAATTTAACATTTTAATTTTTTTAGACAATATTGGAAAAGATAATGCAATCTGATGATGTCAGCAGAAAAGATAACACAACCTCATGATGTCAGGTTTTATAGATTCTTTCCTCCATAAAAGTAATGAGAAAAGTGACAAAAATAATCAAAATCAACTTTTTAGAACTCTGGATATTTACCAAAGTGTTGCAGCCATTCAAGAATTGTTTAAATAAGCAAAACAACTTAATTTCACTAAGAATAGGGAGGTTTGTAACATCTTAACTTGCCCCGTTCCCATCACCCTCTCTCCAGCTCCAAAGTAGCCTTCAAAACCAGCAGCCCCCAATCATAGAGAAAACCTGTCTAGTGGTTCTCTGAAAGATCCCACTTACAAGGCTATCTTTATTTAATCTGGCTTGGAGTTTCCCCAGTGTGAAAAGCCATTTCTTCAGGGGCATTTGTTAAAAACATTTAGAGGCAATTGTTTAACTTCACAGATGCTTGAGATAGTGGATAATAGTTGCAGCAAACAATGGGCTAATTAAAAAGCTTAAAGTAAAAACTGGAGAATGGCTCTTCATAGGGGCGTTGAAAAGCTCTGACATATTCTAGGAAATCTGGAAGGCCATGAGCAGGAGTAAGAAAGGCTTTGCACATGCACAGAGCTGTGTGCAGACTCAAAAAATCTTAGAAGGTCCTAAGCCCTCATCTGTTGCTCCCTTAAAGTTCTGGATAGGCAGATATAGTCAAAATCTTAAGTTTAAGGTGGAATTGTCAACTTGGATGAGTGTGGAAGACATACCCCAACATGCACGTAGAGCACCTCAGCAAAGATTCGGAGATGTGAACCAAAAATAAAAATCTAAGGACCCCCGCAGTCATCTGAATGGACCCGTCCTCTCTGTCGAGGACATTCCAAAGTTAAACTGAAAAAGAAGTTCAAGCCATGATGGGAAGGCAGAGCTGAACATACCTGGTAATACCCTCCTCCCTTTTGAAGTTGCTAATAGAACAGACTCTAAATATGATAAGAAACATTTGCAGTCTATTCTGTCTGAAGCCTGCTACTTGGAGGCTTCATCTGCATGATAAAATCTTGGTCTCCACAACCCTTTGTCATAACCTAGACATTCCTTTCTATTGACAGTTAACTCTTTTAACCAATTACCGATCAGAAAAATCTTTGAATCTGCCTATGATATGGAAACCCCCACTTCCAGCTGTCCCACTTCCTGGACTGAACCAATATACATCTTCCATGTATTGACTGATACCTTATGTCTCCCTAAAATGTGTAATACAAGTTGTTGCCCAACCACTTTGGGCACATGTTCTCAGGATCTCCTAAGTGCTGTGGCATGGGCCATTGGTCACTCATATTTGGCTTAGAATAACTATCTTCAAATATTTTACAGACTATGACTCTTTTTCATTGACAGAGACTTACTGGTTCCTGATCCTTAAAGAAATTTCTATGCAAACATTAGATGCCTATGAAGCTAACAAAGCAGAGATATTAGTGGCTACATAGGACAAAGAATACAGACTTAGAATTATATCAGAAAAGTTACTAAAAAACAAAAACATCAACAAACTGTAAAAACAACATAACCTGAGGAGTGGAGAAAGAATCTGATTTTTTAAAGTTGCCGCATTACATGATTTTTTAATGTCCAGTCTTAACAGAAAATTACAAGACATGTAAAAAAACAAGAAAATATGGTTCATACACAGGACAAAGACCAATTAATAGAAACTGTCCCATAAGAGCCCAGACATAAAACTTATTAGAAAAATTCTCTAGGGTCCGGGCATGTTGGCTCACATCTATAATCCCAGCACTTTGGGAGGCTGAGGTGGGCGGATCACAAAGTCAGGAGTTAGAGACCAGCCTGGCCAGCATGGTGAAACCCTGTCTCTACTAAAAATTAGCTGGGCATGGTGGCATGCGCCTGAAGTTTCAGCCACTTGGGAGACTGAGGCAGGAGAATTGCTTGAATCTGGCAAATGGAGGTTGCAGTGAGCCAAGATTGTGCCAGTATACTCCAGCATGGGCAACAGAGTGAGAATCCATCTTAAAAAAAAGTCTTTAAACTTAGTTCAAAGGGTTAAAGAAAATCAAGTCTAAATAACTAAAGTATGAGAATGGTGTTTCATATGATACAGAATATCAGTAAAGAGATAGGAATGATGAAAAAAACCAAATAGGAACACTAGAATTAAAAAGCTAAATAACTAAAATAAACATTAAGAGGGGCTCCGCAGCAAACATGATCAGGTGGAAGATATAATCAGAAATCTTGAACATAGTTCATTTGAGATTATCCAGACTAAGAAACAGAAATAAAAAATACAATGAAGAAAAATGAACAGAACCTCAGAAACCTATAGATCTCTATGAAACATACCAACATATGCATAATGGGGAGTCTCAGAAGGAGCAGAAAAATAGAAAGGTATATAAAAATATGTGAAGAATTAATGTGTGTAAATTTACCAAATTATATGTAAAACATTAAATAAACTACACATCAAAAAAAAAAAACAACACCCCAAGGGACTCCAAGATACATTCAAAAATATCCACACCTAGACATATCATTATTAAAATATCAAAAGTTAACAATAAAGAGAATCTTGAAAGCAGCAGAAGAGAAGTGACTCATTCCACAGAAGCAATCCTCAATAAGAACAACAGCTGACTTCTCACCAGGAACCTTGGAAACTAAGTTAGCAGGATGACATACTGGTGTTGGTTACAATGTGGCATTTGCTAACTGTGCTTGTCTCCTGAAACTCTTAGAGAATTGAGGTCTTCAGCTTGTTTTGTTTGTTTGTGTGCTCATTTGTTTGTTTGTATGGTAGAGATTTTCATATAAAATCCACTGATAAGGAGCTTCCTTAGGTCCATCTCTCTTCTCTGCAGCCTGGCTACTGTTGTTCCTGTTGGTGCTTCTACATGAAAGGTCCTCAACTGTCTCTCATTCTTTGGTTGTGAAGTTAGTAGGATATGCATCTTGAGCAATTTTCTCAGTGGGCTTTCTAGGCATTTCACAGTGATGGTCATTCCAAGCCCTGACACAATTGGTGCCAGTAGCATGCAGGTATGACAGGTCCCTCTTTCCAGTAGAACAGACCAGGCTCCACAGGACAGGAATCTAGGAGCTCCTCACTTGGATGGGGTCGTGGAAGGTGACATTCAAAGATGCTGTGCGGTTTTAAATCTGGAGAAGCAGAATCAAGTGGGGAGGTTCTGGATGTTATCTGAACCAACTTCACAGCTTTCAGGGCTTTGTGGAGAGGATTAAATGAAATAATACAGTCATGCACCAAACATGCTTAGAACAGGTGCTGTTCAAGAAGTGTTGGTGTTAGCAATGAGAGGGTGGAGCAGAACAGCTGTTTATAAAGGAGAAGGCCCATTGAGGAAACTATTTTACAGAAACCACAGAGGTCATCTGGACTGGGATTAAGGGCCTGATGATTGTCTAGGGCAACCATTGAAAATGCAACAAGGAGTCTCCTGGGAAGAAACCAACAGTGTGGCAGCTGCAACAAGAGCCCAGAGAATCCCAGTGAACTTTGCCTATTGACAAATGATTCTCTGAACTCTGGTGTTTTCACCCTTTAAATGGAAATAGTTATACTACCTATCTCATAAGATTATTGCAATCATTTGTAAATGCTGAATGCTTTGCCTGGCACAAGATAACTCAATAAATGATGGTTGTGGTGGTAATGGTGATGGTGATGGTGGTGAGGGTGCTGGTGGTGGTGCTGATGGTGGTCGTGATGGTGGTGGTGCTGATGGTGGTGGTGGTGGTGGTGGTGGAGGCAGTGGTGGTGGTGATGGTGGTAGTGGTGATTGATGGCAGTGGCAGTGGTGGTGGTGACAGTGGTGTTGGTGATGATGGTGGTGGTGGTAGCAGCAATGATGGTAGTGATGGTGATGGTGCTTCTGGTGGTGCTGGTGGTGGTGTTGGTAGGGCTGGTGGTGGTGTTGGTAGGGCTGGTGGTGGTGATGGTAGTGTTGGTGGTGACGGTGGTGGTGGTGGCAGTGATAGTAGTGATGGTGGTGGTATGATGGTGGTGGCAGTGATGATAATGGTGGTGATGGTGATGGTGGTAATGGTGATGGTGGTGGTTGTGGTGGTGATGGTGGTAGTGGTTATGGTGTGATAGTGCTGGTGGTGGTGCCGGTGGTGATGGTCATGGTGGTGGTGGTTATGGTGCTGGTGGTGTTGGTGTTGGTGGTGATGGCAGTGATGGTGGTGCTGGTGGTGGTGATGATGGTGGTGGTGGTGATGGTGGTGGTGGTGGTGGTGGTGCTGGCAGTGGTGGTGATGGTGCTGGTGGTGGTTATGGTGGTGGTGGTGGTGATGGTGGTGGCGGTGATGGTGTGATAGTGCTGGTGGTGGTGTCATTGGTGGTGCTGGTGGTGATGGTCATGGTGGTGGTGGTGATGGTGCTGGTGGTGGTGATGGTGCTGGCAGTGGTGATGGTGGTGGTGGTGATGATGGTGGCGGTGATGGTGGTGGCGGTGTTGATGGTGGTAGCAGTAGTGGTGGTGATGGCAGTGATGGTGGTGCTTGTGGTGCTGGTGGTGGTGTGGTGTGGTGGTGGTGGCAGTGATGGTGGTGGTGGTGGTGATGGTGCTGGTGGTGCTGATGGTGGTAGTGATAGTGGTGGTAGTGGTGATAGTGGGGGTGGTGATGGCAGTGATGGTGGTGGTGGTGATGGGGGTGGTAGTGATAGTGATAGTGGTGATGGTGGTGGTGATGATGGAGATGATGGCAGAGATGATGATGATGGTGGTAGTAGTAATGATGGTGATGATGATGGCAGTGTTGGTGGTGATAATAGTGTTGGTGGTGATAATAGTGGTGGTGTTGTCTCAAGGAAGATTTTAAGAGACTCAGCTAGGGCAAACCCCACTCTGAAAGAACTAACTTCAATTAAGCTTGATTTGAGTAAAAGCCAAGGCTAGACACCTAAGCTTCAGAGGGAGAGAGAAGCTACTCTGAGTAAGAGTGGATAGGGAGTTGATTTTCGTGGGTGAGGATGGAGATTCTAACAGGAAGAGGGTCAGAAATGAGACCTCAAAAGACAAAGAACTTTTGGAAAGAAGAAAAATTATTCAGTGCGGAATTAACTTTTTGTCTTTGAATGTGCATTGTTAGCCCTTTTTGTGGTCTCTTTACATCATCTTCTGTAAAATCTGTGCTTCTCGCTAATAGTTTTGGAAAAGTGAACCTTTTTGTTTATCTTCAAGATGGCTTGAGTTCTGTCTTGAGTCCAGCATGTTATTAAAAACAGACTGACCCCATGCATGCAGGATACAGAAGAAAAGGTGCAGCTGACACCCAGGATGTATTATTACTGTGACCACAGTGAATCTAAAAGACTGTTCAGTGGATGAGGGACAGGAGATGCAGCTAAGGGCTAAGAGTGTGGTCAGTGAGACAGTGAAAGAGCTGAGTGACTCGACAACCCTAAGGGATTTGTATCAGGGAGAAGAAAGATGGTTTAAACTTCCAAGGAAGCCAGAGGATTACAGAGAAGTTAAGCCTGTGTTGAGAGTCTTCAGCAGAACAGCAGCAGACAGTGCACTCCACCCTGATGGTGGAGGTTGGTGTTTGTGCCTGAGAACCTTACTCTTGAGCCAGGAGTGTATGACCTTGGACTTGGGTTGGTGTGCAGTTTGCACTTCTTTTGTGTGTGTGAGTGATGATCTGGGAGATAGACCAAATTTCTAAGGCTCTAGAATATTCTTTGTGTGCTAATGACATAAGGTAACTTGATGCTCGTGTCTAAAGTATCACTTAGACAAAAATAGATTAGGCAAGAGAGTTCAGAGGTAGCAAAAGCTGGCAAGACTTGCTCAATCAAGCTTGCAGTTCAGTACAAAAAGGACTTATTTGAATGCCTACTGTATGCTTAGCACTATACCTTTGTCTCCAAATTAGAAACACAAGACTGCCTTCATCTAATCAGCAAATATGTTCTAAGTGCCTACTCCATGTTAGGTTCCATGCACTGAAAATTGTCCCACATGCCTTGGATGTGACTTTTCTTCTTCCCTTTACCTCCTTGCAACTGTCCTCAATATTAAATCCTGTTTATAATTCATTCAACATTAATTTTACTGAAAAAGCATTTGGTTTAGCCAAAAAAAACATCAAACTCCATATACTTTTGTCAGTCTGAAAGTGGAAAATCAAACTGACCTTGTGTTATGATTTACTGTCTCTCCTCATCCCGGCCCCACAGGCCCATAAAGAAGAGAATCTGGTGGCTGTTTTTTCTCAATAGTACCATGACTTCATAATCTGAATTATATCCAATAATACTGATAGGATGGTTTTAAATTATATTGTCTTCAGTTTCATTTTATCAAGGAGGCTATCCCTGTTAGTGTTGTCTTGCACTTTGGGAAGTGAAGCCTATGTTGTTTCTATTAGGCTTTCAATTGTTGTTAGTGCCATGGATGCAATTTTCACCTTTTAAGTTCATCTAAATGTCAACACTTCTCTACCTGCCTCTTCCTGAACAGAGTATCTTTGCACTTTTCAAGAGTTAAATTGAGGGGTACAGTGGCTCACGCCTGTAATCCCAGCACTTTGGGAGGCTGAGGTGGGCAGATCACTTGAGCCCAGGAGTTCAAGATAAGCCTGGCCAACACGGCGAAACCAGTCTCTACCAAAATATATATGTATACAAAAATTAACCAAGTGTGGTGGTGCACACCTGTGGTCCCGCCTGCTTGGGAGGCTGAGGCTGGAGAGTCAGTTGACCCCAGAAGGCAGAGGTTGCAGTGAGCTGGGATCACATCACTGCACTCCCACCTAGGTAACAGAGCTAGAACCTGTCTCAGAACAAAACAAAACAACAACAACAACAACAACAACTTAAAAAAATAGCTAAATTGAGGACTAAAATCTTAGATTCTTTTAGCGCTGCATAGACACTCTATGAACAGGGCCTCTTTTAGATTAACATTATATCCATATGTATTAATGTGCTGTGTTTAGGCAGGCCCACTTAAATCTCTTTTATCCCCCAGTTGGTGTTTTCTGCTTCCACTGATGCAAAATGGCTCTCCCAGGAAAGGGACATTCTCAAAGCTCAGCTTCTAACAGGGGCCTTTGCCTCTCTCAGGGGAGCTTAGAGAATGGGGGAATTGGCCCTTATGGGACAGAGTGGAAAAAGGGTGCTGAAAATAGACTCTTATATGACTGTATGTGGAATAGTGCTATACAATATGCCTAGCTCTTGGATTCATTTTTCTAGAACCAAGGAGTAGAGGTGGGGCACCCAAAACCCTATTCCAGCTGGGGCTCCAAATTCCTGTCTGTAGGATGGCCTCTGCCCGAGGTCACAAATGAGGAACACCATGAGGTTCAGGACTGTCTTCGGCACACTGGCTACGGGGACCAGGAGGCTACTCTGTGCTCTGTCCATCTTCATTGTTTAACCAGAAAGGATGTGCCCAAGCCTACAGGAGGGGCTGACAGCTCCTACAGGTTAGAAAGAGATGGGGTCCATAAGGGTCCCAAGTCCAGTGACTGAAACAACCCCATGGCCCCAGAGACAAAATTACAGTTCAAGTCACCATGTTCACAACTCTAACTTCAACACAAGACTCCCTCAATTGCCTCACTGTAAAACAGGTAAATAGGTGTAGTTGGAGATTCAGTGGCCAAGCCTGGGTCCCAGGTAAGGTGACTAACCATCCCAGTTTGCCTGACCAGAGAAGTTTCCCAGATACAGGACTTTGGGTTTTAAAGCCAGGAAAGTCCCAGGTAAGCAAGGCTGAGTTGATCCCCCTGGGAGGGAACTGATTTATTCAATTCTGGATAATTGAATAAACTCCACATCCTCACCAGGAATATTCTACTAAGTGATAATTAGTTAGTCCTAAATTTGCCCGTTTCTCTTCCAAGACCTGGGTCCATTGGATGACGACCTTATCAACCCTCCTCACGCCCAGGCCCTGGCTCTCAGCCCTGCATTGACCTGTACCCCTTCTTCCTCAGGCAAGTCAGAAAGGAGACCCAGGAATGACAACCCATGTCTTTGGCTACACTGGTGAGGGCATTGGCCTGCTCCCTATCACATTTTTATTCAAGGTATTGTATTTGCAGACAAATATGAAGTCCCACAAATGTGGGACTCCACCTGATTCTCAAAAAGAGAATAAATCACAAGTACATTTTAAAAGTTACATTTAAGATTAGCAAACTGGAATCAAATGATTGATACTTTATCCAGAAAGCAACACACATTCTTTTTTCATTTGTGCTTCTTTGTTAAAGCATCTTGCCTCCCAGAGTTATAACTCGTTCATCAGGAGCAAACACTGAAGCGCACTAGATAATACCTTTCAAGTGCGGTGGGTATGGTTCAGCAGGAATCTAATTATGGCAGAAAAACAGCAGCTATGACCACCAAACCGACAGAAATTGTGTGAAAGGCAATTTCTTAATTTCAGTCTTAAACTGTGCCTGGGACAATGTATGTGAAAGTCTGATGTCCGTGTGGATTCAAATCCTGATTCACTCAGGCATGGTACTTAACCTTCTAAGTCTCAGTTTTCTCATCTGTAAAATGGCATTCTTATCTCACACAGGCAGTTAGCCAAGGCCTGGTTTGCAGAAAGTGCTCAGCTGCTGTGACTCTTCAACCTTCCTGTGAGATGCCTTCTTTAACCCCACAGATGTGTCCCACATGATGGCCAAGGCAGGTTCATCAATCATGGCTTCTCAAGGGAGCTGGAACAGAAGAGGAGGAGATGGGGGGTCCCAGGAAGGGCTGTGATCTGCCTGGGGTCCCACAATGAGAAACTGGAATGAGCTCTCCAGCTTCTTTCCACAACAACTGGCTGGCAGTCTCCCATAAGACAAGAAAATACAGTCAAAAAGGAAATTAGAGGGATTTTTGTTTTCATCCCTGTTCTTTTATTGATTTCATCTGTTCTTGGGTATTTTATTTGTTTGCTTGTTTGTTTTGATTTGGGTACTTTTTTTTAAATGAAGCTTCCATCAGGTAGGAGTAGGATGTAGAAATCTGAGTTGATGGCTCCATGGTATAAGATCATATCCTTCATTTGGTGAGTAACAACATAATTTCTGCTTTGAGTCCCATTTTCTTGCAATGGAAGATTAATCTCAGGGTATCAAAATCATTGCATCTGAGCTTGGGCCTGCCCACATCACGGGAAGAGGAGAAGGATAGACAGATGATATCTCATGGAGGGTACCTGCGAGGATCCCTCATCCCTGGCCTTCAGTTTCCTCATCTGCCCTTGACCACAGGAGCCCTGGGAGGAAGCTCCCTCAGTGGCTCCTGTGCTGTTGCAGGCCCTCTACACATATCTGCTTCCTCATGGGAAGAGCAAGGCAGCCTCTGGTGAAAAGCAGCCCAAGGGTCTAAGAACCACACTGCCCTGCATTAGGGCCCCCAGAGGGAGAAAACAAAGGTCATGCTTTTGAACCTGGATGCCAGAAGAGAACAGCTGTGGGGAAAAGCACGTCTGGAACCAAGAAAAACATGTTTACCAGGGGCCATTCCTCATACCAGCTGCAGACAGGCTCAGGAAAGCCACAGGCTGCACTGTAGTTGTGACCTTGCATGTGGATGTAAGGCTCAGAAGGCTCCTCAAAGAACCTAACATGTTCCCAGAGACAGGCTGAGTCCATTCTAACGTCCACCCACTCTGGCCACATCACTGCACCTGACTTCCCTGTATCATAAGTTAGAGAAATAGTATAGAGTCTGGGTGATGCTGGATAGATGGGAGGGAATGGGATAGGAAGGGGAGAGACAGAGAGCAAGAGAGAAGGCTGTTTGGGATTTTGTCCATAACATATGCATATATATTTGTAAAGTCCATTATTTAAAATCCCTTTCATGGTTTCAGTTTCCTGTGGACCACTTTTCATGCCAATTTAAGTTCCTTGAAGGTAAGGAGATATGTGTGTATCTGCCAGCTTCACTGTGCCTTAACTCTTAGGCAATCAATAAATATTAGTAAATAAATCAAAGGATACCTGATATTCTAATAATGTCTTACTATTTTTAGGTGATTTGGACAAAGCACATGCACTGTATATGCATCTGAGAACCACATTTCTAGTTTAAAAAAATTATTTGTACGCCAGACACAGTGGCTTATGCCTGTAATTCCAGCACTTTGGGAAGCCAAGGCAAGCGGATCACTTGAGGCCAGGAATTTGAGACCAGCCTGACCAACATAGCAAAACCCCGTCTCTACTAAAAATACAAAAAGTAGCTAGTCATGGTGGTGCATGCCTGTAATCCCAGCTACTCAAGAGGCTGAGGCATGAGAATCACTTGAACTATATATTTTTTTAATTGCTGAGTGATATTCCATTTTATGAAGCTCGGTTTGCTTATACATTCTCCTGTTGATGAACATCTGGTATTTCCCATTTTCCTCTCCAAGGATTAGACATTCCTCCATAGTCTTCTTGTAAACATGTTTTCATTTCTCTTGGGAAAATGCCTAGGAGTGGAACTGCTGCGTCAAGGGGATAGGTGTTTGTATAGTTTTATAAGAAGTTGCCACATCCTTACTAATATTTGGTGATAGTTATTCTTTAATTTTAAGTTAAATGTGTAGTGGTGTCTTATTGTGGTTTTAATTTTTATCTCCCTCATGAGTAATGATAAGTGTCTCTTTATATCCCTAATGGCTACTTATGTATCTTTCTGTGAATTGTCTATTCAAAGTGTTTCATTCATTTCTGATTGATTGTTTATCTTTTTATTATTGAGTTAAAAGAGATCTTTATAAACCCGGGATTTTAATCCTTTTTCAGATGTTTTACAAATATTTTCTCCTAACTTATGGCTTGCCTATTTATTTTCTTAATGGTTATCACTTATCAGCAGAAGCATTTCATTTTGGCAGAGACAAATTTGTTCATTTTCCTTTACGTTTATTATTTTCTGTGGCCTGCTTGTCTATCAAACATTTGCCTATCTCCAGGTTATGAATATATTCTCCTGTATTTCCTCTAAAAGTTCTATGGTTTTATATTTAGCTCTGCAATAATGTCAAATTAATTTCTGTATATGATGTGAGACATAAGTTAAGGTTTTGTTTGTTTGTGTGTTTCCATCTGAACATTCAGTTAATACAGCATCATTTTTTGAAAAGACTTTTCTTCCCCCATGGATTGCTTTGGCACCTTTGCCAAACAAATGGCCACGTAAGCATGGGCCTGTTTCCAGCACTCTTCTCAGATCCATTGATCTATTTGTCAATGCCTATGCTAGTATCAGACTGTCTTGATTATCAAATCAACAATGTTGGTATTATAATGTTTTAAAAGTCACATAGTTTGAAAACTCCACATTTATTTTCCTTTTCCAGGATTGTTACAGATACACTAGATTCTCTGTATGTCTATATAAATTTTAGAATCAGTCTGTAAATTTTGACAACAGATTCCTGCTAGCATTATTGCTGGAATTGCAATAACTCTACAGATCAATTTGCAGAGAACTGACGTCTCAACAGCATTTAGTCTTCCAATCTGCAAAAATGATACTCTGTGTGTGTTTTCTTTAATTTTTAAAAATTATTATACTTTAAGTTCTGAGATACATGTGCAGAGCATGCAGGTTTGTTCCAAAGGAATACATGTGCCATGGTATTTTGCTTCACCCATCAACCTATCATCTATATTAGGTATTTCTCCTAATGCTATCCCTCCTCTAGCCTCCCACCCCCTAAAAGGCCCCAGTGTTTGATGTTTCCCTCCCTGTATCCATGTGTTCTCATTGTTCAACTCCCACTATGATTAAGGACATGTAGTGTTTGGTTGTCTGTTCCTGTGTTAGTTTAGTAAGAATGATGGTTTCCAGCTTCATGCATGTCCCTGCAGGACATGAACTTATCCTTTTTTATGGCTGCATATTATTCCATGATGTATATGTGCCACATTTTTTTAAATCCAGTCTATCATTGTTGGGTATTTGAGTTGGCCCCAAGTCTTTGCTATTGTGAACAGTGCTTCAATAAACATATGTGTGCATGTGTCTTTAGAATGATTTATAATCCTTTGAGTATATACTCAGTAATGGGATTGCCGGGTCAAATGGTATTTCTGGTTCTAGATCCTTGAGGATGTCACACTGTCTTCCACAATGGTTGAACTAATTTCCACTCCTACCAAGAGTGTAGAAGCATTCCTATTTCTCCACATCCTCTTCAGCATCTGTTGTTTCTTGACTTTTTTTTTTTTTGAGATGGAGTCTCACTCTGTCACTCAGGCTGGAGTGCTGTGGCACAGTCTTGACTCACTCTGCCTCCGGGGCTCAAACAATTCTCCTGCCTCAGCCTCCCGAGTAGCTGGGATTACAGGTGTGCACCATCATACCAGGCTAATTTTTGTATCTTTAGTATAGACAGGGTTTCACCATGTTGGTCAGGCTGGTATAGAACTCCTGACTTCATGATCCACCCGCCTCAACCTCCCAAAGTGCTGGGATTACAAGCATGTGCCACTGCGCCAGCCATTTTCTGACTTTTTAATGATAGCCATTCTAACTGGCGTGAGATGGTATCTCATTGTAGTTTTGATTTGCATTTCTCTAATGACCAGCAATGATGAACTTTTTTTCATATGTTTGTTGCCACATAAATGTCTGCTATTGAGAAGTGTCTTCATATCCTTTGCCCACTTTTTGATGGTTTTTGTTTGTTTTTTTCTTATAAATTTGTTTAGTTTCTCTCTAGAGTCTAGATATTAGTCCTTTGTCAGATGGACAGATTGCAAAAATTTTCTCCCATTCTGTAGGTTGCCTGTTCACTTCGATGATAGTTTATTTTGCTGTGCAGAAGCTCCAAATAGATTCCATTTGTCAATTCTGGCTTTTGTTGCCATTCCGTTTGATATTTTAGTCATGAAGTCTTTGCTCATGTGTATGTCCTGAATGGTAAGACATAAATTTTTCTTTAAACAATCACATATATTTTAAATAAATTAAGAGAAAAGGTACCAGTGTTTTACATTTATCTAGAAATTCACTATTTCCTATAATATCATTTCCCTTCAGGAAATACTAAAGGAATTCCTTTAGTATTTCTTACCGTAAAGGTCTCCTGGTGATAAACTCTCTTAGCCTTCGGAAATGTCTTTATTTTGCCTTCATTCTTGAGGGATAATTTTGCTATATAGAGAATTCTGGATTGACTTTTTTTTTGGCATATTAAAGATGTCGTTTCACTATCTTTTGGCCTCCATTGTTTATCAGAAATCAGCAAATATTGCTCCTTTGTTTCACGTGATGTGCCATTCTTATTTAGCTAATTTCGATTTTCCCCTTATTTATTAATTCATCAGTATAACTATGATGTCCCTAGGTATTATTCTGCTTGGCGTACGATGAGCTTCCTGAATCAAAAGTTTTATACTTTTCACATATTTGGGAATTTATTTCTGCTCCATTTACTCTCTTCCCTCCTAGAAGTGAGAGTACTAATTACTAGAGTAACTAGAACTCCAATTACTCCTACATTAGATATTTTGATACTTTTGAACCAGTCCTTGAGACTGTTCAATTTTTTTCTGTGCCATTTTTTTCTCTCTTTTCTTTAGATTGGATCGTTTTCATTTGATCCCTTTTCAAATTCATGGACTTTTCCCTATGTTGTCGCTATTCTGCTAGAGGATCAATTTTTATTTCAAGATTTTACTCTTTAGTCTAGAATATTTATTTGGTTCCTTTTTATTTTTTCTTTTTGAGATGGAGTCTTGCTGTGTCACCAAGCTGGGGTGCAGTGGCATGATCTTGGTTCACTGCAATCTCCGCCTCCCAGGTTCAAGCAATTCTCCTGCCTCAGCCTCTTGAGTAGCTGGGACTACCATTGAATTTGGTTGCTTTTTAGTTTGTATTTTCCTGATGAAATTTTACAACTTTTTATTCATTAGGAGCATCTTTTCCTTTACATGACTGAGCATGGATAAAATTCTTCCCTAATTCCAACATCTGGGTCATTTGCTATTCTCCTTTTGTAAGTGTTGACTCTCCTCCAGAATCTGCCTCTTTATTTGCCTCCAAGTATTTGTCCTATGTGCAAGTGTGTGTGGGTGTGTGGGTTTTCAAACTCTTAAATGTCTCAGCAAAGGGTGGCTTATCTGATGGTGAGATCCTGAAAAAGAGAGAATAAACATTTTCATCCTGCTGTTTTTAACCCATGAAAGTGCAGGAAGAGGTTGACTGCATTCTCTATAGTAGGTCAAGCTGGCTCTGTGGCACAATAGATAGTGCATTGTCTACAGGAGGCCTTGTGTACATACATGTGCACTCACATATGGGACGGAGCCTACAATCTTTGCTGACAACAGCATGCAGTGTGCAAATCTCTGTAGCTCAGACCCAGAACCTGAAAAATTTAGACCTAACATTACTTTGGCCCAGTAAGAATGTTAGCTGGAAATTAGTTTATAGGCCAGGAGCTATTTTTTAAAGATCTGTAGGCTTGCTAGCCATGACAATGGTGATAATAATGATGATGACAATGACATCATCATCACCAATAGCTGCTCCCATCAATTGATCTCATAACATGTGATCATATGTTATCTCTGTCCTCACAACAATCCATTTCACAGTTGATGAAACAGACTCAGTGAGCACATGACCACTTCTCACAACTAATGGAGCCAGGATTCTGTCCTTATGGCCCAAGCGATATTTTTTTTTTTCCCCCACTGTACCACAACACTCACCAGGACTGGGGTGCCACCTATTACCTCATTGATAGTGGAAGCGTTGTCCTCAAATGGGCCTGGGGATATGTACATACATACTTATGTTTACAGGGGAGAGGGCAACTTGTTCCACCTTCCTCCACCCTAACTTCAGATCTCAGCTGTGGAGTGGAAACTCCATACTCATGCCATAGCTATAGCATTGGAGGGAAAGGGGAGAAAATAACTAAAGAGTAAGGAATTGGGTGAAGCTTTGAGGTTTGGATGTGACAGGTGGTTTGCACATAGTTGGAATGCAGTAACATTGGCTCACAAGGTTTGTCAGAAACCCTGATTATTTTGGAAGTTTCCAAAGTTTGGTCCCCTCCAGATATGATGAAAACAGGAAATTCAGTAAACATGGCCACTGAAAGCCTAGCTCGTTTCTTGGAAAAAAAGTTTCTGGAGAGTTCTCAGAGCACATAAATAGCAGGGCTGTAAAGACAAAGGTAACCGTTCAAGGAATGGAGAAGTTCTCAAAAATTACAGCCAGGCCAGAGCTGTGGTTCAGAAAGGGGGTTTTATGTTGTTTCTGTTGTTTCAGTTTTGGCCTCAGAAAGGATGTGCAGCCCTGCTGTAAACAGCCTCTCAGCACTTGGCAGGGATGTGCCCACAAGGCTGGTGTAGATATCCAGGGCCCAGCTTAGACAGGAAGGCCCAGGGACCCACAGGGAGCCCTGGTTTGAGAGAGAAGTTTTTCTTTTCAGAAGAGAGCACCTGGGAGATATTTCCAGAGAGCTCGTTGTGACCTGTCATTAGCTCTTCCCCCATGTTTTCTGCAGCTGGAGTTACCATGCACCTTTGGTGGACCAGGAACCCAAGATTTGAGGTGGACATTAATCCCAGCTGGACACTCTCAATGCTGAGGATGTAGACAGACAAACCAATGCGGGGAGCCCTAGTACTACCAGGAGCCATTGGTGGAGAAATCTTCAGATCCTGCCAGGCCCATAGCTGTTGCCTTTGTGGGCTCCTGGGTTCTGCACATCAGTGGTGCACCCTAGGATACCCTCACTGCATTGCACACTCCCGGCCATGCTCCATGGGCAGCCATTATTTCCAGTAACTGCCAATGGGAGCCAGTCTCCAAAGAGTAAGGAATCAGAGGTGTTACTTGGAGTGTGTTAAACTAGGACTTTGCTGATCCCACAGGCTCCTTTCCAGATGAGCTGACCCTAATCTCTGGGAAGCTGGATCTGTAGGAAAAATGGGATGGGATTTGAGGTGACCCTTCCTGCCCTTCTTGAGCAGCTTGTGAACCAGAAGACGTGCCTGGAGGGAAAGCCTCATTTGGGGAAGTGCAGTACATGAAGTTTTTTATTTTGAAAATGGAGAACAATCCTCCTCACAGTTCTGTCTCCCCTTCCCCTTTTCCAACTACAATACCAGCTCCTCTGCACATCAGTCAGTCACATTTCAGGGAAAACTGGCTGATAATGAAGAAATCAATAGAGAGGAAGCCTTGTCCTTTCAGCTGTGGGCCTCTAACTGCAGAGCCAGAAGATACCCCAGCGTGGGGACTGGGCCTTCCTTGCCCACTGAATGCTTTCTATACATGAAGACTTGGAGCTCTTTACAGATGACAGTAGCCAGTGAGGAAGGTAAAAGAAGAGGAAAGACCCAAATATGGGTTTGCCACTCTTTGTTGCCAACACCGTGGGGACAGTCACTCTGCTTTCCTTTGACCACCTTCAACCTCACACACCCACACCCACACTCTGATCTCACAGAGCCTGGGTGCCCACCTGCCAGCCCTCCTTGAAACCAGATGGCCATGAACTTGTCACCAAGTCATCTGAAGATCTTCCATTGCAACGTGTCTGGCATCTGCCACAGAGACCAAGGGACACGATTGAATAACCACTCCAGTGCAATTGATGAAGGGGTGGGTCTGCACTGAAGTTAGATGCACCAGGGCCTGGGCCAAGGGTGGGCTGGGTCCACCTTATGTGTGATGCTCTTCTTCAGAGTAGCAGCTGATTCAGGGGGATTCCAGAGAACTTCACAACCTCGGTCTAGTTAGATATCTTGGACATTTTCTATTTCTAGATTAGAAAATATAGCATATGCTGATTTTAATATAACTGTGTATATGACTTTTTTTTGAGACAGAGTCTCACTCTGTCACCCAGGCTGAAGTGCAGTGGCACAATCTTGGTTCACTACAAACTCTGCCTCCTGCATTCAAGCAATTCTCCTGTCTCAGCCTCCCAAGTAGCTGAGACTACAGGCTCGTGCCACCACACCCAGTTAATTTTTTGTATTTTTTAAGTAGAAACTGTGTTTCACCATGTTAGCCAGGATGGTCTTGATCTCCTGACCTCATGATCTGCCCACCTTGGCCTCCCAAAATGCTGGGATTACAAGCATGAGCCACCATGCCCAGCCATGTGACTTTTTCAGTAAGAAAAATTTTAAGTGATATTCTAAACAACTTTTGTCATGTAGAGAGAATAGTCAAATATCTATTTTACTAGCAATATAGTTACTCATGCATATTTAAAATACTACATGAGTATGGCCTAGTGCAGTTGCTCATGCTTGTAATTTGAGCACTTTGGGAGGCCGAGGTAGGCAGATTGCCTAAATTCAGTTTGAGACTACTTTGCACAACATGGTGAAACCCTTACTCTACACCAGAATACAAAAAATTAGCCAGGTGTGGTGGCAGGCACCGATAGTCCCAGCTACTTGGGAAGCTGAGGTGTAACCCAGGAGGCAGAGGTTGCAGTAAGCTGAGATTCCACTTCTGCACTCCAGCCTGGGTGACAGAGCAAGACTATGTCTCAAAAAATAAAATAAAACAGGCCCTATGCAGTGGCTTATGCCTGTAATCTCAGCACTTTGGGCAGCCGAGGCAGGCAGACCACCTGAGGTTAGGAGTTTGAGACCAGTCTGACTGACATGGTGAAATGCCGTCTCTACTAAATACAACAAAATTAGCTGAACGTGGTGATGTATGTCTGTAATCCCAGCTACTTGGGAGGCTGAGGCAGGAGAATGACTTGAACCCAGGAGGCAGAGGTTGCAGTGAGCTGAAATTGCACCATTGCACTTCAGCCTGGGTGACAGAGAGACACTTCATCTCAAAACATAAAATATAAAATAAAATACTACACGAGTTTGGAAACATTGCTTTTTCCCACATTACTCACCTCCTTTATAGCACCAGCATGTTTGTCGACACCAGATCTCTTTTTTATTATTTTTTTTGTTGACGAATCCATCACCTTTGCTTCAGTTAAATCATGTAGGATGCAGTAACTCTGAGTCTGAGGGGTGCTTCCCAGGAAAAGCAACCCCCCACAGCCATTTGCAGAGCATTGGAATAAGTTTTACCTTCATCCTTCAGGTGTGCATTTGTTATCCTCTCTGTGACAGTCCCTTATCACATGGCTTTTAGGATTCTGAAAAAGCTAGACTCGCACATTTAACCTTGCAGTCACCTGGCTGGGTGTTATGTTTCTTTGCCTCCTGTTGGAGACCCTATCAGCATCTCAAACTAGCCTTATTTGAGAACGTTGGAGCCAATGGTTCTTTCCCAGATAGGACTTTGTGTGTCCAAATAAATGGTTCAAAATCATCAAGCAAATAAATACCCTGGAATAAGAGAAGCCTAGTGAGGATTTGACTCTAAATTGACTTCCTCTGTTCTGCAGTAAGAGGTTAGGAATAAAACCAAACCTTGCCTGAGGTTCAGGTATACTCAAAAACAATGAGATGTGGCTCAGGTGTGCACTGGCCAGATTACTGTGAGGTCCAGTCAGAGCCTTTGCAAGCCTAGACCTGAGAAGCCAGACCTTTTAGACCCAGAAGGGCCAGTGGAGCTGGGCTGGCCTGCTGCTATTCACAGGCAGAGACTCTGCCAGCAGAAGGGACTCTGCTGTCAGAGCTAGAGAGCAGCGGACCACATGACTGAGGCCCAAGCCCAGGTCTCCTGACTCAAAACCTCTTCCCAGGGCTCGTCCTCCTTCCTAAATATATGTGCTTCAAATCGTCACCAGATCTCGGGAAAGCACTGGCTTTGTCTGGGATAAACACCAACTCCACAGCACACCCGGTCATTACTAGATTGGCAGTTGTTGTCTAGGTCTTGTGGCTTCTTGAGGTTTTCTCGGGTGTCTCTCTCCCAAATCTTTCCCCTTTCCTTTGATTATACTCACATAAACATTCAGCTTTTAGCCCTCAAGCTCTTTCAGGCATAGTTCACTTTGTCCCTCTCTCTTTCCCTATGCTATCACCCCTCCATCTGCTGTCAGAGGCCCATCCAGCTGCTCCAGCCCTGTGGCTCCAGTGTCTCCTCCTCTGTCTTTCCCTTGCTTCTTTTCTGGGAAGATCTATCTGAGGGTCCTGAAAGAGACCCGAGGTTCTTCTTTTGGACAAAGAGGTCTGGGTGGATGACATAATTCACTTTACGTCTTAGAAAAATAACCTTGTGGCTCTTGGCTCTCTTGGGCTCTCATTTTAGTTGCCTAAGGGCTCCAGGCAGAAGGCCAAGGAGCCCAGCCCCAGCCTAGAGACTTGCAGGGCTCAGAGAGATATACAGTGACAGGCTGTCTGCTGTGTCTGCCACACCCCTTGTGAGGGATCCTACTTGCAGAACCTGACAGCTGAGAGGGTGGCCCTGAGACTCCTGTTCATGCCTCCCAAGGCTTGCAATTGTTTGATTATATGCTACTGCCTACCCATTTCCACTTTCTCTCCTGCTGTGTTTTGACTGATAACTTTGACTCAACCTCCTCATGCCATAAACTGTTACCGACTGTTCTGGCAGCAGGAAAAGGCCAGTTCCAGGGAAGGCTGAATGTGTATTGTTCTGGATCATTTTGAGAAAAAAAAGAGACACCTTGAAGAAAGACGAAGACAAAATACAGAAGAGTGCTGAATTTACAAAAGCCTAAGGGGAAAAACCTCAAACGTCCATCAGGAGTGGAATGAATAAACAAATCATGGTGCGTTCACACAATGGAATACTACCGTCTAGTAAAAAGGAATGAACGGCAGATGCACACAGAAACATGGGTGAATCCACCAGGCACCATGTTGTGCAAAAGAAAGCAGACTTGAAACAACGCATTCCATTTATATGAAGTTTCAGAACAGCAGAAATAATCCATGTGGATAGGGTGAGAGTAGTGGTTATCGAAGAGCAAGGGAGAATGTGGATTGACGGGGGAGGGACACAGCTCTTCTGGCAGTGGCCTGTACCTCATTCACGGGGGTAGTTACACCTACGTATGTGTACAAAAATTCCCCCAGCTCTGAAGAGTTATGTACTTTACTGTATGTATGTGATGTAGTTTGGATACTGCCCCCTCCAAGTCTCATTCTGAGATGTGACCCCAATGTTAGAGGTGGGGCCTAGTGGGAGGTGTTTGCCTCATGGAGGCGGATAGCTCAGTGATGACTTGGTGCCTTCTCCACAGTAATGAGTGAGTTCTCACTCTATTTGTTCAGGCTAGAGCTGGTTGTTTAAGAGAGTCACACTCCTCCCACCACTCTTCTTCCTCCTCCTCCTCTCTCACCTTGTGATGTGCCTGCTCTCCCTTTGCCTTCTGCCATAAGTGGAAGCTTCTTGAGGCTTTACCAGATGCAGATGCTGGTGCCATGCTTTCTGTACAGCCTGCAGAACCATGGGCTAAACATACATCTTTCCTTTATAAATTGCCTACTCTCAGGTATTCCTTTGTAGCAAAACAAAACAGACTGATATGGCATGCTATACCTCAATAAAAACCTTATAAAAATTGATAAAGGTGATGAGGAGTCAGTGGGAAAGGATCCAAGGCTCAGAAAGAGAATGAGGCATATGAGAAGCTGAGGGAAGCAGGGGAGAGCATTTCAATAACAGGGAGACACAGTGGATCAACGTAGAGAGACTCTTGGATTGGATAACCAAGAGATTCTGTCATGACAGAAAAATTTCAACAGGATAGATTCAACTTGAAGAAAGAGCAAGGTTAGGGAGATTCTGGAGGCTGATCAAGTCTTGGAACTGGCTGAGGATGTCTGTAAGTGGAAAAAAAGAAGCCACTGGAGTGGAGGGTGGGGAGGATAAAGCTTGGAGCAAGATTCTCAGAGAAGCAACAGGATCCTAAGGCAAATAACCCCGAGCTTAGTTGGGAAAAGGAGGATCATTAGGAGACTAGGAAGAAAGAAAAGGTGGTGGTGAGGTGCTAGCCACTTTGTATGGAGTGTTTCTGACGGTGCTAACAGCACAGGGTGAGCACATTGCTCTGGGGGGACGGACGTGAGACCTTGAATAGAGAAGTTGCTGTTGGGAATGTGAAATTTTTTCAACAAGAGGTTGATGCTGAAAGTGATAGAAGCCTGGAACTATAACTGGCTACACACCCAGGGAATCCCATTTTAACCAGTTACTAGCCATGTTTGGGAACCCAAGAATCAATGCAGAGAAGGTGAGTGTGTACAGGTGTTCCTCCAGGCTGGGGATTAACATTGCAGACCTGACCAAAAGTTGACAATGCTAGGAAAGTAAACATGTCTCTCAGAAGGATCCATAATAACAGAAAATGATGGCTTAATATTTGTAACATTAAAGTCCCAAGAGGAGAGGAGAATGAGTGAGGGGCTGAGAAATATTTGAAAAAATTATGGCTACAAATATTTCTAAATTTGGCAAAAGACATAAACTTGTAGATTTGAGAAGCTCGGAGAATCCCAAACAGAATAAGCTCAAAGAGATTTGCACTTAGAGACATCATAAGAAAACTACTGAAAACTAGAAACAAAGGAATTATCTTGAAAGCAGCAACAACAAAAAGACATTATTTATAAAATTACAATTATTTAAAGGGTTATAGATTTCTCATTAGAAACCATAGAGGCCTGGGTGGGTGCAATGGCTCACGCTATAATCCCAGCACTTTGGGAGGCCCAGGTCAGGAGTTTGAGACCAGCCTGGGCAAATCCTGGGCAAAACCCTTTCTCTACTGAAAAATACAGAGATCAGTCAGGTGTGATGGTTTGTGCCTGTAGTCCTAGCTACTCAGGAGGCTGAGGCAGGAGAATTGTTTGAACCTGGGAGGCGGAGGTTGCAGTGAGCAGAGATCGCACCATTGCACTCCAGCCCAGCTGACAGAGAGAGGAAAGAAAAGGAAGAAAGGAAGGGAGGGAGGGAGGGAGGAAGGAAGGGAGGGAGGGAAGGAGGGAGAGAAAAAGGAAGGAAGGAAGAAGAGAGGAAGGAAGGAAGAAAGGAAAGAAGGAAGGAAGGGGAGGAGAGAGGAGGAAAGGAAGGAAGGAAGGAAGGAAGGAAGGAAGGCAGGCAGGCAGGCAGAGAGGGAAAGAGGGAGGAAGGAAGGGGAAAGGAAGGGAAGGGAAGGCAGGCATAGAGGCCAGAATGCAATTGAATTAACAATATTTCAAAAAACCTTATGTTTGAAAAAATTAAAGATTTGTAATATCTCATGTTCTTTCTCTGATTTTCCCTAATGATTAACATCTTACCTAACTGTAGTATAATATCAAAACCAGGAAATCAGTATTGGCACAATGCATGTGTGTGCATGCATGTGTGTATGATGGTCTATGCCATTTTATCACACATGTAGATTGATGCATGTTCAGTCAAAATCAAGATACAGAACTGTGCCATCACAACAAAGTTCTCCCTCATGCTGTCCCTTTAAAGTCACACCCACTGTTCCCCCAGCAGTCACTAACCCCTGGCAACCATTACTCTGGTCTCCACTTCTACAATTTTGCAATATTGAGCATTTTTACATAAATGGAATTATACAATATGTGACCTATTTTAGAATGACTTTTTTTCATCAATATAGTGCCCTTGAGACCCATCCAAGTTGTATCTATACTTTGTTTCTTTTTGTTATTGAGTAGTATTCCATGGTATAAATATACCATAGTTTGTTTAACCATTCTTCTATTGTAGAACATTTTGGTTGTTTCTAGGTTTGGGTTATTGCATATAAAGCTGCCATGAAGAATCATATATAAGTTTTTGTGTGCACATGTTTCCATTTCTCTGAAAGAAGTGTCCAAGCATATAATTGCTAGATCAAATGAAAAGTGTATGCTAGTGCTATGCTAGTGTTAATTTTGTGTCCTTCCTGAAATCTCTATGTTGAAACTGAATCCCCAGTGTGATGGCGTTAGGAGATTGGGCCTTTGGGATTTGATTATGTCATAGGGGCAGGGCCTATATAAATGGGATTTTATAAACGCCTTGATGAAAGAGGCCCTAGAGAGCTTCCTTTCCTCTTCCACTACGTGAGGATATAGCAAGAGGGTGCCATCTGTGAACCAGGAAACCAGCTCTCATCAGATACTAACCCTGCCAGTGCCTTGATCTTAAACTCCCTATCCCCCAGAACTGTGAGAAGTAAGTGTTTCTGGTTTAAGCCACCCAGTTTCTGATATTTTGTCATAGCAGCCCAAATGGACTAAGACACTCTTAGGAAACTGCCCAACCATTTCCCAAAGTGTGTGTACCATTTTACATTCTCACCAGCAATGTAGACCTAATTACTTAGCATCTGGGTCAACATTTGATATACATCCTATTTTAAATTTTATTTTTGCTGCTCTGATAGTTGTGTGGTGACATATAGTGAGAATCTTAATTCACATTTCCTTAGTGGGCAGTGGTGCTGGGCATCTTTTCATATGCGTATTTTTCATCTTTGGTAAAATGCCTCTTCATGTTTTTGTCCAATATCTAATTAGACTGTTCATTGGTTATTGATGAGATTCAATAATTCTTTAAACAAATTCTAGATATGAGTCCTTTATTGAATATCAGATATCAGAATTATTTGGAAATACTTTTTCCTAATCTGTACCTTGTCTTTGCATTCTCTTAATAGAACATTTCTACCAGCAAATGTTTTTAATTTTTATAAGGTTCAACTTAACAGTTTTCAGTTTATACAACATGTTTTGGTGTCAAGCCTAGCCTAGCAGGAGCTCCTGAAAATTTTGTCCTGTATTTTCCTGAAAGCTTTATAGTTTTATATTTTACATCTAAGTCTGTGCCATCACGCCCAGCTGATTTTGTATTTTTAGTAGAGATGGGGTTTCTCCATGTTGGTCAGGCTGGTCTCAAACTCCTAACCTCAGGTGATCCGCCCTCCTCGGTCTCCCAAAGTGCTGGGATTACAAGTGTGAGCCGTCGCACCCAGCCTCAACTCCAAAGTTTTCAGAGATTTTATAATGAATGAATATTAAATTTTGTGTTTGTCTTTTCTGCAGCAATTGAAATAATCATGTGATTTTTCTTCTTTAGGCCTGTTAATATGGTGGATTATATTGATTGATTTTAGAATATTAAACCAGCCTTGTATTCCTGGGATAAATCCCACTTGGTTATGATATATAATTATTTTTTATATTGAAGAATTCTATTTGTTAATATTTTCTTATGGCTTTTTATGTCTATATTCATGAAGGACATTGGACTATAATTTTCATTTTTTATGCCGTCCTTGCCTAGTTTTAGCATCAGAGTAATACTGACCTCATAAAATGAATTAGGAAATGACCTTTCCTTCCTCCACTATTTTCTGGATGGCACTGTATAAAATTGGTGTTAATTGTTCTATAAACATTTGGTATAATTCTCCAGCAAAACCTACTGAGCCTATAAATTTCTCTCTAGGTCTTTTTAAAATTATAAATTAAATTTCCTTAATAGTTATAAGACTATTCGAATGACCTATTCCATTTTAGACAAATTGTGGTAGTTTGTACTTTTCAAGCAGTTGGTTCATTTCATCTAAGTTCTCAGATTTTATTCATGTGCAGTTATTCATAGTATTTTTTTATTAACCTTTTGATGCCTGCAGGGTCTTTAGTGACATCCCCTGATTCCTGATGTTGGCAATCTGTGTGTTCTTTTCTTCTTTGTCAGTCTTGCTACAGGTTAGTCAACTTTTTTGACTTTTTCAAGGACCAGCTTTCATTTCATGAATTTTCTCTATTATTTCTTTGCTTTTATTTCACTGCCTCCTGTTGAAATCTTTTTATTTCCTTCTGCTTGCATTGGGATTATTTTGCTCTTCTTTTTCTAGTATCTTGAGGTGAGAGCTTAGCTTATTGATTTGAAGAATTTCCTCTTTTCTAATGCAGTCATTAATAATATACATTTTCCTCAGTACTGTTTTAGTGCATCCCACAAATTTTGATATTTATATTTTCATTTTTATTCAGTTCAGTTTTTACTTCTCTTGAAACTTTCTCTTTAAACCATGGGTTACTTAGAAATGTGTTTTTTTAATTTGTAAGTATTTGACATCCTCCTGCTATATTTCTGTTGATTTCTTGTTTGATTCCATTGTAGTCCAAGAACGTGCTCTGTATAATTTCAATTATTTTACCTTTGCTGAGGTCTGCTTTACTTACTGAGGTCAAGAGACAATGTATCCTAGTATATGGTCTTTGGGCACATGAAAAGAATGTGTATTCTGCAGGTTTTCGGTAAAGCATTCTAGAAATGTTCAAGTGTTCTTGAAGATGTTGTTGAGTTCTTAAGCATCCTTGCTGATTTTCTGCTTGGTTTTATATTGGTTGTAGAGAAAGGTAGAGAAACGGTAGGAAAATGCCCAATGATAATTAGGAATTTGTTTATTTTTCCTCTCAGTTCTGTTGGCTTTTACTGTATATCTTTGGGGTGCCTCTTCCTTGTGGGGGGCAGGCCAAGCTTCCTGCATATTCTCCATTCACACTGCATGGAGGAGGGTCAGCAGCTCATTATCTCCAGGTAGGAACAAAAGTCTCATCCATCTGGACTCTGCATTTGGCCTTCCTGACACCACCTGGGGAGCCAGGGTTGGGAGGCTAAGGTCCCTAGTCAGGCTGCCTTCTCTACATCTTTCAGAGTCTATAGTCTTATGTTTGTTTTATACAATGCCTTAGTTGTACTTAGTGAGAAGAATAAGGAAAAGTATATCTACTCCATCTTTCCAGAAGCAGAAGTCTCAAAGTATTGAACTTTAAAAATCATTAATAATCCAGTTTAGCTAAATGCACCAATCAAAAGACACAGACTGGCAAATTGGATAAAAGGCCAAAACCCATTGGTGTGCTGTATCCACATGCAAAGATACACAAAGGATCAAAATAAAGGAATGGAGGAAGAGTTACCAAGCAAATGGAGAGCAAAAAAAAAGCAGGAGTTGCAATTCTCATCTCTGATAAAATAGACTGTAAAGCAACAAAGATCAAAAGAGACAAAGAAGGACATTACATAATGGTAAAAGGATCAATACAACAAGAAGAGCTAACGATCCTAAATATATATGGACCCAATACAGAAGCACCCTGATACATAAGGCAAGTTCTTAATGACTTACAAAGAGACATAGACTCCCACACAATAATAGTGGGAGACTTTAACACTCCACTGTTATTAGACAGATCAACCAGACAGAAAATCAACAAGGATATCCAGGACTTGAACTCAGACCTGGAACAAGCAAAGCTGATAGACATTTACAGAACTCTCCACCCCAAATCCACAGAATATACATTCATCTCAGCAACACATCACACCTACTCTAAAATTGACCACATAATTGGAAGTAAAGCACTCCTCAGCAAATGCAAAAGAAAGGAAATCATAACAAACAGTCTCTCAGACCATAGTGCAATCAAGTTAGAACTCAGAATTCAGAAACTAATTCAGAACAGCACAGCTTCATGGAAACTGAACAACTGGCTCTTGAATGTTGACTGGATAAACAATGAAATAAAGGCAGAAATAAAGAAGTTCTTCGAAACCAGTGAGAACAAAGAGACAACATACCAGAATCTCTGGGACACATTTAAAGCAGTCTCTAGAGGAAAATACATAGCAATAAGTGCCCACATGAGAAGAGTGGAGAGATCCAAAATTGACATGTTATCATCAAAATTGAAAGAGCTAGAGGAGCAAGATAAAAAAAAAACCTCAAAACCTAGCAGAAGACAAGAAATAACTAAGATCAGAGCAGAACTGAAGGAGATAGAGACATGAAAAACCCTTCAAAAAATCAATAAATCCAACAGCTGGTTTTTTGAAAAGATCAACAAAATAGACAGACCACTAGCCAGATTGATTAAAAAGAAAAGAGAGAATAACCAAATAGACACAATAAAAAACAATAAAGGGGAAATTACCACAGATTCCACAGAAATTCAAACCATCATCAGAGAATATTACAAACAACTCTACACACATAACTAGTAAACCTGAATGAAATGGATAAATTCCTGGACACTTGTGTCCTCCCAAGCCTAAACCAGAAGGAAGCTGAAACTATGAATAGACCAATAACAAGGTCTGAAGTTGAGGCAGCAATTAAGAGCCTACCACACAAAAAAAGCCCAGATCCAGACGGGTTCACAGCTGAATTCTACCAGGCACACAAAGAGGAACTGTTACCATACCTTCTGAAACTATTCCAAATAATTCAAAATGAGGGAATCCTTCCCAAATCATTTTATGAGACCAACATCATCCCGATACCAAAACCCGGCAGAGACTCAACAAGAAAAGAAAACTTCAGGCCAATACCCATGATGAACATAGACGCAAAAATCTTCAATAAAATACTGGCAAGCCGATTGCAACAGCACATCAAAAATCTTATCCACCATGATCAAGTAGGATTAATCCCGGGGATGCAAGGCTGGTTCAACATACGCAAGTCTATAAACATAATTCACCACATAAACAGAACCAAAAACAAAAACCACATGATTATCTCAATTGACTCAGAGAAGGCCTTTGACAAAATTCAACAGCCCTTTATGCTAAAAACCCTTAATAAACTCGGTATTGATGGAACATATCTCAAAATAATAAAAGCTATTTATGACAAACCAACAGCCAATATCATACTGAATGGGCAAAAACTGGTAGCATTCCTTTTGAAATTGGCACTAGACAAGGATGCCCTCTCTCACCACTCCTATTCAATGTAGTACTGGAAGTTCTAGCCAGAGCAATCAGTCAAGAAAAAGAAATAAAGGGTATTCAAATAGGAAAGGAGGAAGCCAAATTGTCTCTATTTACAGATGACATGATAGTATATCTAAAAGACCCCATCGTCTCAGCCCAAAAACTCCTGAAACTGATAAGCAACTTCAGCAGAGTCTCAGGATACAAAATCAATGTGCAAATATCACAAGCATTCCTATACACCAATAACAGACTGAAAGAGAGCTAAATCAAGAATGAACTGTCATTCACAATTGCTACAAAGAGAATAAAATACCTAGGAATACAACTAACAGGGAATGTAAAGGACCTCTTTAAGGAGAACTAGAAACCACTGCTCAACAAAATAAGAGAGGACACAAACAGATGGAGAAACATTCTATGTTCATGGGTAGGAAGAATCAATATCGTGAAAATGGCCATACTGCCCAAAGTTATTTACACACTCAACACTATCCCCATCAAGCTACCAATGACCTTCTTCACAGAACTGGAAAAAAACACCTTAAACTTCATATGGAACCAAAAGAGAGCCTGCATAGCCAAGTCAATTCTAAGCAAAAAGAACACAGGAGGCAACACACTACCGGACTTCAAACTATATTACAAGGCTACAGTAATCAAAACAGCATGGTACTGGTACCAAAACAGAGATATAGACCAATGGAACAGAACAGAGGCATCAGAGGCAACACAACATACCTATTACCATACAATCTTTGATAAACCTGACAAAAGCAAGCAATGGGGAAATGATTCCCTGTTTCATAAAGGGTGTTGAGAAAACTGGCTAGCCATGTGCAGAAAACAGAAACTGGACCCCTTCCTGACACCTTGCACTAAAATTAACTCCAGATGGATTAAAGACTTAAACATAAGACCTGGCACCATAAAAACCCTAGAAGAAAATCTAGGCAAAACCATTCAGGACATAGGAGTAGGCAAGGACTTCATGAACAAAACACCAAAAGCATTGGCAACAAAAGCCAAAATAGACAAATGGGACCTAATCAAACTCCACAGCTTCTGCATGGCAAAAGAGATAGTCATTAGGGTGAATTGGCAATCAACAGAATGGGAAAAAATGTTTGTAGTTTACCCATCTGACAAAGGGCTGATATCCAGAATTTACAAAGAACTCAAACAGATTTACAAGAAAAAAAACAAACAAACCCATTAAAAAATGGGCAAAGGATATGAACAGACGCTTTACAAAAGAAGACATACATGAGGCCAACAAACATATGAAAAAATGCTCATCATCACTGGTCATTAGAGAAATGCAAATCAAAACTACATTGAGATACCATCTCATGCCAGTTAGAATGGCAATCATTAAAAAATCTGGAGACAACAGATGCTGGAGAGGATGTGGAGAAATAGGAACACTTTTACACTGTTGGTGGGAGTGTAAATTAGTTCAATCATCGTGGAAGACAGTGTGACGATTCCTCAAGGACCTAGAAATAGAAATTCCATTTGACCCAGCAATCCCATTACTGGGTATATATCCAAAGGACTATAAATCATTCTACTATAAGGACACATGCGCACGAATGTTCATTGCAGCACTGCTTACAATAGCAAAGGCCTGGAACCAACCCAAATGCCCATCGATAATAGACTGGACTGGGAAAATGTGGCACATATACACCATGGAATATTATGCAGCCATCAAAATCGATGAGTTTGTGTCCTTTGTAGGGACCTGGATGAACCTGGAGAACATCGTTCTCACCAAACTGACACAAGAACAGGAAATGAAATACCACATGTTCTCACTCATAGGCGGGTGATGAACAATGAGAACACATGGACAAGGGAGGGGAGCACTACACACTGGGGTCTATCAGGGGGAATAGGGGAGGGACAGTGGTGGGGGGAGCTGGGGAGGGATAGCAGGGGGAGAAATGCCAGATGTGGGTGAAGGGGAGGAAGACAGCAAATCACACTACCAAGTGTGTACCTATGCAACTATCTTGCATGTCCTGAACATGTACCCCAAAACTTAAAATGCAATAAAAAGGAAAAAAAATACTTTTCAATAAATTAGCTACAAAATAATTAAAGTCTATCACATGTACCCATTCAAATTTAGCAAAGAAAAAAAGACACATAGGTTTTTTTTTACTTTACTATTTATTCTGCCTATGTATTCTGAATAGAACTCCTGGTTGATAAAATTTACAGAAGAACTTTTTAGTAACCATTTTCTTATGAGATGATATACTCATGAGATTAAATATTTTTAGTGTAAATAAACCAAAAAACTATTCTAATTTAAAAAAAAATCCAGTTTAGCTGTGCTGCTATAAATGACAAGCCGGGTTGGCTGGTGCCCACCCCTCAAAGGTGGCACACTAGAGAGGTTGCATGGGACACAGATGGCAGTGTGGTGGGGTGTATCTCAAGAGCAGGTCAGACATTAGACCCTGCAAATGAGAGGTGTTCACTGGGATCATAGAGTAGAGGAGTCAGATCCATGAGGCGTGGATGGTTCTACAAGGTGCCTGGATTTCAGCCTGAGAGCAGAGGAGACCACATAAGAGTCATAGCAGAAATATGGGCCAGAATCAGGTGTGAGTAATGTCACTGCATTCAATGCACTGCCCACTGGGTTGGCCCCAGTTACATCCCCAGACTGCTCAAAACAGGAGGGAGCCACAGGAATTGAATGTGTGGTGCTGCCTTAATGTTTTACCCTTTCCAGATCCATGTTAGCAATTTTTTTTTTTTGAGAAAGCAATTTTTTTTTTCTCTTGCCCAGGCTGGAATGTAGTGGCACGATCTTGACTCACTGTAACGTCCACCTCCCAGGTTCAAGTGATTCTCGTACCTCAGCTTCCTCAGTAGCTGGGATCACAGGCACGCACCAATATGCCCAGCTAATTTTTGTATTTTTTGGTAGAGATGGGCCTTCATCATGCTGGCCAGGCTGGTCTTGAACTCCTAACCTCAAGAACATTTGCCAAAAGCCACACTCTCACAGTGACCGACTGCCCAAAAGCCACTGTTAAAATCAGTTTGCAAAATGATGAATTTAACAGATTTCCAAGTCACTAAAAACTTCTTTCTAGTAATTATTTATAAAATATGTAACAATATGTGTTTTACAGAAAGTTTCAAAATCTGTTAATGATTTTTTCCCAACATTTTGGCCTTTGGTTATATCTAGTTGAGATGTTGCATTTTTTGGTTTCTCTACCACAGTCTTCTATCAGATTTATAGGCATGTGGTTCATATTTCAGAAGCTGACTACTCCTCAGTAGTTACTATAAAGGTTTTGGCAATTCATGAGGCTTCTTATATTCTAACCTTTGTTTTTCAGAATAGATAGTTTTGCCCTTCAAGTGCAATTTTACACCAATTTTCATCATCTTTTTTTTTTTTTAAGTGGTTTGGTAGTCAGCCAAATAAAATTTTTTTCTGCATGTTAATTTTCAGACATCCATGACAACTTCCTCAATGACAAAATCCAAAAGTGGGAACGAAGGTCCAATTTAGATACAAGTCTAAAATTGGAGTTGACAATAAATGTGGTTGAGGGAAAACCCATCTATTGGCACCAAAAAAATACTGTGTGTTTGAGAAGTGTCCCACTCCTTAAATTGGAAACCCACATTAAATTGACATTTACCAGGGACTGAGAAATCCACAGCAAAATGGGTGATGAAAACATACCTGACACTTGTAAACTAAACTGCTAAACATAAGTGACATAGAAAACCTAGCTTGGGAAATCCTCAGTGTTTTAGAAACCAGAGCATAGAAATCATTATAATTTTTAAAATAATTAACCAAAACAACTTTTGGGTGAATTCCAGAGACCACTTTTCATGGAAATTGATAATGTAGAAAATTAATTTCCAGCAAATTGTTTTAAAATTAATTGGCTTTTGGAAAATAGTGATTGGTAATTTGGCAAAATTATCAAATCACCTGCACTCAGTCACCTGCAGGGTCTGATGCTGCCTCCAGGGCAGACAGGGAGGATCTGAAAGCTGGAGTGGAACTGGCTGTGCAGGGGTGGGGGATGCTGTCCTCCAGGTGTGGGAGGAAAGACAGAAGGAGCAGCACAAAGACAGAAGAAACTGACCCATTTCTTCAACCTTTCCATTTTTCCAGGGTTTTTCCCTCTGTTAACCAAGGATCAGATATCTGGAGCCCGAACCTGCCAGCCTCCCTCCTGATATAGCCAATGAAATGGACAGACCCTCCTCACAGTCAGGGGGAAATAGACACTCATCTACCCCTGCACTGACTCAAGCAGAATTCTCTTTCTTATTCATATTCTAATTCTTATGACTATTTTCTTCTCTTGTCCACATACTGATCTAAACCTTTGTTCCTAATAAAGACCTCCAAACTCCACTCACACAAAAGTGATTGGGCATGACTGATGTTTACTGGGCTTTGAGGTTACCTGGCTAAGCAGGTAACTTCAGGTGGAATCAGTCATCCCCAGTCTGCCAAGCCATGCCTGGCTGCCCTGGGAAGTTCTTCGTGTGACCTCTGTCTTCTTTCATACATGCTCAGGTCCTCTCTCTTCTCCCTTTTGAACTCCACCTCCTTACCGCTCACCCCTCCTCCCTCCCATTGGTTCCCTTTCAATCTTTCTGTTGTTTTCTTGTCCAATCCCTCTTACTCTGTCCTGCCCTCTATTCCTATGTGGTGATGGAGAAAACTCACCTTCCAGAGCCATGCAAGCTTAAGAAGGTACAAAAGAAACTATGCCATTCACCTGAGACAGAAAAGTCTGCTGCATTTCTGTAAACTGCAACTTAGAGCAATCTTCCATGCTTTATATGTGCTAAAATCCTCCATCTTGACAAAACCTCTCTACCCCATTTTCCCCTCTCATCCCACCTTCCTTTCACAGCCAATCTTCCTATACCAGCTACTGATAGTTGCTGCCTGTTCTTTGTCCCAACCAGTGAACACTTCTGGTCTTTTTCTTGCTTAAGCCTTTTTGCAATGTTTGACACAGTAAGTACATCCTTTAGAAACTCTTTTTTTGTCCACCTGCTCTGGCCAGAACTTCTCAATCTTCTTTGTGCTGTCCTTCTCTCCTGTTACCCTCTTAGAGGTCGGGGATCCCAGCTTTGGCCTCGGGACTCACCTCTTCTATAGCAGGCCCTAGGTGGACCCACTCAGTGATAGACTCAGGCATGGACTTAACCACATCTTGCCTTGGAGTCTTGGGTCCTTGTCCTGCACTTGGGCCACTCAGGACACACTCGAATGTCTCCTGGATGTCCAGAATACAGCATCTGGAAACTGAAATTGTCCTCTTTCCCCCAAACGTGTGTCCACTGCTTGAACCAGGAGACTGGATATCATCTTAAATCCCCCCTTTCCCATGACCACCAAATCCAAGCTGGGGAGCCCCTCCTCTTTACTGCCTCTGAAAACCACTCTGTCCCCCAACACCCCATGGATCCTGCTTGAGCCCAGGCACTCACCACTTCTTCATTGTGTATGACCATTCTCCTGGCCTTCCCTACAGTCTATGCCAAACATGGTTGCCAAGGATGTGTCCTAAATGCAGAGTTAGCCATGCCTGCCTCTCCTTCCCTGACTTGCTTGAAATCTTTCAGGAAGCTCAGAGCTTTTAAGACAACATTTTGGGAACACAGGACCTTCTGCAATTTTACATCTGTTTTTTTTTTTTTTTGAGCCCCCAAATTCAGCTCAGGCTTCATGGCTTCTGGGAAACTTGCCCTGACCTCATCTTTCCTATGTGTTCTGTGCTTAGCTAGCAGAATTCTTGGTTGACATTACTTTGACTATGAACTTTGTTGCCTGTGAGTTCCTAGAGGGAAAGCCAAGTCTGACTTGGCTTTGCTGCAAAGTCTAGCACAGGATGGACATTCAATAAGGTTTTGATAGAGAGAATAACAAAATCTCAGGCTTCTCAGCTCATGACGTCCCAGTGAAGAACTTAAACGTGTGTGTGGTGGGGAGTCGGATAGACAGCTCCACAGTGATCTCCAAAAACCCAAGGGAGCCACAGAGTGGCCAAGCAACTTTCCAGGCAAAGACAATGAGCAGGAGGATGCAGTCTTCCTCCTGATAGGGGAAGATGTAATTCTGATTATTCTGCCTCCCTGGGACTCCGTTCAAGGAGGCTGCTGCCAGGGCAAGGGAAGGTAGGCCTGTGGGGAGGGTCTGGTTTGCCATGAACATCCTCAGGCGGGTGGTTGAACAGCATAAAAATGCCACAAATATGTTGATTGAGCATACAAAAGGAATGGCTATGCCTCAAGACAGATGGCACATTTTGTATGCTGCCCCCTTTCCTTCTGCCTCATCATGCTTGACTTAGTGACATGCTGGTCCTCACTTGGCTCACCTTCTCAGCACTGAGGGGCCAGGCATGGTGATGTGGCAGTGGAAGGGGATGAATGGTTTAGAGCCTCCTTGGGTCAGGCCGCCGGTCCTTGTGGGGCTTTGCCACTGTGTCACTCCGCAAATTCCACTGACCTGTACCCAGACACAGTGCAGGCAGGTCAGATTCTTTCCTAGTCCAGCCTGGGCATTCCAGGTAGAAACAATGTCACTGAGAGGGCAGCCAAGCAGGAGGTGGCACCTGGTGCCCAAGTCTAGCCCAACAGGCCAACTCCTGTTGACAAGGGAAGTTGGTGTCTAATTAACTGTGACATAATGGAACTCTGGCCAAGTCCATTTTCAGAAAGGGGGAAGCCACTTGAAAATAAAATTAAAGCTGGCTCTATAAAACATGGTGTGCCTGGCATCAATGGCAGAGGTGACAAGCTTGCAAAACCTCCGTGAACAACAGCTTTCCACAGTATAGAAACCAAAGGGAAAGATAATAGCACTTAGCTGGCAAAGAGCCATGATGATATAACTGGTCTGTGGAAAACAATTCAACAACCACATTTGTAATCGAATTGAAATGTCAATGAAGAACCATCTTTTGCCCTGATATATTAACAAAAATTAACATTTTCACTGCAGTTCCCAGTGCTGGAAAGGATGAGATAAAACTGCCATCTTACGTTGCTCCTGACAGTACGCATCTGTGCAGTTTCCCATGGAGAGCAATTCATCATGATGCGTTAAGAATTGCAAGAGTTCTTAACCCTCTCTACAAAAAAAAATCCAAAATATGGAGGAAAGTATCACTTCAGTGTTCATTGTCATTTTGACGGGTGTATGCAGTGCTAAAATTAGTTGATTATAAATGTTTTAATGTTGTTATGCATGTCAATGATGACTGCTATTCATGTGGCAACATGGAGGCATGCTTTTGACAAGAGCAGGGCACAGCATTGCATGCATATAACTATGACAACCTTTACAAGAAAGGAGACCCCAGTCAAAGCCACCAAAATAACTGTGGCTGTTTTGGAGTGTGGGAGTGAGTGGGTGTTACTTTTTCTTTTTCAAATGTAATATAATATGATATTACAATAAAAACCTCTTTTTGAGGCTCGAGGGTGCCAAGCAGAGATATCAAGGGTAAGTGAGAATACTTTCCAGGTGGCAGGGAGGAGCCAGCTGGGACTGGACTTTGCTTTATTTTGGATGGGGCAGGGGTGGAAGCTGTGCATGAAAGCAGAGGCCTTTACTCCCCAGCATGGAAGAGACAAGTTCATTTTCTTTTTTTTTTTTTGAGCTGGAGTTTTGCTCTTGTCACCCAGACTGGAGTGCAGTAGTGAGATCTTGGCTCACTGCAACCTCTGCCTCCTGGGTTCAAACAATTTTCCTGCCCCAGCCTCTCGAGTAGCTGGGATTACAGGCAGCCACCACCATGCCCAGCCAATTTTTGTGTTTTTAGTAGAGACAGGGTTTCACCATGTTGGTCAGGCTGGTCTTGAACTACTGACCTCAGGTGATCTGCCAGCCTTAGCCTTCCAAAGTACTGGGATTTCAGGCATGAGCCTCCTCACCTGGGCAGAAGAGACAAGCTAATCTTAATCTGGGAAAATTTGGAAACCTCACAGAGGGCTCTTTGGGATGTCTTCGGTCTCTAAAAGAAGCAATATTTAAACAAGCCTGTGAGGGCCCATGAGGACTCTAGGGGGACTTGAGGAAGAAGTAATATCAACTCTGAAGAGGCTCCAACATGCTGAGGAGGAAGGAGACCAAGAAACAGGATGGGGGTTAGGGGAGTGGCTTAGAGGCTCCCAAGGGCAGATGACAGTCACAGTGCCTGGGCTTGGGGGAACTGGAAAAGGGATTCTGGTCTTCCAGTGGGAGAGAGGTAGAGTGTGGCTTTGGGGATGTGTTCATGATTTTCTCCTCAGAGAGGAGAAAGCTTGAGTTGGAGTCATTAGGATAGGTGTATGGAGGACACATGTGGCACAGAGCTTCATATCATGATTTTATGTAGTGAGAGCTAGCTGAACAATGGATGGATGAACAGGTGAATGCATGAGGCTTTTTGCCCAGCATTGAGGTGCAATAACATGGCCTCAGTTGGCTCCAACACTGTCCAACCTTATTCTCTGTTCACGATGAATCACTGCAACTAGCTCTTAGAAATACTGAGATCTGTTTTCTTAAATAATTCCTGCTGAAAACATTTGTCAATCAATCAGAAGGCATGTGTGGAGACACTGTGAGCTTCTTACAGTTAAGCCTTATAGGATAAATAAAGAAGCCCAAGACTGAGTTCTAGTCTACAAAGGGCACCCATGTATTTCCTTGTCCCCACATGTAGTTTCTCCTCCTCGAGTTTTGTCTAATATTCTATTTGGGCCAATGCTACAAAGTCAGAGGCACCATATTTTAAACGGGCACAATGAATAATTTCTGATGACAACGGAGAAGAGTCAATCTACGATGCAAGAAACGAACCTGACTGTAAATTAGATGAAGGCAAATATCTTCTAGAGTTAAAAGCAGACAAGAAAATATGCAAAATTAAGGGGAAAACATTTCATCTTCAAGATGTACGCACTACACTCTCATTTGCACTGGGAGTGACGTTAACTCACCAGTTTATTTGCAAATGGACAAAGAGGAACCTGAAACACTTTCATTATCTTAAAAGAGAAATTTGCCAGCTAAAAAGAATTCTCCCCTGAAAGCTCATAATCTTAGTCAGCCTCCTCTATGCTCAGCATGCCACTGCTTTGCTGAGTCATTCTACTATGCAGCCTCTCAGACACAAAGCCCAGAGGCCACCTGCCCACCAGAGGCACAGAGGGCCAGCCAACTACAAGAACGGAACTTCAGGATTTGGTTTTCTGGTTATTTTCACTACTGTAACTTTTTTTTTGTCCTAAGGTAAAAACATAATTGTGTAAAATTATACCCTTAGGTAAAAAAGATCATGCCAGATGTTAAAATATGGATAAAATTGGCACAATCTTGGAATCTCAACAGAAGAAAGAAGCTACTTTTAGCTGTTTTCAACTGTTTTTAGTTTTTCTATCTAAACAGCTATTTATTCTGTTTCACAAAGCTCTCTTAGCAGAATATTTAGGCAAAGAACAAGAAGGAAAAGGAGAAGAAGAAGAGAAAGAGGAAGAAGAAGAAGAATAGGTATACTATAAGCCCAGTTGTAGTCACACGTGAAAATATCTGAATGGTTTACAAAACCATTGAGAGTGGTGATAAATAGGGCTGTTACTACAGAAGAATCTCATTTTCTAAATTTTGTTTTTCTCCAATGTGTGCAAACCAGGATTACAGTATACCTATTATCCTGCAAAAAGAATCATTAGTTTTTATTTATTACTCTTGCAATTAAAACTAATAAAGATTAAATTTGAGAGATGACCAGGCACTAGGATGCACTTTGCATGGGAAGTTTTCCTAGTAGTTAAATATCTTCTTAGTTAAGCTGGCGATACTCTCTCCTATAACCATTTAGTCTCATTTCCTTCTTGTTTTGTTTTTTCCTACAGATAAAGAAAGTGGTCAGCATCTTCTCTAGATCAGAGAAATTACATTTGTTTTCACTTTTTATTGTGAGGTTTCAAACATATACTAAGTTACCAGAAATTATTAAATGATTGCTTCTTGGCCTTTTGGCTAAGATCAAGTGTAAAAAATTTTTAAATGAGCAGTGAAACACTCTTGAAACAAAATTTTAAAAATATAAGTAAAGGAATATAAGATATTGAATAAGTAATGAGCTAGAAATTATAAACCAAAAAAAATACAATAACTAAAATACTCAGCAGATAGCCTCAAAGGTAGTTTGGAGACAACAATGAATGAATCAGCAAGCTTGAAGACAGATAATTAGAAATTACTCAATGTAAACAATTTAGAGAAAATAGGCTAGACAAAAATTAACGGTTTGACAGAGCTATGGATGACAACAAAAAATCTAATATTTGTATCATCAGAGTTCTAGAAGTAAGGAGAAAAACTGTTTGGCTGAAAAAAATAATCAAATAAATTATGACCAAAATTTCCCCAAATTTGGCAAAAAGTGTTAAACCCACTGATTCCAAAATAATAAAGTAGAACAAACCCCAAATAGGTTAAACCCAAAGAATTCCACATCAAGACAAATTGTATTCAAATTTCTGAAAATTCAAGATGGAAAAAGGTCTCAAGAGAGGTTAAACAAAACATTACTTGTAAAGCTTAGGCCAGAAGGAAGTAACACAGCATTTTATAAGTAGTGACAGAAAAAAAAAGTTGTCACCTCTGATTGCTATATCTAGTAAGACTACTCTTGTTATATCAGTTTAATTCTGATGCTTGCGCTGTGTCCTCAAACTAATTTTTTTTTTTTTTTGGTCTTTTAGTGTGCCTTTTGTTTTTTGATAGCCAGTTATGAGATATTGGAAAAAAGGAACTGTAATGATGTGGTAGTGAGGTCTTTAGTAATGTGGTAGTGAGGGTGTTGATGGCAGCAGTGCTGCCGTCATGCCAGCTGCAAAAGGGAGGCATGGCCTAGGCCTCACACTCCATGGAGCCTGGAAGCCAGGACAGACTGGAGCCCTGCCCCTTCTGAGTTGGGGCAGCATCTCCCCAGGTACCTATACAGATGCCCAAATGATGGCTGTGGACCTAGGCCTCCTGCTTTATGGAGCAGACAGGATCCCAGCCCTCCTGGGTGCTGCTGCAGCTGCAGACCCAGGCCTTCTGCTCCATGGAGCAGGCAGGAGCCCCACCTTCCTGAATAAGGCTGTAGCTACTCAAGTTGTGGCTGCTGATCAGAGTCTCCCTGTGCTCTTGCAGGTGCCAGGAACAGGGAGGATCCCTGCCCTCCCAGGTGCACGTGCAACCAGTAGTTCCACAGCTGCAGCCCTGGGCCTCCACTCCACCAATCTGGCAGCAGCCAAGGATAAGCAGGAACCCCACCCCTTCTGAGTTTTCAGGGTAGGAGCTCCCTGGGTGCAGCTGCAGCCACCCTCCAAGGTGCAAGACCCAGTTATCTCTGAAATCTGCACCATTAGAGGCCAGGGAAGGCCCCCGACCCCAGTCCCCACAGGCCCAGGGGTGTCTTCTCCAGCTGCCTGGCCTCTCACTGCTTCTGGCACAGGCTGCCATTTCAGAGGGGAGTATGAGCCAAGCCTGCGTGCTGTCACAGCTTGTCAGGGTCAGGGCATACTTGGAGCAGTGCTGGCAAGCCAGTGCCCTGTTGCCCGGACCCCTCCAGACTTTAGGTGCCAAGGAGAGTAGACAGGGAAGCAGAGGGGAGTGCTGAGGGCTGCTTAGTGCTAGCCTGCAGATGCTTCTTAGTATCAGCAGCCGGGGGCCAGGGACAGCCGCAGAAGGCAGACAAGCTCTTGGGTGAAAGGGGGTGGGTCCCTGGTAAGATCCCGCCTTCCGGCCAGGCTGCCAGACTAGCAGAATGGAGTGGGGACTTATGGTGCCTTTTCTGGGCTGTCTGTGGCTGCCCATCAACTAATGAACAGACACTTCCTCCCTTTGAGGTCCAAAAAAGCCCTGGGCTCAGCCAGAGCACAGGGGAGGACAGAAGATGGAGGAAGACAGATGGCCAGCTGCAGAGAGGAGCTCCTTTCTCTGCCGAGAGCTTCAGAGATCTACAGAGACATAGGGACTACCAGCTACAGAGAGGTGCACTTTCTCCAGGGCCTCCCTTCTGCTGAGAGCAGTAGATGTTGGGATGATGACCAGCAGCAGAAAGGAGCTACCCTCTCCAGGGGCTCCTCTTTGCTGAGAGCTGAGCACTCAATGGGAAGATCTGCTTATAGAGAGAGTGATCTGCCTACAGAGAGGAGCTACCCACTGAGGGTCTCCTCTGAGCTGTTCTAACACTTAGTAAAGCTTTTCTTCATTTTGTTCACCCTTGACTTGTCTGCATATCTCATTCTTCTGGGCATAAGACATGAACTAAGGCAAAGACACCATGAGTCACAGAGGTTTCTGGCCAGAAAATCAATACCCCAGAGATCCATTAACAGTGTGGGAAGGGGAGAAGTGTTTCATAGTCCTATATCTCAGTCTTTTCATGAGCCTGTGCCTCTAAACTGAACTTCAAACAGTGCTTCTCAGTCCCCCAACACTCCCCTTAGGTGGGAAAAGATGGTTAGAATGCATTGAAGTTGAAGATTTATCTTCCCCTCTGTAGAAGGTTAAAGCATGCTGGAGTATGCTATTTCCTTTCTTCCAGGTTGGTTAGGCTCTGATAAAATCCCAATAGTTTAGGCTCTGGTAAAATACTTTTTCTTGTGACGCCAGGCCTTTTTAACTAGAACAGAATGCTCTGGCTTACTTCAAATAATGCCTCCCTTTCCTTACCAGAAGTACAAGATTTTTTTTTTTCTGATATTCACTGTGAGAACCTAGCTGAACTCCTAAAACCAGAACTCACAAAAGTGTGGGGCCCCCCTTTGAATGGGTCCCCCTGGAGTGTTTAACTTTCATATTTATTTACTCTGACACCCAGCAATTCATCAATTACAGTTCAGGTTTTCCTACCCCAGTACTGGTTCCCACACAGGTTTATGCTCAGGGGTTTCTGTTCCAGCAAGCTGTAATTCTAAGTATTTTCTTGTCAGTCTTTCCGATTTGGGGGCAGTGAACCTCACTTCTCTGATGGATCTAAGAAGAGTTGTTAATTCATCAGTTTCTTCAGCTTTTTATTTGTTGTTTGAATGTAGTGACAGCTTTCATGTTCCTTACATACTGGTCTCCAAACCAGAAGCCAAACTGTTCTTTAGAAATGAAGGGGAAATAAAGACATTTTCAGATGACAGGAAACTAGAAGAATATGTCAGCAGAAGACTTGCCCTTAAGGAATGACTAAAGCAAATGTGCAGAAGAGAAAGGAAATAATGGCAAAAGACTTCAGGACCTCAGGAAGAAAGAAGGAAAAGTGGATATGACCATAAAATATAATGAATTGTTTAAACAAAAATAATAACAATGTAAAGTGATGTTAACATATATGTAAGTAAAAGGAATGACAGCAACAATATAAAGGTCAGAGGGGAGAAATGGAAGTATACTGTTGTAAGCTTTTAATGCTATATGTGAACCAGCAATGTGTAATATCATTTGAAGGTAGGCTATAATAAGTTAAAGATGTGTTCTGTTAACCCCAAGAAATATGAAAATAACACAATAACAAAGAGTTATAGCAAATAAGACAATAAAAGCTGTATCACAAAAACACTCAATTTGAAAAAAGTCAGAGGAAAAGAGAAAAAAGAGCAAAAGCGTATGTAATAAATTGAGGAAAAACAGTAAGATGACAGGAATTAAACCTAACCATATTAATAATTACATTAAATTTAAATGGCCTAAACAGCATCAGTTAAAGGCAGTTTGTCAAATTACATTTTTTAAAATTCTAATCCAACTATGTGCTTTTTACCAACCAAAACATGTGCTTTAAATATAGACATACATTAAAGAAAAGGGATGGGAAAAAGATACAATGTAAACACTAATAAAGAATCTAGTGTGGCTATATTAATATAAAAGTAGATTTCAACCAAAGAATATTATCAAGCATAGAGAAGGACATTTAAAAATGATAAAAAGGTCAATTTGCCAAGAAACCATAATAATCCTAAATGTTTGTGCAACAAATAACAGAACTCCAAAGTACATAAAACAGAAATTGATAAAACTATAAGGAGAAATTAACAAATACATATTTATATTAGATATTTTAATACCTCTCTCTCAATAAATACATATTTATATTAGATATTCTAACATATGTCTCAATAGTTGATAGAATGAGTAAATAAAAAAATCACCAATGATGTAGATGACCTGAACCACACTACTAATAAAATGTAGCTACTTGGCATTTATAGAACACATCATGCAGAAATAACAGAATATACATTGTTTACAAGGACACAAGAAACATTTGCCAAGATATAGTCTATATTCTGAGCCATAACAATGCATAATAAATTTAAAAGGATTCAAGTTAAACAAAATATATTTTCTGAACAATCTGGAATTCAAATAGAAATTATTAGCAGAAATCTATCTGGAAAATTTACAAGAGTTTGGAAACAAGTAATGTATTTGTCAACAACCAGGGGTAAAATAAGAAATCAAGAGGAAAAACAGAAAATATCTTGAAGAAGATTAAAATGAGAACACAATATATCAACACTAGCAGGATGCCACTATAGCAATATGTAGAAGGAAATATATAGCACTGAATTTCTACTTTAGAAAAAAGAAAAGCTCTCAAGCCAATGACAGCAGCTTGCACTTAAAAAATTAGAAAAGAAGAGCAAATTAAGCCAAAGTAAGCATTAAAAGGAAAATAATAAAGATCAGAATGAAAAATCAATAAAATAGAAGACAGAAAAACAATAGAAAAAAATCAATAAAACCAAAAGCTACTTCTTTGAGTAGATTAATAAAATTTAAAACCTCTAAGTAGATTGATCAGGAAAAAATTATTTAAGACACAAATTAATCAATATTAGGAATTATAGAGGTGAGATCACTCAGATGATCTATTTTATTAAAAAGATAATAAAAAATTGTTATGAACTTTATGCCTATAAATTGTAAAATGGATGAATTCCTAGAAAGGCACAACCTACCAGAGCTCACTCAAAAAGAAAGAAATAACCTGGACAGTCCTCTATTTATGGAATAAATTGAATGTTTAGTTTAAAATGAGCACATGAAGAAAATTCCAGGTTGACATGGCTTCACTAGTGAACTCTACCAAACATTAACAGAAGAAAGAATAACAATCCTTACAAACATTTTCTGAAAATTGAAGAGACGAGAATAATTTTAAATTCTTTTATGAACCTATTATTGCTCTGATTCTAAAGCAAAACAAAGACAACTATAGATGAGTAACTCTCATGAACATAAATGCAACATTTCTAAAGAAATTTACAAATCTAATCCAACAATATATAAAAACCATAAAACATGGTGAACAAGAAGGGTTTATCCCAAGAATGCATTGATTGGTTTTGATATTTAAAACCCAATCAATGTAAATCACTATTAACTACAAAATAAAAGCAATATCAAAATAAAAGATCATCTAACTAGATGTAGAAAAAAAAATTTGAAAAAACTCAACACCCATTCCTGATTAAAAACTATTAGAAAACTAGGAATAGAAGAACATTTCCTCAACCAATTGAAGGATACCTTTGAAAAACCTACAGCTAATATCATATATCATAATAAAAGATGGAGTTTTCTTATGCTAAAATCAGGAATTAGGGTAAAGTGTCTGCTCTCACCACTGTATTTAACAGTACTGGAAATACCAGCCAGCAAAACAGATAAAGAAAAAAAAATAAATGTCATAGACTGGAAAGATTTGTAATTGGCACAATTATGTATATACAAAATTCTTAGGAATGTACACTTCAAATACTAGAACTCAAAAGTAAGTTTAGCAACTGTATTAGTTTGTTTTCATGCTGCTGATAAAGACATACCTGAGACTAGTCAATTTACAAAAGAAAGAGGTTTATTGGACTTACAGTTCCACATGGCTGGGGGAGCCTCACAATCATGGTGGAAGGCAAGGAGGAGCAAGTCACATCTTATGTGAATGGTAGCAGGCAAAGAGAGAGCTTGTGCAGAGAAACTCCTGTTTTTAAAACCATCAGATCTGCCAGGCATGGTTGCTCATGCCTGTAATCCCAGCACTTTGGGAGGTCGAGGCCAGTGGATCACCTGAAGTCAGGAGTTCGAGACCAGCCTGGCCAACATGGTAAAACCCTGTCTTTATTAAAAATACAAAAATTGGTCAGGCGTGGTGGCAGGCACCTGTAATTCCAGGCTTAGGCAGGAGAATAGCTTGAACTCAGAAGGCGGAGGTTGCAGTGAGCCTAGACTGCACCATTGCACTCCAGCCCAGGTGACAAGAGCGAGACGCTGTCTCAAAAAAAAAAAAGAAAGATCAGATCTCGTGACATCCATTCACCATCAGGAGAACAGCATGGGAAGACACACTCCTATGACTCAATCATCTCCCATCGGGTCCCTCCCACACCACGTGGGAATTACGGGAGCTAAAAGATGAGACTTGGGTGGGGACACAGAGCCAAACCACATCGGCAACATTGCAGAATACAAAAAAATATAAAATATCACTATATTTCTATGTACTAGTAAGGAACTGTCGGATGTTAAAATTCAATTTCTTACAACAGCATCAAAAATATGAAATATTCGCTGAGCTGTGGTGGATCACACCTGTAATTCCAATGCTTTGGGAGACTGAGATAGGTGGATCACTTTGAGGGCAGGAGTTCAAGACCATCCTGGCCAACATGGCAAAACCTCATCTCTACTAAAAATACAAAAAATTAGCTGGGCATGGTGGCCTGCACCTGTAATCCCAGCTACATGAGACACTGAGGCACAAGAATCACTTGAACCTGGGAAGCAGAGGTTGCAGTGAGTTGGCGCCACTGCACTCCAGCCCGGAGGACAAACTGAGATTCTGACAAAAAAAAAATAAAAGGAAGGAGGGAGGGAGGGAGGGAGGGAGGGAGGAAGGAAGGAAGGAAGGAAGGAAGGAAGGAAGGAAGGAAGGAAGGAAGGAAGGAAGGAAGGAGGACTTGTGAGTAAATCTGACAAAATATGTGTAAGACCTGTACACTAAAAATTGCAAAACATAATCAGAGAGATATACTCTGTTTAGCAGTCAGAAGACTCAGTATTGCTAAAATGAGAGTTCTTCCCAATGCAGTGTTGATCAAATTACTAGCAGACTTTTTGTAGAAATTGAAAAGCAGATTTAAACTTTATATGAAAGTGAAAAACAAAACAAATGAGCCAATATAACTTTGAAAAAGAAAAAAATTGGAGTTCTAAAACTATCTGCTTTCAAGATTTGTTATAAAGCTACAGGTGATCAAAATATTCTAGTACTAGCAGCAAGATAGAGGAAAAGATCAATGAACCAAATAGAGTCCAGAAATAGACACACACACTCAAAAATATGGACAACAAAATTTTTGACAATAGTGCAAAAGCAATTCAACAAAGAAAGGATAGCCTTTTCAACAAACGGTACTGGAAAAATTAGTTTCCTATATGCAGAAACAAACAGAAACAATGAAATTGGGCACAAACTTGCATCATATAAAAAGAAGTGATTCAAATGGATTGCAGATCTCAATGTAAAATCGAAAACTATAAACCTTTAGAAGAAAACATAAAAGAAAATCTTCATGACCTTGGGTTAGACAAAGTTTTTAGGTATGACACCAAACACACAATCTGTAAAAAATAAATTGATAAATTCGACTTTATCAAAATTTACAATTTCCATTCTTTGAGAGATACTATGAAGAGATTCAAAAATAAGCAGAGATTAGGAGAACATTTTTGCCAAGGACACATCTGATAATGCACTTATATCCAGAATATATAAAGAATTCTTAAAACTCAATGATAAGAAAACAGCCCAATTAAAAATGAAATAGACAAAGGATTTAAACAGACATTTCCTGAAAGATCTATGGATGGCAATAAGTACATGAAAAGACGTCAACATCATTAGGGAAGTGCAAATTAAAACCACCATGTGATACCACTACACATACTTTAGAATTGCTAAAATTGAGAAGACCATATCAAATGTTGGTGTGGATATGGAGGAACTGAAATTCTCATACAATGCTATTGGGAATGTAAAATCAAACAACCACTTTGGAAAACAGATTAGAGTTTCTTAAAAAGTTAAACATGCACCTAACACATGTCCCAGCCTCTCAGAAAAGAAAGCAGATATCCATACAGAGCCTTGTACATAAATCTTCATGGTACCTCTATTGGTAAATAGCCCCAAACTGGAAACAACTCAAATGTTCATCAACAAATGAATAGATAAATAAATTGTGGTATATTCATACAATCAACTATTACTCAGTAAAAAAGAGAAAAAAAGAAAAAATAATAATAAACATAACATGGATGAATCTCAAAAATAACTATATTGAGTAAAAGAAGCCAGACCAGAAAGACTATATTCTGTTTATTCCATTTTAATAAAACTATAGAAAATGAAAGCCTTTACTGATATAAAACAAACTAACAGTGAAGAAGAGAGGCCTGGGAGGGATAATTACAAAGACACATGAAGCAACTTTTGAGAATGATAGAAATATTCACTATATTGATTGTTATGATTGTTTCATGGATATATACATATGCAAAAACATATTCTACACTTTAAATGTGTGGATTTTTTTATGTGACTTACACAGCAATAACCCTGCTCAAAAAAGTAAGTAAAGCAATGAAGGGTACCAAGATTTTACTTGCATATGACTGCTCTCTATCTAGCCTGCGAACAGGTACACACAAAATCTACATCTTTATCTGGAGCTTGCCAGGCAACACCTCTGCAACATTATGCAAATCACTGTGAGAAATAGACAAGTATGTTAAAAACCACCAGAATATATTTGTTTTCACACACTTTTTTTTCTTCCCAGATCTGGGCTGTCTATTGTATGTGCCTGCCAGTTAACCCGACATGGGGCTTTCTACTTTGGTTTAAATAATCTGAAATTGAGCTCTGCCCAAGTTAAGTGCATCTGATGATTCATGTGCATGGAAAGTACCTTGGGTGACCACAAACTAGAGTTCCCTACAACTATGTCAATGTCAAAACTAACCACTGTCTCCCAGGTTGTTTGTTAAAAAAAAAAAAAAAAAGAAATCCCATGGTCTTCAATTTGGTCATTTAAAAATAATCTATAAGGTACACTTCTTTTCTGTTCTTGTGTTTCTTAACTTTTAAGATGGCTATTTTTTCACCCTGTAGATCTTGTTCTCACTAGAGAAGAATTTCTACATCATGCTCAGGCTCTTCTGATCTGTGAAAGGGCCTAGATTTAAGGGCTGTTCTTGACACCCTAAAAGTGCCAGGACAGGTCATTAAGGTGGTCTTGCCAGGACACACCCATCTAAAGCAGCAATCTGCCTGTTGGCCAGAAAATCTTGTACTTCTGCAGAGCCTTTTCCAGAATGAACCATATAATGGTGAGGTAGGGTAGAAAGGGTAAGACATCAGCTAGCCTAGGCTTCTAGAACCTCTCATCAGCTCCTGTTCCTTTGCATCTCTAGGAGCAGAGAAAGAGACCCCACCTACTGCATTTCTGTCCCTTGCTGAAAAGGACACTCTGTCAGAGAATCTTCTGGCAAACATCTAAGGGCAAAATCACCCCTTGTTATGGATAAAGCCCAGAGAGCTTCAGCAGCTAACATTCCCTGGGACTCACTAGGACAGGGCACAGTAAGGATTTGAACCTAAGCCAGTCTGGCCAGAACGCCCATAAGCTTTCCTTAACTCAGTGTGATACTGCTTTATAATCACTTTTATAGCCACCAGTGGATTTCACTTATCAGTATTTTTCAGGTAATTGATACTTTAGATGCTCAGCTGCAAGACATATGCAGTTTTCATTGACATCTTTTGGAGAAACTGACAAACCTGGACTTGACTTAATGCCTTTGTAACCTTCCAAGATGTTATATAACTCTGGATAGAAGGCTGGGCCTCCACGATGTCAGGAATGTTGCATTCTTATCATCCAGATTTCCCCACAGATAAAACCATTTTTCCATAAAGTCAAGGAGGCAGGCAGATGCCCTTGCCATGAGACTTTTTGGGCTAGAGTAACAACCTTGGACTTCGCTCTATGACAGGGTTTTACACAGGTAGTAGTATGAACATCCTTCAAGAAAGAAACCTGAGAGACCAGGCCAGAGTCCACTGCAGTAGCCGGCAAAGAGAGGATGGTGACTTGAACTTTAGTAGAGCCAGTTAAAAGGAAAGAAATTGAGACATTTAGAAATGGTTTTAGAGGTAGAGTCAGACTGGACCTGATAAAGGACTAGAGGAGCAGAGTGAGGATAAAGAGAACAATGACTGACTCGGAAGATTTTGTCTTGAGAAACTTGAGAACCCAAGACAGGGTGAAATAAAATCACATGTGGGAAGATCTGGTGCTTTGTTTGGACAACGTTGGATGTAAATGCTTGTTGAGTCTAAGTAGAGTAGGCCATGGCATAGATGAATGTGGGCTTGGGATGGATACAGACATTCAGGAGTTGTGAGCAAATAGAACATAAAGCCATGAGAGTAGAAGGGGTCACCATGAGAGCCAGTGTGGCATAGAGAAGAAAAGGGGTGGTACATGACCACTGGGCAGAAAAGCCTTTAGAGCAGAGGCAACAGGCATGACTAAGAAGACTCAGAAAGAGCATTCAGTACAGCAGGAGGAGAGCAAAGAGTGTACGATATTCTAGAAGCAAAGAGAATAAAGGGCTTCAGGAAGGAGCAGTCAACTGTGTCAAATAAGATGAAGACAGACAAGTCCCCTGGATTTGGTAGGAATAAAGAACAGCAGGCTGCCATACAAATGGTTCTATCTAAGCCATCTAAAAGAATATTGTTTATTCTCCATATATTTAATAAATACTTGCCATATGCCAGGTATCCTTTCAAGCACTGAAATGCAGAGATTCATAAAACACAGTCTCTGCTCTCAAGGAGCTCACAGCGGTGAGGAGGAAACAGGCAATAGTGAGTGTTCTCATTGCATTTGTGACCCCATTGATCTTGCAACAGCCCCATGCATCAGTTATTGCCATTATACATTTTACCGATAAGGAAACTGGCAGGGAAGGGTCAAGCACCTTGGGTATTTGACAGCAAAAAACCAAGGCTTTGTGGTAACATAAAACTTCAAAGTAGTAATTCACAAAGGTGACTGGGAAATGGAAGTAACCAAATACCTTTGCACTATGAGGACGAGTTCATCGGAAATACAGATGGCCTTAGGATGACCCTGATGCCTTCTTGTCCAGGTAGTATAGCTCCAGACAAAATATCTGCTACCACTCACCCAAAAACTTGTCAGGTAAAAATGACTATATGTATAGTCAGTTGATTTTTGACAAAGGTGCCAGAGAGTTAGAAAGGAAAAAGGAAGTTCTTTTCAATAAATGTTGCTGGAGCAACTACATATCCATATGGGAAAAAAAACTTAACTCCCTACCTCACACCAAACACTAATATTAACTTGAGATGCATCATAAACCTAAGTCTGAAAAATAATAGCATAGTTCTTCCAGAAGAGAATGTGGGAGAATGTCTTCATGATGTTGAGGTAGGCAAACATATTTTAAGACACACAAAAAAACAATAGGCATAAAATTTGTAAAGAGATGAATGGAGCTTCATCAAAATTAAATTCATGTTTATTAAAAGGCATCATTAATAAAGGGAAAAGGGCAGCCACAAACTGGAAGAAATTCTTTACTATACACATACCTAACTGAGGCTCAAATTTATGTTATATTATATATATATATATATTATATGAAGATATGTTATATATATATTATATGAAGAACTCCTTCATATTGATACCCAGTGTCTTGATTGCATGCCCCCAAATCAATTGATTCTTCTCTTTCAAAATGCATTCCCAAAAGGATGCAGACTTTTGGAAGCCATGCAAGTAGAGACGGAAGTTGTTCCAGCTTTGGAAAGGGCCATTCTGCCTGAGGAGAGTGTCCCTGACAGGCAGAGGGAAGATGTTCCTGAAGCCATGCTAATTCCAGGGGGATATAGAATTTGGGGCCTGGGAATTTTTAAAAATGAAAGCCAGTTAATAGTTTTGTTTTTCTTTTAACATGACAGACAGAACAACCAGCAAGACTCCAGGCTTACCCTGACATTTTTGTCAAGTATACTAGTCACGGTTCTCCAGAGAGACAGAATCAAAAGATGTGTCTATATACAGTCATGTGTTGCTTAACACCACGGATACATTCTGAGAAATGTGTCCTTAGGCAGTTTCATTGTTGTGCAAACATCATAGGCTGTATTTGTACACACCCAAATGGCATAGACCACCACACACCTGGACTATGTAGTATAGCCTGTTGCTCCTACGCTACAAACCTGTACAGCATGCTACTGAACTGAACTGGCAATTATAACACAATGGTAGGTTTATATGTCTATGTAAACATATCTAAACATAGAAAAGGTACAGTAACAAGACAGTATAAAAAAGCAAAAATTGCACAATTGTATAGTGCACTTCAGTGAGTGAATGTGAAGGCCTAGGGCATTACACTGTGAACTTAGGCTACACTAAATTTCTAAAAATATTTTTTAAATAATAAAGTAGCCTTAACTTACTGTAACTTTTTTGCTTCATATACTTTAAACTTCTTTTTAACATTTTGAATCTTTTGTAATAACACTTAGCTTAAAACAAAAACACAAAAATATTTTCTTTCTCTATATCCCTATTCTACAAGCTTTATTTTTCTATTTAAAAATGTTTTTCTTTTTAATTTTTAAACTTTTTTGTTGAAAACTAAGACACAAACACGCATTAGCATACACCTACACAGGGTCAGGGTCATTAATATCAGTATCTTCCACCTCCACATCTCATCCCACTGGAGGGTCTTCAGGACAAAAACGTGCACAGAGCTGTCATCTCCTATGATAAAAATGCCTTTTTCTGGAACACTGCCTGAAAGACCTGACTGAGGCTCTTCTTGAGGCGGTGTCTCTCTTTTTAGAAGTATGTCCATAGCAGCTTGCTTGGTTCTTTTCTCACCATAGACTTGTTTGTAAGCAGATAATGCATCATGAACATTCCTCTCTGTTCATAAAAACCTTTCAGTGTCGGGGGTCACTTTTTCAAACTTTTTAAAAAGAAAAAGTTCAGGTCAGCAAAAGCTTCTGCCAAATGCTTCACTGTGAATATTCTTGGGGGTTCTTCTTTTCTGCATTTTCTTTTCTCTTACTTCTTCTTCAGCTATGGGTTCTGGTTCCAGTTCAAACAGCTCCTCATTAGTCAAGTTTCTCAGGAACCATTGTTTGCCATCTCAACCACGGCCTTGTTGAGTAATATGTTGTGCTGGGATGTCATGATGGCTACGAAATCACTAGGTGATAGGAATTCTTTAACTCAATTATAATCTCATGAGACCACCATCATATATGTGATCCATTATTGACCAAAATGCTGTTATGCAATTTGTGACTGTATATATAGGTATATGAAGAAAGTTATTTTAAAGAATTGGCTCACATGATTATGAAGGCAGCCTGGAGACCCAGGAAGAGTCAATGTTGCAATTCAAGTCTGAAGGCCATAGGCTGCAGAATCTCTTCTTGCTTAGTTTTTTATTTATTTAGTCTTTCGACTGATTGGATGAGGCCAATCCTCATTATGGAGGGTGATCTGCTTTACTCAAAGCCCATCCATTTAAATGTAAAAATCTCATCCAAAACACCTACAGAAACATCTGGAATAATGTTTGCCCATATATGACTCTTAAAATGAACCATCATACCAAGTGTGCTATTGACCTGCCTCCACCAAGGAGAGACATGATCCGAGACTAAGCAATTTTTAAAGTTCGGATGCAGCTATGAGCAACACAGCAGTGATTCAGCAAGCTCACAATATCTTTACCAGGCAGCAAATGTCTTAAGTTCAAGCAGATTGCAGCTACCAGGAAAGACACTTCTCATCCTGCGAGATGTGCTCCTGTGGCTGAAAGACTGTGTGAATTAGGCAGATTAAGGGAAGGACCAATTCATGTAGAGTCCTGCAGTCAAGACAACTGGATAGTCAGTCTAGTGATGCCAGCTCAGAAAAAGAATATTAAAGTATAGTGAAGACAAAATTCAATTTAACCTGGTTTCTAGCAGCACACCAACAAATAAGGAAAAAGAAAAACAGCTGCAAAGAAGACTCAAGAAGCCCCATGGAGAAGGTACTTTGGGATTCAATGCATGCTTGCTGATGGTGCTGTCTTTAGCGGACACCTAACAGTGATCCTCACGTGCACTGTAGGTGTCTAACGCATGCGAAATAAAAGTGGTATTACGAGCTGCTTGCCAAATTCCATTTGATATTATATCTCAGAATTTTCTTCATTTTCTGCAAATGTAGCTACTATAATGGACCTTAAAAATGCACAAATGGGGCGGGGCATGGTGGCTAATGCCTGTAATCCCAGCACTTTAGGAGGCGGAGACGGGCAGATCACTTAAGGTCAGGAGTTTGAGGCCAGCCTGACCAACATGAAGTAACCTCGTCTCTTCTAAAACTACAAAAATTAGCCAGACGTGGTGGTAGGCACTTGTAACCCCAGCTACTCAGGAGGCCGAGGCAGGAGAATTGCTTGAACCCTGGAGGCAGAGGCTGCAGTGAGCCGAGGTCACACCACTGCACTCCATCCTGGGTGACAGAGCAAGACTCTGTCTCAAAAAAAAAAAAAAAAAAAAACCAGCACAAATGGTATTCTGTATCTGAAAATTATTTGGATTAACTTTTGATCTTTTGCCTGGTTAAAGAATTAAAATTCTTATCTCAGATCAGGCTTAAACTATATCTTATTTCTTCTCATCATAATAGAATAAATTAGTGTCATTTTTGATACTTGATTGCCTCAAGGATTTTTTTTAACACAATTTTGTTTCTTATCTTTTGTACCACTCACTTGAAAACTTATGGTCTTAATGCAAATAATCAAAAGTAATAAAAGTATAACTCCTAGTAATTTCCATATTGCTGCCTGTAGAAAAGTTACAAACATCCCAATTTATTCTGGCAAGAAAAAATATTTTAATAAGCAAAAGACTTGACTGACCAAGTGCTTCAAAAAAGAGGATATTTAAATGGCCAATAAACACATGAAAATGTTCTCAAACCATTATTTGTCAAGGAAATGCACATTAAAACCACAAAAAGATACCATAGCACACCCACTTAAGTGTCTAAAGAGATTGACTATACCAAATGTTGAAAAGTAAACAGAGCAAGTGGAGCTCTCACTGCTGGTAGAAATGCAAAATGATCCAGTAACATTGGACAAATGTTTGGGATTTTCTAGCAAAATTAAACATTCACCTCTTGGATCACTCAGGAATTCTACTCCAGGTTTTTATCAAGGAGGAGTATGTGCAAATATCCATCAAAATGCTCATAAGCTTTATTTGTAAAAGCTAAAACAAGACACAACCCAAATTCCTATTAAATGTTTATCTAGACACCATCCAAATGTCATACAGTCATGCACTACATAATCATGGTCCCATGAAATTATAATGGAATGAAAAATTCCTATCACCCCAGTGCACACTGTTTATGAAGGCTACAATAACATCCTGCGCCTTCACATTCACTCACCACTCACTCACTGACTCACCCAGAGCAACTTCCAGTCCTGCAAGCTCCATTCATGGAAGTGCCCTATACAGGCATACCATTCTTATCTTTTATACCGTATTTTTACCATACCTTTTTTTACTTTTAGGCATTCTTACCATTGGGTTACAATTGCCTACAGTATTCAGTATAATAACATGCTGCAAATGTTTGTAGCCTAAAAGCAAGAGGCCATACAGCCTGGGTGTGTAGTAGGCTGCACCACCTACCGTGAATTGTGCTAGTACATTCTACGATGTTCACACAATGCAAAAGTACCTAACGATGCACTTCCCAGAGTGTATACACATCACAATGAGACATGTGACTGTCACTGTGCAGACACACAACGGAAGACTACTCAGCAATGAAAAGGAACAAACTGCTGACACACAAACTTGGATGAATTTCAAAAACATTCTGGATGAAAGAAACTGCTCAAAAAGAATGTGTACTGTATGATTCCATTTCTATGATGTTTAAGAACAGGTAAAATTAACCTGTGATGATAGACATCAGAGTAGTGGTTACTCCTGAGGAGGGGGGTTTACTGGATGGGACAGGAGAGGACTCTCTCCTCTGGGTAGCAGAAATGCTCTGGATCCTGATGTGGGTGATGGTTGCCTGGGGCCATACATAAATAAAACTTGCTTTTTACATACAGATTTTATTCTATGTGATTTATATCTTAATTTTTAAACTGTAGAGCAAAATAAAAAGGAGAGCAGGGAGCTATGCTTTTTCCATTTTTCTCCCATGTGCCAGAAAGGAGCACTTCTGGAGGGGCTGAGGCTACAGGAAGTTAGAGAACTCCCACAGGTCCAGAACCAGCTTAGAACCAAGGTCTGAATGGTCTTTCCTCCAGCAGCTTGGAGGAGGGCCTCTCTCCACTTGACAGAGCAGCTCAGTCCCAGCTTGGCAGCCTACAAGTGAAAACAGCTTCTCTGTAGAAAGTACTAGAATATCCATGCCCTCTTTCACAGCATGCCTGGCTTCCTCCATCAGCCTCTACAGGTGTCAGAAGGCATCGATAGCACCCTAACCACAGCCCTGGGGACTCTCCATGCCCAGCCATAATTCAATGGCACCAGGGTGACCCCTCAGTGGAGAGGCAGGCTTTCTTTGAGACTCTGAACAGTGACCCAGAACCACTTGCCCCTGCCTGTCTTTCCAGGCAGACTGGGAGATGGTGGCATTGGGGACCATTCTTTCTTGGGCTACTCTGGCCCAAGCATCTAATTAAATTCTCTCTTTCCCATCCACTGATTCCATAAGCCCCAAAGTAAGTAAGATTTCTCACTCCAAGTGGAGGGGCTGCTCAGTCTAGGGGGCTATGTTCCTGGGTTCAGATCCCTCCTTCCTTCCTCTGTCCTCCCCACTCTCCTCAGCTGTACTTTCTCCTGTGCTCACTTTATTCTCTAGATTTATTTCTTGCCTCATCCTTACACTCTCGAGTTCAGAGTAAGAGATCTCTCTCTCAGGGCTCACACCAGTTGCCCAAAGAGGACTGTAATTGGGCCACTTCAGGACTAATCACTGTGGCTGGGGGCATAGATTCTCTGGCCAGTCAGGTGATGGGCTCACCCTTGGCTGACAGTCCTACTCCCTGCAGCAAAGGAAGGGCAGAGTCAAAAAGAAAGCAAAGCCACACATGTGGAGAGGTTACCAGTGTCCATCCAGACACCCACTTCACAGACAGGCAGCCAAGGGCCAGAGCCCAGCTACTGTAGTCCTAAGTGGTAGAACTGAGCTTTGAGACCAGCTGTCTGTCAGGTGTCAAGGCGCAGAAACTGGAAACTCCCAGAACCCTGTCTGCCTCCCACTTTCATGTAAGGCGACTATAGCCCTGTGCTCTACAGCTTGTGGCACCCTCGCTCCACCAGGACAGAAGCCATGGAGCAGACAGAGTCCCAGTCCAGACCACACCCCTGCCCCCCTGCCCAGCTTTCCACAACCCATACTGCTATCACTGGCAATCACAGTAGGAGGGTTTCTCTCTGTGCAAACAATGATACTGATCTGGCTCTGGGTGAAGTCAGGGGGACATGTTCCCTTCTGGAGAGGGCTGTACAGGAAGGATTTCCCTGCTGTGAGGGAAACACGGGGCTGGGAGAGGGGCCCTGACATATCACACACAGACCTCTTCTTGTCTTCACTCTCTGGAAAATAGAAGTTAGGGGGCAGCGGGGGGAAGTGGGGAAAATGGGAGGTGTTCTCCCTGTGTTTGGGAAATTGGGCCTGGGAAAGGACCCCTTCAGACAGCACCCAGCTGCCCTGGCACTTATGGCAAAAAGCAGGTAGCTGCCTTTTCTTTTATACCCTGCCCTCAGACATCAGCTGACAGTGCCCATCTAGCAGTGTGACAGGGTCTTTTCCTCCCATCCTGAAGCCTGCAGAAGCATCCAAGCTTCTGAGGACATTCCCAGCACAGTCCCTATTCCTGGTGGGAGACACACAGGGGAAGGTCTGTGCTGCAGGGACCATGGAAGGAAACAATTTGGAGAAAGCCTTGTGAAAGCGGTGACTCCTGAGCTGGGATGTGAAAGATAAATAGGAATTTTCCATGCGGTGCGGCCTGGGGACAGAGCATCCCAGACAGTGGGATTAGCAATGTCATGAGGTGTGGTCCTGGGAATTGCTGGCTCTTTGCTACATGGGAGATCAAGGTGAGGCCTCCAGTGGAGAGACAAAAGGAGAGGAGGCAGCAGGCAGACCTGGCAGGGCCCCCAGGCCATGCTACTCCCCATGTCTGAGTCCATCTCTGTGACTCTGCCATTTCCCACCATCCAAATCGCTGTTAACCTAACACTGTTCTTCAGACCAGCAGAGAAGTAAATCCATTTAATTCCACTACCAAAAATGAAAAACCATGTTAACTTGTCCTAAATAGAAGATGACCACAAAAACCAAAATGTCACTATTAAAATAAACAGCATCCACTTGTATGCCACCTAAAGCTACCTGATGTGTCACACATCATATTTTGAGAAACTGCCATGAGTGACAAGGAGCCAAGAAAGGATTTTCAACAAGGAAATTGTATGATCAGATTCGTGCTTTGAAAAGACCAGTCTGATGAGAGGGAGTCAAGGCGCTGGAAGAGGACCAGGCCAGAGGAGAGGGCAGTCCATCAGCTGTCTATTTTTACAAACCCTGTACAGAGTTGTTCTTTTTTATTTAGTTGTCCTTGAAACTAAATTCCACATAAAACTAAATTGGGCATCCCTTTCTAGAAGCAGCTCGGTATCACTAGCAACCTGGGAATGGTGGAGATGGCCATTTGTTATAAAGCACCATTTGGTTATGAGTGGCCGACTTGAGTCTCACCTGGCCCTCACTTTCCTCACTTTGAGGGGGGAGTTCAGAATCCGGGTTTCCTTACATCTCTGGTGTAGAAGCCAGGAACCCCCCTGCTCTTTTCAGGGCTGAACTCATCCAGAGGGAAGTGGATATGGTGCTGACTGTGGTTATCTTTCCTCTACTGGAGGGATTGAAGCTAAGCTGTCCCATGGCACCTGGCTCGTGGCTGGCCCTGGGCATGTCCAGTTCATTTATTGTCTCCAGCAGTAGCCGAGGAGTGACGGCCCCATATGCAGGCCTGAAAGCCAGGGCAACTCCCAGGGTTCATTGCTGCGGTGGCTAACTTTATGTGTCAGCTTGGCTAGGCCATGGTACCCTGTTTGGTCAAACGCCAGTCTCCATGCTTCTGTGAAGGCATTTTTTAGATGTCATTAATATTGAGATCAACAGACTTCGAGTAAAGGAGAGCAGATTACCCCTCTAACATGGGTGGGCCTCATTCCATCAGTCAAAGGTCTGCAGAGAAAAGACTGAGGTCCTCCAAGGAAGTGAGAATTCTCCTCCAGCCTACGACACAGAAATCCTGCCCAAGATTTCTAGATTTAGGATCCAAGACTGCAACATTAACTCCTGCCAGAAGTTCCAGCCTGTCAGCCTGCCCTGCAGCTTTTAGGTGCTCTCTCACTCTCTCTCCATTCTATTAGTTCTCTTTCTCTGGAGAACCCTGATTCATACAATTGCTATAACCTGGAGTGAGCCACAGCACCAAGTGTTTTATTGTCATTGTTGCTTTTAATCTATTGCCACCATCCCCAAATGTAGTGGTTAAAAACAACAGTCATTTTATTATTTCTGTGGGTTGACTCCTTGGCAGGTTTCCTTTTTTATGTGACATTGGCGGGGGCTACAGTCATTTGGGGCTCAACTGGGCTGGAGCCTCTAAGAAGTCCCCCTTGATGTGGCTGATGGTAGGTGCTACCTGCTGGCTGGGACCCCAACTCATGCTGGGGCTGTCACCATGGTGCCCAGGTTCTCTTTCACATGCCTCTGTATGTGGCCCAGGCTTCTTATGGAGGCTGGGGCCCAAGGGAAGGAAGAAAGCAGAAGCTGCCAGTTCACTTAAAGGCCTTGGCTTAAAAGTCCCAGAATGTAATTCTATAGGATTTTCGCCAGCAGGGCAGTTCCAGAGCCAGTCCAGGCTCAGGGCCAGAGGCAGAGTGGGCATGGGGTAGATTCCACCTCTCAGTGGCTAGTGGCAAGTGCATAGAGGAGAGAATGAATGGACGGTGACCATTTTTAGAAACTCAATCACATCAAATAGATTTCCCCTTTTTGCCTTGAGAAATCCAATGATACATAAACATTGTTATGTTATTTATGTCAATTTGGGACAAATATATTTATTTGCAATGTAGTCTCTGTTCACTTCCAAAGAGGATACGCAGTAGCTTTGAATGAATGTATTACAGAAATATATTGTTTCTATCAAGATAAAAAAGCTATTAAAGACCATGCAGAGGCAGGAGAAAAACTGAGTGTGTCTTTAAGCTTGATGAAAGTAGTTTCTGCCATTGTGATTCTAGCTCACAAAGCTCCTGTATCTACTGGAAAATGGAAGTCCAGCTTTACCAGCTTGTGAGCCTTGACTGAAGGGAACCAGGGCTTGCCAATGGAACCACCTCCATGAGCCACAACTGCTATTATCATTAACACTATTGTATCTATTTTTTGAGAGAGATAAACTTTTCACGTGTTACATTAAAAAAAAAAAAAAGACTAGGTGAACAGTCAGGAAGTAAAGCAGCATAACAAGCAATCCCTTAAATTCTGATCAACCATCCATGGAGGACATTCTTCTTTGCCCTGGGCCTGGGAAAATGCAGCATGTTCCAGAGCAAAAGTCTTGAAGAGGGAAACTAAACCAGTGAAATCCAAACCAATGTCCTGGCTCACTGAGGACCCATTAGAGCCAAATCCCTGGAAGTGGACAGGCTCCCATACTTTTCAAAAATTCCCCTGATGATTAATGAACAACCAGGGGTAATAACCAGTGGCCCAGAGGAATAAGTAGCGCAGTTGTCTGTATGACAACTGGCTCAGGTCTATACTGAATTCTCTGCTAGGCAGCTCCTCATAAGAACTGTTGGAGATGGTTCGTACCCATCAACAGGTAACAACTCCAGACTCTGCCGGAAGTTCCAGGCTCTGAGTTCCCAGACAATGCATGGCACTCAGTCCAGAGTTGCAGGTGGAAGAGCGGCAGTAGGAAGGCCGAAGTCAATTCAAATGTGTTAACCAAAACAGGAAACATGAGTGAGGTGATTGAGAGTGTGATTTTATCAATACTTTCATTGTTGAAAAACTCTTGTTTTTTAAAGATATTTTCAAAAGAAGTCCAAAGTTTACTTTTCATTCCAAATTTATGTTCCATCTATACTTGCATTTGGAGAAAGATTGAAACAAAACACAAATACTTTGTAGCAATGTTGGAGTGTCATGTTCTTTGCAGAAAGACAGAAAAGAAAAGATTTTTTTTTTTTTCTTATCAAGAGACACTGTTTCCTCAAGGAAAAAGGGCATCAGTCCAAGCACTGGTTTACTCAAAAAGATTAGTAAGGAAGAAGCATCTTTTGTCTGTGGTGACAACATGATATCCCCCCACTAGTAAACTCACTAGTACCTAAGCAGTGTGAGGCATTTTCAAAGTTCCTCCCTTTTCTAGATCCAAGAAGGCTCTTGTGCACATCTGCAGTGTTTCCATGGCAAATCCACTGTGTATGAAAATTAGACCCTTCAAAAAACAAATTTACTCGTCAGTAACCATCATCAGCATTTTTTTTGGTCCCATGAAAATTGGGAACAAAATTAAAGGGCTCTTGATCGAAATCAATCTTTCTTTTTGGATAAAGCTGTCAGATATACTTTCCTTAATAAGTGTTGGTGAAGTGACCTGGATGAATATGCTAGTTTTCCATTCCACAGATACCATGCACCCATGAAAACACTGTAGAAAAATATTCAAGAACATGGAAAGATGATCACTGTAGAATTCTGAGCAGAAAAGAAGTATATTACAAAAAGTATGCAATGCAATTGTCCCATTTTGCATATCTAGCTAGCTAGCCATCTGTCTTAGCCCATTTGAGCTGCTATGACAAAATACCTCAGACTGGGGCATGTATAAACCATAGAAATGTATTGCTCATAGTTCTGGAGCTTGAGAAGTCCAAGATGAGAGTGTCGGCATATTCAGTTCTATGAAGGCTATCTCTGCTTCATAGATGGTGCCTCTTGCTGCATCCTCACATGGTGGAAAGCATGAACATCTAGCTCCCTCACACATCTTTTGGAAAGTGATGAATTGTAAGGGCTCTGCTCTCCTGGCTTCTTCACCTATTGGCATTACGTTTCAAGGTGTGAATCTTGGAGGTACACTTTCAGACCACAGCACTATTTCTTGTCCTACATACATACATGCATACACAATACCTTTAAAGAGGTACAGCAAATGTCCACAGTAGCCATCTCTGAGTGTTTTATTTACACTTTTTGTTTTGTGAGACAGAGTCTCGCTCTATTGCCAGGCTGGAATGCAGTGGTGCAATCTCCGCTCACTGAAACCTCCGCCTCCAGGGTTCAAGCAATTCTCCTGCATCAGCCTCCCAAGTAGCTGGGACTGCAAGAGCGTGCCACCATGCCCAGCTAATTTTGGTATTTTTAGTAGAGATGGGGTTTCACCATGTTGGGCAGGATGGTCTCGATCTCTTGACCTGGTGATCTGCTGGCCTAGGCCTACCAAAGTGCTGGGATTACAGGTGTGAGCCACTACACCTGGCCTCCTTTTTTTGTTTGTATTTATTTTCTAGGTTTTGAAAAAGAGCTGTGTGAATTCTTGTATAAGGCTAACATTTAAAAAAAAGACCACAAGAGATATTGAAGGAGCTAGATCCCCAGGGCAATAAACCAGCTAGCACATCTGCCCTACTGTGATTTGAACTCATAGCCTCTCAGGCAAGCAACACCACAGGGGGAGCCTCTTGCTCCCACACCCACTCCAAGCACAGATGTGAGGGCATTTGGCAGGACACATCCTATGGGCTGTAATGCTTAACCATAGTTATGGAAAATATTCTTGTTGTTTTTGAGACTCTATTTCTCAAGAGAAAGCACAGCTATAGAATTGGCAGGTTCAGAATTAGACACTGGAATAGGTGGTCCACTTAGGCCAGGAGATCAAGAATCCTCCACCTTGCATCCAGGCAGGACAGAATTGGCTACCCTAGCAAGCTAGCCCTTAGTGGCCCTGGAAACAGATAGCTTTCACTATTTAGCTTTTATCTGGAGGAAAGTTTGTTTCTGCGAAGGCATAGTTGTGGCCTTCTGGAGATTGACAGGGTTGTATGGTGCCCCTCACAGCCCAGTCTTCCTCGTGCTCTGCCTGACTTTCCTCTATGCAGGGAGGATCGAGAGTGCCGAATGGTCAGGGACTGGGGTCCGAGGGTTCTGGGTCCAGTGAGGGACATCAGGCAAGGCAAGCCCGCACTTCATCACCTGAAAAAGGGGATTTGTGAAGTCTCTGCAGCACTAAGCTGTATGAATTAAATGTGTGCATGGAAATTGCCTGAGTGCCCTGCCCCTACTCTTATCAAGCCATGTGGCTGCTAGAGTACAGAAAAAATATACATATTAGGTAACTTCTTCATGGGTTAGGATTTTGATGTTTTGCTTACTGTGTCCTAGTGCCTAGAATGGTGTCTGGCACAGAATAAGCATTCGATAAACACATCCTCATTGAACGCATGAATCAATAAAGGAATGGAAATTGCTAGAAATCAAAGAAGCCCATATAACAACACCACCATGTTATCATTTTGTATTTTAAGCCACCAAAAAACCCCCCAAGAAACAAAACAACAGCTTACTGGTTTTTAACAGTAAGCTGTGTTTTGTACTTACAAAATACAAAAAACCCTGGTGAAGTTTTATGGGATCTGGCAGGTATCTACTATTGATGGCAACATATATCAGTATAACTTTTTTGGAAAGCAATTTAGTAATAGAGTCATTTAAAAGTTCCTACTCAGTAATTCTAGTTCTGTAACTTTATGTTAAACAAACAGTCCAGAAAAAAAAATCACATGCAGAAAATGTTCATTGAAAAATAACAGTGAAGAAATGAATGCAGTCTTAATGGATGGTCGAACAACTTGTGTTTACTGAGGCCTGTGTAGCAGGGTGGCAAAGCAGTGAGTTTAAAAAGCAGGAAGTGGAAGTGTTAGTATATAAGGAGGCCACCGGTTTTGGGTAAAGCCTGGGAGGATAGAGAGTTTATGTATTTTTTTCTTCTAATTTTTGTCATCACAATCTTTTTAACCAAAAAGAACTCAACCAAATCAGACTGGCATACATTAGGCCTTGCCTACCTCAGAGGCTGGGTTTTCAGATCACAGTAGGGTAGATGTGCTAGCTGGCTTATTGCCCTGGGGATCTTGGCTCCTTCAATATCTCAGCTTTTTTCTTTCTTTTTTTTTTTTTTTTTTTTACCTTATATAAATAAGAATTCACATGCCTCTTATCCTGTAGGCACAGGTATGGCAGCTATACAAGGCACTCAAGCATATTACATGGGTCCCAAGAGAAGGATCTGCCATCACTGCCCACTCTTCCAGTTCTGAGAGGACCCTCAGCTCCTGCTTTCATGCCACTGGAGAGTGGAACCATGGCAGTTTTAAAGCAGATTTGACCACGGGGCCACCGTCCTTGAGAACCAAGTACAGCTGTGGGGTCAACATCATTTGGCACCATCTGGCCACAGATTGGAGAATATTACCAGAAATAATTCTTTGGGCTTTGGCACAGCAAGTATTGATTGAACGATCTCTGATTGTGGTCCAGTAAGCACTCTGGCTGGCTTTCGATGGTAAAACCGGGAATGCTTCAAGACACACTTCCTTCCGATGGCAAAAGGGCAGTATCCAGTTTACCTATAAGGGTAATCAATCAAGCAGAAATCAAATCAGCTTACTAAAATGTAAGGACAGCCCCCTACAGAAAGCCTCGGATTCTTGCTGATTCAGCCCAGAGGTTTCTTAATCTTGCTGAAATCACCTGGAGAGCTTTAAAAATCATCTATCCCTGATTCCCCCTCCCAGAGACTCTGAGTTAAATGGTTTGCTGAACAGTCCAGGACACCGGAAATTTTTAAAGCTCCCCAGATGGTTTATATGAGCAGCTAGGGTTGAGATCTACTGTCTTTGGTATCAGTGGCAGAGATCCATATTGAGCGCACTCAGATTGAGCCCATAGATGGTCATGATCTCTGTGTAGAGCCAGAAAGATAAGAGCCCTAGAGGTAAGGGCTCACGGAGACTGACAGGCTGGGTGCAGTGTGGCTCTCCATCACTCACTGGCACTGCAGCCTCGGCCCAGTTGCACACCCCCTCTGAGCCTCCACTTCCCCATCTGCAAAGTAGGGATGGTGACCATGCTGCCAACCTCACAGGGCTGTTCAGAATATAATGAGACAGTGTAAAAGGAGGCGGGCACCTCAGGAGGTAAGATCACAGCTGTTCTCATGGAGTGTCCAGGCATCCTGAAAGATGCCAGCATCTTTGAATTCACAGAGCCGTGTCTACACCGCCACTACTCTTTATGGATCTGATGGAGAGCCACACATCTCCAGCTTATCTATTAAGCAACTTAGATACCCAGTGAATTAGTGGGTGTGCAATTTGCAGAAAATAGGAAATGGAGGGAGTGGAAATAGAAAAGACGTTGATATGCAACTCTCCCAAGATCTCCTCTGAAGGACTTTGTCTTAGTCAGTCGGGCTCCTATCACAAAAATATCATAAGCTGAGTGACTTCAGCAACAAACATTTGTTTCTCACAGTTCTAGAAGCTGAGGAGTCAGAGATAAAGGTGGGGGTCCTCTTCCTGGTTGGTAGTCAGCTGTCTTCTCACTGTGTCCTCACATGGCAGAAGAGGCAAAAGTGAGCTCTGAGCCTCTTTGATAAGGACACTAATCACATTCATGAGGACTCCACTCTCATGACCTCTTTACCTCCCCAAAGCCCCACCTCCAATACCATCACCTGAGGGGTTAGGATTTCAACATAGGAATTTATGGGGACACACAAACATTTAGACAGTGACAGAGTTAATTCAGGTATATTTAGCAAGAATTTAGGCCCATCCTCAGAAGATAATTCAACTCGTTTAGGAGTAAAATTATCTCCTTTAGAGGGCAGAGAAGCAGAAATCAATAAGATTTCTGAGACGCACCCAAGTTGAAAGCTCCAGACTCAAGACAATACAGGAAAATTGCCCAGGGCAGAACTGGGACCTGTACCTTAAAGAGAAGATAAATTCACAAATACGTAGCATCCTCGAGTGAGCTTCTCACTCCCTGAAAGCCCTGACAGTCATAGAGTGATTCCAGGGAAAAGGAATCTTCATTTGGTCACTTAAGCTGAAGAGCAAAGCAGTGAACATACATTTTTAGGAAATGTGTGACGGTTGCAGGCCACAAAGATACTGATCTCTTTCCCTACCCCTGAAGCAGGACTGAGACTTCATATCTGACTAAAATTAACTGGAGAATCACATCCCTGTCTCTGGTTTGGCCTAGAAGGGACTGGCCCTTGGCACTGTGTGGCCAACAACCACTGGAGGCTTCTTGCTTCCTGGTTCAGCCACAGAAGTGGCTGTAGGTCAAGGCCATGCCAAGGACATGTGGTGGGCAGCCTGTCCCTCTCCCCACCCTCCCTCTGCCTGCCTGTCTACTGCAAGCAATCTCAAAGTTGTCTTTGGGTTCTGTCTTGTGTTAAGCACACACATACATCTCTCCTTTTTTTTAAGGTGTGTGTAGTAACCATAGAAACCGTCTTTTGCACTCATTGTGTTTTGGAAAAAAATCCCTCTTGTGTGTATGTCTGGCTTATGTTGTCTCCACTGAATTGTGGGCTCTCAGGGGGAAAGGATCTATGTCTTGGAGGGGAGTTTGAGAAAGGCTCCTTCCTTCCCCCTGCAAGCGGGGCCAAGGCTCTGGCTTCATTAGAACCAACACTCAAGGAACTCACAAAAGATAGCCAAAAACTAGACACTCCACCCATCCACCCTGCTTTGTGGGATGCTTGGTATAAGCTGAGATTCTGGTGCAGCAACTCATTTAATCCTTGTCACAGCATCCTGATTCCACCACCACTATTATCTCCATTTTAAAGATGGGGAAACTGAGGCACAGGATGTCTAAGTAACAAGCCAAGGTGCCAGAGTTACTGAAAGTGCAGGACCCAGAATATAAACCCCAGCCATCAGCACCAGAGCCCACAGTTGTAACCACTCTACTAGGCGGCTGTGCTCCTACATGGGGTGGAGCTTCTAGGGGTCCCTGGCCTGGCTGGCCCAGCATTCCCTGGGAGATTTGACATGCAGATGTCCTCATACACCCCTTCTGAATCAGAATCTGAGGATACTTGTAGGAATCTCTAACTGATTCAATATGGCATGCCACATAAAGGTAATTAGCATTTTTAGGACTAAAGCTGGATTATAGCTTCTGCACAGACCTACCTGGACCCAGACATGTTCCTGAAAAGACCTGAGTATATAGCAACTGTGACCTGTGAATCAAAGCCCGAGGCTACTAGGGGAGCCAGTTCTGGGAAGATCTCTCCAACAGCTACTTACAGAGCCCAAGAGCTCCCCAAGAGGCATCTTTGCCTCAAAGCACTTAGCTCTGCCATCCAACACACTTGTATTAAGCCTTTTCAGTTTTGTTTGTTTGTTTGAGATGGAGTCTCACTCTGTCACCCAGGCTGTAGTGCAGTGACACGATCACTGCTTACTACAACCTCCACCTCCTGGGTTCAAGGGATTCTCCTGCCTCAGATTCCTAGGATTACAGGCATGCGCTGCCATACCCAGCTAATTTTTATATTTTTAGTAGAGACGAAGTTTTACCATGTTGGCCACGCTGGCCTCAAACTCCTAAACTCAGGTAATCCACCTGCCTCAGCCTCCCAAAGTGCTGGGATTACAGGCGTGAGCCACCACACCCAGCCTTTTCTATGGGCTAGGCAAACTGGCATGGTATGTGCTCAACATGCAGAAGATAGGCAGCTCTCTGGTTGTACATGGAGCTCCCAGCGCAATGTCCAGCACATGGGACAGAGCAGAGCAGCTAGGCTGCTGACTGGGTGGAGAGAACACCTAGGACAACTCTGGCAGTCCCGCAAAGCCTACTTTCCTCATACTTACCATGCATGTGATGATAATAGTAAAGGCAGCTTGGTCTGCTTTACAAAGTGGGAGGGAGATTGGCCAGTTTGGCCATCAGCATTAGAAACTCTCCATATACTGAGTGATTTGCCACTTCTCATTCCACCTACCTGGTGGTCCTGAGGGGAAGAGAATTTCATCTCCATTTGATGAAGAAGGACGGTAAAGGGTAAATGCAGACCTGAGATTCACACCCAAGTCTGCAGACTGCAAGCAATTTTCCCTGTACTGATAAGTAGGAGAGTGGAATGAGGACAACAGTGACTGGAGCCCTGCCCTGCGGGACCCAAGGCAGGAGGGCACAGGCCTCCGGGCTCTGGGTTGAACACCCTGGGGCCTGGACTGAAGGGGGGAGAAGTTAGTGCAGCTGGAAGTCAGAACAGGTTTGCAAAGGGTAGGGCTGGCCTGACGAACCCATGGTACACTGATGCAGTGTGATAATGAGGGTGATAATTTTTAAAAAGAATACCACCTCCATACTCTAAAAACATTTAAAAAAATGTATTAGCCAAGATGACTGCAATGAGATCTTCTATCCAAATGGGCTTCTCACTCCTTCCAAAGAGTGGTGGGGTTCATTGTCCATCCCCTTGAATCTGGATGGAACTGCAACTATGGCAGAAGTGACATCATGTGACTTCTGAGGCCAGGTTATGAAAGGCAGTACAGCTTCCTCCTGATCATATTGGGACACTCCCATTTGGAACCCATCTGCCATGCTGTTAGGAAGCTCAGGCCACATGAAAAGACCATACAGAGGTGTTCCAGCCAACAGCCCCAGCTGAGATTTCACTGACAGACAACATCAACCACCATCCACCACCATCCCTGTCAATACAGAAGCCTTCAGGTGACTCCAGCCTAGCCTGACCACAACTACAAAAGGGACCCCGGGTGGCCTGTCTGAGCTCAGTCTGCCCCCAGAACTATGAGAGCTGATAAAAAAGGACTGGTGTTATGGTTTAAGCTACTGAGTTTGAGATGGCTCGCTATACATCAATAGATCACTAGAAGAGAAAAATCCACTTTAATTTGGGCTTAGGCTAAAGTGAAGAACCTGGGCCAGGTAACAATTAATTTTCTCACTTTCAGTACTGTAACAATGCTTAGAAGCTCAGTAACTATTTATAATATTTTAAATTTATTTTTGTTGGATTTGGAAGAAAAGTAAATGCAATTTGATTTTGCAAAGAGAGAGGAGGCAGGTTTGGTCTTCTCTAAGTTCAGTGAAGACATAGATTCTTTCTGACAAAGACGGAATAGGTCAGGTTTTGAAGAGGTGTGCACATGGGTGAGTGAGTGCATGAGTGAGTATGTGTGTGATCAGAGTTTTCAAGGAAGGAGGAAGAAAGAATAAAATTTCAACCCCTAACCTTCCTACCCACACACTCTATAGAATCTGCAGTTCCCATGGTGGCCCCGGGTTTTTGTGTGTGATTTGACTGACGAGGTCCAGAGGCTGCCCTGGCTGCACATTCTGCCTCTTGGGCTAGGGGACCCTGCTAGGGGCTTGGGCTCTGACTCTGCAGCCCCAGAGCAGCCCTGAAGCCCCCTCCCTTCCTCTCCTCATGAGCAAAAGGCAAATCCTCTGCTCTGTCCTCACCGCCCATGTGAGCCAGATAGGGCTGTACCCACAGGGCCTACTTTCTCTGGTTCTCAGTCTCTCCCTGTCGTGAGCTTTCCTTTTTCTCCCTCCCTTCATTTGCAGCCCTCCCTGTCTCTTCCTCTCATTTGGGAAGAAATTCTCAGATGATGTAAGTGCATCGTCACGGGGAGAAGGCAGTGGTTTCTCAGTCCACTGTCCTTTTGCCTGCAGGCTTTTAAAATAGGTTCTTAGCTTCCCTTTGCATTTGTCCTGCATGGCTAACACAGAGGAGAGGGCAAGCATATTAGAAAGAGTGGGCAATGAGCGACCAGTGCAAATGAGAATGATCGCCAGTATGGGAGGAAAAGGGTTTCAGTCTTGGTGGTTGGGGACCCTTCCTGAGAAGCTCGTCCATGCTCATGAGGTTGAGTCAGCCCCTAAGGAGGAAAAGGCTCCACCAGCCAACAGCAGGGCCTCCAAGGTGGGCTCCCCTTCCCTCAGAGGGCTGGTTCCCATCAAGATGAACATGGAGTCCCTGCTGGAACATGGAGGAAGCTCAGGTGTCCTCACCCAGCCTGGCTGGGATGTGTCACCATCACCAAATGCTGGCTCTGCCTAGGCTGGCTCAGATTGGAGCAGGAGGGAGCTGTGCTCCGTTCTCTTGACAAGTCTTTAACAGGTTGGCCCTTAAGACTTGAAGGCCTGCATGCCTTCCCCAACTCTGATCTGGACACCCAGGAAGGCCTGTGTTCCACGGAACTGCACAGTGGTCTGGGGAGCCAACCAGCTCTTGTTGAGACTTTGCCTTGAATCTAGTCATGGTCTTAATGCTACAGTCAAGAGGAGACCAGCCCTGGGCCCCAGTGCCTTCCTTGTGATCATTGATTGACTTGCTGAATTAGCCTGCTCCCACTCAAGCAGTGCCTGGGGGAGCTGGGGATGCAGGGAGATTGTGAAAGGGTGTGAGAGAGGGCACTTGTGGGAGAAAGTTAGTGTTTATGGTTCTCTCAGCTCACCCAGTCTCACTGATTATCCAGATTTTACAGAGGGGAAAACTGAAGCTCAGGGCATGACTTGCTCAGTCACACAGCTGAGAAGACACATTTGAACCTGTGTCTAGCCGCAACCCATGCTCGGCCTTCTACACCACACATACTTGACACATTGCAGAAAATTCACAAACAAGATTGAAAAATATGAATGGATGAATGAAGGAAGGAAAGAATGAAGCAACCAACCGCATGTTCTTGAGCTAGGCCCTGAGGGATGAGTAGGCTTTAAGCAGGTGGAAAGGTCAAGACAGTGCATTCTAGGCTCCGCAGATGAGATGGAGCAGAGGGAACCATGCTAGGTTGGAGAGAAAAGGGCTGGCTAGAACCTAGGGTCAGGAAAACACCTCAGGGCAGGGGGAGCTGTGCTCCACAGAGTTTGCATCAACTTGGCCCTGGAAAGTGTCTTCCTTCAGCACATCTGCACGAGTGGCCTCCCAGGCTGGCGCTGCACCGTGTGCCCTGGAAATGGAACTGAACAGATAAGAGAGGGCTCATGCTCACCGGGTACCTCTCCCCTACAAGTAAAGCTACTTATCCCCTGTGGCTGGGCAGCCAGGGAAAGCTTACACTTCTGGAAGGGGCGAATAATGGAGTAACCAGTTAGCAAGGAGTTTGGCGTCATCATAATCATCATCATCATAGCCGTCTTTATCATCGCCACTCCCTCATATCTTCACTGTCAACATTCCACAGTAAAGCTTAGTGGCTTGTGCAAAGCCTGGATGAATTGCTGGGCTTCTAACCTGGCTCCATCACTCATTAACTGTATAAGCTTGGACGCATTTTAAACTTGCCTAAGCCTCACTTTCCTCATATCTAAAATGGGTGATACATAGAAAGTTCTCTTGTCTGGCACGTGGCATCAGTGTAATATAGCCATTGTTCTTACTACCAGTGTTTTCCTCATTAATGAGCCCTTTAAGTGGGCTTTGGGTCATTACCACAGAATCTGACTTACTTTTCACGTGAGGAAAGGGAAGCTCTATGAGTTCCCTACACGATCATTGTGCCTGCCCCTCTCACTCTTCCCCAGGGGCAGAGCCCAGAGCCTCTCCCTTCCTGCAAGCTCATCTGGGACTCACTCCAACAGACTGCCACTTTATGGTTTGTTTGTTTGCTCCTAAAGACATAAAACCCAGGCTTATCAAACAAAAGTCACACTTAGCCCTGCCGTCTTGAGAGGTAAATTCCACCATTATCTCTGCACTTCAGCCCCCACACAGAACACTTAGTTCCCCAGAGAGCTGGCCACACGCTTCCCAGTTGACCTTTGGCACCCACTCACCCCTTCAGCCGGGCGCCCAGTCACGAGGCAGGTGGCGCAGGGGAGTCAGCAAGGGAGGTGCCCAGAGACACTGCCCACCAGTCAAGCGCCTCGGGTCAGTTGTTAAACCTTAGAGTTTTCCTCTGTGAAATCCCCTGAACAATGGAGCTTCCACCAGCTGATTTGTAACAAGAATTAATCCAGTGATCTGAGAGAGGATTGAACTCAGTGCTGGCCTTTGAGAAGTGCTCAGCCTCCATACATTACAGCCAACAGAAAGGAGGCACTTTGTGTTCTCAGGGTCAGGCAGAAGATTGTTCAACCAACATTTAAACCATGGCCAGTTCTAGAGAGACCTAGAAGATGGGGGTGAAGGTGGAGGGGGTTGAACACTAACAGAAAAAGAAAAGGGGCTTGAGTCTCAAAAATAAAGATCAAGGAGAGGTCAGCTCCCATAAGTTTTATGCAAAACCCTGCCAGAGTATTGATAGCTTCAGCCAAAATTCTGAAAAATTCTCAACTACCTCTTGCATCACAGCCTTTCTTAGAGGAAAGGAAGTCTTTGCCAGGCTTGGAGGTGGGGTCCTAGCTCACTCAGCGTCTTGGCCCATGCTGGCAAAGCACTGCATTGAAGAGAAAGCATAAGAAGAAACAGCCGCCAACATTTTGGAACTTTTATGTGGTGTGGTAGCCATAAGGATTATCCACCAAGGTTTCCCTTGCTTCTGCTTCTGACTGCATTATAAGATTGCACTCACTACTTCCCTCCTCTCCTCACCTTTCAGGTTAAGTATGGCCATGTGATTGCTCTAGCCTACAAAATGTGAGCAGAAGAACGATGAAGCACTTGGTGGGTGCTTCTAAGAGCTGATATAGAATTTCCCACATTCCGTTCCTCCTCCCCTGATGCCTGGCAATGCTCCAGATGGCAGAGGCTCTATCAGCCAATATCCTCGAAGGAGGATGATGGCGAGCAGAGACTCCCACCAAACCAGGGTGGGCTTGTGGTACGAGGCCTTGCCCCTTGCCCTGATAGTGTCCACCACGTGGCCACTGACAGATGGGTTGGTTTGGTCCTGCCATGCAACGTAACTCACCCTTAGAAGCCAGCAAGGCAATGCCACGGCATGGGAGAAAGTAGAGTCCTGAGAAAGCAAATGAAGTGGAAACATTGAGGACTGAAGGTTCTGTAGAAGGGCTGGGTAAGGGCTCCTGGAGGAGGACTGGGGCTGGACCTTGAAGTCAGCAGGATTTGGAGGGTGGTAAGGAATGGAGACAGCTGGAGGTAGGGAGTGAGTGGAAGGCACAGGTGTCTTGAAAGACTTCTGAATGTCTGAAAAGAAGGTGCCAGCAGAGGAGCTGATATTCAGTGTTCTTCTTCCATAGGCTAGATGCATGTGAGGAGCAAGTTCAAATCAGACTCAGTGTCATTTCGCCATGATTGGGGCAGCGTGTCACTGGGCCTGGTGGGATCAGAAGGCAAGACACAGCGGACAGCTGGATCGCCCCTTTCTAAATCCAGCTTCCCTCGTCCAGGAAGCCTTCTCTGACCCTCCCACCCAGAGGGCCCTTTTCTACCCTGAACTCCTCCAGAATTCTGTCTGCTGAAGGAAGGCATGTGGGGTGTGAGAAGACAGCAGGGTTCTGAAGTTAGACCGATGGGATTTAAATCTTGATTTCCTATCTGCCATCATCTAATCATTAATTCAACATCTGCAGCATGCCAGGCACTGTTCTACATCCTGAACATGTGTTCATCTTCAAGACCTGGGTGCTCTTGGATCCTACATGCAAGTGAGGGAGGGAGAGATGGTCAACAACAACAATCACAAAACCAAATATGCAAAAAGGAAAGTAAGTTGTGATGCTGGAAATTAAGAAAATAACCAAGGGGCTGACATAAAGAATATCAGAAGAACCTACTTTAGATGATGTTGATTAATGACTGCCTCTTTGAATGGGCAGCATTTAAAACTGTGGTGTACGAGGAGGAAGAATAGCTACTCTATAAAAAAAAGGGAAGAGCATTATAGGCAAGAAAAGAAAATGGCAGGCACGAGACTTTTAAGTAGGAAAGGTAGGAAAAGGCTTGGGTGGGGAAAAGTCGGAACTGAAGGAAGAGGAGTGTCTCTGGGGAGTATCCTGAGCTGAGGGTGGAGGGTAGAGCTGTGTTTTCCAGGCTATTTCAGGAGACAGATTCAAGATGGATTTTAGAGCGCAAACCAGAAAGACTTTTTGATGGTTTAGATAAAGAGAGAAGAAGACCCAATCAAGAAGAGAGTCTCAAGTCCCGTGGTGTGAGGACATCATGCCCTTTACTGGAATGGCAAAGGTGGAGTTGGGAGGATGGAAAGCCTGCTCTCAGTGTGCTAGTCTGGGGATATCTGAGATCTCCAGGTAGAAATGTCAGCAGGCAATAGGATCTGCAAGTCAGAAGGAAGCTCGAGTAAGTCAGGTTGGGGATATAGATTTGGGATGATCAACATAAGGATAGTATTTAAATCCATGGAATTTCATGAACTCACCTGTGAAGTGAAGAAAGAGGACCCTGGAGGGCCTAAGGAAGACCAAGGAGAAGTCAGAAAAAGGAGGGGGGCTGGAAAGGAGGACCAGCCAGTGAAGTGTGAGGAGAGCCTGGAGAACAGCATGCGGTCGAAACTGAGAGAGGCAAGGGTTTGCAGAAAGAGGCGTCAATGTTGTCACAAGACTAAGATGAAGTCCAAGAGTGGGCTGGGCCCGGCTAGATGGAGTCATTGGTGATCTTGCCTGAGCAGTCTCAGTACTGGGGAGCAAAGCCAGGCTTCAGTGGGTCCAAGAGTGCATGGGAGTTAAGAGATGGAGACTGCAAACAAATTATATTCTTTGGAAAAATTTGACTGTAAAAGAAAATAGAGGAAATGGGAAGTAGTTGTCAAGGGGAGGGGCTGGAGGTAGGAAGAACTGGAGGTGGGAGGAGCATGTCGGGTGCTGACTGCACTTGCCTAGAAAAACGAAGAGATTAGTGAGAGAACCAGAGAGGGACAATGAGGGCAAGAAGTTCCTGAGGAACTGGAGGGGATGAATTCAGAGCACGGGTGGAGGAACTTTCTCCATCAGCATAGGAAGAAGCAGAAGAGAGGAGCAGCCAGGGTGGGTCCTAGTCTGGTATTGGGAAGATGAGAATTGAGCGAAGTCATAGGGTCCCTTGGAAGCAGAAGGAGTGAGCAGGGTGGAAGAGAAGGTGAGAGGACAAAGAGAAGAAGTAACATTGTCATCTAGGAGTGGGCAGTGGCCTACTAGAGAGAGCAGTGGTTGCCTGCCAGTCTTGAGGGCCAGTGCATGGGCCAAATCATGAATTTAGAACTAAATCGGCCAGCCCTATTGTGTGATTATCTCCCAGAACAGCCAACAGTTCTGAAGCAGGCATGGAGACAGCGGATGGGAGGGTTCATTCGGGGTTGGGATTTTGCCAAGGGGCTGTGACAAAGGATAGAAAGGCAGAGTTGCTGAGAACATTCATACTAGAATAATGATGAGGAACCATGGAGCAGAGGCTGGACAGAAAAGGAAGGAGAGAAGGAAGAGGCACTGGGAAGGAGGCTCAAGAGGGATGAGGGGGAGTCACTGCATTGAAATTCTCAAGGAAGCCAAGAAACTGAGGCAATGGAGAATCTTGACCTGCAGGGCGGGGAGGATGGACAGAGGTGTTTGGAATCCAGATTTGAGGATGGGAGGGTCCAGGTGTGACTGCAGGAATGGGCACCTGAGGAGCCCAGGAGGAAGAGGCCTCTATGGTGCTGCATGGTCTGTCTGACAGGATATGAATGCCACTGGTGATGATGATAACATCAGGAGGTGGAGGTGAAGACAGTGACCAGGAGGTGACAATGCTGCCTTTGACCAGCTCTATGAGCCAGGCAAGGAACCCAGTGGCTACAGCAGGCTCTGGAGCACCCCTGCCCAGGTTCTGTCACTTTCTAGATGTGCGACCCTGGAGGCTTATTTCCCCTCTCTGCACTTTGGTATCTTTACTTGTAAAAATGGGGGAATAATTTGCACATGCCTCTTAAAGTTGTTTGAAGACTAATGGAAATAATTCAGGCAAAGTACCCAAAACAGTGCCATAAGTCACTTTTTATAGTGCATTAAACTGTGGCACCCTGAAAGACTGGCCCACACCCAACACCCAACACCCCGAACCTGTAAATGTGACATTTGGGGGGTTAAGGATCTGTTTTTTTTTTTGTTGTTGTTGTTGTTGGCTTTTTTTTTTTTTTTTTTTTTTTTAATATAGAGACTCTGTCGCCCAGGCTAGAGTGCAGTGGTACAAGCTCGGCAAATTGCAACCACTGCCTCCTGGGTTCAAGAGATTCTTGTACCTCAGCCTCTTGAGTAGCTGGAATTATTGGCATGCACCACCACACCCAGCTAATTTTTGTCTTTTTAGTAGAGATGGGGTTTCACCATGTTGGGCAGGCTGGTCTTGAACTCCTGACCTCAAGTGATCTACCCATCTTGGGATCCCCAAGTGCTGGGTTAAGGATCTTAAGGTGACATCATCTTGGATTGTCTTAGTGAATTTAAATTCAAATACGAGTGTTCTTATAAGAAACAGAAGAGAAGACACAGATTCAAAATGACCCCATACACACGTGTGCACACACACATGCACACACACACACACATACACACACAGGAGAGAATGCCATGGGAGAATGGAGGAAGAGATTGGAGTGATGTAGCCACATGTCAAGGAATCCTGGAGCCACCAGATGTAAATGACAAAGAAGGACTTGTCACAAAACAGCCGTTGGAGGAAGTATGGCCTGCCAATACCTTGACTGTGAATTTCAAGTCTCTAAAACTGTAAACAAATACATTTCTGTTGTCTTAAGCCACTAAATTTGTGATAACTTGTGACAGAAACTCTAGGAAACTGAAATAGCCCTCATGTGCTTGGACCTCAATAATCTTTACCTTTGGAAGCCAACAGGGGCACTAAGAAACAAGATGTATAAAAACTGCAGGTACAAGGAAGGTGACTAATGAATATCGGGCATCTTTCCCAACTTCCATCACACAGGCATGAGTACACACAGACCTTCACACACATGTGTGTTCTTTTGGCCTAAAGGTTGCTTTGGGCTATTGGCTACTATTGTCTTATGTGTACCCCTTGCTCAGCAGAGTTGGGATGCAGTCAGACACTGCTGCCAGCCATCAGAGCTATGTGGATGGCACAAATCCTAAATGTGAGAGGGCAAGTGTCCAGAGTGGCCACCAACACCAGACATGATAATGTCAGAGAACTGTGGGGATGTCTTCAGACCTCCTGTAGTCCCTTGTGGGACCATATGAGGGAGAAGGTTCCCCTTCCTCTACTGGCCACAGGCTCAGCTGGGCCCCTCACAGGTGCTGAAGAAGTCCAGCACAGAGGTGCAGGGAAGAGGCCAGCCCTCTTTGGAGCTCAGCGTTCAGCATCTTCAGATAGCTAGACTCAGTCATCAGAACTAAACTCACAGACCAGCACTTTGGGAGGTTGAGGCAGCAGAATTGCTTGAGCCCAGGAGTTCTAGGACTAGCTTGGGGAATATAGTGAGACCCTATCTCTACAAAATATTTTTTTAAAAATTAGCTGTGCATGGTGGCGCATGCCTGTAGTCCCATCTACCTGGGAGGCTGAGGTGGGAGTATTGAGCCTGGGAGCCAGAGGCTACAGTGAGTTGAGATCACACCACTGCACTGCAGCCTAGGTGACAGAGCGAGACCCTGTCTCAAAAAAACCAAAACAAAAAACAAAAAAAACACTAAACTCACAGAGAGTGGCTAGAATGGGGAAGAGGCAGCCAAGAAGAGTAGGTAATTCAGCTGACCAACTGAGGTCAATGTTTTTCAGTTTCAAATGTCAAGCCCCTGAGAAGCTGCTTTCTGCTGAGCAGTGATCATTGCTCTCCTCTTGGTCAGGGTCTTCCTCTCTCGCTGAGTTGTAGAAAACAGGAATCACACATTCAGGATACTCTCCCTGGGCAAGGCTTGCATCCACTTCGGATATTTTCAACAAAATCATGGTAGGTTTAAGGAGAATAACTTAAGTCCCGGAAAACAGGACTTAGGAGGTTCTTGGCATTTGGGAACACTGGTAGAGTTCTGCCTCTCTGAAATTAGGGTTTTATTTGATATTTCTTAGAATGAAGCCATTTAACTTGCTTGATATAGTCCTTCAGTTCTTCAAAGAGTTAAGACCACAAAACAAACACCCCATAAATAATGTAAAAAAAGGTTGTACTTTATTTTGATTTGCTGTTCCCCTCCCCAACTCCTTATAATAAGGTCTATTTACTGACCTGAGAAGCAATTACAGGGGGAAAAAATGTAATCTTAGTTCAGATTTGTAACAATGAAAGTAGTTTTTTTTTCCTGCCTTGTGGATTATTTTTAAGTCAGTGTGGTATTGTTTACATAAGCCACAACTCACTGAGTCCAAAGTCCTTCAGCTTGTACATCTGCCTTATGCATTTAGAGAAGGGGATCTACAAGCGGGAATGTGTTTATTTAATCTACACGGGGCTCCTTTCCCATTGCTTCGGACTCCATGGGTTAGACTTTACCTCTAGACCCGACAGTCCCTCCTCCCCAGACCATGAGTAATCGGCCACGCTGGCCACACATAGGGTTTTGGTCACAGGGGTAAGTGTACTCCCTCTTACACCTTAGGCCCTTTGTGTGTCTGTCTGTCTGCCTAAACCTTCACAGCCCCGCTAGGCAGGTCAGTCCTGTGGGTTGAACCACGTTAAATCGACAGGGATGTGACCTGTAATGATGTTAGCCTGCTTCCATTGAGAAAGAGTTCCCAGAGGCCTCTTCCCAGACACCATCAGAAAACAGCCACTGTGCCCCAGGGCTGCCCTGGCCTGATGGCCAGCAAGTACTTTATGCCTGATATCCTCTGGAGGGAAGTTTTGAGCAACTTCTGTCTGGGTGCTGCCTAAGGGTGCACTGTGAAAGACCATATATGACAGGGTCCCACAGAGGGATGCTATCAGGGGTCTGGAGGAAGACAGGGAGCCGCTGTCATTCCCACCCAACTTAGTATTTCTTTACCTTCTCCAGGCTGCTAGGGTAGGCACACTTTTCCGGAAGCAAGAGCTATGTCATCCCACAGGCGTTCCCTGAGCACCTACTGTGTCAACGCTAGGGACACAAGGATGACATTCACACAGCTCTTGTTCTCATGGAGCACATAGTCCAGGCCTTGCCAACCACAAGACCCCCAGAGATTAGGACCTGCGTCTTTCCCTATCAGTCATCCCATAGCCATTCCCAGGTCTAGTAATCCCAGGTTCTAGCACACATTAGACCTGGGGCTCCCAGAGTGTTTGCAAAGCCTGCTGCCCAAATAATAAGAGTGAAGGTGGAATTGAGGGGGTGACCAGGGAAGGCACCACTGGAAAGTGACATTCAAGCAGAGCCCTGATTGCTGAAGATGCCAGCCCTGTGGTTATCAAAGGAAGGGCGATTTAGAAAAGGCGGGCAGCTGCAGCCTTAGGCGAGACTGAGCTTGGGTTGCTCGAAGGACTGGCAAATGGCATACTCCATGAAACAGCCCATGCTATTGACATTTATTTCCCCAATGTGTCCTTTTTCTTTGACTCTTGAAGACTTCTGTTTTATGCCAGCCACCAAGTTTAGGAGCAACTAAATTGTCCAAAATGCACACGCCACCCAGAGCAGCCAGTGATAGTACATTCATCAAGACATGGTCAGTTATTTTCTTCAGGGGAATATATTTATCAGAATCCTGGCAGCACTATGGCTCTGGGCAGCAGCTTTTTAAAAGGAGAGGAGAAGTAGTGTCCTCAGAGCCTGAACAGGTGAGATGAGGGAGGAGGAAGGGGCTACCGTGTAGCAAAAAGGGGCCTCTAAATGGGAGAGCCATTGTGCTAAAGGGCTGGACCTGCTGTTTAAAGAGGTCTGTCATTTGAATAGGCTCTGTGTTCTCACTACTCTTCAAAATGGCAAACAGTACATACATATGATGAAGGCTAAGTGGCCAAGAACAGGCTGGGCTTTCATAGAAGATGATTGACCAGAGTCCTCATCAGACAGTTGTCACGCACCCATCCAACAACTGTTTGTGGAGTGCCTACTAGGTGCCAGGCACTGCTAGATCCTGCTGAGTCAGAGGGACACTGGCTAATGCCTGCAGCCCCACAGACAGAGAGACACAATTTAAAATATTATTATTAAGATCTTCCAGCAGGGGTGAGAGCATTTATCTGCAAGCCATCAGAAGGCCATCCCCAGAGCTTGGTGACTAGAGCTGGAGTCAGGCTGAGAGTTACCTGGGAGCAGCCACTGTTCTGAGCCTTCCTGGCTGGGGCAGGGATAGGCAGTCTGGCCCAGAGAGGGATGTGGAGGGGAAAGTGTGGGCCTGTGGAGGCTTCCATGGAGGGCATTTCTGCACAGTATTGAGCAATCAGAAGTGGAAGCTCCCCTGGAAGAGTTTGCTGTCTAACTGGGGGCAATGTGCCTTGTGGTCTGCTCTCCAATATAATCATTTTCCCCTCTAAGTGTTCACACCTGAATGTGCAGTCTCAGAGCCTGCCCCATGTGTCTTCCTGTCCTTGTTTTTCAGGGGACGACGATGACACTTTTCCCATAATTATGAGATCCCCCTCACACTCCACACTCTCCTGAGCTATGGAAAGCCAGGCTCAAGCACAGCATGACCCGCCCGAGTTCACTGCCTGCGCCACACACAGATTCAGTTCCACCTCTTGCCCTCCTGGTGTCCACACCACAGCTCCGCCTCTTGTCTCCGACCTCACCGAGTTCTTTGGGTTTGTCAATAGCAGCCTGTGACTCACCAGATGATGACTGGACCCGCCCCAGGCTCACAACCTGACGCCACCTCACCTCCACTCTGCCATGGCCTTGGCCTTGGGCCCTGCAGGCTACTCTGTCCTCTACTCACCTTGAATTTGGCTGGAGGCATGGATGCCTATGCCAGGGCAAATTGGCAGAGGGAAACAGAAATGAGAATTGATCATTTTGCAACTATAACAGAAATTTAAACAGGCAGAAAGCACCTTGCTGAGTACTGTCCTTCAAAGCATTCTCCTCAGGGAGGCTTACTGGACCCATGTTGCTGTGGCTCCCCTGCCATTGCTGGAGTCATTCCTGGCAGCTTTGAGCAAGCTGTCATTCAGCAGCCCCCAAACCCAGCTGCACACCGGAGTTACTTAAGGAACCTTAAATAATATGACACTGTAGTCCCAGCAGAGACTCAGAGAGGTGGGCCTCTGGTGTGGTTATTTTGTAAAAGCTCCTGGGGGAGTCTAACATCCTCCTGCGCCCCGTCTGGCCTGTGTTCATAGATGCTCCATACAGGCCACTGGGCCACCATCTACCTCTCACAGATGCTCAAGGCCCTGTTTCCCTGGTGTTGTGTTTTATGAGAGTGTGGTACAGCAAAACAGAACTCTGCATTCACTCTTCCTCCACCCCAGCCCCTTCCCAACCTAACCCACTTCCCACTCCTGCTTCTAGTCTCAGGAAGCGCCACCCCGCCAATTGCTCTGACCCAAATCATCCTTTAGAATCCTTGATTCCTTCTCGTCCCTCACCTTCCACATCAGGAAGCCCTACCTCCCCTCTTCCATATCCCAGGTCTCCCAGGGTGGACTTCTGACTTCTGCTCCTGACCACAATCCAGGCACAGTGACAATCCAAGCACAGCTCTTAATTTTTTAATTTTTATTTTGAAATAGTTTGAGACGCACAAAAAGTTTGCAAAATAGTAGAGATACTTTCCTTATAGCCTTTACCCAGAGTTTCCAGATGTTACCATTTGGCCACATTTTGCTTTATCCTTCTCTCTTCCAACTGCTACCTTCTCATCAGATTTTTTTCCTGAACATTGAGAGTAAATTATGTGGTGCCCCTTTCCCCCAAATACTTCAGTGTGTACACCCCAAAATGAGGACATCCTCTTACATAACCAGAGGTCAGCGATCAAAATCAGGAAATTAACATGGATGCAATATTATTATTACATCGATATATTTCCTTCAGATTTGACCACTTGCCCCTATCATGTGTTTTATAGCGACAGAAAATTCCAGATAGTATATTGCATTCAGTCATCATGTCCCCTCGGTCTCCTGTAATCTGGAGTTTCTATCAGATTATGTTGCTCCTATGACAAGAGCCCTCCACTGTCCTGGGAACGTATGGCCAGCCCTCTCTTGGGCATGCCCCGTCGCCCTGCAGCCCGGCCTAATTCTCAAGCCCATCTCCCCCAACCATGGCTCCCTCCCTCTCATGTCTCCTATGCAGCACCTTCCTCCCCACTTGCTGTGCTGGGCTTTACATCTTTAGTGACTCAGTCTGGACCACTCTTCTCTGGCTGCTCCTGATCACCCTGATCAGAGGAGAGGCCTTCCTTTCTCTGCTCCCACCACCACACCTGGCCCACCATACTCTGCCTTGTTTATTTCTTGCAGCTTTCACTGTCTTGGTCACTGGTTCCCCTGTGTGTTATCTTATGCCTCTGACCTCCACTGAACATCAGCCCCATGAGGGCAGGGGCTTGTCCTTGCTAATTCCTGAGCACTTAGAATAAATTGTGCCTGATATATAAGACACTCAATGAACTTTTGCCAAGTGAGTGAATACATGAATGAATGCAAATCTTTTAGACTATTTGGGTTAGAGACAATAGAATCCCTTCACCAACACTTAAATGAGAAGGAGATTCTGCAGGCACTGATTGAAGAGAAAAGAACTTTTTTTTCCCTCAGAAAGACTTTCAAAGTGTCATCCAATGCCTGAGGAAGCTTTGACCCACCACTTTCTTCTTTTAAGGGTTCAGAATTCAAAGTAATAGAACTGATTTACTTTTTAAGAAAATACACTGGATCTCCTATAGTCAGGACTTTTGTAGCTGGCATCTCAGCAGAAAAAAGTGACACATGTTGGCCTGAAGGTTATGATTAACATTTAGGTGAGTTTCTGACTGAGTCAGAGACTCCTTGGAACCTACTCCATGAACGGAGATGGCTCCCTTTCATGTTAGAAGGGCCTTGAGGGGCCTTCGAGAGCCCTGGAGGACCTACCCATGATGAGGTTAGAGGCCTGCATCCCCAGCCTGTCCTGCGGGGCCTCCAGGCTCAGGTTCAGGAGGTCAGGGGCAAGCCTGGGCAGGCAGAACCAAGTTGCTCTCACTTAAACCTGGGAAGGTTCTGCAACTTCACTGGGGAGACAAATCCTTGGCTGTAGAAATGTGTAAAGTCGGCCATGCAAGCTGTGTGCTTCCCTGTGTGTACTTGTACCTCTTCACATTTTTTTTTATAAGGGAAAGAAGAAAACCGGAGCAGCTCCAGCTCTTTGAAAGCAAACAGCAGCTCCTGGGGATGATAGCCCTCCTGAGCCCCCAAGGAGTCCACTCCTGCCTGCTCTCTATAGGATTCACTGCAAAGTGGGGTCCATGGAGTACTCAAAGATCTGAACCCCAAGTCTTGCCCTCCACTGGTGCCCTAGAGAAGGTGTGCACCAGGTTGAGACAAGCAAAAGGAACATGTGCACCCAGCTGGGGCTGCGTCTCAGACACAGTGTAGAGCCACAGGCAGTATGTGCCTGGCAGGTGGGATAAGATGTGGAGGGCTTGGAAGGCTCTGAGTTCAGAACAATTCCCTGCTCCTGGTCTGGAGAGAAAAGATTTTAAGACCCAGACAGGAATGGCATTGGGGGGTGGAGGTTCTGCTCCTGATGGATACTGACCAGCTCCTTCCCACCCTACCTCATTCTAGGCTCCTAGCTGGGAAGACCACTCCCGGGGGCTTCTGACCCCTTTGCTCCATCACCTAAGCACTGCAATGGCTGCATTAAAATGGACTTAAATCCCAACAAATGCCTGGGGAGCTGCTCCAACCCAGTGGCAGAGTGAGGCTGGGGCAGTGGGCAGGAGGGGAGTCCACGCCCTCCATCACAGAGAGGCCACACCTGTCAGGGGTCTGCGTGGCAATTAGCAGGCTTGGGGAAAACCAGGGACTCTTGGGACAGCCCACATGTCCACAGGAGGCCCTCAGGTTAGGTCAAAAGAATCCATGACAAGTGCAGGACTAGGACCCCACAGCGAGAAGAGCCACCACCAAAGCTGAAATGCTCAGGTGGCTGGAGATACAAGTGAGACCTGGGTCTGTGCACACACATTCTCACGTTGGATCTGGACCAGGCCATGGAGTCATGAGTCCCTTGAGTGCTGGCAGCTATGCAGATTCAAGGCTGCAGCACAGGCATCCTGTCTGGGGCAGACCCTGGCTGGCTAGTCTCAGCCCCCTGCTGCTTCTGCTCCAATGGGCCCTGCGAGGCAACAGGGGAGTGGTCAGATGTCCATGCTCTGGCAGAGCCACACTGCCTGGCCTCACATCCTGGCTCTGCCATTGAGGAACCTGATGCCCTTGGGCAAGTGGCTTAACCGTGTCATGACTTGGTTTGCCTGTCTGGACACTTGGGGTAGTAATAGCAGCTGCTTCAAAGGGCTGTTGTTCTGAGATGAAAATGAATTATGAGATGCTGTGAACAGTACTTCACATGTAGCAAGTGCCTAATGGTTAGCTGTCGTTATAGCATCATTACAGAAGACCCTGAGATGAGGAGGAAGTGGGTGAGACAACCCATGGAGCTGTAGGCCCACCATTCTTACTTCCCTAAGCTCCTGAAACAGCTCTTTCCCTGGGAACTGCACTAGAGAATTTTTCTGCTTACTAATTGTGAGACCTTGAAGAAAACAGCCTCTTTATTGTGCCCTGGTTTTAGCATTTTAATATTCTCATCTGTGTCTAGTATATGGTAGGACCTTAATACTTGGATGGAGATTGTAGGAATATGACCACCTAAAATATATTTTTAATGGGGTTGCATAAGTTCTCTGATATCTGCAATGAAACATGACAGCTTTATGGTGTACTTTTAAGAGTGGTGGGCCAAGTTTGATCTTGTTTAGCTATTAGATAAGGGGTTATTGTAAGAGCTAACTCTTCCCAAATCTACTTTATGGAGACAGAGTAGTTATTATAACCATGCCTTCCTGGGTCCTTTTCTATAATACATGTAGTCCCTCTCTAACAGTCCAGAAACAAGGGCCTTTAATATTCTAATATATCTTCTCCTCGGTAATACAAACTTCTAGGGACCTAGGGGTTACCTCAGGAAACACAGTTTCCAGGAAAAAACAGCAAGTGGTTTCAGTCACCCAAAAAGATTAGAGACCACCTCTTTTCTTGTTATTTACCCTCTCCTCACAGCCCAATTCTGGTCTCACCAGGGGAGACTGTCATAATCATCCCATCACCCTACACCTTCTAATTCATCTTGTTTAAAGAGAACTTCATGCAACCTTTTTATTTGGTCCTTCTGACAGGTAGGAATGAGTCAGTGTAGCAACAGAAACCAGCCCTAGCTATTTAGCAGAAGGAGAAAGAACATGCTGGAGGGTGGGTGCCTGTTGCATAGTCCAGCAGGCAGCTCAGAGACAGGGCCCCGGGTGCCGGTGGCTGGGCAGCCGGTTACCGTGGCCAAGATCACTAATGTCCCCCTGCAGCTTCAAGGATGCTGCCCTCCAGAGGGCCCCTCCTTGCCTCACTCGCTCCAGAGCCAAAGTGCTGGGAAGTGCGTTTTATCAGGCAAGCATTAGGCCCGGGGCCTACCCTCAGCCGTACCTTGGGCAGGTAGAGCGAGTTTCCGAGGTGGCAGAGGCAGGGGAGGCAGGCACACAAAGGGAAACTGTGCTGGAGATAAGGGCTGGATGCCAGACATCCTCCCCTCTTTCCCAGAAAAAGCAAACTGGAAATGTGCAGGATTTATAGGAAGAAAAATCAAGTGTACTAAAAGCATCCAAAACCAAACATAATCAATGGATATAAATATTACACACCTTGGAAAACATTTGGAAAAATGGCAATTCTTCCCTAAATCAAGGGTCACTGTAATCCTAAATGAGACCTCCAAAGAACTTTCCAAGAAGCTTCAACTAATTCTAAAACGCAAATAAAAAGATAATGTAAGATAGTCACAATGATTTTGAAAAATAAAGACAAGAAATTCAAAACAGGTTAAACTCTAGTAATTAAAATAATGTACATTAAACAAAAGGATCAAAGGAAAGGGAAGAGTTGAGACACAGAACCATATGTATGAGAATTTGGTATACTGTCACAGGATCAGTTTAGGCCGGTGGACAAAAAGACAACAGTGCTGGCTGGCTGTGGGGGAAAAAAATCACTAAAAAAATAAATTCCAGGTGGATTAAGATTAAAAAAAAAAAACCCTAAACTATACTGGTTATATGAATAAAACATAAGAAAATATATTTAAACTTCAGCATACAGTTGTCATCTTAAACAAGACACAAAATACAGAAATCTAAGATAGATAAATTTGACTTCTAAGATGACAACTTCTACATAACGTATACCAAAAGCAGTTAAAAAACATGCAGAATAAAAACGTATGTTCACAAAAAAGACTCATATGCTTTGTATGAGTATCCACAGCAACTTAATTCATCATAGCCCCAAACTAGCAAGAACTCAGGTGTTCATTAATAAGACAATAGACAAAGCATGGTTTGTTCACACAATAGACTACTACTCAGTAATAAAAAGGAAAAAATTACTGATAATTGTAACATGGATCTCATATGTTGAGCCAAAGAAATCAGACATGAAACAAAAGGCCATATACTGTATGCATCCATTAATACAAAGTTCAGAAAGAGGTAAAACTAATTTTTGCTGGAAAAGAACCTCAGAACAGAAGTTACTTATCCCTGGGGACAGGAGAAGAGGGATTACCTGGGAAGGAGAAGGAGGTAACTTTCTGGAAGTTATGGTAGTGTTCTTTACCTTGACAAGGGTTCGAGAGACAGCTGTATTCTTGGTCAAATTTAGCAAATGCACGCAGAGGATTTGTTTTACTTTATGTAAATTTTATCTTTGGAAACAAAAATTAGAAAAAAAACTAATGAACTCTAAAAGATGCTGAAGTATTTGGGGACAAGAGTACTGGTGACTACAACTTACTTTGAAAGGCACCAAAATATAAGCTGGATTAATAGATGCACACATGATAATGCAAAGGAAGTAAACGTTAAAGGTAGAAGCTAGGTAGTGAGGGTATTGGGCGTTCTGTGTAAAACTCATTTTGGCTTTTCTGAATGTTTGAAAGTTTTTATAATAAAAGGTTGGGGAAAAAAGGCAACTTATAGAGCAAACTCCATGCTTGTGCTCTGGCATTTGCTGCAGTAGTTGTGTGAAGCGGAGTCACTAAGGAAAGATATGTGACCTATTGCTAAGACAGAACCACATACAGAGCCATGGCATATAGGGTCCAGACATACTAGAGTCATGGGGTGTCCCCTCTGTGTTGAGGCACTGGATCCGAGAAATAAGGAGACAAGATACCAAAGGACTGGATAAGAGCAGCTGGGCTCAGGGGGCCAACGCCACTTACAAGCAGAGATAGCTGAGGCCCCGAGCATCCAGGTGTGTCTGTATTTATTTGGTATAGGGTTGGGGGAAGGGTAGTGAGTGAGGTCATCTTAAGGATAGTAATAGGGTCAAGACAATCACGTGAGCAATAAACAAGCGGCCCATCCCCATTAGGTCACCGAGAGGAGGTAGGCAGTGTGCAGCAAGGAGGGTGCAGTGTGCAACATCTCTTATCTAGGGGCAGGGAACTTCTAACGTTTTCTATGGGAGGATATTTCAAGTCAGCACAGTAGCAAGAGCTAACAGGGTATACAGCCACCGAGTCACGATTATACCAGAGGAGTTTTAAGCCCTCAGATGTTCGAGGGATTGCCAGCTTTCCACAAGAACTGGATGCAAGATACTACAACTCCCTTACAGGAGAAGTGACACTTGCTCCAAACCTGCCATACAGCAGATATCTTTACGCCTGGGCTGGCCTGCCATGTAGCGCATGCACTTTCAGGCAGGGGCACTATTGCCTGGGCCATTGATTCCTGTCCTCCTGGTATGGCTGTTTTTCCCTAGTTTGTGCTCTCTGTACCTTGTCTGCTCTAGATACTCCTCTGACTACAAACTAAGATATGATTATATAAAAGGATCATATAGAAGGAAATAAATGAGCAGTAAATTATTCTTCAGGCTCTAATAGTTCTGGGAGTCTGCCTAGCTTCCTTCCTTGGTGCCCAGAAGAGGGGTTACCCACATGGCACTTACAGAAAAGCAAAACTGCTGTGTAAGTATAGACACACACACACTTTGCAGATTAAGGGTCCCAGAAGGGGGGTTACACATATGGCACTTATAGAAAAGCAAAACTGCTAAGTATAGAAACGCGAGCGCGCGCGCGCGCGCGCACACACACACACACACACACACACACGCACTCACTCTCTGTCTCTCTCTCTCTGCAGATTAAGAGTCCAGGAAAATGCAAACCGCTGCCTCAGGAGGTATGATTAAGAACAACTTGATTTGAAACAAATACATTTACAAGACCATATTCATGTACGGCTCACCTGATTAAATGCATTAACAAATTATTAGTCTAAAATGAAGCTGAGTCTGTCTTTCACTTTCCCAGCACTAAGAATAAACATGGCAAACAAGTACTTTCTTACTAGATTTTTATCACCTGTATCCCCAAACCAGGCTTATTTCTCTCACTCACTCCTAAGGCAATTCCTTTCCACCCTGTATGACAGGGCTGGGAACTTTGCGGCTCCTGGTCATCACCTCACACCCAGGGTCTAGGCACGTTTGAGTGATCCCTTTGACTCTGAGCAGGTGCTGCAGACAAGCCCTTTCTATGGGGTGGATGGGGTAAGATGGCTGGGCAGCTGCCATCAACACAGTGCAGAGCCGGCTCCTAGTACACCTTCCCTTCCCCCACAGTCCCCACCCAAGTGCTGAGTCACACCTGACTATGCAGGCAGAATACTCTGTAGCAGTTGCACCAGTCACATCAAAACTTTAAAGACTGGTTTGCATTTAAGTGTACTGCACAGATTCGTCTTCGAGCAAAAATAAATAAGAGCTACACACAACTACATTTAACATAAAGGCAGATGTGTGGGCATGTACATGTTTGTATATAATTTCAGCTGTTACTTTTGACATTTTGTGCAAACAAATCAAGCAGCTCAACAAAACTAGTTGAAAGTTTTATTTATATAAAATTCATTAAGAACATAAAAGATTGAGTTTCTTTAAAAATCTGCAGTTATTTACAGCAGTATTGCACAAGTAAAGTGGCAATTACCCTGTCAAAATTCATCAGTGCAAAACACAAGTAAGCCAGGGAAACTGCAATACAAATGCTACATATGCTGGGTTCTAGAAAACAGGTTAGTGACGGATCAGTATACAGACAGATCAGTGCTATTTATAAGTGGGTACCTGATGAGTTCCGATACAGTAACTAGTGGTCACAGAATCTGGACATAAAAGAAAACAGCTTCTACAGTCCGAAATTCCCAAATAAAAGTAGTCAAGTTACTTAGCTGGGAGCTTGAGGATGCTTCTAACACACAAATGCTGTTTAGAGTAGACCCTAATTGATTTAGCATCATGTGTAGACACACCCCCAAACACACACGTGTATGTGAGTGGACACACAAAAGCACCAGGCTAAATTAGCAGGGATGGCAGAACCACCTGCATGGAACTACCAAAAATTCTTCTTAAAGCTTCCATGAGCTTTCACATCTCGACACCCAGTCCAGTGGGGTCCCAACCTCCCTTGAAGGAGATGGAGAATCGGAAGGAGGGCATTGACCTGAAGAAGCAGGCTGTCCAAATGGGTGGGGTGTGTACAGTGAATTAGCTCCTGAAGACAATTTAGTCCAACCTCAAAGCATAGGAAGTCACACAGCAGGTGGGGGAAAACTCAACTATTCACAACCCCTACTCACCAAGGGTTAGTGGCCTGAGGTGGTCCTGAGGCAGGAGCCACCAGCCGCACCTTGTCCCCTTGTCCGGCCCAGTCCCAACCCTGAACAACTGCAAGGCAGCACCTCTGGAAGTGGCACATTTTAATTTTTTTTTAAACACTGAGTTTTCAGGGATAAATTTTCAATAGAAAAATCTTTCCCACCTGCTGATAATACTTTGGTTTTGTTTGTTTGTTTTCCTAAAGATAAAGCCTGGAGTCAGCAAAATTTGCTTGTATAAGAAGCTAGCTGCTTTGGAACAAACAGAAGGTTGCTGGGTATTTCTTGGAGTAGACTTTTGTAGCCTGCCAGATTGAGTTTCTCATTGGCATCAAACATACCCTTCATTATAAAGGCAGCAAAGCCCAAGAATTGAAACCCACTTGACTGGAAATACCAGGACCCAAAGCTGGAGAGCCACCCTGAAGGACCATGTGGCCTGCAGTGAGGTGTCCAGTCACCCCCCACACCTCTTGGGAGTTAACTTCGTGGGATGGTGGGGGCTGTGGGAGACAGGGATGTTAATACTTTCCAGAACTTAAGACATTAAATAAGCAGAAAATAAATATACAATATTTCTACAAGTTACAGCATTATGAAACAGTAGGACACATCACACAGAAAAAGAATCTACAATATTTACAAATCCTCAATTCCGAAAAAGTTTAGAAAAACAGTGATTTTTTTTTTTTACTCATTTATGCTGTACAAAATTTTACAAGAAAGGTAAAGGAAACATAATTGCACACAGACATTTGGCTCAGTTGATAAGTAAAATATGACCTACTAATCTAATAAATAGTCACAATATATACATCAAAAAGGGGAAATGGCAGACAATTGTATTCCACTGCTTTTTTTTTTAATCGGAAGGAATTTTAAACTTGATTTCTCCACCACCCCCACCCCCAAATTTCTTGATCAACTTGTTTCTGGGAAGGACATCTGAAGAATAACTCATGAAGCTATTTTGTATGTGTTTATTGCATTTGTGTTAAGTCACGGGACACTTTTTACAAACCTCAAGTGGGGAGAGGTTGTCAAGGCACAAAACCCGCATTAAGTTTCCAAAAAGGGGATTTAATTATTTTTTCTACAAAAAATTTTTAAAAAGGTAAAACGTATACCCACGGGAGGCATACTTTCTGCACAGAGGCATCTAGATAACCAGATACATACAGTACAGAGACATCCAGTCATCACTTAAAGTTCCGGTGCCAACAGCCTGTTCTTTAATACTCCAACAATTCATAGAATCTCTAATTTCCTCAGGAACTGTTTCCACAGCTAGCCTGGAAGCCGTGGTGCACATGGCCCCTGGGCAGCACAGGGCAGGGCCTCCGATACCTGGCCCAGGGCTGCCCCCACCATGTGCTCCCAGGGGCTGCAGGACTGAGGAAACAGAGTAAAGTGCTCTAGTCAGGAGACTGGCACATGAGTATAGGGATCCTGGGAGGGGGCGCCCAGAACCAAGTATGTCTTTGGTGTGTGTGTGTGTGTGTGTCCAGAAGGCCCACAGCTGCAATCCTACTACCGCTTATAATTGTGGGCTTTGTGTGATCCTACAAATAGGCTGGAGACACATCAGGGAACAAGCTGAGCTCCAACACAGCTATACAAGTAAGTCAAAATCCCAAGGAGATTCTTGAGGAAAGGAAATTTTTAAAATGAAGAGTATTGAAATTAAATCATCTCTACCTAAAGGAAAAAGTGTAAATGTATATGCTATACATATACATATCTTTTTTAAATTATGAAGATACAAATGTTTAGATTTTTCCACCTAATTTAAATAACATGAACATGCTAGCCCTTCTACTGGGCAAAACTAAACACACTAGTTGCTGGCACTGCTGACTCATCTGAAAATTGTTATTTCTTTTAAAAGTTGTTTAATGATTTGAGTTTTCAACAACTCTAAGAGTTACAGAGTTCACAGAATTGTCTTCACTCCTCACTTTCACTGCTCCCTAACCTGTCTCTTTCTTGGGTCTCCCTGGGTGTCTGCTGCCTCTGAAATGACTGACCAGTGTATGGCTGGCTTCCTTCCACTGCACTCCTAGGAGCAGGCAGAGAGAAAGGACACCCTCACTGCAAGGCTGGGCACAAGTGGTCTGACAAAATCCAATTGTCCTGGAAGAATGAAAAAAACAGACTTCTGCCTAAGAGACTTATTTTATGGTGCTGGTGGAAGTGGGATGAAGCTTATGTTTCAAAGTGAATTTAGAGGAGCAAGGCCAGTGGGCTCTGAGTTAGACTAAAAATTGTAAGAGGCCAAGCAAATGGCCATCAAAAAGCCCTGTCCCAAGCCTGTGCCAATTCCCACGAGGGCATGAGCTGGATGCAGTAGCTGGACTCTGCTGTATTGGGCACGATGACCCTCTGGGACCTGATGCTGACAATGCATCCTGTGACCATGGGAAAGCCTGCAACCAGAAAAGCCAGCAGCACAAAGGGCACAGCACTTAAGTCTGCTGTTATTACTGCTATTGCCTCCTCTTCAGAATACTTCCAAATAACATGCCCATCAAAATGGAACAAAAACCAACACCAAATGCTTCCCAGTCAGCTAATAATAGATCGATCAAACTGTGCATGATACAGGCAGATATTAACTCTTGTTCATGATATTAACTTGATCATGAAAATACACTGGACCAAATCTATGCATCTGAGTCCAGATTAGAGGCGCATCACAAAAAGTGATGAAGAAAGACACAAAAATAGTCTGAAATTTTGCCACAGATGTAACTAAATTTATAAAGGTAGGTAAATATTTACAAATGGGACTGGCATAACAATGCAGGCTGACAACAGACCCTCTGCCCCTTTAATCAGTTCCATTTCAAAAGAACTCTTTTGGTATTAATAAAAATAATTTAAAAAGGTCAAAGAGGCAATAGTAGGGAGGGGAGGGAGTATGTCACACCTCTCCCTGTTTAAAAATTCTGTACAGTAATCTCTAAAAATAAACTAAGGCAGCTTTATAAGTTAGCTGGCTCAGTTTCTACTGCAGAGTTTACATAATCCTCTGAGAATAGGCAATAGGTTCTTAAAATTTTAATACAAAAATCATTCACAAGTTGGTTAAAAAGTTTCATTTCCTTTTTGACAAATCTGTTCTCATTAATGAAGGTGAGGGGGAAGACACACTGCATGTAAACACCATTCCTACACAAAATCCTGCTCTAAAAAACCACGGTTTGTACATTAAAAATCCAAGAATGCTCCCTCCTTTACATTCACAACGAAATTCTGTTAGAAATTCTGCTGTGTGGTGATAAACAGCAAGGTCAAGTCCCCATCCAGCTCAGTGTTTTCTGAACACGTCACCTGCCCCTCCACGAGAGAACCGCTGGCTGCATAAGAATGGCACCAGGAGACTGTGGCACTGGGGCTTGTTGGTCTGAACAAGCAAAATGTCTGCACGTATCTTGGCTCCACAAAGAACCCGTCAATGCATTCTCCACACCAGGCGGACAATGTAACGTAACAGTCGTAAGATAACCATGTGTGGGTGGTCTTCAGCTGCTTGGTAATTATTCAAAAATACCTGCAACAACAAAAAAAAAAGCTTCTTAGTTTCTCCCTAATTTGGGGGTAGGGAGGGGAGGGTGCCCATATTTAAGTGAACAACCAATCCCATCTTAATCACTAGGAATGGCCCCTCTTCAAGAGCATTGTCATTAAGCACAATTCCTCCCTGAGATTATGAAGAAAACTCATTTCATTTCCCTGCAAAGGTGAAGATATCCCTGAAGGGCAGGCATACCAATGATTTACTCCTAAAAATAGAAAAAAAAAGCACCCAAAAGAATGTTTGGAAAATTCTAAGAGGATGTAAGAAACTATCTTACCACCCAAGTTAATTGACATTCAAACATGCTGCAGATTCCCCATGGGGTGAATTTCTGGTAGCTGCAATTTATTTGAGAAACGAGTGATTTGGAGTAATCTGCCCTAAAAAGCTAAATAAAGTGGCGCAGTGATGCACCATTGTGTCTCTGGCTGCTAGGCTGTGATAAACACTGTGACGCAGAGGGGTGCTTATGGTCTCAGACACAGGCAATGTCAACCCTTATACTCCCACCCTCCCAGTGTGGGGAGGAAAGAGTAATTCAGAACATAAAAAAGCCTCTGTGCCAGTGACCAGCGTATGTTTATTACAAACTGTGAAACTGTTCAAAAGGAAATCACCAGCTTATTCAATGCTTTCAGGGTCCTCAGGTCTTCTGTAGTGCCCACCTTCTGGTTCTAATCCATTTTGTGGGTAGTGCAAGGTATCAATTTGGAGTTGCCAAAGGCGGCAACACAACACATCAGCCTCAATGCCACAAGCTACAACCTGGTTCACTGTTCAAGTATGAAATCTGTCCTGGCCATTTCTTAATGACTAATCCACATGACACTAGGCTACGTGACTGTCTCTCCACAAAGCCCCTTCTCATTGGGTGCAGGATGCCTCCAACACACCGGCGCGGGAACCACCGGCCGTGAATCAGACTGAGACAACTGTCCCCTCAGACCCTGAACAGCCCCCAGACACCAGCTGCAGCTGCAGCTCCACTGTTTACACAAGCTCTGCTGCGCTTGTTTGACAGAATGGGATTGTGATAAGGCCAGGGCATTTCCCCTTTTCCTTCCATAACAAGATTGGAGGAAATCAGCTTTATGTAAGCGATTCCTGTAGAGGCACTCTGTAACCACAGTCTGTGATTTTTATCTGTTTTACACAGAAGATTGCTTTGTTTTGATTTAACTTTCAAAATTACTTTGCTGCCTCTGTGTGAGAATAATTTAGGGGAAGGTTAATTTTAGTGTAGACTAATACTAATAGGTTGAAAGAGACTTATTCGAAATAAAACCACAACTTACCAAAATGAAGAAAGTGTATGCTATGATGTGCTAAGTAATCAATCCAGGCAGGGAAGTTCTGTGCCAAGCTGGTGCCATTGCCATACTCAGCGTGGCCCGAAAATGGGGCCGACTGGATGTCCACAGTCAACAAGGGACTGGGTCATGTGAAGGGCAGACCCTAACTGCTGACACTTGCGAAGTTTCATATTCCAGCACTGGCAGTGTCTGAGGGAAGAAATCTCCCACTCACTCTTTGAGGACAGTGGGAGGCCGTGACCAAGCTTAAGTAGAAGTCACTTCATGAGAATCTTTCCAAGTTTTTTAAGAGTTCTGCTTTCATCTTAAATGTAAAGAATACGGGATGTTCAAAGACATGCTGGAGAGGGTGGGGAAGATGCAGGAATCTTTGGCAAAAAGAACACCTGATCCCTGACCCATGAGAAGATGCTACGGCATTCCCAGTCTGCAAGGGCGCAAGGATCCCTGCCCTCTCAAAAAGCGGGTATGACAACATGGCACACACTGTTAAGCTGAAAAGCAATTGCTTTTGGACGACATTCAACAGAGGAAGCCATTACCACTGATTCAAAGAGCTATGCCAGCCCAGAAAGCACTTGACAGCTGGCACGGCTGGCTGGAGCTGCTGTTGGCTCGAAGCGTACACCCATCCTGCGAAAGACAGCTGGAAAATGGGCAGACTGGCTGCCCTCAGCCATAAAAATTACTGTGGCTTATGGCCGGGGCCTGGGTGACACTAAACTGGGGCAAGCGGCCAAAAGCTGCAGTGGGGTGAAGATGTAGAACTAGGGCTGATGGCTCAATGCTGCTCAAAGCGCCAACAGCTTCAGCCAGCTCCAGTGATATCTCCCTGTGATCTAGATACGTGAGGAACGGCTGCTACAATTCAGATCCTAAACCAGGGGCTTTGGTCTTGGGGTGGTGTTAGGGGTCAGGAGGGAGTTTGAAGCAATTAGAGAAAGCCCCCTAAGATGAAATGCACTGGTGAAAGGTCAAAGTAAGGGCATACCCAGTGGCTTCTGGACAGGGTATTACGTCAAAGATGGAATTGCAAATTCAGGACTAAAAATGACAATCCCTGCATTGTTGGGGAGCTGTCATTTAAAGGCAAATATGACACTAAGACTGAACCAAGCAATGTCATTTGCCGTGTGAGTGGTCCCTTGCATTTGATGTGGGCTAAGACAATAAGCACCCATAAGAGAAGCCTCCACAGTGATGCCTGGACCATCTTCCTGAGACCTGCTGTGTCTGCAGAGCTGGCCTCCCACCTAGCGTCCAGTAAGTCTGCATCTGCTACAGTGGTTCTCAATCAGGTAGAAGAGATATCTATGTATCAAAAGTACATTTAAGTTCTGCCATGTCTAGTATGGATAATACAAAAAAGACATACTGTCTTTCCTGATTAAAAGCATTTTTTAAAAAACTAAAATAAATACAATGAGGGAAGACATTCTACTCCCTCCTGAATTTCCGGGTGTCCTCCTCTTCATGGGCTGAACTGTGTGTCCCTTCAATTCATCTGTTGCAGTCCTAATCTCCAGGACCCCAAACTATGACTGTAGGTGCAGATGGGGTCATCAATAAGGTAATTAAGTTAAAATGAGGTCACTGGGGTGGGCACTAATCCAAGGTGCCCTTGTAAGAGAGAATCAGGACACAGAAACCCACCAGGGAAGACCATGTGAAGACAAGGGGGATGATGGCGACTACAGGTCTGGAGGCTAAGTCTGCACCAGGATCACAGACTTCCAGCCTCCAGAACCGGGAAAAATGAATTCTTGTTGTGTGAGCCACCCAGTCTCTCTGGAACTCTGTATAGCAGCCTTAGCTGATGAATACACCTTTCACTGATGCTTATCTATAATCCTCGGTCTTTCACCTTTTATGTGAAAATAATCCTTTTTACAGAGTTGGGTAACTCTGTTTTAGTCTAAATTGCAAAAAATATTTTGGAAAGATATAATAACTCATATGGGTGAAGGACCCAATTGAGTTATAATTTAAGTGACCATATACTACAGTTCTCTCCTCTCTCATTCTTTTTCTACACACACACACACACACACACACACACACGACACACAATCACAACTGCACAAAGAGGAGGGCCCCATCCAGTTGGGTATTGTAATCGCCATGGTCTAAATCAGGAGCTATATGAAGTCTGGGTTACGAGGTAACTGCCTTTTGTGGCCATCCCAAATGTCCAGAAGATGACTCCTTCAACATTCACAACTTTGTGTGTCCCTCCAGGAACCGGTTCCTGACAGCCCCTGCCCCTCTCAGGGTAAGAGGCTCCAGTGGCCCTGATGCTGGCTGGCATCAAGTGGAGGGCCTGACTTCAAGGCACATGTCTATGTACCCATTAAGTCTGACGGTGATAGCTGTGTCACCAGTCGCCAGCACAAGAGTAAACAGGATAATAAGGCAAGGAAAATACAGAAGCAAATAAAATGAGACAGAAAAAAAGCACTGGCCAGAGAGGAAGTGGGGGGACCAGGGCAGGAAGGCACGAGGGTGAATCACCACACCAAGCTCCTCAGGAAGAGGAGAGTTTCTTGGAAAGACAAGAGAAGACTGGGCCTTCCGGTGGAGAGAAAAGCGGGGCAGGGGCAGCAAGGTCAACAGATAGAAGGGGCCAGCAATTCAGTAAAGATAATCTAAATAGGGGGTATTATCAAAACCAGAAGGAAAAATTATGCCAAGTTGTAGGACTGCTCCCTCATACACTGTGCCCCCTAAGTGGAAAGACTAGGATTCTGTGTCTACAAGTTTCCTCAGGATAGATATATGCACCCTTTCTCTGAAGATTTGAAGAATGGTCTTTGAGATGGTGTCAAGACCACTTGACAGGGAATTCTTAAATAGTTCTTCACACATCCCCGTGACACCAGATGGCACAAGCTCATCTGGGTGGCAACTGGGGAGGAGCTGTGCCACAGGAATGCCCCAGCATCAGGTTCTTGCTGCCTTGCCAGGGACTGGTGCTGCCACTGCAGCAAGCAACACTGAGTGCAAGGCAGGAGCATCTTCAATTTACACTTGAGATAACCAAGGAAGTGTCAGGGAATTTAAATGACACTCTAATGCCGAAATAATCACAGCAGAACAACGTCTTCTTGCTCAGTCCAGGGAAGCAGATGCTTGGAAAACGAAAGAGGCCCTGGCCCCAGGGAACTGGTCAGGTTGACCACCAGACACTTACAGAATGCAGCTTTGGATTTAGCTTCACTCTCCGGCAGAGAGAGAGGAAGGAGTCCAGCCACTGTAAAGCTGCTTAGGGAACTCCAGGCCTTTGGACTTTGTGTGTCCAAGCTTGGGGACAGAACTGCCAAGGCCATCACTAAATGAAATGACCTAGTCCATGCTTTTCAGTTTCCACAATGACCCTGAGGGCCAGAATAGCAATCCCTAAGCTGTTTTGCAGCCAGTGACACAGGGGCCAGGCAAATGACTGGAGGGGCAGCGCAAAACAGTGTTAGGACGGGGTAGGTACTCTTGGCCCACATGAAGATGGAATGCCAGAAGCAGGACAGAAGTTAAACAAGGCCTTTCAGGCTGGCACCTCATCTCCTCGAATGCCCTGTGCCTGTGCCAGGAAGGGTTCATTGCTCCTCAGACCTGAAGGGACCTTGTTTCAGGCTGAGCTGAGGCCACAGAGCTTCTGGATTGAGAATTGAGAATCACGAAGTGATTCCTACAACACAACTCACAAAACAGCCCATCCACCCATGCTTCAAAGGCAGGGTCGAAACCCACTGGCCAAAGAATTCATTAAGTACAACACAGACACAGCATCATTCAAAGGGGGACTTAAAATAAAAAAAGCACAAATGTGTGTGATGCAATTTTAAAAAAGGCTGAGATCAGAAATGACATCAAGGAGTTATCCTGGGAACCAGGGGTGAGATATGCTGCAAGAGAGCCACAGTTTAGTTAAGTTTCCTGGCAGTCAAAGAAACGAGGAAAAAATGACAATTTCATTGTCATATCAAAGCAAGTTTAATTCCTAATTCTAAGAGGCATTCAGAAAGCTAGGTGTACCTACAGAACTCTGACATGCAGAGGAATTTAACTTACTCAAAAACTTGTTTCTTACAGAATTTCAACACTGAATGTATAAGATGTCCCGAAACTTTTTAAAAAATATATATATTTAAGTGTCAACATGTTGTAGGAGAGTGAATTTTGGACTGTGAGAGCAGGAAGGACAGAGGGAATCTCTGCTCCAAGCTCAGGCAACTGAGGAAGCACTCTCTCTCTGGTTGGTGTCTGATCCCCACAGGCTGCAGAAGAGAGGGACTGGAATGGCCATCCAAGAGCCTGAGAATATCCAGGGACTGTCATGGCACCTTCAGGGACACTGCTGAGTGCTGCTGTAATCAAAGGTGGCAGGGTGGGAGAGGAGACTAGGAGTCACCCCCCTGATTCTGTTAGAAAAATTACCACCCCACTACCCATTCATAATGCAGCAGTCTAAACAACATTTAAATGGCAACTGAGTGACACAGAGGTCAGAGAGAAAAAGGCCCAGCACATGGTGAGCTGAATGTGGAGCTCTTAGAAAGATCTTGTCTCTCTCCACTTTCAGACCAACAACCACAGTCAAACTGCAGCTCAGTTGTATTTCAGCACTGGTTCCATATGCACTGCTGTTTTCAAGTGTCAGAGGAAGCTGCTGCAATACTGCCCAACACCAAATCCACTTTCTATTCATCACCAAGGCAACAGGGATATTTGCATAGCTTATGCCTATGTACTTAGAGGTCACCACAGCTGGGGAGAGGGCACTGGGAAGTTCTCTCCCGGATGCACGGTACCTTCACTCCAAATCAGGAGAGTGCACTCCCCCAGTGCTGCCAAGCTACAGGTACTGCAGTTGATCTGCTATGGTGACAATGTGGTCTTCATAAGTCAGATAAAAACTACATTTGCATAAACCAAACTTTTATCCTATTTTTGACGCACCATTTCAAAGAAATTATGACAGTTAAGGCTTCTTGTGAGACTAATCCCTTCTCCAGTGAATGTCCAGGTGAGGCTGTGCACTGATGCTCTTCAGGCAGCACAGCACATCCCTCCACTGGGCAGGCCTCTAGCCTGTCAGACTCCAGACCTGGTGCTGAATAAAGTGAATAACTCCCACCCGCCAATTCTGAAGTTGTCACTGTTCTATGGTCAACCACAGAGAAGACACAGATTGTTGTGACATCTGTGTGAGGCACCAGTAGTTCGAATATTAGACTCAGAGCAGAAACAAAATGTTCCAGCCTCAGAAAAATGCTAAGTGAGACATAACATAGTTTAACCACAACTAAAACCTCTCCACTTTGTTTCAGGTGGTAGAAGTCTAGTTAAGGGTGATATGGGAAGCTTATTATTTTTGAAACTCTGCAGCAGGACCAAGCCTTAGTTTGTATGCATCTTTGTTTCCTCCTCAAGAGATTAAAAAAAAAAACCCCAGTTAGACCTCCTGAAGTCCCCTTCCAGGCACCTGCATCTCCTCATGGTTACATGTGTCAATGGCCTTGATCCAAAACTGCAAGGCAGCCCTGCAGGTGAAGGTAGGCACCTGCCAGACAGATGAGCACTCACACGTGGTACAAAGAAGCATACACCCTTTAGTCCAATGCCCACCCAGCCATTTAAACACACACCACTGCCTCAGCCTCATCTCATATTTGCCTATAACCAGACATAGCACGTGCAGTAGGGTCAAACACACGACTTGTTTAAAAAGCAGTTCCAGAGTATTTAAAAGACAGACCAGTGAACAGAGTTCCGGGCATCTCCCTTTCTAAACAGCAAAGACTCACTGAAAAATGTTTCAATTATAGTTCAAAGTAAAAGAAAACAGAATGATGATAATGGATGATAATAAGAATTTTCTAGCTCCATCTCTAAATGTTATGATTTAATCTTCACTACATGCCTAAAGGATAGACCAGAAAATGGGCCTCCTAAAAGTTAAGGGTACAGCCAGGGTACTAGGTCTAACCCCAAAGTCCCCATACTTCTCTGTGAGTTGTGTTTGCCTGCAAGATCACATTCTGGCCTCAATGAGTAACAGAACACCCTTGTTTGGAAAACCAGCAATCCATAGTCCACACAATCACAGCCACACGTTCTCCTGAAAGTCTGAGGGGAAGAACCAAGGAGCTCATCACCTCTGGCCATTGTACTTGTTGGATGAAAACGGTGTGGTCTGAGACAGGCAAGGAAGGCTCCTAAACCCAAACACTGAGCTGCCTCCCCTCCAGCTGTAAGGAAAACGCTTGCTGAACCTGAAAACTGTGCCACTGATCAATGGCAGGGATCAATTTATCTAAGCTCCTCATGACTGCTTTTGTTATGAAAACTGACGTTCTATAAACTCATGTGAGTGAAATGTGGGGGCAACTTATCATTGCATATATTTAATAACTGATATGCAGATTTCCACTATTCTTTTCACAGCCAGTAACAGAAAGCAACTAAATTTATTTTACTAAATTCCAACATTCAATTAATGAAGGCCTCCAAAGAATGCTGAGAACACACATCTCTGGGTTTGTGTTCAGTTTGTGCAATTACCATACGGGCTAAACTTTAGTCCTCGCCTTTGTACATTATTCCCAGAAGAATGACTACTATTTATAAAAACGAGAATGAGATAGCACTGGGGATTTCACTTCTCAAGAAGGAGGGCATTTAAGTATTTCAAATTCATACACAGTATAGGAAAATGCTAATGTAATGACACTTACATTAAATTCTTTCCATTAAAACCAGTCTGCAAGCCACCTTCACAACTTTACTTTGATTCAAGGCTAGACTGGGTCTACATGCACTGCAATCAATTCATGTCTGCACACGCTCTGGACAGAGAAGGAAGTAGGCAGTGTAAACAAAAGATCACTGTTTCTTGTGATCAAACAATGAAAGGGTTTTCATTCACTGCCTGCCTCATCTGGAGAGCAGATTCATGTGCTGCTGTCCACCGCAGCCCACCACCAGGACATGCCCGGGGTCACTGTTAGCCAAGAGCAGCGTACCTGCATTCAAAGTGATTTGAGTTGGACAACCTGACTGCAAAGAACTTAAGAAGCCACAGAAAGTAAACAACTACTGCTTCAGTATTAGGGGTGGTGGAAGGGATAGAGGGGAAAGGGGGAGGAATGTTGGTTGCAGAATGGGCCAGTTACTCTACTCCAAGAGCAAGCATTACATTCCAAGGGCTTCTGACTGCAGCCCTGGCCCATGGTCAAGACTCCCATCCAAGCACACACTATCCTTCTAGTACCTGTGTTCCACATCTACAGAGGATCGCAATCTACACTTGCTAGTACTGCAGGCAGCAGATAAACCAGCACATGCTCTAACACAGTTTGGGTGATGAAAGAAACTGGCAACAGTTACTGAAGAACAGTTCTGGCTGTCTTGGGATGATGTGCCCACCCACAAAGAAGAGAAGGTGCATAAACACTGTTCTACTCCGGCAAAGGCAAGCTGCTCACCTCCTCACAAATTCCAAAATAAAGATTTAGCTTCTTAAAGAACTTCTCTTCCCTCCAAGCCTACTATCTTCCCTGTGCTTCCCAGCTTTTACCAGTAGCTTCCCCACTCTCCACTAAGAGTCTCATTAGCTTGGAGTGTGCCCTGCAAAGCAGACTTGCATAGGAGGAGCTGAGAGGCTCAGCAGCCCCCTGGCCATATCCATTCAGCAACAAATGCCTTTTAAGAGCTCCATCATCTCCACAGCCCCTGGGCTTTGTCCCACAACTGGTTCTCCCTGTGCCGGCACTACTGGTGCCTCCTACCAAATCTTTTTTTTCCTTTTTTTTTGAGACGGAGTTTAGCTATTGTTACCCAGACTGGAGTGCAAAGGCACAATCTCAGCTCACTGCAACCTCTGCCTTCTGGGTTCAAGCAATTCTCCTACCTCGGCCTCCCGAGTAGCTGGGACTACAGGCACGCACCACCAGGCCCAGCTAATTTTTCTATTTTTAGTAGAGACGGGGTTTCACCTTGTTGACTAGATGGTCTCGATCTCTTGACCTTGTGATCCACCCGCCTCGGTCTCCCAAAGTGCTGGGATTATAGGCGTGAGCCACCGCACCAGCCATCCTACCAAATCTTTAAGAAACTGATAGCAAGGGGTGGGGAGATTGGGGAGGGATAACATTAGGAGAAATATTTAATGTAGGTGGGTGGGGGGATGGAGGCAGCAAACCACTATGGCATGTGTACACCTATGTAACGATCATGCAAGATCTGCACATGTACCCCAGAACTTAAAGTATATATATATATATTTTTAAAAAAGACTGAGCATCAAAATAAATATTGAGAGTAATGGATTGTAGTCCATTGAATAAAACAGGAATCCATGAATCCAAGTTGGTACACTAAATAACTATATAAGGGAAAAAGGAAAGCTCTTCGTCCTTTATAAGCTCTGTCCTTCTATTACAAATGGAGAAGTACTAACTTCACAGTGGAATACACCACCTTGGATCGAAGTGAACCTCATCAGTAACAGGACAAATGGACATGGTGTGCCTCCTGCTGTACCAAACTGAGGACAGACACATCACTTCTGGAGCACTTCTGTCAGAAATGTAAAAAGTGAGTCTCATCATATAGAAACATCAGATAAATCAAATTCAGGGAGTCAGCCAATTAAAACTGCCCTGATCCTTAAAAAATGTCACTGTCATAAAAGACAAAGACAGAGGAACAGTTCCAGATTAACAGAGCCAGAGCTAACACACTTAAATTCAATGTGTAATCCTACATTGGCTCTTGAGTCAGAAAATATGTTTTTTTTCTTTTTTCTGAGAAGGATATTGTTGGGACAATTGGTGAAATTCGAGTAAGGTCCACAGATCAGATAATAGTTCTGTAACACTATTTGTCATTTTGATAATTACACTGTAGTTACATAAGGGATTACTCCTATTTTTGGGAAATACACACTGAAGTATCATGTCTGCAGTTTATTCTGAAATAAATTGTACATGTGTGCAAAGAGGGAAAACATTAAAACAAATGGGGCAGATATAAAAGGGTGGTTCTTTGTGTCATTCTTGCAACATTTTTGTAAGTCTGATATTATTTCAAAATAAAGTTACCAAAATCCTCTGTAGTAGTAAAACTCCAACTGAATAGAGGAGTCAGGTCATTCAGCTGAGCAGGGTCATCTGGGAATGGCACAGCATCGGAAGAGAAGAGGGGACATGCACTGGGACTTTGCGCTCACCTGTGCCTCTCTCACCTCCTCCTTCAAGGATTCAGCCTCCACAGCTCCGTCTCAAACGCTTCCCCACTGCCCTTAAGTGGACTGAATACATGACAACTACACGACAACTTCCTCTATTTCTCTAACTGGAAAAACGGGAAAATATCCTGTCAGGCTTCAAAAGGCTCATGGTAATAAAAGACTAACACTTTAGACAAGGCATTGTAATAGCATTAAGCAAATAAAAACAGTCTATATTAAAGCAGCACAGCTTGCCAAGAGAAGATAATTCCCTTGTGAAGACAGCAGACCATCTGAATTCATTATTTCCCAAAACAGCCTTCCATTTCCTCCCCAGATTTCTGCCCCCAATATTTAACACTGGACCATTAAGTGTGATTCCAGACAATGGACTGTTTTAAATCTAACAAGTATCAAGACGGGTGTCTGTGGCTTTGAAGGTCACTGTGACACTATTCGGAGTATTATCCAGTGTTTTGAACAATTTACAAAATCTGAATATATTTATCTTTTTTTCTTTTTCAGAAAAATTGGGTTATAACCTAGAATCTATCCCTACTCCTTCCACCCAATATCCCAGCATACTAAGAAAGCTAAAGTCCTTTAATTATTTGTGACTGTATTTTTGCATTGAATTATTTAAGATATGCAAAATAAGATGCACAATGACAAAATCTCATAAATACTGCAATGAGCCAAATTTATTTTACTACCAAAAGCATGGGAACAATAGGTCGCATCTCATTGGATACACATACATGACCATCTTAAACACACGCTTGAACATTAAACTGTGAAATGACATGGTGAGAAGAGAACTAATATAACCTATTAGTTCATAGCCTGCCTCCCCTTCTCAGAGAGGAGGGTAACATCCTCAACAGAGAGGCAAGGTAACAAAGACAACCCAGCAGCCTAGGTTTCATTGGCATGTGACTCAAACTATTCCCCACCTTGACAGCCTTGATGGGATGGCCGGGGACTGGGAGGCACTCTAGTCCCCATGCCAGCCTTAGCCCATGTCTTGTCACTGACCACTCATGGAGGCCATGAAGGAGGTGCATCCACAAGGTCCATCTGGGCAGGACCATAGGAAAGCCTTGTGGAGTCATGCATTCATATTGCATGGTTTAAAGAGAAACTTGTTTAATACCCTTGAACACCTCCAGCTGTGTGGTCAAAATCACTAACAGAATCCCCGAGAATGTGCGAGTTCATCTCAGTACTCAGAGCTCCTGGCAGCAGGGAGACGCTGTGGGCACCAGGCATGGCCTACTGCAGCCTCTCTCAGGCAGCCCCATCTAAGGCAGATCCTGTCCCAAGAGTGTCTACAAAGCCCCTTCCAGACGGGAATAAAACAGGCCAAGGAGATGGTCAGTTTATAGTCCAGGTTTGGAGGTGTTTCCTTACCCATCAGAAATATCTGTCCTGTTGGATTCTAGACAAAATCCCAGAATAGGGATTTGAGTGTATTCACCTACTGTCATCCCACTTCTCACCAATTCTTTCTAGTCAACCAAGAGACAGCCACGTCCAGTCACATGCGGGAACACCAAAATCCCTTTAGGAAAACCAAGGCAGAGGAACTGGAGGGAATGATAACTTCAGTGACAAATTATAAAACCAACCAAACTTGCAAAAAAGATCACCATTTCAGATACAGGCTGGAAAAGAACGTATGTTCTGTGAACTGGTTTATGTCACGTGGAGGATGCCAAGAGTTTTGCCAGCTAAAGACAATATTTTAAGAAATTCTTAAGCCCATCAATGTCACACTTCCCATTTTACAACAGAATCATTACTACAGCACACTCCTGAAACACACACCCCCACAGAAAGGTAGGAAGATCTGACCTGTATTTTAAAACATCCTTGACTCTTATGGAAATTCCATACTGAAGAGACTCTTTTGTAACAGGAAAATGTCTCTATATTTGTCTAAAAGAAGTCTAAAAAACATTGTACACAGATAGAAAAATAATAATTCAAAGGTAAAATCCATTTACATAGCAACAGTTAACTAAGCATGACCTCCCCCAGAAAACGGATTTTTTAAAAAAAGCCTTAAAAGGTACTTATATGAAACAATGTTCAGAAAAGAAAATAGGGATAGAAATGCTAAAAATAAATGATATTAACAACTGTAACACTGTCCACAAAATAAGAATTAGTGTCTTCCTTTTAGATGAATCAACTGAGATACCTTTATATGAGGTTTTAAAACTCTGTGAACAAGTAAATTATATCACACATTTGCTAGTAGTGAGCCCTTTAGCGGAAGTAGTCACAGCTGTTCCTAATGGTACTAAGTCCTGGAGTTAAAGCCTACACATTTAAAAATGTCTCCCATGTGAAAAAGGTGTCCAAATGATCACCTATATTCCCCCAGGTAAAACAAACATGCAAAAAACAATGCTTCTACTTCCACTAACTACAGAAGATGACAGAGGCTAAAATATTCTAAAAATCAAGAACATAGCTAAAAATAAGAGGCAGTCAATAATCCATAATATAGTTTTTACAGCCCAAATTACAGGCTATTGATTAGTGGCCATCTAATATATTACAATAACTAAATGTCCAAAGACAGCAATGGCTCTGCAATGGCAATAGCTACCTGCTCTTACCCAGGTAACCCTGCAAATTGCAGGAGAGTCTTTTACATGAGTGCTGGCATCGCTCCTGCGCGCTAAGTAACAAAAGATGTTTTTTAAAAATTTCTTTTAACTTTGACGTAAACTGCACAAGGGGAGTATAGAAACACACTATATGGATTGAAACCTATGTTAATAATATTTAGGTCGGACTCCCTCAAAGCCTATAAATAATCCCTTTTTAAGCATTGTTTTAAAGTCTGCACTCATAAAATTCCTTTGCTGCCTCCTACTGTATTTTATTTAAGTGTCATTACTTAAACTCAGCCATAAAACAAATGGGAAAGGAGAAAAATGAAACGTCACAACTAGGCGACAGTATTCATTTCCAGAATTAGCATGCAGTTATGACAAGCCACTTTGTCTTTTTTTAAAAAAAATACAGTGTGGAGGGGGAGGGGTAAGCAGAAAAGGGGGTAAAGAAAGTATCATTACCCTCCTTGGATAATAAGCGTTAAACTCGTCTCCGATACGCCGCAACTCTTGGGCGATCCATATCTCCGGGCGCATACCTGCAGGTTCAGCCTGAGATTGCCTCATGGAAGCTGCATCAGAACAAACAAAACAAAAATCACTTTGTGGTTCATGGATCACTCGGAAAGTTCCAAAGATAAGTCTCTAGAGGCAAGCCTATTTCACACACTCTTTCATGTTTCTGGGAGCTCCCTGACTGTAAAAACTATAGCCATCTATTAAAGATTAGGGTAGCAGAGTCCACTACATAACTTTGGTTAAATAATAAGAGATATAGAATGATTTCCTTTTTCAAAACTGGAGATTCAGAATTGCAAGAACTGAAAGCATCCCTACCCATTCATACCCAGTTCCATTTCAAGAAGTTACTCAAAAAAAAAAAAAAAAAAAAAAAGGAAACTACTGCCAAAGAAATGTGCCTGAAACATAATTAGAGCATAACAATCTGGCTTTTCAGTAAAATGACCATTCTGATCTTATTACAAGGTAAAAATTCCTATACAACTTTCAAACATCACAAAAAAATATGAGGTAAAATGGTTGCCCCATTCAAAGCAAAATAAGTAAAACCCTGAGAAACCTGAATGAGTTGGTTTCTATGAAAGTACGTACAATGATACAGACAGCTGTCTTCAGAAGGGTTACCCCAGGGCCAAATGAAAGTGTAATTGCATGTTTTGTCTCAATATTAATGCAGCCAATTAAGATGGGCTCAAGTCTGCAAACACTACATGGAGAGAAAAAATGTTTTGGGTTCTAAGAGCAATGGCATTTTTGAAAGGAGAAGAAAGAGAGAGGACTGCCCTTTCATTAAGCTGTCACTAACATTCACACCCAGTACATTCATCTGTTTACTAATGAAACCATTAAAAGCTATGTGACAGCCAGAAACGAAGGAGAACACAAATGTGAGTTGTCAAAAGATCCCATTATGCATTAAGAAGATTGTATTCTCCATGTGCCACCAGGAAAGCATTATACTCAGAGGCGAACAACAGTTCAGTAACATGTGTACAGGAAAAGAGATAAGATTCTTGGATTTTCACTGCTAGTCACGTGTGACTTATGCTAACTTACTATAAAAATGGGCGCACTGTACTCACAATTAAACATACGTATTACGTTTTTGCCAGAACAGAACGTAAAAACCTACGCTAATAGGATTTTGTAATAATATGAACATAACTTCCTGTTTTTTATTTTTGTAAAAGGCTAGTAAAACTGATACTGATTCATAGCTCTATAAAAGCACTTAAAAGTGAACACTTTGAAGAGTTTTTGCCAATTTCTCTAAAAACCCTTGCCTCATCTTCTCTCTCCCCTAGCCCCTACCTAAGTGAATTTAACACTAATCCCACAGAGACTGAAGGCGTAAGAGAGGCAGAATATCACACCACCCTGTGGGGGTGGTAGAGAGGAGTGGGGGACACACACCGATCTCCTCCAGAGTTAATCCGCACTCTGTGAATAAGCCAGAGGGAGGAACAGCTGTAAGAAGCCCTGGTAGAGAAACTCAAAGGCTGATGAAAGGCAAACTTTTGATGTCAGGCACAGCCTCTGATACTTTGATTGTACCTGTGTCACACAAAAATTTCTAACAAATCTATAAAAGGTCTCAAAATTAATTTTGAACAACTAAACTGGGAGAAAACAAAATTTCTGGGTAGATGTGATACCAGGTAATGCTAATGTCATAGTTCCTTTTCCTGGGCTTACAGCCCTTTAAAGAGTTACTATTTTTAAGTTTTCTTTCCTGATTCAGAAGCTTTTAACAAGTTAATTCACCCTTAGGGGAAGAAGAAAAGTTTTTGTTTGGGCACCCACTGCACAAGGGTCTCACGCAATCCTCCTAAAGGAGACGCACCTACCCATATGCACAGGTGAACATCCAGCCAGCAAGACATCATCACCCACCTCTCCTGAGCTTCAGGCTCCACCTGTTTCTCACTACACATGACTGAGAGAGAAAACTGCCTTCAGCCCTGGGGTCAGAAGTGAAGAAAATGCCAATAATCAAAAGGACATCTGTGAAATATAGATTGATGTTTTATAAAGTTGGCAGACTGGTAAAAATTGCTGGCCAAGTTATCCAGTACTTAATAAATCAATGATAGTCAGAAAACCACTCAACAAACACAAAAACTCACATGCCAGACATTGTTCTAGGAGATGCTCTGGGTACAGCATCAAAGGAGGCCATGTTCTGCTTCCACGGGGCTTACATTCTTGTGGATTAACTGCTTGATTTCAACTAACTGCAAAATTTCTTTTGGACAAGGAGACATACTTTATACTTTTCCTAAGACAAAACAAATATAAATCCCCCATCAATTTCCCCCAACTTGTAGATGAAGTCCACTAGATTCCCTTTAACACCTTGACTTGTGTCTGTGGTTTAGAAGGTTCCACATGGCTTATGCTTGGGCTGGCAACTGCAAACACCACCAAACACCATCAAAGGGGCAGTCTCTGTCAGAAGCCAACCTATCAAAACTAGCACTTAGTGAATGCATTCAACCTAGCAAGCAGCAAGAAGATATATAAGGAACCCTGGTGGATAATTTTAACTTATATCTTAAGAGACAAATGCCCTGATAGCTTTCGGGGAAGCAAATAAGCAAATGGCCTGTTTCTTTTACAAAAAGAAAAGTTCAGTAGCTAAATTTAATTAGCCTAAATAAATTCATAAATACATCCCTAAGCTCTGGTAGAGAGAAACGGAGGGTGTGAGGGTGTGCGCTGGGGCAGGAGGAGGATGGACTCTTACAAGTTACTAACCAACTCTGGTGCAGATGGTTTCCCAACCAGACCCTAGTGGGCAAAAGGTAAGAAACCATGGCAATGCCCTCGAGCCCTGAGATGTATCTTTAGAATTTAAGAGTTAGGAGAGTTGTATTAGCCAAAGATAATGGTTTAGAGACTAGGCTTATACTGGAATTGGCAATAGCTACAGATTACTAAGACAGCTATTCACTGTATTTAGGTGTAGTTTTAAAAAGTTATTATGGAAATAGACACTATAAATTACATTTTGCAAAAGAAACTGACCTGTTGGAGCTACTCTAACAAGCACCTATCATTTTTTTAAAAAAACCAGTTTCCTTTTTTGAGAATACAAATACAGTTCTTATTCCTTAAAGGAATAAAGCTAAAAGTAAGGGCAAACACTCATCCTGCAATAAGACCTAGCTAGTGTGTACACAGTAGTATAAGATTATGAAGATTAAATGACAAAAACTCTATTTTTACTATTTTAAAAGGAACCCTATTCCGGTATTTTAAAAACGTAGTTTTAATCCATTAATACAGTGCAACATAAAGTTCAATTATTTCTTAAGTGACAAAATACCTTCTTCGAGGATAGAGAAAGCCTCTCCTTAACTTCATCACTAATTTAATGTTAGTGAGAGTTGTATTTGGTCTCACACCACCTGACATCTACCAGGACAAATGAATGGGGTCTCTCAGACCCCCAGTGGCACCAAACAGCACCAAAATTAAGGTTTTTATTTATGTTAGTATCAGTTTGCTTTGCCATCACGATGGCAAAGCAATCCATCGGTATGGTCTTCCAAAAGTGTGCCCGGAGTCCACGGGGTTTGGGATATAGCAATTTCCAAACACTTGATGCTCCACCCTCACCCCTGTAATCCTACCTGGATACTCAACCCAATTCCTCCCATCCTAACATAGTCGAGGTATCAAAAAGATAACTTAGGTTAACATTTCTAGTTTATAAGTACCAAGCATAAATATTTTGTTATGTGCAATGTGTCTGACCACTGTAAATGTTGATATCTCGTCAATAAAATGGCTTTATTTGAAATGAAAGCTCTTACTCTGTAGGGAGATCAAAATTTTAACTTGGCAATTTTATGTGAACACGAAAAAATTCTTCAAAGGGGAAATTCTGATGAGGTGCATTTTTACCCACAGAAAATGTAATTTCAGCATTTATGAAAGCATTTCACTCCATAAACCTGGCACTATTTTTTTTTAAAGCACAATAAAATGTAAACTGCTCTTGAGGTAAAGCGATGCCAAAGCTATAATCTGCAGCAGAAACGCCAATCCTGTAAGAAGCAGACTCAGGCAGAGGGGACTTCCTTGGTAGATGCACATTGTCCTTCTCTTTACTTGTGAAAAAAAAAGCCACTATTCAAAACTTTTATAATGCAACATGTCAGACACAAGCAATTTTTGCCAAAAGTGTGATCTTCACACTTCTTAGAAATGATTTTAGAAGTCCAGAACTTACTGGTAACATTATTCCCTATGAGAAAATACCATGAAGTATATACTTAATCCATTTTTGGAGGAGTGGGGTGGGTATTTTCCAACACCAAGGAACTTTAGTTCTACTCAGAGATTCATGTTTCTTATCAAACTATCCTGGTTCAGCAACAATTTCCAAACTCTAATTTAAAATCTTAAAAGTTCAGCAACTGAAAAATTAATACCGTGGTTAAGTGGTTGATAGTGAAATCAGGCCGGGGCTTTCACAGAGGACTTTCTGTACTGCGAGCAGCCAAGGCAGGAAAATTTTTTTTTAAAGAGACTGTCAGTTCATAATGAGCTCAGTATCAGTCAGGCTAAACCTTCTGATTTCTCTTTAATGTTCAAGAGATTGTATGTCAAGAGCCTCTACCCTAGTGTTCAAAGGAACTGAAATCTCATCATGACATTCTCACTCCAAAACACAGCTGTTCTCTGTGATGATGCTGTAAAGTGACATCTGATGACTCAGGCATGTGTACTGGGAGGCCGGGCATATCACACACAAGCATTCTCAACTGCAGCCTCAGTCTGGGAACAAGGTTTGTGCAACCCTCATTTCTGAGGGGCAGCTGCTGTTTTAGTTCCCATCTTATCATTACTGGAGTTTCAAGTGTAGCACCAGAAACCAAATTAAAATTCACAGAACACTTCACTCTGCACTGTTTTTAGATGTTCAGATATCTACAAATACTCGGGTAGAATCAAGATTAGATTTTCAAGTAATCAGCATGAATTAAGCTTTAAATCAATATTCAATCAGAACTGAGAGAGGATTTTATACACATAATAGAACATACGTAGCCAAAAAGTTGCACGTTCTGTCCGGCACTTGTAGGAAATAGCCAAGCACAGCCTTGGGAACTGCAGGGCTGTGAGGAGAGAGAAGGCCTGTCCTTCAGACATGCAGGCCTGTCCACCTTTACTCTCTGGAGAGATTCTGCTTTAACCACCAAAAGCAATGAAAGATCCTCTAAAGGGCTATTTCTTTGTGGACTCTGAAACCAGCTTTACACCAATTCCACTAGATACTCCAAAAATGTTTAGAGGAGACACCGTCTCTGTCTGCAGGTGGGCTTTCTGAAGCTGGCATTCACTTAGAGAAAGAAAAATTCCAGCATGTTTATTCAACTCTGTTAAGTCTCCTACTTTAAGTATTTTCAGAAATATCTTTCTACATTCAGAGTTATTAAAAGCTTACAGGCGGAGGGAAGCAACAGACAAGTCCACTAATGTTTCCTTATGAAACCCACCTGAGTGATGGAGCTGTTTCTAGTCCAGTCAGCTACACGGCAAAAGAGAGCAACTGACATCACTATTTGTGGTAAATGCTATCAGAATCATGTGTTTGAAATCCTCAACTCTGATGGTTCTCAGAAATAATATAAGCAAGAAACCAACGACACACACATACACCTCCCTCCAGGTCTATTTCTCACTTGCATCATTTTATGTTTTGGCAAACCCAATCAATTCCACTGAGCAACTGGATGAAAAGAAAAGCCATGAGGTATAAAGTGACAGCATTAGTACTCAGTTTCCTCAATCTGTCACCTGGAACATATTTGTGTCAAGCCTGGGCAGTCATATGAATTCAAGACAGTGCTTTAAAAACAGCTGTTAGGATAAAATACTATCAATAATAAAGTTTATGAGATAAGGCCAGTGTTTTCATACTTATTCCTTCAGCGTGCACTGCCCATTACCTTTATGTGGCCATGGTCAAAAGAAACTGATTTCACCAATTTCCAGCCTCACCATTTTAAAACTGCCAGTAAACCAATGCTGTGAAGTTGGACATAAGTCTGGAAACTAGTTTTCATAAGATTTTCCCCTCTTTCACTATTATCTGTCTCTTACAATAAAACTACAAGTCTAAAGACATTAAAATTAATATATTATGCCTTTTTACTCATTTCTCATTCAACTTCAGAAGAACTAATTATCTATGTCACCAGAGCTGTCCCTGACACACACATTAACATATTTACTAGCAGCTGGGAACATGCCAGGAGCAAACCCAGACTGAGTTGTAATCCCCATATTCAAGGACATTCCCAGCTGAGTCACGACAGAAGCCCAGCATCTTCTAACATGTGGGAGACCTGGGCAGGAGCCCTCTGTGACTCCCAGCCTGTTTGCCTACTTCCTGGGACAGATGCACATTTCCTAAGGCACTGCTGTCCTGGAGTGCTACGACGTTACTCCTCATAGAAAATCTTGATTCTGCCCCTGCGACTATAAAAAGGAAATCTACAATCCCTCTCAATCGCCACCCCACTTTTTGTCAATGAACCTGCACCCGAAATGGTCCTAAATCAGTTCCTTCCATGAGCCTTTTATGACATCCCCTGGGAAGTCCCTTGACCACCTGGCCTGCCTTGGTGTGCTCCTGTAATCACTGCTCTGGATAGTGTGTGACAGTGTTCTCTCAGAGAAGGACACAGGACAATGAATACCGCTACTGCTCCTTAATTTGTCTACGCTGACCTTGTCCTAGTAAGTCTCTGGGACAGCTATAGGTCCATTTCTATACTTTAGAGTACTTTCAGAAGATTAAAAGTATCTGTGCCATTTCATTCTGAAAAACAAAAATAACCCCCAAACTAAGGACAACTAAATGAAGACCAACCCTGAACTTACTTTAGTGCAAAAACACAAACTCCTATATTTCTTCTACTCACAATGTAAATTATCCAGTTTATTTCTCCACAAGAAGAAAAATGCTTTAGAGACCTTTTTAAAAATAAAGATATAACTCTATATACATTGATTCACTTAAGACCATTCCTTAGAATTAAAACGCTTAATTTGAAGTTACTGTAGTTGTTTCTAGTCAAAAAACGAGATCTGGGCAAGAGGGGAGGGAGATGAGAATTTAAACTACAAATATAAGTTTCTGATGACACAATAAGTGTGGCTTCCTCTGTGTAATTTAAAACCAGTAGCAGGAAATTGGTCACGAGCATCTTTTCTCCTAAACCTACATTAAGGTCTCAGGCATTACTATTTTCATCTCCATGACAGGGAAGACCAAGACACAGGTCAAAAATAAGAGGAAAAACAAAATCCTAAAAAGCTACACCTTTAACAGTTTTTAAAATAAAACAAGGAAAAGCCTATCAATTTTATTTACATGGTTAAAACTTACAATGGCTATATACAAAGTGAAGTACAATTTAACAGATATATGGTAATTGATAACACACTGCAGGGCTGAGACATAAATAAAGGCTTCTCACTTAAAGTCACAAAAGGCAGCTGCTTCTTTTTATCCCATTTTGAATAAAAAGAAAAACTTTTCTCCTTGATTTTGCTAACCACTCAAGTGGTCACTGAACCTCCCTAAGAAGAGCAATTCCAAGGTAGGATCCAGTGGCTTCATCTGTAAACCATAAAAATGTTTAATAAGTAAATTGTGCCATGTCTTCTCAGACAGATAACTTCTTCCGTGACAAAAGAAAAGGAACAGGTGGTCTCCATTAGCGCCAAGTGCACGTTAAGGATGTATAGAATTACGTGCTGAAAGACTGTGAGTTCTGGTGCTTTTGAAGGTCTCCCATGTGTGTGGGTTCACACGTTCTTCCTGCTTCTCCCCGATGCCCCTCACTTTCCAGGGCAGACATGGCTGCTGACCAGTGAGTCTGTATCCTAGGTGAGAAACAGACTATGTGATACAGATAGAGTCGGGATTGTTCCGGCGGTGGCTCATGCCTGTAATCCTAGCACTTTGGGAGGCTGAGGCAGGCGGATCACTTGAGGTCAGGAGTTCGAGACCAGCCTGGCCAACATGGTGAAATACTCATCTCTACTAAAAAAAAATACAAAAATTAGCTGGGCATGGTGGTATCTGGCTGTAATCCCAGCTACTCGGGAGGCTGAGGCAGGAGAATCCTGTGAACCTGTGAGGCAGAGGTTGCAGTGCACCAAAATCGCACCATTGCACTCCAGCCTGGCCAACAAGAGCGAAACTCCATCTCAGAAGAAGAAGAAAAAGAAGCAGGATTGTTCTAACGCTGTGTAAGCCAGTTCCCCACTGGCATCAACTCCCTACACTGCTATGACCATTGCAAAGGACCATGGCCCTAACACCCTGAGATTTCCAAGCAGGCTAAGGCATTTGCCCCAGGGCTATTAACAGGCCAGTGGGAGGACCAAGACTGGGGTGGGTCACCTGCTGGAACCTCCCACTCCATACATCACACTACACTATGAGAAAGAGGAGCAGAGGAACACAAAAGTGAGTCAACACCATGTACTGTGTGTGCCAGGCTTTCTTTGGAGAGAAGAGAGTTCTAAGCTTCAAATGAGCACACTGGTGAAATCCAAGTGAAAAGAGATGGAACTGCTGACACTCATACACTGCATTAAACACCATTCAGATTCTCTTTAAATCAACAAATACTGCACTCCTGCTATATACCAAAGTTTTTCTTAAGTTGGTAAGTTGTTTTGACTAATTTAGTAGAATTTATGCTCAAGTATCAGGAATACTGAGGTATAAACTCACGCATATACTAACATTGTATCTATTCAGAATTCATTACTAGACTACTTTAGATTTACGCATTTCTCAAGGGACCAAATTACAGACAAATCAACAAGAGAATAAACTTTTTTTTTCTTTTGAGACGGAGTTTCGCTCTTGTCACCCATGCTGGAGTGCAATGGCGTGATCTTGGCTCACCGCAACCTCTACCTCCTGGGTTCAGGCAATTCTCCTGCCTCAACCTCCTGAGTCGCTGGGATTACAGGCAAGCGCCACCATGCCCCAGCTAATTTTTTTTTTTTTTGTATTTTTAGTAGAGACGGGGTTTCACCATGTTGACTTTTAGTCTTTTCTCCAGCACACTTAACCCACAGCAAAGTAATTCACTAACAAAATCAGGTTATCAAGCTTGGCTCACCTCAGACACTTTCACAGATGCATGAGCCTAAGAGAAAAACAGATTCCATCCACTTAAGCTGCCTTCTTTTTAAAAAAGTATCATAATCACTCCTATAAATTGCTAATAGTAAAATGTTTTGGGAACTGGAATGGGAAGTATGTTATGACCCAGGAATACAATATATTTTGGGGGGAAAAGGCCTCAAGGTAATTCAAACAGTTGAAATCCTTACATTGAACATGTTTTCATTTAACACACATACTCTTATCAAATTGAAATGGTTGACACTATTTTTTTTTCTAATTTAATCTTTAAAACCATTTCACTCCTAAGCAAGGTAAGTCCAAACTAAATCAAGCATTATGTACTGTGCAGAGGGCAGTCTGCCAGCACCAAAGACCTGAGTTCAAGCTGGGGCTCCAACACTAAGCACAGCCCAGACTCATGCCCAAATCCCCAAGTTGAGTTTCCTCACTCTGAAAACAATGTCAAGTCCCCACTCTAAGGTCTGCAGAAACAGCCTATGCAGTCAACTGGCTGGCAGACTGTGAGCGCAGATGTGTGACTAAAAGGGAGACACGCTCCATGGGAAGCCCTCACTCCTGCCTCATGGTTCACACAGAAGGGCAGAACAGGAGGAGAGCTGCCTGCACGAGCTCAGTCTCAGGGCTATTTCTTGCCACACCTGTCTTGGCAAAGCACAACTCTACTTGCCTACCTTGTGGATCTGGTCCAAGGCAGAAAAGAGAAAATACAAAGTGAATTTTGGATCCCAGAGGACACCGGGGATACCAATTCATTCTAGGCAAATACTTAAAACCACAAAGGCCTAGCCTCTTACAAATGGGTTACACTGGGTGAATGTTGTTTATACTGACTGTTTACTTCTGCTACCTCATAGCATGTGAATAAAGGTTACAAAGAAGAAGGATCCATAAATCACTCACTTAGAAATACCAAAATTTTGATTATCGATGGCCAATAGTCTGTCTAAACTGTCTTCTCACTAAAGGAGTTTATCTCAGGGAAAAGAAGGAAAAAGCAGTTGTAAAAGTCTTGATCTCAGTCACACGATGAACATTGCTAATGTCAAATCAATGAGCAACCAGTGTACCCCTTATTTTGGGAAAAAGTTACATAATTTTGGATTGCAAGAAAAAGCAGTCCAGTCTGTGTCTCATGTCTCAAGACACATTTTGTTTTTGTTTTTACTTTATTTTATTTTTTCAGATGGGGTCTTGCTCTGTCGCCCAGGTTAGAGTACAATGGTGCGATCTCGGCTCACTGCAACCTCTGCCTCATGGGTTCAAGCAATTCTCCTACCTCAGTCTCCCAGGATTACAGGTGCCTGCCACAGCGCCCAGCTAATTTTTGTATTTTTAGTAGACGGGATTTTCCCATCTTGGCCAGGCTGGTTTTGAACTCCTGACCTTGTGATCCACCCGCCTCAGCCTCCCAAAGTGCTGGGATTACAGGCGTGAGCCACTGCACCCGGCCCTCAAGACACAATTTGAACTATAGTCAAATTTCTGCCAAATCAAATAAGCCATCTCTGGCAGGTGTCCCCAGCTCAGCCCCAATTCAGACAAAGCTGGGGTGGGGCGGGTTTCCAGATGTCTCGAGGTTCTTCTCAGGATGTTGTTCGATTCACTGGCAGGTAAGGGCTGATTCAGACCTCCTCTCCCCACCCCCTCCAGGTGGTTTCTAGAAAATATGTTCTTTTTTGTTTGCTTGTTTGTTCTGGGACCCGGGGGATTTGAATTATAGTAGCATTTCTAGATGAATTCACATCCCTGCGAGTTTCCTATATTCCTGGAACGACAGCTCCTTTACATGGAGAGCAGCAGAGAGCATCTCATTGGTCATGCTCACTAACCTACCAGGGATGAGGACTCACTGAGGAGCAAGGAAAGATTCCTTTGCAAGTTTCTACCAGGTGCTTTCTGTTAATTTGCTTATGGAAAAACTCCCCGTGACCCTCAGAGGTGACCACTATGTCCTTGCTTGATGACTGAGTAAGCTGAAGCTCAGAGAGACTCACTGATACACCCAGGCCCCATGGAGGGCAGGCAGGACTCAACCCAGAACCTTCCCCAGACCCAAGAGCAACCTGGTGGGGGAGACAGCTACCAAGAGCAACCTGCCAGCACCAGATCCATCCATGAGCCCACTGATGGCGATGTTCCCTGAGACACTACTCACTTGGCAAAAAATAAAAAGGCAGACCCCCAAAGAGTAAATCAGGGGGCTAATGTTCACCTAGAGTACTTCTGGTGATGGTCATTAAGGGCCCCAAACTTGATCAGCCTAAACAAAATCTTTACCAACGCAAAAGACACAATGGTTAACACTGAATCACATAAGCAAGCCATGCATTCCCATTGACAGGCTGCTAGGAATGCCGAAAACAAAGATTAAAATTATTAAGAGCAAAATTTTTAATATGTATTATTTATCAAGTTTGTTCTGATTATAAACATAATACTAGTTATAACAATTTTGTACATACAGAAAGGCACATAGAAAAGACCACCTGTGGCCGGGAGTAGTGGCTCACGCCTGTAATCTCAGCACTTTGGGAGGCTACGGTGGGCACATCACTTGAGTTGAGGAGTTTGAGACCAGCCTGGCTAACATGGTAAAACCCTGTCTCTACTAAAAATATAAAAATTAGTTGGGCATGGTGATGGGTGCCTGTAATCCCAGCTACTCGGGAGGCTGAGGCAGGACAATCACTTGAACCTGGGAGGTGGATGTTGCAGTGAGCTGAGATCGTGCCATTGCACTCTAGCCTGGGCAACAGCAAGACTCTATCTCAAAAGAGAGAGAGAGAGAGAGAGAGCGAGAGCGAGAGCGAGAGCGAGCGAGAGAGAGAGAGAGAGAGAGAGAGAGAGAGAGAGAAAAGACCACCTGTAACCTGAATACAACAATACCCACTACTAAAACAGTTTAATGTATTCTCTTATGTTTTTGATATGCCTATGAACTTCTTTAATACCAAACTAGACTACCATAAATAATCTTGCAGCTTTTTAAACTTAATATCAGGCTAGAGGCATTTCCCCCAGGCGATTATTCTTTTTAACACCACGAAGACAGCACCAGTCTGGGTGTATAAACAATGCTGTGATGAACCCCCTTGCACAAATGTTTCTGCTAGCATTTCCTGGGGGGAAAAAAAAGGAATGTCAGGTCTTCTGCTCTGTGCCTGCAGTGCAGGGTCTGAGAGATACAGGTGGCAGAGCTTACAGCCAGCACAGGTCCAAGCCTGTGAGGTCTCAGAGGACATGTGTTTGGCTTGGGTCCACAGTGTAATGAGACCTGCAGAGAAGGAAAGCAGAAAGCAGTCTGAAGTCAGCTGCCCCAGCACAAGTCTCCGCCATTGACCGAGCAGTGACCAGAGGTGAACTAGACTAGAAATTTCATCACAGGAGGAATATGGCAAAAGACTAAGGCTGGCCTAACAAAGAAGGAATGGAGACAACTTTATTCGGGTATGGGAGGTTGAGACAGGGGCAGGGAGAGGTGATGGTTCACCGGGAGTCCCGTGACAGGCAGACCTGGGGTGTGTGGAGACTGGGCCAATAATCAGATTTAATGGTTTTAAAGTAGGTGAAGTAGCAAGCCATCAGAATGTACAGCATTCAACTGGCAATTACATGTGTATCTCTAAACCTACTACAAGCACCCTAAATATAAAACAAGTCAGAATCTTTAGTAAGAAGTCCCCCTAAGGCATGCAAAATTGGATTTGGGTTACTCAGATATTTTCAGGAGTGATGTTTGAAAACAGCACGGAGCACACCCTATGAGCACACCATGAGAGTCACACACAGTAGTGTTACAGCAATAGATATTATAGTTATCTTCTGAAAGAGATGGCCTGGATCATGGCTAAATCTCTTTGCATCATTATAAGTCTATTATTCCACACAGCAAGTAAAAAGAAGGGGTGAAAGAAATAACTTCTAAAATTCATAGCTGTCTTTGTAGCCAGAGCCAATCGATACTGCTATGGTATGAACGTTACATCCCCAAAAACTCTTGCTGAAGAGAGTTGAAGATGATGGGTGTCAGGAGGTGAGGCCAATGGAATGGAATTAGTGCTCTTGTCACAAGAGACTCCAGAGAAACCCTCACCCTTTCTGTCACTCGAGGACACAGCCTGAAGGTGCCGTCTAAGTGGCTCTCACCATACACCGAAGCTGCTTTCATCTCGGACTTAGCCTCTAGAATTGTGAGAAATAAACTTCTGTTGTTATAAGCCATCCAATCTCAGGTATCTCATCAGAACAGCTTAAAGGGAATAAGACAGAGAGCCACCATAAACACTTTTGAAAGGAAGCGGTAGAGCTCTAGTTCCACTAAGGTGGAGGAGCCATCTCTCCAGGTCCTTCCTCTCCCAACCCAAGACCCAAGACAGAACCCTAGACAAATCTAGACACAACAAAACAAGCAGGCCCAGAAAAACTGAAGGGGGAAAGAGGGCAGGCTGCTGGGGACCTTAGGACTTGTGGGATGACAGACAGGGAGTATGCCATTTTCCTCACTCCCATGTATTCTGGACAGCACGCTGAAGAAGCCTTGGACTGGGGCTCTCCAAGAGGCCCAGTTAAAAGCTCCATTGGAGGCCTGTTCTCCATCGCCAAGGAACTGAGAAGAGGGTGACCTAACAACAGAAAGCCACTTCATGATTCCTGCCCTACTCCAGCCAAACAGCAATGGGAAAAACCACCACACCCCTGGCAGCAGCCCCACAGCTTCAGCATGGCCAGAGTGGGGAGCTGATCTTCCAGTCCATCCCCAGCCCAGGGGAAGCAGGAGGTGCTCTGATTCCACCACCAGATGGTGTCAGCAGACCGATCTCCCAAACCCTGCCTGGCAGTCAGAAGTGATCCGCTGCCCTGCCATAGCAAGTGTTAGTAGGTGCATGGACAGTTATCTAACATCCCCTCCCAGGGTAACCTTAGTGGGGCTGAGCAGTGAGCTAAGGCTCCACCTCTACTAAACAGCAAGGAACAGGTACAAGGTGGGGTTAGTTGACAAGACATTACATACACCCACTGAACCACACAGTGTAAAACAGGGTTGAAGGGCCCACTGGCTCTCCCAACCCCAGCCCTAGGTGTCTGGGCACCCAGTGGGTACTGAGTCTCTGGTCCCATCTGGCTAATTAGGGAGAACAAAAGGGAACTCCCCCACCCCGCATCAAAGAGAATCAGGTAGTGGAAAGTGGGGCTGGTTGGCATGCTGTATCTGCTCCCCCACTCCCAGTGTCAGCAGGGGACAGATGGTAGCTGAGTTCTGGCCTCTACCCTGCAGAAACAAGGTGTGAGGCAGCCCTCCATGGTCTCCCTGCTTCCTGGTGTCAGAGTGGCCTAGGGAGCCAAGCTTGCACACCTCCCCCAACAACTGGACACAATGAAGCAGTGTGCATTTGGGCCCCACTTTTGCTTGGAAAGTACCGGCAAAGCCAAGGAGGAATCTGAACTTCCAACTTAGCTAAAGAAACAGGCAGAAATCTTAGAATTGAGAAATATAATTAAACATAATTTTAAAAACAATCAGTGAATACCAGGCCAGATCAATAGAATTTACTCAATCTGAAGAGAGAGAAAATATACTGGTAAAAAATGAACAGTCTCAGGGACTTACAGGACTAACCAAGGCACTTAAATCCTTATCATCCGAATTCCAAAAGAGAAAGAGGAAGAGACTGAAAAAGTATTTAAAGACATAATGGCTGAAAGCTTCCCACGCCTGGCATAAAACATGAAACTCCAGATTCAAGATGCTGAATGCACCCCAAAAAGGATAAACCCAAAAAAACCCAGGACAGGCTTATCTAAAGACATACCAAAGAAACTCATGACAGGTTTATCTAAAGACATGCCATATATAAAAATTAAATCACAATTAAACTCCTTAATACTAAAACAATCTTGAAAGCAACCACGTAGGAATGAGACTTAACTTAGCTGAGAACACCAATTCAAATGACAGGGGATTTCTCATCTAAAACCAATGGAGGCCAGAAGAAAGCAGCATGTTTTCCAAGTATTGAAAGAAAATCATCAACTGTAAATTTTATCTTCAGTGAAGATACACTTCTGGACTGAAGGGGATATAAAGACATTCCCAGAAGGAGAACTCAGAGAATTTGTTACTAAAAAGCCTGTCATTAAAGAGCTAAGGAGTTATCTAAACAGAAAGGAAATGATAAAAGAAGAAAGCTTAGAACTTCAGAAAGGAAACTGGAATGGGAAAAATGGGAGTAACTATTAGTAGACTAGCCTATTTCTTACGACTTCTTAAATCATATGGCTGAAGCAAAAATGAAAACACTAGCTTATACAAGTGCTCAATGCACATGGAGGAAATACTTAAGACAATTTTATTTGAAGCATGGGGCTAAAGGAATCTAGAAAAGTAAGGTTTCTATTCTTCAGCCTAGTCATAAAATGTTAGGACATTGACACCAGTAGACTTAGAATATATTCCACAGATATATTATAATACCTGCAACGGCAACTAAGAAAATGATACAGAGCAATACTTTAAAATACAACAAATCAAAATTCCTCCAGCAAAGCCAAGGAGTAATCTGAACTTCCAGATTTTTAATCTTACTGTGGGTTATGTGAACATTCTCTAGGGTTCACACAACCCACAGTAAGGTCACAAAACAAAAGAAAAAACAAGTAACAAAGAAAACAAAATACAAATAGTAAAAAGGCATTTCGATTTATATATATTATCTTAAATGTAAACGGTCTAGACCATGTAAGAGACATATTTGGCAGACTAGAAAAAACAAGTTTACCTAAAGACATGCCATATATAAAAAACTTACCTCAAACACAACATACGAAGATTGAAAGTGAAAGGATGGAAAAAGATAATACTATGTTTACATTAGTAGATTAATGTTAAAAAAAAAAGCAGAGGTGCTATTAATACCAGATAAAGTATATTTTATAGGAATGATGAAAGATCGGATCCAACATGAAGACATCATGATTTTTAAATGTGTAAACTCCGAACAACAGCACCTCAAAAGACATGAAACAAACTCTGATACAGCTGAAAGGAAAGAGCTGGGGATTTCAGCACCATACTCTCAGCAACTGACAGAACAAGACAGAAATATCAGCAAGGACAGAGAAGAACTGAACAACACAATCAACCAATAAGATCTGACTTATATATAATGTACACTCTACCCAATAGCAGCAGAATACAGATTTTTTTCAAGTACCCATGGATGGATCAGTCACCAAAATATACCATATCCTGAGCTACAAAACAAATCTTGACACATTTATAAAACTAAAATATTATAAAATATGTTCTCTGACCAAAACAGAATCAGAAAGAAAACAGTAGCAGACAGAAAACAGGACGGTCTCCACAGATTTAGGAATAAAGCACACTTCTAAATACCCTAGGGTCAAAGAGGAAGTGTCAAAGGAAATTTAAAAATATATAGAGAGAACTCAATAAAAATGAAAACACAACATACTTAAACATGTGGGATGCAGCTAAGCAATGGTGAAAAGGACATTTCTAGCACTAAATGCTTACATTAGAAAAGCAAAAGGGGATAAAATCTACCACCTCTGCTCCTGAGATCCGACTCTGGAACTGTGTGAGGAGCTGCTGGATTCTACAGCATCTGAAAGACAGCTCTCACCTGACTGACCAAGGGCTGTATGGTTTGTAGATGGCAGTTCTAAGGTGAATGAACAGCATCCTGCTTGGAAAGCTGCCATTCTGATCGAAGAAAATCCTTTTGCTTTTGAGTTATTTATAGCTTATGACTGAGTAAAATATACTTTTGTGAGCAAAATTTGCCTCTCTCTGAGTGCTCCAAAATTTGGAGACTACTCATGAGTATTCTTACTTTATGGCAATACAATTATTCGCATCAGCTCAGTAAGACTCTGTTTTCTTTTGTAATAGTCACCAAAATAGACCATATCCTGAGCTACAAAACAAACCTTGACACATTTAAAAGAACTGAAATTGCATAGACTATGTTCCATATGCAATTGGAGAAACTGGTTATTTTACCAAGGCTTTGACTAAAATGGCCAGACTACTTTAAAGAATAAAAAGCCCCTTGAAAAGACAGGCCTGGTAACTTGTCTATATAGTTCCCTTACAAGGTTCCTGACCTTGGATAAATAAAGAATATCATTTTCTGACAGGCCCAGGAACCTCAAGATACTTTGGGACCAGCAGAAGAAAGGAATTCATCCAATTTGGAGGTATTACAGGCAATGTTTGGAGGCAAATTTTCAGCTTGGCTTTTTAGCATGGAAGCTTGCAAAAGTCTAATCTGAGATTCCTTATGAAAAACATGCCAACAAAGCCAACTTAACAAAAGCCTATATGGCCAATCACTATTCTTGCTGCACTTTATGCAACTAATCAGGCTAAGTATAATGACACTAAAATTTAATTTGCAAATAAATTGGTCCTTGGTAGAAATGAGGAAAACTGGAAAGAAAAAAATATGTTTCAAAGAAAACTATTGTATACCTGTTATCAAATTCTAGCCCTAACCATTATTTTTGAGTGTTTATTATTTGCTTGCCATTCAAAATGCATCCTGAATTATTTCCTAGCTACAAGTCTCTAAAGAAGAACCAAGTTCCAATTTTTTTCATATTCTTTTTGGTTATAATCTTTGTGTGCATATTAACAGTGTTTATCTCATTTTACTTCTCTCAAGAAAACCAGAATTCTGGTATTCCGAGGACTATAGATGAGTCAACAAAGCCTGAGAATCTCCCTCATTTGGAATCCCACTGTGCCTGATCTATTTTCCACTGCCAAGGCACTATTGGTAAAGCTATACAATATGAAGCACACCCACTAAAGGTTCAGGGACCATAGCAGAAGAGCAAGGCACACGAGACTATAAGAGCCAGATTGGGGGCTGGAGTGTGGAAGCCAAAGCAACTCCATCTTGGATGCTAATCTGCTGTGTTGACTTCTGATTAACTCTAGTTTGGGGAATGCCTCCAAGATTTCTGTTTTACCTACTGTTCCTTGGGTACACGCATATACTTACCATCCATCCTGTCCTTAGGTCAAAACAACTTTGATATTATCTTACTTACCATAATTCCTGCCCTTAAGCAACTGTCCTGTACATCTCTTCTGAAGTATATATACTCTTTCCCTATGGCACAGAAGCCCTGGGTCTGGGGGGTAACCATGCAGGGATCTACCATCTCATCTTGAGGCTGCCCGAGACAGGGTTTCTGTTTGTAAATACTTATTAATTGTTTCTTTCTGAGTAAAAAATAAGAGAAGAGAGGAAAGGTCTCAAAACACTATTCTAAGTTTCTGCCTCAAGAAACTAGAAAAAGAACCTAGCATAAAACAAGCAGAAGGAAATAATAATAAAATTAAAAATAGGAAAGGGGAGAAAAATCAGTGTAACAAAAAGCTGGTTTTAAAAAATCACTAAAACTGATAAACTTTCAGAAAGACTGATAGAGATAAAAAAAGACATAAATTATCAATATCAGAAATGAAGCAGGAGCTATTCACAACAGATCCTGCATCCATTAAATACATGAAACTACAACAAATACTTTTCACATTCATAAATTCAGTAACTTAGAAGAAATGGACCAATTCCTCAAAAGTTATAAACTATGAAAACTCAACTGGGATGAAAAAGAAACCTGAACAGTCCTACAAAAATGAAAAAAAAAAAGTCTATAATCTAAATGCCCCCCCACCAAAAAATCTCCTGGCCTAGATGGTTTGACTATAGAATTCCATAAACATTGAGAGAAGAATCAATACCAATTTTAACACAATCTCTTCCTGAAAATAAGAGGGAACCCTTCCTAATTAAGGTCTTGATATAAAAACCAGACAGTCTTAAAAGAAAATGACAAGACACCTCTCAAGAACTTAAGCACAAATACTCTAAGCAAATATCAGCAAATTCAATCCCACAATGGATGAAAAGAATTACAGACCATGCCCAAGCAGGATTTGTCTCAGACATCCAAGAGAGACTTAACATTCCAAATCAATGCAATGTACCATATAAACAGGTTAACATAAATTAACATCATGGGATCATATCAACTGATACAGAAGCATTTTATAAAATCTAACCACCATCTATTTATGATAAAAACTCTCAGCATTCTGGGAATACAGGTTAAAACTTCCTCATTCTTTTAAAAAGCATCCATATGAAACCTATACTTAACGTCATATTTAATTATTAAAAACAGTAAGCTTTCCCTCTAAGATTGGGGACAAGGTGTGCATGTTTGCTCTCACCACTCCCAGTGAACATAAACACTAGAAGTTCTAGCAGGTCCAACTAGGCAAGAAAAAGAAATGTACACAGATCAGAAAGAACACATAAAACTGTCCCTATTGCAGATCACATGACTGTATACATCTTCCAGGAAATGTATGGAAAAACTCTTAAGAATTAAGGAGTTGAGCAAACTGCACAATAGAAGACGAACACACAAAAATCAATTGTATTTCTATATACTACAAGTGAACACATAAATATTAAAAGTAAGGCCAGGTGCAGTGGCTCACTCCTGTAATCCCAGCACTTTGGGAGACCAAGGCAGACAGATCATCTGAGGTCAGGAATTCGAGACCAGCCTTGCCAACATGGTGAAACCCCATCTCTACTAAAAATACAAAAATTCGCAAGGTGTGGTGGTGCATGTCTGTTATCCCAGCTAGTTGGGAGGTTGAGGCAGGAGAATCTCTTGAAACGAGGAGTTGGAGGTTGCAGTGAGCCAAGATCCCAAAAGCATACTCCAGCCTGGGCGACAGAGTAAGACTCTGTCTCAAAAAATATATATAAAAATAAAAATAAAGTACAATTACAATAAATACTTTTAATCCTCCCCCTAAGTTCCAGCTGTGCCAGGGCCTTGCCAGAGCATGCAAACACAATATCCTTCAACAGGTGCATAGTTAAACAAATTGTAGTGCATCATACTATGGAATACTACTTAGCAATAAAAAAGAAGGCACTATTAATATACAACTCTCAGATTAATTTCAAGGGAATTACGCTAAGTGAAAAAAGCCAATCTCAAAAGGTCATAATAGTATGATTGTACTTATATAGATAGCATCCATGAAATGACAGAAGTACAGACATGTCGATCAGATGAGTGGTTATCAGGGGTAAGGAAGAGGGAGAGGTGGCTGTGGCTATAAAAAGGTATCATGAGAAATCCTTGTGGAGTTGTTCTGTATCTTGACTGTGGTGGTGGCCACACAAATCTACACATTTGATAAAACTGAATAGTAGTACCTACACATACACAGACAAATAAAATGGACTAAATGTGAAACTGATCAAAAACACCTCTCTATTGTGAGGTCCTGGGTAGCCTGGAGGTGCTGAGGAAGCATGTGCTCTACCATCTACTTTTTGAAGTCCAAATATACGAAGGAGTTTAGAAGTAAAACAAAACTCTGTATACTGCTGTTTACAATGCTCATTTAATGTTTAAAATGCTCACAGGATTTGGCTAATCACTTTCTTTCTCCTAAGTCGATCAGTCAACCTAAGGAGTAAGCTTCATGGAAATTACATGGCCTGAGTGGGAAGAGTCAAGTCCTGCTTGCTAGAGCAGCACTGTACATTCCAGCTCCTCTCTCTGTGAGGCCAGTCTGTTTAGATAAAACAAAACACCAGCCATAGATCTAATTTTGCATTTTTCTAGTAGCCACATTTAAAAAGGTAAAGAAACAGAGAAGTCAATATTAAAATATATTTTATTTAATTACCAATGAGCATATGACAAGATGCTCAAGCAAGAGGGAGAGGTGGCTGTGGCTGTAAAAAGGTACCATGAGAAATCCTTGTGCTGTTGTTCTGTACCTTGACTGTGGTGGTGGCCACACAAATCAAAGAAGGTAAATGTAAATCTAAACCACAATGAAATATCACCTCATATCCATTCGGATGACTACTGTTAAAAAAAAAGTGTTGATGAGTAGGTGGAGAAATTGGAACCGCTGTGCACTGTTGGTGGGAATGTAAAATGGCACAGCCTCTATGGAAAACAGCATGATGGTTCCCCAAAAATTAAAAAGAGAATTATCATATGATCCAGCAATTCCACTTCCAAGTATGTATCCAAAAAAATTCAAAACAGAATCCCCAAAAGATATTTGCATACCCATGTTCATAGCAGTACTACTCATATTAACCAAAAAGTGGAAGCAATGCAAGTGTCCCCTGATGGATGAACAGATGAACAAAACGTGTGATAGACACACAATGGAACAACCTTTCATCCTTAAAAAGGAAGGAAATTCTGACATGCTACAAGATAAAAGAACCTTAAGGACACTGTGAAATAAGCCGGTCACAGAAGGGCAAATATTGTATAAATTTCACTTATATAAGGTACCTAAAGTTGCCAAATTAATAGGCAGAAAATAGAATGATGGTTGTCAGAGGTGGGGGCAGGGGAAATGGGGAGTTGTTTAATGAGTATGGCATTTGTTTGGCAAGGTGAAGAAGTTCTGGAGATTGGCTGCACAACAAAATGAGTGTACTTAACACTCTGAACAGTACACTTAGAAATAAATGGTTTAGATGGTAAATTTTATGCTTTGTATTTTTTTAAACTGCAATGCAAATTTATATTTAACTTATATATTTAAAATATCATTTCAACATGTAACCCATATGAAAACAATTCAACTATTTTTCATTCTTTTTTATGTTCTCAATATCTAGTATGTATCAGCACTGACAGCACAACTCAGTTCAGACTAGCCCTATGTCAAGTGCTCAATGCATGTGTGGCTTTCCTGCTGGGCTGTGCTGAGCTAGACCTTAGCTGTCACCCCTACGTGGCAAACCTTACAGCTAGATCCAGGTCATGAAAACCATTTTGGCAGAGCAGAGGTCAGGATTCTTCTCTTGCTGCTTAAACTTTATTTGTCCTCCATTTTTAACTGAGCTCCTTGGAAAGGCTAACAGGCAGAGCTGGACTCACTTGCAACATCTCCTGGGCTTCTCTCCGTCAGGCACTCACTAGCATTTACTAGCATCATGCCCTGCCCAGGGAGCTCACAAACTAGAGGGGTCAGACAATTGCTAGCTATAAGAGAAGTACCCAGAAGACTCTGAGGGGTGCAAAAAAGAAGGCCATTATCCTCCATCTGTGAATTCCGATGTGCCAGGGAACAAGTATAAAGTTTAAGACATTTACTAACATGACATGAGGTAGCATTCCTCTATAACCTGACCTTTCTCAACTCATATTTCCAATTGTACTGACTACACTTTAATTTGCATTAAAAACACATATGGCATAGAACACTCATCCAAAAAGGCACTCAGTAAACGAACACCTGAGTGATTTTGATAAAAATAATCAAGTATTCAATAAGACATCATTTTTCAAGTTAATCCTCCCAGAGTCTAAGGAAACTAAAATTGAGGAAAAGCATAAAAACTCTATCTGTTCCTCCACAGATAAACATATTCTTTGAACCTGTATTCAGAAAAATTAGAGACATAAAGGAAAATGTGAAAACAGTTAGTACACTTAACTACTATGTATTCCACATAAGACTTTACTTTCTCATTAGAACAAAGATGCAAGAACAAAACTTCAAGATGCACTCTCTACCCCAAGTTGCTGAGCAAAAAACTATTTTGTGGCTAAAGGAGCCCTTGGCTAAGGCGAACCTCTTTATAACCTCACATTTATGTTCCACTAGTTCAAACCAATCATAATGGCTTCTTTGTGGAAAACGTATTTTGCAATAAATTATCAAAAGCTTCATTGAAGAACTTCACGGTTAGGGTTGAGTAAAAACACTAAACAAAGTCAAGAGAACCACTTAGCAAGTTAGCATTATTTCAGTGGTCTTCAGGCATGAGCTAAGATTGTAGAATGGCCAGAAAAGTTAACTACATACTACAAAAATTGTAAATTTTGTTTCAATTTAAGAAACTCACATCTGGATAAGTCCTTTCCTCCCTGAACCCCAACTCATCCTCTTCCAAAACAAATCTCCCAAAAACTTAACAATGAAAACTTACCTTGGTACATTAACTTTAAACAAACTCTTAGTAACTTCTTAATTTAATCCTATGCATTAAACTCTTCATCACACCATCTACCAAAATGTAGCTAATACTATAAAATTACACTTCAGGATCCATGACTTTACTTCACAGATATAACCATTAGCTGTGCATAAAAATTTAGATTATGATCTTTGAAGCCCTATCTTTCATCTCAAGTAATAGTACTTATAATTAGCTTGTAAAATAGTATTTATCACCAAAAAAAAGCATTCAAGCCTGTCTTTACATTAAAAAAATATACTATCTCACCCATTATTCCTAGTTCTAGGGAAGGAGAAACTATTTCCATGCATTAAGCCACCACTTACAGAGACCAATGTATGCATTTTGCTTGAAAAGGACCTGGTTATTTAGAGAAAATAGCTTAATAACCACAAGTGTGAAGTGTCTGCTGTGAAAGTGTGAAAAGTGATAATAGCTTCCAGAGGGTCTTTAAAGACCATATGTGTAAGGTACACAACACAGAGTCCTGTTAACTCACTTAGTAAGCAAGCAAGTTCATATATATGGGGTAGCATTTTCACTAGTAGAACAGTTACAAGCACTAAGAACTTCTAAGGCTGAAATGAGTTCATGAGCAGTAGTACCAGCAATAATAAACCTTTTAGCTCTGTTCCCTAAGGATGGGCCCTAAAAGAGTACTTTTAGGGAAAGGAGCTAGAAGGTAGCAGAAGACGTGCAGCCAACCTGTGCAGCTGCTGGGACGTTTGTCATTTCTGTCTACCATTTCACAGGTGTGCCCAACCTCTGACAAGTGACCACCACTCTGAGGTTCTTTCCAATTCTGTAACATTGGCAACGGTCTGCCTGATTTACCTCACTGAAGCCTATGAAGACAGAGCTGAATGGTATTTATAAATATCATTTTGTTCCACTGTCAAGTTTGATGATTTTGTTGAGTTAGCCTTCATCATGAATTACAATCTAAACTTTAATAGACTCTGTACTGTATTTCCTGATAACTACCAAATTACTTCTATCTTGTTCATGTACGGCAAGCTAATCTAGACAAATGGTCAATGTGATTGCAGTGACTAATGATCAAGACATGACCCTTTTCTATTGGTGGGGAACAGCAAGTTAATCGACACAGACTCAGCCCCTCACTAGGGTTACCAGGACTGTATGTACCCAAAGTCACAGGCTCAAGGGCCAAATCAAGACTGCAAATGTTTCCCTTCAGCTTGTACAATGTTTTCAAAGACCTAAATTAGTTGTCAATGTTGAAACAGGGTATTTGGCATCAATTTTGCATTCCTGGGTTATCCTGCAATATAGGAAAACCCAACACCCTGAGACCACATTCCCTCACAGCCACAATTAGGCATGGCCCAAACAGGGAGGGGCAAATACTCTCCAGTTTACCAGTCTCCATCAGGTCGGTTCCTTCCATGATTTTGCTGTGGGCCTCTCTGTATTTCTGTTAGCCACTCTTGGTTCAGACCCTACAACTGCCTTTAATCCCTGAAATAAAAACCTACAACCTAATCTGATCAGTACTATGTCCGAACCCTTTGAGCAGTAAGTCCAAAGACGAATTTAAGCAGAAAACAAACCATTTTCATGGTTCTATGGTGGTACTGCTTTTATGAACTAGTTCATTTCTTTTAAAGTGCCATTTTCAAAAATAATTGTCATTGCTCTTCACACTTGATTATTAAGCTATTAATTTTCTATAAATGATCAGGTCCCTTTCAAGCAAAATATCATTACTATGTAAAGGCTGGGGGTTAAAACAACATGTTGTGGTTACACACTAGCTTACAATGAAGTCACACCTGAAAGCTAATGTTTGGACCTGAACTCATCACTGCCACAAAATTTAATAACTTTAAAAAAATGTTGGTTTGATAGTTTGACACATCTTCCACTCCCATCAAAACATGGAATACATCAGTTACAGGGTTTTAAAAGGGGATTTTAGTTGCCACACACAGCCTTTAAGCAGATTCAACCATCCACACATCAAGTGCCTCTTACCCAGGCATTGCTTACCCATTGCACTGAGATAGTGGTTGAAGGCCTGGCAAGGAGGACTTGGGGTTTGTGTTGATTTGTCACAACTCATGGGTGCTGGGCTCCTGTCTGTGTCAAAAGAGAAATACCCACTGGAGGATCGAGACAGCACGGAGGATCTTCTCACAAAGATGAAAAGCGGGGATCTGGTAGCAAAAGGGCCGGGGCTGGCCGGTGGGGCCAGCGGGCCCTGAGGGCTGCCGTGGAGGCAGCTGTCCCCTTCACCTCCGTGATTGCCTTCGGGATTACCTTGTGGCTCTGTCTGTAGGGAGGTAGGGGCCCCAGGTCTGAGCTGGGGAGGTCTCTCCGCAGGCTGCAATTGTCTACCTTCTCGGTCACACTCAGAACTTACATCGGAAGGTTGCTTTGCCATTTGGTCTTTTTTTCTGCAAGCAAAATAAAAACTAAGATTATTTTAAGCAAAAAAAAAAAAAAATCAATGAATAAACAAATTAGCTCTCACCTAATCATTAAAAATTCTTAGGGTTAATCCCCAATACTTCATGTTCTATACTTTTCTGACAATCTCCCAAATAATAAAAATGTTACCTAAAATAATAAAGACATAATTTTTGTTTGGTAGAGGGTGGGACTAAACTTCGTAACCCCAAACAAAAGACAGTAACAATGTCAACAGCTTGTGAAACTGGTGCACACACACGCGCGGGCATTTCCAAAGGAGTAGTTTATCTCAAGTCTATTCATGTGTGCTCTTTGCCCAGAACAGAGTTAAGTCAGAAATTCCCAGAGGCTCTGATTTCCCGGGGTTAGTTAGATAGGAGGCTGGAGCATAGAAGAAGGCGCAGATGCAGCGACTGCAGGCGGCTGGCCGTGTTCCCTGCTCCGGCCCCATTGTTTGCCGAAAATGCTGAGGACAGCAAGTCTGGGGAAGGTTTGGCAGCGGCCGTCAGTCGTAGTAAGTGCGTCACAATAGAGTTTGTAACTCAGCGCCGCTCGGCCGAGCTCCGGGCTCTCCAACCGTGGTCCCTCCCTCCCGCTCCCGTACTGCGCGCCGCACCGAACCAGACAGAACTCCGAGGTGCAACCGCACGGTGAGGTGCACAACTCCAAATCTGGGGGGGGGGCCGATACCAACCCCTATCAAGTCCACAACTAGGTCCGAATGCTAGACAACACTGGTGCGCACCCTCTTCACCCCACAGACCCTCCCCTCAAAAGGCAATCACGCCGAAACTCACGTCCGAGCCTTCCCTTCAGAGCGCAGCGTTCTGGCCCGGGACGGGGCACCACGGCGTCCGACCCGCGCCTTTCGCCGACCCGGCGGCCCCTGACCGTCACCACGAAGACAATGCAGGAGACAAAGCCCGGGACTCGGGTTCAGAGTCCCCGGCGCAGCACAGAGCCCACGCCTTCCGGCCAGCCCGCCGCTGCGCTCCGCCGGGCAGCCGACGGCTCCGCGCGCTGCCCCTCTGGCCCTCGCGGCCCGGGTCGCAGCCGCCGGGAACATCCTCCGCCTCCTCCCGCTCCACCCCTTGCGCTCTGCGCCCGCCGCCGCCTGCACAGCCGACCTCCCCGCGCCGCTGGCGCCGGGTGCCCGCGCTCCCAATTGGTCCGCGCGCGGTGGCTCCGCGCCGCAGCCAATCGGCAGCCACGGTGGGGGCGGCGCCTACGGGTCAGGCCGCCAAAGGCGCGGCGATTGTTGACAAACTCTCCTCCGAGCGCGGCTCGGGCCGTGGCCGTGGCGGCGGCTTCGCGGGAGGATTTGGGGACCGGCTGTCCCGGCTACCCTGCTCCGTCCCTGTGCTCCTTCCGGAAAGACGCCCCAGCAGCTCCCGCCAGTCCGGGCAGCGGGTCACCTGTAGACAAAGCAGGACTTGCGCCGCGCCCGCACCCACAGGGCCATTCCCAGGCCCAGTCCTCGCCACTGGTCCTTGTTTTGGACCGTCGGGGGCAGACCCCAACGGCCGTCACAGCCCTAGCTGCCGCAATTATTTTCCTCCAACAACTTCCTCCCTTTCTCCTTGTGCGCCGCAGACACGAGTCAAAGCCGAAGAGCTTCTTCCCTGGTCACAGACGCGCAGGTCCGCGTTCATCGAGTAAATCTACACCCTCCGCCCAGGCATCCGTCGGGCCCTCCACCAGTAGCGCCCACCCTGGGGCAACAGGTCTCGGAGGCCACGGCGGCACCAGCCTGCACCGCGAACAGGGTCGATGTGCTCGGGCACCCTAAGTCGTTGCGATAGCTCGGCCCCAGGGACCAGGCAGATTCTGCTGGTCGCGGCTAGTTCCTTGCGCGGTCCAGGTGGTCAGGGGAGGGCCTAAATCTCTCGCTGCCAGTGGATCGTGCGGATGGCACCGTCCGCAGGATTCCGGCAGAGCAAGCAGGGGCCCCAGGTACGCTAGATAAGACGAACCAGCAGCAGCCCCGAAACCTTGGCCTGAATGAGTAAAAGGAAAAGCCCCGTCTCGTTAGCTAAATCACCACCGCAGTTCCCCAAATCCTGCGCAACAGGCCTGCGCGCCCAAAAAATCCAAGACGCGAAACTCGCTCACACTGCGGCAGCTACTCTCGGGGCGGCCTGAGCCGGCGGCAAGACTTTCCGGCTGGACGCACAGCCGGGTACTGTGGAGCCGGCTCCCAGCTCCCGGGCCGGAGCCGAAAGCACGCGCTGCCTCTCCCACTCTCTGGGCCTGAGACTCTTCACCAGGCCCGCGCACGGCAACACTTTCCGGGCTGGTCCCCAACTCCCGGGCCAGCGCCGAAAGCACGCGCTGCCTCTCTCCCTCCGCGGGCTTGCGACCCTTCACCAGGCCCGCCGGCGAGACTTCCAGGCTGGGCGCACAGCCCAATACTGCAGGGCGGGTTACCAACCACCCCGGCCCGCGCCGAAAGCAAGCGCTGCTCCTCCCGCTCCCCGGGCCTGCGACCCTTCACCACGCCGGCGCGCAGCATCCCGGCCCACGGCGCAGTTCGGCCAAGAGCCCGCAGGTTCCGCGCGAGAGACCTTTCCCTAAAGAGAACCTGCCCGAGAGGGAACCCGACCCACACGGATCGCCACCTCCCGCCGGCGACAAGCGGGGCCGATGCAAGCGTCTCGGTTCGCACGTGCACGGTAAGCGGGCAGTAGGTGGTGCCGTTCGGGCTCCAGCGCTTGTCTTCCATCCGTGCCCGACCCGCTCCCCGGGATTTGGAGGTACTTACCTTGCGTTTCTCAGTCCGAGAGTCAGAGTCAGACATTGGGGGAACAAGGGCCAAGGGAAGGGGGCCGAGGCGGTGGCGGCGGGAACGCAGCGAACCGAATGCGACGATGAGATCGCAGCGTGGCAGGGTTCGCAAGGTGGCTGCAAAAATTGAGCGGTGGTAGTGGCGGCGCCGGCGCCGGACGCAGAACTCCAACAAACTGCAGAGCTGGCGGCTGCGCGGAGCGAAGTGAAACCTGCGCAGCCCTGCAGCCCAGCTCTGGCTGGCGGCCCCGCGCCCGCGCCCAATCACTGCGGACCCCGCCCCCGCTAGGTCCCGCCCCGGCGCGCGGGTTTAGCAAGCTCCGCTCGCGGCGCCGCGGCCGCCGGCGCGTGCAGGCTTGGACAGGTAAAGGCGGGGTGGCCCCACCGGGTTGCCTACCGCGCGCGCCGGCGACCCTGGCTTGTTTACCAGAGTGACTTGGCTTGCTGGCGGCCATGTGCGCGCCCATCCCCCACCCCGAAGTGTACCCTAGCTTTCCGTTCACCTCCCCCAACCCGGTGGCCGCCGCGGCGTGCGCGGCACAGAGGGGGCGCTCGGTTCACAGCTTCCGCTGGCCCGGCCGTCCGAGGAAAGCTTCAGGAGGTGCACTGCACCCTCACTGTGCCCAGAGTTTCTAAGCCCCTCTGGGGCAGACACGGAGACTCTGTTGGTCCTCGAGAAGGAGTAGGGCGAGGTCTTTGAGCTCTCCTCCCGCCGAGGGTCCCTGGCACCGGGCGAGACGCAGATCAGCAGGCTGCGCATCTTCCTTGCCCACTCCTGTCGTGGGACTCAGGCACCCTCCTCCTGCCACCCCGCAGAGTGTCTCCAGCTTTTCTTCCGCGCCCAGTCTCCCTAACAGACATAGCCTGTGGGGACAGGAGGTGTCCAGAAAATGGCCAGGCATGGTCCCAGTGGGCGTCTTCGCAGCCTCCCGGGGGTGTGCAGAGCAGGTAAAATAGGGAAATGAAAAAAGCACTCAGAAAAAAAAATCCTTTTAGGAAAAGAAAAAAGCCGAGAGGAGTGGCGGTCTCCAAGTGAGAGAGAAGGTTGTGCCCTACACTTGGCTAGCAACTGGGAGATTTGTTGGGCTTACAGAGAAGCTCGCAGGAGCTGTCCTTCGACGGGCTGAGGCCAGTGAAAGCAGAACAGCAGAGTTCAGACCCCGGTGCGGGGGCGCAAAGCACCCTGTACCTCCTCCCCTTGCGCCCCCATCTCTTTCCTCCTTGAAGTCCGCACCACACTCTCTTCCTCTCTAGAGACCAAACTCCATGCCGCCCCTCCACTCCTCTGAGTCTGCGCCTGGGTTTGCTCTCTCAACGCGTGGTTGCCGCCCCCAACCTCTCATCTCCTGTCTGCTCCAGAACGCCTCAGTTCCCCAGCCCCGGCTTCTAGACAACTAACTGCAGCGGGGTTGTATGAGGTGGGTCAGGAAATTGAACATCCCGCCGGGGAGGTCAGGCTAGTTGGATTAAGGAAAGGGGCCACCCTACCCGGCACCCCAGCCTGCAGGGAGAAGGACCAGACCTTGTCGCAGAGAAGCAAGTGAGGAGGCATTGTTCCGCCGTCGGGCCACCTAGATCAGTTTTTAAATTCATAAGTACGTCTGTCACGTCAGTGCGATACAGCACAGCCCCAGGTCAAAGTCTCAGCGCATTCTCAGGTGAGTTCTGAGCTAAGTGACGAAGGCCTTGGGTTCCCGGAGCCGCTGGAGGACGCGCGCTGGGCCCCGCCCAGTTATTTCGCTGCAAGAGGGAAAAGGCAAGAGGGTAGACACGACTAAGTAGACTCGCAGGCCGGAGATCTGCCCTGACCTGGCCTCGAAGTTCCTACCGCCGAAGAACACTGCTCTTTGGCCATCTGGTTTCGCACCCGGGGAAGAGCAACGCAACCCACTGCACGGGCTGACAGCCCCAAGTCCGCCCCACGCCGCAATGCTCCGCGTTCGCCTCGGGGTCGGGTGGTGCAGACAGGGACCGGAAAAGAACCACGCAGAAGAAAGCCCTATTTCTTGTTGTCTGTTCCTGTGCAGCCTTGCAGCCTCGCCGCCCCCACGTAGCTAGCTCTGGCGACCCCGTGAATACTTTGAAAAACAAAGGAGTCCGGGGAAGCAACGCACTAAGCGCTACTTGGGGCACTAAAAGGAAGCCGGCCTGAGTTGGCGGTTCGTGCGCCCCCGAGACCCAGGCAGCGTCGGGGGCCGCGAGCCCTTGCGGCCTTCTCCGGCGGCATAGAACCGGGCCGGAGCGCAGAGAATGCAGTGTGTGAAGGGCCCATGGGTTTTAGGTCACCTTCTTTGCAGTGGACGCGGGCAGAGCGGTGTCCCTTTCTGCCTCTGCCAAGAGACTAAGGGAGGGAGAAGGGAGGATGGCTTGGACTGAAAGGAACAAGAATAAAGTCGGGCAGCCGGGATCTGAGAAATGGGAAATCCATGGCCCTTGCCCGGGACCACAGGCGTTGCCGAAGTGGTCTCTCTCTCCTAGTTCCGAAATTGCTGAGGCTTGCCCCACCGCCCTCTGCCAGCAGTGGGAACGACTTCCATATCGCTTAATTTCTTTATTAAACGTTTCACCTATGCTCTTCTAGAGGACAGATTACAGCGTCAGTTGGTAAAAATGTTTTCCGTGCCTTGTCTTGCCGTCCGGAAACCGCCGACCTGGGAGGACAAGGCGAGTTCTTGCTTTGCCGAGAGCAAAACTCCAGGCTGCCACTTCCTTCTCCCGGGCCGTGCGTTTCCTCGCAGAGCCCCACAACGTCTGATTCACTGGAAAAGCATCACTTGCTGAACCCAACCTTTTTGCCCGCTTGCGGAAGGAGTGGAGCTTTTTGCTTTGGTCTAAGGGTGTTTGCTTTTTTTTTCTTTCACTTGGCACCACAGCTTTTCTAAATCACTGGGAATCTGAGTCACTGCTGACAGCAGGAGACCTTTGGCGGCACCCGGCTGTGGGGCGCGCTCGCGGGGGTGAGCCCACTCTGATTGTTTAGGGTATCGGGCACCAAAGCTGGGAGAGGTTGCAGCCAGGCCAAGCTGGGTTTCAGGGAAAGGGCACAGGGATCCAGCACACCAGGCGACCCTCTGGATCTCTTTCCTAGTAGCCAGCCTCGGCGGGACCTTCGCTCTGCCACCAGAATCTCTCGGAGAGCGGCGGCCCAGCCTGTGCCAGCCCGGCCTCGGCCCCAGCTCCAGGCGTCAGTGGAGCGAGCGTCGTGGCAGCTGCAGGCGGGCCACCACACTTCCCGCCACACCCGTTAGAGCTTGGCTCCCAGCTTGGGCAGCTGGGAGCGCGCCCCTTCCCGTGCCAGGGGCTGCAGCGGTGCAGGGTAGAAGGCCCAAGCAGCCCGCGGGTTGGAGATTCCGGCGTTGGTGCGTGGAGGTTGGTGTGTGGAATGTTAAAGGCTGCGATCACCCTCAGGGTATCATCCTTCAACGAGTCGCACAAATCCAGCAACTGCAAAACACGACACAAAGGGACAGGTCAGATGTTGGCGCACTCACAGCGATTAAGTGCCACGGCTTTCCGCCCACCCCCAAGCACCCGCACACCCAGAGGCCCCAGAAACTAGTTTCCCTTTGGATTCTCCCGTGTAAACTGTTGGCCATGAATAACGCTCAGAAGCCTTTTTTATTTTAGAAATTCCCAACTCTGACACCTAGCCCAATGGAAACTCAGGTTTTTTCCGTAAAGGGGTGGGCGTGAACGTGGGGGTGGCTGTGCCCCCAAATTAGTCGGGAACTCGAGACCAAGGTCTGAGAATTTATTACTGTTCCCTCCCCGTCCCTCCTAGGTCCGTCCTTCCTTCCTGGTTCTAACATCCGCTCCTCTCCCTTTTCTTCCCCTGCTATCCCCTCCAATTCACCTCTGGAGTGCCTGGGGTGCCACCCTCTGGCGCGCAGAGGCAACTGAACAGAAAGAGCCTTAGAACAGGTGAACCAGAGGAGACCTGCTCCAGTCTCCCGAGACTAGCACCTTCAGACCTGGCTGGCAGTAGGCCACGATTCTTAGAAATTCAATACAGAGAGACGGCGGACCAACGCTAAGCACCTTCCACCTGGCTGCTGCGGAAAATCGATCTGCTGTTAATGCCAATGCGAAGGAACGCCATGGATGCCCTCGCTTGTTCAGGCAGCCATTAGAAGGCAGGGATAAGACATTCTTGGCAGTTAGGAGAAGGGGCAAGCCAGTGTTTTGGAAGCTGCACTAGTGTATTTTTATTTCATTTTCCGTGGCTTAGGTGCCAGTGTATTGTTTTATTCCCAGAAAAAAAGAAAGTTACCAAAATAATATTATTTTTCTAAAACTACACAAGAGCAGAGGGACAGCTTACTTTCTTCTCATCTACTACACATTCTACTCCATTTTCAAATTTTTAGCCAGTCGTAAATTTGTTTCACTCCCCAAATCACAGTAAATCCCCAGGTTTTCATGGTTTATTTGTATGGGTTTAACAACATCGCTTACGGCAGCCCCATGTTTGCCCGCACGTGGTGGTCATCTCTGAGCCGCACTGATGTTGTTTAGATCACAGTTTCCTTTGCAGCAAACCAAAATGCCATTTCAGGTTTTCAGACACAGTGAGGTCCCAAGAAGGAGGGTGGGGCTTAGGGGATGGGGGGATGTAGAGGGTAGGGATATGGTGGGGAAAGAACATGAATTGTCGTAGTCCAACAATACACCTTCCCTGAAAATGTGCTCTATTCCATCTGTAATTTCTAATGAAAAAGTTCATTCTTCACCATGTGGTTAAGCATCATCAAATCAGTACTGAAAACACCTTTGATCATATTTGCAAAATGCACTAAAATGAACTTTCACTGACCAAGATTTCAAAGTTTATAATTAATACTCTTGAGAAATCCCTGACTAATCTGTTGACTCTCAATGTCTTTAACCACACGGTTCAAAACCATGGGGTGGCATACACAGCCCCTAAACTTTCCACATATTGTCATATGATTATTCAAGATAATTTTCCCTTTGGGTTTGCATTATGAAACTCAACCAACTTTGGTAATATATTCACCAGTGGGGAAATACAATGATTTGAATGAGTGTAAATAGAGTATGGGTTTTGTCTATCTAGAGTCAAATACAGAAGGTAGGGCCAGAGGTAGTAATTAAAGGAGGCAGATTTCAATATAAAGAAAACTTTTAAAAAGTAAAAAGAAACCCAGTGGCTTGTGAAAAAGAGGGTTTCTTCACTCATAAATGTTCAGGGAGTGTCCGCTCTAATGGCACCCTAGGGAGGAACAATGAACTGGCTATGAAGAGGAGTTGACTGCCAACATCCTTTCTAAATCTCAATTTCTGGGGCAGCCTAAAATAATTCCTCCTATCCTTCTCCATTCTTCATGTATTGCAACAGAAATCCCAAAATGATTTTTGTCTCGATGGATGGATCTAGCATCATTCCTGTTTGTTAGTTAATGTTTGACTGATTCCAGGTACCCACCCACCTCTGTTCCTGGCTGTCAAGATAACAATAATAATTACCATCCTTTCACTCACAACATGTGTGCTAGATTCCTACCCAGTGTTAGGTACAATGCTGGACTTTAGAGGTTTAATGGTATACACTGCAGGAATGGGTCTCACATCGTGAAGCTGTTGAGGTGTTTTAAAGACTTTTAAAAATACATGATCTCTTTAATACAAAATCAACGAGTAGATAATATAGCATTGATTATTACATAGTTATAGTATTTTTATTACTAGGGAGTAATTTTATTTGGGCCTAAGCAGCATGTTATTAATGTTTAGTTTTCTTACCAAACATGCTTCCATACTATAAACATAAAAATTGCACATACTGTAGGAGTCCCCTGCCCTGCCAGTTTATGACCCATTTATGCTGGATAAAGTACCTCAAGCTTGCCCATATCTTTACAAAGAAAATTCATCAGTTTTTGAAAAACACAAATGAATAGGTATACTTTAAAAATAAAAGAGCATGAACAAGTTATAGGTTCTTGTAAAAAAAATGTTTTTAAGGTCAAACCTAAACATGGGTGCTATCGTTCTATAAGCAACTACTGGAAATAGCCACTGAATGAAATTTGAGAATATCTGCTTTAAAGAAAGCAGAAGCACTCAGCCGTCAAGGGATGACACTGTTTGATTATGTTAGTATGTGTACTTGGGAGGGAGGGAAAAATTGTAATGTCAGTTTGGCTTCCCACTTCCATCTAGTTGCAGTACTCAATTTGTTTTTTGCTCTTTTTTTGACTCTTCCCTATATTTTTCTTATTTCAGTTGGGAGAATAGGATGGCCAAGGATGGGCAATGACTAAGCTTTGCAGTCTTCTAAACAAACCATATTTTCCCAGCATGGCCTGGTGTTAATTATACAATAGATGTTCAAGGTGGGAAGTGCCCAGTGCACTTGCAGGCACACCTCAGCTTTCCTAGGACTCCATGCAGAAGGTTTTCCTGCCTCTTCCCATATGTCTCAGCTCTATTCTCAGCATAGGATGACTACATGCTGTTTTATGTGAAAAATCCCTTATCCCGATTTGAAATGTCTCTTCATTAGCCCATTTCTTGTCTGGCTACCTTGGTAGAGTCTTTTTCTCCATCCCTTAAATCTGGGCTGAGTTGTGACTTGTTTTGCCAATAGAATATGGGGAACATGTCACAGAGTGAATTCCAGAGCTTAGGCTTTAAGAAACTTTGAATCCCCCATTATCACTCTTCTATAATCCTGAGAACATCTGCTGTGCAGAAGCCCAGTCTAGCCTGGTGGAGGACAAAAGGCCATGTAGAGATGGACCAAGGTGCCTTGGCCGACAGCCAGCACCTGCTGCCAGATATGAAAGAGAGGCCATCTTGGTCATCCTAGTCCTGTTGAACTCAGATGACTGCAGCCACAGGAGTGATCCCAAGTAAGACTAGCCAAAGAACTGTCCAGGCTGCCTACACAGAATTAGTATCAGTCATTATTACGTGTTAATGAACAGAAATAGAAACTTTAAACCTGACTAAGCAAAACTACAAGTAAACTTGCTGTAAGGCATCAATTCCACCTCGTTTCCAAAAAGAATCTCTATGTAGCCAACTCTTACTTCCAAGTGATTGTTAGATGTTGGTGAGCTATTAATGTAATTTTCTGTCCATTCTTTTTCAGTTGACTTCATTTTAGATTATAGATGTTGAGCTAGAAACTTTACAAGAAGGGGAACCTTAATTAATCAACATCTTTTAATCTAAAAGATGTGATGAGGGAATAAGATTAAAGCTGTTGGTAAAATGAGGTTTCTGTGTTACTTGTGGCTGTCATTTGTCACCTTTGCTTCTGCTGTGACATAACTGGCATTCTGGCAGGTGCCTCGGGCCACATTTATTCCATGCTTGTCTCACCCAACCCTAGTCCCCAATCAACAATTCATAGCTTGTTTATTCCAGCCTTTGTCAAGGATCCATCTCCACCATGCAGTATCTGTGCTTTCCACATTCCATCCTGGAGGGGCAGGCAGGTAAAGGAAATGAGGTACAGAAGGGAGCTACTTAGCTCTCCCTGACTTGTCAGTCTGCTGTATCTCCAGCATTTTTATAACAATGCTATGTAGCAACATGTGGCACTTTACATATATACGCAAGGTCTTCTGTGTTCTACCGCATGCTGACATTTGCTGGACACCTACTGTGTGCAAGATTATAGAGGAGGGCTTTATGTTCACTGTCTTATTTGGTACTCATAACGACTCTATCAGGTATCAATACATTTTACAGATGAGAAAACCAAGGCTTAAAGAATTTAAGTCACATATCTTGTTTCAAGTTACATACCCTGTAACTACTGCAACTAGAGTTTTAATCCAGGGCTTTTTGTTTCTACAGCCTTGTCTGCCCTTCTGCCTCCATCTTTTCCCCCGGTGCCTCACTGCTTCCAGTTGCTGGAGGTTATGGGGTGTTGCACTGAGGAAATGCCTCTATCACTGTGACAGATGTATGACCCTGGATGTTCTCCCTAAGTCAGAATTTGTATTCTGTGTGTGCCTAGTGTGGAGAAAATGAATCTGCCCAGCCACACTGGCTTGGATTCCCTGAGAGGACCAGGGCAGTAATGGGGTCCAGAGGCACTCTGTGATGTTGCCACCAGAGGAAGGTGCCAAGGATATCGGCTTCAGAGCCAGCTACCATGATGTGAAAAGTGCAGCTTGATGACCTATAAGGACATTTTCCTGCAGAAGGACAAGGCTTCAACTCTGCTCTGCAGATTCTCCTTCAGGAAGTTGGAAGTACTCTTCTGCACTGGTAGACAGGCCCTCCCTGCTCCTTCGGATCACCACCTTAAGTCAAACAATTCAAGTGCCTTCAAAAGAGCAGCACATTGACTGGCAAATCGTGACTAGTGAAAATGGTCACAAGTAGTTAATCTGCACCTATTCCCACTTTTTTCAGACTTCCACACTTGCTGAATGCACAGAGGCCTTGGCCTGACTTATCTCCTCCTCACTCACTTCTGAAGAATTGCTTTCCCTTTAGACAAACATTCTGTAAAGGATCAGATGATAGGTCTGTGGCGAGTAATTTCTTATCTTAGTCCTTAGGCATGACTAAGCAGTGAATGAAAGAAAAACAAACCTGAAATACTCACACGAGGCATAATCTCACAGCGTGTGCTGTGATTCTACTTCTCTCAATTTTCTTCTCTCAAATCTCTTTCTAGTAGTTGTCTCCTAACAACTACTAGAAAGAGGAGCTCCATTCCCATTTTCATTGCCAACTGGCTGGCTCCTCAGGGGAGGGTTGGACCTTAGCTTGCTGGGTCTCCTGGTCCCAGGGACACATACCTTCTCATTGGTTTCCTCTACAACCAAGTTTCATTAGCATGACATGACATTTCAAGTGTCTATTAAATACTCAGGACTCCAGCTTAATATTTTCTTTGAATCAATTTAAATTATATTTTATGTTGATTTGTTTTTCAGTTAATAAAAAATATTTAGCTTAATCTGAAATGTTAGAATAAATTGTCTTCCTTACCTAACAACAAAATCATCTTTGTTTAGCCTCACTAAATAAACTTGAAGAAAATTTACCTTTAAAATGTCCTTTTCATTGCAATTTTCTTCAACTAAAGAATAAACAATTTGGTTGTTATATTATTGGCAATGTCCACTTCAGTAAAGAAGAAGGGCTTTGAACTCTGACATTGCCACTTCCAACCCATAACCTTCATTATTGCTAAGATGGAAGGATTTAGTAAACTTGGCGCAGGTTGATTCTTTATAAATATTATTGTTATTATCATGGGTTCTCTAGTTAGTAATAAATACAATTTCTTTACAACTGTGGCATTTTCATGAGAAAGTCTGCTTAATCATCATTACCTAAAACAAGAATGCTGAGACAGAGGCATCAACATTAACCACTTAATAAGAACTTCTGACATTTATTCATACTGCTACTGATTCATAAGAGGAAAAGTTTAAAAAGAAGACAAGTGCATATACCTTTCCCTTTAGAATACAGGAAACCATATAAAAGTTTTGGCAATGAAATTAAAGTAACCACAATGCTGCTCTCAGACATTTTCTACAGACAAAGGCATTTACATGCAACAAGAAAGAATATTCAGTTAGGTAGTTATTATAATAAAGCTTCAGTATTAGCTACACACTTCTCATATGAAAAATATGGCATCACAGTGGCTCATGCGTGTAATTTCAGCATTTTGGGAGGCTGAGGCGGGTGGATCTCTTGAGCTCAGAAGATTGAGACCAGTCTGGGGAACATGGTGAAACCCATCTCTACAAAAAATATAAAAATTAGCCGGAAGTGGTGGCTCATGCCTGTAGTCCCAGCTACTCGGGAGGCTGAAGGAAGAGGATTGCTTGAGCCCAGGAGGTGGAGGATATAGTAAGTCAAGTTCATGCCACTGCACTCCAACCTGGGTGACAGAGTGAGATCCTGTGCCCCCCGCAAAAAAAAAAAAGCATCTTAATCAACTTACAGACCCAAAGAAGTGAACACACCCAAGAAGAAATAATCTTCAGTCAAAAATTTTCAAGAGGCAGAATCCCCACAAACTGCCAAAACTAAAAATGCAATGAGTACAAAGTTATTATGGAGAAATTCTGTGTAAGTGGGTCCTAGGATGTTCAGCTTCATGGACCCAAATGATCTGAAAATCAATTGGGAAGGCTCCTAGTTAAAATGTAGAAGGATTCAAGAAAATTTTGCTCCATGGTAACAAACTGAAGAATCTGAACAAAGTAAAAATCAGATGTTTTATGGGACTAAAACATAAGAAATTGCTGTGAAAAGCAAATACATAAGAAATTTGCTGTGAAAAGCAAATACATAAGAAATTAACATTAATGAAGTGATTACAGAGAGATGAGCTCTTTCTAGGTAAGCCAACCATGACAGCAGCTTCCACACATGGGATAGGTGCCTATTTTGGAGACAGATGGACAGAAGAATGAGCTTAACAGAGTTGGAGAGACTTTGTAGGGATGAGAAAGATGGCCAGATGGACTGAAATTGGGAAGAACTCCTAGCACAAAAACAAACAGTTGGCCTAGCAATTCTTTACTCTAAACCTAGAATTTTGCTATGAAAGCATCAGTTCATGGAAACTGAAAAGCAGAGGAAATTCGCATGGTCTATGCATCCTTGTGGTATGTAGAGTTTGGAGCTGTGCTAGAGTTGAATTAAAGATATCTGAAACTGTAGTTCACCATCTTCACAGTTCAAACTCTGAAAGAATAAAAAGGGTAGTGCAGTGGGGTAGGTGGACTAAGCACAGTGAACTTTGTCTAACTAGAGCAGTACCTGCTCAACCTGACTCTTAGAGGAATCTTAATGATCAGTCCTTGACCCTAACCACCAGACACAAGAAAGGAAAATAAACAAAATAAAGTAAAATCTATCATAGACAGTGTTTGAAGTACAATAAGTTATAAGACCTGCAAAGAAACAGGAAAATGTGTCCTAAAATCTAAACAAAACACAATCAGTGAAAGTAGACTTAGAGATGACCAGTTATTGGAATTAACAAAGATTTAAAAACAACTATTATAAATGTGTTCAAGAATTTACAAGGAGAAGACCAGCCATGGTGGCTCATGCCTGTAATTCCGGCACTTTGGGAATCTGAGGCAGGTGGATTGCTTGAAGCCAGGAGTTTGAGACCACCTTAGCTAACACAGTGAAACCCTGCCACTACTAAAAATACAATACTCAGCTGGGCATGGTGGTGCATGTCTGTAATCCCAGCTACTTGGGAGGCTGAGACACAATAATTGCTGGAACCTGGGAGGCAGAGGTTGCAGTGAGCCAAGATCATGCCACTGCACTCCAGCATGAGCAAAAGAGTCAGACTCTTTCTCAAAAAAAAAAAAAAATGGATATAATAGATTAACATGGGATATTTTAAGAGATGAATGTAACTCCTAAGAAAGAATGAAAAGAAAATTCTAGATCTGTAAAATGGGATATTTGAGATAAAAATTCACTAATGAGTTTAACAGCACAGTAAGTATTGAAGAACAAAAATCAATAATCTTAAAAACAGATTCATAGAAATTATTTCAAATGGAGAAAAGAGAAAAAAATGAACAGAATGTCAGTACCCTGTGGGATTATATTGGCAATCTACCATACGTGCCATTGGAATTTCAGATGTCAGAAAGAATGGGACATAAAATACTTGAAGATATAATGGTTGAAATGTTTCTAAATTTGAGATAATAAAACATCTTCCACAAAATATTCTTGACAATCTTATTCATAACATCGGTCCATAAACACTTTAAATATCCATCAACAGGAAAATAAACCTTTTTTTTTTCAATACAAACTGTGTTAATCAAAGAAAAAAAAGTGAGTCTTAAGTCTTCATTCATTTTTTCTTCCCACAGGTGAGTATGAATAACACTGCACCTTAATACCTACGGAATGATGCAACTAAGGTCAGCTGGAGGTAACAAGGCCAGTTCCTGGTGAATCTGACCAGGTGAGTTTTAGAGAGATGAGCATTTGAGAAGAGAGAGGGGCTGGGCCTATGCAATGAAATACTACTCAGCAAAAATAAATTAATTTTAAAAAGGAACGAATCATCAAATATTATACTGAGCAAAAGAAACATACATCTATCTGCTTCCATTCCTGTGAAGCTCTGGAGCAGGCAAACTGAGCTCTTCTAATAAAGTTAGAAATTCAGGGGTCAGGGTGAGAAAATGCTGGAAAAGTGTCTGAGAGGAATTTATTGGGTGATAGACACCTCCTTTAACATGACTGAAATCTGCATTATACAGTCTACTATTTGTCAAAACTTGCTGAACTGCACCATTAAGATTTGTGTACTTCAATGTATATAAATAAACCTCCATTTTTAAAATTAAAAGAAAAATAAAGAGAAACAAAGCAATTTGGGGGTAACCAACATGCAATTGCCAACTTTTCTCTTTTGTCAAATAAGGGTAACAAAAAATAACTGTCTATAATCGTTATTTTATGTAAAGGGAAACTTTCAGCATCTAAAATGTAGAGAGAACATAATAATATAATTTCTTAATGAAAACTTATTTTCCATTATGAAAAACCTGATACGTTTTATTTCCCTAATTTTGCCATAGAATGGTCAACTCTTTCCCTAGGAAAATTCCTGGCTTGGACTTATAGGAATTAAGACTGAACGGTTCTCAAGCCACCAAAGACTAGAAAGGATTCTCTACATAAAGTCAAGTAGTGCTGCTGGAAGAAATGGTTAAAGGCAGACTTTTTATCATGAGAACAGAGGGACTGGGGTGATTCTAGTGAAATGGGGCTGAAAAAATGGAAATTCCATGGAAAACACTGATCTGGGGTCAAATGAACTCAGAAAGCTCTCCAGTCCTTTCAGATACCATTTTCTCTCCTTAAAAACTGTAGTCAAAGTCACTTCAAAGAAGATGGATATGCTTTTTTCTATTTCTCCTACTAAGCACAATTGAAATTCTTGGATACTATATATAAAACAAATCTTAGAAGACTATGAAATGTGAAGAGAAATCAGACTGTCTTGGAACCATAGGATTCAAGGAATGACACAGTGGTGAATTCCTTGCATTTTCTTTTTGCCTCATATATCCCACACTGGAGCTAAAAAAGCTTGCAACCTGGAAACACCAACAGATGTACACAAAAATCCTAACAAAAGCCTACTTTGACGAAACTATGTGTTCCATGCCCCCCACCCCTGCCATGGCTCTAAAGGCTAAATGGGGAAGCTCAGTCTTACAGCCACAACATGCTGTAGTGAAGTGCCCACCATGGTGTCAAGGAAGACCACATGGAGAGCTGTTACCTCCACCTCAACCTGGCAGTGGAGAGGCATCCTTCCCCTTTACCAGATGGGACACTGTCAGAGAAGGCCTAGTGAGAGTCAAGACTTAGCCATCACATGGCGGTAACAAAGTCACTCCAGTGTCAGTGAAGGCCCCTTAGGAAACAGTAATGTGGCTTTCCTGTCCTCTCCACCAGTGAGATGTCAGTGGAGGCCTAGTTAGTAACTAAAACTCCCACTTCTGCCCAGAAATAACAAGGAGTCCCCAGCCTTTTGAATGTCAATAGAGACTAAGTGGAGAACCTAGACTCTATCCCTATAAGGCCGTAATGAGGTGATGCACCTCCTTTTCCCCACTGGAACAGTGTTAGAGGAAACCAGCTAAAACAGAAGGTTTAAGTAAGATCCAGAGTTTCCTAATTTTGTATCTAAAATGTTCATGTTTCAATCAAAAGTCACTTCATATCAAGAAACAGGAAGATGTCAAACTGGGTAAGAAAAAGGCAATCAATAGGTGTCAATGCCAACATGACAGAGATGGTGGGATTATATGACAAAGTTTTTAAAGCAGCCACTATAAAAATGCTTCAATGAGCTATTATAAGCACACTTGAAATCAAAGGAAAGAAAAGTTTCAGCAAAGAAACACAATGTTAGCAATGAAAAAGGTGATTAAAAAAATGGAGCCCAAATAGAAATTTTAGAACTGAAACATACAAGGACCCTAATGAAACACTCAGTGGATGGTTTCAACAGCAAAATGGAGAGGACAGAGGAAATAACTGGTGAACTGAAATATGGAACAATAAAAATTACTGAATCTCAATAATAGAAAATGGACTGAAAATATAATGAACAGAGGATCAGGAATCTATGTAATTATTTTTTAAAAATGATTCAACCTAACCATCATCAGTGTTCTGGAAAGAGAAGAGAAAGTGGGCTGGGCAGAAAAGTACTTAAAGTAATGACTGAAAACTCCCAAAATTTGGCAAAAGACATAAACCAACAAATTCAAGAAGCTGAGCCTACCCAAATAGGATAAATCCAAAGAAATTTATTCAAAGGCACATCATAAAGAGTTTTTAATCTTAAAAGCAGAGAGAAAGAAATGGCATTTTACTTATAAGGGGGGGGTGAAAAAACTTTTGGCAGCATATTTTCATTAGAAACCATGGAAGCAAAAAATGTGTTCAGGTGCTTAAGAAAAAGAATTGCCAACACAGAATCTTTTATCCAGTGAAATACTGTCTTTATATGCAGATTACATGTTGGTCTATATGGCAAATTCCAAGGAATCTACAAGAACTTCTAGACTTAAGAAGTTGAGCAAGGTCATAGGATGAAAGATTGACATATAAAAATAGGTTTTTTCCATATAATAGTAATGGATATATAGACACTAAAATATGCAACACCATTTAAAGTCACTCAAAAGAAATACATAGATGTAATCCAACAAAACAGTATGAGGACTAGGACTTGTGTGCTGAACACAGTAAAATGCTGATGAAATAAATCAGTGTAGATCTATACAAATAGAGACAGAGAGACATACCATATTCATAGACTGGAAGATTCAGCATAATAAGATATAATTTCTCTTCAAATTAACTTACAGTTTTAATGCAGTATCTCTCAAAATCCCATCAAGATTTTTTGTAAAATTATAAAAATTCTTTGTGAAATTGTAAAAAAAAATTTTAGGCAAGATTATCCTAAAATTTCTATGAAAAGGCAAAGGAATTAGAATAGCCTAAGGTGATTTTGTAAAATAATAAGGAGGTAGAATCAAACTACCATATTTCAAGACTTATGTAACTATAGTAATTAAGACTACGTGGTATTGGTGGAGGGACAGACATATAGATGCATAGATAAAATAGTAAAATGAAGAAATAGAACCATACAAATATGACCAAGTAATTTTTAAAGGTATTAAAGCAATTTAACATGGGGAGTATAGCCTTTTCAATGAATAGTATTGGAGCAATTGGACATGGGTAAACCAGAACACCAACAAACAGTAAGGAATCTCAACCTAAGTTTCCTACCTTATATAAAAAGTAACTAAAGATTCAACAAGGTTGAAATAAAGGAGGAAATACTAAGGGCAGCCAGAGAGAAAGGTCGGGTCACCCACAAAGGGAAGCCCATCAGACTCACAGCAGATCTCTCGGCAGAAACACTACAAGCCAGAAGAGAGTGGAGGCCAATATTCAACATCCTTAAAGAAAAGAACTTTCACCCCAGAATTTCATATCCAGCCAAACTGAGCTTCAGAAGTGAAGGAAAAATAAAATCCTTTGCGAACATGCAAGTACTCAGAGATTTTGTCACCACCAGGCCTGCTTTACAAGAGCTTCTGAAAGAGGCACTACACATAGAAAGGAACAACCAGTACCAGCCATTCCAAAATCACACTAAATGATAAAGCGCATCAACAAAATCAAGAATCTACAACAACTAACGGGCAAAACAGCCAGCTAGTATCAAAATGGCAGTATCAAATTCACACATAAGAATATTAACCCTAAATGTAAATGGACTAAATGCACCAATCAAAAGACACAGACTGGAAAATTGGATAAAAATCCAAAACCCATCAGTGTGCTGTATCCAGGAAACCCATCTCACATGCAAGGATACACAAAGGCTCAAAATAAAGGGATGAAGGAAGATTTACCAAGCAAACGGAGAGCAAAAAAAGCAGGAGTTGCAATTCTCATCTCTGATAAAATAGACTTTAAAGCAACAAAGATCCAAAGAGACAAAGAAGGCCATTACATAATGGTAAAAGGATCAATACAACAAGAAGAGCTAATGATCCTAAACATATATGGACCCAATACAGGAGCACCCAGATACATAAGGCAAGTTCTTAATGACTTACAAAGAGACTTAGACTCCCACACAATAATAGTGGGAGACTTTAACACTCCACTGTCAATATTAAACAGATAAACCAGACAGAAAATCAACAAGGATATCCAGGGCTTGAACTCAGACCTGGAGCAAGCAAACCTGATAGACATTTACAGAACTCTCCACCCCAAATCCACAGAATATACATTTTTCTCAGCACCACATCACACCTACTCTAAAATTGACCACATAATTGGAAGTAAAGCACTCCTCAGCAAATGCAAAAGAAAGGAAATCATAACAAACAGTCTCTTAGATCATAGTGCAATCAAGTTAGAACTCAGAATTCAGAAACCAACCCATAACTGCACAGCTTCATGGAAACTGAACAACTGGCTCTTGAATGTTGACTGGATAAACAATGAAATGAAGGCAGAAATAAGGAAGTTCTTTGAAACCAATGAGAACGAAGACACAACATGCCAGAATCTCTGGGACACATTTAAAGCAGTCTCTAGAGGAAAATATATAGCAATAAGTGCCCATATGAGGAGAATGGAGAGATCCAAAATTGACACCCTATCGTCAAAATTGAAAGACCTAGAGGAGCAAGATAAAAAAACCTCAAAACCTAGCAGAAGACAAGAAATAACTAAGATCAGAGCTGAACTGAAGGAGATAGAGACATGAAAAACCCTTCAAAAAATCAATAAATCCAAGAGCTGGTTTTTTGAAAAGATCAACAAAATAGACCACTAGCCAGACTGATTAAAAAGAAAAGAGAGAACAACCAAATAGATGCAATAAAAAATGATAAAGGGGAGATCACCACAGATTTCACAGAAATTCAAACCATCATCAGAGAATATTACAAACAACTCTATGTATATAAACTAGTAAACCTGGAAGAAATGGATAAATTCCTGGACTCCTGTGTCCTCCCAAGCCTAAACCAGGAGGAAGCTGAAACTATGAATAGACCAATAACAAGGTCAGAAGTCGAGGCAGCAATTAAGAGCCCAGGTCCAGATGGGTTCACAGCCGAATTCTACCAGACACAGAAAGAGGAACTGGTACCATTCCTTCTGAAACTATTCCAAATAATCCAAAAAGAGGGAATCCTTCCCAAATCATTTTATGAGACCAATATCATCCTGATACCAAAACCCGGCAGACACCCAACAAGAAAAGAAAACTTCAGGCCAATATCCATGATGAACATAGATGCCAAAATCTTCAATAAAATATTGGCAAGCCGATTGCAATAGCAAATCAAAAAACTTATTCATCACGATCAAGTAGGATTTATCCTGGGGATACAAGGCTGGTTCAACATACGCAAGTCTATAAACGTAATTCACCACATAAACAGAACCAAAAACAAAAACCACATGATTATCTCAATTAACGCAGAGAAGGCATTCGACAAAATTCAACAGCCCTTTATGCTAAAAACCCTCAATAAACTCGGTATCGATGGAATGTATCTCAAAGTAATAACAGCTATTTATGACAAACCAGCAGCCAATATCATACTGAATGGGCAAAATCTGGAAGCATTCCCTTTGACATCCGGCACTAGACAAGGATGCCCTCTTTCACCACTCCTATTCAATATAGTACTGGAAGTTCTAGTCAGAGCAATCAGGCAAGAAAAAGAGATAAAGGCTATTCAAATAGGAAAGGTGGAAGCCAAATTGTCTCTATTTGCAGACGACATGATAGTATACCTAGAAGACCCCATCGCCTCACCCAAAAACTCCTGAAACTGATAAGCAACTTCAGCAAAGTCTCAGGATATAAAGTCAATGTGCAAAAATCACAAGCATTCCTCTACACCAATAGCAGACTTAAAGAAAGCCAAATCAAGAACGAACTGCCATTCACAATTGCTACAAAAAGAATAAAATACCTAGGGATACAACTAACAAGGAACGTAAGGGACCTCTTCAAGGAAAACTACAAACCACTGCTCAACAAAATCAGAGAGGACACAAACAGATGGAGAAACATTCCATGTTCATGGTTAGGAAGAATTAATATCATGAAAATGGCTATACTGCCCAAAGTAATTTACAGAATCAATGCTATCCCCATCAAGCTACCATTGACTTTCTTCACAGAACTGGAAAAAACCACCACAAACTTCATATGGAACCAAAAGAGAGCCCGCATAGCCAAGTCAATTCTAAGCAAAAAGAACACAGCAGGGGGCATCACACTACCGGATTTCAAACTATACTACAAGGCTACAGTAATCAAAACAGCATGATACTGGTACCAAAACAGAGACATAGACCAACGGAACAAAACAGAGGCATCGGAGGCAACACAACATATCTACAACTATACAATCTTTGATAAACCTGACAAAAACAAGCAATGGGGAAAGGATTCCCAGTTTAACAAATGGTGTTGGGAAAACTGGCTAGCCATGTGCAGAAAGCAGAAACTGGACCCCTTCCTGACACCTTACACTAAAATTAACTCCAGATGGATTAAAGACTTAAACATAAGACCTGGCACCATAAAAACCCTAGAAGAAAATCTAGGCAAAACCATTCAGGACATAGGAGTAGGCAAGGCCTTCATGAACAAAACACCAAAAGCATTGGAACAAAAGCCAAAATAGACAAATGGGACCTAATGAAACTCCACAGCTTCTGCACAGCAAAAGAAACAGTCACTAGAGTGAATCGGCAACCAACAGAATGGGAAAAAATTTTTGCAGTTTACCCATCTGACCAAGGGCTGATATCCAGAATTTACAAAGAACTCAAAAAGATTTACAGGAAAAAAACCAAACAAGCCCATTCAAAATTGGGCGAAGAATATGAACAGACACTTTACGAAAGAAGACATATATGAGGCCAACAATCATACGAAAAAATGCTCATCATCACTGGTCATCAGAGAGATGCAAATCAAAACCACATTGAGATACCATCTCACACCAGTTAGAATGGCAATCATTAAAAAATCTGGAGACAACAGATGCTGGAGAGGATGTGGAGAAAAAGGAACACTTTTACACTATTGGTGGGAGTGTAATTGGTTCAACCATTGTGGAAGACAGTGTGGCGATTCCTCAAGGCCTTAGAAATAGAAATTCCATTTGACCCAGCAATCCCATTACTGGGTATATATCCAAAGGACTATAAATCGTTCTACTATAAGGACACATGCACACGAATGTTCATTGCAGCACTGTTTACAATAGCAAAGACCTGGAATCAACCCAAATGCCCATTGATGATAGACTGGATTGGGAAACTGTGGCACATATACACTATGGAATATTATGCAGCAATCAGAAATGATGAGTTTGTGTCGTTTGTAGGGACATGGATGAATCTGGAGAACATCATTCTCAGCAAACTGACACAAGAACAGAAAATGAAATACCACATATTCTCACTCATAGGCGGGTGATGAAAAATGAGAACACATGGACACAGAGAGGGGAGTACTAAACACTGGGGTCTATTGGGGGGAAAAGGGGAGGGCCATTGGGGGTGGGGAGCTGGGGAGGGATAGCCTGGGGAGAAATGCCAAATGTGGGTGAAGGGGAGAAAGGAAGCAAAACACACTGCCATGTGTGTACCTATGCAACTGTCTTGCATGTTCTGCACATGTACCCCAAAACCTAAAATGCAATAAGAAAAAAAAAGTAACTAAAAATGGATCATGGCTCAATGAAAAATGTAAAAGTATAAAACTTTTAGATAAAGTTCATAGGATAATATCTGCAGGATCTAGGACTAGATGAAAATTTTTAGACCTGACAGTAAAAGTTCATTACAATCCATAAAAGGAAAAATTGATTAATTAGACTTTATTAAATTAAAAACTTTTGCTCTATTAAAGATCATGTTAAAATAATAAGAAGGCAAGCTATAAATTAGGGGAAAAACATTTGAAAGCTACATATCTGAAAAAGGACTAGTACCTAGAACATATAAACAGTTAAAAAAATAACAATCTCATTAGAAATGGGCAAATGAGGTGAGCAAATTTTCCAACAAAGAGAACATACAGATGGTAAATAAGTATATGAAGAGATACTCAACATCATTAGCCATTAAGTAAATGCAAACTAAAGCTGAAATGAAATATACTACACACATCAGAATGGCTAACATAGAAAATAATGACAACACCAAATGCTAGTGAGAATGTGAAGAAACTGGATCACTTCTACACTGATGATAGCAATGTAAACTGTTACAGCCACTCTAAAAAAAACTTTGACAATTTCTTAAAAATATCAACATGTACCTGCCATGCGACCCAGAAATAGCACCCCTGAACATCTACTACAGAGAAATTAAACCCTATAGTCACACAAAATCCTGTATGCGAATATCTATTTATTCTATTTTTAAATGCCAGAAACTACAAACAATCCACATATCCTTCAATATGTGACTGATTAAACAAATTGCAGTCCATCTGTAGTATGGAATACTACTTAGCAACAAAAAGGAACAGACCACTGATATGTGCAACAACCTGGGTGAATCGTCAGAAAATAAAGCTGAGTGAAAAAAGCCAATTCCAAAGGTTGCATATGATGTGATTTCATCTATACAACATTCTTAAAATGATGAAATTATAAAAATGGAGAACAGCTTAGTAGTCACCTGAGATTAAAGAGAGGGTGAAGGAAGGGCCGAAGGTGTGGCTATAAGAGCCACAAGTGGTGACAAAAATGCTCTGTATCTTCACTGTATCAATGTCACTGTATCAAAATCCTGGGTGTGATACTGTAGAAGTACAGTTGTATAAGATGTTACCAATGAGGAAAACTAAGTAAAGGGACATGAAATATCTGCATTATTGCATGTGAATTTATGATTCTCTTGAAAAAGACCTTCATTAAAAAACAACAACAAAAAAATCACAGAGTAACTTTCAAGTTTGGTTTTAACAAAAATGTTTTATATAAGCATTAGGAGATTATTATTTTCTATTTCCTTTTATTCTTTTTAGGTGAAGCATATTAGGTATATAGCAGCTTGCTAAATTATCACAAAATAAACTCAGTCATGGAACGGTTATGCAAATTAATAGAACACCTGCATCCCCAAAGTCCCAAAAGAGTAATACGCTTGAACTGGACCTTTTTTACTTATGTTGTCTCAGCAATAACCAGTTAGGTTAATGGAATTAATGCCTAGTGGTTCAAGGCCACAATCTGTGGTGTGAATGACTAACTGTCCAGGAAATGCAGTTACAAAGAATCCCTAATTTCTTTCCATAGATGTATCAGCTTTCACAAGTTAAGTCCTGTCCCTTCTCTGTGTCTTAAAATGTGGCCAGCCCTATGTGCTCCTTTTTTTTTGTTTGTTTGTTTGTTCGTTTGAGACAGAGTCTAGCTCTGTGACCAGGCTGGAATGCAGTGGCACAATTGTGGTTCACTGCAACCCCCATTTCCCAAGTTCAAGTTATTCTCATGCCTCAGCCTCCCTAGTAGCTGGGATTACAGGCACATGCCACCATGCCTGGCTAATTTTTCATGTTTTTGTTTGTTTGTTTTAGTAGAAATGGGGTTTTACTGTGTTGGCCAGGCTGGTCTTGAACTCCTGCTCTCAAGTGAACGGCTGTCTCAACCTGCCAAAGGGCTGGGATTACAAAGGTGTGAGCCACAGCACCCAGCCCCTATGTGCTATCTTTTAATGGTTACTAAGTACCAAGCACTTTGAGTTCCCCAAAGAAGGGAAGAAAAGTGAAATGGAATAGGCCACAGCAATGTCTTGTCAAAGGGAAAAGGTAACTTACCATCAGAAAAATGAAAATCAACTACAAACACATTTTATATTATAAAAATTATTGATTTTTAACTAGAATATTAATTTATACCAAAATGGATATACTAGGGGTCATTTCTATTTCAAGTTAAATAATTTATTTAAGTTCCCTGGAGTCATAAAATCCACTGTCCTTAACTGCATACTGGAGTCTGACTGGATTCAGATGAATCTCATCTCCTGAGAGGTCCTTTTTTGTGAACACAGCTATTCTTAGGTACAAGTTTCATAAGTCAGAAATTCTCACTGTGCATCCTGGTCCAAGGGTATGAACCCAAAGACACTCATGGAGAAGGGCACCCCCTTTTAAGTTCCTCCCCCAAGGAGCCCAGGATAATGCAGCTGCCAGAAAAACTCAGAGGCTAGAGCTCAGCAAAATAATTTGCTCTCTCTTTTGGTTATAAGTTACCCTTGAATGAAGAAAATAGAATGATCCCAGCTCAGTCCCCAGATACACAAAGCTGTACTGTGAGGTGGTGTGAGGTTTGACCAGGTGGCTGCCATGCGGAAACTGGGATTGCAGCGGGGTGACCTCAGGGTCCCTTTTACTGACCAAACTGAGGAAACCAAATCCCATTTGGATTTTCTTAACCTGACTTGAATGACCTGCATTTATAGGTTCAACAATGTATTTTATACCACTGAGGAGCGTGCAAGGTCAGTAAAGGGAAGGGGGAAGGGAAAAGAGATTTCCCTGTCTCTTAGCAGGACACTGTTGGTACTAATATTTTTCCTGTTTCCATGTTTTAGAGTCTTTTGCACTGAGAGGAGTAGGTGGAGCAGGAGACACCCACATTCCAGTTGGTCCCTGCTGTTTCCAGGAGGTGAACCAGGAGTCCTACAGATGTGAAGCTGGGTTAAAACCAGTTCTGGGGATGCTTTCAAATCAAAGAGGATTTAAAAATTTGACTCCCAATTGCATTTCTGCTATGACCACTCCATTTCAATGTCATTTCAATAACATCCTCAACTCACTGACCACAGCCAGGAGTGGTCCCTTTCCACTTTGGCAGAGTAGGACCCTGTTCTTACACCTCACACCAGCTTCAGCCAGGATGACACAGCCAGGGGTTCTCACAGCCTTATAACTGCCTTGAAGCCAAATCAGATGGGCCTTACTGGGTGGGGTGGGTGGGCTGAATGCGGTGGAGGTGAGGGAAGCAGAGACTTTTTTTTCTCTCAGATTTATTGCCGAGAAAAGCAAAAAGTCTGTGAGTAGCAGGTGGATGACTGAGAAACCCCATCTCTCTTCCTCACTCCAATGAATGCTTTCAATATGCTGTGCCTAAACCTTAGTTCATGTTGTATTAGATTCTAGCGTCTGAATGTTTCTCTTGATCCAGGTGGTCTGGGGAAGGAGAAATAGAAGGATGGGAAATCTGAGTGTTCATTAAAAACAAACATTCAATGTGGCATGGAAAACAGCTAACACCACATTTGTAGGAAGTTCCAGGCACATGTACTGTTTCTAAGCCCAGCGGGTGTGGGTGTGGGGTATCTTTTTCTTACAGTTCAGATTTGAGAAGGGTTAATATTCCAACACCATCTTTCCAGCTTAGAACTCTCTCCTAATTTGTTTTCCTTGTATTCTTTAATCCCAAGCCCTTGTGGCACTAAGCAGTGACTACCTTCATATTTTATGCTTTAGATTAAAATAGTCTAGGGTAATCCATCTTCTAAATTAAAAGGAGCCAAGGAGCATCCTGGGTTTGGAGCCTGGTGTCTACCATACTTCTGCACGTTCTTACTCCAAGCCATGTCTCCTGAAAATAAAGCAATATGCCATTGGCTATGTCTACTCAGAACTGCTTGAATGACTCATCAATCAACGGGCTTGAATGCTCTTCTTCCTCTAAAATTCAACCGTTTGATTGACTGAACTGAAACTAACACCCAAACTCTAGTGGTCATTTTAAACTTGAGCAGATATACAGCCAGAGTCCCAATCACATGTCATCAACAGGCCCTCCTTGGCCTCCTTATTTATTGCAGCTGGGCTCCTGGGCAGCTCTCCCTGACTCAGGGAGAAAACGAATGGCTCATTTCAGTAGGGCAGACGAAGGCTGCTGGCTGGTGTAACTGCTCCTGTGTCCACTTAACAGCAAGGGTACAAAACAGGATTTGCACTTGTGCTGGTGACTCTGGGCTTCACCTAGGACATCAGTTGGGACACCAAAATGAAAAGAGCCTTAGTGGCATGGGAGAAAGCCTCAAATACACTAAGGCGTTAACAGAAACAGTGCATCTAGGAATTGATGGTCATGACTCAAATAGGACATTAAGGCAACATTTGGGTGAGAGTAGCAGCTATGGGTATAAATATAATCTAATATGGGGGAGGTGTCCAGATTTCTTGGCATGGTTACAATCAGTATTTATTTTCTCTCTTAGTGAATGAGGTTTTGGTTTTTCAACTCGCTAATTGTACAGGCAATTCACTACAGCATCTGGGAGGTAGAGTGGCCTTCCTCCCTGCTGTGCCGGGGTTACACAGCCCGCCTCACTTCCCTGCAGGTCCTTCATCACCTGCATGCTCACATGATTCCATTATTTGAGTTCATGGCAGGAAATAGAACCTGATTCAACATTTTGCTACGTATTATTTTCACCACACTGAATAGGGTCCTTTTTTGATCTGCAACCCACAGCTGGGCTGTGGTTCTCTTAACACACATAGGCTGAAAAGCTTCTTCCTGCATTGATTTCTCAGCATGGGCTGACCACATGTTCACAAGTACTTGTTCTCCATACATCCCAATGCAGGCAGGCACTGGCAGAGCAGGACAGCTGTGCCCAGGAGTTCAGGGAGCAAGTCCTGTGCCCAGGAGTTCAGGGAGCAAAATAAGGCTACTGTAACTTCAGTCAATTTCAAGGGATGGTGTAAAATAAGATAAGAGACTAATCATTGTCATTTGCATTAAAACTCTCTAAGAAGCGGAGATCTTTATTTTATAAGCAAAATGAAGTCGGTTTTAATGCAGATATACAATTGTTAACTGTTCGGTCATTTTGAAACTGTTGGGTCATTTTAAGAAAGGCTTTCTTCCTTAAAATGAGCCTCAGCTGATAGCTACTCACTAATGCTGATAATTATCTGAAGCAAAATAAATATAAATGTCTGGGTTAATGAAGACTGAAACAGGATAGTGCCTGGACACAAAATTTTCCAAGAACAAAGAACACAATTGTTCTCTACATACCCCTGCAAAAATGCTTAATGGCCAGGACACAGGAATCTTGTGTACTTAGAGACCTTGTTATGATGGAGCCCCAGGGGCACCATCACTGGCCTTCGAGCCAAGGTCTCACAGAGAGGGCATCAAGGGGGAGCAGCTCATCCTCCTCCTCAGCCCTGGAGACACTAGGACAGCAGGAGTGGAGTCCGAAACCTGCCACAGAAGCCTCAGCTTGCTGTTTGCTCATTGAGCTGCAAATCAACCTCAGATTCCCAGTGCCTACAAGGGAGTAACAGCTGTTCACACTAAAGGGTACTTGTGATGATGACATGAGAATGAATATGGACCTGCTCTGACAACAATAAAGTTCCAGACAAAAGGATGGGCATTAGTTTTCTGATCTGAAGGATTGTGGGAAATTGGAATTTAAAAAATAAACCTCAACCCAACCCCCTCTCTTATGGTCCTTGGTTGAACAACTGGGCACTTGTGCTACCTTCTCAATATGTGGATGGATTTTGCCTACTTTGAGGAAGTGTGTGAACTCTTCAGTGCATCTAGTGCCCTGTAGTGCACCAAGGGAACAAGCCAGGTGCCAAATGAGCGATGCCTGGAGCTTAATCCACCCCATTTGGGATTCAGAGTTCTGGTTTCTGGATTCAACTAGAATCCTGGACAGTCATTTAACATCTCTCTTTCTTAGTTTTACTCATTTGTTGAATGGGGATTATGTCAGCCTTACTTTCCTTGAAGATCTTAATGAGAAGAAATTGAGATCATTTTTAAGTATGTATAATATGCATTTGTAATTTTCATTAGACTGGAGCGTCAGTGTAAGTCCTGGGTGTTCTGGGAAGTTTTATTTATTTAGAAATAGTTTGGGGTGATTGCTATCTCCCTATGCTGACTTTTTGAGTTTTTTTTTAGTAAACTTTTTATTTGAGAATACTTTCAGATTTATAGAAAATTTCAAAGATAACAAGAGTTCTCATATGTCCTTCACCCAGTTTCTGCATAACTATGGCTCACTATAAAAACCAGGAAACCAATATTAATGTATTACTAATAACTAAACTATAGATTTTATTCCGATTTTACTGGTTTTTCTACTCATGTTCTTCTGTCCCAGGATTCAAAATAGGATACTTCATTGTATTTAGTCATCGTGTCTCCTGCTCTTTTATGGTTTCAGTCTTTTCTCATCTTTCCTGCATCATCAGTTTTGATGGGTACAAGGCAGCTATTATGGACAAGCTTGGCAAATCCACAGCCCAGTGGGCCACATGAGGCTCAGGATGGCTTTGAATGTGGCCCAACACAAATTCATAAACTGTTTTAAAACATTATGAAATGTTTTTGTGATTTTTAATTTTAGCTCATCAGCTGTCATTAGTGTTAGTGTATTTTATGTGCAGCCCAAGATAATTTTTCCTCTTCCAATGTGGCCCAGGTAAGGAAGCCAAAAGATTGGATACCTTTGAATTATAGACCATTCCTCCATTTAGTTTTGTCTGATGTGTTTTTTCTTGATTATATTTGGGTTATGGGCTTCAGGAAAGAGGGAAGTGTTCTTTTCCTCATAGCATACCAGAGTACATGCTATCAACATGATGTATCACTGGTGATATGTACCTTCATCACTTGGTTAGGGTAGGCTCTAACAGGTTTCTCCATTGTAAAATAAGTATTTCTTTTTTCCATAATCTAGACTTTAAAATAAAAGCAAGTCATTAAAGTCCAACCCACACTAAAGAGAAGGGGAATTAAGCTTTACCTTATGGAGGGAGAAGCTACACATATTATTTGGGATTCTTCTGCAAGGAAGACTTGTCTTTTCCCCATTTATTTATTTGTTTAATCATTTATTCATATCATTATGGACTTGGGCTTAATTACTACATGCTTGGAGTTACAACCCCCAATATTACATTATTTTGTTGCTCAAATTGTTCCAACCTTGGCCACTGAGAGGGAGCTCTTTCAGTTGGCTCCTTCCTGCATCCCATGAACATACCGCCATCATCACAGGCTTTTGTTTGCTTGTTTTCCAAACACTTTCTTAATTTCTGACATTAGAAGATGCTCCAGGCTCATCTTGAATATTCACTGCCCAGCCCTAAAACCAGCCATTTCTCTAAGGGCCCTGTTCCTTTTATTGGAGGATGGTGCTAGAAACCAAGAACTGGGTGCTGGATGTGGTTGTTGTTCTGATGCTGATTTTTATCCAAATAAAATAAATGAAAATGTTTGCAGTCAGAGAGATAGGAGTTTTTAATAGCTGTGTTACTTTAGTGAATTACTTGGCCACTAAAGTAATTCACTAGGGCCTCAGTTTTCTCATCTATGTGTAAAAGTAATGAAAATTATTCACCAGGTTATTGTGGGGTCATGTAGAATAACATGTTAGGAACTTTCTTTTTTCTTTTTTTTTGAGACGGAGTTTCACTCTTGTTACCCAGGCTGGAGTGCAATGGCGCGATCTCGGCTCACCGTAACCTCCGCCTCCTGGGTTCAGGCAATTCTCCTGACTCAGCCTCCCAAGTAGCTGGGATTACAGGCGTGCGCCACCATGCCCAGCTAATTTTTTGTATTTTTAGTAGAGACGGGGTTTCACCATGGTGACCATGATGGTCCCAATCTCTTTTTTTTTTTTTTTTTTTTTTTTTTTGAATTTTTTAAAGCCTTTATTCATTTAAAAATAGCAATACAATCCCTTCATTACAAGTTAGCATAACATTTTTTGTGAAAAATAACTCTTTTCCAATGTAAAGAATTAGCAAGAAGAATGCCATTGTTTTAGTTTTCTGCAGATCTCTTTATGTGTAGCTTGATACTGGATTCTTTTTTTTTTTTTTTTTTTAATTTTTTATTGGATTATAGGTTTTGGGGTACATGAGCAGAGCATGCAAGACAGTTGCGTAGGTACACACATGGCAGTGTGCTTTGCTTTTCTTCTCCCCTTCACCCACATTTGGCATTTCTCCCCAGGCTATCCCTCCCCACCTCCCCCTCCCACTGGCCCTCCCCTTTTCCCCCCAATAGACCCCGGTGTTTAGTACTCCCCTTTCTGTGTCCATGTGTTCTCATTTTTCATCACCCACCTATGAGTGAGAATATGCGGTGTTTCATTTTCTGTTCTTGTGTCAGTTTGCTGAGGATGATGTTTTCCAGATTCATCCATGTCCCTACAAACGACACGAACTCATCATTTCTGATTGCTGCATAATATTCCATGGTGTATATGTGCCACATTTTTCCAATCCAGTCTATTATCAATGGGCATTTGGGTTGATTCCAGGTCTTTGCTATTGTAAACAGTGCTGCAATGAACATTCGTGTACATGTGTCCTTATAGTAGAACGATTTATAGTCTTTTGGATATATACCCAGTAATGGGATTGCTGGGTCAAATGGAATTTCTATTTCTAAGGCCTTGAGGAATCGCCACACCATCTTCCACAATGGTTGAACTAATTTACACTCCCACCAACAGTGTAAAAGTGTTCCTTTTTCTCCACATCCTCTCCAGCATCTGTTGTCTCCAGATTTTTTAATGATCGCCATTCTAACTGGCGTGAGATGGTATCTCAATGTGGTTTTGATTTGCATCTCTCTGATGACCAGTGACGATGAGCATTTTTTCATATGATTGTTGGCCTCATATATGTCTTCTTTCGTAAAGTATCTGTTCATATCCTTTGCCCACTTTTGAATGGGCTTGTTTGTTTTTTTCCTGTAAATCCCGATCTCTTGACCTCATGATCCACCTGCCTTGGCCTCCCAAAGTGCTGGGATTACAGGCTTGAGCCACCGTGCCCGGCCCCATGTTAGGAACTTTCTATTTCTGAGAATAGAGGGCTAGATTTCTTTTTTCTAACTTTTCTGTAGAAAAGAACCAAAATATTTGAAGAAAATACAGGAAATATCTTCAAAGCATCAATTATCTGACAAAACAATAAAGCAAAATATATGTGGGAACCCAGAGAAATAAACAAGAAAATTGTATTTTCCCTGAAGGTATTAGACATTTCCAGAAAATCTGAATTTTCACATTGACAACTTGATGGTGGTCAGGGAGGGGCTAGGAGGTAACATTAGTCAAAAACCAGGGTCAGCACTAAGCAAGAAATTTAACAGCAGACACTCACCATGATAAACTGGAAGGTCAAAGAGCTATATCTCCATGGGGAGGGTAAAAAATTGCTATCCTTAATTTGAGTATCTGAGTCTTCCAGAAAACTTCAAGCCTTTAATTTGGTTTAAGGCGGGTGTCAAACTGTGAATGTTTTCAGAGGCCTTTCAAAGGAAAGTTACCTTCGATTTGGCTTCCTGTATATCTTACACATTATTTCTCAAAATAAATGACCAACACACAATAAAAGATAACCAGTCACATAGAAGAAACAAGAGACAAAAAGAAATAGACTTGTAAAGATCTTAAGGTATTGGAATTGTTAGCTACAGACTATAAAACAGCTAAGTTTTGATGTATAAAAACCAAAATACAATATTGAATATATCTTTGGGGAATAGGAAATGAAAAAGAAACATGTATGATATAAAAATTTTTTAAGAATAAAAATTCTAACAATTGGAATTAAAAATTGGGGGGATGGGGTAACCAGAATGTTAGATGCATCTGAAGAAACAATCAGGAAATGTGGAGAGCTATCATGTGAAAACACATGGACGCCTGTCAGTAATGCCAATCAGCCCAGTCCCCTCTAACCTTCCTTGCAAGCACACTTTCATTTAGCACTTCCAGTTAACCAAAAGTTCCAGATGTTTTTTGTGAAGAATGGCTGCTAGTCATTTCTCTAAAGGCCTGAGATCCCTGCTAAGGGCTGCTGTGGCAGTGGGAAAGGAAGGATTTGTGCCAGCTCCACTATCCTTTCCCCTTTGGGGACACCAGCAAAGGGGATGAATGCTCAGGGTTGGCAGATCAGCGATGTGACAAAGAAGGCTTTTAGATGTCCTATTGCCCTACAGATAAAGTTTGTTCCAAAGTGGCTGGCTCCTGCCTGCTTATCTCCCAGGGTGTTAAGAGGATCCAGTAAGTGAGAAGTGTGGAAAGCATGTTGCACTGTAAGAACATAAAAGCAGGCTGGCGTGGTGGCTCAAGCCTGTAATCCCAGCACTTTGGGAGGCTGAGGCAGGTGGATCACCTGAGGTCAGGAGTTCGAGACCAGCCTGGCCAACGTGATGAAAACCTGTCTCTACTAAAAATACAAAAATTAGCCAGGTGTGGTGGTAGGTGCCTGTAATCCCAGCTACTCAGGAAGCTGAGACAAGGGAATCACTTGAGCCCGGGAGGCCGAGGTTGCACTGAATTGAGATCACGCCACTGCACTCCAGTCTGAGTGGCAGAGCAAGACTGCATCTCAGAAAAAAAAAAATACAAAACCACTTCAATGTTTTATATGAAAGTTTATTTCCCCCACTAAATATTCCTCTGATGTACTGTTTATCTAATTCTGTGTCACTGAAATACATGGTGGCACAGATTTAAAATCTTCCCTTATGTAGTTTTTTTTCTTTCTAAATAAAAAGCATTCTATCTTCCCAAAGTAGGTACTCTCTTTGTGGTAAATAGTCTCCAAAGACAGCTGCCATCAATTCTTCCCTTCCCAGCATGTGCATGCATCCAGAAGCAAAGTTTCTCCTCCAGCTCTGAATCTATGCCGGCATTGTGACTTCTTCTGACGGATAGAATTCAGTAGAAGTAACACTATGTTCGTTCTGGGCCCATCCTTTAAGAAGACTGGCATCTTCCACTTTTTCCTTCCTGGAAGCCATCAAATGAAACATTCAACCACCCTGAGACTAGTCTACTGTGCATAAGCCCAAACTAGGCTACCTGGAAGGAGACTATTGCCCATCTGTTCCTGTCATCCTGGCTGAGTTTCATGTCATCCTAGCTGAGGTGCCAGCCATGAGTAAAGAAGTCATTGTGAACACTTAGCCCCAGAAGACACCACGTGGAGCAGAAGAATAGCTGTTAATAGCTGAACTCTGTCTAGAATGCAAAATCATGAGAAATGATGTTGTGGCTTGAATGTGTCCCCCAAAGTTTATGTGTTGAAAACTTAATTCCCAATGCAACAGTGATGAGAGACCTTTAAAAGGCGAATAGGCCGTGAAGGCTCTGCCCTCATGAATGGATTAATGCTGTTATCTCAGGAGTGGGTTCCTAATAGAAGAATAAGTTCAACCCCTCCCTCCTCCTCTCTTGCTTTGCCCTCTCTTGCCCTTCCTTTCCATGGGATGGGGCTACACGTAGGCCCTTGCCAGATGTGGGCCCCTCGACCTTAGACTTTCCATTTTCCAAAACTGTAAGCAGTACACGACTTTTCGTTATAAATTACCCTGACTATGGTATTCTGTTACAGCAGCAAAAAACGGACCAAGACAAATAATAAGTGGTGGTGGTTGTAAGTTTGGAGTCATTTGTTATATAGAAATACATTACTGAAGCATCATTACATATATACTTTTCTCTATAATCTCTGTTTTCCTGAAAAGGAAAAAGATTCTTCAAGTTTCTCCAGGGTCCACTGTAGTCTGGTTCCCACAGACTTCTCCAGGTTTTCTATTAGACAGGTAAAGTCTTTATTGTTTCTTAATATGTCTAAGTACTCCATTTCTAAGATCGTGCTCACTTTATCAACACTCTCTGAAGTTTCAACTGCATTTTCCCCTCTCAATTGGACTACCACCTCCACTTTGTCTTAATTTTCTACTCTTCAAGGTCTAGCATAAGAATGGCATTCATTCCTAAGACATCTGTTCTGTCAACTCTGAATTTATTCTTATGACCAAGTTCATTCAAAAACCTCCATGACCCTGTGAGAGTTTTTTTTTTTTTTTTTTTTTGACAGTCTTACTCTGTAGCCCAAGCTGGAGTGCAGTGGCATGATCTTAACTCACTGCAACTTCCATCTCTTGGGCTCAAGTGATTCTTGTGCCTCAGCCTCTGGAGTAGCTGGGATTACAGGCACGTGCCACCAAGCCCAGCTAATTTTTTTGTATTTTAGTAGAGACAAGGTTTCACCATATGCCCAGGGTGGTGTCAAACTCCTGAGCTCAGGAGACCTACCCACTTCTGCCTCCCAAAGTGTTAAGATTTCAGGTGTGAGCCACTGCACCAGGCCAGTATTTATGTTTTTAAAGTTGATTTTGTGTCCTTGGATATGAGCTCCCTTTATGTGGAGACTTAGTCTTATACCTGTTTGTGTTTCAGCATCTCTCCTGCAGAAAGGATGCAATCAGAAATGTGTTTTACTGATGAGTATGCTGTTTCACATTCTTTTTCTTTGGAGTAGCATTTTAGTGGTGAATACTGGCCTCACCTTCTTTTTCAGGTGCTCTGTAGCTATTGTACTGAATTCCCCATGGCTACCACTGACATAAAAGTATCATGGCTCTTTCTTCTTAATATGAAGAATGTGTTAATAGGCTTTGGTAAGAAGCAGAAAAAAAAATCATTAATACTTTTTTTTTGGCCAAGACAAGGAAAACACTTTGACACCTTCATCTCCTTTTCATGTTAGAAAGCTCATGTACAGTGTGTCATTCCCTTGTCACCTAAACTCTGAAGTGTAATACAATCATGATAGGTAATGTAAACATACATGTGAAGTCCCAAAAACATAAAAATCCATGAGTGGAAACTGATAGAAGATTGGCAGGACTGTTTTCTAAGAAAGCAGAGCCCAGAGCTGATGGACGAAGGGTTTTTCTGTACCCCAGCGTCCTTACCTGATTCCTGATCCTCGTGCTGGCCACAGAAGTCAAGTATTAATGTTCTAAATACCAGGCCTGCTCCTGAAACACCAGCTTGGTTCCATGCAACAGACAAAACTATAGGGTGGGGGAAGAGAAAAGAAATGGATTGGAAAACACAGAATACAAGGAGGTGAAAGAGAAATAACATAATATTACATTTCATAAAATCCTGAAAGTTTATACTTTCTTAATGTAAAGTAGTCATGTTTTGGATGTGCAGTATAGGTTTTATTTATTTTTTATTTTTTTGAGACAGAGTCTCACTCTGTTGCCAGGCTGGAGTGCAGTGGTGCAATCTCGGCTCACTGCAACCTCCGACATCCGGATTCAAGCAATTCTCCTTCCTCAGCCTCCCAAATAGCTGGGCACACACACCATGCCTGGCTAATTTTTGTATTTTTAGGAGAGATGAGGTTTCACCATGTTGGCGAGGACGGTCTCGATCTCTTGACCTCATGATCCGCCCACCTTGGCCTCCCAAAGTGCTGAGATGGCAGGCATGAGCCACCACGCCCATTCTAGGTTTAATTTTTTAAAAATAATTCTATGGAAAATTCAAAGTATATACAAAAGTAGATCAAATAGTATAATGAACTCTCATGTATCCTTCTTCCAAAACTGAAGAAATGTTAACTCACAAACAATCTTATTTCATCTGTAACTTGCCTGGTTCTCCTTTACCCCAAGTTATTTAGAAGCAAAGTCCATACAGCAAAGTTCACATGAAAGATACTCTAAATGTACATCCTGAATAATAACATCTTGAAATTTTCCATTGAGCATGGTTTGGGTAAACTTTCACACAAAAAAATAGCATTCCTCACTTATATTTTGTTTCAATATGTTTTTTCTTGTTATGTTTCTGAAACCTACATATAGAGCTTCTGCATCACATCATGAGCACCAAGCAACAATAAATGAGTTTCCCTGTAGGAAGAAGTCACTTTTTATTTAACTGTTTATTCACACAACTCTTAATATTCAATAATTCCAAAATCACACAAAAATAGAGAGCATAGTCTAATGAACCTCACATCTCCACCACCCAGTTTCAGTATTTATCCACTCACTGCAAATCATGTTGTGACTGCTCCCACCTATTCTTCCCCCTCTCTGTATCACTGCAAAGCAGACCTGTCATATCATTTCATTCACAAACATCTCATTGTGTATCTCTAAAAGATAATGACTCCTTAGAAGTAAGACAGCCTCAAAACCAAACCAAGCAAAAACAAAACCCTCTTATTCTGAGTCAAATAGCAATGATCTTCACGCCAGATGACAATTTGCTTTCTATGGCTTTTCAGACTCAGAAGTCATGCACTTCACGGTCATGCAGGCCTGTGGTCTCCTCATTCTTTTCTTGAGGTTCTGGGATATCCTTTGAACAGCATCATTATGAGGAGCCTTAACTACTCGGTCTTCCCAGGAAGCATCAGTGTGGCTGAGCAACTTATTTATGAAAGATATTTAAGACTAATTTCAGCTGTTTTATGAAATTTCTGAAGTCTGAACAGTAGTTACTTGGCCAGTTGAAGTACCCTTTGGCTCTTTTACATGACACCAATAAAGATGTTACCTGACCCTACAGACATAGTGTGAACAACTGAGACTATGATCTGCAATTCATACTGAAAACACAAATTCTTTTAAAAATAATAAAATATATATGTGTCATATGTGCTACAGAAATATGTGCTGTGAGTTTCTGGGTACAAAAATTTAATCCTCATCACTCAGGTATGCAAAAATGTAAGATCAGTGACAAGAAATCCAGAGCTCTAGAAGCATAAGAATTCTTAGAAATAATCTAGTCCATCTTCTTACTCAATCCAGAATCCTCTATCAGCCAGGGTTCCAAGAAACAGAAGGCACATTCACATTAGTATAATCTAAGAAGCATTTAAATAAGATGGACAAGATGTAGGAGGCCCCTAAGAGATAGTGCAGTACCCTGGAGCTGGTAACTCTGGAGCTGTTACCACCTTCTAGGCTTAGAGGATAGAGGGCAGGGAGTGGCTGCTGGATCCTGGGAAAAAAAGCTATGTAAACAGGGACACTTTAAGAGGAGCTGTGACCCTCAGCTAAGAAAAACAGCAATCCCAAGGTGACCCCACAGTGAGGCAAGCAGGGAGCAGTGGGATCCTAACTCCTCTTTCTTCCCCGCTCTTTAATCTCTAGCTGTTCTCAGCTAACAAGGGATGTGAAGGACCTCTTCAAGGAGTCCAAACCACTGTATTAGCTGTTATCTAAACCAAACTGGGTCCAGAGGGTGAGGATTCCATAGATGCAAGTGATGTAGGTCAACTTCCTAGATCCACACAGGGTACAGAAGACTGGTGAGCAGAGCTTAGAGAGGCAAATGGAAGATATCCATCACAAGTCCCATCTTTAACATCCCTGACAGTGTCTTGTCCAGGCCCATCTGATCCAAGCCAAAACCTGCTTGGTCACAGAGAGCTCCCAACAAGCCACCAACTGGCTGGCATTCCCAGGCTGTTCCCGACTGATAGCTTTCCCCAGGCTCACACCGTGCATCCTGGCTATATTTGCTCCTCTCTTCTTTGGACTCTAGAATTGCTCTCCTGTTGATAGTCTGTGGCTTTTGTGTTCCTGATGCTCAGGGCCACTTTTTGGGCTTTAATTCTTTGCTTTCCTCCAAGAACACAGCTCAGACACTTCTTGGGCTAGCCCTTTGCTTGTCCTGGTAAATATGAGTCCTAATTCTTGGCAGATACCAGAACACCACAGCTAGGCACAGCTACAATCAGCCCCATCTCAGTCCCTCAAACAGTACCTGAAATGTCTTTTCTTTTGTGTTTCAGAGATGGGAGCTCAGGATGTTAAAAGGCATCCAGTTTCCGAGTGAATCTCACTGTTGGAAAAGCCATTATGTCTGGAGCTACTTCTCTATGCAGAATATGAATTTATGGATCAACTGTGAGGAAGGGGATCTTGTTCTGCTCATCTCTGTATACCTAGTGTCTGGTAAAGGAGCTGACACACTGTATGATATTAGCAGAAACCCAGTTTCTTGTAACTCATAGCTATTGATGTTATAACTTCTGCTGCCTAAGGAACTGAGCAGCAGTCTATGAAAGCTTCCAGAAAATAGCCTTTAAGAAATTTAAAGACATTTTCACATCTCCATTTAGTCTTCTATCCTTTGAGATGATCAGCCTCAACAGTTTGTCATCCTCCTTTTAACACCCTATTTTAACTCTTGGGCCAGCTTGTAACTGGTGGCCTCATCTGTATAGTTAATTCTCTTCTCCAAGGTGTCTTATAAAACTAAATGCAATATCCACTGTTGTCTCATCACCTTGGCGTCTGCAGCACCATTACTGCCCTAGGTTTGGATTCTACACTTTTACATGCAAAGCAAGACAGAATGTGCTTTTACAACTGGTATATAATATTTTTGAATAAATGAGTGAAAGAATACTATGCACATTTGGTTTATATCAAGAATTTGATCATTTGACATTCCTAACTAAGCCTTTCCTCCCATAAACTATTTTCAACCAACCCATACATACATATATACATCCCGAAGGGGATGATTTTAATTTTAAATTTATTTTAAAGTCATCTTCTTGGTATGGTCCACAGAGACCTCCCCAAAATCTTTATGAATCTTGGTTAAGTCACCTGATGTGTTGTGTCATTTATAAGTTTGTAAAGTCTTGTCAGCTGATAGGTCTACACCAGCTTAATTCAAGTTATCTGAGATTTGATTCAAGCTATCTGGAAACGTATTTAATGGGATATTACCTAACTCTTATTTCTCTAGCTGGTCTATAGGAGATCCTGAGAGTTTTGGGCGAAATCAAGACATATCATCAATTTTTCCAAATTTTCTCTTCTAGCAACCTGATTGAGAAAGGAAGTAATGATTAGTTAACTAAGACTTATGCTTACTTAATCTTAAGCCTACTTAAGTAAGGCTTATCCTTACTTAACTAATCTTTACTTATTCTTACTTAACTAGACAGCCTCCTAGTGATGGTCTCTCTTGTATTGGTACATAAACTATCTGGAATAGTCTTTTTTAGAATTTTACCTTGGATTTATAGTAATCTCAGTTTCTATCGTTTCCCGTATCTACTTTTTCTTGTTTTTGTTTTAACTTTTATTTTAGGTTCAAAAGTATACATGTGCTGTATACATGTGCTGTATAGTTCAACTGATGTCATGGGAGTATAGTGTACAGATTATTTCATCATGCATGTACCAAGCCTAGTACCCAACAGTTATTTTTCCTGATCCTCTCCCTTTTCCCACCCTGCACCCTGAGGTTTGTCCCGGTGTCTGTTGTTCCCCTTTGTTTGTCCATGTGTTCTCATTATTTAGCTCCCATCTGAAGGTGAGAACAAGCAGTACTTGGTTTTCTGTTCCTGTGTTAGCTTGCTCAGGATAATGCCTCCAGCTCTATCCATGTTCCTGCAAAGGACATAATCTCATTTTTTTTTCATGGCTACATAGTATACATACCACATTTTCTTTATGAAGTCTACCATTAGTGGGCATTTAAGTTGATTGCATGTCTTTGCAATTGTGAACAGTGCTGCAATGAATGCAGGCATGCATGTGTCCTTATGGTAGAATGATTTATATTCCTTTAGGTATATATCCCATAGTGGGACTGCTGGGTTAAATGGTAATTCTGCTTTTAGTTCTTTGAGGAATTGACACACTGCTTTCAGCAATGTTTGAATGAATTTACACTCCCACCAACAGTGTATAGGTGTTCCCCTTTTTCTGCAATCATGTCAGCATCTGTTATTTTTTGACTTTTTATTAATAGTCATTTTGACTGGTGTGAGATGGTATCTCATTGTGGTTTTGATTTGCATTTCTCTAATGACTAGTGATATTGAGCATTTTTTCATATGCTTGTTGGCCACATGTCTGTCTTTGTTTGAAGTGTCTGTTCATATTATTTGCATACTCTTCAATGGGGTTGTTTGTTTTTGTCTTATAAGCTGTTTACGTTCCTTATAGATGCTGGATATTAGACCTTTGTCAGATGTGTAGTTTGCAAATATTTTCTCCCATTCTGTAGGTTGGTTGTTCACTCTGTTGATAGTTTCTTTTGCTGTGCAGAAGCTCTTTTGTTTAATTAGATCCCATTTGTTAATTTTTGCTTCTGTTTTAATTGCTTTTGGCATCTTTGTCGTGAAATCTTTGCTCATTCCTACATCTGGAATAGTATTTCCCAGGTCATCTTCCAGGGTTTTTATAGGTTTAGGTTTTAAAATCCATTTTGAGTTGATTTTTGTATATGGCATAAGGAAGGTGTCCAGTTTCAATCTTCAGCATATGGATAGTCGGTTATCCCAGCACCATTTATTGAATAGGGAGTCCTCTCCTCACTGCTTGCTTTTGTTAGCTTTGTCAAAGATCAGATGGTTGTAGATGTGCAGCATTATTTCTGGGCTCTCTATTCTGTTCCATTGGTCTATGTGTCTGTTTTTGTACCAGTATCATGCATTTTGGTTACTGTATCTGTAATATAACTTGAAGTTGAGTAATATGATGCCTCCAGCTTAGTTCTTTTTGCTTAGGATTGCCTTGGCTATTTGGACTCTTTTTTGGTTCCATATGAATTTTAACACAGCTTTTTCTAGTTTTGTGAAGAAAGTCATTGACAGTTTGATAGGAATAGCATTAAATCCATAAATTACTTTGGGCAGGATGCCCATTTTTAACAATATTGATTCTTCCTATCCATGAGCATGGAACATTTTTACATTTGTTTGTGTCAACTCTGATTTCTTTGAGCAGTGTTTTATGATTTTCGTTGCAGAGATCTTTCACGTTTCTGGTTATTTGTATTTCTAGGTATTTTCTTCTTTTTGTGTCAGTTGTGAGTGGGATTGCCTTCCTGATTTGTCTCTGCACTTGGATATTGTTGTTATACCAGAATGCTACTGATTTTTGTATGTTGATTTTTTATCTTGAAGTTTGCCAAAGTTATTTATTAGCTCAAGGAGCTTTTGGGTAGAGACTGTAGGGTTTTTCTAGACATACAATCATGTCATCTGCAAACAGGAATAGTTTGACTTCCTCTCTTGCTAGTTGGATGCCTTTTATTTATTTATCTTGCCTCATTGCTCTGGCCAGGATTATGTTAGTCAGGAGTAGTGAGAGAGGGAATCCTTGTCCTGTGCTTGTTTTCAAGGGAATTGCTTCCAGCTTTTGTCCATTCAGTATGATTTTGACTGTGGGTTTTTCATAGATGACTCTCACCATTTTCAAGTATGTCCCTTCAGTGCCTTTCATCAAAGATGTTTGATAAAATTCAATATTCCTTCACGTTAAAAATCTTCAATAAACCAACAACCAACCTTCTATACACCAGCAACATCCAGGCTGAGAGCCAAATCAGGAATGCAATTCCATGCACATATATCTATTGAAATTAATCTGCATCTATTGAAATAATTTTTTGTCTTTAGCTCTATGTGATGAATTACATTTATTAACCTGTATATGTTTAACCAATCTAGCTTCCCAAGGATAAAAACTACTTGATCATGGGAGAGCTTTTTATGTGCTGCTGGATTTGATTTGCTAGGATTTTGATTGAGTATTTTTGATTAAGTATTTTTGCATCTTTGTTCATCAAGGATATTGCCCTCTGAAGTTTTCCTTTTTTGTTGTGTCTCTGCCAGGCTTTGGTATCAGGATAATGCCAGCCTCATAGAATGAGTTGGGGAAGTGTCCCAAATACTCAATGTTTTGAAATAGTTTCAGTAGAAATGATACCAGCTCTTTGTTGTATATCGGGTAGAATTCAGCTGTGAATCCATCTGGTGCTGGGTTATTTTTGGTTGGAAGGCTATTTATTACTGATTCCATTTTGCAACTCATTATTGGTCTGTTAATGGATTTGGTTACTTCCTGGTTCGGACTTGGAAGATTGTATGTATCCAGGAACTTAACCATTTTTTCTAGATTTCCTGGTCTGTGTGTATACAGGTATTCATAGTAGTCTCTCATGGTTATTTGTATTTGTAGTTCTGTGGAGTCAGTAGTAATGTCCCCTTTGTCATTGCTAATTGTGTTTATTTGGACCTTCTCTCTTTTTTTCTTTATTAGTCTAGCTAGTGCTGTATCTTCTTAATTTTTTCAAAGAACCAACTTTCCCATTTGTTGATCTTTTGCATGTTTTTTAATGTCTCAATCTCCTTCAGTTCTGCTTTGATTTTGGTTATTTCTTGTCTTCTGCTAACTTAGGGGTTGCTCTTGCTTCTTTATTTCCTCTAGTTGTAATGTTAGGTAATTAATTTCAGATCTTTCCAACTTTGTGATGTGGGCTTTTAGTGATATAAATTTTCCTCTTAACAGTCTTACCCATGTCTCAGACACTCTACTATACTGTGTTTTTGTTCTCATTTGTTTCAAAGAACTTTCAAAGAATTAGTTTCTGCCTTAATTTCACTGTCTACTCAGAAGTCATTTAGAGCAGGTCGTTTAATTTCCACGTAATTGTATGGTTTTGAGCAATTTTCTTAGTCTTGATTTCTACTTTTATTGCTTTGTGGCTTAAGAGCATGGTTGGTATAACTTCAGTTTTTTTGAATTTGCTGAATGTTTTTTATGTCCAATTGTGTGGTCAGTTTTAGAGCATGTGCCATGTAGCAATGAGATGAATGTATATTCTGTTGTATTTGGGTGGGGAGTTGTGTAGCTGTCTATCAGTTCCATTTGATCCAGTGCTGAGTTCAGGCCCTGAATATTTTTGTTAATTTTCTGCCTCAATGATCTGTCTAATACTTTCAGTGGGGTGTTGACATTTCCTACTATTATTGTGTGAGAATGTAAGTCTCTTCACAGGTCTCTAAGAACCTGCTTTATGAATCTGTGTGTTCTTGTGTTGGGTGCATATACATTTAGGGTAGTTAGGTCTTATTGAATTTAATCCTTTACTATTATTTCATGTCCTTTTTTGTCTTTTAAAATCCTGGTTGGTTTAAAATATGTTTTGTCTGAAATTAGGATTACCACCTCTGCTTTTTTTTCTGTTTTCCATTTGCTTGGTAGATTTTTCTCCATCTCTTCATTTTGAGCCTATGAGTGTCACTGCATGTGAGATGCATTTCTTGAAGATAGCATACTAATGGGTCTTGCTTCTTTATCCACCTTGCCACTTGCCTTTCAATTAGGGCATTTAGCCCATTTACACTCAAGGTTAGTACTGATATGTGTGGATTTGATCCTGTCATTGTGTTGTCAGCTGTCTTGGAAAAGGTGGACATTTGCTCATTTATAATTTTCTGGCATTTCTTTTGTCCTCCTTGGTTTTAAATCTTTGTCAATAACAAGTCTTCTCCAATTGAGGACAACATTGCTTCAGAGAGAAGATGGGAACATAATAGGAAATAAGTAGCTTTGCTTTATTTTTGCCATGCATTAATACCAAAGTTTTCTTGCCTAAACCAAGAGCCCATCTCTTCAAATCCTGAATGTTGCTAAAAATGGCCTTTTAAATTTTTGTAAGATTATTTGTCAAGCCTCATGTTATGTTGGGATCTAGCCCAACTGACATTTATTAAATGTTTTGTGTTTATATTTGGACAAATGTCTCCCCACCATCTTTCCACTTCCCATTGTGTGTGTGTGTATATATTCCTTAGATTGGTGTTCCTCTACTCCTACCCTGGTTTCTATAAATATGACTCAAGTTGACTAAAATTATAACCCTTTTTTTTTTTTAAGAGATGGGGTCTTGCCATCTCACCCAGGCTGGTCTTGAACTTCTGGGCTCAAGTAATCCTGCCCCCTTGGCCTCCTAAAGTGCTGGAATTGCAGGTATGAGCCACCACTCCTGGCCCCAAATCACTTTTTTTTCTGGATGTGTTGTCAGAATGATGTTTCTGTTTCTCTTCCTCTCAAGTCCATATGCTTCTTTGAAATCTCTGTCTATAAAGTCATAAGCTGATATTTATCAAACACCTACTATGTGTTAGACACTACAAAGTATTTTGCATCCACCTCATTTAGTCTTCATAATAATTCTGAAAACTAAAAGTTGTAGACCTGTGCAGGAAAGAGTTAACTCAACAGGTCTGGGCTGCTCAAATCCTGCACAGTCCCAAAGTTTTCAAGACTGGACCTTGCCTGGCTCTTGGGAGAGAGACTTTCGAGCTCTTGTAGTATCTTGCCTGGTATGAATGTGTTTGTATGCCTGGGCCTTTGGCCATGGTGCATCACTTTTACCTCTGGGGCAGTCAAGGGATATGATCTGAGAAGCTGAGGTCAGTCATATGAGTGCTACATGCTTATGTGACTGATCCAGAAAAAACCCTTGACTCCAGGGTTTGGAGTGATCTCGTTGCCACTACCTTGTATGTGTCATCACATATCATTTTTCAGAGAATTAAATGCTGTCTATAGATGACACTGGGAGTGGACAATTGGGAGCTTGCTGACCTCTCCTGGACTTTATCCCCTGTACCTTCTTCCTTTGCTGATTTTAATCTTCTTTTTTTTGCTGTAATAAACTACAACTATGAATATAACAACTTATCTGCATCCTGTGAGCCCTTCTAGTAAATCCCTGAACCTGAGGATAGTCTTGGGGACCCCTGGCACAGCCCCCATTTTACACATGAAGAAACAGAGGCTTAAAGAAAGTTAAATGATAGAGCAAAAGTTGGAATTAATTCTTTCAGAAATCAATGTGTGTGTGTGTGTGTGTGTGTGTGTTTGATGTATCACACTGTAGCACCTCCGTTTTTCAGAATTAAAATAAAAAACAAAACAGATGACTCTTATTAAAGATATAGATTATAGGTTCTGGTTCTGGGTAACATAGAGTAGATGACTTCCCCCATCTTTCTCACTGAATGTAGCCATAATTTCTGGGCAGAGTGCATGGAGAATCTACTTGAGGACTCTGAAAAACAAATAGTGGCAGGTACATTAGGGAAGAAGATCAGAATTCAAAGTGCTGCAAAACTGGCAGTGAATTTAACTCTTTTTCCTCACGCTTCTCATGTCCCTGGGAGCATGTGTAGCAGAGTGGGATAACTAAACCTCCGCTTTCTGGCTGGAGGATGAGGAGAGGAAGCCCCAGGGAACCAGAAAGTATCAGGATGGTCATGGAGAGGTAGGACTTGGGAAAGCAGCCCCATAAAGTTGTTTATGAAATGTTTATGAAATGTTGAATGCAGCCTGAGGCCTTCATACATGGATTTGATGCTAATTGGCATACAAAAGACTTTGAATACACACAGAAAGGCCATTATTACATGTTCTCACTTGTAAGTGGGAACTGAATAATGTATACACTGGGACATAGAATGTGGAATCAGGCAAGGGTGAGAGGCTTGGGGGATAGATGATGAGAAATTACTTAGTGGGGACAATGTACACTATTTGGGTGGTGAATACCCTAATATCCCTGAATTTACCACTATGCAATATATGCATGTATTAACAAAATTGCACTGTATTCCATAAATTTATAAAAAATTAAAAATAAATAAATAAATATATGGCTTTTTTTTTAAAAAGGTCTTGAGAACTGAACTAGTAGACAGATGAGAATTCAGATGGCAGATTGGCCTGTGAGTGGTACATACATGGACATAGCTAAATAGTGTTGCAAAAACTTTGAAGGCTAAACCGACATTGGAATCACAATCAACAGAAGGTTCATTGAAATTTGCAGCCCAAACATAAGCAGGAACGTTGCCTACTAAATCAAAAACATCAACATTCTCCATAAATTTTAAGCAACATCCAGAATCTCATAACACAATATTCAAAAGGTCTAGGAAATAATCCAAGATTTCTCAGCATACAAAGGAAAAGAGAAATGTAACTTGCATAAAAACGGCAATCAACAGATGCCAACAGCAAAATGACACAGATGTTGGAATTATCTGCCACAAGCTTTAAAGTAGCCATTATAAAAATTATCTAATGAACAATCACAAACCCTCTTGAAACAAATGATAGAATAGTAAGTTTCAGTAAAGAAATAGTAAATACAGGCCAGGTGTGGTAGCTCATGCCTTTAATCCCAGCATGTTGAGGGGCTGAGGTGGGTAGATCACTTGAGGTCAGGCGTTCAAGACTAGCTTGGCCAACAGGGTGAAACCTTGTCTTTACTAAGAATATAAAAAATAGCCAGGTGTCATGGTGGGTGCCTATAATCCCAGCTACTTGGGAAGCTGAGGCATGAGAATCGCTTGAACATGGGAGGCAGAGTTTGCAGTGAGCTGAGATGATGCCACTGCACTCCAGCCTGGGTGGCAGAGCAAGACTCTGTCTCAAAAAAAAGTACATATATTTATATAAAAATATATATGTATATAATTATATATTATATATAAATATATGTATATAATTATATGTTATATACATATATAATATAAATATAATATAATATAAATATATAATTGTGTATATAAATATATATTATGTATGCATTATATGTGTGTGTGTGTGTGTGTGTATATATATATATATATATATATATATATATAGAGAGAGAGAGAGAGAGAGAGAGTCTACTCTCACTCTGTCGCCAGGCACCAGGCTGGAGTACAGTGGTGTGATTTCGGCTCTCTGCAGCCTCCATCTCCCGGGTTCAAGCAATTCTCCTGCCTCAGCCTCCTGAGTAACTGGGACTACAGGTGCACACCACCATGCCCAGCTAATTTTTGTATTTTTAGTAGAGACGGGGTTTCACCATGTTGGCCAGGATGGTCTCGATCTCTCGACCTTGTGATCTGCCCACCTCACCCTCCCAAAGTGCTGGGATTACAGGCATGAGCCACCATGCCCGGCCAATATTATTAATATATTATATATTATGCATATATATTATATAGAATATTCATATTATATATGTATAATATAAAAGAGAATCAAGTAGACATTCTAGAACTGAAAAATAAACTCATTAAAAGAAAAATGAGCTCCACAGCAGAACTATGGGGACAGAGGAAAGACTGAGTAAAGTAGAAGATAGAACAGTAGAAATTATCCTATCTGAACAACAGAGAGAAAATAGACTGGCACAGAAAACAGAGCCTCCAGGACCTGTGGGACTATGACAAAATATGTATGCCATTGGAATCATGGAAGGAGAGGAAAAAGAAGGCAGTACTTGAAGATATAATGGCAAAAGACTCCCTACATTTGGCAAAAACCCACATATGTGCAAATTTCAGAAGTTTAGTGAAACCAAAACAGGATAAACACAAATAAATTTATGCCCAGACACTTCATAGTCAAGCATCTGGAATCTAAAGACAAATAAAAATATCTTGAAAGCAGCTGAAGAAAAACTGAGGCATTACCTCTAGGAGAAAAACAATCTGAATGACTGAATTTGTCATCAGAAACTGTAGAGACCAGAAAGATTTTTCAAGTACTGGAAGAAACAACCGTTAATCCAGAATTATATATCCAGTAAATGACTGTTCAGAAATTAGGGTGAGATTAAAAAAAATTACCGATGAGAAAAGAGAATTTGTTACCAGAAAATCTGCTCTAAAAAAGTTGTTAATAGCAGTTTTTCGGTTAGAAGTGAAATGAAGGAAGGAACAACGGAAATGGTAACTACTAATCAGAAATGAATGAAGAGCCACAGAAAGGTAAACATCTGAATAAATATGACAGACTATTTCTTCTCATAATTCTTTTAAAAGACGTTAAATTATTGAAAGCAAAATTCGAAAGCAACATATTGTCTGATGTGGTTTCCAGGGTATGTAGATGTACTGATAAGATTTCTATGACAGAAAGAAGGGAGAGGAACACTATGGTTGTAAGGTTTCTACATTCCACTTGAAGAGATACAATATTGATTCTAAGTAAATTGTCAAGTTAAGTATACATATTGTAGTTCTTTTTTTTCTTAATTTTTTATTGGAATTTTAGGTTTTGGGGTACATGAGCAGAGCATGCAAGACAGTTGCACAGATACACACACGGCAGTGTGTTTTGCTTTTCTTCTCCCCTTCACCCACATTTGGCATTTCTCCCCAGGCTATCCCTCCCCACCTCCCCCTCCCACTGACCCTCCCCTTTTCCCCCAATAGACCCCTGTATTTAGTACTCCCCTTTCTGTGTCCATGTGTTCTCATTTTTCATCACCCGCCTATGAGTGAGAATATGTGGTGTTTCATTTTCTGTTCTTGTGTCAGTTTGCTGAGAATGATGTTCTCCAGATTCATCCATGTCCCTACAAACGACACAAACTCATCATTCCTGATTGCTGCATAATATTCCATGGTGTATATGTGCCACATTTTTCCAATCCAGTCTATTATCAATGGGCATTTGGGTTGATTCCAGGTCTTTGCTATTGTAAACAGTGCTGCAATGAACATTCGTGTACATGTGTCCTTATAGCAGAATGATTTATAGTCTTTTGGATATATACCCAGTAATGGGATTGCTGGGTCAAATGGAATTTCTATTTCTAAGGCCTTGAGGAATCGCCACACTGTCTTCCACAATGGTTGAACTAATTTACACTCCCACCAACAGTGTAAAAGTGTTCCTTTTTCTCCACATCCTCTCCAGCATCTGTTGTCTCCAGATTTTTTAATGATCGCCGTTCTAACTGGCGTGAGATGGTATCTCGTAATTCACCACATAAACAGAACCAAATACATATTGTAGTTCTTATAGCAACTACTAAACAGAGAAACACATATACAAAGAGATACAGATAAATTTCTTTTAAATTAAGTTCTAAAGAATGTTCAAGTAATTCAAAAGAAGGTATGGGTTGCAGGCTGAATGATAGCCTTCCAAAGATATCAGATCCTAATTCCTGGAATCTGCAAATATTATTTTATAAGGAAAAAGGGCCTTTACAGGTGTAGTTAAATTAAAACCCTTATAATCCTTTTGATTATTCAGGTAGGTCTAAATGCAATCACATGCATCTTTATAAGAGAGGATTTCACAGACAGAAGAGGAGGAGGCAATGTGACCAGGGAGAGAGACTGGAATGAGTTGGCCACAGTTAAGGAATGCCAGCAGCAACCAGAGCCTGAAAGAGGCAAGGAATGGATTCTTCTCTGAAGCCTCCAAAGGCAGCACAGTCCTGCCAACACCTTGATTTTGGATCACTGATACCGATTGCAGACTTCTGGCCTCTAAAACTGCAGAAGAATAATATTTTGTTGTTTCATTTCACCAACCTTGTGGTAACTTGTTACAGCAGCCGTAGGAAACTAATACATGCGTAAGAGGAAACAGAGGAATGAAAGGCAGAGAAAACAGAAAATAAATAAAATGATAGCCCTAATTCAAACCTATCAATAATCACATTAAATGTAAATAGTTTAAACATACTAATCAAGACAAATTTTCAGAAAAATTTTTTAAGAAAACCTAAGCTGTATACAAGAATATAACTCTAAATATAACAATAGATGTAAAACTAGAGGACAAAAGAGTGCAAAGCAAAAACTAATCCAAAGAAGCCTATAGTATTTATATTAATATCAGACAAAGTAGACTTCAGAGAAAAGAAAACTTCCAGGAATAAATTACATAATGATAAAAGATTAATGAAGCAAGAAGATGTAAAAATGCTAAAGGTGAATGCACATATAACACTTTAAAATACATTAAGCAAAAACCAGACAGAATGGAAAGGATAAGTAGACAGATCCACAGGCATAGTCAAATATGTCAACATTACTCATTCAGTAATAGATAGAACTGAGATTATCAGTTGATAGAATGCTGACTGACAGAAGATCCACAAGGATGCAAAGAACTGAAGAAAATTATCAACCAACTAGAGCTACTTGACATTATAACTTTCTACTCAACAATAGCAAATACACATTTTTTAAGGACAAATGAAATATCCACCAAGACAGACCATAGTGTAGGGGAAAGCACTACAGCCTCACAGAAATCAATAGTATAAAAGAAAATACTGTGGACAACTTTACACACATAAATTGATAATAGCTGAAATGAAGTAATTCCTTGAATATTTTGTGCTACCAAGAATGGTACAAAATGAAATACATAACAAGAATGGTCTTATTAAAGTTTAAAGAAATGTAATTATAGTTAAAAGATTGTTTAAAAAGAAATCTTTAGGCCTCAATGGTTTCACTGGTGAATTCTACCCAACATTTAAATAAAAAGATATCACCTATTCTACACAATCTCTTCCAGAAAATAGAAGAGTAACTCTTCCCAACTCATTTTATGAGGCCAGGATTACTCTGATACCAAAACTAGACAAAGATTGTACAGGAAGAAAAAAACTACAGACCAAGATTTCTCAGGAACATAGTTGCCAAAATCCCCTACAAAAATATTAGCAAATTGAATACAGCAAAATATAAAAAGAATAATACATCATGACCAAGTGGACTTTATCCTAGGAATGCAAGGCCAGTTGCATAGTCAAAAATAAACCATTAGCCAGGTCAAACTTGTAGTCCCAGCACTTTGGGAGGCCGAGGTGGGCAGATCAGTTGAACCCAGGAGTCTGAGACAAGCCGAAACAACATGGTGAAACCCTGTCTCTACAAAACATACAGAAATTAGCTAAGCATGGTGGCACATGCCCATAGTCCCAGGTACTTGAGAGGCTGGGGTGGAAGAATGACCTGAGCCCGAGAGGTCAAGCTTGCAGTGAGCTGTGATGGCACCACTGCATTACAGCAAGGGAGACAGTATGAGACCTTGTCTCTCCCCTTCCCTGCAAAAAGTACATCAACATGAGACATTGTTAGTCATCATATTAACAACCTAGAAAAGAAAAAAACATAATCACATCAATTGATATAGGAAAAAAGCATTTGGCAAAATATAACATTAATTCATGATTTAAAAAAATCTCTTAGGAAGCTAGGAATAGAAGGGAACTGTCTTATCCTGATTAAGGACAATTACAAGAGAAAAACACACATACACACAGAAAATTCTGCAGAGAATATTATGTCTAGTGGCAAAAGGCTGAATGCTTTCTGCCTAAGATATGAAACAAAGTCAGGATATCAATTCTTATCACTCGTATTCATCACATACTGAAAATCCTAGCCAATGCAACAAGGCAAGAAAACAAAGGCATGGAAATTGGAAAGGAAACAATAAAACTGTTGCTATTCACAGACAGCATGATTGCTTACATAGAAAAAAATAAACACAGTAAATGTCCCACATGCCCCTAAATCCTCTAGAACTAATAGTGAGCTTAGCAAGATCACAGAATACAAGATCAACACATTAAAACATTGATTATATTTCTAAATACTAGCAACATATAATTAGAAAGCAAAACTTAAAACAATATACCTTTTTTACCATAGCTCCCCCCAAAATGAAATACTTAGTTATAAACCTACAAAAACATGTACATCATCTTTATGCTGAAAATAAAAAATTTGGATTAAAGAAATCAAAGAGGAATCAGTAAAATGGATTGGAAGAGTCAATATAGTACATTTGTTAATTCTTCCCAAACTGATCCATAGATTTTTCATAATTTCAATCAAAATCACAGCCGAATTTTCTGTAGAGACAGACTGTAAAATTTGTATGTAAAGAAAAGAAACTAGAGTCACTAAAACAATTTGCTGAAGATGAATAAAATCATAGAAATCATCTTATTTGATTTTAAGGCTTAGTATAAAGTTACAGTAATTAAGATAGCGTGGTCAACAAATATACACATAGCTCAATGGGAACAAAATAGAAAAATCCAGAAATAGTTCTACACAAATATGTCCAAATAATTTTTCAACAAAGATGCAAAAGGAATTCAATGAAGAAAGGATAGCATTTTCAACAGATGATACTGAAGCAATTGGTATCACAATAGTCAAAAGACAAACAAATTTTGGCCAAACTTCAGATCTTATGGACAAATCAGATAAAAATTATAAATCTAAATGTAAAACATAAAACTCTTAAACCTTTAGAAAAATAATGAGATTCATGACTTCAGGTCTAACAAAGAGTTCTTAGGCATAGCACCAAAAGCATAACTTATAAAAGAGAAAAATGGTTAAATTGGACTTCATCAAAACAAAAAACCTCTCTGTAAAAGGAAACAATAAGAAAATAAAAATACATACTGTAGATTGGGAGAAAATATTTGGAAAAATCAAGAGAGAATTTGTATTTAGAATCTATAAAGAGCTCTCAATGCTCAACAGTAGGAAAACAAATCCAATTAAAAATGGGTAAATGATTTGAACAGGTTTCACTAAAGAGGATACATATGGTGAATAAACACGCAGAAAGATTTTCAACAGTATTAGCTACTGGGGAGATGCAAACTAAAACCACAATAATATGCCTCTATATAGCTATCGGAGTGGCAAAAATAAAAAATACACAATACTGAATGTTGGCTAGGATGCTGAGCAACTGAATCTCTCATACATTAGTAACATAAGGTTTCTTATAAAGTTATATGCTTGCCATATAATCCAGTAAATTCATTCCTGGGTATTTAACCAAGAGCAATGGTTCTGGGGTGTGGACGATATTTGCATTTGTCAATGTCTACAGACATTTTGGTTCTCACAATTGGGAGAGTTCTACTGGCATCAGTAGGGGTCAGGGACATACTAAACATTCTGCAATGCACATGGCAGTTCCTCACAACAAAGTATCTAGCCCCAGTTGTCAAGATTGGTAGTGCCAAGACAGGTAAGAAACTCGGTCCTTGAGAAATGGAGATTTATGTTCACATAATAACCTGCACATGAATACTTATAGCAGCTCTACTCACAATTGTCAAAAACTGGAAACAACCCAAATGCCCTTCAAAGGGAATGGATAAACAAACTGTGCTACATCCACATGATGGACCACTACTCAGCAATGAAAATGATTCACTATTGATGAATGTAACCACTTGGCTGAATCTCAAAGACACCATGCTGAGTGACGGAGGTCCATATCAAAAGTTTACAGATTGCATGATTCCACTTACATGGAATTTTGTCAAAAAGACAAAATTATATAGTAATAGAGAATAACGGATCATTGGTTAACAGGGGCTACTGAAAGGCAGAGAACAATTACAGAGCCATAGCATAAGGGATTACTTTAGGATGGTTAAATTGTTCTGGTTACATATACATATATTTCATGTGTCATCCTCTTATTTCTGGGATCTCCCTTCTTTGCTATGGCAAATTCCAGGCTGAAATGGCTGCATTCTCTAGGTGTCTATATACTGAAACCTTGTCCAAGGATCTCCCTGTTCTTTCATTGAAAGTTACTCCTTCCCTTCCTGAGTTCCCACAGCTGTGTGTTTTCTCATCTGTTACACATTCTGCCCATTAGTGTAATTATTAGCCCATGTGACTTTCTCCCTGACCACAACATGATCACAAAGGCAGGAACTGTGGCTCATGTATCTCGGAGTTCCCCACAGTGCCTAGCCTGGCGTCAGGGCTCAGTGTGCATTTGTGGAACTGAAAGCTTTGGTTCCCAGGAGCTCAAGCCCACTGGGACCGCCAACAGAAAGAAGGGAGGTTGCCTATAATTTATGACAAGCAGGCAGCCCATCTCAGTGGCCTGAGCTGCATAATAAGCAGGAAGATGAAGCAAAAGGACTGAGTTGGCCCTCCAGTGTCAGAGAAGATGAACAAAGCCTATTAATGCATGGTAATACCAGCGTGATATCAGAACAGATTCCCCCAGCAACAACCCAGTTCTCTCACTGTGATGAAGTGCTCTGCCTTCTGCCTCAGACTTTAGCCACTTGGGATCTGCATTATTGCTTTGTAAAATTGATGGGCAGTGGCACCATCTCCTAGTTTAAGGAATTTCTGTTAGCATTAGCAAAAAGCATTGGCTTTGCAATTTCTAAGGGCATTCTTTGCAATAGGAAAGTGACTAAAAATTGGGCCAGACTGGAACAATGCCCATATCTAATCCTTGTGGCTCCCCTGCTCAGTCTCCTCCATGTCATCAGCAGCAGGTGTGAGCTCAGGTCTTGGAAAGTGAGGAAGTCATATTTATACTTAACCTGAATGGGGCAGGAGGGGGAATATTCATCTTAGTGGGTCTTTTTTCTTTGATCCCCTAAGGAGGTTGTTCAACATCAGTCTCTTTTCCTTCCAAACTGCTTGGAGAAGTTCCCCAATTTTAAAAATCCAACCTGCTCAACAGTCTTGTGTCTTAAAAACTATGCTTCTTTGGCTGGGTGTAGTGGCTCACGACTGTAATCTCAGTATTTTGGGAGGCCGAGGCAGGCAGGTCATGAGGTCAGGAGTTTGAGACTAGTCTGGCCAACATGGTAAAACCCTGTTTCTACTAAAATACAAAAAGATTAGCCAGGTGTGGTGGCACACACCTGTAATTTCAGCTACTCAGGAGGCTGAGGCAGGAGAATTGCTTTAACACAGGAGGTGGAGGTTGCAGTGAGCCGAAATGGTGCCATTGTACTCTGTCTCAGCAGTAGGTCAGGGGAGAGCGGGGAACAAAACTATGCTTCTTTAGAAAGGTGACATACAGTCAGATGGTGGCAGCCAGATCTTTCTGGTAGCCAAGTGTTCTGACAATAGGAGGGTCGAGAATGAATGTGAGTTTTTCCTTCTAAGACTCTGAACACATGGACACAGAGAGGGGAGTACTAAACACTGGGGTCTGTTGGGGGGAAAAGGGGAGGGCCAGTGGGAGGGGGAGGTGGGGAGGGATAGTCTGGGGAGAAATGCCAAATGTGGGTGAAGGGGAGAAAGCAAACAAAACACACTGCCATGTGTGTACCTATGCAACTGTATTGCATGCTCTGCACATGTACCCCAAAACCTAAAACGCAATATAAAATTAAAAAAAAAAAAGACTCTGGACTCACAGGAGCTCAAGATGGCCCTCTCTTCACCACCATGTTCTGGAGCAGAGGTGACTGTTTCTCTTCCTAGGTTGGGGAGCTCAGTATTGCAGACAGGTGACAGTGGGCCATGTGCTGATGGAATGGATCAAACAAACAGGCCACCAGAGAAAGCAGGAACAGGCCACAGACAGCCAGACCCAAGGCACATGCTATTTTCTGTCTTATTGAAAAGATGAAACATAGCTGTATCCTGGCCTCTTCAAGTGACAGGAAATCAGAAGTACAGAAAACCCATCTACCAGCATCATGGCACACAGGCTTCTCCCTCTCCTGCCTCCATCTGGCCCCTGGCCACTGGGCTCTTGTGACCCTGAGGGCTTCTTTATTTTTCCCACACTCCCAACTTACAGAGAGCACCCTGAAAGCAGAGCCATTTCCCCCTCCCCTGGAATTCTCAGGGCCCTGGCATGTAACAGAGACTCAATAAATATTTGTCCAATGCACTGTTCGTTGATACTTTGGTTTGATACTTTGATTCCATTGTTATGAAAATTTTAATTTCCCATTTTTTCCAGCAACTTATATTTTCCTAAAGCAACCACCCGTTGCACCCAACATCTGAATTTCAATTGTAAATAATGCTGTAAAATACTCTTCCATAGTACTTATTAATCTCTAGGTACCTGTATTTATCTCCATCTTTTTGTTCCTACTTCAGAGTATATGTGTTCTCCCACCTTCTTCTCTTGACTTAAGCAAGTCAATGGTTTCTCTAGTTCATTATCTGCTCATTTATCTTCCAGAGAATTAGCTTGACTTAAAAAAATCTAATCTACTGTTTTCAAATTTATCTTTTTCATATTTTTATAGCACTTATAAAAATGCACCTTAAGTTGGATACTTGATTCATCCTTTCTCAAAGTTTGAAGGTATGGATGTTTTATTTTCTGCTTGTCTAACATTTCCATTATCATTACTTCTTATTTAGAATTTTCTATTTTAGTTTCTCCTTTGATCAAATATGAGTTTTAAAAGACTGTTAAATTTGTAAGTGACTAAGGTGGGTTTTTTGGTTCTTTTTTTTTTTTTTTATTGGATTTTAGGTTTTGGGGTACATGAGCAGAGCATGCAAGATAGTTGCGTAGGAACACACATGGCAGTGTGCTTTTCTTTCCTTCTCCCCTTCACCCACATTTGGCATTTCTCCCCAGGCTATCCCTCCCCACCTCCCCCTCCCACTGGCCCTCCCCTTTTCACCCCAATAGACCCCAGTGTTTAGTACTCTCCTCTCTGTGTCCATGTGTTCTCATTTTTCATCACCCGCCTATGAGTGAGAATATGTGGTGTTTCATTTTCTGTTCTTGTGTCAGTTTGCTGAGGATGACGTTCTCCAGATTCATCCATGTCCCTACAAATGACACAAACTCATCATTTCTGATTGCTGCATAATATTCCATGGTGTATATGTGCCACATTTTTCCAATCCAGTCTATTATCAATGGGCATTTGGGTTGATTCTAGGTCTTTGCTATTGTAAACAGTGCTGCAATGAACATTCGTGTACATGTGTCCTTATAGTAGAACGATTTATAGTCTTTTGGATATATACCCTGTAATGGGATTGCTGGGTCAAATGGAATTTCTATTTCTAAGGCCTTGAGGAATCGCCACGTTCTATTTTATTATTTCTAGTGTTATCTCATCGATGCAAAGAATGCCACTCAAGCTATTTTTACTTTGTGGAATTTACTGAGCTTTTCATTATAGACTAATATATGATCCATTTTTATAAGTTTCATGAGACTCTGTAAAGAAGATGCAGTGTCTACTGTCAGGAACCAAATTCAATATATTTCTATTACTCAACTTTATTCTTATTATTCAAAGTTTCTTTATGGCTTAGTGAGAGATGAGTTAAAATTCTCATAGAACCCTGCAGTTTCTGGGATTTCTCCTGGATTTTCCTGGAGTGGTGTCTTGTTTTATGTATCATTGTATTATTTTATATCATGCACAAAACGTATGAGAGTTAAATCCCCATTACAGACTATGATCTTTATACTCATATCTTTTCTCATTCAATCATTTTTATTGTCTTGAATTCAACCCTGGCTCAGTATTTAATATAATAACGCTGATTTTGTTGTTATATTATTATTTACTTGATCATTATTTGTTCTTTGAACTTTTCTGAGCCACTTTGTTTTCAGTGCATTTTTAATTTTTTTAAAAAAAATTAAATGAAACTTTTAATTTCAAGATAACTGTAGATTTATGTGCAATTCTAAGAAATTAACAGAGATATGTAGGGTATTTTTACCCAGTTTCACCCAATGGTAACATCATAAAAAACTATAGTACCTCGTCACAACCAGCATATAGGCATTGACACAGTGAGATCCAGAACATCTCCATCAGGTCCCTTATGTCACCTTTTTACAGCCATACCTACTTCCTTCTTCTTTCTGTAAACATCTTCCCATCCTTACGACTGTCAGCCACTAATCTGTTATCTCTCTATATAATTTTGTCATGTCAAGACTTCTATATCAGCAGAATCATGGTATGTAACCTTTTGGTATTATTTTCTCCCACTCGGCAAAATTTTCTGGTGATTCCCCATGTGAATGTATCAATAGTGCATTATTTCTTATTGCAAAGAAATATTTCATGGTATAAACTCATCACAGTTTCCTTAATCATTCCTCCATTAAAGGACAATTGGGTTTGTTTCCAGTTTTTTATTTGTTATTGTGAATAAAGTAGCTATGTACATTAAAATATAAGTTTTTATATGAACACAGGTTTTCATTTTGTGGGAGATAAATACCCAAGAGTGTAATGTATGGGCTGTATGGTAAGCATTTAGTCTTCTAAGAAGCTGCCGTACTCTTTTTCAGAGTGGCTGTACCATTTTATATTCCCACCAGGAATGTATGAATGATCCAGTTTCTCTGCATTCTCACTTTTATTATGTGTTACCACTGTTGTTTATTTTAGCCATTCTGATAGGTCAATAGTGTTGGGGGAGAGAGTTCATTTTAATTTGGTTTTAATTTGCATTTCCCTAATGGCTAATGATGTTGAATGTCTTTTCATTCATTGTCATCTCTAGCCTCATGAGTGAAATGCCTGTTTGTATCTTTTGCCCTTTTCCTAATTGGATTAAAAAAAAACCTGTTTACATTTGATTATTCTTTGTATATTGTAGGTACTACTCCTTAGTGTGATATGTGGTTTGCACACATATCCCAGACTGTAGCTTGTCTTTTCAGCCTCTGAACATAGTCTTTCACAGAACAAGTGCTTTTAATTTTGATGAGGTCCTGTTTATCAGTTTTTCCTTTTATGACTCATGCTTTGGGTGTGAAGTGTAAGAACTAATTGTCTAACCACAGTTGCTAAAGGTTTTCTTCTATATGTTTATTTCTAAAGTTTTTGTAGTGCTACATTTTGTGTACATCTAAGTCCGTGATCTATTTTGAGTTAAATTTTGTATAGAATGTGAAACTTAGATTAAGTTTCTTTTTTTTTCTTATTTTGCCTATGGATGTTCAGTTATTCCAGCACCATCTGTTGAAAAGGCTATCTTACTTCCATTGGAGTTGCTCTTGTCATTTCATAAAATAATAAGTTGGGTGTGTTGGTATGGGTCTATTTTTGCACTCCCTATTTTTATTCATTGTTCTATGTGTGTATTAACCTGTCAATAATAAATGTAGTAATCAATACAGTTTTGATTACTATAGTTATATGTCTTAAAATTGGAAAGACTGATTCCTTTCACTTTATTCTTTTTCAAAATTGTTTTATCTATTCTAGCTCCTTTGCCTTTCCCTATAAATTTTAGTATAATTTTGTCTACAGAAATAAAAAATCTTACTGAAATTTTGATAAAAATTTAGTTAAACTTGTATATCAATATGGAGAAGAATAATATTTATACAATGCTGAATCTTTCAATTGATAAATATGGTATATATCTCCACTTTATAGCTCTACTTTGATTTGATTCATTAGTATTTTGTAATGTTTAGCATAGAAGTTCCATACATATTTTGTTAGGTTTATACCTAAGTATTTCTAATTTTTTGAGAAATTGTGCATGGTATTCTTTGAAATTTTGGTTTCCAGGTGTCCGATTTTACTAGCAAAATCAGTCCTCCATATCAATGAATTCTACATCCATGGATTCAATCAATCACAGATCAAAAATATTTGGGAGACAAAATGATGGTTGTGTCTGTACTGAACATGTACAGTCTTTTCTCTTGTCATTATTCCCTAAAGAATACACTATAACAACTACTTACATAACATTTACATTGTATTACATAGTGTAAGTAATTTAGAGACGATAAAGTATACATCTTTGTGCATAGGTTATATGCAAATACTACATAATTTTATATAAGGGACTTGTGCATCCATAGATTTTGGTATCTGAGGGGTGATCCTGAAACTAATCTCCCACAGATACCTTGGGACAATTGTATATAGAAATACAGTGAATTAATGTTGACCTTGTATCTGCAACCTTGCTGAAGTCACTTATAAGTTCTAAGTATTCCTTTCCTTGTCTGCCTGCTTTCCTTCCTTCTTTTATCTCTCTCTCATTCTTTTCTTTCTTCTCCCTCCTTCCCTTCCCCTTCATTCTTGTAGATTCCTTGGACTTTTCCTTTTCTTTCTTTTATTTTTTGACAGAGTCTCATACTGTCCCTCAGGCTGGAATGCCGTGGTGTGATCTCAGCTCACTGGAACCTCTGCCTCCTCGGTTCAAGCAATTCTCCTGTCTCTGCCTCCTGAGTAGCTGGGACCACAGGTGCCCACCACCACGCCCAGCTAATTTTTCTATTTTTTAGTAGATGCGGAGTTTCACCATTGGTCAGGCTGGTCTCGAACTCCTGACCTCATGATCACCTCCCAAAGTGCTGGGATTACAGGTGGAGTCCTTGGAATTTTCTACATAAACAATTATGTTATCTGTAAACAGGGCTATTCTTGTCTCCCTTTCTTATCTAAAAGAAAATGTCTTTTATTTCTGTATCTTGCCTTTTTGCACTGGCTAGAACTCCTAGTACTATATTGAATAGAAATAGAAAGACCAAACCTTGCCTTGTTTCTTGCGTTAGGGGGAAAGAATTCAGTCTTTCACCACTAAATATAATGTTACCTATAAGATTTTTGTAGATACTGTTTTCCAAGTTGGGGAACTTCCATTTCCTTCCTATATGTCTAGGAGCTATTATCATGAGTAAGTGTTGAATTTTGTCAAATGCTTTTTTCTGCATCAATTGAAATGATAATGTGATTTTTTTTTCTCTTTTGCCTGTTAATATGAAGAATTAGATTGGTTTATTTGTAAAAATTGAATTGCATCTTCAAAGTAAACCACACTTGGTCAGTGCATAATTCTTTTTGTATATGGCTAAATTCTACCCACTAATATTTTGTTAGGGATTTTTAGGTCTATGTTTATAAGGTATATTGGTCTGTAGTTCTTTATTGTTCTTTGTCTGATTTTGGTATCAGGAGAATACTAACTTCAAGAAATAAATTGGTAAAAGTTCTCTCCTCTTCTACTTTTTGGAAAATATTGTGAAGAATTGATGCTAATTCTTCTCTAAATGTTTAGTAGAATTAACCAGTGAAAGTATCTGGGCCTGGGGTTTCCTTTTTCTGAATTTTTAAAATTGTAAATTTAATTTACTCAATAGTTAGTTATAAGGCTATCCAAATTATTTCATGTTAAGGAAGTTGTGGTATTGTGTGTTTTCAAGTAATCATCTATTTCCCCTAAATTGTGAAATTTATGTGCATAGAACTTTTCTTAGTATTATCTTACTGTCACTTTGATGTTTACAGAGTATTTACTAATATAATCTGTTTCACCCCAATACTGGGAACCTGGGTCTTCTCCTTGTTAGTCTTGCCAGAGGGTTGTCACTTTTATTGATCTTTCAAAAAATCTAGCTTTTTGTTTCATTGTTACTTTCTGATTTTTTTTTGTTTTCAATTTCATTGATTCCTGTTCCTATCTTTATTATTTACTTACTTCTGCATTCTTTGAATTTATTTTTCTTTTTGTATTTTCTAGATTCTTGAGGTGGGAGCTTAGGTCACTGATTTGAAACTTCTCTGTTTCTTAAAATAAGCTGTAAGTTTCCCTCTCAGCAGTTTTGGCTCCGTTCCACCAATTTTACATGTTGTATTTTCATTTTCGTTCAGTTCAATATATTTTTATTTAGAGGTATTAAAATTTATTGAGGTTTGCTTTATGTTCCATGTTATAATTTATCTTGGTTTATGTTCTATGGGCACTTGAAAATAATGCATTCTGCTGTTGTGTGGAGTGTTCCATAAATGTGTATAGATCCTATGTGTTAATGGTGTTGAGTTTTTCTATGTGATCGGATTTTCTGTCTAGTTGTTCTGTCAGTTGTTGAGAGATGAGTGTTGAAGTCTCTAACTATGATTGTGGATTTGTCTGTTTCTCCTCTTAGTTCTATCAGTTTTCATGTCACTTATTTTGTAGCTCTCATGTTTGGTGCATACCTTTGGCACTGCCATAACTTCTTGGTGCATTGACACTTTTGTTAATATATAATGTCTTTCTGTGTCTCAATTATTTTATTTTCTCTGATGTCACTTTATTTGATATTAATATAGCCACTTTTGCTATCTTTTAATTAATATTTGCATGATACGTTATTTTTGACCCTTTTGCTTTTAGCCTATTTATATCACCCTATACACAGCATATAATCAGTTCATGTTTTTTAATCCACTCTGACTATCCTTATCTTTAAACTGCTGCCTTTACATTATTCAGAATTAATATAATTATTAATATATTAGGTTTAAGACATTGTATTTCTTGTTTTCTCTTTGTTTGTTCTCCTTGTTTTTTCATTTCCATTTTCCTTCCATATTTTAGAGTTTTGGTTTATACATGGTGTTTTGGCATGCATCTCTTTGAGTAGTTTTTTAGTAGTTATTCCAGTTATTACATTTTGTATACATAACTAATCATGGTCTACACACATCAACAGTTTAAGTGAAGTATGAAAACTGCACCATCTTTTACATCCTATTCTCCTTCCTTGTTTACAATATAATAGTGTAAGATGTTTTCTCTACATCTATTTAGAATCACATCCATGTTATAATTTTCAATTCAATTGTCAAACATAATTGAGAAAATTCAAAAGAAGGAAAGCCAATTGAATTTACTATCTTCACTTACCAAATTCTTTCTTCTTTCCTGATGTTTCTTGATTCCTTCTTTCATCATGTCCCTTCTGTTTAGAGAAATTCTTTCCACTTTGTTAGTGTACTTACTTGAGTAATCAAGCTAATCTGAGAATAACTTGATTTCCTCCTAATTCCTAAAGGATATTTGCACTGGGCATAGGTTTCTGGTTGATAGTTCCTTTTTTCTAACACTTAAAAAATGTCGTGTTTCTTCTGACCTCTAGGGTTTCTAATGAGAAATTTGCTGTCATTTGAATTAGTTTTCTCTCAGAGATACAGTGTTGTTTCTCTCACTGCTTTTAAGACTTTCTTTGTCTTTAGTTTTCAGAACTTTAATTATGGTATGTTTTGGTGTGAATTTCTTTGATGTATCCTATTGGTCACTTAGCTTTTTGAATTTGTAGGTTTATGTGTTTTGTCAAATTGGGAGATTTTTCAATTATTATTTCTTTGAGTACTTTTTTAGCTCCACCTTCTTTTTCATCTTTGCCTGGAATCCCAAATGATATAAATTTAGATCTTTTGTTACAGGTCCCTGAGGCTCTGCTCTCTTTGTTTTTCACTTCATCTTCTTTCTGTTGTTCAGATTCAGTCATTTCTATCGCATCTTCCAGTTCACTTATTTCCTCTGTTCTCTCCATTCTGCTGTTGAGCCCATTTACTGAGATTCTTATTTGTTGTTATATTTTTCAGTTTTTACATTTTCATTTGGTTGTTTATATTTTCTATTCTTTGCTGAGATGATTCTATTGGTGATATTTTTATCATTTCATTTGTTTCAAGCATGTTCACTATTACTCATTGAAGCATTTTTATAATGACTGCTTTAAAACCTTTTCCAGGTAATTTTAGCATCACTGTCATCTTGATGTTGGTGTCTGTTGATGGCTTTTTACATTCAGTTTGATATTTTCCTGGTTCTTGGTATTGTGAGTGATTTTTGATTAAAAATTATGTATTTTGGTATTCTATGATGAAACTCTAGATTTTATTTAAACCTGGTCTTAGGTAACTTCCTGTGATGCTACACCACCAGAGGAGGGTGATACACTACAATCTCTGTGACAACCAAGGTTGGGAGATGCTCCTCATTGCTGCTGGTCTGGGAGGCAGTTCTGGCTCCCACTAGGCACCTGCTGATCCCACTCTGGTTAGCAAGGGTAGAGTTGCCTCATTTCTGCTCACCACATGGTCTCCACTGATACTACCAGGGGGTGGTCTCATTACTACCAGGGGCAGTTGTTATAGTCTTGACTCTTTCCATCTGGCCTTCTCTGATACCACCAGAGTGAAGAGGGGCAGACTGACTTATTATTGCTGGGTGGAAGAAGAAGTCCAGGCTCCCCAGGTGGTTTCCAGTGACACTGTAGTGAGGCAGAAGGGAAAGGAAGGCCTCATTACTGCCAAGTGGGGGTGAAAACCCCAGCTTCCTACTAGGCCTGCTCTGACATAACCCTAGTGGTGAGGTTGCATTGTCTCATTATAGCCTCATGAGTGTGAACTCTGCACTCCCCACTGAGCCTTTTCTGGCATGGGTGAAGGTGGGGCCACAGATTTTTCTGTGATGCCGGACTGGAGGAGTCTTCTGCTTCCCCTACCCCTTTCCTTCTTCCTCTTTCTTTTTCTTCTCTTTCTTCTTCTTTTTATTCTCATTTTTTATCCTCCTCCTCTTATCCTCTTCCTACTCTGCCTCTTCTTCTCCTTCTCTTCCCTTTTCTCCTCCTCTTCTATCTCCTCCTCCTTCTTCTCCACCTTCTTCTCTCTTTTTTAATTCCTTTGTGTGCATTAGCTGTTTCCAGGTTGCCAGCTTTTTGAGCTCTAAATCTGGAATGTATGAGGCACAAAGAAAATTCAGGGAGTTGCTCCTGTGTCATTCACTGGGTCCTGAGGTTCCTAGCTGGCCTACTTTCTAATTTTCACATTTCAGAGTCTTTTATGTTTGTTTTAAATGTAATGTCCAGTGTTTTTAGTTGGATTTAGCAGAAGGAGTAGGAATGAGTAGGTCTTCTGCATCTTCCTGGGAGCAGAAATGTGCATTTAAAAAATATATATTGTTTGGTTGGGCATTATTTTTCATCTAATCTGAGAGCCTCTGACTTTTATTAGGAGGTTTGTCTCACTTAGAAAAAAATATTAATCCTGACACTGAATGTTATGTTTTGTGTACTTTCAAAATGCAACACATTAATCAATTATCAATTGGCTGTTCTTAGCTGCCCTTTCTATCAGGCAAGGATTTTTGGAACACACCAAGTTGCCTTGTTCCCATCCCACCCCCTGTTTTTTACTATTATTATTATTTTATAGAAACAGAGTCTTGCTGTATTGCCCAGGCCTGAGCACACTGGTTCAATCATACCTCATTGTAACCTCGAATTTCTAGGTTCAGGTGATTCTCCATCCTCAATCTCCTGAATAACTGGAACTACAGGCATGTACCACCTTGCCTGGGTAATTTATATTTTTAATCTTTTGTAGAGATTTATGTTGCCCAGGCTGGTCTTGAACTCCTGTGTTGGGGTCTGGCACATCTGCTGGGGGGCTACTGACCTGCGGGAGTCCCGGAGACTGCCAACGTAGATGTCTCATTCAACCTGAGGGAGAGAGTGTGCGGAAGTGAAAGAAAAAAGAAAAGCAGAGTCTGGAGGGCTGGCTTAGGCTATGTACAAGCAGCAATTTTATTTTTGCAATATGTTCCATTATATACTTTTCTGAAGTTAATGTTGTTTACGCCAGATCAACATACTTAAGTTACAGTAAGCAAGTTACACCCACTAAGTTATGCCCAGTAAGTAAGTTAAGCCCAGTAAGTCAGTTACGCCCAGTAAGCTACGGTAAGTAAGTTACAGTTACACCCAGTAAGTTATGGTAAGTAAGTTACAGTTACACCCAGTAAGTTACGGTAAGTAAGTTACCAAGTGTAAATACTTAAGTTAATATTTAACAATGAAGGTAACAAGGGTCCAAAATGAACACAATCAAGCAATAAAACATAAGGAGCCAAAAGTGGACACAATGCTCCCAAGTCCTCATAACCATAAAGTAATGTCTGTTAATTATTTTGAATAGCATAGTCCCTCTCTCGGTTCCTGCTTTCCCTCAGCTCGACTCCCCCAACCAGGGATCTGTGTCCGGGATCAAGCTCACCATATGGCGAGTCCCATTTCCCAGAGGCCTCACACGGGAGCGATCCCCACAGATTCCTCACTCCTGGCCTCAAGTAATTCTTCTGCCTCAGCCTCCCAAAGTGCCAGAATTATAGGCATGAGCCACTGCTCTGGCTCATCATGTAGTTTTTACATTCCTAAAAGATATAAAGGTGGAAATATTTTCCCGAAGATGAAACACATCCATCAGGAGACCCAAAAGAGGAAGTGTTTGGTAGATTGGGGCCTTCATGGTGGCCATTTTTCTGACATTTCATCCAGAACTAATTCCCTCCTCCTTTTTTTATTCTTCCCTTCCTTATCTCTTGTGTACCAGGCATTTTCCTGGGTTCTGGGAGAGGAAGAGAGTAGATCAAACCAATATTTTTCTTTTTCCCCATCTTAAAGTTTTTATCTGTGGTGCTTCGTGGGTTTCTTTTTTTCTAATAGACTTTTGAACATTGTGAAATTAACCAAAAAGAAAGCAGCTAAAATTTAGCAAGGGCAAGAGGAAGAGTTAAGCAGGTGCGAAGAGCAGAAATCTTCAAGTCTTTTAATGTTTCCAGTTTTTAATGAGGGTGCAAATGTTGTTGGTTGTGGGCAGGGAGCTGCCTCAGTGTGAGTACTGGACTTTGCTACCTTTGTCACTCCATCTAGCATGACTTCCCATATAACTTTGGTGTTTACATACCCCTCACTGTGTGCTGAAAAGTCTGGGATCCCTCTAGACACCTGGTAATCCTGTTAATGTCTGCTAGTCTGGATCCATATCTCAGAAGCTCCCTGATGAAATTTCTCCATGATCTGGGCAATTCACAAAAGAGATGTATCCTGGGCACTTCAACATCTTGATCTCTATTTAAATGGTGAAATGACAAGTGTTGGCCAGGCCCTGTTTTCTCCTCCCACTAACTTTAGTCTCTGAGGGCCAAATTTTGCTCTCAGTTTTCTATATACAACCTATACCAAATCCTTCTAATTTTCTTTAGTCTGTAGTAATTTCCTCTCCTGCTGTCCTGTTTTCTAAAGTGTCTGAAATGAATTCTGCCCCCAGAGCTGTGCACGGAGGCAATAGGGAACAGAGAATTCAAGAAGGAACACCCCACCTGCAAGCCCAGTGCTAGACTCACATGGGTAAGCATCCCCAAAGTCTTGTACTCTCCACTCCTGGGCAGAGCGCTTTTCTGAACACCAGGATTTGTGCTTCCTAGCTGGTTCTCCATTTAGATATTTATTTAGATACTTGACAATGAAGTATCAAGGGGCAGAGAAGGTGTAATGTCTTCATATATGCTGCCATCTGTGTGCTCATATACTCCTCTTAGGTGATCCGGCACAAGTTGAGCTTGCTTCTGATGGCATTTGGATTAGAAAGACATTGGCTCATTTCTACTGATAGGAGAACTTTGTGGAGGAGCTAGGTGAAGTGCAGATGCACAGACAGCAGAGAAGATCTGTTTGCTGCAAAAGAGGGAGCACCTCCACCTTCTCCCTCCTAATCCCCTATTACCCTTCCTCCCCTTTACTTCCGGCCCCTGGCCTAGACACTATGCTTTCAGAACAATTCTAGAGCAACTATTAGCTGGTGATGGCTTCTGCTGCATTCCCTCCCAGAGACATCTAGACATTAGCTACTAGAAGACCCGTAAAGTCTTCCAAGCCAAGAAAGAAATACTGAATGCTATAATTTCAAGACAGTGATAGGTCATCTGGGGAAATGTGTACAACAAGAATGGAAGCTTCTGGATACCCCCCTCCCCTGGGGAGGCAGCTGTCTGGGCCCCCTATTTTGGCAGTCAGCTCTCAAGGCATGCATCAGTGCACCTGAAACACTCTATAAATGGAAAACTCAGAACACAACGTGTCACATCGACACCACCAGTATGCACAGTGGAACCCACACAGTTGGTTAAATTTAATTTCCTGCAGAGACATGGAGACTTAGCTCAAATGTCACTTCCTTGGGGAGTCTTCCCTAAACCCATGTTGAGTTGAGTGCCCAACTGAGTGCTCTACTAGCTTCCCAAATTCCTTCCCTCTCAGCACTTAGCCTACTCCAAAGTGCTAACGTGTCTGTCTCACCTATTTGTCAGGGTGCTACCTGAGGGTGAGGGACATGTTTTATGGATATTTGCACCCTCTGTGCCTAGCAGAGTACTGGACACAGAGTAGGCAATCATAAATGTTTTTCAAGAGGAACCATGGTAACTGTGTGCAGACAGCCACCAAAATGACTCTTCTGCTGACTTATTATGGAGCTTGGCATCCTACCATTAAATATATATATTTTTTGAGTTAAAAAGTTAGTCTTGGGGCCTCAAAGATCCCTTTCCATAATTGAAGTTTCATTAAGAGGGATAGTTGTTACTGATATTTTGGGGGGTTGGTTTGAGCTGAGCTTTGCAGAATACTTGACCACAGGCTTGTCACTTGCAGGGGACCTGTCGAGTGAAGAGAGGTATTCCTGGGCCTCAATGGCATAGGAATGAGAGAAAACCATTTGTTGCTGGAAGTGTAGGTCTGAAACATGATTTGATCTTGCTCTGTTACACTGGCTGGAAGACAATGGTGTAATCATAGTTCACTGCCATCTTGAACTCCTGAGCTCAAACAGTCCTCCTGCCTTAGCCTCCCAATTTTTTTTTATTAAATGTAAAAACATTAGAATATACTCTTCAAGTGAGCTAGGTACTAGAAAAACACTATCTGTCACACAAAAGGAACTTAGTAAACATTTGTTGAACAACTTATCTTAGACACACTACCACCCACACTCTTACTTCTTTCTGTGTGGCTCTAACTTGCAAAGAGAAGAGAAGGTGGAGGGAAAGGTAGAAGGGGCCAGGGCTGGATTCCAAACCACAGTTCACCCCCAACTCTATATGCCACTCTCTTTGACCTATATTATGGGAAATCTGCCACACTTTATCACCTATGTTGTGGGAATTCAGACCAAGTACTGACACTATTCATCCTGCACTGGGTTTGGAAATGCAGTCACACCCCAGAAGAGAGTCCCCTTTTTCCCACGTGACAGGCCCAATCCCACGCCCAGCCCCAGATGATTGCGTGGTGATGTGGGTACATGTGGTGCATGCACAGGGCATGTGGCCACAATGGGCAGCCCCTGAGTGCCTCTGCTCGAGAGGCAGAGGGAAGCCCTTGCTGGTCGGGACCTAGGACTCTCTCAATAGCATGGGGCCAAGATGAGGTCCTTGGGCATGACAAGGGCCACCTGCAGAAGGGAGGACATTACGGTTTGCACTGTGCGTGATGGGAGGCGTGTGTAGTTAATTATTGGCTGCTGGGTTTGGTGCTTAAACTGGCAACCACCTACATAGGTGAGAAAAGGAAGAATAAGCAGTTAGAATGCAGGAAAGAGGGAAAAACCCCACCTCGCCCACTTGACAGGCTCAAACTGCTGCTGCTAACCGCCTGTGAGGCCGGGACAGTCCCCTGCAAATGCCCTGCTTAGACACTTGGGTTGCCGTGGTGAACACCTTATGAGAACCGAAGGCGCGAAGTCCTTCTCTGAGCACAAAGGCAGACAAAGGCACCTGCCTGGTCCTGCAGGACCAGTCCCCATGCAGGATACTGAATGGTTCAATTACTTTGCCTTGGACCAAGGTGGGAGGGGGGTGGTGAGGAGGAGAACTTTGGGAGAATTGAAGCAGAAAGAATCTTTGTGACAATGACAATTTAAGAAACACTAGACAACCAGCTTGCTGGGATGCTTCTAAACCTTCTGCGGGGAGGTAAAGCGGTGGAGCGGTCATGTGGAAAATTCCCTTTCTCCTCCGTGCACAGTCATTCCCAAGCTGAGGGAAAGGCATTGTTTTTTTGTGAAAACCCTCATTCCTGACAGGATTCCATCAGACCAGGAAAAAATGCCTGTGCCTGGGAAGAAGGTGTATTCGGTAAGCATGGAGGACTGAAAGGTTGAGTCATGTTGGTCTCTTAGAGATTTTTGTTTTCAAGGAGGATTCAAATGTGTCTGAATTCTTAAAATGTAATTAGACAGAGAAAGGGTTGCATCTGGCCAGACCATGGTGGAAGGAGCCCTGGAGTCCCTCCTTCCATACCCATCCAGGCTTCTTTTGGAGACAGCATTCTTACTTGACTGGTTAAGAAATGCTAAGGGAGAAATGCTAGATATAGGTGATGGGGAAGAAGGCAGCAAATCGCACTGCCATGTGTGTACCTATGCAACAATCTTCCATATTCTTCACATGCACCCCAAAACCTAAAATGTAATTAAAAAATGTCTGGGTCACAAAGGCAGAGACTCCAGGTCCCACAGAAAAAACTCAAAAGAAAAAGAAAAAGAAATGCTCAGGAAGCTTCCAGCAGCATTCAGCCTCCCACACCTCACAATCAGTGGAGCATTTCTAGGGAGCTGTCTCTGCAGGTTTGCTCTACCTGGGCCGCAGCTTTTGGCAGCTGTGCCCACCAACCCCGATGGGCCCCTGCATGTCCCACTGGGTAGACAGCAGCTATGAAAACCGTTCTATATGTCTTCTCAGATCAAAGTATCATCTGTTGCACCACCAGACAGCCTGCCCACCTCAGCCAGCCCTCCACCAAGAACAAGAGGGAGCATGGTGGCTGCTCATGTGTGACAGCCCTGCCAAAGGTTGCAACTTAAGAGCAGAGATTCAAGACAGTGCTATAAATAAGCCAAGTTTTATTTTCCTACAGTCAGCTTGCTTTTTGCTACTGTTTGCTGTTGTAAATGTGGTAGATATCAGATCCACCCACAGACAGTCCTGCCTTGAGCCTCCCATGGTACCTAGTCAGATGCCTTTGGCAAGGTGGCCAAGCCAGGTCACAGTGGGGCTGTAGCATGGGGAATGTTCCAGGCACTCACTCAACATCACTAGATTAGGGAAGCCAACCCTTGTTCTACTGTCTTGCTCCAGGTATAACCCATCAGCCAAACCTCCTTCAATACTAGCTCTCATCTTCTGACCTGGTCAGAAACATTTACCAACAAGGGCCACTTTCCTCTGTGCATTCTATTTAAATATTTTCCAGCTTATCTGATGGAGGCAGGGAGGCCCTGTAGATGATGGCTTCAGGAAGTTTTAGTCCCATGGAGGCTCCTGTCTGGAGCTGTTATCTCCCACCAAAATTGGAGGCAGCTGCTGCCAGATGTGTAAGAAACTCTGCGATGTGCCAGAACAAAATCAGGGGGTGTGATCGTTTACTTTCAGTAAATGATGGTGCGAGTGCAGACTGTCACCAAGAGATCTGTCTTCCTGCCAATTTCCACCCTAAACAGCCTAGGATTTTTAAGAGGGACAGTCCTGGTGGGAGTGGGGACAGGGAGGGTCTGGACCAAGCACTGAGAAAGAGGCCTGCTAGGCAAGTCAAGCCATGTGATTGATTGAGGGAGGGGGTTTGGCCTTGATTCAAAACTAGTCTGACCCAACGCCCTGGTTTGCCTGGAATAGTCATGGAGTATGCCTGCCATCCAAGTTGCATTTTTAATAACGCCCCTTTCACTCACAAAAAAGTCCATGTTTAGATGATAAGTTCTGTGATTACCCTATTCCAAAGATGGGAAGGAGTTAGGCTAGAAATGCATCCACAGAGTGACATGTAGGATGTGGGACCCAAAGAAGTTTACTTGGCAGTGCCTGGAGGAGAGAGACAAGTGGTAAAGGACCAGGTCGGTTCCTTCTCAAGCATATTTAGAATTACAGCATTGTCAGCAATGTCCACTCATGACTTTGGAGAGTGTGACGCTGGAAGGGTCTTTGGGATGGTCTGATTTACCCTCTCTTTTACTGGAAGAGGACATTAGGGTAAAAGATAAAAGGGACTTGCCCAAGGTTACATTCTGGTTGCTGGCAGAGTGGGGATAGAAACTTGTCCTTAAGGGATCAGGTCCAGGTACTCTTTGCTGGGAGAGAGGGAGACAGAGGACCCTGAAAGAGGCTGCAGAGAATGAACAGACACATGAGACCTTCTATGGCAGCTCTAGGACAGGGAAGCACCACAGACTACCCCACAGTTCCTAGATGGGGGGTGGGAGGGCAGAGACTGGTGAGGTTTAGACTTGCTGAGCTTGCTTGGACATGTGCTCAGGTGACACCTGGAGTCACAGGGGAGTGCAGGTGGAACCAAGGACAAATGGGCTCTCCAAGGTAGCGACTGAGAGGCACTGAAGCGATTAATTGGCCATAGAACTAAGAATCAGTGAAGAAACAGGTAGGTATGGAGATCAAACACCAACAGGGTCAAATAAGTAATTTATGGAATCTGAATATTGTTCTATGGTTCAAACTAGTGAAGTCTCACTGAGATGCAACCCCTGATAACAGCTGCCTTACTCTTGGGTATTGCTTCCCTAGCCCCTTCTCAGGTCTGCAGTGGTGGGCAAACCTTAAGCCAGTAACAACTTCTACCTCCGCCTGGTAGATGGGAAACTGAATCACAGAGAAGCTGGCTTTCTCTGGTCTTACAGGACCCTCAGAAAGAAGGGTGTGATTAACAAGCCTTGAGAGTTGACTCCACAAGCCTGCCACCACAGTAGCCTTCATGGTTCCATGGCAGTCACACCTCCTGTGTGTGCTCTTGTGGTGAAGGGGTGGTGTGGTAGAGTTTTCTATGAATTTGCTCGTCTGAGTGGGGCCTCCCCAGGAAGAAGTCGAGCATGAGAGTCTGGGGATCCTGCTTTCTGGTCCTAATTCTATTGCCGGCGGACGAGCTGTGCAATGGGGCTAGTCACTCCTCTTCCTGTCCCTCCTGCTCTTCCTAGTTGTCAGATAAAAGTTCTGGCTTTCTGTGTCCATGTGTTCTCATTTAACACTGGGGTCTATTGGGGGGAAAAGGGGAGGGCCAGTGGGAGGGGGAGGTGGGGAGGGATAGCCTGGGGAGAAATGGCAAATGTGGGTGAAGGGGAGAAGAAAAGCAAAGCACACTGCCATGTGTGTACCTATGCAACTGTCTTGCATGCTCTGCTCATGTACCCCAAAACCTATAATCAAATAAAAAATTAAAAAAAAAAAAAAAAAGTTCTGGCTTGTGCCATCTTCAAAATCTCAGTGCTTTTGTCTTTGCAGGGGGATCTGACCTTGGTTCAACCATCTGTTTAGCTGTGAGTTCATCTCTTGCATCTTCTTGGCAATCTGTCTATAGAGCATCTTCACAGGTTAGGCAAGGTGCAGCTGTGTGATTGAGGGAGGGGCTTTTGGCTTGATTCAAAATTAGGCTGCCTGGGACAATCAAGGACCATGCCTCTACACAAGCCATATTTTTAATGGTGCCCCTTTAAATATTTGTCATCAGGTCTCGATTACTTTTGACAATGTAGGAATGCAACAATATGCATGCAAAACATAATTTTAAAAAATATCAGCTGGGTGCAGTGGTTCATGCCTGTAATCCCAACACTTTGGAAGGCTGAGGCAGGTGAATCACCTGAGGTCAGGATTTCGAGACCAGCTTGACCAATATGAGAAAACCCCCTCTCTACTAAAAATACAAAAAATTAGCCAGGTGTGGTGGTGGACACCTGTAACCCCAGCTAGTCAGGAGGCTGAGACAGAATAATTGCTTGAACACAGGAGGCAGAGGTTTCAGTGAGCTGAGACTGCCACTGCACTCTAGCCTGGGCGACAGAACAAGACTCCGTCTCAAAAAATATGTATCATATTTGGCTGAGATCTGTTTTTTGCCTCCAACAAGTTTTCATGAGGTTAAGTTAAATATGTGAAATTATTGCAGACAGTCTGCAAACTGGGTAGCTCACTAGAGCAAACATACAATCACCTTCAGGCTGACTGTAGTCAAAATAACCTACTGTCGCCCTGAATAGGTTTTCTCACATAACATCTGTAAAAACCCAGCATACCATTGTCACACACACAGTGCCTTCTGATATGTGACATTAGAAAGCCTCAATCTCCTGAAAAAAATCATAAAATAGTTTCAGTATATATGAACTCAGCACACGTTATTGTTCAGTGAAACTTCTTTCTTTGATAATGCCTGTTCAAATATTTGCAAATGTTGAGAAAACACCCACAGAAATCGTCCTCTGTTGCTGAGGCCACACCGTCTGCAGAAACCAACAGGTAAGACACAAAATACTGAATGCCACTGGAGATCACACAATTTCCAGGACACCTCAGGCCATCTGAGGCTTCCTGTCCCAACCCCAAACTGCTAGTTTCTAACCAAATGTGCTAGAGAAGCCAGCCAGGACATCATAAAAGTTAGCAACAAGTTGATATGGTAAGAGGAGGAGGGGCCTTTGAATAGCATCTCTTTTCAGCTCTCGTTCTAGATACGAAAAAACTCAGAGGGGGCTGTGGCATCCCAGGTCACGAAGGCCATGAGGACCACTAGAAGCAGGTCTGGAGGTATGGTCTCTGGGGCTGGGCTCCGTCACTGCCTCTCTACCCCACAATACCTATGAGATGCCCATGTAACCTACATGGGAGCCCAGGAGTTTCACCTTCTGAAAATGGTGATGGATGAACAGTAGGCGAAGAACAAAGGAAGCAAGAAGCAGATGGTAGGAGAAAACACTGGATGGAGGGAAGAAAGACCAAAGGCCCTGTGTCCTCATCACCTTGAATAGTGAGCAGAGAAAAGAGGTAAGCATCCAGGGCCTAAGAGCTGCTTCAAGGTCACGGAGTAATGGAAAGCCAGCCCGTACCTGGAAGGAAAGGTCCTTGCAAAACGGAACTTAAAGCAGGAAATGGAGAATTAAGTGTGCAAAACAAGAAATGCCTATGTGTCTGAATCTATGTCATTCTAAGTCAGTGTATCAGAAGCCCAGGACTCTGACAAATCAGGTTTCCCAGGCAAACCCAACACTTGGTTTAGGCAGCACTTCTTTATTATAAAACTAGCATCACTGAAAGCTTTTTTTTTTTAAGACCAAAAATATCACATCTTAGGCAAATGAATTGAAAATCCCTCAGAGTGACACCCTATTTTTTCCACCCATTTCTAAAGTCAGAGGACACCTGGTAAAGAAACAGGTTTTTAGGTAAAGCAATGCAATTCCTGGTGCACGTGGTTTCCTGGTGGTACTGCACTGAAGTGACATCATGGAAATGTTTGTGCCTCACGGTCAGTCTGCAGGGTTTCTGGGTGAAAGCATGAGTGTTAGTCACTGGTGGGAAAGTATGTTTGTGTACCTTTGTGATCTGCTGCTGTTTACTGCTCTCTGCTTCAAAGACAAAGTTTTAATTAAATCCAGGCGGGCAGCTTGCCAGAGTTCTCCACACTTTTGGCTCACCTAGGTATGCAGCCTAAGTGTAGGTTATGCCATTTGGAAATGCCTCTGCTCCTGTCATTCAGAAGGTAAAAAAACAATTGTTACTGCAAGGAAAAAGAGTTTTTCTTCCATACAAGGGCAAAGAATCTATGACATGAGATGCTCATTCTGGTGGTGAATATGAACAGTCTAATTAGTGTAGCATTTCTTAAGGTGACAAAAGTAGGAAGCAGCAGACTGGGAACGTATGGAATCCTTGTCTTAATTAAAAATATAGTGGGAGATGTGGAACTTGGCCAAGCCTCATAAATCTGCTAAAAAAGCATCAGGACTCTGTCAGGTAAGTTTAACTAGAACCAACTGAGCCCTCTGGAGAGTTAAATAGATTCCCCACTCGTGTGGACACCCATTCTCCTGTCACTTTCTCACACTCCGCAGGCAGCAGTGGTGCTCATTAACCAGCAACCCGCCAATTCGCCGATGACAAGCTTATCCCCCTGGAGCACACGATTCAGAGATGATAAATTTACTCCCGCCTGTAAAAATGAAACTCTCCTCGGGGCAATAAAAACACTCTGAGCCTTTAGGAAATAAGTTCTTTATCTGATAACCTACCTTCATTAACAAAGTCTGGTCCTCTTGGTTGGGACAGCTCTTCGCTGCCAGGAAGAACTGCTCTAAGGTAACGAAGGAGAGAAATAGAAATGGTGAATGACTTCACTTCCAACTCTGAGCCCTTCTGATATGAAGGAGGACGCTGTGGTTACAACAGACGTAAATGGTATGCTGTTCGTCCTTCCTTGGTGACATGGCAGAGCTCCCCAGCTGTCCCATGCATGGGTCAGGGGCCCCCACACAGTGACTTCTCCACCCCATCAGCTAGAGTCATTACATCAGAGTACAAGGCCATTCCCATCAGCAAACGTCCTCCCTAAGCTGCCAGGAGGTCCTGGGTTCAGCTTCCTTGTGGGCCATCTTGTCCCCAGAGACGACACTGTGTCCCCATTTCCTGGGACCTTCACTGAGAGAACTGCACCTGCCTTTGTAAGTTTGACAGTGCTAATTTTTAAAATCTCAGTCTTCCATCATGACTTCCATGGCTTTAACTCTTTTCCTGGTTTATGGCCCCAAATGTTGACTCATACCCCACCTGCTCCCCCAAATATATCAAGTCATCTTTCTCCAACCAGCCTTCTCAAGGAGAACAGGGAAGAGTAATCTAAGAAGGCTTATGGGGAAAAAAAAGTTTTAATCGTACATTGAAATTGGCCATGAAAGCTCTAGGAATGTTAATCTAGAAAATTTATACAAATTACATTCCCCTTCTCATATTTGTGGCCAGGTTCTCATCAAAGGCTCACTTATGAGGTCACCAATTTTTATTTTGGTATAAGCCACAGACTGCCCTCCCTGTAGGCTGTGTTAACTATATTATTTCATGCTTGAAAATGCTCCCACAATTCTCTGCCGCTGCCAGATTTAAATCCACTTATTTGACAGGCATTAAGGCTTTTACCAAGTTAACCCATCCAGATTAACCTTTGATTGCTATACTCAAAGTTGCACTCTCTCTTTACCCGCTGTAACCTTTCATTGCTCTCTGCTGGGAACAGCTGGGCCTCTTATCTTTGAGTAGAGCAAAACTCAGTCCTCCACTTGAACATCCCAAGCCCACCCATCCAGCCAATAAAGCCCTTTACTGCCCTCTGGTCCTATGCAACCCCTACAGATCCCACAAAGGTGGGCAGAGCTAAACTCAGCCTCAAGACTGAGGGACAGTTGGATTCCAATGATTTGGACTCAAGCATGTCTGGATGTCATGTCTACAAATACAGATATTTTAAAGAGAATGATATCAGCAATATTGAATTTTCATCAAGAAAATATTGTCTGGGTAGGTTTGTTTGTAGTTTTCAATGCTACTCTAAAATACAATTCCTTAGACTGCTTTCATCTCTGACTAAATTACTCCATGCAGTCTCAACTGCTATTCGTCATATCTGGTGCTGATTATTTCTTCCAAGTCTAAATTTTGCTCTTATCCAGTCAAGACATACTTAGGATCCATAGAGAGATCAGTGTTGCCTTCCACAGCCTCTCCAATGCATATACCCACCCAGTCTTCAATTGGCTGAAGCCAGTGTTAATTACATAGAACCATCAATTTAATCTTTTTTAAAAATTAACTTTGCCTATAAAAGAGGCTCAGCAGAAACTTGTACAGGGAGATGAGGGCCCAAGCTGTGTTAAATTGAAACAAATGCTTTTGCTCTCACCTGTTCAGAATACAGCAGCCTGGCAAAGACCCTGTAGGTAAGATCTCTCTCCCCCAACTCTGTTCTCAGTTTTGGACTTTTGCTGTGACCTGATTTGGTGTAACAACATATTGATCTCTGAGGATGGCTAAAGAATAATCTATAAATTCAAGTGCTAGGTTTTCTTCAGCTCACTGGTTTAAGGCGGCTATTTTATTTGATAAAGGTTTATGCTATAACTTAGAATCTTACTTAGTGCAGGTCAGGGAAATTGAAACACTTGACTTGTTTCCTTAGAGTGACTGGATTCTTACTGACAGCTCTCCCTTCTCTGTGGTGACCCTGCATTCATGCTTCTCACTTCCTGTGCACTGGACTCCACTATAATACTTTTCATTGTCACAGACATAGCACCCACTTCAAGTTACCTTGAACTCTGTACATCTAATCCAAACCAATTGACATCCATACCAAGCCAGCTCTTTCCAGCATTTTCCCATTTCTGTGGGACTGTCATCCTCCAGTCACTAGGCCATTGAGCCTAATTCTTTGATTCCTCCCTCAGGACCCCATGTCTGCTGACTCTTGTATGAAGATATCCCTTGGATGCATCCCTTTCCACAGCAGCACTGTCACTTTGATCCCTGGAGAACCTTCTTGCTCATTCCCAGCCTCCATGCCCACTGCTGCCACCACTCTGAGCCTGGCCCTGCTAGAGCCCTATGCCTATGGCCTTCATTCCTCCTCACCACTCCAGGCCTAACCTCTCTTCCCCAAGCAAACTACCCTGATGGCTCCTGACTCTCACTCATGCAGGGTTCCATCTTGGGCCATGTGCTCCCTCACTGTATCCTCAGGTTGGCCAGGATCTCACCTGATATGGTTTGGTTGTACCCCTAACAAAATCTCATCTTGAATTGTAGCTCCCATAATTCCCACATGTTGCAGGAGGGGACCCAGTGGGAGGTAATTGAATCATGGGGGTGGTTACCCTCCATAATGTTCTCACGGTAGTGAGTTCTCATGAGATCTGATGGTTCTATAAGGGGCATTTCCCCCTTTTGCTTGGCACTTTTCCTTCCTGCCGCCATGTGAAGAAGGATGTGTTTGCTGCTTCTTCCGCCATGATTGTAAATTTCTTGAGGCCTTCCCAAACCTGCAGAACTCTGAGTCAATTAAACCTCTTTCCTTTATAAATTACCCAGTTTTTGGTATGTCTTTATTAGCAGTGTGAGAAAGAACTAATACATCACCCTTCTCCAGGGCCATGATGGGAAGTAGTCTCAACACAGGCCTGGAATCAGACAGACCTGACTTTAAACCTTCCCTCTGCCATGTCCAGCTGCCACCTCCTTGGACAAGTCACAGCCTTGCTGAGCCTCACTTCCTCATCAGTAATGTGTGGAGCCTGGAGCCCACTTGCTGGAGCAGGTGTGAGGCTGTGTATGAAGAAATGGTGCTGACAGCAAGTCTGTACTCCATCTCAGGTTCCTGGACAAAGCTTTCTCTAAGTCTTGCCTCTTCCCTGTTCAATGTCTTGATGTGACACATGGCACATGGGGTTTCTCTTTCCTAATCAGTCTCTAGTGTTTAGATGTCTGGGCTGCCCAGAGGGCTCAGGAGATGAACTTGGATCCTATTCCAGAGTCTGTCCTGTCCCCATCACGTCCAGCATGTCCACAACCATGACCCCATTTTGTAGAACTGGACTGAAGTAGGAACACAAGGCCAGACTTCAGTACAGTTCCCTTCAATGGACTAGCTGAGCATCATGTGGCTAGCAGCCTACAGCCATTTCTACAGAAATGACTAGAACCAACCTTGAGAACAGAGGCCCCACAAAAGCAGCATGCCCCTATGTCTCAGTTTTTCCCCCCACCCTAGATATCGGTGTGACATTGGCTCCTATGCCAGTGCAGGTTTCTCTCTCCCCTCACCCCACTCTCATTTCTATCAAGTCACAAAAGAGAGGAAGGGGTAAAAACCATTAGGTTTGCATAAAGACATACCCAAGACTGGGTAATTTATAAAGGAAAGAAGTTTAACTGACTCATAGTTCTGCAGGTTTGGGGAGGTCTCAGGAAACTTATAATCATGGCAGAAAGGGAAGCAAACACATCCTTCTTCACATGGTGGCAGGAAGGAGAAGTGCTGAGTAAAAGGGGGAAAAGCCCCTTATAAAACCATCAGCGCTCATGAGAACTCACTCACTGTCATGAGAACAGGTCTGTGCAGCCACTTTCCCTGATAGCTGATTCACTGACAACTTGCAAGAGAAGCCTCATGACAAATTGACATTTCACATCCCTCCCTTCTTCCTCCCCAACTTTTAAATAGAAGGGAAAAAAACCTCAAAATGAAAGCATTTGTCGCATTTGCTTTCCTCTACCTTTGCTGCTGATTCAAGGGGCTGACTGCCTAATGAAAAAAAGATATGCAACCAAACAAGTGCCGACAGAATGTAAGGTCTCCCTGGGGCATGAGCCTCCCTAAGGGACTCTCAGTGGAATCACCTTCTTGCTTCAACATTTATTGTCTCAACTGCTCTTAAGTGTTTCAGTACCACTCATGGCGGTAGTGGGAGGCGAAGCTTCCACCTGTCTGAGTAGAATCAAGTTCTCCTTGGTTGAACCTTTCTACCTTTGTGTGACAAAAGAAGGGAGAACAAGAGACTTTTAGATATCAGGTAGCTTTGAAGTTGGGATCAGGAAGAGGAAGCACAGGGAACTAACCACCTGATTCAAGTAAAAAAGGGTCATTTTGTAGAAAAAAAAATGGAGCAGCATGAAATAGGTTTTCTCTTTGTTGTATGTGCTGCAATCAGCAGTAAATTACCTACAATGGCCTCATCCCCTGCAGTCGCTGCTGCAAGGTAGAACCTTACAAGATGGGAGATACCTAAAACAAGGAAATGGTTGCACCCAGAATAAATTTCATTATAAAATGCTGTTTCAAATCAGGGGGAAGACAAAACAAACACACAATACCATTGTACTGATTTTCCTCTTCAAAATATTGCTGGTCAGTTTGGGCACCTGTCATGCAGGGACAATTCACCCTGACCTATAAACTGCACCTGGGGCTGCAGTGCTCAGAAATCCTTTCAGCTTCTCTCTCAATCTTTGTGCCAGGGCCCTGGGTAATAGGACCCCTGCCTCTGAGGCTAAGCTTTAGAGGACCCTGCCCATGGGGCTACGGGGACTGCTCACCTGGATCCTGCACTCACTCCTCCGGGGACCAACACTCTGGTTTCCTGACCTTAAGCCTCTTTTCTGCGATGTGTTGTTGCTAGTGAGCCACACCACTGCTGTGTCTACTCTAGACCCGTGGGGTAACCAAGGGGCAGCCAATTGCAGGGGTGTGGACAGACCTTGACTGTCTAGACCAGAGGATCTGCACGGTGTGGGGTGGAGCTGGAGGCGCAGTGAGAGAGAGGTGGGCTGAGGGGCTGCTTCTTACTGTGCTGCAGGGTTCACACGACTGCTAGGAGTCTGGGCATTCTAAATTCGAATCTGGCCTTCTGGATGAATGAAGTCACATTTATCAGGGCAGGAGGGCAGATGTGTAAGCTTGCTTTGTAATTCTGCCCTGGGCCCCACATGGGAGGGGCAGACTCCTGGTAGGGAAAGAAGACCTGGGGCTAAAATAGCAGGTTCACCCAGACCTCTTCAGCACCCAAGCCCTCTGTCCCTGGAAAGAGGAGACTGCACCAGCTGAGTCTTCAGTCTGGTAGGGGAATGTGGATCTCACTTCAGGTACCTATAGTGAAGACAAAGAAGATAGCTGCCTCACAGGGATGGCAGAAATGTGGAGGCTGACACCTACCCATGGACAGTTCCTCTGGAGGAGTTCGATGGCTGAGCACCTCTGGGAACCAGGTTTCTCCGGAGGCAACAGCCTCCCTTACTGAGGCTTGCTTGGCACCAGGAGCAGCAGGCCCTGTGTCTTACCAGCTTCTCCCTGGGAGCCTTGAGGGTCAGGCTCTCCAGTACCCATATCTGAGGCTCCTGGCCAGGGGCCCCTTATTGTTGACTCCTTCTCTATTGACTTCAGCAGGAGGTGGGACACTGTGGCCACTGTCCCTCAGTCCTCTCCTCCCACTTGTGGGTGACAGCGGTGCTCTCAGCTTGTCACGCAGAGCTGTCTGCCACTCCAGACAGCTTCTGAAGTCCCCCACCCACTTCTTTTTCATAACACAACAGAGAAATGTTGAAAGAGAGAGAGAAACAAAAAGGCTCATTTTGCAGAAAGAACTCTGGCTTTGTTTTCAGAATCAACACGGAGGGTTGACAGGGGTTTAACTTCTTGGCAATAAGCAGTGACAGTGCAGCCAGTCTCCTGCATGTTGAGGTGTGGTGGGGGGTGTGGAGCTGGCCCTTGGGGTACCTCCACAAGAGGGTGAGAGCCCTGCTCACTGTCCTGTCCTCCACCAAGACTGTCCTGTCAGAGAGTGCCTCTGTTCCAGAAAGTGGCAGAGCATAACAGGTGTGGCCATCCCTTCTCTGGCCCCACACCTGGGAGCCCACAGGAGCCAGCATGCATCTCTTCTCTGACAGATAAGCTCTTGGGCTATTACTAAGTCTCAACATGTTTTCTGCCCAAAACACTGGGATCTCAGCACTTCCCAGGGGACAGCCTCCTCCAGGATGGCAACAGACCACTGCTTCTACAGTGCCAACCCTCCTTTTGACCCCCACTGCCGCCATCTCTTTGCAAATCTTTGTCCCTGACTTGCTGGTCACACCACTTGTTTTGGTCTCCATTGTCCATCCAGCTCCACTCTGGGTCTCTTTCTCCAAAGCACCACATCCCATGAAGTCAGGAAACTTTCCCTCCAGGGAATCTGGGTGTGCCAGTTACTCTCCAGCTCCTTCCCTTCCTAGGCCACCTGCTGCCCAGCAGAGGCCAACCTCCATGAAGCAGCAGCCAGCACTCCCCATGACCCACCTGGCCCACTTTTCCAGGCTCGTTCTCTCAATGGTGTTTCTTGGCCTTTCTCCCAAACATCTTCTTTCTGACAAGGCAGGTCCCTTGTCATTCCCTGTTCAAGCCCTTCACTCACAGTGGTCGCCTGCTTTCCTGAATGGCAGAGCCCTTTCAGCTTGGGGAAAACATGCCATTCACTCAGGAAGAGATGACAGCACAGCTCATCTAGACCCCTTCTGGAACCCCTGGACTCCCTGTGTGCAGGGGGCGGCCCTTCCCCGGGTGGACAGTGGCATGCACTCCCCTATTTGACATGGCCTTGGCTCACCATAGCCAAAGGCTGCCTCCTGGGGCCTGCTTCAGTCTTAGCCAAGAGCAAGGTTAAGGCCAGAGGCAGCAGCCACTGTTACCGCATCACTTCTCCAGTGTTGTCCCCAGCAGCCAGTGTGAGCCTCCCCATGGCATGGCTCTGTCCCACCTGCAGACCCCCTTTCACCTGCACAGAAGGACAACTTTGACACTAACACTCAGCTGGAGGCCACCGCCATCACCACTGTCCCATCAGTGGAACAAGAGTCAACCAATTTTGGGAATCAAACAGCTGTGGCCTCTAGTGTCACACTTAAATTGGGAAGATAATGGATAGAACAGCTGCAATTGCCTCGGGTATGGCATTGACCCTGTTTTCCACACTGCAGGGATTCACTCTCCCATTTAATACAGTGCTCAGGCCCAGGACCTGGATGTCACGATGCCTTGCCATCCTCTCCGCCATGTGCCCCTCTTGGCATCTGCATATGTGGGCCCAGGTCATACATGCACCACACTCCCAAGCTGAGGTGGGCTCAGTTCTCTCTTTTCCACCTGGTGCCCAGAACCAGCCCTTCCGTTGTCACCCTTGGCTTTTCCACCTACCTCACCCTTCTCATGGAGGCCCTCCAGGCTCCTTCGCCCTCACACCTCCAGAACCCACCCCTCCACCCAGGCCTCCTGCTGTTGCTCCTCAGTTCCCGTCCTCAGAGCTGTTCACCTCCACACATGAAGACATCATCCCAAAGCTTTTCCCCAGACTCCGCACTGACAGTGGGAGTTGACAGTGACAGCTACTGGCCTGGGCACGCAGGCCCTGTGGGACCCTGCTTTCACCCTCACATTGGCCCTATACTCTGACCACACCAAGCCAAAGCACTTTCCCGAATCACCCAAGCACTTCATGCCTCCTTCCTTGCTTCCATCTGCGCAGAATGTCCTTTCCACCTTCCTGATAGCTAAATCCTACCTGTCCTTCAAAAGGCAAAGTCTCAAATGCTACTTGCCTCACTGGAACTTCATGGGGAGCCGCATGGACCCTGCACCCCCTGCCCAACTTGTGTCTCTTCCGTGCTCTCTCAGGGCCTCCTAGTCCATGCCAGCTCTCATCTCAGTTCTGATCAGTGCTCCTTGGGAGCAAGGGCTGTTTCGTACTGGACCTTTTATTCCCGGAGTGTAACACAGTCTCTGGCACATGGCAGGCCTTCAACATATATGGGGCAAGAAGGCTGGATAAGGGAATGAAGGAAAGGTGTTCCACATCACGACTGTTTCTGAAGGATAACAGTAGATGCCAGATTTGGGAGGGGCAGCTCTATCATTTCAGTGTTTGTTTTTCATGCAGCAGTAGGAGGCTGAGAGATGGAGCAAGCCACAGCTTCTCCAGGGCCTTCTGCTGCATTGGTCCTATGGTCTGAGGCAATACTTTGATTTTATTCTTTAGGACCAATGCGGTCTGCATGCTTCTTGCAAGAAGAAAGAACAGAGCAAACTGAGCTCAGCTGCCCACAGCTGCCACAGGTCCTATGCAGCTGGGACATCAGGCACACCAGGCACCTCTGGTGTCAGGGCAGAACCTGGATGTCTCCTTAAAATAGCACAATTGCTAGAAAAACTCAACTGCATGCCCATGGCCCGGAATCGGTTTGCATAAAATTTATTTAGTCTTAAACTGCTTGGGATTGAAGAATGGTAAGATATGCACAAGGCAAGGAACTCTAATATCTATTCTACCAAGAAACTGGTTTACATACTGAGAAACAGCTGTTTTGAACATTTTTAAAAGCCATTTTTTTCTGCTATGCTATGTTTTCTAGACTAACCAATTTATGTGATTCATGCATTTTAATCTTCCAGCTCACAGAAAGAACTGGTTAGAAGCCATCTCTACTACAAGTCCTTTTTTACTGCACTCCTGGACACAGGAGAATTTTCACCCATAATTATAAAAATCCATGAGAATTACTTTATTTTCCAGGTGGCCAATAAAGAGAGAACTTCTGAGTGATTTTCAGGAGCAAAAAAGAATTGCAAGAGATAGGTGTCACCAATCTCTACTTACAGTAATGTTATATAAAATTTCTTCACCAAGTATTTAATATCCGTTTTCATATGCCAGAGCTGAGATTCTACATGTCAGTAGACAAAAGTGAAATACTGGTGACAATCTCACTTTTAGTCACCCTGTGATCATTTTCCCCTCTAACATTCTGTGCCACTTTAAGTAGATATCAAAACTTGTTAAATGATTACATCTCAGAGGACAAATGCTGCTTTTTTTTCCCTCTGTGGTTCTCATGTTTCTAAGTAAAAGCCATCATTTTCAAGTTAATAGAGCATTATGTTTTCTCTGCAAATAAAATCTCATAAGTCATAGGCAAAGAGAGAGGTAAATTCATAAAGAGGTGACAAAGCACTATTTTTCCTCCTGGCACCTGGGATCTATGATAGCTTAAAAATGATGTTTTTAACTCTGGTGATTTATCAAACTCGAGATTTCACAAAAGATAAACAGATGCATTGAAGAAAGAATACATCATCTTAATGCTTCATTTTGACACTTTTGATATCTAAATAGCATGTATCTTAAAGATCTCCTCTCCAAAAACTCAATCGTTTCCATCATTTACACATTTAATTCTTGTTTTTAAGACACATTGAAATAAGAACATGCCAGGAGGCACCTTTAAAGAAAATGGCCACATTTGAAACATACAGATTATTTATAGAAGAAAAACTGGAAGAGCTGAAAGAAACTCTGGTTGTCAACAGACAGTTGCTTTTTCTGTTTTTTCTGTAATTCATTTTGGTTTTTGTGTGGGTGGATCATGTGAGCTCAAAGGTTATTTGCTAACTGTTTTTTAGCAAACTGTAGACTAGAGATTAGAACATGTCCTTTAAAACCTACATTTAAATTTATGTTTATTGCAAACATGTTTAACTTTACAATATGTGGTATGGAATAATATTTTTAAATACAAAATTATATCTAGAGTGTCTATGATAAGTCAAGAGTTCCTCTGCTTCTATTTTTATTCACAGTTTAGAAGGTCTTATTGTCTGTCCTGCTCCCAGTGGAAAACTCACAAATACAGTATACTTGGTGCAAGTCGTTTCTTTTTTTTTACTTTTTGTCTTACATTTGCCTATCAACTTGGGTACTAATGTAACCATATTTTGAAACTACTTAGATATTAGATGTTAAATGAGCAGCGGCTGTAGACTAGATATCTGCAGTCCATCATATAAGGTACGATTTTTTTTTTTAATCACAGAGTGCAAAACAATACAGCAAAAACACATTTAAAAAGTTGGAAGGGCTTATTATATTTTATTTTTTGCTTCTTTTTTTTTTTTTTTTGAGACGGAGTTTTGCTCTTGTTACCCGGGCTGGAGTGCAATGGCGCGATCTCGGCTCACCGCAACCTCCGCCTCCTGGGTTCAGGCAATTCTCCTGCCTCAGCCTCCTGAGTAGCTGGGATTACAGGCACACACCACCGTGCCCAGCTAATTTTTTGTATTTTTAGTAGAGACGGGGTTTCGCCATGTTGACCAGGATGGTCTCGATTTCTCGACCTCGTGATCCACCCACCTCGGCCTCCCAAAGTGCTGGGATTACAGGTTTGAGCCACCGCGCCCGGCCTGTTTTTTGCTTCTTTAGAAATGATGAGCTTCCAAATCCACCTCCAACAAGCACTAGGAGCACTGCAACATGGGCAAATGGTCGCAGCCTGCTGGGATTTGAGTCTTCCTTCTGCCTCTTTTAACTGTGTGACTTTGGACAACTTAGTAACCTCTCTGTGCCTCAGTTTCTTCAGATGAAAGTTGAGGAGGCAGTGGGTCCTTCCTCACTGCCTAGTGGGGGATTAGAGTTGCTCTGTCCCTAACGTTTTGCACAGGAACTCCTTTACGCTATATGGCCCTAGGGCTTTCACACGTGTAATTTCATTTAATCCTCAAAGAAACTCTGCAAAATAGAAAAAGATAAGAAGCATTGCTCAGAGGCAAACCCAGTAAGGTAGTAGGAAGCAGTATATGCTAACTTTACTATAAATAAATACACAAAGAAAGACTTCCAAAAGCTCAAGAACACCAGAAATTCCATTCTCTGGGATTCAACTGTGGGAAGGAAAGCCCTAAAGGATGGGACTGAGGTGCTCCACCACCTGTCTGGGTAAAGCTGTAGGGTTAGCTGGCCCTGGGGGCAAAGTCAAAATGTCACAGCTTACTAGTGTGTGACCCTGGGCAGTTGTTCACCCCTCCGAGCCTCAGTTTTCTCAGTGGGATTTGCAAGGTTGTTGTGGATATTAAACAAATTACAAGGGCCAAAAACTTGGTGAAACTTTAGCAAAGAGAAAATGCTCTATAGATGGAGACAGCTGTGGTAGCTATGATGAGTACACAGATGGCTGCATGTCGGCCATTAGACTTGGCTCAAAGGGTGACATTTCATTAGCATCAGGTCAAGTACAGCCACTAACTTCCATTGTTGAGAGTCCTCCATAAAACACACATCATTGGGGTGTCAGAGTTTGCTTTTGCCTTTCTTCCCCCTCTTTCCACTGCAACAGAGTCCTCAGGTCATTGGTGATAAAAACTACCCCAGAATTTGTCACTTCCTTCAAAGGAGAACGAGTCAGTAAAGTCTCTAAAGACAGCTCTCCTCAGGGACAAGCTTGGAAGTTGAGGGCTGTGACAGCACTTTTTCAGAAAACAGCATTTGGGGTCTTCGTAGGGCCCAGCTGAGCCAAACCTGAAGTTCAACTACATGGCTGTGGGGAGATAGAAAAGCTCGGGAGGAAACCCCAGCATGATGACCAATGGACACAACCTGCGGGATGTCAGAGGAGAGCTCTCCGCAGAGCTACTATCCTGTCGGGTGCTCTGTGTTCTTCAACCTTCTCTTCCCATGTCTCTTGGCCAATGAGCCATGACACTGAGCAAATTTTGACATACTACAGTGCTTCCATCCAGTCCAATGTTCTCATGTTTTTTGTCTAAGAGCCCTCCTTGATGTTAGCACAAGGAACTTCCATGCTCCTACTTCTGCCAGTCTCTGTTTCACCAGGCACCTCCCTCGGACTTCCAATTGGCCACCACCTTCATCTCTCTCCCTCAAAGCAATATTGCACTTGCGGACAGTCAGGTGAGTTATCACTTCTGGGTTCCTCCACGTTCTGCCAGCTCCTGCATTTCCAGACCTCAAACTTCAGAGACCCAGTATCCCTGAACTTCCTTGACTCCCCAGGCTGCTCCCGGCCATCACACACTCCATGAAATGGTGACCCTCAACTCCTAGGCTCACCTTTTGCCCACAGTCACTGCTCATAGGCCTAGGATTCAGCCAAGTGGTTGAGGTAGAGAAAATGAAGCCAGGGGACATTCCTTCCCTTCCCCAATGTTGGGGACTCTGAGATGCTGGGTCTACTGAGATCCAGCAGTGAATTCCATCTGCCTATTCTTGGCTCAACAGACCTTCTTACTGGCTTCCACTGCCCACATATTTAATGGGTGCTAGACAAAGACAGGGGCAGAAGCAGGAGCAGTGGTGCCCAAGGCTCCCTCCCTCCCTCAGGCCACTTGTGTGGGGCCATAAGAGACTGCTCTAAAGCTAGACACACCAGCAGATGGGTGCTGGGGGAGAGGAAGGCACACAGGTGTCATAGCCAACTAGGATCTCTGGTCCTCCCACTCTTCCCTCCAGGCCTCCACCTCCAGAAGGAACAGAAAAACACCACGGAAACCCAATAGTCAAAGAATGGGAAGTGTTGGCTTGCAACTTCTAGTTCTACCCCAACTCAGGTTTGTCTTCCGCAATCTTGGGTTTAGTTGAGTAAACGGGGGCAAGTACTTAGATTCACACAGGACTAGTGGTTTATGTTGAGCATTTTGTTTATCCGAGCTCACATTCAAGGAGGTGGCAGGGATAGTGTTATAATTTCCTGGAAGATGAATGCCAAAGCCAAAACTAAATCAAGGCGAATGTTGTTTATATAAAGAATAGCCCCAGCTGATCCCAGGAAGAATACTGAAACAAGCACTAATGGATAAAATACAGAAATAATGCTTTAATAATGCATGCGATCATGTTTTTATTAACAAAGAAAGTCTTGTTTCAAAACAAATACATCCTTGAGAGGAGTCTGAAATTAATCCCCGATAGGCAGAAATCCACATTATTATATATTCTAATTATAATTACAACCTGCTCTTAATGTGAACATTCTAAGCTATTAGCCACTTTGTTAAGAACCAGAAAGGGGACTTTCTGCTGCATAATGAAAACTACTCACAAGCTTTGAGAGTGAGAAAAGCTAGAGACAATTCTGCACAGAGCTGGAAAGTGGTGGATGTAATTTATTTAGTAAAAGTGCCTCCTTTCTCCTTTTTTTGTTTACGATTGGTAAAACCTTAGGGGTTCAGACAGCACCAACCTTCAGAACTGCATTTTCTAGGACAAGATGAAAATGTGTATCACAGAAAACTAACAATTTATCATTGTAATAGTTACATCCCACTACAGAAACCACTAGAGACTGCTTAACGTTTTTATTTCAAATATGGTTTTCCCTAGTCTTCAGGTGACAAATGGAGACAGATGCCAGAAGGCTTGTTTCCATTTGTTCCTAATAAAAACGGCCAAATTCTGAGTTCATTGTCATCTGGGGTGACGTTAAGACTGTGCTTTAACAGACTGATCCTTCTCTTCCTTCCTATGCTCTCTTCCTTCGAAAGGCTCCAAGGGCGACATCCGGGTCTGGTCACTGAAGACAGATGGGCTCCTTCTATTTTCTCCCATGCCCTGGAGGCCTCTGCCAGAGGGTAACATGCTATTTGAATGTAATGACTCGCTGGTGAAATTTTACTGGCTAGTGTTATGTTCCGTGCCTCCTTATCTTTAGGACCCGTCCTGTATCTGTACAGACCTCCTCATTACAGATGGATTTCTCGATTTCACAACATTCCTGGGCCTTCTAAAGGCTGTCATTAAACTAATCCTTATGATTTTTCTTCCATTACTTTCTTTATACTTCTAAGTCCTCTTCATCTGACACTGAACCTGAAGCCGATTTCCTGAAAATAATCATTTCTGCTACTGCGGCTATGCACCAATAAAAGGTTCAGAGTTTATCTGGATTTATTGTGTACTGTGGCATCATCAAATCCTTGATATTTCCTCCTGGTGTGAAGACCTCATACATTCAGACTTAATCTGTTTCATTTTCCTCTTTTTCTTCCCTTTAAGGAAGAAGGTTGAAATGTTCTACTTTGGTGATAAGAACTAAGGTTTTCATAGAGTAGCGATTAGTAGTAACAAAAAGGTTTTATTAAACACTAATGATAAGCCAGATACAAAGGTAAGAGCTTTGGGCGTTGTGCCCACAAGGTAAATATCATGTTCTCTACATTTTGTAAATGAGGAAAAAACTGAAACTCAGAGAGGGTGTGTAACTCACTCACAGTCACACATCTGAAAAAAGTAAAGCCAGGATCAGAACCTGGTGACCTGACTCCAGAGCTCACATCCTCAGTCCTCACAATCTCCATTATGCTCTCAGCAACCAGGCTGTGCAGCCAGAATTATCATGTTTCTAAGGTGAAGGTAATCGTGAAGTGATTCTTTGACTTCCTCCTCCCTTTTCAAACATAATCACTTCTCTGAATGTTTAGAAGATTTTTACCTGGAGCCCATATAGTTCATTCTCATATCCCTGGAAAGATGATATTTGTGGTCAGTACACAAGGGCCTAGAGGAGGAGCTTGGGCCAAAACACCCCTAAGCATGAAGCCAGCATAAGTCTACTCACAGTGAAGGAGAAGGCCCGAGACACATTCACCTTCGATCAGGGTGCCTTGAGTGCTGTTTCATACCCCAGACATGTTTCAGCCTTATCAGCAAATCTGAAGAAATAACCCACCATCAGAAGAAACGTGGTTTACATTAATTTCTTAAAGGAGGGAGGTTGATGCTGAGTGCATCAAGATAGTCCATGGAAGTACACATCCTCTGGGATCCAGGGTCTGGAGCAGATCACAGGGGTCACTCAGATCTCCAGTCAGACCTAAGGGCATGAGCTGTCCTGATAGTGTGATCTGCTGCAACCTCCTAATTATAATTGAATTCTATAGAATGCCATAGAACAGATAGGGCATGTACTGATGCGTTGGTGTTTGATTTTATTTCTGATTAATAAACTGGCATTCAGATTTATATATTACTTACTTTGAGTACAATTAAGATAAGTCAGTTTCCTTAAGCCTAGTATACTGTGGGTGGGCAATAAATTAAAATTTTTAAGTCTGTAAATGAGGGAACCCAATCCTGTGCCTTCATGACCCATAGGCGAGGGAAACTTTCACCCTGTCCCTGATGCTCCTGGTCCCTCTCCTTGCTGCCCCTCCATGTCCCAGGAAGCAGAAAGTGGAACTCAATCAGAATCAGGAAGGCTAATGTGGTCATGGTCATTGCAGAGTATGGTCATTGTGTGAAAAGACCAGTCTTTGGGGAGGTATTCCCGTGAACCCCCCGCTTCCTGTCCCTATGATAAACCTGTGCTCTCAGCACATTTACTCCAGAGCCCTGTGTTAGGAGGCTCATCCAAAGGTGCAAGGTCCCAAGAGCTGGTCCTTAGAAGGAAGGAAGAAGCTGGGCTCAGTCTGAGCCCAAACCACCCATTCCAATCCAGCTCTCATCAGAGCTCTTAGAAAGGCTCCCATACCTTCCTGCAGCTATAGACACATGGCACTGAATCACAGGCACTTTTGGGATCACCCAGTAAGGGAGGAAGGGGGATGGCCAGGCTGAGAGGTTGTGTTGGATGCAGGCACATTCCTAGGTTCCTGGCCATAACACCTGCCCTGACCCCACTGAGGAGCTCCCATCTCCACCCCATGAGATGGTGCCCGAGATGCAAGCTGTGGAGAGACCAAACCCAGCCCTCCCAGGGCCAGCAGCAACCCAGTGTGCCGAAAATCCCATCAAGCTATCAACTCAGCGAATGCCTGGACTTTCTCTTTTAACACTTTCCCCCTACTCAGTCAGGACATGATGATAAACAAAAAGATGATTCTCAAAATTAAACAATAATTTCAATGATAAGCTGTCATGAATCTCACTTGGTTTTAAGTGTTTCATTTTATTTTGCTATTTTGGTCTACTGAAGCCAAAATGAATATTCAAGTTTCTCTCAGAATTACTGTCATTTGGGGCTGGATAATTTTTGGTTGCAGAGGAGTGCCCTGTGCCCTGTAGGATGTTCAGCAGCATCCCTGGCCTCCATCCACTACACACCAGTGGCACTGCCCCTCTCAGTGTGACAACCAAAAATGTCTCTAAACATTGCCAAGTATCCAAACATTGCAAAATTGCCCCTGGTTGAGAACCATTGCTTTAGAAGGTTGACCCAGTTTCCTGCTAATCTGAGGATTAGGTTTAAGTAATTCTGGTACTTAAAATTCTTCAGGCAGGGCCCCTGTTAAAATGCCCTCACTTTATCTGTGTGCACACCCTCCCATTTAGGAATGAGATTGTGGTCAGGCAGAAGGCCACTTCTGAGGGCCAGGCGTTTGCCAACTGGCTCCTGTCAAGTGCTGTGTGTGATTGTCAGGTTGTGTTAAGTGAGCAGTTCCTAACTGGTTTAGCATCAGGCTTTGAGGGTATCATATGGTCAGTGTTTCTAGTAAATTGAAAGTTGATTTACCACAAGCTTCACATCTCTGTAAGTTATTTGGGGTCCTGTATTCAACACAAAGACTGTCCTTTTCCTGTGTGTGGGGACTGTCCTTTCCCTGCAGAGCTGTCTCCAGGGAACCGCAGACCCCTGAGTCACTCAATTACAAATATTCAACAAGAACCAACTGACCTCGGTGAGTGTGTGCCAGAGACAGAGAAGCCACGTGGTGCAGACATGAATTCCAGGCATAGAAGAAAATCCTCCTTCTTGGTCACCACCTGTCCAATCGACAGAAGAAAAATCACCACTGAGGATATTGTGACAGAGTCTAACTTAGTAGCGAGAGAGATGGCAAATATCCAAATGTTCAGTACAACATTAAGCATGGACACAGTGCAGAACCTTCTGTAGGCTGGCCTCTGTGACCTGCAGAAACTGCTTGTTAGATGAATAAATGTCATACGTGTAGAGCAAGTCCTGTTTCCATGCTTACATTAATTTATACTAATGGAGGTCACAAGTTAGAGAAACACATGAAAGGGAGAACACGACACAGATCAAGTGAGGCTGTTCTGATTGGGTCACTTACTGCCTGAAGAATTCAAAATACCAGAGCAAACTACTTGAATATAATCCTCGACATAACCAGCCCACCTTCCCTCCTTCCTTCCCTTGCAGTCAGGAGTTTCCATTTGTTTCCAAAGCATTTCTTGGACATCTGCTATGTCTCAAGAATTGGCACCGGGTAGCCGCCATGTTTGATGTATGTGAGGAATTAACATAAACCCGGAGACAGGATCCACGATGAAGGGATGTCATTTATGTGTCTGACAAATAGCTTTTCTGCATGTACTCTGTGTGAGATGATCTTTCAATCACTCTGATGAAGGGAGTCTTATTTCTTTGCTTTGTGTTTTAGTTGAAGGGAAGTGAGGAAACATTAATATAACTGGAGTAAAATAAGAATGAAGAAGATGCAGAGAACAGAAAGATACCGAACCACAAAACTAGTAATTACAGTCATTTTGGAGGAGCTGAAGGTCTCAGATTCTTATCTGACCAAAGAGGACAGTTAAATGTGGCCCGTAAGGCTTTTCTTTGTTCCTTCTTGCCTTTCTTTGTTTTGAAAACCACATGGTTTAATATTTAAACTTTTAGCATTTTTTTTCTTTTGCTCAAGGAAATAACTCAAAAAGAAAGTTACACTCAATGTATCTGCTTCTCATCTGTACTAAACTCATACCCTGATGGGCTCTCTCAGTTAAATAATGACCTGCTTCCCTGTCACTCTGCAGTTTCTGCAGGGCCTGGAGCTCAACATGTAAAATCCCTCCTGTAACACAGTGCTTTGTGCTCTGGTGGAAAAACAGTGCTGCCAAAAGCCTCTACCCATGTATAATTCAGCAACATCACCTGGGGCTGCAGGCACAGTGTGGAGGACAATGTCATGGGTGCCTTGGGTTCCACACCTAACTGGGACATCTCATGATATTTGAGAGAAAGGATAATGTCTGCTTCCTGAATCAATATCTCTCTGCGCTGGTGTCACAGTTACAACTGAAAGGGTGTGGTGGATGCATGCAACTCTCAGGAAACAGCCTGAGAACATCTTGTCAGGGGGAGGACAAGAGCTGGCTAGACACTCCTGGAAGCTCTGGAAGGAGAGGCTGAAGCTCTACTCATCCCACTGCAAAGGACACCTTGAGGAAATCCCAATTAATATGGTTTAATCTCCTAATCATGCACCAAATATCCCCCACCATTGCATGGGAGGCAGAGAAGAATAAAACACTGTGCTGATGTGTACAAACAGAATCAAAGGCACTTTTTACTTACTTTTTTTAACTCAATGTGTAGAGTAAGTTTTTCACTGGCCTGATCAAAAGAAAACCAGAGACAGACAACTAGCTGTACCATGCAGACCCTTGCCTGAAGAAGGGACTTCAGGTGGGAAACCTTGCTGAAAGCCCTGTGCAAAGCTTGCTGCGACTGCACTCCTCAAAGAGTATGAGGGAAAAGGAAAAAAAAAAAAACAAGTTCAAGTGAAGAGCCCCCTGCCAGCCAGCTCCTAAGTGCTTTTCCTTATATATCAATATCTTGGTGCTCCTGTATGACATTGGAGCAGGCCAAGTGCAACCTCAACCCTGCTGGCAAGAGGCTCCCTGACCCGACCTTCAGACCTACCTCCGGCATGAAGGAGAGCACCCAGGTCTTGGGGCATGTTGATGGAAAGGCAGCATTCCTAGAACAAGCAACCAACCAACTGAGAAGCTTCTGTCCCCTTGAATTAGAATTTATTTGTAGGAAATAAGAGGCTAAAGCCAATGGGGGCCTTCACCGTGGCCCTTACACCCAATGGACTGTTGGAGCAGTGTAGGCTCTACACACCATTCTGTTGTCTAGTAGTCAAAATGAACGCATCAGAAGGTCAAATTCTGGCTTGGCCTCCAAGTACAGAGACAGCATTAACTTCGAGAGTATCGCTGGCAACCATTATAACCCTCTAATTGCCCATGCAATGCACAATATTTTAAAATATATGTATTATACAAATAATATTGTAAAACAACAGAAATCAACCCTCTCATCTTAAAAAAACCTTAATACGAAGTTTCAGGAGAGGATTTAAAAAAATGATATAGTTGTTCTTTGCTTCAGACAGTAAGCCTGCTACTGAAAACCTGTGTGTAAATATAGCCTTATGCAGACGAAGTCCTCCTTAAAAATGCACCAGAAAACAGGCTCTGTTTTACACACTTAATTGCATTTTCTCATTAAGTCTTCAGAAGCCGTGGCAGTAGATATTATTTTGATCTTCATTTTATAGGTAGGAAATTGCAACACAGAAATGTTCAGTAACTTGCCCAGGGTTGCAGAGCTGAGTTGGAACAGGGCACCCAGGCCTCTGAGCCCACATCTCTACCCATGGGCTACACTGCCTCCCAATGGACTGAGAGTGAGTTAGTTCCCTGGCAAAACCTGCCCCTCCCAAGCATGCTGTTTATAAAGATGCATGATCACACATGGTCACATTTAATATCAACAACATCCCATACTTAACTCTTTGAATGAAAAGATATGCCTATGTCCAGATAAAGCATCACACAGACAAGATACAGAGCTTAATGCATAAAGAAGTACCTTCCCTATATCCATTCACCCTTCTTTTCCTAAAAAGCCTCAGATAGATTTTGGCAGCAATATAGCCAATTAAAAATACTTTCCTGCAGAGGATCTGCAAAAAATCTCAGATAACATCATACTTAAAGGTAAAAGTTCGAGTGCTTTCCCCCTAAGTTCAAGAAGAAGATGAGGGTCTGTTATTAGCATTTCTTTTCAACACTGAAATGGAGATTCTAGCCAGGGTAATAAGGCAAGAAAAGGAAATTAAAGGCAGAGATTAAAAACGAATAAGTAGGCTAGGTACAGTGCCTCAAGCCTATAAACCCAGCATTTAGGGAGGCCAAAGAGCTCAGAGGGCTGAAGTGGGAGGATTGCTTGAGTCTGGGTGTACTGAGGCATGATCATGCCATTGGACTCTAGCCTGGGTAACACAGTGAGTCCCTGTCTCAGAAAAACCTCCAAAACAAATAAAAATGAGTAAGTAAAACTGACCTCACTCAAAAAGACATGATTGTCTATATAGAAAAATCTTAAGAAATACCTATTTATTTATTTATGTTTGAGACAGGGTCTCACTTCTGTCACCCAGGCTCAACTGCAGTGGTGTGGTCATGGCTCACTACAGCCTTAATCTCCTGGGCTCAAGCAAACCTCCCAACCTCAGCGTCCTGAGTAGCTGGGATGGCTAACTCTTTTGAATTTTCAGTAGAGACAGGTTCTTGCTGTGTTGCTGGAGCTGGTCTCAAACTCCTGGGCTCAAGTGATCTGCCAGCCTTGGCCTCCCAAAGTTGCTGGGACAGTTGTGAGCCACTGTACCCAGCCTAAGAAATATATAATAAAGCTGTTAGAGAAATCGGAGCACAGAAGAGTCAAGGTGACATCATTTTAAAATAAACTCCATCTTAAAACTAGCAAGGCACATTCCTTTCCAGTCACAAACCACAGTCATCAGATGTTTACAGTTGAGAAAACAGCTTAAATGTACCTGAAAGGACACAATCTTACAACAATGGAAAGTCTTAGATGTCTCAATATCCATAAAAATATATGATTTAAAGATAATTATATTTATGCTTTGATGTACTTATTCCCTAAAAATACAAGGATAATTTTCTTTAAATCAGCAGAATAGTAAATTTTGCCATGCTGTCAGCCCACTCACATGTAGACATAGCTTAGCTTAGCCTTTACAAAGATAAGACCCTTATATAAGAAGAGTTTAAAACTAAGATGGGCTGGGTATGGTGGCTCATGCCTGTAATCCCAGCACTTTGGGAGGCTGAGGTGAGTGGATCACTTGATTCCAGGAGTTCAAGACCAGCCTGGGCAACATGGTGAAACCCTATCTCTACAAAAATTATCCGGGCATGATAGTGAGTGCCTGTAGTCCCAGCTACTCAGGAGGCAGAAGTGGAAGTATCACCTGGCCTGGGAGGGTCAAGGTGCAGTGAGCTATGATCACATCACTGCAGTCCAGCCTAAACAACAGAGGGAGACCTTATCTCTCTCTCTCTCTCTCACACACACACAAGCACACACACACACACACACACACAAAACCACCACCAACAACAAAAAACAAAGATGGCACACTTCTCTTGCTTTCTGAGGATGCCTTATTCTGAAACTGAGTAGATTTCAATTAATGGTCTCTTCTCACTGCACTGTGATTTGCCTTGAATTCCTTTCTGCACAATCCAAGAACCCAAACCATTTTCTATCAACAAAGCTACTGAAACTACTGATTTAAACAAAGGCCCAAAGTACAAGATTGATATACAAAAATACAGTATAAAATGTATTTTATAAAGTGCAAGATCTATACATGAAAATGAAAAGATCTTGCAGAAGAAAAATTTAAAAAGACCACCTAAAGAAAGGAGAACTATATACTGCATTCACAGGCCAGAGAACACAATATTGCTAAGAGGTCATTTCTCCCCGTATTGATCTATAAATGCAACACAATGCCAATCAAAATGCATGCCAGCAGACTTTCTTTTGTGCGTGTGTGGTAGAACTGTAAAAGCTAATTAGAAAATTTGTATGAGAGTACGGAGGACCTAGAATAGTCAAAACCATTTTGAGAAAAGAAGCGTTGGAGGATTCACACTGCCTGATTTTAAGGCTTACTATAAAGCTATGGTAAACACAATGGTACGGTATCGGGGTAAGGATAGAAACATGGGTGAATAGAACAAAGTAGATAGTTCAGAAATGGAGCCACATGTGTATGGTCTACTGATTTTCTACAAAGGTACCAAGGTAATTGAATGAGGGAATAAAAATCTTTTCAACAAATGGCACTAAAACAATTGAACATCCATATGAAAAAACAAAGAAATAAATGAACCTTATCCCTTACTTCATACCATATACAAAAGTTAGCCCAAAGTGAATCATGGACCTAAATGCAAACACTAAATCTGCAAAGTTTCTAGATGAAAACATAGAAAGTCTTAGTGACCTGGGTTTAGATATTGTGAGACAAGACACAAATTTTGAATTTTTTCAAAATTTAAAAATCTGATTTTTAAATACACTATTAAAAAAATGAAAAGGCAGGTAATGGATTAGGCAAAAATATGTGCAATCTCATTTAATAAAGGATTGCTGTACAGAATTTATGAAGACTTCTACAACTCAGTAGTAGGAAAACAAAACCCAGTTTAATAGATGGGCAAAAAATCTGAACAAACACTTCATCAAAGAAGATAAAATGAATGGCAAATAAACACATGAAAAAGATCTGAGAAATGCAAATTAAGAGCACAATGAGAAGGCACCACACACCCATTAAAATGGCTAAAATGAGTAACACTTGCAAAAGGGAGCATTGGTGAGAATGTGGAGCAACTCAAAATCATCACTGGTAGGAGTGTAAAATGTACAGCCACTTTAGAAACAGCTGAGCAATTCCTGATAAAGTTAAACGTATACCTACAGAAGAGCCCGGCCATTCCACCCCTCTGTGTTTATACAAGATAAATAAAAACATATTCCACATAAAGTTGAATATAAAATTGTTCACAGAAGCTTTTTTCATGATGGACAAAATGGTGGGAAACAGTGCCTATATCTAACCACCTGGTTAATGGGTAAACCCATTTGTGAAGTACCACTTCACAATAAAGAGGAACAAACCCATGCTGGTCCATTGCTATTAAATTATAAAAAAGGCAAACTTGCAATGAAAGAAAGATAAGTAGTTTCCAGGAGTTGGGGATGGGGGAAGGGATTGGCTGCAAAGTTGCACAAAGGAACTTTGTGGGTGACTGAAGTGTCCTATATCCAGATACTGGTGGTGGTTATATGACATATGCATTTGTCAAAACTGGTTAATTGTATATTTGAAATTGGTTAATTTTAATTCATGTAAATTACCTATAATATACATTATTATACATTTATATATTATATAATTTATATATATAAAAATTGTGGGGTTTTTTTGGAAAAAAAAGCTCACCTCCTCATACTCTAGCCGCTAGGGTTAGACATGTAACCTCTCAGGCAGTTGTCTACTGGGCAGCCCTTCTGTAAAAGCTACTGGTTTCCTGATAACAAGATACTGCCTTTTTTCTCTTTGTCCTTTCTGCACCTACCTGCCTGGAACTCAGCCCCCTTGTGACCTTGGAACAGTTTTACAGGCTGCACTGTGGAGGTATATTGGTTCCCTGAGGCTGCTGTAACTCCTACCACAGTCCTGGTGGCTAAAAACAGAAATGTATTCTCTGGCAGTTCTAAAGGCTAGAAGTCTGAAATCAAGGTGTCAGCAGGGCTATGCCACCTCTGAAGGCTCCTTCCTTCCTCTTCTGGCCTCTGGTGTTTGTCAGTAGTCTCTGGCATTCCTTAGCTTGCAGCTGCTTCATTCCCATTGCTGCCTCTACCAGCATAAGTCTTTCTTCCCTCAGTCTTTGCTCTTTTTCTTATAAGGTCAGCAGTCATATTGTGTTAAAGGATACACTACTCCAGGGTGACCTCGTCTTAACTTGATTCCATCTAAACAGGGTCACATTCACAAGTACTGGGGGTTAGGACTTGAACATATCTTTTTCAAGGGCAGAATTCAATCTACAACCTGGAGACAGAGAGGACAGACAGTAAGAATCCCATCCCTACTTCATCATGGAACCACAGGGTGAGCCCTGGGCTGCCTATGTCTTCTCATTAGGGAGAACAGCAAGCTCCTATTTATTTAAACCACTGCAGTCAAGCACTTTAGCTGATACATTCTTTCTCCCCTAATTATTGAAGGAGATCACAGTCCCTCCTTGACCTGTTCAACAGAAGGCCAGGGTGCCCAGCACTAGCAAAATGCTGGGCCTGAGGTGGGAGTTCGCTGACTGAGTGGTCAGATTGTCCTTGCCAGGTTCTCTTGGCCCAGCCACATCCCTTCCATCATCGCAGCCTAGGACTGTCCCTCCTTTTTCTGCTAAATCTTGGGTGTCCTTATCCTTCTTCCCAGTACACCATTTTAAGGCCCCTGTGGTGGCTTCCCCAGCTGCAACAGCCTCAGTTTCCCTGTCTGGCCCATGTCTTCCTCCAGCACTATGTTCTGTGCCCACGCTGCTCTCCACCACACTGAAGGGCTCAGTGTCTCTCTTGGCAATTCTCTCCATCCTTCTCCATACCCAGGACCACCTAAAGTTCAGCACCATGCTCTGCATCTCACTGTTAATTCCCACGGGCCCCTTCTCCCACACATCCCCACACCCATCTGGTCCCAGAGATGGCCCCTTCCTCATGCCAGACTTCCATCCCAATACCTTGTCCAAGAGCTACAGTTGTCTCCCTGGACATTCCATTTTTTAAAATTAAAACAGGATGAGCAGAAACCTGAGGGAGTGCACAATCCTCTGCAGAATGCATCAGGCCTTTTCAGTGCCAACATTTCTGCATTCACGTTGAGTTCTTAGGCAATTGCCCTAGGCAGTGTTTAAAACATTCCTCTCCTTGTACTTAGCCCCAGATTCATTTGTATATCCTTAGAATTATTTGACTATGTCTATTCCTAAATCTCTCCTTTCCCCTCTCATCTCCCTGTGCATAGAGGTGGCATCAGCAGGAAAGAGTCCAGTCCTGATCAATAACTGCATTCCCACTTGGCAGACAGAAGGGCTTCTTTGCACTCGGATGTCAGCTATGACACACATCAGGTGCTGGCCCTCTTACAGTATGCCCATCAGATATGGAGTTCAACAACAGATATGGAGTGTGCGCCTACACTAAAGTATTGTTATAGATAAGTAGGTCAACACAATGATTGCTTCCCCACTTTCTGCTCTTGGGGGTGAGCCTTGAACTGCCCAGCCAGTAACCACCTCGCAGAGTTATGGGAAATGTCGCAAGCCAGATCTTCCAAGGACTCAGAGGTTTTTTTTGTTTGTTCTCCTTATTTTCTTCTCTTTGCTTTCTATAGTAAGTGTTGCCTGTGGCCTGGGCTTCCAGTGTGGTCACTTCCAGCACAGTGACACCTGGCCTCGCCTCCCTCTGCTGCAGACCCCTGGGAGCCCTCTCTGCCTCCTGGTTGGCTCCGGCTGGGAGGCCTGGGGTTCCCTGGGGGTCCTGCCCATACCTCTCTGTGATTGCACTGGCCGATGTGGGAAGAACACAAGGCTGCCTTCCTCAGAGTCCCCGGAAGCACCTACAGATGGAATTGCTTGCCTCAGGGGTATCCTGACAGATGTAATCCCACCCCTGCCTGCACCAGGGTCAGGAAGGGACCATCCCTCATCTGCTCAGCCCCATCTCCACCTTCCTGTCTTTCTTCCTGTTTGACTTTCTTTCATGTGTGTATGTGTGTGTAGGGGAGGTCTTTATATATTTGTCTGCCTTCCTGTATTTTTCTTTTTCTTTTTTGTTTTTTGAGATGGAATTTCGCTCTTGTTGCCCAAGCTGAAGTGCAGTGGCATGATATTGGCTCACTGCAACCTCCACCTCCCAGGTTCAAGCGATTCCCCTGCCTCAGCCTTCTGAGTAACAGGGATTACAGGTGACTGCCACCATGCCCAGATAATTTTTGTATTTTTATTTAAGGGGAGACAGGGTTTCGCCATGTTGACCAATGTTGGCCAGGCTGGTCTTGAACTCCTGACCTCTGGTGATCCACACGCATTGGCCTCCCAATGAGCCACTGCGCCCAGCCTTCCTGTATTTCTCTTTCTGTATTATGTCTTTACATTGTTCTCTATTGTGTATTTTTTCATCTCTCTCTCTCTGGTCTAGATGAGTTCTTTCTCTCTTTTTTTCTGGGCTAACATAACCACTTTTTCATTCTTACTGTGTTTTTCTGTCTTTCTGTATTTTTTGGTCCTTCCAAGTTTTTTCTTTTTTATGTTCCTTAGAAACAGATCTCGTTTTTCTTTTTATTCCTGTATTTCTATCTCTTTTTCCTTGTGTTCTTTCTATCTCGTTTCCTAGGTTAATTCAACTGTCTCCACTTTCACTCTTCTCTCATGTATTTGTACCCCTAATTATTCCTCCCTTTCATCTTTAGATATTTTTTCTATTCAACTTGGTTTCGTCTGTTTGGCTTTGGGAAGAGGGTCCTCCTCTCTCCACCCAGAGCCTCTCTTCCTGAGCTCCGAGACGCCCTCTTTCTGTACTGAGGGGCAGATGCGGCCGGTCCTCAAGGAGAGTCTCCCAGACAGTAAAGGGGCCGGGCCTAGCAGCCGGCAGTTCACTGGTGGCTTCTAAGATGAGAATGTGGGATTCTTGGCACCTTTGCCCTAAGCTTTGAACCTGAGCTACAATTCCACGACAGGAGGGTAAACAAATCTCCCTCAACATCCTGCTGCATATGAGAAAAAGGAAATATGGGAGAAAGGACACAGAGGGCAAACTGATGTCCACAGTTTCCAGCTTGTTTCCCATGGAGAAAGAAAAGGAAATGTCCTCCCAATGCCTCAGACAGGACTGTATCCTGGATTTGGGCGCCAGCTGCAGGCCTCTCATCTGGTCTCTGAGACACACTGTGATGCTCAGTCTGGGTCAGAGTTTAAGTCCAAGGTACTTTTCTCCATTGCCCCCTCCTCTATCTACACCCCTCCCAACCTTGCCTGTCCCAGCCTCCTCTGCACCAGAATCTCCCTTTGCTCAAAACATGGCAGGTAGCAGTTCTGCAGGGTGGAACAGGCGAAGCAGTCCCTGTCTAGGGAGGTGTGCCCCTGAGGTGCAAGATTGGAATTCACAACACAATTTTCCTAGAAAAACACAATGCCAAAATTATCAATGGCATTGATAATGCTGTGAATGGGTCCAGCAACCAGGACATTCCATGTGCCAAGCACTGCACTGAAGACCGGTATAAGAAAGACATTCTGCATCTACAGAGGAGTCTCAGAAGAGTTCCATTTCTGTCTCCAGGTCACATACTGGAACCCAGATAAATATGGCTCCAAAGAATATGATCTGTCTGGCCCTCCTGGTCCCCAGGCTCCAACACAGCTGGTTCAGCACAGCTGCATGAGAGCCCACATTATTGTTCACAAAGGGAGCTCCTACCAGACCATCTAGTTCACAGCAGCAAAAATATCATCTTGCTTAGTGGTTCTTGGTGCAGGGTAGGGTCTCAGTAAATGTACATTCAAAGATACAAATACACATGCAGACACATGTGCACACAAACATGGCTTTCTATCCTGAACCATATCCACAGCACATGCCACTCTCTTGCTTCAGATATTTGTACATGCTTCTCTCCACCAGAGTACCCTCCACCACCTAACTACCACCTCCTGGTTTCAAGAACGTAAGACACCTCATCAGAAAGCCTCCCACCAGCTCCCATACCCCAGAGCGGTTCAGGTGTCCTCCTCTGAGCTCCCACCAAGCTGGCAGGTCCACCACAGAAACTTGCCATGCTGCCATGTGAGTTCTGCTCTGATCAGGGCAGGACTGTGACCACCTCAGCACCCAGCATAGCATGGGAGCCTGGTCAATGACTACATGAAGGAAGCCCCTCCCACAGATGGGTGGTGAGAGTAGAAGTAGATGCACTAGGTGGGAGTGGAGAAGAAAATGGATTTGGCCAGGCACAGTGGCTTATGCCTGTAATACCAGCACTTTGGGAGGCTGAGGCAGGTGGATCACTTGAGGTCAGGAGTTCGCAACCAGCCTGGCCAACATAGTGAAACCCCATCTCTACTAAAAATACAAAATTAGCCAGGTGTGGTGTCACATGCCTGTAATCCCAGCTACTCAGGAGACTGAGGCAGGAGAATCGCTTGAACCAGGGAGGAGGTGGAGGTTGCAGTGAGCCAAGATTGTACCACTGCACTCCCGCCTGGGCAACAGAGGGAGACTCTATCTCAAAAATAAATAAGTAAATAAAATAAAGAAAAGAAAAGAAAAAGAAAGTGGATTTAGAGGGCAGAGAAATAGAGCAAATTCAGCAGAGAGAGTCAGCCACTCACTGCACGGCAGTCACAGTGCCTGACAGGATCTCTGTAGCCTCTTCTTTCACCCACATTGTCTTTTAAGCTCTGGTCTGGGTCCTGGCAATATAAACAGACCCCAAAGACAAAGTCCATGCCTAGCGAAGACTCAATCATTTTTTGTCACACATTAGAGTTGCAGGAGTGGGAACCTGTACATGTTTAATCTGACCTGTTTCTGAAACTTTTCCCTGCTGAGGCTTAACTGAAATTGTCAGAACATGAAATCAACAGAGTCTTGGCAAAGGGCTTCTATAATTGAATATATTACTTTCTAATTTCTCCTCCTTCTTTCCTTTCATGTCAAATGAAGAGTCCGCTTTTCATTACTGAGCCTTTTGGAATAGAAAATGATTGTCGGATGATCCATTCTCTTTGGTCATTTAGCACGCATTTGGACTCTACTCTCCTGAAATTGATCTTGGTAATTTCCAACAACAGATGTGTAAATAAATGTTTGATACTTTCTCCCTTTCTTAACAGTTTTCTGATGTTGAAAGTTTCTCCTTAACTGTCGTGGTGGATGGAGGAATAGAAAGGGGAAAATCAGGAGGCCTTAAATAGATTTTACAGGCACCAAAGCATGCATTTGGAGTATGGTCAGCTAGAAAGATCTTGTTTCAATAATATGATCTTCACATTCAGCTGAAGACTATGTTATGGAACCTGACTGCCCTTAGTGACTGCTTAAAGCTGACATAAGGCAGAAAAATGTACATTTAATATGGGAAAGAAATTAGGCCTCAAGATCTTTGTTTCCTGAATCTCTGCAGCAGCTCAGCTGGTGCTGGGCTCATGAGGCAGCTGCAGGAGGCATTCTTGGGGCTGCGAGTGGGAGGTGATGGGTATAGCATGCAGAAAACCTACCCCATAAGGGATTTGGGGAAAATCCAGTAAAGAAAGGATTGGCAAGGGAAGCACTAACCCCATTGCAATTTGGGGCTCCTTGGGTCTTTATGTCTCCAACTCCACTATGGCATGCTGTCTTCCCAGCTTTGGCTCCCCCCTCAGCTTGCTCCCCATCACAATGCCCAAAGTCCCAGCAGCACCTCCCCAGCCTCTCTGCTACCACTGCAGCTCAGGCTGCATCCTCGCACTTCTGGGCCCTTAGTTACTATGGCCTTCAAATGGTCACTCTCTCAGCACTGACTACTGAAGGCTCTCCCTAGAACTCCCATGTGCTCAGGCCACAACCTCTGCAGGGAAGATAGATATGGAAGGAGCCCAGCCCCATGCAGGGCACACAAAGCTGTGGGCCCACCTGCCACCCAGTCACCCTGTCCACCAGCCTCTCTAGCCTGTGACCCAATGGGATACTGAGCGGCTTGATGCTCAGGCTGAACTTGCTAGTCTCTCACTGACATCCCTATGCCTTGCCTGAAAGGTCAGTCCCACTCTCTACCTGGGGATGATAGGACAGGGCATGCTCTGCCATTTGTCATTCCAGATTCTGTTCCAATCTCATGGCCATCCCAGCCCCTATGCACCAAGCCCACCCCATGGTGTGTGCCTCCTCCTTCCCCCCTGCTCCCTCCTCCATCTCCTCTCCCTGCACTTCCCCTGCCAACCTTCTCCCCCAGAATTCCTTGGCGACAGGAATTGTGTCTTGGTCATCCTCACACCCCAGAACTGCTACAGTGCCTGGCATATAGAGAACCACTGGGAAGTAGCATTTTTTTAAAAGGACCTTGTCAGTAAAAATAAAAGTGTTTACAGGTGATTTTGTTCCTTACTTTTTTATTTAGCTGTATATTTGAAGTTTCAACTAAGCATTTTTATGTATTTTACTGTCACTAAGGGAATTATATTTTTGGCTAAGCCCTTAGGAATACTAAAGTCTGTCCACTTTTCAGAACTTCAAGAAAACTTGTGAGCATCTTTTGCATGCAGCAGGGAGAGAGGTTTGAGATACTTGCCAGTAAGGAGTGAAACCGTATCAGGGATTAAACAACAATAACTAATCTAGAACCAGACTACCTAACTGCCCAAGGTGCTAGCAAGCAGGGAGGGAGGGGCAGAAATCTGAGCGGGTCACCGAGAACTGCCACGTGGAATTCTAGGTCAGTAAGTGGCCATGGGTTCCCGCCACCAAGCCACTAAGCTGGCAAGTGGGGAGACTGCAGTTAGAACTGCCCTGAGAGAGGGCAAAGGCATTGATAGGGATGGATCTGACTCCCCTCTCCCTTCTCTGCTATGTTCTAATCATGCATGTCACCTGCATGCTTGGCTTTAAATGCCTCATCCCCAATAAGGGCCACTGCTCTTCCCTTGGCTTCTAGTGGCAGAAATGTCCGCATTCTACTGTGCTGCTGGAGGCAGAAGTCTGGCTGCCATGGCTGAGCTTGTGCAGAAATGGTAAGGGTGTCTGGTCTGATAACTTTGTGGGGTCCATTTTCTCAGTTCTGCAGTAAGATTGCTGGTTATGTGGCAAGACAATGGGCTCTGGATGGCTCTTCACTATGGCAGGAACTTAACACATGTCTGTGACCCCAGCTTACCAGGGGGTCCTGCTCACTGGCCTTGTGTAGACAGGGCAAAATAGAATAACAGGCTCATTTCCGCACACCCCAATACTACCATCTTCAGTAATACCTCACCCCAGGGCAAGTCTGCTCCCTAAACAGGGGGAACTTTTAGAAACTGTAGTATGGTGTCCAGTCGCTTACACTTACACCAGGTCAAACTCACAAGCAACTGGTGTAGAACCCAGAGCTTGTCACATGTCCCCACAAATTTGCCTGTTTCTGAGACTGAGCCCTATCTTATCCCCTTATCTTGCTGGCTAACTTGCCTAACGTCCATGGCTGGCCCTTCCTCACCATCTTGCTGGGGCCCTGCTTCCTGGGGTTCATCCTTCTCAGTGAATAGAATGTCCAGACTCTCTATGGCCCATCTCCCTGTGTTCAGGGCCAGCCCTCCACTGCTCACCTCTTGCCAGGCTTCTGTGACCCTGGCCACCAGTATAGACCACCCCACCATCTGTCACCTTGCTATCTGGATTCCATGCTGCTGGCTGGCCTGGGTACCCGCTGCCATTTTTCAACATGATGCTGAAAAGTGCCTAGCACAGTGCCTGGCCCAGGATCGGCACATGATAAGTGAGAGCTGCTGTCATTAGCCATTGCTTCTTCCCCTAGTCAGTGTATGAAGACTCTGTAGCTGAAGTCTCCTGTTTTGGACTTCTAAATTTCCATTTTCATATGAAAAGACAAAGTGCCTGTAATGCAAACAATCTGTCTGACTGCTGTTGTAAGGACCTGTTTAAGTTATAATTGTCAATGTTTTCACTGAAGTAGAAAATACATAGAGTCAGATGTATAGCACACATAAGTCTTAAGTTTACAGCTCCAGGATTCCTTACATGTGCATATGCCCATACAGGATATGTTCTGTAGTCTCAACTCCCCCGGCCAGGCAGTCTCCCTCAGACTGTGATCACCAGATCACCATCAACTAGTTTGGAGCCTGGCACACTGGCTCACATCTGTAATCCCAGCACTTTAGAAGGCCAAGGAGGGAGAATTACTTGAGGGCAGGAGTTTGAGACCAGGCTGGGCAATACAGTAAGACCAAAACTAAAAAAAAATTTTTTTTAAATTAGTAGGTGTGATGGCACATGCCTATAGTCCTACCTATTCAGGAGGCTGACACAGGAGGATTGCTTGAGCACAGGAGGTTGACATTGAAGTGACCTATGATCGTACCACTGCACTCCAACCTGGGCAGCAGAGTAAGATCCATCTCTAAAACAAAACAAAAACAAAACTAATTTCACCCCCTCCTTGAATGGCACATAAATGGAATTATACAGTATTAACTATTTTGTGTCAGGCTTCTTTTGCTAAATGTAGAGTGTAAACTTCACATATGTTGTTGGATGTAGCAATAGTTTATTAATTTTTATTCCTAAGCAGTATTCCGATGTATGAAATATATCAGTTTGTGTATCTAGTCTCATGTTGATGAACATTTGGCTTCCTGTTTCTGGTTTTTGGATATTATTAATAAAGCTGTTATGAGCAGTCCTGTACAAGTCTTTTGTGAGCAAATATTTTAATTTCTCTTGGCCAAATATCTAGGAAGGTCATCGCTGGGTTACAGTATAGGTGTACATTTAGCCTTATAACAAACTGCCACTCTGTCTTCCAGAGTGGTGATCACCATTTTAGATTTCAGACAGCCATTATGAGAGCTGTGGTTGCTTTGTAGCACTGCCAGGATGGAGTGTTGTCAATCATTCTCGTTTAACCATTTCAGTAGGTGTGTCATGGTGTTTCATTGTGATTTTAATTTCTATTTCTGGGATGACTAATAAAAATTAGGCAAAGTTGCATGTGCTTATTAGCCATTGTTTTATATTCTTTTATGAAATATCTTTTAAAGCTTTTTGTGCAATTTTTCCTGAGTCGTATCTATAAAATATTCTATTGTAGGTGTTCTTTATATATTCTGGACAAAAGTGTTTTATCAGATATAGGTTTTGAAAACAATCTCTCCAAGGCTATGGTTTGTCTTTGTATATTCTTTTTTTTTTGAGACAGAGTCTTGCTCTGTCCCCAGGCTGGAGTGCGGTGGTGCGATCTTGGCTCACTGCAACATCTGCCTCCCAGGTTCAAGCAATTCTCCTGCCTAAGCCTCCCAAGTAGCTGAGACTACAGGCGAGTACCACTATGCCCAGCTAATTTTTGTATTTTTCAGTAGAGACAGGGTTTCACCATGTTGGCCAGGATGGTCTCTATCTCCTGACTTCATTATCTTCCCACCTCACCCTCCCAAAGTGTTGAGATTACAGGCATAAGCCACTGTGCCCAGCCATCTTTGTATGATCTTTTTTTTAAAATTTTTTATTGCATTTTAGGTTTTGGGGTACATGTGCAGAACATGCAACACAGTTGCATAGGTACACACATGGCAGTGTGTTTTGCTTCCTTTCTCCCCTTCACCCACATTTGGCATTTCTCCCCAGGCTATCCCTTCCCAGCTCCCCCCGACGCTGGCCCTCCCCTTTTCCCCCAATAGACCCCAGTGTTTAGTACTTCCCTCTCTGTGTCCATGTGTTCTCATTTTTCATCACCTGACTATGAGTGAGAATATGTGGTATTTCATTTTCTGTTCTTGTGTCAGTTTGCTGAGAATGATCTTCTCCAGATTCATCCATGACCATACAAACGACACAAACTCATCATTTCTGATTGCTGCATAATATTCCATGGTGTATATGTGCCACATTTTCCCAATCCAGTCTATCATCAATGGGCATTTGGGTTGATTCCAGGTCTTTGCTATTGTAAACAGTGCTGCAATGAACATTCATGTGCATGTGTCCTTATAGTAGAACGATGTATAGTCCTTTGGATATATACCCAGTAATGGGATTGCTGGGTCAAATGGAATTTCTATTTCTAAGGCCTTGAGGAATCGCCACACTGTCTTCCACAATGGTTGAACCAATTTACACTCCCACCAATAGTGTAAAAGTGTTCCTTTTTCTCCACATTTTCTCCAGCATCTGTTTTCTCCAGATTTTTTAATGATCGCCATTCTAACTGGCGTGAGATGGTATCTCAATGTGGTTTTGATTTGCATCTCTCTGATGACCAGTGACGATGAGCATTTTTTCATATGATTGTTGGCCTCATATATGTCTTCTTTCGTAAAGTGTCTGTTCATATACTTTGCCCAATTTTGAATGGGCTTGTATGTTTTTTTCCTGTAAATCTGTTTGAGTTCCTTGTAAATTCTGGATATCAGCCCTTTGTCAGATGGGTAAACTGCAAACATTTTTTCCCATTCTGTTGGTTGCCGATTCACTCTAGTGACTGTTTCTTTTGCCGTGCAGAAGCTGTGGAGTTTCATTCGGTCCCATTTGTCTATTTTGGCCTTTGTTGCCAATGCTTTTGGTGTTTTGTTCATGAAGTCCTTGCCTACTCCTATGTCCTGGATGGTTTTGCCTAGATTTCCTTCTAGGGCTTTTATGGTGCCAGGTCTTATGTTTAAGTCTTTAATCCATCTAGAGTTAACTTTAGTGTAAGGTGTCAGGAAGGGGTTCAGTTTCTGCTTTCTGCACATGGCTAGCCAGATTTCCCAACGCCATTTGTTAAACAGGGAATCCTTTCCCCATTGCTTGTTTTTGTCAGGTTTATCAAAGATTGTATGGTTGTAGATATGTTGTGTTGCCTCCGCTGCCTCTGTTTTGTTCCATTGGTCTATATCTCTGTTTTGGTACCAGTACCATGCTGTTTTGATTACTGTAGCCTTGTAGTATAGTTTGAAATCTGGTAGTGTGATGCCCCCCGCTATGTTCTTTTTGCTTAGAATTGACTTGGCTATACGGGCTCTCTTTTGGTTCCATATGAAGTTCATGGTGGTTTTTTCCAGTTCTGTGAAGAAAGTCAATGGTAGCTTGATGGGGATAGCGTTGATTCTGTAAATTACTTTGGGCAGTATAGGCATTTTCACGATATTAATTCTTCCTAACCATGAACATGGAATGTTTCTCCATCTGTTTGTGTCCTCTCTTATTTCGTTGAGCAGTGGTTTGTAGTTTTCCTTGAAGAGGTCCCTTACATTCCTTGTGAGTTGTATTCCTAGGTATTTTATTCTTTTTGTAGCAATTGTGAATGGCAGTTTGTTCTTGATTTGGCTTTCTTTAAGTCTGTTATTGGTGTAGAGAAATGCTTGTGATTTTTGCACATTGATTTTATATCCTGAGACTTTGCTGAAGTTGCTTATCAGTTTCAGGAGTTTTTGGGCTGAGGTGATGGGGTCTTCTAGGTATACTATCATGTCATCTGCAAATAGAGACAATTTCATTTCCACCTTTCATATTTGAATACCCTTTCTTTCTTTTTCTTGCCTGATTGCTCTGGCTAGAACTTCCAATACTATATTGAATAGAAGTGGTGAAAGAGGGCATCCTTGTCTAGTTTTTGCCCATTCAGTATGCTATTGGCTGTTGGTTTGTCGTAAATAGCTTTTATTACTTTGAGATAAGTTCCATCGATACCGAGTTTATTGAGGGTTTTTAGCATAAAGAGCTGTTGAATTTTGTCGAATGCCTTCTCTGCGTCAATTGAGATAATCATGTGGTTTTTGTTTTTGGTTCTGTTTATATGGTGAATTACATTTATAGACTTGCGTATGTTGAACCAGCCTTGCATCCCCAGGATGAATCCTACTTGATCATGATAGATAAGTTTTTTGATTTGCTATTGCAATCAGCTTGCCAATATTTTATTGAAGATTTTTGCATCTATGTTCATTATGTATATTGGCCTGAAGTTTTCTTTTCTTGTTGGGTCTCTGCCGGGTTATGGTATCAGGATGATATTGGTCTCATAAAATGATTTGGGAAGGATTCCCTCTTTTTGGATTATTTGGAATAGTTTCAGAAGGAATGGTACCATTTCCTCTTTGTGTGTCTGGTAGAATTCGGCTGTGAACCCATCTGGACCTGGGCTTTTTTTGTGTGGTAGGCTCTTAATTGCTGCCTCGACTTCTGACCTTGTTATTGGTCTATTCATAGTTTCAGCTTCCTCCTGGTTTAGGCTTGGGAGGACACAGGAGTCCAGGAATTTATCCATTTCTTCCAGGTTTACTAGTTTATGTGCATAGAGTTGTTTGTAATATTCTCTGATGATGGTTTGAATTTCTGTGGAATCTGTGGTGATTTCCCCTTTATCATTTTTTATTGCATCTATTTGGTTGTTCTCTCATTTCTTTTTAAGCAGTCTGGCTAGTGGTCTGTCTATTTTGTTGATCTTTTCAAAAAAGCAGCTCTTGGATTTATTGATTTTTTGAAGGGTTTTTCGTGTCTCTATCTCCTTCAGTTCAGCTCTGATCTTAGTTATTTCTTGTCTTCTGCTGGGTTTTGAGTTTTTCTGCTCTTGCTCCTCTAGGTCTTTCAATTTTAACGATAGGGTGTCAATTTTGGATGTCTCCGTTCTCCTCATATGGGCACTTATTGCTATATATTTTCTCTAGAGACTGCTTTAAATGTGTCCCAGAGATTCTGGCATGTTGTGTCTTTGTTCTCATTGGTTTTGAAGAACTTCTTTATTTCTGCCTTCATTTCATTGTTTATCCAGTCAACATTCAAGAGCCAGTTGTTCAGTTTCCATGAAGCTGTGTGATTCTGGGTTGGTGTCTGAATTCTGAGTTCTAACTTGATTGCACTATGGTCTGAGAGACTGTTTGTTATGATTTCAGTTGTTTTGCATTTCCTGAGGAGTGCTTTACTTCCAATTATGTGGTCAATTTTAGAGTAGGTGTGATGTGGTGCTGAGAAGAATGTATATTCTGTGGATTTGGGGTGGAGAGTTCTGTAAATGTCTATCAGGTTTGCTTGCTCCAGGTCTGAGTTCAAGCCCTGGATATCCTTGTTGATTTTCTGTCTGGTTTATCTGTTTAATATTGACAGTGGAGTGTTAAAGTCTCCCACTATTATTGTGTGGGAGTCTAAGTCTCTTTGTAAGTCATTAAGAACTTGCCTTATGTATCTGGGTGCTCCTGTATTGGGTCCATATATGTTTAGGATCGTTAGCTCTTCTTGTTGTATTGATCCTTTTACCATTATGTAATGGCCTTCTTTGTCTCTTTGGATCTGTGTTGCTTTAAAGTCTATTTTATCAGAGATGAGAATTGCAACTCCTGCTTTTTTTTGGTCTCAGTTTGCTTGGTAAATCTTCCTCCATCCCTTTGTTTTGAGCCGTTGTGTATCCTTGCATGTGAGATGGGTTTCCTGGATACAGCACACTGATGGGTTTTGGATTTTTATCCTATTTGCCAGTCTGTGTTTTGATTGGTGCATTTAGTCCATTTACATTTAGGGTTAATATTGTTATGTGTGAATTTGATACTGCCATTTTGATACCAGCTGGCTGTTTTGCCCGTTAGTTCTTGTAGATTCTCCATTTTGTTGATGCTCTTTAGCATTTAGTGTGATTTTGGAATGGCTGGTACTGGTTGTTCCTTTCTATGTGTAGTGCCTCTTTGAGGAGCTCTTGTAAAGCATGCCTGGTGGTGACAAAATCTCTGAGTACTTGCTTGTTCGCAAAGGATTTTATTTTTCCTTCACTTCTGAAGCTCAGTTTGGCTGGATATGAAATTATGGGTTGAAAGTTCTTTTCTTTAAGGATGTTGAGTATTGCCCCCCACTCTCTTCTGGCTTGTAGTGTTTCTGCTGAGAGATCTGCTGTGAGTCTGATGGGCTTCCCTTTGTGGGTGACCTGACCTTTCTCTCTGGCTGCCCTTAGTATTTTCTCCTTTATTTCAACCTTGTTGAATCTGATGATTATGTGCCTTGGGGTTGCTCTTCTTGCGGAATATCTTTGCAGTGTTTTCTGTATTTCCTGCCTTTGAGTGTTGGCCTATCTTGCTAGGTGGGGGAAATTTTCCTGGATAATATCCTGAAGAATATTTTCCAGCCTGGATTCATTCTCTTTGTCACACTCTGGTACACCTATCAAACGTAGGTTAGGTCTCTTCACATAGTCTCACATTTCTTGGAGACTTTGTTCATTCCTTTTTGCGCTTTTTTCTCTGATCTTGGTTTCTCGTTCTATTTCATTGAGTTGATCTTCACTTCTGATATTCTTTCTTCTGCTTGGTCAATTCGGCTGTTGAAACTTGTGCATGCTTTGCGACGTTCTCGTATTGTGTTTTTCAGCTCCTTTAATTCATTCATATTCCTCTCTAAGTTATCCATTCTTATCATTTCCTCGAATCTTTTTTCAAATCTTTTTTCAAGGTTCTTAGTTTCTTTGCATTGATTTAAAACATGTTCTTTTAGCTCACAAACGTTTCTCATTATCCACCTTCTGAAGTCTAATTCTGTCATTTTGTCACAGTTATTCTCCTTCCAGCTTTGTTCCCTTGCTGGTGAGAAGTTTTGCTCCTTTCTAGGAGGCGAGGTGTTCTGGTCTCGGGTGTTTTCCTCCTTTTTGCACTGGTTTCTTCCCATCTTTGTGGATTTATCCACCTGTCATCTGTGTAGTTGCTGACTTTTTGATTGGGTCTCTGAGTGGATGCCCAGATTGTTGATGATGAAGTATTTCTGTTACATGGTTTTCCTTCTACCAGTCTAGCCCCTCCACTGTACGACTGCTGAGGTCCACTCCAGGCCCTGCTTGTCTGGGGTGCACCTATAGCAGCTGCGGAACAGTGAGGGATCCTACCAGTTTCTTTTTCTGCTATCTTTGTCCCAGAATGATGCCTGTCAAATGTCAGTCTTTTGGATATAGAGGGGTCAGGGAGCTGCTTGAGGTGACAGTCTGTACTTTATCGGAGCTCAAGCGCTGAGCTGTGAGCTCTGTTGTTCATTCAGGGCTGTTAGGCTGCTACGTTTAATTCTGCTGCAGCAGAACTCATTAAAAAAACCCTTTTTTTTCTCAGATGCTCTGTCTCGGGGGGTGGGGGGGTTGGGGCTTTCTTTGTGAGTGTCTGTTGTTCTGTCCTGCCCAGCTAGGAGGCAGTCTAGTCACTATTTGCCTGCCGAGGCTCTGCCCTGCTGGTGTGAGGTTCGCCCTGTTGCTGCAGGCTCTGCCCTGCTGCTGTGGTCTCTGCCCTGCTGCCGTGGTCTCTGCCCTGCTGCCACGGGCTATGCCCTGCAGCAGAGTCTCTCTGTTGTAGTGGGTTGCCTCAGCAACGGCAGGCTGCATCAGCAATAGGCGTGTACCTCAGTAGGGGTGGATTGCCTCGGTAATGGCGGACGCCCCTCCCCCATGGAGCTGCACCATCCTGGGTTCAGCTGTGCCCACCGGGAACCTCTCCACCCGGAGCGTTTGGAGTCGCCGTTTTGTTTGTTGCACTGCACTACCCCAAACGCTGTTTTTCTGGAATCTCCCGGTTTGGCTCACTGTCCAAGTCCCATTCAGTCTCAAGTTCAGCCCTCTCAAGTCTCAAATTGCCAGTTCAACAAGGCACCCGGACCAGTGCGCTTTGTGCGGAGCACTGTGTAGCGCCGCTGTGCTACAGCGCCGGCTGCCAGCTGCACCGGCTGCCGGCTGCACCAACGAAAACCTCTGCCTGGCGTCCCGTGTCTCTTTTATACCTGGGAATTTCCCTGTTTGGGCAACAAAGATCCATCTGGAAATGCGGCCCTGACTCACCCTCTCCGCGCAATCACTGAGAGCTTCAATCCTGGGTTGTTCTCACCGTGCCATCTTGAGTCCCTCCCCGTCTTTGTATGATCTTAATGATACCTTTTAGAGAAGAAAAATTTTTACTTTTGGAAAAGATTTAATTATCAGTATTTAATTTACTGATAAGTACTTTTTGTGTCTTTCTGAGAAATCTGTTTATGCCAACCTTCCAAAGATATTCTCCTATCTGTTCCTTTGAAAAGTTTATAGTTTCCTTTTATATTTAAGTCTATGATCAATCTCAAATTAATCTGTGTATTATGTAGAAAATAAAGTCACAGTTAATTTCTTTTCCATTCAGATATCTAGATGTTTCCTACAATATTAAAAAATTATCTTTTCATCATTAAATTTCCTTCATATCTTTGTCAAAAAATGAAGTGAACATATAAATGTGGATCAACTTCTGGACTCTGTAGTGTTGCTTTGATCTGTTTATCCTGATGCCAATATCATGTCAGTATTATTGAAGCATTAGCACAAGCTTTGAAATCAGGTAGTACAATCCCTTCACATTTCTTTAAATTTTTTGAAGTTGTGTGGACTATTTTAGGCCATTCACATTTCTATGTGATTGAAAAATCAGCCTGTGCATTTCTACAAATATTTCTGCCAAGATTTTGTTCAAAATGGTGCTGAATCTACAGCCTAATCTGAGGAAGATGAACATCATGACAGCATGGAGTCTTCCCAGACACAAATACAGCATACTACTCCAGGTATATAGGTTCATTTCAATTATTCCTTGGGTGTTTTATGGTTTTTAGTGTACAGATCTTACATGTTTTGGTTTTACTGTTAAATGTGTTCCTAAGAAACTCACGGTTTTAGATGATGTTGTAAACTAATTTTTATTTTCCAGTTGTTCGATAGCATGTAAAACTAAAATTTGTTTTGGATATTGAGTTTGTATCTGGTAGCCCTGTTTTGAGCTATTAGTTCTGGCAGTATTTTGTTTTGTTTGGTAAGTTCTTCTATTTCTTTTTTCCTGTCTCATTGCACTGGCTAGGCCCTCTAATACAATGCCAAATATAAGTAGTAAACTCGACATTCTTGCCTTGTTCTGTCTTTAGAAGAAAAGCATGTAACATTTCACTATTAGGTATGTGGTTAACTATAGGATTTTTGTAAATGTACTCTCCAAAAACTGAGCAAATTTCTCTCTATTTCTGCTTTGCTGAGACTTTTTATCATGAGCTCATGTTGGATTTCATCAAATATATTTTTCCCATAATATAATAATAATTTCTCTCCTTTGTTAGTATTGTATGCTTTCTTGACATATTTTTAATATTAAACCAACCTTGCATTCTTGTAATAAACACCACTTGATTATGATGTATTTTATTATGCATTTTCACCTATATTCATGGAGAATATTTGTTTGTAATTGTTTTCTTTGTATTGTACTTATTAATTTTTGGTTCAGTCCTACACTGGTTTTTAAAACAGTTTCATGTAAGACTGATACTATTTTATCTTTAAATGTTTGATAGAATTCAACAGTAAAACCCTCTTGACCTGGAGCTTTCTTTGTGGGAATGTGTTCATTACAAATTAAATTCATTTTGACTGAAATGTTGTTATGGTTAAAAAAAAAAAAGCATGAATGAAATTTATTTAATGACATTTTTAGATCTTTCATTTTTTGTTACCTTTTGAGAGCTGTATTTTTCCAGAAATTTATTCTAAGTTACTGAACTTATTTGCATTAAGTTGCTCATAATATTCTCATATTGTATAATATCTGTAGTATGTGTTATGACATTCTAATATCTGCTCTTTCATTCTTGACATTGTTGATTTGTACTTTACATTTTTTTCCTGATCAGTCTTGTCAGGAATCAAGCAATTTTATTAAATATTTCAAAGAACAAACTTTTAGGCTTGTTGATTTTCTCTACAGTTTGTTTTCTATTTCATTATCTCTCTCTTGTCTTTATTGTTACCTTTATTCTACTCATTTTGGTCTTCTTTGTCTAGCTACTTAAGGTAGAGACTTGCATCATTTATTTAAAATCTTTTTAGAAAGCATTTCAAACTATAAATTTTCTTCTAAGGATCCCTGTCACTGCACCTTAAAAAATTTAACATGTTTTCATTAATATTCGTTTGAAATATTTTCTAATTCTCTTTGTGATTCTTCTCTTATTCACAGGTTATTTAGACATATGCTTCTTAGTAGCCAAATATTTGGAAGATTTTCCAGATATCTTTTTGTTATTAAATTGTAATTTAATTCCATTATCAACAGAGAATATACTCTGCATTATTTCAATCTTTTTAAAGATTATTGAGATTTGTTTTATGACCAACATTGTAGCTCTGGGTGTTGTTTTCGATAGATGCCTATGAATATCAAGAAGCTTGAATTAGATGACTCTGTTGTTCACATCTGCTATACATGCATATCTTGGAGATACTGTAAGTCTGATCTAGACCATTGCAATAAAACAAATATATCAATAAAGCAAGTCACACAAACTTTTTTGTTTCCTAGTGTACATAAAAGTTGTGTTTACACTATAGTCTACTAAGTGTGCAATAACATTATGTCCAAAAAAGTATGTACCTCAAAAAAAATATTTATTGCGAAAAAAATTCTAACACAGAGTCTTGAAGTGAGCATATGCTGTTGGAAAAATGGTACCAATAGGCTGGTTTAACACAGGGTTCCCACTAACTTTTAATTTGTTAAAAACACATCTGCAAAATGCAATAAAACAAAGCACAATAAAATATGCCTATAGTTATACTACATTTTAATCTACTTATTTCATCAATTACTGAATTTGTCTATTTCTTCCATGGTTCTGTCAATTTCTGTTTCATGTATTTTAAATCTCTATAATTCTAAATATCTATTTAGAATTATTTTGTTTTCTTGATGAAATTATCCTTTAATCATCAAGAAATGACTTTATCCCTGGTAACATACTCCTTTTTATTTTTATTTTTATTTTTTTTGAGACAGAGTCTCACTTTTTTGTCCAGGCTAGAGTTAAGTGGTGCAATCTTGGCTCACTGCAACCTCCACCTCCTGGGCTCAAGTGATTCTCATGCCTCAGCCTTCCAAGTAGCTGGGATTACAGGTATGTACCACCACACCCAGATAATTTTTGTATTTTTAGTAGAGACAGGGTTTTTCCAGGTTGGTCAGGCTGGTCTCAAACCTCCAGGCTCAAGTGACATGCCCACCTCGGTTTCCCAAAGTGCTGAAATTACAGGCGTGAGCCACTGTACCCAGCCCCTGGTAATACACCTTGTTTTAAAGTTTGCTCTATCTGATATTAATATAGTATCTCTTATGCTCAGCATTTGCATGCTATACATTTTCCTGACCTTGTCTTTACATTCAAAGCATATAGAAAGCACTTGCTTATTTTTAGCCCTCTATAACAATGTCTGCCTTTTAATTAGAATATTGGGGCCATTTATATTTAATGTAATTATTGATATTATTAGGTATAAGTCTATCATACTGCTATTTGTAGTCCTCCTTTGATTTTTATTTCTTCTAAGTCTTCTTTAGGATTAAGGGTTTTCTTTTCTGCTTCAGTCTACCTTCTATATTACAATATATTGTAACAGTCTATATATTGTAACAGTCTGCCTTGGATTAATATTATACTACTTCATATATTATTTAAGAACGTCATAATAGCTTAATTCCACTACAACCCATCTTTTACATTATTGTTACCAAACATTTCACTTCTATATATGCCATAAACCCTAAATAATTGTAATTATTTTGCTTTAAACAGCCAATTGAATTCTAAAAAGATTAGGACAAAAATGTAGTATTTCATATTTGCCTATATATTTAGTATTATCAGTGTTCTTCCTTACTTTAGATATGCATTTCCTTTACTTTCATTTTGTTTAACTTAAAGTACTTTCCTTAGCATTTCTTGTAGTATATATAGGTCTGCTGGTGACAAATTCTATTACTGAAAATGCTTTTATTTCATTTTAATACACACACACACACACACACACACACACACACACACACACAACTGGATCCAGAGCTCTAGATAGATTCTTTTTGCTTTCAGCAGCACTGTAAAGATATCTTTCTATTGTCCTTTAGCTCTACAGCTTCTAGTGAAAAGTGAACCATCATTCTACCATTATTTTCTTGTATCTAATGTTCTTTGTTCTCTTCTAACTTTTAAGAGTTCTTCTTTATTTTTAGTTTTCAGCAATTATACTGTGATGTGCTCCTATTTTTATATTTGTTTTTCATCCTATCCTGCTAGAATCTTGAATTTATGTGCTGCCATTATTGATAAAAATTTTTAAAATATTTGGCTAATCCTTTTTCTATGCTATTCTCTCTCTCATCTCCTTCTTAGACTCCAATTACGTATATAGTTGAGTGTGTACTACCATCCCACAGGTCATAAGGGCTCTGATTATTTTATCAATAAATTTCTATCTGTGCTTTAATTCAAATGATTTCTATTAATCAGGTTCACTGACACTTTTCTCTCTTTGCCCAGAGTGTTGTTAATACCATATACTTATTGTTTTATTAACAATATTGTATTTTTCAGTTCTAGAATTTCCATTTGGTTTCTTTTTTTACATCATTCAAAGATTTCCTGAAATTTTCTCTCTCTTCATCCATTTTATCCATATGCTCCACCTACTCTTTAATAAACTTATATTTTTTAAAAGCCCTTGTCTGCTAATTTCAATATCTGGGAATTTGGGGGTCTTCTTTTCTTGATATTTCTCTTGACCATTGATTATGTGTTCCTATTTATTCCCATGCTTGATAATATTTTACTGGACACTGTAATGATACTGACTCTGAATCCTGTTGGCTTCCTTAAAGGGTGTGTTCACTTTCATTCTAGCATGCAGTTAAAACATTAGCAGTTAAACTTGAATTTATAGAGGCTTGATTTTATGTTTTGTCAGGAAGAATCTATTTCAACTTGCCTTTAGCCTCTTTTGGTTGTAGCTTCAGTCCTTAGGCAATTCCTTTTCCTGGGACATAGTTTTACTCCTAAGGCATGGCCCTTCTGGGATTTCAATGAAAAGCCCATTGAGTTTACCACACCCCTTTAATTTGGCAGGATAGACTAAAAATTCTGACTCCTGTGTGATGGGCAACAGCTGAATTCTAGTTTCAGCTCTTTAAAGCTTCCAGCTTAAAAATCCCTTGAGCTCTTGGCATCTTATTTACTCATGGATATTCCAGGCTTCAGTCATAATTTTTTTTTTCTTTTTTGAGATGAAGTTTCGCTCTTGTTGCCCAGGCTGAAGTGCAATGGCGAGATTTCAGCTCATCACAACCTCTGCCTCCCAGGTTCAAGGGATTCTCCTGCCTCAGCCTCCCAAGCATCTGGGATTACAGGCATACACCACCATGCCCGGATAATTTTATATTTTTAGTAGAGACAGGGTTTCTCCATGTTGGTCAGGCTAGTCTCGAACTCCCAACCTCAGGTGATCTATCCTCAAAGAGCTGGGATTACAAGCATGAGCCACCATACCCAGCCCAGTAACAGATTTGAGTGGTGTTCATACATGTATTTTGAAGCTTTCCTCTCTGTGGCTTCTTTAGTTTTTGGATGTTCTGCCTTTATTTTCACTAACTTTGGCAGTCTCAACTTCCATTTTCTTTCTTTTTTGCCTGACAGCATCTCCTTTTATTTTTTTTTTTAATTTTTTATTGGATTTTAGGTTTTGGGGTACATGAGCAGAGCATGCAAGACAGTTGTGTAGGAACACACATGGCAGTGTGCTTTTCTTTCCTTCTCCCCTTCACCCATATTTGGCATTTCTCACTAGGCTATCCCTCCCCACCTCCCCCTCCCACTGGCCCTCCCCTTTTCCCCCCAATAGACCCCAGTGTTTAGTGCTCCCCTTTCTGTGTCCATCTGTTCTCATTTTTCATCACCCGCCTATGAGTGAGAATATGCGGTGTTTCATTTTCTGTTCTTGTGTCAGTTTGCTGAGGATGACGTTCTCCAGATTCATCCATGTCCCTACAAACGACACAAACTCATCATTTCTGATTGCTGCATAATATTCCATGGTGTATATGTGCCACATTTTTCCAATCCAGTCTATTATCAATGGGCATTTGGGTTGATTCTAGGTCTTTGCTATTGTAAACAGTGCTACAATGAACATTCGTGTACATGTGTCCTTATAGTAGAACGATTTATAGTCTTTTGGATATATACCCAGTAATGGGATTGCTGGGTCAAATGGAATTTCTATTTCTAAGGCCTTGAGGAATCGCCACACTGTCTTCCACAATGGTTGAACTAATTTACACTCCCACCAACAGTGTAAAAGTATTCCTTTTTCTCCACATCCTCTCCAGCATCTGTTGTCTCCAGATTTTTTAATGATCGCCATTCTAACTAGCGTGAGATGGTATCTCAATGTGGTTTTGATTTGCATCTCTCTGATGACCAGTGACGATGAGCATTTTTTCATATGATTGTTGGCCTCATATATGTCTTCTTTCGTAAAGTGTCTATTCATATCCTTTGCCCACTTTTGAATGGGCTTGTTTGTTTTTTTCCTGTAAATCTGTTTGAGTTCTTTGTAAATTCTGGATATCAGCCCTTTGTCAGATGGGTAGACTGCAAAAATTTTTTCCCATTCTGTTGGTTGCCGATCCACTCTAGTGACTGTTTCTTTTGCCGTGCAGAAGCTGTGGAGTTTCATTAGGTCCCATTTGTCTATTTTGGCTTTTGTTGCCAATGCTTTTGGTGTTTTGTTCATGAAGTCCTTGCCTACTCCTATGTCCTGGATAGTTTTTCCTAGATTTCCTTCTAGGGGGTTTATGGTGCCAGGTCTTATGTTTAAGTCTTTAATCCATCTGGAGTTAATTTTGGTGTAAGGTATCAGGAAGGGGTCCAGTTTCTGCTTTCTGCACATGGCTAGCCAGTTTTCCCAACACCATTTGTTAAACAGGGAATCCTTTCCCCATTGCTTGTTTTTGTCAGGTTTATCAAAGATTGTATAGTTGTAGATATGTTGTGTTTCCTCCGCTGCCTCTGTTTTGTTCCATTGGTCTATATCTCTGTTTTGGTACCAGTACCATGCTGTTTTGATTACTGTAGCCTTGTAGTATAGTTTGAAATCTGGTAGTGTGATGCCCCCCGTTGTGTTCTTTTTGCTTAGAATTGACTTGGCTATGTGGGCTCTCTTTTGGTTCCATATGAAGTTCATGGTGTTTTTTTCCAGTTCTGTGAAGAAAGTCAATGGTAGCTTGATGGGGATAGCGTTGATTCTGTAAATTACTTTGGGCAGTATAGCCATTTTCACGATGTTAATTCTTCCTAACCACGAACATGGAATGTTTCTCCATCTGTTTGTGTCCTCTCTGATTTCGTTGAGCAGTGGTTTGTAGTTCTCCTTGAAGAGGTCCCTTACGTTCCTTGTGAGTTGTATTCCTAGGTATTTTATTCTTTTTGTAGCAATTGTGAATGGCAGTTCGTTCTTGATTTGTCTTTCTTTAAGTCTGTTATTGGTGTAGACGAATGCTTGTGATTTTTGCACATTGATTTTATATCCTGAGACTTTGCTGAAGTTGCTTATCAGTTTCAGGAGTTTTTGGGCTGAGGTGATGGGGTCTTCTAGGTATACTATCATGTCGTCTGCAAATAGAGACAATTTGGCTTCCTCCTTTCCTATTTGAAAACCCTTTATTTCTTTTTCTTCCCTGATTGCTCTGGCTAGAACTTCCAGAACTATATTGAATAGGAGTGGTGAAAGAGGGCATCCTTGTCTAGTGCCAGATTTCAAAGGGAATGCTTCCAGTTTTTGCCCATTCAGTATGATATTGGCTGTTGGTTTGTCATAAATAGCTTTTATTACTTTGAGATACGTTCCATTGATACCGAGTTTCTTGAGGGTTTTTAGCATAAAGGGCTGTTGAATTTTGTCAAATGCCTTCTCTGCGTCAATTGAGATAATCATGTGGTTTTTGTTTTTGGTTCTGTTTATGTGGTGAATTACGTTGATAGACTTGCGTATGTTGAACCAGCCTTGCATCTCCGGGATAAATCCTACTTGATCATGGTGAATAAGTTTTTTGATTTGCTGTTGCAATCGGCTTGCCAATATTTTATTGAAGATTTTTGCATCTATGTTCATCATGGATATTGGCCTGAAGTTTTCTTTTCCTGTTGGGTCTCTGCTGGGTTTTGGTATCAGAATGATGTTGGTCTCGTAAAATGATTTGGGAAGTATTCCCTCTTTTTGGATTGTTTGAAATAGTTTTAGAAGGAATGGTACCAGCTCCTCTTTGTGTGTCTGGTAGAATTCGGCTGTGAACCCGTCTGGACCTGGGCTTTTTTTGTGTGGTAGGCTCTTAATTGCTGCCTCGACTTCTGACCTTGTTATTGGTCTATTCATAGTTGCAGCTTCCTCCTGGTTTAGGCTTGGGAGGACGTAGGAGTCCAGGAATTTATCCATTTCTTCCAGGTTTACTAGTTTATGTGCATGGAGTTGTTTGTAATATTCTCTGATGATGGTTTGAATTTCTGTGGAATCTGTGGTGATTTCCCCTTTATCATTTTTTATTGCATCTATTTGGTGGTTCTCTCTTTTCTTTTTAATCAATCTGGCTAGTGGTCTGTCTATTTTGTTGATCCTTTCAAAAAAGCAGCTCTTGGATTTATTGATTTTTTGAAGGGTTTTTCGTGTCTCTATCTCCTTCAGTTCAGCTCTGATCTAAGTTATTTCTTGTCTTCTGCTGGGTTTTGAGTTTTTCTGATCTTGCTCCTCTAGCTCTTTCAATTTTGATGATAGGGTGTCAATTTTGGATCTCTCCATTCTCCTCATATGGGCACTTATTGCTATATACTTTCCTCTAGAGACTGCTTTAAATGTGTCCCAGAGGTTCTGGCATGTTGTGTCTTCGTTCTCATTGGTTTCGAAGAACTTCTTTATTTCTGACTTCATTTCATTGTTTACCCAGTCAACATTCAAGAGCCAGTTATTCAGTTTCCATGAAGCTGTGCGGTTCTGGGTTAGTTTCTGTATTCTGAGTTCTAATTTGATTGCACTATGGTCTGAGAGGCTGTTTGTTATGATTTCAGTTGTTTTGCATTTGTTGAGCAGTGCTTTACTTCCAATTATGTGGTCAATTTTTGAGTAGGTGTGATGTGGTGCTGAGAAGAATGTATTTTCTGTGGATTTGGGGTGGAGAGTTCTGTAAATGTCCATCAGGTTTGCTTGCTCCAGGTCTGAGTTCAAGCCCTGGATATCCTTGTTGATTTTCTGTCTGGTTGATCTGTCTAATATTGACAGTGGAGTGTTAAAGTCTCCCACTATTATTGTGTGGGATTCTAAGTCTCTTTGTAAGTCATTAAGAACTTGCCTTATGTATCTGGGTGCTCCTGCATTGGGTCCATATATGTTTAGGATCGTTAGCTCTTCTTGTTGTATCGATCCTTTTACCATTATGTAATGGCCTTCTTTGTCTCTTTTGATCTTTGTTGCTTTAAAGTCTATTTTATCAGAGATGAGAATTGCAACTCCTGCTTTTTTTTGCTCTCCATTAGCTTGGTAAATCTTCCTCCATCCCTTTATTTTGAGCCTTTGTGTATCCTTGCATGTGAGATGGGTTTCCTGGATACAGCACACTGATGGGTTTTGGCTTTTTATCCAATTTTCCAGTCTGTGTCTTTTGATTGGTGCATTTAGTTTATTTACATTTAGGGTTAATAATGTTATGTGTGAATTTGATACTGCCATTTTGATGCTAAGTGGCTGTTTTGCCTGTTAGTTGTTGTAGATTCTTCATTATGTTGATGCTCTTTAGCATTTAGTGTGATTTTGGAATGGCTGGTACTGGTTGTTCCTTTCTATGTGTAGTGCCTCTTTGAGGAGCTCTTGTAAAGCAGGCCTGGTGGTGACAAAATCTCTGAGTACTTGCTTGTTCGCAAAGGATTTTATTTTTCCTTCACTTCTGAAGCTCAGTTTGGCTGGATATGAAATTCTGGGTTGAAAGTTCTTTTCTTTAAGAATGTTGAATATTGGCCCCCACTCTCTTCTGGCTTGTAGTGTTTCTGCCGAGAGATCTGCTATGAGTCTGATGGGCTTCCCTTTGTGGGTAACTCGACCTTTCTCTCTGGCTGCCCTTAGTATTTTCTCCTTTATTTCAACCTTGTTGAATCTGACGATTATGTGCCTTGGGGTTGCTCTTCTTGCGGAATATCTTTGTGGTGTTCTCTGTATTTCCTGCATTTGAGTGTTGGCCTGTCTTGTTAGGTGGGGGAAGTTTTCCTGGATGATGTCCTGAAGAGTGTTTTCCAGCTTGGATTCATTCTCTTCGTCCCCTTCTGGTACACCTATCAAACGTAGGTTAGGTTTTTTCACATAGTCCCACATTTCTTGGAGACTTTGTTCATTCCTTTTTGTGCTTTTTTCTCTAATCTTGGTTTCTCGTTTAATTTCACTGAGTTGGTCTTCGACTTCTGATATTCTTTCTTCTGCTTGGTCAATTCGGCTATTGAAACTTGTGTTTGCTTCGTGAAGTTCTCGTATTGTGTTTTTCAGCTCCTTTAATTCATTCATATTCCTCTCTAAGTTATCCATTCTTGTTATCATTTACTCATATCTTTTTTTAAGTTCCTTAGTTTCTTTGCATTGATTTAATACATGTTCTTTTAGCTCACAAAAGTTTCTCATTATCCACCTTCTGAAGTCTAATTCTGTCATTTCATCACAGTCATTCTCCGTCCAGCTCTGTTTCCTTGCTGGTGAGGAGTTTTGGTTTTTTCTAGGAGGCGAGGTGTTCTGGTTTTGGGTGTTTTCCTCCTTTTTGCGCTGGTTTCTTCCCATCTTTGTGGGTTTATCCACTTGTCGTCTGTGTAGTTGCTGACTTTTCGATTGGGTCTCTGAGTGGACACCCAGATTGTTGATGATGAAGTATTTCTGTTACTTGGTTTTCCTTCTACCTGCCTAGCCCCTTCACTGTACGACTGCTGAGGTCCACTCCAGGCCCTGCTTGTCTGGGGTGCACCTCTAGCAGCTGTGGCACAGTGAGGGATGCTACCAGTTTCTTTTTCTGCTATCTTTGTCCCAGGATGATGCCTGCCAAATGTCAGTCTTTTGGATATAGAGGGGTCAGGGAGCTGCTTGAGGAGACAGTCTGTTCTTTTTAGAAGCTCAATTTCTGAGCTGTGAGCTCTGTAGTTCATTCAGGGCTGTTAGGCTGCTATGTTTGATTCTGCTGCAACAGAGCTCATTAAAAAAACCCTTTTTTTCTCAAATGCTCTGTGTTGGGGGGTTCGGGCTTTATTTTTCGATGTTTGTTGAGGTGTCCTGCCCAGCTAGGAGGCAGACTAGCCACTGTTTGCCTGCTGAGTCTCCGCCCTGCTGTTGTCTGATTCGCCCTGTTCCTGCAGGCTCTGCTGTGGTCTCTGCCACGCCCTGCGGAGGAGTCTTTTTGTTGTAGTGTGTTGCCTCGGCAACGGCATGCTGCCTCAGCAGTGGGCGTGTATCTCAGTTGGGGTGGGTTGCCTCGGTAGTGGTAGTGCTGCCGCCGCCCCGGCTGCCAGCTTCGCCAGGAAGACTTACTGCCTTGTGTCCCGTGTCTCCCTTACACTTGGGAGTTTCCCCGTTCTGTGGGCAACAAAGATCAGTCTGGAAATACAACTCTGACTCACCTCTTTGCGGATTCAACGCGAGCTCCAATCCTAGGTTGTTCTCACAGCGCCATCTTGAGTCCTCCAGCCCTTTTTTTTTTATAAGATGAAGTCCGTCACCCTGGCTGGAGTGCAGTGGCACTATCCTGGCTCACTGCAACCTCCACCTCCCAGGTTCAAGCAATTCTCCTGCCGCAGCCTCCTGAGTAGATGGGATTACAGGTGCACACCACCAAGCCAGGCTAATTTTCATATTTTTAGTAGAGACGGGGTTTCACCATGTTAGCCAGGCTGGTCTCTTGACCTCAAGTAACCTGCCCATCTTGGCCTTTCAAAGTGCTACGATTACAGATGTGAGTTACCACGCATGCCCTCAAACTCCATTTTCTGACTCACCAGTGCAACAGTGCGGTTTCATGAAATGAATTTATCATTAACCTAGGTGAAGGGAAAGGCTTTTTCTAACTGTGAGTTAAACTCCAGATGCAATAAAAAATAGATTACTGAATTTGACTATATAAAAATTTTTTTTTTTAATTTGCACAGCAAAAAGCATCATGAACAAAGTCAAAAACAAGTGACAAACTGGGAGAAAATTTTTGCAATATGACAAAAGGGTGCAATTCTTAATGTAGAAAGTACTCTTTAAAATTGATGGCCCAAATAACAAAACCCTACAGAAAAATGGGAAAATAATGTGAAAAGACAATACATTGAAAACGTATTAAAATGACCCTTGTGCAGATGAAAAACTGTTCAAAGTTACTCATAATTAGAATCACGTGAAGTTACCACTATCTAACTGGCAAAAATTAAAAAGTATGAGAACACATTCTATTGATGAGACTTTGAAGAAACAGACTTCACTCAGTGGAATGAAAACTGTACAAATCCTCTGAAGGAGAATTTGGCAATATCTAACAAACCTACAAATGTATTTACCTTTGGGCCTAACAACTATATTTCTGGAAACCTACCCTGAAGATATAACTCAAACAATACTAAAATTTATATAATCAGGTTATTCACTATAATGTTGTTTGTCATGACCAAATGTAGGGAAGAAGGATTAAATACATGAAAGATGGGTGGTGTAAGGTCCAGTGTATCTATAAAATAGATTCTTCTGTGGCTACAAAAAAATGAATGAGGTAGATCTCTATGTGTGAAAGAAATACAAGAAGGATAAGCCAGAGATTAAAGATATATTGCCACCTACATGAGATCTGTAGAAAAAAGGGAATAGATGGAAAGGGGGTAGTTGGAATGAGAAAAGAGTGGTAGCTCTCTGAGTACACTTTTGTGTATAGCATTGAGTGTTAGAAATTTAGTAATATTTCACATAGCTAAAAAGTGAATAACTAAAATCAACCAGGATATTGAGGAAACCCAAAGTAGAATGCAATTAGTTACAAATGAACCTAACTTTTTATAAATAACAAAACCACATTGAAAGGTAAAATGATTATTAAGCATTCTTTGGATTTTAAAAATGAATTGTGCAGGCTGGGCGTGGTGGCTCATGCCTGTAATCCCAGCACTTTGGGAGGCTGAGGCAGGCAGATCACTTAGATCAGGAGTTTAAGACCAGCCTGACTAACATGGTGAAATCCCACCTCTACTAAAAATACAAAAATTAGCCAGACACAGTGGTGCATACCTGTAATTCCAGCTACTTGGGAGGCTGAAGCAGGAGAATAGCTTTGGGTAGGCCCAGAAGCAGGGACACTTTTATGTATAGCATTGAATGTTAGAAATTTAGTAATATTTCATATAGCCAAAAAATGAAATAACTAAAATCAATCAGGATATTGAGGAAACCTGAACCCTGGAGATGGAGGTTACAGTGAGCTGAGATCATGCCACTGCACTGCAGCTTGACTGACAGAGCAAGATTCATCTCAAAAAAAGAAAAAGAAAGAAGGAAGGAAAGAAAAACAAAGAGGGAAACAATGCAAAACAAAACAAGATCATTCCTGTGACCAGTCACAACAAAGCTAAGGCTTGGGAGCGCTGCACTTCCGGGAGGTGGTCACAATTGGCCTTGGATTTCCTGCTTGTCTACTCCTGGGTCTCCTCAGACCACCAGCTATCCCTTCCTGAACCACCACGCGTAGCTTGCTACGACATCATCCTTTCTCTCTCTCTGGCATTTCAGTGTTTTAAGCCTTATCTCTCACTGAGCAATGGGAATATGGTTGCCCTGTACAGGACTTTCAAGCCACAGTGAGCATAGAGGGAGCCTCACTTTTGCACGAGGTGGCCTTTGCACAGGCAGCCATCAATGCTCTGAAGATACAAAGAGGGCCCCTCTATCAGGTCATCTTCCCAACTCAATTCAACCACAGGAGTGAGAGGATACATCAAGCTCAATGCAAACTATGAACTTAGAATATCTGGTTACCATATTACTTCCTGTTTGGAAGAAAGCTCTTGATATTTCTGTGCCATGAGATTGTTGTAAAACATCTGCCATTCAGGCCACTGTATTGGTTTCTAAAAACTTTACAAATGCAGAGTGGTTGCTATCACTCTCCGTTCCCTGTCCCTTCCCTCAAAGTCTCAGAGCAGTTCCAGCCAACCAGCACTGGATTTTCTCTGTCTGGATTCATCATCAATGGCTTTTCTGAGTTCTTCTAGATCTACCAGCTACCACCTGACCAAAGCTATTAGATCAATATCCCTGACTGGTGGACATCCTATTGTCCTTTTCCCAGGCACTTGATATATATGTGCCACCCAGTTGCCAATATACACAGCTTGCACTTTCAACAAAAGAGAGCTAAGGTGAGACTCCAAACCCCAAGCAAGTGACCTGAGCAGACAGTGTCAGTCTAAAACTATAACAAACAGAATAGGTGGCAGCTGTTAGAAAGATAGGCTTTAGCAAAGTACTGTGGTTTATTATGTTTTAAATGTCTAAGCTAAGAGCTTTAAAGTCACACACACACACACACACACACACACACACACACACACAAAGAGTAGTCAGGTTGCACACTGACCACAACAATAAAAACTGTGGGCGGCAGTTTTCTACACAGGAAAATCTAGAAAGTTATGTTTCTAATAATCTTTTTTCCAGCCTCCACCAATTCTCCATCCAAACCTCCAAATCTGAATAAGGAAAAATAATTCAGAGCCGTTGTTTCCAAAGAGTTACTGCCCCTGGATTTTGAGGATCATTCATGGTGTCCATTTGCAAATGACTTGCTTTTTGCTTGGGACTCAGCCTTACAGTGTGTTGGAAGGCAACCTGTATCAGATTTTGAAAACTAGTCTTTCCCAGGTTATTCTTATATACCCTGAAGTGGGGGGCACCACCAGTGTGGTGGGAGAATGCTACAGGTGATGAGAGACAAAACTGGAATCAGCCTTTGGAGAATTAGAACTATTTTAAGTCCATCTCTATTCTCATCCTTCCATTTCCCCAATTTCTGTTAGGCACATTTGAAAATAAACAGTTGCCTGGGTGCAGTGGCTCATGCCTATGATCCCAGCACTTTGGGAGGCCGAGGCAGGAGGATCACCGGAGGTCAGGAATTTGAGACTAGCCTGGCCAACATGGTGAAACCCCATCTTTACTGAAAATATAAAAATTAGCCAGGCATCCTGGTAGGTGCCTCTAATTCCAGCTACTTGGGAGGCTGGGGCAGGAGAATAGCTTGAACTCAGGAGGCAGCGGTTGCAGTGAGCTGAGATCACTCCATTGCACTCCAGCCTAGGGGGCAAGAGTGAGACTGTGTCTCAAAAAAAAAAAAAAAGAAACAAAGAAAAAAAGAAAAGAAACAGCCATTTGTTAAACAGATTGATTACTGAGAATCTATTTTTTTCTCCATAGACTTCTATCATAGAATAACAAAAGTCTGCCAGAATGTTCCTGGATGACAAGCCATTGTTTATTGGTTTATATTTTCTTCCCACTAATGTGGAAATCATGCAGCAACTGTGATGGAGAGTTGTTTGCAACAAGTTTGTAAAACTGGAGAGCAAGGCAGGCAAGGGAAGCTAGGGGGCTGGACTCCCCCTGTGGCCACCAACACATTGTAGGAAGGGGATTTCCTGTCTCCATTTTAAGTGAAATTCTGGCTACACCAAGCAGGGGAATGCATTATCAAACGATAGCAAAGGCTTGCTCTTTCATGGTAACTCAGTGGTCTTCTCAACTCTGACTGTGAACTGGTAGCCCTTCGCACTTGCTCCGGGGTGGGGGGCAGATGGGCTTCCCATGTGCTTAGGATTGACCAAGCATCTCTTAAGTAAAATGAGCTTTTGTAGAAAATTAAAGATCATTACTAAAAAGCTGAGAAGAAAAGCAGGTTCTGAAACCCACTTGTGTTTTTGCCTTTTTAATTTAAAGATTCTGAACTAAATCACAGGGTTATTTTTAGAAGATCTCAGAATTCTAGATGAAATCACCCTCTCTTGGACAGTGTCCAAAGACTATTGCCCAGACCCTGTTTGGGTCAGATGTTCAAATTGCTAAACAGAATCATTTTATGTCAAGATACACCAAACTAATGCAGGTAGACATGAGCTAACATACAGCTAGCTGAGCAAAAACCTGGGCCAAAAATACAAACGAAAATGCAGAAGTCCATATTCTTTACTCTAAGTTTGTAGGTTTTGCCTTAATTTAGTGTATATTTTATTTTGCCTTGGGCTAAAACCAGAGGTGGACTTATCTCAAGGCAAGAGTATATTTTCTAAATCTTTGTGGTCTTCCTCTGCCAGGCCCCAGAAAACTATCTGTGCTCAATGAATATTTATTTGAATTGACCATAAAGATGGTTACATGAATGGTAGTAACCAAGATATTTAACATAAGTGCAAGGTTTATACATTTTAGTGCTTTTAAAAATATATTTTATCTTAATACATCCTTTTAACAAGTTTGTATCATGACCTCTCTTGTTTTCCCAAATTATAAATATGAGAACTGAAGCTTGAGAGTGGTAAAAGCTAGTTCTGTGATTCTAAAATCCTTGTTCACCACCCCACATGCCTAACATTTATTTTATGTTTGGGAAACATACTTATGTGTGTATTAATGTTTTCTTCTCTTGAAATCAGAAAATACACACAGCAGAAAATGAACAAATTGGTCTCTGGCAAAGATGAACTATGAGAAGAAAATACTTTGGAATATTTAAGAACCACCAGACAGCATCTAACATCCTGCTGAAAATAAAATTAAAGGCAGGCATTTTACTGTAGACCTATTTTTCTAATACGGATTGAATATCCTAAATCCAGAAATGCGAAATCTGAAATGCTTCAAAATCCAAAAGTTTCTGAGCACTGACATGATGCTCAAAGAAAATGTTCATTAGAGCTTTCTGGATTTCAGATTTTCAGATGTGAGATGCTCACAAGTATAATTCAGATACTCCAAAGTCAGAAAAAATCTGCAATTAGAGACACTTCTCTTTCAAAGCGTTTGACCTGTATTAATAAAATAAAAATATGTAGGGTAGAGAAATGGGAAAAATAAAATGAAAATATGAAAAGCAGATGATAGACTCCTAAACCCTAACAATAAAAACTTAGAAAGTTGGAGAAATAAGGTGTTAGTGGAGAAATGTGGATTCTAATACCATGCTAGAAAAGTACAATTTGGTTCAACATTTATAAAAAAGAATTTTGTAGTATGTAAAGTCTAAAAGCCACACAGTTAAGGATATTCATTATGACATTGTCCATATAACTAAAAATGTAGAAGCATCAGAACCTTGTACAATCATGTTCTTATTGACATAGAAAGATAGCCACATTATATTATTAAATGGAAATATTCTTTGAAAAATATTATAATTCCTCTTTATATTTTGCTCCAAAAATGTGTATATCAATGCCAACACTTTTGAACAGTTTTTTTTTTGTTTCAGGATGCTATATTAGTTATCTATTGCTGTGTAACAAACTATTCCCAAATTTAGCATCTTAAAACAAAAAATATGATAATCTCACAGAGTCTGTGAAGGTTAGGAACCTGGGCTTGGTTGCATGGTTGGCTCAGATTCTCTCATGAGATTACATTCAAGTTGTTGACTGTCTGTCCCAGACTTGCAGTCTCTGAAGCTTTGGTTAGGGCTACAGGAAACACTTCCAAGTGCATTCATATTGCTTTTAGCAAGAAGTTTCAGTTCTTTGCGACACTGGCTGCTCATAACATGGCTTCCCCAGAGAGAGTGATGGGAGAGAGAGAAAGAGAGATAGAGAGGCGAGGCAGGCGGGGGGTGGGGGGGGGAGAGAGAGAGAGAGAGAGAGAGAGACTGAGACTAAGGCACGAGCCACAGTGCCTTTTATAAGATAATTTCAACTTCAGGCAAATTTTGATATAATGTGGGCAGTCTATGATAGTGTGACTACAGGAGGCAGGCATCATTGAAAGCTGTCTTGCGGCTTGGCTCTCATAGCCCATCCTAATCATCCTTAATGATTCACATTCCTCTAAAAAATATGGATTCCAAGGCCCACAAAAGTTTCACTTCATTATGGCATCAGCTCACAGTCTATAATCCCCTCATGTAAATTCAGTTTAGATGCAAATAAGGCTCTTCAGGTGTTGTTCCTTAAGTACAGATTCTCGGGAGAGGACTCAAGATGGCGCTGTGAGAACAACCCAGGATTGGAGCTTGCGTTGAATCTGCAAACGGTGAGTCAGAGCTGCATTTACAGACTGATCTTTGTTGCCCACAGAACGGGGAAACTCCCAAGTATAAAAAGACACGGGACGCCAGGCAGTAGGTCTGCCTGGCGAAGCCGGCAGCCGGGGCGGTGGCGGCCGGCCTTACCCAGCAATCCCCACAGGGCGTGCGTGTCCGGGTGCCCTGTTGAACCGGCAACCTGAGACTTGAGAGGGCTGGACATGAGACTGAACGAGACTCGAACAATAGCCCAGCCCAGGGGATTGCAGGGACAGATCGTTTGGGATACCCAGTGGGACGAACAAAACCGCGATTTCAAACTATCCCGAGCAGACGGTCCGAGATGCTCTGTGGGGGAGGGGCGTCCACCACTACCAAGGCAACCCGCCCCAACTGAGATACACGCCCACTGCTGACACAGCCAGCCGTTGCCGAGGCAACCCGCCCCAACTGAGATACACGCCTACTGCTGACGCAGCCAGCCATTGCCGAGGCAACCCGCCCCAACTGAGATACATGCCCACTGCTGACGCAGCCAGCCGTTGCCGAGGCAACCCGTCCCTACTGAGATACACGCCCACTGCTGATGCAGCCTGCCGTTGCTGAGGCAACACGCTACAACAAAGAGACTCCGCCGCAGGGCGTGGCGGAGACCACAGCAGAGCCTGCAGGAACAGGGCGAATCACACAACAGCAGGGCGGAGCCTCGGCAGCCAAACAGTGGCTAGTCTGCCTTCTAGCTGGGCAGGACACCTCATCGAACATCCAAAAATAAAGCCCAAACCCCTCAACACAGAGCATTTGAGAAAAAAAAAAAAAAAAAGGGTTTTTTAATGAGCTCTGTTGCAGCAGAATCAAACATAGCAGCCTAACAGCCCTGAATGAACAACAGAGCGCACAGCTCAGCAATTAAGCCCGTATAAAGTACAAACTGTCTCCTCAAGCAGCTCCCTGACCCCTCTATAGCCAAAAGACTGACATTAGGCAGGCATCATCCTGGGACAAAGATAGCAGAAAAAAAAACTGGTAGCATCGCTCGCTGTGCCACAGCTGCTAGAGGTGCACCCCAGACAAGCAGGGTCTGGAGCGGACCTCAGCAGTCGTACAGCAAAGGGGCTAGACTGGTAGAAGGAAAACCAAGCAACAGAAATACTTCATCATCAACATTCCAGGTGTCCACTCAGAGACCCAATCGAAAATTCAGCAACTACGCAAACGACCAGCGGACAAATCCACAAAGATGGGAAGAAACCAGCGCAAAAAGGAGGAAAACACCTGAAACCAGAACACCTCGCCTCCTAGAAAGGACCAAAACTCCTCACCAGCTAGGGAACAAAGCTGGACGGAGAATGACTGTGACAAAATGATGGAATTAGACTTCAGAAGATGGATAATGAGAAACTTTTGTGAGCTAAAAGATCATGTATTAAATCAATGCAAAGAAACTAAGAACCTTGAAAAAAGATTTGAAAAAAGATTCGAGGAAATGATAACAAGAATGGATAACTTAGAGAGGAATATGAATGAATTAAAGGGGCTGAAAAACACAATACAAGAACTTCGCGAAGCAAACTCAAGTTTCAATAGCCGAATTGACCAAGTAGAAGAAAGTGTATCTGAAGTCGAAGACCAACTCAATGAAATAAAACGAGAAACCAAGATCAGAGAAAAAGCGCGAAAAGGAATGAACAAAGTCTCCAAGAAATGTGGGACTATGTGAAAAGACCTAACCTACGTTTGATAGGTGTACCAGAAGGGGACGAAGAGAATGAATCCAAGCTGGAAAATACTCTTCAGGACATCATCCAGGAAAATTTCCCCCACCTAGCAAGACAGGCCAACACTCAAATGCAGGAAATACAGAGAACACCACAAAGATATTCCGCAAGAAGAGCAACCCCAAGGCACATAATCGTCAGATTCAACAGGGTTGAAATAAAGGAGAGAATACTAAGGGCAGCCAGAGAGAAAGGTCGGGTCACCCACAAAGGGAAGCCCATCAGACTCACAGCAGATCTCTCGGCAGAAACACTACAAACCAGAAGAGAGTGGGCCAATATTCAACATTCTTAAAGAAAAGAACTTTCAACCCAGAATTTCATATCCAGCCAAACGGAGCTTCAGAAGTGAAGGAAAAATAAAATCCTTTGCGAACAAGCAAGTACTCAGAGATTTTGTCACCACCAGGCCTGCTTTACAAGAGCTCCTCAAAGAGGCACTACACATAGAAAGGAACAACCAGTACCAGCCATTCCAAAATCACACTGAATGCTAAAGAGCTTCAACATAATAAAGAATCTACAGCAACTAACAGGCAAAACAGCCACTTAGCATCAAAATGGCAGTATCAAATTCACACATAACAATATTAACCCTAAATGTAAATGGACTAAATGCACCAATCAAAAGACACAGACTGGAAAATTGGATAAAAAGCCAAAACCCATCAGTGTGCTGTATCCAGGAAACCCATCTCACATGCAAGGATACACAAAGGCTCAAAATAAAGGGATGGAGGAAGATTTACCAAGCTAATGGAGAGCAAAAAAAAGCAGGAGTTGCAATTCTCATCTCTGATAAAATAGACTTTAAAGCAACAAAGATCAAAAGAGACAAAGAAGGCCATTACATAATGGTAAAAGGATCGATACAACAAGAAGAGCTAACGATCCTAAACATATAATGACCCAATGCAGGAGCACCCAGATACATAAGGCAAGTTCTTAATGACTTACAAAAGGACTTAGACTCCCACACAATAATAGTGGGAGACTTTAACACTCCACTGTCAATACTAGACAGATCAACCAGACAGAAAATCAACAAGGATATCCAGGGCTTGAACTCAGACCTGGAGCAAGCAAACCTGATAGACATTTACAGAACTCTCCACCCCAAATCCACAGAATACACATTCTTCTCAGCACCACATCACACCTACTCAAAAATTGACCACATAATTGGAAGTAAAGCACTGCTCAACAAATGCAAAACAACTGAAATCATAACAAACAGCCTCTCAGACCATAGTGCAATCAAGTTAGAACTCAGAATTCAGAAACCGACCCAGAACCGCACAGCTTCATGGAAACTGAACAACTGGCTCTTGAATGTTGACTGCGTAAACAACGAAATGAAGGCAGAAATAAAGAAGTTCTTCGAAACCAATGAGAACGAAGACACAACATGCCAGAAGCACTGGGACACATTTAAAGCAGTCTCTAGAGGAAAGTATATAGCAATAAGTGCCCATATGAGGAGAATGGAGAGATCCAAAATTGACACCCTATTGTCAAAATTGAAAGAGCTAGAGGAGCAAGATCAACAAAACTCAAAACCCAGCAGAAGACAAGAAATAACTAAGATCAGAGCTGAGCTGAAGGAGATTGAGACACGAAAAACCCTTCAAAAAATCAATAAATCCAAGAGCTGCTTTTTTGAAAAGATCAACAAAATAGACAGACCACTAGCCAGATTGATTAAAAAGAAAAGAGAGAACAACCAAATAGATGCAATAAAAAATGATAAAGGGGAAATCACCACAGATTCCACAGAAATTCAGACCATCAGAGAATATTACAATCAACTCTATGCGCATAAACTAGTAAACCTGGAAGAAATGGATAAATTCCTGGACTCCTGTGTCCTCCCAAGCCTAAACCAGGAGGAAGCTGAAACTATGACTAGACCAATAACAAGGTCTGAAGTTGAGGCAGCAATTAAGAGCCTACCACACAAAAAAAGCCCAGGTCCAGACAAGTTCACAGTCGAATTCTACCAGACACACAAGGAGGAGCTGGTACCATTCCTTCTAAAACTATTTCAAACAATCCAAAAAGAGGGAATCCTTCCCAAATCATTTTATGAGACCAACATCATCCTGATACCAAAACCCGGCAGAGACCCAACGAGAAAAGGAAACTTCAGGCCAATATCCATGATGAACATAGATGCAAAAATCTTCAATAAAATATTGGCAAGCCGATTGCAACAGCAAATCAAAAAACTTATTCATCATGATCAAGTAGGATTCATCCCAGGGATGCAAGGCTGGTTCAACATACGCAAGTCTATCAACGTAATTCACCACATAAACAGAACCAAAAACAAAAACCACATGATTATCTCAATTGACGCAGAGAAGGCATTTGACAAAATTCAACAGCCCTTTATGCTAAAAACCCTCAGTAAACTCGGTATTGAAGGAACGTATCTCAAAGTAATAAAAGCTATTTATGACAAACCAACGGCCAATATCATACTGAATGGGCAAAAGCTGGAAGCATTCCCTTTAAAATCTGGCACTAGACAAGGATGCCCTCTCTCACCACTCCTATTCAATATAGTACTGGAATTTCTAGCCAGAGCAATCAGGCAAGAAAAAGAAATAAAGGGTATTCAAATAGGAAAGGTGGAAGCCAAATTGTCTCTATTTGCAGACGACATGATAGTATACCTAGAAGACCCCATTGCCTCAGCCCAAAAACTCCTGAAACTGATAAGCAACTTCAGCAAAGTCTCAGGATATAAAATCAATGTGCAAAAATCACAAGCATTCGTCTACACCAATAACAGTCTTAAAGAAAGACAAATCAAGAGCGAACTGCCATTCGCAATTGCTACAAAAAGAATAAAATACCTTGGAATACAACTCACAAGGAACGTAAGGGACCTCTTCAAGGAGAACTACAAACCACTGCTCAACGAAATCAGAGAGGACACAAACAGATGGAGAAACGTTCCATGTTCATGGTTAGGAAGAATTAACATCGTGAAAATGACTATACTGCCCAAAGTCATTTACAGAATCAACGCTATCCCCATCAAGCTACCATTGACTTTCTTAACAGAACTGGAAAAAACCACCATGAACTTCATATGGAACCAAAAGAGAGCCCACATAGCCAAGTCAATTCTAAGCAAAAAGAACACAGCGGGGGGCATCACACTACCGGATTTCAAACTATACTACAAGGCTACAGTAATCAAAACAGCACGGTACTGGTACCAAAACAGAGATATAGACCAATGGAACAAAACAGAGGCACCGGAGGCAACACAACATACATACAACTATACAATCTTTGATAAACCCGACAAAAACAAGCAATGGGGAAAGGATTCCATGTTTAACAAATGGTGTTGGGAAAACTGGCTAGCCATGTGCAGAAAGCAGAAACTGGACCCCTTCCTGACACCTTACACTAAAATTAACTCCAGATGGATTAAAGACTTAAACATTAGACCTGGCACCATAAAAATCCTAGAAGGAAATCTAGGCAAAACCATCCAGGACATAGGAGTAGGCAAGGACTTCATGAAAAAAACACCAAAAGCATTGGCAACAAAAGCCAAAATAGACAAATGGAACCTAATGAAACTCCACAGCTTCTGCACGGCAAAAGAAACAGTCACTAGAGTGGATCGGCAACCAACAGAATGGGAAAAAATTTTCGCAGTCTACCCATCTGACAAAGGGCTGATATCCAGAATTTACAAAGAACTCAAACAGATTTACAGGAAAAAAACAAACAAGCCCATTCAAAAGTGGGCAAAGGATATGAACAGATACTTTATGAAAGAAGACATATATGAGGCCAACAATCATATGAAAAAATGCTCATCGTCACTGGTCATCAGAGAGATGCAAATCAAAACCACATTGAGATACCATCTCACGCTAGTTAGAATGGCGATCATTAAAAAATCTGGAGACAACAGATGCTGGAGAGGATGTGGAGAAAAAGGAACACTTTTACACTGTTGGTGGGAGTGTAAATTAGTTCAACCATTGTGGAAGACAGTGTGGCGATTCCTCAAGGCCTTAGAAATAGAAATCCCATTTGACCCAGCAATCCCATTACTGGGTATATATCCAAAAGACTATACATCGTTCTACTATAAGGACACATGTACACGAATGTTCATTGCAGCACTGTTTACAATAGCAAAGACCTGGAATCAACCCAAATGCCCATTGATAATAGACTGGATTGGAAAAATGTGGCACATATACACCATGGAATATTATGCAGCAATCAGAAATGATGAGTTCGTGTCGTTTGTAGGGACATGGATGAATCTGGAAAACTTCATCCTCAGGAAACTGACACAAGAACAGAAAATGAAACACCGCATATTCTCACTCATAGGTGGGTGATGAAAAATGAGAACAGATGGACACAGAAAGGGGAGTACTAAACAGTGGGGTCTATTGGGGGGAAAAGGGGAGGGCCAGTGGGAGGGGGAGATGGGGAGGGATAGCCTGGGAAGAAATGCCAAACGTGGGTGAAGGGGAGAAGAAAAGCAAAGCACACTGCCATGTGTGTACCTACGCAACTGTCTTGCATGCTCTGCTTATGTACCCCAAAACCTATAATCCAATAAAAAATTAAAAAAAAAAAAAAAGTACAGATTCTCTCCATTTGAAGGTTGTTAACTAAGGAGACAAGTTGTCCTCTAATATACAATGGTGGAACAGGACAGGATAACTGCTATGTATACTCTTACTCCAAAAGGAGAAAAATGGGAAAAATGCAGGAATCAGTGGTCCATATAAATTCTGACATCCAGCTGAGCAAACACTGAATGTTCCTTGATAAGGGCACAGTCCTATGCACACCCAGGTGGTTGGATTCTCTGTGACCCTTGGCTCTACCCTCTGGGTTCTTGCTTCTTCCTCTGAGGCATCCTGACTTTTCATGAAAGGTAGCACTTGTTTGTAGCTGGGTGCTTTTTTTTTTTTCTCCACTTGTTCCGCAATTGTAGAAGATAAGTGACTCTATTCATTTTGTATTGTCTCTGTACCTTTCAGCACACGCTGAAAGATCTTTGGCTGATATAATTCTTTTAAAAACTTTGTGCATTTCCTGTGAATCTTTGGAGAGGTTCATTGCATTAGACAAAAGCTGCACCCACAAATCTCTTTGACATAGGCCCTTGGGGGTGTTGAAAAGGCTGACAGAGGATGCCCTCAAGCTTCCTAGAAACTCTATTGTGTAATTAAGAGAGTCTGAAAAACATCCTTGTAATCCCAGAAGGCCTTTTGCATGACTCAAGACTTACCTTTTTTTTTTTTTTTTGAGAGGGAATCTCACTCTGTCACACCATCTCAGCTCACTGGCACTTCTGCCTCCCAGGTTCAAGATTCTCCTGCCTCAGCCACTCAAGCAGTTGGAACTACAGGTGCCGGCCACTACACCCAGCTAATTTTTTTTGGCATTTTTAGTAGAGACAGGGTTTCACCGTGTTGGCCAGGATGATCTCAATCTCTTGACCTTGTGATCTGCCCGCCTCAGCCTCCCAAAGTGCTGGGATTACAGGTGTGAGCCACTGCACCCAACAAGACTTACCTTTAATCTTTTTCAGTTCTTAAAGAATTGTACAATCGTTTCCTGGGCTTTATCCTTAGATTACGCATTTCTGGGAACATCCTGGATTATATTTTTGCTCTGAAGCCATTTTAATTTTAGCATTGTCTGCTGCTGTGGTTATACTGTGTCCTCCAAAAGGACATGTTGAAGTACTAACCCCTGGTACCTGTGTCTTTGCCGAGGTAATCAGGTTAAAATGAGGTAATCAGGGTGGGTCCTGATCCAATATGACTAAGTGCCCTGACAAAGAGAAGAGACAGCAGAGACATATGGGAAGATATCATGGGCATGCCGCATGATGACAGAGGGGGAGATTGGAGAGATGTGGCTGCAAACCAAGGATTGCCAGCAGCAACCAGAAGCCAGAAAGGGCAAGGAAGGACTCTACCCAGGGTCTCAGAGGGAGCATGGCTCTGCTGCCTCCATGATTTCAGACTTCTGGCTTCCAGAGCTGTGAGAAAATAAATCTCTGTTATTTTAAGCCACCTAGTCTGTGGTGCTTTGTCACAACAGCCCTAGTAAATGAACACATTGACCATATGGAGAGCTTGTGGATCTTCAAAACCATATTAAGTGCCAGGTCCTTCATGTTAAAAGCTCTTTCCTTGAGGTTCTCTCTCTCTTCTTGCACGTCACTATAAGCTGCAATAAGAAGGCAGGCAGCATCTTCAGCTTGCAGGATGGACATCTCCTTCACTGGATCGCCTCATTGATTGGGTACATTTTCGACTTTCTACATAACTTCAGGCAACAGTGTTGCTACAGCTCTGCCACTACAGAACAAGGATCCTCTTCCTTCATTTTCCAATAATTTTACCTCACTTTCCCACAAGTACTCACCTACAGTTTAAGACCGTAAAGGTTTCTGGTAACCCTTTCTTCAAGCCATTTTAAGCTTCCACTAGGACTGTTCTCAAAGCTCATTGCACAGCTGCAAAGCCACACTCCCACTGAGGCTTTTGTTATGTCAGCACCCAACCTTTGGGTACCCAAATCCGGATTAGGTGTCTGTTGCTGTGTAACAACCTGCCCCAAACCCAGTGGATGAAAACACCAAACATTCATTATGTACACAGTTTTCAAAGTCTGGGAATCCAGAAGCTGCTTGATAATGTGGTTCTGGCTCAGGGACTCTCATGAGGTTGCAGCGAGTGTTGACTGTCCCATGCTTGCAGTCTGTGAAGCTGTGACTGGGGCTGCAGGTTATGCTTCCAACATTACCCATGTGGTTGTGGGCAGGAAGCTTCAGTTCCTTGCCACCTGGGCCTCCCTATAGGGCATATTTATGACATGGTTTTGCCCAGAGTTATTAGAGATAGGGAAAGAGAGATAGTGCAATAGAGTGACAAATATGGGTCATAATGTTTTGTATCTGGAAGAAACATGCCATTATTTCTGCTGTATGTCACACAGATCAACTCTGGTACAGCACGGGAGAGAACACTCAAGGGTGCAAATATCAGGAGAAAGGATTATTGGAGGGGGTCCATCTTGGAGGACAAAATGTATTCTGTACACACAGGCTTATGGTTATGGGGTCATCATTTTGCTTTTCTAGTTAATGCTTTTGATAAAATTAATATTACCAACTAGTAGAGGCTGAATTGTGTATCTAAATTTAAACATTGATGTCCCAACTCCTAGTACATCAGGATGTGACGATATTTAGAGACGGGAGTCTTGAGATAGGTGATTCGGTTCAAATGAACCTGTTACAGTGGGGCCCTAATGCGATATGTCAGTATTCTTATAAGAAGAAGGGCACCAGGGGTGTGGGTGCATGGATGGATGGCCGTGAGAGGTAGCAAGGGGGCAGCCACTGCAAGCCAAGGAGAGAGGCTCCAAGAAAACCAACCCCTTGGGAAACTTGATCTTGAACTTCCAGCCCCAGAACTGTGAGAAAATAAATTTCCGTTGTTTAAGGCACTCGGTCTGTGGCATTTTCTCAGGGCAGCCCCGTCTAACTAATATAACAATCTTTTGAGAGATATCTGAAAATATCTTGCTTTTGCCAACACACATTTACTCATTGTTTACTTTTGAAAATCTTTTAAAATATCATTTTTGTTTTGATATGTATAGTTATACATCAACGCATATAATTAGATTTGTTTCTATCACAGTGTGTAATCTAATCTAATCTGAGAGTCTGTGCTTTTACTAGGAGGATTGAAACCTCTTTTATTTCATATTATAGTCCATTTTAAATCTAATCCCCCACTTTCCAGAGGTGGGAGCTGGAGGGATTTATGGCTCTCTAGGATGAAAATGTATCAAAAGCTGCCTCTCCACTGCTTATTGTGGACTGACTTAAGGGATCATATTGTAATGGAAATGTTGTTTTCAAAGAATTACCAGATCAACTTAGTTCAAGATCAAAGCATTAATCTTTTGGGGCCGGAGAGAGGGGTCTTGAATTGAGCCAAATTAGAAGAGACAAAGGAGATATCACAATTAATGGGAAACAGATTTAGGGAAGCAATCCCAGAGAAATTCTCAAACCAAGGAGCAATTCGCAGTGGGAACTTTTTAACCAGCTCTCCTGGCCTTGGTGTGGGTTCACTTAAAGCAGCCGCACTGGAGTGTCTTTGAGTCTCCTAAGAACATGCTTTCTGATTTGTTCTTTGCTCTGCTCTGATTACACAAACTTCTGGACACTTGTTTATCTTCATTGCTTTGTCTGCCGCAGTGATTTGGAAAACAAGCATTCTGTGTTCAGTAGTTAGGTTAGCTTTCAATTTAATAAAACATATCTATTTCTCTAGTAACTAGAGAAACATAACCTATGTTTCTCTAATTACTAAAGTCAGAACAAAACAAGGTCTTTTGTTTACCCTGTAATTAAAGTAAGAAATTCAGCATGTTTTTACTTTGTCTTTCATCTTACCTTAAAAATAGTACAGACTATTACAGAACCAGTTTATCAAGTTTTTTAAAAAAATAATTTTTTTTCCAAAAAAATATTTTTAGTTTCCATATTTAATTTTAGGACTTTTAAAAAAATTTTTTGAGACAGGGTTGTTGTCCATGCTGGCGTGCAGTGGTGCAAGCTCAGCTCACTGCAACCTCTACCTCCCAGGCTCAAGCGATTTTCCTGCCTCAGACTCCTGAGTAGCTGGGACTACTCAGTTACTTTTTTTGAATTTTTTATAGAGATGAGGTTTTGCCATATTGCCCAGGCTGGTCTCAAACTTCTGAGTTAAAGCAATCTGCCTGCCCTGGCATCCCACAGTGCTGAAATTGCAGGCATGAGCCACCGTGCCCAGGCAATTTTGTGACTATTTTTTGAAAACACATAGTACCACCAATCCTTTTATATCTTGACTTTCTTATTTTTGAGTTATTCATTTTGATTCTGTGTCCTATGGAGTAAGTTTTAAAATAATTTTTTAATGAAGGCTATATTAGTGAAATTGCTTCTGATTCTTAGATATCTAAAAATATATTTCCAGAGCCTGTACTCAGGGATTAAATTTGGCTTGCAACATTATGCTTAGATAACAAAGATTCCTCTTTAGAGGAATACTTATTACTCCATTTGGAGCTAGTGAATGACAGCAGGTAGCCTAATTTTTTCTCTTTTTGAGTAAACTATTATTTTCTGTCTTGTTGCTCACATACTGTTCTCTTTATTCTAGATTTTTCATCTATGTCCAAGCATAAGCCTTTTTTCCCATTAGCATAGGATTTTTTTTACATAAAGGAAATTCTTTTTCTACTATGTCTGTGATTATTATTTCTGCTCCTTTTGTTCCAGCACTTCCAGTGATATTTGTTATTCATAGGTTAGATTTCTACCACTTCAAGCTGTCTCTATGTTCTTTCTTGCCATGTCATTTTCAGCCTTTTCTTCTACAGTCTTAGAAAACAGTTCCCAGATTGCATTGTTAATTCTGCTCTTTACTGCAACTGTAGCATTTTTCCTTTTGGATACATCCATCTCTTATTTTGGCTGGCTCCATGTTTGATATGTGGAGGATATGTGGAATGATTTAAATCCACCTGAATGTGTTCTTGGGGTCTGGTGGAGCCTCACCTCAGATCTATGCCTGGGGAATAAACTGATTTACACAATTCCTACCCTGGCTTCCTGCAGGTTCTCATCCAGTGTAGCTGTGTTCCACAAAGGTGGATCTTGGCAGCTTTCTGCTTCCAGGGGCACTTCTGTTTCCAGAGCATTTCCTAAGAGAATATCCATCCCTATGTACCACCCATCCTTTTCCCTTCTACCCCTGCTGTGTTGTACTTGGAGATGTGACCTTGAAGTTGTTATAAAAAGGGGTGAATTGGAGGGGAAGAGTTGCAGGAACCCAATTCTGGCCTTCTTGGAACCTAATTCCCATGCAGAAGGAGAGAAGCAATCTGGACTCTGGTTACAGCAGCCCTGAACCGCTGGCCTGGACAGAGAGAGGGAGGAGTAAAGCCTTTTCCTGAGATCCCATTGGCTATTCTGTGCTGGATCAGAAGATGAAATAGATATTGCTAGGGTGGACAGTGATCCTTCAAACCAACCTCACTGGCACTGAACTTGGTGGAAATTCCCTCTATATTTCTATCAATGCTGACACAAGGTTTTATGCTTTTTCAGAGCTTCGTAGGGATTTTAATAGGAGACAGAATGCATCTTAGACCAACCCAATGTTAATTTTTACATATGCCTGATGCAGTTCCCCTCCCTGCCTTAGAGAACAAGGTACTCTTCCTAGATATAAAACAATTATTTTTTAACTCCTATGTGGGCTGAAAATTATACCACTCATCAACTCCCATGGCAGCCACGTGATGCTTACAGGTGGAATTCTACAAGACGACCTAAGGGCAGTTAAAGAGAAACATCTGGCCTCTGCAGCAAGCACCACTATCATGCAAAATGGTCTGTAGGAGCTCTAGTCACTTCCAGAAGCTTGTCATTAAGCTGACTCATCTTCTACTAAATTTAACAGATAGTTCACCAGCAAGGATATCCCTTAAACACATGTCAAAAGGAAAAATATAACACAGTTTATCTTTACCTTATAATAAATTCTGACCACCAAACTCCGCTGAAGAACCTGTTCATGAAATTTCACTGCTTTCAACAGAAAGGCGAGATTATAGACTGTGTCCGTGTTAAATGCCAGGAAACTGGAGGAAAAGCACAGTGACCATCATTATTATTTTGGCCTTATCAAAGAATTTCATTTGAAAGAAATAGAGTGGGCTTGTTTTTTCAAAAATATTTTTTTCTATAGAAAAATAGTGTCAATATATATAATCTCCCTATGCCATCTCTCACTGACTGCATTCATAATTCTTTTAAGTAATTTTCTGATAAATGCTTAGCTCAAGTTTATTCTAAGTGGTTGTCCTGTGTCCTTGTATAGAGATTGTTTGGTTTCCTAATTTTTCCACTTACTATTGTATTATAAGTAGTGTTCAATATTTTACATAGTCTTTCTTAATTAATAGCTAAACAATTTCTATGAAGTATAACTCAGGCATTATATAATTCATGTATAATTCAACCATTATACAATTCTTTTTTTTTTTTTTTCAGATAACATCTCACTCTGTTCCCCAGGCTGGACTATAGAGGCATGATCTCAGGTTACTACCACCTCTACCTCCGAGGTTCAAGAAATTCTCCTGCCTCAGCCTCCCAAGTAGTGGGGATTACAGGCGTGAGCCATCATGCCTGGCTAATTTTTGTATTTTTAATAGAGATGGGGTTTTACCATGTTGGCCAGGCTGGTCTTGAACTCCTGACCTTGAGTGATCTGCCTGCCTTGGTCTAACAAAGTGCTGGGATTACAGGCATGAGCCATCGTGCCCAGTCCCCACCATACAATTCTGTCAAGTGAGACTATAATAACCACTGCTGGGTATTTATTATAATTATTATAACTGGATATTAATAATCAAATATATCTGTTACAAAGTATTTGTCAATGAATATTTATTAAATATATTATATATCAGGAATTTGGCTCATTATTTGCTGTGAATTATTCAATTTTATCAATAATTCTAGAATACTATAATTATCCCATGTAAAGTTCAGGAAACTGAGGCTCAGCAAGATTTGGTAACTTGCTCAAGGTCACACAGGCAGAACTCAGTCAAGCTCAGATTTTGTTAAGGAACATCAGTATTTAAAGCAAGAGGCACCCTGGAGGGAAGTGAGAGGGCCATGGACAAGCACAGGCAAGGGTGTGCCACAGAGATGGTGGCTTTCTTCAGCAGGCAGCAATTCCCATCTTTCCCATTTGGCAAATGAGAAAACTGAGGCACAGAGGAGTTAAGAGATGTAAGCACAGACTCAAAACAAGCAAGTTCTCCTTAAAATCTTGTCAGCTTTTCATCATGAAACTCTGTATTTCATGCTGACTTTCTGGACCCACCATGAACCTTTAGATAGCACAGACAATCAGGGGAAGGGTTAATTCACACTTAGGGTTTCCCATAGCGCTGCCGCCTCTTGCCCTCCCCTTTCCCCACTTCCTGAGGAAATAAGTTATTATAAGACCCAAGTAACTTAAATTCACATTAACTAAAAATAAAAAACCCAAGTGGCTGTTGTTGCTTAATCAGAAGGCATGAGAGAAACGTTAAGAAACAACTGATGTAGTGCTTTTGAGAATGCCAAGTGCTGAATTACTAATCACCCTCCATTTAGACAGGGAAGAGGGAGGTATTTACATACCAATTACGAGGAAATTTAAATGATGTCAATGTTTATTCTGCATCTGGGCTTTAAGAAGATTGGGTTTCTGCCTCAGTCTATTTAATAAAAGATATAAAGAACTTCCATATATTATTATTGAAAAGTATGTTTTAGTCATCCAGGGGCCATTATTGGAAACTAGCTTTCCTGGAGTACAGATGGTAGAACATGTTTGTCAACCTGAGGTTGTGAACTGCATGTGCTTCAGGAAGGGGCTCTCACCCACTCACCTAGTCACGTGAGTCACATGTTACATAGCTCCAGGAACCCGCCCACTGCAGATGAGTGTGCAGACTCTCTTTAAAAACAGGAACATCGCTAAAGGCAATCTCCTTGTAACTGCGTATTTTACAAGAAGATTCAAATGACTCTATTTTTAAATAAAGTTTACATTAAAATATATATCATTAGTCATCAGGGAAATGCAAATGGAAACCACGGTGAGGTGGCCTTATACATCCACCAGAATGACTAAAATTAAATACACTGACATGAAGTGTTGCTGAGGATCTGGAGAAAATAGAACTCTCATGCTTGCTGATGGGAGTGTAAAATGGTAAAATCACTTTGCAAAAATTGTCACAGTTTCTCATAAAACTAAATGCACACATACCCTATGATCTAGCAGTTCCATTCCTACTATTTGTCTAAGAGAAATAAAAACATATATTCACCAAAAGGTTTATATAAGAATGCTCATAGCAGTTCTACTCACAGAAGTGAAAAAGCTGCAAACATCCCAGGTGTCTATTCATCAGTAAGAGAATGGAAAACAAATTCTACTATATCCATAAAGTAAAATACTGCAACAATGAAAAGGAACAAGCTAATCCAAACAACAACATGAGTGAATGTCAGAAAGTATTATGCCAAGTTCATGAGGGAGCCTCAAAAGAGTACATACTGCATGGTTCCATTTATGTGAAGTTCTAGTGCAGAAAAACTCATCTGTAGTGGGAAAATATCAGAACAGTGGCTGTATCCGGGTGTTTAAGATTGACCAAGAAGGGACCTGAAGGAACTTTCTGGAGTGATATCTTAATACAAGTTTGGTTACATAGGTAAATGTATTTGTCAAAACTCAGTGAATGTACGCTTAAGATTTATGCATTTTATTGTATGTAATTTCTACATAAGAAGAAAAAGAATTATAACTAAATATGTAACTCTAAAGATGATCATGCTAAATTATTTAGAAATATGCTGATGTCTACAGTTTACTTTGAAATGGATCAAAACGAGAAGATGAATGGATGGGTGAGTTCCATACATGAATCCATAGATGTGATAGTGATAGGTCAGGTACAGTAATAGGTTAATGTAATCTCCATGGTTTGTACTTAAATGCCTCCTATAAAATTATGTCAACTTTGCTGAATATTTGTAAATTTTACAGCATAATGTAGAAAAACATCTTGGGTGCAAGGCAAAATCTTGACTTTTCTGGACACCTACCACCACCTCCTAAAGGTCCACAGGCTGATGAGAACAGGAAGGGCCCCAGTGGTAGGGAGTGAGGCAGCCCTTACAGGGACAAGCCAAGGCTGAATGGGGCTGTCTGCAGAGCCAGGTACAGCCCCTTCTCAGAGCCATTTCCTTCCAGGGCTCTTCTCACTGCCATGTTCCATCTGCCTTATCTGGTCCCATGGAAGCTTTTCAGTACCCAGATGAGGGGTAGTTGCTGTATGGACAAATGAGTGCCCATTGGAGGGATTTGAGGGTACTAGTAAGTTCTCAGCCCATCTTTTCTCAGGTGCCAACCTGCTCAAGAGTACTTTTCATGGGGCTGTCACTATGTCTACCATCCTACTGCTCTAGGAATGCAGACTCCTTGAAGGCAGAGCCCCTAGTAACTGCTGGTCACCAATGAGTTAAGAAGTGCCCAGTACACAGTGAGTGCTGAAAACACATTGATGACAAAGGCTTCTTTCACATAAAAGTCAGAGTGAGTAAAGTTTTGGGATTTGAGTGGATAAACACAGAGACTGAATCAGTAAAACCTAGATGTGTGGGAGAGAGATGTATACTGTTTTGGAGGTTAATAACTCAGACAAAAATAAATGGACTGGAACTTTCCAAGTATTTACAATTGGAATACTGCCTTTGGCACATCTCAACTCTGTCCTGGAAAATGTGCTAGGAATATAGATTTGCATATGGGTGAGAGCATGTCATGCTTCCAAAATGATGGAAACAAGCCTTGCTCTGCTATCTGAAAAAGAAATGAAAGGGTAGATGATTTGCGGCCAGTTGGGGAACAAGTTTCCTGCAAGGATGGAATTGATTCTGGTGGGGAGTTGTACTATTCTTTCAATTCCTTAATATATTGGACAATTTTCAAACTAATACATTGGGGGAAAAGCTATCCATACTATACACTTCCCACTCAGAGCTAGAAATATTAGGAAGACCCACTAACTCTAGAGTGTGAGGACAAATGGAGACATTAAAACTAAGAGAGACTCCAGTGAAACAGTCCTAACACGTAGGAGCTTTTGTTTTTAAGCTTTAAGATGGACCACAGTTTGAATAAACAGGTCCTGAGCAGCAATAAAAAAAGAAAAAAAAATAGATTACAGATTTCTCAATTTTACTTCATTCCAATGTCTATAAAAAATCCCAGACAATCATTTGTTGTGTTTTCCATGTGTTTAATCAGGATTGTGAGATTATGTTTTCTAATAAATAGTTTCCTCAGAAACTAGTGCAATACATTTGGACTTGGGGGACCAATAATCTCATTCAAAATACAAATAATAATTTAAAAATACACAAAAGGAAAAAGCATAATAAGCTCTCTAAAAGTAATAAAGGAGATAATACATTCAAAGGCATAAATCAGTGAAATAGAAAACGAAGGAACAACAGAAAGGATCAAAGGGAAAAGCCGGTTATTTGAAAAATAACAATAAACCAGACAAACATCTGATGAGATTGAACAATAACAAAAAAAAGAAGGCACAAGGCAGCATTTTAGAAATGACAAATGAGAAACTACTACAGATCTAGCAGAAGTTAAAAAGATAATCATAGAATAGTACACAAAAAATCTTATACCAATAAAATCAAAACCAAGTCAATAAATTCCTCAAAAAATACAATTTACTTAAACTGACATGAAAAGAAAAGCCTAGTCTTTAAACAATTAAGCTAATTAAATAGTTTAAAATACTCCTAAGCCCAGATTCTTTTCAAATAACTTATCAAATTCTTCCATGGAATAAGAAACCACTCCCAAAATAACTCTATGAGAGCTGTGACACTGACGTAAATCTAAATCAACAATGTACAAGAATGGAAAACTATAAATATACAATAAAATTCTCCCAAAGAACTCACAAGACAAATCCAGGAAAATATAAATATGATAATACAGCAAAATAAAATCGAATGTTTCTTAATCATACAAGGGTAGTTTAACATTAGATGATTTGCAAAAGTTATTCATCAAACTAACAAAATAAAGAAATATACAATCATTTTAACAGATACAGAAAAATATAATTTGATAAAATTAATCTGGTAATGACAAAAATAACTTTAAAATGTATAAGCCTCTTTAGGAAGTAAAGTGTGTCTATGAAAAATTTCAGCAAACATCATTTTTAGTTGTGAAATATTAAACTAATTATTTAGGAAACTAGCAATAAAAGTCTGGGAGAGGTGATTCATGCCTGAAATTCTAGCACTTTGGGAGGCCAAGGAAAAGAGACTGCTTGAGATCAACAGTTCAAGACAAGCCTGGGCAATGAAGACTGACACTGACTCCAAAAATAAAAATAAAAAACATTAGCTGGGTGTGGTAGTGTATGCCTATCATCCTATCTACTCAAGAGGCTGAAGTAGAAGGATAGCTTGAGCTCAGGAGTTGGAGGTTACAGTGAGCTATGACATTCACGCCACTGCACTCCAGCCTGGGGAACAGAGTAAGACCCTCTCTCTAAAATTAAAATCAGCAATAAGACGAAAGAACACCCTGTAAGATGGCGTCTATTCAAATTGTGTTGGTGGTCCTATCTCTTGCTGTGAGACATGAAAAGAATAAAAGAAACAACAGTTGGAAAGGAAGAAATAAAACTTCATAATTTACAAATGATTATCTATGGAAAAAACCTCCAAAGAATCTATAGACACATTTAAAAGAAATTTCTGTACAGTCAGCTTTATACACAAAAGCCAACTGCATATATAATAAACCATTAACTATAAAAAATCACAATTTAAAAATATTCTTTTAATAACAAAATAATAAAGTAACTAGTAATAAGTCTATGAAAGGATATACTAGGTATGGAAAAAATTATAAAACCCTGAAGGATACTTTGAAGATGAAAATCTTTGAGAAGAAGGCCTGCTTTATAAATATGTCAAATTTTTTACAAATCTATAGATTTAATATACTTTCAAAGAAACTTTCAGCAGGTTTTCAGGCTTGTGGTAAAATACAAATAACAAAATATTTATCATTTTCACCGTTTTTTTTTGAGTTGGAGTTTCACTCTGGTTGCCCAGGCTGGATTGCAATGGTGCAATCTCAGCTCACTGTAACCTCTGACTCCTGAGTTCAAGAAATTCTCCTGCCTCAGCCTCCCAAGTAGCTGGGATCACAAGCATGTGCCACCAGGCCCAGCTAATTTTGTATTTTTAGTAGAGGCGGGGTTTCACCATGTTTCCCAGGCTGGTCTCGAACTCCTGACCTCAGGTGATCCACCCATCTCAACCTCCCAAAGTGCTGAGATTACATGTGTGAGCCACTGTGGCCTGCCCATTTTAACATTTTTTAAGTGTACAACTCAATGATATTAAGTACATTCACATCATTGTACAACCAACACCACTATTCATCTCCACAACTTTTTCATCTTCTCAAACTGAAACTCTGTACCTACAAAACAATAACTACCAATTCTCTTCTCTTATTTGCCCCTGGGAACCAACATTCTACTTTCTATCTCTACAAATTAGACTACTGTAGATATGTCATATAAGTATAATCCTACAATATTCATCCTTTGTTTTATTTCTAAGAAATGACAAACTGATTGCAAAACTTAAATGAAATGGCCAAAGATCCTGAACGGCCAACACAATTCTGAATTACATTTCGAATATAATAATATAATGTAATACTACAGTAATATTTTGTTTTAAAGTCAGAGTGATTATAACCGTGTATTGTTGGATCAAAAATATACAAAAAGACTAAGAAAATAATAGTCCCAGAATGAATTCCCAAATACATGGAGATTTAATAAATGCCAGAGGAGACCGTGCAGATAACTAGTAAAGAATGTCCAATTCAGTATATGATGCCAGAACAAATGACTGTCCCTAAAGGTAAAAAATAAAATTAGATCCCTTCCTCAAACCATGCACAAAAATGTCTATGTATTCAATAATTAAATGTAAAAGGTGAGACTTTCAAACTTTTAAAGATGTAGATTTCATGACCTCAGAATAGATGATGCAGAAAGTGTTGGATATAAAAGAAAATATCGATAAGTTTGAGTATAATTAATAAATTTATTTCAATCAATCAAAAGACACCATAAAGAAAATATGAAAACGCTGGACACAGTGGCTAATATCTGTATTCCCAGCACTTCGGGAGGCCAAGGCAGGTGGATCACAAGGTCAGGAGATTGAAACAATCCTGGCTAACATGGTGAAACCCCATCTCTACTAAAAATACACACACACACACAAAATTAGCCAGGCATGATGACATGTGCCTGTAGTCCCAGCTACTTGGGAGGCTGAGGCAGAAGAATCACTTGAACCCAAAAGGTCGAGGTGGCAGTGAGCTGAGATCACACCACTGCACTCTAGCCTGGGCAACAAAGTGAGACTCCATCTCAAAAAAAAAAAAAGAAAGAAAATATAGGCTGGATGTGGTGGCTCAAGCCTGTAATCGCAGCACTTTGGGAGGCTGAGGCAGGTGGATCACCTGAGGTTGGGAGATCAAGACCAGTCTGACCAACATGGGGAAAGCCTGTCTCTACGAAAAAAATACAAAATTAGCCAGGTTTGGTGGTGGGTGCCTATCATCCCAGCTACTCAGGAGGTCAAGGCAAGAGAATCACTTGCACCTGGGAGGCAGAGGTTGCAGTGAGCCAAGATCGCTCCATTCCAGTCCAGCTTGGGTGACAAGAGTGAAACTCTGTCTCAAGAAAAAGAAAAAAAAAAAAAAAGAAAAAGAAAAGAAGAAAAAAGAAAACATGAGACAAGCCACAAACATATAAAAGATAATTAAAGTATTTACAATAACAAAGGATAAAGATCCCTTAAATATCAATAAGAACAAGACACACACATGTACATACACACACACACACACACACACGCAAAATAAAAATAGGCAGAAAACATTAACAGGCATTTCACATAGAAAGAAATACAAATGGCAAACAGACCTGTGAAATCATGCTCATCCTTAAGAGTAATCAGAAAAATTCAGTTTAAAGTCAGGGTGAGGGATCATTTCTTATCCTGTATTGACAAAAATTAAGAAGTCTGATAGTACCAAGTGTTGAAGAGAATAGAATATGGGTCCACAAGACACATGCTGCTAATGGAGGTATAAATTTATACAATCACCGTGAAAAGTCATTTGTCACTATCTAGTAAAGTTAAACATTACTCAGTAACACAACAATTCCACTCCTAGGTAATATAGTCCATAGGGGAGAGTTTTTCAAACAAGAGACTGCAAATAACTAATAGGTCATAAAATCAGTTTAAGGGTTGGGGTCAGTATATTTTTTTAGGCAGGATCTCACTCTGTTGCCCAGGCTCGAGTGCAGTGGCATGATCTCAGCTCACTATAACCTACACCCCCATGGGCTCCAGCAATCCTCCTGCCTTAGCCTCCCAAGTAGCTGGGACCACAGTCATGTGCTACCATGCCTGACTAATTTTTGTACTATTTTTGTAGAGACAGGGGTCTCACCATACTGCTCAAGCTGGTCTCACTCCTGGGCTTGAGAAATCCTTCTGTCCTGGCCTGCCAAAGTGCTAGGATCATAGGCATGAGCCACCATATCTGGCTGAAATCAGTATTCTGCTAAGATCAGTATTCTTTAGAAATAAAATTTTAAAATATCAGACAGCATCATTAGTAATAAATAGGGAGGTGGCCACTGCTCCATGAAGTGTTTGCTTCAGTTGCATTTGAGGTGGAGGCCCTATGGCTATATGGGTGTCCATGGTGGTTTAAGGTGTATTTCTTATTCTGAGTAATGCCAATTAAGTTTGGAAGTCCTATAATTACTCTTGTGCACATCCCCCAGAAAACAGGTGTAGGGTTTTTCATAACAGCATCATGAAAAATATAAAAAAACTGTACACAACTCAAATTTCCACTGATAGCAGAGATTAGAACACAGGATGGAATATTCTGGAATACTGTGAAGAGGAGTTCTGCAGCTATACATAACAATTTGAATGATTCTAAGAAACAAAATACTGAGTGAAAACAAAGTTACAAGATACTACATATATTATGCTTTATTTATAAAGCTAAGACAATACTGAAAGATCAATACAAATAACCAAAAGCATGGATCTTGAAGCCAGACTGTCAGGGTTCAAATCTTACCTCTGCCACTCACTGGCCATGTAACCTTGAACAAGATACTTAACCTCAGTGCCTCAGTTTCCTCATCTGTGAAATGGAAATAAGAACTTACCTCATGGGGATTTTAGGATTAAAACCTATAAAGTGCTTAGAACAGTGAACATGAAATAAAAAAGAAACTCAAGAAGAAAGGATAGAATGAGCAATGTTTTAGTTTTTAAATTGGTAGTGAGTGAATGAGCATTAATTTTACACATTCAAAGATTTTTTGCATATAGCAAATATTAAAAATTTCAAACAGGAGTGAATTATGCCGAGGCTCTATGAACTCAGGCTTCCTGGTAAGCCACTGAAGGCAGATGACAATGACGGCCCGAGTCACATGTACCTGGTCCTCAGCTTGCCCCACACAGACTTAGCCCAGTTTTGGAGCAGGCCAAAGAGTGGTTTTTCTTCATACTGTTTGGCATATTGGGCCAGCATTTCCTGCCCCACAATCTGTAGAAAGAGTTTAGCACTCATCAGTCTCAGCAGTCTAAAAAATGACAGTGTCCTTAATACTGCAATCTGATAAGATGTATTTGTCGCTTAGAGAACTCCTTGGAAGGAATAAAATATAAGACCTGATTCTTACAAGGGCCTCTATTTCCCCAAGGCAAATGTGGAGCATTTATCACACCATTCCCCATCCTCCCCTGTGGTTGACTTTACTAACTACTTACTGTTCACTCTCTCTTCTTGCCTGTATCAGTCTCTAACACTGGTCCTGGGACCGACTATTTTAGCTGACACTTTAGTAAAAGCCACTTGCCTTCGTGAACCAGATGGCTGGTCCATTCTCTTTTTCACCCCTGACATTCTCTGGTCAATTAGCCCTTTGGGGAATAGTATTGAAATGCACAAATAAAACAGTCTCTATCCTCTATCAGTCTTCTACTTCAGCAACTTTAAAGTTATAATTTGGGCCTAAAATACTGCCTGCTTTTCTGCAGTGGTTCAAAGGAGATGTCTATGACTAGTCCATGGCAGAAACTCAGTTGATGGTTAGCAACAACCACTAGACATATGAGTGAAGTCACCTCGGACCGGTGTGTCCCTACCAAGCCCCGACACGCTGCTGCCACAGCATGAGTGCCCAGGAAAGACCAATAGAACAGCAGAAAAACTACTGGGTGTGAGCCCAGCCCAAACTGCTGATCCTACAGAATCATATGCTAACAAACTGTTGTCTCAAAGCACGAAGTTTTGGGGTGGTATGTTACAAATCAATAGATAGCTTATTTATTCTCTTTCAACTATCAATATCAGAATATTTCTTCTTTGCTAGATATGAATGCATGTTTTATATAGGTCCTATAAAATGTTATGTATGCTTTCAATCAAGAGTATATCATAAATGACATTTTTGGTTTGCACTGTTATGTAGAATTTTATTTGTTTATTTACTGGCTGTATAACTTTGTTTTGATAAATCATAGCTAATGAAACATTTCCATTTGGTTGAATACTTAGGTTGTTACCAGTTTTACAGTTGTCATAATAACCTTGATAGCAATATAGGCAGACATAGAGCATAGTCCTCTTTTGTATTATTACCTGATAATAAATCCCCATGAACTTGATTGATACAGAGGTTCTGAAAGAGGGCCACCCTGCCAATAAGAGGGATGCTGAAAACTTTCAAGGCATTTTTGCCTAGGGGAGCTTTACTGGCATTAATGGGCAGAGCCAGGTGTGAAATGCACGGGACAGTCTCAACCAACAGAGGACTGTGCCATATCCCATGTCCTGTCAAATGCCATGTAGTCAAATACACGCAGGCAGTTAAGAGCCCTGAATTTAGTTACACCAAAGCTTTCAGGTTTTCCAAGTCCCAGGCATATGGAAAAATTAAACCCTGCTCCCTTGAAATTAGAGGTGCTTTAGGCCAGCACACAAGTGACACAGCCTCCTCTCCTTTCCCATTACCATGGCAACCTGCAATGCTCCCAGGTGTGACTGGTCCATAAGCCTGGGCATCTGCACTCAATGCTGCTCAATAGAGGCAGGAATTGTATGTCTTGGTGTATTTGTGTTTACTTTATTACTGAATAAATATATTTAATAATATATTTGTAATATAAATAACTTCCTTTTGGTTTCCTTAAGTATTGTCTTTAATTCCTACAGTTATGTCTCTAGATAGGTTATGTGATCCATGATTTCATTCAGGATAGTAAAAGGAGTGTTACAAAATATTTATTGTCAAAAAGAGGGCATTAGGTCCGTGAGATTGAGAATCACTGCATTAGGGTCGAAGAACATACATTTTTATGACTGCTGCTATACAGAATAAGTGTGAGAATCAAACCCTGCCAGGACTTGGAAAAGTGGGGAAAATAAACTAACTTTAACTAGAATTAAAATTAAAATTATATAGCAATTCAATTCCACTTCACTAATACAACACCAGGATTAAGATTAACCCATGTTTTTGCTAATCTGTAAAATTTATGATAGTTGTAATGCTATCTCACTTTCACTGAGAAGCAATGTCATTCCAAGTAGGAACAAATTGCTTTCTCTGATTCCACCCCCACCCCTACAGCTTTCCTTTACTCTATTTTTCTCCACAGCATTTATGGCTTCTTGGTGCTACAGACTACAACTTGTTTACTGGCTTGCTGTCTTCCTGCAGCCTGGAAAGCAAGTGCCGGGGTCAAAGTGTGTTCATCCTTGTGCCATCAGACAATGTACTGCACAGAGCCTGGAGGTGAGGACTCACCCTTAAATGAGTGAATGAATAAGTATGTTCCGATCCTGTTCTCCGTATCTCATCCAATACATCCAATTCCTTGATAGTCTCCTTTAGCATCAGTCACTACTTCCACTTTTTCCATTTAAGCAACTAAAATTGGGTAAAACTAACTCACTCTAATTGGGATCAAAATTAGAATGATAAAATAATCAAGTTCAGGTGCTAAACTTAAGAAAGACAAGGGAGATAAACATGGTCCTGACTAACAACACAAAAGCAGATTACTTATTTTGGATCTTTGCTCCTTTTCTAGGTCATGAGACAAGGAAACGTGATTTTAAAAATGAGTTTATTTTCTGCTGTTGATGCCCCCTTGATGAAAGATTAAGTGATTGAAGCTGTCAGCTACCATGGGATTTGAGCATTACAGTCTCCAGATCCAGTACTTTATTTTATAAATTACCAGGCAGAGGCAAAGATAGATCAGTCACCACCTAGACTGAGTGTGCAATGAAGATGTGCTTGTTTAATCTCATAGATGTGTTCCTGAACATATTATATTATGTAATATATATGTGTGTGTATAATTTTTAATTATATTTAAAAATAATTGTAGACTCACAGAAGTTGCAAAGTTAAAACAGCACAGAATGATTCTCTCTAGCCATCACCCAGATTCCCCTAAAAAGTGATCTCTTGGCCAGGTGCAGTGGCACACGCCCATAATCCCAGGACTTTGGGAGTTCAAGGTGGGTGGATCCACCTGAAGTCAGGAGTTTGAGATCAGCCTTGCCAACATGGTGAAACCCCGTCTCTACTAAAAGCATAAAATAATTACCTGGGTATGGTGGTGCATGTTTGTAGTCCCAGTTACTGGGGAGGCAGGAGAATTCCTTCAACCCAGGAGATGGAGGTTGCAATGAGCTGAGATCGCCTCACTGCACTTCAGCCTGGGTGACAGAGTGAGACTCTGTCTCCAAAAATAAAATAAAAAAGTGATCTCTTACATAATAATGGAGACTATCAAAACCAAGAAATTCAATACAATTTTTATTCATTACATGTGTTAGTTCTAGAGATTTCATTAGTTAAAATGGACCTAGTGGAAGATTGTTTTGTAAAGTGAAACATTATTTTCGGCAAACAAGTGATTACATTCTCCTCTAAGTCTGGTGTTTTACTTCTTCCAGATTTTTTTAAGACAACTTGTGATAGGTGATTGTGGGTGGTGTTTCTGTGGCTCTTCTGCAGTTCTCTGGTTCTGCACGTTCTGCTGGTCCTGCACTGTTTATTTTCATATACACCTGCCCAGGAGCCCCTTTCTTAGTAGAACTCTAGGGTGAGTGAGCAGTCAAAACATCCATGTTCTTTTCTTTTAAAAAGGATCCCATTCAGAGGAGGAATCAAGCAAATCTACAGCCAACATTTGGAAACTATGAGTCTTAGCAATTGTGCAGAGTGATGACATCATCAACATGCATTTGCAATAAATATCATACGCATCATGCAACATGATTATGTAATACCAATAAAAGTCATTTTTTGGGTCAAAACGCTTTTCAGGGCATCTGCGAAGCAACCAGCATTTCCACACACTAAATATTTCACTGATTTATGCTAGGTACAGTGAAACTTGGATTAAAGAGCCTGACAAGTAGAAGTTGCTGCCAAGGCAGAAACACTTAGAGCCAATTATAATAGAAAAATGTGATTTCTAAGGAAAATCCACCAGATATACATTATGAATCCAGGCAGTGGGGCCGCACTTGGGTTTGTACCATAGAGTGGTAGATTCACTCAAAGTAGCAGTACTTAATGGTAGTGGGCCTGAAATCATGCTCCAAAGAGCTCTAGGTAGACTGGCTACATAATTTGGGGCCCAGCACAAAACAAAAATGCAGGTCCCCTTGTTCAAAAATTATCAAGAATTGTATGATGGTGAGAAGAGAGCATTAAACCAAGCATGGTCCCTGCTGAGTGCAGGGTTCTGCACCACTGCACAAATCTCACCCCATGAAGCTGGCCCTGGCCCTGGGGGTTCTAATAGGATTGTCAGATAAAAGAGAGGACACCCAGTTTATATTTGGACACCCAAATATTGCATGGGAGATACTTATATGAAAATAATATTCATGTTTATCTGAAATACAAATGTAGTTGGGCATCCTATATTTCTGTTTCCTACATCTGGCAAGCCTAGGTTCCTAAGGGCTTTTCAGAGGTCACCTAGGGGTATGAGAATGAAGAAAAGACCAAGTGGATATGAATTTTCACCATCATGCATTTTAACTCTTTACTTTTAGATGCTGGACATTTCATCAAGGCAAGATTTCTTTGAGGATAATCTTTAAAACTTCCTTGGATAGAAGAAATAATAGATAGAGATGGAGGGGATGACAGAAGAAGAAGGGAAGGAAGAGGAAGGAAGGCAAATAGAGGAGAGGAAGAGAGGAGAAAGACTAGAGGAGGAGGAGAAGAGAGAGAAGAGAGGGGAGGGGAAAGGGAAGAGGAAGGACTACTTTAGTACAGAAACCAACCTGTAAGCAGCTCTGAGTAATTGCTGGCCTTAAACATGGATTTGACGCTGGAACCTGGGAGGCAGAGATTGTAGTGAGCTGAGATTGCACCACTGCACTCTAGCCTGGGCGCAGCACGAGACTCCATCTCAAAAAAAACACCAAACCAAACCAAACCAAACAAAAAAAAGCCATGGATTTGAACTTCAAACCAGGAAGAATGGATGGATCTGAAGCAGTGATTTAGGCCCAGCAAAAATCCATGCACAGTTCAATCTAACTTAAGAGTGTTTAGTTTTGTTGTTTTCAGTTAAATCTGGGCCAAGTTTAACTTATCTTCTTAGTGTCTCTTTCCAGTTAGATATAAAGTGGTTTCCCCTTTCTGGTTTCCCTCCTTCATTCCAGCCACATTTATGGAGCACTTTCTATGTACAAGGCACCTACTGTTTATATTGAGTATAGGGAACATTAAAAAGATGAATAAGATACAGCCGTCCCCCAGGGTCTCCCAGTGCACATGGAGACATCAGCCTATGCACACTCAACTGTACTCAGGCAGATCTGTAAGGAACTCGACAGGCACAGAAGAACAGCAAGTCAAAAGTAGATCCCTTACTATGAGGATCAGGGAAAGCTTCCTGCAACAGGAGAGCTTTTGAACTGAGCCTGAGGAATAAATGAGCTTTATTCATTTGTTAATCTGTTTATACAACTCCTAATAGTAGCAACTACTCATTTTCTTTGAGTGTCTATTTACTAAGGCTAAGCTCTGTTCCAAACTCTTTAGGTGGAATACCTAACTTAATCTTCATGACAACTTTGGGAGTAGTTCATGGAATCACTCACCGCATTCTCCACATGAGACAACCAAGGCCTAGAGAGGTTCAGCGATCTTAACTCACTGCAACCTCCACATCTTGGGTTCAAGTGTTTCTCCTGCCTCAGCTTCCCAAGTAGTTGGGATTCAGGCATGTGCCACCACACCTGGCTAAGTTTTGTATTTTAGTAGGGATGGGGTTTCACCATGTTGGCAGTGCTGGTCTCGAACTCCTGACCTCAAGTGATCTGCCAACCTCAGCCTCCCAAAGTGCTGGGATTACAAGTGTGAACCCATACACCCAGCCCAGAGTCCATGCTTTCAATAATACCGCACCTAAGCTGCACCTACTGTATGCCAGCCTCTGTGTAGTCACCGAGGATACAAAGAGAATGCAGGGATCCTGATGTGCTGGGGGAGGGGCAAAGCAGAGAGCATGTCAGGATAATGTGATGAGATGACGGGTGAATGCAAAGCTCGGTGGGCACAGGGAAGGGCTGCACACTCACACTTGACATAAATTCTGAATCCAAAAAGGAACAATAGCAGCAACAAAGGCTTTCAGGGCTGTGGGCAGAGCACCTTTAAAAACACAGCAGCATGGAGAAGCCTGGGAAGCCAGCGTGTGCAGCAGAGAGGGGCAGGGGCAGGGGCAGGGGCAGGGCTAGACACCAGGGCCTTGGCTGCTGTCTGAAGATCTGCCTTTATCCAGGTGTTTTGGGGAACTGAGTGACCTGGAACTCAGCACCTGAAGCTTGACATGGAGACACAGGAGGCCGCCAGATGAGCCACCTCTGAGATTTCCTATTAGAATTTCTGACCAGAAGCAGAGTCCACAGGCCCAGCAAGGTGGTTGTGGTTGTCTGCCCTAAGTTTGGAAGTTTGGGGTGGTTTGCTATGCCACAGTAGACAGGAACAAGGAGCTTTTCCGGTCCCTGTCTCCCTTCTTGGGGTCTCTTCTTCCCTTCACTTCCCATCCCACACACTTGCACCATATTAAATCAGCCTCCTGCACACATTTTGGCTCTCCCAGCTGGAACGTGCCCAGGCTACTTCATGGCACACTAGGCCCCGGTGTCTGGCAATCAAATCATCACCATATGCAGAACCCAGAGCCTATTCTAATGGCCATGACAGCCTTAATTGAGCCTCTACTGTGTGTGGATGTTTCTACAGGAGTAACTAAGAGTCTTACAAGGTATAGGTTATGCTCCCAGTTTTACAGGTGATGGCTGTAATCCTCAGGGAGACTAAGCACAGAATTTCACAGTTCCTCAATGCGAGTAAAACAGAGCCTGGGCTATCTGGCCACAAGGCCGCCCTGGTCTGAGCATGCATCTTCCTCCAGAGTCCCCTCCTTTGCAGCCTATTGTGTGCAAGGCTCTGCAGCTCACCCCATGCCACAGACCGGTTTTGTTAAACATATCTCCCACAACCTCCATGGCCATTTCACATTAAAAACAAATTGTCTTATGTTATGTTGAAAACTTACAATTTCTGGGAAGCCTGAACCAATGCTCCGTCAATGCAATGGTGAGTGGGAAGTGAGGAGCAGCTACAGCCCCCTCGGAAATGGCAAAGGCCCTTTGTTTGCACTAGTCCCCATGCTCTGAGACTCAGGGGACCACTACAGTTATTAAGGCCCCTTCCTGGCCCTGAAGGTGACTGATTTGGTGATCCCTGTTGTGTGCCCAGTCCATGGATCCCATGAAGATTGTATAAAGAGCCTGGGAGTATACCCTTGCCCCACACCCCTGTGCCCTTCCTGTTACCATCTGTAGCTGGCCCAGTGGAGTCCAGCTCAGGAGCTCACCACTCCTGCAGACAGCCTGGCCCTCGTCTCCCACACAGACTTTTCATTCTGGCCCAAACTTCTCACTAAAGAGGTAGAAATGCCAGCTGTCATACAGCTGGGCCACAGGCACCATCCTGGCCAATGGGACCTCCAAGGAGTTCAGCTGAAGGTTTCTGGGGAAGGTTTTCCCTTGTGCTGTCTTTCCCAGAATTGTGGAGGTTGTTTTAAGACACTGATGAAACAACCCAGAAACCACTCCAGAGTCAGTAGAACCAGGTGCTGGACAGAAGCAAGGGACTCAAGGGCAGACAGGCCCAGCTGTGGAGTCACCAAGGAGCATGGTTGGTGTTTCTATGGTTTCAGCCACTTAAGATGGGTATTTATTGCACACAAACATGCCCTGACTGCTAACCCCACTAGCTACTGAGTCTGAATTGAACTCCAGGAAGCGGATGTGTCCACCTTCGCTGGTGCAGGGTGGGGCTGTTGTTCCCAAGTGTTTCCCATCCCATTCTCACCTCCCCTGGCCTCCCTCTGCCCTCTCCCTCACCCCCATATTGCCCTCATTTCCAGCAAGCTTCCTCATACACGCAAGCCCTGATGACAGCAAACTGTCCAGCGTTGTGGGATGTTTTTCAATTGAAAAGAGAAAGTAACTGGTCTTAAATCTGTGACAAAATAAAGAATTAAATGGCAATGGGCAGAATGTTAAAAAAGAAACCCTACAAAGTTTTTTTATAAATGGAGCACCATGCAAACGCTTTCTGAAAGAAAAACAATTCTCTTTAACTCCCAACGTTGTTTTAAGTTGTTTCAAATGATAACATTACTCAAACATGTTCAAACATAAAACTAGATATAAACACCTTATGTTTATAGCTCTTATTCAACTCTAAATTATGAAATTAAATACAAGCAAAACTACAAAACCAATAAGATTCAAATCAACAGCCCTAATAACGTGACAATAGCCCTAATAACATGTGACAATAGCCCTAATAACATGTGTTTTGCAGCATGAACTTGGCCTTTTCCAGCCTGTGCCGGTTCCTTTGGGGGAGCTATACTCATACCTCTGAGGGCTGGATAAAGAGGTCCCTCTCCCACATCTCTCTGTGGTCTATACAACTCTAGGCTGTGGTTTGAATGTGTCTCCTCCAAAATTTAGGTATTGCCAATGTAATAGTATTAAAAGGTAGAGACTTTCAGAGTTGATTAAGTCATGAGGGCTCCTCCCTTGTGGATGGGATTAGGTGCCCTTAGAAAAGTATTGATGGAGGGGGTTCATTCATTTCTGCCCTTCCACCTTCTGCCATGTGAGGACACAATATTCAAGGTGCCATATTGAAAGCAGAGAGTAGCTCTCACCAGGGGCCAGCATCTTGATCTTAGCGTCCCCAGCCTCCAGAATTGTGAGAAATGAATGTCTGTTCTTTATCAATTACCCAATGTTATTCTATTACAGAAGAAGACATGGACTAAGACACCTCTTCAAGCACATCATACCAGTCTTTGGCCTTCACTAAACGCATATCTTTTAATCCTAGAAAACCTACATTTGTTATTTCCTGGTTGGTTCCTGGTGATCAAGAAGGTGTTCTCTGGTGCTGACAGGCTTAGCAGTGCAAGACAAAGGCTGGAACCCCCACAGCAATCTCTGGTCATATGGTTGTTATCCCGGTGATCTATGTATACTGCCTAGGCTACATCTGTTTAGATGATCATCAAAATTAAGACACAAAATTAACACATTCTCGCCAAGAACTCATAGTCCCCAATTTGAAAAACTACATTAAAATCAAATTCTGGGGAGCAGAGAAGAAAAGGTAAACAAAGGCCCCAGATCCAGAAGGCTCCCTTCTCCAGAGTCTCATACATGGAGTCCTGAGGAAAAATTTAAATATTTAGATGCTGCAACATTTGGTTTTGAAAAAATTAATGCCAGCTTTGCATATGGGTCAATGGATTTGGAAAGAGAAAAACAGAACTTGTCTGTTCAAACTACCTTGGTCAGCTTTTCTAAAATCAAAAGTTCCTCCACATCCCCAAAATAGAATGCTCACATTTTGGGAATGCATTGTATCAATTCTGTCCCCCAACTGATCTTCCAGCCCTCCTCTACACATCATTTCCAATGCCACCACCCTGGCCTGGGCACCACCATCCTCCTCCAGGCTGAGACTTGGGCCTAGGCCCATGCTTGGATGCCCCCTATCTCCCATAGCCTTGACAGCCTTTACTCGCCAGGCCTCTGCCTGCCTCTCTGGCCTCATTTCACACGCCTATACACCTCCCTGTAGTTTTTTTTTCTGCCATCATCAGAGGAGATTCTGGGTGTAAGTTCCTGTCTGCCGGTCTCAGGGAAGGTCTGTTGAACTGTTTGCCCCGGTTCTGCTGGGTGAGGCCCTCACCCCTCTGCTTGCTCTCTCTCTTCAGGAGGCCCTCAGAAGAGAAAGGCAGCTGTTCTTCCAGGGAAGCAGAGCTGTTGTTACTCACAGCCCTGTCACTCCTGTACCGGTCACTCCTTCATCTTCTGCTGCTGTCATTCAAATCTCAGACCTTAAAATTGATGCTTTATGTCACACGATTGGGTGGACCCAACCTCCACCTCTGACTTTAGGGGTATCTGCACTTTCTCCTTCTGGCATCTCAACATCTTCACCTGCTGATCACTGGGGCTCACCCTACAGCCAGAAGGCTAGGGCTTCGGTGAGAATGTTCTTTTAGGTCTACTACGTGGTTCCTTCCTGGAGCACAGGAAGTCCAAGCTCTTTGGTCCAAGGTCCAGTCCATATCCACACCCACTGCCTTTCACAGGCTGTTCCTGGGGTCTCATTCTATACTTGATGTCCTGCTTGCCTAGGGGAATAATTTGGAATTCTTCCCAGTTGTGGGAGTGAATGGGGTTGTTACGTTGGAGGATGGGGTAGGTTTATGTGTATCATGAGTTGGTTTGTTCTCTTGAAAAGCCCTTCCTTTCTTTGTCACTTTTTATTCCTTTTCTTCCCTCCCTGACTTTTTATGTCAAAGGGAGAGAATATTTTTAATGGGTTTAAATATACTTGATCTTTAAAAAGTAAAAGCCCTATTAAATAGTCTTAAATAAAAAGCAAAAGTCTCACCCAATCTTTTACCTTTATAAGTCACTCCAGAAATAACCATTTTTAAGTAGTTTTTGTTCTGCTAGGAGAAGCTTCCTAGTGTGAAGGTCAAATACATTCTCATGTCATGCTTTAGTTTGCCTGTAGTTGGAGCATGCTTTTCTTGAGTGCTTTTGTTTTTCCTGGAGTCTAAATGGACTCTTCCTTCTCGTGTTTCAAGAAGAAACATGCCTTTTCCATCATATCACTAGAATCTCCTACTTCTTTTTGTTGAACAGATTTTTTTCCTTTTTGAAGTCATTCTTTCGACCCCTCTGACTTCCTGTTCAAATTTCAACTAATTGTTTTCTGGGCTTGTCATGTCACTACCACCCAGGTATTTCTCTACATATATTCCCCTTGGGTTAGCTCCAGAAAGCATCCATGTCTTTTAAATTCTTCATTTCTTCAATGCTTTCTGCAGTTCATCCACAAGGAACATTTTTCAGAAAATACATGGCCAACGAACTTATCAGGCATTTGAATATCCATCTTTAGCTTGCCTCATGCTTGATCAATAATTTGGCTAGCTGTGAAATTTTACATTCAAAGCAACCTTCTTCAGAACTTTAGAGGTATTCTTCCATTTTATTGTAAATCTGTAGGCCCTTGCCATTCAGTATGGTCCATAGGCCAGCAGCCATAATATCACCTAAGAGATTGCTGGAAATACAGAATTACACCACCCAGAATCTGAAATAGAACAAGATCTCTAAGGAGATAAGGGTACATTACAGATGAGAAGCTGTTGCCTCCTTCAATGCTTCCTGAGAGATCTGTGGTCAATCTGACTCTTAGCCCTTAGTAAATAATCCCATGTTTTTCGGCCTGAGGGTTTTGGGGCCTTTCTTTGTCCTTGCTTTATGTCCTGAAATTCTCCAGGTTGCTTTCAGGTTCTAATATTTTCCAGTGGGTCCTGCCAATCTCCAGACTTTTTGGCGTTTCTTCAGATCTCAAGAATTTTCTTCTATTTCTCTGTTTTACCTGCTTCTCTGTATTCTCTGTTCCCTTTTTTGGAAATGCTACAGATTTTAGACTGATTATCCATTAAAAAAATGGATGGAATGGAAATTTCCCTTTATTCTGATGGAGGGAGTTCCATCAAAATCCTACCCACTCCTCCTTTTTCTTTAATCTTTCTAATCTTTATTCTGGGAAGTTTTCTCAAATTTGTTCTTTAACCCTTATGTTGGATTCTTTTTTTCAAATGTATACTTTTAATTTCCCAGGCACTTTGTGGATCTCTAAATGCTTGTTTCTCATAGCAGGCTATTCCTGCTTTACGGATGCAATGTGGCCACATGTCCCTAGGGTTACTAATTAGTTTTCCTCTCTCTATTTTGCTGCCTCCAGTGTCTGTCGTTATGTTTGTTCCTCTTGCTCCTTCTTTTTCATGCTGTTGATTTTTCTCTAAATATTTTTTAGAATAATAATACAAAATTATTGTTCATTTATTTAGGTGTGATGATGGTTATTATGATTTTATAAGAAAAAATTCTTATTTTTAGAAAATGAACATTGAAGTTTTTAGGGATGAAGTGTTTTGATGCCTGCAGCTTACTTTCACATGATTTCATGCACACATACACACTCACACAAACATATGCATAGAGGGTAAAAAGAAATTTTAATATGGCAAAGTGTTAGCATGTGATGAAACCAGGTGGACGGTGTGCCCAGATGTTTATTGTACTAGTCTTTCAACTTTCATCTTGACATTTCTGTTTGAAATTTTTGATGGTAAAAGTTGAAAATAAAAACAAAACAAAAATGTCTGATGATGCTTGATTGTTCATTCTCTGGTTATCCTTAGAAAAATACCCTCAGGAGTCTGAAATCCCTAAGGAATCAGCTTTCTTATAGTAAAATGGACATGTACTTGGTCTCTTTTATTTTCTTCCTTAGTTCAAATTTGATAGAAACTACACTGGGCTGATATCCCACCGCTGGTATGCGGCACACATCAGCCAGCCAGCCCCACAGCACAGCTCAGGCATTCCTGCCAGGGGAAGAACAGCTGGGCTCCCCAACCCCTGCAGGAAAGGTCTGTCCTACCCCAAACCACATCTCAGCTGAGTCTAGTGTTTTAAGCATGGAAAAAGTACAAAAGGGGTTTTGTTTTCTTGGCCACCTGCCACAGCCTGGCACCAAAACAACCCAATGCTTCCTTCTGATTGGAGAAATATTTTGTGCTCTTCTGGACATAAGGCTTGATGGTATTACTGCCAGGCTTTCCGTCAGCAGGCACACATCTTGCCATGGGCAGTTCCAAGACAGAATTCTCTGTGACAGAAGCCACCCAGACTGGTCAGGAAGTGGACACCCTTCCCTGGCCTTAAGCAAGTTAATGGCAGGTCATTTGCATTTTTGTGTATTTGCACTGCAAGGTAAGGAACAATATAAGCAAAACCTCTAACTAACGTTCTTTAGGGAATCTGCCAGAATGGATTAGGAAGGGACCTGTCTTGGTGTATCTCTAATGAAGCAAAAGAAAGTTATAATGGGATTTCATGGGTGTGGGTAGTAATTGGATTTGGTGGAGGGTGTAATTAAATTTCACCAAGGGGCTACAACCTCTGCCCTGGCAAATAATAAAAGGGTCAGAAAACTTTCCATCTTGCTTAAAGGGAAACATGGAAAGCCTGCAGAAATGCCACAGTACATCCCCTCAATCATGGGACAGCAACCTAGCACCTTCAGGATCTCAAGAGAGTTTCACCTTCCAGTAGAGAGCTGAAAGCACTGTAGGTAATATCAGAATATTGTGAAACTCACTGACCAGTTTCTCCCCTGTGTCTCCTGAACTTTCCATCTCTACTTCAATAAGGAGAATCAAAGCAGGATCCAACCCAGAGAAAATTGGCCTCCCCGAAATGGGGAGATTCCAACACACAAGTGGAAGGCCAAGTGGATCAGTACAAGCAACTAACACCACCTCCTATCACTGTGGAAGCATCACTCCTGGATGCCCAGCAGCAAAAATCTCTGGGTCCAACACAGGGCAATCATCTGGCAGATTTCCTAGGAGCAGGTACTGACTGATGGCAAACAAGCAGGACGACCCTCCCCAGCACTAAGCTATTCATTCAGGGGTCTCAGTCTCTCACCCCAGTGGACCAAGCACTGCATAGCCAGGCTGTTAAGTTTTCTTCCCAGTGCAGGTTTCTGGAGCTGTGGCAGATGCTATTACTGGAGTCAGGTGCTCTGATGTGGGGAACAGGGCATTCTGCTATTAAATAGGCCTTTATGGGAATGCATGGCTCTCTGTCTGAATCCCTCTCCTGCTCTCAATCCTTGTGACCCAGTGTCTCTCCAGGGTCATCCAGAAGAAACAACCCCCACCTCTGGCTGGGTCTACTCAGTTTGTGTCTTAGTCACCTTAGGCTGCTATAACAAAATACCATAAACTGGGTGGCTTATAAACAACAGAAATTGATTTCTCACAGTTCTGGAGTCTGGCAAGTCCAAGATCAAGGTACTGGCAGATCTAGTGTCTGGTGAGGGCTAATTGTCTTGTTCATGGATGGCACTTTCTTGCTGGGTCTGCAGATAGTGTAAGAGGCAAGGCAGCTCTCTTTGATAAGACACTAACCCCAACCGTGAGGGCAAAGCTGTGGTAACCTAATCAGCTCTCAAAGGCGCCACCTCTTAATACCATCACCTTGGTAGATTTTGACACATTAATCATGGAGAGACATAAACATTCAGACTATAGAAGGTTGAGCTGTCAATTTCATTCCACGGTTTGCATTCTACAGAAAGTAATAAAAATACTTGCTCATCTGATGGTTGCTCTCCCACTGTTGATGTCATTGACATTGTCATTTACTTATTCCTGCTTTTTATTTCTTCTAGTTATTTGACCTTAAAGAGGGAAGAACACTAATGCCAATCAGGAAGGGCATATGCTTTATCTTATGGCATCATGTGCAAAATAAAGTTAACATGAAAGGCCTGAGACTGCTATCCTGAGACTGCATCTGGGAACTTGGGTTTGAGAAGATCCCACCTGATAAGGGTGGCTCACTGTGACTAAACCATTTGAGCACACAACGTGGTTTACGCTGAACACTAGCTTTCTACATTGATACATGCTAGGCAGAGGGTATCTACATGACCAGCCTCCAATAAAAACCTTGGACACTGAGTCTCTACTGAGCTTCACTGTTAAACAATAGTTCACATGTTACTGCTACAATTTGTTGGTGGGGGAATTAAGCATGACCTTCATGACTCCATTGAGAGATGACTCTTGGAAACTTGCTTCTGGCTTCCTATGGACTTCAGTCCATGTGACTTTTCCTTTGTTGATCTTGCATTTTGTGTGTGTGTGTGTGAGAGAGAGAGAGAGAGAGAGAGAGAGAAATGTATGTGTGTAAATATATGTGTGTTTTTTACATATGATTTTGCTGTAAAAAATCATAGCCATGAGAACAACTATATGTCAAGTCCTGAGAGTTATCCTAGTGAATCATCAATCCTGGGGGTGATCTTGGGGACCCTTGACACATACCACTTATATAAGAAGTGTTTCCAGCTGGACCATGGCTTGAGGTAGCATTTCTCCAGTATGTATCTGGAAGATATCTGTGTAGCAAAATGGTGAAAAAAAAAGGCTTGCAGTCTGGATGTAAGGTCTCTGGTGATCTCTTTCTTAGCAGACCATGAAACTGGACCATGCCGTGGTTCCTTCCTCATCCTAGGCCTTGGAGCACTTGTGTGTGTTCTTAGTGCATAGGGTGTCCTACTTTCTGTGCTGATATCCATTCTCCCAACCAGGTGTCAGCCTCCCTGCAGTCCAGCATCCCTGCACATTCCTGCTCTTCGTGGTCCAGAGTTCCTCCTTTCATGCTCCCACTTACGTGATAAAGAAGTCCCTGTTTTCCCCCTTGCTTCCACTGGAGTTCTCAGTTAGAAATTGTAAGCATTCCCACAACACACTAAGCAGCCTTTCCATAATGCTCATAAGCTAGAGCTTGCAATTAAAGCACTAAATCACAGCTTTGGGGTCAAGTGCTGTTGAATCACATGCTTGTGTTTAAAATATACTCCCAAAGAGAAAGTAGTCAAAAAATCTCACTTGGATCATAAGCTGAGATGGAGACTGTGAATTAGTGTAATATCTGAATTACTGACTATTATTCTTAAGAAGTGTTTTTGTTACAACATTTAACCAGGAGGGAGACAAGGAAACCAGACAACTTTTAATGTAGCCCAAGTTAAATTATGAGTCTCAATTTTCCCTAAATAATGTACGTTCCTACAGATATTGCTAAAAGCTAAGAGGGAAGGAGGAGCTTTCACTAAATACCATGCAGCTGTCCTCATTCTAATACACTTTTTAAGATACATAACAATGGAAAGAATGGTGTTTTTTAATCAAGAGCCCTTACAACATAGAGATACCAATATTTTTGCTCTATTTCTTTCTAAGCTTACTTATGTATAGGTTTTTGTTTTATATCTTTTTAAAGAAGTTTTTTAAATACAATTGTAGGATTCGCATGAATGCAACTGTAGCAATGAAGCAGAAGAAATAATGCAGAGAGATCCTATGCACACTTTATCTATTATCTCCCACCGGTAACACTTTACACAACATTTAACAGAATCCCAACTAGAAAAACAATGTTGGTGCAATCCACCAAGCCTATTCAATTTTCATGTTATTAATACTTACTTCAGCCATTCTAACAGAAATGCAGTCATATCTCATAGGAGTTTTGATTTACATTTCCATAATAGCTACAATGATGTACCTATTTTCATGTGCTTATTTGCCATGGATATATTCTCTTTAATGAAATGTCTGTTGATGTTTTTTGACCACTTTCTAATTGGATTGTTTGTTTTTCACATTAAGTTTTGAGAATTCTTTGTATATTCTAGACTTAAGTCCTTTGTTGAAGGTATCATTTGCAAATACATTCTCCCTGGATGTAGCTTGTCTTTTCATCCTCTTCACAGGGTCTTTCATAAAACAAAAATTTTTCATTTTCATGAAATCCAGCTTACCAATTTTTCCTTTTATGAAATGTGTTTTTGATGTCAAGCCTGTGAACTTTTTCCCTATCCCTAGGTCTCAAGGATTTTCTCCTAATTTTTTTCTAAAAGCTTTAAAATTTTATATTCTATATTTAAGTTAGTAATTCATTTTGAGTTAGATTTCTTTATAATGTATGAGACTTAGGGTGAGGTTCAGTTTATTGCCTGTGGATGTCCAATTACTCTAGCACTATTTGCTTAAAAGGCTATCCTCTCTCCACTGGATTGCTTTTGCAACTTTGTCAGAAAACTACAGTTTTTATTTCTTCCTTTCTAATCTCTATGCTTTACATTTATTTTTACTGCCTTATAGCACTAGCAAAACTTTTAGGACTAGTTGAATAACAGTAGACATTCTTGCCCCTTTCTTAATCTTGAGGGGAAAGTATTCACTATTAATAGTTCCACTATTAAGCATGATGTTAGCTATAATTTTTGTGGACCCTTTTTTTGCAGTTGAGGAAATTCCCTTCTTTCCTAGTTTGCTGATTATCATGAACGGTTGTTGGACTTTGTCAGATGCTTTTCTTGTGTAAACTGACATGATCATATGACTTTTTCTCCTTTAGCTGTTCATGTGGTGGATTGTATTTGATTGATTTTTGAATGTTGAAGCATACCAGCATATGAGAGACAAATTCCACTAGGTTGCTACTTGTAATTCATTTTATACATTACCAGATTCAATTTGTTAATATTTTATTGAACATTTTTGTATTTACATTCATGAGTAATACTGGTATGTAGCTTTTTTGCTTTTTTCTTCTATCTTTGTCTACTTTTAGTATCAGAGTAATACTAGCTTTCTAAAATGATTAAGGAGTACTCTCTCTTCTTTTATTTTCTGGAAATAGAATTTTCTGGAAACAGAAGAGGAGAGTGTAAAATTCTCCTTTAAATGGTAAATAGAATTATCCAAGCTTTCAAGGCTGGGAGGTTTCTTTTTCAGGAACTTTTATATTATTATGAAGGGTTTAATTTTTTTAAGATATAGGCTTATAATCTTATTATAGGCTTTAAGATTTAAGACCATTTAGTTTGTCTATTTCAACTTTGTTGAGTCAGATAGTTTCCAGCTTTTGAGGAACTGGTTCATTTTTTCTAAGTTCTCAATTTATAAATGTAAAGCTATTTTCTAGTATTCCTTTTTTTTTTTTAAGGCAGTCTCACTCTGTCACCCAGACTAGAGTGCAGTGGTGTGATCTCAGCTCACCGCAGCCTCTGCGTCCCAAGTTCAAGTGATTCTCCTGCCTCAGCTTCCTGAGAAGCTGGGATTACAGATGTGCAACAACACACCTGGCTAATTTTTATATTTTTTCATAGAGATGGGGTTTTACCATGTTGCTCAGGGGGGTCTTGAACTCCTGACCTCAGGTAATCTGCCCACCTCAGCCTCCCAAAGTGCTGGGATTAGAAGTTACCATGTCTGGCAACCTCATTATTTTTTTAATGACTGCATGAACTCTAGAAATATACTATGTTTCATTCCTGATATTGGTGATTTTAGCCTTCTTAATTTTTATCTTTGTCATTTTTGCTAGAGTGTTGTCAACTTTGTGGATTCTTTTCAGAGCCATGAATTTTCTCTATTGTTCTCCTGGCTTCAACTGTATTAATTTATAATCTTACATTTATTATTTCCTTTCTTATATTTGGTTTCTACTTATTTTTCTCTTCTCTTTCAATTTGCATGAGGTAGGAATCTAGATGAATAATTTGAAACCTTTCCTCTTGTCTAAAATAAGCATTTAGTACCATGAATTTTCCTTTCAGCACTATTTTATCTGCATCCCATGTGTTGTGTGTTCATGCTCACTCATTTCTTCACTCATTTCTATGTATTTTTAAAGTTCCATTAAAATTTCATATAAACCTATGGATTATTTGAACTCACATTGACACTGAGTATTTAGAGATATTCTTATTTCTGTTCTTGATTTCTCATTTCATTCTATTATAATTAGAAAACATATTCTGTGTCTTTTTAATTCTTTTAAATTTGCCAATTTTTAAAAAAATGGCCCACAATATAGTCCATCTTGAAGAAAGTTCCACAACTGCTTGAAAAACATGTACACTATTCCTGCTGAATAGTGCTCCATACATGTTAATTAAATCCTGTTGCCTATGTTTTTCAGTTCTTTCTTTCTTTCTTTCCTCTTTCTTTCTTTCTTTCTTTCTTTCTTTCTTTCTTTCTTTCTTTCTTTCTTTCTTTCTTTTTCTCTCTCCCTCCCTCCCTCCCTCCCTCCCTCCCTCCCTCCCTCCCTCCCTCCTTCCTTCCTTCCTTCCTTCCTTCCTTCCTTCCTTCCTTCCTTCCTTCCTTCCTTCCTTCTTTCCTTCCTTCCTTCTTTCCTTCTTCTTTTTTTTGCTGTCCATAAGTTTATTGTCTTTATCTGAAAAATTCTCAAGAAAATTGTTTGGTTTAGCTCTCAGCAGCCCACTCCTGAGCTCTGAGGAAGCTTGCCTTCTTTTGAACTACCCCATCTTTCTTCTGAGCAAGGCACATTTTGGGATGGTTCCACCTCTTCTTTTTAACTTCTTTCTTGGGCTTCTTTTCACAGGCTGGATTATCTCGTATAGCAGCATGAGCTTTCTTATACATCTCCTCCATCATGTCTGGAGCTATGCTGTTCTTTATGTGTTGAGGGAACTGTTCTTGTAAGCATCTTCATCTTCTATTAAGCAGTGCATGTAATCTGCAACATTCTGGCCCATGATGTGCTTCTGGTGTACTTCTGCATTAAATTCCTTGCTTTTCAGAATCATAACCAGGGAATCGTTTGGTACTGTGAGAGATAGACAAGCCTCCATCCACAGATCCCTTCAGGGAGCCAAAAACTTTATTGTCAGTGGTAGTTCTAGCAAGGCCTGCATCCAAATAGCAGGTAAAGGTGTCAGGCTGACCGTCAGTGGTTTTCACATTGTATTCATTGCCAGTTACCTCCACTTGGTCTTCATAGATCTTGTTCATGCCAAACCTACTGAGAAGCCTGTGGGCCAGCAGCAAGCCAATACAATATGCTGCAGCATAATTTGTCAGGCCAACCTTCACATCATATTTTGGCAGTTCATGTGCATATGCTGCACAGACTATCATATCCCCCTTTATACGGGCATAAGCATCTGACAAATGATATCTCTGTTACATGAAATATCATTCTGTATTTGGGTGTGCTGTATTTATTTTTATCCTGTATTAACAAGTGTTTCCGAGCATAGTAATCAGTTTTACCCTCTCGTTGTCTTCCAAATTTCACTTGGTATCTCTAAAAGTAGGCTTTATTCTTAACAACTTTAACACACCCCATCCTGTGGAACAGAGATGCCTGTCCGCAGCTTGACAGGGACCTGAAGGCCCAGCGGTGCCTGTTTTTCAGTTCTTTCATATCCTTTCTGATTTGCTATCTAGTAGTTTTGTTAGCCATTGAAAGAAATGTGTTGAAATATCCAACTATAATTATTGATTTGCCTATTTCTCCTTTATTTCTATCAGGTTTCCCCCAAGAACATCACAATATCACATTAGTATTTTTTACATGTAAAATATTGTAATATATGTCATCATAGTCTGGTGGTATTGATGTTTTACTACTTTGAGTGAAGTGGAGAAACCTTACCTCCATTAGGTTTCTTTGCCCTCCTAACTTTTTAAATATAGTTGTCTGAAAAATTTCCTTTACATACATTGAGCAACACACTTCTCTCCTTCTGAGATTCTCATAATACAAATGCCAGCTCTTTTGGTATTGCTCCACTGATCCCTGTGATTCTGTTCATTCTCTTTCTTCTCTATTGTTCAGATTGAGTAAATTCTGTTGATCTGACCTCAAATTCACTGATTCCACCTTCTATCATATCTACTCTATTATTAGGGTCAAATTGCAAGTTTGTTAATTCAGTTATTATATTTTTAATTCTATCATTTGAATTTTGTCCCCTTTTATTTGCTTATATTTTTTCCATTTTAAAATTTAAGATCATTTGTAGCACTTTTAAGTACCCTTGAAGCACTTTTATAGTGAGTACTTTAAAATCCTTGTCAAATAATTCAACATTGAATTCTTCTTGGTAGCAGCATGTATTAATTTTCTCATTTAAGTTGTGATTTTCTTAGTTCCTTTATAATAAGTGATGTTTTGTTGAACCCAGTGTATTTAGATCTAATATTATGAGATGATATTTAATTGTGAAGTGTAGTAAAAGGTCCTATTGGGTATATGTTCGCCTTCCTACTGGGTCTCATCAACACCATGCTGGAGAAAAAGGATTGCTGACTCACATTGCCTTGCTGCAGACAGGTGAAGTGCAAGTTCAGTTCCCTCTTGGCCCTGCTGACATCAGAAAAGGGAGTGGGGAAGCAGAGGGCTAACTACCCCCATTTTCCACCACCTCACTGTGCCTCATTGATGCTGGATGAGGTAAAAGCTCCACTGCTCACTGGTTTCTGCTAAAATAGGGGAGAAGATGTGTATCCTGTCTGGGAGGCAACAAGGAAATCCAGAGACCTTAATTCTGTTTCATTCTTCAAGTCCCAAAGTCCCTATGTGGCCTCCTTCTTCTTTCCCCCTTCCAGGGTCTTCTCCTCCCATGCTTGTCTGCTGTGTTTTATCCAGGAAATTTAATTGTGAACAGGAAGATCTTTGAGGAATGAGGCTATTCCATCTTGGCAGGCTAGAAGTTCTTATTTTCCTTTTTTAAAAACCCCAAATCATGATCACATTCTTTATACAGTCATGTGCCCCAGCTAAAAATTTTCTATCACCTAGGAATATCTTTGCCATCATGATGTCATAGCACAACACATTACCTTTTCTATGCTTCAGTATGCTTCCATATGCAAATACTTAAACATAAAATTTGTGTTAGGCACTGTTGGTGGGAATGTAAATTAGTACAGCCACTATAAAAAGCAGGATGGAGGTTTCTCAAAAACTAAAATAAAAAAAAAACCCTAAAAATAGAACTACCCTATGATCCAGCAATTCCATGAGTGGGTATTTATCCAAAGGAAAAATAAATCAATATATCAAAGGTATACCTGCACCCACATGTTTACTGCAGCACTATTCATAATAGCAAAGATGTGGAATCAACCTAAATACCCATCACACAGTGAAATAGATAAAGGAAATATGGTATATATACATAATGGAATACTATTTGGCCATAAAAAATGAAATCATTGCATTTGTAGCTACATAAATGGAACTGGAGGTCATTACGTTAAGTGAAATAAGTCAGGAACAGAAAGACAAATATAGAGTGTTCTTACTCATACATAAGAGCTAAAAAAGTTGATCTCATCACAGTAAAGAGTTGAATGATAGATATCAGAGGCTGGGAAAGGAGTGTGGGGGAGCTGTGGGGATGAACGGGTTGATTAATCAGTACAAAGATACGGTCAGACAGAAGGAATAAGTTCTAATGTTTGACAGCAGAGTAGAGGGTCTAGAGTTAACATTAATTACATATTTCAAAATACATAGAAGAGAGGACTTGAAATGTTCCCAACACATAGAAATGATAAATACACGAGGTGATGGACACCCTAAAAACTCTGACTTGATCATTACACATTCAAGCCATGCAACAAAACATCACATGTATCCCTTATATATGTACAAATATTATGTATCAATAAAAAACAAAAATTATGTTGTAGTAGCCTATGGTGTTCAGTCCAGTATCATGCTGTACAGGTGTTAGCTTAGGAGTAATAGCCTCCACCACATAGCCTAGGTGTGGAGTAGGCTGTGCCATCTAGGTTTATGTAAGTGAACTCTATGATGTTCACAACGATGAAATGGCCTAAAAACAAATGTCTCGGGATATGTTCCTGTTGTTAAGCAATGCATGACTGTACGTTTTTGAGTCATTTTTACTTACCATATCATAAGTTTTTAATTTCTGTTAAAAATAGCACTCTTTGAAAGCACTATTTTAAAAGCTATATAATTTCCCACTGAGTGGCCAGAACATGATTTATACTGTATAATAATTTTCCTATTGTTGAAAATTTAGATTCCAACATTATTGCTGTAATAAATAATGTACTGGTGAAAATGTTTGTGCCTTAAAGTTTTCTGTATTCCAGGTTGTTACTAACTTAAGATACAGCCCAGAAGTAGAATTATACACAGTTCAACAGCAACATGCAAGAGGACCCCACTGTGCCAACATGGGGACTTCAACATACTTTAAAACATGAGCCTATTTGATTGAGAATGGAAAACAGTATTGCAGAACAGTCTAACATGCATTTCCTAGATCATAAGGAGGCTAACCCATTCCCGTTCTTTTGTAAATTGGGTTTTTATGTCTTTTGCCTGTTCATCTTCTGGGGCATAGCCTTCCTAGTAGATGAATCTTACTCACTATGTTCAAGTGGTTTTCTTAAATCAAAAATATATAGTTCAAAGTCAACAATCAGCTAAGAGAGAAATAATTTAATCCCCTGTTCAGCTGCAACAAATATCAAGTGCCTAATAGGAAGCACCTGCCAATTAAAGCCATCAGCTAAAAATAAAACCTGTGAAACACTTCAAACTTCTGGATAATTTTTGATCTTGAAAACATTTCCCGAATCTTACCTGAAGCATAACAACATTGTCACCTTCAAAAGTGACAAGCACATCAAGTGTCACGCTTTAAGCCTGAGATTTGATTTTCCATCATGTAACCCTATTGCAGAAAAAAGAAAAAAAGAACACATTTCAAATTTGCAACCCCATCATTATACAGGACTCACATTTTCTTTAAAATTAAAAATATACAGAAAATTAAAAAGAGGAAAACAATCATATTTCTCCTAGCCAGAATAACCACTGTAAGAATTTTGATTCCTTATATTAACTTTTGGCTCAAGAATATTATTTTGTTGGTAAAAAAAAAAAAAAACAATTTGAAAGTGATCACGTCATATTTCTGCAAAAGATTTCAATAAAGTAGACTAAGTTTTTTTCATCTCTCTTCCAAATTCTAATAAATATCAAGGTACTAGTGATTACACCTCACTGTATGTAGGGGAAAGATGCTTCCCCACCACCAGTAACCCTTTTGAAAATTAGCCTGTATACCTAAAAATTCCTTGGGAGGCAACATTAACATCTTAAATTGCCACTCTGCATCTTAGTATCATTAAATACCCTGCACCATAAATTCTCACTCCTGCAGTTTTTTTTTTTTTTTTTTTTACTTCCTGAAATCCTTATTTAAATGGCAGTGTTAGCAGTGTTTCTGCACACAAACCAGAGAATCAGCTACATAGGAGAAAGTAAGTTCAGCTCCAAGCAAAACAAGAAGGAAGCAAAGCCTGTCTTTGTGTGGCCCCAGGCCCTTCCCCTTCTGAGGGCCTCTGTACTACCTCCTTCTTCCAGCTTTTTGTCCTCCCTGTGAAATCTCCAGAATTGTTCCCACTGTCCAAGCCCACTTCCACAAATCACTTCTGCCTCTGTCCGTCACGCCAAAGCTGACTGTCCTGTTACGTCTCCCAGGAGTATGTGCAGTAAGCCCTTTAGCTCTGAATATGGAATGACAAATTTTGCCCCAATAGCATTTTCAAGCCCCAGAGGCCAATGGGTACCCTTCATGCCTGGGAGACCTGCTTCACTTCTGAAAATAGCCACAGGAGTCCTAGAATCCTCGATTTCTGGGGTCCTGCCACCCTCAGAGCCCTGAAAACTTGTGAGCATCAGCCTTGCTCCTGTGGGGAGAGCCACCCTGAAAGGCCCAGCCACCTTTCCCTCTTCTCCATCAAGGCTATCTGGGCTGTGTTACCACCTGCAGTTTACAGAAGCAAAGGAGTTCCCAGCAGAAGCCTTAATTACCTTCATAAGGTTAAACTGATTTTGTTTATGGATAAGTAAATCAGTAACATTTCCAACCATAAGTTCACCTCCCCCACCCCATAATAATCACAGAATTAAAACTGTCTTGTAGGCAAACCACATAAAATCAGGTTCTGACGAAGTGTGGTCCTGCCACAGAGTGATTTCCCCATAAGGCTACAGTGTAGTCATTTTCACCCTTCTCATTCTATCTCTGCTAGATACTGTGCTGGGACTTCACATATACTTCCTTTACCTTACAGAATCCCTTTCATCCTCACAATGGCCCTGTGAAGTAGGCATTATTCCCATTTTACAGATGAAGCAAGTGAGGTTCAGGATTGTGTTGGAATGTTCTTGAATCATCTGTCAAGTTCCGATGTAGAAGATTAACACTAAATATACCACCTGATATAGTTTGGCTCTGTGCCCCCATCCAAATCTCATATTAAATTGTAATGGTCCCCACATATCATAGGATGGACTCAGTGGGAGGTAACTGAATCATGGTGGCAGGTTTTTCCTGCCCTGCTCTCACAGTAGTGAATAAGTCTTATGAGAGCTGATGGTTTTATAAGGGGTAGTTCCCTGCCATATGCCTTCTCATCTGCCATCATGTAAGACGTGACTTTGCTCTTCCTTGATCTTCCACCATGATTGTGGGGAGAGCCACAGTCATGGAGGCGATTTCCAAGGGTGAGCTTTCATTTGTGGGGCCTCCCCAGCCATGTGGAACTGTGAGTCCATTAAACCTCTTTCCCTTATGAATTACCCAGTCTCGGATATGTCTTTATTAATCAGTGTGAGAACAGACTATACAGCACGTCAGTGTTGAGAAGCAGAGGTTATACCCAAGAAGCCCAGCTGCAAAACGCTCAAAATACTGTTGAAGGAACAAAGTGCTTTTTTTCTGAGCATTTTTCTCTGCTCTCCTCCAGCAGGGGAGAGGGCAACAGGCTCTTTGTTGTTCTCTGACACATTTTTTTTTTTTTTTTTGAGACGGAGTTTCACTCTTGTTACCCAGGCTGGAGTGCAATGGCTTGATCTCAGCTCACCGCAACCTCCGCCTCCTGGGTTCAAGCAATTCTCCTGCCTCCCGAGTAGCTGAGATTCCAGGCGCGCACCACCATGCCCAGCTAATTTCTTTGTATTTTTAGTAGAGACGGGGTTTCACCATGTTGACCAGGATGGTCTCGATCTCTTGACCTCGTGATCCACCTGCCTCGGCCTCCCAAAGTGCTGGGATTATAGGCTTGAGCCACCGTGCCCGGCCTCTCTGACACTTTTTAAACTTACTTGCACCCTGCCCTGAAAGCCAGGCTGGGCTTTAACATGACAGGAGAGAGAATCTGCTCAAAGGGCAGAACCAGCAAAAAGACACTCAGAAAACAGTTTCTCAGAAAACAGGCAATGGAGTTCCAGGAGCACAAAGATGTTCTGTATCAGCTCTTCACATGAAATATAATTAATTTCTCTCCTATGTGATGAAACTCTGCTCTGAGCTCCTCTTCTGGTTTGAAAGTCAAGTGAAACTGCGTGTTGATTCTGGACTCTACCTGGCCCTTGAGAGCTTAGGTAACAAGGCTCACAGCTCTCAAACAGCTTGTGGGCAACTGAAAATGAAACAGCTACAAGAAAAATAAAAGTCCAACCACGTGCGAGGCAAGGTTGTGGTTGTTATGTTGCTTCCCACCTCCTGAAAACAACAAGGGTGTATTTATAATCTGATTTCTTTGGAATAAGCCAGAAACGCCTGGCCTCACAGAAGTCTCAATCCTTGGGACCCTGAGCTGACCCATTTAGAAACTAACCAGGCTTAGAAAGTCCTAGAATTCATGTTCTGGGTAAACGTGTATGTGGCTTACAGAAAGACCCATGGCATAGAGCAGTCACTAAACGGGGCTTGCAGCCATCTACTCGAGTGACTTACATTCTACAGTTGAGGCCTCGAATTCTTTGGGGACAAATAATTATAAACAGTTTGTGCATGTGTGTCTGCATCGTTTTTTGATTAAAAATGAACTTTTTGGAGCAGCACCATGGCAGTTGGCAAGAACATGTGCCTTATGAAAGGCGGCAAAAAGGGAGCCAAGAAGAAAAGTGGTTGATCCATTTTCTAAGATTGCTGTGATGTGAAAGCACCTGCTATGTTCAATATAAGAAAGATTGGAAAGATGCTAGTCGCCAGGACCCAAGGAACCAAAATGATGGCCTCAAGTGGCATGTGTCTGAAGTTAGTCTTGCTGATCTGCAGAATGATGAAGTTACATTTAGGAAATTCAAGCTGATTACTGAAGGTGTTCAGGGCAAAAACTGCCTGACTAACTTCCATGGCATGGATCTTACCCATGGCAAAATGTGTTCCATGGTCAAAAAATGGCAGACAGTGATTGAAGCTCATGTTGATGTCAAGACTACTAATGGTTACTTGCTTCATCTGTTTTGTGTTGGTTTTACTAAAAAACATAATAATCAGATACGGAAGACCTCTTATGCTCAGCACCAACAGGTCCGCCAAATCCAGAAGATGATGGAAATCATGACCCGAGAGGTGCAGACAAATGACTTGAAAGAAGTGGTCAATAAGTTGATTCCAGACAGCATTGGGAAAGACACAGAAAAGGCTCGCCAATCTGTTTATCCTCTCCATCATGTCTTTGTTAGAAAAGTAAAAATGCTGAAGAAGCCCAAGTTGGAATTGGGAAAACTCATGGAGCTTCCCGGTAAGCAGTAGTTCTGGAAAAGCCACTGGGGACGAGAAAGGTGCTAAAGTTGAACGAGCTGATGGATATGAACCACCAGTCCAAGAATCTGTTTAAAGTTCAGACTTATCATAGTGGCAAATAAAAGTCTGATTTATGACAAAAATGAACTTTTTAAACAAAATTAATTACTAAAAGCAATACACAAGCACTTTAACAACAGCAACAACAACCAGAAATTTTATTTTAAAAAGAAAGAAAAACATCATGCACAACCTTCCAAGGCAGAAGGTAAATGGGTGTCTGAGAAAAACCCCCAGAAAGATGCTTGTGATAGGACCAAGGATCACAAGGATGGAGAGGAGTTGTCAGGATTGGTGAGGGAGGAAATGAAAGACCCAGAAGCTGACAATGGAGCTGATCTGGGTAAAAGGGAGCCATGGAATGTTCTGAGAGGAGGAGGCCATGACTGCACATGGAAGGGACAGTTAGAGAAGACCTTTACAAGTCTTTACAGACCAGCATCACAACGTGTGCCCAGAGAAGCACGGTCATGGAGGCCATTTCCGAAGGTCAGCTTTCATATGTGCCACATACAATGTGTCATTTCTGCTTTTCACATCACATCACTCCAGTTTTCAGGATGAGAAAGCTGAAGTTCAGTGAGTTTTCCCTGAATCTTGTTGAGGTTTATTCTGGCCACACTGGCTTGCCTACTTCCCTTGGGTTTTGCAATCCTGTTCCCCCTGTCTGGAACACTCCCCTCTGAACTCCGTGGGGCTCCCTGGTTTCAGGTCCAAAGTAGTTTTACTGCAAGGAAAGTGTCCCTACCTCTCTGCTTAAAACAGCTGTCCCACCCACCACCTTCACTTTCTAACCCCTTGCCCTTTATTTAGGACAGGCAGCCTTATACTCCTCCCTTCTAGTCCCTGGATCTGGGCTGGGATCACCTGTGGCCTTGGGTAGAAATTTTCCCACCTGTCCCCAACACCTGCCACATGCTACTCTGGCCTCGGCGTGGTGCCCAACTTTGACTCTGAGATCCTGGTCTTACTTGGCCCTTACTGAACACAGCTAATTATATATGCAGTCATGGCTGAAAAAAGAGTGGGTAGAGAACAGTGAATGTAAACCTTGCCTCAGCTTCTATAGCCTGGGGAGCTAAATGTTGATACTGGGCAGTGTCCCAGCATCCCTGATTCTCAGGGGTGATGGGGAGGTAGGCTAGAAATGGCAACTAGGGGTAACTTAAGCTCTCCCAAAGGATGTGACATGAACCTCTAATCAGCCCAGCATGGAGATAGCCACACCTCATAAAGACCAGGACAGGTGCAGCTAAGGACAAAGAAGTGAGAGGGAAAGAAGAAGCCTCTCCTGGGCCCCAGTGACAATTGGCCATCAGCTCTTTTCAAGGGGGAGGAAGTGGAGAAGGAGAAAACAAGAAACAAAGACTTTGCACTTAAAGGGACTTTGAGTCAATGCCCAAGAAAAACAGGGTGACCTCTGAAGCTGAATGTCACCCCAGGCACCAGGGGAGCTGGGTCAAGAGCCAACAGCCTCCTGCCTGCAGCTCATGGTGCAGGGCAGGGCTATGGCCTCAGGCTCAGTAGAGAGAGGGCAGAGTCACATGGAGTGGCCCTGCGGTCCTCCATTAACATTCTGCCATCTCCCTCAAACCTTTAGTCAACACAAAAGGCCATCCACACTCAGCCAAGCAAGATTCCACGGTTTCCCTTACTCTGTCCCTGGAGCTCCATCTGCCTGGGCCCTGTGTTTGATTCAGAAGCAACACATGAGGGGTCTTGTCTGCCTAGAGGGGCCATGTAGGCCTGGGCAAACCAATCTCAGAATGAGGTATCTCGATCAAGTCAATTTTTGCCACAGGTAGAAAAGACCCACTAGTTCCCAGGGCAGGGCAGGGCAGGGCAGGGCAGGGACTCCTCTGCAGGGAGTCATGCCAGATGCCAAATGTTTTCCTCTCCAGTGCAGCCCTCCAGGAGTCAACAGATAAGAACCTGCATCTGTCCTGGAGGAAGCACAGGCTCCTTGGTGTCCCAGGATGCTCAGGGTCCTTCATGGCATTGTCCAGAGGAATCCAAAGCATTCTGGTGAAATTACCATGCTTGCATTTCATGCTCTTCACTCCCATTCCTGCCACAGGTCATTTTCCTTCCATCTGTGGGCCATGGGCTCCCTCAGTCCCCTGGGGATTCGTTTTCATTTCTCTCAGCCTCTGAATTGTCTTGGCTTTAACCAGGGTGCCACAGATGCCTGCTCAACAGAGGCTGCCACATCACACATGATCCACAGGCTTCTGTGTCCATTTGGAGCTGCCAACTGAATGGAAGCCTGGGGGTTCAGTTCCCTAAAAGCACATCCATATCCTTCCCAGCTGAGGTGGTGCTGATTACAGCGTGAGGGCCCCTGAACCAATAGCCATTGTTCCAGTTGTTAGGGACCATTCCCCACACAGACTGGCCTGTGTGCTGGGCCAGCCAGGTCTCCCCAGGGCTGACACGTGGCCAATGATGCCTTGCTAATGGTGCATGGGGCTCTCACCTCATATGTCTCTGTTGGGAATCTCTTCACTGAAAGACCTAATCACTGGGGCCTTGCTATATCTCAGATTAAAACTAAACATGCAGTTGTAAGAGGTCTATAGAAAAGTACAGAGCATATGCATGAGAGAGAGAGAGACAGACAGACAGAGAGAGAGAGAGAGAGAGAGAAAGAGAGTGTGTGTGTGTATGTGTGTGTGCACGCGCGCGCTCATACGCAGGCACTATGGGCTACATTGTGTCCCCTCAAAAAAAAAAAATTTTTTTTTTGAGATGAAGTCTTGCTCTGTCACCCAAGCTAGAGTGCAGTGGCGCAATCTTGGCTCACTACAACCTCTGCCTCCCAGGTTCAAGAGATCCTCCTGCCTCAGTCTTCAAAGTAACTGGGATTACAGGCACCTGCAACTGTGCCGGGCTTTTTTTGTATTTTTAGTAGAGATGGGGTTTCGCCATGTTGACCAGGCTGGTCTCAAACTACCGACCTCAGGTGATCTGCCCACCTCAGCCCCCCAAAGTGCTGGGATTACCAGCATGAGCCAGCACCCCGGCCCCCCACAAAATTCTTATGTTGAAATGCTAACCCCTACAACCTCAGAATGTAGCTATATTTCAAAAGAGGACCTTAAAAGGGTTAGTTAAGATTAAAGGAGGTAAATGGGCAGCCCTAATCCAATATTGACTGGTGTCCTTTTAAGAGGACATCAGGATGCAGATGCACAGGGAGGAACGTGACACAGGCAAGAGATGGTCATCCATAAGCCAAGAAGAGAGCCTCAGAAGAGACCAACCCTACCCACACCTGGATCCCAGGCTTCAACTCCAGAGTTGTGAGAAAAGAAATTCCTATTGTTTAATTCACCCAGTCTATGGCACTTTGTATAGCAGCCAGCACAGATGAATACAGAGTGTGGGAGTTATGATCTCAAACCGTGTCTGTTCATGACCAGAAATAAATCAGTGTTAACTGCTTCTCTAATATGAACAAATCTTTTGGAGTCTAAGCCATCAACTCAAGGCACTCAGTAAGTAGCACCTTAGGTTTTCATTATGAAATGAAATTTTTCTCTTTCCTATGTTGGACTCCTGAGTGAGGATATTCATTTGTATACTCTTGGTGGGATCGATGGGTGGTGGGGAATAAAAGGGCAGTAGTGGAAGAAACAGGTTTCATCTGAAAAAAAAGTGAGTAAGATTTTCCATGAGCTTAACTTTATTCCTAAGCAGGAGGGAAAGAAATACAGGCTAGACAAAGGGAACTCTAAACCCGTGTTCTAAATGCCAGCGGAATCCTCAGAGAGGGAAGCAGCCAGAACCTGGGCTCTGGGAAGCAAGCACAGGCTCTGTAGACAGCTCCTCCGTGCTCTGCCTTCTGGGTTACATCGAGCCTCTTAGCAACTAATTGTGAATGTCAGTAAGGTTGTGTCCTGTTTCAGTGAGAGCCCCACGAAACATTTTATGATCCAAACTTTGTACATGGAAAGTTTAATATTTTCCTGCTGTTTTTAACATTGATGAATTTTTTACTGTATGATTACATTTAATAACTGTATCTGAACAAATTAGAAACAGGCGTTCTTTCCCCCTTTTAAACAAATGCGGATATATTCTGTTAATCTGAAGAAGAAGAAACGATGAAATCAATCTTATCTTATTTGTTAGAGGATGCCAATTAAAAATACAGAGACTGACCCATCAACCAGGAAGCACCATGTCTTTGAGTTGCACTAACTTTACGCCTATGACCTCCACCGTGCCTAGCAGTGCAGAACCCGTATGTGAGGGGACCTGTGAGCATGGAGATTCACTGCAACCTGTCCTGTGATGGCTGAGATCTCTGTTGGGTCTCATGAATTCAGAATTCTGAGTCCAGTAGAATGATGGCAGGTTGCCCCATCCTGCCGCATGCTTTGAGGGGACCCTGTCACTGCTGCCCTGTGCCCCCTTTGAGGGGACAGAGTGGGCAGGACAGGAGGGAGTTCCTTCATGAATCCTGTCCCCAAATGCATACCAAGGCTCCCTCCATTTTAGGCACTACGCTACCCATAGTGAACTACAGCCATAGCCTTGTCCTCATGAGAGAGACAGGCATTGGTCAGGTAGACAAATACAATAAGTAATTAAAAATCTGTGGCAAGTTCCAGAAAGGAAAAGGCAGGAGCAGGGAGGTTCTGTGAGAATAAAAATATTAAGAGAAACCACCTCTAACCTGGATGCCAGAAAATGTTTTCAGAGGGCTTACTTAATTTGGAAATGTAAAGAAGGGAATTCAGCCAATCTGGGAATGGGAGGACTCTTGTTCCAGCTGAGGGAGCAGCCTGTGCAAACGCCCTGAGGCATGAAGGGGCACAGAACGTCCAGGGCTTGGAAAGAAGTCTGGGCTGGAGGTGGTGAGTGAGGGGGAGGGGCCCAAAGAAAAGACTTTGGGAGCAGACAGGGGTCAAGTCACCCAGGGCCTCAGCAGCTATCTTGGGGATTTATTTTATGTTAGTTTAGGTGCAATGTAAAGTTAAAAATAAATTGTAAGCTTTGGAGTAACATTATTTGTGATTTTAAAAAATGATTCCAGCTGCTGAGTGGAGCACAGACCATAGGTGATGAGAGAGAGAGAAAGAAAGAGGAGTGGACTAGCTGGGGCTGGGGGGATGGGGCAGACAGTGAAGGGCTTACTGAGGGCTGAGAATGAAAGAGGCAGTCAGCACTGCACCATCCACCTACTTATTCACAGGCTTATTCACCTACTTATTCACAAGAGCAAATAAAAGATGAGCAGAAGGTTAAAAAATCAACAGAATCAAAACTGCACAGGCAGCAGCTATTGATACAGCCTAATATACCTAGAAGGAGATAATGTAAAGAACATGGAAAACAATATTCAAAATGACAGTCACAGAATGTCATTTTGAATATTCTGAATAAAACGTTTTGAATAAAATGTTACAGAATTGTTAGTGACACAAATCCACATATCTATCAACCTCAAATGAATCAAAGACGAATACAACCAAATTTATATTTATAAACATTGTAGTGAAACCATAGGTCATGATGGCAAATAAAATATCTTAAAAGAAACAGAAAGAAAAAATAGATTGCCATGAAAAATTACTATTCCTAAGCAACAAGATAATCCAGAGGCAAAACTTCAACGTGCTGAGAGATAATAACTATCAACAATGAATTCTATACTAAACAATATGTAACCTTTCTAGATTGAGATGAAACAGACAGATTCAGACAAAAACTACAGACCCACAAGAAATGGTGTTTAGAAGAAAGTGCTCCAGAAACCAGGAAATGACTACAGAGATGCAAGAAGGAATTGTGAGCAAATAAATTGGTAAATGGTGGTAACGCTAAAGACAAAAATGATTCCATATAATAATAAATATGATGGGTAATTTGTGGGATTAAAAAACACAGTACTGAAAATTGTGGAAAGCAAAAACAGTACTGAAGTAGTGGACAACAATAGTTTAGAGGTTGGGAGCTGGTGATTAATTAAAGCAATCTAAGCTCCTCTGTTGTTGGGGGAAAAGAATGCTAATAATTAACTTTAGACTTTGTAAGTTAAATGTGCATGTTAAAATTGCTGGGGTGACCACAAAATGAGCATAAGTAAAGTGAAAACTAGAAAAGGGAAAGATGGAAAGGAAACATAAACACCATAAAGCTGAAAGCTGTAAGTCCAGACAAGCAAAGATAAGACTCAACAATAGAAAATAAGAGTAAGATAGAAAACATGAATTCAAATGTATCAGTGATGGCAATCATTACTTAGACCAAACACATTGATTGATTGTCAAAGTATCAATGAGATTGTCATGAGATTTCAAGGTAAATTTAATTTTAAAAATAGACAAATGTTGTTTATAAGACACATAAACACAGAAAAGTTTTATGAGATTGTCAAGGTAAATTCAATTTTAAAAATAAGCAAATGTTGTTTATAAGACACATAAGCACAGAAAAGTTGAAAGTGTAAGGATATAACAGGTAAATACCAACCAAATGGAGGCTTTTGTCCTTATATTAATATCAGACAAAATAAATTTTTAAGGCATTGCTATTGATAAAGGGAGTCACTAAATAAAGATCGAAGAATCAATTCACTAGGAAAATATAACAATTTTAAGCTTATAAACATCTAATAATGCAATATCAAAATAATAAGACTGAAACTGATAAAATTACAAAGAGACACTGAAATGGTCTGCATTTGTGTCCCTACCCAAATCTCACGTCCAACTGGAACAGGGGTCTGGTGGGAAGTGACTGGATCACAGGGTGGATTTCACCTTGTTCTTGTAATAACAAGTGAATTCTCATGAGAACTGATCATCTAAAAGTGTGTGGCTCCCCCACAACTTCTCTCTGTCACCCTTGCTCTGCCATGGTAAGCCATGATTGCTTCCCCTTCACATTCCACCATGATTGTAAGTTTCCTGAGGTCACCCACCCCACCATTCCTGTAGAGCCTGTGAAACTGTGAGTTAATTAAACATTTTTTTCCCCACAAATTATCCAGTCTCAGGTAGTTCCTTATAGCTGTGTAAAATGGACTAATACACTGACAAATCCACTATCAACAGTGGGAGAATTCAGCACACATCTCTCAATAATTGATAGATCAGACAGGCCAAAACCTCAGTAAGAACAGGGCATATTTGAATAATGCTACTAAGAAGCTTGATCTATTGGTCACATTTGAAACCCTGCATCCAATTACAGAAGACACACCCCTTTGAGGCACACATGGAAACTGACCAGGCTTTAGACCGCAGAACAGGCCATAAACATTTTTCAAAAAATCTTTATGACATCAGCCATTTTCTCTGACTATGTGAAATTAACTGAATATATATATCAGTAATTATAATAACAAGAACGGTAACTTAAAAAAACAGCCTGGATTTGAAGCTCAGCTCCCCCAACTCAGGAGCTGTGTGATCTTGGGCAACTTGCTCAAACTCCCAGTGTCCCACTTTTCACATACATAATGTTGGGGTCAGAACAGTCCTTCTCTATAGGGCCGTTGTGAGAATTTATGCTGATGAATGTAAAGTGTAAAGACAGATATTTGACATATAATAAGAATTCAACAAATGCTGGCAATTTTTAAAAACACCAGACATTAGAAAACTGAAAAACATACTCAGCTAATTCATGGATCAAATGAGTCACCATAAAAATTAAAATAAATTTAGAATCAATAAACTGAAAATCTTATATATCAAATCATGGTTGATATAACAAATGCAGCATTTAAAAAGAAAAGTTATCATTTTAAATGCTTATAATAGAAAAAGAGAAATGGAGAAAGTGAGATAACCTTCAAATTAAGATATTATAGGAGGACCAGGAGAATAAACCCAAAGAAAGTAGAAGAAAATAAGTAACGGCCAGGCAGGGTGGCCTGTAATCCCAACATTTTGGGAGGCTGAAGCAGGAGGATAGTTTTAGCCCAGGAGTTTGAGACTAGCCTGGACAACATAGTGAGACCCCAATTTCTACACAAATTTAAAAAATTAGCTGGGCATGATAGCATGCACCTGTAATTCCAGCTACTTAGGAGGCTGAGATAGGAGGATCACTTGAGCCTAAGAAGTCCAGGTTGCAGTAAGCTGTGATCACGCTATTGCACTCTAACCTGGCTGACACAGTGAAACCTTGTCTCAAAAGAAAGGAAGCAATAAAGGTCAATAAAATAGAAAAGCCAGATATAGTAGAGAGGATGAACAAAGCCAAAGGTTTATTATTTGAAAAAATATACAAAATAGATCAAGTGACAAGACAGCTGTGGAAAAGAAACAATATTAGGAATGGCAAAGGAGCGTAGCTACCCATAGAGCAAGGGTTAAAAAAAGAACAGGGTATCATAGACTTTATGGTTGATACATTTTAAAACTAAGAAGAAATGTACAAATTACTAGGAAAATAAAAATTGGCAAAACAGACTCAAGAAGAACAGAAGATCTGAGTAGCTTATAACCAGGAAAGAAACAGAACCAGTCACTTTACATGTTCTCAGAAAGAAACCACAAGGTCTGTTTAGCCTTATAGTTATATTTGTACCAAATATTCAAGGAAAAGATAATACAATTCTATAGAAACTCTTCCAGAGAACAGAAAAATAAGGAACACTTTCAAGTGATTTAATGAGGATGATATAGCCTGGATATCCAAACTAGATTAAGGACACCCCTAGAAAAGAATAGCAGAGGCCAACCTCACTCATAATCACAGAGCAGAAAACCCTAAACAAATATTAGCAAGTGAAATCAGCAGCTTTTTAAATACACAAACATACATTATGACTGAGTTGCATAGTTCCCGAAACTCAAGATTTATTAACAATAGAAAATTTGTTAATGTAAATTCACCACATTAATAGTTTAAAGGGAAGAAAACGTGCAATCATCTCAATAAAATAAATGCAGATAAATAATTTCATAAAATGAATATATTTAAAATTTAAAACCAATCAAATGAATATACACATGCACAAAACTATTTATAAATGAAGAGTAAAACAGGCTTTTTCTTAACATAATAAAGATTATCTGCACAAGTTCCACACAGATAATATCTTTAATGGTGAAATAATAAAGTCAATGATAAAATATAGGTGCCTATACGAACCACTTCCTTTAACCATTGCACTGGAAGTTCTTGGCACTTCAATAAAATAGACAGAGAAACAAATGTAAATGATTGAAAAGGAAGAAGCTATCATTTTTCTCAGATGATATGACTATCTTCATAGGAAACCCAAAAGAGCTACAAATAGGTTATTAGAATTAACATGGCAATTTAACTAACTTGTTGAATATAAGATCAACATACAAAATCAAACTCCATTTCTATATGCCAGCTTCAAAGTATTAGAAAATAATTTTAAAACTACCACACATTATAATAGATACCTGCTCAGCTTTTTTTATTCTTTGGGAACTCTCTTAGCACCCACAGAGATAGGGCATCCACCAACACGTTCATGACACGTGACCCCATTCCGTAACCAGAAATGGCTGAGTTGGGAAGGACTCTGACTCAACTGAGATGGGGATTCAGCATTTGATCTGAGAAACACCATCTCAGAGTGTGGCTGGAAAAGAGATGCTATGAATTCCATAGCAACTGACAGTCTTAAATGCAGAGAAGAACAAGGAGAATGGGCAGACACCAAGAGATGCAAAGGCTGAGACTATGGGTCCCAAGAGATGGAGAGATCCCCCCCCCCAGCACAGATTGGGGAACTCCAAACCCCTTCCCAGTCCCTGATTCTAATGAGACCTAAATTCCAGAACTTCTCTCTCCCTCTCTCTCTCTCCATTTCTCGCTCTCTCTCTGCCCTTCCTCCTTAAGATTGATTCTTCATTCTTGCTGGAGAAAGTTTATAATTGACCTTTTTTACCTGCATCCAAAATAATCTTAACTAAGAACGTCACACATTGAGAAGTCAACTTATAAAACCACATCTCCCCACCACCAACCTTCGTGTTTCTTGCTGGGCTATGGGGTGAATCATTCTGGAGAGTTATGAACTGTCTCAAGGGAGAGTAAAATGAGAAAGTTAAACAACATACAGTGGATTCAAAATTTGGCAAATTGGCCCAAGATCTATGCCAGTTCTGTCCATTATTCTCTCCTATGTCTGGCTGCTATCCATTCCTTACGAAATTTATAATCTCCTTGTTTATGCCCTTAAGAATTTTGGGCTGAGACCCTCAAAGGAATGTTGCCAAATAAAATGGATTATCCCTGGGTCATTTTAGCAATCTCTCTTTTCCTTATCAGTGATGAGCGTCAGTTTTACTGCTGGCTACTCTCCCCCTCTAATTTGCCTGACAAGATAGGACCTACTAACCTAGGACACTCACAAAGATGACATATGGACTCTCTCACGGGGGAGCGATTTTTTCCAGTAACCACAGATTAACATCAAAAGACAGAGGCTTGTTTAAAAGCCATGGACTTATGTTAAATGAGGGTTAAGGGTAGAACATTCATTAACACGGAACCCAGAGGGCCAGGGAAGAAAGTTATCACCTGCCAAAAAAAGGGGGCAAAGTTCTGAATTAGGGATAATAGCCTTCATTTGGAAGGCCTGCAGAACCTTTGCCTCTGCCTTTTAGGAGATCTGGAGAAATAACATCTTATTTCTGGCCTTGTTTGTCCTTCCATGGAAAAATAACTCCTACTCACAAGACTATTGGAGGATTAAAGGTGACAACATCTGTACATGTCCCTAGTGCTTCCTCATAGCAGGGGCTCAGAGAATGTCAAGGAGTCAAAAATGATTTTTTTTTTTTCCAAAAAATAAGAGCTGATTCCTCTAATCTTAGAGCAAGGTTCTTTCAAAGTTGAATCATTTATAATCACAAGGTGATTTTTATTGTGCTGTCTTTGTAAATCCCTACAGCCAAATAGGTTAGGGTCAGCAGAATGCTCAGAAAGTGACAGCAGAGGAGAGGAGAAGCCTAGGCTTTAATCCAAAGCCCCGGAACTTTGGGATTTTTCTTGAAGGGTCTTGACCCTTCCAGAGAAACATATCTCTGACCAATAAAATAAAAAGAAAGGGAGTTGGTCAGAAACCAGTTGATGCCCTGGAAAAATGAGACTCTTGAGCAAAGAATCTGGCTGATAAAGTTGTCTTAGTAACCACTGAGAAGGCCCTTCTACTAGAGGGCAATATTGACACTTGGACCACAGACAGATCCTTCTTGGGAAGTTTGCCAGATTCAGCCTTGGACTCTCTGAGTACGGACAGCGCCTGAACTCCTTCCACCTATCCACAAGTCATTTGGCATTATGGTAAAGCTCAGCTCGACCCTGTCCTGCCCACAAACGCAATTCCAGCCAGCTGGACTCAGCTATCCATGACCCAAGCACTAGCCAGAATTTTTCATGGTTCTGCATCTTAAGAAACTGTATAGGAAGCAAAAGGGCCTCTGCCACATCAGATCTAAGTCAGCCCGACCTACTGGTCTGCAGTGAAGTGTACATGTCTCGGGGGTTGCTGTGAGAAGCTAAGTATTTAAACAAACACCATCTTTGTTATTCCAGGGAACAGTAAGTCTGCAGCATCCATGTTGGAGGGGAGATCCTCGAGTGACAGTCTCTGCTCGCAGCAGCCTGCTGCCTGCCTGGTGCCCACTTTGCCTGGAGGACTGTTGCAGATGAGCTTCGAGTCCCACCTAGGGCTGGGCAGGAGCCCACCGTGCTCTTGCATTATTCAGTCTGTTTGTTTTCTCCAGATGGAGTCTCACTCGGTCACCCAGGCTGGAGTACAGTGGCACAATCTCAGCTCACTGCAACCTCTGCCTCCTGGGTTCAAGCCTCTCCTGCCTCAGCTTCCCAAGAAGCTGGGACTACAGGTGCACCCTGCCACACCCAACTAATTTTTGTATTTTTAGTAGAGATGGGGTTTTACTGTGTTGGCCAGAATGGTCTTGATCTCCTGACCTCATGATCTGCCCGCCTCAGCCTTCCAAAGTGCTGAGATTACAGGCATGAGCCACCGCGCCTGGCCTCAATCTGGTCTTTTTTTTTTTTCATAGTTCTTCTGGATCTTCCTTGGTCTTTGGCTCCTGAGTGCTCTTAGCCATCTGCATTCACAATCCCTGTGCCCTTCCTCTGTAGCCCACAGAAACCAGGAGCCACATGGAACAAGCAGGAACAGAGGCCACAGGCTCCTTCAGGAGTGGAGTAAGGGCTTGAGCTCCAGCATGCAGGCTTTGCAACATCTCTTTGGGATTCCCAGAGATCTGATTTGTTTATTTCAGGCCTTGGCTCTGTTCCAAGCGTTGGTTGATGCCAGATAAATGAGGTGGTGTTGAATCTCCCTGAGGAGTTAGTCCTGAGACAAAGTCTACTGAATAAGCAGGGGGCTCTGCCTCACATCACTTTCTGAAAAAATTTACAAACACTTGCAATTGTTTCAGTGTTCCCTTATGCAATCATTAAATATAATCTCTCAGTCACTGCCGGCTGGATTACATCTCCAAGCAGCAAAGAGCAGCTCTGCATCTAATGTGAAAGGAAGGATCAGCACGTGTTTGCTGATAACCTTATCGTTGTGCTAGGTTGCAGAGCTTTTTTGAGACTTCACTGCACTCCAATTTTGTAGTTTTTTTTCACTCTGCTTTGCCTGTTTCTGTTCTTCTTCATGAAATTCTGGAACACACTGAGGAGAAACAGGGCAGCTGGGGGCAGATAAGAGAAGGCCCTCCACTGATGTGGGGTGACATAAAGTCCTGCTGTGGGGACTGGCCCTGAGGGCATGGTGGCATCTTCTGGTGTTAGTTTCAAAGGAGCCAAGATGGAGGGCACAGGCTCTGGCCATGGGCATCTGGGCTCAGGTAACGCAAGGGCCAGGAGACACTGCAGGAGGTCTTTGTGAAGAGTGTAGCTCTGTAGGGCCAAGACCATCAGCTGAGCTCCAGCTCTCCCCAGTGGAGGGCTGGTAGAGACCCTGTGGTGTGTTTAAGTCCTGGGCCTGTAGACCCTCATGCTTTGGTGTCAGCAGTGGCCGAGAAGGTGGCTTTCCTCCATGGTCCAAAGCCACACCCCGAGGAACCCCAACCTAGCAGCTCCCATGTGTGTCTAATGGATCCTGGTGGCAGAGGGGGAGAAGAGAAGGGGAGAGAGTTCAGATCTTTCAGTGTGATCTGTTACTACATTCAGCAAAAGGCAAGGAAAGGAGAATCAAGCTTTACTGAATATCTACCATGTTCTGGGCCTTAAGAGAGAAGGAAACTGAGGATCCCAGTGGTAAAGTCCAAGGTCACAGAGCCGTGACCATGAGATTCCAACCACACCAAAGCCAGCAGCTCCCTTTCCATGACAAGGAACCTCTTGTCTCTCAGAATGCCCCTCTCCATTGTAAGGCAGAAATGTAAGATCCAGGGCTTCTTCCCCTATTACGCTCTCAGAAGAGTTTAGAAATTCAATCTAGGTTTGCCTGAATATGGAGAAAGAGGCGATGTGAAACCAGAACTAAATATCAACAGTCTGAAGAACTTGGTTGACCCCACCCAATCCTTAAAGCAAGAAGGTGGGAATCGAAGCAAAGCTACCAGGCCTACCTCACATGACTAATCAGAGTCAGCAGAGTTCAGTTTTCAGGCAGAATTCCCACATGGCCAGGTGAAGGGTTTTCATCACTTTCAAATGAGGCCAGTTTGATTCTCCCCTTACATACTGAGATTAGAGGCTGAAATGCAGAACATGTGTAAGCATGAAGCACTGGCCACAGGGAATGTCACAGCTGCATGCCAAGAGCGGAGCTCTGCCAACTCCTGTTCCAGCCTCTCCTTGACTCACCAAAGGGGTTTGGGATGAGTAATTTCACCAGATCCCACCTCACTTCTCTTGACTGTATAACAGGGGGAAACAGCAGGAAATGTCAGAAAGACTAATAGGAAAAGAAGGGTCTGGTCCTGGTGGCTGACTTCCACCACCATGGGAAGGTCCACTCCAATTAATGCTAACCACTGGGAAGGTCAGCAAGACATGTCTATGGACACTGAGTCTTGGGAAGTGAGGACCTACCCAAATTCACATAGTTGGAAAGTTACAAGTTAGATTCAAACTCTGCTCATCCCATTAAGGAGAACTCTGCTATTTTCTGAAGCAGAGAGGGCAGAAGCCAGCACAGCTCAATTTGCATATGGCAGAGTAGTCTCTGACTTCTATTCCATGCCCTCTATTAACATATACTAAAATTTATTCCATGCCCTCTATTAACATATGCTAACATTTATTGCATATGGCAGAGTGGTTTAGAGCATGAGCTCTGGACATAGTCTCTGGGTTCAAGACATGGCTCTCAATTTCTGAGTGGGCAAAAGCTGAAACCATTCCCCCTTGAGAACCAGAACAAGACAAAGATGCCACTGTCATCACTCATATTCAACATAGTACTGGAAATCCTAGCCAGAGCAATCAGATGAGAGAAATAAATAGAAGGCATCCAAATAGAAAGGGCAGAAGTCAAATTATCTCTGTTTGCAGATGACACAATTCTAGGTGGATAAAACCTTATAGTATTTACCCAAAAGTTCTTAGAGCTGATAAACAACTTCGGCAAAGTTTCAGGATAGAAAATTGATGTACAAAAATTAGTAGCATTTATATACATCAGCAATGTCCAAATTGAGAGCCAAATCAGAAAGGCAATCCCATTCACAACTGCCACAAAAAGAATAAAATACTTAGGAATACACATAACCAGGAAGGTGAAAGATCTCTACAGTGAGAATTACAAAACACTGCTCAAAGAAATCAGAGATGACACAAACAATTGGGAAAACATTCCATGTTCATGGATTGAAAGAATCAATACTGTCAAAATGTCCATACTGCACAAAGCAGTTTACAGATTCAGTGCTATTCCTGTCAAACTACCAATGACATTCTTCACAGAATTAGAAACTATTTTAAAATTCATACAGAACCAAAAAGGGCCTGCATAGCTAAAGCGATCCTGAGCAAAATGAACAAAGTGGAAGATATCACATTATTTGATTTCAAACGATACTACAAGGCTACAGTAATCAAAGCAGCATGATACTGGTACAAGAACAGACACATAGACCAATGGAACAGAATAGAGAGCCCAGAAATAAGGCCACACACCTATGATCACCTGGTCTTCGACAAAGATGACAAAAACAAGCAATGGGGAAAAGACTCTGTATTCAATCAATGGTCCTGGAATAACTGGCTAGCCATATGCAGAAAATTGGAACTGGAACCGTTCCTTACACCATATACAAAAATTAACTCAAGATGGATTAAAGATTTAAATATAAAACCTAAAGCTATAAAAACCCTGGAAGATGACCTAGAAAATACCATTCTGGACATAGGCCCTAGCACAGATTTCATGACAAAGATGCCACAGCAATTGAAAAAAAAAAAAAAAAAAAAATTGACAAATGAGACCTAATTAAATGAAAAGGGTGTTTGCACAGCAAAAGAAACTATCAACAGAATAAACAGACAACTTACAGAATGGGAGAAAATATTTCCCAACTAGGCATCCAACAAAGGTCTAATACCCAAAAGGAACTTAAGCAATTAACAAGAAAAAAACAAACAATTCTATTTAAAAGTGGGCAAAGGACATGAACAAGACACTTTTCAAAGAAGACATACATGCAGCTAACAAGCATATAAAAAAATGCTCAACATCACTAATCATTAGAGAAATGCAAATTAAAATTACAATGAGATACCATCTCGCACAAGTCAGGATGGCTATTACCAAAAAGTAAAAAAGTAACAGATATTGGCAAGGTTGCAGAGAAAAGGGAACACTTATACACTGCTGGTGAGAATGTAAATTGGCTCAGCCACAGTGAAAAGCAGTTTAGTAATTTATCAAAGAACTTAAAACAGAATTACCTTTTGACCTAGAAATCTCATTATTGAGTATATGCCCAAATTAATATAAATCATTCTATCATAAAGACACATGCACACATATGTTCATGGCAGCACTATTTACAATAGCAAAGACATAAAATCAACCTAAATGCCCATCAGTAATAGACTGGATAAAGAAAATATGGTACATATACACCATGGAACACTACACGGCCATAAAAAGGAACAAGATTGTGTCCTTTGCAGCAACAAGGATGGAGCTAGAGGCCATTATCCTAAGTGAACTAACACAGAAACAGAAAACCAAATACCACATGTTCTCACTTATAAGTGGGAGCTAAACACTGAGTACACATGAACACATATAGAGGAACAACAGACACTGGGGCCTACTTGAGGATGGAGGGTAGGAGAAGGGTGAGGATCAAAAAATGACCTATTGAGTACTATGCTTATTACCTGGGTGATGAAATTAGCTGTACACCAAACCCCCATAACACACAATTAACCTATATGACAAACCTGCAAATGTACCCCTGAACCTAGAAGAAAGTTTAAAAAGTTAAAAAATAAAATTATAAATTATATGTAATAAATTTATATACACATAAATAAATTATAAAGTCTGTTAAGGCAGTAAACTGGGGCAGACATAGGTTCATCTGACTTATTTCCTTCGTCTCAAAGATCACTGTCCTTCAATGCCTGATATCCAGTGTCTTGCAAACTGTTTAGCCTAAATATATAGTCCATTTTTTTTTATTGTTTCTGCCACCTGTTACTGCATCTTGATCAGAAGTCTCCTAATGCTGAAACCTCAGGGCCTCCTCTCTATTCCATGTACCTGGCTTCCTAGGAACAAGTACCTAGTACACTGTTCTGTAAATAAAGAGAACTTAGCAATACTTAGCAATGATTCTTAATCAGCAACCATTGAGACTTCGAAGTGCTTGCATGAAAACAAATTATGGAAATTTGAACCAGTACTGTCCATTTAATGATCATATTGTGAACAAGTTTTCTTTTTTGTGTAAAATCTTATTTATCCCAGGTTTTATGCAAAAAAGAAACAGATTATATCACAAAGGTAAAGCTAATTAGAAAAATTATAACTCAGAAACAAAGGAGTAATTGACTAAAATATGATTTAATTCCAAAGTTTCCCTTCTATTTGTACTCTGCATGTATCTACCTCACTACTAAGAATGTTCTTTAAGTAACAGAACATTACTCTTGCAACATTCAGCCCACTGCCCAAAGAAAGCACAAATTGCCAAGGCTCCTGTAGAAATAGCCAGTTTAAGACTGATTTCCTAACACAGAGTGATAATGTTATTAAACTGACCACCAAGTGTTATGGAAGCATCAATTTGTAAAGAGAAAGAATCCTAGAATGCAAAGGTTTGAAACCACAGAGCAGTTCAAGAGCAATAGTGCTGGGATCTTGAGTTCTCAGTGAGGCCAACCTTGCGGGGCTGCTGTGTGCACTCATTCCTTCCAGATCCAAGATAAACCAAGCAGTTAGAAAGATCTGATCACTTTCTGTGTCAGTGCTCAGGAGACATTTGAAGGCCTTTGTCTCTTTCCCACTTTCAAATACAAAATCTTAAATCTCAAGGGCTGAATTAATAACATTCCAGTGAAAACTAAGTTACCATATTTTGGTCTCAACAGAAGCCAGATTTTGGTTTCTAGCAGGGCTAGAAAATGTATGTCCTGGAAACTCCAGCTTCTTTGGATCACCACAGACACACTCTGATGACCCGGAGCTCTCAACTTTATATAGCAAGACCCTTTCTGTTTGATCAGTGAGTCTGGGCTGTGTTTTACAAACAGTAGGCTACAACACATGAGCAGGTCATGAAATCAGTTTACTGTATCATGACTTGCTTTTTAAAGAATGACACAAAATAAGAAAATATGAGAGCACCTCACAATAGTAAGGCAGTACTGTTTCATAAAATTTCTTTTTTCAATTTCATATATGCGTGTTTGTAAATACTAGGTTGTAAAGATTTGTAAAGAAAAGCATACCTTTTACTTTGGGTTAAGGTCAAAAGAATTTGAAAACCACTGGTCTAGAAACTAATTAAGCATTCTGTGTTCAGCTGCTGGTGGGAGTGGACATTGGTTTAACCTATATTGACAATGCCACTCATCATTTAAATCAGGGGTGTCCAGTCTTTTGGCTTCCCTGGGTCAGACTGGAAGAAGAATTGTCTTGGGCCACACATAAAACACACAAATACTAATGATAGCTGATGAGATTTTTTAAAAATTCAAAAAGATCTCAAATGTTTTAAGAAAGTTTATGAATTTGCATTGGGCTGCATTCAAAGCAATCCTGGGCTACATGAGGCCTGAGGGCCATGGGATGGACAGGCTTGATTTAAAAACTTGATTCCCAAAAACAATTCCAGGTATGTGCAAAAATAAGTTAGGTACCAAGGTACTAGAATGCTTTCTATTGTGTTGTTTGTAATAATGAAACAATTTGACATAAGCTGAGGGATTGATTGAATGCATTATGGTACACCTACAAGATAAATGGTACCAGCTATGAAAATTTTACTTCAAAGTAAGGTGGTAGTAGAGTTGAAGCAATATCCATGTCAAGTCTTAGGTGAAGAGGGGAGGTTATAACATGTAAATACACACACACACACACACACACACACACACTGCACAGAAAGAATATACTACAGACAATAAGAATCGTCTCTGAGAAGCATAATTTTGGGATATCTTTACTTTTTTTTGTGCTTTTTTTTATTCTCAGAAATTACTATAATGGATATGCATTATTTTTGTAATTGATAAAAATATTGCAAGAAATGTGATTTCAAATAGACTTTGCTCAGCAAAGTGCCCTCCATGGATGATGCTCACTTCAGGCAATGGTAACAAACACTGAAGTTAACAGTTGAGAGAAAAAGGATTTTACAGAGGCCTATGGTTAGAGTAGCAGCAAAAATTAGGTGCAAGATGCACCCCATCTTGGTAAACTGTATAATAATTTTTCATGCTCCCCTCTTCTCAAATCCCCCATCTCCTAAACTAGACACACTGACATAAAAATTTGTCCTTAACAAATAAGCTGTCAAGACAGGTTATGCAGTTTTAGAGCTAATGAATATCATCACTGCTCTGTTTCTGAGTAGTCTGTAGGCAAAATGAGTGTTCTTTCTCCCTCCAAAAGTAACAAAATTATGTTTTTTTTTTAAAAAAGTGTTCAGGGTGTAAAAATAATAATCAAGCAAGAAAAGATCAGTGAGCCAAGTTTTGTGGATTAATTCCAAGTTCTAAGGGTAAGAAAGAAAACAGACGCACAGGGCATTCATTCATTCATTTATTCACTCATTCATTCATTCATTCATTCATTCTTTCTTTCTTTCATTCTCTCTGCCCATCAGTCTATCTGGCCATTTGTCTGTCAGCTGGTCATCACTCAGTCCACAACTACCTTCTAAATATTCCACACAACAGTCAGACTTAGGCTGTACTGATCAAGGACTTGGTCCCTGCCCTCACTGCCCTCATAGTCTAGCCTCATAGTTTACTCATTTGTAAAATGGCAATAAGTGAGAATAGCTGACATGAAGTGTCCATAAGTGCCAGGCATCATGCTGCAGTGCTGCAGGCTGAGCCTCTGTGCACTCAATAAGCTGGACTGTGTGGTGCTGGGCCTGACAGCACCACAGAGCACCTGCTGCAGGCAGCTGTGCAGACAGGGTTGGCCCCTTCTCTAGGTCTGGTTCCTGCTTTTTCCCTTTATTCCTTTCCTCCGCTGCATCCTCACTGAGACCCAGCCATGCCCATCATGTGTTCTTCAGTGCACCACAGACTCCCACACCCTCATTCTGTGTTCAGATTCCCTGGCCTGGCAGGTCCTCCAGCCCCACCTGGAAGGCTTTTGCTCATTCTTTAAGTTGCTCAAGTGGCATGGCTTGGGGACTCTCCACTTCATGCTGAGTACTCTGAGCCCCTGCTACTGCACGGGGCCTGTCTCATTGTGCTGCACTCTGCAACCACCTGTCTACCTTGCACAATGGCAAGCAATAGAGACCATGTGACATCTTTTTTCTCCAAATCCCCAGCCTGGGCACATCAAGGAAACATCAACTCCTACTTCCTGAGTCCATGTGTGAAGCATTTTATGCTCTTTGTCTCATAGAATTTAACTCTCACAACATCTACAAGGGAAGGCTTATCTCCATATTATGGAGGCACAGGGTGGGAATAACTGGCCCAAAGTCAGGCCCAGGATTACTGGCTTCAAAGATGGTAAATATGTGTTGAAATGCTTTTTTTTTTTTGAAGCAAGATCTGCCTAGTACGACAAGCCAAAAAAAAAAAAAAAAAGGAGAGCGAGATGGTCTTCAGTATACTCTCAGTAGCTCCAGACTCAAGTACACACTTCACTCCCAGGGAGTTCCAGCCTGAAAAATAGGCAGTGTGTGTGCGTGTGAGCTTAAAACAATTAGAAGATGCTTATTCTTTTCTTTCAACAAATATTTGTGTCTCTACAAATATCCCCATGCTAGGTGTCAGGTGGATTGTGGGTGGGGAGGAGAAGGGAAGGAACAAAGAATTCAGGGCCGTGATATTGTGATCTAATAAGAAATGCACATTTTGTTTCATCCCTTGTTCCTGACACAGATCTCCTAAAACTTTTGTAATTTCCGGAGAGATGCTAGAAGCATTCTTTGTTCTAAATTTGCTCTTTGAGCCTAGTTCCTGACACAGAGCTCCTAAACCTCTTGCAATTTCCTGGGTGTTGGAGCATCTTTTGTTCTAATAAGGCAACTCCTAGTGGGCACCTGGACAGCTTCAGGATGGGGGCTGGTCATCAGAAATGCCAAGTCATGCTTAGAAGCTCAGAGCTTTTATGCCCTCCCTGAAATCCCCACCATCCTCCAGGAAGGAGAGGGGAGTTACAGATTGAGTTAATAATTGATCATGCCTATGTGAAGAAGCCTCTATAAAAATCCCTAAAATATGTGGTTCAGAGAGCTTCCAGATTGGTGAACACATCCTTGTACTGGGTGGGGTGGTGCACACCAACTCCAGATGGACAGAAGCTCCCATGCTCAGAACCTTTCTGGACCTCAGCCAGTATGTCTTTATCTGTTTATCTGTATTCTTAATTATTTCCAGTAAACATTTAAGTGTGTCCCTGAGTACTGTGAGCTGTTATAGCAAATTACTGAACTTAAGGAGAGGGTCATGGGAATTCCTAAATTATAGACAAATTAGGCAAAACTGTGGGTAGACCAGGAACAGTGTCTCACACATGTAATTCCAGCATTTGGGGAGGGTGTGTTGGGAGGATGACTTGAGGCCAGGAGTTTGAGACAAGCCTGGGCAACACAGTAAGATCCCCATCTCTACCAAAAATAAATTAGCCAGATATAGCTACTTGGGAGGCTGAGGAGGGAAGAATCCTTGAGCCAAGGAGTGAGCTGTGATTGTGCCACTGTACTACAGCTTGGATGACAGTGAGACCCTGTCTCAGTAATAAAACTAGTGGGGGTAACCTAGAGAACTGCTATTTGTGACTGGCATCCAAAGCTGGGGGAAGATTTATGGAACTGAGGCCTTAATCTGTGGAGTCTGCATGTACTCCAGGTAGCCAGTGTCAGAATGAATCAAATTGTAGAGCAGGGGTCCCCCGTCCCCAGGCCACAGATCGTACCAGACCGTGGCCTGTTAGGAACCAGGCCACACAGCAAGAGGTGAGCAGTATCACTGCCTGAGTTCCTGTCAGATCAGCGGCACCATTAGATTCTCATGGGAGCATGAACCCTATTGTGAACTGCACATGTGAGGGATCTAGGTTGTCTAATGACTGATGATCTGCGGTGGAACAGTTTCATCCAGGAACCATCCCCCCTACCTTGACCCCCTGACCCCCAACACCACCATGGAAAAATTGTCTTCCACAAAACCATTCCCTAGTGCCAAAAAGGTTGAAGGCTACTGTTGTAGAGCACCCCATTAATGTCCACAGAGAATTAGAGAACTGCTTGTTATGGAGAAGCCACACATCTGGTGTCAGAAGTATTGTGAGCAGAGGACATAGCATTTGCCTTTTAGGCCCTCTGCCCTAGGTTGCTTAGGAGCTACTGGGTGCAGAGCTCTGTGAGGCAGTGTGCCTGGGGGGCTGGCATTCCAGCAGGGACTGTGTCTTCTCTAACAGGGTGGGGTCATTTCTGCATTGCTGGGTGGTCCTGGGCAGCATAGGTGAGCATGACAGGCCAGACCACTGGACAGCAGACAAGGTCGATTGTTCTAGGTGGTATTTCCAGGGCTCAGCATTGACCCTGGGGAAATATGGCATCCCATAATGAGCACTGGAGCCAGGACGGAGAGATGAGGGTTAGGATGACAAGAGGCACACAGGAGGGTCTCTGTGCAGGGAGGCTATAAAGGCCTGGGGATAAGAGAACCTTGGGCCTATCTGCCCATGAACTGTGAGAAAGGGAAAGACCCATGGGAGCCCAGAGGACCAGGAGCCTACAGGGGGTTCTGAGTGAGCCCTCAGGCTGAGTCACTTGTTAAGGCTAGTTTCTGAGCTCAGGGCCCCCAGCAATGCCCCAACCCCCCACTATGTGGGCTGCCCCTGCCTGCAGGGCCACTTCAGACTGAACCCCCCACCTGCTGACCTAACCTTCTTACTCTACCCCTGAATCCCTGGGCTGTGTTCCCAGCTACTGCCAGCCTGCTGATTGAAGGGACAGCCACTCCTGGAGATGCAGATGGAAACTAACCCCCTGACAGGGCCCTCCTTAGCTAAGGAGAGTCACATTGAACCATTGCCCCAGCTGCCTTGGGGAACCTCAGTTACTGGCCAGCTTTACCCTACACCGGCTATTATTTTATTCTCCATTCCCTTTCTTTTCCATGTTGACCCCATGCAACATCCCCAAAGGAATGAAGCAGACATGCCCCACCTACCACCATTGTCAGGGACACATCTTCACTCAGACACCTAAAAGAAATGATCACACTGGCTTTCAGATGGATAAACACCATGGATCACATGGGAGAGTCCCTCAGGCTCTGCCCTCAGCTCTGCCTCTTATGTAGGCTCAGCCCATCTTCACCATTGCCCCTCTGTACAATCTGTTAGCTCCACACTAAGGGAATTGGCTTTCCAGAAGTTTATCCTTCCCTTTTTATTTTCTACAGCTGCCCTCAACCCATTTTCTACTGAGGCTAAAACTCTTCATCTTCCACTTCATGTTCAGAGGTGCTGTTTTTAGGCAAATATTTAATGAAGTTCAGCATGAAATTCAGACCAAAAGCCAACAGGGGCTCCCTCCTCCCATTCTCTTCTGGGGTGTGGTCTGGAGTTCCAGGAGCTGCTGCCTCTGGCCCACACTGGAATGAAACGCATAGCAGGTCCTGCAGTCCTGCCATGCCACTGCATCACAGGCCCACAGCCTCATGCTGCTTGCCCTGTTCTCAGACACCCAACTTGAGTTCACTTTGTCACAGGCTCTGGACCCCTGCATGGGTGCAAAAACCTGCAGAGTCCTGTAGGGCCTCTGCTCTCACAATTGCACAAAAATCCAGCTGCTCTCAGAGCCCCCCTCAACTCCCCCAAATGTTCATATTGGGATTTCTCACACCTTGTGCTTCTCACCACACAATCCACTCTGAGACTGGGGCTGGGGGCACACCAGGAAGTCTCTGAATGTTCCGCCTGCTGGGTCTTCACCAGGGGTTGGAAATCCTCTAGGTCATTTCCTGTGTTCTCCCCAAGGGATTCAAATATTGGAGCAGAGCTTTGATTGTCTGAACCTTCAGTGGCCCTTTCCCACTCTGTCTGCCAAGTTTTGGTGGACTACCTTTGCCTCACCAAGTTTCATGACACGTATTGCCTGCCTGCACGGGCCAGCCATTTTACAAACATGACCTCTATCAGTCCTGGCAGCATCATATGAGGGAGACACACAAGACTACAGGCTGGTAAGGAAGGAACCCGGAGTCACCGCTAGTTGGGATTTCCATTTGACTCTGAAGCATGTTTTCTGCCCACCCCACAGTGCTCCCCCAGTGTGTCCCATATCATAGGGACCCACAGGGCTGCAGGCCTTGGGGTTCACCATTCCTCCGGTGCACTTGCGGCAGTCCTGCAGGCAGTGGATGTTCTCCCAGGTGCTGTAGGCCTTCAGCCCTGTCACCAGAACCTGCAGCGAGCGACTGCTGATCAACTCCTTTCCCTGGAAGACATCCTCATCCAGGAGGGCCCCAGCATGCCTGTGGGACAAAGCAACCAAAAGTCTCCACCACAGCATTCTCTCCTCTGCTTTCTGTCCAAGTTTACTTTTCTTCCAGTTCATTTATAGGCCTCACCACTCACACTGACATCTGTCTAGGCACCCCTTGACCCAGCCAAAAGTGGGCACTATGCTCAACTCTCCTCTTCTTTTGGTTTACACACATAGGATCATGTTCCAAATTATTTTCTTTTATCCAGACACAAAAAGTTTCACGTGCCTCTTGTATTCGTAACATTTTAATTCCACTTCCATCGGAAATTCTGCACCTTACAACAATACAGTATACCTCAATTCCACTACCCCATCCACTTTGGTACTGTTGAGATTTTATATATAAAGATATGTGTGTGTGTGTATATATATTATATATATATCAACACAGATCTTCTACATGTGTTATAAACCTCATTGCTACTTTTGCTTTAAATAATTTATATTTTTCCCTAATCAACATTGTTGAGGAATAATAAAATAATGACATTTATTCAAAGTGCACCACTTGAAGAGTTTTGACAACGATACATACCCACGAGAATAGTATTGCAATCAAGCTACAAAATGCCTTATGCCTTTTTGCAGTCCATTCCTTTCTTTACTCTCACCCCAAGGCAACCACTGATCTGTTCTTTGATACTATAGATGAGACATATTTTATGTAAATGGAATGGCAGATTATGTGTTGTGTCTTGCTCCTTTCAATCAGCATGCTGTTTTGAAATTCATCGACATTACAATATGTATTTATAGTTGTTGCTTTTTATTGCTAGTAGTAATCTAGTCTATGTAACGCACTCATCACATTCATTTATGCATTCACTTGTTGATGAGCATTTTGGTTGTTTTCAGTTTGGGACTATTGCAAATAAAACTGTTATAAAAATTAATGTACAATTCTTAGAGGAAATACATGTCTTCATTTTTCTTGAGTAAATATGTTGAAGTTAAATGTCTCAATCATATGGTAGATACATTTTGAACTTTTTAAGAGACTGCCAAATAATTTTCCAAAGTGGTTATGCAATTTTACATCCTTATCAGCAGTGTATAAAAATTCTAGTTCTTCTACATTCCTGCCAAAAATTGGTCTTTACAGTGTTTTAAATGTTAGTCATTCTAGTGTGTGTGTAATGGTATCTCCTTATGGTTTGAATTTGCATCTGGAAAATGTAAATATAATTTTCTGTTTCATAGGATTGTTGGGAAAACGGAGGCTCAAGTGAGGTAAACATACCTCAGTCAAGGTCCCACATGCATGAGGGCAGAGGTAGAATTTAAACCCAGGGCTCTCTATTCCTAAATAGCATGCTCTTTTCATTATAAATAATGTTCCTGTCAGTGCCCTAAGCAAGTTTGTGGCATTTTTTTTTTGAGACAGAGTCTCATTGTGTCACCAGGCACCAGGCTGGAGTGCAGTGGCATGATCTCAGCTCACGGCAACTTCTGCCTCCCAGGATCAAGCAATTCTCCTGCCTCAGCCTCCTGAGTAGCTGGGAATACAGGTGCACACCACCACGCCCAGCTAATTTTTTGTATTTTTTAGTAGAGACAGGGTTTCATCATGCTGGCCAAGATGGTCTTGATCTCTTCACCTCATGATCCACCTGCCTCAGCCTCCCAAAGTGCTGGGATTACAGGTGTGAGTTTGTGGCATTTTTATCTATGCTATAGTATCATCACCCATGCTCCAGGCTGTGACTATAACACAATGACTCTCAGAGAATCTCATAAATGGGCATTTTTAAAAATGTATACATAATTCCCCACTAATATCTCCAGTCTCTCACACACCCATCTCTCCCCATTCCCCAGGGATGGAAATAGGTGGAAAATAAACAATAAATAGTCTGTAAGAAAAGGATTGTGAGAAACCACAGACAAGCTTCCAACTTCCAGGTGGAGAGGTGTACCAGTGGCTCTTGCTCTTTGTTGTACCCTTATGTTTGTTTAACAAAGGAGTCTGGGAAGTCTTCCATGTTCAGTGTGTTTTAGAGTACAGGAGGAGCATGTCTTAGGAAATTCTCATATAAGAAACCCATGGTGGCCCAAAAGACAAATTAGGAAATAGAAATTCTTGAGACAAAATTATTTCTCATTTCTAAACATGTTTATTTAGATGATGTCTCAAGAAATGAAAGGTATTTGTTTATGGGTTGCATCCACTCAAAGAACAGGTTAAACAAAGTATTAGAACTGTACTAGTCTGTTTTTACACACTGATAAAGACATACCTGAGACTGGGTAATTTATAAAGCAAAGAAGTTTAATGGACTCACAGTTTCACATAGCTGGGATGGACTCAAAATCATGGTGGGAGGCAAAGGCATGTTTTACATGGTAGCAGGTAAGAGAGAATGAAACCCAAATGAAAGGGGAAACCCCTTATAAAACAATCAGATCTCATGGGTGTGGTTTTTTCTCTATACTGTTTTTGTGGTAGTGAATAAGTCTCACTACCACAAGAACAGTACAGGAAAAAGCAACCCCATGATTCAATTAGCCCCCACTGGGTCTCTCCCATAACGTGGGAATTATGAGAGCTAAAATTCAAGATGAGATTTGGGTGTGTACACAGCCAAACTATCATTCCACTCTTGGCCCCTCCCAAGTCTCATGTCCTCACATTTATAAACTAATCATGCCTTCCCAACAGTCTCCCAAAGTCTTAAGTCATTTCAGCATTACCTCAAAAGCTCCCAGTCCAAAGTCTCATCTCAGACAAAGCAAAGCAAAGCAAGTCCCTTCTGCCTATGGGCCTGTAAAATCAAAAGCAAGTTAGTTACTTCCAAGATACAATGGGGGTACAGGCATTGGGTAAATATAGCTGTTTCAAATGGGAGAAATTGGCTAAAACAAAGAGACTACAGGTCCCATGCAAGTTCAAAATCCAGTGGGGCGATCAAATCTTAAAGCTCCAAAATGGTCTCCTGTGACTCCATGTCTCACATCCAGGTCGCACTGATGCAAGAGGTGGGTTCCCATGGTCTTTGGTAGCTCCATCCTTCTGGCTTTGTAGGGTACAGCTCCCACTCCCAGCCGCTTTCACAGGCTGGCAGTGAGTATGGCTTTTCCAGGTACATGGTGCAAGCTGTCAGTGGATCTACCATTATGGGGTCTGGAGGATGGTGGCCATCTTCTCAAAGCTCCAGTAGGCAGTATCCCAGTGGGGACTCTGTGTCAGGGCTTCAACCCCACATTTCCCTTTCACACTACCCTAGCAAAGGTTCTCCTTGAGGGTCCTGCCCATGCAGCAAACTTATGCCTGAACATCCAGACATTTCCATACATCTTCTGAAAGCTAGGCAGAGGTTCCCAAACCTCAATTCTCGAGTTCTGTGCAACTGTAGGCTCACCACCACATGGAAGCAGCCAAGGCTTAGGATTTACACTCTTTGAAGCCATTTCTCCAGAGGTACCTTGGCCCTTTTTAGCCATGCTAGAGCAGCTGGGATGCAGGGCACAAAGTCTGTAGGCTGCACACAGCAGGAGGACCCTGAGCCTGGCCCACGAAACCATTTTTTCCCTCCTAGGCCTCCCAGCTTGTGATGGGACGGGCTGCTGCAAGGTCTCTGACATGCTCTGGAAACATTTTCCCCATTGTCTTGAGGATAAGCATTTGGTTCCTCATTACTTATGCAAATTTCTGTAGCAGGCTTGAATTTCTCCTCAGAAAATGGGTTTTTCTTTTCTATTGCATCTTCAGGCTATAAATTTTCTGAACAATTATACTGTTTACCTTTTAAAACAGAGTGCTCTTTACAGCACCCAAATCACATCTTGAATGCTTTGCTGCTTAGAAATTTCTTCTGCTAGATACCCTAAATCATCTCCCTCAAGTTCAAAGTTCTACAGATCTTTAGGGCAGGGGCAAAATGCCACCAGTCTCTTCGCTAAAGCATAGAAAGAGTCACCTTTATTTCAGTTCCCAGTAAGTTCCTCATCTCCATCTGAGTCCACCTCAGCCTGGATTTTATTGTCTCTATCATTGTTAGAATTTTTGTCAAAGCTTTTTAAGAAGTCTCTAGGAAGTTCCAAACTTTCCCCCATTTTCCTTTCTTCTTCTGAGCTTTCCAAACTGTTCCACCCTCTGCCTGTTACCCAGTTCCATAGTCATTGGATGTGTTTCCAGCAGCATGACATTCTATTGGTACCAATTTACTCTACTAGTCAATTTTCATGCCACTGATAAAGACATACCCAAGACTAGATAATTTATAAAGAAAAACAGGTTTAATGGACTCACAGTTCCATGTGGCTGGGGAGGCCTCGCAATCATGGTGGGAGGTGAAAAGCATATCTTACATGGTGGCAGGTAACAAGAAAATGGAAGACAAGTGAAAGGGGTTTTCCCTTATAAAACCATCAGATCTTGTGAGATTTATTCACTACCATAGTATGGGGGAAACTTCCCCCATGATTCAATTATATCCCACTGGATCACTCCCACAACACATGGGAATTATGGGAGCTACAGTTCAAGATGAGATTTGGGTGGGGACACAGCCAAACAATATCAAGAACCCACCATCATGTAAGATTCATGAGAAATGTCACAATATATCTAAAACCACAAAGTCAATGAGATGGCAGTATTCTATTTATCAAAGTTTATTTTGCATAAACAGACCAAACAAGGCTTTTTTTCAATAAGCTATTAGAATCATATTTTTTAAAAAAATCTAGTGCACAGATTGCAGTATCCATTTGATGGGTAATGTCTCAGGTGCTTAACTATCCTGAACTTCATTTTTTTTGACAAAGAGAAGACTTGGTGTGTTTCTGCAAATTGTGAAGGATTCTTACACTCATTAATTTATTAAATAAATATTCATAAAGTCTAACTTTGTGCAAGGCACCATGACATTACAGGTGCTATTTAAACATCAATCAAAAAACAAAGAGAGAAAATCTCTGTCCTGCTGATTTGTCTTGAGACATTAAATGAGTTACTACACATGAAATATTAGGACAGTGCTGGTTAATGGTAAGCACTTTAATATGTGTTAACTATTTTCTTAATTTTACCCTTACAGGTATTGGGTAAATGGAGATTTCCTGAAAGAAAAAGTGAATACAGTTGAAAGGCAGCAGCACAGATAGTGCTGTGGCCCCTCCTTGCCTGGGATCCATCCTAGACTACTTGAGCTGCCCATTTGGCCTGGAATAGAGAAAGACAGACCCTAAACTACTCACTTTGGCAGAAGCACTGCAAATATTGATTTTTAAAAATTGTTAGTCATTTTGTAAGCTAGGAAATTCATTCCTGTAGCAAATCCCACTAGATTATTACAAAGGGAGATATTAGCTCCCATCTTCCTTGGTCAGTTACCTGATGGACCCTTCAGAAATCAATGTTTCAAAGACAATCAAATGATTTAAAAGCAAAATTTCAACCAACCCCACAGCTAAGTGTGATATAGTTACACAAGGCAATTTCATTTAATCAGGTGAAGCAACTATGCAGAGAGCCGGATGCTACTAGGTGTGATGATACCAAATTATGGATCCACAACTTCTATGCTCACAGAATTTACAATCACAAACCAAAAGTTACAGTGCAATGACAAGAGGGCCTCAGGCTCCTGCTCCAGCAAACTTATATAGGGGCTGCTTATTCCACAAGGTGCTCTGTGGGAGTGTCTTAGACAAGTTGGCAACCTGAACTGGGTCTTAAAAGATAAGTATTAACTTATCAGACAAGGAAAGCAAGAGTGTGAGGGGAGAAAAGGTCTTTAAGAAAGGCCACACCAGGAGCACAGGCTGGGTGTGGAGGCCTCAGTAGAGGGCAGAGAGGTGGGGGTGGGTGGAGGTGGGAAGGCCAGGCAGGTGGAAGGCACCCCAGGGCCACATGTGGGAGCTTGAGTTTGACTCACGATTTGATTTGGTTCTGTGTCCCCACCCAAATCTCATCTCAAATTGTAATCCCCACATGTCAGGGGAAGGGCCTGGTGGGAGGTGACTGAATCACGGGGTTGGACTTCCTCCTTGCTATTTTCAAGATAATGAGTGGGTTCTAACAAGATCTGGTTGGTTGAAAGCGTGTGGCACTTCCCCCTTTGTTTCCTCTCTCTATTGCTGCCATGTGAAGAAGCTGCTTGCTTCCTCTTTGCCTTCCACCATGACTGTAAGTTTCCTGAAGATTCTGTCATGCTACCTGTTAAGCCTGTAGAACTATGAGTCAATTAAACCTCTTTTCTTCATAAATCACCCAATCTCAGGTAGTTCTTTGTGGTAGTGAAGGAACAAACTAACATAATCCAGTACAGAAGATGCTGGAGGGACCCAGGAGGGTGGCAGCTGCCAAGTAGGAATTCAGACTTCATTTCAGGCAGGGGGGCTGGTGATCCCTGGAGAACAGATTTGACAAGGGTCAGGCTGAATGGGGTGGGAGTATGCAAACAGGGATGGTTTGAGAGAGATTACAGAGAAGGAAGGCTTTGAGTAATTTCAATGTAGGAGAAAAAATCATCACAATGTGGTCACTGGTAGGATAGGGGGATAGAAAGTTTGAGGAGTTCTCGGGGGATGGCAATAGCAACTAACATTTATTGGGCATTTATTATCCTCCAGACCCTAATCTAAGCATGTTTAAATATTCACTCATTCAATTCTTGTAATAACCCTCTAAGTCAGGTATTGGTAATCCTATTTTATAGATGGGAAACTGAGGTACAGGATTTCAGCAGCTTCTCCATGTTATACATTTAGTGAATGGCAAGATCAGGATTAGGTTCCCAAAAGTAGGGTCACAGAGGGCCTACTCTTTGCTGCCACACTAGAGCATGTAGGATATACCAGGTTATGTCCTAAGCTCATTTCATGTGTTAATTCATTTAATCTGTTGACAAACCAAAGTAGGTACAGAAATACCTTATCTAATTGCATTTTGCAGATACTACCCTTTTTAAAAATTCAAGGCTTGTGGTAACCCTGTATTGAGTAAGTCTATCGGAGCCCTTTCTCCAACTGCACATGCTCACTTGGTGTCTCTCTACATTTTGGTAATTCTCAGAATATTTCAAACTTTTTCCTTATGATTATATCTGTTATGGTGATCACTATCTTTGATGTTACTATTGTAATTTTTTGGGGGGGGTCATAAACAGCACTCACATAAGACAGTGAACTTAATTGGTAAATATTGTGTGGGTGCTGACTGCGACCCTGACCTATCATTCTCCCATCTCTCTTCCTCTCTCTCCCTCAGGCCTCTCTATTCCCTGAGACAAAACTATGTTGAAATTAGGCCGATAACCCTACAGTGGCCTCTGAGTATTCAAGTGAAAGGAAGAGTAGCATGTCTTTCTAAATCAAAAGGTAGAAATGCTTTTTTTTTCTAATCTAGAAATAATTAAGCCCAGTAAGGAAGACATGCTGAAAACTGAGATAGGTTGAAAGTTAGGCCTCTTGTTCCAAAAAGTTAACCAAATTGTGAATGCAAAGGGAAACTTCTTGAAGGAAATTAAAAGTGCTACTCCAATGAACATACAAATGATAAGAAAACAAGAGACTTTGCCAATATGGAAAAAGTTTAAGTGGTCTGGATGGAAGATTAAACCAATCACAACATTCCCTTAAACCAAAGCCTAATCCAGAATAAGGTCATAACTTTCTTCAATTCTACCAATGCTGAGAGAAGTGAGGAAGCTACAGAAGAAAAGTTTGAGGCTAGTTAAATTTGCTCTTGAATTTTAAAGAAAGACACCATGTCTACAGCATAAAAGTGCAAGATAAAGCAGCAAGTGCTGATGTAGAAGCTACCCCTTAAGTAGCAAGTTATTCAGAAGATCTTCTAGCTAAGATCAGTGATTATGATGGCTACACCCAACAACGTATTTTCAATGTAGGTGAAACAGCCTTGGAAGACACTGCCATCTAGGACTTTCATCAGTACCTGCTTCAAAACTTCAAAGAACAGACGGAATCTCTTGTTAGATTGGACCAATGCTGCCAGTGGCTTTAAGTTGAAGCCAATGCTCATTTACTATTTCAAAAATCCTAAGGTCATTAAGAATTATGCCGAATCTACTCTGCCTATGCTCTAGAAATGGAACTACAGCACATGGTTGATAGCACATCTGTTTACAACAGAGTTTGCTGAACATTTTAAGCCTGTGATTGAGACCTACTGCTCAGAAATAGGATTTTTTCAAAATGTTACTGCTCATTGACAGTGCACCTGGTCATCCAGAAGCTCTGAGGGAGATGTACAAGGAGATGCATGTTACTTTTATGCCTGCTAATACAACAACCATTCTGCAGTCCATGGACCAATGAGTAATTTTGACTTTAAAATCTTATTATTTACTAAATACATTTCATAAGGCTATGGCTGTCACAGATAGTGATTCCTCTTATGGACCTGGGCAAAGTAAATTGAAAATCTTCTGGAAAAAATTCACCATTCTAAAGACCATTAAGAACATTTGTGATTCATGGGAGGAGGTCAAAATATCATCAGCAGGAGTTTGGAAGAAGTTGATGTTCCAACCCTCATGGATGACTTTGAGGGGTTCAAGATTTCAGGGAAGGAAGTTACTGATGTGGTGGAAACAAGAGAATGAGAATTAGAAGTGGAGCTTGAAGGTGTCCCTGAATTGCTGTAATCTCATGACAAAACTTTCACGGGTGAGGAGTTGCTTCTCATGGATGAGCAAATAAAGTGGTTTCTTGAGATGTAATCTACTCCTGGGGAAAATGCTGTGAATATTGTTGAAATAACAAGAGAAGATTTAAAATATCATGTAAACTTAGTTGATAAAGCAGCAGCATGGTTGGAGAGAATCGACTCTAATTCTGGAAAAAAGTTCTGCTGTGGGTAAAATGCTACCAAACAGCATCACATGCTACAGAAAAATGTTTCATGAAAGGAAGAGTCAATTGATGTGGCAAACTTCACTGTTATCTTAGATGTGCCACAGCCTCCCCACTTTCAGCAATTACCAACCTGATCAGTAAGTACCTATCAACATCACGACCCTCTACCAGCAAAAGAATTAACTCACTGAAGTCTCAGATGTCATTAGCATTTTTTAGCATAAAGTATTTTTAACAAAGGTATGTATATTTTTAGACATAATGATGTTGCACACTTAACAGGCTGCAGTATAGTGCAAATATAACTTTTATGTACAGTGGCAAACAAAAAAAATGTGACTCATGCTATTGCAATATTCACTTTATTGCAGTGTTCTAGAACCAAACCCCAATGTCTCTGAGATATACCTGTACTGACATTCATGCTCTGTTTCTTTTTCTTTCTTTTCTTTCTTTTCTTTCTTTCTTTCTTTCTTTCTTTCTTTCTTTCTTTCTTTCTTTCTTTCTTTCTTCTTTCTTTCTTTTTTTTCTTTCTTTCTTCTTTCTTTCTTTCCTTTCTTTCTTTCTCTTTCTTTCTTTTCTTTCTTCTTTCTTTCTTTCTTTCTTTCTTTCTTTCTTTCTTTCTTTCTTTCTCTCTCTCTCTCTTTCCTTTTCTTTCTTTCTTTGTTCATAGTTTTGCTCTTGCCACCCAGGCTGGAGTGCAATGGCGTGATCTCACTGCAGCCTCTGACTCCTGAGTTTAAGTGATTCTCCTGCCTCAGCCCACCGAGTAGCTGGGATTTCAGGCACCCAACACTATGCCTGGCTACTTTTTTTGTATTTTTAGCAGAGATGGAGTTCACCATATTGGGTCAGGCTGATCTCAAACTCCCGGCCTCAAGTGATCCACTTGCCTCGGCCTCCCAAATTGCTGAGATTACAGGCATGAGCCATCTCACCAGGCCACATGCTCTGTTTCTAATGAGTGAATGCACATCCAGACAATTTAAGTGGTTGCTCATATGAATGGTAAGTGGAGAGACTGGAATATGAACTCAGAATAGTCTGGTAACTGTCCGCTTCCTGCTCACCTAACTCCAGACCTGTACACCTAAAGATGTATACTCTCCTTTCATTTGAGTAGAATTGAATGCATTGAATAAACATCTAATCAGTCAAACCTCCACTTACCCAGACCCTGAACCTTGAAACCAATTGACTGGAAGCCTAAATTCATGGAAAGTTAGGAGATGGGCCCTATAACCAAGACCTGATACCATTAGTAGAGAAAAAGAAAAAGAAGTGTGTTGAGGGTAAGTAGTTAGCGCAAAAGTTTGTCATGTTTCAACCAATTTTATGAAGGTATTTCCTTACACATTGGAGAAGGGGTAGCAGGGACAGTAAACTAGGAAGAAACTAGAAAGCCAGAATACTGTCACAGAATGTGCCAACATTTTCCTGGGTTTGTGTTAAAATAAAGGCAGCCTCTTTCCCATAATTGGGACTCTGCCTTCCTGGGGATTCCTATGACCAGATTTTCCATGGGTCAACCCCCTACTGTGATGGGAGGAGACGGAATGAAAGAAGCAGGAGGAAAGGAAAGAAGCTGCAGAGCTACAATGGGGACACTGAGCTGGGCCAGAGACTATGGAGGGTGCAAAGAGACCCAAGTCAAGAAAACTAGAAGGTTCTTGGGGGCAACTAGACTAACAGATGATGAAGGCAAGTGTCAATCTGTCCCGTTCAACACTGTGGCACTCATGAATGGCCCATGGTAAGGACTCTGGGGTTCTTTCTTTATCAATTAGTTAATTTCTATTGATCACAAATGAATAGTCTTGCCTCTGTAACAGTTACAAGTCCTAATGGGCAAAATTCAAAGCAAAAAAATTGTTTTCCTTTGCCATGCATATGAAAAATTTTCAGGTTTCATCATCAAATTATTTTATTTTATTTTTTTATTTTTTTTTATTGCATTCTAGGTTTTGGGGTACATGTGCAGAACATGCAAGACAGTTGCATAGGTACACACATGGCAGTGTGTTTTGCTTCCTTTCTCCCCTTCACCCACATTTGGCATTTCTCCCCAGGCTATCCCTCCCCAGCTCCCCCCCCACTGGCCCTCCCTTTTTCCCCCCAATAGACCCCAGTGTTTAGTACTCCCCTCCCTGTGTCCATGTGTTCTCATTTTTCATCACCCGACTATGAGTGAGAATCTGTGGTATTTCATTTTCTGTTCTTGTGTCAGTTTGCTGAGAATGATGTTCTCCAGATTCATCCATGTCCCTACAAACGACACAAACTCATCATTTCTGATTGCTGCATAATATTCCATGGTGTATATGTGCCACATTTTCCCAATCCAGTCTATCATCAATGGGCATTTGGGTTGTCTTTGCTATTGTAAACAGTGCTGCAATGAACATTCGTGTGCATGTGTCCTTATAGTAGAACGATTTATAGTCCTTTGTATATATAGCCAGTAATGGGATTGCTGGGTCAAATGGAATTTCTATTTCTAAGGCCTTGAGGAATCACCACACTGTCTTCCACAACGGTTGAACTAATTTACACTCCCACCAACAGTGTAAAAGTGTTATCCAAGTTAAACTTTCAGGCTAATTTGAAACTGCCGCCTCTTTTCTATTTGTGTAATTTCCGGGTCATGCTAGGAAGCTCCCTAAAAAGATCCTGTGAGTCTCAAAACTATGGATGCTCATTAGAATCACCTAGGGAGCTAATTTACACATGAGGGATTCCTGAGACACACCCTAGATTTAAAAATAACCTATAGCACAAATGCTTGGAAGGAAGAATTGGGAATAGACTATGTAAAATTCTTACGCTACTTTGGAAGTAGAATAGTATTATTTGAAGGTAGTCTATGACTTATTAAAGATGTATATTATAAGCGTTGGGTCAACAATCAAAGTATGCTTTTTAAAAGTATATAAATAAGTCAATGAAAGTGATAAAATGGAATAATAACTTAGCTTCAACTCAACCAACAGCAAGCAGAAAAATGAGAAGAAAAGTACATAAAGAGAGAAAAATAAAAATCAGCTATCAATATGACAGATTTTAATCCAAGCATACCAACAATCCCTTTAAATGCAATATGCCTAAACAAACCATTTAAAAGTCAGAGATTGTCAAACATATGGTAATAAAAAGGCAATACTCAATTACTTGCTGTTTACAAGTAACCCACTGTAATGATACAGGTAGGTTAAAATAAAACTATGAAGAAAGATGTATCATAAAAACACTTAGCAAACTCAGAGTAACTATATTAATATGACAAAATAGTCTTCAGGAAGAGAATACTTTCAGGGATCAAGAGAGAAATTACATAATGACAAAGGAATCAATTCTCTAAGGAGAAATAAACCTGTATGCGTATGTCCCAAAAACAGCAACATAAACTTTCAAAATATTTGAGGTAAAAACTGGTAAAACTTAACGAAGAAATAAACAAATTTATAATTATAGTTGGAAATGCCAACCCTCTTCTTGCAGTCTTTGAGAAAACAAGTAAGCAGAAAACCAATAACGATATATATGATCTGCAAAGCACAGTTAACTGACTAGACCTAATTGACATTTATAACACTCTCCTCCCAACTGCAACAGAATACACATTCATTGTAAGTGTACATAGAACATTGTTTATACTAAGCCATACATTTCAAAGAATAAAATTCATACAAAGGGTGTTATTGGACCACGACAGCACTTGTAAACAATTCATGGGCTGCAGGGGAAGTCTTAAGGAAAAATTTAAACTACTTTTAACTAAATGAAAATGCAACATATCAAAATGAGAAAGACGAAGCTAAAGCAATGCTGAAAGAGAAATTTTAGTATGAATTCATTATATTAGGCAAGGAGCAATGTCTCAAAGCAGTAACCTAACCTTTCAGTTTAAGAGAAGTGGGTGGATATATAGAGACAAAGAGAGGGAATGCAAGAGAGAACTTAAAGCAAGAAGAAGAAAAGAAAGATTGGAGCAGATATCAATGAAAATGAAATGATAAAAATAAGGAAAATCAATCACATACAATATGGAAAAACCAATATAATTGATAGGCCTCTATCCAAACTGATGTGAGAGAGACAAAGCAGTGGAGACAAGGAGAGAGGACACAAAACAACAGGAAGTAAAGGGGAGAAATCACGCTGATCCCACAGACATTAAAAAGAAAAGGGAATGTTGCAACCAACATGATCCCCAATTTGATTTCTAAGTCAGTACTATCCCAAGAAAAACATCAGCTATCTCTTTGGTAGATATTAACAAGATGATTCTAAAATATATAAACAAACACACAAAAAAAGAATAGCCAGAACAATTCCCTTAAAAGAACAACGTTAGAGAACTGACACTACCCAATTTCAAGACAAATAAAAATTTAAAGCTCTTTTCTTTTGTAAAGTGTCTGTTCATATCCTTTGCCCGTTTTTGAATGGGGTTGTTTGTTATTTTCCTGTAAATCTGTTTGAGTTCTCTGTAAATTCTGGGTATATATCCAAAGGACTATAAATCATTCTACTATAAAGACACGTGCACACGAATGTTCATTGCAGCACTGTTTACAATAGCAAAGACAACCCAAATGCCCATTGATGATAGACTGGATTGGGAAAATGTGGCACATATACACCACGGAATATTATGCAGCAATCAGAAATGATGAGTTTGTGTCGTTTGTAGGGACATGGATGAATCTGGAGAACATCATCCTCAGCAAACTGACACAAGAACAGAAAATGAAATACCGCATATTCTCACTCATAGGCGGGTGATGAAAAATGAGAACACATGGACACAGGGAGGGGAGTACTAAACACTGGGGTCTATTGGGAGGAAAAGGGGAGGGCCAGTGGGGTGGGGGGAGCCTGGGGAGAAATGCCAAATGTGGGTGAAGGGGAGAAAGGAAGCAAAACACACTGCCATGTATGTGTACCTATGTAACTGTCTTGCATGTTCTGCACATGTACCCCAAAACCTAAAATGCAATAGAAAATTAAAAAAAAATTTAAAGCTGTTAAACCAAATCAAAATTTAAAACTATTGCTCTTACTAAGGCACTCTTAAGAAAAAGTGATAAACTTGGAGAAAACATTTGCAAATAAAAACAAAAATATGATGCAAAAAACTCTACTTATAACCTATAAAGAATTCTTGCACTCAACAATAAGAAAACAAACAACTCAAATGAAAAATTGGTAAAAGACCTGAACAGATGCTTCACTAATAAAGATATATAGATGGCAAATAAGTCAATGAAAAGACATTAAACATTATTAGTTACCAGTTTAATAAAAATGTAAAACTACAAACTATTAGAGATAACTATCAGAAAGACAGAAAATAAAAATCAAACAAAATCTGGCAATAAAAATGGCTGGCAAGGATGCAGGACAACTGCAACTCTCATATATCACTGATAAAAACACAAAATGATACAACCACTTTGGAAAACATGTTAGCAATTTCGTTTCTTTTCTTTTTTTTTTTCAGACGGAGTTTTGCTCTTGTTACCCAAGGTGGAGTGCAGCGGTGCGATCTCGGCTCACTGCAACCTCCGCCTCCTGGGTTCAGGCAATTCTCCTGCCTCAGCCTCCTGAATAGCTGGGACTACAGGAGCGCACCACCATGCCCAGCTAATTTTTGTATTTTTAGTAGAGACAGGGTTTCACTTTCTTGACCAGATGGTCTCGATCTCTTGACCTCGTGATCCACCCGCCTCGGCCTCCCAAAGTGCTGGGATTATAGACGTGAGCCACTGCGCCCAGCCAGCAATTTCTTATAAAGTTAAACATATGCTTAACATTTGACCTACCAGTCCTACTTCTATGTATTTGCCCTAGGGAATTAAAACCTTATATTCACACAAAAACTTGTTGAAAATAGTTTTTAGTAGTTATTTATAATTGTGAAAAGTAGAAACAACCACATATTTCTCATCAGGTAAATAGATAAACAACCTATGGTACATCTACACAATGGAATACTCTTCAGCAATAAAAAGTAGGAAATTATTGGCTCACACAATGACATGGATGAATCTGAAATGCATTTTGTTAAGTGAAAGAAGGTAGATCCAAAAGGCTACATATTGTACAATTCTGTGTGTATGACATTCTAGAAAGGAAAAGCTACAGGTATGAAAAATAGGTTGCTGAGGGTAAGTCTGTGGGAAGGAGTTGACTATAAAAAGACAGTACAAGGGAATTTGTGGGGAGGTGGAACAGTTTTGTTTGATACTGAAGTGGTAGACAACTTTGATACTGAAGTGGAAGAACAATGACTTTGTCAGAGACTATAGAACCACACCACACAAAGTATGATTTTAATTGTATACAAATTTTAAAGTAACTACCCCAATGTCAGGGAAACACAAGGTGGAATGGAGATTGTGACAAATGAAGCTAACTATATTACAAATGTTTGACATGATTACACTCAAGTAGAGAAGAAATGTTCTGATCTAAAATATTTAGGAAAACAGTAGTTTGAGTAGATATTTTAAGCCTGAAGAAACAAGAACTATAGACTAACACTAAAATCTAGTTGGTAACTTTTTTCTCACGATGGTACACATTAGTAATCCTGAAACTAACTTACATGCATGCTATGATTAAACAAGAAAATATATTGTAAATACTAAGTTTCTCACAGAGAAAAAAGTTACAAGTAAGCAATGGGGAAACTGCTAGGATAAGTCTCGAGGTATGAACATTACTATGAATTCATTTTTTAAATTTTCTTATACATCCTCATAGATACATACATTTTCTAGCTATATTCTCTCAGAGGATTAGAAGAGTGATACCCCAATAGCAGCTAGCACCCAGATTTTGGTTTCTAAATACCATTTCCAATAAAAGGAAGCAGGAATTCTAGGAGTGGAGTAGGAAAAATACATGACCTTGAAGCAACTTCTGTGGTTACACAGCAAGGAAATGCTTAAAACAAAGTGGTCATATCAAAAGGATATAGGAGTCAACTGAGCAGGGCTCCCAATGGCCAAAGCTGTAAAAATTAAATAAACTAAGTAAGTAATGATAGTAATGAATTATAATTCAAAGAGTAAGATAAATATTCATGAATCCAAACTGATATAAATAAATGACAAAATAAATAAATAGAAAAAAGAGACGACTCTTTATTACAGAAGAATCTCTCTCTTCTCTCTTCCCCCTTGTGTGTGTGTGTGTGTGTGTGTTTGTGTGTCTGCTGTTAAGAAACAGAAAATTATCATTAAAGTACTGATAATAACCGGTTCAGGTAAGATCCATTGATGGATGCTTAAATTATTGGGTATGACTTTAAAGAGAAACAGAATGCTTGCATAGCATCAAACTATTTCCCCCCAAATACTATCAATTACCATAGTTGTTTTAATTTGTTGCCACAAATATTTTGACACTCCTCTCTTTGGGATATGGAGCTTAATTCTTTTTTAGTTTGGGCTAAATTTAGTGACTTATTTTTTTAAAAAATAGAGTGTAGAAACAGGGAAATAGTAACTTTTCAGTGAATAAAGCTAGCTGACACTGCCTTAACCAAGTGATCAAGCTTACCACCAGTAATAAAACACTCTGATATCATGTATTCAGAATATGAAGTGATAACAAAGGCACATCATTTTTGTGCTTTTCCTTCCAAATATTCATAATCTCAGTTTGATTGGTGAGAAAACACCACATAGATCCAAACAAAATACCTTGCCAGTACACTTCAAAGGGGTAAGGCAAAAATAAATAAATAAATATGACGTAGTATTTGCTAGCACAACAGGGTGGTTACAGTAAAAAAAAAAATTAATTGTTCATTTAAAAATAACTGAAAGAGTATAATTGAATTGCTTGCAACATAAAGGATAAATGATTGAGGTGATGGATGCCCTATTTACCCTAATGTGATTATTGTACATTGCATGCCTGTTTCAAAATATCTCATGTAACCTGTAAATATATATATATATATATATATATATATATATATATATATATAATATATATATAATAGGGATATATATATATATATATATATATATATATATATCCCTATTGTGTACCACAAAAGTTTTAAATTAGAAAAAGATTGTGTTAAGACAATGAAAAACAATAAAAGACTAAGATATTTTTCCAGATTAGAGGAGACTAAGGACACCTGACAACTAAATGTAAAGTTGTATTCTGTCCTGGATCCTGGAATAGAAAAGTAACATTAGTGGAAAAACTGGGGAAATCCAAATCAACACTGTAATTAAGTTAGTATATTGTATAAATGTTAATTTCCTGTTCTGATAACTGAACCATGATTGTGTAAAATGATAACATTAGAGAAGTTGAGTGAAGAATATATGGAACCCTTCTGTATTCTTTGCAATTATTCTGTAAGACTAAAGGTATTTCAGAATAAGATGTTAAAGTGAAGATGACTGCTTAAAATAAAAACAATAACAATGTACTATGTGGTTTTTAATATATGTAGAAAAAAATAAGACAATAGTAGCACAAAGAATGGAAAGCAATGAATGAAATTCTATTCTTATAAGTTTGCAATGTATATAAAGTGGTAAAATATCAATTAAAGGTGGATAATGACAATGTGAAAATTACCATACTTAGAGTACTCACTAGGAAAAAGAAAAAGCAGAGAAGTACAAGTAAAAGGCAAGCGAGCTGGGTGTGGTGGCCCACATCTACAATCCCAGCTATTCAGGAAGCTAAGGCAACAGAATCATTTAAGGCCAGAATTCTGAGATCAGCCTGGGCAATATAGCAAGATGCTATATCTTAAAAAAATAAAATACAAAAGCCAAGAGGGAAGATAAAATAGAATTCTAAAAATACTCAATAATCCCTAAAAAGGAACAAAAAGAAAAAATGAATAAACTATGAAAATACAGAACAAATGCCAAGCAAGGAGCAAAATGGTAGACCTATCCAACCAAATGAAAATTCATAGTAAATTAAAATGGGCTAAATACTCCAAAGTAAAAGATTATCAGACTGAGTAAACAGCAAAATCTTATCACACGCTGTTTATTAAAATGTCTTTTATTAAAATTAAAAGATATACCATGAAAGGATGACGCATAAGAAAAATGGTATGTCTATATCAATAGCAAATAATGTAGACTTCAAGAAAAGGGAGAAATTATCAGAAATGAAAAGAGACATTTAACAAATATGAGAAGCTAAATTCCTCTAGAAAACACAACAATCCAAAATCCGTGTATGCTAAGTAATGAAGTTTAAAATACACAAAGGAAAAATAACAAAAATAGAAAACAATAAACAAGATCACAATCATTGTTAGAAATGTTAACATTCTTCTCACAGCCATAGTAAGCAAACAAAAAAATCAGTAAGGATATAAAAAATACAAAAAATCAGTTAGTGTATAGAATATTCCAAAAACATTTTAACCACTTGATCTACTTTATATTTGTAGAACTTACATCCAACAAGGGCTTATTATGTGCTCTTAAGTACACATGGAATATTTACCAGTATAGATCACACGTGAAGATAAAACAAGTATCCATTTTCCACAGATTGAAATAATAGAGGGTGTGTTTTCTGACCAAAGTAGAATTAAGTTAGAAATCAGTAACAAAATAGTATCTGGAAAATGCCTTATTGGAAAATTCAACCACACACTTCTAAATAGCTCATAGGTCAAAGAAGAACTAAAAACAATAGAAAAATATTTGACTTATGAAATTATGATATATGAAATACATAGTATTAAATTTTTATTTTAGAAAGAATGAAATGTTTAAGATCAATAACTTAAGCTTCCACTTTCAGAAGCCAGAAATAGAATCCAAGAAAATAAAAGTGAAAAAAGAATAGACAAGGACTTAAATCAGTAACACAGAAAATGAACAAAAATTTAAGAAAAGCTATAAATTTCCCTCTAGACACTGCTTTAAATGTGTCCCAAAGATTCTGGTACGTTGTGTCTTCCTTCTCATTGGTTTTGAAGAACAACTTTATAACACTAGGAGAAATGCCTGATGTAGGTGACGGGGCAATGGAGCAGTAAACCACCATGGCACGTGCATACCTATGCAACAATCCTGCAAGATCTGCACGTGTACTCAGAACTTAAAGTATGAAAAAAAAATCTTTGAGAAAAGCATCCAAGGCAAAGTAGGTTATTTGAAAAGATTAACTAGGCTGAAAAATACCTAGTAAAATTGGCAGAGAAAAAAAAAAGCCAAAAATTTTTTTCTTTTCCAAATAAAAGAAGTAACATTGACACAGATCTTACAGACATTAATATTATAATAAGGAAAGTTACTAACATTTACATTTTACAAATTAATAAAGAACAAATTCCTCAAAAAATACAGGGTAACAAAACTGATAAGAGAAAAAACTGTCAAGAGAAGAAACTGGCAAGAGTAAAGACTCATATTTGTTAAAGAAATTAATAAAGTCATTAAAAACTTTCCAATAAAAAAATAAAAAAACCCATATCCATACCATCTTAGTAAATACTATCAGGCATTTAAGAAAGAAATAAGAGCAATCTTATGTAAACTCCTTAAGAAAAATAGAGAAGAGACAACTTTCCTATTTATTTTATGAAGACAATACACTTTTCTTGGAAGTTATCAAAAACTTCCAAGAAAATTTCCAATAAAAAATTATAAATCAACATTCCATATGAACATACACACAACAATCCTTATCAAAAACATTTGTCAATTAACTCTAACATAAAAAACATATAATGCAGCCAGGCACAGTGGCTCATGCTTATAATCCCAGCACTTTGGGTGGCCGAGGTGGGTGGATCACCCGAGGTCGGGAGTTCAAGACCAGCCTAACCAGCATGGAGAACCCTGTCTCTACTAAAAATACAAAAAATTAGCCGGGCGTGGTGGCACATGCCTGTAATCCCAGCTACTCGGGAGACTGAGGCAGAAGAATAGCTTGAACCTGGGAGGCAGAGGTTGCAGTGAGCCAAGATCCTGCCATTGCACTCCAGCCTGGGCAACAAGAGTGAAATTCCATCTCAAAAAATAAAAATAAAAAATAAATTAGCCAGGCATGGTGGCAGGCGCCTGTAATCCCAGCTATTCAGGAGGCCGAGGCAGGAGAATTGTTTGAACCCTGAAGGCAGAGGTTGCAGTGAGCCAAGATTGCGCCATTGCAATCCGCCTGGGCTACAGGGCAAGACTTAGTCTCAAAAAAAAAAAAAAAAAGAAAGAAAAGAAAAGAAAAGAAAAAATACTGAGCACCGTGGCTGGAGCCTGCAATCCTAGCACTTTGGGAGGCCGAGGTGGGCGGATCACCTGAGGTCGGCAGTTCAGACCAGCCTGACCAACATGGTGAAACCGCGTCTCTACTAAAACTACAAAAAATTAGCCGGGCGTGGTGCCTGGCGCATGCCTATAATCCCAGCTACTTGGGAGGCGGAGGCAGGAGAATCGCTTGAACCCAGGAGGTGGAGGTTGCAGTGAGCCAAAATTACCCCATTGCACTCCAGCCTTGGCAACAAGAGCAAAACTCCTAATATATATATATATTGCACATGACCAAAGATTTTAAAGAATGAAAATTGGCTCAAAATTTGAAAAGCAAGGTAACTCATTTAATAGAATGAAGGAGAAAAATCATATGACCATCTAAATAGAGAAAGAAAAATTGTGTCAAAATTGAACATACATGAACAAAACACTCAGCCAGTTAGGAATTAAAGGGAATTTCCTCAGTCTAATAAAGGGCATCAACAACAATGACAAAAACATATGGTTATAAAGAATGAATAAGACCTACACTATTTAATAGTAAAACAGGGTGACTACAGTCAGTAATAACTTAATTGAACATTTTTAAATAACTAAAAGAATGTCATTGGATTGTTTGTAACACAAAGAATAAATGCTTGAGGGGATGGATACTCCATTCTCTGTGATGTGCTTATTTCAAATCGCAAACCTCTCACCTACCCCTTAAATATAACACCTCGTATATACCCACAAGAGTTAAAAATTAAAACAAACAAGAAAGGCAATAACAATCTGCAGTGAACGTTCATGTTAATGGTGAAATACTGCATGCATTTTCACCTGAAGTCAAGAACAATATAGATGTCCTCTCTCACCTTTGCTACTTGATATTGTGATGAAGGTTTTGTCCAGTCTAATAAGGCAAAACCAAAACAAAATAAAAATCAAAAAATCATAAATAGTGGAAAAAATGAGTAAAAATATCTTTACTCGTATGTGATACATTGTATATGTAGAAAATTCTAAATGGTCTACAAAGAAATTACTAATAAGTAAATTTAGTGACAATAAGGGCTAATACACAATAATGAGTTATATTTCCATTAAATTTTAACAAACGATTGGGAATTAATTAAAAATCAACGCCTTTTAACTACATTTAGTGGAAAAGGTACAAGATTTCTACACTGTAAATTACAAAACATTAATTAGAACAGATATACTGGCTTCATTAATCTAAAAGACACAATACTGCCCAAATTGCTTCATAGATTCCATGCAATCACAAATAAATCTAAACAGACTTGCAAAGACTGGCCTATTACACCTCCTTTACCCTTCAGTCCCTAGCAACCACTGACTTTCCATCTCTATCAATCTGACTATTCTGGAAATTTTATATGTTTGTAACTATCTCCTTTCACTTAGCATAATGTTTTCAAGGTTTATCCATGTTATAGCATGTATCAGTACTTCATTCTTTTTTATTGCCAAATAGTATTCCACTATGTGAATGTGCCATATTTTGTTTACCCATCTTGTTAATCCGTGGACATCTGGATTGTTTCTACATTTTCATTATTATAAAAAATGTCACTGAACATTCATGTGCACATTTTTGTGTGCATATATATTTTCATTTCTCTGGGGTATATACCTAGGAGCAGAATTGCTGTGTTATATGGTAATTTCATGTTTAATATTTTGGAGAACTGCCAAACTGTTTTCCAAAGCAACTATACCATTTTACATACCCACGAGCGATGTATGAGGTTTCTATTTCACTACATAGTTGTCAACTTGTTATTATCTTTTTCATTATAGCCATCCTAGTGGATGTGAAGTTTTATCTGATTGTTGTTTTGCTTTTTACTTCCTTGACAAATAATGATATTTAGTACTTTTTCATGTGCTTATTGGTCATTTGTACATCTTCTCTGGAGAAATACCTTTGGATCTTCTCTTTGTCCATTTTCCAATTGAATTATTTGCCATTTTATTGTTGAACTGCAAGAATTCATATATGTTCTAGATGCAAGTCCAGATGTATATACCAGATATATAATTCGGAATATTTTCACCTACTCTATGGATTATCTTTCATTTTCTTGATGGTGACTTTTGAAGCATAAAAAATATTTTACTTCCTATGAAGTCCAAGGCATATACTATTTTTCTTTTGTAATTGTGCTTTTGGTATCCTTTCTCAGAAACCACTGCCTAACCTACAGTTGCAAAGATTTGCTCCTGTTTTCCTCTAAGAGGTTTATTGTCTTGTGTCTTAACTTTAGGCCCGTGCTCCATTTTAACTGCTGCATACGGGTCCAACTTCATTTTTTGCATATCGATATCCAGTTGTGCTAGCACCATTTATTGAAAAGACCATTCTTTCATTGAATTGTCTTAGCATCTTTGTAAAAAATAAATTGGCCACAAATTTAGGGATTTATTTCTGTGCTCTTGATTTAAATTTATTGACCTACATATCTATTCAATTCCAGTGCCACACTGTCTTGATTACTGCAGTTTTGTATTAAGTTATTGAATTGAGAAATCTGGGTCTTCCAACTTGGTTACTCTTTCTCAAGATTGTTGTTTATATTTCCACAAATTTTAGGATCAGCTTGTCAGTTTCTAAAATGACAGGCTTCTGGGATTTTGATAGAGATTGCGTTGTATCTGTAGATTAATTTGGGGAGTATTGTAACCTTGACAACATTACATCTTCTGATCCATGAACATACATATTCCATATATTCACGTCTTCTTTAACTTCTCCGTTAAAAGTACCCTTAAGTATTTTATTCTTTTTGATGCTATTATAAATTGAGTTATTTTCTTAATTTCATTTCTGGATTGTTCATTGCTAGCCTATAGAAATACAATTGATTTTATTTATTGATCCATCTTGCAATCTTGCTGAAAATGTTGTTTCTAATAAATTTTTGGTAGATTCTGTAAGATTTTCTATATATGAAGGCACATCATCTGCAAAAAGGGATAGCTTACTTCTTCCTCTCCAATTTTTCAAGACTTTTATTATTTTCCTTGCCTACTTGTCTTGGCTAGAGCCTCAACATGATGTTGAATAGACGTGGAAAAAGTAGACATCCTTGTTTTGTTCCTAATTTTAAGTAGAAAGCATTCAATCTTTCAACATTACATATGATGTTAACTTTGCGTTTTTCATAGATGACTTTCATCAGGTAAAGAAAGTTTTCTTATATTCCTAGTTTGTTAAGTGTTTTTACCACGAAAAGGTACTTGGTTTTGTCTAATGCTTTTTCTGCACCTATGGGGATGATCATGTTTTTAAATATATTCTATTAACATAGTGTAGTACATTGTTTTTTGCTATGTTTAACCAAACTGGATTAAGTTTACTAGTTTGGTTAAAGATTTTTACATCTATATTCATACGTTGTGTTGCTAAATGGTTTTCTTCTAATGTCTCTGCCTCATTTTGGTATTGAGTAATATTGGCTGCATGGGATAGGTTGGGAAGTGTTCCCTCCTCTTCTCTGTTTTAGAAGAGTTTGTGGAGGACTGATATTAATTATTTTTTAAATGTTTGGTAGAATTTGCTATTAAAGCTGTTTAGGCCTGGGCTCTTCATTGCAGGAAGTTTTAAAATTATTAATCTAATGTCCTATTATTTATTTATTAAGATTTTCTATTTATTCTTTATTCAATTGTAGTAGTTTGTTTCCTTCTAGGACTTCATCCATTTAATGTAGATTTTGTATTTTTTTTTTTTTTTTTGCATACTGTTGTTCACAGGATTCTCTTATATTCCTTTTTATTTCTGTAAGGTCAGACCTACTGCCTGATTCCAAGACCTACTATGAAGCTATAGTTATAACAATGTCTTAGAAAAGACATAGAAAGGAATAATCATAAAACAAGAAAAAGATAAATTAGATTTAAGAAATATTAAAATTTTCTGCTCCCCCAAATAATACTATTAAGACAATAAAAAGGCAAAATCCACACTGACCCCAAATATTTAAAATGAGTATATTTATAAAAGAGTTTGTTTTTATTTTAAATAAACTTTTGTAATGATAAAAAGACAAGTAACTCAATTTAGAAAAACATGCAAGGGATTTAAACAGATCTTTCACAGAGAACATATACAATGGCCAATGTGCACACGAAAAAGTGCTCAATGTCATTAGCTACCAGGTAAGTGTAAATTTAAACCACAATGTGATAACAGTTCATACCTACTAGTGTGAATATGGTTAAGAAAGAACTGAAACAAATGTTGGTCAGGATGAAGGACAACTGAAACTCTCACATACTGCTTAAGGGCATGTAAATCGGTGGTACCACTTCTCTGAAAAACTGGCAATTTCTTACAAAGTTAAAAATCCATTTACCCAATTATCCAGCAAGTCCTCTCTAGGTAAAGTGAATGTTCTTGTTCAAGGTTTTCATTTTTCTTAAAAAATGAAAAGAACAAGAACATTCACTTTACCCTTTTCATAGTAACTACACGCCTGGAAACAATTCAAATGTCCATCAGTGCGACAGATAAACTAACTGTAGTTTAGTCATTTCATGTTACTATTCAGCAATAAAAACTAACAAACTGTCTATGACATTGAGGTACATCAAGACCTTCTGTTGAATGAAATAAACTGGACATAAAAGAATACATGTGGTATGACTCCATTTACATCAAGTTCAAAAACAGGCAAAACTAAGCTATGGGAATAGAAATCAGAAAACTGTCTCCACTGTGGTGGAGAGGTGGGGGTCAACTGCAAAGGGGTCTGAAGAAACTTCTGGGGATGATGGAAATGTTGTATATTTGGTGTTAGTGTTCGTTACATGAGAAGAGCATATGTTTGTCAAAACTCACTCCACTAAAAACTAAAATCTATGTATTTCACTGTAGGCAAATTAACCTCAAAAAAAAAATTCAGAAACATTTTAGGTAAGAGACATTGAATGCAAGTGCTTTAAATATTCTTTTAGGTGGCATGGATAGATCTTAATGTTGTTACCTGAAGCTCAGCCTGCAGGGTTCAGTGTTCTTACACCTTGGAACACTGGCATTCCACTTGTCAGCCTCGCAATAAGAACACAGGTGCACCCGCCCAACCCCTCCCAGCCATGGCAGCAGGGACTGGGCAACCCTGTCAGCAGCACACTAGATATGCAAGAGCTCTCTAATTACCATCCTTTTATAAATGCTGGCACTGGCTTCCCCATCGGCATGTTAAATTTCAACACAAGCTAATTCTAAATTATTCAGAAATAAATAATTGGAGTTAACACTGAGAAGCAAAATTGCTTATGGAGGGAGGAAAGAACACAGAATAGAGCCCAAGTTTGGAGTTTCACTCCCAGTCCACTACTTGTAGGCTCTGTGATCTGAGATAAGTCCTAAGTTTCTTTTCTTTATAATGCAGGGATGATGATAACACGACACGCAACTGCTGGACAACGGCGTAGCACTTGGGGAGGAATAGCTGAGAGGCAGAAATGAAAGCCTATGGTAGAATGTGAATTTCCAGGTGAAAGTACACATTTTATTCAAAGCCCTCACTACCCACCTCCACTCGCCAAATATACACACACACCTGGACCTATTTTTGAAAACTTTACTGTAAATTAGAACCTTTATCAGAAGGTAAAGAAGTTTTAACTGTTCAAGTCTGCTACTTTTAAAATTCTGGAGAAATGTTGGCACCTGCCTTATCAAATTCTCTATGGCAGCCATTCATCTGAATATAGAGAAAATCAAGATTTGGACCTCAGCATCCTTTATTTATTTATTAATTTATTTTTTATTTTTTAAATTTTTTATTGCATTTTAGGTTTTGGGGTACATGTGCAGAACATGCAAGACAGTTGCACAGGTACAAACATGGCAGTGTGTTCTGCTTCCTTTCTCCCCTTCACCCACATTTGGCATTTCTCCCCAGGCTATTCCTCCCCAGCTCCCCCAACCCCACTGGCCCTCCCCTTTTCCCCCCAATAGACCCCAGTGTTTAGTACTCCCCTCCCTGTGTCCATGTGTTGTCATTTTTCATCACCCGCCTATGAGTGAGAATATGCGGTATTTCATTTTCTGTTCTTGTGTCAGTTTGCTGAGAATGATGTTCTCAAGATTCAACCATGTCCCTACAAATGACACGAACTCATCATTTCTGATTGCTGCGTAATATTCCGTGGTGTATATGTGCCACATTTTCTCAATCCAGTCTATCATCAATGGGCATTTGGGTTGTCTTTGCTATTGTAAACAGTGCTGCAATGAACATTCGTGTGCATGTGTCCTTATAGTAGAATGATTTATAGTCCTTTGGATACATACCCAGTAATGGGATTGCTGGGTCAAATGGAATTTCTATTTCTAAGGCCTTGAGGAATCGCCACACTGTCTTCCACAATGGTTGAACTAATTTACACTTCCACCAACAGTGTAAAAGTGTTCCTTTTTCTCCACATCCTCTCCAGCATCTGTTGTCTCCAGATTTTTTAATGATCACCATTCTAACTGGTGTGAGATGGTATCTCAATGTAGTTTTGATTTGCATCTCTCTGATGACCAGTGACGATGAGCATTTTTTCATATGATTGTTGGCCTCATATATGTCTTCTTTCGTAAAGTGTCTGTTCATATCCTTTGCCCAATTTTGAATGGGTTTGTTTGTTTTATTCCTGTAAATCTGTTTGAGTTCTTTGTAAATTCTGGATATCAGCCCTTTGTCAGATGGGTAAACTGCAAAAATTTTTTCCCATTCTGTTGGTTGTTGATTCACTCTAGTGACTGTTTCTTTTGCCGTGCAGAAGCTGTGGAGTTTCATTAGGTCCCATTTGTCTATTTTGGCTTTTGTTGCCAATGCTTTTGGTGTTTTGTTCATGAAGTCCTTGCCTACTCCTATGTCCTGGATGGTTTTGCCTAGATTTCCTTCTAGGGTTTTTATGGTGCCAGGTCTTATGTTTAAGTCTTTAATCCATCTGGAGTTAATTTTAGTGTAAGGTGTCAGGAAGGGGTCCAGTTTCTGCTTTCTGCACATGGCTAGCCAGTTTTCCCAACACCATTTGTTAAACAGAGAATCCTTTCCCCATTGCTTGTTTTCATCAGGTTTATCAAAGATTGTATGGTTGTAGATATGTCATGTTGCCTCCGATGCCTCTGTTTTGTTCCATTGGTCTATATCTCTGTTTTGGTACCAGTACCATGCTGTTTTGATTACTGTAGCCTTGTAGTATAGTTTGAAATCCAGTAGTGTGATGCCCCCCGCTGTGTTCTTTTTGCTTAGAATTGACTTGGCTATATGGGCTCTCTTTTGGTTCCATATGAAGTTCATGGTGGTTTTTTCCAGTTCTGTGAAGAAAGTCAGTGGTAGCTTGATGGGGATAGCGTTGATTCTGTAAATTACTTTGGGCAGTATAGCCATTTTCACGATATTAATTCTTCCTAACCATGAACATGGAATGTTTCTCCATCTGTTTGTGTCCTCTCTGATTTCATTGAGCAGTGGTTTGTAGTTTTCCTTGAAGAGGTCCCTTACGTTCCTTGTGAGTTGTATTCCTAGGTATTTTATTCTTTTTGTAGCAATTGTGAATGGCAGTTCGTTCTTGATTTGGCTTTCTTTAAGTCTGTTATTGGTGTAGATGAATGCTTGTGATTTTTGCACATTGATTTTATAAGACTTTGCTGAAGTTCTTATCAGTTTCAGGAGTTTTTGGGCTGAGGCGATGGGGTCTTCTAGGTATACTATCATGTCGTCTGCAAATAGAGACAATTTGGCTTCCACCTTTCCTATTTGAATACCCTTTATTTCTTTTTCTTGCCTGATTGCTCTGGCTAGAACTTCCAGTACTATATTGAATAGGAGTGGTGAAAGAGGGCATCCTTGTCTAGTGCCAGATGTCAAAGGGAATGCTTCCAGTTTTTGCCCATTCCGTATGATATTGGCTCTTGGTTTGTCGTAAATAGCTTTTATTACTTTGAGAATGGTTCCATCGATACTGAGTTTATTGAGGGTTTTTAGCATAAAGCGCTGTTGAATTTTGTCGAATGCCTTCTCTGTGTCAATTGAGATAATCATGTGGTTTTTGTTTTTGGTTCTGTTTATGTGGTGAATTATGTTTACAGACTTGCATATGTTGAACCAGACTTGCATCCCCAGGATGAATCCTACTTAATCATGATGGATAAGTTTTTTGATTTGCTGTTGCAATCAGCTTGCCAATATTTTATTGAAGATTTTTGCATCTATGTTCATCATGGATATTGGCCTGAAGTTTTCTTTTCTTGTTGGGTGTCTGCCGGGTTTTGTTATCAGGATGATATTGGTCTTATAAAATGATTTGAGAAGGATTCCCTCTTTTTGGATTATTTGGAATAGTTTCAGAAGGAATGGTACCAGCTCCTCTTTGTGTGTCTGGTAGAATTCGGCTGTGAACCCATCTGAACCTGGGCTTTTGGTATGGTAGGCTCTTAATTGCTGCCTTGACTTCTGACCTTGTTATTGGTCTATTCATAGTTTCAGCTTCCTCCTGGTTTAGGCTTGGGAGGACACAGGAGTCCAGGAATTTATCCATTTCTTCCAGGTTTACTAATTTATGTGCATAGAGTTGTTTGTAATATTCTCTGATGATGGTTTGAATTTCTATGGAATCTGTGGTGATTTCCCCTTTATCATTTTTTATTGCATCTATTTGGTTGTTCTCTCTTTTCTTTTTAATCAATCTGGCTAGTGGTCTATTTTGTTGATCTTTTCAAAAAACCAGCTCTTGGATTCATTGATTTTTTGAAGGGTTTTTTGTGTCTCTATCTCCTTCAGTTCAGCTCTGATCTTAGTTATATCTTGTCTTCTGCTGGGTTTTGAGTTTTTTTGATCTTACTCCTCTAGCTCTTTCAATTTTGATGATAGGGTGTCTATTTTGGATCTCTCCATTCGCCTCATATGGGCACTTATTGCTATATATTTTTCTCTTGAGACTGCTTTAAATGTGTCCCAGAGATTCTGGCATGTTGTGTCTTTGTTCTCATTGGTTTTGAAGAACTTCTTTATTTCTGCCTTCATTTCATTGTTTATCCAGTCTACATTCAAGAGCCAGTTGTTCAGTTTCCATGAAGCTGTGCGGTTCTGGGTTGGTTTCTGAATTCTGAGTTCTAACTTGATTGCACTATGGTCTGAGAGACTGTTTGTTATGATTTCAGTTGTTTTGCATTTGCTGAGGAGTGCTTTACTTCCAATTATGTGGTCAATTTTCGAATAGGTGTGATGTGGTGCTGAGAAGAATGTATATTCTGTGGATTTGGGGTGGAGAGTTCTGTAAATGTCTATCAGGTTTGCTTGCTCCAGGTCTGAATTCAAGCCCTGGATATCTTTGTTGATTTTCTGTCTGGTTGATCTGTCTAATATTGACAGTGGAGTGTTAAAGTCTCCCACTATTATTGTGTGGGAGTCTAAGTCTCTTTGTAAGTCATTAAGAACTTGCCTTATGTATCTGGGTGCTCCTGTATTGGGTCCATATATGTTTAGGATCGTTAGCTCTTCTTGTTGTATCGATCCTTTTACCATTATGTAATGTCCTTCTTTGACTCTTTGGATCTTTGTTGCTTTAAAGTCTATTTTATCAGAGATGAGAATTGCAACTCCTGCTTTTTTTTTGCTCTCCATTTGCTTGGTAAATCTTCCTCCATCCCTTTATTTTGAGCCTTTGTGTATCCTTGCATGTGAGATGGGTTTTCTGGATACAGCACACTGATGGGTTTTGGATTTTTATCCAATTTGCCAGGCTGTGTCTTTTGATTGATGCATTTAGTCCATTTACATTTAGGGTTAATATTGTTATGTGTGAATTTGATACTGCCATTTTGATGCCAGCTGGCTGCTTTGCCCATTAGTTGTTGTAGATTCTTCATTATGTTGATGCTCTTTATCATTTAGTGTGATTTTGGAATGGCTGGTACTGGTTGTTCCTTTCTATGTGTAGTGCCTCTTTCAGGAGCTCTTGTAAAGCAGGCCTGGTGGTGACAAAATCTCTGAGTACTTGCTTGTTCACAGAGGATTTTATTTTTCCTTCACTTCTGAAGCTCAGTTTGGCTGGATATGAAATTCTGGGTTGAAAGTTCTTTTCTTTAAGGATGTTGAATATTGGCCCCCACTCTCTTCTGGCTTTTAGTGTTTCTGCTGAGAGATCTGCTGTGAGTCTGATGGGCTTCCCTACATGGGTGACCCGACCTTTCTCTCTTGCTGCCCTTAGTATTTTCTTCCTTATTTCAACGTTGTTGAATATGACGATTATGTGCCTTGGGGTTGCTCTTCTTGTGGATTATCTTTGTGGTGTTCTCTGTATTTCCTGCATTTGAGTGTTGCCCTGTCTTGCTAGGTGGGGGAAATTTTCCTGGATAATGTCCTGAAGAGTATTTTCCAGCTCTGATTCATTCTCTTTGTCACATTCTGGTACACCTATGAAACATAGGTTAGGTCTCTTCACATAGTCCCACATTTCTTGGAGACTTTGTTCATTCCTTTTGCACTTTTTTCTCTGATCTTTGTTTCTTGTTTTATTTTATTGAGTTGATCTTCGACTTCTGATATTCTTTCTTCTGCTTGGTCAATTCGGCTGTTGAAACTTGTGCATGGTTCGCGAAGTTCTCGTATTGTGTTTTTCAGCTCCTTTAATTCATTCATATTCCTCTCTAAGTTATCCATTCTTGTTATCATTTCCTCGAATCTTTTTTCAAGGTTCTTAGTTTCTTTGCATTGATTTAAAACATGTTCTTTTAGCTCACAAAAGTTTCTCATTATCCACCTTCTGAAGTCTAATTCCGTCATTTTGTCACAGTCATTCTCTGTCCAGCTTTGTTCCCTCGCTGGTGAGGAGTTTTGTTCCTTTCTAGGAGGCGAGGTGTTCTGGTTTCGGATGTTTTCCTCCTTTTTGCGCTGCTTTATTCCCATCTTTGTGGATTTATCCACCTGTCGTCTGTGTAGTTGCTGACTTTTCGATTGGGTCTCTGAGTGGATGCCCAGATTGTTGATGATGAAGTATTTCTGTTGCTTGGTTTTCCTTCTACCAGTCTAGCCCCTCCACTGTACGACTGCTGAGGTCCACTCCAGGCTCTGCTTGTCTGGGGTGCACCTATAGCAGCTGCGGAACAGTGATGGATCCTACCAGTTTCTTTTTCTGCTATCTTTGTCCCAGAATGATGCCTGTCAAATGTCAGTCTTTTGGATATAGAAGGGTCAGGGAGCTGCTTGAGGAGGCAGTCTGTACTTTATAGGAGCTCAAGTGCTGAGCTGTGAGCTCTGTTGTTCATTCAGGCTGTTAGGCTGCTACATTTAATTCTGCTGCAGCTGAACTCATTAAAAAACCCTTTTTTTTCTCAGATGCTCTGTCTCGAGGGGGTTGGGGCTTTATTTGTGAGTGTCCGTTGTGCTGTCCTGCCCAGCTAGGAGGCAGTCTAGTCACTATTTGCCTGCCGAGGCTCCACCCTGCTGGTGTGAGGTTCACCCTGTTGCTGCAGGCTCTGCCCTGCTGCTGCGGTCTCTGCCCTGCTGCCACGGGCTGTGGCAGAGTCTCTCTGTTTTAGTGGGTTGCCTCAGCAATGGCAGGCTGTGTCAGCAAATGGGCGTGTACCTCAGTAGGGGCGGATTGCCTTGGTAATGGTGGGTGCCCTGCCCCCACGGAGCTGCACCATTTTGGGTTTAGCTGTGCCCTCAGGGAACCTCTTCACCCGGAGTGTTTGGAATCGCCATTTTGTTTGTCCCACTGCGCTACCCCAAACGCTGCTTCCCTGGAATCTCTTGGACTGGCTCACTGTCCAAGTCCCATTCAGTCTCAAGTTCAGCCCTCTCAAGTCTCAGATTGCCGGTTCAACAGGGCACCCAGACCAGTGTGCTTTGTGCGGAGTGCTGTGTAGCGCCGCTGTGCTACAGTGCTGGCCGCCGGCTGCACCGGCTGCCTGCTGCACCAGCCAAAACCTCTGCCTGGCATCCCACGTCTCTTTTATACCTGGGAATTTCCCTGTTCTGTGGGCAACAAAGATCCATCTGGAAATGTGGCCCTGACTCACCCTCTCCACGCATTCACCGAGAGCTTCAATCCTGGGTTGTTCTCACCGTGCCATCTTGAGTCCCCCGCCCTCAGCATCCTTTAAAATTGGATGTCCAGATTAAAAGCATCTACAGAGGTTTAAGCATCCAAGGATGCTTTCAACCTGGGCATCTGATTTTAACAACAGACTCTTTCCTGATCACAGTTAGAAAATGACATCCTGGGCCTGCTTCTCCTCTGAATTCTTACTCATAACAGGGCGTCACACTTACCTTGAGAGAGCAAACCCTGAGAGCCATCTCACCTGCTGGTGAAGGTCAGGGGCAAGGCTGTGGCCAGGTGGGGCATCAGCAGCAGGGTCTGCGCTTGGTGCTCAATGACCTTCACCTCTCCCTTGGCTTTGGGCCCAAATTGCCTCCAGCTAGAGGGAATCAACAGACACCACTGTTACCCAAATCCAGGAGGCAACTTCATTTCCAGAGCTAAAAGTGCTGGCTCGCCATTCGCCTTCCAAAGTCTCCAGAATGCAGAAATCTGAATTTCCTAAAATGTGGTTAGGACAAGATATACTCAGTTTCTGAAGAAAGCCCAACAGGAAGATTTTCAGCTCTTCTAGAAGTTAATCTTCCCAGCATGGAACATTTTTAAAGCAGCACATCTATCTAACACCAGAGTAATTTTTACTCCTTAACATTTACATGACATTTTATAGTTACAAGTGCCCCATGATCATTAATTATTCAGCTTTACGAAGTTTGTGACATAATTAATAAGACAGGAGAGATACCCTAGAACATATTTCAAAAGGACATTCTCAACAAGGAGGGTGACATTAACCCTAGTGTCCCTGTCAGATTCACAGGCGGGTCATTACTTTTAGCCCATCTAAACCCCTTGAAATTAAATGTGGAAAAGCTGTTCTCCACATCCCACCTTAAATCCCTGTGCCCTGTAGACAGCATCTGCATTGCACTCTGAGGCTGCTCTGTCAGGTGAACAAGGCTTTACTTGGAGCAGTTTATAAAGTGGTGTGGGATTGTCCCCACAGGCAATGCCCAGGGACAGATCTCTCAGAATCACATAGTTGTAGACTGCAAAGAGCCCAGGCTTTAAGTAGAGGTCACCCTCTGGCCCACACAGCCTGATGCTCTACAGCCTGCATTTGGCAGCATCTGTCTTTGAACAGCTTAGTTTAACGTTGGTTTCTGAAAGAACAGCATTTCACTCATGCACACATGCATACATGGTGCTATGTTATCAAACACGGCAGGCAAACCTTTGCTTCACACGCCAGTGGGCTGAGGACATCCATCAACCACTCAAAGAGAAGAGAAGGAACAATTGTTTAAAAAAATCTTACATATGATAAATACTTTGTTAAATACACTCTTATACTTAAATATTGTGTTTATTTGTAATTAAAACAAGGGCACCATAATCTTTTTAGTGTTTAAGGCATCTGGAATTCATGTCCTAGAGCCGTCATGGGGGTGGTGAGGACAAATGACAAGCACACACAAGAAAGGCTGCACTATGAGCATAGCCTTGTTTTCTAAGAGCACAGACTTCCCCTAGGCACAGCCTAACCACTCCACGGATGACTGTTTCAAAAGCACCACCCCACCCTGCCCTTCTTCCATGCCCACCCCTCCATCCTAGTTCACACCCAACCACAGCAGGCTCATGGCTCCAGAGGAAAGGGCTGTAAGTCTACAGGGAAATATCTCAGCTTTTGAGGGATCATGGTGAAACCAACCAAAAAATCACAAAGCTGGTAATGGTGTCATCATGATGTTGAGTCATTGATAAGGACTGAATTGTGTCCCCACAGAATTCACACATTGAAGCTCTAACCACCAATGTGACTATTTGGAGACATCACTCTTAGGAGGCAATTAAGCTTGAATTAGCTCATATCGGTCCTAATCTCATAGGATTGGTGGCCATATAAAAAGAGAAGAGAAAGTTCCCTCCCTCCTCACACCCATGCACTGAGAAAGACCATATGAAGACACAGCAAGATGGCGGCCAGCAGCCGTCTGCCAGCCAGGAAGAACACCCTCACCAGACCTGTCAGTGCCTTGATTTTGGGCTTGCAGTCTCCAGAACTATGAGAAATAAACTTCTATTATTTAAGCCACCCAGTCTACAGTATTCGGTTACAGCAGCCAAAGCTGATTAATGTAGTCATTTTACAAATTCCATGTGTTCCTCCTGCTTAACTTCCATTTTTGCATGCTGTGATTATATTGTAGCTTTATCTATGGTTGTTGTAGCTATTGTCTTATTCACCAAAACCAGATAATGGCCACATGCAGTTCACTGAGGACGTCTGTGTGCCTGCTCTATGCCCAGCACCATGCTAGGCACTGGGTGTTCACCAAGTCAAGAAGGCTGAGTCCCAGCCACTGAGCCCAGAGCCTGGGACATGGAGAAAACCCAGACAAGGTGGCATATGCAAAGAGAGCCTTGGGCACGGCCCCATGCTCCAGAGCTTCACTTCAGGACATTGTGCTTACACAGTGACAGCAAAAGCAGTGATTGGTCACAACTTCTAGTTTTCTTTATTGTTGTTGTTGTTAGGTTTTTTTCTTTTTTTGGCTGAAAAATAACTATAATAATAATGCAATTTTAAACAGTATCTCATCACAATTTCTGTTTCTATGGCAAACTCTGTCTTGGCCACCATACACTCAATATCTATTTAATGAATGAAATAATTAATTTGTTTTTCAAATGAGGAAATGCAAATTAATCACAGTGGAGTGGCCACTGGAGACCTCAGGGAATGTCTCTGGATGCCTGATCCAACCCCAATTTGTTGTGCCTCAGTTTCTCGATGGAGGTTCACCTTATAGTAGTGCCATTTCCTCTTTGACTTTCATGTTCAATTGGGGTGATGGGTGAAGAGCAGAAAGAGGCCATCGGGGGTCCACGTGGCAGGCCTCGCAATGTCTTTCACTGTGCTAATAGAGAGGAGTTACGTTTTCCTAATCCACTGCTGAGTTCCCAGGTAATTTCACAAAAATCAGGAGTGTTCACAAGAATCTGAGTGTCCAGACTTTCTTTAAAAATAGGAAGATCTGGCACCTCTGGACCCTATTCCTATAATGCAATCTGCTGGAACTCAGAAGCCCAATGCTCCAGGCAGGTAATGGCAGTCCCCTGAGGACCGCAGAGCCCTTTCCACTCCCTGACATTACCTGCTGGCCCAGGGGGGCATTGAGTTTTTAGCCACATTGCATTTTTTTCCCAATCTAGAATAAATTGACATCAGCATCCTAACTTATGTTAATTATGTTCTGTAACTGTGATATACAGCCAAGCAGAGACATTCTATGTAAGTCTATGAATTTACTGGAAGAACTTCTAGGGAGCAAAATGGCTCTGGCCAGGTTGTAGGGAATAAAATTCAAATGCCTCAGCTTGGTATTCAAGAGCCCACTTCAGCCTGACTTGAGTGTTCCAGCCTTTTCTCCTACTAAGCCCCTTCAGATGATCTTCCGCATCCTGGGCCTCTGTCCAAACAGGGCTACCTGCCTGCAGCCAACCCCACCACTAACTGTCGGTGTCTAAATGGGCTCATTTTTGCTGGACTCAGCCAAATGCACTTTCCCCAAATTGAGACTTCCCTGATTCTCCCCTTCTCCTTGGCACACTCCAAAAACAGAACAGAACCAAACCAACCAAAGCAAGAAGATGCTTCTCCCCAGAATGCTGAGCATTTCATGTCACCCCTCCTGCATTGCCCAGCACCTTCCCTTTCCAGCTGGAACCTTGTGTACCTATGGTAACCATGTGCCACTGACACTTTGACATCTGGGACTTTGCTGACCCTGGAGGGACAGGGGCTCCCAGGGCCAGCTAATTCCTAAAGACAGCAAATGACTTCCTTTGAGTGCATTTTTTAAATGTAAACAAATCAGTTCAGGACCCCATCCCCGCTGCTTCTTCTATCTGGCTCTTCCACTCAGGGCCTACCCTCTTCTCCCCAGGGCCACATACCAGAAAACTCAGAACAGATCCTATGCCTCAGAGTCTTCTGAAATTATTCATACTAGCCAGTCTTAAACCTGCTTACCTGCCCTGCTCATTTCTTCCTGTGGAAACCACAATAAAGGCTCTTGCCCACATTTTCACTTGATGCTCTCTGCCTTCTAACCAATGCTAGTATTTCCCCACATGGCCCTGCGTGGTATGACATGCCCCTGCTTTTGGGAACTATAAGTAACAAACTGTGCTTTCCATGGCTGTCCTCTCCTGATCTGCCAGCTTCACCATACTGAGAAATAATACAACCTACATTTTAAAACAGCACTTTTCACTGGACTCAGCCTGCTGAGGGAAGGCCCGCTCAGTCTTCTGGTGCCCCAGCCTGCCCTGAAATATGCACCCAGGGAAGACAGAGGCAGGAGGGCAGATGAATGTCCTGCCAGCTCCCAGCAGCTCCACACCAACCCCTCCACTCACCCTCTCCCGCTTATCCTTGGAACATTTGCTTGTCATTAGATGCTCTGAACAAAACTCAGTTCTCAGACACTGGAGTGCTGGCTGGGAGCCAGGGCACTTAAGACAGGGATGAGAGGAATGAAAGGAAGGAGCCTCCCCTGTGCCCAACAGCCCACTCCACCACAGGCGTTTCTGCCAGGGGCCAGAGGTAAATAGATGGGTGGGCAGAAAGTAGGTACCACCCAACTCTTTCTTTCCCTACCTCTGGCCCAAGACCCTGACAATCCCCAAGCACCAAGCAGGGAGTTTCCTCTGGCTTCTCGCTCATCAGATGTGCTCTCTGGCTTCTCCAAGGAGGAATGACACTGAGGGCTACTGAGGCTCCTCCCACCCAAAGATGCAGCAAGACGTCAGCCCTGTGACTGCCACCATTAGCCCCCATGTGGGCAGCCTGCAGCAGCAGAGGCAACAGAGACCAAAGGCCTCAAGACTTGGGATTCCCAGAGGGCTTGGCCCCTGAGAGACCCTGCCCTGGCATACTGTGGTCTCCCTCTTATTTATGCTCTGAGGCCCCATCAGCCTTAGCAAGGGCCATGACAGTCCAGGCCTGGACTCTGGTTGCCAGCATCTTGGCACACTGCCCTGAACACAGCTCGCAAGACTGTAATCCCTGCAGCTGGCCAGCAGTTACTGCCTGCCAGACATTTTTATTGTTCTAGTTTATGATGTATATGGACACAATATTCTTCCCATCCTTTTCCTCCACTGGGTTACTATTTTTCTTTAAAAACACATACAAAGGCTATATTTTTCTCTGTAAATATAATTTTTATTTCAGTGTTTCCTCCCCCCAAAAAACCAAGTCGCTTAGCTCAAATTTTTTGTGATCTTTAAAATAAAAAAGTGGTGCGTGTGCGTACAACGATATCCATGTGAGGATAAAGCCGGGCTCAGAGTGCTGTGAATGATGCCATTTAAAATTATAGATGTGAAAAGCTATTTCTAGATTCCAGCAACTCCTAAGGAAGAGAGGAAACATTTATTTTGAGTTGCTTTATTTCATTCCCACTCAATTTTGAACACGGCTGCTTGAGGCAACATTCGTGGGATATGACATGGCTATTAATCACCAAGGCAGCTACTGCAGGCACAGCCTCTGGGGGAGCCCCGCTGCTCGCCTTCTCCCCTCTCCCTCTGGTCTCTTCTCCCAAAGGAGGCCAGTGACCTACTAAAAAAGATAATTACTTCCCATGTTTCCTGCTCTGTGGTATCACTGCATCCAGTCAACTTAGAAGGAGAGGAGCTTTTGGGCTAAACCTTGCCCTGGACTCTGAGAATTCTTGGGGTGCAAGCTGGTTTGCAGGCATCCCTGCAACCAGAAGAAGGGGGAACGAAACCCTCCTCCACTGTCAAGGTGCTGACCTTTGTAGACAAAAGCTCAGTTCCTTCCTGGGCTCAGGCCACCTTCCTTTGTGTCTACCTTCCTTCATTAATAACCAGACCACAGGCAGAATTCAAGAGAGCTTGTAAGTGCCTGGCAGCTGGACCACTGCACCCCATTCCCAGTGGCCTCCACAGAAACCCTCCAACCTCTCATAGAGTCCACAGCCCATCTGTCCTGTTTCTATCCCTTCTCTGGGGCACTCCTGGACATACAAACTCAGAGGGCAAATATTTTACAAAGCAGGATATTTGTAATGCCACCAATTGAACTTGGAATGTTTGGCTTCTTATTATCAATAAAAATGTGTGGGAGTCAGACACTCTGACCCTCAGCCCCAAGCCTCACCGCCTCCAATCCCAGGTGATCCCATCCTTCACCTTAGGTTCGTGGAAGGGGCCAGGCTGCACACAACTCCTGCTAGTTTTTTGTTTTGGTTTGCTTTTTTGTTCTTTGTTTGTTTGTTTATTTTTGAGACACAGTCTCACTCTGTTGTCCAGGCTGGAGTGAAGTTGTGCGATCTTGGCTCACTGCAACCTCTTTCTCCTAGGTTCAAGCAATTCTCCTGTCTCAGCCTCTTGAGTAGTTGGGACTACAGGCCTGCACCTTCATGCCCGACTAATTTTTGTAATTTTAGTAGAGATGGAGATGTCACCATGTTGCCCAGGCTTGTCTCAAACTCCCGGCTTCAAGTGATCCACCCACCTCAACCTCCCAAGTGGTGGGATTACAGGCGTGGCCACCATGGTGGCTGTGCTGGTTTTTTGTTCTTTGTTTTTAAGTTGTACATATAACAGTTTGCCCTTTGGGAAGGATCAATCCCACATTGAAACATTGAAGCATCAGCTTAACACGTTACGTCTGCTGTGTTTTAGTTGTCATTCTTCCCATGGGCAGCTTTCTTTCTTTCTTTCTTTCTTTTGAGACAGAGTTGCACTCTGTCACCCATGCTAGAGTACAGTGGTGCAGTCTCGACTCATGGCAACCTCTGCCTATTGGGTTCCAGCAATTCTCCTGCCTCAGCCTCCTGAGTAGCTGGGATTACAGGCACATTCCACCATACCCGGCTAATTTTTTATATTTTTAGTAGGGATGGGGTTTTGTCATATTGACTAGGCTGGTCTCAAACTCCTGGCTTCAAGTGACCTGCACACCTCGGCCTCCTAAAGTGCTGGGATTACAGGTGTGAGCCACCACACCTAGCCCAAAGGGCAACTTTCAATCCATATATAAAAGAGATGGAAGAAACACGTGTGTGTGTGTAAGTGAATGAGTGTGTGATATAGAGAGTGTATGTGTATGTGTGCTTCTTTGATAGTAGACTGTGATTAAATACACAAAACGGTCTCGAGAAAGAGTTCTCAAAGTGCCTTTCAGAGTCTTAAGAAATCTCAACAAATAGCTTTGTCACCTTCTAGTCACCTCTTTTCCTCCCAACTCTCAACAGTCTATCAATCTAACCACCCTGGAATAGAATAGATAATTCTCAACTGTTGTGAAGAGTTCAATGACAATGACAGTTTTTAAGCATGGGAATATTTCTGATATGGAAAGAGATGAGGGTTTGTGGCTTTGGTGTCAATGTCACATAGTATACATAGCGAGCAGAAAGAGTACCCCAAAACCTTCAAGCCCAGGCATTAAAGCTCAGATTTCCTTGGCCAGAAAGTATATCTCTTCAGAGAAGCCCTTGCCAATTATTCTTTTCCTTTCTCAAAATTCATGCCAGATCAAAAACCTGGGGATCATAAAGGCCCTCCCCAGCAGGGTCCATGGATTTAAAGTTGTGACCAGTATCCAGCAGGGGTTGAGACTCTGCTACTGGAGACTGCAAAGACCATATACCCCATCTATTAACACTGCAAGACCAGTGCTGAATAGAGCAGACTGCAGATCAACAGGGGATTAGGGTCAGGCTGCTTCCTCCCACAAGCTGAGGGATGACCCCAGTGGATACCGCAGAAGCCCCTCAGATAAGAGACAATGCATCCCACAATAAACCTGCAGCCCTGGATCTATATTCCCATTGAGTGGGTCATTTCTGGCCAGTATTACAACACTGACTACCAGTAGGGTCACCCTGGATCTGAGACTGGCCAATTTCAGATTCTTTGTTGAGGGTTCAATTACACAAACAAAAGTGGGTCTAACCCGTCACACTGTGGTTCAAACCTACTTAAAATAAACACCAAGGAACCTGGCTTGCCTTTGTACTGAGTTTGTTTTTGTCCTCTCTGGTGACTCATGCTGCCCATAGGAGACTACCCTGGGACCAAGTCAACATCACATCCCCACCTGCATCACCGGCACAATATAGAATGGCTAGAAATTCAGACACTCCTGGTTTGCACTCAGACTCTAACACCTGCCAGTGTGTTATCTTGGGCAAGTAACAGAAACCCTCTAAGCCTCAGGTTCCTCAAACACTAACTGAGGCTGATAATGAGCATGGGGACTAAGTGATGCCTGACATGTAGCAGGTGTTCAAGGCACAGCAGGCATCTATGCAGTGACTGCCATTACCTCTGGAGTCCCTAAAATTACCTGCTATTCTGCTCATCTTTGATCTAGGAAAGCCAAAGCTTTCCTGCATTTTAAAATTTCCCCAAAAAGCACTCTTTTCGTTTCTCTAACACAAACAAAGACATAACTTACTCTGCATCACTAAAACTTTTGTAAAAAGAGTTTCTGGGTTAAAAGTCTCTTCTATCCAACCTTAAATTAAAGATGATGAGATTGCTGAGAGGGAAGAAAACAAGGTAAGTCTACTGATGTGTTAGAAAAAGAATGTGTGTGTGTGTGCGCGCGCGCACGTGCGTGTGTGCATGTGCGCGTGCATGCGTGTCTGTGTGTGTGCATGCATGTGTGTGCACGTGTGTGTCCGTGCGTGTGTGCGTGTGTGCATGTATGTGTGCATGTGTGTGTATGCGTGTGTGTTGGAAAGCTTTCTAACAGCACTTGCATGTACCCCAAAACACCAGCCAATTTTCTTCTTCCCAAATTCCAGGTAGAAACAGGATGGACAAAACAAAAACCCTGGAAGGTGGCGTGGGCAGGGCCTCCCAGCTCATTGTGTTGCCATAGAAGCTGCAGGTTCGTACCAGAGACAATCAGCCGACCCTAGAGAGGAGGCCAAATGCTTTTCAGGTGGTTCTCACCCAAGGGAAATTAATTTGCTTTTCAGAATGACAGCCTTAGCAATATCTGTGAGTGACAGAGTGGTTAATGTTAGTAGTCAGAACTGTGATTCCTGGAGATTTTTTAAAAATGTATACTAATGAATGCAAAACAAAATTATAATGGGAGACATGAGCCATAAATTATAGCTGAGGCTGCCTGGGGTGAGCTAATTATTTCACTGTTGTATTAATTTCATGTTTTAAAAAATTGTACGAAGAAACACCTTCCATCATTAGTGCCATTGCAGAAATCCTGCAGAAGCCCTAGCACCTCGGCCATAAAAGTATGGAAGAAAGAGGGACAAGACTCTCTAGATCCAGGCCTTCTCTCCTTTTTCCCCTCCATTCAATGGCAGATGTGGAATCTCTGTGCATCCCATGTGCCCCAACAACCGTCCAGAACTTGCTATCATCTTGGAGGTAGCAAGCCTGACCACCATGTGTGAACAAGGAGATAAATGCAGAGCCCCAACATTCTCCAGGTTTCCCTGTCCCTGAGGTTGAGCATCATGAGTCAACAGTCAGGTGATGAAGTGTGCTTCAGTGTGCATCCATTTCTTCATGCTCCAGGTTGTCTTTAGACTGTTCTTGGCAATGGAAATTACCCAAGCAGCTTAAGAGCTGAAGCCTTCACTTCTCTCAATCCACAGTCTCAAAGGTAAGGCTCATATGCTCTTAAAACAACAGCAGAATCTTTCAATCCATAAACACGATATGTCTCTCCATTTATTTAGATCTTGATTTCTCTCATCAGTGTTGTGTTGTTTTCAGGAGTCTTACACATGTTTTCATTAAATTTTCACCTAAGTATTCACATTTTTGAGCAATTATAAATGATACAGTATTTTAAATTCTGATACCCTTATATTCATGGCTGGTATATAAAAATGTATGTTTTTTGTATGTTTATTTTTATACCATATGACTTTGCTGAATTCACTTCTTAGTTCTAGGGTTTTTTTGTAGATATCTTGGAGTTTTCTACATAAATATCATGTCATCTGAATACAAAAACAGTTTTATTGCTCCTTTTCCAATCTATATGCTTTTCATTTCCTTTTCCTGCCTATTGCACTGATTACAACTTCCAGCACTATATTGAACAGGAGCAGCAAGAGGAGACATCCTTGCCTTATTCCTGATTTTAAAGGGAAGTAATTCAGTCCTTTACCATAATGTATAATGTCGACTGTACAGTTTTGGTAGGTGCTGTTTATTCCATCAAGGATATTCCTCGTTAGTCTTCCTTGAATGAGTGTTTTAACATGAATGTATACTGACTTTTTCAGACACTTTTCTCTGTATCCATTAAAATGATTATAAGATTTTTCTTCTTTCGCGTGTCAATATGGTAGATCAAATAGGCTTTTTTTTTTGAGACAGAGTCTCACTCTGTTGCCAGGCTGGAGTGCAGTGGCATGATCTTGGCTCACTGCAACCTCCACCTCCTAGGTTCAAGCAATTATCTTGCCTCAGCCTTCCAAGTAGCTGGGACTACAGGTGCACGCCACAATGCCCAGCTGATATTTGTATTTTTAGTAAAGACAGGGTTTCACCACGTTGGCCCGGATGGTCTCAATCTCTTGACCTTGTGATCTGCCTGCCTCGGCCTCCCAAATTGCCAGGATTACAGCTGCGAGCCACTGTGCCCAAACAAATTGACTGTTTTTAAAATATTAAACTAGCATTCCATCTCTGGAATAAATCCCACTTGGCTGTGATCTGTATTTTTTTATATTGCTAAATTTAATATTCTAATATTTTCCTAAAAATTTTTGTTTCTATATTCATAAGGAATATTGTCTTGCATTCTCCTTTTATTATATTTTCTTTATTTGGTTTTGGATAAGTATATGGCTAACTTAAAAAAAGGAACTAGAAAGTGTTCTTTCTACTTCTGTTTTCTAAAAGAGTTGCATTGGACTGTTGCTATTAATAATTCTTCTGGAAACATTTAGGATTTTCCAGTGAAAACATCTGGCCTGGAGATTTTCTTAGGAGTTTTAAAATCATGAGTTCAATTTCCTTAGTAGTTAGAAGGTTATTCAAATATCACACTGGGTGAGGGAATTGTGATTTTTTTTTAAGGAATTCATTCCTTAGTCTAACTTTTCAAGTTTATGTTTACTGAGTTGTTCCTAGTATTCTTTTATTATTATTTTGACATTCTTTGTGTATATAATACTATCCCCTATGTCATTCCTGATATTAGTAATTTGTGTAGTCTCTTTTTCTTTGACAGGCTCTCTAGAGGTTTGTCAATTTTATTAATCTTTTCAAAGGACCATTTCTTTGTGCACTGATATTCTCTACTGTTCTGTTTTCCATTTCATTGATTTCTGCTCTTATCTTTATTATTTTATTCTTTCTGCTTCCTTTCAATGTATTTTGTGCTTCTTTTTCTAGGTTTTTGCTATTGTTTGAATATGTACCCCCAAAAGTCATGTGTTGGAAATGTAACCCCCAATGCGACAGTGTTCAGAGGTGAGGCCTAACGAGAGGTGTTTAGGTCATAAGGGCTCTGCCCTCATTAATAGGTTAACGCTGTTGTGAAGGGCCTGATGAGAGGAGTGCACTCCATTTTGACCTCTCTTGCTCTTCTGCCTTCTGCCATGTGAGAACTCGGCATTCCTCCCTTTTGGAGACACAGCAGGAAGACCCTTAAAAGATGCCAGAGCCTTGATCTTGGATTTCCCAGCCTCCAGAACTGTAAGAAATAAATTTCTGTTCTTTATAAATCACCCAGTCTGTGGTATTGTTATAACAGCACAAAATGGACTAAAAAGACCATTCCTGAAGTGAGAGCTTAGATATTGATTTGAGACTTTTCCTCATTTCTAATATATGCATTTAGCACATTTTGTAACATAGTGTTCCAAAATTTTCCTTTCAGCACTGCTTTAGCTGTGCCCCACAAATTTTGATATATATTTTCAATTCCATCTTGTTCAACATATTTTTCATATTTTAAAAATTTTTCTTGAGAGTTCCTCTTTTTACTATTATTTATAAGCATGTTGTTTAGGTTAGCAAGTGTTGGTAAGTCTTCCTTTTATCCAGTTCGAATACATCATAGAGAACTCACTCAGAATGACTTCAATCTTAAAAAAATTGTAGCAGGTTTTTTTTTTTTTTTTTTCAGGTCACAATATGGTGTGGTATCTTGGTAAGGTTAGGTGAGCACTTTAAAAGAATGCATACTCTACTTTTGTTGGATGGAGTGTTCTATAAATGTCAATCCGATCCTATTAGTTGATAATATTGTTGAGTTTTTCTATATTCATGCTGACTTTCTGCCTAGTTCATCAATTGTTGAGAAAGGACTCCTACTATAACTGTGGGTTGGTCTATATCTCCTTTCAGTTCTGCTAGTTTTCACTTCAAGTATTTTGCAGTCTGTTCTGTGTTTTACATAGACATTTAGGATTGTCATATCTTCTTGATAGAGTTACCCTTTTTATCATTAGTGAATGTCCTTTTTTATCTCTGATAATTTACTTTCCCCAAAGTCTACTTTATATGAAATTTAAATAGCCACGTTCTTGGGGTAAAATCTTTGCATGACATGTCTTTTTTCACTCTTTGACATTTAACCTGCCTATATTGCTGTATTTGAAATGAGTTTCCTATAGACAGCACATAGGGTTCAGTTATGTTTTTAAGTCTACTTTGTCACAATCTATTTTTTAACTGAATTAATTGACCATTTACATTTAATATAATTATTGATATGTTAGGGCTTAAGTCTGACTTTTTAAAATTGTTTGCTCTGTTTTTCATTTCTCTGTTTTATTTTCCTTGCCCCTCTTTAGGTTACTTAAACATTTTTAGAAATCCCATTTGATGGATCTATGTTTGTGAGAGTATCTCATTGTATAGGTTTTTCCCTGGTTGCTCTAGCTACTACAGTGTTAAATACATAACTCATTACAGACTACTTGTGGCAACAGTTTACCAGTTCAAACCAAGAATAGGAAACTTAACTCTTTTATATCCATTTTCTCTCCCCTGTGTATAATTCTCTTAAATATTTCTTCTATTCATTTAGAACCACATCAAGAAGTGTACCAACTTATGCTTACTGTCAAACATAATTTAGAGAACTCAAGAGGAGATGAAAAGTCTATTGTATTTATCTATATTTTTTTGCCTACTGTGGAACTTTGGTGTTCCAAGGTCCTTTCTTTTACTGTTTCCTTTCTGTTTAGAAAAGTTTCCTTAGCAATTCTTTGAGGATAAGTCTGCTAGTGACAAATTCTTTTAGTTTTCCTTCATCCAAAAGTGTCCTGATTTCCTTTTCATTCCTGAATGATATTTTTACTGGATATAGAATTCTGACTCAATAGTTCTTTCGGTGCCTGAAAAATGTCATGCCACTTTTTTTCTGGGCTCCATGGTTTTTCATGTAAAATATGCTGTGATTCCAATTGTTTCTCTCTCTACTGTTTTGAAGATTTTTTCTTTGTCTTTAGATTTTGGATGTTCCGCTATGATGTGTGTTGGTGTCAACTGCTCTGGGGTGATCCTGTTTGGGGTTTGCTCAGCTTCTTTAATCCATAGTATGTCTTTTGTTAAATTTGGGAAGTCAGCTATCATTTCTTTGAGCATTTTTTCAGCCCTCCTGTCTATTTCATTTGTTCCCCGAGACTTTAAATATACAAATTTTAGATATTTGTTAAAGTTCTACAAGTTCCTGAGACTTTTTCTTCATTTCCATTTTTTCCAGGCTATTTTCTGTTTAGATTTGGTAATTTCTAGTGCTCTATCTTCCCAATCGCTGATTCTTTCCTCTGTCCTCTTCATTTTTCTGTTGAGACCATCCAATGAGTTTTTTCTTTAGGTTATTATATTTTTCTATTTGAAAATTTTCACTTGGTTCTCTTTTATATCTTCTATTTTTTTGCTTAGACTTTCGATTTTTTTTGTTGAGTTTTTTTTTTTTCATGTTTCAGCATGTTTGTAATTCCTTTTTGTGAAACATTTTTATGATGGCTGCTTTAGAATTTTTTCAGATTACTCTAACATCTCTGTTATTTTGGTGTTAGCACCTGTTGGTTTTCTCATTCAGTTTGAGATATAACTGATTCTTGATAGAGCAAGTGATTTTCATGTGAAACCGTATATTTTCATGTTATATTGTGAGACTCTGGATCTTATTTAAACATCTGGCTTTTCTGACAGTATTGTGGCAGGGAAAGGAGTCATTACCGACAGGCAGAGATAGAGGTCAAGGTTCCTCACTTGTTCTCTATTACCCAAGTGATGGGGGTGGGCTCCTCGGTACTGCTGGAGAGGGGCAAAAGTTCTGGTTCCCCATACAGTCTTCACTGGCACAGCAGTGGGTGTAGTGTCATGACTGCTGAACAGCAGTGACAGTTCTAACTCTCGTCGGACTCCTCTAACACCACCATGGCAGGAGGTGGCAGGACTTGCCTAGGTTGAGGTAGGTGTCCAGGTTCCCCACATGGTTTCTCCTGAAACCACAGGTACTAGGGCCTGTTACTTCCTAGCAGGGCAGGGATACAAGTCCCAGCTCCCTGTTGGCCTTTCTTTGACACCATCCTGATAATGCAGTTAGGAACCTCATTACAGCCTAGGGAAGGCTATACTCTCCACTCAGCTTTTGTTGGCATGCATGGGGGTGGGACCCCAGTTTTTTCTGTGGTGTTTGACTGAAGTAGGGCATTTGGCTAAAAGTTTTGTGTCTTGGTGGGTGTTCCATTTCTGGTCCTCTGGCTATAGAAAGCAGGCTAATTGAGGCTTTTTTTATTTTTGAGACAGTGTCTCACTTTCTCACCAGGTGCCAGGCTGGAGTACAGTGGCGGGATCTTGGCTCACTGCAACCTCCACCTCCAGGGTTCAAGCAATTCTCCTGCCTCAGCCTCCCGAGTAGCTGGGACTACAGGCACATGTTACCATGCCCAGCTAATTTTTGCATTTTTTAATAGAGACAGGGTTTCACCATGTTGGCCAGGATGGTCTCGATCTCTTGACCTCGTGATCCCCCGCCTTGGCCTCCCAAAGTGCTGGGTTTACAGGTGTGAGCCACCACACCCAGTTGGCTTTTTTTTTTGTTTTTTTCTGTTCCTGTTGGTGATTGTGGGTGGTCAGCTTCACCAATACCTTGTCTAGAAATAATGAGCCAAAAAGAAAACCAGAGAGCTCTCTATTACATCATTCCCTAGATCCTAGCTGGGCTGTCTTCTTGTCTCCACCTTTCGCAGTCTTCTTAGATTTGTTCTATTTATGATGTCCAGGCTTTTTAGTTGTCATGGAAGGAAAAGAGAAAAGTATACCTACTCCATCTTCCTGGAAGTAAGTTCTAATGGAGGTTTCAAATATGACATACTTAGATATGAATTTTAGAAAGTTCACCTGGCAGAAGTTTAAAAATTGACTGATAATGTCAACTTTATTTAGCTTCCATATAAATAAATAGAGATAAACAACAGGAACAGAGAGAAAGGGTGGCCATGCATAGATGTTAATATATAATGCATGTCATATTTTCTCCCTTTAAAGAAAATCTCTCAAAGGTGTACTACTAATTTAATAATAATCTATCAGGAAAAAGAAAATATTACATGGTAAATGTGTGCACAATTACAGACATCCCAATGTCAACAGAAGAAAAATAGACAGGTGTATATGTTACAATCAAGGGATAATGAATATCTCCAACATATATTAACATATTCAATTAGGACTTTATCATGAAGAGTTCTATATCCTGCTTTTCTGTTTACCTAATATCCCATTGTATGCAACTCCCCATGTCATCAAATATACTTGAAGGCATAATTTTCATAATTATTTCCTTGGGTAAATTTGTAGAAAAATATTACTATATCAAAAAAGTAAACTTTTTTTAAAGCCCTTGACACATATCACCAATTCACTCTCCAGAAAGATTATATCATTTTTATTCCTTCTCCTAATGTACAGCCTTGCCAGTCTTAATACAGTCATACCAAAGCTGACTGTTGTCATTTCAAATGACTTTGGAAATTCAACAAAGTAAAATATTATCTCATTTTAATTTGCCTTTCTTTGATGATTAATACTTTTTCTATCTTATATACATATTTATTAGTTATGTATATGTCTTCTTCAAATTGCCTATAGCTTGCCCATTTATCTACTGTATTAGCATTTTTCCTATTTATTTATTTATTTATTTATTTATAGAAACTCTTTACATATTAAGGAAATTAAACCATTGGTATTCATATTTGTTTAGATATGTTTCTACTGTGACATATTTTAGCTTTGGTTTTTAAATATGTACATTTTTAATTTTTATATAAACAATTTAACCTAATACTTTTGCTTTGGGGGTTTTTTCTTATTAGAAGCATTTTTTAACTGTATGAAATGATGGGTCAGTTATTTTACTTTGCCTATGTTACTCTGTGGTTGGTTTTAACTTTTAAAGATGAGCAGATGTAGGTCTACCCCAGTGGGATATGGAATAAATCTACCAACATAGTTAACTGCAGCAAATGCCACCAGGCTGACCCAAGAAAGATCTATGAAGGTGAACAGGCTCCTGTTTATATCTGCTTAAAATAGCCATTCCCTCTTCCCAGACAATTCCCTTGATCTTCTTCCTTCCAATCGACTTGACAGACAAGTCCTTGCTTTAACCTCTCTCCCACTTTTTTCTCTAATCTGCCAGGAAATTAATACAAGTCCTGAGCCTCCCTAGATATAGCTTTTTTCAGGCGTCCCTTTTTCATCTTTGATTTTACAATTGAAAAAATAAGTAAAGGCAAACTTTGCTGTTCTGTTGGCAATAGAATATGTGTCTTCAGTGCACAAGAATATTTTTCAAAGGGGAAAAAATCCTTGGGTGGATCTATTATAATAACCACCCCTCCAAGCAAAAACTAAACACTTCATCCTCCATTTAAAACTTTCTGGTGACCCAGTTGTTGAGTGCCATTTATGGCCAACATCTGGATGTCAGGTGTTGGATGAACACATCTGTCATCAAGGCCCAGAGCACAGCAATGAGAAATCCTCTCAGCTGGAGCCAGCCAACAAGCCCCCGACTGGTTTGCTGCCCTCAGCCGCAGATTAATCTGCATGGTACCTAATACAGCTGCAGGTTTCCCAGGACTTCCTTTCAGGGCATTCTTCCTTTGCCACCCAGATTTCACCATCATCCATTGTCTGCCTAATCTCTGGCTCCATCCTGATGGGCAGTACCATTATCCGGGTTATGATAAGCCCATTTCATATCTTGGTATTGATGTATCCTTGCACATAATCGAAAATTAAAAAGAAAATAACCTAAATATTGTTTTTTTTTTATAAAAATCATTTGCAAAATTAACAATGTACTATGCCTGTGAAAAAAGCAATTTACCTGATTTGCAGAGATACGGCTTGGGAATAAACTTCCACAGGTTCATTTGAGTTTTTGTGTAAGATCTCTAGATACCAGAAATTATTCAAATCATGGAATGTCAAAGAAAGCAACACAAGATGGTAGACTGAGTGAATGCATTTCAAAAAGGCTGGGGAGGGAAGTGGAAACTAGAGAACCTGCCAAGAGTCAGGAGGCCATGGTCCTGGTATCACCTCTGTCATGGACTGGACCTGAGATAGCAGCTCACTTCTGAACGTTGCTCAAAAAGAAAACCTAATTATTTTATTGCATTTTAGGTTTTGGGGTACATGTGAAGAACATGCAAGAGTGTTGCATAGGTACACACATGATAGTGTGATTTGCTGCCTTCCTCCCCATCACCTATATCTGGCATTTCTTACCATGCTCTCTGTCCTCAACTCCACACCCCCTGCTGTTCCTCCCCTGTTTCCCCACAACAGACCCCAGTGTGTGATGCTCCCCTCCCTGTGTCCATGTGTTCTCATTGTTCAACACCTGCCTATAAGTGAGAACATGTGGTGTTTGATTTTCTGTTCTTGTGTCAGTTTGTGGAAAATGATGGTTTCCAGTTTCATCCATGTCCCTACAAAGGACACGAACTCATCATTTTTTATGGCTGCATTATATTCCATGGTGTATATGTGCCACATTTCCCCTGTCTAGTCTGTCATGGATGGGCATTTGGGTTGGTTCCAGGTCTTTGCTACTGTGAATAGTGCTGCAATGAACATTCATGTGCATGTGTCCTTATAGTAGAACGATTTATAATCCTTTGGATATATACCCAGTAATGGGATTGCTGGGTCAAATGGAATTTCTATTTCTAGGTCCTTGAGGAATCACCACACTGAAAACCCAATTTTCATGCTGAGTTCCACTGCTTTTGCTGACCTGTATATGATGGTACTGATACCAAAGCACTTTCCATTTAATTGCTAAAATTGATTTCTAAAACAACATTTAAAGTCTCTGGAAACTTTTCTAAGGCATACAGCAAATAGAGGAAGATCTAAATTTCAGTAAAAACAATGAGAGTCTGTAGTGTTTGAGCCAAATCCACTTATATTACACTCCCCACCTCACCTCAATAGCTCAGTGTGACAGAAGGTCTTCCCTGGGTAGGTGTGGTCAAAAGTATAAGGTTCCCTCTCACCTTAGCTCCCAGCTAGCACTGTGACTTCACTCTGATAGAAGTAGGTCACTAGCATTTCTTACTTCCCACTCCACCACCCCCAGCTTTATATTACAGAAGTGCTTTATTCCAGGCAGTTACAGCCAAGAGAACTGGGACTCCTTGTTTCTACCCAGCCCCCATTCATAGGGCAGAAGCTCTACTCTAGACATAGGATATTGAGAAAACTAAATTCTAAATATTCTGCCCCAGCTCACTAGGATGAAAGTCTCATACCAGGAAGAACAAACTGGTAAGACCAGGAACTACCATCCTTGTGGAGTCCTGCTTAGAAAACAGGCTGTCATCTCAGGGGCAGCAAGCCACTGTCCTACCTCCAGCTCTGATGCAGTGGTGCAGAGATTCTACTCAGAAGAGAGACCAGTCATAAGAACAGATTGCTCTCTGGGTCTGCCTAAGATCAACTTTATCTGGAACAAAGCATATGGAGGATCATGCTTATGAGTGTTGTTACAACTGAAGGAGATCTTGCTTGTCAGCAATCAAGAGTTGCTGGCAGCTCTGTCATTCTTTTAGTAACAAGCCAAAAGATATTCCAATGAAATGGTAGAACAGCTAGAAGTTTAACAGAAAACAAAACACACACACACAGGGGAAAAGACAGTTAAGAAGGGTCCTCTGGGGTTGGAGCAGCCTCAAAAACTGACAATATTCTGTCTTTTCAAATGGACACCATTTTAATTGGAGAAGACCGTGGCATAATACACGCTCCAAGGGATTGTTGAAAAAACTATAGTAACCAAATAGTTATCAGTGGGGGCTAACAACTGGTGTAGTATCAACAGAGGAAGACCATCTGAATGCTTATGGGAGAGATGAGGAAAACAGACAGTCAAACAGAGCCAAGCTAACATCATAGTCATTGCCGGCACTCAGGGAGATAGTCGGATACTCAAGGCTGCACCTTCTCAGAAACAACATCAGAGATGGCACACTATAGGAGAAGTACATTTCATGACATAGTCCCGCCAAGTTACTAAATGAATAAACAAGTAAACAACAAGCCCCAGAAGGAAGAATCAGTATCCAGAGTTGCTAAAATATATTACTTAAAATGTCTAGCTAACAAAAATACAAAGAAATAAGTGTGAGCCATAAATAGGAAAAATGATGTAAGCAATAAACACTGTCTTTGAGGTTACCTAGCTATGGATTTAGGAAACAAGGACTTCAAAGCAATTTGTAAGTAAGCATGTTCAAACATGTTAAATAAAATTACCTTTAAAGATTTGAAGTAGGTATAACAATGTTTAATTAAATGAAGAATACCAATGAGATAAAATTATATTAAAAAAAGAAACAACTGCAAATTTTGGAGTTCAAAAACAAATAACTGAAATAAAATTTCACAAGGATCAATAGATTTGAGGCAGTAGAGAAAAAGAATGACTGAGTTTGAGCATAAATCAATAGAGATTATGCAATCTGAAAAACAGAATGAAAAAAGAATACAGAAAAGTGAGTAGAGCGTCAGAATAATGAAAGACACCATTAAGCATATTGGCATATATGTAAGGAAATACCAAAAGAAAGACAAGAGAAGGAAGAACAAAAAAAATTTTTTGACCAGGCATGGTGAGTCATGCCTGTAATCCCAGCACTTTGTGGGGAAAGCCAAGGCAGCTGGATCACTTGAGTCAGAAGTTCAAGGTCAGCCTTGTTAACATGGTGAAACCCTGTCTCTACTAAAAATACACAAATTAGCCAGGCATGGTGGTGTGCACCTATAGTCTCTGGCACTCACCAGCCCACTTGGGAGGCCGAGGCAGGAGAATGACTTGAACTGGGTGGGGGGGTGGAGGTTACAGTGAGCCAAAATCACACCACTGCACTCCAGCATGGGTGACAGTGATACTCTGTCTCAAAAAAAAAAAATTCTTTTTCAAAGAAATAATGGCTGAAAACTCATCAAATCTTACAATGAACATAATATACACCCAAAGAGCTCAATGAACACAAGTAGAATAAATGTAAAGCGATATACAAACAGACATAATGAAAATGTTGACGTCAAAAACAAAGAGAAAACCTTAACATAGGAGAAAAATGGTTCATCATATACAAAGAAATACCGACAAGATTAACAGCTGACTTCTCATCAGGAACAGTGAAGGCACAAAGCAGTTCAAAGTGCTGGAAAACAGAAACAATCATCAAACTGGAACCATATGTCTAGCAAAACTACCGTTCAGCAATTAAGGTGAAATAATGACATTCCCAAATAAAAGCAAAAACAGAGAATTGATTGCTGGCAGACCCACCTTACAAGAAACACTAAAGGATATTTATCAAGCTGCAAACAAGTTATAATAGACAGTACTTAAAATCCATACACAAAAAAACAAGGAGCATTAGTAAAGGTAATTATAAAAGAGATTATAATTGCATATTTTTCTTTCTTATTTTGAATTTTTAAAAAATCTGAATATTACAATATGAATATAACTTTATTGTGAGACTACAATATATAGAAATTTAAATTCTTTCTTCAAAGAGGACCAGGGGTGGGGGGGAACATGAACAGAAGAAAAAATACAAAAAACAAAAAGCAAAATGGTACATGTAAATCAATTTCATCAATACTTTTACCATAAGCCCTAGAACAATCACTAAATAAAGTACACCAAAAATATGTTTTCACATGATTTCAAAAGTATTAAATGAATTAAAATGTTATATTTGAATATTAGAAAATATTCATTTAATGTAAAAGAAGGCAGTCAGAGAAGAACAGAACATGAGATATAGAAAATAAAAAGCAAATACAGATGTAAATTCAACCCCATCATTAACTTTGAATAAATTTAGGATTAAATAGGCAGATATTGTCATGTTAGATTTTAAAAACAAGATTCAACTGTATTCTCTACATTAGAGACACACTTTAGTTTCAAAGATACAAATAATTTAAAAGTAAAATGATGGAAAAAAGATGTATCATTTAAATAGCAACCATAAGAGATAAGCTGAATATATTAATATCATTTAAGATATATTTTAAAATCATTTATAACTATAATAAGGAATAGTGCATAATTATCCTTTAGGTATCCAGAAAGCTATTTCTGTTTGCAAAAGAAGTAACACTATCTCTACTTGCAGATGACATGATCTTGTATATAGGAAATCCAAAGGAATCTACTAAAATCTGTTAGAATTAAAAAACAAGTTCAGCAAGGTTGTAGGATACAAAATAAATATACAAAATTAACTGTATTTCTATACACTAACAATGAACAATCCAAAAATAAATAGCAATTCCATTTATAATAGCTCTAAAGTAAAAGACTCACAACAAGTTAACAAAAGAAATGTAAGACTTGTGTACTAAAAACAACCAACAAAATGTTGTTGAAAGAAATCAAAGAAGATCTAAATAAATGGAAAGATATTTTATTAAAATGGCAATACTTCCCAAACTGAGTTGCAAATTCAATGCAATCCCCATCAGAATCCAGGTATCCTCATTTTTCAGATATTGACATAATGCACCAAAATTCACATGGGAATTAGAAAGTACCCAGGGTAGCCAGAGCAATCTTGGAAAAAGAAATAATGTTGAAAGACTCGGGGGGAGGACTCAAGATGGCGCTGTGAGAACAACCCAGGATTGGAGATCTTCTCATTGAATCTGCAAACGGTGAGTCAGAGCAGCATTTCCAGACTGATCTTTGTTGCCCACAGAACGGGGAAACTCCCAAGTATAAAAAAGACACGGGACGCCAGGCAGTAGGTCTGCCTGGCGAAGCCGGCAGCCGGGGCGGCGGCGGCCGGCCCTACCCAGCAATCCCCACAGGGCGTGCTAGTCCGGGTGCCCTGTTGAACCGGCAACCTGAGACTTGAGAGGGCTGGACTTGAGACTGAACGAGACTTGGACAATAGGCCAGCCCAGGGGATTGCAGGGATTGGGATACCCAGTGGGACGAAAAAAACCGCGATTTCAAACTATCCCGAGCAGACGGTCCGAGACGCTCTGTGGGGGAGGGGCGTCCACCACTACCGAGGCAACCCGCCCCAACTGAGATACAAGCCCACTGCTGACGCAGCCAGCCGTTGCCGAGGCAACCCGCCCCAACTGAGATACACGCCCACTGCTGACGCAGCCAGCCGTTGCCGAGGCAACCCATCCCTACTGAGATACACGCCCACTGCTGATGCAGCCTGCTGTTGCTGAGGCAACATGCTACAACGAAGAGACTCCGCCGCAGGGTGTGGCGGAGACCACAGCAGAGCCGGCAGGAACAGCACGAATCACACAACAGCAGGGCGGAGCCTCGGCAGCCAAACAGTGGCTAGTCTGCCTTCTAGCTGGGCAGGACACCTGATCGGACATCCAAAAATAAAGCCCAAAGCCCTCAACACAGAGCATTTGAGAAAAAAAAAAAAAGGGTTTTTTAATGAGCTCTGTTGCAGCAGAATCAAACATAGCAGCGTAACAGCCCTGAATGAACAACAGAGTGCACAGCTCAGCAATTAAACCCCTATAAAGTACAAACTGTCTCCTCAAGCAGCTCCCTGACCCCTCTATATCCAAAAGACTGACATTAGGCAGTCATCATCCTGGGACAAAGAGAGTAGAAAAAGAAACTGGTAGCATCCCTCGCTGTGCCACAGCTACTAGAGGTGCACCCCAGACAAGCAGGGTCTGGAGTGGACCTCAGCAGTCATACAGCGAAGGGGCTAGACTGGTAGAAGGAAAACCAAGCAACAGAAATACTTCATCATCAACATTCTGGGTGTCCACTCAGAGACCCAAACGAAAAGTCAGCAACTACGCAGACGACCAGTGGACAAATCCACAAAGATGGGAAGAAACCAGCGCAAAAAGGAGGAAAACACCCAAAACCAGAACACCTCGCCTCCTAGAAAGGACCAAGACTCCTCACCAGCAAGGGAGCAAAGCTGGACGGAGAATGACTGTGACGAAATGACGGAATTAGACTTCAGAAGATGGATAATGAGAAACTTTTGTGAGCTAAAAGATCATGTATTAAATCAATGCAAAGAAACTAAGAACCTTGAAAAAAGATTTGAAAAAAGATTCGAGGAAATGATAACAAGAATGGATACCTTAGAGAGGAATATGAATGAATTAAAGGAGCTGAAAAACACAATACGAGAACTTCGCGAAGCAAACTCAAGTTTCAATAGCCGAATTGACCAAGCAGAAGAAAGAATATCTGAAGTCGAAGACCAACTCAATGAAATAAAACGAGAAACCAAGATCAGAGAAAAAAGTGCAAAAAGGAATGAACAAAGTCTCCAAGAAATGTGGGACTATGTGAAAAGACCTAACCTACGTTTGATAGGTGTACCAGAATGTGACGAAGAGAATGAATCCAAGCTGGAAAATACTCTTCAGGACATCATCCAGAAAAATTTCCCCCACCTAGCAAGACAGGCCAACACTCAATTGCAGGAAATACAGAGAACGCCACAAAGATATTCCGCAAGAAGAGCAACCCCAAGCCACATAATCGTCAGATTCAACAGGGTTGAAATAAAGGAGAGAATACTAAGGGCAGCCAGAGAGAAAGGTCGGGTCACCCACAAAGGGAAGCCCATCAGACTCACAGCAGATCTCTCGGCAGAAACACTACAAGCCAGAAGAGAGTGGGGTCCAATATTCAATATTCTTAAAGAAAAGAACTTTCAACCCAGAATTTCATATCCAGCCAAACTGAGCTTCAGAAGTGAAGGAAGAATAAAATCCTTTGTGAACAAGCAAGTACTCAGAGATTTTGTCACCACCAGGCCTGCTTTACAAGAGCTCCTAAAAGAGGCACTACACATAGAAAGGATCAACCAGTACCAGCCATTCCAAAATCACACTGAATGCTAAAGAGCTTCAACATAATGAAGAATCTACAACAACTAACAGGCATAACAGCCACTTAGCATCAAAATGGCAGTATCAAATTCACACATAACAATATTAACCCTAAATGTAAATGGACTAAATGCACCAATCAAAAGACACAGACTGGCAAATTGGATAAAAATCCAAAACCCATCAGTGTGCTGTATCCAGGAAACCCATCTCACATGCAAGGATACACAAAGGCTCAAAATAAAGGGATGGAGGAAGATTTACCGAGCTAATGGAAAGCAAAAAAAAGCAGGAGTTGCAATTCTCATCTCTGATAAAATAGACTTTAAAGCAACAAAGATCAAAAGAGACAAAGAAGGCCATTACATAATGGTAAAAGGATCGATACAACAAGAAGAGCTAACGATCCTAAACATATATGGACCCAACACAGGAGCACCCAGATACATAAGGCAAGTTCTTAATGACTTACAAAAGGACTTAGACTCCCACATAATAATAGTGGGAGACTTTAACACTCCACTGTCAATACTAGACAGATCAACCAGACAGAAAATCAACAAGGATATCCAGGGCTTGAACTCAGACCTGGAGCAAGCAAACCTGGTGGACATTTACAGAACTCACCACCCCAAATCCACAGAATACACATTCTTCTCAGCACCACATCACACCTACTCTAAAATTGACCACATAATTGGAAGTAAAGCACTGCTCAACAAATGCAAAACAACTGAAATCATAACAAACAGCCTCTCAGACCATAGTGCAATCAAGTTAGAACTCAGAATTCAGAAACCGACCCAGAACCGCACAGCTTCATGGAAACTGAACAACTGGCTCTTGAATGTTGACTGGGTAAACAACGAAATGAAGGCAGAAATAAAGAAGTTCTTCGAAACCAATGAGAACGAAGACACAACGTGCCAGAATCTCTGGGACACATTTAAAGCAGTCTCTAGAGGAAAGTATATAGCAATAAGTGCCCATATGAGGAGAATGGAGAGATCCAAAATTGACACCCTATCTTCAAAATTGAAAGAGCTAGAGGAGCAAGATCAAAAAAGTCAAAACCCAGCAGAAGACAAGAAATTACTAAGATCAGAGCTGAGCTGAAGGAGATTGAGACACGAAAAACCCTTCAAAAAATCAATAAATCCAAGAGCTGGTTTTTTGAAAAGATCAACAAAATAGACAGACCACTAGCCAGATTGATTAAAAAAAAGAGAGAGAACAACCAAATAGATGCAATAAAAAATGATAAAGGGGAAATCACCACAGATTCCACAGAAATTCAAACCATCATCAGAGAATATTACAAACAACTATATGCGCATAAACTAGTAAACCTGGAAGAAATGGATAAATTCCTGGACTCCTGTGTCCTCCCAAGCCTAAACCAGGAGGAAGCTGAAACTATGAATAGACCAATAACAAGGTCTGAAGTTGAGGCAGCAATTAAGAGCCTACCTCACAAAAAAAGCCCAGGTCCAGATGGGTTCACAGCCGAATTCTACCAGACACACAAGGAGGAGCTGGTACCATTCCTTCTAAAACTATTTCAAACAATCCAAAAAGAGGGAATCCTTCCCAAATCATTTTATGAGACCAACATCATCCTGATACCAAAACCCGGCAGAGACCCAACGAGAAAAGAAAACTTCAGGCCAATATCCATGATGAACATAGATGCAAAAATCTTCAATAAAATATTGGCAAGCCGATTGCAACAGCAAATCAAAAAATTTATTCATCATGATCAAGTAGGATTCATCCCGGGGATGCAAGGCTGGTTCAACATAAGCAAGTCTATAAACGCAATTCACCACATAAACAGAACCAAAAACAAAAACCACATGATTATCTCAATTGACGCAGAGAAGGCATTTGACAAAATTCAACAGCCCTTTATGCTAAAAACCCTCAATAAACTCGGTATCGATGGAACGTATCTCAAAGTAATAAAATCTATTTATGACAAACCAACAGCCAATATCATACTGAATGGGCAGAAACTGGAAGCATTCCCTTTGAAATCTGGCACTAGACAAGGATGCCCTCTCTCACCACTCCTATTCAATATAGTACTGGAAGTTCTAGCCAGAGCAATCAGGCAAGAAAAAGAAATAAAGGGTATTCCAATAGGAAAGGTGGAAGCCAAATTGTCTCTATTTGCAGACGACATGATAGTATACCTAGAAGACCCCATTGCCTCAGCCCAAAAACTCCTGAAACTGATAAACAACTTCAGCAAAGTCTCAGGATATAAAATCAATGTGCAAAAATCACAAGCATTCGTCTACACCAATAACAGACTTAAAGAAAGCCAAATCAAGAGCAAACTGCCATTCGCAATTGCTACAAAAAGAATAAAATACCTTGGAATACAACTCACAAGGAACGTAAGGGACCTCTTCAAGGAGAACTACAAACCACTGCTCAACGAAATCAGAGAGGACACAAACAGATGGAGAAACATTCCATGTTCATGGATAGGAAGAATTAATATCATGAAAATGGCTATACTGCCCAAAGTAATTTACAGAATCAATGCTATCCCCATCAAGCTACCATTGACTTTCTTCACAGAACTGGAAAAAACCACCATGAACTTCATATGGAACCAAAAGAGAGCCCGCATAGCCAAGTCAATTCTAAGCAAAAAGAACACAGCGGGGGGCATCACACTACCGGATTTCAAACTATACTACAAGGCTACAGTAATCAAAACAGCATGGTACTGGTACCAAAACAGAGATATAGACCAGTGGAACAAAACAGAGGCACCGGAGGCAACACAACATACATACAACTATACAATCTTTGATAAACCTGACAAAAACAAGCAATGGGGCAAGGATTCCATGTTTAACAAATGATGTTGGGAAAACTGGCTAGCCATGTGCAGAAAGCAGAAACTGGACCCCTTCCTGACACCTTACACTAAAATTAACTCCAGATGGATTAAAGACTTAAACATAAGACCTGGCACCATAAAAACCCTAGAAGGAAATCTAGGCAAAACTATCCAGGACATAGGAGTAGGCAAGGACTTCATGAACAAAACACCAAAAGCATTGGCAACAAAAGCCAAAATAGACAAATGGGACCTAATGAAACTCCACAGCTTCTGCATGGCAAAAGAAACCGTCACTAGAGTGGATCGGCAACCAACAGAATGGGAAAAAATTTTCGCAGTCTACCCATCTGACAAAGGGCTGATATCCAGAATTTACAAAGAACTCAAGCAGATTTACAGGAAAAAAACAAACAAGCCCATTCAAAAGTGGGCAAAGGATATGAACAGATACTTTACAAAAGAAGACATATATGAGGCCAACAATCATATGAAAAAATGCTCATCGTCACTAGTCATCAGAGAGATGCAAATCAAAACCACATTGAGATACCATCTCACGCCAGTTAGAATGGCGATCATTAAAAAATCTGGAGACAACAGATGCTGGAGAGGATGTGGAGAAAAAGGAACACTTTTACACTGTTGGTGGAAGTGTAAATTAGTTCAACCATTGTGCAAGACAGTGTGGCGATTCCTCAAGGCCTTAGAAATAGAAATTCCATTTGACCCAGCAATCCCATTACTGGGTATATATCCAAAAGACTATAAATCGTTCTACTATAAGGACACATGTACACGAATGTTCATTGCAGCACTGTTTACAATAGCAAAGACCTGGAATCAACCCAAATGCCCATTGATAATAGACTGGATTGGAAAAATGTGGCACATATACACCATGGAATATTATGCAGCAATCAGAAATGATGAGTTCGTGTCGTTTGTAGGGACATGGATGAATCTGGAGAACATCATCCTCAGCAAACTGACACAAGAACAGAAAATGAAACACCGCATATTCTCACTCATAGGTGGGTGATGAAAAATGAGAACACATGGACACAGAAAGGGGAGTACTAAACACTGGGGTCTATTGGGGAGAAAAGGGGAGGGCCAGTGGGAGGGGGAGGTGGGGAGGGATAGCCTGGGGAGAAATGCCAAATGTGGGTGAAGGGGAGAAGAAAAGCAAAGCACATTGCCATGTGTGTACCTACGCAACTGTCTTGCATGCTCTGCTCATGTACCCCAAAACCTATAATCAAATAAAAAATTAAAAAAAAAAAAAAAAAAGAAAGACTCACACTTATCACTTTGAAAACTTGATACACAGCTACAGTAATTGAGGAAATGTGATACTGGCATAGGACAGACATATAGATCAATGGAATGGAATTGAGAGTCTAGAAATACATCCTTATATTTATTTCCATTGGTTTTTCCCCAAGGATGCCAAGATAAATAAATGGTGAAAGAATAGTCTTTTCAATGAATAGTACTGAAATAACTGAATATCCACTTGAAAAAGAAAGAAGTTTGAGCCCTTCCTCACACCATTCACAAAATTAATTCAAAAGGGATCACAGACCTAATGTAGGAGCTAAAACTATAACACTCTTAGAAGACAGCATAGCAGTAATTCCTCATGACCTTGGACTAAGCAATGGTTCCTTAGATATGATACCAAAAGCAAAGAAAAGCTGGACTTCATGAAAATTAAAAACTTTTGTGCTTCAAAGAACATCATCAAGAAAGTGAAAGAAAATTATCAAGAAAGTGAAAAGACAATTTACAGTATGGGAGAAAATATTGCAAATCATATCTCTCATCAGGGAATGATATGTGGAATATATAAAGAACTCAAGCAACTCATTTTAAACCTGGATAAAGGATCTGAACAGATCTTTCTCCAGAGAAGGTAAACAAATGGCTAATAAGCACATAAAAAGATGTTCAATATAATTAGTCATTAGGAAAATGCAAATCAAAATCCCAGTCAGATACCACTGCACATCCACTGAAATGGTTATAAGAGACAGGTAATAGCAAGGGTTGGTGAGGATGTGGAGAAACTGAAACCTTACATACTGCTGGTGAGAATACATAATGGTACAGCCACACTGAAAAAAAAGTTTGGTAGTTCCTCAAAATGTTAAACATAGAGTTATCATTTGACACAGCAATTCTATTATAAGGTAGAGAAATAAAAACATGCATTATTTCTTCTGTAGAGAAATAATGTTGATAGGAGCATTATTCACACTAGCCAAAAAGTGGAAGCAACCCAGTGTTCATCAATTGATAAATGGATAAATAAAATGTGGTACAGGCATGTAAAGGAATATTATTTGGAATATAAAAAGAAATGAAATTCTAATACATGCCATGACACACATGAATCTGGAAAACAGTATGCCAAGTGAATGACATCAGTCCCAAAAGACCACCTACCTGTTATAAGATGTTATTTATATGAAATGGCTAGAATAGGTAAATCTGTAGAGACAGAAAGTGGATTTGTGCTTGCCTAAGGTTGCAGGGAGGGGTAATCGGGAGTGACCTCTAAAGGATGCAGGGTTTCTTTCAAGGGTTTACAAAAATGCTGTAAATTTAGGTTACGGCGATGGCTGCACAACTCATCAAAGACACTAAAAGCCATTGTATGGTATACTTCAAATGAAAGAATTTTACACAATGTGGATGATATATCAATAAAGCTGTTGTTTTAAAAAAATTAGTTGCGGCCGTTAATTTTCCGTCATCACGGGCTCCTGAATTTCCACTTGCTGCTACTGATGAGGCACTGCCTGCATCACAGCATAGGAGTTTAGATATCCACGTGGCACTTTGTGCAGTCATGTGGTAAATGCACAGAGTGTGTGAAGGTTCTGTAGAGTTAAGTGCAAAATAGCAATTAAAATGTCCCCGAATGTTCATTCTGATGATAAAGTAGAAGACTTCTGAAATGCAAGACAAAACTCACTTCAGGAATGATCTCCAAATTTAGTTGTGTTATTGAACTAATTTGTTGAACAAAAGCTACTGGGCTGGCATCTTTGTTTTTTTCTGCAATTCCCTTTAGACAGACAGGTTTGCTCTCCTAACTATAAATTTTAGTTTGCTTATACATTATTCATAAGTCTTAAATGGCACCTTCTGTCACAGTTTTCCCCCAGAAACTAAAAACCTCTTTCAAGTTCCATTATAATTTGAATCTGCAATTTCCTCCTCCTAAGCAAACCACAAAAGTACCTTAAGTTCAAATGAGATTGTTGCTTTTCCTCCCTGTCCTGCAAGTATAGCCATGACTTTAGATAATCACCAGCCCCAAGAATGAGGAAGTAGAAAAGGATTTAAGACTCATACAGATTGAAATCCATACCACCAACCTCTAGCGCTAATGTCAAGACAAACAGGGCAAAATTAGTCAGAAGGGCATCCGTGTAGTGTCCTGTGAGAATATGGGCCCTATTAGTCTGAATCCATTGACTTTTCCTTGGGGTCTAGGAAGGCAGGAGTGAAGAAGATTCTGGTTATCATGGAGTGTTGTGTTTAAGTGTACCTGAGATAAAGAAAGGAAATAAGGATTTATGGAGCAATGCTCTATCTGCCACATGAGGGCCGTCTGCTGGGTGCATCCATGGGATACAGCAGTGAGTCTGCAAAACAATCCTTTGAGGGAGCATTAGTAAACCCGAATTTCTATTATAGCAGAAACCAAGTCTCAGTAAAGCAAAATCATTTGCCTGAAGTCCCAGGACAAGCCTAGGTCATGTTGGAACTTGATCCTAAATACTACCTATCCCTTCTAGTCCCATACTGGGGTAATTTTGTGATGGTACAGGACCCACTGACCAGGGCCCAGGGTGATGGGGGTTGGGTTTGGGTCAGCCTTGAGGCCATTTGCTCTAGAAGAAAGTGAAGGCCTAAGATTTTGTTGACTCTAGAAGCCCAGGCTGCAAAAGAAGGAAAAGAAATGCAGACTAATCATTAAAAGTACACTAAATATTTATCAGCAGAGAAAGTCTTTTGGGAATCACTTAAAATATTTATTTATTCAAATTATTCAAATAATTGTCTTTCTCTTCAAATGAATGTTGGGAATTGTATATGCTTACAGGAGAGGTAAATAGGTGCCCTCCAGTGTCAGTGAGCAAGAGAGCAAATCCTCTCATTATAAAGAATAAAGAAACAGCAAAACCTGGATATTATCCATAAAGAGAATGCTGGACTTTCTACTCAAACTAGAAAGCCAACACACACTTCAGAGTGACAACCAATAATGGGGCCAGGCAGGTAGGCTCTTGCCTGTAATCCTAGCACTTTGGGAGGCCAAGGCAGGAGGATCACTAGAGGCCAGGAGTCAGAGACCAGCCTGGGCAATATGGTAAGGCTCCATCTCTACAATAGAAATAAAAATAAAATTAGCTGGGCATGGTGGCACATGCCTGTACTTCCAGCTACTCAGGTGGCTGTGGCAGGAGAATCGCTTGAGCTCAGGAGATCGAGGCTGCAGTGAACTATGATCATGCTACTACCTTCCAGCCTGGGTAACAGAGCAAGACTCTGTCTCTAATGATAAAAATAAAGTACTAGTAAATTAATTCCCCAAGTTAAAATGCTAGGAATGGCCTCTATTAATTGGACAACACTGAGCAGTCGGGTGTCTCTCTGTGATAGGTGGTCACCAGGCTGGGACTTAGAGCTGGAATTTTTATTCTTTGTTCCCATTGAAAGGTGGGAACACACCAAGGGATGCAAAGGAACTGAAAGCCAATGCACTGCCCTTGATGTCAGTGGCCTGGGCCTGTACACAAGAATTTTGGTACACTGTTTAATAGAAGCCAATTTTCACTTTTCATATCAGGGAGATCCTGAAATTCAGAACATGCTAACGACGTCCATGATTTCACTTTCAGATCAGAGTTTACCCACCCCAGATCATCCTTGGAAAGCAGAGACAAGCCGTCTGCCTGGAGAGACATAAACGGCAGACCTGTGGACACCAGGCCAGCATCTCCTAGGCTGCACTCTGCAGACCTCTTGCCACACAATATTCTCAGGATAAAAAGCCTGGGGTAGTGCACTGAGAAGCCTATAGAGATCTGTCATGGGAAAAGCCAGCACAGGAAGTGGCTGATTTCACAAGCAAGTATAAGAAATATTAGCAAAATCAGTTTTCAGGAAATGAGCCTGGCCCACAATAGGGGTTCAGTAAAAACCAGCTGGAACTGAACAGCAGTAACAGTGGTTCTGGGAGATGATTCTGGGCCGAGAAAAAGGGACAGAAAACTGAGATGGCACAAATTCAGTTCTTCTGCAAGGCTAACTCCAGTTGAAGGCTGATAGTTGGCATTCAGAAGGGTAGGGGAAGGCCAGGTACAGTGGCTCACGCCTGTAACCCCAGCACTTTGGGAGGCCAAGGCAGGTGGATCCCCTGAGGTTAGGAGTTCGAGACCAGCCTGGCCAACATGGTAAAACCCACATCTCTACTAGAAATACAAAAAATGTTAGCTGGGTATGGTGGCACACACCTGTAATTCCAGCTACTCAGGAGGCTGAGGCAGGAGAATCACTTGAACCCAGAGGTGGAGGCTGCAGTGATCCAAGATAATGCCACTGCACTCCAGCCTGAGCGACAGAGCAAGACTTCTCTCAAAAAAAAAAAAAAAAAAAGATGGATAGGGGAAAGTCCAGAGTCCAAGCTGGTGGGGAAGAATGCTGTGACCATCAGAGAAAATGCCTGTTCAGTGTGGCCAACCGATGGTTAAAAATGCCAAACTAGTTTTAATATTGAAATGATACATATGTATGGCTTAAAAATTGGCATGAAAAGAAGAAATACCCTACTTCTCCACCCCTGCTAACTCCCTATATTACATATCCCATCAGACAGCTCATGTGCCTTCATGTGCACACACACACACACCCACAAGTATGTGCATGCATAGACATGGGTTTGGGCCATAATCCCAAAGATCAAACGCCAAAAATATACTTCTGGACAGAATCATTTTAAAAATTATTTAAAAGACATTGATTTATATTTTTAAAAGGGAATTGATTTGAGAAACATTAAAACATGACAGAATACAGGCCACTTTACACAATAAAATAGGCAATAATAACAATATCTTTTTGTATAGACACTCAAATACACTAACAACATTTGCAAGGGTATAACAGCTATGAGCAGCTCAGCCACACTCAAAAAGAAGTAGCGTATACAACTGCATACATCTGAAATACCGTGAAACACAATCTAAGTTTTTGATGAGATTGATCAAGAAGCTCCGTGGGTCACCACCACACCCAAGGAGCTGAGATCTTGAGGAACTTTATCTTTCACAAATACAGAGGTACAAAAAGGATATCGCTTCATTTGCTAAGGAAGTTTTAACATTTTTATGTACATACACAATGTTACACACAAAGCTAATGTTGTGATAATGTGCTTTTGTGGAGTTGAATTTGTAAAAAACGCATAAAGCAAATTAGAGATCTCCAAAAGCCTTTACACAAATTTTACTTCCAGTATTAAAATGATGCAAATAGGAAATACAAAGCATAGCAAATTGTTAAAAAAATGCTGACAGTTTAAAATAGTGGTGACTAAACAAAAACAACTAAAAAGAAAGTTTGATATGTGAAAAAATGCATTATAGGAATCAATTATGGGAAAGTGCACAGAATAAGATCTAATCATTAGCTGTTTTGAAGACTTGCATCAAGAGAAACAGCTGCTGTTTGTTTGTTTGTTTGTTTGTTTGTTTGTTTGTTTTAGGTCCTGGCTCTCCTCAGAGGATAATTTCACATTCATTTTCTACTTGGTCTTGCTCTTTTTGGAATTCTTTTATAATGTGATATACGCTGATGTGAGCATCCCTATTAAATGTTCCCATGTCCTTTGCCATGCTTCTATGTTGTTTTGAGTAAGCAGAAATCCATTCCCCACGCACTCATATACAGACCAAAATTTGGCACAAACAACACTGCTGTATGTCTTCTTATCCTACCACTCACATAATTAGTTTTGAACCAGTCAATAACTTCCATGGCTTCTTCAGGCAAACGTGGCTCTAATTCATTAAAGCTCTGGAAATTACATCAGCTGGAAAGAATGCTAGCACAGATAAATGAAACATTTTTAAACTGAAGTTTCAATTGTTGCTGTATCTTGTGGCCAATCTACTGATCTGCATTTTCTGACAAATGCGGTGGCTGAAAAAAGAAGACAAACTTTACTGGTAACAACTTGAAATCCACCTTTAGAAGGCTTTGTTGAGCCTAACTCCAAATCTGTCATTGTGGCATGGGGATTCTGTTAGATATTGGGTATTTCAGACTTCAGAGATTTAGACTTTAGGAATTTTGATCTTTAAAGATTTTGGCATCTGGGGTTATGGCATTTGGGATTGTCTTTTGGGATTATGATCATTAACATATATTTATATCCATTCATCCCTCCCTTTTCACAAAAGAATATGCAGTATCTACTCTTCTGTATCTCAGTTTTTCACTTAATAACATCTCTCTGAGCTTTTTCTTGTCAGTGCTTACGGGTGGCAGAATATGTAAGCCCCAAACATGCCACTTTGGTAAAAGTATTATATTGAGTAAAAGGCCCTGGAAAAATAGAAGATGTAAGAAGGGCATTGCAGTGTCCCCTTTTCTTTCTAAAAACAGAAGATTAAAAACTCTCGTGTGAAAGATACCCTCCCTATACCTGGAGAAAGAAAACATTATTTGACAAGGAGTAAGAACTCAGAGGATTCTGGACAAACCATCTTGTTAAGATCATTCTTTTCTTCTTTAGCCTCCCTACATAGTTTAATTAATTTTCCATAACTGCCTCTCTTTGTTTAATCTAGTATAAAAGCATTTGGGTTTTCCCACCTTTTTGGGTCTTCTTCTCCTTATGAGGGTTCCCATGTTACATAAAACTTAAATAAATGTGCAGGCTTTGCTCCTGTTCATCTGTCTTGTCTCAACTTAATTATCAAGCCCAGCTGAAAATCTTAAGATGATAGAAGTAGAATTTTGCCTCCTTTGCAGCGCCCATTACCCATCTGATTACTTTTTTTTCACATTCTAATTATTTTCTTTTTTTTTAAATTATACTTTAGGTTCTGGGGTACATGTGCAGATCATGCAGGATTGTTGCATAGGTACATACATGCCAAGGTGGTTTGCTGCCTCCATCCCCCTGTCACCTATATCTGGCATTTTTCCCCATGTTATCTCTCCCCAACCTCCCCACCCCCTGCTGTTTCTCCCCTAGTTCCCCCCAATACATCCCAGTGTGTGATGCTCCCCTTCCTGTGTCCATGTGTTCTCACTGTTCAACACCCACCTATGAGTGAGAACATGCAGTGTTTGATTTTCTGTTCTTGTGTCAGTTTGCTGAGAATGATGGTTTCCAGATTCATCCATGTCCTTACAAAGGACACAAACTCATTGTTTTTTATGGCTGCATCCTATCACTTTTTGTAACACCACACTGTACTCCATCACATAAATTAACTACTTTTTCTTTAACCAACTTCCCCTAACATTTAAGGGTGTACCGTATGTCTCTGTGATAAGTAATGCTATCCTTTAATATACATACTTTTTTCTCTCATATAAAGGATGGAGCATATCTTTAAGTGCATTTCTAGAAAAGAAATTTCTAGTTCAAGGTAGCATGTATTAACAATTTTCATAAACATTAAAAATGAAGAGGTTATTGAAATAATAAGATCTATTTAACTCAGACAGGAAGTATTACTCATTCCTAAACATAAAATAGCACTCTGAGTTACGTGTGTTAAGAAGGCTGATGTGGCTGGAATGGACTGCTTAGGAAAGTAGCCCAAGATGATACTGGAGAGGCAGGCAGAGGCCAGATAATGAAAGACCTTCTGAGAAAAAATGTTGCTCTCCAAAATTAGGACACTTAACTAAAAATTGTTATCACCAACAGGAGCAAACCAGGATTATCCTATGCATAATAGACAAATGTGTATCCTGAGTTTAGGAATGATTATTAAGAGTGATAGAAGGGGGGCCAGGCATGGTGGCTTACCTCTGTAACCCCAGCATTTTGGGATGCTGAGGCAGGTGGATTGCTTGAGGCTAGGAGTTTGAGACCAGTCTGGCCAACATGACCAAAATCTGTCTCTACCAAAAATACAAAAATTAGCTAGGCATGATGGTGCACGCCTGTAATCCAAGTTTCTTGGGAGTCTAAGGCACGAGAATTGCCTGAACTCAGGAGATGAAGGTTGCAATGAGCCCAGTTGGTGTTATTGTACTCCAGCCCAGGCGACAGAGTGAGACTGTCTCAAAAACAAACAAACAAAGAGGAGGGGACTCAAGATGGCGCTGTGAGAACAACCCAGGATTGGAGCCCGCGTTGAATTCGCAAACGGTGAGTCAGTGCTGCATTTCCAGACTGATCTTTGTTGCCCACAGAACGGGGAAACTCCCAAGTATAAAAAGACACGGGACGCCAGGCAGTAGGTCTGCCTGGCGAAGCCGGCAGCCGGGGCGGCGGCGGCCGGCCCTACCCAGCAATCCCCACAGGGCGCGCTTGTCCGGGTGCCTTGTTGAACCGGCAACCTGAGACTTGAGAGGGCTGGACTTGAGACTGAACGAGACTTGCACAGTAGCCCAGCCCAGGGGATTGCAGGGACAGATCGTTTGGGATACCCAGTGGGACGAACAAAACCGCGATTTCAAACTATCCCGGGCAGACGGTCCGAGACGCTCTGTGGGGGAGGGGCATCCACCACTACGGAGGCAACCTGCCCCAACTGAGATACACGCCCACTGCTGAGGCAGCCAGCCGTTGCCGAGGCAACCCGCCCCAACTGAGATACACGCCCACTGCTGACGCAGCCTGCCGTTGCTGAGGCAACACGCTACAACGAAGAGACTCCGCCGCAGGGCGTGGTGGAGACCACAGCAGAGCCGGCAGGAACAGCGCGAATTACACAACAGCAGGGCGGAGCCTCGGCAGCCAAACAGTGGCTAGTCTGCCTTTGAGCTGGGCAGGACACCTGATCAGACATCCAAAAATAAAGCCCAAACCCCTCAACACAGAGCATTTGAGAAAAAAAAAAGGGTTGTTTAATGAGCTGTGTTGCAGCAGAATCAAACATAGCAGCCTAACAGCCCTGAATGAACAACAGAGTGCACAGCTCAGCAATTAAACCCCTATAAAGTACAAACTGTCTCCTCAAGCAGCTCCCTGACCCCTCTATATCCAAAAGACTGTCATTAGGCAGGCATCATCCTGGGACAAAGAGAGCAGAAAAAGAAACTGGTAGCATCCCTCGCTGTGCCACGGCTACTAGAGGTGCACCCCAGACAAGCAGGGTCTGGAGCGGACCTCAACAGTCGTACAGCGAAGGGGTTAGACTGGTAGAAGGAAAACCAAGCAACAGAAATACTTCATCATCAACATTCTGGGTGTCCACTCAGAGACCCAAACGAAAAGTCAGCAACTACGCAGACGACCAGCGGACAAATCCACAAAGATGGGAAGAAACCAGCGCAAAAAGGAGGAAAACACCCGAAACCAGAACACATCGCCTCCTAGAAAGGACCAAGACTCCTCACCAGCAAGGGAACAAAGCTGGACGGAGAATGACTGTGACGAAATGACGGAATTAGACTTCAGAAGATGGATAATGAGAAACTTTTGTGAGCTAAAAGATCATGTATTAAATCAATGCAAAGAAACTAAGAACCTTGAAAAAAGATTTGAAAAAAGATTCGAGGAAATGATAACAAGAATGGATACCTTAGAGAGGAATATGAATGAATTAAAGGAGCTGAAAAACACAATACGAGAACTTCGCGAAGCAAACGCAAGTTTCAATAGCCGAATTGACCAAGCAGAAGAAAGAATATCTGAAGTCGAAGATAAACTCAATGAAATAAAACGAGAAACCAAGATCAGAGAAAAAAGCGCAAAAAGGAATGAACAAAGTCTCCAAGAAATGTGGGACTATGTGAAGAGACCTAACCTACGTTTGATAGGTGTACCAGAAGGGGACGAAGAGAATGAATCCCAGCTGGAAAATACTCTTCAGGACATCATCCAGGAAAATTTCCCCCACCTAGCAAGACAGGCCAACACTCAATTGCAGGAAATACAGAGAACACCACAAAGATATTCCGCAAGAAGAGCAACCCCAAGGCACATAATCGTCAGATTCAACAGGGTTGAAATAAAGGAGAGAATACTAAGGGCAGCCAGAGAGAAAGGTCGGGTCACCCACAAAGGGAAGCCCATCAGACTCACAGCAGATCTCTCGGCAGAAACACTACAAGCCAGAAGAGAGTGGGGGCCAATATTCAACATTCTTAAAGAAAAGAACTTTCAACCCAGAATTTCATATCCAGCCAAACTGAGCTTCAGAAGTGAAGGAAGAATAAAATCCTTTGCGAACAAGCAAGTACTCAGAGATTTTGTCACCACCAGGCCTGCTTTACAAGAGCTCCTAAAAGAGGCACTACACATAGAAAGGATCAATCAGTACCAGCCAGTCCAAAATCACACTGAATGCTAAAGAGCTTCAACATAATGAAGAGTCTACAACAACTAACAGGCAAAACAGCCACTTAGAATCAAAATGGCAGTATCAAATTCACACATAACAATATTAACCCTAAATGTAAATGGACTAAATGCACCAATCAAAAGACACAGACTGGCAAATTGGATAAAAATCCAAAACCCATCAGTGTGCTGTATCCAGGAAACCCATCTCACATGCAAGGATACACAAAGGCTCAAAATAAAGGGATGGAGGAAGATTTACCAAGCTAATGGAAAGCAAAAAAAAGCGGGAGTTGCAATTCTCATCTCTGATAAAATAGACTTTAAAGCAACAAAGATCAAAAGAGACAAAGAAGGCCATTACATAATGGTAAAAGGATTGATACAACAAGAAGAGCTAACGATCCTAAACATATATGGACCCAACACAGGAGCACCCAGATACATAAGGCAAGTTCTTAATGACTTACAGAAGGACTTAGACTCCCACACAATAATAGTGGGAGACTTTAACACTCCACTGTCAATACTAGACAGATCAACCAGACAGAAAATCAACAAGGATACCCAGGGCTTGAACTCAGACCTGGAGCAAGCAAACCTGGTGGACATTTACAGAACTCTCCACCCCAAATCCACAGAATACACATTCTTCTCAGCACCACATCACACCTACTCTAAAATTGACCACATAATTGGAAGTAAAGCACTGCTCAACAAATGCAAAACAACTGAAATCATAACAAACAGCCTCTCAGACCATAGTGCAATCAAGTTAGAACTCAGAATTCAGAAACCGACCCAGAACCGCACAGCTTCATGGAAACTGAACAACTGGCTCTTGAATGTTGACTGGGTAAACAACGAAATGAAGGCAGAAATAAAGAAGTTCTTCGAAACCAATGAGAACGAAGACACAACGTGCCAGAACCTCTGGGACACATTTAAAGCAGTCTCTAGAGGAAAGTATATAGCAATAAGTGCCCATATGAGGAGAATGAAGAGATACAAAATTGACACCCTATCGTCAAAATTGAAAGAGCTAGAGGAGCAAGATCAAAAAAACTCAAAACCCAGCAGAAGACAAGAAATTACTAAGATCAGAGCTGAGCTGAAGGAGATTGAGACACGAAAAACCCTTCAAAAAATCAATAAATCCAAGAGCTGGTTTTTTGAAAAGATCAACAAAATAGACAGACCACTAGCCAGATTGATTAAAAATAAAAGAGAGAACAACCAAATAGATGCAATAAAAAATGATAAAGGGGAAATCACCACAGATTCCACAGAAATTCAAACCATCATCAGAGAATATTACAAACAACTATATGTGCATAAACTAGTAAACCTGGAAGAAATGGATAAATTCCTGGACTCCTGTGTCCTCCCAAGCCTAAACCAGGAGGAAGCTGAAACTATGAATAGACCAATAACAAGGTCTGAAGTTGAGGCAGCAATTAAGAGCCTACCTCACAAAAAAAGCCCAGGTCCAGATGGGTTCACAGCCGAATTCTACCAGACACACAAGGAGGAGCTGGTACCATTCCTTCTAAAACTATTTCAAACAATCCAAAAAGAGGGAATCCTTCCCAAATCATTTTATGAGACCAACATCATCCTGATACCAAAACCCGGCAGAGACCCAACGAGAAAAGAAAACTGCAGGCCAATATCCATGATGAACATAGATACAAAAATCTTCAATAAAATATTGGCAAGCCGATTGCAACAGCAAATCAAAAAACTTATTCATCATGATCAAGTAGGATTCATCCCAGGGATGCAAGGCTGGTTCAACATACGCAAGTCTATCAACGTAATTCACCACATAAACAGAACCAAAAACAAAAACCACATGATTATCTCAATTGACGCAGAGAAGGCATTTGACAAAATTCAACAGCCCTTTATGCTAAAAACCCTCAATAAACTCGGTATCGATGGAACGTATCTCAAAGTAATAAAAGCTATTTATGACAAACCAACAGCCAATATCATACTGAATGGGCAAAAACTGGAAGCAATCCCTTTGAAATCTGGTACTAGACAAGGATGCCCTCTCTCACCACTCCTATTCAATATAGTACTGGAAATTCTAGCCAGAGCAATCAGGCAAGAAAAAGAAATAAAGGGTATTCAAATAGGAAAGGTGGAAGCCAAATTGTCTCTATTTGCAGACGACATGATAGTATACCTAGAAGACCCCATCGCCTCAGCCCAAAAACTCCTGAAACTGATAAACAACTTCAGCAAAGTCTCAGGATATAAAATCAATGTGCAAAAATCACAGGCATTCGTCTACACCAATAACAGACTTAAAGAAAGCCAAATCAAGAGCGAACTGACATTCGCAATTGCTACAAAAAGAATAAAATACCTTGGAATACAACTCACAAGGAACGTAAGGGACCTCTTCAAGGAGAACTACAAACCACTGCTCAACGAAATCAGAGAGGACACAAACAGATGGAGAAACATTCCATGTTCATGGTTAGGAAGAATTAATATCGTGAAAATGGCTATACTGCCCAAAGTAATTTACAGAATCAACACTATCCCCATCAAGCTACCATTGACTTTCTTCACAGAACTGGAAAAAACCACCATGAACTTCATATGGAACCAAAAGAGAGCCCGCATAGCCAAGTCAATTCTAAGCAAAAAGAACACAGCGGGGGGCATCACACTACCGGATTTCAAACTATACTACAAGGCTACAGTAATCAAAACAGCATGGTACTGGTACCAAAACAGAGATATAGACCAATGGAACAAAACAGAGGCACTGGAGGCAACACAACATACATACAACTATACAATCTTTGATAAACCTGACAAAAACAAGCAATGGGGCAAGGATTCCATGTTTAACAAATGGTGTTGGGAAAACTGGCTAGCCATGTGCAGAAAGCAGAAACTGGACCCCTTCCTGACACCTTACACTAAAATTAACTCCAGATGGATTAAAGACTTAAACATAAGACCTGGCACCATAAAAACCCTAGAAGGAAATCTAGGCAAAACTATCCAGGACATAGGAGTAGGCAAGGACTTCATGAACAAAACACCAAGAGCATTGGCAACAAAAGCCAAAATAGACAAATGGGACCTAATGAAACTCCACAGCTTCTGCATGGCAAAAGAAACAGTCACTAGAGTGGATCGGCAACCAACAGAATGGGAAAAAATTTTCGCAGTCTACCCATCTGACAAAGGGCTGATATCCAGAATTTACAAACAACTCAAGCAGATTTACAGGAAAAAAACAAACAAGCCCATTCAAAAGTGGGCAAAGGATATGAACAGATACTTTACGAAAGAAGACATATATGAGGCCAACAATCATATGAAAAAATGCTCATCGTCACTAGTCATCAGAGAGATGCAAATCAAAACCACATTGAGATACCATCTCACGCCAGTTAGAATGGCGATCATTAAAAAATCTGGAGACAACAGATGCTGGAGAGGATGTGGAGAAAAAGGAACACTTTTACACTGTTGGTGGGAGTGTAAATTAGTTCAACCATTGTGGAAGACAGTGTGGCGATTCCTCAAGGCCTTAGAAATAGAAATTCCATTTGACCCAGCAATCCCATTACTGGGTATATATCCAAAAGACTATAAATCGTTCTACTATAAGGACACATGTACACGAATGTTCATTGCAGCACTGTTTACAATAGCAAAGACCTGGAATCAACCCAAATGCCCATTGATAATAGACTGGATTGGAAAAATGTGGCACATATACACCATGGAATATTATGCAGCAATCAGAAATGATGAGTTCGTGTCGGTTGTAGGGACATGGATGAATCTGGAAAACATCATCCTCAGCAAACTGACACAAGAACAGAAAATGAAACACCGCATATTTTCACTCATAGGTGGGTGATGAAAAATGAGAACACATGGACACAGAAAGGGGAGTACTAAACACTGGGGTCTATTGGGGGGAAAAGGGGAGGGCCAGTGGGAGGGGGAGGTGGGGAGGGATAGCCTGGGGAGAAATGCCAAATGTGGGTGAAGGGGAGAAGAAAAGCAAAGCACACTGCCATGTGTGTACCTACGCAACTGTCTTGCATGCTCTGCTCATGTACCCCAAAACCTATAATCCAATAAAAAATTTAAAAAAAAAAAGAACACAAGTAAAAAAAAAAGTAAAAACAAACAAACAAACAAACAAACAAACAAACAAACAAACAAACCCAGTGACAGAAGGGCATGGAATGCCTTCTGCAGAGACTCACGCAAAAGTGAATGGCAGGATGGGACACTGTTTGGAAACCTCCACAGCCTTGTTTGTGTAATGGCGGAACAAAAAGCATAAAAACAGAAGTGTCCATCAGTAGAAGAATGGTTACATAAATTCAACCCAATGAAAGATTTTTTAGACATACTGCCAAGTTAAAAAAAACTGGTGGGACAATTCTTATAGTTCAAATTAAATGCATTATTGAGGTGCACATATCTACTGTCCTAGGTGGGAAGGATATTTGCTTTCTGGGATTGGGACTATCATGCTGGGAATGTGAATGGGGACAGGGAGGAGACAAGGAGGGTACTCTTCACTCTATGTCTGCATTCTTTGTACCTTTTGCAACATCCATTCTTTTTTCCTTTTTTTTTTTTCGTGTGTGTGTGTGTGTGTGTGTGTGTGTAAAACAGAGTTTCACTCTGTCACCCAGGCTGGAATCCACTGATGTAATCTCAGTCACTGCAACCTCCACCTCCGAGGTTCAAGCAATTCTGCCTCAGCTCCTGAGTAGCTGGGATTACAGGTGCTCACCTCCATGCCCTGCTAATTTTTATATTTTTAGTAGAGACAGGATTTCACCATTTTTGCCAGGTTGGTCTCAAACTCCTGACCTCAGCATCCACCCACCTCGGCCTCTCAAAGTGCTGGGGTTACAGGCCTGAGTCACCGCAACTGGCCATTTTTTTCTTTCAATCTATGTCTTCTCTATTCATTTGAAAATATATAGTCTGTTTTTATTCTTCTAGTGCCCACCATAGACATTTTGGCATGCATATTTAACCTAATGGAACCTCAGTTGCCCTTGTAACTGAGCAAAAAAAAGGCCATAAGGGCTTGGCTGGAGACACTCACCTCACACAACCGCTCTGGGGTGTTTAAGTTCTACTCTTCCACGGATCAGCCAATACGGTTACTGTTTTCAACATTTGACAGTAGTGTAGATTAAATACACGTTAACCAATTTCTCTGTTCATGTCTTCTTGCAACCCATCTCATTCTTCCAAGATTATTTTCCTTATTCCCAGAGAATGTTCTTCAGTGTTTTGGTGGAAGAGATTGTTGGTAATAAATGTTCTCAGTTTATACACCAAAGTGTCTTCATTTTACTTTCTCAAAAAAGAATTTCTCTAAGTAGAATTCCTAGGCTAAATCACTTTTCCTTCAACAATTTGAAGATTCCATGGCATGGACATCTGACTTGAGCTGTTGCTGAAGAGGTCCTCTCAGTTCAGCTGCTTTCCTGGTGAGGGAAATCTATCACCTCTCTTGGGCAAGCTGCTCTTTAGTTCAATACAATGGGATTGGATGTGCGCTTTTTAAATTCATTTTCTTTGGATTTAATTGGGCTTCTGATAGAAATTGTGTCCATCATCAATTTGGAAACATTCTCAACCAATACTTATTTTAGTGGGTCCTCCTCTCATTTCTCTGCATTTCCGATTTCATTGTTTTTGTTTTAATTTTTTGAGATGGAGTCTGTCTTTGTCATCCAGGCTGGAGTGCAGTGGCCCGTTCCCAGCTCACTGCAGCCTCTACCTTCCAGGTTCAAGGGATTCTCCGGCCTCAGTCTCTCGAGTAGCTGGGATTACAGGCATGCACCACCATGCCCAGCTAATTTTTACATTTTTAGTAGAGATGGGATTTACCATGTTGATAAGGCTAGTCTTGAACTCCTGACCTCAAGTGATCCACCCACAATGGCCTCCCAAAGTGCTGGAATTACAGGCATAAGCCACTGCATCCAGCCTGCATTTCCTATTTCTGGCTTATCAATTCAGCATATGATAAAGCTGTTCATTCTTTCCTATACATTTCCTAACTCCTCTTGAATATTTTCCATTTCTTTCTCTCCATGTATTAGGCATAATTTCTTCTGATAGAACTTCTAATTTACTGTTTCTTTCTAGTTATGTCTAATCTATTTAATCTCTTTTGAGTTCATTTTTTATTATTGCACTTTTCACTTGCAAAAGTCCTCTTTACTTTTTATGTTCTTGGTCATTTCTCAAAGCCTCTTATTCCTTGGTCATTCTTCTGACACCTTCTTTTGCTTCTTTGAATTTACTAAACATGCTTCATCTTTTCCATTTGGTAATATCTTCAGTCTTTGTAGATATGATACCATCGTTCATTATTTCTGCTGACCTGTCCACTGTAGCTTATTTACTTGTGAGCAATGTGAGTTTAGATTGTGAGCTCGGGTTCCTTTTGATATTTTCTTGGGAAATCCAGCCTTAATGTGCTTCCTCCAGAGATTTTAGATGGGTTCCTAGGACTTGATGGTATTTCCAGCCCATAGTGGCCTTAAACTAAACTCTTGGCTGGGGAATTCCAGAATATATGGATATGGGAAATGTATCCCCAGACTCCATTTAGGTTTTTTTGGTCCCTCCATTGGATCTAAGGTCAAAATAGCAAAGTTCCCTTATCATCCTCGTCTTTTATCCAGGTCCTACTTTTCACTGGCAATGTCACCAGGTCCCAGCTTCACACGCAATTCTCAATCCAATTGCCTACTTTGTGTCGGCCGTGGGTATCCCATCCTAAAGCAATGGTCTTGTAAATCCAGAAGCTTGAGGTGCACTGAGATTACGGAAGCCCCCATGGCACCACCAGTTTCAGTTCACAGCTACATCCCTGGAGTGGTGTTTTCTTACCACTTCACCTCACTTTGTCTGCTTACTAGAGCATGGAAAAGCAAGATGCTTTCTGTATTTTTATCCAGCATTTTTAGGTATTATGTACTTCCTGGAAGGGCTACTTGTGGTATGCTGGCTGCTATTCAGCCAAATGGAATTTATTTTCAAAGGAGGAAAAACAAACTATCGGAGAGCATTTAGGTCTGGATACTCACGAAGTCTGAGGATTAGCTCCTATTTTCCCATTGGTTAGGGTAGGGACAGTTAGCTGTTAATATTAATATTGTTTAAGTGAAGCCAGCCATGCTTATTTATTGATGTATTATCCATGGCCGCTCTTCAGCTACGGCAGCTGAATTGAGTACCTGCAACAGAAACCCCATGGGCTTAAAATAATGAAATATTTACTATCTGGCCTTTAAGGAAAAGGATTGCCAACCCCTTAACTAGAAAGTGCCTGCAAAGAAAACACTTCCTCTGTTGCGTATTGATTTTCCCAGTCTGTGGAATGGGCGTGTTGGTCCTTTTTGCTGCTCTTCTCTCTTAGCCATGATGGATAATTAAAGAGAAGGTATTGATTAAAAAAAAGTTTTGAAAATCCAAACTGAAATTGCTTAGAAAATCTAGGTCTTTTACTGTTTAATTCATGCTCAGGAAAGGCCTGTGATTTTCAGACAGCATGGGGATTGCTTTAAATTTTGAGATGAGATTGACCACACTTAGAATGAGCATGCTTCCAAACATTGAGATATAATTTAAGAGTGCTTTCTGATGCTCACACACCCAATCTTCCAGTGCCTGAGGGAGCACTTGGTGCCTGTGCCCCTCCAGATCTAGGGTTTGAAGCACCTGCTCAGGAAGAAGGATTGCTGCACAGCTGTGGAATGCAGTGCTCTCCCCAGATGCAAGGCATCATGGCGTTCAAGTGCAGAGTCATTATTACCAGTGGGTGAGACGCCAGCAGGCAGTGAAGCTGGGCACTGCTGCCCTCCCTTCCTCTCTGTCTTCCTCCAGAGTTTCCAGGAATGCACAGCCTCAGTGTCAGTAGTGGGTCTGGCGATTCAGAGCTGCTGAAGTGAAGGGCAGTTTGCATCAAGAGATGTCCTACTGCCTGCAGAGCAGAGGGCAGGCAGAGGATAGTCCATGAGGTGGAGGGTGGCAGAAGTTCCCAGGCAGCCAGCAGGACCCTCTGTGCACTGCCCCAGAGAAGGCAGGAACTGTGAGACAGCCACACCCGCTGCTGCTGCTGGCTGTGCCAGAGAAGGAGGGTCCCTCGCTGCAAACAGGAAACTCCTGAGCATTCTGCTTTCATTCAGCTCTCACCTGCTGGGCATCTCCCAAGGATCTGTGATATGGAGGGCAACAGGGCCACCAGCAGGCACAGCCAGGGGAGGTTACAAGAGGCCAACCAAGCGCAGAGGGGGAATAGTAGAGAGACTTAAGATCTTGCCTCCCAAGCTCAGTTTCAATATCACTGATGTAATTCATATTGTATTGACTTACCTTTTTCCTGTTTCCTTCACTAGACTTTCAGCTCCACAAGGGTGAGATTTTCATCTGTTTTGTTTACCATGATATCCCTTAATGCCTAGAGCAGGGTTTGGCACCTAGGGGGCGCTCAACAAACATTGCTGAAAGAATAAACAAATGGACCAAAAATACTTTTAGAATCATTTCATTGACTCTGACCCGTCTGTGCCAGTGTGTTAAATTCGTTGCCATGTCATCACACAGCGAGACCTGACACTGAGCCGCCATCACTCTGTCCTGACACCTGGCTGCAGAGGCCCCACGGTGCCTGTAGGGAAGCACCTGTTACCTGCAAGCCACACAAGGCAGGGGTCCTGGGCAAGCTGGAGTGACACCCTGCTCATGCGATCTACCCCAGACTGGCTCCCAGCACAGGCCTGGTCCCGCTGCCCAGCCTGCTCCCTCCCTCCCAGAGCACCCAAGCCCGTCTGACTCAGCCGGAAGACCCAGCCCCTAGGCATGACCCACCACATGCACCAGGGGAAAGCTCTGTCTACCTGCACAGCCTAGAATTCCCAGGCTGGCCCACCTCATTTCTCTACCTGCCTCTCTGCGGGTGAGTCTCCCGAGGTGCCTTTCCTCAAGAAAAAAGCTGCCACCCTGGGGTTGCCCAGGTTTAGATGCCAAGAGGGAACATTACAAGTTGGCTTTTGAGTTCCAGAAATACAGTTCTGGGGCCAAGGCACACTATCAAAGAGGATGCACCCAAGCCTTGTGACTTTGAGAGGGACGTTTATAAAGCACCGGGCAGTCAGTGGAAAGAAGCCAGATACGATGATGTGTTCAGTCTCCTTGAAAGCAGAGGCATCCTGGATCCCCACTTTTCTGTGATGATTGCAGCTGGTGCTTTATGAAATACAGTAAAGTGGATTTGCTCAGGATCCTGAGCCCCAGAAGTGGTTCTGCTGTTTCTTTTCTGGGTGTCCTTGAGCCAGGGACTCACCTGCAGGTGCGTCTGTGTGCCCTAACCTCCTCATCCCTTGTAGAGGTAACATCCCAAATGTTTTTCAACAGCCTCACTTGAAGTGACATGAAGATGGAATTCACTAGCCCCATTTGATATTGAGGAACCCAAGGCTCAAAGGTCAGATGGCCTTCCCCAAATCCCACAGCACCAGGATCAGGGAGAATGCTACCTGGCCTCCAGCCCAGGCAGAGCTGGGCCCACTACAGGAGGCAATTCCACCTGGGTGCTAGAAAAGTAGCTTTCCCCTTGGAAGGATAGGATCAAGGTGGGCAGCAAGGGGCTCCCAGAGGAGAGGAGCCAGAAAATGCAGCCAGAAGCCACACTTGTGCACCCACACACCAGGCCCACACACTCACACCCCCAAGCCCACACCCACGTGCACAGCGTGAGCCTGTCTGCTGGGTCAGTGACTTCTGGGGTTCCACACCTCACACCTCCCCACATCTATAGGGGAGGTGTCTTGCATGTCAAAGGCATAAAGAGGAGAGTCTTACAATTGTGTAGCTTGCAGTGACACAGTGTTCAAAGCTGCATCTTCTTTGTCCAAAAAATATACTTAATAAAGAAAGTAGAAGTGTGTGGTACTCACAGAACCCTGAAGTAATGTTCTTCATGGTCCTTCCCTCTGCAAGAGTCAGGAAAAATATTCTCAAAGATAGCAGTTTTGGCCAGGCATGGAGGCTCATGCCTAAAGTCCCAGCACTGTGGGAGGCCAAGGTGGAGGGAACACCTGAGATTAGGAGTTCAAGACCAGCCTGGTCAACATGGTGAAACCCTGTCTCTACAAAGATACAACAATTAGCCAGGCATAATGGCAAGTGTCTGTAATCCCAGCTACTCAGGAGAGGCAGGAGAATCACTTAAACCCGGAAGGTAGAGGCTGCAGTGAGCCAAGATCATACTTTTGCACTCCAGCCTGGGCAACAGAGCAAGACTCCACCTCAAAAAAAAAAAAGGTGACAGTTTCCACTTATGATATTTATGCATGTACAGCCATGCTCTGTCCCTGTCAAACCAGATGGATGCCCCATACATCCTGGCTTAGGTAGGCACGTGGGAAGTCAGTCTACCTCACTCTAACTGTGCTGCCTCATTGGCCTGCATGCAGACAAGGGATGGGCCCAGAGGCTGCCATCAGATTACAGAGCAGAGCCACGTGGCAGGCTAGTGTCAGTGCTTGGGTTTAGAGCTGCACCTGATCACAGCTTATAATCCTGCCAGTGGCAGGACAAGGGAACAAGGTCAGTGAGAATCCTGCTCCCAGAAAACACAGGAGAGACCTCAGTGACCTCCCAGTTCAGGGCTCTGGGACCTGAAGCGTCTGTTTCATAAAAGGCAGATTCCTGCCTCCCACCCCCAGGGATGTTGATTCACAAGATCTGGGACAGAGCCTGAGAATCCTCCTGAAATTCAGAAAATGATGCAAATAATAAACCCAAACATTCTAAAACACCAGTAGCACAACCCTCATGGCTTCCACTGTGAGCTCTGCTCTGCTCTAACTTGTTAAACCCTGAAAACACCCGGAGGAGGTGGGTCATGTAGTAGCACCATTATTACCATTTTAACAACCACTCCCCTCCCCTGTGCTGCAGGAGGCCATCCAGAGTCATGTGCAGAAATGCTACTCTTGTCCTCCCTCATCTTCTAATGAAGACAGCGATGGGTTTGCTCAAGGTCAGGCTGAGTGGCAGAGGGGCTCTTGGAGCCTCTCAACTCCAATTTCTCTGCTCATTCTGCTTCCCAGAGACCTGCTTTCATCTGCCTTGCTTCACTCTGCAGCCTCTAGGCCCGGCTCTGACTAAGGGATGTTGGGTGTGGCTGGAAGGGAAACCAGGGGCTGGGGTGGGAGTGGAAGAGAGGTATTTTGCAGTGAGCCTGAAACCACAGAACTAAATGATCTCTTGTCGTGACGATGCCAACCAACGTGGGCCACACAAAGGTTAGGTCCATCTGACAACTGAGGGGATCTGGATAGGGGCTGGCAGTGACTAGGTTCACACAGGAAGGGGAACCAGCTGTACTTCCTCTGGAGGAGGGGTCTTCTGTGGCCAGTAGGATGGCAAAGGGCAGTGGCAGCTCTGCAAGGTGGCTGAGGGCCAGGAGAGCACAGTGGCTCAGGGTGTGGGCTCTGGAGACAGACGCCATGGGTTTGAATGACTCACTAGCTACTTTGCCCCTTTGTGGCCAGTGAATAAGGGGAGGGTCATCCAGGCAAGCACAGGGCTTGCAGGGACTCCAACATGACACAGATTCACTCAGAGGCTGGCCTGGCCTCGCTGGAAGAGACACGAGCCACAGCCCTGCTGAGTGCTGGTGTGTGCCCCTGGGAGCAGGAGAGAATACATCCCCGCCAGCAAGCTGACCCACTATACATTCACCATTGTGGCCAGTGACCCTCCAAAGAGAAGGTTAAACAAAAGGTGAAACTACGTACTCAGCTAGGCCTTTGGGGTGACAGAATACAGACATGCAGATTCCTGGAACCTTTCATCACATGGTCTGGAAGTGTGTGTGGCTCCAATACATGACTAAACAATGCCAACAACGACTGCATTGACATGGGTTTACAATACACACAGCCTTCCCCAGGGATGAGACTTGACATGCTGAGTCTTCACAATGCTGGTGGACCCCAGGGTTGAGAGTGAGGGCGCAAGCAGGGAAGAAGCTCACCATCTCCTAGCTGTGTGACCTTGGCCATGTGGCCTACCCTCTTTGTGCTTCAGTGGCTTCAGTTACAAAGTGGGCAGACAGTACCTACTCCCAGAATTGTGATGATAAAAGTAAACAATACAGGTAAGGTGCTTGGAGTAGAACCTGGACCATGCCAAGCACCCAGGAAATGTTAGTTGCCACTATCACAACGTCACCCCCATGACCATGAGGGTGCATTTTCCAGAGAGAGCATTTTGGAAAATATTGCAGCCTTGCCTGTATACTAGCAATGTAAGAAACTCCAGGCTGGAAGCAATGACTGACGCCTCCAATCCCAGCACATTGGGAGGATGAGGTGGGAGGATTGCTTGAGCCCAGGAATTAATGACCAACCTGGACAACATGGTAAAAACCTCATCTCTGCTAAAAATACAAAACATTTAGCCAGACATTGTGGCACATGGCTGTAGTACCAGCTACTCAGGAGGCTGAGGTGAAAGAATCCTCTGAGCCTGGGAAGTTGAGGCTGCAGTGAGCTGGAGTCGTGCCACTGCACTCCACCCTGGCAGCAGAGTGAGGCCCTGTTTTGAAAAGAAAAGAACAGAAAAAGAACAGAAATTCTAGCAGAACAATGGTGAGAAAAATGAATAGGATGTGTGTACTAGGAGAAGAGAATGGAAAACAAAGACCAGGCAATCTGGTTGTGATCTGAAAACCAATAGCAAGTGAGATTCCTTCCAGGATTCACGTGGATCAATATAGAAGAGCAGTCTCACCAAAGGAATCAACTGCTCACATGCACTGTTGATGATGGGCTGCTTTTCCTAGGAAGGAAAGGTGCATCAGCCAATCCTCAGCCAGAAACCAAAGCACCCAGCTCCAGAGAAAAGGTTCTGGGGCCACAAATGACAATCTCTGCAGGAATCAGGGAAAATGATAACACCAGACAGAGCAGCCACAAGAAAATCAAACTTCTAAAATAAGTTTCATTTGGAAACTCCCTTTATAGTGTGGCTCTCACTTTATTTATACTTGAAATGTTTCCAAAGCTTAACTACCTTTTCTCCATTGACACATGAAATTCGTTACACAAAAATGTAGTCTGCAAAAAAAAATACAAGTGTGAATACTCAGTTCCCCTGCATTTCTATCACGAATAGAAATTTTTGAGTTGTTTTTCATGTCAACTTTTTGATACACACCAAAAGGTATTTAATACTGATCTTCTAATTTCCAAAATGCAAACACTCGTTTGACACCTGGCATTCAAAAAAGTCCGTATCGGCTCTTCAGTCCCCATCTGGACTTTCTCACCTTCCTGAGCCCTGTCCAAATAGGACTTTGTTTCCTTTCAGACTGATTGATTCATCATGCATGAAAAATAAATGGCACCATTTATCCAAGACACCATTCAGCAGCCTACAGATGCTGGTGATCAGGGGCCACGTCTTATTAGTCACTGACTTTCACAGTCTGGAAGAGAACAAGTTCTCTGGAAGTGCCAAAGAGTGGACAGAAGGATGGACAGACACAGAAAGCTGCAGAAGGAGCTATGCCCCCAGTCAGTGCCTGCCTCAGCCTCCTGGCTCCAGCATACCCATTACCACACCCCCAGGCCTCTTCATTCAGAAATCAATCAGGCACTAGTCCTCACCTGCTAACATACTGACATCTTCCAGAGACAGAAGCCCAGCTCCCTGCCCATCCAAGCTTCACTCCTGTCCACTCCCTTAGTCACCTCCCTCATCCCCCGATCCCCATAGCACCTTATTCTCCAGTCACACCTAACTTCCCAGCACCCAGGACACTGCTGGGCCCTTATACAGGAATGCTGTCTCTTCCCTCCTCCACTCAGCAAAGCACAGTCAAGGCCTGACCAATGTCTGCAGGGCCTTTCTGCCTTGATGCATCAGGTAGCCTGAGGGGGAAGCCCTGTGGCCCCTTGCACCCTGGCCAGACTCTGGGGCAGCCCTTCCTGCATTTCATTTTTGTGCATCTTTCTCCCGGACCAGACCAGACAGGAGCCCCAAAGGAAAGCAGTCTCATTTCTAGCACAGTGGGTTTCTGAGCATCCAGCCTGTGCTTGGGGCATCATTTATGCTCAGTGAGTCAGTGGGTGAGTGAGCGGGGATGTGGGGAGGTGGGTGAGCTACCAAGTCACTGCATGAATGGGTGAGCGAGTGAACACAGAGACAGACAAATGGACCCGGGGGTGCCTTGAGTTTCTGCCTCCACCCAAAGACTTTCACCACTGCTTGAGTCACCCAAAGCAATGCTACGACTCTGCCCCTGGCTCCCTCCACTGGCATCTCCCCTGTATTTCCCCTCTTTCAAAGCAGATCTTTGTCTTCGCCAAGACCTCTGGATCCCTCCTCTTCTCTGTGCTTCCTGATTCAAATCTTACCTCTGGTTTCACCTTGCCTTGCTTGGTCCACCTCCTCCCTGGGCATGTGGCTCTCTTTACTCTTCATGCCTTCATCCCAAATTACTCACTTCACTGAGTCTGAGCTAATCCTACTTCATCACCCTGAGAAGCCCTTCCAAAGTCCGTCCCCTCCCTCAGGTTCCCCTCCCTGCTTTTGAGAGCAGGCGTCAGTCCACACACTCCTTTCCAATACCACTGTCCAGGCTCTTCTCCTGCCCTCTGCCCCGCCTCTCCTGCCTCTAGCTGCGGGACTTCCAAAGCAGTGCTTCTCCCACCCCAGGCCTGGCTTGCCCCATGGCCCCTCCCTGACACTGCTATCCCCATGTCCTGCTGGCCACAAATGAGGTACACAGCACGCCACAGGCCAGCATGCTCCAGTGGTGGGCAAGCTGCCTGACCTCCCTGCCTTCCAAATCATTTTTCCTTTTGTGTTTTCTTCTTTTTTTAAAATGGTATTTACCACTTGGGGAAGGAAATAAAAGTGTATTTCATTTTGTCATTGAAAGAGAGCTTCACTGAGATACACTGAGAAATGCAATTTATTTTCTGTCTATCAGGAAGGGTAAATAAAGCTAAATAAACCTACCATGGAATAGGCATCAGCAGTCAAAAATAAGGCAAATCTTTATTTAGTTTTGTAAGAAAAAAAAAACAAGTTGTAGGACAATGTATGGATTATGCTATCATTTACAAGCAAAAATAAACATGCAAATAAAACTACATAATTGTCTCTTTGTACACACCTACATAAATGAACATAAATCACCTGGAAATACACACATTAAATCCATGGCAGTGCTGGCCTCTGCAAGGGCCAGAGTGGAGGAGGCAACATGGACTCTGAGGTTTATAATAAGAATGTGCTTTTTGTAGAATTAAAAATAAAATTCAAAAATAGATAAAATTACCTTGAAATATCACAAATGCTCCTTCCCTCAATACCTCTTAGGTTGGCTGCTTCTCATTGGCTTGAAATAAAAGATGACTCATCGCTCCTTCGAAACATCCTATTCTTCACAGAATTGAGACCCATGCATAGTTTCAGAATGTGAAATTAGGCCATAGTTCAAAGATTGAGAAATGCAAAGTTAAGGCAAAGTAAAAATGAAAGGGTTTGAGAGGCAGATCTGAGGAGGCAGCTCTCAGGGCTGGCTCCAGCCCAACCCCACCCTACACACCTGCCGTGTGCTCCACTGCAATCCAAGGCAGCCAGATGACAGGGACCCCAGGCAAAGGGGTCCATGTCTTCCTTCAACATTTGAAACTGAAAACATGCAGTTGCATTTTTTGTGACAGGCAAGCTGAGGCTTTTGGATATTGATACATACATTTCCAGCTGGCATTCATTTTCACAGCAACTAGAAATTCTCCTGAAGTCCCTGATTCTTCTAAGTCCTTTCAAAGGCATGGAAAAACCAGAAATCATCTACCATACAGAAACACATAAGAAACAAAACTCAGCAAAGTTGGAAGGCAACAGCCTGCCTGTCACTTCTCATATCCCAACTGCCCTGGGTTCCAACCAGCACATCAACCCATTTGCTAGAAAACCTGGGCCAACAGGTGTCTGATCACAGAGAGTCTGGCTGGCCAGGACATTCCAGGGAGACACCAGCCTGAAATCCTGGATATGAGGCCGCTCAGGATGAAAACGGTGGCCCACCCAACCACAGAGTTCCAATGAGGTGAGCTGACTTGTTTGCAAGGCACAGGGCCAAGAAGTAGACTATATTACAGTTGGTGAAAGCCTGGTTAATTCGACAGCGTAGGCAGGCAAGGCTGAATCTTGGAGGCAAATGTTAGCAAAGCTCCCTCTTCTTGGGAGAGACTGTCATGGCTAAAGTGAGGGAGCATTTGGTCTCCTTGGAAAGACTATCCCCATTCAGGAATATAAGAGATAAGATATAGCATATAAGAAAGCTTATATTCCCTTAGCCAAGAGGCGCTTCTAAAGATCCCATAATTCAGCAAGTCTCAAAGAGAATTTGACCTCCCAAGGACATGCCCACCAGGGTGGATCACTGGATGGTTGAGTTTCTGGATGTAGAGGAACAAATGGCTTCAGGTCCCTATGGGCTTGGTGAAGCCTGTGTCTGCCCTTGGTGGATGGAGAGCCATGGTGTTCAGTTTTAGGGACTCCTCTTCTTCAAGGACCACGAAAACCTTTACTGAGTGTCTCCCATCAGGCCTGTTCCACATGCCCTGCGGAAAGTCGTTCAGCAAAAAATGTTCCCCTTCCCATCTCCCACTATGGGAGATGCTCTGGGAAAGTACAGATTTGACCAAAGTCACCAAAGCAGTGAGTGGCAGGCGTTAGAAAGGGCACTAGGGTCTTTGGCTCTCATGGCACCTGCTGAAACGTGGATCATTTTCAGTGCAAAGTCAACAGGGTATATTCAGGGCTGTTCTAAGGATAGTGTCACTTCTGTGCCCCAGTGAAGTGATCTAAATGGCTTTGATGTGTCCTCCCTAGTGGAGAAGAAGCAGCAGAGGGAGGAAAAACAGAAATTGGAGAAGCTCTAGCCTAGGTGAACCCCCAAGGAAACACGCCCACAAGTCACATGAGTTGTGAAACTAGCAGTAATGCCTGTATTCGCTTCAATTTCTATGCAGGAGGCACAGCTGTCTGGTTCTCAAAGATTGCTCATGACAGCAAAATTAAAGGCAAAATGAAGGACCCAAATAATATATGCACCCTCCCCCTATAGAGACAACCATACTCAAAGCACATGGGCTGGGAGTGAGAACTCTGGAGGCCATAAACCCCAGGTGCACAGCTGTGGGCAGCTTGGCCCTAATAAATGAATGAGTCCCACCCATCTCAGAATCGGGGAACTTAGGTTTTAGTCCTGCCCTGTTACCAAGCAGCTGGGTGGCTCAGGGAAAAATCACATAATCTTCAGGACTTCTGTTTCTTCCTTTTTTTTTAACTTTTCTTCCTGAACACAAAAGCTATGCACATTCGTTGTAGAAAAGGGGGAAACCCCAGAAAGAAACAAAGAAAAAATAATCGCAGATAATTTCATCACCAAAAAACAATCACTGCTAATATTTTGGCAAATTTTGTTCTAGTCTTCCTCTATGCATATCACTCTTATATTTTGGAAAACAGCATATTGCACATGCAATCTCATGTGGAGCTTTTTAAAATTAACTGAACCTTATATCATGAGCATCTCTCCATGTTATTAAAAAGTCTACATGAGCAATACTTTTATGGTTATGGAATACTCCATCAGAAGAACACATCATCATGTAGTTAAGCCCCTCCATTGTTGAATTGTTTCCACTTTTGTATATCATGAATAACGGAGAGAAATATCGTTGTTGTATGAAACATTTTCTACATCTTGGATTATCTTATTGGAATTGATTCTAAAGGTCCTTTTTATATATTTACGTTTCAGTTTCTCTGAGAGAATTAGAACAAATCAGAGATTTGCAAACTGAAACATCTGCGGGGTTAATCAAGGAAATGAGTAGGCAGTCAAGGTGTAAGTAAAACTAAAAACCTAGTGAATGTGGGTGCATTGAAGGTGGTAGCTGCTGCAGGGCCCCACCTGGTGGCTCCCTGTGTTATAAGGGCCCCAGTTGTCATCGGACTGCCCAGTTTTCCAAACAAGCCAGAAATCCAGGATTTCTACTAATGGATAAATATTGGCAACAGAGGTCCACTTACCCTTCCAGGCCGGCAACAGCCCCTTCAGAGAGAAACTCTTCTGGGAGCCTTTGGGGTTTCACTTGGCCATGATGAGGGTCCCCATTGGGGTGCTGAGGGGGCTATAATGAGTGTCCGGAGGTGACTGGCCAGGAGCACAAACTGGATTTAGCCATTTGCACCAATTTTAAAACTCTGTTATTCCTTCTTTTGTATCCCTCTGGGCTTCTGCCCAACACATGCAAGTGACCTTCTACCAACCTGTGTCTCAGCCAGAGCCCAGAAGGCAGCTAATCACAAATGCCCATTTCATAAGCAGCACCAAAGAACCCCTTTTTGCACTCTCTCTCTCTCTCTCTCGTTTCTTTTTAATTTTTTTAAACTACTGTTTTAGAGACAAGATATCTAAACCCAGGCTGGTCTCAAACTCTTGCCTCTAAGCACTCCTCCTGCCTCAGCTTCCAACCCCTACTCTGCTGTCAGTCACTGGGATTACAGGTGTGAGCCATTGCACTCAGTTCCATGTCTTCCTTTTGATAACTCTGGTTCTGTAATCTCCAGAAATCAGGTGAAATCCTGATCAAACTAAACCCTAGTGTTCTGGGGTGCCAAGCTTCCAGGAAAGCACCAGCTTTTCCAACAGTGCACATGGCTGAGACCTTCAGGTTGTCTGAGGCTTGGCTGTGGGGACATGGAGGAAGTGGCCCAGTGAGCAGGTGTGTGCCAACATGTGAGTGTTCTTGGTTCGAGGGCCCCACCACTATTCTACACAGGCAGCATTGCAACTCTGTCAACAATCACAGAAGTGCCTCCTGAACAGAGAGAGAAAAAAGGTTCTGAGAACGCAAATCCCCTTTCACAAAGCCTGTGGAGGTGCCTTTTATGCTTCCGCCATCTGTCATCACAAAATTCACAACAGCTCCCCCAGTCTCATGACATGACACGGACATTTCTGTGGGGGTCATCCAGAGCCGTTCAGACCCTCTGACAGCAAAACAATGCTGGGCAAGGTGCAGCCCGGTGAGAAAATTCTGCTAAACAAACACAAGGGGTCAACAGCTCAGAGAGCAAGATCCACTGAAACCCACTAATTGGAAATAATTCCAAGTTTTTCAGACATTACGCAGTGACAATAAGGTGCAAACACCAGATTAGTGACCTCCAAAAGACAGAGAGCTTTTGTTCCATCTTTGTAAAAGCAGAATTTAACCCCGTTGTTTTGAAATTCCCATCAACTACCCTGTGTGAATTTAAAGGTTCATCATTTAATAACATAGCTGGGGTTAGATTTTGAGTTTCTCCGTTCCAGGTCAAGAAGCAGTACCTATGTGAGGGGAAGTGGAGGGAATGGGACAAATAAAGCCCTGAAAGCCGTCAGGGAGCAGCATTCACTCAGGTCTTCCCAGAGCTCAGTTAACCAAATGGGCACCTCCAATTTCTGCCCCACCAGGAAAAGCCACATGCATTTCCAGTGGTTTGGGTTTTTAGTACTAGTTGTTTATAAGTCAATCTTGTCAAGTGGTATTTTTCAAGATTTTGTTGTTTTGTTTTTTGTTTTTTAATATGATTAGAATTTCCACTGAGCTTTATAATCAAGCAAAAAGGAAGTTAGAGGTTTCTGAAAATGCCTAATGAGTCTGGAAACTGGTTTGATTTGGGAGTCAGGATTTTGTAAAAACCAATGCTTAAATGAAAATTTTTTTTTTTTTTGAGACAAGGTCTCACTCTGTTGCTCAGGCAGGAGTGCAGTGGCACCATCTCGGCTCTCTGCAACCTCAGCCTCCAGAGTTCAGGCAATTCTTGTGCCTCAGCCTCTCAAATAGCTGAGATTACAGACATATGCCTTGTTACTCCTAGAAGCTCTTGTAGGATATATTGTGGACTTCAGCTCAATAGAGTAATACTCACTTCCTGCAGGACTCCAATCTGGGAGAATGGGAACCAGTGATAATAGGGGCCATGTTAAACCACCAGCTCCCTCTGTGGTTTCCAGATGGAGGTAAGCCCGGCTGCCACTTCCTGAGTGCTCTTCTGTGCATGTGCTTGACTTGCCTCGGATCACCTAGACATGAACTCAATCTCTCTCTCTCTCTAAAGCTCCTGGTCTCTGCACTAAAGATCTGGATGGAGTTCTGGCCAGAAAGGAAGGCTCTTGGGTACCCCTGGCACTCCATCTTCTGCACCAAGATCAATCATGGTGAATTGAGTATACACACTGATCTTTTCCCAAGGACCAGTGAGCAAGTTGGGGACAGCCATGTCTCAGTCCAGGCCAGGCTCAAAATGCCTGGTGGTCAGAGGTCCAAATGACCAAGGTGATGCACAGACACTCCAGCTGCTTAGTAGCTGAGGTAGGACCTTTCCCTGGGTCTCTACACAGAATTAGAAAATGGCTATTCAAGGCTAAGCTTGGTGGCTTATGCCTGCAATCCCAGCACTTTGGAAGTCTGAGGCAAGTGGATAACTTGAGGTCAGGAGTTTGGGACTAGCCTGGTCAACATGGTGAAATCATCTCTACTAAAAATACAAAAATTAGTCAGGTGTGGTAGCAGCTGCCTGTAGTCCCAGCTACTTGGGAGGCTGAGGCAGGAGAATTGCTTGATCCTGGGAGGCAGAGGTTGCAGTTAGCCTGGACAATAGAGCAAGACTCCATTTCAAAAAACACCAAAAAAACAAAAAAACAAGGCTATTCATGTGACAACCCCACAGCTAGGAAGCAGGAAGAGAAAGACAGGGTTGGGAGCAGGTAGGTTACGAGAACAGGGCTGAGGTTACTGGGGCATCTCTGTGAAGGGCAAGGAAATGCCTTCCCAAGGATTCTAGGATCCTTCCTGAGGATTCTTCTTCTCTCTTCGGTGAGTCTGAGGGATGCCTGGGGAGTCCTAGCATTGATCCCACACGTCAGGAACTTCTGTCCTCAGAGGCAAAGTGAGCACCACACTCCTTAGCCCAGGGTCCTGCTGGGGTACCAAGCGCCTGGTGAATAAAGACCCCTGAGCGAATAAGACCTCATGTCTACCATCCAACACTCTTGTTTGCAGAGCATCCTAAAATACGATTTCAAAAGTTGGAAATGGAATCAGGTTTCACCACTGGCAAAGCCCTTCACCATGCGGCCGGCCGCGGTCCACAGCAGCTGCATTTTCTCCGCCTTCTCCCTAGGCACCCAGTTGGTTTTCCTCCTTCTCCTTCCTCCAGGTGTGCTCTTGCTAGAGCTTGCCCCAATAAGTCTCCCTTTCATAGTGTTCTGATGAATAGATTGTCTGTGTTTTCTTTTGCATTCTTTCTAATGGCCTGGACTATCCTCCAGTGACCCAGCTGTGCATGTCAAATAAAATGTACTAGGGTCAGATGGATTCTCACATAGCACTGAAATGCACAGCGCATGAAACAAAGCACACCTAGCCACCATTTGCACACTCTAGAAAGCTGAGCTCAGAAGCGGCGTAACTGCCACAAAAGCCACCCAGGCTACGCAAGTGACCAGTCAAATGGCATCATTTCATATCATCACTCCATTCTCTTTCTCTTTTTCTTTGTTTCTGGATTTTCCAAATATGGTTATGCAAAAGGTTTCTGTTTTTAAACTCACTATGGAAATACTAACATTTTACAAAACCCAGGCAGATAAAATCAGCTCCGGTTGAACGTATCCTAAACACAGAGCTATAACTGATTCAACTTTGCAATTTGACCTTTAATTGTCATACAGAAATGAAGAAGCACATGTAAGTGAGTGGCAAATTTTATTGTGTTACATAAAAAGGTACCGCCTCACACGAGGCATGCAAACTCTCTTCAAATGATTAAATATTTTTAAACTGAAAGTAAATAAGAAGGCAGTCTTCCTGTTTCAAACATACAAAGGAAGAGGGGTCTTTTAAACCTGTAATAAAACAGGAGGCTTAAGAAACTCAGAAAAGGGTGCATGGAAATATACTTTGCCTGCCACAGTGATATTTTAAAGAAATAACATTTGTATTTTGTTCCATAACTGAATGAAATCGGCTAACGCCATAGGGAAAGTACATGTGTTTGCAACCCAGCCCAGAGTCAGCTTGTTACATCTGATTCTCTGTTCTGGTTACAAACATCTCTCTGTTCAGCCTGCTGGTGCATACACTGTCACAGCTGAGGACAGATGTAGCTAGCAACGCCTTGTGAAACAAATGTCAAGCAGCAGACCGCTACCACAGGCTCACACACCTGCAGGTGACATCACCAAGCTCTATCTTACCCCAGAAATCTATTAACATGCAGAAACAGGTGTCACCCAACCAAAACCCACTCTTAGAAAGCATTGGCCTCATCAGCCTGAGAGGGGAAATGACAAACGAGATGCTGAACTTCCACTCAGCTCCACCTCTGTCTGGGGCAGTGGGGAGGGGCAGGAAGGATCCCCTGTCCCCCACCCAAACTTCCCAGGACACCTGTTCTCTAACATCACAAGGACTCCAGATGCAGCCAGAACAAACAAAAGCTTTGGAGAAAACTCCATTTCCTGGATATTGCCTTTTTCCTTTGTTTCAGGGAATTTTGTCTTTTGTAGCAAAAATTAGCTAATACCAGTGAGTTTTCACTAATTTCTCATCCCCAAAACAGCTATCTTCTTTGGCTGTAACTAGGCAGATAGCAGGTACTCAATATATGTCCAGAGCACCTTAAATAACGATATACGTCTGGGATGCACTTTAAGGTACTCTAGCCAGCATCCAGGCACAGTGGCTTGCATCTGTAAACCCAGCACTTTGGGAGGTCAAGGTGGGTGGACTGCTTGAGGCCAGGAGTTCAAGACCAGCTTGGGCAACATGGCAAAATCCTGCCTCTACAGAAAATACAAGAATTAGCTGGGCTTGGTGGTACAGGCCTGTTTCCAGCTGCTGAGGAGGCTGAGGTGAGAGGACGGCTTGAGCCTGGGAGGCAGAGGTTGCAGTGAGCCAAGATCATGTCACTGCATTCCAGCCTGGACAACAGAGCCAGACCCTGCCTCAATCAATCAATCAGTAAGAACTATGTCAAAAATAAATAAATTAAGTATTCTAGCCAGAAATTAAAAGGGAGGATGGTGGTGAACTAAAACTGTCAAAATGTTGAGAATCGTAGAAACTGAGGGACAAATAATAGGGAATCCACTATGCTTCTCTCCTTCGTGTTTAAAATTTTCCAAAATAAAAATATTTTTAAAATGTGTAGCAACATTTCCAGTTGCTGGCCCAACCCCTCCTCCCCCATCCTTGGTAATAGCGTCCTAAGTCTGCTCATGTAATCTACCTTCCACTATGGAGTCACTAACTAACCTAATCATAGTCACCCCAATGCTTCTTGCCAGTGATGGCCTTAAGAATGGATGAATGGGTTTATCTGGCCAATGAGAGATGAAGGAAAGTCTCTTGAAGGGTTTCTGGAAAAAAAGTTTCCATACTGCTAAAAAATGACATATAGGAAAACACGGGTCCTCCTCTTCTAAATCTCACACATCCGCATGTGAGAGCAATAACCTCAGCACCCATATTGTGACCATGAGGGAGTCAGTCAAAGACAAAACTGACATGCTGAGTTGCACAGAAGAAAGATCAAAGCCACTCTGGTCCTTGAGGTGTCACTGAGCCCCTGAAATAATCACCCTGAAACTGCCCCATTTCGAAACCATTAAGAGAGAAAACAATCCACTTCCTGTTTAAAATAGTTAAGCCAGGGTCTCCTTACTCATAGCTAAAGGCATCCTACCTGATACAAAATAACTGTTCGGTGGATGAAGGAAAGAATGAATAAGACCCCAAAGCAGATAGTCTTAACAGGGGATACAATCCAAGACCCCAGTGAATGTTTAAAACCAGAAAGAGTACTGAACTCAACTGCCAACCAGACACATTCCTGTCCATGTCTTCCACCCACAAATTTAATTTCCATCTTAAATAAGTACTTATCACCCCTGTGGCTGTCCCTTTTACAGTTTGAGGTGTGACAGCAAAACTAGCACAAATTTCTTTTTCCTTCTTCACGATTCCATGGATAGAAGACTCCTTCTTTCTGTAGATCTTAGCAACCTCAGCATATGATTTTTTTTTCTTTTCTTACAAAGTCGAGAACTTTCACTTTTTTACCTAAAGGAAGCACTTATGGCTTCTCTTTGGCATATCCCAATTGCCAGCATCAGGACTCTTGTGTTTTGAGGACGTTATGAAGTCAAATAAAGATGACTTGAACACAAGCACTGTGACACTGTGACAATCCATCTGATCACTGAGACAGTTACTAAGTGACTAACGTGTGGGTAATCTAGACAAGAGGAAGATTCCATTAAGGATGGGATGGAGCAGGATGGCTTCAGATTTTATCACATTACTCAGGATGGTACACAATTTAAAACTACTAAGTTGTTTCTGAAATTTTCCACTTAATATTTTCAAAACAAGGTTGAATGCTGATAACTGAAACCACAGAAAGCAAAGCATGGGATAAAGGATAAAGAGAAATTGCTGTATTTCACAGTACGTATCATATATTTTATTTCTTTGGCAAGCAATCAGGTACACTTTTGTATCTTCTCTTGTAAAGTTGCTTTTTGATTTGTTTGGTGCCTTTTCTCAAATGGTGTCTCTCATTCAGAGCTCTGCCCAGGTCAACAGAGATTCCTAAGATGCTAGAAAGAACATGGTTTTCATTAAGTGGCTATGTGGCCTTGGACAACCCGTCAACCTCTCTGAGCATTAGTGCCCTTATCTCTAAAACAAAATTAGTAACACCCATTTTAGGGGCTATGACAGTTAAATGAGGAAGCAATTAAGCAGTATGTCATCTAAAGTATTGGACACTGATGTCTCCTCCACATCAAGACTAGTTATAAGGTCAGGATTAACTGTTGGCAACTGGCAGAATCACTGCATTTTTCTTCTACCTTTGCTTTCTGGTATACAAAAGAGATGTAACAAGTACAAAGGATGAAACAACAGAATTCTCCTCCATATGAGCAGTTTGTCTCCAACACCTAATGTTTCCTTTCTTCCTACCTACACTCATCGCAGAAAACATGCAATTTAAAAGAAAACTCTTAAAGGTTTTCTTTCAAGCAAGACAAGTCCCTTGGGGTAGGTCATTTCTCTCAAGTGGGAGAGTTTCTTAAAGCACAGGTAGGTAGCTTCCTCCCCAGGGACATCTGCTGGCCATTTAGCTGGGACACATTCCACAGAAGGTGGGGGTGAAGTGCCAGGCTGAGCAGAGCAGTAATCTCTGCTCCTTGACTCTATGCCAGAGGACAGGGACCACTGTCCCCTTCTCATTCTCAAGGGAGGAAATAGAAACTGGTTCCTCTGGTCACCTCTCCCTGGGGTTGAACAAGAGCTTTCCAGATCTCTGCCAGATGGTGGGTCTCAGTGGCCTCTGCCACATCATCCCCTGACCTGAAGTCTTCTCAATGCTCTCAGTCATTACTTAAACAAGGAAATCCATGAACATAGCCTGCCATTCCAGCCCTGACACTCTGCAAACACCACTTCATCCTCCTGCTGGTGGCCAGCAAACAAGCACCCTCCCTAGAGGTTGGGGCTGAATCAAGGCTCTGAGCCCTGGGGAACCATCCCAGCACCCTGGGTGGTGTTGGTGACACACTTTGGGAAACAAGTCTTCTGCTAAGAGTCAGAGGCCTGAGTTCGAATCCCCAAGTGCACCTGACATGGAACCTCCACATCCTGCCTCCTTCATGGAGATGCGGTAGGTTCTGCCTGGATGATCACAAGGAGCTGCAGGCAAGAAGATGTCTAGAATTTGTATCAACAATGCTATCCTCTACCCACTGTGTGCCTGCAAATTTCTTCTTTTCCCTCTCTTCTTCCCCCCAGAAGTTGCCGCCAGCACATACTGCAGAGTGTGAAGGGCAGAGCACACACTCCCCATGCCTGCAAAACAAACAAGAAAGGGCCTCGGGCTGGCTCTAGCGGGTGAGAGTGAGTCCTACTATGCATTTGTGTCTCTGGATCCTTGCACAGACAATGGTAAGTGGATTCTGGGGCATCTACCATTTTCGAAGAACTACCCTTTTCTCTCACCCACCAGTATGACTAACTGAAAGCTGATTTAATTTCTATGTTTAAATAAGCAAACAAATAGAACAAAAATTCTCAGGGAATATTGAGAGTATTTTATCAACACAAAAACCAACATGCATGTGAGCCTTTTAAGCACTGATTTGATTCAGCCTAGGCCAACTGAGCTCATGATACCTGCCAGGCCCTGAAGATGGAAAGAGGAATAAATACTGTCCTTTCCATCAGGAGCTCTCAGTCAAGGCAGTTTCTCTACCCAGGCACTCTTCCCATTTTGGGCCAGATTATTCTTTGTTGTGAGTAGCTAAACCAGGCACTTTAGGGTGGTTAACAGCATCCCTGGCCTCTCCACCATAGCTGCCAGTCAGTAGTAACCTCCCCAAGTCTGGACAACCAAAATGTCACCTAATGTCTCTGGAGGGCAAAAATCACCATGGTTTAGAACCATAGGTCTAGGAGGAGGATATTAAGTAAATAGCCACAAGATGGACCACCCTGCCCAAGGCCCAGCACTCAGAACCCAGCACATGCTGGCTTTAGAGGGGATGCAGACAAAGGAGCTTGTTCTCTAGAGGAGAAACATTGTGGAGATCCATGGCTGCTGACTTGTGAGTGTATACATGTGGCTCTCTTTCCACTCCAAGCAACCACATACCATCTTCACCCACCATGGGCTCTAATGATGGTAGAGATTTCCTTATACAACAGAGTACAGCACTTGGACAAGCATTCACATCTGCCTCATGAAAGACCAGAGAATGGAAGTTTATAGATGGACTTCTCTGCATAGCACTTGAGGCTCTACCAACCTCAACAGGAAGCAGAATCTGAGTGATAAACTACCTCAGGAAAAAGAAAAAAACACTGCCTCAGCACAACTCCGTCTGCACTGGCCACTGCTGACGGGGTGTTTGCTGCCCCTCCAGGGGATGTCCCGGTGCCCCCACAGGCCCATCCTCCATGTGATATAGAGGCTATAGAATGTTCTTGATTTGTAAGTAGTTTGTGCCACATAAGAGGCCAAAATGTAATTCATACATCAAACATTACCTATAAATACAGTATCTTGGTGATTGGAGGGAGGCAAATCTAGAACTTTCTGTGGCTAACTTAACAGAGCCCCTGGATTACATCTTGCCAATTTAAGCCATTCATTCAAACTTAAGAAACACCCTTCAGGAGGGAGTCTAGAGCCTGAAGCCAGGCTTGCAGGTCAGGCCACAGAATATCAGCCAGGGAGCCAGGGCCCCCACACACAGCCCAACCAGAGAGCTCCCTGGTTTCCCTCTCAACAGAAATACCAGTAAGATCTTGGTAGACCCCCTCTACCACCCCATAAAATGGGTGGTCACCAGCTGCAGGCTCACTGTCTCACAATCCAATGGGCCAGGGCGACACAGCACCACTAAAGGGAATATGCAGAAGGCGGCAATGGACTCTAGCCCCACGGTAGTTTCACCCTGTGCCTCCAAATGCCTGGCAGGCCTGTCACAAACATCAGCCTGGACAGTCACCCATAGGGGTCTCCTGCTGATAGAGCTGGCCTCCTCTGGTCCTGGCAGAAGGGCAGTTCCTCTCAGCACTCCAGGGAATATGCTGGGGGCTTCCTCCAAGCTCATTCTCTCTCCACCCTGCTCTCTGCCCTTCACTCAGCAGCATTCAACCTAGTGGGAGTTGGAGTGACCCTGGCCATGTTCACCTCTGCTGCCGGGACAGAACAGTGAGGTCCGAAAACAAACCCCCATTTCCTGGGTCTCTGGGAGAGGCCCACAGGTCAGTGAGTTTTCCAGATGGTTAAGATGAGCGATGCCTCTGGAAACGTGACCTTGGGCACCTGCACTTCATGGAGGGATGTTATCCCAGCACCCTCAAGGGCTCTGGGGACCACAGACCAGAGCACCAGTTCTGCTCTGCAGCGACCTTGCAGTGAAAAATGTCAAATCCGATTGCCTCGGGCTGTACCACCCTAGCAAGAGGGCCTCACTGAATCACCACATGGTCCAGAGTGTCCAGGACTGATGGAAGACCCGAGTGTACCTTTGTTGACATAGAAAGCCTTAGAAAGAGGAATGAGCTGGGCTGGGTGTGGTAGCTCATGCTTGTAACCCCAGCACTTTGGGAGGCCAAGGCACGTGGATCATGAGGTCAGGAGCTGGAGACCGTCTTTGCCAACAGGGTGAAACCTCATCTCTACTTAAAAAAAAAAATACAAAAATCAACAGGATGTGGTGGTGTGGGCCTGTAATCCCAGCTACTCAGGAGGCTTAGGCAGGAGAATCACTTGAACCCAGTGGGTGGAGGTTGTAGTGAGCTGAGATCACTCCATTGCACTCCAGCCTGGGCAAGAGAAAGACTCCATCTCAAAAGAAAAAGAAAGAAAAGAAATAGGAACAAGCTAAACTGAGTGCAGTCACACAGTTCGCATCCTGCCTTCATTAAAAATGATAACGTGGCTCAATGTGAATTCAAAGGCCTCATCCTGGGCCTGTAAAACAAGATAATTCCACACAAAGAACCCCCTTACACCATACCCAGAAGCACTTAGAAAAACTGTCAACCTGACTTCAGACAAAGTGTTCTCGCCACAAAAAGTGCCCGAGAGACTCCCCTACCTTAACTCTCTTTAATTCAAGTTACTGAGTATAATTTAATTACAATAAAATTCACCCATTTTCGGTGTCACAGTTCTATATGGGAAAACCCATATAGTCATGTCACCACAATTAAGATTTAGAATCTGTCACCCCCCCAAAAATCCTCATGTTGCGTTCTAGTTGCCCTCCACCCACCCTGGTGAGCACAGGTCTGGTTTCTTCCCTATAGTTTGCCCTCTTCCAGAATGTCACACAAATGAAATCACACAGTAAGGGCACGTTTGAGTCTGGCTTTTTCCACTTAGCAGAATGGCTTTTTATTGCTGAGTAGTAGCTCACTATGTGAAAGTGACACAGTCTGTTTATCCACTTCCCACTGGAAGGACATTTGGAGTTGTCTTCAGTTTGAGGCTACTATGAATAGAGAAGCTATGAACATTTGCATACAGGTCTTGGTGTGCACAAATGTTTTCATTCTCTCATTTAAGTACCCAGGACTGGAATCTTTGGGTCTATGATAAAGGTATGTTTAACATCACAAGAAACTTCCAAAGTGCTTTTCCAAAGTGGCTGTACCATTTCGCCTTCCACCAGCAATGTATCAGAGTTGCAGTTCCTCCGCATCCTCATCAGCACTTCATATTATCGGGGTGTTTTTGCATTTGTGTTTGTCTTGGGAGGTCTGGTGAGGAGCAATTTGAATGTATTGAGGTTTTAAGCCATTCTAATATATGTTTAATGGTATCTCATTCTAGTCTTAATTTGCATTTCCTTAATGACTAATGAAGTTGAGCTTCCCTTCATGGTCTTATTTGCCATCTACACATCTTGTTCAGTGAAGAATCAGTTCCAGTATTTTCTGCCCATTTATTAATCTGGGTTGTTTTATTTTCTAGTTAAGGGGCTGTAGGAGTTCTATATGCTCTGGATACAACTCCTTTATCAGATATGTGTTTTACCAATATTTTCTCCCGATTTGTGGCTTATTTTTTTGCAGTGTTTTTCAAAAAGCAGATGTTTCTAATTTTGATAAAATTCATTTTTGCCCACTTTTTCCTTGATAGTTCATGCTTTCTGTGTCTGAAAAAAGTTTTCTCTAACCCAAGATCACAAAGATTTTCTCCTATGTTTGCTTCCAGAAGGTTTACAGTTTAAGGCTTTACATTTAGGGACATGATTCACCTTTGTTCCTGGTACATGCTACATGGTATGTGGTATGGGATTTTCTTGGATTTTGAGTTTTTATATGGATGTCCAATTGCTCCATTTATTTAAGAGATTATCCTTTCTCCACTGAATCATTTTGGCACCTTTGTGGAAAATCCATTGATCATTCATGTGGGGTCTACTCCTGACCTCTTCCTATGTCCCATTGGCCCATATGTCTGTCCTTTTGCCTAACTGTCCTATAGTCTGCCCTTGATTACTGCAACTTTACAGCAAATCTGAAAATGAGGTACTGGAAGTCTTCCGACTCTGTTCTTTTTCAAAATTGCTTGGCTGGTCTAGTTCTGTTTGCTGCTGCTGTTCTTTTTGTTTTTTTCTCATTGTGTCACCCAATCTGGATTACAGTGGCACTATCTCAGCTGACTGCAACCTCCACCTTTCAGGTTCAAGCAATTCTCCTGCCTTAGCCTCCTGAGAAGCTGGGATTACAGGCACATGTCACCACACCCAGCTAATTTTTGTATTTTCAATAGAGACCAGGTTTCGCCATATTGGCCAGGCTGGTCTCAAACTCCTGACCTCAGATGATCCACCTGCCTTGGCATCCCAAAGTGCTTAGATTACAAGTGTGACCCATGGTGCTCAGCCTAGTTCTTTTGTCTTTACATAAAAAATTTTTAATTATCTCTCAAATTTCTACACAAAATCTTTCTGGGATTTTAATTTGAGCTGTGTTGAATCTCCTAATCAATTTCATGTGAGTGTCTTAGTCTTTTGAAAGTAAGGGAGGGGTCATTTCTCAGGAGTATATTATTCAAGAAAGATGAACCAGTTCCTCCCAGACCTGTGGACATAGTATGGCTTTGTTAAATGGACTTGGCTCGAAGGACGTAGAGGGGCATGTGTGGAGGGAATAAGGATGCTGTCTGCCGTTCCCACCTGCTGCCTGAGGAGACAGGAAGAAGAAGACATAGAGCTGGGCTCTGACCTGAGAAGCAGCCCTGAGACCCAACAATAGAAAAGAGCATGGAGCACGGTTCCTTCATAGGTCTGAAAAGGAGACAATAAAAGGGGGGTGTTGGAGGGTGATTTCACTGGCCTGCAAGAGAGAAGGGAAGTTAATCCTCCATGGGAAATAGCAAAAGCAAGGGGTGGATGTGGCAGGAAGCTCTGCATGAGGAGACAGGGGTTGGGAGTGAGGTCTGAATCCCATACTAAAGGTCAGGATTTTGCTTCCTAAGCAGGGAAGCTCACTAAGAAAACCACTTCTTAGTGGGAGGGGCATGGTCAGATTGAGGCTCCCTGGAGACCACCCTGTGGGTGTGGCAGCAGACATGCCATGAGCGGGTTTGACTGGGAAATGGCCATGTGGTAAGAGCAGAAGGCACCGAAAGGACAAGGCTACCAACCCAAAGGAGACAGAAGACTAAAGGGAATATGAGGGGTACAGAAGGACACATCCATCTGCTACATTAACCCCTGGATCCTGAAGGGCATTTACCTCTCTCCTAGCAAACCCACAGCCCCATGCCAAGCACTGCCATGAGATGCCAACAACGATCCTCAGTCCTCAAGGGTCTCTCTAAGAAAAAGCATATGACTTGGGCTCCTCGTGAATATTCATAGGCCACTCTTTAGGGGCGATATTTTGTGTTAGGGCCATCAAAAACACAACCATCCAAAAGAAAGCTTTGTTTTAAGATTATACCATTGGGGTTGAATAATTTCTTGGCAACCCTGTGTATATCTGGTTGGAGCCTCACTGTGAAGTTTGAAAAAGAGACGGATGGAACAGTTGACCAGAGGGTCCCAGTGACAGAAATAACTATTCTCTGGAAGGGGATAAAAGGGCAGAAAGGCACTTTTGTTTATTTTTACAAAATTTGGAGAACAACAGTCTCCCCAGCTGTCTCCACAAGATCAAACCAGCCCCAAATGGGAGTTGCGAGGTATTTATATGCCAACACTTGAAATCAAAATCCAATAGGCCTGATGGCTGTGGTTCTGGTCTTTTCCTCCCCTTTGTATTTCAAGATGGCAATTTCATTTGCTCATTGATGCTGCCTGTCCATTCAATAAGCATTCTGATTCATCTATGAACTTCAAACTCCTCTTCTAATCTAAATCAGAATACAAAAATACACAACCCCTTCACTTCTTGCTAGGCCATCTGGACTCATTCTAAGCAAAAACACAAGCACAGTCTCAGAATGACTGTTTAATCACCCGGGGTCTGTACTTTGTTGTAAGGGCAGGCCCGCAATAGTCAGGGTCAGGGACAGTCACACTGTGCAGTTCGATTGCACGCAGGTTCCCCAACTCTCTCTCCCCGTCCAGCCTTCGAGGGATGCCAGAGCCTCTTATGGGGTTGGTGACTGTTAACTCCCATATTAGGTTTGGGCACAGCCCTGAATGGGATACCAAATTTAGCCTTTCTTAGGTGAGAAACCAGTAGAAAGAAGTCAGTCGTGGGAAAGAACCGTGTTTAGACTTTGCTTAAGAGTCACACTTCTGTGGATCTTCATTTAACTATCACAGAACCAAATGGAAAATTTGCTTCCTTCTCCTTTATTAAAGAAACATAACTAACAAAAAACAAAGTAAAGTCATTCTCTTTGGAGTTAGTTCACTGCTCTCATCCTCCACTCTCATGAGCTCTTCTTAGAAATACAGGCGTAAGTGGCACGAGCAAAAATTCCATGCTGCCAGTTCACATGTTCTCTCCAGTATCAGATAAGTGAGAGCCAAAGGTGAGAAGCTCACCTCTGAGCCGGTTTCCTCTTTCATCTTGGCCCGGGAGTACTCACCAGGAGGGAGCAGCCTGCTTCACTCTGCTGCACTGGGTCAGGCAGGAAGAACACTAAACTTTCTTTCAATCTTGTCAAAAAAGAAAAAAAACAAAACACCCACACAGTGGGGAAATTGTTCCCCACTGTGTGGGTGATGAAGCCCTGAGAGCTGTTATCTGCAAAGGGCACTTCTGGGGGTAACCCAGCTGTCACCACCGTGTGGATTCCACCCCAAAACCTCAAGCCAAACAGTGGGGAATGAACATGAAGAGACAATTTTCCACTCTGTGAAAATGGCTTGACTTCACAAAAATAAATTAAAACACCGTGATAATAAATGAAACATGAGCAGGACCTTTTGTTAAACACACAGGTAGTCATGGCAGAGGCTCTTCTTGCTTGGTACATTTGTGCCATCAAAATATGATGATTTTTTTCCCTACTTCCTGACCCTTCAACTCCCTGCCCACATGCCCACATGAAGTCTCACACACACTCACACACACCTCAATACCACAGACAGATGTGGAATAACTTTAATAACTCCTCTAGCAAGAGTTAGAGGTGTCTGGGGACAGCAGTGGAAGTGGTTGGGGTAAGCAAGTGTTAGACTGTGTGTGTGTGTGTGTGTGTGTGTGTACACTTGCATGTTCACATGCGGGGGGTGGTCTCACCTTGAACACTCTTCATTTGAATAAAGGAGATTTAACAGCTGAAGCACCGCTGCATATGCACACAAACAAAATCAGGCCTCCTTTGGTCCTCAAGTCTTCTGTTGCCACACAAGAGCCCCTCTAGCTCTGATGCAATCCTGCCCCTCAGTGTCTGCAGCAGCCTGAGAGGTACTGCTGGCTAGCCAAGGTTATAGAATTGTAGCAACCTCTTTCCCTCCTCCCCACATTCATCTCCTTTAAGACCCCCAAATCTGTTCTTCTTCAAGAATAAACCCATCTTTCCAATACTGTCATTTTAGGACCACGTTTTCCTGTCCTGCTTTCCTTCATCCCCTCTCCCATCTTCTAAAGGAGCCTACTGGGGTTTTCTCCACCATCTCTCTTGGTCCTGACACTTTTGTTAGAATTTTGGAAGCAGATCTGGTCATCAGAATCTAAAGTCCCAAATCTTGATGCCAAAGGTATCCCTGCCTATACAAAGAAGACCCAGAAAGCCCTCAACTCTGGCATCTGAGATCTGGGTCAACATGACAAGGGAAATGATAATCAATAGGAAAACAGTAAGGCCACTCCTCAAAAACTGAAACTTAGAATTACCCCATGATTTGAGAATTCCACTTCTGGGTATGTACCCAAAATAATTGAAAGCAGGGTGTCAAAGAGATATTTGTATATCCAAATTAATAGCAGCATTATTCACAATGACAAAGAGGTGGGAACATTCCAAGTGTCCACTGCTGGATGAATGAATAAACAAAATGTGGCCTATACCTGCTATGGAATATTATTCAGCCTTAAAAAGGAATAAAATTCCGATATATTCTACAATATGAATGAATCTTGAAGAATTATGCTAAGTAAAACAAGGTAGTCACAAAAAGACGAATACTATATTATTCCGCTAGTATGAAATAGTGGAATAGCTGGACTATTCTAGTCCAGCTTATAGACACAAGAAGTAAAATGGTGGTTTCAGGAACTGGAGAGGGGTTAGGGAAGAGAATTTCTTGTTTAATTAATGGGTATGGAGTTACAGTTTGCAATGCTGGAAAGTTCTGGAGACAGTGATGTTGATTGCACAACAGTGAGAATGTACTTAATGCCTCTAAACTATACACTTTGAAATTGTTAAAATGGTGCTAGGGTTTGCATGTGTTCCCTCAAAAATTCAGGTGTTGAAACTTAATGGCCAACGTGACAATATTAAGAGGTGAGGCCTTTAAAAGGTGATTAGGCCACGTGGGCTCCCTCTCTCATGAATGAGATGAAGACACTTAAAAGAGGCTTCATGAAGCCTTCCCCTCTGCACGTCTCCCTTCTGCCACATGAGAACACAGCCCTCCTCCCTTCCCCTGGCTGCAGCAACGAGGCACCATCTTGGAAGCAAGGAACAGGCCCTCACCAGAGGATTGAATCTGCTGGTACCTTCATCTTGGCCCTCCCAGACTCCAGGACTGTAAAAAAACAAATTTCTGTTCTGTATACAGTGCCCAGTCTATAGTATTTTGTTATAGCAGCACAAACAGACTAAAACAAATGGCTAATTTGATGTTAGGCAAATTTCACAACGCACATAAAAAGTAATCAACAAAAGGATAGAAGTTTCAGCCAGTCCAAACAAGCAAATAGGATTTTTAAAGAGGGAACTCAACCAGAAACCTACATCCCTCATCTCCTTCTTCCTGGATGAGGGGAGAGGTAGGTGGAAAGGCGAGGTATAAGAAGGAGCAGAAGAGTCACAATGGCCGGGCATGGTGGCTCATGCCTGTAATTCCAGCACTTTGGGAGGCCGAGGCAGGTGGTTCCCTTGAGGTCAGGAGTTCGAGACCAGCCTGGCTAACATGGTAAAACCCTGTCTCTACTAAAAATATAAAAATTAGCCGGGCATGGTGGTGGGTGCCTGTAATCCCAGCTACTCAGGAGGTTGAGGTATGAGAATTGCTTGAACCCAGGTGGCAGAGGTTGCAGTGAACTGAGATCATGCTACTACATTCCAGCCTGGATGACAGAGCAAGACTCTGTCTCAAGAAAAAAAAAGAAGAGCCATGGTGACCTGCAGGCTTCTAAGAGGAAAGGTCAGTTCCTCCTGTGCCCATGGGGAAAAAGAGGCCTGACCTGCAAACAGCTCTTCAGTGATGCCTCATGAAGTGTCATCAATTCTGGGAAAATGGGGATTTCCCAGAAGGTAGGTTTGTCCCACCACAAATTTACAAATGCGGTTGTACTTTCCAGAATTTTAAAATCAGAATTCCTTATATTTCAGAAGTAATTTTTAGAAAACACAACCCTTTGATCATCCCTTCTCCATTTCCACAGTACTGAAGATGTCAGTCCTCAGGCAGATCACATGCTCCTCAGTAACTCTCCTCAGCTTGGCATGTGTGAATCGTCTGACATTCACATTTTGTGAGAGGCACAGCCAAGCCTAGAAAGTCCTGATGCTGTCTCTGAGTTACTGCAATCACTTTCTAATCAGTCTTTGTCATCCCCAAATCTTCAGACTCCTCTACAGATGACGCCAGTTGCTGAGGGCAGCCTTTTGTGGATACCGGTTTCACTGGGCCACCACCTACTCCCTGGTCCCCAGACCCCAGGGGAGATGGTGAAGGACCTTGGAACTTGCAAGGGAGACTCCACAGATGTCTTCACTTTCCATCTCCTCAATCTCATCACTTTCAGTTGTCATTTCTCCCACTTACTGAGATTTTTGTTTGTTTTTTGTTGCACTTACATAAATATCCATGATATTTGTTAAGTGCTCTGCACTTGACACCTTAAAGGTGGTAAAGACAGCCTGGAGACAAACAACCCTGGAAACACAGCAGGGAAGCCACATGTGTTAGGATATCTCCTGTTGAGAGGAGAGCACAGAAGGTTGGGGCTGGAGCCTGAAGAGGCAAGCTCATGTACAACAGATAGCTGCTAACTTCCTCCTTGCATTCAGTCCAGTTCTCTGCAGGGCTTGTTTGAGGAATAGTTCTAATTTTGGGGTCAAGGTTGAACTAGTAGGACTACAGAAACAATCTGAGGCAGCCAGGATCTACCCCACACGTCCATGCTCCCCCCAAACTCTCCCTCTCCTCCACAGCAATGCCAGACAGCAACTTAAAGACTATGTGTTCGGAGAGACACTTGTTATCAGCCTATCAGGGGCATCTTCGAGTCAGCTGGGCTTTCTGCCACTTTCACACTTTAGAGGAATGATGATGGTTTAAGACTTACTTCCTCTCAGAAGGCTCCATTGGCCAGGCATGGTGGCTCACTCCTGTAATCCCAGCAATTTGGGAGGCTGAGGCAAGTTGATTGCTTGAGTCTAGGAGTTAAAAACCAGCCCTTGCAAGATAGTGAGACATCCTTGGGAAGAGCATGCTTGTCTCTGAACCAGAGCAAGATCTTAGCTGTCTTCTTTCTGGAGCAGCCCACCTTGAGAACATTCTAGAAAAACAGACTCCTCTAAGCTCCGGAGAGAGCACTTCACACCCACCATACCCCACGATACCACACACACAGTTGGCTTTAGGGTTAGAGGTCTGTGTGCGTACCATACTTCCTCCTAAGTGTGCTGTAGCTATGTACCTCAGCAGCTACAGGAGCCTAGCTGGGCTTACAAGGGAAAAGCACCCTTTTGCAGGATGCCACACTTTTGTCATGGGCAGGCATCATGCATGCATAGAACTGGAAACATACAAGCAATTGATGGGGCACCTCAGCATTTGAGAAAACAGCACCTTGACATTTCAGAAAACAACAGAAGCAGGAAGGTCATGATCACCTTCTCCTTCCCCTCTTCCCCTGATACAAGCCATAAAACTCATTTGAAAGGTAGCCTCCAAATACCCAGAGAAATACTTATCTCTGAAGACACAGGACCACAGAGAAGAATCTGAACAAACAGGCTAAATTTGTTAAGTCCTCAATCTCCCACCCAGTTTATCACCATTAGATCATACCCGCTCTGTCCAATTATCCATCTCCACAACTGTCCACTTCTCCATCAAACTAACATTAAAAACATACAGGTTCCTCTGTTACTTTGGGTCTTTAGTTCCTTGTGAGAGCTCCTATGTTATGTAAAACTTGTATTAAATAAATCTGCATGCTTTCTCTAGTTAATCTGACTTTTCTATGGGGACTCAGCCATGTACCCAGCAACGGGCCAGGAAAATATATTTCTTTCCCTTCCATGACCTTGAGCCTCTCTGGAGCAGTTTCTTTCACAAGTCTCCAGATATGTCCCACATAAGCACGTTTCTTCCCACAGTCTCATTCCAAGGGCTGAGAACTCTCCTGCCCTCTTCCTGCTGTAATCTACATGGCTCCCCTGCAGTTTTCTAGATCTCAGGGATTGCCTACAATTGCCCAATTCGCATGTATATTGTAACCATGCATACCCTTGTTATGAGCATTTTTAGGAGGAAAACTTGTTTTGAAATTAGGTGACCTGGGTTGTTTGTGGGCAGCTGAGCAGACATCCCCAAGCCCAAAGCCTATGACCAGAGAGTGGCACTTTGGGTGGCTGTGAGCACAGTTTTTGTAAGGACAGGAAGGACCCTGCTTATCACCCCTCTGCTAGGGCTGGATCTTACTTTAACATCTCAATGCATTTTGATGCATGCAAAGGGGAAAAGGTTGATACCAACACAAAAAAACAAACATTTTTCATCAGTGTGATACAGTTTAGACCAAGGTAGAAATCATGAAGCAAGACAAAAATAGGGCTTTTTGCCATTGTCAGACATCCTAAGACACAGAGAGAGAAGCCCAGCATGGAGTGGGTGGCTAGGGCTTCCCAGACAAACTCTTGCTGGGTTTCTTTCTGCTGGGACTCACCTCTCATGCAGGGTGTTCCTGTTTTCGGGGACACGCTAAGAGTGTCTCATTCTTAAGAGTGAGAACATTACCCAGATAGTGCTTCTCTGTCATGACCTAGAATATCCCTTAAAAAAAAAAAAAGAAATGTGCTATCGACCACCACGTTCTCACAAGACCTCATTCCTCTAAATAGCAATATGCTGTTGCCAATCAAGCAACTAGAACAATTCCATCTGTGACACTGACATCACAGGGAAGCAGCCACCGAAAAAGAGCTCAAAACCTGAGACTTCAGCAAACCAAGAGCTACAAACTGGTAAGGATAATTCTTAAAAGAAACAAAAAGGTAAACATTTACTTGTGGCTATAGCGAATGGCTATTGTCAACCCAAGCTGTAATTAAAAAGAGAGAAAAACAAATTAAGTAATATCAAGAATATGCAGAATTCACAAGAAAATAAACAACACAATTATGTTTTAAAGATTTCCACAGTTAATGCTTCAAAATTAACATATGTTAATGACATATTTAGTTTCAACTTAGTTCCTAAAGAAAATTTGTATTTTTATAGAGACTTAAAGAGGCATAAAATATTTACTTTTGGATTAGACAGGAGGTGTCTCTCAATAGAAATGCCTTCCAAAGGCCGGGCACAGTGGCTCAAGCCTGTAATCCCAACACTTTGGGAGGCCGATGCGAGTGGATCACGAGGTCAACAGATCGAGACCAAACCCCGTCTCTACTAAAAATAGAAACACTTAGCTGGGCATGGTGGCACGTGCCTGTAATCCCAGCTACTCAGGAGGCTGAGACAGGAGAATTGCCTGAACCCAGGAGGAGGAGGTTGCGGTGAGCCGAGATCGTGCCATTGCACTCCAGCCTGGGTAACAAGAGCGAAACTCTGTCTCAAAAGAAAAAAAAAAGAAAGAAAAAAAAAAAGAAATGCCTTCCAAAATATGGGTCTTCTTGCTCTGAGACACAGTCACAAAAACATGGAATTGGAGCATGTGGCAATTCCAAGGGTGGCATTAGGGGAACACAGCCACACATGGTGGGGTCCTAGGAGCTGGTCCCTTCTCTATCTCCTACCTTAGGAGCACTAAGTGGAGCCCAGGCCACCTGGACCAGAGTCTCCCTACGGGATCATCACAGCCTTCACATTGATCCTGTAAGCTCAAGGCCAGCAAGCCTCAGCTCTGAGGTCAGCAAATAAATTGAGCCTGAAATTCACATGTGACATCAAGATATGGTGCACTCAGCTGTTGGGCACAGCAAAAAGTGGAAGTTGAGGTGAGCTGTGATTTCCTCTTTACTCTGCAGGGGGGGATGCGGAAACCTCTCAAGCATAAGTGGGGGTCAAATCACATGACATGGGCCCTGGATAGTTCACAGAAGGGATAGTAAGAGTCAGGCCAGCCAGTCAAGTTCAGTTGCATCAGCAAGTTATTGAAACTGTTGGAGCCTCAATTTTCCCAACTGTAAAATGGGCAGAATAATTACTTTCTCACAGAATTAATGTAAGGATGAAGCAATTTTTGTATATTTGTGTGTTTGTATTTTGGTGTGTGTATGTGTATGACTACTGTGTGACAGATAGGAAAAACTCTGTAAATAATAACTACCACTAGTAACACTATATTCAGGCAATATTCCATTTATCAAAATGTTAGTACATTCCAAAATTTAATTTTTCAATGAGTTTTGGAAACTTTGAAAATATTTTGTTATGCAACAAGCGATGAATGGTCAAACACGCCTGTGTAAGTCTCATTAGCCCACTCATACCTACAGCAAGACTAGTTTAAGAAGCTCACAATAGTTAAGAACCTAAGCATCATCCGAATATCATTTCTGTAGCCGAAGTCTAAGTTCCACCTTAAGATCCCAAAACATCATTTATGGTTCCCTTGTTGCTGGTCTGAACAGGATTGGGGTGGGGACGTAACATTCATGGTGCTGTCCCAGGTGGTGCAGGGTGACAGGAGGGTCCCCTGGCAGTGAAAGGGTGAATGGGGAGGGAGAGCTATGAGAAGAGAAATGGTTGAAATAAGAAAGTCCAACACCCCTGTCCAGCTTGACATCCTGCAGAACCCCCAGATACTGTTTGAATAGCTGGGCTCCAGAAAAATTCAGCCATGCATATCACTGCAGGCATCCAAAGTACGAGACCAACAAGGACAAGCCATCAGCAATCAGAGGCTCATGTTTGCAAAAAGAACAGCTACAAGTGAAGGCATGAAATATATGAAATCAGGGTGATTCACCTGAATTTTTCAATTCTCTCTCTCAACTAGGAGTAACTTTTCTTTGAAACTTAAGCAAACAGAAGAGGAAGATGCCTCAGAGACAATCAAGAATTTGAAGAACAAGGAAGAAATTACTTTGGGAAAGAAATAAAAGCAGAAACTGTAGCCAGAAGGTCAGGATGAGCAATTGACAGATTTTACATGCCGGATAACTTTCCGTTTCCTGGGATTAAAACGTTCTGGCTTACAGTGAGGCTAATTATAAGATAATTTTACTGACTGAATATTTTGATAAGCTTTGGAGTAGAGTTTAATTGGTGGCTTCTCCACAGTTGAAAGATAAGCCCTTGCTGGAGTAGGGAGAGGAAATGGGGTGGGAAGGACAAGAAGAAAAAAACACACAGAAAAAGTTGCTCATGACAGCTGTGCTGGTTAAAGGGGCTGCAAGATGAATCTTTCACAAAGATGAATTTCAATGAAGCGTTTTTATGAGTCTTTTCCTGGCTTCTGAATAAAATATGTTTTATTGTCGTTCTTAAAAGGACAGCTTGTTAAGGAAGAAGGTGTGAATCAAAGAAACTCCAGTGGACAGGAATGGCTCAAACAAAATGACAGAGCAGCCAGGGCTCCCGGCCGGCCTCTGCATGAACAGGCCCTGCAAGGGCACAGGACAACTGGGGAAGGGGAAAAACCCCCAGGCTACATGGGAACCCACTTCCAGGATGGATGGGAACAGGGTATTTCACAGACATTTTGGAAACATAACTGAAATATCACATAGAATGCACTGGGTCCAATGAGGAAGGCCTGAAGAGGCTGGAACAGTGTAGAAAAGTTCTTGTGGGTCTTCCCTTGAAACCCCAGGTTGCAACAGACCAATGAGGCAAATGAACTGTGTACGAAGCTTCCATATGCCTGCTCTTCCTCATTCCTACAGAGAAAGCAGGGGAGGTAGGAGAATCTCTAGGCTTTTTGTGCTATAGTAAATGCCAGGTAAAGGCAACTGTGTGATCTCCTGAGAGATGAGATGCTTTTCCTCCTCTACCTTAGGAACCTCCACCATCTGGTCAGTCCCCTCTAAGGCCCCTTGCCTGCTCTCACGTATCTGCAACTCAAAAACTCTTTAAGCCTCACCACTGCCTCTGTGTGTGCAAACACTTGCACCCACACATGAACATTCACACGTGTGCACACATGCAGGCACATACACGTATACTTGTCCACATTCAGACATGCACATGCACACATGCAGTCTTTTAGTGCTTATGTGCATGTCCATTCACATGTGCATACATGTATGCATATGCACACACATGCACACACGTGTGTATCACAACATATGCGCACATGCACACTCATACATATGTGCTCATCCATGCGCATGGATACACTTTGGCATTCAGAGAGGCTCATGGAGACCCTCAGACAAAAGGAGGCCTCAGACAATTGACCCCTTTGTTGCTTATCTCAGCAGGGACCCAGAAGAGAAGGAGGGGAGGCCCATGGGTTGGCCCCTGACCCTGGCCCAGCTGGGCTGAGGTCCTGGGACATGGAGGTCAGTGAAATTTTGTGCTGTCCTCCCTGGGGAATGTCCCCCCAGGGCATACTGTAAGTAATGCCAGAACACACTTAACAAACTCCATTCTGAGTACTTCACTTTAGATTTACACAATTTGTTAGTATCAAAATTAAATCACATTTTAATGGCAAGGAAAGAGTAATTCAACATTTCAAAACTTCTCCTGCTGCTTCAGCCTGAAAATGCTCCTTTTTTGGAACAGCTGACTGAGGCAGCTGTTTTGCATCAAGTCAGAGGGGTTTCCATATGACCCAGGGAGCTCAGACAACAGGCAGACCTTCCTGCATTAAAGGGTAATCTGAGAATAATTTGCCATAAAACACCCAGAAGTACACCAGCTGTAGCCAGATATGCCCTATAAAGCACCACGTAGACTTCATGGGTCTTGTAAAATAATAATAATTTTTAAAAACACATTTTAAAAACACATTGTAATCTTTTTAAAAGAAAGGAATGGTTTATTCTATCTTAGAAGGCAGCAGAGAGATTCCCTTACATGTTCACGATTGCTACTAAGCACCACTTCCCAAATGCCCACTTGACCAAAGGTCCCCATGTCCCTACGTCACTGGGAATCTGATCTTTTGCAGGTACCCTGGGCCTCTTGTTGAAGATGTGCTCTCTCACACATGGCTGCCAGGAGCAGGTGAAGAGGAGAGACCAGGAAGCACCAGCCCCAGTCTCCCAGGTCTAAGTCCAAGTCCAGAACTTTCTAGGCCAGGTATAGCGGCACACCCCAGGGCCCCTGTCCCATGCTGGAGGTGCCATGACCTAGGAGCCAGGTCTTTTCACAGAGGCAGCCATCAACCCACCAGCACCCTGACATCAACCACCAGCACCCTGACGTCAACCACCAGCACCCTGATCCCAATTCTTCAAGGAAAGCTGGAAAATTGAGTTTTTATTATGAAAATGTCTATGTTTTGAATGAATTTGGATGTTTTTCAAATATGACTCAAGCCAAGCAAAACAGTCAACAGGATTTGACCTGCCTTCAACCTGCCTTGTACCCTGCCTGCTGCCAACCCTCTATGTGGGTCTGCAGATCTGAATCTATGTGTAGGCGACAGATCTGAGTCTATGCATAGGTGACAAATCTGGAAAGAGCCTGCCTACTTCTTCCAAGGCTTCCCTCCCTTTCCCAAACTGTGGGAAGCTTTTTCTTTATTTTTCCTTTTTTCATGTCAAAGGCCTAGAGAATTGTACATCACAAAATAAACACTACAAGAAATTGGTATTTGTTTCTCTTCTGTATAGTTTTACTGTTCCTATCTCCTTTTCAAAGAAAATATGGAAAAAGAAACATGATGGGAAGAAGAGGCATGACAAGGGCAGAATACCATGCAAACAGGGCCACAGTGCAGGCAGAATACCACTCAAACAGGGCCACAGACTACCACTCAATCAGGGCCACGGCACCCATAGACTACCACACAAACAGGACCACAGAATGCACAGAAAACACTCAAACAGGGCCATAGCACCCACAGACTACCACTCAAACACAGCCATGGCATATATAGAATGCCACTCAAACAGTGGCAAAGCACATACAGAATACCACTCAAACAGTGGCAAGGCACACACAGAATAGCACTCAAACAGGGCCAAAGCACCCACAGAATGCCACTCAAACATGCACAGAATACCAAACAGGACCACAGCATACACAAAATACCACTCAAACAGGGCACAAAAAATGCCACTCAAACAGGGCCACAGAACTCACAGAATACCACTCAAACAGGGCTGCCATAAGCACACAATACCACTCAAACTAGACCATAGCAAGCACAGAATACAACTCAGAGAGAGCCATGAGATGCTGGCAGCAAGGATGTGAGGACTAGAAGAAAGTGATCCACAGGACAGATTTCTGTAACCCCTTCCCAAGTCTCCTTCTAGCACTTCTCTCTCATGACAACAATCAAGACTAGCACATCATCTCCACAGCCCCTCCAGGACTGGTTGTCCCCAGGCATCACCCCATCTTACTGATTCCATGGGGCTGACTCTCAAACCCCATCACACCCACTACAGCTCACTGGGTCTCTGCCACGGATGTCTTCCTAGGACTTTCTTGGGCATTTTCTATTTCTGCTGGTAAGCTACTGATGCTTAGAGATGCTGGTGGAAGTAACAGTAAACTTTGTGGCCAAACCCCTGACCTTTCCAGTCTGCTTCTTCATTGTGAAATGAGGATAAAGTTACCTACTCCATAAGCTTGTTTTAGGCAGATTAACTTTGACCTCAAAAATGAGGACCAGCAGTATCAGTCTCCCCTAGGAACTTGTGAGAAATGCAAATTTTCAGGCCCAAACTCAGACCTACCAAGTCACAAACTTGGGCATGTTAGCTGGACCTGCAAGAGTCAAGTTTGAGAAGCACTGAATGAGATGCTGTACAGAAAGAACCGAGCCACCTGCTGTGGCACTGACAAAACTTTTATTGGCTGCCAGATAATGATGACACAGCCCACAAAAGGCATAAAATGCCTTTTGTATTTTATGTCCTCTCAATCGTTTCAACGTTCTGTACTCAACTTCAGGCATCATCATGATCACTATGAGTTCAGGCCCACTGGCATGTCTGGAGGAGATGAGGCCTGGTGCTCATGGGAGACCAGCAGGGAGAGGTGTCTGCACTTTGCTGAGATGCACAGTACTGTTGACAAGCAAGGACGGAGCCAGCTTCCTCAGGGCCAAGGGTGAGCCGTGGTCCCTCACCAGGCTGCAGCACCCTCACCTTTCTGTGTTTCTTTCTGTCATCCCACCAAAAGAGGAATAACACAACAAGACAGGGAAGAGGAGAAAAAGCAGCAACGTATTTTCACTATGGAGTTTACTTTATGATGTTACTCTTCCTTGATCCCTTGATATTAAATTTTAAAAAAAACCTAAAGAAATTAAAAAAAAAAAGTCACACTTCAGTTAAAAAAAAAGAGGTAAATATAATATGTAGGCTCTTTCCAGATTTGCTGGAAATCCAGTAATTCATATCTGAAATTTTCGAAAGCTGATATGAAAGGCAAGTTGTTAAATCAATGGAAATCAATGTAGAACCAACATTGAAACTTAAACGGTAGTTCGTTAACTAACCTAAGGAAACAGGTTGTTTTTAAGTCTTTAGGTCCCAAATGACTGAAAATTTGAGACGCATTATGCTGCTATTCCTCACTGCTCCCTATGAAGAGCCTGACCCAGGCACTACTTTTTGGACTAAAAGTTACAACCCTGCTTGAAAAGCACAGAGATCACTTAAGGACTTGCTTTGTCTCCCATATAACCAGACGTGAAAAGTTGTGAGTCCTGAGTTGCTGTCTCTGCAGCAATGGCACCTTGGGTCCCCTTTGCTGGGTGTTTTCCAGGGTTGGAGTCCCCTAAGCCGGGGCTTCGGTGGTTGCGGGACCCTCTGCTCTCAACCTCCCCTTCAGAGAGGAAGCTGTAACCAGCGGACAGCAGGTAGGAAGTTCTCGAGCCAGAACCTGGCAATGGTTATGGGCTTCAGGAACATTGGCTGTCACCTTTGTCATATTCAGTGGACATCATCTGTCACAGTGAACTGGGATTACGGCAGGACAAGGCTGCTTACTCGTGTGTGTGTGTGCTCCACACGCAAGGCTGCTAACCCAACTCTGGAACCACTGAATTCACTCCAGGCAGTTCCTCTCTGGTGTTCACAGCTTGTCAAGGAATACATTTTCTTAGGCTTTAGGTTTCTAACAAAGTAATGAGGCACGTTTGTTCCTTTGCTTCTGTTGATAATGAAGGCTTGGCTAACGGATAATATGAATAAGCCTGTGTTTTCCTAGAAAGCTGAACTGCCTTAAAAGAAATTACCATGACAATGGCTATGGAATCTGTCATCTCCTACATCCCAGAATACCTCACACTCTGGAACATTCAGTGGTAAATAATCACTTACATGATTCTTATTACATGGCAAATATCACTGTTGATTATTAAGTCAGAGGAGATTCATCCAGAAGAGGAGGAAGAGGACAAAGAGAAGGAAAGGAACAGTGAAAGGACCAAGGGGGATAAATGTGACACCCTCAGTCATGGTCAGTAACAAAAATGATAGACCATTTCCAAGGTGGATTTGGGGACATTCCATACAGGAACATGCAAGGCCATTGATGGGCTGTCAGTCACAGCAGCTCAGAGACCTTACCTCAGCTTGTCGACCACTCTCATCCCCAGGCCCTGTCACAGTCAAGAGTCAAAACCCAGGAAAGGACATTGCTTTTCAATGTATGACCCACAGAGAGTTTTAAAAATACAAAGAAACACTTTTCCTCCTTCTTAGTTTTCAGCTACCTTCTCCTTGATCTAATTCTTATCCTCCAAATTCACAAAAGAAGGAAAAAAGAAAAAAGGAACCCTCCACCCAAGCATATGAGACAGTACATGAAATACAACAGCAACTGCTAAAAAGAGTGCAGGAAATCTGCTGCAGGGAAAATAAATACTTTTTAAAAATTAAGCTGTTTATGTTGAGATAATTGTAGACTCACATGCAGGTCTAAGAAATTATACAGAGAAATAATACAGAAAGATCCCAGGTACCCTTTATCCAGTATCTCACAATGGTAACAGCTCACAAACGTAGCACAATGTCACACCAGAATACTCCCCTGATACAGTCAAGCCACAGAACAACTCTGTTCCCACAAGCATCCCTCATGTCGCCCATGTGTAGCCACACCTACTTTCCTCCCTCCCCAGCCCACTCCTTGGCTCCTGGTGGCCACTAATCTGTTCTCCAGTTCTACAATATTGTCATTTCAGGAATGTTATGCATAAATATAATCACACGGGATGTAACCTTTAGGACTGGACTTTCTTAGAAAAAAATCTCTAGAGATTCATCGAGGTTGCAGCATGTATCAGTAGCTCATTCCTTCTTATTGCTGAGTAGTGTTCTGTGGTATAGATACATCATAGTTTGTTTAAATTTTCACCTGTTGAAAGATATCTGGGTTACTTCCAGTTGAGTGATTATTCATAAATAAAGTTAGTGTAAACATTCATTTACAAGTATTTGTGAAAAAAATACATTTTCATTTCTTTGAAAAAATGCCCAGGAGTACAATTGCTCCAGTATATGACAGTTGCATGTTTCGTTTTATAAGAAACTGCTAACTTGTTTTCCAATGTCTTGACAATCTCACCAGAAATGTATGAATGATGCTGCTTTTCTACATCCTCACCAGCATTTGGTGTTATCACTTTATAAATCTGAGTTATTCTGATAGGTACCTAGTGATGTCTCATTGTGGGTTTAATTTACATTTCTCTAATAAATAGTGATGTTAAATATCTTTTCATGTGCTTATTAGCCATCTGTATGACTTTTTCAGTGAAATGTCTCTTTATCTCTTTTACCCATTTTATAACTGGATTACTCAGCTTTTACTGTTGAGTTTTGGAGCTCTTTATATATTCTATGTACTAGTCCTTTGTCAGATATGTGATTTGTAAATATTTTCTCCAAGTCTGTACTTGTCATTTCATCTTTGTAACAAGGTATTTCACAGAGGGAAAGAGTATTTTGATGAAGTCCAACTTACTAGTTTGTTCTTTAAGAAATCAAGCCTTGGCTGCTATGTCTAAGAATTATTTGTCTAGCCCTATGCCTCAAACCATTTCTCCTGTTTTTTGAGACAGAATCTTGCTCTGTCACACAGAGTGAAGTTCAGTGGCATGATCATGGCTCACTGAAGACTGAAACTCCTCCCAATTAGCTGGGACTACAGCTGGCTATTAGCTGCCATCTCACCTGGATGATTTTATTTATTTATTTAAGTAGACAGGAGGTCTCACTATGTTGCTCAGGCTGGCTTCTTCTTTTTCCTAAAAGTTTTATGGTTTTAAATTTTACATTTAAGTCTGTGATGCCTTTTGAGTCATTTTTATGTGAGGTGTAAGACTTGTATAAGGTTTGTTTTTTCATGTATGGTGTTCAATTACTCCAGCACTATTTGTGGAAAAGGCTATCTTTCCTCCATTGAATCACTCTTGCACCTTTGTAAAGAATCTGTTGGGCAATTGGTTTGGGTCTATTTCTGGGATACCTAAGCTGCTCCGTTAATCTCTTTGTAGATCTTTCTGCCAGTACCACACAGTCTTGATTTCTGTAGCTATATAAAACATCCTGAAATTGGATAGACTGATTCTACCTACCTTATTCTTCTTTTTCAGAATTGTTTATCTAATCTTTTGCCCTCCATATAAATTTTAGAATAACCCTGGATATGTTTACATAAAACCTTGCTGAGATTTTGAATTGCATTAAATCTGTATATCAATTTGGGGAGAATTGACATCTTTATCAGGTGGAGTCTTCCAATGTATAAATATGGTACATGTCTCCACTTGTTTGAATCTTCTTTGGTTTTTATCATCATCATTACATAATTTTCAGCATGCAAAATCTATGCATGTTTTGCTGCAGTTAACCATATGTATTTTTTTAGCAATTATATTTTTATTTGTGTTCAGTGCTAATATTTAGAAATGCAATTAATTCTTGGGTGCTTATCTACAACCTTCTGAAACTTAATCATTAGTTCTAGGAGGTGTGTGGAGGGGTGTAGTTTCCCTGGGCTTCCTATGTAAGAAATCATGTAATTTGCAAATAGGGTCAGTTTTATGTCTTTTTCTGATCATTATGTGTTTTATTTTCTTTCCTTGCCTTATTATCCTGGCTAGTACTCCCAGCACTTGTTGATTAAGAATGATGAGAGCAGATATCCTTACCTTGTTCCCAACTGCAGGGGAAAGTATTCAGTATTTCATCTTTAAATATAATGTTACCTGCAGGATTTTTGTAGATGTTCTTTATGAAGCTGAGGAAATTCCCTTCTATTCCTGTTTATCTGAGAGTTTTAATTATCAATTAGTGCTGAATTTTGTCAAATATTGCTAAAAAACACTTATCTTTTTTACAGCTGTATCTTATCTTCTTCTCTATCTAGTCTTTACCAATAAAAATTTATGCAAAACAAACCAAAAATCCTGAGCCTTCTACCATGAATACAGAATACAGGCTAAGATTAAGCTTTCTATGAAGTACGATCACAGCTTTTTTTTTCTTTTTAAGTACAGTAGATTTGTTGTGGAAAAAGACATGTATTTTTAAGCAAAGAAAGAATGAGAGGGAGGGAGGAAGAAAGGAACTGCAGATAAAATGTAGATGTGCACAATATATGTTGAGTCAATACCTGATATTAGGTAATTATATACATAATTATATGGAGAGCAATCTGAGAGATTGAATACCAAATTGTTATATAGGAGAAGATGAGGTGGAAAAAGACTTTCATTCATTGATATTTTATTCTCTTCTCTAATGTTTGATGTGAATGCTTTAAGATAAGCTGATATTAGTGAATAATTATTTTTAAAATCTACTAAAGAAAAAATATGGGGGAAAATCTTATATTGCAAAATGCTATGAGCCACACTTTGACTTTTTGTGTACCTGAACACAATTCTTCTCTTAAGATGCTGTCTTTATTAGCCTGAAACACAAGTGCTTTCTCGGGGACATGTTAAAATATGTTCCATCTCCACTCATATTCACACTGAATGAAAAGAACAAACACTCAAAAAGAGGGCTCAAGAAAGCAGTGAGAGAACAGGGAAGCAATCTCTATAAATAATTCTCTCCCTCCCACTCCAAACGCATGCTCACGATAGCTCCATTTCATGGTTTGGTTCTTCAGGTTAGTTTAATCTAAAGGTGGTGACTTCAGATTTGAAGGGAGAGAACTGAATTTGTCTAACACGATGGATGTGATAGAGGCAAAAACAGATATGTACACACACACACACACACTCAGTAAGGAAAATAAAGGACGCCTTCCTCCTTCCCCTGCCTTGGACCAGGCTCCTGGCAGGGCACCACTAGACAAGAGTCCCACAGAAGTGTGGTCACTGTGACATAGAGAAGAAACAGCCACTGTACTGGAGTAAAATCACCCTCCATAGTTTATAGATACTGCTATAGCCTGGCACTACCTGGCACTACATTGGTGATAGTACAGCCTGAGCTTTCTAAATATTTCCAGGACAATTCTCCAAGGAGCTCTCTCTTCCTTGGAAGAGAAAGAACCAACTTCCCAGTGAGTAACCCAGTCAAGTGACACAGTTAGGGGAAGATCAGTGCACCCCATGGCTAGCAGTGAGGCAGGAGACCAGTGCTGACTGCCACCTAGACCCAATGAACTCACCACCTGAACTTACACTGTCATGCACTGGTACTCCAAACTGGGGTGGCGATGGGATATGAATTGTTCAGCAGATAGAAAACTACAAAGGACAGACTGGGCATGGTGACTCATGCGTGTAATCCCAGCCTTTTGGGAAGCTGAGGTAGGCGGATCACCTGAGGTCGGGAGTTCAAGACAAGCCTAACCAACATGGAGAAACCCCTTCTCTACTAAAAATACAAAATTAGCTGGGCATAGTGGCACATGCCTGTAATCCCAGCTACTTGTGAGGCTGAGGCAGGAGAATCACTTGAACCCGGGAGGTAGAGATTGCAGTGAGCCAAGATAGTGCCACTGCACTCCAGCCTGGGCAACAAGAGTGAAACTCCATCTCAAAAAAAAAAAGAAGACAAAAATAAAACTACAAAGGACGAAAAGAAAGTCACTAAACAAGGAAATAGAACAAGTATCAAACATACAGGAAAATACTCAACCCAGCCAAAACCCCCAAAATGGACATTTATATAGTAAGAGAGTACAAGTGGGTGATTCCCCTGAGCTCCCCAGAGAAACATCCTTAATTCCAACCCCCGCCCACCATTTAATAACCATGTGATCTTGGGCAAATGGCTCAATCTCTCTGTGCTTTCGTTTCCCCCTGTCTAACTTGGGGATTACAATTGCTCCTTACTCACAGGCTTATTGAGAAGGCTGGTAAGATGACATGTGCAAAATGCTCAGCATGTGGATAGCACAATGCTCACACTCTGTGTCTCTTAGTCATTGTTGATGTTTACAGGAACTCATTCTAGAAAAAACAGCCTAGTGATCATCAACGCCAGCAAGTGAGCAGAGTGCATTCACAGACTATTGGTGGCATTACAAATCAGCACAGCTCTTTTGAAAGACAATTTGACAACATGTATGAAGGAGTCAGGGCAGTATTGACACCTTTAGGTTGTCCCTAACGACATAATTTAAAAGAAGGGAAAATCCAAATATGCACACCAGAACCCAGTGTATAAAAGTAAAAATTGAAATAATGTAAATATCTACTAATAACAGGAAAACAGACTGGCTGTGGTAACTCATGCCTGTAATCCCAGCACTTGGAAAGGCTGAGGTGGGCAGATTGCTTGAGCCCAGGAGTTTTGAAACCAGCCTGGACACCATGGTAAAATACTGTCTCTTCAAAAAACACAAAAATTAGCCAGGTACGATCGCATGTGCCTGTAGTCCAAGCTACTTGGGAGGGTAAGGCAGGAGAATCCCTTGAACCTGGGAGGTGGAGTTTACAGTGAGCTGAGATCATGCCACTGAACTCCAGCCTGGGTGACAGAGCAAGACTCTGTCTCAAATAATAATAATAATAGGAGAATAATAAAGTCAATAATAAGGCTTTTAACTCCATATTTTGTTGCTACTAAAAATTGCAGTTAAGAAGATTATTTAGTAACATGAGAAAGATGCTTGGGATGTAATATAATATGGGAAAGCCAGAAGAGAAGCAATCAGCGTATCTGCATGGAGGTGACAGCCACATTGAAAGTAAAACAGGTGACTCCCTTTCCCCTCCTTTCCTCCCCTCACCCTCAGCCCATGCCCAACCTCCTTTCTAGGATCAGCTGATGTCTCCAGTTGAGCTGTTCTGTCCCTCTCCATTAACTGAACTGATGACACGCTGAGAGTGTTGCCTTCTCTCTCACAGGAAGTTCAGAAAGAGCTTCTTGAGGAGTTGCCTTCCTCCAGCTGAGAACTTAGAGCTGATCTCACTGAATCCCACTGAAAACCCTGTGGTACTCTCAAAGGCCACATAATGAAGCAAAGACTCCAGGGCCACCTCACGTCCCCACTGCTATCCTTCAAACCACATCAGACCCAGACCCCCCCAAATGCAGTGCACTGTTCCATGGCCCACCACATGCCAGCTCATTCACCTGCTATGCCCTTCTACCTTTATTTGCCTTTCAAAATCCTCTTCATCCTAGAAACTCCCTAGACATCATCACGACCTAAGAGAGTCCATGCTCCACCCTGGCTTTTATCTATCCTTCCTCTGGCTACTTCTGCAGGGCATATGTGGGTGTCAGTGCCTGTGTATAGATCCCTTCCCACTATCCTGCAAACTTCTGGAAGCTGTGCCTCTTCCATCCAGTGCCAGAACCACAGCAGGAGCTCAGGGAAGGTTGGTTAAAATTAGCAGGTTTGTATTTCTTTCATTTCTATTCTCTAATGTGGTTATGTAGTTGTCTGTGCACATTAAGTCACATGGAGTCTGTATTTGCCCCCTGGGCTCGGGCAGCCAACAGAAGAGCCATCACCAAGGCCCATGTTCTGGTGCCACCACACCACATCTCACCATGGAGAGTGAGCTCATCTGCACCAGAGCACCCAACTGTGGGAGATGCTTTCCAACCAGCTGAGAAGAGACTAGGATATTTGGTGTACAGGTGAACTGTACACCAGAAGAAATGTATACCAAAAATATTAATTGCTATTTAAAACAAAAAGAAGAGGGGGGTGGAGAAGAAAAGAAAGAAAATAGCAAAACAGCATCTCCAAATCTCAGAAGGATGCCTGGATGTCTTCTAAGGATAGAAAAGAAAAAATCTGACATGTTGCTAACATCAATATGACATTGCATTGCTATGAATCAGTGGCCACCACCAACAAAATATGCTTCTCTCTGTGTGAAAACTGACCATTTAATTCATCTGAAATACAAGGTTCAGATTAGAATCTGAGTCAGGCAGGAAGTTTGGGCAATAACAAACCTATGGGTGGCATCCACTGGACACTTTCTACACATCAAACATGGTGCCAAGTGCTGCAGAAACATCTCCACCTAAGCCCACCAGCTCTGAGAAGGAAGCATGACTCTTCCCATTTTGTAGATGGGGTGATAAAGGTTCAGAGAACATGCTATCTTGCCTAAGGTCACACAGCTAGAAGGTGACTGCATATCAGGGGACATTTGGGATTAGCATCTTGCAGGCCTTGAGCGCAATACGAAATACGGGGAACTTTTAACCCTAGAGACAACAGGGAGATGCTAAAGGTATGTGAACAAGGGACACTCAGTGATGATTCTGAAAAGCTATTTGCCTAAGAGGAACTGGGGAAGAGGGCAGCAAAAAGACAAAGCTTTCCTTTAACCTGAAATATTTTTATTCAAAGAGGCTTTTTATTATTTGCTGATAGAAAATCAATTTGGAAACAGGAAATTAAATAAAGCCACTGAGCTTTGAGGGGGTTGTTGGGGCTGTCACTGTCCTTCTGTATCAAACTTGCCTAGCTCCTCTCAGCTGAACACTCTGGCGCAATACTAAGACCTCTGAACACTCAGTATCCCTCGTTATCTCTTCTCTCCTCAGTGCCTTCCTGCTGCTGATATGCTCAGAAACATGGTCCAGGCCTCCAGTCAACCAGAAGGATGAAGAAATCATGCCACTCTCAAAGAAATGAATATTTTTCAGGATTCCAAGAAAAATCTCCACTGTAGCCGGGGGCCCAAGACGTTTATCCACTAAGGCCTCAAAGCACTGCATGCAGTACAAGGACATTTGATGCAGTCTGTCTCTAAAAAAACAACTTTGCACCAGCATAAATACTTACCAGGAAGGATCTGCTTAGAGTAGACTACTATGCACTATTAAAAAGATTAAGGACATTGAAGTTCCCTGTGTATGGAAAAAAAGTTAAGAATATTGTCTGTATCCTAATTTGGAAAAAAATCTCCAAGAAATAGTGTTCAGTGAAAAAAGCAGGAGGATGTCCTCTTCTGGGGTAGGAGTGTGAGCCCCTCCAGACCAACCATCCCATGAATAACAACGATAAAGTCGGGCCAAAAGCAGAAAAATGACTACTGAGGGTTCTGGAGAGTAGAACCAAGCACAGAGATGATTGAGCAGAGTCCGGATTTGAAGTGGAGAGTGGCACCGGGTAGCCTTCCTGTTTTGTAATTGTTCTTTCCTGATTTGTGTCCAGAAGGCAGGTCACAGTTGAAGACTAGTGCAGTATAAGTGGCTAAAACTGAGAGAAAAACTGCAATCACAATGTACAAGACACAATCCAAAGTTACTCATTTACAAAGAATCAGGAAAATGTAACCCATTCCCAAGATAAAAGACAATCAGTAAATGCCCACGCGAAGATGATCCAGATGTTGGAATTATTAGATAAGGGCTTTAAAGCACATATTATTACCATACTCCATGAGGTCAAGGAAAACATGTCCTAATTAATGAAAAGATAGGGAATCTCAGCAGAGAAATGGAAGATGAAACAAGAAATAAGCAAAAATTTTAGAATGAAAAAGTAAATATCTGAAAATAAAAGTTCACTGAATAAGCATAACAGCAAAATAGAAATGAAAAAGGAAAAATTCAGTGAGCTTGAAAAGGCATTAACATAAATGACGCAAAAGAGAGAAAAAGAGACTTAACAACGAACATCAAAGGAGATATGAAGAAGAGACATTCTGTACCGATGAATTAGAGGATCCAGGGTTGACAAGGTGTCACTTTTTGAGACCCTAACACAATCCCAATCAAGTTCCCACCAAGCTATTTTTTAGATATTGGCAAACTGATTCTAAAATTTATACAGAAAGGCAAAAAATAATACTGAAGTAGAACAAAGTTGAAGAATTCACTTTAGATTATTTCAAGACTATCGTAATCAAGTCAGTAAGACACGGGAGAAAAAATAGACACCTAAGTCAATGAAACAACAGAGAGAACTCAGAAATATCCCCATATAAATATTATCAATTCAGTTGATTATAGTTATATATATACACAGACCTTATGTCTTAAATAAAATTCATTTAAAATTGGTCAAGAACCTAAATGTAAAATGCAAAACCATAAAACAAAGGATAAAACTTATATGACTTGAGTTTGTGGTATATTTTTAGATATGGCACCAAAAGCACAATCCATGAAAGAAAAAATAAGTCAACAAATTAGACTTTACTGAAATTTAAAAATTCTGACACTGTTAAGAGCATAAAAAGCCGTAGACTGGAAGAAAATCTTTGCAAAACACATACCTAACAAAGGACTGATATCCAAAACATACAAAGAACTCTTAAAACTAACAATAAGAAAACAAGCAACTCAACTAAAAAAAAAAAAAAAGATCTGAACAGATACTCACCAAACAAACATATTCAGAGGGCAAAGGTGCATATGAAATGATGATCGACATCATTTGTCATCAGGGAAATGCAAATTAAAAAAACAATGCAGTGCCACTACATACTTACTCGAATGGCTAAAATCGCAAACACTGACAATACCATAACTGGCAAGGATCCAGAGTGACAAGCACTCTCTTATTAATTGGCGGTGAAAATACAAATTTATACAGCCACTGCATAAGACAGTTTGTCCATTTACAAAGCTAAACATAGTCTTACCTTATAATCCATCAATAGTGCACCTAGATATTTACACAAATGATTTTGAAAACTTAGGTTCATGAAAGACCTGCATACATATGTGTACAGCAGCTTTATTCATAATCACAGAAAACTGGAAGCAGCCAAGATATCCTTTCATGGATGAGTGGATAAAAAAACTGGTACATCTCTACAGTGGAATATTATTCAGCAATAATAATAAGAATGAGCTATCCAGTCATGAAAAAGCATAGATGAATCTTAAATGCATATTGCTAAGTGAAAGAAGCCAGTCTGAAAAGGCTACGCTGTATGATTCTATTTATATGACATTCTTCAAAAGGCAAAACTATAGAGATGGTGAACAGATCAAGGGTGGCCAAAGGAGTGGGGAGGGAGAAAGACTAAATAGGTAAAGCATAGGGCATTATTTGGGGGAGGTCAAGCTACTCTGTCTGATACTTTAATGGGAGATACATGAAACTACACATTTGTCAAAAGTCTTAGAGCTTTACAGCACAGAGGCTAAAATCTAATGGATGAAATTAAAAAAAAAACATTTAAACATTGACGGGCTTCTGGAATGGGATGCAGACTGTGATAAAAGAGCATAACTTTATGACAAATGTATGAAACAACCTCACTGAAGGTGGTAAGAAATAAAGGTGCTGAACTAAGTAGCTCTGGAGCTGAATGTAGTAAGACTAAGGGCAAAGTAAACTGTACATCAGCACTGCAATCCAGATGACGAACTTGTTTGCCATGGAATATGAGGGAAAAATTCTAAAACTGCCATACATGAATGCTGGAACTGAATAATTAAGTAAATAGATGGTAGATGGTGGGAACCATGTTTCTCACTGTTGGAGGAGGCTACAGACAAGCTAGGAGAAGGGCTAGAATGCCCTACTGTAAAGGGATCAGAGTCGATATGTGTATGAACTCATGTTTAGCTTAATATGAATACATATTTATAGATAAGTTATATTCACAGGTTGGTTTACACACATGTATTTCCTTGGTTTATCAACTGGAAAGGCCTAGAAGTAACAACATCCCAGACACGAAGGAAACACCTAGCACCCAAATCTCGGTTTCTCAAAACATTCTTTAATAAAAGTAACCAGGGAAATGATTAATCCTGGGGCTTAGGGCAGTCAAAACACAGGATGAGCCTGGGGCATCCTGTATACAGCCACATGTATACATGCATATACTCATACACACACATGCATATATGCATGTGCACACGTGCACACACACACACACACACACACACACACAAACACAATGACAGAAGAATGTCAAAGATAGCAAAGCCAATTGAAAGAGCTTCCAAAAGCCAAAGCTGAAACAATTTGAGCAAAAAAAGAAAGTAGTATTAGATTATAACCCAAAGTATAAACTAAATATCCATGAGTACATACTTATATAAAGAAGTGTTCGGGTAAATAAGTAAATGAGGGAGAAAAGACAAATTTCCCATGCAAAACAATTCCAAATAATTTCTGCAGATGCTCCACCCTTGAGCGGTGGAACATAACTTCCCACATCTTAAGTGTGGGCTGATCATATGAAAAGAGGGAAAAAGAATGACTTTAGAGTAGAGAACCTTGACTTGTCTAGCCCCACCACCACTCCCTCTCCTCAGACCTTGATCCTGTCTCTGCAATCCTCAGAGAACAGAGGTCATCTACTGGGACACCCTCGACTTTCTTGCACCTGCTTGAAAATTCTTCTGTATCTCCTCCTCTCTTTAGACTTTCTGTCCTCCTGTCTGTGAGGAAAAAATACTTGCTTTGGTTTCAGAGTCATTCTCCACCTACGTTTAATATCACACCCTATGTGCTCCCTGTGACGTTCCCTTCAGTTAACTTCCTCTCCCTAGCAGCACCAGTCTCTCCCTCTCACTTCCTCTTTCCCATCTGGGCTCAGATGTGCTCCTGTTGCTACAGTGCCAGGCGCAGGCTATGATCCCACACAGACCTGGGTTCAGATCTCACGTCTGCCTCTTACCAACCAGGGGATGTTGGGAAATAACCACACCACACAGAAGTCTATGGAGTGTCAGGCCAGTATAAGGGACTTTACATACAATGATACCAAGCTCACAGAATCCCGTCAGCATCCTCAGGAGATAAGGATGTTGTGTTTAGTTCAAAGAAGAGGAAGCTGGGCCCTGGAGAGGTTAAGTAATTTGTACAAGTTCATATAGATAAGTGGGGCCGAGGTGGAGCCAGGGGAAGCTGGATTGTTTCACACTGAAGCCCACACTCTATCCTCCACTGTCTCCTAGATGTTCAGCCCCTTTTCTATAGAATATCAGTATTACTAGCTCCTTGTAAAGCTCCTATGAAAATTAAAGAAACTGATGTGCACAGAGTGATTAGCATAATGTCTGGCATTCAAACGGATGATGTCCATAGGATTACCAACCATGCATTCCATCTTGAAATTCCTTCCTCCTGGCTTCTACGAAGCTATGATCTCCTAGTCCTCCTGCTTCTCTGACCCACCTCTTGCATTCCCCATAATCCTCTTGGGCTCATCTTTTAAGTTTAAGCTTTGTCCAGAGTCCCTCATAGCTCCCCATTCCTGCACAATATCACCTACTTCCCCAACTTCAGTCAGTGCCTCTCAGAGCCTCCACCCTTCCTGATTCCTTGGCAAACTCATGCCTCCTTTCCTAAACCTGTTCCTACTCTACATTCTCCATGTTTAACCAAGATGCTCATGAGCCATGATAAATCTCATTGCTTCCTTCCTTAGAAACCTCCAGTAGCCCCCTATTGCCAGCAGAATAAACTGCAGAATCTTTAGCAAAGCAACCAAATCTCTTCATTAGCTGATCCAAACCACCTTCCCAGCTGCTTCCAACTGCGCCAATCTATCGGACAGTTGCTATCATGCCTCTCCTCCCTAGGTCTCTTTTCTCAGCTTAACACCCACACATACTCCAGCAATTCCTAGCCTGGCATTATGTCAAAACCCTCAACTGGGGCCAGGTGTGGTGGCTCATGCCTATAATCCCAGCACTTTGGGAGGCCAAGGCAGGTGAATCATGAGGTCAGGAGATCAAGACCAGCCTGACCAACAAGGTGAAACGTGTCTCTACTAGAAACCTATGATGGCATGTGCCTGTAATCCCGGCTACTCAGGAGGCTGAGGCAGGAGAATCATTTGAATCTGGGAGGTGGAGGTTGCAGTGACTGAGACCATGCCACTGCATTCCAGCCTGGGTGACAGAGCAAGATTCTGTCTGGAAAACAAAAACAAAAACCTTTGACTGTCTTGGAGATCATCTCCAGACTGGCTTCATTTGCCTGGGTGTCTCTTTAAAAATGAAGCCCAGAAGCAGACAGTACTTTAGGTGCCGAATAGAACTATGCCCTCCAGTGTTCTGAAAATTATACTTCTAAGAATGCAGCCTATCCTTAATTCTAGCTTCAGCATTGTAGCTGAGTCATCCTTGGCTGATCACGAGCTTCCGTGTGCTCCCAGGGTGCTGACATCAGCACAGAATCATTTCAGGTCTACGCTCTGCTTTTCCAATAGGACTGAAAACCCCTCAAAGGAAGGAATTTCGTGTTCCATCCTATAAGGCTTACATGCCTTTAGTCCAGCTGGAGTGAATAAACCAAAGGATTTGTAAGGTCATATGTAAAAGTGGGGTCATGTCACATTTAACGTCAATCTCCCCCATCCCTTGTCTTTTTTTAAATTCCACTTTAAAATGGAGCATAGGAAAAGAGTGTACTTTTTTTTTTTTTTTTTGAGACGGAGTCTTGCTCTGTCACCCAGGCTGGAGTACAGTGGTGTGATCTTGGCTCACTGCAACCTCCACCTCGCAGGTTCAAGCTATTCTCTTGCCTCAGCCTCCCGAGTAGCTGGGACTACAAGCACGTGCCACCACACCTGGCTAATTTTTGTGTATTTTTAGTAGAGACGTGGTTTCGCCATGTTGTTCAGGCTGGTCTTGAACTCCTGACCTCAGGTGATCCACCCCCACCATTGACCTCGGTGGAATCAGTACTTTAAAAAAAAAGAAAAGTGAAGAGTATGGATTGAAACAAAGCTGGATGAGATGGAAAATGGAAGAAAGGGAACACGTCGCAGTGAGCCAGCCCTTTGCGCCTTACACCATGAGCTACTTATTCAAGCATGAAAACTGGGACATCATTCTCACAACACTAATTAGACAAGGAAATGAGATATGCAAATATTTTTTAAAAAGTTGATTCTCTAATACTCTTGCCAGATAAAAGTTAATGAAGAAAACACAACCCAACAGGCTGACTCTGGAGCTGATGCCCATCACCCTAATTATCTGACCTAAGATGTCCCTGAAAGAAAAATCAAGCATGAGACAGACACAAGCTGCCCCATGACCCCTGGAGACAGATCAAATCCTTGGAATCTCTCATAGACCAGTTGGCCCAAAGGTCAGAGGAAGCACAGTTGCCCAAGCAAGAAGCAAAGAAGTTTCCAGAAATTGAAGATGCCGCACTTTGAGGCTCCAACATGTCCAGCACCCCTTCTCCAGTGCAGCCTCCAAATGAAGGGTCATTCACAAGAAGGGTTCTGTGGTACCCTCAAGTCATTCAATCATCCTTGAGTCATTCCTCAAGTCATCCTAGTGGGACACAGATGGGCACAACACTGCACTGTCCACATGAGGTGATGCCTGCCTCACCAAGCTGCCTCCCCTCATGGAGCCTCTGTTTTCTCAGCTGTGAAACTAAAATCCTGGCAGAGCTGCTGTGAGCACTGAAAGAGAACACGCACATGGAACCTCAAGAGCCTGGCCTATGGGAGACCATCAGCACATGGCAGCTCCCTTCTCTCCTCCTGGACCACATTAGATCAAAGATGCTTGTGACAGACTGGGTGCAGGGCTGAATTCAGTTCACAGACAGCTACTGAGGGTCTTCTGTGTACCTCGCACTGTGTGAAGTTCCTGCCCTCTCGTAGCTAAGGAAGAAGTAGGCAGACTATAAATACTTGGGGCTGGAATAAGCCAGGCACTAAGAAAAGCCCCAAAGGCAGGAGGCTTTCCCAGGGAAGCAAAATCCATGCCCAGGTAACCGGTGAGCAAGAAAGGAAGACAGGGACAGTCACGGGCAGAGGGGCCAGTCTGTGCTGAGCCCAGAGGTGACCAGAGTGGCCTGTTTGAGGAGCTGCAACTGGGTCTGTATTGCTGGAGTATAAGATTCATTAAAAATCCCCTAAACTCAGTTCCTCTACACTTTAGGCCAGGACTGCTCTCTGAAGCTTTAATCCTATTACACGGCTGTCTTTAGAGAACAGGAGACCATCCCCAGTCCTGTGTATTATCTACCCAGAATAGCACTCCAGCCACACTGACAATGTCATCAGACCCAGGAGACTCAGCCATGAGCAATCTGCAAGGGTGAGCCAAGGAGCAAGTAAGCACTACAGGAAATAAAAACAAAATAGTCACTGCCCAGACACACACTGCCTGAACTGAAAATATGCTGGGTGGGCAAGTCCCAAAGATCTCCATATACACATTACAAACAGAAAATACTTGTTTTTCTTTTCCTAAAGATTCAATTCAGGATTCCAGGTCCCTTAATATATTTAAATATTACCAGATGACCCATACCCAATCTCCACAGGGCTGTGATCTGGACTGACATATTCTTCACCAAATAAGCCTTCTTTTTACCACTCTATTTATTCATCCATCTCTCTATCCATCCATCCATCCATCCATTTATTCATTCATCCATCCATGCATCCATCTACCTATCCATTCATCCATCCATTCATTTATCCTTACATCTATCCATGTATCCATCATTCATCCATCTACCCATCCATTCATTGACCCATCTATCCATCCATTCATTCATCTGTCCATCCATGTATCCATTTATTCATCTATCTATCCATTTATTCATCCATCAACCTACCCATCCATTCATCTACCCACTCATCTATCCATTCACCATCTATTCATCTACACATCCATCCTTCCATCCATCAATTATTCAATCTATTCATCCACTCATCCATCTATACATGCATTTTTCCATCCATTCATCTACTCACCCATCATCCATCCATCCATCCATTCACTGAATGCTTACTAAGTACCAGGCCCTGTTCTATATTCAGAGGTAACCAAGAATCCAGGTTCTATCCTTTTGAAGTGGACATTCCCACTGACCAGCTTCAGAGGTTAGGAATCCCAGGCAAGCCTTTCTTACCCTTGAGTCTGATGAGTGGCAAATAAATATAGTTCCACAGAAGCCCTTGGGGATCCCACTCAGGGTCAACCTTGCAGGCAGAGAGAATGCCTGCTCCTCAGTTTACCTCCTTCTGCTCCAGCCTCTCCAAATTCAGATCAAGCCTGACCCAGAGAGAATTCCCTATAATGTAGGCAAGATTTTACTCACTCTAAACCATGTAATAATCTAGAAAAGCCACATATCTTCACAGAAGCAGGGGACTGTGCTTCTTACTGGGGACATGGAAGCACATACATTTTAAATATGAAAAACATCCCCTCCTTCTAAGATCCCTGTATTGAAGTTTTCAAGGCACCTCATTTGGATTTTGTACAAATTGAGAAATAAACTAATGAGCATCAGATAGAGGCCAAATTAATAAAATACAAATTAATAAAGGAGAATATGAAATAGATTTCATACAACAGACAAAATAATCAAGAAGCTGGAAGATATTACTACTATAATGACTGATACAGTTTGACTGTGTTTCCACCCAAATCTCATCTTGAGTTATAATAATTTCCACATGATGTGGGAGGGACCCACTGGAAGGTAATTGAATCATGAGGGCAGTTACCCTCAGATTTCTGTTCTTACTATAGTGAGTGAGTTCTTACAAGATCTGATGGTTTTATAAGGGGCTTTTATCCCTTTTTCTCAGCACTTCTTCTTGCTGCTGCCATGTGAAGAAGGACATGTTTGCTTCCCCTTCCACCATGATTGTAAGTTTTCTGAGGCTTCCTCAGCCCTGCAGAACTGTGAGTCAACTAAACCTTTCCTTTACAAATTATCCAGTCTCAGATATGTCTTTATTAGCAGCATGAGAACAGACTAATACAGTGATGAAGGCATATATTTCTTCTCCTAACAAAAAAAGCAAAGGCAATTAGAAATTCCAGGAGAAACAAAAAACTTTAAAAAGTTACAATAACTGCCTGTAATTCCAGCACTTTAGGAGGCTGAGGCAGGTGGATCACGAGGTCAAGAGATTGAGACCATCCTGGTCAACATGATGAAACCCTGTCTCTACTAAAAATACAAAAAATTAGCTGGGCATGGTGGCACGTGCCTGTAATCCCAGCTACTCGGGAGGCTGAGGAAGGAGAATTGCTTGAACCCAGGAGGCGGAGATTGCGGTGAGCCGAGATCGTGCCATTGCACTCCAGCCTGGGTAACAAGGGCGAAACTCCGTCTCAAAAAAAAAAAAAAAGTTACAATAACCAAAATATCAAGCAAACAAAACATGATATGATTCTGAGTAATCTATAGAGTACAAGAAAAGTGATTCCATTTGACCTTGATGCTAGGAATATTGTTGTTCAAATTATAAAGATATTTTGACATTAGATTTCTAGATAAGAAATATGATCCTCATACACTACATGGTTCTATAGTGAACCACACTTCATAGCCCTCGCCTAAATAACACACAAACTTATAACAATAACACAGAAAGTTATAACCCACAAATATTCTACTAAACCATCATTTTGCTTCTCTTCTTAGAGCCTGTAAGGGTTTTCTGGTGGCAAATTTAAATGGCCCGGTTCACTTTTTAAAATTTGTCTAAGGAATTATAAATTTTTTTGCTTACTAAATTTCATTATGGTAGGCAGAGGTATTCAAAATCATTTCATTAAACTAAGCTAAAAAAAATTCCACTGGACACACTTAAAAAACGTTCATTCTAAATGACCCTTTTCCCCATAAAAAGTCATCAGTGAAAAGGCTGACCAACCCATCTTCCCTCTCATTCTGCTCCCAGCACACAGTGCTCAGAACCACAGTGACACATAGCTGTGAGGCAAAGTCAACAGTAACACTAAAAATTAAGCCAGGCCTCAGGTCACAGTGGAGAAGGAGGCCTGGATTCTTGCCCAGCCACTAACTATTTAGCATCTACCAAACCCCAGTCTGAGTGAAGTGTTTACATTTTCAATGTGGACAACAAGTTTCTTAAATCTTTGGTTTGGTTTGGTTAACCAAGGCAAATACAACCATGCACAAAGGGTTCCAGGAATGCCAGTGAGCAGGGCTTATCCCAGGGACATCTGTCTTTAGGACTACAAAGCCACTCCAGCACTGGGTAAGGGCTGGACCCCAATGCTGGAATACCAGACTGTGAGGCCCAGAAAGCTCTGGGCAAACTGTTACATCTTCCTATATATTAAGTTTCTCAGCTGGAAATGGGAATCAGGACAGCACTCAACTCACAAGGTTGCTCTGGTGATGAAATGAACAATCATGTGTGAGGTGCTCAGGAAACGGTCCCTGAACAGGAAGCACTCCATACAAGTGAGTTTTTACTATGGCTTGAGCTGTTATTGCCTTTCTCTATGGGAATCCACTACAGAATGGAATAAAGCAATGGGGCAATGAGATGTGGAGTGAGTGAAAAGGACAATGACCTATGGAAGCACCTGTGCTACATGAACTATCAAGTTTCAGGTGGAAAAGCTCCTAGGGACAGCAGACCAGCCATCAGTCATCCATATCTGACCTGCCAGGTGGCATAGACCATGCTTTTTCCCAGAGGCAGACAACAGGGCTACCAGGGAGTAAAGCCTGTGAAGCTCCTCACAGCTGCAGCCTGGGCACCGCTCTACCTGCCATAGGTGAGCTGGCTGCTAGAGCCAAGGAAGGCAAGCCTCTCTCCCAAGCAGAACCCAGGCTGGGAGCACTAGGAAGCAGTCTACACTTGTGGCAGCATCACACTGTCCCTCACAGCTGCCACCGCCATAACCCATCATTTGAGGAAGCTGGGGTTTCCTACAATGCTTGTGTAGCCTCTGATAACTTACTTAAAGGGAGTTCTGTCCTTGAAATGTCACAGCCACAAGCATCTAACATTCATGGGCCACATCAAATGGGGAGAGATGCCCAAGGACTTTCCTCTCCTGTAACAGAAAAAAACTCCTTACCCCACAGACAGCTTTCTGGCTGCCCATCTGTGAATGTGACCCAGATACTCTACTAACTGGGGAAGGGCTGGATGTCAGCCCCTAGGTCTTTGTGCCAGTGACCCAGAGTTCTCGTTTGGAAAAGCTTCTATAAAGGACATACTGGACTCTGACCATGAAAACCCCACAACTCTCTCTCTATGGCATGTTACTCTCAGTACCCGCTGCCGCGTGTCTCCTGCCATTGTAACCACAGAGGCTCCTCATAGCATTGTAGCATTGCAGTTACCTAGATGCACCGTCAATCCCTGGGGGGGCATACACCTGCTCCACGTCATCTCTGTCACCTCTTGGCGCGATCCACAGTGCTGAGAGGAAGGCGTTCAACATGTGTTTACAGAATTGAAGCAAATTCAAAATGGAAATTCTTTTAAATATCCATTTCAGATACACATGTCCTGTGCTATGTACTATCTCTGGTTGTACTTCTCTAGCTCTTTGGTCTTTGAGGCAAGGGGCGTAGATGTATCTTTTAAGGAGAAATGTTTATGGATGGAGCTGGAGGCCATTATTATCCTCAGCAAACTAATGCAGAAGCAGAAAATCAAATACCGCATGTTAATCACCTATCGTGGGAGCTAAATAATGAGAACTCATGGACACAAAGAAGAAAGCAACAGACACTGGGGTCTGCCTGAGGCGGGAGGGCGAGGAGCAGAAAAGATAACTACTGGGTGCTGGCTTAATACCTGGGTGATGAAACAATCTGTGCAACAAACCACCGTAACAAACCTTCTCATGTACTCCTGAACCTAAGATAAAAGTTTACAGAAAGGACAAATGTTTACATTTCAGCTGTTAAATATGTAAACAATTGCTATAGAAAACAAACATTATTTAACCATTCTCTACCCACCCAAAATGCTGCAAACATTTTTAAAGATGTTTATGAGTCAAATTATATCCTGAAGAGTGGTCAAGATAACTCTACATCCTATTCACAATCTTGGTCTTGAGCCCAACAATTACTCAGCTCATGCATCCTTCTTCTTATGTTGACACTTTTTAAAAATCAACACTGATGCCTGATGAGAAGCTAAATAAACTGATGACAATAGCAAAAACCTCCCCACTTCTTACAGACAAAAGTAAACACAAAGGAAACAGAATCTGCAGGTCATTATTGGTATTTGGTGACCTCTGGTGGTCAAGTCCAGGAAGTTTCCACATGAGGAAACTATTTCACAGATTGCCTCTGAGGATCATTCAGGCTAAAGCCTTCATCCCACAGGACTTCTGCAGCAAGGAAGCAGCTCCTGCTTCCCTCCTCCCCACATCTGTGTGCGCAAAAGGATGAAAAACAAAACAAAAACAAAAAGGATAACATCAGCCTTAGCAGAACAGGAGGAGCAATGTGACCCTGCTTCTCAACACACACACAAGATGCCTGGAAAGGCATAAAACTGCAGTGGATGAGCTGCACTTTCAACTCCCCAACACCATGCTCCGTCTGAGCAGATGGCTGAGGCCACAGCACAAAAGTGTCAACAGAATGAGCCGGTCAGCTTTGCCTTATTAATATCAGGGAAACATATTCTGTGAACATCACACATTTTCAGGACATTACTTTAGAGAATGTCCTAAATAGCCTCCCCTTACATCACCCTCTGTCATGCCACACTTTCCGAGGAGGCAGAGGTCTCACTGTGCTCACATCAGAGGGTTTTCATTCCCACCAATCCCATTCAACTCAGTCCCCACACTGAGACCCTGTGCAAGACCTTACAGAGACGCTCCTTACTCTCCCCTTTGCTGCAGAAGGAAGGGCAGGCTCTGAGGATTGTGAATGCCTCTGGCCTTTCCTTGCACACTCCTGCATGGGGAGTTTCTGTGAAGTGTGGTGTCCATCAGGTAGGTGACTGGTTTTCTCTAGGCCATTCCATAACTCCCTGATATGGTTTGGCTGTGTTTCCACCCAAATCTTTTCTTGAATTATACTTACCATAATCCCCACGTGTCATGGGAGGGACCTGGTGGAGATAACTGAATCATGGGGGTGGTTTCCCCCATCTTGTTCCTGTGATAGTGAATGAGTCCCACGAAGTCTGATTGTTTTAGCTCGGCACTTCTCCTTGCTACTGCCACATGAAGAAGAATGTGTTTGCTTCCCCTTCTGCCCTGACAGTAAGTTTCCTAAGGCCTCCCCAGCCATGCTGAACTTTGAATCAATTAAACAACTTTTCTTTATAAATTAACCAGTCTCAGGTATGTCTTTATTAGCAGTGTGAGAATAGACTAACACACTCCCATTAACTACTAAATTATACATGAGCTGATCACTCTTATGTTCAGAATATTTTTAGTGGGATGGGTGGGATAAATGGATTATTGGGATAAATGACAAAGGATGGGTGAATGACAGATGGGTGGATGATGGATGAATGGAGAGATGATGAATGATAGATGATGAATAGATGATGGATGGATGATGGATGAGGGAATGGCTGGGTGGTTGGTGAATGGGTGGATAGGTGGATGGACACAGAGAGACAGGTGGATGAACAGGTGGGTAGATGGGTGGGCAATAGATAGAAGGAAGAATAGAAGAGTAAAAAGATTTCCATGACATGTAGGGCTCTACTAGGTCTTGCACTGAGACTAAATTAAAAAAAAAAACACAATCCCTACCCACTAAAGGTTGTGTTAGTAATGATACAAAATGAGATCAATTGATGACAAGAATAGATGGACACAAAGTGACTCCAGAAGAAAATCAGAGCAGGTGACCTCCAAGCAAAGGAAACAGACTAACGCCTGGTCATGTTATGGCAGTGGCTACAAACATTGAGATTATTAATGTGAGGAGGCTGAGTAACCTTCTGCTCAGGAGGAAGTGTCATGCACCTGGTTTGTGGCCATTAGGACAGATACAATGTCATTCTCTGACACCTGCTGATCTGCTCCAGCTCCAGTCAGTAGCTGAAGCACACAGGCAGAGTGGTGGAGAGGTGGATGACCAGGAGCTGGACACCCCAGTGAGGATTATCGATACTGGGACCTCTCTGGCATTGTATCAGAGCTTGGGTGAAGGGGCGACCCCGAGCAAGACCCCATAGCAGTGGCAGCATGCAGCCTGCTGTGCCTACTGAACACAGCACAGGCCCACAGAGCCACACCACCACTCCCTGTGTGGTGAGAAGGGCCCATGCTGGCCACTGACCAACCCCTGCTGGCTCTCAAGGCGACTTGGATGCCCTCAACCTCCTCTTCATTGCTGGAATCGTCCATGAACCCTTGCAGTCAGAAGGTCACAAAAAGGTTACTCAAGGACACAGTATCCCATTTCAAACCCCCATCAACAGCAGGAGCGACTTTCCCATGCCTTGCTGGACCCATCACTCACACCCAACAACGCACCCTGTAGGAAAAGATTGCATGTCTATCGCTGGGTCTGAGAAGCCCCTGAAGCCAGTTTTTTTCCCTTTGCTCTCCCTGCAGCTCCTGGGGATGGAAAGAGCTACCCCAACTCACATGTGGGTCCCTGTACAACTTGAAGATGGTCGTTCAGGCTCTCAGGACTGGCTGCGTGTGTCTGCCACCCAGCACCCACATGCCTGAAAAGACAGCCCAGAACGCTGGCTGCACTCAGTGTGCGGCTCTGCAGCTCAGCCGCTGCCTGTGACTCCGCAGCCCCAGCCCTGAGCACACTCCCAGACCACCAGGGCCACATTGCCAAGTGTAGGTGAGCATGACCCCAGTGCCTGCTTACTGTACAGTGCATGAGCAAGGAAACATGAAGCACATACCATGAGGATCAGTGTCTGGGACAGAGAGGAAGAAAGAAAGGAGACTCCCGGTTCTGGACAGAAGGGCCACATGGAGTTAGATCAGAGGCAGCAACATCCTCCTTCCCACCAACATGGACTGGCAGGGGGGTTGGGAATGTGGGAGCACAAGAACCAACACATACTGAGGGCTTCCCTCTGCTAAGAGCTATGCCAGGGCAGGGGCTTTGGATGTGAATCCTGATTCAGACCTCGTTCACTCTTTCACTATTTGCTGTGTCGACTATGGGCCCAGCCCTGTGTGTGAAGCTAAACACACAGCAGTGGATGAGGCTGGCAGGGCCCTGGCTGCGTGGAGCTTTTAGGCTAGTGAAGGAGTCAGAACCCACCTACTACACATGAGTTGTTACACACATGAGTTGTAATAAATGCTATAAGCAGGGAGTCCAGTGCCTTGGGAACAGGTGACAGAAGAACCACATACAGACAGGCCTTTCCGAAGAAAGGAGAGTCATACAAGCTCTGAAATGTACATGAAAAATGGGGGGCCTCCTTAGCAGGATGGCAGCACGTGTAAGCCCCCTCCCACAGTGGCACAGGGGAGAGACGGCAATGAGGCCAGAGGGACAGAGGACAATGGAGAGAGGGGGTGCTGTGAGGGTCACAAAGGATCCTGGATACAGGAACAGAACTTGGGCCTTGATCCTGGGGGCCCAGAGGGTGACAAGGGGACTGAGACAGTGCCGGTGTTTCACAACCATATCCACATGTTCTGTGCAGGGGTCTTAAGGATCAGAGCCCACAGCAGCAGTGTCACCTGGGAACATGGAAATGCAGATTCTTCACCCCATCCCAGAGCTGCGGAATCACACGTAATGGGGATGGGACCCAGCTACTGTGCAGCACCCAATTTACAAGATGAGCTTGTCTTAGCTAAAATATTTACCTCTGTGCAAAATCAACCCCAGAGAGTGGGCTAGACCTCATTTACATTTCTCACTCTCTCAGGTGCCCCAGCTTCCTCCTCCTCCTGAAAAGGCTTCCCAGCCTCCCAGCACAGGCTGCAGGGGTCTCCCAAGCCCCCACTCCCAGCCCTCCCAAACACGTTCACTCCCTTTTCCTCCTGTTCTTGCTAATCATTTAATTTGTCCTGGTATTTCTGACACAAATTAGATGATGGTCAATATGTCAAAGCTTTAAGAGAAAACTCAAAAGTTCTGAGGAATGTCATGAAAATGAAAGATAACCATGAAAAATATGACATTTGGGCAAAGTTTAAAATGACCAGGCATGCTCAGCCTTGAGTGAATGTCACTGTGGGGAGCCACAGTGACAGTTTTCTAATACACAAGGAATGCACGTAGGAGAAAGGGATCCGTTTTTCCACTCTTCAGCAAGAGCAGAAGGAGAAAGACCATCTTAGGTTTCAGCCGGGAAAACATATGTCATGAGTTTGATCCAAAGGAGAGGAAGAGCTGCCAAGAGGGCCGGTGAGATCATCCTCGCCAGAGATGCTGGAGATGAGATCACAGCAGCCCAGGTCGCTGTCCGGCAGTGTGCCTGGACCACGCAGAGTCTCAACCTTGCTGGGCTCCGTGCAGGGTCTTCCCACTGACTGACAATCCCATCGCCTGGCAAGGTCTGAATGGGCAGGGCAGGTGCTGATTCCAGGTTACTATGGTTTGCTTCAGACACCTGGGAATTCAAAGGATGCTATGCACCTCTGCAAAACATTGCATATTGCCTTGTTATCTGGAGGCCAGGATACCAGGCATTTTTTTCACGGGAAAGCCCATGTCTTCCCTTCCTTTAGCCAATTCCTGTCTTCCCAGTAACAGCAATGGTGGCAGCAGCAGGAGCACCAACAACAGCAACAACCATCACACGAATAACAGCCACGAGCTATGGAGCATTGCTCTGTGCCAGCACTGCACACACATTCTTCACTCATGCCTCACCACCATCCTAAGACCCATTTCACAGACGAAGAAACTGGGGCCTAGAGAGCACTATGGCCTGTCCACAGCCCCACTGCTGGTCATGGCCAGGATGAGACTTGAGCCCAAAGCTTTCCTGCCCGTAATGATGATCATGCCTCAGTGTTGCCAGGAATGAAATCTGCACGTCAGACAACCAGTAAAAGGAACTGATGCAATGTGGCCCCCAAGACTCTCCTGGGCCTGGCAGGGGCTGGCCTGTGATGATGTTCAGCAGAATGGAGAACAGGAACCTTTTCAAACTCACCATTCTGGCTCCTCTCCCTGAGACATCACCCCACCCACTCCCAGATCTGGTGACATTTCAAACCAAGGCCCTCCCAGAAGGCCCTCACCCCTGCCTGGTCTGGTCTGCACCACCCCATGCCTTGCCCCACACAACCCCACCTTGGACCTCAATGACCCTGCAGGGCTGCTGATGGCATGGATGTCCTTCATGCATCATCACCCCCTCCAAAATGAGCAAGAGCACAGGGTTTTCTAGCAGCCTCCCTGGCCATTGACCATCACGTTTTTGATATGCAGCCAGCACTCTCCTCAGAGGGCCCCTCAGACAGGACGGTCTACAGGCTACTGCAATTAGAGGGGATATTGTGCAGAGACTGCTATCATGGCTTCAGCTAAGCCTGCATCCGATGTTTAACCAATCTTCCCTTTCATGCAATTCTAGGCTTGCCTGGCTTTCCTACTTTGGCCTCTCTCTGGAGTCCTGAGGATGGCTGAAATGGCTTCTACTGAAGACCTGAGGAACCAGTTTTCCTCAGCACTCTGATGCTGCCTGTGCTGGTACCATCACCACAAGGCTCTCTGGGGTCTCACTCAATATCAGACAGTTCAGCCAAGGGACCTGGGCCCCTCCTGACATGGGGCTTCAGACCTGAACACCCACCCAGCTTCACTTAAAGAGCCACCACAAAACAAACACAGGAACTGGAATGCACGGGCAGGCATGAGGTCAGGCCCGAGTGCACATGTTGATGGCCACAGCTGTGGCCCCTTGCAGGAAACACCACTGTAAGGGGAAGCCTGGGTCAGGGCAGGCCGTCTGTGAAGCGTGGCCGACCTCAAAGTGAGTAAAGAAAGATTTTCCTGCTCTTCTGATGACTGTGGGCTGATGTCAGGCCTAAAGTCAGGTGAATGAAATTTATTCCTTCTTGATGGAAAAGCTGGACTCCTGTCCCAGATGTATATTCCTGGGGAGTCTTAATTTTTCTTCCAGCTTCACCAAGCTCAGTGCAGCTTTCTTAAAGCAGGCTTTTCCTTCATGCAGAGACAGAGAAGGCCCAGAGGACAAAGTAGCCTGGGGCGCTGGGGAGGAGAAGGGGGCCCTTCCAGAGCTTTGCTCTCCAGGTGCCTCTGTCCAAACCAATATATGGGAGAGTCAGGGCGGGGGAGGCAGAGATGGCTCCTGGAGGTCTGGCCTCATTGCCTCCAGACTGTGATGGAGAACGTTACACCCTGTACAGACACAAGAGGATCAACACTCCAAGGTGAACTCAGCCAAGACATGCCAACCTTTGCCCACATGGGCCAGCCCTTAGCTGCTTCTCCAGCAGATGTATTTGCTCTGAACATCTCGTTCTCCCTGGTCATCTCTCCTGCACAACGCCTGTGCTCCACCCCCATGATTAGCAGCACACATCTGGGATCCAGATGGGTGGGACCCCCTCTTAAGAAGGGCATAGAAATATTCCCCATGGATGGACACCTGGCATTCCTCAGCATCTAACCGGGAACCCTGGCCATCTTATACCAATCATGGATCGAGAAGCTCAGCTCCTGAAATTGTTACTCATCCCTGAGCCAAGAGAGAATTAACAGTAGATAAATTCAAATCAGAGTCAGCTACCTTCATGACACCCATAGCTTGGAAAGCCACAGCTAATCTCGAAGGGGTCAGTGCTGCCAGCATGGCATTGAATCTTGCACTCTTGTTCCTAACAGGAGAATGGTACTGGCCATCCGGAGCCATGGAACCAAACCTGTGGAAAAGAGAGGTGGGGTTTCACAAAAAGGCAGGACATAGCACCACTAGAAAAGAAGTCAGGTGGCTTCCATGTGCACACAGGGAAGCGCTAGGATTTCCCCATCCTGGAACTTCCCCCTTGAGACAGAAAGCAGATAAGAACAGGGGGAGTCCCCTCCAAGAGATGCTGAGAAAGGCTTGACTCATGGGAGGTAGTGGTTTCCTGAGACATTAAACCCACACCAGAGCCTGACTGTGCAGACCGCACACTGACCCACTTTTTAAAAACTGAGATGTAATTCACATACCATAAATTTTTTCCCTTCAAAGTGTACAATTCAATGGATTTCCTTATAGCCACAAAATTGTACAACCATCACCATGATCCTATTCCAAATCAATTTATCACCCCAAAAAGAAACCCCACCCTACTAGCAGTCTCTCCTCATACTCCCTTCTCTCTAGCCCTTGGCAACCATTAATCTACTTTCTCTCTCTACAGTGCCTGTTCTGGGAAAAAATTCACATATCAGATGTGGTCTTGATGTCTGGTTTCTTTCACTTGGCATAATGTTTTCAGGGTTCGTCTATATCATAGCATGTGTCAGTACTTCAATTCTTTTCATGGTTAAATAACATTCCATTGCATGGATATGTTATGTTTTCTTTCCTGTTTCCTCAGTTGGATATTTGGATTACTTTCCCCTTCTTGCTATTGTGAATAATTATGCTATGGACATTTGTGTATAAGTTTTTGTGTGGATATGTATTTACAAATCTCTTGTAGACATTGTTTTCACACATACCTAGGAATAGAATTGCTGGGTCATAAAATGATAACTTTACACTTTTGAGGAATGGCCAAACTGTTTTCCTAGTTGGTGCCACCATTTTGCAGCCCCACCAGCAATGTATAACGAACAGTCCTAGTTTCTCCATCCTCCCCAGTACTTGTTATCGTGTGTCCCTTTATTTTTTTTATTTTTTACTTTTTATTTATTTATTTTTTGAGATGGAGTTTCACTCTCATTACCCAGGCTGGAGTGCAATGGTGCGATCTCGGCTCACCACGACCTCCGCCTCCAGGGTTCAGGCAATTCTCCTGTCTCAGCCTCCTGGGTAGCTGGGATTAGAGGCACGCACCACCATGCCCAGCTAATTTTTTGTATTTTTAGTAGAGACGGGGTTTCACCATGTTGACCAGGAAGGTCTTGATCTCTTGACCTCGTGATCCACCCACCTCGGCCTCCCAAAGTGCTGGGATTACAGGTGTGAGCCACCTCACCTGGCCTGTCTGTCACTTTAATAAAAGACATTGGCCTGATGTGATGGCTCACGTCTGTAATCCTAGCACTTTGGGAGGCTGATGCGGGTGGATCACCTGAAGTCAGGAGTTCAAGACCAGCCTGGCCAACATGGAGAAACCCCATCTCTACTAAAATTACAAAAATTAGCCAGGCATGTCCCAGCCACTGCACTCTAGCCTGGGAAACAGAGCAAGACACCATCTCAAAAAAAAAAAAGGCATCTTGGTAGGTGCAGAGTGGCATTTGTGGTGGTTTTGATTTGTATCTTCCTAATGGCAGTGATGTTGAGCATCTTTTCAAATGCTTAGCAGTCATTTGTAAATCTTTAGAGAAATGTCTATTCAGATTTTTACTCATTTTAAAATTGAGTTATTTGCCTTTTTAATTCTTGAGCTATAATAGTTCTTTCTATATTTTGGATACCACAGTCTTATTAATATATATGATTTACAAATATTTTCTCCCACTTGTAGGTTTTCACTTTATTCATAGTGTTCTTCAATGCAAGAAAGTTTTTTATAACTTTGATGAAGTCCAATTTATTTTTAATTTGGTTAGTTGTGCTTTTGGTGCCACATGTAATAGATTGTTTAAACCAAGGTTGCTGGGCGCGGTGGCTCAAGCCTGTAATCCCAGCACTTCGGGAGGCCGAGGCGGGTGGATCATGAGGTCAAGAGATCGAGACCATCCTGGTCAACATGGTGAAACCCCGTCTCTACTAAAAATACAAAAAATTAGCTGGGCATGGTGGTGCGTGCCTATAATCCCAGCTACCCAGGAGGCTGAGGCAGGAGAATTGCCTGAACCCTGGAGGCGGAGGTTGTGGTGAGCCAAGATGGTGCCATTGCACTCCAGCCTGAGTAACAAGAGCGAAACTTCGTCTCAAAAAAAAAAAAAAACCAAGGTCACAAAAATTTATACCTGTGTTTTCTTCTAAGCTCTTACATTTAGGTCTGTGATCCATTTTTAGTTGATTTCTGTATATGGTATGAAGTAAAGGTGCAGATTTATGCTTTTGCACATGGCTATCTAGTTTGTCCCAGCACCATTTGTGGAAAAGACTATTCTTTTTCCATTGAATTGTCTTGGCTTTACAGTGCAATATTAATTGACAGTAATTGTAAAAATTTATTTCTAGACTCTTCATTGTATTCCAATGTCCATACATCTATCCTTATGCAAATATAACACTGTCTTGATCACTGTGTAGTAAGTTTTCAAATCACAGGTGTGAGTCCTCCTACTTTGTTCTTCTTTATCAAGATTGTTTTGGCTATTCTGAGCTTCTTGCATTTCCATATAAATGCTGGTGGTCCTGAGGGGAGCTGGAGGGCGTTAGCACTCACCAGGGTAACTGTGAAGATGCTTTTATTGTTTCCATTTTATTTCATATCAATTCACAGGAGGAAAATGTTAAGCAGAATTTGGTTAACTAAATTGCTTAAACCAAGGTCGCAAAAATTTACATCTGTATTTTATTCTAAGCGTTGTGCAGTTTTAGCTCTTACATTTAGGTCTATAATCCATGTTGAGTTGATTTTTATAAATGGCATGAAGTAAAGGTCCAACTTCATGCTTTTGCACATGGCTATCTAGTTTGTCCAAGCACCACTTGTCGAAACACTATTCTTTCCTCATTAAACTAAAAAAAATTGTTTTTTTCTTTTTCTTTTTGCTTTCTTTTGTTTTTAATTGACATATAATAATCATACATGATGGAATACAGTGTGATGTTTTGATACATGTATATATTATATAATAATAAAATCAGGATAATTGGCATATTCATCATCTGAAACATTGATTGTTTTTTTGAAATGAGGACATTGAAAACTCGTAACTATTTTGAAAAGTACAACGCATCATGGTTAACTATATCACCTGTCCAGTATCACACCAGAACTTACTTCTTCAATCCAACTATAACAGTATCCATTGACCAACCTCTCCCTGTGCCCTATTCCTTCCTACCTTCCCCAGCCTATGGTAACCACTATTCTATCCTCTACTTCTTTATCCTCCAATTTTGTAACTTTTAAGTTCAGGGGTACAAGTACAGGTTTGTTACACAGGTAAACTTGTGTCATGGGGGTTTGTTGTACCAATCATTTTAAGACTTTTTCCCACAAAATTTTCTTAAGCTTTTGGCACCCACTGCAACATTTATCTACTGGTAACAAAAAAGAGTAAAGCATTCAAGGAAAATCCATAGGGAGGCAGGAAGACAGCTGGTTGTGTGCACCCTGATTGCTGGCTTTGTTGCCGATTTAACATGACTATGATTCAGGATTTTTATTGGATGTTTGAAATGCTGCTGAGAAAATTAAAGGTACTAAGTGTTTCTTAGCTTCTGTAAAGAACGTTCTGTAAAGAAATTAACCCCTAGAGCTCCACTTTCAGGACACACCTGGAAGCTGATAGTGCCTTATCACTCACAAAGGAAGCAATAACACCCATCTGTTTATAATTGGCAGAAAAAAAAGGAAAAAACCTAAATGCCCAACAATAAGAAATTGATTATGTAACTTGTAAAGCATTTATTTAACAGTCTATCGTAGTGGTACTAAAGATAATAATGCATGTGTGCTCTTCGCGTTAGATAAAAGCATTTGCTATATAATGTTAAATGGAAATTATGCATTATTTTACAAATAGAATCCAGAAGTGGATCTTGTTTAGTAAAAATCTGACATCTCTTTAGATGTATGGGCATAAAGAAAAGTCTGGGAAGATGTAGATTAAAGTGTAACAGTCAATATGTCTGGACAATAGCATGTTGAATAATTTTACATTTTTTTAATTGCATTTTAGGTTTTGGGGTACATGTGAAGAACATGCAAGATAGTTGCATAGGTACACACATGGCAGTGTGATTTGCTGCCTTCCTCCCCTTCACCTATATCTGGCATTTCTCCCCATGCTATCTCTCCCCAACTCCCCACCCCCTGCTGTCCCTCCCCTATTCCCCCCAACAGACCCCAGTGTGTAGTGCTCCCCTCCCTGTGTCCATGTGTTCTCATTGTTCAACACCCACCTATGAGTGAGAATATGCAGTATTTCATTTTCTGTTCTTGTTTCAGTTTGCTGAGAATGATGTTCTCCAGGTTCATCCATGTCCCTACAAAGGACATGAACTCATCATTTTTGATTGCTGCATAATATTCCATGGTGTATATGTGCCACATTTTCTCTTTCCAGTCTATCATCGATGGGTATTTGGGTTGATTCCAGGTCTTTGCTATTGTAAACAGTGTTGCAATGAGCATTCATGTGCATGTGTCCTTATAGTAGAACGATTTATAGTCCTTTGGATATATACCCAGTAATGGGATTGCAAGACAAGAAATAACTAAGATCAGAGCAGAACTGAAGAAGAGAGCTACACAAAAAACCCTTCAAAAAATCAATAAATCCAGGAGGTGGTTTTTCGAAAAGATCAACAAAATAGACAGACCAGTAGCCAGATTAATAAAAAAAAAAGAGAGAATAACCAAATAGATGCAATAAAAACAATAAAGGGGAAATCACCACAGATTCCACAGAAATTCAAACCATTATCAGAGAATGAAACAACTCTATGCACATAAACTAGTAAACCTGGAAGAAATGGATAAATTCCTGGACACTTGTGTCCTCCCAAGCCTAAACCAGGAGGAAGCTGAAACCATGAATAGACCAATAACAAGGTCTGAAGTTGAGGCAGCAATTAAGTGCCTACCACACAAAAAAAGCCCAGGTCCAGATGGGTTCACAGCTGAATTCTACCAGACACACAAAGAGGAACTGTTACCATTCCTCCTGAAACTATTCCAAATAATCCAAAAAGAGGGAATCCTTCCCAAATCATTTTATGAGACCAACATCATCCTGATACCAAAACCTGGCAGAGATTCAACAATTTTATATTTTTTCTATCTGCAGATCTATCTTTTCCAATTAGTTGTCAACAAACCTGTAAGGGTGGTTATGGGTAAATAGCCCAAACATGCAGCCCATGAGACCCAGGAACCAAGCCAACTTTGGAGAGCAGTGAGATCATCTGCACCATAGACCTGACTGAGTTAAGGCGAAACTACTCACTTGTCTAGCAGGTTCTCCCTGGGTATCCGAGCCTTGTGAAATATTAAAATCCCATTGTCCACACCATGCAGACCTGGAAAGAATAGAAAAGAGGAATCTATGCAGCATCAGAAGTATTTTCCCTACTACTTCCCACATCTGTCTCCACTACAATACAAAGTTCTTTATTTTACTTTCAGAATTGTTGGTGCTTTTTCCTTTTGGGTGGGCATGGGGATTTTGTTTCCTTGATGAGCTATGCATGTTTCTTCCACCAGCCTGGCCCCTTCCTCTCTAGAAAGAATGAGGAGAATGGAGAATGGGCTTTTCTGTGCACCCTGCGTGTTTTGGGGATATGGAGGATGCACACGTACCTCCCAAGCAGTGACTGTGATTAAGAAAAGGAGAGCTGCAAGCAACAGAAAGAATGGGAAGGTGAAGACAGAAGCAGGGAAGCAGGCTTGCTCTCCCCAGGAATGGGGAACAAGTGCCCAAATCCCTCCTCCCTCCCAGTGTTCTCTTATCTGCACACAGGGCAAACTGGTGACAGCAAATGCCTACAAGACAAGGGAAAATAGCCACAAGGACAGCAGGAAGTGGGGGGAGTGATGTGGGGCAGGGAAGGGAGAAGGGTGGTCCCGAAATCTGGCAGACACATTTCCTAAAGACACCTGCCAGAGTTTGGAGTTTTCTTTTTGTTTGTGAAAACTTCCAAAGATCAAATCTAGGGGAAAACAATCTGTCTTTAGTAAATGTCTTTATTTAGAACGTCACCCCTTGACAAGGACATACTTGCATTTAGTAGCTTACAAGGACACCAGAGACTTCTGCTGTTGCCAGTGTTTTCAACGTCTAGCACAACTTCACAGGGCTCCGCCTACTGCTCTGCTCTCAGCAACATTTGACATGCAAGGCACTTTTAAGGAGCCCAGCCCAGCCAGGGCCTTGGTCTCCCCTGAAAGATACATCTAAAACCCTCACAAACCCACCTGAAGGCATGCCTGCAGCTGTGGCAGTGAGCAGTAAACACTAAGGGCCAGGATGGGACTGTCCCTTCCACCAAAGAATGGGCCACTTCTTCCCTCTTCTCTTCCTGTTCTTCCTTTTCTTTTTTTTTTTTTCTTCTCTCTCAGACTCCCTTCCTTGGCTTGGCTTGACCCTGGCTATCAGTAGTCATCGGAGCATACAGGCACGTCCTGATCTCATCAAGCACTATGGGTAAGATTGTGTCCCCACAAAATGCATGTGTTGAAAACCTAACCCTTATACCTGTGTATGTGACCTTATTTAAAGATAGAGTCTTTACAGATGTGGTCAAATTAAAATGAGGTCATTGAGGTGGGCTCTAATCTAAATGACTTCTGTCTTTTGTAAGATGGGCCAATTTGGAGACAGAAATGCACAGAGGGAGAACACCAGGTTAACATGAAGACAAACATTTACAAGCCGAAGAGAGAGTCCTGGAACAAATCCTTCCCTCACCACTCTTAGAAAGAACCAGCCCTGCTGATACCTTCATCTAGGGCTTCCAGCCTCCGGAACTGTGAGACAATACACTTCTATTGTTTAAGCCCCTGAGTTAATGGTACGGCAGCCCTAGCAAACTAAGGCACTGAATTAGTCTCAGGACTCATCAAGGGCCTCATAAGCACATATGTTCAAGCTCCTAAAACAGGTGGCCAGGGGTGCAAAGAAGAGAGCTGCAGCCACCCATCTGAGAGCCCCCAAGTCTAAGGAAAGAGAAGATTGAACAGCGTTGTGGGCAAAACTGCCTCATTACTGGGAAATTTGAGAAGCTGTGGGGAAAATTAGACCAATGCACATTCATAAAAGGCAATCTGCAACATTCCTGAACAGTTCTATATAAAAGACTTCATGAGGCTTCAAAATCCAGACATCTTCCCTGGGGAAGTTTTCTCCACGCCCACTATTTCAGTGATGTAAGGTAGGTCAGAGTCCCCTTGAGTAGGGTGGGAAGCAGGTAGGAAGAGTAAGCACAGGAGAGGGGTCACCTGGGAACTCACCCTCCTTATATGTCATATCAGTAGCTGTCACTCCTGGGTACAAGCTTCCATTTTCATCCCGGACAGGAATGATGAAACAGTGGGGCCCTAAGGAAGACATAGAGATCATTATTAAGCTCTCCTTCCTATAGCTTTACTCATTTCCTGGAATGGTATAAAATTTCTGTGATCCTCAGACTCACTGGGTTCTACAACTGTGCACCACACAAGAGCATATAATGTCAGATAAATTTCTTCATGCATATTTAGGAGATAATGTTAGTACTGAATTATTTACAAGATAAAAGCAACTTTGTGAAATGGGTTTTCACTGGTAATAGTACTAGTGAAGATAATTATTCTAGTTGTCTATGTTAGTGACAAACCTTGAAATCTTCCATCTATGATGAGCTGGGCAAAGACAGCTGCATAATTTCCATACATGGCTTTTCCAATATACATTTTCTTGGCATCTTCACACTGCACCTCAATTACAAATTCCTTCACAGAAACAGCAGTGCAACAATGTTTCCTTTCCCTTGGATCATTTCAACTGCTGGCTCAAGGCAATGAATACCATGAAAACAGACCCACACCATCCAGGGTGCCATTTTCAGGGAGTTTCACAGTAAAAGAGAAGACGACGGGAAGGTCACCTGGCTCCAGGTCTTGAAACCAATGCAGCCGACTGTGCTATCACCTCAATTCACTTATTTCACCTCCACCACAACTTTGGAAATGGCTGGAGATTAAAGTGATTTTTCAAGGAACAATCCAACCAGAAAATAAGTTGCCAATTTTCAATCTTTAAAAGGTGTTTGTTCTCTCCCTCCCAGTCTCTCTTCTTTATAATACCGGGCTGACATGTGTGCTATTTGGCTGAGCCTGCCTGGCTTTAATGTACAAAGTCTTCCTTCAATTATCTCTCTAGACTTCTTCATAGCAAAGTTTTGACCTTTAAATCATCTAACACCAAAACCTCAGAAAGCCCTGGTGGTCTAGGCTCAGCTCTCCACACCCCTCACCCGACCTGCAAGATTTCTGAGAAAGGATGGAACATCCAATGATCTGGGCCCTTAGATGGCTTGTCCCAGGGTCCACATCTGTGAGTTGCATTTTGTCTGCTGGTGTTCACTTCTTCTGGGCAAATCACTTGGCTCCTCACTCTTTCCCAGGCTCTGAACCTTCCTGCCTCCATGACACGGGTCTTTGTTCAAATGAAAACCAAGTAATCAAAGGCCAAAACCGTATGGTTGGATACAGCAAGATTGATAGACAGCCATGACTTAGTCCCACCACTGCTTAGAGTATCTGCCCAAACAATTTTTATTTTTATAATAAGAAATCCCTCATTTACTCCTTTGAAAATGCCTCTCTATTTTCCTGACAAAGTATATCATAATTAAAGTTTCCCAAAAGAGGTTCACATGTTCAACCTCCTAAAACAGAAGAACTTGTAAATGAATCTCTTTCTTAGGAGGGAAAAATTTTAGAATGTACCATGCAGTTTGTCTCTGAATATGTCCAAGAATTCCAGCTCAAAACAGTCTGAAACTAACACTGGTCATAAAGAAGCAGGAAGACTAGCACTTTGGGAGGCCGAGGTGGGTGGATCATGAGGTCAAGAGATTGAGACCATCCTGATCAACATGGTGAAACCTCGTCTCTACTAAAAATACAAAAATTAGCTGGGCATGGTGGTACATGCCTGTAATCCCAGCTACTCAGGAGGCTGAGGCAGGAGAATTGCCTGAACCCAGGAGGCGGAGGTTGCAGAGATCACACCATTGCACTCCAGCCTGGGTAACAAGAGTGAAATTCCATCTCAAAAAAAAAAAAATGCAGGAAGAAAATGCAAGGGTTTTGTTTTCAGGCTCGGCTCAAAACTCTGTCTTCTCTTTGCTATGCTCTGGAAGCCAAAACAAAGGTCACAGTGGAAATGTTCCCCCTCACTTCTTGGCTCTTCCCAATCTCCCTTGCCACCTGGGTTACCTTTAAGCCTCTTGCCAAAAAGGAACTGGCCCTGCTGCCAGCTCTGAATACAGGGCACCTGGGGCAATTTGGGAGCCCAGAGGAAATGGTAGAGAGTGGAACTGCACATTTAATTGGAGTTGACAATATTGAAGATGTGACTGAACTAAATCAACAAGTTATTGATCATGCAAAGATTATCTCAGATTTCAGACTATAAAGCATATAGACAACACTTTCCTGCTGGCCAAGAAATACAGTCTTGAAGCCTAAGAAAACATTCTCTGAAATATGTTTGCACAGGGAAACTTTTAACAGTGCAAGGGCCTTTCAGAAACATAAATGGACATGCTGAATCTTTTTAAGAGAAGTTTCTGGAGTCCATCCTTGTCTTATCAGGGCAGCCAGGGCTTCTCAAGGAGAGGCATTACTTGAGGCTGAGTGCAGTGAAAATTAACAGTAACAAAAATACAACCCATGTGGGTGGGGGCATGCTTACACCCAGGGTAAGAAAGGAAAGTGGCAGAGGAAACACTGGCCTGGCAGAAAAGATGTGGTGGGATGGGGAAGGGAGCAAGAGGCCACTCATGCCTATAAACAACTGCTACACCCTGGGAAAGGAGATTTGTCATTTCTGGCAAAGCTTGCTTTGGAAAGTTTGCATCAGCCAAAACCCTGGTGTTAAAGCTGCATCTAAACAATGCACACCATGTGTGTCAGTTTCTGTAGTAATTATTTGTTGAAGCCCAGCAAAATGGTCAGTGTTGTAGGCACTGAAAATGATGCCTTTGGCCAGAGAGTTCATAACCTCATTTACTTAGGCTATTAGAATAAAGCATAAAAATAAAACTGTCTCTTATGTCCATATTACTCCCAATCTACCTCCCAAAAATAAATGTAAAACAACCAACCCACAGGAATGAAAAACCAAAATGTGTAAGAGGTTTAAATGATCCTTGGGGGAGAGAACACTTATTTAATACACTCCAGCATTTTGAAAGGGAAATGAAGGGGAAACACAGAACCCAATGAAGGGAGAAATCCATTCCCTGCTACGTCAGTTCTCGGTGGCATGAGTTTATGATGGGATTGTTCTCCCCACGGGAGACAGTGTTCACCAGAGGCCCCTCATCATTATGATCGTGACTTTACAGGTCCCCTGTCAGACAGTGGCAGCTGCTGAGGCAAACCAGGTAGCTAAGTCATTTATGCTGTTTGGGGAAAATGGGACCAACACAGGAATTATTTTTGTGAAAAAGGAATAATTGTAAAAAGAAACAAATAAATAAGAGCAGTGGGTGTTTTCCCCCATCAATGACAGCAAGGTGACCTCAATACCATGGCTTACGGAGAGGGAAAAAAATTGGTCAGCCAAAAGCCAAAGGATGTTAGGTCAGCATGCCACCACTGGCAGAAAAGCCAGGCTGCTGAGGGCAGTCCCACCCGAACCTAACTTACTCATTAACTGCATAGCCAGAGTCGGCTGCCTAACCTCTGTGAGCCTCCGTTTCCCCATCTGTAAAGCAGGTACAATAATACCTTTTTATAAGATTACAGAACATTGGAAATGATGTTACAAATGGACTGCTTAGCCTGGTGCCTGGCATATCCATGCTCAGTTAATAGGATCAGTTTAATGTTGCGTTTCTGGGACTGCTGCTGCAAGAAAACAGAATACTACACAGAGGGAGTTTCATACACAGCATGGTGCTTCGTGAGTGGTCAGTGTAGGGCAGTGCTTATTCTTGTTCTTACTATGATCTTGGACATCACAGCTTTTGGAGAGAACTAACATCAGAGCAGGAGGAAAAGAACGGCATCCTCCAGTATACCCTGCCCCTGAATCTGTCATTCCAGACACTGGCCACCTCCAACCAGCATTCGTGGGTCAGGAAACTCTGCTAACAAAAATCCACACACTCCAGGACAAACTGCAAAAACAAAGAATAGATGGAGCAGAGCAGCTGCATAGCCAGGCAGCACCTGCAGCCATGCTCAGGCACGTGCTTGCACACACAGACTGACACAGCCTCATTTCTAGAAAGAAACTCAACATGTATTTATCCCTTTGCAATTCTTAGGAACACCCAATATTAAGCAAGAAACTATAAAGAAGAGTAAGATAAGTACACAGGTGCTTTCTTTTTCTGTGGTTGGTGGTAGGGCGGGAGGTGGCTGTAGGAGTTAAAGAGATGGGCATGAGGGTTACAGAGCAGCGTCCCCACGGTACGTTGTGATCCACTATGGACAGAGATTGCAACGTAGAGAGACTTAGGTAACATCTTTTTAATTATCAAGAAGGGAAGGGAAAGGAAGAAAAACAAAGAAAAGAAAAAGAAAGGGAAAGGAAGAGAAAGAAAAGAATGAAAAGGAAAAACCTTAGCACTGACCACACATAGTAAAGTTAGAACAGTCAGATTCTTTGGTGCCACTCTTGTTTCTGTTGCCATGCAAAATGTCAGTGCAGGTAAAGGTAAGAAACAGCACATAATCCCAGTACAGACGACTCAGCTCCTGCTAAGGCAGCCCCAGCACAGTCAGTGCCCTCCTGACACATGGCACAGTGGAGAGAACTAACAAAGGCTTCTCCTCCAGTCCTTTCCTGCTACTGTTAGGAAAGGCTGACCAAATGGCTTTAGTGTTCTCTCAGAGTTATGACAGGGGATTACATTCACAAGTGAACATAAAGTGTCAGAGCAGTGCCCAGTGCCTCAAACATACCATATAAATGTTGGCTGGTGTTGGGTTCATGATGGCTGAGCACATATCACCTCTATTAAAACACATAGACATTTACTCTGAATCTCAGCTCCCTTGGCCAGAAAGCACACACAGAGAGTGTGAAGCTAGACACAGAAAGAAGCAGATCTGGTTCTGTTCAGGTTTTCTGCTGCCCTGGACGGCAGGAGAAGGACAGATTCCTCACCTGGGCAGAGAGGTCAAAGGTAGCTTCGGTCTGGATCCCTCTCACGTTGCTCCCATGGCCCCTCTCGGTCATTGCAAACATTCCAGTGTATTTCTGCTCCTGTAGTTTACCAGATGTTAGAAGGGAATTAGCTGGTCTGACAGTTGCTCCAAATGCAGACCTCCCAGATCATTAAGTAAGATGGTGAGAGAGAGAGAGGTGGGTTGGAGAAAATTATTAAAACACAGTCTGATGATAGCGAATGTGAGTTTAACAACATGACAAGCTCAATGCAATATAAAAAAGACAGTCTCGGAATTTTTATTCTTAACAAGATTTTCGATGACACAAATTCTGTTTTATTTTGTTTTTCTTCGAATGCATACATATGCATATCTATCTACTACATATTTTTAAGGCTTTCCATAGAAGACCAATATTGAGGAAAACATCATACCTGGAGTGGCTGAAACCACTTAGTAACATGTTCAGGGCTGCTGAGATTCCTGATAGCACCACGAAATAGCCAATAAATTATTCCACACTGGAAATAAGGACAATGCAAACCATCATTAGCAACAGTCAACCATCTAAAGAAAATCAAGGGGGGGGACTCAAGATGGCGCTGTGAGAACAACCCAGGATTGGAGCTCGCGTTGAGTCTGCAGAGAGGTGAGTCTGAGCTGCATTTCCAGACTGATCTTTGTTGCCCATGGAACGGGGAAATTCCCAAGTGAAGAGGAGACGCGGGACGCCAGGCAGAACCTCCGCCTGGTGAAGCCGGCAGCCGGGGTGGCGGCGGCCGGCCCTGCTTAGCGCTCCCCACAGGGCGCGCTTGTCCGGGTGCCCTGTTGAACCGGCAACTGGAGACATGAGAGGGCTGGACTTGAGACTGAGCTAGACTTGGACAGTAGGCCAGCCCGGGGATTGCAGGGACAGAGCGTTAGGGGTGGCCTAGTGGGACGAACAAAACCGTGATTTCAAACAAGCCCCGTACAGACGGCCCGAGATGCTCTGTGGGGGAGGGGCGTCCACCATTACCGAGGCAACCCGCCCTAACTGAGATACACGTCCATTGCTGACGCAGCCTGCCGTTGCCGAGGCAACCCGCTACAACAGAGAGACTCCGCCGCAGGGTGTGGCAAAGAACACAGCAGAACAGCGGAGCCAGGGCGAGCCTCACGACAGCAGGGCGGAGCCTCAGCAGGCAAACAGTGGCTCGTCTGCATCCTAGCTGGGCAGGACCTCAACGGACATCCAAAAATAAAGCCCAAACCCCTCAACACAGAGCATTTGAGAAAAAAAAGGGTTTTTTCAATGAGCTCTGTTGCAGCAGAATCAAACATAGCAGCCTAACAGGCCTGAATGAACAACAGAGCTCACAGCTCAGCAATTAAGCCCCTATAAAGTACAAACTGTCTCCTCAAGCAGCTCCCTGACCCCTCTATATCCAAAAGACTGACATTAGGCAGGCATCATCCTGGGACAAAGATAGCAGAAAAAGAAACTGGTAGCATCCCTCGCTGTGCCACAGCTGCTAGAGGTGCACCCCAGACAAGCAGGGCCTGGAGTGGACCTCAGCAGTCGTACAGCAAAGGGGCTAGACTGGTAGAAGGAAAACCAAGCAACAGAAATACTTCATCATCAACATTCTGGGTGTCCACTCAGAGACCCAATCGAAAAGTCAGAAACTACGCAGACGACCAGCGGACAAATCCACAAATATGGGAAGAAACCAGCGCAAAAAGGAGGAAAACACCCGAAACCAGAACACCTCGCCTCCTAGAAAGAATCAAAACTCCTCCCCAACAAAGGAACAAAGCTGGACAGAGAATGACTGTGACGAAATGATGGAATTAGACTTCAGAAGATAAATAATGAGAAACTTTTGTGAGCTAAAAGATCATGTATTAAATCAATGCAAAGAAACTAAGAACCTTGAAAAAAGATTTGAAAAAAGATTCGAGGAAATGATAACAAGAATGGATAACTTAGAGAGGAATATGAATGAATTAAAGGAGCTGGAAAACACAATACGAGAACTTCGCGAAGCATGCACAAGTTTCAATAGCCGAATCGACCAAGCAGAAGAAAGAATATCTGAAGTCGAAGACCAACTCAATGAAATAAAACGAGAAACCAAGATTAGAGAAAAAAGCGCAAAAAGGAATGAACAAAGTCTCCAAGAAATGTGGGACTATGTGAAAAGACCTAACCTACGTTTGATAGGTGTACCAGAAGGGGACGAAGAGAATGAATCCCAGCTGGAAAATACTCTTCAGGACATCATCCAGGAAAACTTCCCCCACCTAGCAAGACAGGCCAACACTCAATTGCAGGAAATACAGAGAACACCACAAAGATATTCCACAAGAAGAGCAACCCCAAGGCACATAATCGTCAGATTCAACAGGGTTGAAATAAAGGAGAGAATACTAAGGGCAGCCAGAGAGAAAGGTCGGGTCACCCACAAAGGGAAGCCCATCAGACTCACAGCAGATCTCTCAGCAGAAACACTACAAGCCAGAAGAGAGTGGGGGCCAATATTCAACATTCTTAAAGAAAAGAACTTTCAACCCAGAATTTCATATCCACCCAAACTGAGCTTCAGAAATGAAGGAAAAATAAAATCCTTTGCAAACAAGCAAGTACTCAGAGATTTTGTCACCACCAGGCCTGCTTTACAAGAGCTCCTAAAAGAGGCACTACACATAGAAAGGATCAACTAGTAGCAGCCATTCCAAAATCACACTGAATGCTAAAGAGCTTCAACATAATGAAGAATCTACAACAACTAACAGGCAAAACAGCCACTTAGCATCAAAATGGCAGTATCAAATTCACACATAACAATATTAACCCTAAATGTAAATGGACTAAACGCACCAATCAAAAGACACAGACTGGCAAATTGGATAAAAAGCCAAAACCCATCAGTGTGCTGTATCCAGGAAACCCATCTCACATGCAAGGATACACAAAGGCTCAAAATAAAGGGATGGAGGAAGATTTACCAAGCTAATGGAAAGCAAAAAAAAGCAGGAGTTGCAATTCTCATCTCTGATAAAATAGACTGTAAAGCAACAAAGATCAAAAGAGACAAAGAAGGCCATTACATAATGGTAAAAGGATCGATACAACAAGAAGAGCTAACGATCCTAAACATATATGGACCCAATGCAGGAGCACCCAGATACATAAGGCAAGTTCTAAATGACTTACAAAAGGACTTAGACTCCCACACAATAATAGTGGGAGACTTTAACACTCCACTGTCAATACTAGACAGATCAACCAGACAGAAAATCAACAAGGATATCCAGGGCTTGAACTCAGACCTGGAGCAAGCAAACCTGATAGACATTTACAGAACTCTCCACCCCAATTCCACAGAATACACATTCTTCTCAGCACCACATCACACCTACTCGAAAATTGACCACATAATTGGAAGTAAAGCACTGCTCAACAAATGCAAAACAACTGAAATCATAACAAACAGCCTCTCAGACCATAGTGCAATCAAGTTAGAACACAGAATTCAGAAACCAACCCAGAACCGCACAGCTTCATGGAAACTGAACAACTGGCTCTTGAATGTTGACTGGGTAAACAATGAAATGAAGGCAGAAATAAAGAAGTTCTTCGAAACCAATGAGAACGAAGACACAACATGCCAGAACCTCTGGGACACATTTAAAGCAGTCTCTAGAGGAAAGTATATAGCAATAAGTGCCCATATGAGGAGAATGGAGAGATCCAAAATTGACACCCTATCGTCAAAATTGAAAGAGCTAGAGGAGCAAGATCAAAAAAACTCAAAACCCAGAAGAAGACAAGAAATAACTAAGATCAGAGCTGAGCTGAAGGAGATTGAGACACGAAAAACCCTTCAAAAAATCAATAAATCCAAGAGCTGGTTTTTTGAAAAGATCAACAAAATAGACAGACCACTAGCCAGATTGATTAAAAAGAAAAGAGAGAACAACCAAATAGATGCAATAAAAAATGATAAAGGGGAAATCACCACAGATTCCACAGAAATTCAGACCATCATCAGAGAATATTACAAACAACTCTATGCGCATAAACTAGCAAACCTGGAAGAAGTGGATAAATTCCTGGACTCCTGTGTCCTCCCAAGCCTAAACCAGGAGGAAGCTGAAACTATGAATAGACCAATAACAAGGTCTGAAGTTGAGGCAGCAATTAAGAGCCTACCACACAAAAAAAGCCCATGTCCAGACGGGTTCACAGCCGAATTCTACCAGACACACAAGGAGGAGCTGGTACCATTCCTTCTAAAACTATTTCAAACAATCCAAAAAGAGGGAATCTTTTCCCAAATCATTTTATGAGACCAACATCATTCTGATACCAAAACCCGGTAGAGACCCAACGAGAAAAGAAAACTTCAGGCCAATATCCATGATGAACATAGATGCAAAAATCTTCAATAAAATATTGGCAAGCCGATTGCAAAAGCAAATCAAAAAACTTATTCATCATGATCAAGTAGGATTTATCCCAGGGATGCAAGGCTGGTTCAACATACGCCAGTCTATCAACGTATTTCACCACATAAACAGAACCAAAAACAAAAACCACATGATTATCTCAATTGACGCAGAGAAGGCATTTGACAAAATTCAACAGCCCTTTATGCTAAAAACCCTCAATAAACTCGGTATCGATGGAACGTATCTCAAAGTAATAAAAGCTATTTATGACAAACCAACAGCCAATATCATACTGAATGGGCCAAAACTGGAAGCATTCCCTTTGAAATCTGGCACTAGACAAGGATGCCCTCTTTCACCACTCCTATTCAATATAGTTCTGGAAGGTCTAGCCAGAGCAATCAGGCAAGAAAAAGAAATAAAGGGTATTCAAATAGGAAAGGTGGAAGCCAAATTGTCTCTATTTGCAGACGACATGATAGTATACCTAGAAGACCCCATTGCCTCAGCCCAAAAACTCCTGAAACTGATAAGCAACTTCAGCAAAGTCTCATAAAATCAATGTGCAAAAATCACAAGCATTCGTCTACACCAATAACAGACTTAAAGAAAGCCAAATCAAAAACGAACTGCCATTCACAATTGCTACAAAAAGAATAAAATACCTTGGAATACAACTCACAAGGAATGTAAGAGACCTCTTCAAGGAGAACTACAAACCACTGCTCAATGAAATCAGAGAGGACACAAACAGATGGAGAAACATTCCATGTTCATGGTTAGGAAGAATTAATATCATGAAAATGGCTATACTGCCCAAAGTAATTTACAGAATCAACGCTATCCCCATCAAGCTACCATCGACTTTCTTCACAGAACTGGAAAAAACCACCATGAACTTCATATGGAACCAAAAGAGAGCCCGCATAGCCAAGTCAATTCTAAGCAAAAAGAACACAGCGGGGGGCATCACACTACCGGATTTCAAATTTTACTACAAGTCTACAGTAATCAAAACAGCATGGTACTGGTACCAAAACAGAGATATAGACCAATGGAACAAAACAGAGGCACCAGAGGCAACACAACATACATACATCTATACAATCTTTGATAAACCTGACAAAAACAAGCAATGGGGCAAGGATTCCATGTTTAACAAATGGTGTTGGGAAAACTGGCTAGCCATGTGCAGAAAGCAGAAACTGGACCCCTTCCTGACACCTTACACTAAAATTAACTCCAGATGGATTAAAGACTTAAACATAAGACCTGGCACCATAAAAACCCTAGAAGGAAATCTAGGCAAAACTATCCAGGACATAGGAGTAGGCAAGGACTTCATGAACAAAACACCAAAAGCATTGGCAACAAAAGCCAAAATAGACAAATGTGACCTAATCAAACTCCACAGCTTCTGCACGGCAAAAGAAACAGTCACTAGAGTGGATCGGCAACCAACAGAATGGGAAAAAATTTTTGCAGTCTACCCATCTGACAAAGGGCTGATATCCAGAATTTACAAAGAACTCAAACAGATTTACAGGAAAAAAACAAACAAGCCCATTCAAAAGTGGGCAAAGGATATGAACAGACACTTTACGAAAGAAGACATATATGAGGCCAACAATCATATGAAAAAATGCTCATCGTCACTGGTCATCAGAGAGATGCAAATCAAAACCACATTGAGATACCATCTCACGCCAGTTAGAATGGCGATCATTAAAAAATCTGGAGACAACAGATGCTGGAGAGGATGTGGAGAAAAAGGAACACTTCTACACTATTGGTGGGAGTGTAAATTAGTTCAACCATTGTGGAAGATAGTGTGGCGATCCCTCAAGGCCTTAGAAATTGAAATTCCATTTGACCCAGCAATCCCATTACTGGGTATATATCCAAAAGACTATAAATCGTTCTACTATAAGGACACATGTACACGAATGTTCATTGCAGCACTGTTTACAATAGCAAAGACCTGGAATCAGCCCAAATGCCCATTGATAATAGACTGGATTGGAAAAATGTGGCACATATACACCATGGAATATTATGCAGCAATCAGAAATGATGAGTTTGTGTCGTTTGTAGGGACATGGATGAATCTGGAGAACATCATCCTCGCAAACTGACACAAGAACAGAAAATGAAACACCGCATGTTCTCACTCATAGGTGGGTGATGAAAAATGAGAACACATGGACACAGAAAGGGGAGTACTAAACAGTGGGGTCTATTGGGGGGAAAAGGGAAGGGCCAGTGGGAGGGGGAGGTGGGGAGGGATAGTCTGGGGAGAAATGCCAAATGTGGGTGAAGGGGAGAAGAAAAGCAAAGCACACTGTCATGTGTGTACCTACGCAACTGTCTTGCATGCTCTGCTCATGTACCCCAAAACCTAAAATCCAATAAAAAATTAAAAAAAATAAATAAATCAAATCAAATCCATGGCCAAACTCCTCAGGAGCAGCTATTCACTCCCTGTGCTTTACGTAAGCCCTGCAAGTGGCATGCTTCTTTGCCCTTCCTCTTCACTGCCTGAGTTCCAGTTTCTCTCTGCAGATGTGGCTCATGAGTCACTCTCCGGGAGAGGCCCTTCCAAATCCACAGAAAGTCAGCCCTCCATCCTCAAGCCTCCCAGATCCCCCCATCAAATGAATGCTCTGAAACACAGAATGATTCTGCTTTGTCTGCTCAGGACCTAGCTTGGAATCTGAGAGAGAAGACATGTACAAGTACATGTGCAATGACCCTTGACGCTGACCCGTCCGCAGAGGTGAGTCCTGCTATGAGAAACAGTGTTTCCTTTCAGGAAGGCAGAATGGAAGAGGTGATGCTGAAAAACGAGCAGGCATGCAGCTTGGGAGGAGCGCCCTGGGTTCTAATACCAGGTCAGCTACCCACTGACTGGAGGATCTTGGACAAAGACACAGTAGCCTCGGCTTCCTCATCTGATAAATGGTGAGAGTACTTGCTTACTGAGCTACACACATGCAAGCTTGTTGACTCTCACAACAACCCTGGAGATAAATCATCATCATCACAATTTAATTCTGGAAACTGGGATTCATGGAGGGAAAGTGTCTTACCCAAGTCCACACCCTCAGAAAGTGGGAAGGACTGAGGCTGAAACCCAAGCTGCCTAATGCCTAATAGTGCTTCCTATAGTGGCCACGAGGATTCAGTGAGTCAACCACCAAGCCCTTTGCTTGGTATTTTGTGGATTTTTAGTTTGTTTCTTTTTTAAAAGACAGGGTCTCACTTTTTCACCCAGGCTGGAAGGCAGTGGCATGAACATAGTCCACATAGCTTTGTTAAACTCCCAGGCTCAAGTGATCCTCCTCCCTCAGCCTCCTGAGTAGCTGGGACTAGGGACTACAGGCACACACTACCGCACCTGGTTATCTTTTTTCTATTTTTAGTAGAGATGAAGTCTTGCTATGTTGCTCAGTCTGGTCTCAAACTACTGAGCTCAAAAAATCCTCCCACCTCGGCCTCCTGAGGGCTGGGATTACAGGCATGAGCCACCATGCCCAGCCTGCCTGGTCTTTTGTGAACCCTGGAAAAGTGTCCCTGACAAACAGGAGGAGGAAGAGAAAGAAGACGAGAATGAGAAGGAGAAGGAGAAGAAATAGGAAGAGGCAGAGTGGCTTGAGCAGGGCCATTTGGAAGGAGCAGGGTGACTGACTGCAAAGACAGAAGAACTTGAACGTAGGGACATTTGCTGTGTCTGCAGGTCAGAGTTTCTTTCCTGTCCTAGCTATACAACCCTAATCTTCACCTGGGGAGCCCTCCTTCCCTACAGTCTGTCCAAGTGGTTTGTGGGTGATGGTGACAGCACCCCCAGCTTTAGGATGAGTTGGGAGCCCAGGACTGGCCCAACGATGGCTCTCAGGATGGATTCATGATCTGAGTGGGTCCATTCGGGGTGCAAGCCAGACACAAGGCTGAGCTATTGTGAAAGAAAAGGCCTCTTTTGTGATGCTGTGGAATCTGGAGGATGGAAGCCTGGAGCCATATAGCCATGAGCTGGTGAATGAAGCCAAAGTTTGAGGACCCGGTTGGGGGAAGGAGGCAGAGTAGAGATGGGAGGGACCAGGTCCTGCACACCCAGACCCGAAGCCTGCTACACCCTAAACTCTTGAATTACAGTGGCCAATAAGTGCCTTTTTTTGCTTAGGCAAAAAAGTTTAGAGTGGATTTTTTTTTGTCCTGGGGCCACTGCATCTAGATGAGCTCTCTGTTCATGCCCCACATGTATGAATGACCTGGTATTAACTTTGTGGAATGGTACTTGATCAATTCTAGCAGCTCAGACCAGCTAACATGCTCTGGCATCAGGACAGATGCATTTCACTAGTCACATCTGATATGTGAAGTGCTTTTCATTTGGAGAATCATAAATTATCCTGGGAAGATGATTCACACCCTGATGTCTCAGATCACTTCTCTACAGAATCATTGTGGGCACCGCAAATTGCATTACTAATTCCAACAGGGAAATGGAAGCGACCCAAATGGTACGTGTTTTTCTCTAAACTGTTACCTTGGGAGTTAAATTTTAAAAGCTATTTTTCTGAAACTAAAACAAGTTAGGTTTTCTACCTCTAAATCTCTTTGGCTGGTGCCTAATACATTCTCGACAATATATGCCTTTTCTAGGTTTTAAATCCTTTCCTCTTCTTAAGGAAGATAAGAAAAAAAAAACCTAGAGTGTTTTATCCATATTTTGAAAGCCCTATGCATGAAGTGTCTTGGCACACTAGGCTGTGGAAGTGAACCTGTAAGCTTGCAGGAAACTACAGCAGTTGACAGAGGAAGCATCTGCATGACCTCAATCCACACAGTCAGGTAAAGTATGGGGTTCGTTTCCCACAAAATCCATATCCTCTGAATGGCAGGTAATGCAACCAAGCCAAGCCAAATGCAGGTGGAGATCCTGGGGATTGGAAGTGGAGGGCTTCCTAGCCTGACACACTTTCAGCAGGTGCCTCCTGGGAGAAGCACGAGCTCCAGCCCACAGGCCAGAAAGGAGACAGACAGGGAAGTGGGGAAGTAGAGGGATTCGGGGTACATTCTGGAGGCAGAGCTGGTGGAATGGATTTGGGGGGAGAAGGAAAGAGATGACTCTGGAGGACACCTGGGTCTGTAACCCGAGTTTTCAGGAGGATGAGGACCTATTGATTGCAGTGGAACTGCTTGGAGGAGGGGCTGGGAGGGGCAAGAAGGAGGGGATGGACTCCTTAAAACAGAAATACTGAGGCTGATGCAAGGTAGGCATCAACCCATCACATGAAAGTGTCACAAGTGTCCTCTTGGGGGTTTGAGAAAGCCCCTCTCTCCTTTCTCACTTGTCAAGGGAAGAAAAAGGACAGCTATGACATGAAGCATATGCTGTAATGGTCACAACATGCCCATTGAGGGCTGGCAGCAGCCTCCAGAGGCTGCAGTGCAAGCTAGCTGAGGGCTGGGAGGTGCAGCCAGGATAGCTCACAGGGGCTAAAGGATGGAACTATGGCAGGGCTTCTTAGCTTCTGAATAAAGAGTAAAAGGAGACGTCCTGAAATGGAAGGGAAATCTGGTGGATTAGAGCTGGGAAGGCAGGCTAGTTGTACCTCAACACACTAACGGAGCTACTACCTGGAAGACTGTGGGGCTGGGTCCCCAGCCACGTCCAAGGAGGTTACAGTCCCCACCACTTATGAAGCCTCTGCTACCAACCAGTCTTGGCATGGGGATCCTTGTAGGCATTACTGACCTAAATCTACACACAGCCTATGAATGGGCATTAGCAATGCCATCTTTACAGAGTGTTCCCCTACCATGATGGATCAGTGAGGTCTATCCCATGGGCAGGAAGCCAGCTGGCTTCCTGGCTGCAATAGGCCAGGCCATTCCTATACAACAGCCCAACAAGGGTCTGCTAGAGACTTCAAGTGTATTCAGGTTCTAATTCCAAGAGCAAATTTCCACAAATAGAAAACTGGAAGTGTTTTTTCAGACAGTGGGATCCCAGAAAATGGACTGAATTTTTTTCCCCCACAAAATTCATATGTTGAGGACCTAACCCTAATGTGATGGTATTTGGAGATGGAAACTTTGGGCAATGGTTAAGTTTAGATGAGCCCATGAGGGTAGGACTCCCATAATGGGATTAGTGTCCTTAAAGAAGAGGAAGAAAGACCAGCACCTCTCTCCACCAGTGAGGACTCAATGAGAAGGTGGCTGTCTGCAAGCCAGGAAAAGAGCCCTTACCAGAACCTGACCATGCTGGCACCTCGATCTTAGACTTTACGGCCTCCGGAAAGGTGGCAAAATAAATTTCTGCTGTTTGAGCCATCCAGCCCATGGTATTTTGTTATGGCAGTCCAAGCAGCTAAGACAGAGAGTAGGATGATTCAAATAAGGGAATAGACAGCCATAGAGAAGCAGGAAAGGAGGCATGACTGGTTTCTTTCAGCCTTAGTTAGAGTCCTTCCAGGGTGCATCCATGTTTTTGGCAGGAAACTGGGCTGGCACACAAGCTAGAATGGGGATTCAAAGCACCAATAAAGACAATCTTTTTCCCTGGTACCTTGCTAGTGTGCTCACCCCTGTCTCTGTGAGCCACTCTTGGAGCCAGCCCCCAGTCCTGCCAGCACTAGACTATGTGAGTACAAATGAGTTTGTCCAAAGTACTTAGGGAAATGCAAAGCCACTGGATAAGCAGACTGAGAGAGAGACAGAAAAGGGGCTTGAACATGCAGGGCATAGCTGATTTTGATAAATTGATGCTGACACCGCTTCCTCAGATTGACAGCCAGCTCCTGTGAAAGACAGTAGCTCTTGAGCTGGCAGCAGCATCTGGGGAACCCCTGACTGACCCAGAGCTCACAGGATCTGTTTCCAGCACAGCACATGTTCTCCTGGCATCTCCTCCATCACCAGTAGAAAAGACAGCCACAGTCCTTCTGGGGGCTGCACAATCTATAGTTTCCTCTAATTGTCTAGGGTTTCCAAGCTCCAGGAAAAAAAAAGAAAAAAATCTCCTACAATTACTGATATGTGGGGCAGCAGGGTTAATAATATTTTTTATTGTTATTTTTATTTGTGGAAAAATATATATAGTATAAAGTTTGCCATTTTAGCCACTTTTTAAGCGTACAATTCAGTGGCATTAAGTACAGCCACAATGTTGTACAACCATCACAAATGTTTCCAAAACATTTTCATTGTCGCAAACAAAAACTCTGTACCTACTAAGCAACAACTCCCATTCTCCCCTCCCTCCCACCTCTGGTTATCTCTAATCTACCTTCTGTCTTTATGAATGTTTCTATTCTAGATATTTTATATAAGCAGACTCATATAATATTTGTCCTTTTATGTCTGGCTTATTTAATGTAACGGCTTCAAGGTTCATCCACTTTGTGGTATGTGTCTGAACTTCATTCTTTTTTATGGCTACACAATATTCCATTGTGTATATATACCACATTTTGTTTATCCACTCCTCTGTTGACAGAAATGTGATTTGTTTCCAGCTTTTAGCTATTGTGAATCAAGCTGCAATGAACATTGGCACACAAGTATTTATTTCAGTCCCTACTTTCAATTCTTTGGAGTGTGTATCCAGTTAGTGGAATGCTGGGCTGTACAGTAATTTTTATGTCCTACTTTTTGAAAAACCACCATATTGTTTTGTTTTTATGTATATATTTAATACTCAAGTATTGACGCTTATTATGAGTACCAAGAATGTAAAGGTTATAGTTTTCAAGGAGTTTTTCCTCTAGTGGCAGTAAGAGAAATAAAGTAATTCCATGAATAAATACATAGATTCACGATGGGTACAGGTTATGGCAGAAAACTATAAAAAGCAAAGACAGGTGACAGCGAGTGGATGGGACTCAATTGCAGGGTTGAGAGGGGCATCCCTGTGGGAAGGATACTTTAGCTGGGACATGAAGAATGAATAGGGGTCAGCCAGGTGAAGGAGGGGAAAGACCAAGCTGGGGCTGGTAGCAAGTGGTCCAAAGGTGGGTAAAAGAAACCAGAACAAGAGGAAAGTGGAACAGAAATGACCAGGGCCACACTTGCTAGGACCCATAGGCAACATCAAGGATTAGAGGATGTTTCTAAAGCATAATGGGAAAAAAAAGTTTTTAAGCAGGAGAGTGGAGTGACCACAGAAGTATTTCAAACACCTTTTTCTTTAAGTCCATACCAATTTCCTTCTAGAATACTCAGAAGTTTTCAAAAAAAAATGTATTATGGAAAAAATAAAACAAAATAGAAGCATATAATGAACTCAAAGATGGCCAGCTCATGGCCCATTTTTCTTCTTCTCCCTCCCCCCAGCCACCCCCATGTACTTTCCCTTCCTACACTCCAGGCTATCCTGACGTTTATCCCTGACACCATTAAATAGGCCTTCTCTGAATATTTCCAATACATATGTGAAAGATATAGATTCTTTTTTAAAACAGAGCCCTAAAACCATTATCCCACCTAAAAATATAATAATCATTCTCTAATATCATCAAATGTCCAATGTTCAGACTTCCCCAACTGACACACATTTTTTTTTACGAATAGTTTGCTTGAACCAAGATGTAAATATAATACACACATTACAATTGGTTAAAATACTTCTTAAGTCTGCTTTAAGCCACAGGCTGCCCCTTCCTTCATTCATTCCGACATTCCCTTTGCAACTCCATGGACTAAGCTCAGTGCAAGACCCTGGAAACCAGAGGAGATGGTAACCTACCCAGAGAGCTGCTACCATCCGTGGAGCAATCTCTGTGGTCACAATCCACAGAGGCCTGCTAAAGAGAAGGTAGGTGGCAGGGTGGGGTGGGGGTGCAGTATGGTAAAAGCACAAACTGGGATCATAGGAGTCTGGACCAGGATCCTCTGTATTTCTGAGAGGGAATCTACCTGTTGCATCTCAGCTAACTGCTCTCTCTGAAAGCCACAGGCAACCCATCCAAGAGGGAAGAGATCATGCCTGGCTGAAACCACAGAAAGCCTAGTCTTCCTGGAAAAACCTGATGGTGAACACACCCACCACAAGATGGCACTCACAGATTTCTTTGTTTTTAATTCCTACCTACCCATAGACAATGTCTACACCAAACTGAAATCACCACCATATTGGACTCACTGCCAGTTGACCTGGCTTCTTGTCTGATCATTTTGTCTTCATGTTCTACTTGTAATTTTTCCTCTTTGGGGACATCAGGACTGGGTGTTTGGATATGAGAAATTATTTTGAGACCCAGTGGTATCCAGGGAGGGAAAGGAGGCCCCCATGAATGACTCTCTGCTCGAAGGCCTGGGCAGCATGAGTGGCCACAGGAGACACACCCACCTGAGCTATTTTGTTCACCATCCTTCGTAAGCTGGAGCATGCAAGATAATTGTCTTCCCTCAAGACAATAAGATGCCATTTTATAAAAATTTGTCAAAAATGGAGAAGTCTAAGAATTCCAAGTATGAGAGAGGATATGGATCTACAGAATCCAATTACATGCTGTTAGTAGGAATGTTAATTGATGCACTGACTTTGGAGAATAGATTAACACTACTCTTTAAAGTTAAGCATTCATTCATCCTGTAACTAGTAATTTCATTCCTAGTTGAATACCTAAGGAAAGATTTTACCCACATTCAACACAGACATGGAAAAGAGTATTCACAGCAGCCGTTTTCACATTAGCAAAATCCTGGAAACAACATCAGAAAGTGGATGAACAAATGCTGTGGTATATTCACACAAAGGAATATTATACAGTGGTCAAAACATTCTTCCATTGCTATATCATTCCCCAAATGGCAAAACTGTAAAGATGGAGAACAGATTAGCAGTTGCCAAAAGACAGGGGTAGAGTGGAAGCCAAATGAAACTGTAAAGGGGTAGCACCAGGAAGTTTCTTTCTGATGATGGAACAGTTCTATATCTTTTTTCTTTTCTTTTCTTTTCTTTTCTTTTTTCTTTTCTTTTTAATTTTTTTTCTGAGATGAAGTCTCACTCTTGTCCCCCAGGTTGGAGTGCAATGGCATGATCTGGGCTCACTACAAGCTCTGCCTCCTGGGTTCAGATGATTCTCCTGCCCCAGCCTTCTGAGTAGTTGGGATTACAGGCATGTACCACCACGCCCAGCTAATTTTTGTATTTTTAGTAGAGACGAGGTTTCACCATGTTGGTCAGGCTAGTCTCGAACTCCTGACCTCAGGTGATCTGCCAGCTTCAGCCTCCCAAAGTACTGGGATTACAAGTGTGAGCCACTGCACCCCTCCAGTTCTATATCTTGATTGTGGTAGTGGTTACATGAATCTACATATGGGGTCAAACTGCTTAAAACTATACACACACACACACACACACACACACAAAATTGAGTGCGTGTAAAAACGAGTGAAATCTGAACAGCGTCTCTGTCTTGTCTAACAGTGCTGTACTAATATTGGTTTCCTGATTTCACATCGTATCACTGCTATATAAGATGTCACCATGACTAAAGGGTTCTCGTGACCTGATGTACCATTTTTGTAACTTTCTGTGAGCTTTATTATTTCAAAATAAAAAGGTGTTTTATTTTAAAATTTAGTGAATGCAGGGACACACAACAATATGGATCAATCTTAGCCATAATATTCAAGTGAAGAAAGAAAATGATGAAGGATTAGGATACTGTTTTTATAAAATTAAGAGAAAGGAAAATAACTGATTGACGCAAATGTAACAAAACTGTACAAAGAAGAAAAGCAAATTAAAAACAAAAACAGGATATGATATAATGGTTAAAGAAGAAGCCAAGGACCGGGTTTGAGGTATGCCATTTTACCAACACCTGTGCCACTACACAGACTGAGAGAGTGCACGCAGTTATAGTTTTCATTCCTTGGCATGCAAAGCGAGCATGAGTTGGTGCAGGGCAGGTGCCTGATGCCTCTCACCTTCACTCCTGTGGCCATGTCCGCCATGGAAAGGACTTCTCCTATGACTAGGCTTCAGCTGACAAAGTTCTTTGTTTTTTCTGCCTGAAAACATGACAGACTCAATATCAAGATTTCCTTATGGTTTTCTGACTTGTTAAATTCACAGTCTTTATAATAAATGCATGTTACTTTTATAATAAAAAAAACAAAATAAAAGCAATTTTTGAATTAAGAAATAATTCTGTCACTCTACTAAAGTAAACATTTTCATCTTTTTTTAAAAAATGTGGCTTTCTGGTCTCTAACCATGTTAGTGTTAATGACTCTTTTTATACAATAGCCATCAGCATCTGCATGCAGGCCAGCCTGCGACTGACTCACCTCTCGTCTTGCTTTGCCTTCTCCAGGTTTGTCCCTCCTAGCTCCTGGTGTTCCCTTTACAGGCCAGCACCCCCACAGTTCTCTCCAGCTCCTCCAGTGTGTGCCACAGCCTGCAGCCTCTCTGCACCAACAGAGAACACCTGGCTGGAGCCCTGCTGACTATCTTTTTTTTTTTGTAGAGGCAGGGTACTGCTATGTTGCCCAGGCTGTACATGAACTTCTGGGCTCAAGCAATCATCCTGGCTCAGCCTCCCAAGAAGCTGGGACTACAGGCATGCACCATGGCACCTGGCTTCAGTGACAATCTTGATGTAAGGATGGAGGATTGGGAACGTCTGAGAGCATTCTGGACACAGGAAAATCAGTACTTTTACTTTGCATCTGTAGGCCATCTCAGGGCTTTGATGATTTAAAAATTATGAGGTCCCAATTCCCTCTCATCACTCATTATACACAACAGCAACAAATCCCAAGGCTATACGGGCATACTCTTCTCCACCAGTGATGAATGAGACATGGCAAAAACACTGCACGTTTCATTTTAAAAATTCAGAGGCAGCCGGCATTTCCTTAGAAGGTGGTGGGCCCTTGAGTGGGCAAAGTGCAGCTGCCCATTGTTGAAATCAGTGCTAGTTGTCCTTGTTTGCCAGTCTCTTCTGAGACCCAGACAAAAACTTTGGTGCTTGTTACCCATGTGTGTATGTGTATGTACATGTGTGTGCTATGTCTGTGTGCATGTGTCCATGTATGCATGTGTGTATGTGCATGTCTGTGTGTATCAGTGTGTGTGTGTGTGTGTGTGTGTGTGTGTGTGTGTGCACTGCTCCACCAGCAGCAGGATGATAACTAACCTTCCTTGGATGTCTTTCAACTTCCATATTAGCTAAAGCCCTCATCTCAAACACTCTAGATTTCCCCTCCCATAGATTTTTACAATGTTTCTCTCAAGCATTATTAATTTGATCAAACAGCAGGCTGTCAAGATTGATGACTTATCATGGCTCCAACCCAACACATCTTGTATTGATTTTTCCTAAAATATCTCCAGGCTTCAGCATAAATCTTCACTGCATGACTCCAGCTTCAGCTCACACTGCTGAAGTTACTACCAACAAATAATAAAAGACAACTAAAGCAGATATTTGCAGACTTTTTTAGAGGGCCCAAGTGTCCTTTGTTGCACAGATTCTCACAGCAACCCTACATGGGAGGCTAACAGGACAGAAAAGACTGACACCACATAACAGATAGAAAATCCCAGGCTCAGGGAGATCAAGTGACTTGTCTCACCAGAGTCACCTGGTAAGTGAAGAGCAGTATCCAGTATCAGAATCTGGAGCTTCAGGTTTTTCATTAGCACACCTTGCCACCAGCCCTCCCTGCTCCTCATTATTAAGCCGGAGGGAGGCATGGGACTTTGAGTGGCCCAGCCTTCCTCATTGGCCTGATTTTTCACCACCAGCCTTGTCCCCAAAGAGCACCTGACATCAACCTCTCTTGGGTCCCCAGTTCATCTTTCTGAGAATCACCCTTTCTAGAATCATCACAACAAACCCATCCTTGCCACCAGCTCTGTTTTAGCCAAACCAAAATCATCAGGAATAAGTACTGCCCCCTAATTTCCAACTATTCGTAGCTTTCTTCATATTTCATTCTCTTCATGTACACTGTCAATGCAGGTGTATGACTTTCTATTAATGGTGTTCAACTGTGGTCATTTTTACTCACCACTTGAAATAATTGCAAGGAAATTTACTGAAGAATCAACCTGAAATTTAGCCACCATAGAGCATTACAAATTATCTATGACAATTATTTCCCTTCCCTTTTCTCTGCAGGAGACTGTGACCTTTGCTATTAGATCTGATGGGAAATGACAATAGGAGCTCACCATTAATTCTCTGATGTTGATTTCAGCATTATTTGTACTAATCCATTTCAAGATGCCAATCCAAAGTTCCAGAACTGAGAATAGGCTTAATAAGAATGACTGCCTTACTGGTATATATTTTTAACATCTTTTTCACACGTAATTTCCCTATTTTCTTTCATTCTTATTTTATTTCTGAATACTTGTTCTTAATTAAAGAATGTCTAATATTGATAAGTTTCACCTCTCATTGAAATGGCAGGACTAACTGAATGCTCTATAATGATAATGATCAATCAACAGTTATGTGCTTTTCTGCATTCATTTTTGTAGCAGTTCTACTGTATCAATAGCTGTCTTCATTTACACTTAATAGATTCAAAGCAAATTCAATCTCCATAGTAGCATGTAAGTTTGTAGTGGTTTTAAATAATAATAATTCCATAAATGTATGGATACTATACCCAAGCTTATAGTTTATCCTAAATTAGAGCTATTCACATTTATACTTAATAAATTCGGCCTCAAACAGAGAAGAGAGCTTTTCTTAAAATGCTCCCCTTTCTTTGTAGACCACTTGATGTAACAGACCATTGTGATGTAATAAGGTGTTATAAATTCTGCAAAAAATGTATATTTTTACAGAGTAATCTCTAATAGATATATATACTTCTCAACTGAAACCACCATGATTTAGAACAGATTGGATGTGTAGTCTGAGCTGTCTTTCCTCATGTTAGCCCACACGACCTCCTTTGCAACCCGTGGGCAGCCCAGATCATGTTGCCAGATGAGGGTCCCGGGTGCAGACAGGTCTCAATCTTCATTTTCGAATAGCAGTTCCCAAACTGGAATATATGCTTCTTCTATCTTCTGGCTTCAATTTTTGGTTGTGTATTCTCAGCCTTACTGAATACATGTCCTTTGTTCTAAATAGCATCAAATTATTTTGGAAAGAGGAGGTCAGTGGACAATGCACAAATAAATGAGTTTCAAAGATTCAGTCATCCATAACTGGCTTTAAGCAAGACTTTTGCCTCCTGGGCTAACCAGCCCTGGCCTTCCCACCAAAAGACCCCAAGTCTGGCCACTTCTTAACATCTCTTCACCACACTCCTGTGCCCTGGACTATTATAACAGCCTCTTGACTGACCTCCTGTGTTCACCCCACCCCAAACATCAGGCACTATGAGCTTTTTATTATTAGTTATTATTAAAGTAAAATTTACAGCCAGTGAAATGCACAGAGCTTAAGCATATGAGTTATGGTCAATTATCTACCTGTGTAACCATCACATCAATCAAGAACACAGGGCATTCCCTTCCCTCCAGCAGGCATCCCCATGGCCCTCTGCAGCTAGTCCCCACCTCTACAGGCAACCACTGTTCTCTTCTCTTTCTTTGTTTTTGTAGAGATGGAGCCTTGCTTCATAGCTCAGGCTGGAGTGCAGTGGTGTGATCGTAGCTCACTGTAGCCTCAAACTCTTGGCCTCAAGGGATCCTCCTGCCTCAGCCTCCTGAGTAGCTGGGATGACAGATGTGCCATCACAGCCAGCAAATTTTCTTTTTTTCTGGAGATGAGGGTCTCACTATGTTGTCCAGGTTGGTCTTAAACTCGTAGTCTCAAGCAATCTTCCTCCCTCAGCCTCGCAACTACTGGGATTAGAGGTGTGAGCCACTATTACCCCCAGCCTAACACTTCTCTTTGTATCACCATCCACTGTTTTGGCCTGTTCTTGAAATTACACAAGCAGGAAACAGTATGTGCTCTTCGGGATCTGCCTTCTTCCATGCAAATGAGGCAACTGTGTTAAGCTAAGGATATCCACAGTTCACTGTTTGAATGGTTGCCATTTATGAATCATTTATGATCTGTCTAAATGAACTCTTTAGTGAACATTTGGGTTGCTTCCAGTTTCAGGCTCTGATGAGCAAAGTTGACATAAACATGTATGCACAGATATTTTTGGGGACATGTGTCTGTTTCTCTTTTGTAAATCCTTAGGAATGTAACTGTGGGGTTAAAGTGTAGGTTTAGTTTTGTAGGAAACAGCCAAACGGTTTTTGAAAATGGTTTTATCATTTTATACTCCTCCCAACAGTGAATGAGAGTTTAGTTTCTCCACATTCTACCAGCATTGTCCGTCTTTTCCATTTTTAGCTATTCTGGAGGGAGTATAATGTTATCTCACTATAGCTTAAAGCTGTATTTCTCGGGTGACCAGAGATGCTGAGCACATTTTCATATGCTTAACAGCCATTTGTAAGTGTTCAAGTCTTTTGCCTCGTTTTTAAAATTGGAGTGTTTGTCTTTTTATCATCAAGTTCTAGGGATTTTTTATATAGTATGGGTACAAATTCTTTATACCTGGACATAAGTTCTTATCAGATATATGCATTACAGATTTTTTCCTACTTTGTACATTGCATTTTTATTCTCTTAATGCTGTCTTTTGATGAACAGCAGTTTTTAATTTTAATGTAGACCAATTCATTTGTATATTTTCTTTAACATGTTCAAGTGGTTTCTGAGTCTCCTCTAAGAATCCCTGACCATCCTAATAGGACATTCTCCTTTATTATTCTACAAATGTAGTAATTTTCAAGTGTCTGTTCAGGTGTCTAATGAGCCTCAAATTAGTTTTGGAGGAGCATGAGGTAGGGATGAAAGTTAATCTATATGCTTATCTAGTTGTTCCAGCATCGTTTATTGCAAAGACATTGCTTTCCCCATTCAACTGCCTTGGCAACTCAACTGGTCATATATGTGAGTATCTTTCAGAACTCGCCATTCTATTCCATTGATCTCATTGTCCTTCCTTATGCCAATACCACATGATCTCAAGCAGCTTTATAATGTAAGCACTGAAGTCATGTAGTGAGTCTTCTAACTTTGCAGTTTTTTAGAATTGCTTTAACTCTTCTAGGTCCTTTGCATTTCCATATGTGTTTTGAATCAACCTGTAAATTTGGATCAAGGTACTACAACATTTTTAAAATAAGCATCACGTTGTGTTCCTTTTTCCCTCTTCTCTCCCCGCACCATAGCGAACACCTCCAATGACTCCAGTTACCACTGCAAGAAAATCTAACCCTCTCACCAACTCCTCTATTTCTGGCCCTTCTTTCTCCTTGCTGGTTCCTGGGCCCAAATAGTAGGCCAGCTGCACAGATCCTGGGAGTATTCTGTAACAAAGGGTGTATCCATGTACTTCTGTTCTCTTCAAGGGCCTTTGACTACTCCAGGAAAGCCCAGTGTAGGAATGATGAAAGGTGACATTCCCATGGCTCTGTCTAAGGATATTTTTCTCTTCATGACATTATTGCAGGACCCTGACAGTGTAGGATTTTCCAAATTCTTACCTCAAATTTAATACCTCTTCCCGTGGCAGCACAGACTTACTACCAAATCCTAGTTACCTTGAAATTTTTTCTGATTATTAGTGTAATTACAGAATTGATTGATAGAGGTGGAATGAACATATCTTATTGACATTACCAGCTTGATGTACAAGCTTACTTTTCTGCAACATTCTACATTTATTTTAATGGAAATTAATGGTTGCTTATAATTTTTGGCCCATGAGCAAATATTGTTCCCATTATTCTACATTGTGAGAGATAAATATATCACAGGACTACTTAAACACTCTATGGTCAAGCAGTACTACCATTGAGCGTTCATTCAGCACTTCCTATGTGCCCAAACACTGTCTGGACAACTTAACATGCGTTACGCCATTTGAGCCTGACATCAACCCTTTAAGGAAGTATTGCTATCATCTACACTTTGCAGAGAAAGAAACTGAGATGCAGAGAATTCAGGAACTAGCCCAAGGCCACAAAGTTTCTCAGTGAAGGAGCCAGTCATGAGCCCTGTTCTGACTCTAAAATCAGAAACCCATAACCATTGCACGATGGTAAAAAAAAACTATGCTATAACCATCTCATATGCTTTTTAAATAAACAATGTAAGTATAAATACAAATATAATATATTTTAAAAGACCAGATTGGCATATGTAAGCCTGTTACCAGTTATTTTTGGACAACAGAATTTTGAAACTGTGTGTGTATGCTTACCTGTATTTTTAACCTTTCTGTAATGAACATATATTACTTTGGATAATGAGAAATTTTTCAGCATTTTTCGCAGTGATGGTTTATGCTTCTTTGTATAGTGTCTGTCTATAACTGACTCATCTATCCAAGCCTCAGTATAAGGTAGAAAAGCAGACTTAGAAAACTGATAAGAGCCAAGTTGGCCCCAGTGCCGGGAACCAAAGGAAAAAACCCAGTGTTTTAGGCTCAGTGTGGCCCAGAAGTCACAGCCCCCACTGGGCATGGCCACTGCTGCCAACACAAATCCTAACCCTGCACTCTCCACCTGCATGAAACTCCTGCCTGCTGGGTAGTCCCTTTGGGAGCTTCTGATGGTTGAATTCCACTCACGTGCCCAAAACAAGCTTTGTCTTCTGGCAAGAAGGCAGCCACTGGAAAGCACTAATGCCACCGGCATTCTATGTTTGGACAGCCCCCAAATAGAATACCTGCCTCATCCTTTGAAGCAGTGTGGCATCTCCCCAGGTGCTGTCATGAGGACAGCCTCCCTCAACCCCACATACACACAGGAGGTCGCTGCCTGCTGGGCTCTGTGCAGCCTCCGGGGTCAGTGTCAACCCCAGCTCACCCAGGAGGGCTGCCTGTGCTAATGGCCCCTCTTGTAGCCACTTCCCTGTGATGGATGCACTCCAGCCCCTGACCCACCAGACAGTTCACACTTGGAAGACAGAGATGGTCTCCTACTCATCTTGAGTTACAAGACTCAATTCTCCCATCCCTCTGTTCTTTCCCCACCACAAACAGAAAGACTCTGCAGTGTGGAGTTTCACCACACACAGTTGTGGAATTGGGCTAACTGGCTTGAATCCTGCCTTTGCTTTGTTTACTACTGAACTTGAGACAAGTTACCTTTTCTCTCTACATTTCAGTCTCCTGACCTGTAAAACAAGCACCATATTTACTTTATGGATTTGCTATGATCATTTAATGGAGTAATGTATGTAAAATGCTTATGAGCCCTTCTTCCACTTGTCCCCTACTTCTATAGGTACTCCTCTCCACTTTCCTTTCTGGTCCTTCCCACCAGGCTCCACTCTTGGGCCTCCCCTTCTCTGTCAACACTCATGTCATGGGGATCCATCCAGCCTTACGGTTCTAAATTCATCTCCATGCTGATGGCTTGCTGGTACCTTGCCCCTAAACATCTCAAACATGTTTAGATGATCACATCTAAAGACTAGCTCCAGATTTAACATCACATCTCTTCTAGGCTTCCCACCCCAGGATATGGTGACCCCACCCTTCTAGTTGAGTTGCTCACCAAACACCAGGGAATCATGTTTACTTTCCTCTCTCTCACTCCACTTCCATGTATCAGTGTCTGTCTACTGATTGTTTTTCAGGAGAATCCCCATTCCTGCCACTTCTCATCACTTTGACTGCAGTCACTGTGGTACTAGTCCCAGCTAGTACCACCTCTCTCCCTGGTGACTGCTCAGCTCCCTGTGTGCAGTCCTGCCTCTCATAACATATTCCTAAGCCAGCAGCCAGGAACCCAGTCAGACAGGTCCTGTTCCACTCAGTCCCTCCAAGGCTTTCCATTTTATCCAGTCTGAAGAAAATCAAATACCTCATAAGGCCCTTCATACTCCAGGGACTCACCATCTCCCTGGTTGTCACCATTTCTCTCCTCCTCACTCACACTACTCACACCACATGGCACCTGTGATTCCATTAACAAGCCCAGGACACACCCACCTTAGGCCCTTCGTGACTGCTGTTCCCTCTGCCTGGATGCTGTTCACTGACCTCCAGCTGTGTCACTTCTCCACCTCTTAGGCATCTGCTCCAATGTCACCTCATCATGAGGCCCCCACCTGTCCCTCTGACTCTCCTGAACACCTTGACATCTTCACTTAAAATAATCAACACATACACAACAAAAAATTTGCTATTTTAACTATTTTTATGTGTACAATTCTCTGGCACTGAGTATATTCACAGCGTTATGCAATCATCAACACTATCCTTCTCCAGAGCTTCTTAATCTTCTCAAACTGAAAATCTGCACCCATTAAACACTAGATCCCACTTCTCCCTCCCCTCAGACCCAGGAAGACCACCATTCCACTTCCAATATCTGTGAAGTTGACTACTCTAAATACTTCATGTAAGTACTCTATTTGTCTTTCTGTGACTGGCTTGTTTCACTCAGCATAATGTCTTCAGGTTCAACCATGTTATAGGATGTGTTACAATTTCCTTCCTTTTTAAGGCTGAATAATATCGCATTGTATGTATTACATACATGTTTTGTATGTTTTGTTATGCCATTCATCTGCCAACAGACATCTGGGTTATTTCTACCTTTCGGTTATTGGGAATAATGCCACTATTAACATGGATGTACAAATAGTTGTCTGAGTTTTTGCTTTCACTTCTTTTGAGGTATATACCAAGAAGTGGAATTTCTGATCTACATTGTAATTCTACATTTGATTCCTTAATGAAATGCCATACTGTCTTTCCCAGAGTCTTCATCATTTTACATTCCCACATCAGCACCAGCAATGCACATGGGCTCCAATTTCTCCACATCCTCTCCAACACTCATTCTCTTCTGGGTATTTTTGACAATAGCCATACTAATGGGTGTGAAGTGGTATCTCATTGTGGTTTTCTTTGCATTTCCCTAATGATTAGTGATGTTGGGCATCTTTTCATGTGTTTATTGCCATTTGTATATCTTTGAAGAAATATCTCTTCAACTCTTTGACCATTTTTTAATCTAGTTGTTTGGTTTTCTTCTTGTTGAGTTGTAGGAGTTCTTTGTGTGTTCTGGATATCAATCCCTTAATAGATATATAATGTGCAGATATTTTTTCCATTCCATGTATTGCCTTTTCATTCTGTTGATAGTGTCCCTTGACACACAAAAGATTTTGATTTTGATGTAGTTCAGTTTATTTTTATACAAATGTTTACTAAAGTGTCCTTTTAAATTGTTTTCAATAATTAGATAATTTTTATTCTGAAAATCTATCTATGTTTTTCAAATGCCTGTGTTTTTGGTGTCCTATCCAAGAAATCATTGCCAAATCCAATGTTATGAAGCCCTTTATGTTTTATTTGTATCATTAGTTCTCACTCTTACATTTAGGTCTTTAATCCATTTTGAGTTAAATTTTGGATATGGTGTAAGGTAAGCTTCCAACGTCATACTTTCGCTTGTAGATACCCAGTTGTTCCAGCATCTTTTGTTGAGAAGATTGCCTTTTCCTCACTGAATGGTCTTGGCACCCTTGTAAGGAATCATTGACCACATAAGTGAGGTTTTATTTCTGGGGGATCTTTCTTCAATTCCATTTGTCTCTAAACCTGTCTTTATGCCAGTTCCACACTGTTTTGACTAGAGTAGCTTTACAGTAAATTTTAAAATCAGGAAGTGAAAGACGTCCAATTTTGTTCTTCTTTTCCAAGATTGCTTTGGCTTTTCAGAGTCCTTTGAGATTCCATGTGAATTTTAGGATGAGTTTTTCTATTTCTGCAAAAATCATCTTTGGGATTTGGATAGGAATTGCACTGAAACTGTAGACTGCTTTACTAGTATTGACATGTTTACAATATTAAGTCTTCCCATTCATGAACACAGATGCTTTTCAATGTATTTGTATATCCTTTTATTACTTTCAGCAATTTTGTACTTTTCCATGTACAAGTTTTTACCTCTTTGGTTAAGTCTGTTCCTGAGTATTTTATCTTTCTGATGCTATGATAAGTAGAATTGTTTTCTCAATTTCATTTTGGATTCTTCATTATTAATGTATAGAAATGCAACTGATTTCTGCATGTTGATTTTTATCTTGTAATTTTGCAGAATTTATTAGTTCTAACCAACTTTTTGTGGAGTCTTGGGGTTTTCTATATAAAGGATCCTGTCATTTGCTCACAGAGAGTATTTTACTTCTTCTTTTCCAATTTATCACATGATTTTTATCACCAGCATCCATCACTAACAGATATACTAGAAATGTACTTATTAGTTTATAATCTGACTAAAAACTAATAACTAAGTCTCCCAGACTAAAAAGTAAGCTCCATCAAGACAGATAATTTCTGCCTGCTTTGTTCACTGCCCATTGAGCAATGCCTGGCTCACCACAGCTGCTCAATAAATCACTTTAGCTGGCACATGGAAGGGACTTAGCAAAAGGTAGCAAGAAATAATTATTTTTTTTACATAGTATTTCACTGCATGAGTAATAATAAAGGCTTAAAATGAAGAGTTTTCTTTTAATGCAGAACGGTTACAGTGTCAAAAAACAAATAGTACCATGATTCTAGCTGTACTGCAGCTCCAGCTCACTCCCTGGCATGCCCCACTTTCAAGTAATCCCTGTGGCTAGCACAGATGACAACTGCATTTAGGTGCCAATCTACACAGAGGGATTTCTATAAACAGACCACTCTGTCCTGTTGTCTCTGCCCAAATCCCCCAAGATATCCCATGTGGCCAGGGCTGGCCTGACCAAAGTGCTGGCCAAGTGGCCAGTGTCCAAGTCCATGGAGCTGGAGCTGGGACAGGGATGTCTGCCAAAGACAGCACATAGAACTAAGAGCCAGGGGAGCCTGTCCCAGCCCACTAGGAGAAGCCTGGGTTCCAGTACAAACAGAAGCCAGCGGGCCAAGGGGGAGTTAAGGCCAGGGTGGCAGAGCCAAGAGCTCAGACTCTGTCCGTTGGTCAGGAGCCAGTCCTGGGATGGGTGGGGAAGTACAGCGGTCACAGTCTGCAGCACTCGCAGAGGCTGGCACTGGAAGTAGTGGGCAACAGCTCAGGGCCTGGGTGGGTTGAAACTGGGACAGGACAGACATCTTCAGCCTCTTGGCAGATTCCTGGCTCAGCTCCTTTTACACGACACATTCAGGGCTTAAATGTAAATGCTTCCTGGGAAAGGCTGTTTCTTTGCTCAAGGTCTGAGTAGAAAAGTAACCACCCTCCCCACCATTCCCAAACACCTTTGAGGGTGAACTGACCTTAGAATATTCTTCCTTTTTAGATCTGATCACTTACCTGCTATTTCTCTAGATACAAAAACACCTCAAACTGAGATTACCGAAAATTCTGATAAAAATAATAATCATAATATATGTAATACAAATATAAAGCAACCAATATTCTACCAGTTCCCCTCTGATCTGCTGAGATTGAGCTTCCTGAGAAAATAGTGGGTGATTTAAACCAGTGACTCTCAAACTTTATGGTCCCTGGAACTTTCTTGAGGATTCCAAAGAGGTTTTGTTTGTCCAGGTTATAGCTATCAATTTACCATATTAGTAATTACAACTGGGAATTTAAAAAATTATATTAGTGTATATGGCATAATTTTTATAAAAAATAATAATTTCAAAAAAATCCATGAAAAGAATGGCATTGTTTCACATTGTTCTAATATCTGGCTCAATAAAAGATAGCTGCACTTTCATATCTGCTTTTGTGTGATATGTTGCTTTGGTTGAGGTTTATGACAAATATCCAGTGTCTCACACACACATAGTTGAACATACACTTTCCAGGTAGCACCTGAAATGGTCTTGGGGACACAAAGGGGTCCTTGGACCTTCCTTTGAGAACCACTGGTTTAGATAATGATGGTGAACTATGTTCCTCACTTGTGCGGATCATGGGGATAAAAACCAGAGCTCTGCATGAAAGAGAGAATGGTCGTAGGGTGGCGGGGGGAAGGAGTCACAGGTAGGTCCTTCATTATCCAGATACATGTCCCCAACCTGCACTACACTGAAAGCAGCCTGATCCCAGCTAGCTCCCTCCTGGGGAAAGGTAACGTTGAGATAGAGTTTCCCTATGAGCCAGCCCCAAACCCTGAATGGTAAGGACCAAATGGTTAATGGGAACAATTTTGGGGAGATAGGGTGCAGGGAAGGAGGCATAGTGCAGCAGTCCTCAACCCCAGACACACAGTGGGTCACCTGGGAGATGTAAAGTCTGCCTTGATTGGCCTAAGCAAAAACCTTCACAGCAGGAGTTTTGAAAGTTGTCTGGTTGATTCTATTGTGCAGCCAGGGACAAGCCCCACCTGTTTGATGTGGGCTCAGGAAGCAGAGCACCTGGGTTTGAATCCCTGGTTCACTAGTCATTTATATATCCAACTCACTAATTGTATAACTAAACTCAGGCCAATTATTCAGCTTCAGTTTACCTATCTGTAAAATGGGAATGCCATAGGGATGTTGTGAATACTGAATGACATCATCCATTTAAAGTTCTTAGTGCTGGGACTGGCACGGAGCATGTACTCAGGCAACTTGAGCTGTCACAGTCTGTTAAGGTGAAGACCAGTGCAGGCTGTCAGCTTGTCAGCTTCCAGGGATGAGCATCTCTGAGGAAGCGGCCCCCCCATGCAAGACACCGACACAAAGTACACGTTAAGACCTGGGTCTTCTGTCTCTGCATCTGGACATAGTTGGTGACTCCCCCAACCCAGGATCCAATTCTGGAAACTTCAGGGGAACAAGAGACCTCTTGGCTGAGGTGCACAAAGGTGATGTCAGTAGAAACGGGTGCAGGAGAAGTCGGTACTGAGAGCAATGATGGTGCTGACACTGTGCGTGTGTATCTGTGTGTGTGTGCATGCACACTGTGAAATCAGACTCATACTGTTTCTTCCCTTTAAAATTACTGTAACATCTCAAACCTATTACAGATGGCAGAGAAAAAACACAGTGTAGAAATATTTTAATGGCTTACTCTTGGCCTGCAGACCGTCCATAGAGACCCGGAGTGAATAACACTCCCTCCTCAGTTGTCCCCTAGAACATCATCATTACACATTACACACTGCGTTCTGCCTCGGACTCATAGGGTCATCCATAAAAGTGAACAGCAATAGAAAAGGGGGGCCCAGGAAAAAACATAGCCAGGCCTTGCACGCTCCCTGAGCAGGCAGGACAGCCACGACGCAATCGTTTTATTAAGAGGCAGGATGAATCATGTGACACTTCTTCTAGAATTACTGGATGTGGACAGCTTCTCCAGCTGTTTACAGGGTGGAATTTGAGCGCCTTCACACACAGATGTGCTGCTGAGTCTCATGACATCCTCCCAGTGAGATGAGCTTGCCGCACTGATGGCCAGTTTCATTTCCTTCAGGTTTATTGGCTTTTGCGACTTCACACGGAGAGAGGTGCCAAACAGGCCAAGATAATTCACAGAAATGAACTGGAGGGATCGTCTAGGGCCAATCCTGTGCCTCCTGGAGGAATTATATCTAATCACCCAGGACAGAGAGTTGTCCAGGCTGCCCAAGGCCACTAAGCAAGCCCGGAAAGTGGAAATATAATTGGATCCAGAGCTCAACACGCTACATCAGGAGTGAGATTACAGAGGCTAATCCTTCAGACTCAGCAGGTCAGGATGCAATTAGCAAGCCTCATTAAGGGATCAACTCTCACATTCGAGTCTTGAGTATTGACACTAAGTTAAGCCGCAGACATGTTGGGCTGATTAAAGGAGCAAGAAACTGGCCACAGGCCAATATTTCACCTTCGAACAGCCCCACACCGAATGTACTTGGAGGTGACTCTGATAGAGAGAGTGGTTGGCAGCAAAGAGGGTTGAGTTTGTGTGTGTGTGTGTGTGTGTGTGTGTGTGTGTGTGTGTGTGTGGTTGTGTTCACAGCTCTAAATGGATGTTCCATCAAGAGGCAATTTCCTAGCTTGAAAATCTCTGCCCACTGCTTAGTATGAAATGATTTTTTACACTTTGCAAGCACACTCCACTCTGCCATGTGGAAGTTGTCCTGTGCCAAGTGATCATCCTTCCCCACGCTCCCCAGCTCAGCTGACACTGCAGTGCCCTAATCAGCATGGACTGGGGCTGCAGTACCCCAGTGCAGGTGGTGCCAAGGCTCCGCCTGGAATTCCTTCCTGAAAAGATTCCAGGCTTGGTCCTTGTCTCTTTAGACAACCTACCATCAGGGAGTGGGAAGGATATCCTTTCAAGTGCAGATCCCAGGCCCCCACTAGCTCCAATCTACACTCCACAAAGAAAGGCACCCCTGCGGTCTCCTGAACTGGGAGGGTCCCATCTCTCAGTCCTCAGGCTCTCCCTCCCAGAACATGCTGGGCAGGGAGAGAGGTAGTGGGCTGCTGCAGGAGAGGATCAGCTCTTCAGCCTGTGGCCAAGCTGCAGCTACCCCAGTTCAGGCTCCTCCCCTAGCGGGGGTCTCACAGGAGAAGTGGTGTTAGGTTTTTTGTTTGTTTGTTCACTTTGAGACAGGGTCTCACTCCGGTTGCTCAGGCTGGAGTGCAGTGGTACGTTCATTGCTCACTACAGCCTCAACCTGGGTCTCAAGCCATCCTCCCACCTCAGCCTCAGAAGTAGCCAGGAGTACAGGTGGGCACCACCATGCCTAGTTAGTTTTCTTTTGTTGTTGTTTAGTTTTTTTGTTTGTTAGTTTTTGAGACATAGTCTCACTCTATTGCCCAGGCTGGAGTACAGTGGCACAATCTCAGCTCACTGCAATCTCCACCTCCTGATTCAAGGGATTCTCATGCCTTAGCCTCCCAAGTAGTTGGTACTACAGGCATGCACCGCCACAGCTGGCTAATTTTTGTAATTTTTTTTCTTTAGTAGAAACGGTGTTTTGCCATGTTGCCCAGGCTGGTCTCAAACGCCTGGCCTCAAGTGATCCACCTGCCTCAGCCTCTCAAAATGCTAGGATTACAGGCATGAGCCACTGTGCCTGGCCAGTTTTTGTATTTTTTGTGGAGACAGGGTTTCACCTCATTGCCCAGGCTTGTCTTGAACTCCATCAGCCCACCTTGGCCTCCCAAAGTGCTGGGATTACAGATGTGAGCCACCAGGTCCCGCTGAGGTATATTTTTTCCCATGTCCAGTGTGTTAAGAAAGCCATGAAGCTGAATGAACTTGGCTAAAATATATCGCTCCTGATACTGACATACAAAGGAACTCACTAACATGCATTTTTTCTTTCTTCTTTCTTTTTTAATGAGGCCAAATTGACTAAAATAATAATTTAGAATGACAATTTTTAGACAAATGAGACATAAACATTGGCTAAGTCTAAAGTGCTTTAAAAGCCCCTGAAATGAGTTATTTCTATTTCCCAGCTATTTATTTTTATCCCTAAAATTATGGTGGTTTTGTGAACAAACATTTTATTACTTCTGCTGATACTCCTATTCCCTAGTCTGTGAGACTGGAAAAGTGAATGGGTGGGTCAAGGGAAGGGTTCATTAGGTTAGTGGGAGTGGGGCAGAAAAACGGCCTGAGGAAGACATTCTCCTCCACTGAGAGGTGTCTATCAGCTGCCCTCAGCATGAGATCAACAGGCTTAGCAAGTCACAAAAGCAAACAAAACAAAATCTCTAAGCAAACGAACACAGAAACAGAAAACCAAATACCTCATGTTCTTACTCATAAGTGGGAGCTAAACATTGAGTACCCACGGACACAAATAATAAAATAATAGGCACAGGGGCCTACTTGAGGGAGGAGGGAGGGAGAAGGGTGAGGGCCAAAAAACTACCTATCATGAGTTCTGTGCCCACTACCAGGGTGATGAAATACTCTGTGTACGAAACCTCCACAATGTGCAATTTGCCCACGTAACAAACCTGCACATGTACCCTCTAAACCTAAAATGAAAGTTGTAAAGAAAGAAATCTCTATCTCTCTCTCACACACACACATACAAACACAAGGATACCAAAATAACAATGACGCTTACCAGATCCTGAAATGCACATTTTAACAGAGGTAGACCCATGGTAAACTTCACTCTCTGAACTGTCAAAGCTCTCATTTCATCCAAACTTAAATCGGACCTGTGAAGAACAGATACAAAATAAGACAGCCAATAGTTGGTGACTGAGAGGAAGCTGTGGATGCTTTGATTCCAGGCTTATCTAGAGAAGCTGTGTCCATTGTAGTGCTTGTTTGATACTGTGCATGCTGTGTGTGTTACACAGACTGGGTGTTCAATACAGCCAGGCACACGGAGGGAGAGAAGGAAGGATTTCCTGACAAAACAAAACCATCTTTTTTTTTTTTTTTTTTTTTTTTTGAGATGGAGTCTCGCTCTGTTGCCCAGGCTGGAGTGCAGTAGTGTGATCTCAGCTCACAGCAACCTCTGCCTTCTGGGTTCAAGTGATTCTCCTGCCTCAGCCTCCCAAATAGCTGGACTACAGGTGTCCGTTCACCACACCCATCTAATTTTTGTTTGTATTTTTAGTAGAGACAGGGTTTCACACATTGGCCAGACTGGCCTCAAACTCCTAACCTTGGGATCCACCTGCCTTGGCCTCCCAAAGTGCTGGGATTACAGGCATGAACCCCCACGCCCAGCCAAGACCATCTTAAAACAAGACTGCAGCACCTCCTGCTCTGCAGGGCATTGAAGATTGTCTGAGATGACTTAAAGCAGCATTTGGGAGATGGGGGAGAGGGAGTGACCTGTGTGTTACAAGAAGTGGACTGTGGTGGCCGTGAGAATTGCTGCTCAGGTTGCCTTCGAGAGTACCTGCCTCCAGCTACCACACCTTTGAATTGAAAGAGTAATTGTTTAGTATGTTCACCACAAGGGTGCTCATCCCTTGGCTGCTCCCAGCTGATGATAGTTGAGCTTTGCAAGTTTCTAGAGTCAGGCCATGCCTGCCCAGGAGATGACCTGCTCTGGGACCCCCACTTTCCTGCAGAGACTTTGTCATCACTGCACTGTTCCCTGCTCAAGCCTTCCCCCCCGCCCTCTCTTTTCAAGGAGGCCAGACCCGACTGCCTTTGTTCTGAGAGTTCTCTCCACCGATCTAGCTCCCTCCCACTTATCCTTCACAGGTGTTTTCTCCCATTAAATTTCTTGACATCTAACCACAATCTTGGCCCCTACTTCTCAATGAACCTAAACTGACATAGAAGGAGAGGTTCCTCCTTAGCCACCTAAAATGTTTCATGCAAAGCACAGCCTAAGCCTGGAAGACCTCACTCAGGTTTGATTTCAGAGCTAGAAGATATGAAAAGGATGGTTTAACAATAGAAAACCTTCTTGGGGATACCCACCCTACAACAGAAAAACACCAGAGCAAAACACACCCATCTTCCTCTCCTTCGGTTTCAGTGGGACGTTGCTCTTCCTCTCTACCCCATAATCCTCCAAAAGCAGGAGGGGGTGCTCCAATTCCTCTCTGCAAGGCTGAAAGGGGAGGTCATCTTCCACCTCTTGACTTGCAGAGCAGATGGAGTGTCTGAGTTCCCTACCTGGTGTACACCTTAGTGGGCCAAGTAGGGAGCTGATCTTCTATCTCCTGCCCAGCAAAAGCAGGTGGTGCCAGGGTAACATTAGTGGAGTCCAGTGGTGACCATCTGTACCCCACAACAACAAGGCCTAGCAAGGAGATGCGAGGTAAGTCTAGTCACACCCTGCTTCACACCAACACCCCATCAGCAGGATCCAATGGGAAGCTGAGACTCCACCCCTACTTGGTATTGTTAAGGAAAAAGGAGGTGATAGGAGAAAGGGTCAGTTGGCACTTGATTCACTCCTCTTCTTCCTTGGTGTCATTAGTGCCCCAAAGAGAACTGAGCTTCCATCCCAAACTGGTAACAAAAAGTGATGTGGGTCAGCCTTCAACTTCCCCCTTCCTGGTGGCAGCTCAGCCCAGTGGGGAGGGGATGATCTCATATCCTCATTTGAAGGCAACTGAGGCAGTGAGATTCAATGCCCTACTTCAGTTGAGTACGTGTCAGCAGGGCCAAAGAGGGGAGCTGAACTTCTACTTCATACATTTTCAACAACTCTAAGTCAGCTCAACAGGAAGCGGAATATACATGTCTATCTAAACATCCCAATATATCTCAACAAGGGACTCCCTGCTAAAAAATATTCAGTCAATCTCGAGCCACATAATAAAATATCCAAAATGTCCAACACACAATAAAAAAATTGCACATCATACCAAGAACCATCAGAACACATACAAAGACTTGACTAGAAACCATCACAGCAACAAGAAACATCACAACATGAATGATAAAGAAATCAACAGATACCAACACCAAGATTAATCAGACATTGGAGTTATCTGATAAAGATTTTAAAGCAACCATCATAACACTGCTTCAATAAGCAATTATAATTTCTCTTGAAATAAATGGGGAAAAAAAGAGAAAATTGTACCAAAGAAGTAAAAGTTATAGAAAAGAATAAAATGGAAATTGTAGAACTGAAAAATATGAAAACCACACCTTTGAATTAACCGAGTAATTGTTAAGTATATTCACCACAAGGCTGCTCATCTCCTGGCATAACCAAATTGGCTTAAAATCTGGCTTAACCAAATTTTTTAAATCTCACTAGATGAAGTCAAGAATACAGCATAGATGATGGAATCGTGATAGAATCGTGAATAGAATAGTGACAATAGAATCAGTAAACCTGATGACAGATTGCTGTGGTCTAAATGTAAGTCCTTCAAAATTCATATGTTGAATCCTAATCACCAAGGTGATTATATTAGAAAGTAGGGACCCTTGGAGATGATTAGGTCATGAGTACTTCACCCTTATGAATGAGATTTACGTCCTTACAAAAGAGGTCTCAGAAAGCTGCCTTCCTCCTCCCACTATGTTAGGACATGGCAAGAAGGCACCATTTATGAACTAGAAATCACCAGACACTAAAGCTTCTGGTACCTTGATCTTGGACTTCCCAGCCTCCAGAACATGAAAAACAAATTTGTTATTTAACGGCAACATGATCTAAGATATTTTATTACAGACTAGAACACAAATCAATAGAATTTGTCCAATCTGAACAACAAAGAAAATATAGACTGAAAAATAAGGCAACTCTTTCTCAGGAATATTTGAGACAATAGCAACAGAGCCAACATGCATATCTTCAGTTTCAGAAGACAAAAAGAGAGAGATTGGAAAAGTAGTAAAAGATGTAATAGTTAAAAACTTCCCCTGCTGGTAAAAGACGTAATGAATCTACAGGTTCAATAAGATGAGCAAATAATTGGCTAATCGCAAAGAAGCCCAGGTCAAGAAACACCATAATTAAATTTCTGAAAACTAAAGCCAGGGAAAAAATCTTGAAAGCAGCTAGAGAGAAATGATGCATTACTTATAGGGAAAAACCAATTGGAATGACAGCAGATTTCTCACTGGAAACTACAGAGGCCAAAAATAAGTAGCTCAACATTTTTCAGCTACTGAGACAAAATAACTGTCAATGGCAAATTTTATATTCATTGAAGATATCCTTCAGGAATGAAGAAGAAGAATGAAAACCTTCTCAGGCAAAAAAAAAAAAAAAAAAAAAAAAAAAAAAAAAAAAATCTAAGAGAATGTTTGCCAGCAAGGTGACTTTTAAAGAATGGCTAAAGGTCGTTCTCTAAACAGACAGGAAATGATAGGAGAAGAAGGATAGAACTTTCAGAAAAGAAAGAACATAAGAATGAATAAAAACATTGTAAACTAGATTACTTAGTATGCCTTTTTAATAGACTGCTTTTAGAGCAATTTTAGGCTCAATGCAAAACTGAATAGAAGGTACAGAGATTTCCCATATAGTTCCTGCCCTAACTTGTGCATGGCCTCCCTTACTATAAAAATCCCCCATCAGAGTGGTATATTTATTACAGCTGATGAACATTACCCATCATTATCACCCAAGTTCATACTTTGCATTAGGGTTCACTCTTGGAATTGTACATTCTGTGGGTCTGGATAAATTTATAATGACATGTATCTACTATTGTACAGAATAGCTTCACTGCCCTAAAAATCCTCTGTGCCATGCCTCCCCCAACCCCTGGCAGCCACTGATCTTTTTACTGTCTCTATAGTATTGTCTTGTCTAAGACATCATCCAGTTGAAATAACATAGCATGTAGGCTTTTGGATTCTCTTCTTTCACTCAGTAAATACCTTTAAGTCTCCATGTCTTTTTCATGGCTTGATACCTCATTTCTTTTTAGCCCTAAATAATATTCCATTGCTTGGAGGTACCACCATTTATTTAGCAATTCAACTACTGATTGACATCTTGGTTACTTCTAAGTTTGGGAAATTATGAATAGAATTGCTATAAATAGCCATGTGCAGGTTTCTGTGTGCACACGTTTTCCATTCCTTTGGGTAAATACCAAGGAAAATGATCACTGAACTATGTGGTAAGAAATCACCAAACTGTCTTCCAAAATAGCTATACCATTTTGCATTCTTACCAGCAATGAATAAGACTTCTTGTTGTCAGCATTTAGTCTTGTCAGTGTTCTGGATTTTGGCCATTCTAACAGACATGTAATGGCACCTCATTGTTGTTTTAATGTGTGTTGCCCTAATGACATATGATGTTAAGCATTTTTAATATACTCATTTGCCTGTTATATATCTTCTTTGGTGAGGTGTCTGTTAAGGTCTTTGGCCCATTTTTTGATGAGGCCCATTTTTTGATGAAGTTGTTTTCTTATTGTTGAATTTAAAATGTTATTTGTGTATTTTGAATAACAGTCTTTCATTAGATGTATCTCACAATCCATGGCTTGTCTTTTTATCCTTTTGACATTGTTTTTCACAGAGCAAAGAATTTTCATTTTAATAAAATTTAGTTTACCAATTCTTTCTTTCATAGATCATGGCTTTGGTGTTGTATCTAAAAAGTCATTACCAAATACAAAGTCATATGGACTTTCCTCTAGATCTTCTAGGAGTTTTATGGTTTTACATTTTACATTTAGGCCTGTGATCCATTTTGAGTTACTTTTTGTGAAGGGTGTAAGGTCTATGTGTAGATTTATGCAGGGGTTTTTGTATGCTGATGGCCCGTTGTTATAGCAGCACTGGTTGAAAAAGCTATCTTTTCTCCATTATATTGTTTTTGCTCCTTTTTCAAAGGTCAGTTGATTATATTTATGCGAGTCCATTTCTGGACTTTCTATTCTGTTTCATTTGTCTGTTCTTTCATCAACACTATACTGTCTTAATTACTGTAGATTTGTAGTAAGTCATGGAATCAGTAGTGTCAGTCCTCCAACTTCGTTCTTCTTCTTCAGTTTTGTATTGGCTATTGTGAGTCTTTTGCCTCTCCTACTAGGCTTTAGAATCAGTTTGTTGATATCCGCAAAATAACTTGCTCAGATTTTGATTGCGATGACATTTAATCTATAGATCAACTTGGACAGAACTGACATCTTAACAATATTGACTTTCCTCTCCATGAACATAGAATATCCCACCATTTAATTAGTGATTTTTTATTCATGACTTTTTGAAATAATATTTAATATCTAAATCAAAAATTATAAAACCATATGATGTGGTGCTCTGTGTAGGTTGAAGAAATACTTCAAACAATTTGGCCAGGGGCAGTGACTCATGCCTGTAATCCAAGCACTGTGGGAGGCTGAGGTGGACAGATTGCTTGAGCCCAAAAGTTCGAGACCAGCCTGGGCAATGTGGCAAAATCCTATCTCTACTAAAAATACAAAAACAATCACCTGGATGTGGTGGTATGCATGTGCAGTCCCAGCTACTTGGGAGGCTGAGGTAGGAAGATTGCTTGAGCCCAGGAGGCAGAGGTTGCAGTGAGCCAATATCACACGACTGTGCTCCAGCCTGAGTGACAGAGTGAGACTCTGTCTCAAATTTTTTAAAAAGAACTGAAAAATTATATTTTAAAATTGGAAGGGTAAAGGGACCTAAATGAAAGTTAGGTTTCTGTACTTCACTCAAGTGGTAGCACAACACTAGTAAACTATGATAAGTTATGTATGTACTGTAATACTTCAAGCAACCACTAAGAAAATATAGAATGTGATATATTCTAAAACACACTAAATAAGTCAAGATGGTATCCTAAAATAATGTTCAAATAACCCACAGGAAGGTAAGAAAACAAAAACAATAGACAAATGAGAAACAGAAAAAACAAATAATAAAGTGGCAGATTTAAACATTGACATATCCATAATTATCCTAAATTTAAATGGCTTAAATACCACAATTAAAAGACAAAGATTGGTAGAATAAATTTTTTTAAGTCTAAAAATATGCTATCTGCAAGAATCCATTTCAAATATAATGACATAGGCAGTTTGAAAGCTAAAAGATGAAAAGAGTTAAGCCATGTGAATGCTAATCAAAAAGAAACATAGAAATCAGTATATTTATGTCAGATAGGGTAGACGTCAGAAAAAAGAACATCACTAAAGACAGAAAAAGACATTATAATTATAAAAGGACCAATCCACAAAGAACACATAACAATCCTAAATGTGTACATACCAAACAACAAAGCCTCAAAATATATAAAACAAAAACTGATAAATCATAAGATGTAGCAGTCTAGGACCATCCAAAGATAGAAATCATGCAATAGGTTAAACAGATAAAGTTTAATACAAAGTATTGCTATTATAAAAATAATCACTTTAAGATATAGGGAAACTCCATATGGTAACCTCACACTGAGAGAGAGCACCTAAAAAAGGGAAAAACTTGGAAGAGATAGAGATCTCACTAGAAAAGATATGGTTCAGCCCACCAAACAGCAGAGAAGTTAACTGATTTGGCCAGGCCAGAGTTGTTCTGGAGTTTCTGGGATAACAACAAACCATCCTTACAAATACAGGTGGGGAAGCAAACCATCAGCAACTCGCGGTATGGGTGTACAGTAGGATGGCAGGCATCAATGTGGACAGCAGGCCTTCCTTTAGCGCACACAAGCCAGCTGGGAGCTTGCAAAGATGTAAGCTCAGATAAAGGTTAGCCTCAGCCTGATTCCAGGGGAGCTCTGGAAAATAAATGGCATCACAGAGTTGTCCCACTCTCTTAGTTAGTCATTTATTGCAAGGTACTCCCAAGGAGAAAGCATAACCTCAGGGATTTTCAGAGAAGGTAACTCCCATAATCAATGACAATTCAAAGGAGAAATGTTCATTTGGGGGTTGATATTAATCAACAGTCTCAGAACCAGTAGATGGGTATGCAAGCCTAGTAAAGGGATCTTGGGTGTCAACAGCAATTGCTACAGCAGCTGACTGAAGAAGCCAGGGAACAAATAACACATTAAGTTAAAGAAAAAAGAATAAATTTTTCTTTAGAGAAAGTAATCAGAAAACACAAAAAGTAGTAACTAATAAATCCAAAAGCTGTCTCTTTGAAAGCAACAACCACAAGAGGTTGTTGTTGAATATTGTTCTGGTGGTATCAGCCAATGCAATCAAACAAGGGAAAAATTAGAGACATCAAAATTGGAAAGGAACAAGTAACACCATTACTATATGTGCAGATGCACATAGCAGGTTGATTTACTGATGACACCTGTGCTTCATCTCTCCCTGACTCTTGCCCTTTGACACTCCAGTTCTCATTTAAGAGGCATGGTCTATTTTCCTACTTCTTAAATCTGGGCTTAGCCAATGGAACATGCTTTGGCCATTAAAATATTGGTAGACCTGAGAAAAGCAAACACTTGAGTTAAGTGCTTATGCGTTTTCCTATCTGTCTTGCTCCACATGAATGCTAATGAAAAAAAACAGTATCATATCCTGTGATTTTCATGGGAATATCCCTGAGCTGAGCTAAAAATATGCCTACACTAGCCTGCTTGGGGGTAATATAAAGTAAGAGATATGTAAGAACACCTCACTTGTCTTGGCCGTAACCATCCTACACCAACCTACCTCTAGGCAACCCTCAAATATGTGGGAGTCCAACCAAGGTCAGAGGAACTGTCTGTCCAATTCACAGCTGACAAAAATACATGAACAAGTTAAGACCAGAAGGTTCTCCCAGTCATGCACAGATGCACGAACAATAATAAACAGCTGTCATTTTGAGCTACTATATACTGCATTATAGCTGACTATAATATGATTGTATACCTGGAAGCCCCTACCACAATCAACTAACAACTCCTACAAAAATAAGAGATTCAACAAAGGATACACAAGAAATCAGTAGCTTTTATAAAGATACATTAAAAACCCTCTTCACGTTTCTTAGGCCTGTGCACGAAAGTGCTCCCATTGCTGCTGTTGGTGTTTGGATGCAGACAAGCTGGGAAAACTGACAGAGGGATCTGAGGCAGAGGAGAGGAAGGAGGGAATAAGCAAACTTTCTCCACTGGAGTGCCTCAGAAAAAGCCTCAAGAACCTGGAGATGATGTTGAAACCCTGAATCAACACATAATAATTTAATTCATCAAACTAGAAGAGATTCATTCTGGAAGGTGGGGAAGAAAGTTATGCACAGTTCATTCAATTAGTTACTAAGCATTTGGAACAGTTTAAATAAACAGAAAGTAAGTATTTATCAAATAAATAAATATGCTGAACTCTTATTTTATGACCATCACTTTGTGTTATATAATCTGCTCATCCTCATAAAACATTATCACCATCTTGCAAATAAGAAGCTGTGCTACCAGATTAGATTTGCCCAAAGTCCTATAAGACTTGCCCAAGGGCATACAGCAATTCAGAGACAGAGCTGACCACCCCACTCTCTACAAAATAGTCAGTTGCCATGGCAGGCACCTGTAGTCCCAGCTACTCAGGAGGCAGGAGGATGGCTTGAGCTGAGGAGTTCAAGGCTGCAGTGAGCTTTCATCACACTATTGTACTCCAGCCTGGGCAACACAGCAAGACTCTGTCTCTTAACAACAAAAAACAAAAGCAAAAAAACTTTCTCCACCTCTAAGGGGCTGTTCTGTAAACTTGTGGCAGACAGATGACTCAAATGCAGGCAAGAAGTCTGGAGGCCATCTGTGAGCAAGGAAATCTGTGGCCTGCTGAATGCTTTGGACAGAGGGAAGAGTGTATCCACAGAGCAGAGACTGCCTGCATGCAACCTGGTGGAAGAGGAACCAGGGAGCTGGCGTTTGTCCAGTATCAGGCTCTGACATCACCCCTCTGTGGCATGGGTGGGCATGAATGCCAGAAGCTGACAGTGGCTCCTCTCAGGATGTGGCTTTCCATATTTATGTGGGAATGTGATGTGATGACCAGGCCCCAGTGGTAATAACAAATTTGATGTAAGTGCATAAATAGGCACTTACCAGGAAATCTCTTGTGAGCCAGACATGGTGGTTCGCACCTGTAATCCCAGCACTTCAGGAGGCTGAAGGGGAAGGATCTCTTGAGCCCAAGAGTTTGAGACCAGCCTGGGCAACATAGAGACACTCCATTTCTATAACAAATAAAATTTTAAAAAAAGTTAAAGTTAGCTGGGCATGGTGGCACATTCCTGTAGTCCCAGCTACTTGGGAAGCTGGGGTGGGAGGATCACTTGAGCCTGGGAGGTTGAGGCTGCACTGAGCCATGATCATGCTACTGCACTCCAGCCCTGAGTGACAGAGCAAGACCCTGTTTCAAAAAGAGAAAGAGAAAATAAATCTTTTGTGAACTGCGTTAGAGTGAGTGAGTCATTCAAGCCTGGCAGCTCCGGCTGCTGGACAGAGGCTCTGAACCAGCCAGGCTGGGTTGCGGATCGTCCCTTGAGATAGTTCCCTGCCCAGTGACCTTCCTCTGTACCGAAGCTTCTCAAAGTATAGACTTGAGACTGGGCTCAGACTAACCACATCAGGACCACCTGAGAACTTGATAGAAATGCAAATTCTCCTGCCTTGTCCGCTGATCTACAAAATTAGAAACTATAGGAGTGGGGTCCGTGGTTCCGGGAATTAACAAGCCCTCCAGGTGATTCTGATGCCTGTTCCAGTTTGAGAACCACAATTACAGTTTCCCTTTCAAAACAGTTACCACTTTGCAAGGAGTGGGGTGGGGTTAAGGTAACAGGTTGAGAAATTCATAGTAGAGTGCAGGGGGTCTTTTCATAAGTTGAGTGAGGACTGCATCAGTGACTCTCAATGGGAAAGGTCAGGGGTTAGGAGAAACCTCCTTGTATTTCAGAAAATCTCCAGAGGAGAGGTTAATTTGCAAAAGCAAATTTTAAAGTTACTATAGTTTTGCTTTCTAGACCTGATTTTTTTTTAATTTATTTTTTTAAGAGACAAGTTATTGCCATATTGCCCAAGCTGGTCTTGAACTTCTGGATTCAAGTGATCCTTCCCGCTCGGCCTCTGAAAGTGCTGGGATTATAGGCATGAGCCTTGGTGCCCAGATTTTAATTTATTTTGAAATGTCAAATGGCATTACATGAAGGCTAACATAAACTGCCACCCAGTATTGATGGTTATTCCACCTCCTGTCCAATTCTCATCTTCAAACACAAAAACAAAACAAACAAAAAACCGATCTATCTACACACACACACACACACACACACGCAAACACACCCTAAGCTGGACTGAGAGGTAAAAGAAACATTCTATAGGATCTGCCTAAAGAGCTCACGAGGCGCGTTGGAGTCTTTATTGTGTGCCGTGCACTGTATCTGGCCCTATGAAGAGGATACAATAATACACAGCTAGTGGCTTCTGCAATCAAGGAGCTTACAAGAGAAAATTCAGAGGGAGACATTTTTCTGGTTGACAGATGTTGAAGTATCGAAGTGTGGGAGCTTTGATCAGAGTCTTGGTTTTTCGGTTTTGCCAGATAATAAAACACATGAGGTGAACTAATGGGAGATGAGGGTGAACAGATGGGTGCGGCTTGATTGCTGGGTTAGGAGGCACAGGAAGGCACAGGGGACAGAGGACTTCCAGTCCTTGGCAGTACTGTACTGCTCCATGCCCACGACTTGGGTCCAGGGCCGTACTCAGATCTGAGGTTAGACAGAATTGCTAATATTTATCCAGCGACCACATGTGCCAATCTAGGTGCTGTACATACATTAACTCATTCTTCATAGGAACCCTATGAAAGAGTTATTTGATGAGGAGACTCGGCATTCAAAGGAAATCGAAAGTGCCCAAGGTCACACCCTAGGCAGTGGTGGAGTCAGAATTTGAGTCCCTGGCACTTGCTCCGAAGCCACCGACAGTTCAGTGCGCTGTCCCCCGTGTCTGGGCTGGCTTGCTGGGTTGGGAATGGCAGAGGGATGGGACACTTGTTTTGGTGGGTAAATGTGGTCCAGAAGAAAGCCCTTTCTCCAAGCCTGAGCAATCTTTTTGGACAGGCAATCCATAGCAGAGCGCTCTGTGCGCCTGCTACGGAAGAAGCGCTGTAAGCCCCTTCCCACCAGACGGCGGTCCCTAAACCCACACACGAATCCTGGAACCTCCCGGGTCCCCATCTTCCAGGGCCGGGCTGCGGCTGAGGAACTGCGGGACGCACACCCCGCCTGGCTTCCCGGGGGCCCCGCGCCCCAGCCACGCCCCATCCGGGGGTCGCGGGAAGCTCCAAGGCCGGGTGGGTGTCGGAGGCGGACTGGGAGACTAGACTTCCCCGACTCTGGGCACCAGGGGGAGGAGCCGGGGCGGAGCAGCCCCACCCGGGGCACCCAGGTGGCACCCACCCTCACCACCCGCGGCCGGCGGGAGAGAAGGGGAGTGTGGAGCGCGGCGCGGGCGCGGTTGGGGCCCCAGAAGGCGGGGTCCGGCGGCAGGTGAGCGGCGCGGACTACAAGTCCCAGCACGCCCGGCCGCCCTGATCCGCCCCCGCCGCCGCTTAAAGTCTCCGGGTAGCCGCGGCTTTAGAGTTGCCGACGCAGCTGGGCGGGAGAGAGCGGCGGACTCGGCGTCCCGCTCTCCAGGCGTCCCGGCTCCGGCAGCACTGAGGGGCGCTTCTGGTCCAGCCCTCCCGGCTCGGGGTTCCCTGCCGAGGCGCCAGCGCCCCCAGGGTCCCCGCCGCGGCCCGGTTGCCGAGGCATGGATAGAGCGGAGCCCTCCTTGCCCTTCCCAGCTCTTCTCTCGAGGCCTTGCCCAGTCCTTCCTGAAGCCTGGCTTTGTTGACCACTCTCATTTCCTTCTCCTGGTCTTTTGATCCCAACGGTAGTTTTCTTTTGGTTGGTTGTGTTTTGTGTTGGCTTTTGCTGTATTCTCTTGCAGGCATTTCTGGTGCAAGTCGCTTTTTGCTGGCTGATTTAGTCCCTGAGTTTGGCCTCCACAACACAATCGTGATGTCGCTATGGGAAAGGGCCCCTCAAGTACTTGGTAGGACATTGAGGCATGCATTGATAACTCCAGGATGTGCAGGACTCTGGGGGAGGATGACATATTCACATCCTGACTCCATTCCTTGCCAGCTCTGTGATCCTGGGCAAGTTCTTTAACTGTCAACTTCAGTTTTCTTGTTAGTTAAAAGGGGATAAGAGTAGGTTCATTTTGGATTCTTTCAAGAGCCAGGATACAGAAGGAGTGCTCATCAGTGCCTGGTACTTAGAATGAGTTCCGTGCAGTGTTGTTGTTTTTTTTTTTTAGCCACCCTTTCACATGGCATTACTCTAAAACATTTTTTTTTGTGTTTCCCTATTATCTTCCTTTTGGTCATTTGAATTGCCACGTGATAGTGGATCTGTGGATCTGTGTAATTTGGCAAAGCATTTTCCTTGTTATTGGATGTTTTGGCTGTGTCCAGATGTCTGCAGTTATAAACAGTATGAATGGAATCATCTTTATACAGGCGCTTTATTTTCGTTCCTATTCTTATTTGTTTTCTTGGGGTAATTCCCAGGAATGGAATTACTGGGTCAAAGAGCATGGAGATGGGGAAAGAGAGAGAGAGAGAGAGAGTGTGTGTGTGTGTGTGTGTGCGCGTGTGTGTGGGGGAGAGAGAGAGAGAGAGAGAGAGAGACAGATAAGACTTGGCAAACTGTTCTCCATTTTTTTTTCTTTTTTGAGGAGATGAAGTCTCTCTCTGTTGCCTAGGTTGGAGTGCAGTGGCAGGATCTCGGCTCACTGCAACCTGCATCTCCCAGATTCAAGTGATCCTTCTGTCTCAGCCTCCTGAGTAGCTGGGCTTACAGGTGCACACCACCACACCCAGCTAATTTTTTGTATTTTTAGTAGAGAAAGGGTTTCACCATGTTGGCCAGGCTAGTCTCAAACTCCTGACCTCAGGTGATCCGCTTGCCTCGGCCTCCCAAATTGTTGGGATTACAGATGTGACCCACTGCACCTAGCCCCTCCATTTTAACTCCTTTTGAGTGATGGCTGCTTTAAAAATTATACTCCTGGGTAAGTGTCTCTTATATTTTTACAATTCATTCTGACCTTTGTACCTTTCTTCTCGCCTTTATTCTCTCTCTTTTTTGACCTTGTTAGATATTACTCATCTTGAATTTTCTATTTATTTCTCTTTTCTGTACATGCATTCAGTGACTTTTTTTGTTTTTCAGACAGAGACTATGTCCTCCAGGCTGGAGTACAGCGGCACAATCTCAGGTCACTGCAACCTCCGCCTTTCAGGTTCAAGTGATCCTCATGCTGCGTCCTGAATAGCTGGGAGCACAGGTATGAATTACTACACCCTGCTAATTATTGTATTTTTAGTAAAGACAGGATTTTGCCATGGTGTTAAGGCTGGTCTTGAACTCCAGGTCTTAAGTGATTGGCCTGCCTTGGCCTCCCAAAGTGCTTGGATTACCGGGTGTGAGCCCCCATGCCAGGCCCACTCAAGTGACTATTTATTGAGCATCTGCTGTGTACCTGGCACTGTTTCAGGCACTGGGGAAGGAGAAAGGAAGAAAATAGAAGGCTTCTTTGGAGAGAGATAATAAACACACCAAATAGATGTGCTCTCAGAAGAAAACTGGAAGTGAGTTAGAGAGAGGCCGGGCTGTGGAGGAGATGACTTCTTTAGATGGGGTGGTTGGGAAAGGCCTTCCCAGAGAGGGTGACCTCTGAGCCGAGTCTTGAAAGATGAGAAGACCACTGTAGCCTGGAGGAGTATTCCCAGCAGAGGGACTGGCTTGTGCAAGAGCTTTGAGGCAGAATCAAGCTTGGTGTGGTCAAGGGCTGGGGAAGAAGCTGGTGTGCCTGGAACACAGTGTCAGGGGAGGGTGATTGGCCTTGGAGCTAGGGAGGTAGGCAGGGGCATGGGTCTGTTTCTTCAGTTCTGGGCCCCAGGAGAGAATTAATGTACCATCTCAACAAACAGGTATCATCCCCCTTTCCCCTCCACCCTCCTGACCAGGTTTCATGCCAGGCACTGTTCTGGAATACAAGAGTGAATGAGGTGTATTGTGCCCTAGAAAGCCAGCTTAGCGGGGGAGTCTGTGCATGAGTAAACCCGTAGAAGGTGCTGATGAGGTGTGAATAAGGCCCATCAGGCCGCACAGCTGGTTCATCTCTGCACTGAGGTATGTAGGGACTTGCGAAATGTGTCTTGATTTGCACTGAGCTGTGTTCTGTGCTGCCAGTCTTCACTGTGGTGACTGAAACTCAGTTCTCTGATGTAAAGCCTGGGAGTCCTGGCCTGCTTGGGGCCATGTGAACCTCTGCTAGGGAAGGGGTCCTCAGTCCTGAGGTTTCCAGCTCAGATGTGGGGCTGCCGATACCAGGTATGAGTGTTTAGGCACCGTCTTATGGGAAACAAGCCCAAGAGACAGTCATGGAACCCCCTGCTCACTGAGCTGTCTGCCCCGTGCCTTTCTTCCCTGACTGCGGACTCCCATCGGTGGCTCTGGTTGGGAATGTGGACTTCGGGACATTGTGCTCCTCTTGGGTTTCTTCCTGTAGGATGGGGCAAAGAAGCAGGTATGAGATCTGAGCAGATGCTTCTGGGGTCTAGAGTATATTCACCTAGTGAGGTGTGGCCCTCAGGGCAGCACCTGGAAATGGCCTGGTGGAGATGTTGGCACCATTTCGTTTGGAGTAGGCTGAATGACTTGTAAGCCCTAGGGGGTTCTGATGTCATTGAGTTAGGAGCCTCCTTTGACTAGAGTTAACCAGCACCTTGGGTTCCTTGTTTGTGAGCTTGTTACTATTAAATAAATGGGAAGTAGGCTGGGCCCAGTGACTCATGCCTGTAATCCCAGCACTTTGGGAGGCCAAGATAGGCAGATTACCTGAGTCCAGGTGACCAGCCTGGCCAGTGTGGTAAAACGCTGTGTCTACTAGAAATACAAAAATTAGCCGGGCATGGTGGTGGCTGCCTGTAATTCCAGCTACTCAGGAGGCTGAGGCAGAAGAATTGCTTGAACCCAGGAGATGGAGGTTGCAGTCAGCTGAGATTATGCCATCGTACTCTAGCCTAGGTGACAGCGAGACTTCGTCTCAAAGTGAAAATAATAGGAATGAAGGGCCAGAATCCTGGGAATACATTGATTATAACTTGGGGCCCTATCCCTTTTTCCCACAGTTACGGCCAACGTGAAGTAGACTTGCCCGTGTTTTTTGGGACAGGGTCTCGCAGTGTTGTCCAGGCCGGAGTTCAGTGGCACCATCATGGCTCACTGCAGCCTCTCTCTACCTCTCTGGCTCACCTTCAGCCTTCCAAATATCTGGGACCATAGCTGTATTCCACCATGCCCAGCTGGTGCCCAGTTTCAGGTAGCAAGATTCTGACAGCAGTTCTCTCAGTTAACTTCTCAGTGATGATAACTTTATGAGCCCACGTAGGGCTCATAAGCCTAGATAATAAGGCCCAGAGTCACACAGTAACTGGCAGAGCTGAATTGTCTGAATTTCCATTTGTGTTCATTTCATTTCCCCCTTTAGCAATGTGCTTGATCTTGGGTCTTGTCCAGAGCAGAAAGATAATACAAGGCTTGGATAATGCTCAGCATTTTTGAAGAAGTAATGCTGAGTGGAAATGGATTTGGCAAGTCTTGTTTCTCACACCATTGGAATGGGAGTCCCTCACAGTTGCAGACAGGATGAAGTATCAGAGTGTGGGGATCTGGATTAACAGTCGGCCATTTGCAGAAAGGAAGCTGCAAAGCAAGAGGTGGGGGCTTCAGGCTGAGCAGGAAGGTGGGAGAGGGGCAGCCTGCGGGGCTGGGGTGTGGGCAGCAGGTGAGCAGAGGCCTTTATCTGATCATCTCAACTAATTTTGCCTCTGCTTGGAAGGGTTCTGGCTACAAAGGCAACATAGCAGGTAGCTCTTGGGTCTGATGGTGACAGGCACAGTGGTATTTTAAAGGCTAATGGTACATTTTAGGAGAAAGAAGGTGACAAGTCCCTGGGGAGAGTCCCTGTGGTGGCCCTGACTCACTGTGGCACAGGGGACAGAACAGAGCAAGGAAGAATCCATTAATGAATGGAAACTTGTCTTTTTAGGGACAGGAAACTTTTTCTGTGTGGTTGGTTGACCTGGTGGTTTATGAAGAGAGGTGAACATATGAGACAAAGCGCCAGGCCACTCTCACAACTGCATCTTTGACAATTTTGAGAGTTTTAGAAGTAGTTAAAAAAAAGAAAAAGAGAACCCAAAAGTCAAAGACCTTGTTTACTCGCATTACCTGTGTACAGCTAGCCATGTGGGCTGCAATTGGCCATGTGATCCCTCCCACTGGACCTCTAAACCAGAGGGGGCTTCTGACTTTTTTTAGAAGGCTTAGGCAGCCTCAAATGGCCAGACCTTGTCTCGAGCATCTACCAGCTTAAGCTAAACTTCCCCTCTGGGCCTGTTTGGTTGAAGCAGTTTTCTGGTCTGGCAGGATTTGTTATCTTAGCACCCAGGTCGTCAAAGCCCTAGTCCTACTTGTCACAGCAAATGGGCCCCTCTCCCCTTGCAGCTGTAAGCTAGGCGCTGCTTATATTCCAAAAGTCAGACCTGCTGTTCTTCCTATAAAGCTCTACTGGGCCCTGGATGGCTTCTGCCTTTGGATGTGAGGCTGGGAGGATGCGCAGCACCTCATGCTGCTTAAGAGCACAGGTTCTGATGGTTGACAGCCTGGATTCAGACTGCTCTGCCTTTCTGGCTTGCTGTGTGTCTTTGGGCAAGTAGCTTACCTTTTCTGAGCAATAGTTTCCTCATCTATGAAATGGGGATTACAATGGGGTTGTTTTTCATAGTGAGATGAGCCATAGGGAAGCAAAATCCCTGGTGTAGAATGAGAATATTTTTATACGATAATATTACTATTTATTTTCTTGACAAATGTTTAATTAGTACCCAGTAGGGACTGGGCACTTTTCTCAGCTCTGGAGAAAATGGCAGTGAACAAAATGGACAAGACCATAGACCTTGTGGACCTCACGCTTTAGTGTCGGGAGGAGACATTCAGATGACAAGAAAGTAAGTAAAGCCTAGAGCAGTGGCCACACCTGGAGTCCCAGTCACTTGGGAGGCTGGGGCAGAAGGATCACCTGAGCCAGAGTTCAATACAGCCTGGGTAACAGTGAGATTCCCATCTCTGAAAAACCACACACTAAGGAAAATGTGTTATCTGTTAAGTGGTGAGAGTGCTGTGGAGAAAATCAAGGCAGGGAGGGGTGCCTGGGTGGTAGTATGATTTTAAGTGAGTGGTCAGGATGGCTTTGCAGAGGAGGTGATATTTGAGTAAAGACCTCAAAAGGGTAGAGGACTCCACAGGGATACAGCTGGAAAAGAGCTTTGGAAGCCAAGGAACAGCTCACGTGGAAGCCGAAGGGGAGTGAGCCCAGGTTGTTGGAAAACGCTGGCGCCAGAGGTGAGGCCATGAGGGGCCCTAGGGAGCACATTTAGGGAGGTGCTTGCTCTCTAGTACCCACTGTACTCTCAGGACGCTGAGCCCAGGTGTGAAGGAGGGAAGAATGATAAGAGAAGGTGGGAAGAAGTGCTTGGTTTTATTTGGTCCCTGCCTCCTGTAGGATTCACAGGGGATTTTGAAACTCATGTCTTAATAAAAAAATGGAGTTTGGGGGCTGGTACGCTAACCTATGGACTTACAGAAAGTCACTTTCTGACTGTGTGGGCAGCTGACAGAGCCCTGGCCCAGGGCCTCGCTGAGGGCGTCAGGTGAGTGAGCCACGTTTATTCATCCGGCAGCTTTTGCAGAGCTCCCACGGCAGGAGATCATGCTGGCACATGCCTGGTATTACTCTCTTCACCTATGACATGAGGACAGTGATGCCCTTCTGTCCACTCCGTCCTTCCTGGAGTGTTCCTCCTGAGGCAAGAATGCAATAGAAAAGCAAAGCAGAATGCATAAGACTATTCACATTATCCATAATACAGAAAAGAATGAAAATGAGGTAGCTGTCCAGTGGTGAGGGGAGGTTTGGCAGACAGTGGCATAACACATGATTGGTGGGTCATCACACACACAGATGTCAATCACAGAGGCTGGGTGAGAACATGAGCTTATTCATAGTACCACACCAAGGGAAATACACAGCATGTAAAATTGCATGTACGTGGCATTTATAGTACTGTAAATATGTGATGATATGCCTGCAGATGGGGAAAATGAGTTGAAATGAGTTATGGTTTTACTGTTTTTCTTTTGGAAAATCCTTTATTATTGCTATAATTGCATTCCTTTGTTGATTAAAGTCATATGTTTGTGAGTGCCTCCTACCTATCAGGCTCTGAGAAGGTGCTTGGGTACAGTAGTGGACTGGACCACGGCCCCTGCCCCTGGGGGATGCTTGAGCCCCCACCCCTTCTCAGTGCTCAAGGACTGAAGGCTAATGAAGTGGTACAAATTCAAACTTTCTGGAATAAAATTGGGGATTGGTCTTTAGGTTCTCTGCAGGGTGCTTGTTGAGGCAGTCCCAGATTCTGCTGAGAAGTGGGGACGTTTCCAGAGTTGCCACCTCCTCCTGAGGGTAGAAAGCTCAGGGGAGGAGGGCTCCCTGAGTCTTGGCTGTTGGGACTTGAGCAGTGCTGGGGTGCTGCTGGTGATCCCACCTTCCCAGGGAGTGCCCCTGCCCTTTTGATCATGGTGCCCTTGGTATGAGGGGCTGTCCTGGGAAGGAGACTGCAGCTGTGGGCTCATCTCCTAGGTGTCCAACACTCACAGGGTCCACATTGCCTGTGATGTGCCTTGGGAAGCCTGTAGTTGGCTCAGAAGTACTGAAATGTTGGACAGCCACAGATGGTTCATGCTGCCCCCACTCTGGGTGTTTGGATAATGGTGGTGCTGATGAGGACGTTTGTAACTACAGCACACATGAGAGGCCTGCTGTCTGTGTTCTGGGCTCTCAGATAGCACTGGGAATACTGTGCCCCACCAGTCCCTCCATTACAGGTGACAGGTCCCAGTCCAGACCCCAAGAGAGGGTTCTTGGATCTCACATGAGAAAGAATTCAGGGCAAGTCCATAGAGTAAAGTGAAAGCAACTTTATTAGGAAAGTAAAGGTTTGAAAGACTGGCTACTCTGTAGAACAGCCCTGAGGGCTGCTGGGTGCCCATTTTTATGGTTATTTCTCGATGATATGCTTAATAAGGGGTGGATTATTCGTGCCTCCCCTTTTTAGACCATATAGGGTAACTTCCTGACGTTTCCATGGCATCTGTGAAGTGTCATGGCGCTGGTGGGAGTGCAGCAGTGAGGACAATCGGAGGTCACTCTTGTGGCCATCTTGCTTTTGGTGGGTTTTAGCTGGCTGCTTTGCTGCAACCTGTTTTATCAGCAAGGTCTTTATGACCTGCGTTTTTTGCTGACCTCCTATCTCATGCTGTGACTTAAAGTGCCTAACTATCTGGGAATACAGTCCAGTAGGTCTCAGCCTTCTTTTACCCAGCTCCTTTTCAAGATGGAGTTTCTTTGTTTCACACACCTCTGATACCTCCAGCTGCCCTGGAAAACCGGAGTTCGGCTCTCACTTACCATTGTACAGGGAGTAGGGAACTGAATCCCAGAGAGGTGAGTTAGCCTCTTGTAGGTACACCAGCGGTGACAGGCTGAGATTTGAATTGTAATACTACATGACATATTCAGGTTTAAAAAAAAATCTTTTAAGTAGAATTGACAAGTCAGAAAGATGAGTACCTCCTGACTTTGAATATTACCTGCTAAACAAATAAGTTTAGGAAGTGTAGGTCTGGGCTTTAGGTCAGACATACATGGATTCAAGCCCTGGCTTGCCCTTTAGTAGCTGCGTGACTTTGGTATATTATGTAACTCCTCTGAAGGTCAGCTCCTCACTTGGAACATGGAAGTCGTGGCATAGACCTCACTGGATATAAGAATTCCATGTTAAGGCACCTAGCACAGTACCTGATGCATATCATGTGCTTGCTTGAATACTGCTTCTGAAAATCTGCTAATCATTGGGGAAGTCCTATCTCAGAGTAATTCAATCAGAAACTCTGAGATTAGGGCCTGCAAATTGGTTTTAAAATTGGTTTTAAAACAAAAGGAAAATCCTCCCCAAATGGTTCTGGTGGGCCACAGAGCTTGAAACTCTAGTCCAGTAGAAAAGTACTGACTGGTATTATGGAACGTAGCTTTTCCTCCTCACCTTGCTGTAAACCAGCCTTGTCCTGTTGCCCCAATCCTTAGACTCCATCTCGGTAAAACAAGGAAGGTAGACCTCTCTGAGGTCCTAACACTAAATAAAATAATTAAATAATCAGAGAGAGGAGTTTTGTAGAACCTCACATTTCTGATGGCTCAGAATGTTAACCAGACAAGACCTTATAGAGTTCCAAGGACTTGCTTTAAGAAGTCTAGGGCCTGGGTTTTTTTAAAGCTGAAATTAGAGTTTTGAAAACATCTCTTTGGCAAAACATATCTAAAGTGTTCCCATTTTTTTCTAGGTAAAAAGCAGTGCGCTCCGGGCCTTGGACATCAGCTTCGTTGTCTGCAACCGTCTCATATGGAAAAACCCACACTTGCAGAAATCATTGAGGAGTCTATCCAGGCCCTAATTTCCACTGTCCTAACAGAAGCTGCCATGACAGTCAGTGGAACGCTTGTTATGCAATGGGAAATGTATTTAGAAATCCTGCCCTTCCATTAGGTAAGAAAGTTTCCCTTTTCTCCCTGGTGGAAAGCCTCTTGGGACAGCACACAGCAGTCTACATTGTTGTTAAAAACATCTGTCACATGTTATTTACCATAGTATTGGGAAGAAATGGAGACATACTGAAAGCAAGTTTAGGGGAACATTGAAATACATCATTATCTATACAGTGGGATATATAATGGGATATTTTGTTGCCATTTAAAATTACAAGAATTTGGTAATCCGGAAAAATACTTCTGATATTAAACAAACGAAAGCAGGTATTAAATAATTTCCACAGAGTGATTGCAATAGATGGATAGAAAAGGACTGAAAGGAAATTGGCCTAATTATTAACAGTGATTGCCTCTGGATGAGTAGGATTTTTTCTGTTTTCATTTTTCTCAATTGTCTGCAATAAGCATATATTGTTCTAATAAGAAGAAAGAAAGGAAAAAACTGGAATGAGGGGATATAAACTGGAAATCCCCTATGAACTGTGTACAGAATGGATGCCATTAATGTAAGAGGGCATCTATCTCTAATTAGTGGCATGCCATGTACCCTGAGATGTCATTCAGGACCATTGGCTGCTTAGGTGTATGGATGGGAGCCTCTGAATCTTGCTCACTTTGAATGCCAGCATATGCTTTATTGCGTCTCTCTCAGAAGATCTGAAACCTAAGGCTGTGTTCCTGGAGAGGAGAGCATGCATCAAGCAAGGGAAGTCCGACTCTGCTCCCCTTTAATGCCCAGAGCATCCAGGCAGAGCAGTCAGCTGGAGCCTGTGGAGAAGTAGCTTCCCGGCTTCTAAAGCTGAGGAAGTCAACTGAGGGTGACCTTTGGGGCTGGAGCTCTTTGAGGTGGATGTCCACCTTCTGGAGAGCTGAGATAGCCTTGAAACCAGGGCACCTCAGTGGTGGTTGGCTCCTACCTGCCTTCCTGTCTGGCTCTTACCCTCAGCCTACTAGAGAGATAGAAGTTGATCTAGAGAGGGGACTACATGACCTGGAGGGAAAGTGAAGCTCCAAAGAGGCAGGAAGTTGGAGAACGAGAAAGCATCCAGTAGCAGAGCTATCAGGAGCCACATATGAAAAGGGAGCCAGAAACTGACAAAAGACTGTGACTGACAGGTTGGAGTGTGAGAGCCTCATTGCCCTAGCACTGGCCCATTGTCAATGGCAGTGGCATCCACCAAATGGAATGGGCCTGCTTGCCTGTCTTCAGAGGCCATAGAGAAGCAGGGAAGGGCTGTGAGAGTTAAGAGAAGCTGCATTCTACTCTGTCACCCATCTTGAGGAGTAAGGACACCCCAAAATGCAGTGGGTAGCAGTAGCTCTGCTAAGGAGGAAAGCAGGCTGTTTTCTAGGGCCTACAGGAACAGAGAAAAGATAGAAATCTGGGCATCTTATCCTTGAAATTGTAAGTTTTCTTTCTCTTTGCAATAAAATGTGCGACTTGCTATGGCCCGAGCAGTGTCTGGATGCTGCTGCGAGTGAGGAAATGATCCTTTCTGCTGCATGAACAGGGCTACCATATGTAGTGTGTGGTTTGCATGCTGCTCAGAAGTGCGCAACTGAGAGGACAGGTGGGGTTACAGTTCAGTCCCTGCTCTGCCACAAAGCCTTACCCCATGGGACAGATTCCTCCCAGAGAAGAAGCCTTTTTCTGAGTCACCAAAGGCTCTATATTGGGTAGCAGAGGCTCTAAGCATGTGGCAGGCTGATGTAGGGAAAGAGGGAGGTTTGGGGATTGGCAGCTGGCCACTTACTAGGAGTCTACAGTCAGTCACCACCCTGATCTTACAGGATGATTGTGAGAATGAAGTGAACACATAAAATGACTGTTGTGAGCACTTGTGTTTATGCTTCCTTCTGTCCCTCTCCCTCTCACCCCACCTATTTCTAAGTTTGCATGTGTTTTAATGACTGTGAATTTTTTCTAGCGACAGCCCCATGGACCTCCCAGGCCTACAGCACCCTGACATCAGTTGTGACATCATGCAAGGACTTCAAAGTGCACGTCAGATCTACCACCGCCCTTTCCGTCCCAGGCAAGAGAGACCAGTATGGGTCTGTTGACCAGTATGCTCGGATTGGATCTGGAATACATTGGTCACCGCCTTACAGAAGAGTGAAGACACTACAGTCTTTTTGGAATTCAAGTACTCTGCCAGCCTACAGACCCAAATCTGCCAGGCACTCATTTACTTCCTGAGGTTGGCCAGTGCCTCAGACTTGCTTTATATCAAAGAAACCCTTGAACTGAATGGGAATATGCTCCAGTCCTATATCCTACAGTTTCTAAAATAAGAAGCAGAGGGAGATGACACCGGAGCACCCGCTAGCCCCCAGGAAAGAGACCAAATGGTCAGAATGGCCCTGAAGTGCAGGGGCAGTGTCCAGGCACCGACTGGAGACACAGCCAGAAGGGCCATCATGGGCTTTGTAGAAGAGATCCTGGCCATTTGTTTTGACTCATCTGGATCACAAGGGGCACTCCCAGGGTTAACAAGTCAGTGAAGATCCCACCATAATTTCTAGGTGTCGAAGGTGGCAATAGGGAGCTTGAGCATAAGATATGTGGGATTTCATCTTAAGGGCAGAAACAATCCATTCGCTATTTATTTAGAATCACTTGGCAGCGATTTAAATTTTCACAGAGAGCTCAGCCACCTTGGGAGTGGCTCCACAGCACTGACCATGGTCAGGCTTGTTGGAACCTCTGACCTGTGCATTCAGGAGCCGAGGAGTCAGGTTGTATTAGGGGCCAAGCAGACAGGGGCTTTGAGGGCGTTTAGTCTCAGAAAAAAAAAAAAAAGAAGGCAGAGGATTTAGGAGTTAGAATGTTATATATTGTATCTGTAGTTTTGTAATAAACTAATGAAAAACAGTGTGTCCACAATCTCCTGTTGTTACCAAGTTGTATTTCTAGAAAGCTGCAAGCAGAGCTGCAGTGCAGCTGGTTTGTACTGCCACAGCTGCACGGGGCACTGGGACACTGACAACTCACGGTTGATAAGGAGCTGCTGCTCTGAGCTTCTGGAGTGGCCTTGCTCTCCCCGCCCCACCACCTTCCCTGCCACACCTCCCTACGATCCAGTAACTAGAGTTAATTCCCAGCAAGTGACCACAACATCGACCTCTACCCACATTTCCTGATGCCCTTTCAGAAAAGGTGATCCCACACACTAAATTCATGGTGCTTTTGCCACCTTTTAATTTGTGCCTTTAAGAAAAGGTCATTTGGTTAATTTAGTTGGTTATAAAGAGGTGTTTCAAATTATATTTTGATAATGCCGCAAATGTTATGAAAGTAACTTGTACTGAATACATATATTTAAAATTTACATTTCTCTCTTGAGCACCTACAATTTGTTGGAATTGATTTCAATTAGGAATTTAGGGATATATAAGAACCAACTAGTTTTTCATACATATCTTCGATGTGAGACAAGAAGGTACAAAAAAATGGGTTTGGGTGATATTTAATCACCATATTTAGCTTAAAATACACACTTAAAGGCATATGTCTTCCATTTTTCTCCTTTGCCTTTTAGCTGCTCTTTTCCTGCCTCTGATACGTTGCTGGCTGCTGAGAAACTGCTCTCTGGGCAGTGATGGGAAACAGTATTCAAGTTCACTAAAGGCTCAATTTTCCATTCATGGAATACCAGTTTCCACAGGATTAAGGCTGTAAGCACAGCAAAGACACCCATATTGAATGTTCCTTCTATAATCCAGGGGTCAAAGGAGGTAGTCTCAGGGGAAATGAGAAAATTAGAAAATGCTTTAAACTGAAGAAAAACAATAAATCAAATGTGTAGATGCAGCTAAAGAAGAACTTAGGTGGAAATGTATAGCATTTGAGGCTTATTTTAGAAAAGAAGGAAGTCTCCGATCAACAATCTAAATGTCAGCTTTAGTCAACTAAAGAAAAGGCAAAACAAACCTAACAAGCAGAAAGAAGGAAATTTTGGTAAGTTACACCACCCTCAAAAGGTTACGTTTTGTATGATTCCATTTAATGACATGGAAAAGGCAAAGTACAAGGACAAAAAGCAATTCATTTGGTGACCAGGGATTGGGATGGAGCAAGGAAGCCACACAGGGAAGTGTGATGGAGTTTTCTGGGAATGATGGAAGTGTTAGGAATCCTGATTGGGGTGGGGTTATAAAACTCATAGAACAGTACATGCCAAACGGCCTTTTCATTAAAATAATAATCTCTCTCTCCCTACCTCTCTCTCTCTCTCTCTCTCTGTCTCTCTCTGTCTCTCTCTCTCTCTCTCTCTCTCTCTCTCTCTCTCTCTCTCTCTCTCTCTCTCTCTCTCTCTCTCTCTCTCTCTCTCACACACACACACACCCCTCTCTCTCTCACCATGTAGACTGCTTGTTCACCATTGCCAACAGTCTGCTGGGTATATAATAAGACTAAATATGTTTTTTGACTGAATTGAAACCATTCTTTCAAAATGGACCACAGTACCCGAAAAATGGGGTTGAACATGTTTAATTATAATGGGAGTAAGTATTATTTACTGACTGCTTTTTAATTGCAAGTACCACAGAAGATTCAGATGCATTATTTGAATGCATTTATGACTCTTAGATTACTCTGTTCTTTATAGTGGTATATTTTGTAGCTATTTTTATTTCTTAAAATTTTAAGTCTTTGATTCTTTTGGCAAACGACAAGATCCCAAGTTGTACAGGTAAATAGTAGCAATGTAGTAGAGTAGCCACCAGATGGAGACAGAGAACATAAAGTTATTCAGACACAAGGTTTTTGCAGGAGTTGTTTCCCAGGCTCAGGGGGTACACCTGGAAAGGAGGCTGCTTCCAGTAGGACACTGGTTCTCAAAGCTGGCTGCTCATTAAAATCACCTGGGACATTTAAACTACTGATGAACAGCCCCCTTCACCCCAGCCCTGAGTTTTGTGGTCTGGAGTATGGTCTTGCCACTAAGACTTAAAAGCTGCACAGGTGATTCCAGTTGCAGCCAAGTGTGAGAACCACTACTTTCCAACATGCCCCAGTGGACAGCCTCAGGATGGCATGTTTCAGAATTATCTGGGGAACTTGCAAATAAAAGAGACTCAGGCTATTGTAGTCTCCATTCTTTTGAGAAGCAGAGTATTCTGAAATGATGACATACTAAACTTACAGTAATTCAAAATATAATCAGTACTAAATCTGATACAAGGCCAGTTGTGGTGACTCGCCCCTGTAATCCCAGCACTTTGGGAGGCCAAGTTGGGAGGGTCACTTGAAGCTAGGAGTTCATTCAGTGCCAGCCTGGTCAACATAGCAAAACCCCATCTCTACAAAAGAAAAATTAAAAAATTAGCTGGGCATGTTGGCACACACCTGTAGTCCCAGCTTCTTGGGAGGCTGAGATGGGAGGATCGCTTGAGTCCAAGAGGTCGAGGCTGCAGTGAGCTAAGATTGTGCCACTGCACCCCAGCCTGGGTGACAGACTGAGATCCTGTCTCAATAAACAAAGAAATCAGATACAGTCTCAGATGAGATTCTTTTCCAAACTGGGCCAGCGGGTTTCCTCTCCAGAGAAGTACACGCCACATTTGCTGGCAGGTGCCCGAAGCATTTCTTTTTTTTCACTTTAAAGGTGTTTTTATGCCAAGACAAGGGGGCTGAGACCTCATCTTGAGGTGGGAAGAAGTCATTTCCCTGCCAGTCCAGTGGTTTGAACATGAGTCCAGCCCAGAGAGAGGTGGGTAGGGTGGGCATCCTGCAGAGGCTGGAGACAGGATGGCACGGAGCACCATCACAGTCAAGGGAGGCCGGCAGGGCTTGGCAGAGGGGCAAAAGTTACCAGCAAGCTAGGCGACAACTGGAGTCCTCACGGGAACCTTCCTGTGCAGACCCACAGATGCTCCCCAACCCTGCATGGTTTGCCTGACTCTGAAATGCCAAACAGGCCCACTTCTAGGTCTGTTCTCCTGAAAACACATCTTTGGTGCTGGATTGATCCTGAATCCTGAGAATGCAAGTTTCTGCTCCTAGAAACACAGTCACATGACCCAGAAGGATCCAGACCCAGTGGCTAGGCCACCCCAGTTCTCCCCAGGAGTCTCACTTCATCCAAAGGACTAGAGAGCAGGCAGAGAAAACTCACAGCAGGGTAGCCCACACTGGTCTGCCCATGCTTAGCAACCGTGGCCAGAAGTAACTATCATCTCCAGGTTGAGAGGCCTCAGTCAGAGGAGATGGCACTCACTCAGGGTGCACAGTCCCTTCTCGTGTCAGCTCCAGGCACTTTGGATCACAGATATGGCCTCACCCTGACAAGGACACAACCATGGAGCCTTAAGATGTCAGAGTCCCAAGAGTTGGGTGAAAGGCTGCAGGTCTCAAGTGGCTATGTCTGGGATTCAACAGCTGCTGTGCTCGGGCCTGGCTCCTCTAGACATGCTGTGTCCCCAACTCTGCTGGTGAATCAAGCACCTGGGGGAGGGGGGAGGGGCTGGCCCTTGGTTTCCCCCAAAGAAAGAGTCCCTTCCACACATGGGATCAGCCAACATGAGCTCATCAAGTCACAGGCTGCTACAGCCTCCTGCCCCACAGGAATAAGATACCTAACCCACGATTGTAATTTCAAAGGAGTATTTTGTAGGTAAGTTCTCTGGAGCCCAAGGTGTCAGGCAGAAAGACCTGGGCTGTCCTTGGCACCCACAGACACCAGCTCCTACTGGTTCACGTCCTTGCCCTTGACAAGAAGTAGGAGAGGATGAAGAAGGCCACAATTAGACCCATGGTCATGCCACATAGAAGCTTCCAGTTGTCTTGCCCAGACCTTGCCATTGTGGAAAAGCGCTTCACACTCCCTGTAAGCAGGCTGGTCATGCTTGTGAAATCCAAGTCCATGCCATCCAGGCACTGGTTCTGATCCTCTTGAGTCCCTATCAATGTCCAGGGCAAGCGATTTGAGCCTGGTGACTTTGGAGGCCAGGCTGTCGGTCATTGGCTTGTTCTCCTGGTCTAGTATCTCTTCCACAGCACCAGGACTCTGAGCCTGAGCCCAGTCCACCATTGTGCCTTCCCCTGCTCCGCCCAAAGCATTTCTAAAGCCATGTTAGGCTGTTCCATTTTGGGACGTTAGGATAAAAGTCGGCCACTCAGCGCAGTGGATTCCCAGTCTTCATATAGTCTACTCCCCAAATGGGTTTTCACTCTCTTTTATCTAAGTGTTAAATTATTTTATTTCTTTTTAATCTGATTTTTTTTTGTAGAGGTGGAGGTCTTACTATGTTGCCCAGGCTTGTCTCAAACTCCTGGCCTCAAGCCATCCTCCTGCTTCAGCCTCCCAAATTGCTGGGATTGTAGGTGTGAGGCACTGTGCCCTGACCGAATTATTTTAGTATTACAGCCATTATAGATTAGGTTTCTAAATCACAGTTGTTGTTTTTCCATATCATAATAGTAATGAATCTTCACTGTGGAACTTTTGGAAGAAACAAAACAAGACACATATGTAAGAAAAAATTACCTATTCTCTAACCACCTGGAGATAATCACAGTTATCATTTTACCTATTCTCTAACCACCTGGAGATAATCACAGTTATCATTTTACCTATTCTCTAACCACCTGGAGATAATCACAGTTATCATTTTACCTATTCTCTAACCACCTGGAGATAATCACAGTTATCTGATATGTTTCATTACAGATTTTTTCACATGTGTACATGTGTGTAAGGGTATAAATGTGCACTTACACATGCTCCAAATGTGTGTGTGTACATGTATAAACAATCCAATATACATCATGGGGAATCTACAAAGTTGTGGTCATAGTGTGGAGCCAGCCCCACAGGTCTCCCCAGATACAAGGCCCTGCACTGCCCCTGAGTCCTCCCGAAAAGGACACCTACGGTGGTGGTAGGGCCAAGATGCCATGAGAAAGCACCTGGAGGCCCCGAGTACTCAAAGTGAACCAGGAAGTGGAGGGGAAGCGCAAGGCCAGAGTGAGAACCAGGAGGAATGTTTGCTTTTTTTCCCCCAAGCACGAGGGACCCTTTTTTACGTTGTAACTGACCTGATGCTTATGCCAGGAAAGAGGAGGGGCAAACTCCATCCTCAAGGTCCTCAAGGGGAGAAAGAGATCGAAGTGGGAGACTTGAGTCTGAGGTCTGAATTTGACCCTGCACCTGCATCAGTTTCTCTGGGTGGGGGTTGGGTAGGGAGTAGACAGTCCAGGGCCCTCACCTACTGCAGGGTCTTGCACAAATGGTCTTCATCTGTGACCCCACAGGAAGTGAGGGTCTCATTCTACATGGGTTCAGAGTGTTATGTAGAGCTTTTGTTCTGAGCTTATTTGCCTAAAGAAAGGAAAAAATAATCTTATTAGCATCAAACGATGTGGTAGACAGAGCAATGGCCCCCAGAGATGGCTGAATCCTAATCTTGGAGACTGTGAATATGTTATTGGCATGGCCAAAGGGAACTGAGGCTGCAGATGGAGTAGGGCTGTTAATTAGCTGACTTTAAAATAGGGATATCATCCTTGATTGTCTGGGTGGCCTAATGTGGTCATAGGGTCCTTAAAAGCACAAGAAAGGACAGAGAAGAGAGTTGGAGCAAGATGTCACCAAGGAAGAAGGCCATAGAGATGCAACAGGGCCTGCTGTGAAGGTGGAGGAAGGGGCCACCAGCCCAGGAGGGCTGGCAGCCTCTGGAAGCTGGAAAGAGCCAGGAAATGGTTGGAATCCCCGGGATGCAGAAGGAACGCAGCCCTGCCTTGACTTTAGCCCAGGAGACCACGGTTGGACTTCTAACCCGCAGAGCGGTCAGGTAGTAAGTGCATTCTCTTAGCCTCTAAGTTTGTGGTCATTTGTTGCAGCAGCCATAGGAGGCTCAACCAAGGAGGACCCACCTCCAGTCCCTGATGCCCAGGGCAGTGGTGGGGGTTTCTGCAGGGGGCCTGGTGTGGAACTGGAGTCTCCTTTCCAGGGCATGCCCCATCTTGACAGACTGTCCGCTCTGCCTGGAACCCATCCTTTTCTCAGGCATGCAGTGTGCGGTGACCCCTCTGAGCTGGAATGTGGCCGCCACTCCTTCCTCCTATGCCAGCCACTCTGAGCTCCATGTCTCAGTCTAATGCCCACCACATCTGGCCCAGGCTTGGCGGTCAGATAGCTCGGGGTTCCAATTCCAGCTCTGTGGCATCGTCAGGTTCCCCACTGTGAAGAGGACGCAGGAATCCCTTTCTCGTGCTGCTTTCAGGAGCTTGTCTATAAGGAGCCTGCTCTTTATAAAATACTGGTGAGATTCCTGGCAACTTCCTACAACTTGGCAGCCAGGCTTTGCCAGCTCCAGTCCTATGAGTTAGGAGTCACTGTGCTCCTGCCTCAGGCACACTTCCCTGGTCACACTCGACCTCAGCCCTCACATCCCTGAACCCCACTTGCAGCATCAGGACATCGAGGCCTGGCATGGGAGCCATTTCTTCCATAGGAGTCGGTGGTAGGGCACTGCTGTGTCCCCACAGCCCTGCCTTCCCCAGAGAAGGGGCCATATTCCTTTAGGGGTGATCCTCCTGGACTGCGGGGGGCCCAGGCCTACACATTTAGGCCCCCAAGTCAACTCAGACTCTGCCCCATGGAATTAAAAATAAAACAACACTGAAGCATAGGATGCACAGAAGGAAAGTCTAAGAAGTTCTGATTTTCTGCCGCTCAAGGTCACCTTGATGTTTTTTACTTAACATCAGTTTTTTTCTCTCCTCTCCTAGATGCACCAGTTGTGCTGGTGCCCTGAGTACATGTGTGGTCACCTCTCATGCTGGGAATGAGATTCTGTGGTCAAATACACTGGGCAGATGCATCCTCCTTCATCCGCCTTATGGAGAGTCAAGGAGCAGCCCATTAGTACATGAAAGGCTCTGGTGAGTCCACAGTGAAGGAACCTGTTGGACAGCGTTTCCCAGCATGATCTGACCACAGGCCTTTGTCTGCACATCACAGTAACCAGCTGAGAATGGTTCTTCTAAGATGCTGGCCTGGAAATGCCCAGGGCTTTCCCCAGATCAGCAGGTAGGTCATGCTGACTTGTGAGATCCCTGGAAGTCACCCCAGGTGTGGGGTAGACTGGGTGCTCTTCATGGAGGTGAATGGCTGAGGCCCTGTCAGCTTGCTTGGGCTCTGAGGGTTAGTGGCAGCTGTGGGCCTCCCTGGATGCCCCCAGCCCAGCCCAGGCCCCATCACCATGGGTGGGCACAGCTGATGGGCAGGCCTGGGTGAGATTCCCTCACCTTCCTGGCTCCTGACCACAGGTGCAGCTTGTCATAGGGGTCTGCCAGCCCATTGTGGTCCATGGGCTTCAGACCCTGGGCAGAGAACAGCAAAGGGTGTGACCTGGACATCAGGGAGACAGAGTGAAAGGGCCTGGGCCAGCAGATGCCCTTGGCCCCTGGGTCTCCTGGCTGGGTCCGTTCATAGCCCCTTTCACAGAAGCCCTGGGTCCCACCCCTCCACATGGAGGGAGTGAGGGTGGCTCAAAGCCAGTGCAATCTCCCCTCCCCCAAACACTTGCTCAGGGCAGCTGTTGCAGGGCCTCTGTCAGGATAGACTCTCTCCTAGTCATCCTGAAAGCCAGGTGGCTCACCTTCCTCTGAGCCTCCCTTCCCACCCCACTCTGGTCAGGCTCTTCCCTGGACCTGGCTCCCACCCCCCTATTTTCCCAGCACAGCCTCCTGAGTGGTCACATTCCTAAATTCACATAACCCCAGACCAGGCCCCATTTCTGGCTAGATTTGCTACAACTCCCAGTCAGTCCACAGAGGTCACACAAGCTGACTGGACACAAAGGGTCCCTCCACAAGATGGCACCCCTCACTCACTCCACCCTTGGTTCCTTTAGAAAACCCAGACAAGCTTGCACAGCCAGGGACACACAGAAGCATGGACATTTAGGGGCTTTGCTGACATCAGCAGGCTCTTGTTTCCGAGAGTTGCATGTTTTTTTTTCCTTCGGGCTGGAGCACAAGAATGTAGGGGGGCAGCTGTGGCATCTGTGGGGCACAGCTGGTAACCCCAGGACATTATTCAAAGATGCATGTCAAGGGCTTCTACCTTGCCGGGTAGGGGAGGCAGTGTGGCTGCTCACACCAGACTCATCTCCAAGGGGAGGCTGAGGCTCCCTTCAAGGCCTACCCCACCTTGGTTTGGCAAAACTCCAAGGGATGGGGGTTTGGAGGGCTTCCAACTACCTACTCCTCTGTCACTGGCAAAGGGCAGAAGTTTGAGGGCCTGGCTGGCTTGGGTTCTGGGCTCAGCTCCTGTATTCACTAGCTAGGAAGTGGATGAGTTACTTTTTACCCTAAGCCTCGGCTTTATCATCTGTAAAAGGGGTTGGCCAGTGTGGTGGCTCATGCCTGTGGTTCCAGCTACTAGGGAGTCTGAGGCAGGAGGATTGCTTGAACCTGGGAGGCAGAGGCTGCAGTGAGCCATGATTGCATCACTGCACTCCAGTCTGGGCAACAGAGTGAGGCCCTGTCTCGAAATCCACAAAAAAAGGGGGGGCAAGGGTGTTCCACCTTCCCACAGCTGGAGTGAGAGGGAGAGAGACGATGTGGACACAGGCCTGGAAGACAGGGCGATTCCTCTCCTTCCCTGTCTTCCGAGCCCCTGTGAGATGCTAGAGAAGTGGCTGAGGTCAGGTGGGCATGTCTGAGCCCTGCACTGTGGGCCTCTGGGACAGGGCCTGGCTTGGTGACCCCACGTGCACCCACAGTGACATGGCTGCTCTTCCAAACCCAACTCCCTCACCCTGGCCTCTGGCCTTTCCCACCACGTGCCTGGAGTGCAGGGTTCTGGGAATCTGGTAGCCAGCCTGCACAGGGGGTGCCTGACCATTGTGTCTTATTCCTACAATTCATATACATTTGTTTGTTGTAGCTCAAAAATGCTTGCATTGGGTCATGTTTCTTGACACGTTTCACTTGCAAATCTTTGGGCCACCAGAAGTTCTGGCACATCTGTCCAGTGGCTCTGGTGGTTCCATCTCCGTACCCCGAGACACCCGTGGGGGCTGGGGTGAGGGGTGCTGCCACATGGGGATGGGCATGATGCCTGCTCCTTCAGACACCTGGGCTATGACAGGGCCCCTGCTGCCGCCTCTCTGCTCCCTCACCTGCAGGTTCCTGAGCACCCTGAAAAGCCACAGGTTTGGCCAGAAGCAAAAAGATCAGTGGCACACTGTACTGCCACCGGCTTCTGAGGCCAAACAGATGGCTTCCCTGGCCCTGACCAGGGTCCCCACAATGCCTCCACCCAACCTTCTATGGGGCTGCCCTCCCATGGAGCCTGACCTCTGTCCACAGAATGGGAAGGGAAGAAGGTTGGTTCCAGGTCAGGGAGCTGACAGCTGGGCTCTTGCGTAGACCCTCCCCAGCTAGGGGGTCGGCAAGAGACAGAAACTGACCCCATGGTTTAGGGGCAGGTCTCACGAGAGGGACGGGTGGAGGAAGCCCTGAAGGAAGGTCCTGGCTAGTGCTGGCACTGAGGAGATAAATGGGGGGTCTGGTTTTGAGAGTAGAGCCTCTCTCCAAAACCCCAGCCCTGCCCCTCCCTGGGCCTTTCAGAGGTTGTTGCTGGCAAAGTGTTCAAGAGAGGAGATTTCCAGTCTCAAGTATCATTCAGCCTGAAAAAGGAAGTTTTGACACTACAATATGGATGCGTGTGCTACACTACAATATGGATGTGTGTGAAAGTGCTACAATATGGATGAAGCCTGAAGACATTCTGCTAAGTGAAAGAAGGTAGACACAAAAGGACAGGTACCAGGTGACTGCCTTTCTAGGAGGTTCCTAGAATAGTCACATCCACAGAGAAGGAAGCAGAATGGCACTTGCCAGGGGCCGGGGAGGAGGAATGCAGAGCTGTTGTTTAATGGTCTAGTTTCAGTGTTTCAGGATGAAGAGGGTTCTGGAGAAGGGATCACACAGCATGAAGGTAGAAGGTACTGAGCATGACTGAACTGTCCACTCAAAATGGGTGAGTGGGGAGGGAAGGAGTAAAAAGAAATGATTCAGATGGGAAATGTATATGTGTGTATTTTACCACGATAAAGAAATCCAAGAATCTCCCAGGACTGGCAGTGCTCAAGGAATGCTCACAACAGCCAGGTAGGACAGGGACAATCAACCCTATTTACAGATGGGCAAACTGAGACTGATCCTTAGAAGCGGGCCAAGCAAGGGTGCACCCCAGGGCGTCCAGCCTTCCCCAGGCCTTGCAGAGACCTGTGCCAGTCCTGCTTCAGCTTCCCTACCCTGGGGCCCTCCCCATACCCCAGAACCCCAGCTCTTCCTGGGACTACACCACTGCCCCTTCCCCGCAGAACTGGGTTTATGCAGAGAATGAACTGGGGACTGGGGGAGCCACCGTGGCTCGGGGCTTCCCATCCCCACTTCCGATGCCTGAGGGGTACACCCCTAAGTGGACCCCTAAGCAGACCCCCCAGTCCTGGGGTGATGAGGAGTCTGTGCCCCCAGGACCCAGGGACTTGCCTGCTCCATGGGACTCAGGGCTCACTCCTGGAGGAGGCGGCCCTTCCTGCCCAGGGACAGCGGCGCAACAGGTGGAGGAAGGTCCACGGCCCTGGCGATCACCCCGACGGGGTCCACGGACACTGAAGGAGGAACCGCCAAAGTTTTTCCAGAGGACAAGCGGCCGGGCGGTCCTCCTGGCTCTCGGCTCGCGTGCCACTCGGCAGACCCAGCCGGCCCCAGCCCTGGGCCCCTCCACAGCCCGCCCCAGCGCCGACCCTCTGCGGCTGGGCCCTCCCGGAGTGGCTGGCCAGTGGGGAGCGACCACACGGTGGCTGCAAATGGTGTCTCCCCGGACGCAGTTCCGCCCTTCCCGGAAACCAAAGCGGCCACCTGAGCCGGAGCTCCCCGAGGGTGGTCGGGCAGGGAGCGGGCGCCGGGCCGGCTACCCGGAGCCAGGCCCCGAAAATGGGACAAACCCAGCGGGTGCCCCCAACCTTCCCACCTCTCGGGTCCGGGTCCGGGGAGGGGGTCGGGGCCGGTGCACAGGGCGCGGAGAGCGCACTGGGCACTTAGAGGGTCGCGACCCCGCGGCAGGAGTTTCTGCCAGGGGAGAAAGCGATGACGCGAACGGGAGGGCCCTAGGGCACCGCGAGGCCAGGAGCGCAGAGCCGGAGCCAGGGAGGGGCGCGAAATCGGAGAGCGGAAACAAACTGCCATAGTGGACGGCACGCAGCTGTAGGCTCAGGCTTGTCCTCCGGCGGCTCGGTGGGCGGCCGCGCAGGGTTGGGACCCGGACTGAAGCCTGGACGAGACTCTTAGACTCCGAAGAGCTGGTCCCATCGTCCTCGTCGGCGCGGGCAGCTGGCACTGGCCACGGCCGGGCCCGCAGGGGCCTCGTGGAGCAGACCCCACGGGAACCGGGGAAGTGGCGGGAGATCTGCTTGACGGGACAGATGGGGCCGGGCACAGTTGATGGCCACGTGCTCCTGGATGCAGACTGTCTCCTTCTCCCTGCACCACCGGAGGGTCATGCAGGCAGCGCTGCCCAGTCCAGGCCTGACCTGGCCTGGAGTGACCCAGGCCCGGGGTGGCTCAGCAGGCTGGGCTGGACGCGGCTGGGGCTCCGCGATGGCCCGTGGAGGCGGGCAAGCCGGGGACGAGCAGGCAGGGGGTGGGCACAGCCCACGTCACCTGGCAGCAACCAAGCAGAGTGAGTTTATGGGCTTCGCAGGTGGCACAGAGCAGAGAGAGCCCGTGGGCGCCACACTCACTTGCATTCGTACTCACACCCGGTCATGCCATCCCGGGATCCCGCACGCACACCCTTAAAGGACAAGCGGAGAGCTAGCCGGGCAGGGACCCGCAGGAGGCCCACTTACACGTTCCCGTGGGTGCCAGCACAAGCTGGGCTCCATTCAGGCTTGGAGTGACATACCCAGGTGTGCAAGGACAGTGCATGTGCACACATGTGCAGACACGTGGTGGAAGTATCCACTCGCTAACACCTGTAGGACACACTCACACAGAAATGTATGCATGCATATAGGGTTGACTGACGATTTTGTATACCCCCAAATGCACATACATACCCACACACACACATGATCAAGGAAACCCAGGGCACAATCTTCCATACCTCCAAGCACCCCTAACAAGATGCACAGACATGCACTTATAGAAGTGATCAGGGGACCCTGGGCACAACTCCCTCTCTCCTCCCCCATCTACCAGGACACGAAGTCACACTCCTAAGCATGTAGGGACAGGCTGCCTACATATAGGCAGGACATGTGCATGCTCAACTATATGAAGACACTGCGGGCACAGTCTGTGCACACATATTCTCAGGTCACATAAACACAGCACTCTGTAACCCCGAGTCAGTCCCTCACTTGATCAGTGAGTGGACCCCCGGGACAGGAATAGCTGAGAACCAGAACAGGGCCTGGTCAGGAGGGGTTGAGAGCAGGGCCTGGGAAGTGAGTGATGCAATGAGGCTGGGAAAAACCCCACACATACACCCACTCCAGGCCTCCCACATGGTCAGGTCACTAAACAAATCCCAGAGGGCCCAGCTCCAGCTGCTGCCTGGCTTTCCAGAAATAGAACTCTGTTGGCAATGGCTGCTGCTTGGACAGGTGTGTCCCCAGAAAGCCCTGGGCATGGATGGAATTCTGTTTACCCTCTGGTTTCCACTGATATACTCTACCAACATTCTATCTAGCTCTGCTTTCCTGAGCCCCCCCCCGCAGAATCATCCTTAAGCAAGAGGGAGACGTCCACCACCCACACATCAGGAGACAGGCCTGGAAGGGAGCCTTCCTGCATAGCCTCAGAAGAAACCCACCCTGCTGACACCTTGGTCTTGGACTCATGGCCTCCAGTACTGAGAGACAGTAAGATTCTGTTGTTGAAGGTGCCTAGTCTGTGGTTCTGTGAAACAGCCCTAGGAAAGTAACACAGCCTGTTAGTCCACAGATGAAGAGATGGAACGTGCAATGGAGCTCCAGGCCTACTGTCTACTGCTCCCAAAGTATGCTACGGGACCCTTGGGTGGGTGTAGGTATGCAAGGTAATTTGGGGTTGTGCAGGGTGAATCATTTCAACGGACATAATAAAGTATTTATGTTACTGGGTAAATCAGGGGTCCCCATCTGTTAGGAACCAGGCTGCACAGCAGGAGGTGAGCAGCCATCAAGTGAACAAAGCTTCATATCTGTAACAGCCACTCCCTGCCCCTCTCATTAATGCAGAAGCTCTGCCTCCTGTCAGATGATCAGTGACGTTGGATACTCATAGGAGCATGAACCCTTCTGTGGACTGTGCATGTGAAGAAGAGAAGGCCAAAAGGAACAAAATTTTCTTTTCAACTTTTATTTTAAGTACAGGGATACATATGCAGATTTGTTATGTAGACAAATTGACTGTCTTAGGGGTTTAGTGTACAGATTACTTCATTACCCAGGTAATAAGCATAGTTCCTGATAGGCAGTTTTTCCATTCTCACCCTCCTCCCACTCTCCACTTTCAAGTAAGTCCCCGTGTCTTTTGTACCCATCTTTATGTCCAGTGTTCTCAATGTTTAGTTCCCACTTTTTTTTTTTTTTTTTTTTTTTTTGAGATGGAGTCTCGCTCTGTAGCCCAGGCTGGAGTGCACTGGCACAGTCTCAGCTCATTGCAACCTCCACATTCCAGGTCCTGGTTCAAGCAGTTCTGCTACCTCAGCCTCCCAAGTAGCTGGGATTACAGGCATGAGCCACCATGCCCAGCTAATTTTTGTATTTTTTAGTGGAGACAGGGTTTCACTATGTTGACCAGTCTGGTCTTGAACTCCTGACTTCGTTATCTGCCCACCTCCACCTCCCAAAGTGCTGGGATTATAGGCTTGAGCCACCATGCCCAGCCTAGTTTCCACTTTTAAGTGAGAACATGGGGTATTTGATTTTCTGTTTCTGTATTAGTTTGCTTAAGATAATCATCTCCAGCTCTATCCATGTGGCTGCAAAGGACATGATCTCTCTCTCTCTCTTTTTTTTTTTTTTTGAGACAGAGTCCCACTCTGTGGCCAGGCTGGAGTGCAGTGGAGATATGGGCTTACTGCAACATCCGCCTCCTGGGTTCAAGTGATTCTCTTGCCTCAGCCTCCCGAGTAGCTAGGATTACAGGCACATGCCACCTGTAATCCTAGCTAATTTTTGTTTTTGGTAGAGATGGGGTTTTGCTATGTTGGTCAGGATGGTCTTGAACTCCTGACCTCGTGATCCACCCACCTCAGCCTCCCAAAGTGCTGGGATAACAGGCATGAGCCACCACACCCAGCCTGTGTTATGGCTCTTTTAGCCCCACCATTTGGCAGGTCCTGAGTTCTTGTCCTGCATCCAGGAAGAATGAGGTAAGCAGACAAGTGGAGACTGAGCAAGGTGAAGAACTTTATTAAGCAATAGAATAGCTCAGAAGAGACCTGCAGTGGGCAGCTCTCTCCACAGCCAGGGTTTCCCCACAATGTTCAGCTTTCAGCAGAGAAGATAGCTCTTCTCTGCTAGGCAGGTTATCCAACAAGTGTCCAGCTCTCAGAAAATAGGGTAGTTCTTCTCTGCGGCTGGTTGTCTCCCCATCTCTCTGTCTTCTCTTCCAGTCTGGCTGAGTCCAGGGGTTTCTATGGACATCAGAGGGTAAGTGTGTGCTGATTGGTCCATGGGTGGCCAGAGGTGGCCATGAGTGGGCCTAAGGAAAAGCACCATGAGTTCCCCCTGTGGTATGGAGACTGGTGGCCTGGGCTCCAGGCTTCAGGGCCTTCCAGGATTGAAGGTGGGGCTTCACTGAGGACTCACCCCCTTCCACGCAGGACCCCATCTGCCTCTGGCTGCTGTTCATGGTACCCAGGCTGTTTATGCCCAGGTACTGTCCTCATCACCCCCTCAGCCTCCCTTCCTGCTTGTAGACGTCCAAGTCCAAGTCCAGAGGGGGCCAAGGAGGCAGGGGGCTGACATGTCAGTACTGCCTCAAGCATGTGCACACCCGGCTGGGCTGTTACAGTTCCCAGGCTTGGCCCGACTTTGCTCCAAGTCTGGAGCAGGCAGCATCAGTGGGGAGAAGCCAGGCAGCAGAAACAGGCACTGCAGAGCCTTGCAGGGGGGCAGGGGTGGCGGGGAGGCTGTGGAGCCTTCCCAGGTTCACAAGAGCACAGAGATGCCCGGCCAGAATCACAGTGGGGCGACTGCATCTGGGGAACCACTGCCCCTCTTTGCAGTGTTTTTTTTTTTAACTCTATCCATCATATTTCTGTGGATCTATTTCTAGACTCTCTTATTCTGTACCACTAATCTATATATTTATCCCTTTGCCATTAGCAAACTGTCTTGATTACTTTAGCTTCATAGTAAATCTTAATTAGGTATTGTGAGTCCCACAACTTCTTTATCAAAATTGTTTTAACTATTCTAGTTTCACTGACTTTTCACATAAATTTTAAAATGAGCTTGTCTATATCTACAAAAAAAACCTTCGAATGATTTGGTTGGAAGTGCGTGAAATCTGTAGATCAGTTTGGAGTGACTTGACTTCTGTTGACTGTTCCAATCCATAACCACAATATATCCCTCTTAAGTTTTCTTTGGCTTCTTACACTGATGTTTTGTAGTTTTCAGCATACAAATCCTGCATGTGTTTTGTTGATTTATACCTAAATATGTCACTTTTTTTTTGAGATGGAGTCTCACTTTTGTTGCTCAGGCAGGAGTGCAATGGCTCAATCTCAGCTCACCACAACCTCCACCTCCCAGGTTCAAGTGATTCTCCTGCCTCAATGTCCCTAGTAGCTGGGATTATAGGCACATGCCACCACACCAGGCTAATTTTGTATTTTTTTTAGTTGAGACAGGGTTTCTCCATGTTAGTCAGGCTGGTCTTGAACTCCCAACCTCAGGTGATCTGCCTGGCTCAGCCTCCCAAAGTGTTGGGATTGTAAGCACAAGCCACCAAACCCAGCCAGTACTTTTTAAATTTAAATTAATTTGGGCTGGACATGGTGGTTTAGGCACTTTCCAAAGCACTTTGGAAAGCCGACTTGGGCAGATCACAAGTTCAGGAGCTAGAGATCCATCCTAGCCGACATGGTGAAACCCCGTCTCTACCTAAATAAATAAATACAAAAATTAGCCGGGCATGGTGTGTGCACCTGTAGTCCCAGCTACTCAGGAGACTGAGGCAGGAGAATCAGTTGAACCCAGGAGATGGAGGCTGCAGTGAACTGAGATCACACCATTGCATTCCAGTCTGGGTGACAGAGTGAGAATCTGTCTCAAAAAAAAAAAATTCTAATTATTTTGGTTGGGAAAACTAAGACACATCATAATCAAATTGCTCAAAGCCAGAAATACATAGAATCCTAAAAGCTTCCAGAAAAATAAAGACACATTATATACAAAGGGACAGAAAAAGAAAATGATGACAGCAGGCTTTTTGTCAGAAACAATGCAAAGGATGTTAAAAATGAACAACAGATTTGAATAGGCATTTCTCCAAAGATATACAGATGGCCAATAAGTACATGAAGGGAAACATCACTTATAGCTAGGGAAATGCAAATCAAAACCACAGTGAGTTACTACCACATACCCATTAGGATGGCTATTATCAAAAAACAAAAAATAACAACTATTAGTGAGGATGTGAAGAAATTAAAACCTTTATGCATTCTTAGTGGGAATCTATATGGTACAGCAACTGGGAAAAACTGCATGATGGTTCCTCAAATAATTAAACATAGAATTCCATTTGATCTAGAAATTCCACTTTTGGGTATATACCCAAGAGAACCAAAAGCAGAGTCTTGAAGACATAGTCTATACTCATGTTCACAGCAGCATTATGCACCATAGCCAAGAAGTAGAAGCAACCCAAGTGTCTATCAATAGATAAATGGATAACAAAATATGTGTTAGAGACAGAATGCTTGTTCTTAGGTACTGCAAGAAAAAATTACCATTTAGACAAAGTTTTTTTAGCAAGGCAATTTTGCTTTCTGCAGAAAGGGTACTGCTTGTTGGCAATCTTGTTACAAGAGCACACTGAATAAAGGAAAGACAAGAATATCTATTATTTACACATTAGGTCTTTTCTACTGTGTCTTAGCTCTGTTAGAGCTGGACTTCACAGTTTAAGCTAAACTTAATTGGCTAACAAATTTTTTAAATAAGTAAATGCAATGGAGAACAAAGAAAAAGAGAAAGTTGTTTGCACAAGGACTTAGAAAAGTAATACCATTTCTAGATAAGGAAGAGGTATAGGCTGCAAGCTAGGAGGTTCTTATGAGCATGTCTAGCACAAATATCTTGGCTAAAATATAAGAACATAGAATGTACTTATTCTTTAATATCTAACAGCTACATAGGATAAGGCTTAACAAAGAGTTATTGGCAAAAAGCAAGAAGGCTTTGAAGAAAGTTAGTTTTTAAAAGCAACTTTTTATTTTGTTTTATGTTTGTTTGTTTTTTCGAGATGGAGTCTCACTCTGTCACCCAGGCTGGAGTGCAGTGGCCCAATCTCGGTTCACTGCAACCTCTGCTTCCCAGGTTCAAGCAATTCTTGTGCCTCAGCCTCCTGAGTAGCTAGGATTACAGGTGTACACCATCACGCCCAGCTAATTTTTTGTATTTTTAGTAGATGTTTCACTATGTTGCCCAGGCCAGTCTTAAACTGCTGGTCTCAAGTGACTTGTCCACTTTAGCCTCCTAAAGTGCTGGGATTGCAGGCCTGAGTACCTCATCCTCCTAAAATGATAAATTTTAAGTTAGGTGTGTTTTGCCACATTTAAAAATTAAAGAATGAAATTCTGACATATGCTACAACATGAATGAACCCTGAAGACATTATGCCAACGAATGTAAGCTGGTCACAAAAGAGCAAACATTATATGACTCCACTAGTAAAAGATGCTTAGAATAGTCATATTCATAAAGACAGAAAGTAGAACAGTGAATACCAGGGGATGAGGACAGGGAGGTTGGGAAAGTTATTGTTTAATGGGCACAGAGGTTCAGTTTGTAATGATGAAAAAGTTTTAGAGATGGAAGGTGGTGATAGTTACAGATTGTGAATGTGCTTAATGCCACTGAACTATACACTTAAAAATAATTAAAATGGGCCAGGCTTGGTGGCTCAATTCTGTAACTGGGAAGCCAAGGCAGGAGGATTGCCTGAGCTCTGGAGTTTGAGACCAGCCTGGGCAACATAGTAAAACCCATCTCTACGAAAATCCAAAAAGAAATTAGTCAGGCATGGCGGCATTCATTTGTTATCCCAGCCACTCGGGAGGCTGAGGCAGGAGATTTGCTTGAACCCAGGAGTGGAGGTTGCAGTGAGCCAAGATTGCGCCACTGCACTCCAGCCTTCATGACAGAGGGAGACTCCGTCTCTAAAAATAATAATAACAATAATTAAAATGGTTTTCTTATGTTACATATATTTTACTACAATAAAACGAAACAATAAAGGAACTTAAATGGTACACTGAAAACATCCGTTGAGCACAGAAAATAGTAACAGCCAAATATAGATAAAAAAAAAAGACATAAGACATTTAAAACAAATAGCAAAATGGCAGACGCAATCTCTGCCTTACTAGTCTCAATGAAACGTAAACAGATTAAATATCCCAATCAAAAGGCATATATTTGGCAAAATGGATATTTTTAAAACATGATCCAGCTATATGATGTCTGCAAGAGACACACTTTAGATTCAAAAAATTGAATCTAAATGTTTTAGGTTGAAAGTTATGAGATGGGAAATTGCATTCCATGCAAATAGCAACAAAAAGACAGCTGGGCTGGGCGGGGTGGCCCACGCCTATAATCCCAGCACTTTGGAAGGCTGAGGTGGAAGAATCACAAGGTCAGGAGATTGAGACCATCCTGGCCAATAGGGTGAAACCCTAAAACACAAAAAATTAGCCAGATATGGTGGTGCATGCCTGTAATCGCAGCTACTTGGGAGGCTGAGGCAGAGGAATCACTTGAACCCAGGAGGCAGCAGTTGCAGTGAGCCAATTTTGCACCTCTGTACTCCAGCCTGAGCAACAGAGCAAGAAGTCTCAATCAATCAATAAAAGTTAGACCTGGTGCCGTAGCTCATGCCTGTAATCCCAGCACTTTGAGAGGCTGAAGTGGGCAGATCACTTGAGGTCAGGAACTCAAGACCAGCCTGGCTAACATGGTGAAAACCCATCTCTACTAAAACTACAAAAGTTAGGCCAGGCGTGGTGGCTCATACCTGTAATCCCAGCACTTTGAAAGGGCGAGGTGGTCAGGTCACCTGTCAGGAGTTAGAGACTAGATTGGCCAACATGGTGAAACCCTGTCTCTACTAAAAAAAAATAAAAGAATTAGCCAAGAATGGTGGTGGGCACCTGTAATCCCAGCTACTCTGGAGGCTGAGGCAGGAGAATTGTTTGAACCTGGGAGGCAGAAGTTGCAGTAAGCTGAGACTGCACCATTGCACTTCAGCCTGGGCAACAGAGGGAGACTCCGTCTCAAAAAATAAAAATAAATAAATAAAATAACAGTGATAAATTAGCCAGGCATGGTGGTGTATGCCTGGAGTCCTAGCTACTCAGGGGTCTGAGGTGGGAGGATTACTTGAGCCCAGGAATTTGAGGCCCTAGAGAGGTATGATCTTGCCACTGCACTCAGCCTAAGTGACAGAGTGAGAACACATCTTTAGTAATAATAATGATAATAATATACTTCAATACCTTCCTTCAATAAGCAGTAGAACAACTAAGCAACAAGGAAATAAAAAATATAATAATAGTAAACCAACTAAACATAATAGACATCTAGGGCATAGTGGCTCATGCCTGTAATCCCAGCACTTTGGGAGGCTGAGTCAGGAGAATCACCTGGACCCAGGAGGTAGAGGTTGTGCTGAGCCGAGATTGTGCCACTGCACTCCAGCCTGGGCACGAGAGCAAAACTCCATCTCAAAAAAAGAAATGTATAGAACAACACTCCACCGAACAACAACAGCAGAATACATATTCTTCTCAAGCACACATAGGACATTTTCCAGGGTAGGCCATATGCTAGTCATAAAATGCACCTCTACACATTTGAAAGGGCCAAAGTCATACAAAGTAAGCACTCCTACACATTGCCTACACTAGCAAGCAATAACACCGGAAAATTTGGGGAATTCACAAATATGTGGAATTTTGATTACATACTTCTAAATAACAATGGGTCAAAGAAGTAGTCACAAGAGCAATAATAAAATAATTGGAAAAAAATGTAAATTAAAAAAATTCTCAAACTTATGCAACATAGCCAAAGCAGCACTTAGCAGCAAACTTATAGCTGTAAATGCCTATATTAAATAAGAACCTCAAATTAATAACTTAACCTTTCACTTTAAGAGTCTAGAAATAGGCCAGGTGGGGTGGCTTATGCCTGTAATCCTAGTACTTTGGGAGGTCGAGGCAGGTGGATCACCTGAGGTTATGAGTTCAAGAACAACCTGGCAAACATGGTGAAATCCCATTTCTACTAAAAACACAAAAAATTAGCCAGGCGTGGTGATATATGCCTGTAATCCCAACTACTTGGGAGGCTGAGGCAGGAGAATCGCTTGAACCCAGGAGGCAGAGGTTGCAGTGAGCCAAGATCGTGCCATTGCACTCCAGCTTGGGCAACAAGAGCGAAACTCCATCTCAAAAAAAATAATCTAGAAACAACCAAATCCAAATCAAGCATAAAGGAAAGAATGACAAAGATTAGAGCAGAAATAACATGCAACAGAGACTAGAAAAGTCAACAAAGCCAGAAGTTGGTTCTTTGAAATGACCAATAGAAATTGATAAGGAGCAAGGACTCAAATTACTAAAATCAGGAATGAAAGAGGAACATCCCTATGTACCCTAGAGAAGTGAAAAAAATTGAAAATATTATGAGCAATTGTTTGCCAACAATTATATAACATAGAGGAAATGAACAAATTACTAGAAAGATACAAACTACCAAAGCCCATGACTCATCTTCACAGTTTCTTTCTCTATTTCTTCTTCTGTATTTCAAGAAGAAATAGAGAAAGAAACTATGAATATGCATATAACCAATAAAGGAGATCCAACCAGTAATTTTAAAACTTCCCCAAAATAAATATCTAAGACCAGATGGCTTCACTGGTCAATTGTACCAAATATTTAAGAAGAAATAATAGCAATCCTTCACAACTCTCCCAAAAAATCAAGGAGAAGGGAGCATGTCTCAACATATCCTATGAGGCCAATTTACTCTGACATCAAACCAGAACAAAAATTGTAAGAAAAGGAAATCACATAGTAAGATCTCATTTCTAAAAAAAATGATTTTTTTGACCAAGCTTGGTGGATTACAGGCATGAGCCACTGCACCCACCCCCCAAAAAAGTAATTAGCCAAGTATGCTGCTTGGGAGGCTGAGGTGGGAGAATCACTTGAGTCTAGAAATTAGAGACTGCAGTGAGCTATGATTGCCCCACTGCACTACAGCCTGGGTGACAGAGTAAGATCCTGTCTCAAAAACAAACAAAAGGTTCAATCAACCCAAGTATCCACAGATAGATTAACTGACAAATACAACATGGTATATACATACAACGAAATGCATTTGGTCTTGAATACATTTCATTGTGGTGTATATACATATACATGCCACATCGTGGATGAACCTTGAAGATGTTTTGATAAGTAAAGAAGCCAGTTACAAAAGTTCACATATTAAAAGATTCCATTTATATGAAATGTCCAGAATAGAGGCAAATCTATAGAGACAGAAAGTAGGCTAGTAGTTGCCAGACATTGTGGGGAGAGTGAAATTGAAACTAACTGCTATGAGCCTGGACTACATGGTGAGACCTCGTCTCTATAGGAATCCAAAACTTAGTCAAGTGTGGTGGTGCACACCTATGATCTCAGCTACTCAAAAGGCTGAGAAGGCCAAGGCTGCCATGAGCCATGATTGTACTACTACACTCCAGCCTGGGCAACAGTGAAACCCCGCCTCAAAGATAAAAGAGGAGGTGAGGGAAGAGAAGGGGAGAGGAGAGCTAATAGGTGTACTGTTTCTTTGGCAGGTGATATAAATGCTCTGAAATTAAATGGTGATGATTGCACAACACAGCTTTAACATGGTGAATTGTGTTATGTGAATGACATATTTAAATTTAAATGGTATTGTATTACATGGATATATATAGTGTATTCACACTCTAACATGGTAAATTTGTGTTATGTGAATAATATATTTAAAATGACTATAAAAGTAGAATAAAAGAAAACAGCCTTTTAAAATATATAAAACTGCAAAGCGAAATAGGCAAATTCAGCCAGGTGCAGTGGTTCACACCTGTAATCCCAGGATTTTGGGAGATTGAGGCGGGTGGATCACGAGGTCAGGGAGACCATCCTGGCTAACACGGTGAAACCCCATCTTTACTAAAAATACAAAAAATTAGCCAGGCATGGTGGCATGCACTTGTAGTCCCAACTACTTGGGAGGCTGAGGCAGGAGAGTCACTTGAACCCAAGAGGTGGAGGTTGCAGTGAGTCAAGGTCATGCCACTACACTCCACCCTGGGTGACAGAATGAGATTCCATCTCAAAAAAAGAAAAGGAAATAGGCGAATTCACAATTATTGTCAAATATTTTAATATTCCATGTAGGCGCGGTGGCTCGCACCTGTTATCCCAGTAGGCCTTTGGGAAGAGTGAAGCTCCATCTCAAGACAGGCAGATCACTTGAGGTCAGGAGTCTGAGATCAACCTGGCCTATATGGCAAAACCTCATCTCTACTAAATATACAAAAATTACCTGGACGCAGTAGCACACGACTGTAATCCCAGCTACTCAGGAGGCTGACACAGGAGAATCACTTGAGCTTAGGAGGCAGAGGTTGCAGTGAGCTGAGATCATGCCACTGCACCCCAGCCTGGAAAAGACAGCAAGACACCATCTCAAAAAAATTAATATTCCTATCTTAATATAGAACAAGTAGACAGAAAACAAGTGAGGATAGAGAAGCCTTGAAGAACACTGTCAACCCACTTGACCTAATTGACATTGGTATTACATCTATACAACAGCAGAATAGACTTTTTTTTCCCCTGCACGTAAAACATTTAAAAAGACAGGCCATATTCTGGGCTGTAAAACAAACCTCAACACATTTTAAAGGATTCAAAGCAAAGAAAGTACGCTCTTTGATCACAATGGAATTAAATTAGACATCAATAACAGTAAGGTCTCTGAAAAGTTCCCAAATATTTGTAAACTAAAACACACTTCTAAATAACCCATAGATCAAAGAAAAAAATAAAAGAAACATTAGAAAGTGATTTGACTTGAATTAAAATAGAAATACAGCTAGGCACGGTGGCTTATGCCTATAACCCAGCACTTTGGGAAGATGAGGCAGGTGGATCACTTGAAGTCAGGAGTTTGAGACCAGCTTGTAAGCATAGTGAGACCTCATCTTTACTAAAAATACAAAAATTAGCCAGGCATGGGTGGTGGGAGCCTGTAATCCCAGCTACTTGGGAGGCTGAGGCAGGAGAATCACTTGAACTCAGGAGGTGGAGGTTGCAGTGAGCTGAGATTGCACCATTGCACGTCAGGCTGGGCAAAAGAGCGAGACTCCATCTCACTAAATTAATAAATAAAATAGAAATACAATGCATTAAAATTTGTAAGGTATCATTAAAGTAGTGGCAGTTATTAAGCAGTTATTTCACCAAGGAAGATGTACACATAGCCAATAAGCATATGAAAAGATTCTCAATATAATTAGTCGAAGGAAATGCAAATTTAAACCACAGTGTAATGGCACTTCGCACTTACTCGGAGGATTAAAATTAAAGAGACTGGGCCAGCGTGGTGGCTCACGCCTATAATCCCAGCACTTTGGGAGACCAAGGCAGGCAGATCACCTGAGGTCAGGAGTTTGTGACCAGCCTGGCCAACGTGGTGAACCCTGTCTCTACTAAAAATACAAAAATTAGCTGGGGCACGGTGGTGGATGCCTGTAATTCCAGCTACTCCAGAGGCTGAGGCAGGAGAATCGCTTGAACCAGGGAGATGGAGGTTGCAGATTGCGTCACTGCACTCCAGCCTGGGTGAGAGAGTGAGATTCCATCTCAAAAAATAAAAATAAATTAAAATTAAAGAGACTCACCATGGTGGTGAGTGTGGAGGAATTGGAACTGGTGGGGATGAGAAATTAATTGTGCAAACACACTTTAGAAAATATTGGTGTGGTTTCTTACAAAGTTGAAACATATACCTACTGTATGAGCTGGCTATTCTACTCCTGCATATGTACCCAAAAGGAAAAAAGGTATGTTCATATGGAGACTTGCATATGGATGTTCTTAGAAGCTTCATTTGTAAGAGCCAAAAGGTAGAGCAACCCAAGCTCCATCAACAAATTGTGATACATCCATATAATACAATACTATTTTTTTGGTTTTTGAGATGAAGTCTCTCTCTGTAGCCCAGGCTGGAATGCAGTGGTGCCATCTCTGCTCACTGCAACCTCCACTTCCCAGGTTCAAGTGATTCTCCTGACTCAGCCTCCCTAGTAGCTGGGAATACAGACACACACCACCACACCCAGCTAATTTCTGTATTTTTAGTAGAGATGGAGTGTCACCATGTTGGCCAGGATGGTCTCGATCTCCTGACCTCGTGATCCACCTGCCTCAGCCTCCCAAAGTGCTGGGATTTCAGGTGTGAGCCACTGAGCCCACCTTAATGCTATTTAACAATAAAAAAGGGACAGGCAGCCAGGCACCGTGGCTCATGCCTGTAATCCCAGCACTTTGGGAAGCCAAGGTGGGTCACAAGGTCAAGAGATCAAGACCGTCCTGGCCAACTTGGTGAAAATTCGTCTCTACTAATAGCAAAAAAATAAAATAAAAAATAAATAAATTAGGCCTGGTGGCACGTGCCTGTAGTCCCGGCTACTTGGGAGGCTGAGGCAGAGGAATTGCTTGAACCCAGGAGGCAGAGGTTGCAGTGAACCAAGATTATGCCACTATACTTTAGCCTGGGGACAGAGGGAGCGAGACTCCATCTCAAAAAAAAAAAAAAAAAAAGAAAAGAAAAGGAAAAGGCAGCCAGGCATGGTGGTTGCTCACGCTTGTAATCCTAGCACTTTGGGAGGCTGCGGTGGGTGGATCATTTGAGGTCAGGAGTGTAAGACCAGCCTGGCCAACATGGTGAAGCCCCACCTCCACTAAAAATACAAAGATTAGCCAGGGGTGGTGGCAAGTACATGTAATCTTAGCTACTCAGGAGGCTGAGGCAGGAGAATCCCTTGGACCCGGGAGGTGGAGGTTGAGTGAGCTGAGATTGCACCACTGTACTCCAGACTGAGTGACAGAGAAAGACTCTGTCTCAAAAGAAAAAAAGAGAACAGGCTAGGCACAGTGTCTCAAACCTGTGATCCCAGCATTTTGGGAGGTTGAGGCAGGAGGATTGCTTGAGCCTGGGAGTTCAAGTTTGCAGTGAGCTGTGATCATGCCACTGCACTCTTGCCTGGGTAACAGAGCAAGATCCTGTCTCTAAAGAAAATGAAAAAGAAACAGCCAGGCACAGTGGCTCACACCTGTAATCGCAGCACTTTGGGAGGCCGAGGTGGGTGGATCACGAGGTCAGGAGATCGAGACCATCCTGGCTAACACTGTGAAACCCCATCTCTACTAAAAATACCAAAAATTAGCTGGGTGTGGTGGCACATGCCTTTAGTCCCAGCTACTCAGGAGGCTGAGACAGGAGATCTGCCTGAACCCAGGAGGTGAAGGTTTCAGTGAGCCGAGATTGCACCACTGCACTTCAGCCTGGGTGATGGAGTGACATCCTTTCTCAAAGAGAGAGAATGAAAGAGAATACAGAAGCTAGGGAGAAAGGCTGAGGCAGAAAAGCCATTCCAGATGCTAGAAGCTGCTGGATAGGGAGGAGCAGGAAAAGGGGAAGTGAGAAGCAGGTAGGAAGTGGTCAAAGTAAGGGGCATAGAGGCAGGGCACAGGAGAGAGTGAGAGTTAAGCCCCTCTCCTCTCCTTCTGATACCCATTGACTACCTTGGGCTGCAGAGGGTTTCGAGGGACCCATAAGCCTTTGAGGCAGCTGTCCCCAAATACCACCCCAAACCCTTGTCCCTGCCTGTTATTCTGTCATCAGAGATAAGCTGAGTGGGGAAATTCATGGTTTCCAGTGCTCTCCTAGGAACATGCAAATCGTTCAGAGCAGGAGTTTGATGCCAGAGGTTCCTAACCCTGGCTGTACATTTGAATCATCTGGGGAACTTTTAAAAAATACTGCTGCAATGCTCCACCACAGAGCGATTACTTCTCAATGAGGAGGGGAAGGAAAGTGCCCAGGCCATAATATTTTAAGGCTCCCAGACAATTTTAGTGTTTGAGCCAGGGAAATGTGAGAGCCTGGACGGTTTGACTATTCGAAATGTCACAGCAGAAAAGGACTTTAGAAGTCGCAGAAGGCTTTTTGGCAGATGGGGAAACTGAGGTCCAGAGAGAGATGCACCTCAGGGAATCTGCGGCAGAGGCCAAGCTGGAAGGCTGCTGCTTCTTCCATCAAGGCTGCCTCTGGAAGCTCCAAAAACGGTGTGGAGGAAAGGGAGCAGAGAGGAATTAGGTGGAGGAGGGGCCAGGCATGAGGCATGTGGAAGTGAGACCAGGCATTCAAAGGCCAGTGGTTGCCTGGTGTAGTGATGTGCGTCTCAATCTCAGCTACTCTGCTGGTTAAGGAAGGATGATTTCTTGAATCCAGGAGTTCAAATCCTGTCTGGGCAATGGGCAACATGGCAAGACCCCATCAAGAAAGAAAAAGAAAAGAAAAGCAAAAGGAAGGAGAAAGAGAAAGCTAGAGAAAAAGAGAAAGGGAGAGAAAGAAAAGCAAAAGGAAGGAAAGAGAGAAATGAAGAAAAAGAAGAGAAAAGGAAAAGAGAAGGAAAGAAAATAAAAAGAAAAAATCAGGAAGGAAGGAATGAATGAAGGAAGGAAGAAAGAATAGAAAAAGAAAAAGAAGTTGGGCATGGTGGGCACCTGCAGTCCCAGATACTCAAGAGGCTGAGGCACAGGGATTGCTTGAGTCCAGGAATTCAAGTCCAGCCTGAGCAACACAGCAACACCCCATTTCTAACATAAACAAATAAATAGTATTTAAAATGCCAGAGGTTGGCACTAAGGAGAAGCCACCAGATTCACTATTGTGTGCAAGGGTCCTGGGACAATGATATCGACAAAGACTGGATTTTTGACAGAGGCGTTCTCCATTTCTCCCTCCTGCTGCCCTCCCACTCCTCTCTTGCATTTTTAAAAATTTCTTTCTTCCCTTTTCTCCTTAGATCGACTTTGTTTACATAGATATTTTCCCCTAGCGATCTAGAAAATCCTATCCTAAAATTAAGACGTTACAGGTGAGGTCTGGAGTGCAGAAAAACAGTGACTTGCCCTAACACAGCTGCCCCTTCTCAGGACTGGCTGAGCTGGAGATGCATCCCACTCAGTGAAAGCTCCTCTGCTGGCACTAGCTCTCGGGATTCCTGACTGGCGGTTAAGGAGGCTGCCAGGCTAATAAGAGGCTTTCCATTGCTGGACACTTGCTTTCCCGGTCCGCGGGAGGGTGAGGGCAGCTTCAGGGCTGGCAGTGACCCTGGGTGTCTGTAGGCACAGACTCCTGTCCACACCAACAGCCTGGACACATCAGGCCCCGGAGGATGAACTCCCCGTCCTCCCAGGTGTCTTATGCATTGGCAGAGAGCCTTTAAGAAATGTCCAGGGTGTAGCAGGGAGGGCTGCCTGGAGGAGGAGGCGCCAGAGCCAGCCCAGATCACCCTGTGGACAGAAGCCCTCCTGCAGAGCAGCAGGCGACCTCTTCCTCCTCCGGCAGGTGACCTAGGTTCGGAGCAGCCTGGGCATCGCCGCTCCTATTGCTGTGACCGCATTGGCCAGAGCTGGGGAGCAGGCAGGGCAGGAGGCAGCGAAGGGCCGAGAGCAGGCAGAGCCCCGGAGCAGATGCAGAGCCTGGGGCAGGTGCAGAGCTGAGAGCAGGTGCAGGGGGCGCGCTCTCCCGCCGGGCACCGAGCGCCCTCTAGTGGCAAAGCGCTCTCAGACTAGCCGGCTCGCCGCACCTGCCTGTCCTGAGCCGGGGCCGCCAAGTCCCTGCTGCCAAGCTCAGCGCTTAGAGCCACAGGGGGGATGGCAGCTTCTTCGCCACCCGCCACCCAGAACGAGTCTCAGCCCATCACTGTGGTGCTGCGGCCATTGTATTTTGTCTTGCACTTCCTTGGACCCTGTGCTGTGAAAAGCCTTATCTTCTGTATTTTATAAAATCACATCTAACACTTCCTTTTAGAAAAAAAAATCAGAATTCCAGGTTGAGCGAGGTTGGCTGAGGCAGCAGGTATGGCTACAGGGAACTGCTTTAATAACTTTGCAGCCAAAAGCAAAGAAAGGCAACATTTGCACCTCACCACGATACAATACATCCACATAACGAACCTGCACATATAGCCTCTGAGTCTAAAATAAAATAAAATGAAATTTATAAAGAGAAAGGTGACCTTGGCCAGCCTCTGCCATAGCCAGCACCGCAGAATGTGCCTTTGTGCCTTCACACCTGTTTGTACCAAGGACAGGGCCATGCCCTCCAGCATCTCACACTGCCCACCGTAAATGCCCTAGAAATATCATTCTACCTATTTCTTTTATTTTTTAGAAATGTTATTTTACTTTAAATTCCAGGATACACATGCAGAATGTGCAGGTTTGTTACATAGGTAAATGTGCACCACGGTGGTTTGCTGCACCTATCAAACCCTCACCTAGGTATTAAGCCCCATATACATTAGCTATTTGTTCTAATGCTCTCCTTTCCATCGCCAACAGGCCCCAGTGTGCATTGTTCCCCTCCCTGTGTCCATGTGTTCACATTGTTCAACTCCCACTTATGAGTAAGAACATGCGATGTTTGGTTTTCTGCGTTAGTTTGCTGACGATGATGGCTTCAAGCTCCATCCACGTCCCTTCAAATGACATGATCTTGTTCCTTTTTATATGACTTCATAGTATTCCATGGTGCACATGTACCACGTTTTCTTTAGTCTATCATTGGTGGGTATTTGGGTTGGTTCCATGTCTTTGCTATTGTGAATAGTGCTGCAGTGAATGTACATGTGCATTTATCTTTATGATAGAATGATTTCTATTCCTTTGGGCATATAGCCAGTGATGGGATTGCTGGGTCAAGTGGTACTTCTGGCTCTAGATCCTTGAGGGATCACCACACTGTCTTCCACAATGGTTGAACTACTTTACACTCCCACAAACAGTGTAAAAGTGTTCCTATTTCTCCACTGCCTCACCAGCATCTGTTGTTTTTTGACTTTTTAACAATCACCATTCTGACTGAATCCTGCTTATTTCTGCTCCAAACAAACCTCCATGGCCCTGGTGAACCCAGGTTCCACCTGTCCCCAAACCCCAGCCTTGGCCTCTTTCTCTCTGTTCTTAGTGCCCTTACCTTGCACAGGAAGCTCAGAACTCCTGGCTTGCTGACATCATTAGAGTGCTACATTATTAAGACGCAGTGAAAGCATGTGAGTGAGCTTGCTGTTTTGTTACTTGTTAGGGTATATAAGAAACTGTGGTTGTTGCCTGCTTCTGGGCTCCCTGAATCCCTCTCTCTCTTAATGAACCCTCACTCCCCCACTGATTTGATCTCTGCCTTCATCTAATGATTTGGACACTCAGAGGAAGCCCTAGGATGACGCTTCCTCGAGAAGGCTAAATTGCAACCTCAGTGGTTCTCAACCTTGAGTGTGCATCCTAATCACCTGCAGAGCTTGTTAAAACAGGTTGAGACTGGGTGTGGTGGCTAACACCTGTAACCCCAGCATTTTGGGAAGCTGAGGCAGAAAGACTGCTTGAGGCCAGGAGTTTGAGACCAACCTGGAAAGATATCGAGAGCTCACCTCTACAAAAATAAAAAAATTAGCCAGGTGTGGTGATGTGTACCTGTAGTCCCAGCTACTTGGGAGGCTGAGGCAGGAGGATCACTTGAGCCCAGGATTTGTAGGCTGCAGTGAACTGTGATTGTATCATCGCACTTTAGCCTGGATGACAGAATGAGACCCTGTCTCTAAGAAACAAAACAAAAACAAGCAAAAACACAGACTGGTGAGCCCACTCCAGAGTCTCAGATTCAGTGGATCTGAGGTGGAGGCTGAGAACTTGCATTTCTAATAAGTTTCCAGGTTACTCTGAAATCCTCTCTGTAAACTTTATAAAATTAGTCAGGGAAGAAATGAAGATAAACCAAGCTTGCAGTGTATTCAGCACTCATCATTAGAGCAGCTTGCTCTCTGACCTGCTTCTTCATAGTTGTTTCCTATCATAAGATTACCGTTCCCCTTAACTGCTCTATAGATAACAACCTAACTTTGTGAAATGTTGTTTTCCCTTTGAGATACTCTTTCAGGTCCTGCATACCAGTGAAACTACTGACATCAGCTGATCTGAAGGACTCCCCAAGGAGCGACTAAGCAAAGAATGAAGTTCCCACATCCTAATGATGTTATTCTCCATTTCCTTAACCAGTCAACAACCCCAATTCCCCAACCCCTTGCCTTCCACGATTCCCTTAAAATCCCAAGCCCAGAACTCCTTGGAGAGATGGATTAGAGGTTTCTTTCTGTCTCTTCACTCGGTTGCCCTGCACTCTAAATTAAACTCTTTCTCTGCTTCAAACTCTGTTGTCTCAGTGTAATTGGTCTGTTACTGTACTGTGGGCCTGCCACCCTTGTGGTCCTATAGTGGTTCTAATGTTGCAGCTCCTGGGACCACACCTGGAAAACCTTCAAGTTATCTGTGGGATTTTTGAGTATCAGCAGTACCTATGTGATGAGAAAGATTAGAACAATTTTCCTGAATCTTCTAAATGGTCTTGCACCAGCCACATTTCACTGTCTGGTATCACAGGGAATCAAATTAGAACTATGTAAACCCCTCAAAGCTGGATTCTGAAGACCTTGGGAGGGTGGATCTCCCTCAAGCACTTTTCCTACCTGTCTTGCAGCCACCCAAAGCCGTGCTTCTGTTTGTAAGCTCACTTAATAAATCACCGCATATCCACAAACTGAATCTGTCTGCCTCATTTTTTGGTTTCCTTGCTCTTTTTGCATTTGAGGGCTGCTTTGTGTATACAACTCTTTCACAGACACATCCATCCATTCATCTATCTATTTCATTTTTTCTGTTTCACTGGAAAAGCTAGACTAATACATCTGCTGTCAGGATGCTGTGTTTCATGCTGACTGGCGATTAAGACTTGGAGAGTCAAGGACATGCCATGTTATGTATGCCACCAAAACCACACCAAAATCTTTGCAAGGAGGTAGATTTCCTCAGCAGTAAAGTTGGAGGACAAAGGAAAATGCACTTCCTCTTGACCCACCTCTACCTTGCACAGCAATCACACAATTCACACGCTACTGGAACCACCTCCACCCAAAATGGTATTGTCTCTTACTCGTTCTTTTTTTTTCCCTGTCATCCAGGCTGGAGTGCAGTGGCACCATCTCAGCTTACTGCAAGCTCCACCTCCTGGGTTCCAGCCATTCTCCCACCTCAGCCTCCTGAGTAGCTGGAATAACACATGTGTGTCACCATGCCCAGCTACTTCTTTTGTATTTTTAGTAGGGACAGGGTTTCTCTATGTTGGTCAGGCTAATCCCAAGCTCCTGATCTCAGGTACACTTGCCTCAGCCTCCCAAAGTGCTGGGGTTAAAGGCATGAGCCACCACATCGGACCTGGTTCTTACTAGCTTATGCTAGGTTAGTTGCATGGGAGTTACCTGCAGAACTCAAAGAAAGCAAAGGTGCTCAGGCTTGGAAGGTTCTGGTTTAATAATAGGGCTTGAATGAGCCTCCAGGAATCTAAATTTTTAGGAGCTCCCCAGGTTCAACAAGAAAATCTGCTGGTGAGTCCATGAGCGTATAACTGAACTCAGATTCAGCTGCTAACTGCTTCAAAACCAAAACTTGAGAGGCAAAGGTTGGTGGGAGGAAAAGCAGGTTTATTCAGGAGCTGATAACCTAAGGATATGGGAGACTTGCATTCTAAAGGCCGTCTCCCCTTTCTAGGGCTGGCTGAAGAGGTTTTAAAGGAGGGTATAAGCAAACTTTGTATAGAAGTTGCCTACATGTGAGTCAGCATGTCTTGTTCCAGTGGTTATCTTGAGTAATGGGCCATCTGGTGGCCCAGCTGGTATCAGCCAGACTGCAGCAAGACTGAAGATTAACTGCTCTGCATTTTTCCAGGGGTGGACCTTTCACAGCCTTGGTTTTATTTCAAGGCTAGTTCTTGGAGTTTTTAAAATCCTAAGCAAGCACACAGTTAGGTGTTATGTATTAGTCTGTTTTCATGAGGCCGATAAAGACATATCTGAGACTGGGTAATTTATAAAGAGAAAGAGATCTAATGGACTCACAGTTCCATGTGGCTGGGGAGGACTCATAATCATGGCAGAAGGCAAAAGGTGTGTCTTACATGGCGTCAGGCAAGAGAGAGAATGAGAGCCAAGAAAAAGGAGAAACCCTTTATAAAACCATCAGATCCCACGAGACTTATTCACTACCAGGAGAACAGTATGGGTGAAACTGCCCCTGTGATTCAATTATCTCCCACCAGCTGCCTCCCATGACAAGTGGGAATTATGGGAGCTACAATTCAAGATGAGATTTGGGTGGGAACACAGCCAAACCATATTGCATTATAAAGGAAAGAATAACTATTTACTTCCAACAAGGGAGTAACTTCCCAGGTTACAAGCCAAGTAAAAGGCACTGGCAAGCCCCACCTGGACTTCCCCCAAGCCCTCACACCACACCACTATTAAATTTTCTTCTTTTTCTTCTGTTTTTAATCCTTGATTTTTGTGGGTACATAGTATGTGTATAAACTCCCACCTGGAGTCTTGAAAAAACTTGGTTTTATGCTTATATTAATTTTATTAATTAAGAAAATTTGCAAGTCCTAGCCAGAATTATCAGGCAAGAGAAAAAAAAGTCATCCACATAGGCAAAGAAGAAGTCAAGTTATCTCTCTTTGCTGATACTATGATTCTGTGCCTAGAAAACTCCAAAGACTCTTTGAAAGCCCAAAGACTCTTAGAACTAATAAATGACTTCAGTAAAGTTTCAGAATATAAAATCAATGTACAAAAATCAGTGGTACTTTCACATACCAATAGCATTCTAGCTGAGAGCCAAATGAAGAACAGAATCTCATTTACAACAGCCACATGAACTCACACAAATACCTAGGAGTCCATCTAACCAAGGAGTTGAAAGGTATCTACAAGGAGAACTACAAACACTGCTGAAATAGATCATAGATGACACAGACAAAAGAAAAACATTCTATGCTCATGGATTGGAAGAATCAAAATTATTAGAATAGTCATACTGTTCAAAGCAAGTTATAGGCTCAACACTATTACTATCAAAGTACCAATAACATTTCTTACATAACTACAAAAGACAATTCTAAAATAATTCACATGGAACCAAAAAGACCCCTAACAGCCAAAGGAATCCTAAGCAAAAACAAAAAAGCCAGAGGTATCACATTACCTGGTTTCAAACTTTACCATGAGGCTACGGTAACCCAAACAGCATGATACTAGTGCAGAAACAGACACATAAACCAACGGAACAGAATAGAGGACTCAGAAATAAAGCCACATACTTACAGCCATCTGATTTTTTACAAAGTCAACAGAAATAAACAATAAGAAAAGGACTCTCTATTCAATAAATTGTGCTGGCTAGCCATATACAGAAGAATAAAATTGGACTTCTATCTTTTACCATATATAAAAATTAACTCAAGATGGATCAAAGGTGTAAATGTAAGACCTAAAACTGTAAGAATCCTGGAAGAAAACCTAGAATGCACCATTTCACATCAACCTTGGTAAAGAATTCATGACTAAGTCCTCACAAGCAATGGCAACAGAAACAAAAAAATGGACAGGTGTGACCTAATTGAAGAGCATCTGTACAGCATGTTCTCTGTACAGCAAAAGAAACTACCAATAGCATAAACACAGAACCTACAGAATGGGAGGAAATATTCACAACTAGGCATCCAACTAAGGTCTAATATTCTGAATCTATACAGAACTTAAACAATTGAAGAAGAAAAAAACAGCCAGTTAAAAATGGCAAAATACATGAACAGATACTTCCCAAAAGAAGACACGCAAGTGGCTAAAAGACACATGAAAAGATGCTCAACATCAGGAATTATCAGAGAAATGCAAATCAAAACTACTACGAAATGCCACCTCACACCAGTCAAAATGGCCATTATCAAAAAGTCAACAAACCACAGATGCTGGCGAGGCTTCAAAGAAGGACGCATGCTTCTACACTGCTGGTGGGAATGTAAGTTAGTTCAGCCACTGTGGAAAGCAGTTTGGGCATTTCTCAAAGACCTTAAAACAGAACTACCATTTGCCTCAGCAATCCCATTACCATGTATATAGTCAAAGGAAAATAAATCATTCTACCAAAAATACACTTGCACCAGTATGGTTATCACAGTGCCATTCACAATATCTAAGACACGGAATCTACCTAGGTGCTCATCAGTGACTGACAAAGAAAATGTGCTACATATTCACCATAACAGAATGCTGCACAGCCATAAAAAAGAATAAATTAATGCCTTTGAAGTCCCATGGAAGCAGGTGGAGGCCATTATCCTTAGTGAATTAATAATACAGGAACAGAAAACCAAATACTGCATTGTGGGGGTCCGGCACGTCTGCCAGGGGGCTTCCGACCAGCGGAGAGCCTCAGCCCCACTCAAGTGTTCTTAACCTGGAAGAGGGAGTGCGTGGAAGAAAAGATAGTTAGAGAGCGGGGTCTGGAGGACTGCCAGGCAATGCCGGAGCAAGAAGTGCCAAGACAGCAAGTTTATTTGTGCAAACTACAGGTTATATACCTTTCAATGTTTGAGGAGTGACGTACATTCCATTGTATCTTGAAATAAAATCAAGAACAAAAAATCACAAGAAAAGGGGTACAGAAAGTATGACTCTTAATCAAAGGGTGTACAGCAAAGGGACAATAAAGCTTGCAAAAGGGGGATCATAAATCTAAACATGTGTTTTTCTAAAATCAGTTAAGCAAGCAAGTAAGATTGTTAACAAGGTATAGCTGGACCTTTCTAAATGTCATTCTAACCTTGCCTATTCATATAGAATCATATGCAAACAATATGATTGAGTTAGCAGAGGTAAATGAAGTCATACAGTCATTGTGCAGAGAAGGAACTAGGAGGCACACAATGTCTACCCATACAATGTCTCATTAGACCACAAGGCTTGAGCTCAGCCATTCTGTTGCAAATGTCAGAGGCAAAGATTGATGTTTATAAAATCAGTGCAACCAGACTTCCTCCTTTCCCTTAGCTCAGCAGCCTCCAGGAGAGGAGAAACGTGTATGGGCTCAAGCTCAAGATGGTGAGGGTCCTGTCAAGGGCCCTTCGCAGGAGCGATCCCCACACGGCATCTTCCCTTAGAAGTGGGAGCCACTCTTATAAGTTCTCTTATAAGTGGGAGCTAAACTGTATGTTCTCTTGTAAGTGGGAGTTAAACATTGGGTACTCATGAATATAACAATGGTCACAACAGACACTGGTGATTCCTAGAGGGGAGGGTGGGAGAAAACAAGGGTTGAAAAACCAACTATTGGGTACTATGCTCAGTATCTAGGTTATTGCTCATTTGTATCCCGAACCTCAGCATCTCGTAATATCCCTTAGTAACAAACCTGCACATGCGTCCCCTGAATCTAAAATAAAAGCTGGAAATTAATTTTTAAATTTTGATTAAAAAAAACCTGTCTACAGTTTAGTCGAGTGCCCATAAATAAAAACATTCAAGAAAAGAGCTTTCTGGAAACACTAGGAATCGGCACCAAGAGAGCTTTACTCTAGGACAATCTCTGAATATGTGATTACAAGACCAAACCCAGTGATATGAATTTATCTACTGTAGAGAATGATAAATAGGCCATATTTTCTTTTTGAGACAGAGTCTCACTCTGTTACCCAAGCTGGAATGCAGTGGGTGATCTTGGCTCACTGCCATCTCTGCCTCCCAGGTTCAAGCGATTCTCCTGCCTCAGCCTCCTGAGTAGCTGGAATTACAGGTACACGCCACCACACCCAGCTAATTTTTGTATTTTTAGTAGAGATGGGGTTTCACCAAGTTGGTCAGGTTAGTCTCAAACTCCCGACCTCATGATCTTACTGCCTCTTCCTCTCCAAGTCCTGGGATTACAGGCGTGAACCACTGTGCCTGGTGCCATATTTTCATTCACAGCTCTTAGCAGAGACTCATGGGGAAAAGGAGAAGGAAGGCAGGCAGGCAAGAGGGAAGGAAAGCAAAGGGGAGGGGAAGGGAGGGGAAGGGAAGGGAGGGAAGAGAAGGGAAGGGAAGGGAGGGGAAGGAAATGGAAGGGAAGGGAAGGAGAAGGGAGGGGAGGGGAAGGGGAGGGAAAGGAAGGGAAGGGGAGGGAATGGAAGGGAAGAGGAGGAAAAGAGAGGGGAGGGGAGTGCGGAGGGAAGGGGAGAGAAGGGGAGGGAAGGGGAAGGGGAAGGAAAGGGAAGGGAAGGGAACGAGAAGGAGAAGGAGAAGGGAGGGGAGGGGAAGGGGAGGGAAAGGGAGGAAAGAGGAGGAAAACAGAGGAAAATGGAGGGGAGGGGAAGGGAAGGGAAGGGAAGAAAAGGGAAGGGAAGGGAGGGGAAGGGTGGGGAAAAGAGTAAAAGGAGAATGAACTGAAAAGATGTTAAGTTTCAAGCTGGCTGGGGCTGTTACAAATATTTAAAGACAACGAAATAACAAGAAAACACCACGGTTTACTCTGCCTTAACCAACCATGGAGAATCATGATGCCTGTTGGCATTTTCTGAACAATTTAAGATAGTGATTCAGGAAGAGCATTATCTACAAGGGGAAGTTTTTAATGCCAAGGAATTTGATTTGTTTTGAGAAGAGTTGCCTTATAGAATTTTTATTAGCTGTGTTTAAAAAAATACATTTAATGTTACTTTTCACCACCTCTGCCCCCGAATCTGATAGTTCCCATCAAGCCCCAATCTTGACAGCTATGGTTTTGCTGTCTCTCCCTGTCTCCGGGCTGGAGTACAGTGGGCAATCTCAGCTCACTGCAACCTCAGCTCACTGCAACCTCAGCATCCCGGGTTCAAGTGATTCTCCTGCCTCAGCCTCCCGAATAGCTGGGACTACAGGTGCACACCACCACGCCCAGCTGATTTTTTTTTTGCATTTTTAGTAAAGACAGGGTTTCACCATGTTGGCCAGGATGGTCTCTATCTCCTGACCTCATGATCCGCTTGCCTCAGCCTTTCAAAGTGCCAGGATTACAGGCATGAGCCACTGAACCTGGCCAAGGCTTTTCCATTTCTAAGATGTGATGTCTTCGATTTCTCTGTCCCCGTCTTCAGAATTGACACTGTTCCATTTCCTCGACTACCCACCCATTTAGTTTTGTTTCTGTGCCAATACTGAGGGGGTATGCAAGAGACAAGACCCTTCTCAGGTTGTGTGTGTTTCTGTGTGTCTGTGTGTATGTGTGTCTGTATGAGTGTGTGTGTGTCTGTATGTCTCTCTGTGTGTGTGTGTGTGTGTGTGTGTGTGTGTGTATGTGTGTGGACTTTTAGCTTAAATTTTCTCCCCTGAAAACCCACAGGCTTGGCCAAGATATTCTCCCAGGCCCTTTTGCTGTCTGACAGTCTAGGTGGTGAAGGCTTCTTTAAAGTTGGCCAGTAGCACTAGCTGCTGATCCAAATGAGAAAACTCATGTTTTGACTTTCTCGTGTGTAAGAGCCAGGCACAAACACAGTCCTGCCTGCCACAGAAAGATGCTGGGAGACTCCAATATACAACAAAGTAATCACATTAATTTTTATGTATTGAAGCAGTAATGTGTTTCCCAAAAGCATAGGCAAATTATACCAACCAAAACTAGACAGAGTCCTTAAAAGGGCAGGCCTTAACATTTCGATAACATGACATTCTGCCAATTTGATGAAAGCTATGAATGTTCTCTTTCCCCAAAATGGACATGCGTGCAAAATTTTAACAAAGGATCACACATTCTTAGATAGTAAACCAATGTGTTTTCATTCCCAGTTTAAAAGAAAACTCCAGACAAATTAAATTGAACAAAGTTTAATTGAGCAAGGAAGAAAGAAAGAAAGAAAGAAAGAAAGAAAGAAAGAAAGAAAGAAAGAAAGAAAGAAAAAAAGAAAGAAAATGATTTGTGAATCAGGCAGCCCCCAGCATCACAGCAGAGTCAGAGAGGCTCCAAGGGTGCCTCATTGTCAGAATAAATTTACAGACTGAAAAAGGAAAGTGACGCACAGAAATTGGAAGTGAGGATCAGAAACAGCTGCACTGGTTTCATTCAGTCCAGCGTTTGCCTTATTTGGACACTCAGCAGTGCGTGACGGGTTGAAGTATGGCCACTAGAGGTGACCAACATGGTGAAACCCCATCTTATATTTTTTAAAAATATAAATAAATAAGTAAAAGAAAGAAAAAGAAGAAGGGGGGGTGGAAGGGGGAGGGGTTGACCAAGTCTCAGTTATTGTTATAGGTGCATATTCCTGTTTTCAGTCTTGTCTACCTATTACGTTAGGTTATGGTTTATTCACAAGGACACAAATATAGAAGCACAGAGTTCTCCTCAGGCCAAATTTATTTTATTTTACCATCAGTTATCCCTAATTCTCAGGTAGGTCAGGTCTCTCCCTCTCCCTCACCTATTCCATGAGAAGGACTCATGGCTTCCAAGCTTCCAAGAGTCGGTGGATGTAGTCCGGGACAACGTGTTCTCATTTAGTTCTGTGTTTCAAACAATACTTTTCTGAGCCAATAGGAAACTCACTGCTGTAGGCTTTTGTTGGCAAAGCAAAGGGTTTCTGTATTCCAGTTGCCTCTCTCCACAACAATGAGAGCGATGCTGGGTGGTCTGCATATAGGCTTTCACTGTGGCTGCTGCTGTGTGGGGCTTTGATATTGGGGGTCCTGTTCCCCCCAGAGGGTTGACCACTTCCTTTCACCTTTCAACTAGAGAATTGTGCAGGAGAGATTGGAGAAGGTAGAAAAAAAGAAAGGTGGAAAGACAGATGTAGAAGCTGAAACAGAGAGGGCTTTGGAATTTCAAGGGAAAATAGGTTCTTTGCAGAGTGTCCTGTGCCAACATGTGGTGGCCAGAGGACTGTGGAAACAGGAGCTCAGCCCTTGGAGGCAGGCGAAGTTTTCTTCATTTCTTTTTCTTTCTTTGAGACAGTCTCACTCTTGTTGCTCAGGCTGGAGTGCAATGGCATGATCTTGGCTCACTGCAACCTCCATCTCCCCAGTTCAATCAATTCTCCTACCTCAGCCTCCCAAGTAGCTGGGATTACAAGCAAGCACCACCAAACCTAGTTATTATTTTTTTTTTGTTTTGTATTTTTAGTAGAGGCAGGGTTTCACCATGTTGGCCAGGCTGATCTTGAACTCCTGACCTTGTGATCCACCCACCTCTGCCTCCCAAAGTGCTGGGATTAAAGGTTTGAGTGAGATTTTCAGTTCCTCATCCTGTGCAGGGTCTATAGAAGCCTGGAAATTTCTAACGGTACCACTGTAAGGACCTGGAAAGGCTTGGGGACAGAACAAGTGGCCATCCTCTGTGGATGCTCCTGGTTAAGAGAGATTGATGCCAGCAGGCTTACATTGCTCTGAGACCATCCACTGGGCACAGGCTGACGGACATCTTAATAGAGGCCAGTAGTGACCCCCGGGACAGCATGCATGCCAGAGACACCGCCTCCTGCTTTCAGGAGGCTATATATGGTTATGTTTGTAAAGTTGAGCGAGAACTTTGAACTTTAACTGAAAATTTTGCTTTTTAGAAAATTTATTTTATGTTTAAAAGTTTAAATTCTTTTTTTACATACAGGGCTTCCCTCTGTTTACTAGGCTGGAGGGCAGTGGTGCAAGCGTAGCTCACTTCAGCCTCAAACTCCTGGGTTCAAGCAATCCTCCTGCCTTGGCCTCCCAAAGCATTGGGATTACAGGCATGAGCCACTGTACTTGGTGTTACAAGTACAAGGTGTACTTGGTGTACAAGCTGTGTAAACTGACACCATCCCCCCCCGATTGCTCCACAGCTGCATTTCTGAACCCCTATCTAGGAGTCACACCAAGGCTGCCAGACATGTGGCAATTAAGCAAAGACTGATTACAACTATCCAGGCAGCTGGAGTGAGAACAGAGAAAACATATGTTGGTTATCCATACTTGTGAATTTCTGTTTGACACATATCTGTAAAAAAATCCTGGTTTCTGTCTTTAAAAAAAAATGCCACCACAAAAGTCACAGGATGATGCATTATAGGTCTGTTACAAGTTAACAAACTATCTCTGTGCCTGTTACCAGTGGACAGATTACTTCAGTCTTAAAACCATTTTCTGCCCCGCACCCCACAGAAACCCCTCATTATTTAATCTCGGGGCTGCCTCCTCAGACTGTTAGGGAGGAGCCGGGCAGGTTAATAAAACGTTCTTGCCTGACTTTGGGTCTGTTCTCCTTTCTCTCAGCTACCCTTACAATTGGCCTCTAGAGATGGCTCTTAATACAACTTCTAACTACCTAAACTTTGGAAATTTTAGGATTCACAACATGAAACTAGAGACCATGAAACGTGATGTTGCTTAGACGTTTTTTAAGTAAGCTGGTGAGTGATGTCCCAGGGAAGAGGACGTCTTTGGCCCTACCGCCTGCATTTCTGAATAGCAATGCGGAATGCCATCAAGGCAGGTGGCCTGAACACTTGACTGCCCTCCTTCTACTGGGAATCCCATGGAGAACAGAAAAGATAGTTGTTTTTTTTTTTTTGTCTGTTTGTTTTGTTTTGTTTTTTGTTTTTTAGGTGGAGTTTCACTCTTATCATCCAGGCTGGAGTGCAAGGGCGTGACCTAGGTTCACTGCAACCTCTGCCTCCCAGGTTCAAGTGATTCTGCTGCTTCAGCCTCCTGAGTAGCTGGGATTACAGGTACCTGCCATCATACCTAATTTTGTATTTTTAGTAAAGGCGGGTTTTACTATGTTGGTCTGGCTGGTCTCAAACTCCTGACCTCAGGTGATCCACATACCTGGGTCTCCTAAAGTGCTAGGATTACAGGCATGAGCCACCACACCCAGGCGGAAGATAGCTTTAAACAAAATTAGAAAAAAAAACAATGAGAACCTAGGCAATGAAACCTTCTCCCAGGGCACCCCAGAAGCTGTGTTTCTGACTTTGTAAACTTCCAACTTCTGTACCATGGGCCTGAGTTGGGGTAAGGGGGACAGTGGGGAAATGGGGGCAATGGGGACATATGAGTGTGTAGGCAGTATGTCCACCTTGTGGATAGGAGGGGGGGGCACTCTGTTGCTTCTGAAGCAACCTGGGGCTGTGGGAGTGGACTTGAAGGTCTGGGGTGGATCCTCAGAAAAGCTGTGCCAAAGAAAGTCTGCATCAGACAGAGTGAAGCAGGTGAGGAAGACGGTACTCAGGATGATAGTGAAGCTGAACTTGGACTCTGCTGACACCATGACGTGGATGGTTTCTTTTACTTCTTTTTTTGTTTTTGTTTTTTTGAGATGGAGTCTCGCTGTGTTGCCCAGACTGGAGTGTAATGGCATGATCTTGGTTCACTCCCTCCTCCTCTGCCCAGATTCAAGCAATTCTTCTGCCTCAACCTTCTGCCTTTTTAACATGGTTCCATTTCCCCAGCTGCACTTCTTCATGCCCAGCTTTGCCCCACTGACCAGTCGGGGCAGCCAGCAGTACCGGGCCCTGACCATGGCTGAGCTCACTCAGCAACTCTTCGATGCTAAGAATATGATGGCCGCCTGTGACCCCCGTCATGGCTGCTACCTAACCGTGGCTGCCATTTTCAGAGGTCGCATGTCCATGAGGGAGGTGGATGAAACAGTGCTCAAACTGCTAGCACAAATTCCAACAGAGTACATAAGGCTAAGTTACTACTCAAGTGCTCATTTCCATCAAATTTAGAGACTCTCCCTATGCATCTAAGGGGAGGAATCATCACTTTGAATATAAATACCTCCAGGAGAAAAGGAGAATTCACTTAAGATTAGACAAAAGGTAAGTGCAAGTACTAGAGAAATGTTGCTGGAGATAACCATAAAATTTATGACACTAACATGGCATGGGGTGACCCGCATAAGTTGCTAGCTGTTGAAGCCCAGTGTTTCAAGATACAACTTTTATAAACATGTTTTATTTCTTTTGCTTATACCATCAGAACTGAAACTACTGTCTGTCATTTTCCTGAAACAGGGAAATCCATCTTAAACACATACTGGTTTTAAATGGCTATCAAAAGATAGCCATTTAAAAAGGTGGTAGCAGCAGGCATTTGATATCTTTTCCTTTTAAAAAAAGCTTTCAAGCTGAAGGAAAAACATGTGACCAAGAGTCTTATGATTATCCAGTAGAGATTTTCATCAGTACCTGTACCAATTTAGGTGACAATACAACAAAATCCAAGGATTAGTGACAGAAAATGTACATGTCATAAGGAATGTTAGATAGTACCAATCCTTACAAAAGTCATTGTCTCAAATAAACTTAAGTATTCAAAAAGGTATCTAAATATTTCACATTAAGTGCAGAAGCAGTCATCCAGATCACATCCCATATTTGTTGCATATTTTTCAAAAAGTGCCAATCAAAGCCTAATTTTGCATCTTGGCTTTGTCTTATACAATAACAGCTGTTAAAAAGCATTTTACATGTGTTTTTATTTTATTTATTTATTTATTATTTATTTATTTATTTATTGCATTTTAGGTTTTGGGGTACATGTGAAGAACATGCAAGATTGCTGCATAGGTATACACATGGCAGTGTGATTTGCTGCCTTCCTCCCCATCACCTATATCTGGCATTTCTCCCCATGCTATCTCTCCCCAGCTCCCCATCCCCCACTGTCCCTCTCCTATTTCCCCCTGCAGACCGCAGTGTGTGATGCTTCCCTCCCTGTGTCCATGTGTTGTCATTGTTCAACACCCACCTATGAGTGAGAACATGTGGTGTTTGATTTTCTGTTCTTGTGTCAGTTTGCTGAGAATGATAGTTTCCAGGTTCACCCATGTCCCTATAAAGAACACAAACTCATCGTTTTTGATGGCTGCATAGTATTCCACAGTGTATATGTGCCACATTTTCCCTGTCCAGTCTATCATCGATGGGCATTTGGATTCGTTCCAGGTCTTTGCTATTGTAAACAGTGCTGCAATGAACATTTGTGTGCATTACATGTGTTTTTAAACCACGGTTGTTTGACTAGATGAACCACTGTGTCGAAGCCGGTAGCCAGCCTTATATGTGTGATTAGGACGCAGGCATAATCTGGTATGCATCTAAACTTTCAGTGTTCCAATTTTACTGGAAAGGCTGTGAAATGCCAAACCACACTCCACTCCTTTCATCTTCCTCTAGGGAAATATCTCAGTTTGTCAGTTACCACTGAATAACTCGAGGGCTGATTTGTAGATTTTATCCAATGTCAAAAAAGTCAATGTTGCCTTTTTCAAGCCACTTCAAATAACTATGGAGATAATTATCACCCTGTAAAGTACATTGTTTTACTCCTAAGCAAGGGTGAGGAATCTGAGTAACATGTGCAAGGCTCAAGATGACACTTAGGACAGAACATGCAGAGTAAAAATAATTTCCTTCCATATCCAGGTAATATAAAGCTGACAATTGTAGTCCTGTCTTTATGGGATGAAAACAGTCCCTTTACAATAAGTTTCCTGAAAGTGAGAACAAATAGATAATAACTTTTCTGGTAACATATTACAGTACACTGGCCAGTGTGTTTTTGGCCATTAAGCATAATCCTGTGAATCAGATTAATTCACTTGCTGAGTGTTCATTTGCAGCATCCCTCTGTTGAGTCTTGGGGGCCCTCCACAACCTTGTGGGGCTCCCCATGGTCCACTCTGCCCAGAGCCTTGCTTGAAATTCTGCTGATATCCAACCCGTTGATAGCCAGAGTAATCCCAGGGAGCACTGAACTGAGATCGTGTATAACCACTGTTTGGAGTGTTAGAGAATGAAGGGTGGCAACCATCATATCCTCCTTTGAGTCCTTTGGCAGGGCCCCGGTATCCATTCATCAAGCTTCTAGCACCACGAGAACCTCCATGAGACACACCACAGCTATTGTAATAGGGCTGACTGCTACGTGGAAATCCACTGTTCCGCTGAGGAAGCTGCTGGTGGTTCCCATCACTTGATGGGACTGGTCTGGGGAACCATGGTAAGTGCCCACCACTGTTTGAAGCTGTTCTTGCTGAAGCTCTGTTTCTTCTACTTGGTGAGGCTGACTAGAAAAGCTCTAGTTATAACTCGTCTGGTACTGATTTTGCTGTTTTAAAGTTGCTGGTTCATTAACAGGGGGAACTGGGGTATTCATATTGAACACCGTTTCCATGGATTGGAATGGAGCTGCATTTGCATTAATTCCACCACTATGTAAAGGTTTGCTTGTCCCAGCCTGAAATACTTGAGGCTGAGAAGCAGCAGAAAGGGATGATGATGCTGTAGTCTGGTCTGTATTTAAAGAGATTGTTGCCTGAATCTGATTGATTGGTTCCTTCTGTGGTCATTGCTCTGTAGCATGAGAAGGCTGGTACAAAGGTTGAGATGCTGTATACCCCTCGCTTGTGGATGACACCAGAGGAACCTTGTAGCTTCTGGTTGTACAGGAACTTGATTAGGCTGAGCAAGTCTAGATTCAGACTGAACTGGAGGTCAAACCAGCTGGGGCATGTCCATGTTTTGTGCTGGATTCATAGGCTGTGCAGATACAATGGCAGGATCAAGTGTCTCATTTTCAAAATCCAGCATTGAATTCTGTATGAAATTATACAGACCCTGCATCTGTGCCATAAGGTCTTGCACTCACTGTCTTCTCACAAGGGAATCTGCCTGAGCCACTCTAGTCAGAGAGTGGGGCTGCGGTACTGAAGAGGATGCAGCCTGCGGTTGCTCCTGGAGTGAATTTACCACCTCAACTGTTTCAACTGTCCACTCATCTACCTGCTCCTTTTCACCACTGGTGTACTGTGTTTCTGCCATGAACTGTCTATTTGCATCCTCTGTGGATTCAACTTTATTTTGCTCAGTGTACTCTCTGCTGGCTCAGGTTCAGCTTCAGCTATCTGGTCTTCAACTGTACGTGCTGCGGCTGCCTCTTCTTCCTCACGCAACCCATTCTGGTGGTTGTGGGTGTTGTCAAAGTAGTTTGACTGAAGAACACAGTCGATAATTTCCTTTAGAACTTTATGTGGTTCCACATACAGATTTTTCCTTCCCTTCCAGCAGGTCCCACAGGTGAATGGAAGCATGTTCATACTGTTCATTCAACCTCAAGCTCATGTCCCGTTCAGGGTCAGTTGAATTATAGAATTCATCCAACAATGACAATTCCTCTTCGGACAATATAGGCACTCCATTCAAACCTTGTTTCAGGTCAGTTCACACTTCATCATCTCCCAGTTTGTCCAAAACATACTGTAGCTCAAGTACAGTTTTTAAACGTTTCTGTTCAGCTTCTTCTCTCATAAGGTGCTCCTGACGTGCTGTCTTCTTTATTGTTTTCTGAATATCTTGACTTAGTGCCATGAAACGCCTCTGTAATTCTTTTGCAAACTCCAAATTATTGGTGACTTCCTGGTACTTAGAAACGGCATCCAGCTGATCTTGATTAAGCCTTTCCCCTTTGTTCATTCGTTCCTGGTAATCAGCAACCTTACCCTTTTTCTTCTCCAGGTTCCGCAGTTTCTTGTTGATCACCCCAAGGATCTGCTTCATGGCCTCCATCTGCACAGTGCCAGTGCCGGTTGCAGGGTGCTGAGAAGCTGGCGCCGCCGCCCGGCTCCTGCAGCTGCCCCGCTCCCGGAGAAACCCTACCCGGTGGTGGCCCCGATGACTTGCTGCCACTCCCGCTGTGGCTGGTGGCCAAGGGCATCGTGCGCACGCCGACGCCATCGGAGATCCCGAGTGGGCAGCTGTAGGGGTAAGGGTGGCGGAGCCTTCCGGGCAGTGTCGCGTGTTCCGTGGTCGCAGGCCGCTTCGCCCAGTCCCCGCTGCACGGAGAGCTGCTCCTAGTCTGGCCCCCTTTTTTTTTTTTAAGATATAAGCTCGCATTTTTGTCTCACAGGCTGGAGTGCAGTGGTGCCATCATCACCCACAGCAGCGAACTCCTGGGCTCAGGCAATCCTCCAGCCTCTTGGGTGGCATCTTTATAGTAGTGTGAGAACAGACTAATACAATTTCACAGTGTTAAATCCCAGTTTTTTTTGTTTGTTTGTTTGTTTTTGAGACGGAGTTTCGCTCTTGTTACCCAGGCTGGAGTGCAATGGCACAATCTCGGCTCACCGCAACCTCCGCCTCCTGGGTTCAGGCAATTCTCCTGCCTCAGCCTCCCGAGTAGCTGGGACTACAGGCACGCGCCACCATGCCCAGCTAATTTTTTGTATTTTTAGTAGAGACGGGGTTTCACCATGTTGACCAGGATGGTCTCGATCTCTTGACCTCGTGATCCACCTGCCTCGGCCTCCCAAGGTGCTGGGATTACAGGCTTGAGCCACCGCGCCCGGCCCCAGATTTTTTTAATAATGATGCATTTTTCACTTTAGCCTCCTAGGTAGCTGGGACTATAGGTGGGCCAATGCGTCCAGATAATCCTAGTTTCAAGCCTTCCTCCTGCCTCCGAAAGGCCCCCAAATGCCTGGAGATACAAGACCAACCCAGGGCTGGTGCCACGCGTCGCAGCACAGACCAGAGAACAGGAAGAAAAGTGTGGCCAGCTCTGGTCTCCTCTGACCCCTCATCCACACCCGCATGGCCGCTGAGCCCCAGGAGACACCCCTGCAGCCTCAGCACCCTCCTGCGCGCCCTCCTTTCAGGGGACAGAGCGGCGGCCTCAGGGCTGGCTGCCAGCAGGGGGCGCCAGAGCATCGCGCTTCAGAGCCGCCCGTCGCTGAGCGCGCTCGCTGGACCTCAGGGGAGCCCAGGGCCTTTCCTGCCTATGGCGGCTGCTGCGCCTCTGCCCGGGTCTGGGTGCTGCCAACGCGTGGCCCACCCAGACAGACCCACAGCCTGCTGTCTGTCTAGCCCTGGCACTCTCGGCATTCCTCCCTTGCTCCCTCCTCCCATTCCCTCCCTCCCTCCTCCTCCTCCTCCTTCTCCTTCCCTCCCTCCCTCCCTCCTTCCTTCCTTCCCTCCTCCTTCTCCCTCCCTTCCTCCCTCCTTCCTTCCTTCCCTCCTCCTCCTTCTCCCTCCCTCCCTCCTTCCTTCCCTCCTCCTCCTTCTTCCTCCCTCCCTCCCTCCCTCCTTCCTTCCTTCCCTCCTCCTCCTCCTCCCTCCCTCCTTTTTTCCTTCCTTCCCTCCTCCTCCTTTTCCCTCCCTCCCTCCTTCCTTCCCTCCTCCTTTTCTTCTCTTCCCTCCCTCCCTCCTTCCTTTCTTCATGTTTCTTCTCTTTTCTTTCTTCCTGCCTCATATTTTGCTTACCTCCCTCCCTTCTTTTCTCTTCCTTTCTCCTCCCTTTCCTTTATATCCTTTTCCTCTCCTCTTTCATCTTTCCTTCCTTCCTCCCTTCCTTCTCTCTTTCTTTCCTTCCTTCCTTCTCTTCTTTCCTTCCTTCCTTCCTCCCTTCCTTCTCTCTTTTGTTCCTTCCTTCCTCCCTTCCTGCCTTCCTTCTCTCTTTTGGCTTTCTCTCTTGTCTCTTATTTTTTTGTGTAATTTCATTTATTTCTCCCTGTCACTCTTTACTGTTTATCTGCATCTCTTTATCTCTTTTCATTTTTCCTCCTTCCATTTTTTGCCTCTCTTCTTTTCCCTCTCCCTCCCTCTGTTTTACACACACACACACACACACACACACACACACACGACTTTCTCCTAAGCCTGCAGCTCTTTGAGGCTGGGGTTTGCCCTGCAGCTCATGAAACCCAGGGATTGCAGAGGGTGGCAGCCTCTTTCTTCATAGCTACCTTACTCAAATACTGCAGGCCCTTTTGCAACTCCTCCTCCAGGCAGCCTCCCCACAGGGCACAATGCAGCTTGCACCATGGGTGGTGGTGTAGAAATTACAGGTGCCAGCATCTCACACAACATTCTCCCTCTATCACCAGTGACTCGAGCCACCTGGGGTAAGGAATCTCTCCACATCTGTTTCCTTGTTTAAATGGGCCTCTACAAATTCGATTAAATCTTGTATCTAAACAGGTTTCTTGTATGATGTGTGGAAGACAGCGTGGTGTTTTGTTTGTTTGTTTCCGTTTGTTTTTTGAGATGGCTCTGCTCTGTCACCCAGGCTAGACTGCAGCGGTGCTATCACAGCTCACTGCAGCCTGGACTTCCTGGGCACCAGAGGTCCTCCCAACTCAGCCTCTGGAGTAGCTGGGACCACAGGCATACGCCACCACACATGGCTCATTTTTGTATTTTTTGTAGAGACAAGATCTCACTATGTTGCCCAGGCTGGTCTCGAACTCCTGAGTCCACCCACCTTGACCTCCCAAAGTGCTGGGGTTACAGGCATGAGCCACCCTGCCCTGTGGTAGACACAGCTTTTGAAATGGCTCCCAATGATTGCTGCCTCTGGTTATTCACACCCGTCTCTAATCCCCTCCCTCTGAGATGGGCCAAAGCAGGAGACTTGCTTCTAGCAAAAAGATTATGGCAAAAGTATGAGATTTCACTTCTGAGATTTGGCTACCCAAGACTGATTTCTGTCAGGCCAGCTCTTCTGATGGGTGCTTCTTGTTCACTTGCTTTGATGGAACCATCACATCATGAGCTGCCCTGCAAACAGGCCCACATGGTGAAGAACTCGGGCCTCTGGCCAATGGCCAATGGCCAGCAAAGAACAGAGGCTCTCAGGCCAATGGAATTATCCCAACAATGTGGGTCTTGGAAAGGAATCTTCCCTCATTCAAGCTTTGAAATGTCTCCAGCTGTAGCCAACATCTCACTTGCAGCCGGGGAGAGCCCTGAAGCAAAGGACTCCCCAAAGCTGCCTTCAGGAGATAACCCCCTGAGACTATGAGATGATCAATGCTGTGGCCTTAAGTCATTGGATTGTGGGAGAATTTATTATGCAGATATAGATAACTGACAATATGTAAAATATGTGTTAGCTAGAGCAGGCTGAAGTGCAGTGACAAATAACCCCAATCATGAAATGGCTCAACAAAACAATCCTGGTGTGGTATTCAGGTCAATGAGGAGAGTCTCTTTCATGCAGATATTTAGGGACTCAGATTCCTTCCCCGTTATGGCTCTACTATCCCCTAAGACCCTGTTGTTGTCTGCATCCAGCCCAGAAGGAGAAAGGGAGTGTGGTCAAGGCAAACTCACTCCCACAAAAGCGCAGCCCCAAAGAGCTGCCTATGATATGTACTCACATTCTCTTTGGGAAAATTATTATTGTTATTAATTATTTTATATATACGTATATATATATATATACACACACACACACACATATATATGTATACATATATGTATGTGTGTGTGTGTGTGTATATATATATATATATATATAGAGAGAGAGAGAGAGAGAGAGAGAGAGCGCGAGTATTAGAGTATTGCTCTGTCACCCAGGCTGGAGTGCAGTGTCGTGATCTCGGCTCACTGCAACCTCTACCTTCTGGGTTCAAGCCTCCAGAGTAGCTGGGACTACAGACATGCACCACCATGCCTGGCTAATATTTGTATTTTTAGTGGAGATGGGGTTTCACCATGTTGGCCAGGCTCGGTCAAACCCTCGACCTCAAGTGGTCCATCCACCTAGGCCTCCCAAAATGATGGGATTACAGGTGTGAGCCACTGTGCCTGGCCTCTGTTGGGGAAAATGACATCACATGTTTCCACTTACTTTGAAAGGAGATTGAGAGCCGTGTCTACTGATGGTGGCTCCAGTCTTAGAATGCATAGCATAGGCCTAGCCTGAAACTATTCAATGTACATTGGCGCAAGAGAGTCTGGCCCTGCCTGGGCTCTCCTTCTCCATGTTAACTCTCCTGACACTGAAATTGTCAGGAACTTGTCTACTGAGTTTTTTTTTTTTTTTTCATCTCATACCTGGCCTAGCCCACATGTCCTCATGCTGCCTAACCACAGCCTGGAAGAATCTTCTTTCCTCTGGCCTGCCTCTACTTGGGCTGTGGATTCAATGGAGTGCTTGTTCTGCTTCAGTAAGTGGCTTTTGTGCATTGCAGTGGCTGATTTATTCCTAACTTTCCTACAAAATTATGAGCTCCAGAATATTCCCACACAACACTACATCTTCATCTTCAGGTCAAACCATTGCACTCAAATTTTAGATCACACTATTTCTGAATCAGCAGAAGTCTTGCTCCTGGATCAGTAAAGGTGACGTTCCATGGCATATATGAAGAAACCCAGGTGACTGTGGCATAAATAAAAGGTTTATTTTTTCACTTTATTTTTCTCTCATGTAAAGAAAGCCTTGAGTAAGCAAGCCTGAGTTAGTATGGTAGCTTCATCAGGATCCTTGCTATTTCTGCTGCACCATTTCAACATCACATTTGTCTTTCCAAAATGGTTTGAAAGATGGCTGCTGTAGCTCCAGTCATTACATCTGTATTCCAGGCAGCAGTAAAAAGAGAGGGCAAGGGCCAAAGGGTGTATCACCCAGCTGAATTATCTCCTTTAAAGAGCATTCCTATAATTCAACCCAGTGACATCCACTTACCAACCCAGTGACATCATTGGACACTCCTGTCTGCAAGGGAGGCCAGCAACTGTGGTTTCCCAGCTGCATGCATTGCTGAACTCAGCAATATGGGTTGTCTAACCCAAGAAGTAGGGGAACTTGGGTAGAGAGCCAGCAGTCTCTGACACATCCTCTTATTCTCTAAGGGAGCAGAAAGATGGATTCCCACAAATCCAAGTCCCAATTACCTTTTCTGCAATAGCTATTAATGGTATTGGATAAACTGTCTGTATCACTCCACTTTTATGGCTCTGCTGAGAAGAATACCCCAAGGCTACCAGTTCTTTTGTATTAGCTTATAATGGCACAGTGTTAGAAGTGGCAGTGGTATCTCTTAGGCAAATGGATGACCACTTCTGAGACCCTGGTGTCCAGAATTGGCCGGGCTGCCTGAGATGATTGTGTGACACAATGCCCATGGACCACTTTTCAAAATTAGTATTAGACTTTATTTTAGAACAGTTTTAGATTTACAGAAAAATTGAATGAGACTGTACAAAGAGTTCTCATAATTTACCCCACCACCACACATGCAAACTTTCCCTGTCATAAAAATCATACACAAGTTAGATATATTTGTTAGAATCAATAAACTAATGTTGATACTGTTTTTTTAACAGAGTCTCTGTCACCCAGACTAGAGTGCAATGGTGTGATCTCGGCTCACTGCAATTTCCACCTCCCAGGTTCAAGTGATTCTCCTGCCTCAGTCTCTCGAGTAGCTGGGATTACAGGTGTGCACCCGCATGCCTGGCTAATTTCTGTACTTTTAGTAGAGATGAAGTTTCACCGTGTTGACCAGGCTGAATGATACATCATTATTAACTGAAGCCCATCATTTATTCAGATTTTCTTGACTTTTATCCTAATATTATTTTTTTGTTGTTGTTCCAAATCCCATTCAGGATACCATATTACATTTATCTGGCATATCTCTGTAGGTGCCTCTTGGTTAAGAGGTGATATTTTCTCAAGCTTTTCTTGTTTTTAATGATCTTGATGTTTTGAGGAGTACTGATATTTTGTAGGATGCCCCTGTACTGGAATTTGTCTGATGTTTCTCTTGTGATTAACCTGTGGTTATGGTTTCTTTGAGGAGGAAGATCACAGAGGGAAAGTGCCATTTTCATCACATCACATCAGGGGGACATGTTATGGACGTGATTTATGACTGCTGATGTTAGCTTTGATCAATGGCTAACACAGTGTCTGTCAGTTTTCTCTGTGGTAAAGCTTTACTTCTACCTTTCCACATGGTATTCTTAGGAAGAAAGTCACTATGCACAGCCCACACTTAAGGAGTAAAGAGCTGCATCCTCCTTCATCCTGTAAATAAAGTAACTACATAATTTATGCATGAGATTTGCTCCTTCCCAAGAAGAAATTTTGAAACAGCCAAGAGTCTATGACCATTTCTTCTCCATCTGCTAGACCTAAAATATATTTTTTAAAACCATGTGTTTTCTTTTTGCCTTTGAGAGTCATCAAGTTAAATAAACTTTGAACTATCAAATCAGGTTCTCCTCCCTGCCAATGACATGTAACAAATACAGCTTTCATATTCCAGCTACTGTGCCCATCTCCATGAAAAGAAGCTCTTTGAAACCCATTTCTGTCACCTGAGCCAACAGCTCATATTCCTGTCAGCACTTGGATGCTGGGAATGGGAGTCATCAGAAGGCTCACCTATGAATAGTGGGGTGACATAAGCATGGGACTGGCAGTGACAATCAAGGCTGCCCACCTTGGCTTGAACCTCTGCAGGCACACAGGGCTCCCTCCCTTCTGAAACCTCCATCTCAGCTTTGGGAGCATGGCTCCATTAGAAAGCAGGTTCTTTCATCAAGTCAAAGGCATCTCCTGGTTTCCATCCACTTGGTTCCATTCCTATTCTTTAGGTCATAAAGAACAAATTCATATCATCTGTTAACAATCTTCTCCTCTGCACTCACTCCTCCCTCCCAACCATGGTCCACTGATTGTTAAAGGCACTGATGGTGATCTGCCCACATCAGAGTCCCCCCAGCCCAATGCAACTGGTTCTTGGTTTCTTCATTGATAAGTTGGGACTTCCGGGTTCCTTAATGCCCCAGCAGTTCTCCTTTGAGTAGACTTCAAGGTGTCATGACTACCACTGCCTCCTGGACCTTTTCTTTTCTTTTCTTCTTCTTCTTATTTTTGAGACAGAGTGATATGGTTTGGCTCTTTGTCCCCACCCAAATCTCATGTTGAGTTGTTAATTACTAACATTGGATGAAGAAGCTGGTGGGAGGTGATGGATCATGGGGGCGGATTTTCCCCTTGCTGTTCTCATAATAGTGAGTTCTCACAAGATCTTGTTGTTTAAAAGTGTGTCGCAGGCCAGGTGTGGTGGCTCACGCCTGTAATCCCAGTACCTTGGGAGGCCGAGCAGATGGATCATGAGGTCAGGAGATCGAGACCATCCTGGCCAACATGGTGAAACCCCATCTCTTCTAAAATACAAAACGTTAGCTGTGTGTGGTGGCACTTGTCTGTAGTCCCAGCTACTCAGCAGAAGGCAGGGGAATCGCTTGAACCTGGGAGGTGGAGGTTTCAGAACTGAGCCACCGCACTACGGCGTGGCTGACAAAGCAAGACTCTGCCTCAGAGAAAAGTGTGTGGCTCCTCCCACTTCACTCTCTCTCTTTCCTTTTCCTCCTTTACTTTCCATCATGATTGTAAGTTTCCTGATGTCTCCCAGCCATGCTTCCTGTACAGGCTGTGGATCTGTGAGTCAATTAAATCTCTTTTCTTCATAAATTACTCAGTCATAGGTAGTTCTTTATAGCAGTGTGAGAACGGACTAAAACACAGGGTCTTGCTCTCTTGCCCAGGCTGGAGTGCAGTGGTGTCATCATAGCTCACTGTAGCCTTGCACTCCTAGGCTCAAGCAGTCCTCCTGCCTCGGTCTCCAGGGTAGCCGGGACTATGGGATGTAACACCATGCCCAGCTAAGTTTTAAATTTTTTGTAGAGACAGGGTGTTGCTATGTTGCCCAGGCTGGTCTTGAACTCCTGGCCTCAAGTGATCTTTTCACCTCGGCCTCCCAAAGTGCTGGAATGACAGGCATGAGCCACCATGCCCAGTCCAGAACAAGAGATTTGAGTGAGAAAGGCTGAGGTCTTAAACCCAAACCTGCCACATACACACTATGTGATACTGAGACTGGTTATTAATCTTCCTGAGTTTCAGTGTCCCCATCTATAGACAGAAAATGGTAGCACCTGCCCATGAGCTTAAAAGAGAAGGTGCTTATGAAAAACTTTTCAGGCTGGGCACAGCAGCTCACACCTGTAATCTCAGCACTTTGGGAGGCCAAGGTGGGTGGATCATGAGGTCAAGAGATCGAGACCATCCTGGCCAACATGGTAAAACCCTGTCTCCACTAAAAATACAAAAATTATCTGGGCATGGTGGCACATGCCTGTAGTCCCAGCTACTTGGGAGGCTGAGGTAGGAGAATTGCTTGAACCTGGGAGGTGGAGGTTGCAGTGAGCTGAGGTCTTGCCATTGCATTCCAGCCTGGCTCCCATCAAAGGCAATGAAGAGAGACTGTCTCAAAAAAAAAAAAGAGTAGCGACACCCGCTCTGTGGGTAATTTTTTCTCTGAGAAATAAGAGCTGCTGTTGGTCTGTTGGTAGCACTTCCTTATCAAACTCATCAGCAAGATAAAGGATGTGCGTGTAATGGAAAATGACTCAAGCTGTGCTTCTCCAACTGGGGATTTACAGGCATCTAGAGGGCCTCTGATTTTTTTTTTTTTTAAGGCAGAGTCTTGTTCTGTCACCAGGCTGAAGTGCAGCAGCATGACCTTGGCTCACTGAAACCTCCACCTCCTGGGTTCAAGTGATTCTTCTCAGCCTCCTGAGTAGCTGGGACTATAGGTTCATGTCACAATGCCTAATTTTTGTATTTTTAGTAGAGATGGGGTTTCACCATGTTGGCCAAAATGGTCTCGATCTCTTGACCTCATGATCCACACACCTTGGCCTCCCAAAGTGCTGGAATTACAGGCATGAGCCAGTGTGCCTGGCTGAGCCTTTGACTTTTGCATATACACGATGTCTGTAAGATTTTCAAAGTGTTTTTGTCTTTATTTGGGTGACTATCAGAAATTAGGTCAAGCACAGTAGCTCACCCCTGTAATACCAGCACTTTGGGAGATCAAGGCAGGCCATTCATTTTAGGTCAGGAGTTCAAGACCAGCCTGGCCAACATGGTGGTGAAATCCCATCTCTACTAAAAATATAAAAATTAGCTTGGCATGGTGGTGCACGCCTGTAGCCCCAGCTACTCAGGAGGCTGAGGCAGAATTGCTTGACCCCAGGAGGCAGAGGTTGCAGTGAGCCAAGAACACGCCACTGTACTCCAGTCTGGATGACAGAGTGAGACCCCATATCCAAAAAAAAGTTAATATGAACATCTTCTACATTACCGGGATGGCCCAGGTGAGTACTGAATGTGGCTTTAGGACATTTGTGTGCCAACAGCCCTGGGGCTAAGTTGTTCTATGGGAACTTAGAGTAAAGAGTTCATAGAGTAAAGAGAAGTAAAGAGTAAAGAGTCATAGAGTAAAGAGAAGAAGAGAGTAGTGACTTTTTTTTGAGGCGGAGTTTCACTCTTGTTGCCCAGACTGGAGTGCAGTGGTGGGGCAGTCTCGGCTCACTGTAACCTCTGCCTCAGCCTCCTGAGTAGGTGGGATTATAGGTACATGCCACACCCAGCTAACTTTTGTATTTTTAGTAGAAACAGCGTTTCACAGTGTTGGCCAGGCTGGTCTTGGACTCTTGACCTCAGGTGATTCACTTGCCTTGGCCTCCCAAAGTTCTGGGATTAGAGGCATGAGCCACTGCACCCAGCGAAGGGTGGAGATTTTAATAGAAATGTATTTTTCACTCAGGAAAGCTACTAGAATATGAATTCACAGAGAGCAGGATTTCTATCCTCTTTGCTTACTAATCTACCCTAGTTACTCCCTCAAGAGAAAGTAGGTGCTCAATAAATGTGGGGTGAATGAATGAACAGAGAGTAAACGATTCCAAAATACTCCAGAGGAGTACAGGAAACCAGAGGGAGAATCAGGTGATCATGAAGCACAGAAGAACCTCTGCTGGCTCAATTGGTGTCATGTTCACATCGGAAGTAGCAAGGATTCCATTTCAGTGAGCAACAGTGCCGCCAGGTTAAATGAATGCTGTTGACTGAAATTTTATCTGCTATGTAGACTTGTTCATGTCGACCTATAAATTTATTCTTATTTTATAGTTGCAATAGACCTATGAGTAGAAGCCATTTGATGTTTATACGTATTTGAGAAACATGATAGCAAAAATTAAATTATATCAGCCCTGAGGGTCCATGAGAGTTTTTCTTTTTTTTTTCTTTAGAAGGATGCCACCTATTACTCTACTTAAGAAATACTACCAGCCCGGGTGACACAGTAAGAGCTCAGTTCTACAAAAGAAAGAAAAATTTAGCTGGGCATAGTGGTATTGCAGTGGAGTCATTGTCTGGGGTCAATACCCAGGGTTCATTGTCTCATGCCAAGAAGATTAAGGACACTGATACACATGAGGAGTGAGTTTAGGAGCAGAGGGTTAATAAGCAGGAAAAAGAGAAAGGAGATTGGGTGTGGTGGCTCGTGCCTGTAATCCCAGCACTTTGGGAGACCAAGGTGGGTGGATCACGAGGTTAGGAGTTTGAGACCAGGCTGACCAACATGGTGAAAACCCATCTCTACTAAAAATACAAAATGTTAGCCAGGTGTGGTGGTGGACACCTACAATCCTAGCTACTAAGGAGGCTGAGATAGGAGAATTGCTTGAACCTGGGAGGCAGAGGTTGTAGTGAGCTGATATCGCTCCACTGCACTCCAGCCTGGGCAACAGAATAAGACTTTGTCTCAAAAAAAGAAAGAGAAAGACAAACAGGTCTCTCTCCCTTGTGAGAGAGAGGGGTTCCTGAAAAAGAAAATCCAGCCCTCGGACTCCATCAGATTTTAAAGGTAGGCTTGAAAAGACGGTATGTGATTTTCATAAAGCCCACAGATTGGTTCAACCAGGTGTGACATTTACATAGTGCATGGGGGAGGCTTGTCGCCCCATCCTAATCTTATGCAAATGGGGTATTTGCCTGGCTGGCACCATACTGTCTTCTCTCTACTGGTCCACGTTATTTGGCAAAGAGAAGGGAAGATGAAGCCTCTATGTTGGACATGCCTAGACCCAGGTAGCCTTTTCCTATTGGCACAGCTGCCAGCATTCACCCGTGTAAGCTTCCAGCTTGCTTGTCTCTGTCTGCAGCTTAATTTTATAGGCTGCTCTTTTGAGGACTGTTTTTTATTAAAAGAAAAACCTTACCGAGGACTTGTTTTTCATTAAAAGGAAAACCTTACCGAGGACTTCTTTGTCCTCACTATCTGCCTATGTAATTTCTTCTTAACTCCTGTATCAGTATGTGCACCTGTAGCCTCAGCTGCATGGGAGGCTGAGGTAGGAGGATTGTTTGAGCCTCGGAGTTTAAGTCTGCAGTGAGCTATGATTGAATCACTGCACTCCAGTCTAGGTGACAGAACAAGACACTGACTGTAAAAAAAAAGGGAGAAAAAAGAAAAAAAAAACACACTAGATTAAAATTGTCAGCAATATATGCTCCATCCTGTAGGAAATGGCACAGGGCTTCTCTAGTCAAGAAAGTTCACCTTTTCTCCAGGTGGCAGAGATGAATTCTATCCACTGATCAAGGTGCTGCCCACGGAATAGAGGTTGTTTCCCTCACAGTCGTGGTAGCCATGTTCAAGCTTAAAGGGGTCCACTGACTTTTAGGCATCCTGGAGCTTAATTTTTTTTTTTTTTTTTTAGAGACAGGGGTTTTATTCTCATGCCCAGGCTGGAGTGTGGTGATGTGATCACAGCTCACTGCAACCAGGGTAGTTTTTAAAGTTTTTGTTTTTTAGAGACAAGGTCTCACTATTTATTTTTTTCTTGTGGTTTTTTGAGACAGAGTCTTACTCTGTCTCCCATTGTCTCCCAGGCTGAAGTGCAGTGGCACAATCTCTGCTCACTGCAACACTCCAGCTCCCAGGTTCAAGCAGTTTTGCTGCCTCAGACTCCAAGTAGCTGGGATTACAGGTGCGCACCACCATGCCCAGCTAATGTTTTGTATTTTTAGTAGAGATGGGGTTTAGCCATGTTGCCCAGCCTGGTCTCGAACTCCTGACCTCAGGTGATCCAGCCTCCTTGGCCTCCCAAGGAGCTGGGATTATAAGTGTGACCACCACACCCAGCCAGAGGTGTCGCTATTTTGCCCAGTCTGGTCTCAGACTCAGATGCTTGAGGCCTCAAGCATCCTCCCACCTTGTCCTCCAGAAGCACTGGAATTACAGGTGTGAGTGCTCCACCCGGCCTGCACAGTAGGTTAAATCTCATCAGGTGACAGAAAGTTGAGTCTTGTCTTCAGCTTCCAGAGGGCTGGACAGTGGAAAGACATTCTTGAGATTCAGATTGGTCTTGGCTCCCTGTCAGAAAGAGATTTTCTTCCTTAGAACAACCTGTCTTCAGAGTTTATCAAGCAGATGCTGAGTGATTGATTACCTGGACAGGTGGGCAGGCGTCCACTAAGGGGGAAGGTGAGAGGTAATTGTGTTCCTGGAGGAATATGAGCTCATTAACCATTTATTAGGGATGATAATAATCTCTGGTGAGGCCAGACAGTATCCTGTCTTCCGGAACCATCCACAGCCTCACTCATCTCTCTTTGGCTGTCCTTATTTCCATTCTTCATTCCTTGTTTTTGGGCAATCAGTATTGGGAGGCTGTATCAATACCCAACATAGGAAGTCAAGCTGGAAGCCACATGTGTGAGGTCCATCCATTGGCTGGTGCCTCTTTAGGGGAAAGAACACTGGAATCTTCTAATATGCCTAGAGCCCCATTCATGCCAATAGGCACAGACCCTGTTTCATAACTTCTTGGGCTACATGGTGGAAGCCCAATATATTGCATCTGTTTTCTTCTTCCATATAGGAGATTCCAAGGGCAAAAAATATATTTCTCTCTTCATCACAGTGCCTTGCACTTAGTGCATTTCAACTCAAGTTCCCCCCCGCCTCCTCCTCCTCCTCCTCCTCCTTCTACTTCTCTCTCTCTCTCTCTCTTTCTCTCTCTCTCTCTCTCTCTTCCTTTTCCAAGAAACTGTAAAGGCCAGGCACAGTGACTCACACCTGGAATCCCAGCATTTTGGGAGGCCAAGAGGGGCAGATCACTTGAGGTCAGGAGTTTGAGACCAGCCTGGCCAACATGGTGAAACCCCATCTCTACTAAAAATACAAAAATTAGCCAGGTGTGGTGGCAGGTACCTGTAATTTCAGCTACTCAGGAGACTGAGACAGGAGAATTGCTTGAACTTGGGAGACAGAGGTTGCAGTGAGTCAAGATGGTGTCACTGTACTTTAGCCTGGACAACAAAGGAAGACGAAAGAAAGAAAGAAAGAAAGAAAGAAAGAAAGAAAGAAAGAAAGAAAGAAAGAAAGAAAGAAAGAAAGAAAGAAAGAAAGAAAGAAAGAAAGAAAGAAAGAAAGAAAGAAAGAGAGAGAAGGAAAGAAAGAAAGAAAGAAAGAGAGAGAAAGAAGAAGGGAGGGAGGCAGGGGGGGAGAGAAAGAAAAGAAAAAAATTGTAAGGAGCAAACCACAGAGGTGCCCAAATATATTTGTTGAACAGAACTGAAATACACCTCTGCAGTTTGGGTCTGAGCAGTGATCCCCAACCTTGGGTCTAAGGAGACTTATCTGAGAAGTGAGAAAACAGGGAAATCAAGACACTCCTCTGATTGTGGGACATTAGGAACTGATAATCTGTCAGCCATGGGAGCTCAGCTAAAACATGAAGCTGACACCCTGACAGCCAACAGGGATCAGGCTCCTGGATCCAGCCACTGGGCATATTAAAGCCTGGGAAGGCTTCATGAACTGCCTGGTTTCCTACACAGACTCCAAGCCCCTTGCAAGCCTTTTCCTGGCTGGCTGTGACCTCGGCCTTCCCAAAAAAGCCTTGGCAAAGAGAAGAGAGGAGAAACAGCACATCAATCAGGGATAACTCACTCACTGCAGCCCTGTGGGAGTGGCTGCTCTGCCCAGGGCCTCACTTTATGAAACCACATTGTTTTTCAAGGATGATTAAAAAAATATCAGGTAAAAAAATGGCCTCATAAACCCACATAAGAAGGCTTGGAGTGGCTTATAAGGGCAGCATCTGGCCCCGGTGTGCTGGCTCTGTCTTTTCCAATTCTTCTCCTTCTCTACCCCTCAGTGTTCATCTAACCAGAAAGAAAGCATGTGAGATATCTGAAACCACAGAGATTCAAAGACATGGCTTTGACAGCTTGAGCATTTATCAGGGCGACCATCTGCAATTTTTTTTTTTTTTTTTTGGCCATATACGTTGAGTGGCAAAAAATTAGAGGAAAGAGAAAGAAACGGCCACAGATGGTGGAGGGTGGGAGCTCTGGTGTGAGGGGAAGGGGCTGGGCAGGGTGGAAGGGAAACACAGCCAGAGCCCAGCCTCCTGCCCTTCCAGCATTCTCCTGGGGAAGGGGGGACCATGACGAGTGCTCAGATCAGGAAACACATCTGTCACTTCTCAAACTATAGATGATGCCAAAGGCTGACACAATGAAGGAGGGTGATATTTCCCTGGAGCTCAAGGCTTGGAGTTTGCTGCCTTGGCCATCCCTATGCAGAAATACGGGGTCTCCAGAACTTATTTTTTTCTTTGTTTTTGTTTTTGAGACAGAGTCTCAGTCTGTTGCTCAGGCTGCAATGCAGTGGTGCGATCTCGGCTCACTGCAACCTCCGCCTCCCAGGTTCAAGCGATTCTCCTGTCTCAGCCTCCCAAGTAGCTGGAATTACAGGTGGCTGCCACTGTGCCCAGCTAATTTTTGTATTTTTAGTAGAGACAGGGTTTCACCATGTTGGCCAGGCTGATCTTGAACTCCTGACCTACCTCGTGATCCACCTGGGCCTCCCAAAGTGCTGGGATTACAGGCGTGAGCCACAGTGCCTGGCCTGGAATGGCTATTAAGACATCAAAAAATAACAGATGTTGGTAAGGCTGCAGAGAAGAGGGAATGTTTATTCACCATCGGTGGGAACGTCAATTGGTTCATCCACTGTGGGGAGAAGTTTGGAGACGTATCAAAGAACTGAAAACAGAACTACAGGTTTTAGTTAGAACTACCTGCAATCCCATTACTGGGTGTCTACCCAAAGGAAAAGATATAATTCTACCAAAAAGACACATGCACTTGCATGTACATTGCAACACTATTCACAATAGCAAAGATATGCAATCAGCCTAGGTGCCCATACAAGGCAAATTGGATGAAATAAATGTACAGATACAGCATAGAATACAATACAGCCATGAAGAAGAACAACATTAGGTCTTTTGCAGCAGCATGGATGTAGCTGGAGGCCATTATCCTAAGAGAATTAATGCAGAATCAGAAAAACAAATACTGTGTGTTCTCACTTGTGAGTGGAAGCTAAACATTGGGTATTCATGGACATAAAGATGGAAATTACAAACACTGGGAATGCCAGAAGAAGGAGGGAGAAAGGAAGGCAAGAAAACCTACCTATTGGGTATTATGCTCACTACCTGGGTGAGTTTCAAGCATACCCCAAACCAAACATGTCCATGTACCCCTGAATCAAAAATAGAAATTAAAAGGAATTCATTGTTAGAACTCTATGATATGGGATCAGCTGCTCAGTGGCCTGCACATAGCATGGGTTAGCGGCAGTGGCAACCCTGGACACTGGCCCCAGTAGCATGGAAGCCAGGACCCGACACTGCCATAGTCAGCCCACAGGTGTGGGAGGGAAGGAGGCGTTCAGTCACAACTCTGCGGCTGCACAGTGCCCAGTGCCTGCAAACCTGTGCTCTGGGCCAGGGCCAAGGTTGGTACACTTGGTGACCCTCAGGCCCTCAGGGAGCAGCCCCATCAGCATCTACCATGGGCTCAGCCACAGTTGCCACCTGGAAATGGCATGAATCAGTATCAGTGGCAACCCCTGGCCCCATCCTCCCCCACCAGCAGCAGGAAACCCAGGACCAGGTGTCTCCATGGCGCTTAATTTAGATGGTCCACCCCGCAGATGCAAGGGGATGGAAATCAGCACTCAGCCTCATCCCGGTGGCTGCAGTGGGCCCAGAGCCCAAGACCCACACTCTGTGCTTGGACCAAGGAAGCAGGGACCTTAGGGTGGGAGAAGGTGCATTGGACTACCCTCAGGCTATCTGAGACCAGCCCTGTGGCCTCCGCCTTTCATTCTGCTGCACCTGTCACCTGTAGATGACAGATGTGTGGCAGCAGCAGTGGCAACCCCTGATCCTGCCCGCTGCCACCAACAAGGTGGACCTAAGGGCCAGACCCCGCTGCAACGCTTAAATCAGGCCCCTCAGCAAGAGGGTGGGAACTGATGCTCAGCCCCATCTCAGTGGCTTCAAGGTACCCAGCGCCCGTGACTGGCGCCCTGGACGCCAGTCAAAGAGGAGGGGACCCTAGCAAGGGAGAGCGGTGCACTCAGCAACCACTCTGAAACCAGCCCTGCCAGCTTGTGCTGGGGGCTCAACCTGCAAATGGTGCAGGGCCGGAGCTGTGGCAACCCGGAGCCTGCCCGAGGCACCAGGAGTGCGGCTCCCAGCACCAGATGCAACCTGGCGCCTAATTCAGGCGGTCAGCTCCGCAGCTGCGGTAGGGCGAGAACTCGCGCTGAGCCCCATCCCTGAGGCTGCACAGAGTCCAGCGCCTGGACCCCGCGCTCTGGGCGGGGCCAAGGAAATGGACCCTAGGCGGTGCACTGGGCGATTCTCACGCCATCTGGGGCTAGCTTCTGCCGTGGGTTCAGCTGCAGCTGCCGCCTGCACAGAGCACTCGGCAGCAGAGGTGGCGACCTCTGAGCCTGCTTGAGCCCCCAGTGCCACGGACACCAGGGCCCGGTGCGCCCTGGCAGCTCATTCGGGCCGTCCACTGCGCAGCTGCCCACTGTTCAGCGCCCAGTGCCCGCCGTCTCTCACTGTGGAGGATAGGCCAGCAACCTGACACTAACTACACAGACTACAGGGCTAGAGCCTCAGTGCTGAAGCCCGGCCATCGCGAAGCCACTCCGGTGGCCGCGGAGTGCCCGTGCCCGCACCTGATCTCCTTTCCGAGGAGATACTGGCCGAGCGGCAGGGCCAGACAGGCCTTCCTCCTCAGGCCGGGCGGGAGGCACGCCTGAGACCCTGAACCTGCGATCCTTCACCTGCGATCCTGCACCTGCGATCCTGGGGCCGCCCGGGCAAGCCCAGGAGAACCCGCGAGCCCAGCGGCGCCCGGAGCTGCAGCCGCACCTGCGGTCCCGCGCCGCCTGCCTGGGAGCGGCTTCCGGGAGCCCAAAGGCCACCGCCGTGCAGGCGCGTGCCCAAAGGCTTTGCGAGGCTCACTCGGTCTGAGAGGTCGGAGGCTGAGAGTGTCGCTACTGAAAAGCTGTGGTGGACCAAGCTGGATCGCGGATTCTGAGCTAGATCTCAGATTTGGGATCGCGGATTGGGAGTTGGATAGAGGATTTGGGTTGGATCGGGGATGTGGGGTGGGGGCTGGGTCTGCGATGCGGGGGCGGTGATGAGGTAACAGGAAGCTGCCCTAGCTCAGGAGCCAGTGGTTGGGGTCTGAGAAGTCACCACCATGAAGAAGTTGTTTGGCTTCTGGAGCCAGGAGGACCAAGGGGGAGGAAATGGACAGCGTCCACAAGGCGGCTGCCAAGGGCAACGTCGCTAAGGTGGAGCGCTTCCTGGCACTCAGGAGTGAAAACCTGATGGCCCTGGAGGATCACTGCAGGTAGCCGGGGCTCAGCTCAGGATGGGAGGGAGTCCCCAGGCCCGACTTCCCCTCAGGCCTTGGGACGGGCCTTGGAACGGGCCTTGGAGGGCGTCAGGCACCCAGCGGAGGAGCCAAACAGAACCTCGGCTGCTTTCCATACCTCATAATTCCCTAGCGGGAGCAGTTAATAGAGAATTTGAGTGATTTAACTCACAAAGTTAAGTGTATAAGGAGTGTGGGTTGGAGACCCCACAAGTGCTGAGGCAGAAGCCAGAAGCCTCAGCCTGCTCCCATATAAATAATGAAGAAGAAAATAGTAACTAGTATATCTATAGTAATTATTCATAGGTGATCTTATTATTCACATGTAACCATTAAGATATATATACTAAGGATACAAGGTGGGAGGGCTAGGGAAAGGGACAATGGAGTTCTTACTTGACTTGAATGTGCACCTGAGGGTGCTTTGTGTAATATATTGTACACTACAGCATCTTATATTTTCTGAGTTGTGTTTCAATAAATTACATTTTTTCACTCCTCCAGAAAACACAAACAAAAAAACGTGGTGTTATATACATTATAGTAGGTGCCTAATGACAGAACTCATTCCCCTATCAAAAATACCATGACTCATTTGCAGTAGGTGAAAAATTCTTAGATAAAACTATCAGTTTTACATCCATACCCACCTGTGGAGATAGGTTCTTTACTGAAGGTCCTTAGAGGGAAACTTGGAAGTGGTACGTGGGTTCTGTGTTCTTGAGTGAATAGACACTCTTTTCTCAAACTGTAAGCTCTTACGGTGTTAACCAATTTTACATAAATCGAATGAAAATATCAAGGTTTTAACATTTTTGCATGACACCTGCTGTCTTTTACTATTTTTTTTTTAAATTTTTTATTGGATTATAGGTTTTGGGGTACATGAGCAGAGCATGCAAGACAGTTGCGTAGGTACACACATGGCAGTGTGCTTTGCTTTTCTTCTCCCCTTCACCCACATTTGGCATTTCTCCCCAGGCTATCCCTCCCCACCTCCCCCTCCCACTGGCCCTCCCCTTTTCCCCCCAATAGACCCCACTGTTTAGTACTCCCCTTTCTGTGTCCATGTGTTCTCATTTTTCATCACCCACCTATGAGTGAGAATATGCAGTGTTTCATTTTCTGTTCTTGTGTCAGTTTGCTGAGGATGATGTTTTCCAGATTCATCCATGTCCCTACAAACGACACAAACTCATCATTTCTGATTGCTGCATAATATTCCATGGTGTATATGTGCCACATTTTTCCAATCCAGTCTATTATCAATGGGCATTTGGGTTGATTCCAGGTCTTTGCTATTGTAAACAGTGCTGCAATGAACATTCGTGTACATGTGTCCTTATAGTAGAACGATTTATAGTCTTTTGGATATATACCCAGTAATGGGATTGCTGTCTTTTACTATTGTGATGACATTTTAAAAAATTGTATGATGGAGTGAAGAAACAGTACCTCCTCTAGATAACAAAATGTGCTATTGATTTTCACAATTAATTGTTTACTAACAGCTGAAAATACAGATAAATGCATGAAACAGAATAGGAAATCTAGAAATACTAAAATTATATAAGATACATGTAAGAACTGATAATGTTAACAGTTATGAGCAGGAAAGAATGAATTATTAATGAAAAAAATGCCTCCTGTTTGAAGAAAACTAATGAAATTTTATGTCACAAACATGAGTTTCTGATGGAATACAGATTGAAATTTCTGCATATGCAAATTAGAAAAGTACCAGAAGGAAACACAAATGCTTATTTTATGGGCACATTTTATGTTGTCAAAGGCCTTCCTAAGAATGACCTCACAAACAGGCATTCTGAAGGTTAATTTAGCAAACTAAAAATTAAAACTGTGTTTCAGGAAAAATAATTAACAAAATAAAAGAGAACATACTTGAAAAATATTTACTATATTACATATATATATTCAGATGAAAAGTATGTTTTTATTTTACAAGGAATTTATATTATTATTTTTTCTGAGATGGAGTGTCACTTCTTTGCCCAAGTTGGAGTGCAATGGCACAATCTTGGCTCACTGCAACCTCTGCCTTCTGGGGTTAAGCAATTCTCCTACCTCAGCCTCCCAAGTAGCTGGGATTACAGGTCTGTGCCAACATGCACAGCTAATTTTTGTATTTCACCATGTTGGCCAGGCTGGCCTCAAACTCCTGACCTCAAGTGATCTGCTGCCTCAGCCTCACAAAATTCTGGGATTACAGGTGTGAGCCACTGTGCCCAGCCTATATTCTTTATTATGGATTATATGATATACATATTACTGATATGTATAACATACATGTTACAGATATAATATGTTATATATATCAGTTATATATGTATTAGATGAAAAGTTATATGTATGTATACACATTCAGTAAAAAATACATCTTCATTTTATTGGGAATTCTTTCAAATCAAATAATCAAAAACTCTAAAAGTGAGCAAGGTACTTATTTGCAGATGTACAATTTGCTTTATGTACACAGGAAAACATCCTTTGCATTTCTGGTATAAGAATTTAAAAGAGGAATGAAACTGTTTTCTAACAACAATATTTATGAAAATGTTTTATACTGTTGCTTAAAGTTCAAGTTGCTGATGACTTTTCAAACAGATAATTTGGTGGTAAGTACTACATTTTAAAAATGTGTATGCCTTTTACCTGTCAACTCCATTATACTAAAATACTCTTTGGAAATAGAGATACATGCATTTTATTTTTCACGGCACTTATTTTATAAAGAATCCATAGAATGGATTCTATAAATAAATTCAGTTGAATCCATAGGATGGAATAATATGTAACCACTGAAGGTGACAATAGATATAGAAGTACGTTTATATGCAAAGATATATTCTGTTATAGCCAGTGATGAAAAAAAAGTTTGATTATACAAACACACAAACATACTATAGTCTTGTTTTACCAAAAAATATTTAAAGTATCATCAAATTGGTGGTTTCTGATCATTTGCATTTTAGGCAAAGTTTTTTATCCTTTTCCTTATCTGTGATTGCTGCATGGAACATGTACAAAGCTTAGAGTAAACGTTTATTATTAATGGAATAATCTTTGGGAAGAGAGAAATATGAATCTTGCACAGATAAAAAAAAATCTCTCCCTATTTTTTAACATTATTATTATTGTGTGTGTTGTTATCTTCTTTAAATTTTTAGCTTCTTCAAAATTAAAAAGGGAATGTTTTTATCTGTTTCCAAATGTTATTATGTATATATTTTATTTTGTACATATATTTTAGTTATATGTAGTTTCATTCAATTTATGCACACAATGATAATTATTTCAATTGCATTCTTTAAAAATAACAAATATAATTACTATTGTAAAAATATTGCTTTATAGGAGTTAAGTTAAAAATATTGAACTCATCAACTGTATTTATCCATTCTTTCATTTCATTTATTCATCAAACATAACTTGAGTGCCTGTTATGTAGCAGAGTACCTGTATATAACATGTTCTACTATTTCTCAAGACCGTTCCATTTTTAAAATCTTCATGTTTACCTGCCCTGCCAGCTCAAGCTGAGAGATTTTAAATGGGAATATTAGGACATAATCTTATTGAAACTTTGTCTCCCACCTTTCAAACAAAGGCATTTCTGAAGTTAGAAAATAGCAGAAGATAACTTTTAACTGCCCTTTCAAAAGTTTATCAGTCTTAAATACTAGTATTAATCATTGGGAGGTCTTATTTGCATATATTTTGTAAAAATAAATATTGAATAACATGAGCTATACATATTCATTTAAATTATGAGGTCTTTTTTGGCTTCACATTGTTTGAAAATCAAATAATTAATTTGTTTAAAAAATGTATTATTGTTATTTCAGAGCTCTTTCCCCATAGTACCTTTAAGAACTAAAATGTATTTAAGTGCCAGTTATATGCCTAGAACTGCCCTAGACATGCTGAGTATATCATATTCAACTTAGTATAAGGTCTCATGGATTGTGTGATGCCCCATTGTCATATATATCAATATGATAATTTTTAAACTGCTCCCAATTATAGTTGTAATAAATCATGAATTATAAGTGGCATTCCAATGTCATAGGTGTTTAAAATGTGACCTACTCTTTAAGTCATCCTGCAAAGTAGGTATAATTGTATCATTTTACTTAATTAAAATGTTTTTGTTAAGTGGTACTAATAGTGATAATTATAATATCTGGCTGGAGGCAGTGGCTCACACCTGTAATCCCAGAACTTTGGGAGGCTGAGGTGGGAGGATCACTTGATGCCAGGAGTTTGAGAAGAGCCTGGGCAACAAAGTGAGAGTCTTATTCTACCAAAATGTTTAAATGAATAGCTGGGCATGCTGGTGCACATCTGTAGTTCCAGTTACTCTGGAGGCTGGGGATGGAGGATCACTTGAGCCCAGGAGTTCCAGGCTACAGTGAGGTATGATTACACCATTGCTCTCCAGCCTGGACAAAAGGTTGAGACCTTGTCTCACAAAACAAAAATCTAACAATTATTGAGTTGTTGTTGTAGGAAGTATTCTATATACTTTACCTAGTTTCTCATTTAAGCATCACAATTGTGATAGCTACTATTGTCATCTTTACTTGATTAACGAGGAAGGTGAGGCACAGAAAGGCAAAGCAATAGTTAGTAACAGAGTTTAAATTAGGACTCAGGCCCTAGTTGAACTGAATCCAAAGACTGAGCTTTTTCTATTCAAATAGGCTGCTCATTTCATCAAGGTAGTGAGCAATAAAAGCTAATAAGTATTGTACTTTCTTAAAAAAATTGTTTTGAAAACAGAGGAAAAGCATGCTATTAAATGTTTTCAATTGAATGCTTGTATGGTTTGAGATATTGCACTACAATTTCCCAAAAAGTCCTCTTACTCTCATAGAACTCCTCTACATTGGGCCTGTGAATGTGACCATGTGAAAGTGGCCACTCTTCTGCTAAACAGAAATTGCGAGGTTGACAGCCATGACAGTGGAGACAGGACACCTTTGATGGTGGTATATAGTAGCCAACTCTTTCAGCATGACATGGATTTGATTTACATATGTAGAATTAAAGTAAATTTATCTCATTTAAGTATAACTAGTTGGTAAAACCTATGGAATGTGTATTTTGAATTCTTAGAACTTACAATTTATTTCTTAATCTAATTTGGACAGGCTGTGAATTGCCAGCATTATACTTGTGCCAGTGTTCTTCTGAAGCACAATGCCAATCCAAATCTTTAGGATATATTCAACCACCCTCCTCTCTTTTATGCTGTGATGCAGAACAGTACATAACTGATAGAAATACTGCTTTCCTATCATGCAGATATTGAGGCATCAGACCAGGTAGGGATGAATCAACTTTCTTTTCAAAAGATTTCTTTTGACATTGCCATAGGTAAGGGTCAATACTGCATATTTGGAAGCTAAATATAAATGCAAATTAGGTTATTTTGAAATGACTTAATTGTCTAAGACTTTATTTTAAATATTTTAAATATGGATACTTTTAAAGAAGCATTAAAGGGCACAGCTTTTTAAAATGCCCTTTGGAAAATAATTCTGAATTTGTTAAAGGTAAAACCTTTTCAATTTTTTTCTATGCAAGGTTATGATGTTTTTTCTAATTAGTGTAAAACAACATGGGAAAGAAAATATTCCCTGGAAATAAGCTTTATCTTAAAACTAAAACAACTTACAATAAATAGACATCTTGCTGCTGCTGCTGATTATCTAAAAAACTGATGTATTATCTCTCAATGGCAAGGCTTAAGAGGGAAAAATGGATAGGGAAAGGGACAGCGGTCAGAAATATTCAAGTCATTTGGAAATTAGGTAATGAGGGGAAAATGGCAAGAAGAGGTTTGTTTGTTTGTTTAGTTTGTTGTTCTTCCAGTTTATATGTTGAGACAAGGTTCTTTTTAGCTTTGGGTCTAATAATTTTTTGTTTGAAAAGGAGAGTGAGTTGAAACTTGCCTAGATGTTAATTTTAGGAGGACTGTGAGGAAACCAGATTGGCAGTGAATATGTGGTGACAAAGTGAGAAACACTTCTGCAGAATGTGAAACAAATTATTAACTGACTTATTACTCATCCTGGCAGAAACAGCCACTTAGATGAGAGTCTAAAGTCCTCTCAAATATAGAAGGTCTTGGTGGGAAGGTGGGAAATAAGAAGTTTATAAATAGCAAAATCAAGTTGGGTTTTGAGTTTACTTGTCCCTGTTATACCCATACCCAGGAAAATTAACTGGAGTTTTAAGAATTGAGTTCATCTCTTACTCTATTCTCTTTTTGGCCACATCTCCAACTGATAAAGGGAATTAGCCATGTGGGTGAGAGATGAGATTGAAGTGATTGTCTGCTGCACTGATTCTCAGAATTGTGTATTATAGTGACCTTAGGAAATTTTGTTAAAAGTCTAAAATTGTAGGCTTTCCCCTGAAGATTTTATGTAATAGGTATAATAAGGCTGAACATGTTTAAAAATGTTTTCTTGAAGTTGCACTCAGTGGCATGTTCCTGTAGTCCAAGCTTGAGCATAATAGTTTGAGTCTAGCTTGAGCAACATAGTGAGACTCTTGTCTCTAACAGTAATAACAGCAACAAACAAACAAACAAAAAACCTCAAGGTTCAGATACACTTTGGAATTCCTACCATTAATCATTCACTACCATTCAGAGTCTTCAGAAATTTGCTCATGGGTAATCTTTCAATAAGTAGAGGCTGACCCTTTCATGATTTCATGCCCCTTTGTCACCATGCGGGGGATTATGTGTCAACATATGTTCATTACAAGTTGGGTTTTCTCAATTAGAATAGTAGCAAATCCTAAACATTTTTTTTTAGTTGAAGATGTATGATGAACTATCTCAGTATATATGTTAAATTTATAGTGCTTTAGCATAATCAGGATGTCAGTTTTAAACACTAATATTCATAAAGTTAATAAGAATACAGATAGGAATTCTTTTAATAATTTAGTTTTAGCAGTCCTATGAACAAATTATCCATTTGGTTAACAATCTGAGAAAATTCTATACAGATTTTGAATGAATAAATGTTGAAAGAATTCTGGAAGCAGGTATTAATGAGTCTTTTGAGCAATTTTTATTATTTATGAGGGCCTGGTTCTTTGGTAAAACATATTGTGGGAATTCACTCAGGGCAGTGGCAAAAATATTAAGAAAAATATATTAGAGAAAGTTATAGAATATAGTCACAAACCTTCTTGGAGGGCCAATAAAGTTGTATAGTTTTAGTAGACGTCTCAGCTGAAGGCAGCCTAAATCCCCTTTACAGTTAGTTAATAAGAAAAGCAAATGGCTAGGCTATGTGGGGGAGTTTATCTGAATAACTTGTTTACTTATGTGTTCTTAAAACTAACCTTTGAGCCAAATGGCCCTCTCAGGAGGAAGTTGGCAAGGGAGATTTACCCTCTAATGGTGTTTGCTTTGGGCTACCCGCTGGCCTTTAATCTTCCTGTACTTAGAACTTAACTTTTAGTGTTAACTTAGAGCCTCTGTTATTAAACCTGTACTGAATAAATGGGGAGAGGGTGAACTAGTCAGGGTTATGTAGCTGTGATCCCTCTCTGTGAGTGGCTCATGACTCCTTAGCTCACTCATTCAATGAAAATTTGTATCTGACTGCATTTATTCATCTGTTGTGCAGCTGGGGTCTACGGGAGGATGGACCCTGGCAACATATAATACTAGATAAATAAAATGTTTTACATGCAAATACTTAAATTATACACAACCATTTACTAACACATTTATATCAAATATAAAAACACAAGGGCTATATTCGAATGCAGTGCACAGATTTGTTTGTTTCTATAAATTGAGTCAATATGTAAAATTTAGAAGACTTGCGCAGAAATCTGGACTTCAGGTTTGTTTTAAAAAATCAAATCTGGTGACCCCTAAGTTTCTATCATGTTTGGTCTGCTGTGCAGAGGTTGCCCCTTTATAGAAGATATGTAGTCTCTAGTCTGTGACTGTACCCACCTCAGTTCTTCCCTTATATAGATAACCTTTCCAAGTCCTTGTTAATATTTGAGTATACAACTCTTATGCCATAGTATATTTTGATAAAAATGTCAAGGTTTTTAAGTCAGCATATATTTGTTTATAATAGGTAGTATATAAAGGGATTTATAGATTATATAAATCCCTCAGTTATGGGGTTGAATTTTACAATTTAGAATTTTTAAAACTCTTTTTCTTTATATATATCACAAATAATCATCTGACCATAAGCATGTCTGGAAACCTTTTTAGGTTATTCCTGGCTGTAGTTGGATAGTTTATGAATGTTACAAACATTACATCTTTATCCTCAGCAATCTTCCTTAAAAACTGCAAGTGGGATGGCTGGTTAGCCAAGGACAGGTAAGACTCTCTGAAAGATGAGAGCAACTTAAGATAGGCACAGCTGCAGGGAGGCCAGCAAAGGATAAACTCATACTAAAAGCCAGTCTGCTCCTACGAAGGAAACGAGCAGCAATAGGAGCAGATGCACCAGCAGCGTAATTCACAAGCAAGCAATTAGTTGCCTGCATGCCTCCCAGGTGGATGGCTGGTTAGCCAATGATGGGTAAGACTCTCTGAAAGATGACAGCTACTTGAGACAGCCACAGATGAGGAAAGGCCAGTAAAGGCTAAAGGCATAGCAAAAGCCAGTCTGCTCCCATGAAGAAACTGAGCAGCACTGGGAGCAGATGCACCAGCAGCATAATTCACAGGCAAGCAAGTAAGTTGCCTGTGTGCCCCCCAGGTAGATGATGGGTTAGCCAATTACGGACAAGACTCTCTAAAAGATGAGAGCAAACTAAGACAGGCACAGCTGAGGGGAGTCCAGCAAAGGCAAAAGTCATAGCAAAAGCCAGTCTGCTCCCATGAAAGAACTGATCAGCGCTAGAATTTGATGCACCAGCAGCGTAATTTACAGGCAAACAAGTAAGATGCCTGTGTGCCCCCCAGGTGGATGGCTGGTTAGCCAATGATGCCTAAGACTCTCTGAAAGATGAGAGCCACCTAAGACAGGTACAGCTGCACTGGAGGCCAGCAAAGGCTAAGATCAAGAGAACAGCCAGTCTACTCCAATGAAGGAGATAAGCAGCTCTAGGAGCAGATTCACCAGCAGTGTAATTCATAGGCAAGCAAGTAAGTTGCCTGGGTGCCCACCAGGTGGATGGCTGGTTAGCCAATGATGGGTAAGACTCTCTGAAAGATGATAGCAACCTTAAGACAGGCACAGCTGCGAGGAAGAAAACCAAAAGCTAAAGTCATGAGAACAGCCAGTCTGCTCCCATCAATGAATTGAGCAGCACTAGGAGCAGATACACCAGCAGCATAATTCACAGGCAAGCAAGTGTGTTGCCTGTGTGACCCCCAGTTGGATGGCTGGTCAGCCAATGATAGGTAAGACTCTTGAAAGATAAAAACAACCTGAGACAGGCAGAGCTGTGGGGAGGCCAGCAAAGGCTACATTCATACTAAAAGCCAGTATGCTCCCATAAAGAAAATGAGCAGCACAAGGAGCAGATGGACCAGCAGCATAATTCACAGGCAAGCAAGTAAGTTGCTGGTGTGCCCTCCGGTTGGAGGGCTGGTTAGCCAATGATGGGTAAGACTCTCTGAAAGCTGAGAGCAACCTGAGACAGGCACGGTTGAGAGAAAACCAGCAAAGGCTAAAAAGTCATTGTAAAAGCCAGGGTGCTCCCATGAAGGAAAGGAGCTGTTCTAGGAGCAGTCACACAGGCATGGTAAGTCTCAGGCAAGCAAGTAAGTTGCCTGTGTGCCCCCCTGTAGGATGGTTTGTTAGCCAATGATGGGTAAGACTCTAAAAGATGAGAGCAACCTAAGACTAGAACAGTGGCACGAGAGGCCAGGAAAGCCTAAGTTCATGAGAAAAACCAGTCTGCTACCATATAGGAGAAGAGCAGCTCTTGGAGCAGATACACCAGCAGCCTAATTCATAGGCAAACAAGTAAGTTGCCTGTGTGCCCCCCAGGTGGATGACTGGTTAGCCAATGATGGGTAAGACTCTATGAAAGATGAGAGCAACCTAAGACAGGCACAGCCAAGGGGAGGCCAGCAAAGGCTAAAGTCATAGCAAAAGCCAGTCTGCTCCCATGAAGGAAATGAACAGTTCAAGGAGCAGATACACAGGCAAGGTAACTTCCAGGAAAGCAAGTTGCCTGTGTGCCCCCCAAGTGGATGGCTGGTTAGCCACTGATGGGTAAGAATCTCTAAAAATGAGAGCAACCTAAAACAGGCACAGCCGTGTGGAGGCCAGCAAAGACTAAAGTCATAGCAAAAGCGATTCTTCACCCATGAAAAATATGAGCAGTTCTAGGAGCAGATACACAGGCTTGGTAACACCCAGGCAAGCAAATAAGTTGTCTGTTTGCCCCCCAGGTGGATGGCTGGTTAGTGAATGATGCATAAGACTCTGAAAGAAGAGAGCAACCTAAGACCGGCACAGCTGCAAGGGAGGCCAGCAAAGGCTAAAGTCATTAGAACAGCTGGTCTGCTCCCATGGAAAAAACAAGCACTCTAGGGGAAGATTCACCAGCAGCATAATTCATATGCAAGCAAGTAAGTTGCCTGTGTGCCCCACAGGTGTATGGCTGCTTATCCAATGACGGGTAAGATTCTCTGAAAGATGAGAGCAACCTAAGACAGGCACAGCCACAGGGAGGCCAGTAAAGGCTAAAGACAGCAAAAACCAGTCTGCTCCCATGAAGGAATGAAGCAGCACTAGGAGCAGATGCACCAGCAGCGTAATTCACAGGCAAGCAAGTACATTGCTTGTTTGCCCCCCAGATGGCTAGCTGCTTAGCCAATGATGCTTAAGACTCTCTGAAAGACAAGAGCAACCTAAGACAGGTGCAGCCATGGGGAGGCCAGCAAAGGCTAGAGTCATAGCTGTTGTGAACTGAGCGTGAGCCCGGGAATCTTATCCAGCAAGAGGGTCCCAAACCTGGAGGAGAGCATGTGTGGAAAAAAAGGAGAAAGAAAAGAGTGGGGTCTGGAGGACTGGATGGGCTATGCCCAAGCGCAATTTTATTTATGCAGTAGGTTCCATTATATACTTTTCTACTTAATGTTGTTTACGTCAGATCAAAGCATATCTCAAATAACAAAAGAAACAGAAAACGATTCTGGGGAAATAGTAAAAGGAACAGATACTGATTTAAAAGGTCAAGGACAAAGTAGGTGATGCTGATTATCAATATTATCAGTACGCCCAGTAAATACTTAACAATTGTAAATACTTAAGTCACGAGATAAGTTACGCCCAGTAAATACTTAACAATTGTAAATACTGAAGTTAAGTCACAAGGTAAGTAAGCTACGCCCAGTAAGTAAGTTACACCCAGTAAATACTTAACCATTGTAAATACTGAAGTGAATATTTTATAACTAATGTAGCAAGGATCCAAAAATGAACACAATGAAGCAATAAACCATAAGGAACCAAAAATGGACACAATGCCTCCCAAGTCCTCATATCCATAAAGTAATGTCTGTTAATTATTTTGAATAGCATAGCCCCTCTCTCGGTTCCTGCTTTCCCTCAGCTCAACTCCCCCAACCAGGGATCTGTGTCCAGCCTCAAGCTCACCGTATGGCGAGGCCCATTTCCTAGGGGCCTTACATGGGAGCATTCCCCACAGTTCTCCCTCACATAGCAAAAGCCAGTCTGTTCCCATGATGGAAATCAGCAGTTCTAATAGCAGATACACTGGCAAGGTAACTCTCAGGCAAGCAAGTAAGTTACCCCAGTTGGATGTTTTGTTAGCTAATTATGGGTTAGACTCTGAAAGATGAGAGCAACCTAAGAGAAGAATAGCTGCGTGAGAGACCAACAAAGCCTAAACTCATGATAACATGCAGTCTGCTACCATGTAGAAAAAGAGAAGCTCTTGGAGTAGATACACCAGCATCCTAATTCATAGGCAAGCAAGTAAGTTGCCTGTATGCCCCCCAGAGAGTCTTATGCAATGATGCATAAGACTCTGAAAGATGAGGGCAACAGGCTCTGCAGTGAGGGAGGAAAACAAAGGCTAACATCATGAGAACAGCCAGTCTGCTCCCGTGGAGGAAACAAGCAGCTCTAGGAGCAGATTCACCAGCAGCATAATTCTTAGGCAAGCAAGAAAGTTGCCTCTGTGCCCCCCAGGTGGATGGCTGGTTAGCCAATGATGGGTAAGACTCTCTTAAAAATGAGAGCAACCTAAGACAGGCACAGCCACGGGGAGGCCAGTAAATGCTATAGTCATAGCAAAAGCCAGTCTGCTCTCATGAAGGAACCGAGCAGCACTAGGATTACATGCACAAGCAGCATAATTCAAGGGCAAGCAAGTAAGTTGCCTGTGTGCCCCCCAGGTAGATGGCTGATTGGCAATGATGGGTAAGACTCTCGGAAAGAAGAGTGTGAACTAAGACAGGCACAGTCTTGGGGAGGCCAACAAAGGCTAAAGTCATAGCAAAAGCCAGTTGGCTCACATGAAGGAAACTAGAAGCACTAAGAACAGACACACCAGCAGGGTAACTCTCAGGAAAGCAAGTAAGTTGCCTGTGTGCCCCCGAGATGGATATGGATGGCTGTTTAGCCAATGACGGTTAAGACTCTCTGAAAGATGAGAGACACTTAAGACAGGCACAGCCTAGGGGAGGCCAGCAAATGCTAAAATTATAGCAAAAGCCAGTCTGTTCCCATGAAAGAAATAAGCAGTTCTAATAGCAGATACACAGGCAAGGTAACTCTCAGGCAAGCAGGTAACTTGCCTGTTTGTCCCCTAGTTAGATGGTTTGTTAGCTAATGATAGGTACGACTCTGAAAAATGAGAGCAACTTGAGACAAGAACATCTGCTTGAGAGGCCAGCAAAGCCTAAAGTCATGAGAGCAGGCAGTCTGTTAAAATGTAGAAAAAGAGCAGCTCTTGGATCAGATACACCAGCAGCCTAATTCATTGGCAAGCAAGTAAGTCGCCTGTGTGACCCCGAGGTGCATTACTGGTTAGCCCATGACAGGTAAGATAATCTGACAGATGAGAGCAACCTAAGACAGGCACAGCTGAGGGGAGGTCAGCAGAGGCTAGAGTCATAGCAAAAGCCAGTCTGTTCCAATAAAGGAAATGAGCAGTGCTAATAGCAGATTCACAGGCAAGGTAACTCTCAGGCAAGCGAGTAACTTGCCTGTGTGGCCCCAAGTTGGATGGTTTCTTAGCCAATGATGGGTTAGACTCTGAAAGATGAGAGCAACCTAACACAAGGAAAGCTGTGAGAGAGGCCATCAAAGAATAAAGTCATTAGAACAGGCAGTCTGCTACAATGTAGGAAAAGAGCAGCTCTTGCAGCAGATACATTAGCAGCCTAATTTATAGGCAAGCAAGTAAGTTTCCTGTTTGCCCCCCCCCGGGTGGATGGCTGGTTAGCCAATAAAGGGTAAGACTCCCTAAAAAGGAGAGCAACCTAAGAATTCTTCCCTTTTCCTCTCCTCTCCCCATTTCTAACCCCTTGCTAACAACTAATCTGTTCTCTATTTTCATAATTTTGTTGTTTCAAGCATGTTATATAAATTGTATAGTGTACAACTGTTTGAGACTGTAGTATTTTTTTCAGCATAATTCTCTAGATGCAACCTGAAAGTCCCCAGTGTGTGATATTCTTCTCCCTGTTTGTTTCCATGTGTTTCATTGTTAAACTCCCACTTATGAGTGAGAATACGCAGTGTATGGTTTTCTGTTCTTGTATTACTTTTCTGAGAACGATGGTTTCCAGCTCCATCCATGTCCCTGCAAATGACATTAACTCATCCTTTTTTATAGCTGCATAGTATTCCATGCTGTATATGTGCCACATTTTCCTAATCCAGTCTATCATTGATGAGCATTTGGGTTGGTTCCAAGTCTTTGCTATTGTGAACTTTTTTTTTTTTTTAATATGGATGCCTCAGAATTTGCTGTATACAAGATCATGACATTCGGAAGTAAGACAGTTTTACTTCTTCCTTTCTAATCTGGAGCCTTTTATATATTGATCGCCTCATTGACCTGGCCAGAACCAAAGGTGAACAGACTTGCTAAACATGGCCATCCTTGTCTTGTTTCCAATCTTAGGGAAAAAGCATTTAGTCTTGCACCATTAAATCTGTTAACTGCTAGGTTTTCACAGATGCTTTTTATCATGCTGATGAAATTCCCTCCTGTTTCTAGTTTGTTGAGGGTTTTTTTCCATGCATGGGTAGATAATTTTACTCTCATTTACAGAAAAGAAAACCATCATTAAGGCAGCTGGCCTCCAAAGATCAAGCCTGAATCACAGTGCTATCTTCACAGCACATTCTTCCATTTAATTTTTTCTCTGGCCCTCCTCTGAATTCTTTTAGCTCACTTGAGAATGTTGCTGTTCTCCAGGAGTCTCAGCTCTTTGCTCAGGTGCTTCTCTCCTGAAGTGGGAGAATGGCTTCAGCCATCACCTGCAAGCTGATGACTCCACACTCACTGTCTTCTTGCCCTCGCTGAGCTCTGGTATATCTTCATGCTTCCAAGACTTTTCCACACAGATATGTCAAGAAATCTCAAGCCCATCCTGTCCTAGAATACACTATCACCTCCCTCCACTAAAGTAGGCCCCTGTGACTGTATTTTCAATATTGGATGCTTCTGCCATTTGTCCTGTTCCATGTTCCATCCTGAAATCTGGTCATGATCCCACGTTTCCCTCTCTTTGTTCCCTCCTCTCACCTTTTCTAATTAGTGGCCAAGTTCTATTTATATTTTTCCTTCACCTCCACTGCTACTGCCTTCCTCCTGCCTCCAGTCTCATTCTACTCAAATTCAACCTCCAGGTTACCAACAGAGTGATTTCTTCAAATTACAGATCCTCTGATATTGAGCCCTTCACCAGTTCCCTATTCCCCCAGCATGGGAACCAAGGGCTTTTCTCATCAGTTTCATTTTATATACTAGGAATTTTCACCAAAGACTGAAGTCACTAAATTCACTTTCTAATGTCAGTTTTAGGGGCTGCATGCTACTTTTATCAGTTGGAGATATTAGAAATTATGTTACTAGTTCTACTCTACTGTCTTTTGCATGCCATGTTGTCTCATGCCTCAGTGCTTCTTGTTTACTCTGTTGTCTTTTTTAAAAATATTAAACTTATTTAAATAGAAACAGGGTTCTCGCCATGTTACTCAGTCTGGTCTTGAATTCCTGGGCTCAAGTGATGGTCCTGCCTCAGCCTCTCACAGTGTTGGGATTACAGGTGTGAGCCCCCATGCCCAGCCCTGCTTTCTTGTTTTGAGAGGTTCTTCCTCTTTCCACAACATCCCCTCTATTCTTTTCCTTCTTGAAAATCCCTACTCTCTATGCTCTCTTCTTTGAACCTCCTCCTGACACTTGCAGAGTTAATTATACCCTCCTCTGTGTTATTTCAGAACATTACATGTGTTTATAATGTTGCATGTGTTGTCCTGTATTTGTCATTTTTTATTCTCACTCTGAGTTCAGCATTTATACTAGATTTATCTTAAACACCCTTATAATTACCAGCATATAGAAAGTGCTTAAGAAATATTTGTTGTAATCAACTAAATTAGGATTTATCAATAAGCCTCTTTGATTTCAATAGGTCATTTTCCAATTGTCAGCTTAAATATATTCTTAAGATTACACCGCATCCCTCAGCCAAACTGCTTCTTACGCAGAAAAAAAAAGCCACTACTGTGACTGCCTAAGCTTCCTCCTGCATGGCCACCCTAGCAGAGATGTGGCAGGAGTATTGGGGAACTGATCCCTTCCATCTGCCCCACCTTACCTTTGTCAGGTACTTGTGTGGGGCTGTCACTAACTTCACATGCTGCTGCAGCTCCTTGATCAGCTGGTCCTTTTCATAGGATAGAAACGGTAGGGTCAGAACAATAAATGCCTTCATCACCTACAGAATGAGGGCAGAGGCTCACAATGAGTGTCAACCTATTACATAGCATAAACAGTCAGCATTTATTGAATGAGTGAAAAAACAAGGTGACACTGGACCCTACAGTGGTTTTGGAAAAGAAGAGGACCAGGTGCAAATACCTGTACTTCTAATTTCCACTCCATGCATTGCAAAGTTACATGACCTCTCCTTAACCTCAGTTTCCTTCTCTGTGAAATGGGAAAAATAAAGTTTCCATTCCTCATTTGGTTTCTTTAAAGCTTTTCTGAGATAATACATATAAAACATCCAGGTAGTTTACATTATTATCCCTGTCATCAATACTTTCATTATCATTTTTACTATTATGATACATACAATCCTGTATCTGAAACCCAATGAGCATTCAATAATTATTGACAATTCATTATTCATATATTAGTAGTGCCACCCCCATTTTATTGCACAAGCCCTTTCATATAGAAGGTGCTCAGTAAACACTTTTTAATAAACAAAAGCATGTATGTTCTGCAGCCACATTGCTGAAATGCCATTCTGGCTCCACACCTCAGTAGCTGTGAGATGTTGACAGGTTACTTAACCTCCTCTGCTTCTCCTTCTTCATCTATAAAGAGTAGAAGAGCTCTTAGATTATTACTTTTTGTGAGAGTTAAATCACTTGGCATATAGTAAGTGCTCACTAAATATAATCTGTCATCTTTATCTTCAGAGCCAGAGGCCACAGTGTCCCCAGGTCACCATACTGTGGTAAGTGCACATGCACACTGTGACCTCCTACCCCGTTTGCCCAGGAAAAGCCTGAATTTCCTTGGTATCTGATTTCCTAGTGCCCATACACAAACACCATAATCTCTTTGTTCCCCTCACTTTCCCTCTAATGGGGCCTGGGCTGCTCACCATGGCTGACTCTGCCACCTTTGGCGGCTCCACCAAAGCACTCTCTACCCCTGCAGGCCCAATGCCATTGCTGGAGGATGAAGAAGCAGATGTCAGGGACAAAGTGAACCAATTCCTCAAATCTCCTGCTCTGGATTCCCTTAGCACAGATGGTAGAGGTCTTAGGAAGCAAGAGACCACTGACCTGTCTGTCATGGGCCCAAAATGTGAAGACCTGGACATTGTAGGCTGAGAAATAAAAGACTGCATTGCTCCCAGAGGTTCTCACCTCACTGCCTGTATTGACAGAGAAGGGCGAATGCTTAGTCCCCTGGGTGCTTGGCCCAAGCAGCTTCACCAAATGTGAAATCTTTTGGAAGCCTCAAACTTGGTCTTAAACATTCTTCCAAATTCTGCATGCTATTTCCCATTCTATCAACATAATTTTTGATTTTTTAAATATACATTGAAAACATAAAACATGATATTTTGATGTACATACACATAGTAACATGATTACTACACTCAGGCACACTAGTATATCCATTATCTCACATAATTACTTCTTTTTTTCTTTTGTGGTAAGAGCATTTAAAATCTCTCTGTTAAAATTTCCAGTACATCCTGTTTTAGCAATTTTTTAAAAAAATCATATCCATTTCTCTAAAATGTCCAAGAGAAATTGTTACTGTTGTGTAATGTGTCTTTTTAAAAATCATGTAGGGGGTAGGGGCAGGGGCTCAGAGCCAGCCTACTTCAGTTCAAATCTGGATTGCATCCCATGCTATCTTTGAGACTTCAGGCAAATTTCCTCACTGATCAGCCACCCAGTTTCCTCATCAGTAAAAGTGAGATAATAATTACACCTCCCTTCCAGCATTGAGAGGTGAGTCATATAAAGCACTAAGAACAATGTTTTCACATAGTAAGTACTCCAGGTTAGCTACATAATTATAATAAATAATAGATTTATAATATATCTTAATAGAATTATTGTATTTATAATTTATAATAGATTCATAATAATAATAGCTAAAATTTAGCTATTATTATGTTTGTTGTGTGACAGCTTGTGCTGCATTAGAGGAGCACAAAAATGAAATAAGCTCCCCAAACCTATGGGAGTCTCCCTTTTTAATCTTATTCCCCCTGCCTTTCTTTAATTGCGTAGTGTCTTATTATGTCCTACAGACCCTCTTGAATTTTATTTTGATTGATTCTTCTGTATGCCGGGTTTGGAGAGGTGCACCGAAACCTAGCATAAGGGCACAATAGACATGGCTCTATTCACATTGAGCTGAGGGTTTTGTCACCAATACATAAAAGACTGTCTGGGCAAGGAAGAAACCATGAGGCATGTGAGGGTGACAACAGTCAACCTGGCAGCAGCCATACCTAACCAAAGTTATTGATAGTGTCATGACTCCTCCCCAGGAACCAGTCATGGCCCTCTTCACCCACAGTTACTCTGTCCCTGGTGTTGTAGATGTGCCACATTCTACTTCAGCTGTCTTCACTGAAGACAAAAAGAAGAGACCTCCTTTGTTGAAGGCATTGAATTTAGAGGTGATGAGCCACAACCTTGGACTCCATTCTGGGTTTGAATTCTTCCTCTGGTTCTACCTGGTACCTGGGCAAATTTTGCCATCTCTCTGAGTCTATTTTCATTACACGAAGGGACAGGATGCATAGTACTGTTCTATGAGTGGTTGTGATTAAACTAATTTCAATAACAAATTTAAAAAGTATCAATTCGCTTTTGTGTGACACTACACCAGAGTAAAATATCTATTATAATGTGAACCTTGCTCCCTGCTATACGCCCAGCAGTCACACTGTCTGGACAGATGAGAGGCATCAATAAACATTTGATGAGTGAATTTTCTTCCATGAATACTATCTCATTTGATCCTCACATAAAGCCTATGAGGTTTGTATTTTTTTTTTAACTTTTCAGTTTAAGATAATTGTGGACTTGCATACAGTTATAAAAAATAAAATTGATGCCCATATACTTTTTACCAGTTTTCCATAGTGGCAACATCTTGCAAACTATAGTTTAGTATCTCAGCCAGAATTCTGACATTAATACAATCCACCAATCGTCAGACCTCTCATTTCACTTGTACTTGTGTGTATGTGTTTATATTTATGCAGTTTGATCAGATATGCAGGGTCATGCATTCACCACATCAGGAAGATCTCTGACGTTGCTCTTGTATAACCACATGAACCTCCTTCTTCCCTTTTCCTCTCCTCTCCCCATCCCTAACCCCTTGCTAACAACTAATCTGTTCTCTATTTTCATAATTTTGTTGTTTCAAGCATGTTATGTAAATTGTATAGTGTACAACTGTTTGAGACCGTTGTATTTTTTTCAGCATAATTCTCTAGAGACTCATCCGAGTTGTGTGCATCAATGATTTGATCCCATTTATTTATTTATAAAATGGAGTCTCACTCTGTTGCCTGGGCTGGAGTGCAGTTGCATGATCTCACCTCACTGCAACCTCCAATTCTCAGGTTCAAGTAAGTCTCTGCCTCTGCCACCTGAGTAGCTGGAATTACAGGCACCTGCCACCATGCCTGGCTAAGTTTTGTATTTGTAATAGAGACGAGGTTTCACCATTTTGGCCAGGCTTGTCTTGATCTCCTGACCTCACGATCCACCTGCCTGGGCCTCCCAAAGTGCTGGGCTTACAGGTGTGAACCACCATGCATGGCCCCTCATCCTGTTTATTGCAGAACAGTATTCCAGGTTGAGAGTGTAGCTCAGTTTTTGTTTAACCATTTATCTACTGTTAAGGCATCTGGGTTGTCTCCAGGTTTTGGCTATTTTGAGTAAAGTTGCTACATACATTTGCATATATGGTTTTGTTGAAACCCATACATGACACTTTTTTGTAGTCAATTTTTTTTTTGAGATGGAGTTTCACTGTTGTTACCCAGACTGGAGTGCAAGGGCATGATCTCGGCTCACCACAACCTCTGCCTTCTGGGTTCAAACAATTCTCCTGCCTCAGCCTCCCGAGTAGCTGGGACTACAGGCATGCACCACCACACCCAGCTAATTTTTGTATTTTTAGTCGAGACAGGTTTTCACCTTGTTGACCAGGATGGTCTCGATCTCTTGACCTCGTGATCCACCCACCTCGGCCTCCCAAAGTGCTGAAATTATAGGCATAAGCCACCATGCCCAGCCATGAAATTAATTAACAGAAGGAGAACTTTATAAAAAAAATCACAAAATTTTCCAATGTTTCTAAAATTAGACTAGATGTGGGAACGCACACTTGTAATCCCAGCACTTTTGGAAGAAAAGGTGGGTGGGTCACCTGAGGTCAGGAGTTCAGGACCAGTCTGGCCAACATGGTGAAATCATGTTTATACTAAAAATATAAAAATTAGCTGTGCATGGTGGCAGGCAACTGTAATCACAGCTACTTGAAAGGCTAAAGCAAGAAAGTCACTTGAACCTGGGAGTCAGAGGGAGGTTGTGGTGAGCAGAGATTGCACCACTGTCCTCCAGCCTTGCTGACAGAGCAAGACCCTGTCTCAAAGAAAAAAATGAAAAAAAAAAAATTAAACAACATGGTCTTAACTAGCCAATGGATCAAAAAAGAAATCACAAGGGAAGCTAGAAATTATCTTGACATAAAAGAAATTAAAACATACCAAAAACTTATAGATTAGAGCAAACACAATGCTAAGAAGGTAACTTACACACACAGCATTTTAGCCCATTCAGGCTGCTATAACAAAATGTCATAAACTGGGTGGGTTACAAACAACAGACATTATTAGAGTTCTGGAGTATGGGAATTTAACATCAACTCACCAGAAAAAGTTGGTGTCTGGTGAGGGTTCATATGTAGATGTCTTCTGTGGCCTTGGCTGGGTCATGCCTGTAATCCCAGCACTTTGGGAGGCTGAGGTGGGTGGATCACCTGAGGTCAGGAGTTGGAGACCAACCTGACCAACATGGTGAAACCCTGTATCTATTAAAAATACAAAAATTAGCCCAGCATGGTGGCAGGCACCTGTAGTCCCAGCTAATCAGGAGACTGAGATGGGAGAACTGGTTGAATCTGGGAGGCAGAGGTTGCAGTGAGCAAAGATTGTACCACTGTACTCCAGTGGTACAAAGATTGTACTGGGCAAGAGTGAGACTTCATCTCAAAATAAAAATAAATAAAAATGTAGCTGTCTTGTTGTGGCCTCAAATGGAGAATGAAACAAAGAAACTACTGAAGTCTCTATTTAAAGGGCACTAACATCACTCATCATCAAGGAAATGCAAATTAAAACCACAATGAGATACAACCTTACTCCTGCAAGAATTGCCACAATTAAAAAGTTGAAAAACAATGTTTGCTTGAATATGGTGAAGAGAGAACACTTTTTACACTACTGGTGGGAATGTAAATTAGTACAACCAGTATAGAAAACAGCATGAAGAGTCCTTAAAGAACTAACAGTACAACTACCGTTTCATCCAGCAATCCCATTACTGGGTATCTACCCAAAGGAAAAGAAGTACTTATATAAAAAAGACACAAAGACACATGCAAATGCCTGTTTATAGTAAAATTTGCAATTGCAAAGATATGGACCAACCTAAGTGCCCATCAAACGATAAGTGGATTCAGAAATTGTGGTGTATATACACCATGGGATACTACTCAGCCATAAAAATAAATGAAATAATGTTTTTTTCAGCAACTTGGATGGAGCTGGAGGCCATTATTATAATAAGTCAAGTAACTCAGAAATGGAAAACCAAAAATCATATGCTCTGTCACTTTACTTGATGCCACTGAATTGTATATTTTACAAAAATAAGGAGAAAAAACAAGTCTCAAAGGAGGCATGCCAACATTTCAGGGGCACATGGATATGGATATATTCAGAGAAATAAAGCAGCATGATTTTACTATATCAGCTAGCTACAAGTTTGTAATTTATGTATCAGAACATCCACTTAATTTGTTCTCTTTTTTAAGTTATCTGCTGCAATGTTTTTTCAAAAACATTAGATTTTCTCTTCTATGAATGTAGCATGGACCTATATTACTCTTCTGGGTGTTAAGATCATAAAAACACTTAAGATCATCAAAACTGTAAGTTAAAGTGCATTGACTGAATTTTTAAAACAATGAGACACAAAAAAGTTACCATTTATTTTTGCTGAAACAAATGTTTTATAATTGTAATCTTTTCAAGAGACAGGGTCATGCTATGTTGCCCAGGCTTCCCCTAGACAAATTTCTTAGTAAGTCAAGCGTTGTGGAACTGTTGTTTTTTTCTTACCAACTCTATCCTTGATACACCTTGTCATTATTGAATTCACTTTGAGATCCCCAGAAATAGACTCTTACTATGAGTGAAATCACATAATAATGTTACCAATCTGGGCATTTCATGGTTGTCTTCTTGGAAGAAAGAATTTACCCAAAAGACTAATTTGTAAACCCAGCAAAAGTTTTATTGGGAAGTACAAACACACTCCAGGAGAGGAGTGGGCTGACCCTGCTGGAAACACCACCATGACATTGTGCATTGTGATCTTCTGTTGCCTCAGTTCTTTGTTTATCCAGTTCTCACCAAAGGTTGAGGGATCTTCCCTTACTGTGCTTAATGCACAGGCACAGAAACCAGTGATCAGTAAGAATTCTATCTAATGGTGGCCCTGCTTATTACTGCCACCCCAGGAAGGTAAAGCAGTCAGTTTTGTACCCATTGTACCTGCTCAGCTCTCAGGAATTCCCTTTTGCCCTTTTCCTTCTTTATGAGGATCTAGTTAACAACATTCTGACAGTTAGACCATAGAGTGAGTACTGGGCATTCTAAGACATGTTCCAGGATATTCTTTCCAACATGGATACCTCCCCCTTCTTCTGCTCATATCTGTCTACTCTTACATTTTTTTCCTCAAGGAGTTGGGACCCAGAAATCTTTTGGTAGATGGGGCAGAATTCATTCTCTGTATCTACTTCCTGCTGAAAGGGGCCATCATGGGTCTTCAGGATCCTTCCTCCTTGCTTGCTGTCATGAGGTTTCAGTGATTTTTGTTGTCTCTTGGAAGGTCTGACCCATGGTGTCCAGATGAGACATGTAGGAACTTGGTGTCCTGGAGGGAAAGAAAGAGGTTGATATCACCATCACAAGACCATTGGAAGTATGATGGTTTCTAGGTGCGAGGAAACAAACTTAGAAGATTCAGAAAGCAAGGGCCAAAAAGGAGAATGAAGATAAAAGCCAGGAGTCCCAGGAAAGGGAAGAGCCATGAGAATGAAGACCAGGTGACAACCCAGCAGAGCCAACCCTTAGTAGCCCTTTCCTAAAGGTAAGACACCTGAGTTTATAAGATCTCTAATGTGCTCCTGGATCTGCCCTGATCTGTTAACAGAAAATACAAGAATTATATTAGAAATCTGAAAACCAAAGGAAAAGAAACACTAAAACTAACCTTTGATAAGTAGATCTCCCTTCTGCTATTTGAAGACAATGAGCTTGAGGTAGGAATCCTTAAGTCTTCTCTTGGATTCTATATTCTGTTGATACCTAAACTGTAAATGTTCCATTGCAAGGTGATTCTATGATGGTCATCATAGTATATGCAGCCAATAAAGATCTGATCTGCTCCTTCTCTAGAAGTTTGGTACTAAAATTTGCTAGAATTTCCTTCTGTGAAGATTGCAAAAAACAAATGTCGGGTGTTTATGCCCTGAGTGCTGTCTGCACAGAGCCCCATCTTTCTGTGAGCAACATCTCTGAGTTCTGTCTTGCTTGAAGGTCCATCTGCTCTGAGTTCAAACTTGCTGGGAGTTCCAATCACTCTGAGCTTCATCTTGCTCTGAGCACCATCTTATGCTAAGCAACACCTTTTCCAAGCTCCATCTGTTACCAGCTCCAGCTTGCTCAAAGTTCATCACTCTGAGCCCCATCTTGCTCTGAGCATGATCTGCTTTGAGGTCTAATGGCTCAGAGTAATGTTTGGAGTGCCAATCACTCTGAGCTCAAGCTTTCTTGAGCATCATCATCTCTGAGCTCTATCTTACACCGAGCTTCATCTGCTGCAATAGAGCTCCTTCTTGCTCCAAGCTCTATCTACTCCAAAATCCTTCTTGCTCAGAGCTTCATCTGCTCCAAGCTCCATCTTGCTTGGAGCTCCAATCACTCCAAGAAGTATCTTGCTCTGAGCACCATCTGCATAGACATTTACCTTACTTGGAGCTCCATCTAGTCGGAGATCCATATACTCCAAGCTCCATCTTGCTTGGAGTTCCAATCACTCTGAGCTCCATCTTGCTGGGGGCTCCAATCACTTCAGGCTCCATTTTTCTCTGAACACCATCTGGTCAGAGCTCATCTTACTCTGAGCTCCAATTGCTCAGAGCAATGTTCAGAGTGCCAATCAATCCAAGCTCCCTCTTGCTCTGAGCACCAGCTGCTCAGAGTTCCATCTTATACCAGCAATATCTGCTACAAGCTCCATCTTGCTTGGAGCTCCTTCTTGCTCAGAGGTCTATCTGATCCAAGCTCCATATGGTTCGGAGCTCCAATCATTCCAAGCTCCATCTTGCTCTGAGCACGATCTGCCTGAAGCTCCATTTGCTCCAAGCTCCATCTTGCTCAGAGCTCCCATTACTCTGAGCTCCATTTTGCTCTGAGCACCATCTGCTTGAAGCTCCAAGCTCCAACTTGCTTAGAGCTCCCATTATTCTGAGCTCCATTTTGCTCTGAGCACCATCTGCTTGAAGCTCCATTTGTTCCAAGCTCCATCTTGCTCTGAGCACCCTCTGCTCAGAGCTCCATCTGCTTGGAGCTTCAACTTCTCCTAGCCCCATCTTGCTGAGGTCTCCAATCGCTTCCAGCTCCATTCTGCTCTGAGAACCATCTGCTCGAAGTGCCATCTTACTGTGAGCAGCATGTTCTCTGAGCTCCCTCTTTCTCTGAGCACCATTTGTTCTGAGCTCCATCTGAAACCAAGCAACACTTGCTCCAAGCTCTATCTTGCTTAGAGCTCCTTCTTGCTCAGAGCTTCATCTGCTCCAAGCTCAATCTTGCTCAGAGATCCATCTGCTCCAAGCTCCATTTTGCTGAGAGTGCCAATCACTTCCAACTTCACTCTGAGCACCATCTGCTCAAGCTCCATCTTACTCTGAGCAACATGTTTTCTGGGCTAAATGTTGCTCAGAGCTGCATTTGCTCCAAGCCCCATTGTGTTCGAAGTTCCAATCACTAAGAGCTCCATGTTGCTCCGAGCACCATGTGCTCAGAGCTCCAATCTCTCAGAGCAATGTTTTACATCTCAATCACTCTGAGCTCCATGTTGCTCTGAGCACCATCTGCTCTGAGCTCCATCTTAACAAAGCAACATCTGCTCCAAGTTCCATCTTGCTCATTGCTCCTTTTTGTTCAGTGCTCTATCTGCTCTGAAGTCCGTCTTCTCTGAGCTCCATCTAAAACCAAGGAACATCTGCTCCAAGCTCCATCTTGCTTAGAGCTCCTTCTTCCTCAGAGATCCATCTTGCTCAGAGTTCCAATTGCTCAGAGCAGTGTTCACAGTTCCAATCACTCCAAGCTCCAACTTGCTTCGAGCTCTTTCTTCCTCAGAGATCCATCTTGCTCAGAGTTCCAATTGCTCAGAGCAATGTTCACAGTTCCAATCACTCCAAGCTCCATCTTGCTTCGAGCTCCATCTTACACCAAGCAACATCTGCTCAAAGCTCCATCTCACTTGGAGGTACTTCATCTTGCTCAGATCTCCAGTCACTCTGAGCTCTATCTTGCTCTAAGCATCATCTGCACAGAGCATTATCTTTCTTGGAGTTCTAATCATTCTTAGGTCCATCTTACTCTGAGTACCATCTGCTTGGAGCTCCAGCTTGCTCTGAGTACCATCTGCTAAGAACTTCATCTTACTAGGAGCAACATCTGCTAGCTCCTTCTGTTCTGACCTCCAACCATTCTGAGCTCCACCTTGCTCTGAGCACCATATTCTTGGTGCTCCAACTTATTCTAAGCACCATCTATTCTGAGCTCCATATTGCTCTGGGTACAATTTGCTCAGAGCTTCATCTGCTCTGAGCTCCATCTTGCTCATAGTTCTAATCACTCCTAGCTCCATTTTGCTCTGAGCACCATCTGCTCTAAGCCCCATCTGCTCTGGGTTCTGTCTTGCTCGGAGCTCCAATTACTCTGAGTTCCCTCTTGCTGTGAACATTATCTGCTTGAATCTTCTTCTAGGTTGGAGCTCTAGTCACTCCAAGCTCCATCCTGCTCTGAGCACCATCTGCTCTGAGCTCCATTTTGCCCTGAGACCATATGCTTGGAGCTCCATGTTACTCTGCATAACATCTGCTGTGAGGTTCATAATGCTCAGAGCTCCATCTCACCTGGAGTTTCATCTGCTCCATCCAAGCTCAATCATGCTTGAAGCTCCATCTTGTTCAGAGGTCCATCTGCTGTGAGGTTCATACTGCTCAGAGCTCCATCTCCCCTGGAGCTCTATCTGCTCTATCCAAGCTCCATCATGCTTGGAGCTCCATCTTGCTCAGAGGCCCATCTTGCTCTGAGCACCATCTGCTCCACGTATGTTTTTTACAGCATTATTCACAATAGGAAAGGCATGGGACCAACCCACATGCCCATCAATGATAGACTGGAAAAAGAAAATGTGCTACATATATATCATAGAATACTATAAACAAAGTTATGATATAACAGCCATAAACAGAAAGTTATGAGATCACATCCTCTGCAGGAATATGGATGAAGCTGGAGGCCATCATCCTCAGCAAACGAACACAGGAACAGAAAATCTCACCCATCAGACAACAGCAAAGGATGCTCTGGCTCAAATGGTAAATGTCCTCTCTTGATGTGTGAAAGCACATGGCCAGCAGGAGGCAAGAACATCCTGGAGATAAAGGCTTTGCTGCATATCTGTGGGCTTCAGTCTCCAGTGAGACACTCAGAGCTGACCTCTCCACTGTTACCACTGCTGCTTTTATTGTACAACACATTTCCATATATGTTTCATTCTAGCTTTTGAATTCTGTACTTCATTGTTCTCTATTATGAATCAACATCACACAATTTCCAACAATTTATAATACATGAGAGGAAAAGTTATTTTTTATATTCAGATTTGATGGATATTTTTATGTATTCTTCTCTGCAATACATTTCTCATCTCCAGAGCACAATCAGATAGTAGCTATAATGGAGTCAAGCTCAATTTATCAATTCATTAAAGCAGCATTGACCTCTTCATACTGTTAAATATACTTTTCTAAAATTTGGGTTTCATTATTTTTTATTTGTACACAGCCATTTCATAATTAATTTATTTTTACAGCAATTCTGACTTAAAGTTTTAAAATAGCCCATGCTGTAGAATCCAGTGTCTTTTTACATCTATGATCACGAACACATGGAAATCTCATTAACTCTATGAATTTGGTTAATAGTATTAGTGGATTTCCTAATGCTGAGTCTCATTTGTACTCCTGCCATAAAGGATTTCTGGTCATGTTATAATATCCTAATGTGTTGATACAATGGCTTCTAATATTTATAAATTTTACTTTTATATCCCTATGTCCTATTTGTCTGTAGTATTCTGTGTGTCTCAATCCAACAAATGATCTTATATCACTCCAAAATTTTGGGGGGAATCTTTAACTGTTTTATAACTCTTACACAGTTTAAGTGACATCTGCTTACTGAACTATTTTTTTTTTTTTTTTTTTTTTGGAAATGGGTTCTCACTCTATACCCCAGGCTGGAGTGCAATGGCACAATCTCAGCTCATTGCAATCTCTGCCTCCTGGGGTAAAGCTATCCTCCTGCATCATCTCTCGAATAGCTGGGATTACAGGTGTGTGCCATAACGCCCATCTAATTTTTGTATTTTTAGTAGAGATGGGGTTTCACCATGTTGAACAGGCTGGTCTTGAACTCCTAACTTCAGGTGATTTGCCTACCTTGGCCTCCCAAAGTGCAGGGATTACATGCATGAGTCACTGCACCTAGCCTACTGAATTTTTTATACTGGAACTTATTTGTGCATGAGAGCCCTGTTTTGGTAAATGTTTTTTGTTATTTCTATTATTTCACTAACATTTACCCCTATTGAGATAGATCAACTGATGAACCACCCAATTAGTATTGTGTTCACAATATTGTTAACTGCAGTAAAAGTATGTATTCTTTTACAAAATCAAGGTTGAAAGCTTAAAAAAAAAAAACAAAACAAAACAAAACAAAATTTACCCTGACCCTTTCCATCCATTAGTGGTATAAACAAAGAAAGATAACCAAATGGACCAAATGAAGGAGCCAGATAATCAGACCAAAATTATATAAACACATTTTTTGCACACTGAACACATTTTTCAACACAAAGCAAAAAGACACGATGGGAAAATAAATGATTTTGAGCAAACTGGATAATCACATGAAAAACAGTGAAATAGGACAAAAATTGATGTAAATTACACTGAAGGCCTAAACTCAATCTTGAAACAATTTACTTCCCTCAGGAAACAAAGGGTAAGTGCATAGTTTAGAAGACTAATCTATGCACACAAGTTGTAAAATGTGAAATATAAATAGAAAAAGGAAAATTAGAAGGAAAAAAACCATAGACAATGCCATGGATTGGCAATCTTTTTCACTGTTTTTAACTGCACATGGAAGTCACCACTAATATGTAAACACATGGAATTACAGAAAACATCAGATCTTATGCTGCAAAAAGAAAACAATGAACAGAAGAGAAGGTGCCTCACAGACTGAAAGAAAACTATGGAAAATCCTGTCTTTGAAAGGGGTCGTTATAAAATATGTGCAAGAAACTAACACTACCATGTGGGGGGAAACAAAAACAGAAACAAAAACAAACACCCAAGCTAAGGCTGGGCAAAGGACCTGAATAGATGTGTCTGCAAAGCAGATGTGAAACTGACTCACAGATAAAAGAAAAATCTCTCAAAAGTGCTAATCCTTACAAGAATGTCAAGGAAAACCACACTGAGATAAAGCTTTCATCCACATAGAATGGATGTTACCTAAAACAGAAATAAAAAGTTTAAAAGGCAACAAGTAGTATAGACTTTCAGAAGGAGAAACTCTTCTCCTACACTATTGGTGGGAATGTCAATGTCTACACACACTAGGAAAAACAGCTGGAAGTGCCTCAAACAAAGTAAAAAAGCCATTTCATCTAGTCATCATTCCATTCCTATGTGGAAGAGATACCTCCCTTGCCCTTTGTACTGTAGTACTCACGATAGCCAAGATAGGAAATACACCTACCTGTTCATCCATTGATGAAGGGATGAGGAAACTGCAATATACATACAGAGCAGAATATTCTTCAATCATAGAAATGGGTGAAATCTCATCACTTGCAGCCACTTGGAAAAACCTGAGGAACATTATGTTAAATGAAATAAGCCAGGCAGAGAAAGGCATACACTGCATAATCTCATGCATGTGGAATCTGAAACACTTGACCTCACAAAAGTAGAAAGTTCAATAGTGGTTACCAGAGGCTGTGGGGAAGGAGGGCCTAGGCAGAGATTGGTAATGGGTACAAAGTTACATTTAGAAAACAGATCAGTCGTGCTCTTCTCTTCTATAGCAGGGTGACCAGGATTAATATTGTAGTGAATTTTCCAAATAGCTGGAAAGGATTCTGAGTATTATCTCCACAGACAAATAATACCTAGAGGACTTCATAGATGCTAAATATTGTGATTTGATCAATATCCTAGGTGTACCCATATCAAAATGGCCCCTGTATCTTCTAGTTATATACATATACTACAGGGTAATCTCTCTCTTTTTTTTTTTTTTTTTTAAAAAAAAGGATACCAATGACGCCAAAATTTGCATGAAACCATGAAACACCCTGAATTTCAAAGCAACCCTGAAAATACAAGGTACATGGAATGCATCACTGTCCTCCATTTGAAATTATATTGAAAAGCTAGTTATCTAAATAACAGATGACTGGCACTAACCAAGAAACCCAGACCAACAGACAGAATGGGGGAGCTCAATCACAAACCCAAATTCCTAGGTAGTGTACACGTTTTGTAAAAGAACACCGAAAGACACAACGAAGAAGGGGGAATCTGTTTAGTAAATGGATTTGAAAACTGGATATCCCTACATAAGTAAAACAGGACCCCTATTGGGTAAAAAAGACCAAGGATTAACTCAAAATGAATTAGAGACTGATTGACAAAAGTTGAAAGCATCAAACTCTTCCAATGAGAAGACATACAGTGTGGGTATATTTAGGTCAATGTGGATCTGTTCTCACAATGTGACAAAACAAAATAAAAAATACAGAAGGAAAAACTCATAGGTGATGGGATAGTTTGGTCATGATTCTGCTTTTCCTCATCAGTCACCTACATCAAAGGACAACAAGAAAACAGACACACATGGAACTGCATCATATGTTAGAGTTAGTGCCCAAGCAGATTTTTAAAAAATCCATAAATAAAATAAAAAAATTATCCTGAAGTTTACAAGAAAGGTTTCGGCAAACCTACATCTGATGAAAGATTGCCTTCAAAATCTCTAAGCAACAAACACTACTTACTAGCAAAAACACAAAAGAGAAACTAACAACTAAACAAAATGGGGCCAAAGAACCTAAATAGACATTTCTACAAAGAAGATGTAACACTGAAAACAAGTTTTCAAAACTTAGATAACATCACAAATCATGAGAAAGATGTAAACCAAAACAACACACATCATCTCACTATAATTCATATAGATGTTATCAAAGCAATAAAATACATTAAAAGAGACACAAATGCTGGTGTAAATTTCCACAGAGGAATTCATTTGGTGAGACTGTTAATTAGTATACATACTACAGAAACCAGTGGGAGGTTCCTCCAAAAGTTTAAACTATAACTACCACTTGATCTAACAAGTCTACTACTAAGTATACATTCAGGGCAAAAGAAATCAGTCCATGCAAGAGGCATCTGCCATCCTATGTGGACTGTAGCACTATTCACAATTGCAAAGACAAAGAATAGACTTACCTGCCCATCCACAGATGAAGGGATACCTGGTATATGTGCACAAATAGAATCGTCTTCAGCTAGAAAACCAGAATGAAATTTCATCATTTGGAGCCACACTGTTGAACCTGAAGGACATCACAGTATATGACCTAAGACAGGAAGAAAAAGAAAACTTAATGTAGAATCCAAAATAACAGGCTTTATTGCATAGGTCTAGAAAGCACAATAATAGTTACTAAAGGTTGAAGAGAAGAAGGGGCATGGGCAGAGGTGAGAAACAGGCACAAAGTTACACTTAGATGAGAGAAATGAATTGTCCCTCACTGTTCCACAGCCAAGTGACCAGAGGTTAACACGACATCACACCCTTTTCACAAAATCTGGGAGATGCCAAATGTTTTCACCGCAAAGAAATTAACTGTTTCTGATAAGAGAGGCTCTAAATATCCTGATTTTATCATTCCTCTGTGTCTGCATTAATCAAAATGCCCCACTCTAACTCCTCCCATTGTATACCTCTACTATATGACCAACCTTTTAAAAACTATGTAAATATGCAATGCTAAAATTCATGTGGACCACAAAACACACTGAATTTCCAAAGCAATCCTGAGAAATCCAAACTACCTCAGTTGTGTCACACTTCCCGATGTTAAATTTCATTGAAAAGCTAGGGACCCCATTCCACACAGAGCAGTGGAAGAGATTAGAGGACCCAGACATAAACCGTCATCCCTAACACCATCTGATCTTCAAAATCCACAGAAATAAGCTTTGGAGAAAGGACTCCCACATTTCAGTAGATGGCGCTGGCATAAAAGACTAGCCAGCTGCAGAAGAAAAACAGTGGGCCCCGTGTCTCACAGTGTACAGACATAAACTCAAGATGAATGAAAGATGTAAATGCAAGACCTCAAACTATGAAAAGCCTGCAAGAGAATCTAGAAACGCCCTTCCTAACAGAGGATTTGGCACAGCAGGATGTGTCTCAGTCTCCAAAAGCAAGTGCAACTAAAACAATTATTGCCCAGTGGCATCTAATACACAAAAGAGCTGCTGTACAGAAGAAATGACCAACAGAGTGAACAAATGACCTGCCCAATGGGAGAAAATGTTCCCACGTATGCATCTGATGAAGGCTAATATCCAGGATCTACCTTAAAGATGTTAAGCAAATAAACCAGGAAAACAAAAACTCAATGAAGAAAGGGCAAGAAGCATGAAAACATGCACCTCAGAAGAAGGCTTACAGCAACCAACAGACATGACAACATTTCTCTACCTCAGTCATCATCAGAAAAAGGCAAAGCAAAAGGCCCACAGGATAGTATTTCACACTGGCCAGAATGACGATTAGGACACAGTCCACAAGAACAAATGCAGGCGAGGTGGAGAAGAGGGACGCTGCTCTGCTGCTGGTGGAAATACAAACCAGTTCAGACACCATGGAAAGCAATGTGGGGATTTCTCAAATGACTTCTCCACGTCACTAATACTCACAAAAATGTCCATGAAAACTACACTAAGATTCTGTCTCCTTCCACTCACTATGAATACTACCAAAAACAAAACACAAATTTTTGAAGGCGCCAGCCAGTGTAGACTTACAGAAAGGTAACCTTTTCAACACTATTGGTGGAGATGTAAACTAGTATACACACTGTGAGAAACAGCAAGAGGTTCCTGAAAAACTTGACGGCACAACTACCATGTCAGCTGGCAGCCCCACCACTGGTTCCACATTTAAAGCAGTTGAAATCCCTCGGCTGAAGAGAGCTATCTGCCTTCCATGGGTACTAAAGCACTTGTAACTGTGGCTAAGATACAGAACCAACCTACCTGTCCACACACAGCTGCAGAGATGAAGAAACTGCTGTACAGATACACCACAGAGTATGTTCCAGCCATAAAGCTCTGGAAAATCCTGCCATCTGCAGCCACATGAAGAAACCTGGAGAACATTGGGTCCAACGAATGAGCCTGGTAGAGAAAGTCCCATTCCACACGATCTCAGGCATGCAGACTGAAAACATCTTCATCTCCTAAAAGCTGAAAGTTCAATAGGGATTACTAGAGGTCGCTGGGAAGATGGAGAGGGTCTGCGAAGGAATCAGTAATGGTTAAAAAGTTACTCTCAGATGAGAGCAATCAATTCTGGTCTTTTATTCCATAGCAGGGTGACTGGCCTTAACACAAATGTATCATATGTCTCAAAGTAGAAGACAATATTCTGAATGTTGTTACCACAAAAAAAAATTAAACCATACGAGGTGAAGAGATGCCAAATAACCCAATTTGATCATTACTCAGAATACACATGTATCAAAATCTTCCCTGTACCCCGCAATTATATACATTTATATATGGCAAATGGTGTTTTAAGATATATTTTTAAAAAATGCCAAAATTCTCATGGAAATGTGAAACATCCTGAATTTCCAAAGTTATCAAACCATGTGGCATGTATCACATTCCCTGAGTTCTAATTAAATGAAAATCTCTAGTTAACCAATCTACATGTTACTGGCAAACACAGAGAAACACAGATCAGTGAGCAAAATGAGGGCATTCAATAATAAACACAAATTTATATAGAGTGAACACATTTTTCAAAACACTACCAAACTGACACAATGGAGAAAGTTTTCAAAACTAGGTATCCATATGCAAAAGAATACTACAGGACTCTTATGGTATAAAATACACAATAATCAATTGAAAAGGATTAAAGATTATACACAAAACTTGCAACCATAAAGCTCCTATAAAGACAACCTCGGGTGTGTGTATATTTATGGCAACTTGGATGTATGCTCACGATTTACAAAAACTAACAAAAATACAAGGAAGAGAAAATCACGGACAATGGACTGCTTTTGTAGTGATTTTGTTTTTTCTTCATTAGTAACCAACAGCACAGCTAACCAAAAAATTATACACATGTGGGGCCACGTCAAACTGAAGAGTTTGTGCCCAACAAACAATGAACAAAATGAAAAAGCATGCTAAAAATTATAAGAAAAGTTTGGGCAAACATTCAGTTGGATAAGGGGTTATTTTTGAAAAGGTATAAGCCAGTAACGCTACCAGCTGGCAAAAAAAAAAAAAAAAAAGGCAGAAAAATAACCAAACCAGATAACCTGAAGAGGTATTTGTGCAGACAAGAAACTAATGGAACATTTGCAAAAATGTGGTTACCATTACTACATATGAGAAAAATGAAGATCAAAACCACACTCAGATCTTCTCTCACTCCCAACTAGAATGAACATTACAAACAGATTAAAATATTTAAAAAGACAACTTCTAGTATGAATTTCCACAAAGGGGAACTGTTTGTGGAAACATAAATTAGTATTAATGCTATGAAAAACAGTTGGGGATCCTGCAAAGAATAGAAAAGAAAAATACCATACCATCTAGCATTCTCACTACTGGGTATACATTCAACCTACCTGTCCATCCACAGATAAAGGGATCAAGAAATTCTCATATGCATACACTAGGGAATATTCTTTGGCCACCAAAATGATGAAACAGTGTCCTGTGGAGCAACCCAGATAAACCTGGAAAAGATTATGTTAAATATAATGAGCTGGGCCAAGAAAAACAAACACTGAATCTTAAGATATCTTAATGAGGCAGAAAGCACAATATTGGTTACCAGATTCTGGGAGATAGAGGGGGAGTAGGGATTGGTTATGGAAGCAAAGTTATCTTAAAGGAATAAATCTGAGTGTTCTCCTCAGCCTGGTGACTGGAGTTAACATTATATTTTTCAAAAGAACAAGAAAGGAGAATTTTGAGTGTTCTCTCCACACAAAAATAATACCTTATGAGGGAATAGAGATCCTAAGTACCCTGATTTGATCATTACCCAATCTATATGTGTGAAAATGTACCCCTAATTATGCACCTTTATGTTGCAGAAAAGAAAGTTAACAGAAATAAATACACATTGCTAAAAATCACAGGGAACCATAAAAACAATTCATATCTAAAGGAATCCTGAGAAATACAATCAAAGTGAGGACCCACAATCCTCGATATTAAATCACACTGCCAAGCTGCAGTTATGCAGCAGATATAAGGTACTTGGATAAAACAATACCTAGAACTGTGGACAAAAACGAGGAGGACAAAACAAGACCAATGCAAAAATGGACACAGTCAACTCACTTTGACAAAGACCACTGCAATGTGGAAGGCAGAGTCTGCTCAATGAATACCTTTGAGAAAAAATGTTATCAGGATGCAGACGAGAGAAACAGGACCCTGATTTTACATGACATATGAAAATCAACCCCTGCACCCCCCCACCCCCAACAAAAAACAAACAAACCCCTGAAGACCAGAACAAAAGACCATAAACCACAAAATGTTTTTAACTAAAACACAGGTTGAGCATATATTCTGGGTCACTTGAATTTCTGCTCACCTTTGCAAAGAGAAAAAGAAAGAAACACCCTGGAAGAAAAACCTCATTGACAATTAAATGCTTTGTCACTGATACGTATTTTCTTATATGGTTGACCAAAATTACATGCATAAAACTCAAAAATAAACATGGACTACATCAACCTGAAAGGTTTCTGCATGGCAAAGAAACTACTTTCCAAATAAAAAAAGCATCCTATAGATTAGGCAAAAACTTCAGGTAATCATGTAATTCATGTGTTGTCATCTAAGGTGTACACAAAAAACACTACAAAGTAGCAAAAGCATCTAATATTTCGCAAAGGACCTGAACAGACAATTCTGCGACATAAAATTGAACAACAGATAAAAGGTCCTCAATATTAACTATCCAACAAAGTTAACTAACTGTGTGTGGTTTAATTGAAAACCACATAGATAATTTCACACTTATTGAATATTCCTAGAAAGTTTTTTAAAAATAGGAGAGGCCAGGCTCGGTGGCTCACGCCAGTAATCCCAGAACTTTGGGAGTCAGAGGTAGCAGATCTCCTGAGGTCAAGAGTTTGAGACCAGCCTGATCAATACGGGGAAACCCCGTCTTTACTACCGATACAAAAATTAGCCTGGTGTGGTGGCGGGCCCCTGTAGTACCAGCTACTCAGGAGGCGGAGACAGGAAAATTGCTTGAACCCGGGACCGCAGGTTGCAGTGAGGCCAGATGGCACCACAGCACTCCAGCCTGGAGTGCAGAACGAGATTGTCTCCAAAGAAAAGAAAAGAAAAGAAAAAGGAATGCGGGTATGGTTTTGGAGAAAAGGAAACTCATACACTGTAGATGAAAATGAAAATCAGAATACACACTACAGAAAACAGCTAAATACGTGGAGACTTCTCAAAGAATTGACACTACAGATGTCCCCTGCTCTACTGTGCTCTAGCAAGGTCTCTTTCTAAAGGTCCTGAGACATCAAACTAACCCTGGACCTCAGCTCAGAGGGCCAGGGGCTCGGAGGGTCCCAGGTCCCGTGCTTCACCGCGGTTCTGGGCCAGAGCGCTCCTATATGTTGAACACGGGTTGCACACCAGTCCCGGCCAGGATGTGAACGCTCGGGTGGCCAGGACCCCACAATGGCCACCACGCATACTACTGGTGCCCAGATTCCCACAAGGAGTCATGACCCAAAAGCAAGTGTTAGGGAAGGAGCAGGGAGGCCCAGAGGGTTCCCAGTGGGGTTCATGCCACGCCACTTACCAGGGAGACCTGCCTCCTGCTCCCCCATCACCTGGAAGCCACCACTGCTTCTCCGAAGCTCACTGGGACCGCGCGGCCACGTCTGCTCGCTGGGACGCCGACTCCGCTTCTGCTGGCTGGGACCCTGCCCGCAGCTTCTGGACGCTGCCGCTTTGCTCGCTGGAACACTGTCTCCACTTCTGCCAGCTGGGACTGCGCCGCCACTTGTAGACGCTGCCCATACTGCTTGCTGAGACGCCTACTCCTCTTCTGCTCAGTAGGATTACACCGCAGCCTCTGGCCGCCGCTTCCACTGGCTGGGACCATAATGCCGCCACTTCTGCTGGCTGGGACTGCACCACCTCTTCTGCTCGCTCAGATACCGACTCCGCTTCTGCTCGGTTGGACCTCGCCGCCGCCTTTGGCCGCTGCTTTCGCTGGCTCCAACCACACCGCTGCTGCATCTGCTCCCTTCAAAGATGCCACGGCTTCTGGGGCTCCGTGGGAAGCGCCGTCTCGGCTTCCGTAGAGTGCGCACGCCAGCAGCGTCCCTAACGACTGGCTGACGCACCACCCCCCTCTTAAAGGGGCCGCGGCTTGGACTGCACAGAAGCAGCTTCACGTTGTGGCACAGGCTGAGCCTGTGCCCAGACCCAGCGGTGGACGAAAGGCCCCAGTCTCTCCTCCCACCTCTAGGGCCCTAGAGGTTGCAGGACTGGAGCCGTGTGACCCCAGCTCCAGGATCGCCTCTCTTTGCCTGGGAAGCTGTCAGGACCTGCCTCTGCCCTCGTGTGGACCTCAGCTTTGCGATTCACAAAGGAAGCGGCCTGACCAGAGCTCTGGGGTCCCTCCAGTGCGGCGCCTCAGGATGCAGGGCGGGCTCCCTGGTCCCTCTGCAGAGGGGGCCCTTAGAACCACGGAAAGCTGGGGGCTGGAGGGACAGTCCGAGGGCAGCAGGGCCTCCCTGGCCTCACTGTCCGCATCAGTCCCATGGGAGCCCAGCAGCCTTGCTAGGTAGGGCCCAGACATTCGCGGCCTCACCGGGGCTGCCTGGGTCACCCCGCTCCCCAGGAGGCAGGCAGGGTCCCTGGTGTCCAGCGCTGCCGCACCTCAACTCTATCCTAGGTCAGTGCCCAGAGAGGCCCTGCAGACTGGACCCAGCCAGCCCCTTCCCAGGGAGAGGGACTCGCATCACACCTGTCTTTGTGACACCCGCATGAGGGCCGTGCTGGCCTCTCCCGGGGAACTGGGGTGAGGTGGGGGAATCTCAGTAACTGGCCGTCATGCTGAAAACTCGTCTCTACTAAAAATACAAAAATTACCCAGATGTGGTGGCGCCCACCTGTAATCCCAGCTGCTGGAGGTGCCAGGCAGGAGAACCGCTTGAACCCTAGGAGGAGGTTGCAGATCTGGGGTCACTGCAGTCTCCGCCTCCCAGGCTCAAGCAATTCTCCTGCCTCAGCTTCCCGAGTAGCTAGGATTACAGGCACTTGCCACCATGCGTGGCTAATGTTTGTATTTTTAGTAAAGATAGGGTTTCACCATGTTGCCCAGGCTGGTCTCAAACTCTTGACCTTGTGATCTGCCATCTTGGCCTCCCAAAATGCTGAGATTACAGGAGTGAGCCACCTTGCCCGGCCGGGTCAGGAGTTCAAGACCAGCCTGACCAACATGCTGAAACCACGTCTCTACTGAAAATATAAAAATTAGCCGGCCATGATGGCACATGCCCGTAATCCCAGACACTTGGGAGGCTGTGGCATTAGAATCACTTGAACCCAGTAGGCGGAGGTTGCAGTGAGCCGAGATTGAGCCACTGTACTCCAGCCTGGGTGACAGAGCAAGACTTCATCTAAAAAAAAAACAAAAACAAAATAATACTCAAAATAGTAAAGATGGAAAGGAGAATGGTGGTTGCCAGGGGCTGGAGGAGGGAACGGGGAGTTTGTGTTTAACTAGTAGGGAGTTTCAGTCTTATAAGAGAAGAGCCATCCAGGCATGGTGGCTCACACCTGTAATACCAGCAGTTTGAGGGGCTCAGGCCGGCAGATCACCTGAGGTCAGGAGTTTGAGACCAGCCTGGCCAACATGGAGGTACCTTGTCTCTACTAAAGAAACAAAACTTAGCCATGCATGGTTGTGGATGCCTGTAATTCCACCTACATAGGAGGCTGAGGCAGGAGAATTGCTTGAACCCAGGAAGTGGAAGTTGTAGCAAGTTGAGATTGTGTCACTGCACTCCAGCCTGGGCGACTAAATAAAAAATAAAATAAAACAAAATAAAATGTATTAAAAAAAATAGGCCAGGCACGGTGACACACTCCTGTAATCCCAGCACTTTAGGAGGCTGAGGTGGGCAGATCACGAGGTCAGGAGATCAAGATCATTGTGGCTAACCTCAAGAAACTCTGTCTCTACTAAAAATACAAAAATTAGCTGGGTTTCGTGGCACATGCCTGTAATCCCAGCTACTCGGGAGGCTAAGGCATGAGAATCACTTGAACTCAGGAGATGGAGGTTGCATTGAGCCAAAAATCACGCCATTGCACTCCAGCCTGGGGACAGAGTGAGACTCATTCTCAAAAAAAGAAAGAATCAAAATTTTGTGTTCTTATGTGTTACAGGTTTTAGGCTTACTCACAATTCTAGTTGTCTTGCTCAGAATAAACATGTAAAGGTGGGTCCTGATTATGATCGAATACCTCTTCATCACATGCACAAAAGCAACCTGCGTATGTCCCATTCATAAACCTACAGACAAGGTGATACTGGTATAATTTGCATGTCTTTACCAGATGCCCTTTATAATGAGTTCATTGTACCCTCTCTTGGAACCCTTCCTCTTTCTAGTAATGGCATGTAAAATTTCTGGGTTGTGACTATTTGTATATATCTGTTTCTTTAACAAGAATTTGGAGGCAGGAACTGCAGTCATCTTCATGGCCTCAATACAGTGCCTGATATATATAGGATGCTCAATAAGTCTTTCCATTCCTCATGGTAGAGATTTTGTCTATTTTTTTCTCTTATGTGTACCCAGCACCTAACCAAATTCTGAGTATATTTCTCAAAAAATATTTGTTAAATGAATGCCTGAGTGACTCCACATGAGGTAGGAGGCAGGCAGAACTCATCTCTGGACCAGAAAGAAGACTGGCAGAAACCAGGAAGAGGTGCTGAAAGCACCTCCCGTTGCCCTCACTGTGCATCCCCTGAGACACTCCCACCAGCACTCCCACAGTTTACTGATGTCTGGAGATGCCTGAAGTTACTACCCTTTGCCATGGCAATACCCTTAGAGTTATCATTCATTTTCCAGCTACTTCTGAATAACCCACCTCTTAATAAGCATGTCATTAGCAGTAGATATAAACATGACCTCAAACCACCCATATGTCATTGCTCAGTGCACTGCCTATGCGCTAGCTTTGTTCCACAGGAGCAGTCACAGAGATGTAACACTGCTGCCACTTTAATAAAGCTGCTTTCTTTCATCGCCAGCTTGCTCTTGAATTCTTTTAAGTAGGGACAGGGCTTTGCTATGTTGCCCAGGCTGGTCTTGAACTCCTGGGCTCAAGTGATCCTTCTGCCTCAGCCTCTGAAAGGGCTGGGATTACAGGTGTGAGCCACCACACCCAGCCTTGTTCTTGAGTTCTTTTCTGAGCAAAGCCAAGAACCTGACCTGCATCTGTGGTGAGTCAGCCAGGAGAAAAGAGATGATGGTGGTCAGTGATTGATGAGGCAATGGTGAGAGATAATCACTGGTGACACGGAGGTGGCAAGAGACAGCAAGAAGCAACAATCTTAGTAAAGTTTGTGTCTTCCAGGTTACAACAGTCCCATGTGAGGACAATGCTGGCACAAGGCTTTCAAGCTATCCTGTCTTCTGACCCAAAGAATAAAAACATCCTGGCCAGGCTCGGTGGCTCACACCTGTAATCCCAGCACTTTGGGAGGCTGAGGCTAGCAGATCACGAGGTCAAGAGATCTAGACCATCCTGGCCAACATGGTGAAACCCCATCTCTACTAAAAATACAAAAAAAATTAGGTGGGCATGGTGGCGCATGCCTGTAGTCCCAGCTACTCAGGAAGCTGAGGCAGAAGAATTGCTTGAACCCGGGAGGCAGAGGTTGCAGTGAGCCGAGGTCACACCACTGCACCCCAGCCTGGCACCTGGTGATGGAGTGAGACTCTATCTCAAAAAAAAAAAAAAAAAAAAAATTCTGCCTTTTGGCCTCTTAGATCAGGTATCCAGAAATGTTTACTTCTCCAATGCCAGGCAGGGCCAATGACCAATGCCAATAAATCAGCAGAAAGCAGTTACAAAAGGTGGACCTCTGCCTTTCTGCAACCCTCTTAAGATTAAGGAGAAGTTCTGATCTCTGAGTGGGGAATGAGGTAGAAAGCAGACAGGACGCATCTCTGGACCAGATTGGAGACTGGAAGAAACTGGGGAGAGGCACTGGAAGCACCTTCAGTTGTCCTCACTGATAAGCAGTGTAAGACACTCCCATCAGCACCATGGCAACACCTGGAAGTCACTGCTCACTTTCTATTTCTAAATAACCTGCCCTTTAATTAGCATGTCATTGAAGTCAGTATAAATATCACTGCAAACCACCCATATGCTGCTACTCTTGTTGCACTGCCTATGGGCTAGCCCTGCTCTGCAAGGATCAGTCACAAAGAGCTGCAACACTGCTGCTGCCTTAGCCACCACTGGTTCTCTCTTGAATACTTTCCTTAGTGAAGCCAAGAACCTGCTCCACATCAAACATAATATTCCAGAAAATGCCTTAATTCATACACTATTTTACATAGTATCTGTTGAGCATGTATATGTACCTGGTATTATTCTATTCAAAGCAATACTATAAATGCAATTCAAAGTATCATGTCATTTTTTTTTGACAGTTCCATATGATCCAAGAGTCTAAGGTGGCTTACAATAAAAACAAGACCTTAGTCTGTTTTCAGAGTCTGCTCTTAAGCTACCCGCCTCACTTCCCCTCATATACTGTTTGAGGTCTAGAAGGAATGTTCTAGATTTATTTCTAGTACAATTTAACTTGTTACTTCTGCCTTTCATGACAGGCTATTGATAGTTTGGTGAATCCTAATTTCATTATACAATTTATTTATCCTTTCTCTCTGCTGTGGTGCATCCTCAGATTTGATTAGAGAGTCATCACTACTCTCAAAGGAAACAATGATAAAAATGTTGAACCAGACAAAATCAAACAGGACTCCTTAATGAGACCATTTTTCCAGGCTGTCACATGTCCATTAGTCACATTCTCAGGGTACACTCCTTCAGTTATGATTCCACTTAGCACTAGTGCCACCTGTATTTTGCCATTTGTTCACAGAGACCTAATGAGAATTTGGTAAATGCTTCATGAAAATCCATATGCTGCATATGTTCAGTAATCCCCTCAGTCATTCATATATAAACAAACAAATAAAGTGATTTTGGGTACAACTCTTCCTTGTAAATGTCTGATGACATTTTGTGAGCACAGTTTTATTTTCCAAGTCCTCATGTGCCATCTTCTTGATGTTTGCATCTAGAAACTCTCCCAGAATTCCCACCAAGTTCAACAATCTATAGCTTACGACTTCCATTTTCTTTCTCTGTTCAGAAATAAAAATGTTTTTCTATATCCTGATCCTCCCTAATCTCCTCAATGTCTCCAAGACCCCCTAAACTGCTCAAATAGATTAAGCTTCCTTACATGTTAAAAAAAAAGTAAATAATGTGAGAGAAGTACTTACAATGTCTCTGACGCAGGGTAGCATATGTGGTGTTTGTTCCGCTTCCTTTACTCTGAGAATCTGCACCAGACCATGTTAGCAACTCAATGCCATCCTCCCTTCCATGATCTTCCATGAATCACAGGGGCCAAAAACCTGTGAATATGAGCCACATATCCCAGAATCTCTGAAAACTAGAGTCTGCCAGTGTGAGGAATTTACACAAGTTTTGGAAGACCTAAATTAGGTAGGTAAGTGGGAAGATAACTAGGTAGATAGATGATTGATAGTGGGTGAGAGAAAGAGAGATCACTGATCCTCTGGAAACAGCAAGAAGATGCATGAACTTCAGTAGATGTGAGACTTTGAGAGGCAGCTAGGCATTTTCCTGGTATTTTTCCTTCCTTTTTCTTTTTTTTTTTGAGATGGAGTCTCACTTCATCATCTGGAGTGCAGTTGTGCAATCACGGCTCACTGTAACCTTTGCCTCCTGGGTTCAAGAAATTCTCTTGTCTCAGCCTTGAGTGGCTGGGACTACAGGTGTGGGCCCCATGCCAAGCTATTTTTTTTTTTATTTTTAGTAGAGATGGGGTTTCATCATGTTGGCCAGGATGGTCTCGATATCCTGACCTCGTGAGCCCACCTCGACCTCTCAAAGTGGTGAGATTACAAGTGTGAGCCACTGGACCCAGCCTTTTCTCTTCTTTAGAAGGACACCAGTCATACTGAATTAGGGTCCCTCACAGATTCTTAGTAGAATAATTCATATCTCCCACTTCTCATGTCTCCATATTCTGGGATTTCAACCAAAATACTTTTGGGTTCTTTAAGGGCCCTACTTCCAAAAATGGTCATGTTGTGGGGGTGGGGTCAGAGCTTCAGCATATTAATTTGAGTGGGGAGGGTACAATTTAGTTCATAATACCTACTATGCCGCAGATTTAAACCACACACATCAAACATTCATCTATATCTCCCTCAGTACTAAACTAGGTATAAAATGAAAATAACATTTTTCAGGCCAGCAAAACCCTTCACATAGACCAAGGTGAGGCATATAAATTTAATTCCAAACACAATAAGAAAATTTCAGAGTTTAAGCAGAAAAGAAACACAATCTGATTTATAGGGATGACTCTGGCCATTGTGTCAAAAATCTATTTTAAATTACTAAGTCTTTTTCAAGCCTATGTGACAAGGTTCTGTTCTAAGTGCCTTAAAATGCTATATTTTGTCCTCACTCCCACTCTATGAAATTATTATCCTCATTTTGCAGATAAGAAAACTTTGATGATTATCCTCACTTTGCAGATAAAGAAACTATGATTCAGGCAAGTGAAGTTACCTCCCTAAGGCCACAGAGCTACTATCTGCTAATGCCACAGTTATGTTTAACTGAGTTAAACACCTACTATGTTTAACTCAGTTAAACATAAATGTGGCATAGAAACACATTTATGTAGTCACTTCAAAAGTAAAGAAAGATATACATGGAACTATTAACAATATCTGTGTCTGGATGATGAGATTTTTAAGGCGTGATAATATAGTTTGAGGAAGTAGCAAATAGAAGTTAGGAGCTTGTGTTGTGGAATTTACAGATCATAATGACTAAACGTGGACATAAGCACCACCGTTTGCCAGGCACTATTTTGAGTGTTTCACAGGTGTGAGCTCCTTGAATTCTCAGAAGAGATCTGCCTGTCCTTGAAAGTCCATTCTTTTTCTTCTAATGAACCTTGCTGGAATAAGTTATGTTGTCATAACAAAACAGGACAGAAATACTACTGCTACCAGTTATATTAATATCAGCTATTAACTATGAGAGAGCAGGTACTGTTCTCAGCATTTAGCCTATATTAGCTAATTTAATCCTTGCAACAGCCCATTGTCACTATGAAGGTCCCCAGTTTTTAGAAGAGGAGCTGAGGCACATGGCTGTGTGACTTGCCTGAAGACATAAAGTTACTAAGTTGTAAAAGAAAGTTTTAAATGAGAGTGTGGTTCTAATGTCCAAGCACACTTCAGTCTACTGGGAGAGAGGACTGGAAACTCAAGTCAGCCAAGCCAGTTAGGTCATTATCCTCTGTAAATGTTGAACCAAATGAGGCTTAGGGAAATTAAGTAACTTGTCCAAATAAGCAAGTCATGGAACTAGCTGTGTGACTGTGGGAAAGCCATGTATGCTCTCTGGGTCTTGGGTTCATTAGTTGTAGAATGGGAAAGTAATACTATGTACAAAATAAGTTTGGGTGATAGTTAAATGACATGAATACATACAAAGCTCTAGGCCTACTTCCTGCCATATAGTTGGTGCTCGAATAGTTTCTATTGATAGCTTTAGTCTTAAAATGAGTACATATTTCTTTAAAGCCTGCAAACACAACAGAACACTCATATTTTGAATTGAACCCTTACATGTCATTTGTCTGAGCAATGAGACTTGAATGCATTTAATAGAGCATGACATTCCCTCACTATATCTTCATCTCTCTTGGACTCTTATTTCCTCTGACCAATTTTAGCACCTGACCTCCTCACATGATGATTGATTTTTTTCTGGCAGAGAAGACAGAGGCAAAGAGGATTAGGGTTAGGGGTTGTATTTATTCTGTAGGCTTCTTGTACCAAACTAAAAATAGCTTTTTCACACATCTTTGTTGCTTGCAGGCTTTTGTTCCCTGACCCTCCTCAAAAGGAGTCCAGCTTGCCTGCCTCAGCTGTTCACCATTTGGACACATTCTTTTTGTGCTCTAACTCTCAGAAGAGTCACCAAGAGAGCACATTGACCTCTTTAGACAACTCCCCTCCCGCAACTCTCTATGTCCTTTCTCACCAGTCCTATTTATACCTTTTAAACAAGATTTCAGTCTTGAAATGGGCATTTTCTTGCACACACTGTCTATTCACTTATTTCATTCATTTAAGCAGCATGCCCTGAATGCACCCTGTGATATTTTGCCAACATGACTTCCACTGCTAACAATGGTAATAGTTGCTTCCACCTTGCCAGTGCTTAAGATTTGGCAGATGCTCTGCTGTGTGCTCTGTATGCATTCTCTCATTTAATCCCCTGAAATCTCTAGGATGCAGATACTATTATTGTTCTCCATAAACAATGGGAAAAAATCCTGAGACTTAACTTAGTGAAGGTTAAGTGACTTAAGTGAGGTTAAGCGACTTCCTTGAAGCCATAGCAAGTGGCACAGTCATCCACTTTTCTTGATCCCACTTTTGTCTCTCTGGTTCAGACCACAACTTATCCTCCAGAATAGTTCATCAGCTTACTAACTGGGCTGCCATCTCCAGCCTTGAACCCCTGCAGTCTATGCTCTACGCAGGCCCAGTAAAGTTTTAAAAACACATGTCAAGCTATTCCCTTACTTAAAACCCTTCAATGACTCCTCCCTTCTCTTAGGTTAATGTGTTAAGTCCTTATATGGCTTTGAACTACATAGATTACCCTCTGCTCTCCAGCCTTAATTTATTTCCCATATTATACATTCCAGTTATATTGAACTTTGTTTGTCCCCAGGCCTTGCACTGTCTGGTCCCTCAGCTATAACACTTTTCCTTGCCTTCCATTCTCATCCCTGGGAGAAAATAAAGGCATCCCTCTTGCTTTCTTGACTCATAATTCCTCCAAAAGTACATAAATTCCTCAGTAATGTCACGCATTTATAAGGTTTCTTTTACATCATTTAATTCATCATAACCTCCTACAGATGAGGGTGCTGACCTCAAGCAACCTGCTCAAAATTAGAGTTCTAGCAAGAGGCAGAGTTGGGATGCAAATGCATGTGTCTCTCTGACTCCAGACACTGTGACCTTTCCTCTGATCTTTGTTGCCATGATGTTTTTTTGAGATTAGAAACAACAGCAGGTAAGTGAGGCTGGAGGAGGGAATTTTCAATGAGACTAAAATTAATCCAGTCAGTGAGTGTAAAGGAATCTTAGACTATGCCTTTGGGGGTGGGACAGTCAGGAGCTGGGCTCCAGCCGGAGAGTGGGTTTCTGCTTTCTGTATTAGGTTTTTTTCTGCCTATCTTTGTGTGGCTATAATCATAGAAGCTGTTTTATTAATGCACTCAGTAAAGCCCAGCAAGATGATACATCCTTAGCAACAAAGGGTTAGCTGGGGCCAGTCCTAGGGAGTCAGAGGCTCAGAAGGGACACTTGCGGGAGAGCAGAAGGGAAGCCCACCAAGGAAGCAAGGATCCTGAGAAACCAAGCTTCCAGAAATGGGCTTCAGAGAATTCTTACCACCTCTCCCATCTCTCCTCAACCCAGCCCTCACCCATTCACTTGGGGAAATTAGGGAGATTTAATAATAACTACAGCAAACTTCTCCTAATTAATTGAGAGGCCGCAAAAGTCACTAGGGCCTAGTGGTGTGATAAAAGGCTCAGTGCCTTTCATCTGTCTTGGGCCTCACACAGTTTAGGATTCTTCAAAGCATGCTAAACACACATCATACAGCTTGATCTTTACATAAACCTCCTAAAAGCAGAGTTTTTTGTTTACCTCCACCTCACATGAAATTTTTCCCTTTGCTGTTCTGATTATCTAAACAATACCTATTTATTACAAAAGAAATAGACCAACAGAAAAACAATGACTCAAACCACCATCAGCTTGGCATCGTGACTCATGATGACCAAATCTGCCACTATAGCAGAATGTCAAAAACTTCCTGCCAAATGATAAACAACTTGAATAGAAGAACCATGTCTGCAACCAGGCATAGTAGGAAGGCACGAGTTGGGGAGTGGCCCCAGTTTAGACTTGGACTTGGAACCAAGTTCCACACTTTGTGAACTGTGCAGAAATTCTTACTCAGACTGTTGGAACAATAAGGACATCTGTTGGCCTACAGAGCCGGAAGCTTCAGGATTGCCTTATCCAGTGGTCTCCGTGATTCTCCTGGCCATTCTAACCCCTGCACCACTGTCAAACACAAGGTGATTGTGAGGTGGCTGCAGCATTCAAATCCAGACCTCAAATCCATACACAGCAATGTCAAAGGATCAACTGTCTCCTGATGATCCTTTCTCTAGAGAATGAGGACAATATCTGCAGAATCCCCACAAAATTTCCCCTTGCACCTTTTTTATTCAAATGTTTGCTCATTTCTGAACTAATCCCTACAGCTGTCAAGATGCTCTGCACTAATTGGCTTAGGTCTGAATTCTCCCACTGGAAATGGAGATGTGATTTCTGTGACTAGCTCACATGAATCAGGCCCCACCCTGCAGATGGTGCGGGGTAGACTTTGCAAAGTCAACAGCAATTGTCTGGACTTGGACATGTTTTTTAGCCGCTCTGAGCATCAATATCTCCACTTAGAAAATGAGAATAGTCAGACACTTTTGGTTGTGGACAGTATCTGAGATCATTTATATTAAATGACAAAATTGGATGCTGAACACTTAGGGGATGAGTAAGTGTGTTAGTTCACTTTGCATTGCCATAAAGGATTACCTGAGACTGGGTAATTTACAGAGAACAGAGGATTATTTGGCTCATGGGTCTACAGACTGTGCAAGAAGTATGCTGCTGCATCTGCTACTGGTGAGGGCCTCAGGAAGCTTGCACTTACTCCACCGGCAGAAGGTGCAGGTGGAGCAGGTGGTGTCACATGGCAAGAGTGGGAGCAAGGAGAGGAGGTGCCAGTCACTTTTAATCAACCAGATCTCCAGTGAACTCATTATTGCAGGGAGGGCACCAAGCCATTCATGAGACATCTGCCCGCATGAATCAAACACCTCCCACTCCCACTAGGCTCCACCTCCACCACTGGAGATCACATTTCAACATGAGATTTGGAGGCAACAAACATTGAAACTGTATCAGTAAGTGAATAAATAATAAAATCCATTACTTAACTAATTGATGTTTTCTTCAGGTAGCAATAACCAAATATATGAACATTTCCTCATCCTCTTTTGGCTGGACATTTTGGCAGGGGATGACTTAAGAAAGTCCTTGATTCAGGCATGATGGTGCATGCCTGTAGTCCCAGCTAGACAGGAGGCTGAGACAGGAAGATCATTTGAGCCCAGGAGTTCCAGGCTGCAGTGTGCCATTATCATTCCCATGAATAGCCACTCCACTCCTGCTTGGACAACACAGCCAGATCCTGTCTCTCAGCTTTTCTTTTCTTTCTTTTTTTTTTTTTGAAACAAAGTTTCACTCTTGTTGCCCAAGCTAGAGTGCAATGGTGTGATATCAGCTCACTAAAACCTCTGTCTGCCAGGTTCAAGCAATTCTTCTGCCTCAGCCTCCCAAGCATCTGGGGTTACAGGTGGTACAGGAACACACCTCCACACCTGGCTAATTTTTTGTATTTTTAGTAGAAATGGGGTTTCACCATGTTAGCCAGACTGGTCTTGAATTGCTGACCTCAGCTGATCCACTCACCTCAGCCTCCCAAAGTGCTGGGATACAGGTGTGAGCCACCACCCCTGGCCAACATTTCTTTTTTAATTTTAAAAAAGGAATTCTTTGAAACAGAGTTAGGCATGTCAAAAGTTTGCCAGAGAAAATCCCAACTTTAGCAACCAAAGCTGGCTTGTTAGATGGTGAAGAGATGGGGCTCTGCGTTGAGACTTCCTGGGTTTGAATCCAAAACCTTCAACTTACTGGCCACATGACCTTGGAAACATGACCTCGGAAATGTGACCTCATCTCCCCAAGCCTGTTTTCTTCTTGGTAAAATGGGTCAATAAGAGGCAACCTTTGTTAAACACAATGTATTGGACAGATGTTATTTTAAACAGTTCACAGGTAGAATTTTCTTAAATCCTTTCAACAACCCCATCAGCTTGGCACTTTCATTATCTCATTATAAAGATAAAAAAACTGGGTCATGGAGAGGTTAAGCTACTTGCCTAAATGTGGAGCCAGGACCTTAATACAAATAACCTAGCTTCAGAGCATGTATTCATAATATTAAATTCTACTACCTCTCAGTAATAATAGTAGACACGTCAGGGGATTTTTGTGGTGATAAATTACATAAGACATGTACAATGCTCAGGAGGGTCAGCAGCAGTAGTATAATTGCTAATAATAATAGTAATTATCATTATTACTATGTGGAGGTATTTCTACATAAGCCCAAAACTTCCACCCCACTGTGAGAAAAATCTTTGCCATGGATTTGATATGTTTACATGATTCTCCTAGTTCCTCTGTTCCCAAAGAAAAGTCCAGCTCTTCCCCTGATCCATCTCCCAATCCCCCATCCTGCCTGCCCCACTGTGCACAGAGATGAGCCTGCTCTTCCAGGACTCTGTGCCTTTGCTCATGTCATTACTCATGTGACAACTACTTGTGTGTCATTACTTGTGCTCATTGACAAACTCCTTCTCCCTTTGCAGAAGAATGACTGCTTCCTGTATGCCCTGGGGTCACCAGGCAGAGCTCTCCACCAACTTGAGCTATAATCACTTTCAGTTACATGTGTCTGTCTCCCTCGTGGTGCTGAAATGGGACACTTGGTCTAGTAATTTTTCTTTCTCCAGTGCTTAATACAAAGCTGGCACATGATACAAGCTCAGTGGATGTTTGTTGAATGAATCAGTGATTCACAATTAGGATGACTGCCTACTGAGTAGTGAGTGTATAGCAGGAAGCACCCTAGGTGCCTTCTGTGCTACATTACAGTTATGGTTACAAATGGCATACATGTAATTCAGATAAATTTAGATGAAAATAGAGGGAATCTATGGAACCATAGAACCTGATTGGTGGCTATATACTGTTTGCTTTATAAATATATAATGTAGTTCATTTTATTCAGTCTTCTGTTTGTTTTATTCCTTTTCTGTATGCATGATGTCTTGAATTTTGCTTATTTTAATTCATTTTCAAGTTTTGAAAGAAAAAGTTCATGGTAAACAAAAAAAATTCCATGAGAAAATCATAAAACTAAATAAAGCCTTTTAAAAAATATTCATTTATTTTAGAGAGAGGGTCTCGTTCTGGGGTACAGTGGCACAATCATAACTCACTGCAACCTCGACCTCCTGGGCTCAAGTGATCCTTTCTCCTCAGCCTCCCTAGTAGCTAGGTCTACTGGTATATGCTACTGTGCCCAGCTAATTAAAAATATATTTTTTTTTTTTGTAGAGACAGGGTATTGTTTTGTTGCTCAGGCTCGTCTGAAACTCCCAGCCTCAAGTGATCCTTTTGTTTCAGTCTCCTAAAATGTTGGAATTACAGGTGTGAGCCACTGCACCTGACTAAACAATTTTTTTTGAGGAGGAGGAGTTTCGCTCTTGTTACCCAGGCTGGAGTGCAATGATGTGATCTTGGCTCACTGCAACATCCACCTCCTGGGTTCAGGCAATTCTCCCACCTCAGCCTCCTGAGTAACTGGGATTACAGGCCTGCGCCACCATGCCCAGCTAATATTTTGTATTTTTAGTAGAGATGGGGTTTCACCATGTTGACCAGGATGGTCTCGATCTCTTGACCTTGTGATCCACCCACCTTGGCCTCCCAAAGTGCTGGGATTAAAGGCATAAGCATTGTACCCAGTGTGATATTTGGAAATATTAAAATATGTCATTAAATCTTAACATTTACTTTAATTGTGGCTTAAAATGCAAATGTCATCAATAAGTTTTTTACAAAATGTTTGGAAGACATTTTGGAAGTGCCGACTGTGGTGAATCTGAGAGAGAGAGAGAGAGTATCATTGAAATACAACCTGAACTCTTCAGTAATGATTTAGTCTCTTTCTCTTTTGCAGTGGAAGTTTTTTCAGTTCAGAGTCCCCCATCGCTGTGTGTGAATTGATTTTTTCTCAAGTGTGTGGAAACTTTGGGATGAAAACCCTGAATTATTCTTGCTGTCTGGGGAAAACTACATGGACATTAAAATGTTAGATCATCTGAAGAAAGTAAATTTTGACCTCTCTAGTCATTTCTTACTGACGTCTTTCTCAATAAAACTTTATTGAGATGGAAAAAATATATTTGGTTGGTGCAAATGTAATTGTGGTTTTTGCTATTTAAAAGTAATGGCGCTGCCAGGAGTGATGCCTCACACCTGTAATCCCAGCCCTTTGGGAGGCTGAGGTGGGTGGATCACCTGAGGTAAGGAGTTTGAGACCAGCCTGGCCAACATGGTGAAACCCCATCTCTACCAAAAAATATAAAAATCAGCTGGGTGTGGTAGTGGGTGGCTGTAATCTCAGCTACTTGGGAGACTGAGGCAGGAGAATCACTTGACTCTGGGAGGCAGAGGTTGCAATGAGCCAAGATTGCACCACTGCACTCCATCCTGGGTGACAGAGCAAGACTGTATCTCAAAAAAATATTTAAAAAAATAAAAAAGAAAAGAAAAGTAATGGCAAAAACTGCAATTATTTTGTACCAACCAAATGGTAACAGAATTGAATTTGCAGCTGAATCCACTCTCACCTGGACTCTTGTGAACAGTTCCTCATTCTCAGCTACCTGCCCAGATCATTCATTTAGGGCTTAGCAAAGTTTGCATCGTTGGTCATCTTTTTGTTTTATCCACATTTTCTGCTGATACTCTTACCTGCTGGAAGGTGAGTTACTGAAGCAACCCTGTCTTTTTCCCCTCTATATCCCCAGCCATTTCCCAGATCCTGGCCAGCAGAGGTGTCTGATCAGTGGGGGCTGATTGAACCTGATTCAATGAAGCAATGGCTCCCATAGGCCACGCTGAAATTCCTTTCTCCACCATTAAAAGCTCACATCATTCAGGGCCTGAGAGTGAAGCTGGAGACTTGGCATTTGGATTGCTGCTTGGACAAACCAAAAGAAAGCCCAGGCCAGAATAAAACTCAAACAACATCTGAGCTTACATTTTCATCTTGCAACTGAGAAAAGGGAGACTCTGAGCAGGTAAGAGTATCATTCATTTGACATCCCTGGTAAGCAATGAAGTTGAACTAACCCTCGTGTTGCTTGGCTTCCAGCCCAGTCTCCTTCCCCTTTGTCACCAGGCCTTTCTGCTCTGAGGGATGTATGCCACTCCTTTTATACTGGCACAGAACATTTCCTGTTAAGCATCGTGCCATCTCCAGGAAAAGGAGCCTCCTCCCAGCCTGCCTTAGGAGAGCTCATTTTTCACTTACAGCTCTTGGCAATAAACAACTCAGGTGCAACGGGATTTTTTTTTAATCATCTGAAAATATTTTATTTTGATGTGCTTTTTCATGAGTGCCTGAATGTGGCTCTTAGGGTAACCCCAGAATCCTCACTGTGTCAATGAGACCTGGTTACCACCCTCATCTTGACCACCATGGCCTTCACTGCAGCCCCACTCTGCCTGTCTGCAGGCTGCTGGCATGCCAGCACCCACTGGTCAATCATCCTCTGGCAGGATGAAGTCCTCTGTATTCAGAGGCTGGCCCTGCTTTCTTGAGACTCAGGAGGTGGCAGAGGGTCAGCAGCCAGGCCCCCCCATGCAGCCAGGAGGGGAGGAAGAGTATGCTGGGGATTCTGGGGAAGAAGATGATGTGGTAGTCACTGAGGCTCCAGCCTGCTGGAGAGGAACACTGAAGGGGAGGGACCTGGCCTCAGGCTGGCCATTCCCTGCTGGCAGTGCTGTGTGTGGGATCTGCTATTCCCTGCTGGCCCTGCTATGTCCTGGGGGAGACAGTGCATGAGGGCTTCCCGCTGTGTTTGCTAACATCCCCACACAGGTGAGTGCCTTGGACCTCTGGCAAGACATGAGCTGAGACCACTGGTCCCTGGCACACTGCAGTGCACATGCCATTCCTGGCCAGAGGTCCCCAGGGGCGCCATGCTCTCCAGGCCCCTGCCCTGCCTGCATGCACAGCCTGGGGCCTGGTGCACTCGCTGTCTCTCCCCACCCAGGTCCACTGCAGCTGAGCGTGTGGGAGAAGCCTCTCAACTTCACACACTTGTCGCCTCTAGCACTGGGCAAGGTCTGGCATTCACAGTTCTGAGAAGTCCCCAGACAACAATGGCTAAGGCTGCCACTTTCCTCCAGGAATGTGGGAGCAGGAAACATCAGAGCAGCCATCTCTGAAGCACCAAGAGTAAACATGATGTTGGGAAAGACTGAATATGCCACCCACCTAACACTGAAGGACGGGAATGTTCCCATCAGCACTGCAGAGCACATACACAGGCACCAGAGAAAAGGGGGTTATTCACAGGCCAAAGCAAAGTAAGAAAATCATAACTGTTCCCCTTGTTCCAAAGAAACATCCACGTGTAGAGGGGCAGGCAGCTTCAGCCCAAGGTGCTCCTGACGAGGGCTCCTCGTGGCTGCCCCAGGACAAGCAGGACCCCAGCGGTCCTGTGTCTGAGTCCTTCTGCTCCCCATTGGCACCCACAGTAAAGGGCAGGTTCCGCTTGCTGGCTCGCTCCCTCACCTCCTTCCTGCCATCACCACTCTCCAGCTTTGGGGTCTTGGTTAGAGAAACTTTATCCTTTTTACCAGTCCACTTCTCCAGCATGTCGCTGTAGAGGGAAAGGCCTTCCTGCTGTGGCACTTTGGGGCACCCACCCTTGGGCATCATCCTGCTCCTCACCTGATATTCATTTACACGGCTGGTGCTTAATCATCAACTGTCTGCGATTCCGTAGCTGAAAGTCAGTGCTGATGAGGACTGTCTCTTTTGCTGTTGTTGTTGTTTTTTTAAGACAGGGTTTCACCATGTTGGTCAGGCTGGTCTTGAACTCCCGACCTCAGGTGATCTGCCCGCCTTGGCCTCCAAAGTGCTTGGATTACAGACGTGATCCACTATGCCCAGCCGAGGACTGTCTCTTAAATTCAATGGAGGTGTATCCCAGAGCAGGGCTGTATATAATTGGGCTCTGAGGGCTATGCAGCTCAGCTGTGGCTCAGCGGCAGGGTCTGGGCTCGACCTGAGCGGAGCTGCCAGGGCTGGCGGGAGGCGAACCTGCCCCTCAGGTGCACCCATAGCTCTGGCGAGCACTGCCACTCCCGATGTGGACGCTACCGAGGGGCAGTCTGGCCATGAGCTCAGTGGCCACGCCTCCCTGGCTGGGGCCCTCGGTCCAGCGCGCACCGTCTCAGGGAGGCCTCGGGATGTTTCTTACAAGGAGCAGCCACGCAGTGATTGCTCCACTCTGAGGGTCCGACTCAGCCCTTCCTCAGCTTCTGGGCTTATTTTAGCTGCATGTTTCTGGAGGAGGAAATGAGAACATGATCAAGAATGCTGTGGGAAGAGCCTGGGGCTCTCCAGTTCTCTTGGGGAGCCTTGGGAAGCTCCTTACAGTTCCAGCTGCCATAGAAATTCACAGCCAAGGGCTCCTACAGAATTGGGCTGCCAGCCTGGCCAGGCTGGTGGGTGTGCCCCACTGTAAGAAAGCCTGCCATTTGGAAATGAGAATTAGAGCAAAAGGATAAATTTGAGGTTGACTATTGACCTAGCAAAGAGTTTCTCTCCTTTCTTTACTAAAAGTGGGAAAATAGAAAGAACAAGTCTATTGACATCTCAGATTCCATTTATGAGCCATGAAAACATGGGCTTGGGATTCACCTTTCTGAGACTGGGAACTGTAGGGGTTGAGTCTTGGGCTGGGTCTTGAAATACAAGGGAAGAAGGTGGAAAGGGAGTTATAGGCAGAAGAAGGGGTCTCGGCAAATGCCTGGAGATGTGAAAATGCATAATGTATTCAGAAAACTGTCTGAAATGGCTACAATCAAGTCAGACAGGGAAAATAGATGGGATCAGTAGCAGCCTCCTCCCTCTTCCTGCATGTTTCTGCTTACACGATTTTGCTTAAATCACTCTCTTTACCTGAAGGCTTTCCCTGTTCTCTCTGGCTACCAAATTTTCCCATTGTCACTGCTATGTGCTCCTTCTCTCCTATGAAGCATTTCTTGCTGCCCTAGTCCACAAGGTCCCCTCCACTGGCCTCTATCATCCTACTGAGTAGCTGGGATTACAGGCATACACCACCATGCTTGGCTAATTTTTTTAATTTATTTTTTTAGTAGAGATGGGGTTTTGTCATATTGGCCAGGCTAGTCTCGAACTCCTGACCTCAGGTGATCCACCGACTTCAACCTCCCAAAGTGCCAGGATTACAGGCATGAGCCACAGCACCCCACCAAATTTGGATTTAAATAGCCTCACATGTCTAATGGCTACCATTTTAGACAGTACAAATTCTAGATTTATTGTTCCTCTCTGTTTACTTCTGTGACCCAATAATCTGTGTAAAGTTTTATTAAGAGTCTAATCTTTTTTTTAAAAAAAATATGGAGTGTCACCATAATGGCCAGGCTGGTCTTGAGCTCCTGACCTCAGGTGATCCACCCACCTTGGCCTCCCAAAGTGCTAGGTTTACAGGCATGAGCCACTGCGCCTGGCTAAGAGTCTAATCTTGAAACAGCTGTTAAGGAAATGTAGTGGAGGAGTTTGTTTCTCCTCCTGACTTGGGCCAGTGCATCACAGGAAGCATGTAATCACAGCATTGAAAGCATTTCATGATCTGGCCAATCCTGTGCCTCTTTAGCAATCTGTGCATTTTCCTGTGCTCATATATTTAGTGTCATCCTCTACTTATCCAACTGTATTCAATGGGATACCTGGTATATGTGCACAAATGGAATCGTCTTCAGCTAGAAAACCAGAATGAAATTTCATCATTTGGAGCCACACTGTTGAACCTGAAGGACATCACAGTATATGACCTAAGACAGGAAGAAAAAGAAAACTAATAATACCAAGAGTTGGTGAGAATGCGCAGCAACCAGAATTCTCCTGCATTGCTGGTGGGAATGCAAAATGATGCTGACACTTGGAAAAATAGTAGGGCCATTTCTTATAAAGTCAAACATGCACCTTCAGACATAACAATCCCACGTATTCATTTTACCCAAGTGAAACAAAAACGTATGTTCACACAAAAACCTGTATGCAAATATTTACAGCAGTTTCCATCATCTTTGCCAAAAAACTGGAACCACCTCAAATGTTCTTCAACTGGGAAATGGATAAACAAACTGTCGGACAGCCATACAATGATATACTGCCCAGCAATTTTAAAAAGAACTGATACAAACAATAACATAAATGAAGCCAGGCACGGTGGCTCACACCTGTAATCCCAGCACTTTGGGAGGCCAAGGCAGGTGGTTCAATTGAGGTCAGAAGTTTGAGATCACCTTGCCAACATGGTGAAACTCCATCTCTACTAAAAATACAAAAATTAGCCAGGTGTGGTGGTGAGTGCCTGTAGTCCCAGATACTCAGGAGGCTGAGGCAGGAGAATTGCTTGAAATTCTGGAGGCAGAGATTGCAGTGAGCTGAGATCGCACCACTGCACTCCAGCCTGGTGACAGAGTGAGACACTGTCTAAAAAAACCTAAAAATAACATAAATGAATCTCAAATGCATTATGCCAGCAGTCCCCACTCTTTTTGGCACAAAGGACTGGTTTCATGGAAGACAATTTTTCCACAGAGGAGAGGTTGGGGGTAAGAGGCAGTGGGATGGTTTCGGGATGATTCAAGCGCATTATATTTATTGTGCATTTTATTTCTATTATTATTACACTGTAATATATAATGAAATAATTATGCAAGTCGCCATATGTAGAATCAGCGGGAGGGAGCCCTGAGCTTGTTTTCTTGCAACTAGACAGTCCCATCTGGGGGTGATGAGAGATGGTGACAGATCATCAGCTGGAGTTAAGGTTGGCTGGTTCATCCCCTTCCCCTGCGTGCATGAAACAGGCGGGGCAGAAGAGGCACACGCACCACCTTTTCTTCTGCATTCCTGCAAAGTGGATTCTGAAGGTCCAGCTGATCCAGTTGAGCAGCTCTGCTAGGGAAGGGCTTCAGAAGAGTTGCTGGTAGATTTGGGGTTGTGATAAGAGGTCATGCATCTACAAAGAGCGGTGGTCACTGAGTGGGTGGCTGAGTGTCTTCCCACAGACCCAGAACCAATAGCATGTCAGAGGGTCATGGCAGGCTGGCAGGGACCCACTGATTCAGGTGTGTGTTTGATGATTCAGCCTTGCCAGTCCTCAGCCATGATCACAAAGAAGCATGTGAGGTCCCCATGCCTCTTGTGGTCCCCAGAAGGTAGGTTCTGGCTGCTTATGGTGAGCACTTTCAGGCACTGCAAGGGATGCAGGAATGGTCAAGCATGAAGGCACCACACCTCCTAGAGTGTGGCCCTCCGCCCCACTGAAGAGCCTCTTCCTTGCTCCTCCAGGGAGTCCCACCTTCCACTCATAGATCTGGGACTTCAGGGGACACCATAGCTGCTCCTGGCTCCCTGGAAGGATGTGCTCAGGTGGCGTGCTAACTGAGGGGGTTCATCTTCAAGCCCTTCTGAAGGCCCCATAGCTGCTGGTCTTCACAAGAAAAGGACATCCAGGGCCAGATGTCTCTCTTCCCAAATGTGGTCCTGGTCTGGGTGCCTCCCCAGACTCCTCCAGTGGGAAGGCCTATTTCTCGCCCCCCTCACCAGTTCCTGGCTCCCATGCTCTCTGCACTTCTGCACAATTCCCAGCCCCAGTGCCTCATGCACCTCCCAGGTCAGCCCCAGTGAAAATGCTCAGGAAGGACAAGGGGCTACCCTCAGCCCTGTTGGAGGCATCTGATGGGTCCGGGTCCGTGCTCTTGAGCAAATTTCTGCCCTGGTTCACACATATGAGGCCTCACACACCGTATAGGGCTCTGTCGGGAGGCAGGTTCCCAGGGCCCTGCATTCTGGAACAACCCACCTAGCACAGAGCAGAGTGTTATTATGCAGTGGTTTAATTTTGCAGGTGTGTTATCCTGTGTGATTAAATTTTCAGCTTTACACTTTCATTTTCAAATTCCACTATGAACACTAGAATTCTGGTACACACACACACACACACACATCTGCCTGCTGGCTAGCAGGGATCCTTGTTGGCAAAGAACCTTCTCCCAAATGTCTCTAGAGGACACCCAGGCATTGGGGGGGCTGGAAAGACCACCTCCTCTGAGTGGGCCCCTGTCTCAGGTGGGCAGGGCTGTCAGAGCTTCAGGGCCTTCACAAGCTCACCCTGCTCTCCTGGGGCAGCCCTCATGCAGGGGTGGCCTGAGGACTTCCCAGTGTCCCCAACTTGAACACTGCCCCCCCCCATGTGTTTCATGGGATTTTGAATGGCAGATATTTAGAGGGAGGAGAGAGGTTCTATGATCACTGAATAGGCATTTTCCTTAGAAGATACACAATTTGCCAATTGGCTCAGTTTCATTCGTTGGTAAAAAAAAATACAAGTCAAACAACAAGTAATACTAATTAACTAACACCCACTTAAATGGCTATAGCAAAGGTACAATGACAAATGTTAGAAAAGAAGTGAGGAATATGGAACTCACATATGCTGCAAATGGGAGTGTAAAATATTGTAGCCACCTTGAAAACAAAACAAAACTAAACAAAACAAAAATGGGGCTATTCCTCAAAATGTTGCACATAAAATCAATAGAGGACACAGAAACTCTAACCCAAAGTTAGTATGCAAAAGAAATAAAATTCCTATAATCATAAAGACTCTTACATGAATGCTCACAACGTGTGGTCTTGTCCATGCAATAGAACACTACTTGCCATCCAAGAGGAATGATGTAATGATACACGCTACCACAGAAATGAAACCCAACATCATTAGGCTGAGTGAAAGAACCAGACCCAAAAGACCACATAATTCATGATCCTGGGTATTAGACATTTGATAATAGGCTCATGTATAGAGACATAAAATTGTTGTCTAGATCTGACATGGCAAAGGAGAGTGAATGCAAAGTAGACCCCAGTAAAGCATTTTAAAAATAAACATATCAACATACACTAAGGTACTTTTAACTTTCAGAAACCCAAGTCACACATTGTAAAAATGAAATATATTTCTTGTCCAGTTCAAAGCATAATAAAGAAAAGGGAGGCAGCAAGCTAACAGGCACGTGTTTGGTTACTGACCTAGGGGTATTAATGGGCAGGAACCATCTGATTCATTTAACCAGGTCAGAAAAGCAAAGGAAATGATTTTAATTTGTAGAAGACTGCTGTGACTCACAGAGTGTTAGGAATGTGATGCTGTACTCACAGGGTTGGGCATATCCCTTATCAAGTACAGCTCAAAAGAGCCATCGCACAGGGAGGTCAGCAAGACCCTACTGATCCCAGTTGCCTGGAGCTTTACAGTTGCCTATCCCAGCCCTAAAACTACATTCAGTCACTCATTCTAAACCCAAAGTAACAATGAAATCCAATACAAACCCCATATTTCATGACTACCACATTCAATAATTTGCTTTTTCTTTTCTTTTCTTTTTTCCCAGCCCTCCTCATTACTTCTGTTTGTATCCCTACCTGGCGTGGCTGGTTCCGGAACAAGTCTCTGTGTCAGAAATAAAAAGAATCTCAAAATCTCAGGCTGTGGGTCTGCATTTGGTGCCAGGTGCCCTCCTTGCAGCACAGGAGCTATGGGGTGGGTGGACTTGGTGCTCACAGGGTGCAGATGGCCCCTGACAGTCCCTGGAGCCTAGATGTCACCTTGCACCAGGCCGCGGTCCCCTCAGCGCCAGCTTAGGGGGTCAGATTTCAATGAACACCGCGTCTGGCAGAGAAGGAGCAGGGGAAACCCCGGACCCACACTCAGACTTGCACATCGCCAAGAAAACCCAGTTTCAATTCCACAATAAAAGGATGCAGAGGTGCATAGCTCCACCTGTTCCTGTTGCTGGCTTTCAAGGGGTGGCCCGTCTGTTCCCCAGGGCTCAAGGTGCTTCCCCGCCTAGGAGCCCCAGGACTCCCCAAAGGGAGTTTGTCCAGCGCCAACCAGGCAGAGGGGAGGAAGAAGCCAGTTTCATTTCCTTGCTCCAGGACCCAAAAAGGTCTGACCCTGGAAAACACCCGACCTGGGGTACTGGTGACCTCAGGAGCCCCAGGGATCATCTCTCAGATGCCCTACAGAAAGGCCCTGCAAGACAGGACCTGCTGAGGCCCCTTCCTTCCACCCCTGACCCCTGGGGGGCTCATTATTCCTGTGAGAGCTCCCCTGGGTTATTCCTACCCACCCCACATTGACCTCCAGCCTTGGAGCACCCTCACACTTTCTCCAGCCTTGGGGACTTCACAATTATTCCCCTCCAAAGACCCCTCCCAAAACTGCCTCCTGGCATCAGCGATGCTGTCACACCTTGGTGACTGCCTAGGCTGCCCCCTTCCCTGCCCCAAACACCTCTGAGTCTCCATCATGACTTCCCCAGGTCTAGGGCTGTACTGAGACTGCACAGCGACCCCAACACACAGGGCTTCTTTTCAGCACTCCCTCAGACATCCTGCTCACCCTACAGGGGAGATGAGGCTCCACCGCCCCTAAAACGCACAAGGCACCTTTGTCACACAGGGGCGACCCTATGAATCCCTCTCCAGATATTCTTGGGCCTTCCCCCAAGGGAGACACCACAGGCAGAGGACTCCCCTGGAGGGGATCCTCAGAAACCATCCTCAAAGCCCCCATCACAACCAGAAAGACCCGAGGAAGAAACGTGGCCACAAAACCCATCTCCACATACACACTCCCGTCAGTGGCAGCTCTAGGGACCCCACTCATGGTCACCTCACCCCATGGTGACCTCAAGATGCTCCCCCCCAGGTTAAAGGGAAAAGAAAGGAAGAATCCAGCAGAATTCCCACAGGAGAATTTATTTTCCTTTATTCATTATGCATTGGAGCTAAAGTGCAGAGCATGAAGGGTTTTATAGAAAATTTTAAGTTCTTAGTATAGTTTTCCATGGAAACTTTAAAAATTAACAGTGATAGAGATAATAGATAATAAACCCATTATGAGTACATTATCACTAGGTTTTAGCAAATCTCATTTTGCAGTTTGATTTCAACGATCAATTCCAAATATTCTAGGAGTTTTTTACATCAAATATAAGATACAATATCATTAATTATGGAAGAATGTAAGTAACTATATCTAACAAATGAAGATAAAAGAAAAAATATCATTATCACATCTAATAAAAATTTTAATATTTAAAATAGATTAATTTGTGTATTCGCCAAAGAGTAGACTCTACAACCACTGAAGGCTTTGCATGAAATGTTTTAACATGTTTCATCTAATATTTCATCTTCAGACACAAAATATCAATACACAAAAATATTCAATTATGTATACAGGGCCACAGATTATGTTTGGAGGAGGAAATAATAAATCAACAGTGGGATATTCCAAACTGCTTTATTGTGAATGGTAAATGCAAGAGGCCAGGCACGGTGGCTCTCACCTGTAATCCCAGCACTTATGGAGGCGGAGGCAGGCAGAATGAGGTCAAGAGATCAAGACTGTCCTGGCCACTGTGATGAAACCCTGTCTCTACTAAGAATATATAAATTAGCTGGGTTGGTGGTTCATGCCTGTAGTCCCAGCTACTTGGGAGGCTGAGGCAGGAGAGTCACTTGAACCCCAGAGGCAGAGGTTGCAGAGAGCCGAGATCCTGCCACTGCACTCCAGCCTGGCAACACAGCAAGACTCTGTGTTTTGACATGACCATTATAGGCCTGGGGGAAGATGAACCGATTTCATCTCTCCCTTTATAACCATGATGTGGGTGCCTCATTTCACATGCAGACTCTCTCCAAAGACTTGATGAACAGGCCTGAGCCCCCATGGTACTTGAAGCAATGACAGCCTTGTCCCCATGCCATTCTCTCTTCCCACACTTGTTGTTTTGGGCCATCATGCATTCAGTGCCTCAGTGGACAGAGATCCAAACCCAGGTACTCTCACAAATCTGGAGCCAATTCCAAAGTTGTTTGAATTCCAGCTCAGCTCAGACTGTCACCTGCTTGGGACTGTGGGTGACTGTGGACTCTGAACTGGGATGTGCTGTGCCCATATGACACTCTTCCTCCCCAAGAGTTGTTCAAGAAGGTGGTGCCCTAGGAATGCCATCTGGACTCAGTGGAACAAGAAGGGCAGGTAGCACCTGGCACCCACTGTTCATGCCACCATCACCCAGCTTCACAGTGTGGTTATTTGAAGAAGTCTCCACTCTATAAAAATCCTAATCAACAACAACAACAGCAACAACAACAACAATAAAAATTTTTTTAAAAAAGATAAAAAAAGAAAATCCTAATTTTTCTGGTCTTTTTCAGCAGGAGAAGTGATATTTTGTAGTCCCTATAGTTGACAAGTCCAGGACTTTATAATGCTAATTTCTCTCTTTAAGATAAGATGGCATTAGTATGCCTAATGCCGATGAAATCCATGCTGACGGCCCTTGTCATAGCTGCGGCATCTTGATGCAGGTCTTTGTATTCACACAGCCGTGACATAGCCTAGGAAAGTCAATCAAAGAGAAAACGAGTACAATTTTTAAAAAGGCTCCAACATTTTTTAAAAGGCATCATTGATGAGAAACCACACATACAGGTTCCTTTAGAGGGTTACCCTGCAGCTGCTTTGGCTGAGGTTTACACTCGGCCAGGTTCTGAGGATGCAACTCCCTGCCCATTCACTAAGGTCGTCTCCTTTAAGAGCTATGAAAAGACTGCCAGAGCCAAGAGGAACTTACTTTATAATTTTAAAATTGGGCTCATTGCTTGGTGATACTGTCACATAAAAAATAAAATAGGGCTCCTAAGAGTATTGTGACAAGCTTGTGACAATATTATCTGTTACCTGTGCACTTGTTCCTTCAACATACTCAACATACACTTGTGCCAAACAATCAGCTTATTCAGCGGTTCAAATTCTACCCAATCCTTAGTAGTTACTACACACTCCAAGCAGATTTTAACGAGACAGGCACATGCTGGGCTGTTTTGGAACACCCAAGAAGCCTAATGATTGAAGCTACTTTACTTGCACATTGTGGTAAATAAATGTATTATTCCAAAGTACCACCAAAACACCAGAGACAGTGCCAATTTTAAACGTGTCTATTTCAGTTGGAACTTTCCTGTATACTCACCAACAGTCATAAACCATAAATCTTACGTTGTCCCATGAAGCCATTTTCACTAAAAACCCATGTCCTTCCTACACCTAGTACTTGAACTACTGGCACCTTATACAGTGTAAGCACAAGTCTCTCAGCCACTACTGCTTTGTCTAACAAACTCCTGGGACTGCACTGAGATATATAGAATAGACAAGGACACAAAATTGCAAACTGCTTAAGTAAAAGGCAGTCAAGAGCAGTAAGTGCATTGTCTATTTAGATATAATTAGGAATACAACTGCATTTATTCATGAATGTTATGTGAACAAGTAGAGATTAAAAACAAAACCCAAAAGAACAGATTAAATTTAATTAAAAATGTTCTGAATTATGGTCAAAGCAGTGAGAATATCAATAATTTTTTAAAATATAGATCCTTGGCTGGTGCAGTGGTTCATCTCTGTAATCCCAGCACTTTGGGAGGCCAAGGCGGGCAGATCACCTGAGGTCAGGAGTTCGAGACCAGCCTGACCAACATGGAGAAATCCTGTCTCTAATAAGGATACAAAATATCTGGGCATGGTGGTGCATGCACATAATCCCAGCTACTTGGGAGGCAAAGGTAGAAGAATCGCTTGGGCCCAGGATGCGGAGGTTGCAATGAGCTGAGATCGCACCATTGCACTCCAGCCTGGGCAACAAGAGTGAAACTCCTTCTCATAAAATAATAATAATAATAAGGATTCTTGTATAAAGCATAAAAGACAAGAAATATGATGCCAAAGAAATAAGCACTTTGGTCTGTTAATTTTAAGGCTTTCATTTTCCTAATCACTACTTAATATGATTTTGTCACAGATGTTGGCTTTTGTGGCCAATGGGAAACTTCACTAAGTGACTTCACAGCCTTACCTTCAATTTCTGCGCTATATGTTTGTGAAGAATACTAAACTGAAAATCCAGTTCATGGTCGTATGGCAAGGCACACAGGTCAAAGTAATATTTCACATAAACACTGGCAGACACATGAATTTTAAACTCGAGTAGCTCCAAAAAACTCTTCTCCATCTTACTCCTGGGGGAGGAGAAACATAATAAAGCCAACACAGGTCAATTTTAGTCCAGTGGGTTATCTTTAAAAATATCATTCTGAGCTACTAAGATGCTCCAAATTCTGTTTTGAAACAAATAAAGGCTGACTGGTAGGGTCCTTACACTAATGTCCAAACAAGGCACAGCTGCTTGGGGTCTCTTCATCATCCCAGCACCCCAAATTTTGGATGAGGGATAGGTAGAGGCCTCTTCTGCACTCCTGCTACTGACCTGGGGCTTATTCTTCACAGTTTCCTTAGGGCAGCTGCACAACTCAGACTCCACACGCACTCACAAACCCCGCAATCACAATCAGATGACAGGAATGATGGGTACCATTTAGTAGTTCTGAAGAAGCTCCAGGCGTGTTTACCAGGATGATAACAGGAAGGGACTTACTGAAGTAGGGAAGCACCAACGGGAAGATGGGGCACATCACCATGGCAACAAATGGACCCATGGAGACCCACCCTATTACCTCGGAGGAGGAAAAGCTCTAAGGAGGATTCATCCCAAATAAATACATAAGCAAGATACATTCCATGGCAAAAAGAATTCCCCTCCCTCTGCTCCAGCACACAAGGCTATGTCAAGGAGGCATAATGCAAGTTTCTGCTCACCTTAATATTATGAAGAGACTGGGGAAGAATAACATTTACAATTTGAAAGGCAGAAAAGTCAAGGAGAGACATTTTGGCTAGACTAAACTCATTTTATAATGTGATTTATAGTAGGGCTCTGGCCTTAACACATGCAGTGTTGCTCTTGGGTTGGGAATGCAACCCTGAAGAACTCAGTATCTGTCACCACTGGGCAGAATAGAATGTGGGGCTGTTGGATGCAATGGGAGAGGAAAGGACTGGGAGCCGTCCTCTGCCTCATGGTCATCCAGCTGCCCTCACCAAGGCTAAATTAATAGGTACACAGTTAGAGTCATTCTGGCTGCTTTCAGAATAACCCCTGTAAGAAGTTAATTGCTTAAAAATGATCAATATCTGAACAATACATTTGGTTTCTTGGTTTGAAAATTTTAACATTTTACCCACTGGCTTGAAAGTGGAGGACAGTTAGACCACAAGCCAAGATGTGAGGATCTCATTTGCTGAACTTAAAACTCAACTGAGAACACATGGACACAGAAAGGGGAGTACTAAACACTGGGGTCTATTGGGGGGAAAAGGGGAGGGCCAGTGGGAGGGGGAGGTGGGGAGGGATAGCCTGGGGAGAAATACCAAATGTGGGTGAAGGGGAGAAGGAAAGAAAAGCACACTGCCATGTGTGTTCCTATGCAACTGTCTTGCATGCTCTGCTCATGTACCCCAAAACCTAAAATCCAATAAAAAATTAAAAAAAAAAAAAACTCAACTGAACCTACTTCCAAAATTAATTTCCTGTTCACATATCCATAAGTCTATAGAAATGTAAATCAAACAATATTTGAATAGACAGCTAATCAGGACCTGACTTACTACAGGAATTAATGGCACTTTATGAAATTAACATATCTATTAATAGAGGTTTAATCACTGAAGAGAAGAATTCTGTGTACAGACTATGCATCTTCTAGGATTTCTGGTTTTTGAAAAGGCTAGATGATTGAATAGCATACCCTTTATGACACAGCATTTCTGAATAGTGGCTACTCAGTTTTACTCTCTAGAAAGAAAATATATTCTAGGGACACACAGAGATGTTGGAAAGTTTTAAGAAAAATCTGATGGACAGCAGTTTTTATCTGTTAAACTGACACTCAAAATGGGGTCACTGCAAACAGTCAACAGCAGGGGCGTGAGACACATGTCTATTAAATGCTTGGATGTAATGCCTTCCAGCTTCCCAGGATCATACACAGAAGCAGCCTGTTCGGAGCATAGCTCCTGGTGTTTCTCCGTTCACACACACACAGCTCTGTTTGGAGCCGGTCTTCTTGGGGCTGGCCTCTGCCTCCACTGCTCCTGAAGCTCACTTCTGTGGAAAGCTGCACATATCCCCACATGCTCTCTGATCTTGTAACTAGAAATCAGAGCCCCAGCCAGCTTAGCTGCAGGTTTTGAGAACAATTCAGCTGCCAAAATGGCAGAACTAAGTGTTCATGATTACAAATTTGAAACCACCTTTGCAAAAATTGTAACTAAGAAAATTATGACAGTGAAAGAGGGCTGATCTGACTTCATCTCACTTCTAACCTCCAAGCTGTCCTTGTTCATTTCTATGCGGAGGCCGAAGTAACTTTGGAAGGAACTTAGTTTGTAGTTTGACTTTAAAATAAAGATGGTAATGACCCTTTCCCAAAACAAACCCCTTTCCCACCTGGGGACTAGATAGATGACCTTTCCAGAACTAATAAATTAGCCACAAGATTAGAAATTGTGGCTTAGGAGTCATGAGGCTGAAGGCTGCAAGAATCTGAACCTCCCCATATTGCTCCTGGGAATGACATCACTATTGTAAAACCTAAAATCAGTGCTTGAGATATTTTGCAGACCTTGTACTGGGATCAGGTGGCACCACCCCAACAAATAAACGTGGCTCATCTGGTTTTGTGGCCCCCACCCAGGAGCCAACTCAATGCAGGAGGACAGCTTCAACTCCCTATGATTTCATCGCTGACCTGACCAATCAGTACTCCCCACTTTCTGACCCCATACCCACCAAATTATTCTTTTTAAAAACCATCCCAGAGTTTTCAGAGAGACTAATTTGAGTAATAGTAAAACTCTGGTCTCCCGTACAGCTGTCTCTGCATGAATTCAACTCTTTTTCTATTGCAATTATCCTGTATTGATAAATCAGCTCTGGCTAGGCAGCAGGCAAGGAGAAGTCAGGCAGTCACAAATCTTGCTTCCTTTGAGGGACCAGTTTGCAAATGGATGACTATGATTAAAGTCACTTTAGCATTTGCAACTTTCAAAATACTTCCATTTGTTTCAAATTCATTTGCTGTCACACTCTTTGCTAAAATGGCTACCACAAATATTGCAATGATCACTTGGTTTATACTCTTAGCAAAGTGGTGGCAAAAAATGTTTTTTTTATTTGTTTCTGAGAGAGAATCTGGCTCCATCACCCAGGACTGGAGTGCAGTCACGTGATCACAGCTCACTACAGCCTAATCTTACCAGGCCCAGGCAATTCTCCCACATCAGACTCCCAAGTAGCTGGGACTACTACAGGCCCCTGCCAACACACTTGGCTAATTTTTTAAAAAAATTTTTGTATGGACAGGGTTCACTGTGTTATCCAGCAGGTCTGAACTCCTGTGCTCAAGCGATCCACTCACCTCGGCCTCCTGAAGGGCTGGGATTACAGGCATGAGTCACTGAGCTCAGACGCCAAGTAGTTATTTTTGAATGTAGATATGTACACATTGCAGCATATCTACAATATACACTACATCTTCATTTGTAGACAAACACTGAGGTGATTCTGAATAACAGTCCTATCTGGAGTCATGGGCAAAGATCACAAAACTAACTTGTCCCACTGCCTGGCATCATCTTTTCTGCTGCTGCTCAATGTAAACAAGAGCTGCTCCCTTGTCTTGCACCAGATGCAGCTGACACAGCTGTCCTCACTTTCCAGCAGGCACCCAGGGCGGCTCTGCTGGAAATGCCCCCTTGCTCACCCTGCCTGCCTGCTTCAGGTCCCTTCACTTCACAGCAGTCACAAAGCCAAATTAGAAGGGAACCCTGGGGAAGCTGTGTTTCAGTGTCATGTTGGTGCATCCGGGAGGAACCCCATGACCCCGCAAGGCTCCCCCCAACTCTCATAAACAACTACTGGCCCCCAGCCTGCTTCTGTGAATGTCTGAGTACCCAGGGAGCCTGTGAGTGTGGTGGGCATGGGGTGATGCCCCAGAAATGCTTCTCACACTGTGGGAGGTGAATGTGGAAGCTTCTAACCGATTTTCAAACACATGCAATGTTCCCAATGGGGAGGAGCCAGGGCACAGAACATCATACCTCAAGGTTCCTATAAAAACAGATCTTCAGATTAAAGGGGGTAGACAAGGACCAGCAAAAGCAAATACACAATGGGTGGCTTAGGTTAAAGCTGTAACTTCTGCATAGTCCAGAGACCTTAAGACCTTAACAGTGGCCAATTATTTCGAAGGCTAGATGTTTGCCCCTTAAAAGGGGACTGAAACTGGCAGGTGGCTTCTAAAAAGCTATAAAGATATTTACTATACTGTGTCATTCTGACAGCACACTTGTAAGAGGTTTGCCAAAAAAAAAATCAGAAAAACATTTTCTAGTTTATCAGCCAGTTGTTACAACAATAACACATCAAGACTTACCCATTATTGCTGGAAAATATAAACTGTTATACTAAGGCTGGATAGATTGAAGTCTGTGGTCTTATGCCTATTTCCTTTATCTGCACAATGAAACCTATAAAGATATTTCTTGCAGTGATAACTTGGAGAGCAAATGAGGCATGGAAAATGATGACAAAGTTTGCCCAAACCTTAGAAACTCACATTGTCTCAACTGCAACATCCTTGGGATTCTGGCTGTCATCCACACTCCACAGACCACGATCTCTCCAAACCTTGGAGGCCAGAAGCATGGCTCCGAGGACAATTTTTTTCCAATTAGTAGGACAAAGATCGATGTTAGCTTTAGTTAAAAGGCGTTCAATGTACACCTGCAAAATAGAGCACTTGTCTTTGATTTCAGTTCTGTTTCAGTGTGGTGATAAGAACATTTCAGAATGAAAGACTTCTGGTTTTGGCCAGAAAATAAGTGCCTTTTATTCTTACGTTCTGCAGAGACTTTGCTCAGATAAAGCGAGAGGGCAAGTCACAGTCATAGTCAGATACCTCTGCAGCATACTCTGCCCACAGAACTTTCCATGCCAATTTCATTCACAGGGATGTGAGCATGAAGAAAGGCACCTTCAGCACCTTCACACTCATGAAAGGCAGCACAAACACAGGCCTCGTGCAGATTAAGATTGTTCAGGAAACACTACTGTGCCATCTGTGTGCAGCATCACACTTGGCTGGCAGGTAGATAGGAATGTGTTGCCTGTTCCCATCCTGCTCCCCACAGCTCCTCCAGGACATCCTCTCATTTGCTCACAGTGTCATGCCCTGGTTTCAGCTCCTCACCTCCCATCTCTCCTTATCCACCCCCCACCCCCATCACTCACCTGAGACTTCTCTTGCCGAGGTCCCTGGAGCCTTCACACCCACAAACCAGAGCCCTTCACCCCAAGGCTCCACTCCCCAACCTGGCCCTAATCTTGTGAGTTTACCCTCCTCCAATCCATGTGCAATCCCTCTATGGCTAACTTCACTGGTAGGCTGCCTGCTTCAGATTCTGGGCCACCACATGTCATGGCTCACCTGTAACAGCCTAGTTGCTTCTTAGTCCTCTTCTCTGCCCTAACCCTCCTCCCAACTATGGTCTACTCTCCCCAAAACAGTTGTGATAACCTCTAAATTAAGGACACTTCACTCTCCTGCTCAAGATCTACCATTAGTCCCCGCTTCAAACTGGAATAAAACCTTAACTTCGTCCCCTGGTCTGCAAGCCAAAGGGCTCTGTGAGTTATGGCACTGCCTGTGCGACCTCATCTTTTCCATTCTTTCCTTCATTTCTCTCACAGGTGGGCTCTTTGCTCTCTGTTCCTTGAACACACATGAAATGTGTTCTTGTCTCAGTCTTGGCACCCATCACACTGCCTGTATGCCAGCTCTCCTTATCATCCTCACTTTATAGTCAGGTCACTGCTCAGATGTGACCTCTCTAGAGAGGCTCTTCCTGATCATTCTATCAGAAACAGCGAGCCCCTCCCATCACTCTCTCTGTATCCTGCTTTATCATTTTGCTATTTGCCGTTACCTAAAAAAAGAAATGCTTTCCTCATTAAAGCAAATGTCTCATAAAGACAAGGACTGTGCTCGACCTGTCCTCTTCTCTGCCCCAGCACTTAGAAGAGCGGCACAGGGTTGGCATCCCAGGGGTGTTTATGGAATGAGCACCTTCTTGGCAGCATGTAGCACTGTGACCACAGCCTTTCCTATTGTGAACACTTTGTTCTTATTTTTTTCTGCTCTTCCTCCTCCCACTCTGGCACTTTACTGGGGGTTTGTCCCTCACATGCTGGTAGTCTTTACAGAGCCATCTTTTGTCCATCTTCTCTTTTTTTCCTTTTCCTGAGTAGCTGTGACTATAGGTGTGTCCCACCATGTCCGGCTTGTCCACTTTTATTCTAAACACCTTCTTTGCATTTGAGCAGCTACTCTTTTTTTCTTTTTTTTTCCAGAGTTTTGCTGTTGTTGTGCAGGCTGGAGGGCAGTGGTGCAATCTTGGCTCACTGCAACCTCTGCCTCCCAGGTTCCAAAGATTCTCCTGCCTCAGCCTCCCAAGTAGCTGGGATTACAGGTGTTCACCACCATGCCCAGGTAATTTTTTGTATTTTTTAGAAGAGACAGGGTTTCACCATGTTGGCCAGGCTGATCTCTAACTCCTGACCTCAGGTGATCCACCTGACTTGGTCTCCCAAAGAGCTGGGATTACAGGCATGATCCATCATGCCTCGCCTTGAGCAGCTACTCTTACTCTTCATTCCTTACCTCTAGCTCAGATTCATGCTCCAGTCCCATAGATCCAAATGATGACTACACTGCTCAGATTCATGCTCCAGTTCCGTAGATTCAAATAATGACTGCACACATCATTCTGCTTTCTCACAGGCACACCAAATTTAGCCTGTATACAGTGAACTCCCCCTTCTTCCAATCCAGCTTTCCCTCCTGCATCAGCTCGCTCTCTCTCCATCTGGAAGTACCACTCCTGCTTCCCTCCAGCATGTGCTGAGCATTCCCAATGGCTGCAGCTCCATGAAATGGCCTGCATCTGATCCAGTGCTCACAGAGAGGTTTCTATGCAGGTGCCCAGCAGAAGCCTTCACCCCTAAGTTCTAGCCAGATGCTAAAGGAGAGGGTACTGCTCTAAGTATCCTTTCTCTCCAGGCCGTGTGGTTGACATTCCTCTACAGGTTAGTGTGGGGAGGGCTCAAACGATCCCAGCCATCTGAACAGGACTTTATATTCAGAATGAGTCTCACCACAGGAATTCTGTGAGAACCATGTAGAGGTGAGGACACAGCTATGGCTTGGCAGGCTAACTAGCAAAGCCCATGTCCAAGTCTTACTGGTTCCACATTCCTGGGCAATTTCCTGAGCAGGCACAAGAGGTCACCAGGAACAACAAAGCATTCAGAGCAGCAGCTCCAGGTCAGAACTTGGGGAAATACAGCCTGGAACTCAGCTTAGACCTACATGGGAATCTGTTGAGGGAGAAACCAGAAGTCTCTCCCACTGCTTTTAGTAGCAATTATTCTGTGATAAGAAAAGCAATGGCATCATTTTAAAACATGACGATGATTAAACTCTAATATGTGTATTTACTTTGCTTACATAGGTTTCTCTTAAAAGATCTGATAATAACTTTAGGAACTGACTTTTATTTAGAAACACGGCCATACGCTGTGTAGGAGACCAGTTATTAAAGCTGCTTTATAGATAAGAAATAGCTTACCAATGCTACGATCGCACATGGAGCTGTTAGTTCTGCGACTGCAAAAATATTACAGAAATAACTGAAAATGCATTTGTGTGTGGGATCGTCCTCAAAGGATTTCCCTGGAATCTCTTCTTGCTGAAAGAAGAAAAAAGGCAATCTAAATATTCATTCAAGAAAACTTCTTAAGTACTCTTAAGTTCAAATTTGTGCCCACGTGTCCCTTACAATAATTTTGCTGGGATAAAATGTCTTTTAGTTCTAAAAATATAAACAGTAGGATCTTAAAATATTTTTGGTTTTCTGTAAACATAGGTGCTAAGGTGGCCCTGTGGCTATCACATACCTGAAGAAGGAAGTTTTTAAGTTTTTATAGCATTTAAACAAATTTAAATTTAAATTGTTTTCTAATACTATTCACAGAATTTGTGCATATTTGTTAGGACTACTTACAACTATTTATATTGTTTGCTGCTATAAAAAATTATCTTTTAAAATGACACATTTTGTTATTTGGATGGTATGTTTATTCCCCTAAGTGCACAAATTAAACAAAGCTATAAGTCAGCTCTTACTCCAGTGTGTCCAATTTACAACACTCCTTACATAAGATGATTGGATACAACTTAGTGAAGACTTAATGGTGGATGATTTTGACTTCATCAAGAAATAAACACAACTCTATAAGACATAAACAGAACCTCAGAAAAAGTGACACTTACTGAAAGTGGATGTATTGACTCATCGAAAATAGCCAGAGATCTATTTGCATATCTGTAAAAGAAGAATGTGAATTTAAGAAATTAATTCAGGAACTGTTAATATCTTAGTAAGGTATCTGCTGGGAGTAGGGCATGGAGGGTGGAGGGAGATATTTCTTGTTTGCTTTGGTAAAATTTGTTCACCAAAACTGTTGTTGCCAATTTTTCTCCTGGATCCTGGCCTTCAGAGGGTTTCTTGACCTCTTTTTCATCAGCACATCACGTTCTGAACTGGGAAGTCTTTTCTACATTGATGAGCCAGCCTTGCCTTTAAATACTGACCCCCGCTAATAGGCAATGGGAATAAACTGTATCTATTTTTACTGCTCTAACCTCATGGTGGAACACAAGAACATTTTAGAAAGCAGTAGTTGTTGGCAATAAAGATTATAGAACTTTTTAAAATCAATTAAGACTTCCCAAATCTTTATTATACTTTATGTTTGCTGAAGTAGTTTGAGTTACAGACTTAATTGCCTTTTTATTTTAAAAGAGGCCAGTCTTTAATGAACTTTAAAAACTAACACATTATGTGATCATTAAGGAAACCAGTGGTGCTACCAACGTGGTTTGTGGACCCCTGAGATTCTCTAGGAGACCCATGATGTCAAAACTGGTTGTTGTTGTTGTTGTTGTTGTTATAGGGTTTTGCTCTTTCACCCAGGATGGAGCACAGTGGTACCAACCTGACTCACTGCAGGCTTGACTCCATGGGCTCAAGCAATCCTCCTGCCTCAGCCTCCTAAGTAGCTGGGACAAAATGTCCACACTACCATGCCCAGCTGATCTTTTTTTTCTGATAGATGGGGTCTTGCCACATTGCCCAGGCTGGTCTCAAACACCTGATTCAAAGTAATTCTCCCATTTTGGCCTCCCAAAGTGCTGGGATTACAGGTGTCAACCACCATGTATGGCCCAAACTGTTCTCACAAGAATACTAATTCAACCTGAGAAGCTGATTGAAAATAAAACACACAATTTATTACTTTTTTAAAGTATTAAGACATTGACTGCTTCCTTCCTGTTCAACACTTGTAATGACTGTTTAAAAGCAAAAGTGGGTAAAACTGATGGTTTCTCAGTATCAATAAGGGCAGTGGTACCAAATTATACCAGTATTCATTCCACTCTTCACTGCCCCTTACAGTTTTTTTTTATTGAAGTAGCCTGTTTCACTGAAGAATGTCCTTGATGAAACAGTAAAAATTAATGTATTTTAGTATTCTTTTTAGCATTCTAAGTAGAAAGTTCACATAAAGCACTTCTGTATACTGAAGTATGGTCATGTTAAAGAAAAGCAGTTGTGATTTAATTGTGAGCTGAGCAAGCCAATTTTTCACAGAACACCATTTTTATCTGAAAGTATAACTGACTATTATCTATAAAATTAAGTCAAGAGAGTCTGCCATTGCAGGGAAAATAACAAATATTTGTCTATAATAAAGCTAAAACTTTCAAGGTAAAAATCAGGACTTTGAAAACTCATACCTACTACTGTGAGCTTGACAGCATCTCCATATCTGAAGACATTTTTATAATGGTGGTGATACTAATGAAAGTGAGTTTTTGACACTATAAATAGACCAAGTAGCCAATGCATAACATTGTAAAAGCCAGTAAGGGGAAAGATCCATTTATTGTACAAGAAAGATCAGTGACTATTAGTGAACGAATTCATTGATATGTACAATCCCGCTATAACTATTTTAATCAGTTAGCACTTCTGGAGTTTTGGTGGGGTTAAGGAATACCCACAGTTACCTGAAAGCTTCAAAAATATGTCTCTTTCCTACTATATATTTGCGTGAGGCTAGAGCATCTTTTAACTGCTTCTTTACAAGTAAATTGCAAACAAAGACATAAACAAATACACTTTGGAACGCTTAATAATTTAAAAGAGTCTTATGGACCAAATAACCCACAAATGATTCACTGTAACACTGCAAAATAAGCACTCTACAGCTTATAATATACAGAGTTATGACCTGACAGCGTGTTTCATATGACACAAAGTGATGAGCTGGAATAACAAGATAGGTTTCAAGGAGCTTACCTGTGCTTTATGTTGTAATATATTGCCAAAGTCACACTGTGGAGGGAAAAAAAATTGTAAGAACTGATGTTATCATTTGTTAGGCCTGAAGATATATTTCTAAAGGGGGAGGAGGGAACCCTCTCAGTGGCCCTGAAATCCTCTCTTCACAACAGTACCATATGAACACTTTCCTTTTGTTTTAGTCCTCTGGCCTTACAGCAAAAATAGGAGAACTAAAATGCTAGGCAATATGCTGTTAGAAGACTTGTGTGTGCAGATGGTTATTATGTATAAATAATGACATATTTTCCCTGTCATTTGCTCTTCTGCCCATAGAACCTTTCATTCTGGGCAAGTTACTTATATCTATGTGTACATATGCTTACATTTAGGCCAGACAGTAGTGTTTTGCTTTTTAAGTTGCTGGCCCCGCATTTTGGCTGATTTAGTTCACCATCACCTACTCACCCATTTGTCATTGTTTCCCTAAAAGCAGAGAATGAATGTGCTTTATACCAAATAAAGTAATTTAAAATCACCTATGCATGATTAGCAGAAAATTTATTAGTAAACATTATAATGCATCCAAAAATCGATGACACTTGTAGTGCTCCTAAAATAAGCAGTACTAAACACAGAGTGTAACACCACATCATACATTTATGGCAGGTACTTCCTCATTAGTTTAAACAAAGTATGAATGAACAAATACAACTCTTCGGATGGATGTTACTGTGTTCCAGTCATCCACAGATGTTGTGTGTCAGGAAACTGGGGCTTCTCTTTGATAAGTTCTGGCCTTCTATTCACCCTCAACATTTAAAATGTGGCTTGTAATAATTGAGAAGGCAAATTGGAGTTGTAAAAAGTAGGCCTTACAACATTTTTAGCATCTAAGATAGATATTTCTATAGTGCTTCCAACAGTTTCATCTCCACATTTTAAGATCACAGAATTGGAAGTTACATGCTGAAAAGGACCACGGAACCTCACGTGACAATCCATGCACCACCCATTTTACAATTAAGAGAACCAAGGCTTAAAACTGATTTGCCCAAGGTCCCCGAACAGTGTTCCTGTGCACTGCAGGTGTTTACAAAACATTTTGGTATGGTATAAATTGAAGCATATGCACACATAGATAGAAATGACTCGCACAGATGAAAGGCTTTATGGGTAAAAAGAAGAGCAAATGACAGGGAAAACATGTAATTTTTATATTATAACCATCACTTTTTCACACAAAGGGAGCAGTAGCCTCCGCCTCTGCATTTGCTGCACACTGGATCACCCAGGGAGCTTTAAACAGGGCCTCAGTGTCAGCTGGAGACTTTCTGATTTAATAGGCGTTGGGTAAGCTTTAGGCATCAGGGTTGTTGGTAAAGTTCCCCAGGTGATTCCAATGTGCAGCAAAGTTTGGGAATGACTGAATTAGGGCTAAGATCAGAATCATCTGGGATGCTTTTATCCATATAATGATGTCTCACATACTTCCCCATTTTCCTAAAAGGTTTGTGAGTGCCCAGAGACGGAGGGAAGGTGGAGCTGGGAAAATGCATGTGTTTGCAGACGTATATTTTGAAGAAACAGTGTAATTGATTCTAACATGGCTCACTTCTTCCATTGAGAACAATGCTCTACTATCTATGAAATACATTTTTCAAAATCTTTTCCAAAAGCCAATTTGCTATATTAACTTGCTCAGTAAACCTTTATTTCATCAAAAGCAAATATACCAAATAATCTCTTCTAAAACTGGAGAGTACATTAAAACTTACTGTGCTTCAAAAATAGACTTGTAGCCCAGGCATGGTAGCTTATGCCGGTAATCACCGCATTTTGCGAGGCTGACTTGGGTGTATTGCTTGAGCCCAGGAGTTTGAATCCAGCCTGGCCAAAACAGCAAAGCCCCTTCTCCAAAAAACAAAATATATATATTTCAATTTTTTAAAAACCTTGTAAAATTTAGACTACGCTAGTAGAAAAAGCAGGACTTTTACTTGTTTTAGCAAGGGTAAGCTTAAAAACTACTTTTGAATTGCATACTGAAACATTGGAATCTTTTGAAATCAGAAGCAGCCAGGGACTCTAGCCGAAAAAGGGTGGCTTTTTACTTAGGACTGAATACAAACATTGAGTGATGACAGCACAGAGGTCAAAGCGCAGGGCTTTAGACACAGGTGGAGCCCAGTTCTTGCTGAAACACAATTGGATCTCAACTATTGTTATACATGAGAGAGGAAAGTCACATTATTATGAGTATAAACTGTCATTTTTGATTAAAGTAGAAGTTACTGACAAATTAGCTTAAAAACAAGTACATTAGAGACAAAATTAAGCTTGTAATTTAGTCATGTTTATAGACCAGAAAGTCAAGTTAGGGATAAGGAGATTAACATTCTGAGGTACCACTTGCCAAACTGTTTTCTGAAAATCAACACTCAATGGAAGGAGATGTTAATAATGTTTCCTGGGCATCTCCATTGGAGCTGGCCTTTTAAACCAACTTGAACCCATCTTTCAAGGGTGTTTTGAAAGGGCATCTCTGATTGTGACCTATGAAGTGCTTGTGCACGATGGAAAAATTTAAATGCAGATACACTATGGTGCTGCTGGAGGACAAGGTGTTCCTTCTTACAAGAGTAGTTTCCAAAGTAGTGCCCATCATCTTAGGCCTATGGCCTATAAAGAACTAATAATTTTTCCTAGAACCGTCTGATAAAAAGCACCTCTCCTGTCTATTAGGTTCAATACTGTCATAACATAAATGCATCCAATAAATAGCCATGCTTTTTCTGGGATTGCTTATTTGCGAACTGGCTTTCCCTTTTACCACACAGTGTCTAAGATTAAAAAAGAAACAGAAAATTCATACTTAGGTCCTGAAAAATCCATATACCGTTGACATCAACTTCTTCAACTGCTTGCTGAAAGGGGCAACCAAATAGCTGAAATAACAGCAGATGGCCGGGATGCTTTTAGCATATGGGGGTCTGTCACTCAGCCCTTGGCAGCCTCATTGTACTCACCTTTCTAATATGTGGCTGAGATCAGGCTCACTGACTGTGCTGTTACCTAGCAATATGGTGGAACACGAGCTGTATTTTCTACCAAGATGCCATCGAGGTATCTGAAGAAGAAGGAAGATAGAGAAAAATATCACAGTAGGCTGAACTTACAAAAGTGTGGGTTTTCCCTTTGTCAAAATGTCAAACAATAAAGCATTAAGGTATTTTTTATACCCCGTGACCTGCCTGAGTGTGGTATCATGTGCAGCTCTATGGGAAACTCATTGGAGGCTCTTAACTTTCACAGATGATGTTTGAGAAATGGGTTACAAAATGCTGCCCTGGATATGACACCGATCATCAAACCTGGCAAGCCTCTATTGTAAATTCCCTTTATAAATAATGGGAAACATTTAAAATGGGATTTCATGCTTTTTTCTTATGCAGTAAAAAGCACTGAGATTTTCTATTTCCGTTATTCATTAACTGAAACAAAATGTCATACATTAAACAATATTGACACAAGAGCATTTGAATGCAGTAAATGAAGACCTAATACAACATTTACTAAGTTACTAATCCTAAGTGTGTGCATTCAAGAGAGAGTGTGATGGAACCAGTGTGTTAGAGTCAGAGGCTGTGTGCACCAGAGCTGCTCAGTTACCAAACAAGTGAAGGGCCATAGGTCTCCCTGGGCCTGTTTCCTTGTGGGAGGATGGAAAAAGTACTGCTTTAAGACTCTCTCACATCCAAAAATCAGATGATGAAAACAACTTTGGGAATTTAACTTTCGCTTCATGTTTCCATAAGACTGCTATTACACTACTCAAATGAGAACTTCTGAGAATACTCTGCGTTCATTTCAAAAGTTAATTGATTTCATTCTTTAAGTTATTTGATGCACATTATGGCACATTCCTGCCTCACTCATGCTGCTGTCTGTCTGGAATATTTATTCCTTTCCCCCTTGTCCCAGCAAGCTTGACCTCATCCACCTTCTGGGCTCCCTTTGCCTGCAGCCACACCACAGAACATTTCTGGTTTTGTGACTCATCAGTCTAATTCACCGTGTGTTACATGATACAATTGCCTGCAGAGCATCCCCCTCATGAGAAAGTGAGCCTCTCCAGGTGAGGGAGGACCCCTTCTCTTCTACCTGCAGCTGCTGAGCACAGAATGTGGGAGAAATTAAGGAGTTCAATAAGAGCTTGACAAATATTTAAATCAGTTACAATTTGGAAAGTAAATCTTCCTGCAGATACAAATCAGTGAAAATTCATCCACAGTGCTATCAGAGATATGACAGTGAATGCTTTGAGCCCTGTAGAAAAGAAACTATCTCTAAAACACTTTCAAAGTATCTATTCATTTGTTGAGAGTGCAATAGTCAATAGGGAAGCTGCCTCAACTATGTTAAGTAAATGTTCCTCCTTGCCAGGTGAGGTGGTTTATTCCTGTAATCCCAGCACTTTGGGAGGCTGAGGTGAGTGGATCATATGGTCAGGAGTTCAAGACCAGCCTGGACAAGATGATGAAACCCCATCTCTACTAAAAATACAAAAATTAGTCGTGGCGTTGGGTTGCTGTAATCCCAGCTATTCAGGAGGCTAATGCAGAGAATTGCTTGAATCCCGGAGGCAGAGGTTGCAGTGAGCTGAGACTGTGCCACTGCACTCCAGCCTGGGTGACAGAGCAGGACTCCATCTCAAATTTTAAAAAAAGAAAGAGAGAGAGAGAGAGAGAGAGACAGAGACAGAGAGAGAGAGAGAGAGAGAGAGAGAGAGAGAGAGAGCGAGAGAGAGAGAGAAAGTGCTCGTCCTTAAAAATAATCCCAGTAGCCAAATGCCAGTCACCAAATAGTTGAAAAGATCAACAGCATTGTTTAAAACCACAAAATACCCATTATGTTAACTGGGAAAAAAAAAAAACTAACTCGGATGAGCCTTCCTTCCTCCTCTTAATATGCTTGTTTGCATCATGTTATCACACTCTTCTATCAGGGTCCCTCACAAACACATTAAAGACAGAACAGGTTTGGATCTACTACTAATGAGCTAGTATGAAACAAAAGGCAGGGTAGGGAGAAGATCTAGTGGTTGTTTATAAAACTACACTGCATTTAAACATTGCCAGTAGCCAATAATCAGAAATATCCATAGAGTCCAACAGCATTTTGCTGCTTCAGATGGTTTTTACTGCAAATTCACTTATTTCTTAATCAAAATCCAAGATGTTTTTGAACAATATTACTATTTGAAGGACCAAATTACCCTTTAAGATAGAAATGTTTTAACTCTAGCTAAAAACTCTTAATGTTTCTTAAGCTATTCTGTTAATTTACATTAACAATGTATGTGTGTCAACGTATATACTTTAATTATCTCAAAAACAAATATGGCATAAAAAATAAAAATGGACTCATTCAGACACTTTTATTCAACGGGAAAGAAGGTATCCCTTAAGGTCACTACTATTAGGGATAATGCAGCATAATACTTTAACATAACAAAAGTCAACTCTGAGGAAAATTCCATATATGAGAATAAAAATAACAGGAAAAATGCACCAAAATACAGACTAGTTGGTATAGCTTTAGGTGATATCTGTCTTCATTTTTTTTTTATTTAAAATTTCCTATCACTCACTGTGACCTCCACCTCCAAGTTCAAGCAAGTCTCCTGGCTCAGCCTCCCATGTAGCTGGGACTACAGGAGTGTGCCACCATGCCTGGCTAGTTTTTGTATTTTTAGTAGAGACGAGGTTTCACCATGTTGGCCAGGCTGGTCTCGAACTCCTGGCCTCAAGAGATCCACCTGCCTCAGCCTCCCCAAGTGCTGGGATTACAGGCATGAGCCACCACACCCGGCCTTCAAGATCACTTTTTTCTCCCCACTTTTTTATAAGACATGTTTTAAATGTTTTAAAAATAATTAATGACTTTTAGCTAACTTGAAAATTTCCAATACTTTGTGTGCTAACAAAATCAGCTTCATCTATGTTGCACAGCAATGGGACCACATGGCAGGTATGGAGTTTGAATAGAATTATTACACAAGGCCTGAGTGGAAAAGTGTAATATGCTTATTATAGGTATAACTAGAAAATTGTCTGAATTAATGTCATAATTATGTTCAATTTAAACTTAGATTTACACTTACATATAGGTTCTAAATTTGGGTTAAATATGATGAATTGACCACAAAATATGATGGATTGACCACAAATTTATTTTCTCTTCCTTCTGAAATCTCATGAGAATTAGTCATAAAATGAACACTATACACAGGACCAGGAGACAGGATTGACAGCAGATTCTGAGTCAATGTTGCAAGGTGACAAGCAGATAGAGGAGTGGTAACTGACATGAAAGCACAACCCTGGTGCCCACAGGGAGTGACCTGAACAGAAACAAGCAATCCTGTGTATTTTGAAGGACCCGACACAGTCTGCAAAATCAGAGCACATGGTACCAGGGAAGGTAAGATGAAACATACAACAGAGCCAACAAGGTCAATAGTAAACCTGTGGTTAGAATGCCAGGTCCACTTGTCCTCCCATCTTATAAGAAATGTGGATGTGTATTCTCTGGATATATTATACCTGAAGGTTTCTGTGCTCCGACCTACCAGGACTGAAACCTGGGAAATGGGAGTAAATGGCACACACAAAGTGAAACTCCACCTTGCTTCCCAACCCTGTTTCTGGAAAGCCAGCAGCCATGCTTGCACTGCCCAGGCAGAAAATTGGGAGGCCCTTCTTGGAAGAAAACTGAACCATGGCAAAGAAAATACCCTCATTCCCTCATATATACACTGATGTCCCTCAAAGGAAAAGCTGCCTCGACATCCAAATCCCTACAGTGAGACCCCTCAGTGAAAAAAAGGTCCTACTTTCAATGAGAGAAAGCCAAAGACCACCACACATTTGAGCAAAGCCTCCAATGGGAGATCAAAACAACAGGAAAAAGGAATTCCTGGGAGCAGTAAAAATTCAGGAGCAAAACTTTTTTACAAATCTTAAATCACCCTTAAGGAGATTTTTAAAAATTTGATAGAACAGTTAGCATGGACAGTCAAAGAATCTCTAAGAACAGAACAAAAGATAAACTGGAAAATCAAAGGTAAAGAAGTTACAGATCAATGCAGAAATACTGGTCTAAGAGGTCCAACATCTGAATCATTAGACTAAAATAATAATAATAAAACAAAGCACACAGAAAAATTCTCTAAATTTTATTTTAGACTTAATGGTCACAATAAAATAAAAGGTCCCTACCAAGCTTTGTGTTACAATTTCAGAATCTCAGGGATAGAGAAGGTCCAAAACACTTGACAGATGGAAACATTGATTACATATGACATATCACACAATGGCAATACTTTCAAAAACAGTATAATAAAAATGCAATAGAAAAATGTCTTCAAGCCATGACATTTAGTTTTCACTATAGAATTTTATACTCTATATCAAATGAGGGATTTTAAGAAAGCCCAGATCTCTAAACATGTGTGTATATGAGCCTTTCCTCAGAAACTGCACTCCAGCATTACTGGGGAGTAACACAAAGCAGAGCGCAATGCACAGTCTAGGACTCAGGGACCCAACATTAGTCGTCCCAGATTTCAGAGAGAGCTCCCAGGCCAACAGGTGCAGGGCAGCCCAGGAAATCACAGTTCATCCTGAGGATGATAATGAAAGGCCAAGGAAACTTGCTTCAAGAAAAAAACATGGAATGTATTTTTTTAGTAGATAAAACATATTTTTGATAGGCATGTGAAAAATGTTACAACTCTTGGGGAAGAATAGTTGTTAGAGAGCCAAAGGAATATAGTCAGAAAATCAATTACACACACACACACACACACACACACACACACACAAATGAAGGATGTGAAAACAAAGAGACCGGCGGAGGCTAATGGTCACATTTGGTTTTATGAGCCATCATGGGCTAGGAAAGGGGAGGTTATCTTGGAGAAGTGCAGAAGTGTTCAGGTTTCGAAATATTTAAGAGAAAGAATGAAGGATGTGCAAGGAAGAGGCACATTCAGAACATTATATGATCAGCAGTGAATAATATGTGCATAGTCATAATCATGTAAATATCAATTCATGATTTAATTAAAAGTGTGTTATAGGTGGAAGAAACGGGGAGGGAAATAAGGGTGCAGTGGAGTGAGGATGCTGCGCTTTCAGCTGCTGTGACAGGGAGTCAGCAGAAAGTGTTGAAGAAAATGGACGTGGCTATTTTCAATTTGATTTGATTTTAAAAGATTAAATATTTAAGGCAGATCTTTATATCACAACCAAATTATTTAAATTTAACTTAAATGTCAGACAGCCTTAAAAATGGGCACAGTAAGTTAAAGACTTTCCTGCATAAATCAGACACTTAGGAAAATAGAAAACAGTTAGAAAATTCACCAAAAGAGGATCAAACTAACAGCACTGGGTCCCTGTTACATTTCTAAGGAATTATGACAGATAGACTTTTAATTTAAACAATTAATTTCTTAACTTTTCAAAAGCTTACTTACAGAATATAGGCGAGAGCTTCTCCTCTTTCCTTGCACTAAAAATAAAAATATAACTAATCAATTCTGGTATAGAAAAATACCACAGAATAAAAGTAGTTGCTAATCATCTGATCATCACTATATAAAACAAGATAAATCTGATTATCACTATATTAAAAAATCAATTTTTAAAATATTTTTAATTTAAACAAAATTTAACATTTAAATAATCCAGCATGATGAATCTCATAATGTAAAATTTTAAAACAGAGTTTTACTTTTTGACCTAACACATATTCTATTATGTTCAAATGAAAGCATCTCCATGTACATAAGGAAAGGCAAAACAAATTAGGCAAAGTGTGTGCCCTCCAAATCTCATGTTGAAATGTAATCCCCAGTGTTGGAGGTGGGGAAGTCTTTGGATCACGGAGGCAGATCCCTAATGAATGCCTTAGTGCCATCCCCTTGGTGATGAGTGAGTTCCTGCTCTGAGTTCATGCATGATCTTCTTGGGGTTTTGTTGTTACTGTTGTTGTTCTGAGACATGGTCTCACTCTGATGCTCAGGCTGGAGTACAGTGGTGTGATTATGGTTCACTGCAACCTTGACCTCCTGGCCTCAAGTGATCTTCCCACCTTCCCCTCTAAAGTAGCTGGGGCTGCAGGCATGCACCACCACATCTGGCTAATTTTTAAATTTTTCATAGAGACAGGGTCTCACTATGTTGGCCCAAGGTGGTCTCAAACTCCAGGCTCAAGTGATCTGCCCATCTCAGCACCCCAAAATACTGGGATTGCAAGTGTGAGCCACTGCACCTGGCCTGATCTGCTTATTTAAAAGCCTGCAGCAACTCCCACTCTCTCTTGCTCCTTCTCTCACCATGTGAAAGATGACTTCTTCACCTTCCACCATGATCATTAGATTCTTGAGGCCCTTGCCAGAAGCCCATGTTAGCACCACACCTCCTGTATAGCCTGTAGAACTGTGAGCCAATAAAGCCTCTTTTCTTTATAAATTATCCTGTCTCAAGTATTCCTTCATAAAAATGGCAAAATGTGGGACAGATGAGAAAATTAGCTAATAAAAACGTTTACTATTGTATTTCTGAACCCCTACGCAGCAGTGTTTTGTTTTCAGATTCTACATTTACACGTAGCTTACTTTCATTACCAGGATCTAATAACTGACAGCTCTCAGAACCAGTTTCTGGCCAGGAGTCAATCTCAAGATGCACTAGAATATCTGGAAGCATCCCAAACCACTTCTCAGTCATCTATTCATACATTACTGAAAAAGTAAATGGGTCTTTACTCAACTGAAAGGTAGTCTATCTTAAACTTAAATATCAAAATGAGGGTGCCAATCTAACTGCACGGGGTATCCTCAGCACACACAATCATTTTGTTCTAACAAAGGTCCAAAGAATAAAAGCTCCCAAGAGGGACTTGGGCCACACTTTCTTCCCTATAATGCCTCCTCCTTTGAAGTTGAACTGGTCTCATTGACACACATTTCTCACCACTGAAGTGACAGGGGCAGGGGATCAGTTTTCTTCTACTTCCATGCACTCTAGGTGTGAGAAGCCCATGGCTCTTGGAAGAAACTGAGAAATAGAACAATCCTAACTAGAAATGACTAGCTCAAGTCAGACAAAGTCCACACAAATATGAAAATGCAGGTGAACAACTCCTTTTTTATGGTGCTGCATTACTTCAGATGTTATTCTAGAATCCCCAGTTCTTGTATTCTTGTTCAAATTAACTGAAAAACATGGTGTATGGCTTTTTTAAAAATAAAGTAAGACAACAGAATGTTATGTAACATAAGCAACAGTACAGAAAAATCCTACAGTTCTAATTCTCATCCTAAAACAGGCAGGATATGAAAACTTTACACTAGTTTCACACACTAAGGCTAATACAGAAAACAGCACGGGGCATGTTACATTTCTATTACATTCCAATGAAAAAGTTCTAGCATCGACTTGGATGTGACAGTGGTTAGAGCACTGTGAACAAGGAGCCAACATCACAGATCCAATCTAGAACAATGGATTCTTTTTATTTGCTCAAGTGAAATCCAAGCTGTGGCCAAAATCCTATCAGTCATTATTAAAACATACTCTTTAAAGCAAGGGAAAAATGGCAAAGACGTATGAAGAAAAAGGTATAAATCCGTGACTACTACACTAAATCATGTGGCCAATTAATCATGGTAAAATGGTAAAAATGTCACCAAATGTGTGAACACGAAATCTATATGTTTCCATAAACATTGACAACTAAAGGAAATTATATCACATATGAAAATAAGACAAGTAAATCTATGAAAAGTTGAACGTTTTTAACTAATATCTGAGTTTCTCTAAATACTTTCTGTAATACACAAGACAGAAAAGTTTTAGGTTTTCCTTGAAGGCAGAAACAATATTGTCTCACCATGCATTTGATACTTTCTCAGGAAGAGTGTGCTTGCCCTTGGATGGTAAGAAGCAATATCTGTAGAGGAAGAAGAGGAAACAATGTCACAAGTGAGGTGAGTAAAAAAGATTCTTTTTAAAGCTACATAACCATTTGGATCACTTTTAACAGTCTTGAGAAAAGCTTTTAGTAATAAATGTCAGGAAAATAAAGGCACCAATGTCCCAATTCTACTGGAGAATGCAAAAATCACAGAATCTCTCCATGCATGTGGAATAAAACCAGGCTAGGGCTGGGACTTCTTTTTCAGACTTGCACCTAAATAAAGGGATGCAACTTTTAGATGAATCACATATATGCCCTCCTCCCTCTACTTATCAGATATAACCACCTTCCTCTAGGCTGCTCTTACCAGCACATTTCAGGGAAAGTCTCAAGCAGTAAGAGATGCTGTGGTCAGTTACTGTGGTCCGACACCTGCTCAATATTTCAAATGTCTTAAAACAAAGAGCTGTTTGGGGCAAAAACAATTTTTTAAACAATCAAAGTCTCACTCTGTTGCCCAGGCTGGAGTGTTACAATGGTGAGATGGAGCCAGCAGAACTTACTGAAGGCACAAACTCCTGGGCTCAAGAGATTCTCTTGCAGCTGGAACTGTGGGTGCAAGCCACCATACCTGGCTAATTTTTAACCATTTTTTGTAGAGACAGGGTCAAATGAGACATACTTGTAAATGTGTTATAAATCCCCACAAATGATATGAAGAGTCTATTTTGGGCCGTCATCCAACACTACCCATCTGCTACCTGGTGTGTGAAAGCACTCAGAGGCTTACTTTACACCACCGAACAAGGAAAAGCTTTCACAAGTACTGGCATGCTTTGTGTATAAAGGCACAATTCATTCACATACTTTGTTCATTCTTTCACCATTTTTGAATATTCTGAGAGAACAATACCTTTCAGCTACAAAGTCACATTCATCATGAAGCTTAATTATTCTAACGTTTAAATAAATTAAGAGGCCAACCAAAGTAAACAGAAGAGCTGTAAGACACCTCCTCTACAGCAATGAAATCTGTAGCGTACATTTTCTATCTGGAAAACTTAGCGTTCGGCCAGCCTGGGGTTGAGAAAGGGGCCAGAACTGGGCACTGGGGTAGGGAGGAGGAAAGAAACCTCCAGATGCAGCAGGGAAAAAGAATAAAGGGTGGCGGCAGGCACGAGGCAGGGCCAGTCCTCCCGCCTGGTGCATGGGCCTGGGAAAGCTGGCTAGGGGCAGGAGAAAGGAGCCCGAGGTTGTGGATGCCTCTGGGGTGGGGAGAGGGGGTGAGAACTGGTATCAGTGTCAGCCAGAGTCGTGCCTAAGGGCAAACAGTATCATTCATTGCCTTACCTTTGGGCATCACCTGGTCGCTGATGTGCTGCAGGTCATGGCCGTTGCCGGCTCCCAAATCCCACCGGGCAGGCTCCACGGCAGTAGGATCTGGCACTTCCACCACCTCCCCCTCATTGATGTTATTGCTGCAGAGCGGTTCTGCCCAGTGCACCCTGCACTGGCTCTGCTTTCGTCTGCCATTGGGGAGCACCAAGATCCCTCTGGCCGGCCTCTGCTTTTCTCTGCCTTGGTCTGCACTTAGGCTTGACACTGCCTCATAGATGTCATCGCAGCTGCCAGACACCACCCCACACAGCCAGCTCGGGCCCCAAATGGGTCTGGCACTGGTGTTGTACATGTTCCTTCTATCTTGGCCCACACCTTTGCTTGCCACCGCCTCATTGATGTCAGAGCTGAAGGGCAGATCCTCAGACCATCTACGCAGACCTCGCCTGCGGCTGACTTTGGGGCACAAACAACAACTCAGTGTGTTCCCCATGGGGCACCTTGGCTCCTCTCCAGCAACTTGGACCTTCCCTTGCCTCCCAGTCTGCAGAGTTCAGCACTTCACCTCTTTCAAACACAGGCACCTGGCAGGGCCAGCCCCTGGTGATGGGGCTGCACCCCACTAACAACTCACTCCCCACCTCAGCTGCCTCCCCTGAGATGACTGGTCTGAAGCGAACCTGCTTGATTTAAAATGGGTCTAGATACAACAAGCCTGAGGGCTGAGATCGCGGAGAAGACAGCGCAGAGGGAGCTCCTCCTTCCACTGTTTTCTATCAACTGAAGGAGGTTGCCCTACCAACCACCAGAGTTCCAACCTCGTGCCCAGGTGCCAACCAGAGGAACCAATCAGAGTCTCCCCCGTGAGGCGCCCCCACGCGCACTGTGAAGCGGGAGCCCAGGCACTGGCTCACCAGGCCCCACCCCGCTGGCAGTCCCGCCCACACCTTTCATTCGTTGCTGGCTGCTGGGAGCTTTCAGGTTTCTCCACGGTGATGACGTTCCTAGAGATCATCACCTTACAATGAATTATACCAGAATTACTGTAACCACATCTGCTTCATGCCTTATCTGGTATCCAAAGAACTCCCTTTCCCCTGTGGCCTCCAAGTTCTTACAAACTAGAAAGAAGAGAGAGTAAATTTCTGCAGTTGCTTTCAGAGAAAGCATTGCCATGAACTAAGGGTACTCTGTGATGTCAACTTACATTTTCAATACATATGTAGATTCAATACATATTTATTCAGTTTACATTTTTTTAAAATTACACACACATTCAATCAAACTAACAATAGTAGTAAGGGAAATTTTCTAAAATTTATGCACTAAGTACATCACATTTTTCTTTTCTTTTCTTGTTTTTTAAGACGGAGTTTCGCTCTTGTTACCCAGGCTGGAGTGCTATGGCACGATCTCAGCTCACCGCAACCTCCGCCTCCCGGGTTCAGGCAATTCTCCTGCCTCATCCTCCTGAGTAGCTGGGATTACAGGCATGCGCCACCATGGTTAGCTATTTTTTTTTTTTTTTTTTTTTGTATTTTTAGAAGAGACGGGGTTTCACCATGTTGACCAGGATGGTCTTGATCTCTTGACCTCGTGATCCACCTGCCTCGGTCTCCCAAAGTGCTGGGATTACAGGCATGAGCCACCAAACCCGGCCCCATCACATTCTTCTAATTATCACTTGGATAGAGCAACTTAGAATATATGGTTTCAGCAAATGAAAAGGCTTATGTAAAAGAAAACTGAGCCAGTGAGGTGGCTCAATCCTGTAACACCAGCACTTTGGGAGGCTGAGGTGAGTGGATGATGAGGTCAGAAGATCGAGGTCATCTTGGCTTACACAGTAAAACTCTGTCTCTACTAAAAATACAAAAAATTCACTGGGTGTGTGGCACACACCTGCTGTCCCAGCTACTCAGGAAGGCTGAAGCAAGAGAATTGCTTGAAGCCAGGAGGCGGAGGTTGCAGTGAGCCAAGATCGCACCACTGTACTTCAGCATGGGTGACATAGACAAATTCCATCTGGAAAAAGAAAACCACCACATAATACAAGATTTTATGTGCCATAACCTCACTTTTGGTAGAATAACTTGAAATAAAATGGTAAATTTAAAAAAATTAAAATATATATCCTGCATTTTATTCATTTATATATGTCAAAAATAGTAACCTAGACTAAGATATCCAATTCAATTAGTAGATGTTTCAAGCCACAAGATTTAACAATAAACAACATTGGGTCTAGGTAACAATCCCCAGCTGGTTCAGGGAAGCTCTACCCCTGTGTGGTACTATGGTGTAAAGATAGTGTCTCTTTTAAAGAGGGATGGCCTATCCCTGAATGTAGGATGGAGTCAGTCTCACTGCACCTTCATGACCCATTGTATTTACCAAACTTTACATTTCTTTCCTAAGTTAAATACACGTCTTTTTGGGAGAAGACAGAGCACTACATGATATTAAATACTAACCAAATAATCATACAAAGAAAAACACAGATAAATAATAAAAACATTCAACTGCTGAAACACAGCAACATTAAGCCACCTCAGTTTTCTTTTCCCAATGCTTGCAACACCCCCAATCCGTCATCTTATGAAAACATGGGAAACAACACATAGTATGACATGGGGAAGTTATATCTCAACACTGTGGAAAACAGTTTTAGAGCTCAACATTAATTTCCAACAGGTATTGAGCCTAGTAGCCAGTAGCTATTTTTCCTGATCCTCTTTCTCTTTCCAATCTCCACCCTCCAGTAGGGCCCAGGGTGTGTTTTTCCCCATATCTGTTCACATCATTTAGCTCCCACTTATAATTGAGAACATGTGGTGTTTGGTTTTCTGTTTCTGTGTTAGTTTGCTAAGGATAAAGACCTTCAGCTCCACCTAGGTTTTTGCAAAGGACATAATATTATTCCTTTTCCTAGCTGCATACCATTCCATGATGTATACATACCAAATATTCTTTATTCAGTCTACCACCGATAGGCATTCAGATTGATTCCATCTCTGCTATTGTGAATAGTGCTGTAATGAAAATACACGTGCATGTGTCTTTATGACTGAATGATTTATATTCCTTTGGGTATATACCCAGTAATGTGATTCCTAAGTTGAATGGTAGTTCTCCTTTTAGGTCTTTGAGAAATTGTCACACAGTTTTCATCAATGGTGGAACTAATTTATCCTCCCACCAACAGGACATAGGTATTCCTTTTACTCCAAAATATTGCAGCATCTGTTATTTTTTTACTTTTTGGTAATAGCCATTCTGACTGGTGAGAGACAGCATCTCATTGTGGTTTTGATTTGCACTTCTCTAATGATCAGTGACATTGGGCTTTTTCTCATGTACTTCTTGGCCACATGTATGTCTTCTTTTGAAAAGTGTCTGTTCAGGGAAAATGTGGCATATATACACCGTGGAATATTATGCAGCCATCAAAAACGATGAGTTTGTGACCTTTGTAGGGACATGGATGAACCTGGAGACCATCATTCTCAGCAAACTAACAAAAGAACAGAAAATGAAATACCGCATGTTCTCACTCATAGGCGGGTGTTGAACAATGAGAACACATGGACACAGGGAGGGGAGCACTACACACTGGGGTCTGTTGGAGGGAACACGGGAGGGACAGCATGGAATGGGGAGTTGGGGAGAGATAGCAGGGGGAGAAATGCCAGATATAGGTGAAGGGGAGGAAGGCAGCAAATCATACTGCCACGTGTGTACCTATGCAACTATCTTGCATGTTCTTCACATGTACCCCAAAACCTAAAATGCAATTTTAAAAAAGTTGAACACTTTCTAGGAATATTCATTTCTTCATGATAAAATATTATAATATTTTATTGTAAAAAAAAGTGTCTATGACTTTTCACTTTATAATGTTTGTTTTTTCTTATAAATTGGTTTATGTTTCTTATAAATGCTGAATATTAGACTTTTGCCAGCTGTGGTTTGCAAAAAGATTTCTCTCATTCTGTTGGTTGTCTGTTTATTCTGTTGATAGTTTCTTTTTGCTGTACAGAGCTTTTTAGTTTACCTAGGTCCCATTTGTCAATTTTTGATTTTGGTACCTTCATCATAAAATCTTTGTCTATCTCTATGTTCAGAATGGTATTGCCTACATTGTATTCCAGGATTTTTATAGTTTTGAGTTTTACATTTAAGTCTTTATTCCATCTTGAGTTAATTTTTGTAAATGGTGTGAGGAAGGGGTCCGGTTTCAGTCTTCTACATATGGCTAGCCACTTATCCCAGCACTCTTTATTGAATAGAAAGGAAAATTTCCCCCACCTAGCAAGACAGGCCAATGCTCAAATACAGGAAATACAGAGAACACCACAAAGATATTCCGCAAGAAGAGCAATCCCAAGGCACATAATCGTCAGATTCAACAAGGTTGAAATAAAGAAGAAAATACTAAAGGCAGCCAGAGAGAAAGGTCGGGTCACCCACAAAGGGAAGCCCATCAGACTCACAGCAGATCTCTCGGCAGAAACACTACAAGCCAGAAGAGAGTGGGGGCCAATATTCAACATTCTTAAAGAAAAGAACTTTCAACCCAGAATTTCATATCCAGCCAAACTGAACTTCAGAAGTGAAGGAAAAATAAAAGCCTTTGCAAACAAGCAAGTACTCAGAGATTTTGTCACCACCAGGCCTGCTTTACAAGAGCTCCTCAAAGAGGCACTACACATAGAAAAAACAACCAGTACCAGCCATTCCAAAATCACACTAAATGCTAAAGAGCATCAACATAATGAAGAATCTACAACAACTAACAGGCAAAACAGCCACTTAGCATCAAAATGGCAGTATCAAATTCACACATAACAATATTAACCCTAAATATAAATGGACTAAATGCACCAATCAAAAGACACAGACTGGCAAATTGGATAAAAATCCAAAACCCATCAGTGTGCTGTATCCAGGAAACCCATCTCACATGCAAGGATACACAAAGGCTCAAAATAAAGGGATGGAGGAAGATTTACCAAGCAAACGGAGAGCAAAAAAAAGCAGGAGTTGCAATTCTCATCTCTGATAAAATAGACTTCAAAGCAACAAAGATCAAAAGAGACAAAGAAGGCCATTACATAATGGTAAAAGGATCGATACAACAAGAAGAGCTAACGATCCTGAACATATATGGACCCAATGCAGGAGCACCCAGATACATAAGGCAAGTTCTTAATGACTTACAAAGAGACTTAGACTCCCACACAATAATAGTGGGAGACTTTAACACTCCACTGTCAATATTAGACAGATCAACCAGACAGAAAATCAACAAGGATATCCAGGGCTTGAACTCAGACCTGGAGCAAGCAAACCTGATAGACATTTACAGAACTCTCCACCCCAAATCCACAGAATACACATTCTTCTCAGCACCACATCACACCTACTCGAAAATTGACCACATAATTGGAAGTAAAGCACTGCTCAACAAATGCAAAACAACTGAAATCATAACAAACAGCCTCTCAGACCATAGTGCAATCAAGTTAGAACTCAGAATACAGAAACCAACCCAGAACCGCACAGCTTCATGGAAACTGAACAACTGGCTCTTGAATGTTGACTGGGTAAACAATGAAATGAAGACAGAAATAAAGAAGTTCTTCGAAACCAATGAGAATGAAGACACAACATGCCAGAACCTCTGGGACACATTTAAAGCAGTCTCTAGAGGAAAGTATATAGCAATAAGTGCCCATATGAGGAGAATGGAGAGATCCAAAATTGACACCCTATCGTCAAAATTGAAAGAGCTAGAGGAGCAAGATCAAAAAAACTCAAAACCCAGCAGAAGACAAGAAATAACTAAGATCAGAGCTGAACTGAAGGAGATTGAGACACGAAAAACCCTTCAAAAAATCAATAAATCCAAGAGCTGGTTTTTTGAAAAGATCAACAAAATAGACAGACCACTAGCCAGATTGAAAAGAGAGAACAACCAAATAGATGCAATAAAAAATGATAAAGGGGAAATCACCACAGATTCCACAGAAATTCAAACCATCATCGGAGAATATTATAAACAACTCTATGCGCATAAACTAGTAAACCTGGAAGAAATGAATAAATTCCTGGACTCCTGTGTCCTCCCAAGCCTAAACCAGGAGGAAGCTGAAACTATGAATAGACCAATAACAGGGTCCAAAGTTGAGGCAGCAATTAAGAGCCTACCACTCAAAAAAAGCCCAGGTCCGGACGGATTCACAGCCGAATTCTACCAGACACACAAAGAGGAGCTGGTACCATTCCTTCTGAAACTATTTCAAACAATCCAAAAAGAGGGAAGCCTTCCCAAATCATTTTACGAGACCAACATCATTCTGATACCAAAACCTGGCAGAGACCCAACAGGAAAAGAAAACTTCAGGCCAATATCCATGATGAACATAGATGCAAAAATCTTCAATAAAATATTGGCAAGCCGATTGCAACAGCAAATCAAAAAAAATATTCATCATGATCAAGTAGGATTCATCCCGGGGATGCAAGGCTGGTTCAACATACGCAAGTGTATAAACGTAATTCACCACATAAACAGAACCAAAAACAAAAACCACATGATTATCTCAATTGACGCAGAGAAGGCATTTGACAAAATTCAACAGCCCTTTATGCTAAAAACCCTCAAGAAACTCGGTATTGATGGAACGTATCTCAAAGTAATAAAAGCTATTTATGACAAACCACAGCCAATATCATACTGAATGGGCAAAAACTGGAAGCGTTCCCTTTGAAATCTGGCACTAGACAAGGATGCCCTCTTTCACCACTCCTATTCAATATAGTACTGGAAGTTCTAGCCAGAGCAATCAGGCAAGAAAAAGAAATAAAGGGCATTCAGATAGGAAAGGTGGAAGCCAAATTGTCTCTATTTGCAGATGACATGATAGTATACCTAGAAGACCCCAAAAACTCGCCTCAGCCCAAAAACTCCTGAAACTGATTAGCAGCTTCAGCAAAGTCTCAGGATATAAAATCAATGTGCAAAAATCACAAGCATTCGTCTACACCAATAACAGACTTAAAGAGAGCCAAATCAAGAATGAACTGCCATTCACAATTGCTACAAAAAGAATAAAATACCTTGGAATACAACTCACAAGGAACATAAGGGACCTCTTGAAGGAGAACTACAAACCACTGCTCAACGAAATCAGAGAGGACACAAACAGATGCAGAAACATTCCATGTTCATGGTTAGGAAGAATTAATATTGTGAAAATGCCTATACTGCCCAAAGTAATTTACAGAATCAATGCTATCCCCATCAAGCTACCATTGACTTTCTTCACAGAACTGGAAAAAACCACCATGAACTTCATATGGAACCAAAAGAGAGCCCGCATAGCCAAGTCAATTCTAAGCAAAAAGAACACAGCGGGGGGCATCACACTACCGGATTTCAAGCTATACTACAAGGCTACAGGAATCAAAACAGCATGGTACTGGTACCAAAACAGAGATATAGACCAATGGAACAAAACAGAGACACCGGAGGCAACACAACATATCTACAACTATACAATCTTTGATAAACCTGACAAAAACCAGCAATGGGGAAAGGATTCCCTGTTTAACAAATGGTGTTGGGAAAACTGGCTAGCCATGTGCAGAAAGCAGAAACTGGACCCCTTCCTGACACCTTACACTAAAATTAACTCCAGATGGATTAAAGACTTAAACATAAGACCTGGCACCATAAAAACCCTAGAAGGAAATCTAGGCAAAACTATCCAGGACATAGGAGTAGGCAAGGACTTCATGAACAAAACACCAAAAGCATTGGCAACAAAAGCCAAAATAGACAAATGGGACCTAATCAAACTCCACAGCTTCTGCACGGCAAAAGAAACAGTCACTAGAGTGGATCGGCAACCAACAGAATGGGAAAAAATTTTTGCAGTTTACCCATCTGACAAAGGGCTGATATCCAGAATTTACAAAGAACTCAAACAGATTTACAGGAAAAAAACAAACAAGCCCATTCAAAAGTGGGCAAAGGATATGAACAGACACTTTACGAAAGAAGACATATATGAGGCCAACAATCATATGAAAAAAATGCTCATCATCACTGGTCATCAGAGAGATGCAAATCAAAACCACACTGAGATACCATCTCACGCCAGTTAGAATGGCGATCATTAAAAAATCTGGAGACAACAGATGCTGGAGAGGATGTGGAGAAAAAGGAACACTTTTACACTGTTGGTGGGAGTGTAAATTAGTTCAACCATTGTGGAAGACAGTTTGGCGATTCCTCAAGGCCTCAGAAATAGAAATTCCATTTGACCCAGCAATCCCATTACTGGGTATATTTCCAAAAGACTATAAATCGTTCTACTATAAGGACACATGTACACGAATGTTCATTGCAGCACTGTTTACAATAGCAAAGACCTGGAATCAACCCAAATGCCCATTGATAATAGACTGGATTGGAATAATGTGGCACATATACACCATGGAATATTATGCAGCAATCAGAAATGATGAGTTTGTGTCATTTGTAGGGACATGGATGAATCTGGAGAACATCATCCTCAGCAAACTGTCACAAGAACAGAAAATGAAACACCGCATAGTCTCACTCATAGGCAGGTGATGAAAAATGAGAACACATGGACACAGAAAGGGGAGTACTAAACACTGGGGTCTATTGGGGGGAAAAGGGGAGGGCCAGTGGGAGGGGGTGGTGGGGAGGGATAGCCTGGGGAGAAATGCCAAATGGGGGTGAAGGGGAGAAGCAAAGCAAAGCACACTGCCATGTGCGTACCTATGCAACTGTCTTGCATGCTCTGCTAATGTACCCCAAAACCTAAAATCCAATAAAAAATTAAAACAAAAAAAAGAAAAAAAAAAAAAAAAAGAAAATCATTTCCCCATTGCTTGTTTTGTCAGTTTTGTCAAAGATCAGATGTTTATAGGTATGCAGCCTTATTTCTGGGCTCTGAATTCTGTTCTATTGGCCTATGTGTCTGTTTTCATACCAGTACCATGCCGTTTTGGTTACTGTAGTATAGTCTGAAGTCAGGTAATATGATGTCCCCACTTTTGTTCTTTTTTATTATAATTGTCTTAACTATTCAGCCTCCTTTTGAAATTGAGATGTTGAAAACCATTCAAAATATCAAGGAATTCAGGAGCTATTCAGGAGCTTGTTTTTGAAAAAATTAATAAAACTATGAGCCAGCCTAACAAAGAAGAAAAGAGAGAAGATCCAAATAAATACAATTAGACACAACAAAGGGGATTTCGCCACTAACCCCAAAGAAATACAAACAACATCCGGGTATATTATGAACAGCACTATGCACATAAAATCGAGAAAAATTTCATAAATTCCTAGGACATATGCACCCTACCAAGACAGAATGAAAAAAAGATTAAATCCCCAAAAAGACCAATAATGAGCTCTGAAATCAAGGCAGTCTATCAACCAAAAAAAATTCCCAGGGCTAAATGGATTCATATCTGAATTTTATCAGATGTACAAAAAAAGTTGATACAATTTCTGCTGGAACTGTTCAAAAATTGAGAAGAAACTCTTCTCTAACTCATTCTACAAGGCCGGCATTATCCTGATACCAAAACCTGACAAAGATACAATGAAGAAAGAAGATTTCAGGTCATTATTCTAATGAACATAGATGAAAAAATCTCAACAAAGGCCAGATGCAGCAGCTCACACCTGTAATCCCAGCACTTTGGGAGGCTGACGCAGGTGGATCACGAGGTCAGCAGATTGAGACCATCCTGGCCATCACAGTGAAATCCCTTCTCTACTAAAACACCAGAAAATTAGCTGGGCGTGGTGGCACACACCTGTAGTCCCAGCTACTCAGGAGGCTGAGGCAGGAGAATTGCTTGAACCTGGGAGGCGGAGGTTGCAGTGAGCCGAGACTGTGCCACTGCACTCCAGTCTAGCGACAAGACTGAGACTCTGTCTCAAAAAAAGAAAGAAAAAAACCTCAACAGAATACTAACAAACCAAATCCAGCAACACATCAAAAAGTTAATCTACCATGATCAAGTAAGCTTTATTCCTGCAAGGCTGGTTCAGCATATGCAAATCAATAAATGTGATTCATCACATAAACAGAACTAAAAACAAAAACCACATGATCATCTCAAAAGATGCAGAAAGGCTTTCCATAAAATTCAGCATCTATCATGTTAAAAATCCTCAAAACGCTAGGCATTGAAGAAACATATCACAAAATAGTAAGAGCCATCTATAACAAACCCACAGCCACCATCATACTGAATGGGCAAAAGCTGGAACCATTCCCCAGAGAACCAGAACAAGACTAGGATGTCAACTGTCATCCTATTCAACACAGTACCAGAAGTCCTAGCCAGAGCAATCAGGCAAGAGAAAGAAATAAAAGCCATCCAACCAGGAGAGAGGAAGTGAAATATCTCTTTTCACAAACAATGTAACAATATGATTCCATACCTAGAAATCCCTTCAGTTCCAGCCCAAAGGCTCCTATACAGATAAATAACTTCAGTTGTCTATCAAGTCTCAGGATACAAAAGTGACGTACAAAAAGTGGCATTCTTTTTCTTTTCAAGGTTGTGGAGAAAAAGGAACATGTATATCCTGCAGGTGGGAGTGTAAATTAGTTCAACCATTGTCAAAAACTATGTGGTAATTCTTCAATGGCATTCCTCAGTGGCATTTCTACACACCAACAATGTCCAAGCTAAGAGCCAAATCAATTCGGCAACCCATTTGTAACAGCCACAAGAAGAACGAAATACCTAGGAACACAACTAATCATGGAGAGGAAAGAGCTCTACAGTGAGAATTATAAAACACTGCTGTAAGAAATCAGAGATGATGGCATGTGCAGTGGCTCTCGCCTGTAATTCCAGCACTCTGGGAGGCCGAGACAGGCAGATCACCTGAGGTCAGGAGTTTGAGACCAGCCTGACCAACATGGAGAAACACCATCTCTACTAAAAATACAAAGTTAGCCAGGTGTGGTGGTGAATACCTGTAATCCCAGCTACTCAAGAGGCTGAGGCAGGAGAATCATTTGAACCTGGGAGTTGAACATTGCAGTGAGCTGTGATCAGGCCATTGCACTCCAGCCTGGGCAACAAGAGCGAAACTCCATCAGAAAGGAAGGAAGGAAAAAAGAAAGAAAGAAAGAAAGAAAGGGAGGGAAGGAAAACAGGAAGGAAATCAGAGATGATACAAACCAATGGAAACACATTCTATGCTCATGAATGGGAAGAAATAATGTTAAAACGGCTTTACTGCCCAAAGTAATTTACAGATTCAATACTATTATATCAAACTACCAAGTCATTTTTCACAGAATGAGAAAAGAAACTATTTTAAAACTTATATAAAACTGAAAAATAGTCTGAATAGCCAAAGATATCTTAAACAAAAAGAATACAGCTGGAGGCAACACACTACCTAATTTTTCAAACTATACTGGCTAGCCATATGCAGAAGATTCCAACTGGACCACTTCCTTTTATCATATAAAAAATCAATTTAAGATGAATTAACGACCTACATTACAAAATCTAAAACTATGAAAATCCTAAACAAAAACCCACCAGGACATACCATTCTGGACATAAGCCATAACAAATTTTCCAAGACCAAGTCTCCAAAAGCAATTGCAACAAAAACATAGAAACATGGGACCTAAGTAAGCTAAAGAGATTATGCTCAGCAAAAGAAACTATCAACAGAGTAACCAGACAACCTGCAGAATGGGAGAAAATTTTTGTCAACTATGCACCTGACAAAAGTGTCATCCAGAATCTATAAAGAAATTAAACAAAATTTTAAGCAGAAAACAAACAACCCCATTAAAAAAATGGACAAAAGACAAGAACATACACTTCTCAAAAGACATTCATGCAGCCAACAAGCATATGAATAAATACTCAACTTCACGAATCACTAATTATTAGAGAAATGCAAATCAAAACCACAATGAGGCACCATCTCACACCAATCAGAATGGCTAGTAATAAAAAGTCAGAAAGTAACAGATGTTGGTGGGGTTGCAGAAAAAAGAGAAAACTTACACACTGCTGCTGGGAAAGTAAATCAATTCAGTCATGGCAGAAAGCAGTTTGAAGATTTCTCAAACAACTTAAACAGAACTACCATTTGACACAGCAGTCTCATTACTGGGTTCATACACAAAGGAATAGAAATCATTCTACCAAAATGACATATGCCCTTGTATGTTTATCACAGCACTGTTCACAATAGAAAAAACATGGAATCAATCCAGAGGCCCATCAATGGTGGACTAGATAAGGAAAATGTAGTACATACACGATGAAACATTATGCACCACAAAAAAGAATGAAATTATGGCTTTTGCAGCAAAATGGATGTACCTGGAGGCTACATCTACCAAATTAACAAAGCAGATTAACACAGGAAAAGTAAACAAAAACCACATATTATCACTTGTAAGTCAGAGCTAAACATTGACTACACATGGGCAAAAAAAGGGACCAATAGATACCTGTGTGAGAGGAGAGGGTGGAAAGGGGTGAGGATTGAAAAACTACCTATACCTGTCAGGTACTATGCTCACTATGTCAGCGACTAAATTGTTTTGCCACCAAACCCCAGCAACAGGCTGGGGTTACCTACATAAGAAAGTTTCACTCGTGCCCCTTGAAACTAAAATAAAAACTGAAAAAGAAAAAAAAGTTAATATTATTAAGATACTTAGTAAAACACAAGTGTTTGGAAATCAAATATCAAACTTCTAAATAATTCATAAAGAAACAACGATTGAAATGAAATTTAGAATATATTTTGAATTAAAAGACAATAAAAATCTGAAGTGCTAAAAAAAAAGATCGTTTTACTCCTAAAATTCACATCTAAAAACACTGAAATTTAAACAGATGGTAATTGGCTTGTGATTGGATAAACTACTTCAAAGTTAATACAAAAATGAGAACCCATATAAAAATTGCTTCTTTATTCTCTGGGGAAAAAAAAGGCAAGTGAGCGGAAGTCTGCTTTTACCAGATACCAGATCATTTGACAACCCTACAGTACTGTGCTGGTGCAAAACATATCCACAGCAGTAGTGTAGCAGTCAGACATGAAATATATAGGAATTCCAGAGATGACAAATGTGGCATTTGAAATCAGTAGAGAAAAGAATTGCTTTGAGAAATTTGGGTATTATTTTAAATGTGAAAAAACAAACAATAATGAATTTCAAATAACATAAAGACTGAGACAAAAAATAAAATCTGTACTGCAAGAAACTAAATTTTACAAAGAGTCATGCCTTTGATTCATGACACGAAATACAACTATCACGAACTAAAAGAGGGACAAATTTTACTACCTAAAAACACCATTTTAGCAAACTATTGATAATATTAAAAGACAAATAACAGACTTGAAGAAAATATTTACAAGGTATATATAACAAAAAGGGAATATTCAGAATATGTAGAGGTTATTCAAATAACTTGAACCTTGCAAACCCCAGTGGAAATTGAGTTCCAAACTCTTTTGAGAAAACCCTGAGATATAGATTTTTAATAGGAAAATTCCTGGCTTTTAAATATTAATCTCTAGCCCAGTGTCTGGAACATACATAGTAACATTCACTTATAGCACATAAGGCCAGGGAAAACCTTTACTTATTGTCTGAGAAATAGATCCCTGGAAACAAGAAGGACAGCTCTTTAAAGCTGTGGCTCAGCAGAGAGAGTCCAGAAAATTGGACCCAGCTGCCCAGACTGCCCAAGGCTTGTCATTCTTTTTAAGGCAACAACAGAATCTATCAAGAATGTGATTCTTGCCTTTTTCAAATACATGAAGGACTAGGGCTTTAAATATAGAGAATTGAATACACTGTGCAACCCATTTCTAACCTTTGTAAGCTCCATTCAGAACCACAGAAAGTCTGATACAATATCCTTGACCCATGAAGGCAGATGCAGTTTCCAGGAGGGCACGAGCTGCCTTTTCATTCTTCAGCTACATCTCCATTCCTACACTATCTCAAAGAACAGAGAAGTTGCTGAATACATAGTCAAGGTTGAAAAATAAAACAATTGCTCCCTACTTAAAGATGTAAAGACTTCTTTCTTAAACAGAGAACCAGATCCCTCACATGCAGAATCATTCTCACTGAACGTCAGAATCAGAAGGGATTCTTGAAATTCTGCCATTCCTCTCTCCCATCACCCCATTTTACAGATAGGAAAACTGAGGCTTGGAGAGCTACAGTAGGCCTGCCCAAGCCTTACCAGACTTCCAGGATGGTGTCATTCCTTTCAAGGGCCTGCAGGAGGCCTTCTGCCCTTAGGTAGGTGATGCAGTTTTTGGACAACCTGGAGAAGAAGACAGAATGGTGAGTTTCAAGGATTTTTGGTTTTCCTCTTGAAACTGCCCAGTTAAAGAGACTTTAGGAGTTAGCCAGCCTACTGAAGCCCACCTGTCCACTAGACATACCCCACTCATGTCTGAGATTCCCAATGAGCTCAACAACAAAGGCTCAGTAACTTCAGTGAAATGTACCTGTCTCTCTTCCATTCACCAGATGAGTTTACCAACTTAAGTAGCCACTCCCTTAGGATAGTGATTAAGTATCTGCATTTTAGTGCTAGACTTCCTGGGTTTAAATCTCATCTACACCACTTCCATTTTGCTCTCAAGCAAATTAGTCCCAATGTCCTCATTGGTAAAATGGGCCTAAAAGAGTACCCATGTCATTGAGCATAAGAATTGAAATTGTGATGGCCATAAGCAGGCTTCTGTTCATATATGTCATCCTTTTGGCACAAGTCTCTGGCCACTAAGTCAGCCACCAGTGCCCCCATCATCTCCCCACACTCTGCTTGCTGAGAAGACCCTCCACTCTCTACATACCTAAAACACTTACACAGTACTTGGTATAGTTTGGCTGTATCCCTACCCAAATCTCATCTTGAATTCCCACATGTTGTGGGAGGGCTTCAGTAGGCTGGCTAACTCCTAAAGTCTCTTTAACTGGGAAGTTTCAAGAGGAAAACCAAAAATCCTTGAAACTCACCATTCTGTCTTCTTCTCCAGGTTGTCCAAAAACTGCATCACCTACCTAAGGGCAGGTGGAAGGTAATTGAATCCCATGCTGTCCTCATTATAGTAAATAAGTTCCATGAGATCTGATGGTTTTAAAAAGAGGAGTTTCCCTGCACAAGCTCTTTTGTCTGCCGCCATGTGAGATGTGCCTTTCAAATTCTGCCAAGATTGTGAGGCCTCCCCAGCCACGTGGAACTGTAAGTCCAATAAACCTCTTTCTCTCATAAAGTGACCAGTCTTAGGTATGTCTTTATCCTCAGCATGAAAACAGACTAATACTGTACTTAATTGATAGAAAATAACCAATGAGCAGGAGTATTTCCATTTTCAGGGGAGTCTTTGAGGGCACAGAGACAGAGATCAGAGAACATATGAGGTAGCTGGCAACAGGGAGGGGAGATAGGATAGGGCCAGGGACAGCGACAAAGGAGTCACATGTCTCCCATGTTGCTCTTTTGCTTATAGCTTTGCCTACCAATAATGTCCACTCCAGGTCTTCCCCCTTTCCCACAATCTTAGTAATGGCTTACAAACTGACCATAAGGCGACACTTATCATAATAGCCAGTAGTTGTTGAGCTTCTATTAGGTTGGTGCAAACATTACTGCAGTTTTTGCATTGTTGAAATTTGCTGTTTGATATTGGAATACATTCTTAAATAAATGTAGTTATGTTATACATTATTTTAATGCACATTTCCTGTTTTATTTTTTTCTAATGACTTACTACTTGCTGCTTATTTTATATTTATTTTAGACTATGGAACTGATGTTAGACAAAAAGCAAATTCAAGTAATTTTCTTACTAGAGTTCAAAGTGGGTCATAAAGCATCAGAGAGAATTCGCAACATCAACAACCCATTTGGCCCAGGAACTTCTAAAGAAGGTACAGTGCAGTGGTGGTTCAAGAAGCTTTGCAAAGGAGAGGAGATATCCTTGAAGATAAGGAGCATACTGGCTAGATATCCGAAGTAGACAACGACCAATTGAGAGCAATCATCAAAGCTGATCTTCTTATAACTCAACATTGATCTTCTTACTCGAGATCTTACAACTCAATGTGATCTTCTTACTTGAGAACTCAGTGTCGACCATTTCATGGTCATTCAGCATTTGAAGCAAATTGGAAAGGTGAAAAAGATTGATAAGTGGGTGCCTGATGAGCTGAGTGAAAATCAATAAAGTCATCATTTTGAAGTCTCATCTTCTCTTATTCCATGCAACAACAATGAACCATTTCTTGTTCTGATTGTGATGTGTGATGGAAAGTGGATTTCATACAACTGGCATCAATCAGCTCAGTGGTTGGACCAAGAAGAAGCTCCAAATCACTTCCAAAAACCAAACTTGTGCCAACAAAAAGGTCCTGGGCACTGTTTGGTGGTCTGCTTTCTGAATACCAGCGAAAACATGAAATCTGAGAAGTATGCTCAGCAAGTCAATGAGATACACCAAAAACTTCAAGACCCGCAGCCAGCATTGGTCAACAGAAAGGGCCCAGTTCTTCTCCACAACAACACTTGACCACACATCATACAATTGGACTATGAAGTTTTGCCTCATCCACCCTATTCACCTGACCTTTCACCAACTGACTATCACTTCTTCAAGCATCTTGACAACTTTTTGCAGGGAAAATGCTCCCATAATGAGCAGGATGCAGAAAATACTTTCCAAGAGTTTGTCAAATCCTGAAGCATGAATTTTTATGCTACAGTAATAAACAAACTTATTTCTTATTTGCAAAAAATGTGTTGGTTGTAATGGTTCCTATTTTCATTAATAAAGTATTTTAGTTATAATGATTTAAAATTCATGATTGAAAACTGCAATTACTTTTGCTCCAACCTACAACTTTCTTTTGTTACCCACATTTCTCAGTGAATGCTCATGGCCTATAATGAAGGTCCAGCCATTATCTCCATTTACACTTGAGGCAACTGAGGCACTCATCCAAGGAGAACCAGCTGGTAATGCTGGAGCTGGGGAAAGACCCAGGCTGCCTGGTTCCAGAGCCTGGACTCTTAACCAACTGTCAGCAGAAACTAAGCCTGAAAAAGAAAGATGCAGGTATCTCTCTTTTTAAAAAAAGATATATCAGAAGTTCAATTTTTGTCGGGGATGATATATTTCAGGATGCAGAATAATAAGGCTGATGACAGGGTGGCATGGGACAACCCCAGCCTCATTGCCTGGCATCCACTGGAGTCAAGTGGGGTAAGGCTGTGACAAGGGGGGAAAACAAACCACCACATCCATACCGGGTTGATAATGGGCCTGGTGTTCCCAAAGGCCCACCCTCAGTGCAAAGCTGGCATCTGGCTCAGACACATACTGGCTTCACCGCAACTTCCCAGCCCACTTCCACCCAAATGATTAGTGGAAGTGTTTTCTCCAAATATTTGGAAACTAATTCCTAGCTTGTGAAAGAAAGCAACAGAAACAAGCATCACCAGAGTGGATGACAGCCTGGCAGCAAAGCTGGCACTCACAGAGCCAGCTGGCTGTCTGCCTATAAAGGCAAGTGTTTTCCTAGGGCCACATTTGCCAAGGCAGATGCCACTCTCCTCCAGCAAAAGGAGCCATCTTATGGGGTTCCTGAGGTTTCCTTGAAATAAGAATTTTGGCATCAGCCTCAGAGAGCACCCCGACAAGCCCATGATGGTCACTAGTGGGTTCATGCTCACCTCCGCTGTCCATCTCTTTGTGGCACAGGTCCCAAGCCACTGATTCAGACACTGGAGGAGGCTACAGTGGTCCCCACCATATCACCTCCCCAGACACTGCTTGTGGAGAAGACCTGCCACTATCTGCCTGAGGCCATTCTCCTGACCCCAGAAACATGTTCAGCTGGGTGAGGTTGAGCCAGAAGGACTGGAGAATCAGTGCCCCATGAGCATACATCAACACAGAAAGGACGGGTGGTTGGTAGATAAATACCAGGGATTTCTTACCCATTGGTTGGGTAGGTGACTAGGTGTGTTCTGCACTGGCTCCAGGAGTGCCCCAGAGTACTGAGCTCCAATTTCCCTCAGTGATAACTGACTTGATAACTACCCTTTCCTGGTTACCTTTGCTTCCCCATCTCACTTCACCACTCTCCTATCAGCATTTGCTGGGACCACCTCCCAGATAAATGACTTGCACTGGAATCCTTGTCCACCAAGACCAAGGCAGGCCCCCCCGTGTGAAACACCCCAGCTGGGAGCTGCCCAGATCTGATTCAGAAATGCCCCTTCCAATGGTCAGCAATTATTGTCCTGGCTCCTGCTTATAGGTTTCTTACTTCAGGATTTTCAAACTTGAATTTCTCTCAGTTCTTCTGTGAGAGAACATACACCTTCATCCTGGGGATGGTTCTCCTTCAGGCTGTGAGAACAAGAAAGAAAATTCAGCTGATACGATAATGTTGATTATGGAAGATGATGTCAATAAAGATGAACTCACAGGCCCCCCATACAGGAAACCCAACACCTGAAAACCCAAACTTATGAATAAAGAAAGAACAGTGTGGGGATTCTCAATTCCAGGGACATGTTTGCAAGATAATTCACATCAAGGGCTCCACTATGTAATAAGTTCCCTCATCCCCCAGCTCTCCAATATCCATCTTTTCTTTCTTCTTTATTAATGGAGTCTCATTTCATTTGAACAGCCATAGGCTTGGTGAAAATACTACATTTCCCACTCTCCATTGCAGCCAGGGTTGGTCAAACAACATACACGTGGGTTGGTCAAGTGACATACACGTGGTTGATACATAAGGGGAAGTTGACAAGTGGGGCTTCCAGGAATGCTTTTTAAAGGAGAGAAACCCAGATGGCTTTCCCAGGTATATAGACTGAATCCTGGAATACAGAAGTAGTGCTGCAGCTGGAGCAGCCATTCTGTGATCATGAGGCAGCCAACCATGAGAATAAAGTCACAGGCTAAGGATGATGGAGCAGAAAGAGAATGAGACAGAGCTGAGACCTCTCTGGCCTCTTATAGCTATAGTACAAGCCCTACAAGCCTACCTCCAGCTGCCTATACAGGAAAAAATAAACTTTTTCATGTTTAAACCTTTGTAGATGGAGGTATTCTGTCACCTGCAGCTTCACATAGAGTTAAACTAAATTTGGCCTGAGGCTGACTCCATACTTTGAGTTTCTGTGTGGCAAATTGCAACCTAACAATATATTCTTATAACAAACAGCTAAGTGTTAGCAATTACAGCAGCGAGGCTTCAGTCAGTCACAGCCTACCAGCTGATCAGACTATGTCCATATAAGGCAAAGGCCTTATTACACCATGTCCAAATATGGCAAATGCCCAGCTGCAACCAATCAAGCTGTTTTTGTACATCACTTCCTTTTCCTGCTTGCCCCCAGCTTGCTGAGTGGAGATCTCCCAGTTCTGAATGCCGCCCAATTCATAAACTGCTATATGCTCAAACCAGCTCTGTGAAATTTACTTTGCCTAAAGTTTTTCTTTCAACAGTAATCATAACTGATGCTCGCAATAAGGTTTTCCTCTACTAAGAAATTCCAAGAAGCAAATCCAATCAGGATAGAACCAATAACACTGTAGTAGAGCTACTAAGCCCTGCCACAGCCAAGGTCCATCTACAAAATCTGCTTACAGCAATGCCTGTATGCTGCAGTGCCTTTCTGCTTGCAGGGAAAATCAAACATTCAGCATTTTATCTCCCTGATATAATCTGAAACTGCCCAGAACATGTCAGAAGACTATACTAGTGGTATCTAAAGAATGGGAAATGTAGAATCTGCTTCAGGTCAATAGTGTAAGCACAATTCATGGTTCCTCTTTCAACTATCAAAACTCCATTTCACCTTCCAAAGTGACCCCTGACTCTAATACCCAGTGCTCTTGGGAACTCCAATTCACTTTAAAATAATAAAACTTTATTATTAGTGGTAGTCACAGTACTAGCAGCTGTAGCAGCAGCAGCTGTAATAGTAGTAGCAATCCTGCCACTATTCTAATTTCGCATTTAAGGAGCATGTAAAAATATGCCAGGCACTATGTTAAGGTCTTCACAGGCACTACCTTATCTAATTCCTGCAAAAATCTTTTATAGCTGGAAGTATTCTTACCCTCATTTTACAGACATGAAACTTGAGATTCTGAAATTGTTATTTAACTTGCCTAAGATCACAGCCTGCTTGATTCCAGAGTCTGTGCTCTTAACACTTATGCCATGTGGAGGCAGTCATCAAATAAGCAAACCAATATAGTTCATTAATTTAAAAAATTAGCATGTACATACCAGGCTCTATAAGCTTCATATCACTCAGTATGTATAAAGACAAACACCATCAATCAATGAATCAATCAATCATCCACCTTTGTCTACCCACACAACTGTTCCTGTGGATAAGGCCAGGGGATCAACAAAGATTGTGATCCATCTCCCCAGAACAGAGAATCCCCCAAACTCACCAGAGTTCTTCTGGCATGACGTTCTTTGCCAGCATCAGTGCTAAGGCTTGAGCACCCACACTGCCAATGTTGTTCCCCACCAGGCTGGAGGTAATCATGGAACAAAAACACGTCAGAACAGGGAAGAACCTCAGAGATAAGCTAACCTATGGAGGGCAAAATTTATGGCACCCTCCTGGTCTGCTCCATTACAGGCATCACTAATTGATTACTGTGCTCTTTTCTATTTTTATCCTTTTAAGACATCACTAATTGATTACAGTGCCCTTTTCTTTTTTACATTTTTTAGACATCACTAATTGATTACAGTGTTCTTTAAGCCCAGGTGCAGCTTTAGAATTCTTCTCATTGTGGTGCACTATGCAGCTACTACCAATGATTGGAATTAGTCCTTAAGATAAAATGTACCTGATCCACCCCAAGATCTTCAAGTTACACATAGTGAATCAAAACCCTGAGAAGACAGGGACATTTCCAAAGTTACCCAGAAAGACTCTAGTGTTCTGTATTGAAATCCAATGGTCTTTTTTGCTTATTCCATTGCCTAACATTGTTGGGTATAAATAAAGTTCAAAGACCTTCAAAATTGGCCCCAGCTCCTTCCTCTTCATCTGGTCTCCCCATGAAAATTGCAGAATAGACTCTGAAGCTTACCTGAGCCACCTCAAGCTCTGGTGATCACTCAAAGCTTCAGCCAGAGCCTGGGCCCCCTCATCACCCACTCTGTTGCCCCAGAACCTGAAAAGGCCAAAAGAATCAACACACGGTGTCAGTGAGTGCCTGATGCATGTTTTAGACATGAAATAAGTCCTCCTCTCTCTGCAGTCCCAGCCAGAGGGGCAGGACCACTCAATCCCAGAGTGGCCTCACTGGGGCTCCTGGTCTCAGCAAAGTGGACCTGCCTCCATATTTTGGGTAGGATGGCCAAACTTCACCAAGAGTTTTCAGTGGTTTCACATTACAGACTTAGAGAATAGTAGATGCCTCCCAGCCCAAACCCTTAACTGACAAGAGTAATTTACAGTTGTGACACTTTCTGACACTTAGTTCAGATCTACTTCCCAGTAACTGCCACCTGCAAGTCCTTAGCTACCCTCCAGTACCTGCCCAGAACAAGCTTAATGTTTCTTCTGCAAGCCAGCTCTCTATCTCCTGCTTCTTTTTTTTTCCCCCCCAGTGGGACGGGAGAATCACAAGGAATCAGGTGTTCAGAGGAATGTATTGAGTAGAGGTGAGGAACTAGGATGTTGAAAAGTAAAAAAAAGGAGAAAAGGAGAGGAAGAAAAAGAGGAAAAGAGAAAAGAAATATTGCTTCATACTAAAAATGGGTATTAATAATGGCCGATCAATATTTTGTGTATTTAAAATGGAGAACTCTATAAATATCTATTGAGTTTACTTGTTCTGGATCTGAGTTGAAGTCCTGGATATCCTTATTAATTTTCTGTCTCATTGAGTCTAAATCTCGTTATGGGTCTTATGTATCTGGGTATTAAGATCTCTTATTGTTGCATTGATCCTTTTACCACTGTATCTTTGTTGCTTTGAAATCTATTTTATCAAATGTGAGAACTGCAACTCCTGCTTTTTGTTTATTTATTTGTTTTTGCTCTCCATTTGGTTGGTAAATTTTTCTCCAACCCTTTGTTTTGAGTTTTTGTGTATCTTTGGATATACCGTTAAGTTTTGGCTGTATCTTTTGATTGGGGGACTTAGTCGATTTAAAGTTAGAGTTACTGCCATTTGATGTTAACTGGCTATGTTATCCATTCATTGATGTAAATTCTTCTTTATGTTGATGCTCTTTATTTTTTGGCATATTTTTAGAAAGGGTCATACTGGTTGTTCCTTTCTATGTATAATGCTTCTTTCAGAAGTTTTTGTAAAGCAGGCCTCGTGGTAATAAAATCTCTGAGTACTTGCTTGTTCATAAAAGATTTTATTTTTCCTTCAATTGTGAAGCTTAGTTTGGCAGGATATGAGATTCTAGGCTGAAAGTTCTGTTCTTTAAGTATATTGAATATTGGCCCCCACTCTCTTCTGGCTTGTAGGGCTTCCACTGAGAGATCTGCTGTAAGTCTAATAGGCTTCCCTTTATGGGTAACCTGGCCTTTCTCTCTGGCTGCCCTTAGTATTTTCTCCTTCATTTCGATCCTGGTGAATCTAACAATTATGTGCCTTGGGGTTGCTCTTCTTGAGGAATATCTTTGTGGTGTTCTCTGTATTACCTGGGGTTGAATAGTGTCCTGCTTTGCTAGATTGGGAAAATTTTCCTGGATAATATCCTGAAAAGTATTTTCCAGATTGGATTCATTCTCTCCATCACATTCAGGTACACCAATCAAACGTAGATTGGGTCTTTTCACATATTCCCATATTTCTTGGAGACTTTGCTCATTCCTTTTCATCCTTTTTTCTCTATTCTTGTCTTGTCATTTTATTTCATTAAGTTGGTCTTTGACCTCTGAGGGAGAGGGGCCTGCTTCTACCTAACACCCCCAATTCCTTCATGTCAAACTCCCTCAGCTTCTGGGCCATCCTCTTCTGACTCACTGCTGTTCAAAAACATTTCTTTCTAAAAGGTAGAGCCAAACTCACACCTTCTGACTCATTGACTAGGGACCTACCCTGGACAGGTATGTGCACAAGTTAGCAAAGGACAGCTGATTAGGAAGTTCACTGCATTTTCTTTTCATTTCTTTTCTTTTCTTTTCTTTTTTTGGATGGAGTCTCACTTTATTGCCCAGGCTGCAGTGTAGTGGCATGATCTCGGCTCACTGCAACCTCTGCCTTGCAGGTTCAACTGATTCTCCTGCCTCAGCCTCCCAAGTAGCCTGCCACCAACCCTGGCTAATTCTTATATTTTTAGTAGAGATGGGGTTTCACTCCATTGGCCAGGCTGGCGGTTTCAAACTCCTGACCTTGTGATCTGCCTACCTCAGCCTTCCAAAGGTCTGGGATTACAGGCATGAGTTACCACATCCGACCTGCACTTTTATCCATCAGGTACTTATTTATTGAGCTCTGGCTATGTGCCAGCACTGCTCTGTGTCCCAGGGATATGACACTGTTATTGCAAAAATCCTGAGAACAATAGTCTTCAAAAGCTAACCAGTTAAATAGATTATATAACACTGTGCACTCTTTTAAAAATGTGGTCAGGCTGAGAGAGATACCTCACATGTATAATCCTAGCATTTCGGACACTCAAGGAGAGAGGATCACTTGAGCCCAGGAGTTTGAGACCAGCCTGGGCATCATAGTGAGACTCCATCTCTACAAAACACAAAAATATTGGCCAGGCATTGTCGCGTGTGCCTGTAGTCCCAGCTACTCAGGAGGCTGAGGTAGGAGGACCGCTTGAGCTGAGGAGTTCAGGGCTACAATGAGCTGTGATTGCAACCACTGTACTCTGGCCTGGGTGACAGAGTGAGACCCTATCTGTAAATATTAATAAAATAAATAAATAGGTAAGCAAGTAAGGAGTCATAATGACCTTAAAATTTTCCTATAATATACTGTGAAGCAAAAAAAAAAAAAAGACAAGCAAGTTACAGAACACTTTGTATCATATACAGTGTCTGGAGGTTTTAGCACAGTGCCTGGCCCAGAAAGGCAGCCTAATAAATATGTGTTGAAAGACATAGATACCACCGATGTGGCAGATGTGACTTCAAGTAAAAGAGAGCTCAGTGGGGCTGTGGCCTCCTTTATTCTAGACCCTGTTCCTACTAATACAGTGTGAAAAAGATGCTGAGCCACGTAGTCCCTTTTGTGGCTCAGACTGAGCTTGGGGGCCGGGCACTGTGGCTCATGCCTGTAAACCTAGCACTTTGGGAGGCCAGGGCTGGCGGATCACTTGAGGTCGGAATTTCAAGACCAACCTGGCCAACATGGCGAAAGCCTGTCTCTACTAAAAAATAAAAAAATTAATTGGACATGGTGGTGGGTGCCTGTAATCCCAGCTACTTTGGAAGCTGAGGCAGGAGAATCGCTTGAATCAGGGAGGTGGAGGTTGCAGTGAGCCAAGATCGCACCATTGCACTCCAGCCTGGGTGACAGAGTGAGACTCCATCTCAAAAAAAAAAAAAAAAAAAAACAACAAAACACAAATGAGCTTGGCAGCAACTTGCCTCCCTGTGTAATGGGCTCGAACACCTAAGCCCTAAGGTTATTCTCCCTTCCTACAGTCCCAGGTTCTCAAACCCTCAGTTCTTGTCAAATGGACCCCAGTTAACTGTAGGGCATGACAGGATAGGAGAGTGGCTGCAGGGAACAGCATGGGTGCAAGCCTGGGTGCTTACCAAAGAGAGGAAGGCTGCCCTGGGGCTGCCATCTGAGGTGCTCCCCTCCCTGGCAGGCTCTAGTGTGGTCCTACAGGGAGCAAGAGCTCTGAGCAAGCTAGCATAGCCCCTCCCATCCTGGGTGCCTTCCTATTCTTCCCCATCTCCTTCTCTTTCTTAGGTCGGGGGTCCTCACTTGTGGCTGCACATCCCCCGGGAAGCCCTTTAACACTCCTGATACCTGGGCCCTGCACCTAGATATTTGCATTTCATCAGTCTGGGGTTGGGGGGGTGCCTGGCAATAGTATTTAGAAGCTCCCAAGTGGTTTTAATATGCAGCCAATGTACAGCCCTAGCACCTCCAGAGGACCAGAGGGCTTCCTGTCACCAGCTCATGGGCACCTCCCTCCCCCAACCCCAACACCCCAAACTTCCTGTTTGTCCCCGATACAGCAAATGTCAAGGCGGCAGTCAAGAGCTGCCCACTCTCTCCCTGGCTCATCCTCCCCAGTGGAGCTGTACTGCCCCCAGGCCTCCTGGCTGAAGAGTTTCACCTGCCCCTAAATCCTCAAAAGTCCCAAGTCCCTCCATGCAGGTCCCTCTTCCTGGAATCCAACCTACCCCAGGAACCGCAAGGAGGTGTTGCCTCGGAGCCCCTCGGCCAGCACTTGGGCTCCCATGGCGGTGATGTGGTTATTCCCCAGCCTGGAAGGGAAGACAGGGGAGGCTGGGGGAACACAGCAGCAACCAGAAGAGGAGGGCTGGCCGTCTGTGTCCTGGCAGGAAGAAAGCTTTGAGGACCTGCCTGAGAGTCAGCAGCCATAGCGGGTGCCCTCGCTGCTCGGTCCAGTTTACTCAGCGGGTTCCATGACTGTGTTTTCCCCCAGCAAAGGGAAAGAGATGGCGGCACACTGCTTTGCACAGCAGCATGACAGCTCTGGTCAGGAGCCACAGCAGGGAGTTTTCCTGGGAGGTGGTTTCCCCAGGACAGCGAGGGTGACTCAGCATCACACCTTTCCCTGCAGTCTCAGCCATCCTTGATCCAGACCCCACTGTGCCCTCTGCAGCCTTCCCAGATCTGCTGTTGCTTCATGTAGGTTTTACAAGAGCCTTGGGCAGGTCCAGGTGGCTGGGGGAGAGGAGTGGAGCCTGCTGAACCTTCCAGGAGGGAAGGAGAGAGGGAAGGCCAAGGCTAGGGGTCAGGGAAGATTGCAGCAAGGAAGACTCCTGCTACAAGCAAATCCAGACACCTTGAAATGCTTCAGAGAAGCCCTGGAGCTCACCTGCATCCCCAGGCTTCCTGGGGTAACAATAGGCTTTCATCCTTTCAAGGAACTTCAAGCCACTCAGCTCACAACAATCCTATAGGGCAGATATTATTGCACCCTTGGAGAGGGGTGTAGCAGATAGGAGAACTCGCCTTTCAGGTCTCCAGCCTCAGCTCCCTGGAGGTAGCCAAGGGCCTCAGCTGTTGTGCTCCAAAATCTAACATCCTGGTGTGGCACCAAGGCTGCTTGCCAACCCCTGCCTGAGATAACAGGCTCCCCCGCTGGGTGAACTTTGCTCACGAACTCCTCATCAGCCTTGCCCAAATGTCTTAGGACTGCCCTGAAGTCCAAGGTGCCCCGTCTTAACCTTCCTTCCTTCCCTCTCTCCTTCACTCAGGGACACACCCCCAGCCTCCCGCAGCTCCCTTCCCCACTTCCCCTCATAGGAATTTTCCTCGGGCGACTTCTCTGGCCCCTCTTGGACCACTGAGGTTGCCTGGGAGCTGAATAAATTGGCTTCTCATCTTTTTTCAAAAAAAGAAAAAAGAAATTTTCCTCGATAAATGTGTGGCACATTGGATCCCTGCTTGGAGGACTAGACTCACATAAGGAGAAATAAGCTGAGTGCTCGTGTGATTTACCCAGCATCTTGCAGCCACTTGCTTACTATATAAAGCCCCTGCCAGACGTTGCAGCCCTTCATGTGGATTAACTCACTTGCTCATCACTACAGCTGGTGAGTTAGCTATGGTTATTACCCCATTCTACAGAAGAGGAAACAGAGGCATACAGACATTAAGCTGACCTGAGGTCACACAGCTAATGAGGGTTGAAACCTCAGGTAGTGTGACTCCAGAGCTCGTGCTCTCAATTATGATATACGGTAGTCCCCCACCCCCTGCTTATCCGCAGCTTCATCTTCTATGGTTTCAGTTATCTGAAATCAACTGCATTCCAAAAATATTATATGGAAAATTCTAGAGATAAACAATTCATACATTTTAAATTGCATGCCATTCTGATGACGCACCATCCAACTCCATCCTGCTCAGGACGTGAATCAGCCCCCTGTCCAGCATATCCACACTCTATATGCTCCCACTAAGTAGTCATCAACATTATCTGCTCCTGCTGGCCAACCATCACAAACAGCCTCCATTTGTGAAACTCTTCGGGGCTCGAAGATTCAGGATCTCCGGGAGCAGATGAATCTCCTCCTGACATGTGCTCAGGTCAACAGCAGCCCAGCGCTAGGTCACAGTGCTGCGCCATCCACCTCACTTCCTTCCATCACACAGGGACTTTACCTCCCCACATCTTCCCAAGAAGAAGAAGGGTGAGTAGAGTACAAGATATTTTGAGAGAGACGGAGAGAGACCACATTCACATAGTTTTTATTATAGTATATTGCTATAATTGTTCTATTATGAGTTGCTATTACTTTCTTACTGTGCCTAATTTGTAAATGACACTTTATCGCAGGTGTGTAGGTATAGCGAAAGCATGGTGTGTGTAGGGCTTGGTCCTCTCCTTGGTTTCAGGCATCCACTAGGGTCTTAGAATGTCTCTCCTGCACATAACAGAGGACTACTGTGTTGGCCACAAACAGCCTCCATTTGTGAAACTAGCACCCTTCTCAGGGATGGGCCAGCCACATCTGGCCACAGCTTATTCCAGGCTTGTGAATCTGAGGGAGCAGGTGGTAGTGGTAGGACAGAGTCCTTTGTACAAAAATACAGATTGGCACCTGTGGTCCTGATCTCAGTAGCCCTCACCGAGACTGAGCTATGTGGCCAGCCATTTTAAGATGGCAGCTTCCATCCACAAATCCAGCCCAAGAGGTAAAAGAATATAGGGAAGCAATTTTTAACCTGTCTTCTTTTACTACCTCACAAATCACAGGAGGCAAGAATATTCGGGAAAGAGAGAGAGAGAGAGAGAAAGAGAGAGAGAGAGAGAGCGCCAGGCCAACCCAGGGGCCAGCTAGAGGGGCAATTTAACAGTACCAGGTAGGAGAGAGAGACTCCAGTTGAAACTGGGAGACACTGGAGCAGCAGAAATGCAGACCCAGATGAGACTGCAAACCTTGCATGCTCTGAATGGTGAAAGGACCTTCTGAGAGTACTACAGCCACTGGCTGCCACAGCTGGGGTGGCAAGTAACTGTGTATGCCTCCCACAGTGAGACAAGCTCAACATCATCGTGGAACTCAGTCACCCCAGAGAGCTGTGACACTCTTAGACACAGAAAAGGAAGGGGACTAGAAAAACATTTTTGCCCTATGGGTTAAAGGTCAAAAGACAGGAAGCCCTCAGCAGGGCTAGTCCAGAGTTTACAGGGGAGATGACGGCAGTAGACAGAACCCCTGCTCAAAATGACACACTGCCCCTACATTCAATCAGGAGGTCAGCAGCCAGTGTGGGCAGCACCAGGCCAAGACCAGACCAGACAGACTCAGCTGTGGGGCAAAAAACAGTTTCTAGAGAATAAGGAAAACTTGGGATCACCTCAATGCCAAAAAGTTCTGCTTGCATGCAAGGAGCTTCGCCATGGAGTGTGCACAGCCGTCGGTCAATTTGTTGTTGAACAGACTGTTCAGTTTCCAGAAGAGAGGAGACACAGAAGCAAAGCACATTGCACAGGGAGCACCCAATCCCAGGGTTGCCCTTCCCCTCTGGACAGGAATCACCTGCACTCCCCATCATGCAAACAGCCCCTGCCCCAGCCCATCACTCACAGCTACCCAGGCTGCATGACCTGGAGCGAGACCAGGGGACTCGGAGCCCAATGTCCACAGCCCAGGCTGACTTACTCTAACTTCTGCAGTGGCTCGCAGTGAAGAGCATGTTCAATGAGCTTGCAGATGCCTCGGTCTGAGATATTGCTATCGTGCAAACTAAAAGAGACAAGATAAATACATTTGAAAATGGAGCTGGAAAGACAAGAAAAAAAATCTACAAATCTACAAAAAAAACTTTCATTCATCCCTGAAGTGCCAGCATCTGTGCTTCCAGGAAACCCTGCAAAGATGGAGCACCCCAGAAAAGTGGAGACCCCAAGGTCCCTGGCAGGGGAGGTGACGTGGTGTGGTGCACTATGACAGAGACGGTCCAGGATGGAGGGTCCAGATCTGCCATTAAAGAACCCTGGAATCCTAAGGAAATCACAGAGCTAATTTGAAGCAATGTTTCCATCTCTGCAAAAAGAACATGATAATCACAGCAGCCTCACAAAGGAGACAATGGTAGAAAGGAGCTGATATATGGGAAAGGTACAGCCTGAACTAGACAGGCTACCCCTGCAGAAATTTACCATCACCTAGGCCAGCAGACAGTAGACCAGCTGGATGAGACCAGCCACAAATTTTGGAAACAGGCAGGCAGGCTGTGGCTGGTGCCCAGCCCCTAACCCCAGTGATACCACTCCCACAGGCCAGTCCCTGCCCAGCAAGCCTGGCCTGTCACTCCTCTTGGGGCACCATTCCCAAAACTCACCTGATAACAAGTTCATCTTAAAGCTTCCCTAAAATAAAGATTCTCAGGCCTGTACCTTGGAGCTGGTGATCCAGTATGTGTAAGGTGGAGCCCAGGGATCTGTATATTTTGACAACTGTGCACATGCAGGGTTTCAACCACACTTGGACTCCTTAGGTAGCACAATGTCCAAGCAGGATTTCAGCACTACCTGTATTGCTTAGAGCCCCAGCCAAAGATGTGAGGTTTTGTCCTTTGGAGAATCTGTGCTCCTGAACTCAGGGGTCTCTTTCTACATCTTAGGCCTGGGGATCATAATCCCACAGATTCCCCAACAACCTTCCAGCCTTGAAAGGGGAGGCCTTGCTTCTATGTAGAACCTATGAGAAAGTAGAAGTTCTAAACAGAAGTTAAGATCTATTCCCAGCTTCCTGGGGCTTTAAGCTACCCCTGGATGACCTTAATTGACTCTCAGCAAGGGACGACCCTCTTCTTGAGAGTATTAGCTTGGTATACATCTTCTCTGAGGCAAAGCAATGAGATTTATTTTTCTCCATGGACCAAACACATGGATATCCACTAGAAACTGCAGCGACTTTTGTTAACCCTGACATAGGGATGATGGTCATAAGGTTATGGCATAATAACAACATAATACATAACATATATAGCAAACATATATATGTATTCTATGCAATGAATATAAATACGATTATACCCATCATGGTCTTGGAGGAAACAGATGACACACTTCAAATGGGTGATTTGGGGAGAGTTTAATAAAGAGATTGTTTACAAGCCATGGGCAGGTGTTAGGAAGAGCAAGAGGGTTGGTGCAGGGGCCTGGGATTAGTAACAGCTGGGGGAGGGTAGGCCTGAAGGGGCAGCGGGAGGGAGACTAATTAGCTGGGGGGAAGGTATGGGGAGGGCTGCCTGAGATTCTGCAACATGGAAGAATACAGCTGGCCCCTAACTCCCTTCCCCGATCCTTGCTTCTGGCCAGTGTCTTCCACTGGGTGGACCCATTAGGGAGGTCAAGTGGGCTGCTTGCTGAAGTAGTCCTCAAACATCAGCCTCCCATGAGCCAGAGACAGGTGGAGAAGCGAGAGAGTGGATGTGGCCAGGCAAGTGGAAGACAGCCAGCACCAAACTCTATTTCCCTAGGTGGGAGGATCATGACACTTGAGTGGGAATTTGGAAACCTATGTGTTGGAGCAATTTTCCTGATAGAAATAAGAATGTGCATTTTCCTGGGTAATAGACTCAGTTTTTACCCCAAGACACCAGGCACTCCTGGCCTGTGTGATTCTCACAGGCCAGTGCATCCCTGGAATTCTGGAATGGATCTTCCATTCTTGGTTAGGGATGTCCCTTCCCAGGATGTGCAGAAGGGCTCTGAGAAACCTGTGGGTCTGTCTCTATTTTCAGAGAAAGGTGAGGATGGCCTGGTTCTAGCTCATGGTGCTCAGACTATGGTGTGTAAAAGCACTTGCGGAAATGCAGATTCTTGCGCCTGCCCCTAGTGATTCCCATTCAGTAGGTTTGGGTTGGGGCCCAGGGCATCTATATTTTTAACAAACAACCCTGGTGATTCTGATACAAGTGGTCTCACCCTAGGAGAACTACTTGTCAGCAGCAACCAGCTTGGTTTTCCATTAGCAATTACCGTCCTTGAGCAAGTTCTGCTCTTCATGCTACACACACTAAAATTGCCAAGGCTGTAGGGGAGGTGAAGCAACCATGAGGTTGCTGTGAGTGCACTGTGTGTGTGTGTGTGTGTGTGTGTGTGTGTGTGTGTGTGTGAGAGAGAGAGAGAGAGAGGAAGGGAGGGAGGGCTCTCCCACGGTGCCAACCTGTCTCTCTCCCACTTGAAGTGTTTCCATGCCAACCGAGATCCTCAGCCTCTAGGAAACCCCATATACACAGTGCCCCTGCATAGGTTTCTTTAGACTCTGGCTCTTCCTGATTCCAGAGTGATGTGTTTCAAAGTTTTTTTGGCTGTGAACCACTATGATTGGGAGAGAGACAGACAGACAGAGAGAGAGAGAGAGAGCGCACCCACCACCATGTAAATGTGAAACCAAAGCTTCATGAAATGACTTTGCTCTCTGAGCTCTGATGCACTGTGCTCTCTTCTGTTCTGTTCAATCTGTATTTTAGAAATGCTGCTCTGAATCTCAAAATGGTTTGCATGTCCCACAACCTGCAGTCTAAAAAAATCACTGCTCTAGAGAAGTGGCCATAAGAGGCCCTAAGGTAGAAGCTGCATTGTGTCAGGGTTAGGAGTGGGGTTTGGAGCCAAGCTGTCTGGGCTCAAAGCCTTTATGTGCATCCTTGGCAAAGTCACTTCACTTGTCTGTGCCTCAGTTCCTTTCTCACAAGTGCACAAAATAATGGTACTTGCTTCACTGGCTTGTCGTGAGGATGAAATAGGGTTATTAACGGGCAGTGCTAAGGATAGGGACCAGGGCTAGCGATCACGATTCTAGGTGGTTTTTACCATGTACCAGGTGCTCACAAGGCTTTATATACACAGCCTGGTGAGGCTGATAATACTATCATAGATGAAGACACCAACAAATAACTAGTAAGTGGCTGATCAGGATCACAATATCCAGCTGAGGCACTCCAGAGCCTGAGCTGTTAATCATTCAGTCAGGGCCTCCCAGGTTTGCCTGAAGATGAAGCACCTGCTTGAGCTGCACACAGGCACCAGGTCCCGGCCTGCACTGCAGCCTCTCCACCTCCTGCAGTCCCTGGTCCTGTGCAACTGGCAGGAGAGTCAGAGTCGGTACAGTGAGCATGGCGGCATTGAAGGTGAAGCAGGACATGCCCCCAGCAGGGGGCTATGGGCCCATTGACTACAAACAGAACTTACCACGTTGAGGACTGTCAGGCTACAGCATGCTGACCCTGAGCATCAGGACCCTGTTCTATGGGTACTGGAAAAAAATTAAGTGGAATCATGAATGCAGGTGCCTACAGATCGAGGACTTTGAGGCCCACATCGCACTGATGCCACTGTTCCAGGCTGAAATGGACCAGAGGATCCTGCACATGCTTCAGGAGAATCTGGAGGAGGAGTCCATCATCGTGAAGGATGTGCCCGGCTGGAAGGTCGGGGAGTCTGTGTTCAACACAACTCGCTGGGTGCCCCCCTTGCTCAGGGAGCTGTATGGACTGTGCTTCCTGGAGGAGGCTGTCTTTGCCAACCACGGCTTTATGATGTACACATAGGCTCTGTGCCCTCTGTACACCTGAACCCCTTCCCCTTCCCACTGAGACAGAATAAATGCTCTGCAGACCTGGGGTGGAGAAAAGGGAGCAGGTGCTTCTGCAGGAAGAAGGAAGCAGCACCGCCATTGCCTCCTACCTCCTAGGTCCCTCGGCTGCCACCATGTCCACCTCAGCTGTCTTCATTCTCGATGTCAAGGGCAAGCCCCTGATCAGCCACAACTGCAAGGGCAATGTGCCCATGAGCAAGATTGATTACTTCATGCCTCTGCTGGTGCAGCAGGATGAGGAGGGCTCCCTCACCCTAAGGCTGAGCTATGGCAAGGTCCACTTCCTATGGATCAAACACAGCAACCTCTACCTGGTGGCCACCACATTGAAGAATGCCAATGCCTCACTGGTGTGCTCTTTCCTGTATAAGACAATAGAGGAATTCTGTGAATACTTCAAGGAGCTGTAGGAGAGCATCAGGGACAACTTTGTCATCGTCTATGAGTTGCTGGACAAGCTCATGGACTTTGGCTTCCCGCAGACCACCGACATCAAGATCCTGCAGGAGTACATCACTCAGCAGAGCAACAAGCTGGAGATGGGTTAATCATGGGTACCACCCACTGTCACCGATGCTGTGTCCTGGCACTCTGAGGCTATCAAGTATAAGAAGAACGAGGTCTTCATCGATGTCATAGAGTCTGTCAACCTGCTGGTCAATGCCAATGACAGTGTCCTGCTGAGCGAGATCATTGGTACCATCAACCTCAAAGTGCTTCTGTCAGGAATGCCTGAGCTGCGGCTGGGCCTCAATGACCATGTGCTCTTTGAGCTCACTGGCTACAGCAAGAACAAATTGTTAGAGCTAGAGGATATGAAATTCCACCAGTGTGTGCAGCTCTCATGCTTTGACAACAACCGCACCATCTCTTTCATCCTGCCTGATGATGACTTTGAGCTCATGTCCTACCGCCTCAGCACCCAGGTGAAGCCACTGATCTGGATTGAGTTTGTCATTGGGAAGTTCTCCCACAGCCATGTGGAGATCTTAGTCAAGACCAAGGGGCAGTTTAAGAAACAGTCAGTGGCCAATGGTGTGGAGATATCTGTGCCTGTGCCTGTGCCCAGTGATGCCGACTCCCCCAGATTCAAGACCAGTGTGGGCAGTGCTAACTATGTGCCAGAGAAAAACATTGTGATTTAGAGTATTAAGTCTTTCCTGGGGAGCAAGGAGTGCTTGATGCGAGCCCACTTTGGCCTCCCCAGCATGGAGAAGGAGGAGGTGGAGGGCCGGCCCCCTATCCGGGTCAAGTTTGAGATCCTCTACTTCACCATCTCTGGGATCCAGGTCCGATACATGAAGATCATTGAGAAAAGTGGTCACCAGGCCCTGCCCTGGGTTCACTACATCACCCAGAGTGGCAATTACCAACTTCATACCAGCTAGAAGGGAGAAGAGATGGGGGCTTGAACAAGAGACTTCCTTACAGCCCTAGCTGCAGATTTTAGGAGGGAAGGTGTGGGCTTTGCGTGTCTGTATGAGGGCAGGCCTGGACTTGGCAGTTTCTCAGTCCCAGCACCGGCCCCTTCCTCACCTCTTCCTTACTCCAGAGGCTGGGAGATAAACTCTCTCTGCTTCCCTCATCCTTGGAGCTTTCCCTGTCCCCCTGATTTTATATAAAGAAATAGAAAAGGGGCTTGAAGTCCCCGCCATGAGTGCCTTTTTGCAATGACCTGCCTTAGCGGGTTCCTCCTCCTTCACAGCTGCTGAGCCCAGAGGCCCAGCTGGCCCCTCCTCTGAATTTTAGGATGTCATTAAAAAGATGAATCTAAAAAACTCAGATCAATAAGCAGCAGTCGGCTGGGCCTGGTTCAGTGCATTGCAAGGGGAAGGAGCTGACTCTGACGGTGCCCAGTGTCTCTCTGGTGGGAGTGGGGGCCTTCAGCCTCAGGGGCTGCTTTGCACATTCACACTGTGTGGGTGGGGAGAGGGCAGCTGCTCTCCCTTTCACACAGTTCTACTCTCACAAACAACACGGCACCAGTCACCACAACCTTGACATGTTCACTAGAGGGGGAGGGGCCTGAGCCTTTGCCAGCAGGCAGGGCCATGGAGGACAGGCCAGGGGATGGATCTGCATCCCGTTGGTGGTTCCCAGTCCCAGCCCACAGATGGTGACACTGAGGGGAAAGGGCCCACGCCTCCCTCCACATCTACGCATCCAGCAGAACACAGAGAGCAGGGCCAGGAGCAGGACGAGGGCACCCAGGAGCAGCCGGGGGGCTGGGGGAAATCCTGCCACCACTACCCTGCCTGGCAGGTTCTGAGTCCTCTCATATAGGTGCAGTTTGTCTTTGTTGGAGTGGAGCATCTTGATGTCCTCCAAGGTATAGCAGGCAGCCAGTGTGAAGTTCACGTCACCTGTGGTGAGAAGGTCGAAGGCTAGAAGCCTTGTAGGCAGAATGGTGAGGAGAGATGGGGAAGTTCACGCACTCCTGGAAGTTCTTGAAGATGATGGTGAGCTCAGCCTCCAGCAGAAAGCAGCCTGCTGCTATCAAAGCTGGCCCCCCCTTTTTTTTTTTCATTTTATTCCAAAAGCATTTAATTGAATTTCTCAATGTTTTTCAAAAATGAAAAGATCCAAATCAGAGGTAAAAAGGAACATGGAAAATTCCACTCAAAGGGTGTCACAATCTTGGGGTCATGCTCTAGGCATGGCAGAACCCAAGAAGGCTCAATACCTGCCCTGGGCCCAGCCTAAACCTTCTGACTACCACACCCTGTAGACCATGGCCAGTGCTCCCTGCCCCCCCACCCTTAAACACCCCAGAGATGGGGGCCTGAAGGAGTAAAAGCCAGCCATGACTCTGCCTCAACCTAGGCCTGTTTGCTGGCCTTCAGTGCCATCCCACCCCTGGGCAAGGCAGACTTAGCAGCTAAGGGAGGCTAGGGGTCACAAGGCCATCCAGCATGAGGCTGAGATGCTGGGCTGCTTTACCAAGTGAGTTGTGTGGCTCAGCCTGCAGGAACTGAAAAAGCTTTTGGTGCACTTGGGCCATAACAGAGTCCATGTGGTCCCAAGTGATAGGGTCACTGTGGTCCAGGTGCATCACAGCTTCTTCCAGGTAGCTGAGCTTGAGGTCAGTTTGAGTGCCAAGGTCAGATGCCAGCTGCTGGATGAGGGAAAAGAGCACACGCTGGAAGAGCAGGCAGGGTGGCTGCCCAAAAACCTGGGCTGAGTCCACAGTTTCACACACATACAGCACTAGGCTCAGGTCAGCAGCTGTTAGGGCCTACTGGAAGGCCTGATTGAGGTGGCCCTGCTGCAACAGCTGGAGGATATGGGCTTGCTGGGCCTAGCAGTCAAGGTGGGCAGAAGGAACAAGTGTGCCAGCAGCTGAACGCATGGCCTGCATCATGCTGGAGGTGACAGCAGCCTGCTACTCCTTGAGTGCCACATTCACCTCACCCTTAACAATGCATTGTACTTGTTCTAAAATGGACTCCTGCAAGCTGCCCACAGCCACGTGCAGCTGGTGCTGCACCTCAGCCTGAACACTGCTGGCCACAGTGGCTGCCATCTGCTTGGTGTCACTCAGCAGTTTGCTGACAAGGCCCCACAGCTGGGCCAGCACAGGTTCCCTGACTTCCTGTTCCCATGCCTCCCAGCTCTTCATGTGGCTTTCTAGCTGCTGCAAGAATTCCTGCGTCCCCACCCAGAAGCTATCATTAATTTGCTGGAACATGGCCTGACAGCTCTTCTCAAAGTCCGGCAGCACCACACTCTTGAAGGCTTCTTGGTAGGCAGCCTGCATTGGCCCCTGCAATGTGTCTGCAGCTGCTTGGGAAATAGCATCAGTCAAGTTCTTGGACTTGAGAAGCTTAGAGATTTTCTCTTTCATACTGCCCTCCACAGCTGTGAGCTTGGTGGCTACTAAGTTGCTCAATGGGCCTGCCACAGGCTCCAGACTCCTTGAGACACATGGAGGGACTGTCTTCTTGATCTCATCCTGTAAGCTGCACTCCAGCCACCCAGCTACAGCTGAAGACAGTGACTGGGACAACTGTTGTGTCAGCTGCTCCTGCAGCTGCCCTCCCCACTGTTGCCCCTCAGCCAGTGCTCGCTCCAGCCACTGCCGCTCCTGCTTGTGCCGAGTCTCAAGGGCACATTCTATGTGGCCTGTGATGGTGTTCTGCAGACCTTCAAATTGGGTACACAGATGCTGCAGCAGCTAGCTCTTCTTGGCTGTGCTGCAGCTCTGCCAGCTCTCTCTGCTGTTGCCAAATTAGCATTGGCCAGTCCTCAGAGGGCTCTGCCACCTGGTGCTCTGTGAGACGGGATCTCATGGCTGCATCCCCATCATACTTCTTGCTCCTCCTCTTGAGCTTGGGTGAGGCTCGAGGGTATCCCTTGATCTTCCAGTCCTTGGAAGGCAGCTGTGGAGCAGGAACTTTGGTGCCAAAGCCTCCTGAAGCAGACACAATGCTGGCCACCTCATCATCATGATCACTTTGCTCAGCAATGGCATCCTGGCTGTCACATTGCTGCAGCAGGTGATATGGTGGTTGGTGGAAGGCGAGGCTCTTGTGCTTTTTCTGAGAGCCATTCCTGGGGCTTTCTGCAAGAGTGCTGCAGGTCTCATGAGTAATGTCAAGTGCTGTGGGCCAAACCTGACCGTCAGGGGTCAAGGCCTCCTGGGTCAAGGCTGCCTCCAGGAGAGAGGGGTATTATGCCGATCTCCATCCCCAGGGCCTCCATCAAGGCCAAGCTGGGGGCCGAACTTGGGCCCTGGCCAGGGCCGTGGGGACAGTAGGTGCAATGCTGAGGTGGCTGAAGCCATACTGTCTGGCTCAAGGCCCTCTGGTGCAGAGGAGCCAAAGCCACGGGACAGGGCCTCAGACACAATCTCAGGGATATCCTGAAACAGGGCAGTGGAAGCTGAGATGACATCAGGGGAGCGGGTATGGCTGGGGGAGGCTTGGGGTAGCCCCAGGGGCTCCACTTCCTGCAGCTCCAAGGACAGTGCAGAGGCAGCCCTAAGCACCTGGCCCGGCCCCTTGGGAGTCAGTTTGTCTGCTGCGGCTGGGAGCAGGCTGGGCAGGAGGCCATGCAGTCTTGCTTGCAGGCTGCCACTGCTGCTCATTGCCAGGCTGCCATCCAGCTGCAGCTTGGGACTCAAGGTCAGCTTCTCAGGTGGCCTGGCTGAACTTGAGCCAGGAGATCTGGGACAAATGTGGGGGTGATGCTGTGCACTACCTGTGTTTTCAGCAGCACATCATTGGGCTGCTGGTGGTCATGAGTGTCCTCTCCGTAGGCATCGTGCTTCCTGTCAACTTCTCAGGGGGCCTGCTGGAGAACAATGCCTACAGCTTTGGGAGAACCACCATAGCCAACTTGAAATCAGGAAACAACCTGCTATGGCTGCACACCTCCTTCACCTTCCTGTATCCGCTGCTCACCGTCTATAGCATGCATAGCATAGAAACACCAAGATGCACTACAAGAAGGACGATCTGGTGAAGTGGACCCCCTTCATCAATGAAATCTCCAAATATGCAGAGTCAGAAAAGATCAAGAAGCATTTTGAGGAGGCCTACCCCAACTGCACAGTTCTCAAAGCCCACCCGAGTTACAGTGTGGCTCGCCTCATGTTCCTCAATGCAGAGAGAAAGAAGGCCAAGCAGGGAAAGCTGTATTTCACAAACCTCCAGAGCAAGGAGAACATGCCCACCATGATCAACCCCAAGCCCTGCGGCCACCTCTGCGGCTGCGTGGTGTGAGGCTGTGAGCAGGTGGAGGCCATTGAGTACTACACAAAGCTGGAGCAGAAGCTGAAGGAAGACTACAAGTGGGAGAAGGAGAAGGTGAAGGAGAAGCCTCTTGGCATGGCCTTTGTCACCTTCCACAATGAGACCATCCCCACCATCATCCTGAAGGACTTCGACATGTGTAAGTGCCAGAGCTGCACCTGCCGCGGGGAGCCATGCTCCTCATCCTGCAGCGAGTCCCTGCACATCTCCAACTGGACTGTGTCCTATGCCCCTGACCCCCAGAACACCTACTGGGAGCACCTCTCCATCCAAGGCTTCATCTGGTGGCTGTGCTGCCTGGTCATCAATGTCCTATTCATTCTCCTCTTCTTCCTCACCACTCCAGCCATCATCATCACCACCATGGACAAGTTCAATGTCACCAAGCCTGTGGAGTACCTCAGCAATCCCATCATCACCCAGTTCTTCCCCACCCTGCTACTGTGGTACCCATGAACGTATGGAAGTCCTTTAATGTGAAAACTTTGACACCACCAGTGTCCCTGCCCAGATCCCTGAGAATAGAATTCGGAGTATAAGATCCATAGGGCACTTGCCCAAATGTGGTATCACCCATGAGCAATGAGCTGGCAGCTTCAACACTGTACCCAACTATGACAATGATGCCTGGTCAATGGATGACATAAGTGAGGTGCAAGTGGAGCTCACTGAAGTGCACACCAACAGCTGTGACAACATCTCCCAGTTCTCTGTGGACAGCATCATCAGCCAGGAGAGCAAAGAGCCTGTGTTCATTGCAGCAGGGGACATCCACCAGAGCCTTTCAGAACAGCTAGCTCACACCCCAACAGCCTTCAAACAAGACCCAGAAGATCCTTCTGCAGTTGCTCTCAAAGAGCCCTGGCAGAATAAAGTAGGGCAGATCAAAGAGGGCTCCCCCTACGGGCATCTCCCCAATTGGTAGCTCCTGTAAGTCATTGTCAAGTGTGGGGATGACCTTCGGCAAGAGCTGCTGGCCTTTCAGGTGTTGAAGCAACTGCAGTCCATTTGGGAACAGGAGTGAGTGCCCCTCTGGATCAAGCCATACAAGATTCTTGTGATTTCAGCCAACGGTGGCATGATTGAACCAGTGGTCAACGCTTTGTCCATCCATCAGGTGAAGAAACAGTCACAGCTCTCCTTGCTCGATTACTTCCTACAGGAGCATGGCAGTTACACCACTGAGGCATTTCTCAGTGCCCAGTGGAATTTTGTGTAAAGTTGTGCTGGCTACTGCTTGGCCTGCTACCTGCTGCAAGTCAAGGACAGACACAATGGGAATATCCTTTTGGATGCAGAAGGCTGCATCATCCACATCAACTTTGGCTTTATTCTGTCCAGCTCTCCCTGAAATCTGGGCTTTGAGATGTCAGCCTTTAAGCTGACCACAGAGTTTGTGGATGGGCAGCCTGGATGGTGACATGTTCAACTACTATAAGATGCTGATGCTGCAAGGGCTGATTGCTGCTCAGAAACACATGGACAAGGTGGTGCAGATCATGGAGATCATGCAGCAAGGTTCTCAGCTTCCTTGCTTCCATGGTTCCAGCGCCATTCGAAACCTCAAAGAGAGATTCCACATGAGCATAACTGAGAAGGAGCTGCAGCTGCTGGTGGAGCAGATGGTGGATGGCAGTATGCACTCTATCACCACCAAACTCTATGACGGCTTCCAGTACCTCACCAATGGCATCATGTGACACACTCCTCAGTCCAGGAGTGGTTGTGGGTCCAGTGCACCATCCCTAGAGGGCCCTTTTCTGAGAAACCCAAAACCAGAAAATCCCACCTGCCCAACCATCCACCCAAGGGAAATGGAAGGCAAGAAACCCAAAGGATCGTGTGGTAACTGCAAGACCTTGCCAGGGGTAGGAGAGCCAACTGTGGGGTCCACACTTGCGGGGGCTTCCCTGCCCCTCTGCTCTGTGTCAGTATTACCACAAGAGAGACTCCAGGACTCACTGCCCTCCAGAGAACAGAGGCAATGAGCATGAGGGACGCTGGGGCCTTTCTTCTCCTTGTAGGGTTCTGAAGGGTTCTTTCCACAGGCCATCCTCTTATTCCATTCTGGGGCACAGGAAGCAGGGAAGAGTAGGTTCTCGGTACTTAGGACTTGTTCCTGTGGTTGGCCACTGGCCATGCTGCTGCCCAACTCTACCCCTCCCAGAGACCGACCCCTGGCCCAAGCTCCCCTTGCTGGTGGGCACTGCATGGGCCCTGCACTTGCTGAGGTTTCCCGTCATGGACAAGGAAGGGAATTTCCACAGCCCTCCAGTGTACTGAGGGTACTGGCCTAGCCATGGGGTATTCCCTACCCTGACTCCTTCCCCAAATCCAGGGAAAAGAGCTCTCAATTTTTTACTTTTTATTTTTGTTTGAAATAAAGTCCTTAGTTAGGTTTTTTTTTGGTATCTCAATATCCAATTTTAAAGAATTTATTTTCCCATTTGTAGAGTAACATTACTGTAAAATCCACAGTTTTGCAATACCTTCACTGCGTAAAAGAATTCCTAAGAACTTTGTTAAAGCATAAATTTTTAAAAACTGAACCAAAATAATGTACATTTTATCTCTAAATACTGTGTCATTAAAGTCCATATAATGTCCTCTGTTAAATCAATGTGATGTTACAATAATATACATGATCTGATGCTTATCCTAAAGGCTTCTCTAACCACGTATGATATCTAAGATAGATCCAATGCCTTTAATATCAGACTGCAGAGACAGTTATAATCCTAAACTAATGAAGGAAAAGCTGTATATACAGAACAGCAATATTACAGTTTAGCTGTTTGCAGCATCTGCTTGGCAGAAGCATCCTTCTTCTTCAACTCCAGAGTTATACTCCTCTTCAGAGGATTCTTTGATTGGAGCCTGGATGTATCCTGGTTCCTTTTTTTCTTCTACTACTTCTTTGTCAACCTCCACACGTATGATATCAGAATTAAGGACTTCAAACACTGGTTCTAGAAACAGCTTTTCCATTATGGACTGAAGGCTTTGTGCACCTGTTTTTCATTCTAGTGCCAATCTGACTATAGCTTTCAAAGCATCCTCAGTAACATTCAATTCACACTTATCCATGCTGAATAAGGCCTGGTGCTGAGGAATAACAGCATTTCGTGGCTCAGTTAGTATGTGTACAAGTGTTTTCTCATCTAAGCTATGCAATGGAACCACCATAGACAACTGTCGCAGCAACTCAGGAATCATGCCAAACTCAATCAGATTTCTGGCTTCCACATAACATAATAACAGATCTTTTTCTTCAATGTCTTGGTGAGTATTTGCTTCCCCACTTCAATTAGCAAGGTCTGCAGCAGCTGCAGCCCTTCTGCCTTTCCCCAGATTAGATGGTGTTCCAAATCCAAGATACTTTTCATTTTTCCGCTTGCTGATGATTCTGTCTAAACCATTGAAAGCACCAGATGCAGCAAACAGGATGTTTGTTGTATCAACTTGTACTGTTTCTCCATGGAGCTTTCGGGAATTCTTTTCTGGAACATTGACTATCGTGCCTTCTAGTAGTTTTAGTAAGCCTTGCTGAATGCCTTCTCCACCTACATCACATAATTGATGAATGCCTGGCACACTGCCAATCTTATCTACTTCATCCAGAAAGACAATTTCTTGTGCTTTTTCTGCATTATAATTGGCATCTTGGAGTAGTTTGGCAATCACAGATTCAATATCTTCACCCACATATCCAGCCTGAGTCAAAGTTGTATGGTCACAGATAGCAAAAGGGACAACAAGGCATTTAGCTAGGGTTTATGCCAGCAGGGTTTTACCTGACCCAGTTGGTCCAAGCAGCAAAATATTACTTTTTTCAAGTTTTATGTCATCATGAGAAGAATCCAATACTTCACCTCCTCATCTTTCCTGAGGTATTTGTTGATTCATCTGTTGCTGCATTGATGCTCCTAAAGCATTATTACCATGTGGGCTAATTCAGCAATCTGAAGCAATTTTGCAATCTTTACTCATCCTCCCGTCTTCTTATTTCTAACTCTCTTGCTGTTAATGATGTCTGCTTCTCAACCTGTGCTTGCTGTCTCAGATTATCTGGGATATTATTTTATATTCTCTTATAATGATTGTACACAGCAACTGAAAGTACCTTCTTAGCAAATGACTGGCCAACAACATACTTGTCGAGGTAGTTATAAACCTTCTTAGGGGGAGGTGGTGGTTTCTGTTGGAATGTCAACATTACAGCTTCTTCTGCTGATTCAGGTTATTTAATTACACTTTTCTTTGAGTCTGCTTCAGATAGCACAACAACAAAAAAAATGATGACATTTTTCACATTTAACAAAACGGGTGGATGACACAAAGGTCTCTACATGTGTGCACAAGTCACCACATTTAGGACAGCGCAGCTGGTTTCTACCTTTCCCAGAATTCCCAGAGCCTGATTTCTTACTACTTCCCTCACTTGCTGATTTCTTATTTCCATCTCCAGAACCATCTTTACTTATTCCATCTTTTCAGAAAAAGTATGCTGGTGTTTCTGTAAAGAATCTAAGAGGAGCTCTTTACAGAATCTGAGTTTCAAATGTCCCAAGCCTTCCTAAAACTGATATATGACTGCGACCACCAGAAATACCTCTCTGCATAGAGGTGATGAGTTGGGCGGTGGCCTCCCAGCAGGTACAAGCACGGCAGCTGGACATCTCCAGGGGGCCTAGGCTGGGGCTTCACCCCCACCTATTGGCCCGACTCCTGCTCCCAAGTTGCGGCGAATCCTCCGCGGGCCCTAGACTCCATGCAGAGTTCACCTGCCCAGCAGCCAGGCCTTCGCGCTTCTGTGCCCCACAGCCATCTACTTACCAGAGTAGACACCCAACCACCCTTCCCTTCCCCTCCTTCTCCTTCTCCCACCTACCCCACCCCTGCCTACCCAGCCTGGGGAGTGGGCACATGCCTGCATCTTAGGCCCAGGGAGGGGGCGGAGGGTATGGGCACACGCCGCTAGTGAGTGCTGGAGAAGCAATGTGAGGTGAAGGTGAGGGGGTGGTGCCCTGGGGCCTCCTGTGCCTGCCACTGGCACATACTCTTTCACAACAGAGCACACTCATACCCCCTATGCCAGTGGGGACGCCCAGGCCTGACCACCCTGGGAGGCCACCTTGGGGCTTGGCCTGAGCCAGGGAACCACCAGGGTACTGCTCAGCACCTTAGCAGACTGATGGAGCCTTTCAGCCTGTAGGTAATGCCAATCTGATGCCTTCTCACTGTGGCCTGAGGGGAGCCACCATGCTCCCCTGGTATTCAGGTCCTGGTATTCAGGCACCTTCCCAGCTCTGGCCCAGGCCCCCACCCACTCAACCCTGTGCTTAGGAAGTTGAAGTGCTTGGTTCTAAATGCCTAAACAGAAGAGATCCCTGTTTCTCTCCCTTCCTCAGATGCCAGGGAGCCTGGGCCATAGGGTGAAGCAGGAGAACCCGTGGATGGGGTCAGCCGACCTTCCCTCATCCTCTGTCTCCTCCTCACTACCCCAGGAGCCCCCACCCAGCCTACCCACATCTGGAGTCTGGGGAGAGGAGCAGGGTCTTGGGTTTCTTAACCCTGAGCATCCCTTAGAGGGTCTCCAACCTCTAATCTCTTCCCTTAAGCTCTGTTACCACCCTGCCAGGAGAGACAAGGCCCTGGCTCCCACCTCATTTCAGCCCAGGGTGCCCATTGAGAAGCCCAGAACAGTCCCCCCATGCCCACAGCACAAAGTCAGGGCCTGTGAAGAAGAGGCACTCACAAGTATTTTTAATGCATGTGACAGAAAACAGAAAGGCTCAGTAGGAGTGGCCAAAATAATCAATTTACTGAGACAAACAACTAGCCAAAATTCTGAAGACAGCAGCCTTGAGCAGTTGTGGAACATGCTTGATCCTGAGAAGAGAGACCCACATGTGGACCTGGAAACTTTCCAGGCCATGATGAAAGAATGGACGGCTTACTGTGGAAACAAATGGAATGGAGTGAATCATAGATTAAGCAGCACCATGGATGATTCTGCTTTTGAACAGGATGGCATAATATCAAATGGAACAATGAAGATGAGCACAGATGTAACAGATTCTACATCGGGGAGTTTTGAGGCTTTCGGTGGAGATACATCTAAAGGAGTCTTAGAGGTGTCTGATTTGATTGCCTATGTAGCAGACCTCCATTTCAACAAGCAAAAACTGGAAGAGGAAAATAATGTTTCAATTGGCTTTAGAAACCTTGAAAGAAACGAACAGCCAGTTATCAGAGGACTGTACCAAACTGCACCATCAGGTAAAAAGTGCCCACTAGGCTATTATGAGAACAAATCTGTTAAAAGAAGAACTGGAGGAACTGAAACTTAGTATGAATGCTTCAGAAGAGCAGAAGAGCATGATTGTAGCCCAGAGCAAACAATTAGAGACAGAAAACTGGGCTCTTATTCTTAAGATTCAGATTCTGCAGGAAGAGAATATCAAGAACATCATGGATATAGACAGATTGGAAAAGAAGATTGAGGAGTTGTCTAAAACTGAGACAGAGCACCAAAAAGGCTTATATATAGAAGAACTTAAATCAACCATCATATAATATGGAAGCATTATAGAGAATTTATGAGGAGATAAGAATAAACTGGCTCATGAGTTACAGCACTTGCAACAGGACGTCATCACAAATGGGATCCAGTTGAACGTTAGTGGAGAGCATAATAGTGTCATCTCTGAAGGAGACAAGTCTTTACATAATGAACTCACTCTTGCTCAGTCTGCAGAGAACAATGAAACTGAAAGGCAGCACAATGTAATCAACTTGTCATCTCTGGATGCCATGATGGATTAAGAAATGCTGCTGTTACTAAGAAAGCCTGAGTAAAAGGGAGTGGAATTCACAGCCATGCTTCAGAAGCTGCATGAAGAAATTTCTAAAATTGCAACCCTCACTGAAAGCTCTCAACCGTGGGTAACTAATCCAGAAATTACTGTGAACAAAAAGTGGGAGGAACAGCTTACTGAATTCAAGCATATCATGGAAGAGAAACTAAATCTTTGTATTTTAATGCCAAACATCTTGGGAAAGCACAAAGAGTCTCTTGACAAAGAATTTGACAAGTTAATAGAGATTTTGAAAAGATTCAGGCAGGAATATTTTTATTTCAGAAAAGAATTTCTTGCCAGTCAGAAACAACTAGAAGCCAATAAACAACTGCAAGAAGATGCTGTCAAGCAGGAAGGCATCTTTAGGAAGAGGTTCCAAGAAGCCAGCCAATGGCTGGAGGATGCAGAGGAGCACTTTAAGGATCGAGACTGAGAAGCCCACTCTGCCAGTGAAAAAGCTACATATTTATGGCATAAATTAGAGGAAGCAATTTGTGAACAACGGAACCTTCAAACTGTAAATACTGAGTTACTGAATACTTGCCAGGCACTTCAGCAGAAGACAAGGAAACTGAAAACAACAGTTGAGTCACTTTGAAAAAAGTTAATTGAAGGGGAACACCATGGCTTGCAGTTTCAGAGCTATTTAGATGAGGAATTTCCTCACTATGATTCCCTCTCCTGCCAAAGTGCAATTCAACAGCCTCTTCAAGAAAAATTAAAGCAGTGTTGCCACAAACTCTATGGTGGTCAAGAAGCAAGAATACATCAGACACCCCTGAACTTGAAACATACATGCTGGTACACACCTCTGCTGGTTGCCTTGTCTCTGGATAGTTTTACAGCAGTTCCAACACTGGAATCAACACCCTTCTCAGGTGTAGCCACCGAATTCATGCTTTATGTGAAAGGCCCGCATATGGAGAAGTAAAGGATGGTTCTTTGGATGTAACAAGACAACACAAGTGCCTGGGCCCCACAAGTGACCCCAACCAAGGAACAAATATCTTAGGCTGCATCAGAATGAATGATGAGCCAAGTATGGAAGAGAATATTGTTGAATGCATGTGTTCTGAGAGCCTGCTGCAGTCCAGGGAACATTCCTCACTACTGTTACCCAGACTCACTTCATTGACAGACAGTACTATAACTTCGAGTGATCCTGGATTAGAAATTCTGAATATGGCTACTTGTGACCTTGACAGTAAGAAAGAGGAGGACACAAGATCAGCTTCTCTGATGATAGAGGCCCAAGGCACAAGTTCAGCTCATGATATTACTGCATTTCAAGACTCTATGAGTAAGAATAAAACCATATTAAATCTGGAAGCCAAAGAGAAACCAGAAACAATAGAAGAATATTAAAAAGAACATGCTTTAAGAGACTCTGCGGTTTCCCCTCTTTCTGTAACCACTGTGAAATCAGTTAACTTTAGACAGAGTGACAACACTTCTGCTAATGAGAAGGAGGTTGAGGCAGAATTTCTCAGATTATCTTTGGGATTTAAGTGTGACTGGTTTACCTTGGAGAAGAGAGTGAAGCTTGAAGAGAGGTCCCATGACTTGGCAGAAGAAAATTTGAAGAAAGAAATCACTAACTGTTTAAAACTATTAGAGTCTTTAACACTTCTGTGTAAAGACGACAACCAGGCACAGGAAATCATTAAGAAGCTGGAGAAGAGCATAAAGTTTCTAAGCCAGTGCGCAGCTTGAGTGGCCAGTAGGGCTGAGATGTTGGGAGCCATCAATCAGGAAAACCGGGTTAGTAAAGCAGTTGAGGTGATGATTCAGCATGTAGAAAACTTGAAGAAGATGTATGCCAAAGAGCATGCTGACTTAGAAGAAATGAAACAGGTCCTTCTGCAGAATGAATGATCTTTCAATCCTCTTGAAGACGATGATGACTGCCCAATTAAAAAAGGTTCAGCTTCTCTAAACTCCAAGCCCTCTTCCCTTCGAAGAGTGACTATTGCCTCTTTACCCAGAAATATTGGAACTGCAGGAATGGTGGCTGGGATGGAAAATAATGACCGATTCAGTAGGAGGTCAAGCAGTTGGTATATTTGGGGTCAAAGCAGAGTGAACACTGTCCCTCATTACCTCGACTTATTAGCACCTATTCCTGGGCAGATGCTGAAGAAGAAAAATGTGAACTAAAAACTAAAGATGACTCAGAGTCACCTGGAGAAGAAATAGTAGAAAGGACAAGGAAGCCAAGTCTTTCTGAAAAGAAAAATTATCCATCAAGGCGGGATGTCTCTTCAGTTTATGACATGATGGCTTCTTGGGCAACATATCTCAAGTCCTCCATCAGAGAAGCTAATAAGGCCATTTGGCTTTCTATTGCATTCATTGTAATGTTTGCAGCTTTGATGAGCTTCCTCACAGACCAATTCTTCCAGAAGGCTGTGGATGCCACTCCCACACAGGAAGAGGACTCATGGATGTCCCTAGAACGTATGTTGTGGCCATTTACCAGACTCCAACACAATGGGCCACCATCACTGTGACAGCAGGACATCCTAATAAATGGATCTTGATTTTGAAGTTTCAGTATCTGAGCTTTGTAAATTAGGAACTTTTAGCTGGGAAAGTAAAGCATGAAACCAGAGGCTCTCAGAATGACTGTAAGAAATCTTACATTTCCTCTTTTTGCATTTATCTCCCCAACTAAAATACAAAAGGGAAGAAGTCTATGATCTTTGAATGAGCTTTTTAAGAAAGAAATATTATATATTGTTTGTTAAACTTTACTGAAATAAAAAATCATTTAAATCTTTAAAAAAAAAGCCTCCCTCTTCTCACAGGTACAGGTGCATAGAGTCAGCAGATGTGGTGAGCACATAGAGAGCATCCATCCAGAAGTTGTTGATAGCTGTCTGGTGGTCTTGAAATTGTTGCAGCAGGAAGCCAGTGATGCTGAAGAGGAGCAAGTATGGCCCACTGGGAAAGACAATCAAATATCCATCACTGGCTCCTATCCATTTAGGGTGCTCCAGATGAGGTGCCAACTGGAAACTTGAGATCTCATATGCTTGGACGACTGTTTGGCCTCCAGTCCTCTTGGTTGTTAGATCAAAGATGATAAATTCTGTCTTTTTTTAATAGTTTGGGACATCAGTGTTATCCTGTTTTTCATCTTTGGGTTCCAGCAGGCAGTGGTGCAGAATTTATGTAGGAGAAAAGTAGATAGAGGAACGCTGCCTTCTGATGGTCTCCGTAAGTCCTCTGCGAGAAACACCTGTGGAAAGTTACGAGTATATATCCCACATGCAAATACCCATTTCTTGTCAGGATAGCAGTGTAGAAGTACAATAGCATATTGAAATGCAGTAACTTTAGAAACATCTCTTAACCCAGGCAGTGTAAATGTGTAGATGTCACCTGCAGCGTCACCAACCATCAGGAATGGGCCATCCTTAGTGAGATGGGCTTCCATGCAATAACAGAGTGCTGGCATGGGGAGAGAGGCCAGAAGATCCCTGTCCTGACAATTCCACACTTTGATCATTTTGCTCCTATCTGCAGGGATGACGAGATGCATCTGAGGGAGAGTTATCAGATTTGAGAACTGGAACTTCTGGAATGGGCTTGACCAGATCATGGTGCCCTCTTGCACATCCCAGGCACAAAGCTCGCTCTTTGCATATACACTACAAGTGATTGACTTCTCCTGTTCATCCATTGTAAAGCTATTTCCTGAGAGATAAGCCAAACCCACTTCATATGCAGTGTTCTTAGTTATTTTGTAGATAAAGTTATGTGGCTGTGCCAATGACAACCGAAGCTCCTTCCTTCTTTGGTGCAGGAAAAATTGCTTCCACGTGTGTGCACCCAGGTGTTGATCAGTGAGGTTGCTGCAGTCCCATCTCTGCCGAGAGTGTGCCCTCCACAGGTAATTGCTGTCTGCAACCCAATCCTTGTTCACTTGGGAAACCCGCAGCAAGCTGAATACGTTCAGGAAGGGGAAGATCCACTTCAAAGCTGTCAGGCAATTGGATCTCTATTTTCCATGCCTGAACCCACACCCACTCTCTTTTTTTTTCTCAGAAGAGATTCTTTAATCCTCCCTAACAGAGAGTCTGCAAATTAGATACAGTGTGTGGGCATGTCCCCTACCCATCAAAGGAAGCGAGGAATGAATTCTCCCAGGATCAAGAAGGAAAACCACAAGAAGTTAGAGTGTTCAATATAACTGAGCAAGTGCCTTTCACCACCACCACCACCACCTCTCTCTTCCAGCCTCCTTCCCAATCTCTCTCTCAATGTCTCTCTCTCAATCTTTCTCTCTCAATCCCTCTCTCTCTATCTCTGTCTTGCTACCTACATATTCCTTTTGTTCAAGATATAAAGAGAAACCACAGCTCCTACCTTTGAGTACAAACCCCAAGAAAGCTTGGTCTCTATCACCATAACAACCATTCCAAATATCCCAAAAAGCAGAGCATAGTCACTCAGTCACTTTCTCTTTTCAAACAGGGCCCTCCTGTGTCCCAGCTTATAGCCAATGTTTTGTTTTTTCTGCTTTTTGTTTTGGGGAAGGTGGTGCTGCTGGCAGTGGTGCCAGCATGCCGGTGGTTGTGGGTGGCATTAGGGTGATGGAGCAGGATCTGGTGGGTATGGTTGTCCTCCCAGGAGGAGATAACTATGTCTGGGGGGTTGCTAGCGCTGAAAAGCTGGAGGGGTTGGCCCTCAGTCTCTGCCTCGATGAGGTTCCTCTGGGAGGTGCTAAGGTGGCTGAGGGGCTTCATGACCCCACTGCTATACTTGCAGGAGCTTATGGAAATCTCCACTAAGGGGTTGCTGTCCTGCCAGTGCACCAGGGGGCCAGCCTGCCAGTGCTGGCTGCCCCCGCCAGGCCCACTTGTAGCTGTGGAACTTGGAGAGTGGCCAAGCAAGTGATCATTGAGATTGAGCTGGCTGCCTTGCCTGGAGGAAGGGTGGAGGATGGCAGTGGAGTTGGATGAAGCAGGGGCCCTGAAAGTGGTGGGAGAGGAGTGCAGCAGGCCAGGGTGGACGGGCTGGCTCTGGAGTTGGGCGAGTTAATACAGGGGATGCGGTGGCTGCTGCTGCTGCTGAAGCTGCAGAGGCTGAGGCTGCAGCAAGGGTCCTGGGGGCTGCTGGTGGCACTGGTGGTGGTAGTGGTGGCTGCTGCTGCTCATCCCCAGAAAATGGACAGGGGCACTTGGGGTCTTCATCCAGGTCCCCCACCCCCGAGTCATGAAAGTGCCCAGAAGTGTCTATCTTGGGACCTGGCTGTATTCCCTGCAGCACAAGGCCCCACCCCAAGGCCACCCTCACTCCAAAGATGTCCTCAAAGAAAGCCAGGCATATCCAATCTCCCCCACCAGTGTCTTGGCCCCAGGCCTCTCTCTTTGGCTTGCTTAAGTTCTCTGGGGCTCCCTGGAGTCCAGATGCTGCCACTCAAGAATGCTTTGTATTGGGCAGGGAAGGAGAGCAGGAGGGGAGCTTGGAGAAAGAAGAGGGGGCGAAAGAACTCTCTCAGGCGGTGGTCCTCTAACAGCATGTGAGGCCAGGCTCAGCTTCACTCCCCGCTGGCTCAATAGATTTGCTGGCCTCCTCCTGCCACTGTTACATTGTAAGCCAAGCCCACTCTTTTTTTTTTTTTTACCAGAAAACCAAATCAGAAAATCTCCCTTTTCCCACATGATGCCAAAGTGGTATAAGAAACCAAAAGGAAATGAATATAAATGATATAAAGCAATTTGATAATATGTTATGCAGTTACTAAAGTCATGCTTTCAGATAACATTTAATGACTTGGAAAGTGCATAGTGTATAATGTCAAACAAAATCATATGAAATTACATATAAGGGAATCCAATGCAAAATATCAGCAGTGGTTATAGCTGGGAAGTCCACTCTTATGTGTTTTACTGGTGACCCAAGTTTTTCAAGGTAGTTGTTATTTTTATAACCAGAAAATAAAATAAAAGTAAAGCCAATAAACTATAACAGCAATAGTCCATTTTTAGGAGACATATTACACAAAGCATTAGCAGTTTTGGCAGTAAGTATAAGCATGGACATTGTAATAAACATACCAAGAAGTTATCAGAATTTTTTGAAGAGTTTAGAAATTTTAGTTTTGAAAACTGCTCCAACATAGCAAAGCAAATTACAGGCCTAGAAATAAAAATTAGATTTAAAAAGTATTGCAGTTAATTAGAAAGGACACTATAGGAAGATCTGAATGAATTAATTTCTTTTCTGTTTTTTTTTTTTTTTACATGGCAGTGTGATTTGCTGCCTTCCTCCCCTTCACCTATATCTGGCATTTCTCCCCATGTTATGTCTCCCCAACTCCCCACCCCCTACTGTCCCTCCCATCTTTCCCTCCAACAGACACCAGTGTGTCATGCTCCCCTCCCTGTGTCCATGTGTTCATTGTTCAACACCCACCTATGAGTGAGAACATGTGGTGTTTGATTTTCTGTTCTTGTGTCAGTTTGCTGAGAATGATGGTTTCCAGGTTCATCCATGTCCCTACAAAGGACACAAACTCATTGTTTTTTATGGCTGCATAATATTCCGTGGTGTATATGTGCCACATTTTCCTTGTCCAGTCTATCATCAATGGGCATTTGGGTTGGTTCCAGGTCTTTGCTATTGTAAACAGTGCTGCAATGAACATTGGTGTGCATGTGTCCTTATAGTAGAACGATTTATAGTCCTTTGGATATATACCCAGTAATGGGATTTCTGGGTCAAATAGAATTTCTATTTCTAGGTCCTTGAGGAATCGCCACACTGTCTTCCACAATGGTTGAACTAATTTGCACTCCCACCAGCAGTGTAAAAGTGTTCCTATTTCTCCACATCCTCTCCAGCATCTGTTGTCTCCAGATTTTTTAATGATTGCCATTCAAACTGGCATGAGGTGGTATCTCAATGTAGTTTTGATTTGCATTTCTCTGATGACCAGTGATGATGAGTATTTTTTCATATGTTTGTTGGCCTCATGTATGTCTTCTTTTGTAAAGTGTCTGTTCATACCCTTTGCCCACTTTTGAATGGGCTTGTTTGTTTTTTTCTTGTAAATCAGTTTTAGTTCTTTGTAAATTCTGAATATCAGCCCTTTGTCAGATGGGTAGATTGCAAAAATTTATTCCCATTATGTTAGTTGCTGATTCACTTTAATGATTGTTTCTTTTGCCATGCAGAAGCTGTGGAGTTTGATTAGGTCCCATTTGTCTATTTTGGCTTTTGTTGCCAATGCTTTTGGTGTTTTGGTCATGAAGTCCTTGCCTAGCCTATGTCCTGAATGGTTTCACCTAAATTTTCTTCTAGGGTTTTTATGGTGTTAGGTCTTATGTTTAAGTCTTTAATCCATCTGGAGTTAATTTTAGTGTAAGGTGTCAGGAAACAGTCCAGTTTCTGCTTTCTGCACATGGCTAGCCAGTTTTCCCAACATGATTCATTAAACAGTGAATCCTTTCCCCATTGCTTGTTTTTGTCAGGTTTGTCAGAGATCGGATGGTTGAAGATATGTTGTGTTGCCTCTGAGGCCTCTGTTCTGTTCCATTGGTCTACTCTGTTTTGGTACCAGTACCATGGTGTTTTGATTACTGTAGCCTTGTAGTATAGTTTGAAGTCTGGTAGTGGGATGCCTCCCGCTTTGTTATGATGTTTAAGGTGTTTTTTTCCAGTTCTATGCAGAAGGTCATTGGTAGCTTGATGGGGTTAGCGTTGAATCTGTAAATTACTTTGGGTAGTATGGCCATTTTCACAATATTGATTCTTCCTAACCATGAACATGGAATGTTTCTCCATCTGTTTGTGTCCTCTCTTATTTCATTGAGCAGTGGCTTGTAGTTCTCCTCGAAGAAGTCCTTTATGTTCCTTGTTAGTTGTAGTCCTAGGTATTTTATTCTCTTTGTAGCAATTATGAATGACAGTTCATTCTTGATTTGGCTCTCTTTAAGTTTGTTATCATGGAAGCAACAGAGGTACTTAGCACAGTTTACTAGTCCTAGGAGCTTAGCTAACTGGATAAACTAATTACTGCTATATTTTTAATGACTCCCTTTACCAGATATGTTTATTCTATTTGGTAACATTCTTATACTTCAAAAAGGTGTTCAGAAGCATAATGAGTATGCTCAAATAATGGGCTCTGAGGGTGAAATTTCAGTTTTATGGAGAGTGATACTGTGTGTAGGAAGGGCATGTTGGTTCTTTTCTTTTTTGCTTCCAACATAAATTACAGAGAAGAGAGAGGGCTTCAGGGGTATGGGAATTCAGGTTTCATATCATGTCTTATCCTGTGAGCAAGAATGAAATGGATTCTGTTGACATTAGTGGACTGAGAGTTTTAGCCTTAATAATCTCCTTTTAATCCAAGAGTAGGTTGACTTTATACATGTAGATAAGGGTACACACTACTTAAGAAGGGCCTGTGTAAGCAGAGATAAAGAGTATCTCAAGAGTTGTGCTCACTTGTAACTCCAAGCCTCAGAGTTACAACTTATCTCTCTTAGACTCCTTGACTGCAGCCCGCCCATTGGGAGACACTCAATGGTTACAAGACCTGCATGCCCAATAGATTAGCCAGCGGACACAAGTGGCTATTTAAATTTCAATTAATGAGAACTTAAATAAAATTTAAAATTCAATTCTTCCTCCACTCTAACTGTATTTCAAGTGCTCAATAGCCAGTGGCTAGTGTCCATCATATTGGACTGCATAGATAGAGGAAAACTGCATCACAGCAGAAAGTTCTATTGGGCAATGCTGTTCTATATGAAGCCATATTTGTGACATTTTGGTGAATGAAAGTCCTGACAACACTTTTTGCACTGGCAATAGAAAATGGCTTCTTCTTCAACAAGCTCTTTCTCAGTGCTAGATAGCTGAGTATGAAATATTTAGAATGGAAGAAAATTAGTTTCCTGTTCAATTTCACTTTTGCTCTTTCTCAGAACTGTACAGCAAGACTTAAGATGCCTTAAATAAATATATCACAGGTATATCCTTCTTTAAAATGACGTGTTGGTTCAGGTATCATTTTAAAGGAGAATTATGTAGCTGAATGGACTATAATATAAAGTTTTTCTTCTAATACTATTAACTAATTATTTCTGTCAATTGTCAATAAATGCCCATAAGCTCGTATAACATTGTAAATAAACTAATTATCCACATTTATTGAGAGTGATCCCCAGGCCTCACCTCTTGCTAGTTTTAAGTTCATTTCATTTCTTCAGTTTTGATCCAGAAAGACATTTAATATTTTTTTGTTTTCTCCTGGTTAGATACTGTGGACATATTTTCCTCCCATTTATATCTCATTTTCATTTTCAACCTGGACCATTTCTCACTCATTGACCTTATTTAGAATGGTCCCCTATTTTAGGAGCAGTGATAATAATAAAGCTGAAAATTCATTTGGAGGAACACATTCTGAACACTTTACTTGATCAATGGAATAAAAGATTTGTGTTTATTATGTCTTCCTCTTCTCTACACACATTACAGCAGAAGAGAGCAAAAATTGTAACTCTGATGTTACAATGATATTCCTTTTCAAGGCAATTCAACAAGACTATAAAGAAGCTCCTCTATGAGAAAGTTGTATTTTGAATAAGCTGAGCCTCTAACAAAGGCCAAGGGGAAGGGACTGGGGAGAGAGCTTTTACCAAACATCATCATGTGTTAACACTAAGAGCAAACTAAATGTTTCAGTCCCTGAATAATGATGGAGAGTGAGCCATTTGTATAGGCATAAGAAAAAGCAGGGAGACTCCTGAAGACCCATAGAAAATCGCAGTGACTGAACCTAGACTTGCCAAAGGTCTAACTGGCTTTTAAGAAGCCAATCGTAAGTTTAGGCTGCAGCATTCAGTGAAGAACTTTTTCTCTTTTAACCCAAAGGTATTTTTATTTAAACTCCAAAGCTTGGAAGGAAAAGCTCTTAGTAGCAAACTCCATGTTTTAATCACATTACCTAAATATACTTTTCTTTCTCTCAAAACTTTGCTTTAATTTGATGCAGTCAATTACTCAGATAATTGTTTTAGGTAAAGAAGTTTCAGAGATGCAGATTTCAGTTAACATGGTAATTGGTAAAGACAGCCAAATTCTTATTAGCTAAGGAACTTGAGTTATTGTAAATTTTAATAAAGAACATAAATAATAATACATATTAGCCATCAGAAATGTTTGTATTTTCGTTGTTTTGCTATTTTCTGAATAGCTTGCTTTTTCTGAACCTTGAATATAGTGGTTTTACTCCTCCCTTCAAAGCACATTGCTCTGTACAATGTCCTTCTCCTATATTATTTTATTTTTCATCTGCGTTTCTAAGACCACAGATTTCCCATGCCTCTTTACTCTCCCGCAGGCACCTGAGTTTTAATGGCTCTTTATAAAATATATCATGCTACATTATATATGATTATGTTTTAATTTATATAATTACAATTATCTAAAATTAATTCATTTCATTAAAGAATGTTTTTATAATAAAAAATGGGCTTTTTCTTTTTTTGGCTTGCAAACAATTCTCTTTACTACATTACAGATGATGCAAAGTCAATTTTGTTGATTTTCATATTACATATTGAAAGAATACATCTGGCAGGTGGTGGACGCTGGCGAGGGTCGGGGGCAGTGTGGCCCCTCGATTTTGGGGTGCGAGCAGAAGAGAACTCTGGGGGCACCTTTTTTTTTGAAGATAAGCTAATAAAATGCCAGAAATCTCTTTTACTAGATGAAGCATTTATCACTTTAATTAGCGTTATGATTTAAGGCTTTCATATTTGGGAAACAATCACCAGCATTCCACATGCTTGGGTTAAAGAGGATCTTAATCATTATTATGCAGAGGCCAAGGGCAAGGAGACAAAGTTTTAGACATTGCCTGTGTTCTGATAGTCATCAGACCTTTAGGGAGATACTACAATGCTGAAGACCCTGTCCAAGGTTATAAGAAAAAGATAGAACCACAGTCTAGTATTGTGTGCTTGTAAAAAATAACTTCCAACTTTTATCTTTCTTTTTTTTTAATTTTTTATTGGATTATAGGTTTGGGGGTACATGAGCAGAGCATGCAAGACAGTTGTGTAGGTACACACATGGCAGTGTGCTTTGCTTTTCTTCTCCCCTTCACCCACATTTGGCATTTCTCCCCAGGCTATCCCTCCCCACCTCCCCCTCCCACTGGCCCTCCCCTTTTCCCCCAATAGACCCCAGTGTTTAGTACTCCCCTTTCTGTGTCCATGTGTTCTCATTTTTCATCACCCGCCTATGAGTGAGAATATGCGGTGTTTCATTTTCTGTTCTTGTGTCAGTTTGCTGAGGATGATGTTCTCCAGATTCATCCATGTCCCTACAAACGACACGAACTCATCATTTCTGATTGCTGCATAATATTCCATGGTGTATATCTTTCTATGGGTTGTACTATAAGGTAGGTCTGCACAAAGTGCTAGTGACTCCCCTAAAGTAGGGAGGGGTAAGTTTTGCCGACAAAGTCACAGATGAGCTGAGTTAGAAGCCTACTCAGCTAGTAGGTGCTATTAATTCCCCTAATGTAGAGAGGGGTAAGTTTCACGGAGAAAGTGACAGATGAGTTAGAAGCCTACTCACCTACAGAACAAAGTGGAATGGAAGGCCATTTACATGTGACAAGGGAATATAAATTCCTTGGCAGGAGAGCCAAGATCTCAAGAAGGTCTCTGGGACCCTCTGCTCCCCTTCTTATCAGTCCCACCCTGGGAAGGTAGTTGGTGGATGTGAACCTCTGACTAAGACCCAGGAGCTGGTTTTCAGCCTCCAGCTGCTCGCCTGTAGGAAGAGGGGAGAGAAAGGAGCGGGTAAAAGCCTTCACGCGCCTGCGCTCAGCAGCCTGTCGGCTCAACCAAGAACTCTGCTCTGGCTCACTCCCCACCTACTCGCTTCTCACGCCTCGCCGGCCCCAGAAACCCAGACCCGAGAGCGAGCGCGTCGCTCTCCCGTGCAGACTTAAGGTCCCAGGCAGGCGCCTGCACACGAGCTTCTATTTTTTCTTTTTTTTTAACTCTATTAGAATAAAGTAAAAATTTATTTAAAAATCTCAATAGAAACCGTACATTATTTACTACATACATCCAAACTTATGAGTGAAAATAGCAGTTGCCATTTAAGATGATAATCTTTAGTTAGTATCTTAGAGGAAAGATGAGATCCGGTAGTATGTTAGAATAGTTAACTCCACATTAAATTAAAAGTAACTCCATATTAACCAGACTTTTTAAAACAAAACACTTATTTCCTGTTGATGCTTAAAACAGTTGACTTTGTTTTACAATATTTTAAATGAAAACACAGAACAGACCTATTTTCCAGTTTTATCTCCTTTAAATTCCCAATTTTGATTAATTAAATATCTATAACAGATATTTAAACTGTACCCCCCTTGCCAGACACCTTGGAGGAAAGCATCTTGGACCTCAAAAGCTCAAAGCAGTCTCAATATTCATACACATAGTAAATTATTAATAAATAAATAAGTAAAATGAATATGGCATTCACCAGATTAACATAAAATGAGTTCTCACTTCTATTTTTTCCTCTTTCCAAATCGTTAACAATCACTATGCTATAGGAAACAAGACATACCCATGTTTGTTTACTATGGTATTTCCTTGGTAAAGAATAGACTTCCAATAAATGATTTGGGGAATGTGGAAAATTTTCTTATACTACAAATAACTGGGCCATGATGTGAAAGTGGTCATCAGAATGTTCTTGTGGCTTACTGCCAAAGGCAACACAACAGACACGATAGGAAATGCAATAATCCAAGTTAATGACTTGTTAATAAGCATGATCTAGGAGAAGAAACATTAAGTGTAGAAAAGAGGCTAAAATGAAGTATTTTATTATTTCAATCACAAATGCAATAGAACTTTAGCAGATTTTCCCTGATGTAATCAGGACACTGGCATGCTGCCATCACTGAGTGTACTGATTACAGGCATGGAAATTTTTTGTTGTTTGAAAAAGTGCTATTACTTTTTAAATGACTGAGAAAAAATATGTTATTCCTCCCAATTTCTTAGATAATTAGCACTTGACTATAATCAGTGGGGCCTAAATGCTTTTTTATAGCTGGAGGAATTCCTATTATTGTCTAACATGGCGTCTGGTACATAATAGGGAAAAAAGAAAGTTTTGACTAAAAGAAAGAATGAGATAACCTTTAAAAAACAGGTTTCTTTAAAAAAGTGAAGATAAAAAGAATTTGAAAAAAGCAAAGCTGTAATTTTTGGCTTATAGACTTCAAAGTCTTTAGGATATAGAAATAATAATAGAATGTTTTCTCCAAAAATATAATTCTTTAACCACAAAACTAAAACATTACTGTTAAACAATGTTTTTGAATAACATTTTGTGGTAGATTAAAGGTAGCTACAAATTCTTTCCTACTGAGAGATAGGGTCTAATTCCCCTTCCCCTGGGGTTTTGATTGACTTGTGTCATCCAAAGAAGATGGCAGAAGTAGAGAATGAGCATTGGGGTGGCACCTGGTGTGAACAGGCAACAAGTGTCTCTGCTAGCTCAGAGGCTCTCTGGGGGACCTGGCAGTGATCTGGAGAACAATGTGGCAGCTGGGAGTGTCCAGGAGCATAGTGCTGGTGATCCCTTGTAGCCTCGTCCCAACTTGCCTACTTTTACTCAGGGAGTTATCAATGAAGCTGACCAGTGGCAGTATGAGGAGTGGCTGTTCCATACCCAGCAGCTCTTACAGATGCAGTTGCAGGTGCTAGAGGAGCAGATTGGTGTACGCCACAAGAAGGCTCTGTGTGCCAAGCAGCGTACTGCCAAAAAAGCTGGCTGTGAGTTCCCAGAAGCTGATGCTGAGAAGCTCAAGCTGGTTACAGAGCAGCAGAGCAAGATCCAGAAACAGCTGGATCAAGTCTGGAAATAGCAGAAGGAACACACTAATCTCATTGCAGAATATCAGAACAAGCAGCAGCAACAGCAACAACACTCAGCTGTGCTGGCTCTCAGCCCTTCCCAGAGTTCCTGGCTACTCACCAAGCTCCCTGGTCAGCTGCTCCCTGGCCATGGGCTGCAGCCACCACCGGGGCCTCCAGGTGGGCAAGCTGGAGGTCTCCACCTGCCCCCTGGGGTTATGGCACTATCTGGACGGCCTGGTGGCCCCTTCCTTTACACAGCTTTGGTCCAACAGCAGCAACAGCAACATTCTGGATTCCTGGTTGGCCCCTCAGGAGGCTTCTTCCCTGGCAACCTTGCTCTTTGAGGCCTCGGACCTGATTCAAGGTTTTTACAGGAAAGGCAGCTGCAGCTGCAGCAACAATGCATGCAGCTGGCCCAGAAACTGCAGCAGCAGCAGCAGCAGCAGCAGCAGCAGCAGCAGCAGCAGCAGCAGCAGAAACAGCAGAAACAGCAACAGCAGCAGCAGCACCCCCTAAGACAGGTGGCAATCCAGCAGCAACAGTGGCAGGGTCCTGGAGTACAGACAAACCAGGCGCTGGGTCCCAAGCCCCAGGGGCTTCTGCCTCCCAGCAGCCACCAAGGTCTCCTGGTCCAGTAGCTGTCCCCTCAACCATCCCAGGGGCCCCAGGGTGTGCTAGGCCCTGCCCAAGTGGCTGTGTTGCAGCAGCAGCACCCTGGAGCTTTGGCCCCCCAGGGCCCTCATAGACAGGTGCTTATGACCCAGTCCCGTGTGCTCAGTTCCCCCCAGCTGACACAGCAGGGTCAGGGGCTTATGGGACACAGGCTGGTCACAGCCCAGCAGCAACAACAACAGCACCAACAGCAAGGGTTCATGGCAGGACTGTCCCATCTTCAGCAGGGTCTAATGTCACACAGTGGGCAGCCCAAACTGAGCACTCAGCCCATGGGCTCTTTTTTTTTCTTTTTTTGAGACAGAGTTTCGCTCTTGTTACTCAGGCTGGAGTGCAATGATGGGATCTTGGCTCACCGCAACCTCCGCCTCCTGGATTCAACCTGCCTTAGCCTCCTGAGTAGCTGGGACTATAGGCATGTGCCACCATGTCCAGCTAATTTTTGTATTTTTAGTAGAGACAGGGTTTCACCATGTTGACCAGGATGGTCTCAATCTCTTGACCTCGTGATCCACCTGCCTCAGCCTCCCAAAGTGCTGGGATTACAGGCGTGAGCCACCATGCCCGGTCCAGTCCATGGGCTCTTTACAGCAGCTTCAACAGCAGCAGCAGCTACAACAGCAATAGCTACAGCAGAAGCAGCAGCAGCAGCAGATGGGCCTTTTAAACCAGAGTTGAACTTTACTGTCTCTTCAGCAACAACAGCAGCAGCAGGTGGCATTTGGCCCTGGCATGCCAGTAAACCCTCTTCAACACTTTTTGAGCCCTGGAGCCCTGGGCCCAACCCTCCTCTTGATGGGCAAGGAATAAAACACTGTAGAGACTGCTGTTTCTTCAGAAGTCACTGAGGGGCCCTCTACACATCAGTGAGGGCAGTTAGCAGTAGGAACTACCCCTGAGTCAATGGCCACTGAACCAGGAGAGGTAAAGCCCTCACTCTCCAGGGACTCACAACTCCTCCTTGTCCAACCCCAGGCCAAGCCTCAGCCCAACTCTTTGCAGCTGCAGCCACCACTGAGGCTTCCAGGACAACAGCAGCAGCAAGTTAACCTGTTTCACACAGCAGGTGGAGGAAGCCATGGGCAGCTGGGCAGTGGATCATCTTCTGAGCCCTCATCTATGCCCCACCTGCTGGCTTGGCCTTCTGTTTCCTTAGGGGAGCAGCCTGGGTCCATGACTCAGAACCTTCTGGGCCCCCAACAGCCCATGCTAGAGCGGCCCATGCAAAATAATACAGGGCCACAACCTCCCAAACCAGGACCTGTCCTCCAGACTGGGCAGGGTCTGCCTGGGGTTGGAGTCATACCTACAGTGGGTCAGCTTCGAGCACAGCTCCAAGGAGTCCTGGCCAAAAACCCACAGCTGTGGCACTTAAGTCCTCAGCAGCAGCAGCAGCTACAGGCACTCCTCATGCAGCGGCAGCTGCAGCAGAGTCAGGCAGTATGCCAGACCCCACCCTACCAGGAGCCTGGGACCCAGGCCTCTCCCCTCCAGGGCCTCCTGGGCTGCCAACCCCAACCTGGGGGCTTCCCTGGATCCCAGACAGGCCCCTCCAGGAGCTGGGGGCAGGGCCTCGACCTCAGGACCCACCCCAGCTCCCTGCCCCACCAGGAGCCTTATCTACAGGACCAGGCCTTGTCCCTGTCCACCCCACACCTCCACCATCCAGCCCTCAAGAGCCAAAGAGACCTTCACAATTACCTTCCCCCAGCTCCCAGCTCCCAGCTCCCAGCTTCCCACTAAGGCCCAGCTCCCTCACACTCATCCTGGGACCCCCAAACCCCAGGGGTCAACCTTGGAGCTGCCTCCTGGGAGGGTCTCACCTGCTGCTGCCCAGCCTGCAGATACCTTGTTTGGCAAGGGTCTTGGACCTTGGGATCCCCCAGACAACCTAGCAGAAGCCCAGAAGCCAGAACAGAGCAGCCTGGTACTGGGGCATCTGGACCAGGTGAATGGACAAGTAGTGCCTGAGGCACCCCAACTCAGGATCAAGCAAGAGCCTTGGGAAGAGTCATGTGCCTTGGGAACCCAGTCAGTGAAGAGGGAGGCCAATGGGGAGCCCATAGGGGCACCAGGTACCAGCAACCACCTCCTGCTGGCAGGCCCTCACTCAGAAGCTGGGCATCTGCTCTTGCAGAAGCTACTCCAAGCAAAGAATGTGCAACTCAGCACTGGGCGGGGGTCTGAGAGGCTGAGAGCTGAGATCAACTACAGGGTACCCCCAGCAACAAGGAGGATGCAGCAGCAAGGAAGCCTTTAACACTGAAGCCCATGTGGGTACAGAAGGCAAGCAACAGGTTGGTGAGCTCCTGAAAGAAGCTACGGGAGGACGGGGACAGGGCCAGCAAGGCCTTGCTGAAACAGGAGCTGTCCCTGCTGCCCCTAATGGAGCCTGCCATCACTGCCAATTTTAGCCTCTCTGCTCCCTCTGGCAGTGGCTGTCCAGTCAATGGGCAGAGCCAGCTGAAGGGGGCCTTCGGAATGGCCCTGACTACTATTCCCAGCTACTTACCAAGAATAACCTGAGTAATCCGCAGACACCACCCTCGTCGCTGCCCCCCATCCTACCCCCATCAGTGCAGCAGAAGATGGCGAATGGCATCACTCCATCTGAAGAGCTGGGGGAGCACCCCAAGGATGCTACCTCTGCCCGGGATACTGAAGGGGCACTGAGGGATGCTATAGAGGTGAAGAGTCTAGACCTACTGGCCATCTTGCCTACACCCCCTCACAATCAGACTGAGGATGTCAGGATGGAGAGTGATGAGGATAGCGATTCTCCTGACAGCACTGTGCCAGCTTCATCCCCTGAGAGCATTCTGGGGGAGGAGGCCCCTCATTTCCCTCATCTGGGCTCAGGCTGGTGGGAGCAAGAGGGTGGGAGCAAGAGGACTGGGCTCTCTCCCCTGTCATCCCCCTCATTCCTCGGGCCAGCATCCCAGTCTTCCCAGATACCAAACCTTAAGGGGCTCTCGACATGGAGGTTCCTGGAAAGCTGCCTGCCACGACTTGGGAAAAGGGCAAAGGAAGTGAGGTGTCAGTCATGCTCACAGTCTCTGCTGCTGCAGCCAAGAACCGGAATGGTGTGATGGTGGCAGTGGCAGAGCTGCTAAGCATGAAGATCCCTAATTCCTATGAGGTGCTGTTCCCAGAGAGCCCCGCCCGGGCAGGTGCTGAGCCTAAGAAGGGGGAAGCTGAGGATCCTGGTGGGAAGGAAAAGGGTCTGGGAGGCAAGAGCCCAGACACTGGCCCTGATTGGCTGAAGCTGTTTGATGCAGAGTTGCCTGGCTATAGCCTCAAGAGCCAACTAAACATCTTGAGCCTTTTCAAACAGGAGAGTCCTGCCCCAGAGCCACCCACCCAGCACAGCTATACCTACAATGTCTCCAATCTGGATGTGCAACAGCTCTCAGCCCCACCAGGCTGGCCTCGAACTTTGACCTCAAGCAATCCTGCTGCCTCTGCCTCCCAAAGTACTGGGATTACAGGCATGAGCCACCACACCCTGCCAAATGAAAGTTTTAACCAGAGTAGTGTGAAGTAATGTGAGCAAGAACTCTTCTGATCATGGTATATGATCATATTTGGAATTTCCTGGTAGCAATGTAGAACCACACAACTTCCACCCAGGTCTGTCTTTAGGCCACCATCCCTGCATTCCTAGAGCCCCCCCTCCTTTTTTGAGACAAGGTCTCAAGGCTGGGTGGTGTGCAGTGGAGTGATCTCAGTTTACCAAAGCCTCAGCTTCCCAGGTTCAAGCGATTCTTTCACCTCAGCCTCCAAGTAGCTGAGACTACAGGCACATGCCACCACACCCAACTAATTTTTCTGTATTTTTTGTAGAGACGGCATTTCCCCATGTTGGCCAGGCTGGTCTTGAACTCCTGACCTCAAGTGATCCACCCTCCTTGGCCTCCCAAAGTGCTGGGATTACAGGTGTGAGCCACCTAACCTGGCCAAGATTTTTTTTAACTTAAAAAATTTTAGTTTTAGAGCTGAGGCCTCACTATGTCTCCCAGGCTGACCTCTAACTTCGACCTCAAGCAATCCTGCTGTTTCAGCCTCCCAAAGTGCTGGGATTACAGGCATGAACCATCATGCTGGCCCCTAGAATCTTTCTGCATTCACCTTGTCTTGGCCTTCAACACCCCTGCAATCTGTGAGAATAAGCAAAGTAAATACAGTGACCACGTGTATGTCCCTCCTGAAGCCCAGCTATGGCTGAACAGAGAGCATCTGGCACCCATCATGTTATGGAGTCATGGTCTCCAAAACCCCAGGAGGAAAGAGGCCTTACAATTTGCCCATTGTGGAGAAGAAACTGGCCAGTCCTTTAAGAGCCTGATGTCTCTCTTACCAGCAACAGGAGTTACAAGCCATGAATACTAGTTGCTGTGGGAGAAATAAAGGCATTTTCACAGATAGCAAGGGAAAAAAATAGCTCCTTTCTAAAAGAACATTGCCTGTCAGGCACGGTGGCTCATGCCTGTAATCCCAGCACTTTGGGAGGCCAAAGTAGGCAGATCACTTGAGCTCAGGAGTTCAAGACCAGCCGGGCAATACGGTGAAATCCTGTCTTTACAGAAAAATAGAAAAATTAGCTGGGCATAGGGGCACACATCTGTGGTCCCAACTACTGGGGAGACTGAGGCAGGAGGATGGCTTGAGCCCAGGAGGCAGAAGTTGCAGTGGGTGTAGATCAGGCCACTGCACTCCAACCTGGGCAACAAAGCAAGACTCTGTGTCAAAAGAAATGATAATAACAATAAGTTAAATAAGATAAAGAAACATTATCTTATTGCAATTCCAAGTTTGCTAAGTAACTAGCCTCAGTCTAAACACTGGGGAAAGCACAACTCTGAAATAATAGGCCTTTTAGATATGAAGTATGAAAAACATCCTATGCTTATTTAATCTGTATTTTGGCTGGGCATGGTGGCTCATGCCCATAATCCCAGCACTTTGGGAGGTCGAGGCGGGTGGATCGCTGGAAGCCAGGAGTTCGAGATAGAGATCATGGCAAAAGCCCATCTCTAATAAAAATATAAAATTTAGCTGGGCATGGTGGCACACATGTGTAATCCCAGCTACTCAGGAGGTAGAGGCAGGAGAATCACTTGAACCCAGGAGGCAGAGATTGCAGTGAGCCAAGATCGTGCCATTGCACTCCAGCCTGGGTGACAGAGCAAGACTCTGTCTCAAAAAAAAAACCCAAAATTCCAGAAATGGAACTCTAAAAAAAAGAAAAAGAAAGTTGATACATGAACCCATCTACTTGGCTTCAGTGCAAGAGATGGTCACGAACCATGATGACCCAGTGCCCTGAATGTGTCTGGAGTCCAGGTGAGTGAGCTGGAGATGTCCAGAATCTTCTTGGCAGCACCATTCTGGTGGCCACCAGGGAACGCCAAGGGCCTGCCAGGTTCCAGCCACAGGGCCCCAGGACCATGCCACAGGGTATGTCCTAGAGTTCCTGGTGGCTTCCAGCTGGACCTCTCCACACAGGGGCAGTGGTGGAGGTGGCGCTAGATCTCTGCAGAGCACACAAAAGGGGAGAAATGGGGCAGGGCTGCACAGGTCCCAGTCTGAACTGGGCATACCCTGCCCTGAGAGCCCTGTAGCCACAGGCTGGCCCCCACTGCTGGAGAGGGACTTAGAGGAAAGTGCAGGACTCCCACACAGTGCAGGACTTGTGAGAGAAACAGTAAAGTCCAGCATTTCCAGACTTGATTCCTCCAGGATTTCCAGTCATGTTGCCATTGACTGGGAAGGGGAATGGGGCAGGAAAATTAGGGCTTACTTTTGGGGAAACTGAGGCTCAGAAAAGTTAAGCCCAGAAGCACAGAGCAAGGGTGTGAAACCATTTGTCTCATAACCCCCAGGTAACAGCACCTGCCCCAACTCCACATAAGGTTGTAAAGTGTTGGTGATGCTAAATATTTTCATAAATGACTTCATTTAGTCTCATCAACAAGGGGCATTTTGATCCCATTTAGGGGAAATAAAGGGAGGCCCTAAAGACCTTGCTGAGGCAGTAGATGGAGGAGGTGGCAGGTGTTAGTGCACTCTGAGTCCAGGCCCATATTAGGCTCACAGAGCCACCTCGACACCTTCCTGCCCCAGGCCAGGCTTCTCTGAGCCACCCTCTGCTCCCTTCCTTCCTCCTTCCAGGAGCCAGGGCACTTGGGGGGCTTCCTGCCTGCCAGAAAGGAGCCTCAGGGCCTTGATTTCATCCATTCCTGCCTCTGAGCCTTGCTCTAACCCAGCTGGCCGCAGCCCCACCCAGCCCAGGTGCCAATGGCCCTGCTCGGTCCCCTTACAAAGGCCTGTGCAAGAGGCTGGGGAAATTGCCATCTGCCTGAGGACAGTGGGAAACAGGCACCATTGACAGCCTGTCCACACCTGGGACACCCTGCTGCATCCTGGTTCTCAATCGGGAACCAGAAGGCAGCACAGTCCCCACAGGGCTGGCATGAGCAGCTTATTGTGGCTTGTTCCAGGGGTGGTGCCAGGCAGTTCCATCCTGCGGTGGCCAGGCCAAGTCCATCTCTCATGCCCATGCCCAACCTTTCAGCAAAGCCAAGCAGCTCCAGCTGCACAAAACCCACACGGCACCTGTCCCCTTTCCCCTGACCGTGGCCACCACCCTGGGTCCATCTGCCCCTGTCTCCATCTGGACCATCACTCCTATCCACAGGCTCCCTGCTCCTCTCCACACCACCCTCTCAATCTGTTCCGCAGCCACAGGAGTGCTGTAAACTTTTGCATCACTCCTCTGCCCAGAATCCTCCCAGGGTGCCATGCTGCCCCAAGTAAAGGGGCTGCCCTGAGTAAAGTCCTCCCCAGGGCCCATCAGGCCCTGCATGACCTGCCCCACTCTGCTTTGACTCCATGGCCTCCCACGGGCTTCTTGCTCCCCCAGCCTGGCCCCTGCTTCTTATTCTGCTTCCACGACAGGGCCTTTGCTCGGCTGTCCCTCCCGTGGATCACTCCCTTCCCTCCTTCCAGTATTTGCTCAAATCTTGCCTTCCTGGCCAGGCTTCCCCTGACCACTGCTTTTAATACTTTAACCACCTTGCCTTTTCTTGAACTCCCGGTATTTTTTTTTGAGACAGGATCTAGCTCTGTTGCCCAGGCTGGAGTGCAGTGGCATGATCATGGCTCACTGTAACCTTGAACTCCTAGGCTCAAGTGATGCCTCCTGCTTCAGCCTCTCAAGTAACTGGGACTACAGGTGCATACCTGGCTGAGTTTTATAATTTTTTGTAGAGATGGGGTCTCACTATGTTGCCCAGTCTCAAACTCTTGGCCTCAAGAGATTCTCCCACCTCAGTCTCCCAAAGTTCTGGGATTGCAGGCATGAGCCATCACAACTGGCTACCACTCTGCTTTTTTTTATCCCCTTCACCTGCTCTGATTTTCTTGGAAACCTTCCATAGACTTCCCAGCTCCCTCTCTGTATCCCACTCATCCAGCCACTGGCCATGGCCACCTTTCCTGTCACTGCATTTTGTTGACTCTGTGCAGGCTCCAGGAGGGCTGGTCAGCTCAGCCTCTCTGCTGAAGTCCTGTGTTAGTTTTCCATTGCTGTTGTAACAAATTACCACAAACTTGGTTGCTTCAAACACAGACATTTATTGTCTTGCTGCTCTGGAGGCCATAATCTAAAATCAGTTTCACTGGGCTGGAGTCAAGGAAGAGGCAGGACTGCCTTCCTCCTGAAGGATCTAAGAGGGGAGCCATTTATCAACTCTCCTGGCTTTTGGGGGCTGCCAGCATTCCTTAGCTTGCAGCTGCATCACTCCGATCTCTGCTTCTGGAGTGATTTTGCCTTTTCCTCTTCTGTGCACAACCTTCTTCTGCCTCTCATTTATAAGGACACTTGTGACAGCATATATGGCTCACCTGGGTAATCCAGGATAATCTCATCTCAAAATCATTAACTTGGCCAGACATGGGGGCTCATGGCTGTAATCCCAGCACTTTGGGGAGGCCAAGGCTAGTGGGTCACCTCAGGTCAGGAGTTTGAGACCAGCCTGGGCAACACGGCAAAACCTTCTCTCCACTAAAATACAAAAATTAGCTGGGTGTGGTGGCTTGTGCCTGTAATCCCAGCTACTTGGGAGGCTGAGGCATGAGAATTGCTGGAACCTGGGAGGCAGAGGTTGCAGTGAGCTGAGATCATGCCACTGCACTCCAGCCTGGGTGACAACAAGACTCCATCTCAAAAAAAAATATATATCATCAACTTAATCACATCTCCAAAGACCCTTCTTTTCTATAACATTCAGCATCTGATAAGGGCCCCACTTCCTCATAGATGGGGGCTTCTCCCTATGTTCTTACATGGTAGAAGAGGCAAGGGCTCCCTCTATGGCCTCTTTTTTATTTTTTCAGACAGTCTTGATCTGTCACCAGGCTGGAGGGCAGTGATATGATCTCAGCTCAATGCAACCTCTGCCTCCTGGGTTCAGGCAATTCTCCTGCCTCAGCCTCCTGAGTAGCTGGGATTACAGGTGCATACCACCACACCTGGTTAATTTTTCTATTTTTAGTAGACAGAGGATTTCACTATGTTGGCCAGGCTGGTCTTGAACTCCTGACCTTGTGATCTGTCCACCTCGCCCTCCCAAAGTGCTGGGATTACAAGCATGAAAGACTGTGCCCCACTGAGGCCTCTTTTATGAGGGCACTAATGTGGCCTTTGCCTTCATGAGCTAATCACCTCCCAAAGGCCCCTAATACCATCACCTTGGGGGTTGGGATTTCCATATATGATTTTTTTTTGAGACAGTGTCTCTCTCTGTTGCCCAGGCTAGAGTCACGGCTCACTGCAACCTCAACCTCCCAGGCTCAAGCAATCTTCCCACCACAGCCTTCCCAGATAGCTGGGACTTCAGGTGTGTCCCACCATGCCTAGCAGATATTTTGTAGAGATGGGCATCTTACTATATTAGCCAGGCTAATCTTGAATTCCCAGGCTCAGGTGATCCTCCTGCCTTGGCCTCCCAAAATGCTGGGATTACAGGCATCAGCCACTGCTCGTGGACTCAGTATATGAATTTAGAAGGGGATACAAACATTCAGACTGTAGAAGGCCTGAATATATTTGGGGGCTGTTATTCGGCCTGCTGATAATCAGGTCGTGACTGATGGGTGGTTCCAGGAGAACAGAGCCTTAGGGAAGGGCACCTGCAGCCAGTGCTCTAATTGGCAGGGCTTAAGAACATTATCAACCCTGCTGCCATGGTTAAGGGGGCACCTGCAGTTCACAGTCTGCAGAGGCAAAATGGTGACTTACATTGTCACCTTTGGTCATTTGTCATTTACAGGGTCAGGTCCATTCTGCACTGGTCTCCCTGTAGAGCAAGGACTGTGGCTGTTGTCAATCCAGGCTGCCCTCTTCCTTGTTCTTATTCTTATTGAGTCTCCCTGAAGCTCCTCTTAAACACTCTTTTTTTTTTTGAGACAGGGTCTCACTCTGTCACCCAGGCTGGAGTACAATGGCATGATTATGGCTCACTGCAGCCTCGACTTCCTGGACACAAGCAATCCTGCCTCAGCCTCATGAGTAGCTGGGACCACAGGTGCGTGCCACCACCCCTGGGTAGGATCCCCCTCACCAATTTTTTTTAGATGGAATCTCTGTCTGCACTCTGTATCTGTCTGCACTCTGTCTCCCAGGCTGGAGTGCAGTGGCACAATCTTGACTCACTGCAACCTCCACCCCCATAGGTTCAAGTGATTCTCGCAGCCTCCTAAGCAGTTGGGATTACATGTACATGCCACCATGTCTGGCTAATTTTTTGTATTTTTAGTAAAGACAGGATTTTATCATGTTTTTCAGGTTGGTCTTGAACTCCTGACCTCAAGCAATCTGCCCACCTGCTGTGATTACAGACATGAGCCACCATGCCCAGTCAGTTTTTATAAAATTATTATTATTATTATTATTATTATTATTATTATGTTATAGAGACGAGGTCTTTCTATTTTGGCCAGCCTGGTCTTGAACTCCTGGCCTCAAGCCATCCTCCCACCTCAGCCTCCCAAAGTGCTGGGATTACAGGCATGAGCCACCACACCTGGCCAACAAGCAGAATCTTAAGTACAGAGCAAAGTCTACTGGTAGCTCACCAGCCAGACGGTGGAGGGCTACTGGGGAGTCCACCCCAGTGGGGACTCACTGTAGCAGACCAGTATGTGGGAAAACCATGGACATGACCCCCAGATCTAAGAATGATGGACAATGGGGAAGATGTCCTACCCACTCGACCCTTTCTCCACTAAGGACCCAAGAGGGTAGAGGGCTAACCCAGCCCCTGGGGTTCATCCTGATTCAGCCAATAAGTCTAATCTCCTGTGGTGTGGTTGGTTCAGAAGTGGGCACTGAACCTAGTTTTGGCCAATGGGATGCAAGTAGAGGGGGATGTTCTGAAAAAGTGTAGGAATAAAGAGAATCACAGATCTAAGGTTTGTAGTAAGAGTTTGTGGTTTCCCAGAATCACATGGAAAAGGAATGAGGGAGGACACCTACAAATTGGGTGATGACTATACCCCATGCCTTCAGAAGCGTGGACTAAAACCCACAAAAGAAGGAAGTAAAAGATCACATAATGCATTTCCTTTAGAAATGTAAGTCATGGGGCAAGCTGACCACAGTGAAATCTCACACCGGGAAATAGTGTGGGCTGCTAACTTGACAATGGAGTGGGGTCCCTCAGGCTGGAGTGCAATGGCACAATCTCACTCACTGCAACCTCTGCCTCCTGGGTTCAAGCCATTCTCTCGCCTCAGCCTCCTGAGTAGCTGGGATGACAAGTGTGTACCACCATGCCTGGCTAATTTTTATATTTTTAGTAGAGACGGGTTTTCCCCATGTTGACCAGGCTGGTCTCGAACTCCTGACCTCAAGTGATCCACCTGCCTTGGTCTCCCAAAGTGCTGAGATTACAGGCATAAGCCACCATGCCAGAGCTCAATTTTTAGTTTTTTTGAGGAACCTCCAAACTGTTCTCCATCGTGGTTGTACTAATTTACATTCCCACCAACATTGTACAAGGGTTCCCTTTCCTTCACATTGTCTCTGGCATTTGTTACTGCCTGCCTTTTGGGTATAAGCCACTTTAATTGGGGTGAGATGATATATCTCATTGTAGTTTTGATTTGCATGTGTCTGATGATCAGTGATGTTGAGCACCTTTTTATAGGCCAACAGGTGTATATTTTGAGCTGTCTATGTGTTTCCTGGGTTTACTTCTCCAACTCAGACTGGAAGCAGAGAGGCAGCGTGGAGAGCAGACAAGAGGCAGGGCTGTTCCCAGACGGCCCGGGTTCAAATCCAGGCTCCATCTGGAGGCACTCTGAGGGGGACTCTGGGCATGCCACTCAGTCTCTCTGACCTCAGTTTCCCCCTGTATAAAATGTGGACGATAATGCTACCTACCTCATGGGGTTGTGGAGAGGATCAATTGAGCTAGTATGGGGTATTTCATTGATCCACAGAATTGGGATGGGTGTTAAAATAGATGATCTGTTGTGGTTTAATCAACAGTCATGTTTCTTGCTTGCTTTTTTTTCTTTGAGATGGAGTCTTCTGTCACTCAGGCTGGAGTGCAGTGGCATGATCTTGGCTCACTGCATCCTCCACCTCCTGGGTTCAAGTGATTCTCCTGCCTCAGCCTCCCAAGTAGCTGAGATTACAGGCATGCATCATCATGCCCAGCTAATTTTTGTCTTTTTAGTAGAGATGGGGTTTCACCATGTTGGCCAGGCTGGGTTTGAACTCCAGACCACAGGTGATCCGCCTGCCTCGGCCTCTGAAAGTACTGGGATTACAAGTGTGAGTCACTGCACCTGGCCACCTTTTTTCTTCTTCTTTATAAGATGGCTCTTATACAGAGCACCTTAGAGTTGGTAGAATAGGGCACATGGGAAGGCTAAGAGCAGTGCTTAGAAACACAGAAAGTGGCACCTGATCATTGATCAGTATCATCACTGTTAGTTCCTCTCAAACACCCCACAGCTCCCTCTGGTCTCTCAATGGAATCCCCCAGGAAGACAGCTTCTCTCTTTCTCTCATTCTGTCTTTCTCTCTCCCTTGCCTCTGCTGAACTCAAACCAGAAAACATGTTGCAGTGAGGTTGGCAGACTCCCACTAACAACTTTATCTTCAGGATGAAGCTAAGACTAGATAAGAGATTGCAGAGCAGAGAAATGGGAACCCAGGATGCCGATGACATCAGTGAGTATCTGGACAGACTACACATCTCTGTGGGTTTCCTGTTACTTGCAGCCCAAAGCATTCATAGATGGAGTGTGTGTGTGTGTGTGTGTGTGTGTGTGTTTGTGTGTGAAATGGTCTCCTGAAAGCACTGATGGGTTTCTGAGACTTCTGAAGATGGGATGTTTATACTAGCATTTTTTTTCAGGCCTCTCTCCCTCTCCTGAGCCCCTAAGCCAATATTCTCTCCAATGAGGCCTCTTTACCTACCCCATGCTACAGATCTCTAGGAAGTTGAGCCCAAGGGTCTGATTGACAGGTGACTCTAAGATGTTGCTTGTTCAAAGATGCTGAGATCTCTCTGGAAATTGTCACTAATTTTCATTTAGAACAGCATTTCCCAAAGAGAGGAATATGCTAGTGAGATTTTACAGATTTAGGTGGTACACAAAACAATTGTTATGTGAATAGCTCTGTGTTTTCTTTCCTTTTTTTTTTTTATTTTTTAGAGATGGTGTCTCATTCTGTCACCCAAGCTTAAGGTGCAGTGGTACAATCTTGGTTCACTGCAGCCTCTGCCTCCTGGGCTCAAGTGATCCTCCCACCTCAGTCTCTGAAGTAGCTGGGACTACAGTTGCATGCCACAGTGCCCAGCTAATTAAACAATTTTTTTTGTGGGGCGTGATGACTCATGTCTGTAATCCCAGAACTTTGGGAGGCCGAGGTGGGTAGATCACCTGAGATTGGGAGTTCGAGACCAGCCTGAACAACATGGAGAAACCCCATCTCTATTAAAAAGTACAAAATTAGCCAGATGTGGTGGTGCATGTCTGTAATCCCAGATGCTTGGGGGGGGCTGAGGCAGGAGAATCACTTGAATCCGGAAGGTGGAGGTTGTGGTGAGCTGCAGTCATGCCATTGCACTCCAGCCTGGGCAACAAGAATGAAACTCTATCTCCAAAAAAAAAACAAATGTTTTTTTGTAGCGATAGGGTCTTGCTATGTTGCCCATACCGGTCTTGAATTGGCTTCAAGCAATCCTCCTGCCTTGGCCTTCCAACATGCTGGAATTACAGGCATGAGCCAGAGCACCCAGCCCAGCTCTGCATTTCCTTCTTTTTTTTTCAAAGATGATTTTTTTTTTTTTTTTTTTTTTTTTTTTTTTTTAGAGACGGGGTTTCACCATGTTGACCAGGATGGATCGATCTCTTGACCTCATGATCCACCCGCCTTGGCCTCCCAAAGTGCTGGAATTACAGGCTTGAGCCACCGCGCCTGACCGAAGATAAAGTTTTACTCTTGTTGCTTAGGCTGGAGTGCAATGGCATGATCTCAGCTCACTGCAACCTCCGCCTCCCAGGTTCAAGTGATTATCCTGTCTCAGCCTCCCTAGTAGCTGGGATTACAGATGCCTGCCACCAGGCCCAACTAATTTTTTGTATTTTCAGTAGAGATGGGATTTCATCATGTTGGCCAGGCTGGTCTCGAACTCCTGACCTCAGGTGATCTGCCTGCCTTGGCCTCCCAAAATGCTGGAATTACAGTTGTGAGCCACTGTGCCCAGCTTGTATTTTCATTGAAAAAGTAATAAATGATCTTGGTTTTCCCTTTATAGTAGTGATACAATGTTGCCTTCAAAATGAATTAAGTCTAAAAATTATTTTAAAAAGATTAAATAAATGAAAGTTCAAGTAGTCGTTGAATATGACAAAAAAAATCCCAAGTGGTATGTGAGCCACTGAAGTCTGGGGAACTTGGCTTTAGAGAAACTCTGCACAATTTTTTTTCCCTCTAGCGATGGTCCCCAGTTTGTCTGGCTTAGACATGAGACTCACTCTTCTTTCTTGGGTTTTCTTTTCAGGTGAACTGAGCCTGGCACTCAGCCAGCAAACAAGGGGGCTGTGGGTTGTCACCAAGCAGTGACGTCTCCTGGCTGGGAGCCTTTAAAGAGTCTACACTTGCCCTGATTTAAAATAAACAGGCTTTTAGGAAATCTCTGCTGAAGCAGCTCCTGCTTCAGGAGAAGAACCTGTGGGAGGCCAAGGCGGGAGGATCCACTTGAGGTTAGGAGATTTTTTTTTTTTTTTGAGACAGAGTCTTGCTCTGTTTCCCAGGCTAGTGTGAAATGGTGTGATCCTAGCTCACCTCCATCTCCCAGGTTCAAGCGATTCTCCTGCCTCAGTCTCCTGAGTAGCTGGGATTACAGGCACCTGCCTCCACACCTGGCTATTTTTTGTATTTTTAGTAGACAGGATTTTGCCATGTTAGTCAGGCTGGTCTTGAACTTAGTCAATACTTTTACTAGTGTATTTTCAGGCCTCTCTCCCACTCCTGATCCCTGAAGCCAGTATTCTCTCCAACAAGGCCTTTCTCCACCCTATGCTACAGATCCATAGGAAGCTAAGCCCAGTGGTCTGATTCACAGGTGACTCCAAGATGTTACTTGTTCAAAGATGCTGAGACCTCTCTGGAAATCGTCACCATGTTGGTCAGACTGGATGACAGAGCGAGACCCTGTCTCAAAATAAAAAAACACAAAATTAGCTGAGCCCAACATGGAACTCCATGATACTTGTAAAAAGGTTTGTTGTTGTTAGATCTTAGGGTCTCACTCTGTCACACAGGCTGGGGTGCAGTGGGTACAATCAGGGCCCACTGTAATCTCAAACTCCTGGGCTCAAGCAATCTTCCCACCTCAGCCTCCCAAATTATTGGGATTACAGGTGTGAGCCACCACACCCAGCCTGTAAACGGTTTTAAATTTTTCAGGAGTGCAACTAGTGGGTAGAACAGGGGACATGTTTTAATTGTTCAGCATTTGATGCCTGAATCACAAAGCCAGTGTACCTGTGTCTGTCTTCATTTGTGGGTGTCCAGCTGGCATTGACAAAGCTTCTGTCTCTGGCACACCCCTAACCCTTTATTATGTGTTATAGCTTAGTTAAGTCTGAGCCTTTTGAATGTTTTACTGTAAACTACTTTCCTCTTATTCTTTGTTTATTACAATAAGGACATTATCTTGATTTAAAATTGTTTTGTACATGGATGGGTTATATTATCTATAAACTTCATTTCAGGGTAGTAAAGGGAGCATACAAAATATTTATTATAACATTAATCTATGCTAAAAATCAAAACAGCAGTTACCCCTGAGGGTGGGGGGTGGGCGGTAAGAGGACTGACTGCAAAAGGGCACAAAGGAATGTTCTGGATGGAAATGTTCTCTGCCTTGATTGAGGTGGTATACAATTGTCAAAACTCATCCAACTGCACACTTAAAGTGGGCGTGTTTTACTATAATTGTAGTGTAAATTATAACTCACTCGAGTGGAATAAAACAAATTTTAAAATACCTGCATTGAAACTTTAAAAACAGAGAGTTGACCAGGTGTAGTGGCTCAGGCTTGTAATCCCAGCACTTCAGGAGGCTGAGGCAGGTGGATCACCTGAGGTCAGGAGTTCAAGACCGTCTGGCCAACATGATGAAATGCCGTCTCTACTAAGAATACAAAATTAGTCGTGTGTGGGGGTGGACACCTGTAATCCCAGCTACTTGGGAAGCTGAGACATGAGAATTGCTTGAACCCAGGAGGTGGAGTTTGCAGTGAGCCAAGATCTTGCCACTGCACTCCAGCTTGGGCAACAGAGCAAGCCCCTGTCTCAAAAAAACCAAACCAACCAACCAAACAAAACCATAGACTTGTTCTAGAAAGCAGATAGGAAGGGATCTGCTAAGGCCTTGAAATTGATTAAGTGGATTTAGACTGGCATTTAAAAACAAAAGCAAAAACAGAAGATATTGGAGGCTGGCACTGTCCACATTTTGAATCTTGCGCAAGTTATATAAAACTTTTTATTTTTTGAGACAGAGTCTCACTCTGTCACCCAGGCCAGAGTGCCATGGCAGGATCTCAGCTCACTGCAACCTCCACCTCCTGGGTTCAAGCAATTCTCCCACTCAGCCTCCTGAGTACTTGGGATCACAGATGCATGCCACCATACCCAGCTAACTTTTTTTGTACTTTAGTAGAGATGGGGTTTCACCAAGTTGGTGAGGCTGGTCTTGAACTCCTGATCTCAAGTGATCCATTTGCCTCAGCCTCCAAAAGTGCTGGGATTACAGGGGTGTGACTGCTCAAGTTATATAATCTTTAAATTATGTAATAGATATATGTATATGTATGTGTGCTAGGTTGTGATGTAAGTACATTTCTTAATTTGAATTGTAGTCAAAAACTTTGAAAAAACTCTAAAATGGTACCCACCAGACTTTCAAACAGAGATCTCTTACTGCTTTTGCAGCAATGTCGGAGATGTGATTAGATCATCATGATTTTATCCTAGAAGCTTGACAGGCAGAAGCTTGTGTTTGAAAGAAAAAAAAAAGAAAGAAAGAGGATTAAATGTGGTAGAGTGAGTTCTAATTACATAAACCACAGGGATGGGGAATAAAAAGTTTTAGAGTAAGAGCTGAATGCTCATCATTCATAATGATGTCTAAATTTGATCAATGCAGAATTAAGATGAACAAAACTGGAAATACTTCCAAATTGCACCACATGCAAAGGGCTAATTTTAATAGATTTCCCACAAATGAATAAGAAAAGGAATAATCTCATTGAGGAAAAAAAAAATCACTTGAACTTGGGAGGCGGAGGTTGCCGTGAGCTGAGATTGCCCCATTGGACTCCAGCCTATGCAACAAGAGTGAAACTCCTACTCAAAAGAAAGAAGGAAAAAGAAACAGAGAGAAAAATAAAACATAATTTTAGAAACCAGACTTTTCATCCTGGCATGGTGGCTCACACCTTTAATCTCAGCACTTTGGGAGGCCAAGGCAGGAGATCAGATGAGGTCAGGAGTTCGAAACCAGCCTGGCCAACATGGTGAAAGCCCCATCTCCACCAAAAATACAAAAAAATTAGCTGGGCATAATGGTATACACCTGTAATCCCAGCTACCTGGGAGACTGAGGCAGGAGAATCACTTCAACCCAAGAGGTGGAGGTTGCAGTGAGCCAAGATTACACCACTGCACTCCAACCTAGACAACAGAATGAGACTCTATCTCAAAAAAAAAAAAATGACAGAGAAAAAAACCTGAGGGTGCTATTATAGAAGGGGAAAATGTGCGAATGGCCAGGGTGAACAGCTGGCAGACCCTGCCATGCCTTTCACCCCTCCCATCAGCCTCATTTGTGCCTCCCACTCCATTACCACCTTCTCTGTCACCATTCTGGCCTCAGGACTCTCTCCTTTGCCACTATCATCTCTGTCTCAAAAACAAAAAACAAACAAGTAAAGAACAGCAAAAAACTCCAGACTTTTCAAAAAAATATTGCAAACAAGAAGATGAGAAGACAATTCCTTGAAAATTCCAAAAGAAATAGATTTTGGTCACTGAATTCTGTAGCCAGTCAACTATCAATTAAGTCAGAGGGGAGGTTGAAGACATTTTCAGATGTGTATAGTCTCAAATATTTACCTCTTATGAAGACTTGCTCAAGAAGCTCCAGGATAGCCAGGCACCATGACCCAACCTGTAATCCCAGCACTTTGGGAGGCCAAGGTGGGGGATAACAAGTTCAGAAGTTTGAGACCAGCCTGGCCAACATGATGAAACAGCATCTCTACTAAAAGTATAAAAATTAGCCAGGCATGGTGGCACGCACCTGTAATCTCAGCTACTTGGGAGGCTGAGGCAGGAGAATCACTTGAACACAGGAGACAGAGGTTTCAGTGAGCCAAGATCATGCCACTGCACTCCAGCCTGAGGGACAGAGCGAGACTCCATCTCAAAAAAAAAAAAAAAAAAACTGCAGGATGTGCTCCACTGAAATGAGCACCACCAAGAAAGAGGGGAGCACTTGGATCCAGGACACAGGGGACCTGATGCAGGAGAGAGTGAGGGGCTCCTCAGGATGGCAGCAAAGGAGGTCCCAGCATGGCAGCAAGGCATCAAAGTCAGAGCGCAGGCTGGGCATGGTGGTGTGTGCCTGTGATCCCATCTACTGGGGAGGCTGCAGCAGGAGAATCACTTGAATCCAGGAGCTCAAGGCTGCAGTAAGCCATGATCATGCCACTGCACTCCAGCCTGGGTAGCAGACAAACCCTTTCTCTAATACAGACATAAAAAACAAATACATGACATTTATTTCTGTTATATAAAAATTACTTATTTCTATATATTTCCATATATAATTCTTTTTTTTTTTTTTTTTTTTGAGATGGAGTTTCACTTTTGTTGCCCAGGCTGGAGTGCAATGGTGCTATCTTGGCTTACTGCAAACTCCGCCTCCCAGGTTCAAGCAATTCTCCTGCCTCAGCCTCTGGAGTATCTGGGATTACAGGCACGCACCACCATGCCTGGCTAATTTTGTATTTTAGTTTCTCCATGTTGGCCAGGCTGGTCTCCATGTTGGTCAGGTTGGTCAGATTGAACTCCCAATCTCAGGTGATCCGCCTGCCTGGCCTCCCAAAGTTCTGGGATTACAGGCATGAGACACCACACCTGGCCCTATATATAATTCTATAATATAAAATTATTTATTTCTATTACATAAAAATAAATTAGAAAAGGTTAGAGGGCAACTAGTCCAGATAGGACTGTGTGACTCATGTGACGGACATGGTGAGGGCAGTCATTGCCAGCATGCCAACTGCCATTGTGCTTCTGTTTTTTGCTTTTGGATTTTTGGGTTTTTTTGAGATGGTGTCTCATTCTGTTGTCCAGGCTGGAGTGAAGTGGTATGATGATATTGGCTCACTGCACCCTTGACCTGGGCTCAAACGATCCTCCCAGTTCAGCCTCCCAAGTACCTGGGGCAACAGGTGCACACAACCACAGCTGCCTAATTTTTGTAGAGTAGGGGTTTCACCATGTAGCCTAGGCTGATCTTGAACTCCTGAACTCAAGCAATCTGCCCACCTTGACCTCAAAAGTGCTGGGATTGCAGGTGTGAGCCACTGCACCCAGCCTCTGTTTTGCTTTTTAAGTTGAGGAGGGTATGGCTGGGTAAACATGAACCTCTTTCTTTCCTTCCTTCCTTCCTCCCTCCCATTCTCTCTTTTCTTTGTTTCTTTTTTCTTCTTTTCTTCCTTCTTTCTTTCCTTCCTTCATTCCCTTCCTCCTTCCCTCCTTTCCTTTTTTCCTTCCTTCCTTCCTTCCTTTCTCTCTCTCTTTCTTTCTTTCTTTCTTTCTTTCTTTCTTTCTTTCTTTCTTTCTTTCTTTCTTCTCTTTCTTTTTCTCTCTCTCTTTCTTTCTTTTTCTTCTTTCTCTTTTATTATTGGAGACAGGATCTCACTATATTACCTAAGCTGCTCTTGAACTCCTGGGCTCAAGGGATCCTCCCACCCCATCCTCCCAAACTGCTGGGAGTCACCACACCCGGCCCACATTCCTGTCAATACTTGACTTGTCTTGACTGTGGCCGAGATCCTGCTCTCCCTGCATGACCTGCCATGGACCCAGCAGTATATTCATTTCCCTTTAGTAACTGTGCTGCTTGGTCCCTGCTTGAGAGCCTGTGGAGGGCTGGGCTGCTCCTGGAGGGAGGACACACAGAGCTGACCACACTCCTGCTGACTGTGCACAACGTGACCCATGCCTCAGCCTGACAGATTCCCAGTTGGTGGTCAGTCATGTGCCCTCTAGGACTCAACTCAGTTCTCACTTACTCAACCCATGAGGAGGGGTTTGTGTAGACCCTCATGGCTGCTCCCACCAGATTTGCCCTTGATATGACCCAGCTCATCCTTCACACAAGAGGAGCCGGGCTGCCTTTCACACAGATGGATGGTCTTGCTCTTGAATGGGTTTTCATTTATTTGTTTGCAAACAGGGTCTCACTCTGTCACCTAAGCTGGAGTGCAGTGGTGAGATCTTGGCTCACTGCAACCTCTGCCTCCCTCCCAGGCTCAGGTGATCCTCCCACCTCGGCTTCCCAAATAGCTAGGACCGCTGGCGCACATCACGACACCTGGCTAATTTCTGTATTTTTTGTAGAGATGGAGTTTCGCCATGTTGGCCAGCTGGTCTCAAACTCCTGGCCTCAGGTGATCCTCCCGCCTTGGCCTCCCAAATTGTTGGGATTACATGTGTGAACCATGGCGCCCAGCCAGATCAGTTTTTGTAGACTACTCCTCATTTTAATTTTGAATGATTGTTTCTTTGTGGTTGGATTTAGGTAAATGTTGTGGCAGAAATGTTCTACAAGTGATGTTATGAAAGTATTCTATAGGTGATGATGTTCTATAGGCCCTTTTCAGTGTAGCCAATCAGGAGGCAGATGATGTCAATTTGTCTTATGATTAGCAATGTTAACTTGGATCACTTGGGTGAGGCTGTATCTACCAGCTCTCTTCATTCTAAGGGAACCATTTTCCTTTTGTAACTGTGGGGAGATACTTTGGGATTTTGTAAATATCTTAATTCTCAACAAGCTGTCACCCAGTGGTTTTAACAACCATTGATTCTTCCCAGAATCAATTATTACTCTGATGGCTATAAAATGACTATTGTCCCAAGGAATCATTACCAAGACCAATGTCATAGAGCATTTTCTTTTATTGGTGGTGGTAATTTAAACTGGCACATCTTCAATGGAAACAGCATGGAAGTTTCTAAAAAGTTAAAAATAGAACTACCATATTATCCATCAGTCCTGCTTCTGTGTATATATCCAAAGAAAATAAAATAATTCAAAGAAAAAAATAAAATGACTATTGTCTATTTCTATCATTTCTGTATTTGTCAATGTTCTTTTGTTAAAGAAAGAAAAGAGCTGTCACTTCTCACCCCATAACTATCTATCTTATCTTCTTTAGCTAGCTAGCTAGCTACCTGTTGAACATACCAGTATGAACTCATGAATTTTTAAATGAATAAATTATAATACATCCCCTCATTATGTACCGTATTGTCCCAACTTTGGCCAGTGGAAGCCATGTCTAGCTGACTTCTGTGTCCTTCTAAAATTATCCCTTAGATGTTTGAGCACTTCATGAATTTTAGCACAATCAGATATTTTAGTCTCACTTCATATTTTGTTTTACTAATGGAGACTTAGTTCCTTTGGGGCTGCTATTTAGGAAGGCATCAGTACTTTTAACAAAGCTCCCCAGGTGAATTCAATATGCAGCAAAGAATGAGAGACACACATTAGAATCCTCCAAGGGGAGACCACCTGTTCCCACAAGGTGTTTTTTTTTTTTTTTTAATCACCTGTTATTTGTGGTACTGATTTGTTGTGGAGATTTAGATTTTTCATGAGTGTTATTCAAGAGACAGGTTTAAATGCAGGTCCCTGACCCCAACCCCAAAGAGTGAGTTCAGTAGTTCTGCTCTGTATTTTAACACTCTGGTGCAGGTGGTCCCCAGGCCATATCTGTAGAAAATGCCAGAAGTAACCCTGGAAACTGGAAAGTAAGATTTCTTTTGGTTTTCCTCTTTTACTTTTTATCAGTGGTTTCTCTCTTGCAATATGATTTCAGAATAGTGCCACATTCCCCAGGTACGTGATATGGATTTAGTTGATTAATTTGATGGATTATTTGAAAATACCAGATGATTTAAAGGCTTTTAGCTTTACTCTTGTTCCATCATGGGGAATGGTGGATATAAAAAAACAAAAAGAGGTGGGGGGGATTGGATCTGCACTTGAGGGGCTCCTGGGATGGTCTTCTAGCCACTCACTGTAGACACCACCTTAACAGAAGTTTTCTTAACCTGAAAGCTCTTTGTTCCATGAGATTTTCCTCCTGGGCAATGACTTCTATGGTGATGGCTGTTGCTTTCCTTCTATTTCCATTTTTTAGTTATCACTTTCCTCCCAGCATGTCTGTGGTGCATAACTGTCTTGTAAAAGTTGCTGCTTGTTCACAAGTCCCCAAGCAGAGGAACGGAACAAACGTGCTGTTTCAAAAAGTTGTAATCGAAAGTGTCCTTTTCTGTTACTAGAATTCATAAAAGAGGCATTATAATTATTGATTTTTTAATTCAATAAAATTCAATAACAGTAATAATATCTAAGCACCTTACCTACCTAGAAGGTCTGTGAGATACATATTGTTCTGTCCATTTCAGAAGAGAAATCTGAGGCATAGAGAGGTTAAGTCACTTCCTCAAGATCACATAGCTGTAAGTCTTCTTAATACCAATTCAGTCTTACCACTAGATATAAAAGTGACACAGGTTTATTCATTCCATTGTTACATCCCTAGTACCTAGACAATTCATTGCACTCAGGCCTTTTTCCATAAATCTAAATATTTTGTGGTGGATGTTGAGTTTCCTGTTGACCAAAGTAAATTAAGAATATTTAGCATCTCATGTGCAAGGTACGTGGACAGATACAAAGATTGCCAGGACCCAGTCCTCCTACTCCAGCATTTATAGTCCATTTGATTCAGCAGACACATAGAGAAGTAGTCATAAATACAAGGCAGAGGACAGTGACTGTCATTGTAGAAATTAAAGTGAGTTGAGTAGGAACATGGGGGAGGTGAGAGAGAATTCTAACAGTTGACATCTAGGATATTTTCATGGAAGGCATACAGTATGGGTTTACTGTCATTGTTGAATATATCTTACTAAGTGGTAACTGGAGTGTCCTGAGTTTAATTTGATCTCTTTTGGAATCCCCATTCTTGAAGCACCTTAGAATCATCTTTCTAAATATTTTGCTATGCATCTGGAAGATGTATCAAATGTGCACCTTGGCTGGGTGCAGTGGCTCATGTCTGTAATCCCAGCACTTTGGAAGGCTGAGGTGGGAGGATTTCTTAAGCCCATGAGTTGAAGACCAGCCTGGGAAACATAGTGAGACCCCATCTCTTGAAAAAAAAAATTAAAACTAGCTGGACATTATGTTGGGCATAGTGGCTCATGCCTGTAACCCTAGCACTTTGGGAGGCTGAGACGGGCAGATCACATGAGGTTAGGCATTCAAGACCAGCCTGACCAACATGGTGAAACCCCTTCTCTACTAAAAAATACAAAAATTAGCTGGGCATGGTAAGCACCCGTAATCCCAGCTACTTAGGAGGCTGAGACAGGAGAATCACTTGAACATGGGAGGCAGAAGTTGCAATGAGCTGAGATCATGCAATTGCACTCCAGCCTGGGCTATGAGAATGAAACTCCCTCTCAAAAAAAAAAATAGTTGGGCTTGATGGTGTGTATCTGTAATCTCAGCTACTTGAGAGGCTTGCTTGAGTCCAGGAGGTCTAGCCTGTGTTGAGTTATGATGGCACCACTGCACTCCAGCCTAGGTGACAGCAAGACCCTGCCTCTTAAAAGAAAAAAGTATACCTTACCTCTGGCTGTATTTAGAAAGCTTCTGTCATGAATAAGTATGTGGCTTGAACTCATTTTTTCTAATAAGAACAAAATATAAAAGTGATATCATTGGGCAGGCATGGTGGCTGACACCTGTAATTCCAGCATTTTAGGATGCCAAGGTGGGCAGATCACAAGATTGGGAGTTCAAGACCAGCCTGCCCAACATGGTGAAACCCCATCTCTACTAAAATACCAAAAAGTAGCCAGGCATGGTGACGTGTGCCTGTAATCCCAGCTATTTGGAAGGCTGAGGGAGGAGTACCACTTGAATCCAGAAGGCAGAGGTTGTACTGAGCTGAGATTGCATTACTGCACTCCAGCCAGGGCAACAGTGTGACTCCATCTCAAAAAGAAAAAAATATATATTATTGAGCCATCTTAAGAAACTTGATGTACTGTTCTCTGCATTTTTCTACAAAACAGAGGAGCCCAGATAATGAAAAAAAAAAAAAAGGAATAAATGTTATTCTTTGGAAATCTTTGGAATAGACGATGAAAGTAAAGAATGAGTCCTAAGATACTAAAGTCAGAACTATTTAGTGTTAGCGAGATTCAGATGTAGTCTTTACGGAAGCAGTAGCTTATCTTTCAGAGCTGTAGGAGTGTTTCAGATAAGACCGAGGTGAATGAACATAGCAGGCATCCCTGAGATGGAAAGCTTCTGGAAAAAGACGGATTTGTTCTCCGACTCATCTCATTAGATACTGACTACACCCCTGATTATTTTGTGGTTTAATGTTAAGTATCAAGATATTACAGCCTCACAGGCAACTTTTTTTTTTTCTTTTTGCCATTCTTATTGACATTTCTAATCAGAAAGAGGCTTACAGGGAAAGAAGAATATGTGGTAAAATATACATAACTTTGTGTTGGTTTTTTTTTTTGTTTTTTTTTTTTTTTTGAGGTAGCGTTTCACTCTTGTTGCCCAGGCTGGAGTGTGATGGTGCAATCTTGGCTCACCACAACCTCTACCTCCCAGATTCAAGGGATTCTCCCACCTTAGCCTCCCGAGTAGCTGGGATTACAGGCATGCATCACCATGCCTGGGTAATTTTGTATTTTTAGTAGAGACCGGTTTTCTCCATGTTGGTCAGGCTGGTCTCAAGCTCCTGATCTCAAATGATCTGCTGACATTGGCCTCCCAAAGTACTGTGACTGCAGGCGCAAGCCACTACACCCAGCACTTAGCCATTTTTAAGTGTGCAGTTCAGTGGCATTAAGGACATTCACACTGCTGTGCAACCATCACCACCATCCATCTCCAGAACTTTTTTTTATCTTGCAATCAACAGGTATCTTAACTCTATACCTGTTGAACACTCGCTCCCCTTTCTTCCCTACCCACCCCCAACCCCTCAACTCCTGGAAACCATCGGTCTACTTTCTGCCTCTAAATTTGGCCACTCTAGGTATCATACATAAGTGAAATCATACAGTATTTGCCCTTTTTGTAAGTGGCTTATTTTTACTTTAATGTCTTCTAGGTTCATCCATGTTGCAGCATGTGTCAGAATTTCCTGACTTATTATTATTATTTTTTGAGACAGAGTCTCACTCCGTTGCCAGGCTGGAGTACAGTGGCATGAGCTTGGCTCACTGCAACCTCCTCCTCCCGGGTTCAAGTGATTCTCCTGCCTCAGCCTCCTGAGTAGCTGGGGTGACAGGTGCCTGCCACCATGCTCAGTTAATTTTTGTATTTTTAGTAGAGACAGGGTTTCAACATGTTGGCCAGGATGGTCTCAATCTCTTGACCTCATGATCCACTCACCTTGGCCTCCCAAAGTGTTGGGATTTCAGGCATGAGCCACCGCACTCATCCAGTTTCATTTCTTTTTAAGGCTGAATGATATTCCATTGTATGGAATATCATCTAAGTCTTTTCTTTTTTCTTTTTGAGACAGGGTCTTGCTCTGTCACCAAGGCTGGAGTACAGCGGCATGATCATGATTCACTGCAACCTCAACTTCCCAGGCTCAAGTGATCTTCCCACCTCAGCCCTCCAAGTAGCTGGACTAAAAGCGTGCACCACCACATCCAGCTAAATTTTTTAGAAATTTTTAGCAGAGACAAGGTCTAACTGTATTGTCCAGGCTGGTCTCCAACTCCCGAGTTTAAGTAGTTCTCCTGCCTTGGCCTCCCGAAGTGCTGGGATTACAGTCATAATAAGCCTTTTAAGTTGCAGTTTTTGGGTTGAAAACAAAACAACAAAACACTGTTGCAAGCATTTACCTCTTTTCTGATTGAAACTATTTTGTTTCCTTTCCCTAGGCTGAAAGACAGAAACACTCCCCCATAAATTTCTGCTGGGGAAAGATATTTCCCATTTTTGTCTTCAGCTCATTTTTGGAGACATTTGACTAAACTGTTTACTTTAAATTTGTCAGATTAGAGAGATGCTTTTTCATATGTGTCAAGAGTTTCTTACATGTCTATGTTTTTACAAATGTTTTAGTTTTCAAATGGTAGCTCGATTGGTGTTTCAACAGGAAGCTAACTGTTCAAAATGAGTACAGGCCCATACTATTTCCACTAAACATTTCAACACCAGCATCAGAGCACTGAGAGACACCTTCATTGTGATTCTTATTAGGGTAGATTCTCCATGATAGTGGCTTCCCTGGGCCACCATATCTGTCTCTCTGACTCTCTAAATCAGAGCCTGAACTTAGTATTATTCTTTGCACTTGATTGACACCCAGTAACTATATAGAATGCATATATGTGAACTCAAAGGCCAAACAGAATTGGAAATTTTTCTATTATGTTCAAACCAATTCACAATCACTGATTTCTCCCTGTAGTGACTGTGAACTACGAACTGCCTTTAGATAGGCAGTCTAAATATCTCTCGAACCTTAATTTCATCCTTAATTTCACTGCCTTAGGTGGATTATTGTGTCAACCTCCCCATTGTCTCCTTGGCTTTTGCATGTCCTTGCTTTTCTTCTTCATTCCTCCCAGTACCACCAGATTGTCTATCTTAAATTCGCAGATTTGATTAGGCCATACCTCTGCTTAGTTTTTGTGGCTACTGGTTGCCTTTAAGACAAAGCAAAAACTGTAATATTACACTTACCTTGCTGGCCTCTGAGCCCAAGCAGCTCTCCAGTCACCTCCCTTCAACTCCCACTGAAAATTCCCACATGCCTGATCCTTTGCTGGGGAGTCCCCATTCCCTGCACACATACCTGCCTTGCCTCTTGCTTTTCTTTGGGTAGAATACCCTTTCTAGCATTCTCTACTTGGCAAAATTTTACCCATCCTTTAAAATTTAATGCAAGCTGCACCATTGCTCTGAGGCTTATTTTCCCATGAACATTTGTTAATATTTCTTTATTTTCTTGTTTTATAGGTGCCTTTATTGTAATGCTTATCCCCTTGTACTTTGATGCTCTGTTAATTATTCTGTTTCTGCTGCTATATTTTCTTTTTAAATTTTAGGGTCGGGGGTACATGTGCAGGTTTGTTACATGGGTATATTGCATAATGCTGGAGTGCATAATGCTGGAGATGGGCTTCTGTTGAACCCATTGCCCAAATAGTGAACATAGTACCCAATAGATAGTTTTTCAATCCTTGCCTCCCTCTCTTCCTCCCCATTTTTGGAGTCCAAGTGTCTATTGTTTCCATTTTTATGTCCCTCCGCCCCACTGTTTAGCTTCCTATAATAAATGAGAACATGTGGTATTTGTTTTTCTGTTTCTGTGTTAATTTTCTTAGAATTGTGGCCTCCAGCTGCATCCATGTTGCTGCAAAGGACATGGTTTCATTCTTTTTTATGGATGTGTAGTATTCCCTGGTCTATATGCACCACATTTTCTTTATCCAATCCACTGTTGATAAGGACGTAGGTTGATTCCATGACTTTGTTATTGTTAATAGTGCGTCTGCTGCTAAATTTGGAACCCTTTAAAGATCTAGGACTCTGCTCATCTCATCTTCTTAGATACAGTATCTGGCTTAGATTGAGGCTCATGCTGAAGGAAGGAATGAATGAATGAGTGATTTAATCAAACCTTCATTTTAGAGGTACAAAGAAAAACTGAAGACAATATGGCTCTGACCTCAGGTATCTCTTACACATAGGAATGTCACGAGTAAGTGTGGGATATGTGTCAGTCTGTATGTCCCACAAGTTCCTGAAAGCTGGTACTTTTAGCCAGCTGGACCTTAGTTGAATCTTAAAGGTGAGATGGGATTCAAATATATTTGGAGAGGAGGTGTCATCTGCAGGTAAAGGCCTGGATTATGTCACAAAAACATACAATATTTTGGATCTGAAAGGATCTTTGTATGCCAATTGAATTCGTACTGCTACTTTATAGGAAAATTAGGACTTACTTAGTCCACATGTGTATAAGCACATTTCATGATAAAGCACTGGACAAATAAAACCCCAACCAGTCCCATGATACTCATTCCAGCCATATCATCTTTCTCTCTCCCTTACCCACCATCTTAAACTTTCAAAATATATCTAAAAGGAAGGCATTGTTAATCAAAAGATAAAAAACTAATCTAGTAGGAGGAATGTTTATGATTTCCTTTTATCTATCATAACAACAGAAAATAGTATTTTAAAGCATGATGGTGAATTGTTTTGCCAATGTTGTATATAAAATGGGAATTTATTCTGGCTCCTTCATCCTTTGTGAATAAGATGACCCTACAACAAAATAGCATGCAGGCTCCTCTCTCAGGAATAGTGGGGGTAAAACATAAACAGTATTTTTTTTTTGGTGGGGGGAGGAAGGCAGGAAGGGAGGGAAGAAGGACGGTAGGGAGGAAGGAAGGGATGTAGGAAGGAAGGAAGGAAGGAAGGAAAAAAGGAAGGGAGGAAGCGGGGTGGGAGGTAGGGAAGGGAAGGAAGGAAATCAAGCAATGAGAGAGACATTGCCGACCTGGATCTAGAGGTTTACAAGTTGATTTCTTTTTTTTTTTTGAGAGAAGGAAAGAAAAAAAATAATAATAAGTAAAGGAGAGGAAGAAAGAGGAAGAGAAAGAGGGAGAGTAAATGGAAATATTGCTTTATTTTGAAAAAAATTGGGTATTAATGATGGCCAATCAAGTTTCATTTAAGCTTATGGGTAGGTGTGATGTGGTATTGACAAGAATGTATATTTTGTGTATTTGAAGTGGAGAGCTCTATAAATATTTATTAAGTTTACTTGTTCCGGATCTGAGTTCGAGTCCTTGATATCCTTATTAATTTTCTGTCTCATTGAATCTAAGTCTCGTATCTGGGTGTTAGGATCATCAGCTCTTGTTGTTGCATTGATCCTTTTACCACTATATCTTTGTTGCTTTAAAATCTATTTTATCCGATATGAGAATTGCAACTCCTGCTTTTTATTTATTTATTATTTATTTTTGCTCTCCATTTGGTTGGTAAATCTTTCTCCATCCCTTTGAGTCTTTGTGTATCCTTGCATGTGAAACAGGTCTGGATGTAACATGCCATTGGGTTTTGGCTGTGTCTTTTGATTGGGGGATTTAGTCAATTTAAATTTAGGGTTACTGCCATGTGATGTTGACTGGCTGTTTTATCCATTCGTTGGTGTAAATTCTTCTTTATGTTGGTGCTCTTTACTTTTTGGTGTATTTTTAGAAAGGCTAATACTGGTTGTTTCTTTCTGTGTGTAATGCTTCTTTCAGAAGCTCTTATAAAGCAGGCCTGGTGGTAATAAAATCTCTGAGTTCTTGCTTGTTCATAAAAGATTTTATTTTTCCTTCAGTTGTGAAGCTTAGTTTGGCTGGATATGAAATTCTGGGCTGAAGGTTCTGTTCTTTGAGGATGTTGAATATTGGCCCCCACTCTCTTCTGGCTTGTAGAGTTTCTGCTGAAAGATCTGCTGTAAGTCTGATAGGCTTGCCTTTGTGGGTAACCTGACCTTTCTCTCTGGCTGCCCTTAGTATTTTCTCCTTCGTTTCAACCCTGGTGAATCTAACGATTATGTGCCTTGGGGTTGCTCTTCTTGAGGAATATCTTTGTGGTGTTCTCTGTATTACCTGGGGTTGAATGTTGACCTGATTTGCTAGTTTAGGAAAATTTTCCTGAATAATATCCTGAAGGGTATTTTCCAGCTTGGATTCATTCTCTCCGTCGCATTCAGGTACACCTATCAAGCGTAAATTTGGTCTTTTCACATAGTCCCACATTTCTTGGAGACTTTGCTCATTCCTTTTTATCTTTTTTTCTCTAATCTTTTCTTCACGTTTTATTTCATTAAGTTGGACTTTGACCTCTGATATCCCTTCTTCTGCTTGAACAATTCGAGTGTTTAAACCTGTGCATACTTCTCGGAGTTCCTGTATTGTATTCTTCAGTTCCATTAATTCACTCATACTCCTCTCTAAGTTGTCTATTCTCAATAAGATTTCATCAAACCTTTTTTCAAAGTTCCTAGTTTCTTTACGTTGGGCTACAACATGGTCTTTTAACTCACCGAAGTTTGTTATTATCCATTCCTTGAAGAGTGATTCTGTCATCAGGATGCGCTCGTTCTCCATCAAGCCTTGTTCCATTGTTGATGTGGAACTGTGTTCATCTTTGGAGGGAGAGGTGTTCTGACCTTGAATATTCTCAGCTTTTTTACGCTGGTTTCTTCCCGTCATCGTAAATTTATCCTCCTGTCGTCTTTGAAATTACCAACTTTCAGATTAGGTCTATTGAGTGGATGTCCAGGTTGTTAGTTCCCAGGGCTAGAGCAGCCGCATTAAAACTGATGGTGCTTTTCTGCCCAGGATTCTCCTGTCTGGCTTCCTTGTTGTGTCCGTAGTAGGCGACTCTGCCTTCCCGGGGCTCCAAACATCGGTCAGAAGGGGAACTGGTCCCGTTTACTCTGCGCCGAGCGCTGCCACGCCAAGGTGCCGTCTCAGCCACTGCGCCGGGCTCTGGTGTCCTGCTGGGGACCCATGCGGGTCCTCCGAACCTGTTTACTCTGCTCCAAGAGCTGCGGCGCCGAGGTGCCAGCAGAACCGCTGTGCTGGCCACGAGAGTCGTGCTGGCCACCTGTGTGTTTCCTCCACTGGGGGATCTTCTGCTCTGTGAGCGACCAGAATTTGTCTGAAAGTGTGGCGTCCTCTAGTTCTCTGTGCCTTCCCTGAGAGCTGCAATCCCGGGATGTTAGTGATCGGCCATCTTGGATAGTTCCCATAAACAGTATTTTTATATACTGTCAGATGTTTAGAGGGCTGCCTTCCATGATTTTAATATTGTCTGACTGTACTTACTCCACTTCACTGAACACATAAGTAGGTTTTGATCCCATCTTCGACACTGCATTTCTCCATCATGGGAAGCCCTTGCTAAACCTTTACAATGTCATTTTGCTTCAATGAAGAGAGACTTACCCCTCCTCTGACTGTCATATGGTTCTTTCCACTTTTTTAGAACATGGTCTCTAGAGGTGTTCAAAAAGCAAACAAATGAACAAAATGATCAGATTTTGACAGAAGTTAAACTGTATGATAACTGATAGAATTTGGCTCAAATTCTGCTGGTATTGCATAACATTGAAATGAGAGAATAAGATAAATATTTTAAATTTTTTAAGAAAAAAAAATTCTGCTGGTATACACAAATTCACACATGTCCCTCTGTGTCTCTATGTAATATACAAATGTAAAACAGACTTCATCTGTGTGTTCAGTAGAATGATAAATACTAAAGTTTTTATTGGACAGATTGAAAGAGTAAACCCTGAAAGACAAACAAATATAGAAGAATCTAACATGGTATCGGGTGTTTTATATTTAAAGTTTCTCATTAGTCTTGAGAGCTCAAAAGAAAGATAGCTGTTGGGAGACGTGGTAGCTTGCAGCAGCAATCAGAAGTAATCCCTGGAGTTTCTTCCAAACTTTGGGCATTTATATGAACAGCTATTAAGAAACAGTATATATTCTGATTGCATCAGTGTAGGGGTATGTAAGGAGTGATGGGGGAAGATGATTAAAAATTGAGTCTTGTGGGAGATCAGATGAAGCAGGTGGAATCTGGGGATAGGATTTTTGTCTAGAAAATTATTGAAAAGGCTAGTGTGGTGGCTCATGCCTGTAATCCCGGCACTTTGGGAGGCCAATGCAGGAGGATTGCTTGAGCCCAGGAGTTTGAGACCAGCCTGGGCAACATAGTGAAACTTCGTCTCTACTGAAAAACAAGATTAGCCAGGCATGGTGGTACATACCTGTGGTCCCAGCTACTTGAGAGGCTGAGGTGGGAGGATCACTTGAGCCCAGGAGTCCAAGGCTACTACAGTGAACAGTGATTGTGCCATTGCAGTCCAGTCTGAATGACAGAGCAAGACCCTGTCTCAAACAAAAAAATAAAAAAATTATTGAAATAGTCTCCATGATGGTAACAAGGTTCTAGGCTGTGTTCAAAGAGGAGGGAGATAAATCTGAAAGCACAGCCTTGGTGATGGATTGGATATCAGAAGGTGCAATAAGAGGTGAATTTCAAGTCATGACCCTTAGGAGACAGGATAGCAAGAGAATTTAGAAAGGAAAGATGATGATTTCACTCAACTATTCCATAGACTACTCATTCTTGTGATGTGTTCATGGGTGCCCCAAGAAGTAAGAAGTCTGTGGTCATGTAAGTTTGGTATATACTGATGTAAAGTTGAGGATAAAGTTAAACAGTAACTGAAGGACTTTTCATAGCCTTTAATATGCTATGATTAATTGATCAGACCCAGTATTCAGTGTTTGCCAAGTTTATCAGATTATGGGGTTAGGTACCTGCCATTTGTCACCCAGAGCTCTCTTGTATGACGTGTCTCCCAGTTAGGATACACAGGGGTTCCCAGAGTCACTTGAGGAGGCAGTCTACCCCTTAATGAAGCTCAAGCACTGTACTGAGGGATCTGTCACTCCCTTTAGGGATGCTGGGCTAGGACTTTTACGTTTGCTGAAGGGAAACCCATGACCGCCCCTTTTCCCAGGTGCTCTGTGCAGGATGGTGAGGGTTTTGTAAGACCCTGATGGGCTGCTGTCTTTTTATTTCTGAGATACCCTGCCCAGCAAGAAGGGAATCTGCTGGACAGTCTGCCTGCAGAGGCCTTGCTGAGCTGCCCTGCTCGGTTGCACCCAGCCGGTATGTAAACTTCCAGGTGGCTTTGTTTACGCAGGCGATGTTGAAACCACCTACCAGAGAGTCAGCAATGGCAGGCACCCTTTCCCCCACCAAGCTGTAACATCCCAGGTCAAGCTCACACTGCTGTGCAGGATGTCAGCATTTCAAGCCAGCGGATGTTAGCTTGCTAGTCTTCGTGGGGGTGGGACTCACAAAGCCAGCTCACTTGGCTCTGTGGCTTCAGCCCTTTTCAAGGAGAATGGGCAGTTCTGTCTCACCAGTGTTCCAGGTGTCACTCAACTAAAACAGCCACCCGGTTTTGTGCTGGAAACCCAGGTCATTGCCAGAGGAAATCCCCTGGTCTGTGGGTTGTGTAGCCTGTGGGAAAAGCACAGTATCTGAGCCGGAGTGCCAGTGTCCAGAAAAGTCTCCAGTGGGTTTCCTTGGCTGGGAAAGACAGTTCTCCAGCCCCATATGCCTCCCAGCTGAGGCTGTGCTACACCGTGCTCCAGCTTGCCCAACTTGGGCTGTTTCCACTGTCTAACCCATCTCAGTGATTGATTTCTCATTTGGAAATGTGGAGATCACTCGTCTTCTGGCACTCTCTGTCAACTGCAGACTGGGACTGTTGCTATTTTGCCATCTTTAATTTTTTTCGGCGGGGGGATGTAGTTTTGCTCTTGTCACCCAGGTGGGAATGCAGTGGTGCAGTCTCAGCTCATTGCAACATCTGCAGTCTGGGTTCAATTGATTCTCCTGCTTCAACCTCCCAAGTAGCTGGGACTACAGGTGTGTGCCACCAAACCTGACTAATTCTTGCATTTTTAGTAGTCAGTGTTTCACTGTGTTGGCCAGGCTAATCTTGAATCCCTAACCTCAAGTGATCTGCCTGCCATGGCCACCAAGTGTGTTGGGATTACAGACCTGAGACACCATGACTGTTGTTTTCAGCAATTTTGACATGTACATTTATTAGCTGTGATCATTATTCTGTGCAACAGATTACCAGGAATTCTTCCTGTCTCACTGAAATGTTTTACCCTTTGATGAATATCTTCACTTTCCCTATCCACTACCATCACCACCCCACACTCCAATCTCTGACTACCTTTTGTGTGTTTGTTTAAAGAATCAGAGTCTTGCTATATTTCACAACCTGGAGTGCAGGGGCACAGCTATGGCTCACTGTGGCCTCAAACTTGTTATGTGAAGCGTTCAAACCACCTCATCCTCTGAAAGTGTTGGAGTTACAGGCAGGAACCACCATACCTGGCATATGAGTTCAACTTTTTTAGATTTTACATATAATTGTGATCATGCTGTATTTGTCTTTCAATGCCTGTCTTATTTCACTGAGCATAATGTCTTCAAATTCCATTTATTTTATCACAAATAAATAACAGATGCATAGTATAGTCCACTGTGTATATGTGTCACACAATCTGTTAATCTGTTGATAAGCACTTGGGTTGTTTTCCTAACTCGGCTATTGTGAATAATGGTAACATAAATATAGGAGTGCAAATATCTCATTGACATACGAATTTTCTATCCTCTGAGTACATATTCAGAAGTAGAGTAGCTGAATCATCTGGTAATTCTATTTTTGATTTTATTTTATTTTTGAAACGTCTATTCTATGACTCCAAAAGCAAAAGCACAGGCTACAAAAGCACAACAAAACAACAATTGGATTGCACCACATCAAACTAAAGAGTTTCTGCACAGCAAAGGAAACAATAACCAGAGTGAAGAGATAACCCACACTTGGAGAAAATACCTGTGGCTCCTGTATGATAAAGGGTAAATAATAAATGCATACAAACAGCCCAAGCTACTTAACAACAAAAATCAAAGAAGTCTATTAAAATTGTCAATGAATCTGAATTTACATTTCTCAGAAGAAGGCAGTCAAATGGCCAACAACTCTATATTTAATTTAATTTATTTATTTTGAGATGGAGTCTCACTTTGCCACCCAGGCTGGAATGCAGTGGTGCTATCTCAGCTCACATAAACCATCCCTTGGATTAAGCAATTCTCATGCCTCAAACTCTCTAGTAGCTGGAATTACAGGAGTGTACTACTACACCCAGCTAATTTTTGAACAACTGAATGCTTACCACCACCAATCATCAAGGAAATGTAATATTAAAACCTATAATAAGCCCTACTCTCACAAATATTAGAATGTTAGAATTATCATAAACATGAAAGATGAAAGTGTTCTTGAGAATGTAGAGCAAAGAGAATCCTTGTGCAGTGTTGGCAGAAATGTAAATTAGTATTTTAAATTATTAACATGATCATTTCTTTTTAATTCAATGTTTTATTTTACTTTCAGATGTATTAATGAGTTGTTTTCTGTCAGTCAAAGTTCAATGAGAATGACCTTAGTTACCTTAAATTAATATAAACAGGAGCATTTTCAGAAGCTCAAAATGTATACACTAGATTCCAAACATTTGTTAAATTAATGGCATCGGTTCAAAAAGTGTACTAGGTGAAAAATGCATTATGGTTATTTTTTCTGCTCAGCTTTTGGACCCAGATGAACTTTTGAATTTGTTTTATTTAATGAATTGCATAATTATACTTAAAAAAAAAAAACTAGGCTGGTTGCCATGGCTTAGACCTGTAATCCCAGCATGTTGGGAGGCTGAGGCAGGTGGATCATGAGGTCAGGAGTTTAACACGAGTCTGGCCAAGATGGTGAAACCCTGTCTCTAGTAAAAAAAAAAAAAAAATTGTCGTGTGTGTTGGCAAGCGACATAGTCTCACCTACTTGTGAGTCTGAGGCAAGAGAATCACTTGAATCTGGGAGGTGGAGGTTGCAGTAATCCGAGATCATGCCACTACATTCAGTAATGGGTAATAGGGTAATAATACATCACAAAAAGAAAAGAAATAAAGAGAGAAGGGTGGGGGTGAGGGAGTGAAAGAGGGAGGGAGGGAGGGTAAAAGGAAGGAAGGAAGAAAGGAAGGAAGGAAACAAAAATTACTAATACAAAGTCACAGGAGAAAAATCAATTTTATTGAAAACTACTCCCACAATCTTGCTGTTTATAATATTTTTAATGGAAGAGTATCTTTAAAAAGTCACATTCAGCATCTTTACTCATTGTTCTGTGAAAGTACATATGTATGTTTTGTGAATATTTCATACTTTGTTGAATGAAAATTACCCATCTATTCCAAGAACAATATTTCCTTAGCTGCTTATTTTTATTCTTTTAATTGAGTTTTCTTTAGATGTTTACATATTATCACAGTGACTCTGGCTAATTTTTAGTATGTCTTTACAATACTTTTTCTGACTTCCTTGGGTGCAAATAGTGATAGAAGAGACACGTAAAGGAAAGCCTAATAAATAGATTAGGTTGACGTGTATGGCAACTAATGTGTAACAACAATTCAGTAAAGTTTCCCCTCTATAGAATATAAATGTGAATATCATTATCACATTTCCTAAAAACTGAAAGCTGTAGTGTAGAATTCTATGGCTCCACCTCTCTGTCCTGTCAAATATTTTCTCATTTGACAACTGCAGTTTCACTGCTGCCCAGCAGGAGAAATTAATGGCAGCATATAGTAGTGTGATGACGATAAGTATCAGTACTGTACCCACCACATTGGAATTATTTTCTGTGCTGCTAGGAAGATGAGCTCCACTTTTCCAAAACTCCAGCCACGGTGCCAACACTGATGCAAAATAATATGACCAATAGAAGGGGTAGGCTCTTCAGTTTCAGAGATGCAGCAAATAATGCCAGAGCCACTGCACGTGAGATAATTTCTAAGAAACGCCGTATTATCACATAGAAAAGTTCCATTGTTGGTAGCTTAATGGTATATCATCGTTGCTGATTTGTATGGCCAGTATACTGCAGAGAATTCCCCCATAAGCAGCTGATAACAGGCAACATTTCATCAGCAAGGCTATTAAAGATAAACATAAAAATGTTAGAAAATATTTTTTGTTAGTAATGTTCACTTTCTCTTCTAACCTTGTGGTTTAAGATCTATTTATCTCCAGTCAGCTCCTTTAGAAAATCATTTACTTACAAAATAATAATAATAATAATAATAAAAGCTTTGTTAATCTTTTATTACCAGGAATATTTATGTATGCAATACATGTATTACACCTGGGAAAAACAAATAAACTAATACATGCATAGCTACATTTCTACATGTATATATACACATCCCCTCAAAGGGAAGACTGGAGATGAAATATGAGAGACATTCAGATCTGATGCTGTAAGATGTGATAGCACATAGAAAGCAGTCTCAATTAAAAAATAATAAAATTACCTGAATTAGACATTGAAAAGATAGTCTTTATAGAAAGTTAAGAGTGTAAAATAGTAAGTTAGAGTGTAAAGTAGCGGCCAATGTAACATAAACTGTGTTTTAGACTATGGTGATAATAGGAAACAAGAAATAAGCTGTGGAGTTAACGTAAATCCTGGAAGTGAAGCTGACAGATTTTGCTGAGTGATGGAATACAAGGAACTAGAGAAACAGAAAATCTAAAAGTTCCAGGAATTAAGAAGTGAGTGTGTGCATATGTGTGTTTGTGTCTATTAATGTAATTTGATCAGAAAATTCTTCATGAGCAAATTTAATTTAATTTCAACACTATTCTTTTAATAATTAGACAAATAAGCACATGGAAGAAAGCCTAAGTTATGAAGTAGTTGCATAGTCTGTTTAAACAATTTTGTTCTGTATCCAGTTGAAAGAGTAAAATCTCATTGCACATATACATGCAGGTTAAAAAATATACACTCTTCATACACAATGAAATGAAGCCAGAAAACAAAAAGTGGTCAAATTGTCATTTCTCATGTAAATTACTTTTTCATTTCCTAAGACTATTTAGAAAATGAGCGTCAATACTCCATTTATTCTTTAAGGAAAACTCAAAGTGAAACTCTAAACCATTAGCATCCTAAATTTCATTTATAAAAAATAAGACTGAATAAAAATAACCTAAAATTTAAATTTTAGAAAGTAAAATTGACCAGATGTGGTGACTCATACCTGTAATCCTAACATATTAGTAGGTTGAGGTGAGTTGATCACTCAAGCCCAGGAGTTCAAGACTGACCTGGGAAACATAGTATAAACCTGTTGCTACATAATTTAGCCAGGCATGGTGGCACATGACTCTAGTCCCAGTTATTCAACAGATTGAGCAGGGAGGATTCTTGATCCCAGGAAATAAGCATAGGACTTTGTCTTGGGATTGATATTTGCCTGTCTTCTCATGCCAGCACTTTGGGAGGCTGATACCAAGGGGCAAGCTTCCAGACCCACCCCAGCAACAGATGAGAAATTGTCCTCAGCAAAATGTCCTCCAGTTCTAGTCAACAGTTTTACTGCTTGACTAAAGAGACATCAGGCCTGAATAAGTCTGAGACAAAAAAGGAGATATCTTACTTGGTACCCAAAAACAAATTCTTGGTAAAAAATCAAATCAGCAATGAAAAGTCACCATTTAAAGAATAGCCCAGGAACCCAATGGATTCACTCTGCATTCTACCTGCCCCTGAAATAGAACTCCTGCTAATTCTTTTTAATCTAGCCAAAAAGAAAAAAAAAAAGAAGAAGATATGTAAACTGTTTCATTCCATTGGGCGGGTCATGCTGATTTCAAAAACAGACAAGGACATGACAAAAAAGACAAAAAACTACAGGCCAATATTCCTGAATGACATAATGTAAAAATCCTCACCAAAATACTGGGAACCTGACTTATAATGCACATTTAGAATCCTTCACCAAGATTAAGAGACATGACGGGAATGCAGGAATGGTTTAATACACAAGAATCATTAAATGTCATACATTACATGAACAAAATAAAAGAAAAACAAAATCTAGGCAGTCATTTCAAAAAGTAAAAATAGCATTTGACAAAATTCAACACTTTTAAAAACAACATCTATTAAGAACTTATGCATAGAATAATTGCAACTCAACATAACAAATAACATAGACAAAAATAACCAAATAATTCAATACATGAAAAACCCACAACTAACATCACACTCAATGAGAGTTAAAAGTAGAAAAGTTTTCTGCAAAGATCTGAAAGAACACCGGGATGTTCACTTTAACTGGTTAAATGCAACACAGGAATTTTTTACCAAGAGCATTTAGACAAGAGAAATTTAAAAACAGGTACCCAAGTTGGAAAGAAAGACATAAAATTATCCATATTTATTAATGACATAATGTGGAAATTCCTAAAAATACCTCTAAAAAGCAGGTAGAACTAATTTAGAAAATCAATACAGTTTCAGTTAACAAAATCAATATACAAAATTAAGTAGTATTTCATACATGAATAGCAAAATATTTATATAAAAAGAAACTAAAGGAAACAATCCCATTTACAATAGCTTTGGGAAAAAACAAAACAACCTTAAAAGTAAATTTAAGGTATCGATGGAACGTATCTCAAAGTAATAAAAGCTATTTATGACAAACCAACAGCCAATATCATACTGAATGGGCAAAAACTGGAAGCATTCCCTTCGAAATCTGGCACTAGACAAGGATGCCCTCTTTCACCACTCCTATTCAATATAGTTCTGGAAGTTCTAGCCAGAGCAATCAGGCAAGAAAAAGAAATAAAGGGTATTCAAATAGGAAAGGTGGAAGCCAAATTGTCTCTATTTGCAGACGACATGATAGTATACCTAGAAGACCCCATCACCTCAGCCCAAAAACTCCAGAAACTGATAAGCAACTTCAGCAAAGTCTCAGGATATAAAATCAATGTGCAAAAATCACAAGCATTCGTCTACACCAATAACAGACTTAAAGAAAGCCAAATCAAGAACGAACTGCCATTCACAATTGCTACAAAAAGAATAAAATACCTTGGAATACAACTCACAAGGAACATAAGGGACCTCTTCAAGGAGAACTACAAACCACTGCTCAACGAAATCAGAGAGGACACAAACAGATGGAGAAACATTCCATGTTCATGGTTAGGAAGAATTAATATCGTGAAAATGGCTATACTGCCCAAAGTAATTTACAGAATCAACGCTATCCCCATCAAGCTACCATTGACTTTCTTCACAGAACTGGAAAAAACCACCATGAACTTCACATGGAACCAAAAGAGAGCCCGCATAGCCAAGTCAATTCTAAGCAAAAAGAACACAGCGGGGGGCATCACACTACCGGATTTCAAACTATACTACAAGGCTACAGTAATCAAAACAGCATGGTACTGGTACCAAAACAGAGATATAGACCAATGGAACAAAACAGAGGCACCGGAGGCAACACAACATATCCACAACTATACAATCTTTGATAAACCTGACAAAAACAAGCAAGGGGGAAAGGATTCCCTGTTTAACAAATGGTGTTGGGAAAACTGGCTAGCCATGTGCAGAAAGCAGAAACTGGACCCCTTCCTGACACCTTACACTAAAATTAACTCCAGATGGATTAAAGACTTAAACATAAGACCTGGCACCATAAAAACCCTAGAAGGAAATCTAGGCAAAACTATCCAGGACATAGGAGTAGGCAAGGACTTCATGAACAAAACACCAAAAGCATTGGCAACAAAAGCCAAAATAGACAAATGGGACCTAATGAAACTCCACAGCTTCTGCAAGGCAAAAGAAACAGTCACTAGAGTGGATCGGCAACCAACAGAATGGGAAAAAATGTTTGCAGTTTACCCATCTGACAAAGGGCTGATATCTAGAATTTACAAAGAACTCAAACGGATTTACAGGAAAGAAACAAACAAGCCCATTCAAAAGTGGGCAAAGTATATGAACAGACACTTTACGAAAGAAGACATATATGAGGCCAACAATCATATGAAAAAATGCTCATCGTCACTGGTCATCAGAGAGATGCAAATCAAAACCACATTGAGATACTATCTCATGCCAGTTAGAATGGCGATCATTAAAAAATCTGGAGACAACAGATGCTGGAGAGGATGTGGAGAAAAAGGAACGCTTTTACACTGTTGGTGGGAGTGTGAATTAGTTCAACCATTGTGGAAGACAGTGTGGCGATTCCTCAAGGCCTTAGAAATAGAAATTCCATTTGACCCAGCAATCCCATTACTGGGTATATATCCAAAAGACTATAAATCGTTCTACTATAAGGACACATGTACACGAATGTTCATTGCAGCACTGTTTACAATAGCAAAGACCTGGAATCAACCAAAATGCCCATTGATAATAGACTGGATTGGGAAAATGTGGCACATATACACCATGGAATATTATGCAGCAATCAGAAATGATGAGTTTGTGTCGTTTGTAGGGACATGGATGAATCTGGAGAACATCATCCTCAGCAAACTGACACAAGAACAGAAAAAAAAAAAAAGTAAATTTAACCAATGAGGTATAAAAAATGCATTCAGAAAACTAGGAAACATTAGCAAAAAATTAAAATAACATAAATAAATTGAAAGTTATTTATGTTCAGAGATTGGAAAAGGTAATATGGTTTAAATGTTTATATGACCCCAAAAGGTCTACAGATTCCATGCAATCTCTATTAAAACACTAATGACATTTTTCACAGAAATAAAAAAAATGCTAAATTAATATTAAAGTGCACACACACAAAAAAACCCTGAATACCCAAAGCAATACAGAAGATGATAGTGGGGTTGGAGAGTGAACCCACAAAGCTGCAGGCATCACAATGCTATAAACCAATACAACAGAACACACTGAGCAATAATAAATCCATATATGTATAGCCAGCTGATATTCTACAGAGGCGACAAGAACACAAAATGAGAAAATGTCAATCTCTTCAATAAGTGGTGCTGGTAAAACAAAAGAGCTACATGCAGAAAAATAAAATTAGAACCCTATCTCTTACCACATATAAAAATTTACTCAAATGGATTTAAAAACCTATACAGTGGTGTCACCTATAGTTCTACCTACCTGAGGGATCACCTGAATCTGGAAGTTCAACGCTGTAGAATGCCACACTCATGCCACTGTACTCTGGCCTAGACTATGTAATGAGACCTCATCTGTCAAAATACATTTAAATAAACAATTAAAATAAAGATGTAATGAAAACCCCAAACTGTCACACTACTAGAATAAAACACAAACACACTTAATGACCTTGATCTTGGAAAGAATTTTCTTGGATCAGACCTCAAAAGCACAAGCATGAAAACCAAAGACAAATGAGGTTACATCATGCTATAAAGCGTTCATACAGAAAAAAAAATAGTAATAACCAGAGTAAAATAATGACAGCAAATATTTGCAAACTATACATCAGACAAGGGGTTAATTGAAATATATAAGGAACTAAAAATAGATTCAAAAGCAAGCAAACAAACAAATACTGCATAACCTCACTTATAATTGGGAGCTAAATGATAGAATCACATGGACATATAGAGGAGAACAACACACAGTGGTCTGTCAAAGGATAGAAAGTGTTAGGAGGGAGAGAATCAGGGAAAACAACTAATGGGACCTAGCCTTAATACCTGGGTGATGAAATAATCTGTTTAACAAACCCCCACCACATGAGTTTAACCTGTATAACAAACTTGCATATGTACCCCGAACCTCCAACAGAAGTTAAACTTTGAAAATTAGAAAGAAAAAAAAACTCAGTATTAAAAAATTATGTCTCTTAATAGGCGTTCCTCAAAAGGCATTATTCAGAAAAAGACACATGGTCAGCTTCATGGCTCACATCTGTAATCCCAGATCTTTGGAAGGCCGAGGCAGTCTAATCACCTGAGGTCAGGAGGTCGAGACCAGCCTGGCCAACATAATGGAATGGTGGTCATTAAAAAATTAGGAGGCAACAGACGTTGGAGAGGATGTGGAGCAATAGGAACACTTTTACACTGTTGGTGTGATCGCAAATTAATTCAACCATTGTGGAAGACAGTGTGGCAATTCCTCAAAGATCTAGAAATAGAAATATTATTTGACCGAGTAATCCCATTACTAGGTATATACTCAATGGACTATGAATCATTCTATTATAAAGATGCATGCACACATGTTTATTGTGGCACTTTTTACAAACCCCCATCAATGAGAGACTGGATAAAAAAAATGTGGCACATATACACCATGGAATACTATGCAGTCATAGAAAAGACCACCACATTTGGTTAAATATAACAGTATCTCTTAGTCTGTCTCTTACTTGAATTATTCCTGAGGCATTTAACCTCAATGTCCTGGTTATCTCTTCCTGTACCTTTGAATGGTATGATGAGTCCCAAATTTATATCTCCAGACAGTCTCTTACCAAAGCCCATATCATATATGACTCTATTGCACATACTCGTGTTTAACAGGCAATTTGAAATCAAGGTGGTTTTACTATAGAATATAGGGATTTGCATCAATTATTAAATATATGTTGGGTGAATATATGATGCAAATCCACTTCAAGGCTATCATTATCGACCTTGGCCAATCTCCACACCAGTTGTTGGAAACATTTATACTGTGAATAACGCTGCTCTACTAACATTCATATACAAATTAGCATAAATATACCTATAATTTAGAGACCTATGGTGAATGTATGTCCAATCCTATGAAAAATTACCACAGTGCCTTCTTTCTTTTCTTTTTCTTTCTTTCTCTCCCTCTGTTTCTTTCTTTCTCTTTTTTTCTTTCCTTTCTTTCCTTCTTTCCCTTCTTCCCTCCTACTCTCCTTCCTTCCTTTCTTCCTTTTTAGAAGGAGTCTCACTCTATACCAAGCTGGAGTGCAATGGCATGATCTAGGCTCACTGCAACCTCCATCTCCTGGGTTCAAACAAGTCTCCTACCTCAGCCTCCCCAATAGCTGCAACTACATGCCCACATCACCAAAGACCAGGTAATTTGTGTACTTTTAGTAGAGACAAGGTTTTTTAAAAAAGTCACCTGGGATTGCTAGAGACTTAATTGAAGCTGTAGGTCAAATGTGGAGGGTTGTTATCCAATCCATGAATATTAGGTATCTTTTCATTGATTTCAGTGTCCTTAAACTTCTTAACAGCAATATTTTAGAGTTCTTAGATTATAACTTCTGCACATTTGTTAAATTTACTACTCAGTATTTAATTCTGCTGCTGTCTTTGTAAAGTGTTTTTTAAGTCTCATTTTATTTTTGGTTGGTCAAAATGGTCTTCATCTCTTGACCTTGTTATCCACCCAACTTGGCCTCCCAAAATGTTGGGATTACAGGTGTGAGCCTTCAACAGAGCAAATAGACAACCACAGAGTGGTAGAAAATATTTGCAAACTATGCAACTGACAAAGGACTAATATTCAGAATTTACAAGAAACTCAAAAAGAAAAAAATAAGCCCATTTAAAAGTCAGCAAACAACATAAACAGAAATTTTTCAAAAGGAGCCATACAAACTGCCAACAAACATGAAAAAATGCTCAACATCACTAATCATCAGAGAAACGCAAATGAAAACTACAAGGAGATATCATCTTACACTAGTCAGAATGGCTACTATTAAAAAGTAAAAAAACGGCCGAGCGCGGTGGCTCAAGCCTGTAATCCCAGCACTTTGGGAGGCCAAGGAGGGTGGATCATGAGGGCAAGAGATCGAGACCATCCTGGTCAACATGGTGAAACCCCGTCTCTACTAAAAATACAAAAATTAGCTGGGCATGGTGGTGGGTGCCTGTAATCCCAGCTACTCAGGATGCTGAGGCAGGAGAATTGCCTGAAACCAGGAGGCAGAAGTTGCGGTGAGCTGAGATTGCGCCATTGCACTCCAGCCTGGGTAACAAGAACGAAACTCTGTCTCAAAAAAAAACCAAAAAACAAACAAACAAACAAACAAATCAGCCCTTGACAAACTGGACCTAACAGACATCTACAGAATGAACACTCCACCCAAGAAACAGAGAACAGACATTCTTCTCATCTGCACATAGAACATAGTCTAAGATTGACTATCAGCTCATCTCAGTCATAAGGCAAGCCTCAGTAAATTCAAAAGAAACTAAATTTACATAAAACACAATCTTGGATCATGCTTCAATAAAAATAGAAATCAATACCAAAAAAACTCTCAAAATACACAATTACATGGAAATCATACAACGTATACCTGAATAACTCCTAGGTAAAAATCAAAATTTAGGCAGAACTTAAGATAATTGTTTGAAAATAAATGAAAATAGAAAACACTTTCCCAAATTTCTGGGATGCAGCCAAAGCAGGGTTAACTGGAAAGTCTATAACCCTAAAAGACCTTCATCAAGAAGTTAGAAAAATCTCAAATTAACAATCAAACTGCACCTAAAAGAACAGAGAGAGGGGAAAACAACACCCAATCAGCAAAAGAAAATAATTAAACTAAAGAAAAACAATAAAATTGAGATGCAAAAATCCATATAAAAGATTAAACAAAACCAAGATTTTAGTCCTTGAAAATAAAATAAATAAATAAATAAATAAGACTGATAGACTGCTACCTAAATTAACAAAGAAAAAAAAGGGGGTTGGGCATGGTGGCTCACTTTTGTAATATTAATATTTTGGGAGGTTGGGTAGGGTGGATCACTAGAGGTCAGGAATTTGAGACCAGCCTGGCCAACACAGTAAAATCTTGTCTTTACTAAAAATATAAAATAAAATAGCCAGGCATGGTGGTGCATGCCTGTATTACTAGCTATTTGGTAGGCCGAGGCATGAGAATTGCTTGAACCTGGGAGCTGAAGGTGTCAGTGATCCAAGATCATGCCACTGCACTGCATCCCAGGTGACAGAGGCAAAACTCTGTCTCAAAAAAAGAGAGAAAAAGGAAAGAAAGAGAAGATCCAAAGAAGCACAATCAAAAGCACATAGGGAGTATTATGATTGATCCCACAGAAATACAAAAGATCCTCAGAGACTACTATGAACAACTCTATGGATACAAATTAGAAAATCTAGAGGAAACAGATAAATTCCCAAAAGCAGACAATCTCCCAAGACTAAATCAGGAAGATTAAAACTGTGAATAGGCCAAAATCTATGCCTGTTATTGTTTAGATAATAAAGAACCTACCAATAATTAAAAAAATATTCTAAAGCAGATGGGTTCATTGCCAAATTCTGCCAGATGTACAAAGAACTCATAAAATGCTACTAAAGTTATTCTGACAATTGAGGAGGGGGTCTTTTTTCTTTCATCTCATTGTATAAGGCCAGTGTCAGCCTGATACCAAAAAGTGGCACAGACACAACAACAACAACAACAACAACAACAACAAACACCTCTGGCCAATCAATATCCTTCATGAACACAGATACTCAACAAAGTATCAGTCAACTAGACTCCCCAGTGCATCAAAAAGCTAGTACAACACAAAGTAGGCTTTATTCCTGGAATTCAAAGCTGGTTCAACATATGTAAATCAATAAATGTGATCACTGTATAAATCAAATCAAAAGCAAAAACCAAAATAAAAAAATCTTCAATAAAGTCAAACATTTCTTCATGACAAACTCAACAGACTAAGCAGAGAAATCATGTACTCAAAATACTAAGAGTCTTTTACGACAAACCCATAGCCTATATTATACTGAATGGGCAGAAGCTCAAGTTATTCAGTGCTATCCTTATCAAACTGCCAATGTCATTCTTCACAAAATTAGGAAAACACTGTTTTAAATTTCATGTGGAATAACAACAATGAGCTAAATTAGTCAAAGCAATCATAAAGAAAAGCAGCAAAGCCAGTGATGTTACACTACCTGACTTCAAGCTACACTAAAAAGCTGCAGTAGCGAAAACAACTTGGCACTGGTACAAAATCAGACACAGAGACCAAGAAAAGAGGTCAGAAAACCCAGGTATAAAGCCACATACCTACAACTATCTAAACTTAGACAAGCCAATGAAACAGGCAATGGGGAAAGCCTTCTCTTTTCAATAAATGGTTCTAGAATAACTGGCTAGCCATATATAGAAGATTTAAGCTGGACCCCTACCTTTCATGATATATAAAAATTAACTCAAAATGAATTAAAGATTTAAATGTAACACCTCAAACTATAAAAATCATGGAAGATAACATAGGAAGTATTCTTTTGGACACTGAGAGCAGCAAACATTTTTTGACTAAATTCCCCAAAGCAACTTTGGAATAAAAAGAAAAATAGAAAATAGGGACATAATTAAACTATAAAATTTCTGCACAGCAAAGGAAACTATCAATGGAGCAAACATACAACCTCCTCAATGGGAGAAGATATTTGCAAACTATGAATCCAACAAAGGCTTCAGATCTAGAATATAAAAAACTTAAACCAATTAACAAGCACAAAACAAATAACTCTGTTAGAAAAGAGGTAAAAAGAAAATGAACAGATACTTCTCAAAAGAAAACATACAAGTGGCCAACAAGCATATTAAAAAATGCTCGCCCACCTCAGCCACCCAATGTGCTGGGATTACAGGCATGAGCCACCCTGACTGGGTACAGTCAGGAGTTCGAGACCAGCCTGACCAATATAACAAAACAAATACAACCTGGGCATAGTGGCACATGCCTTAAGTCTAGCTAGTCGAGAGGCTGAGGCAGGGGAATCACTTGAATCAGGGAAGTAGAGGTTGCAGTAAGCCAAAAGCATGCTATTGTACTAGATCCTGTGCAAAAAGAATGAAACTTCATCTAAGACAGACAAACAAAACACAAAATGTAGCATCAGTAATTATCATAGAAATGCAAATCAAAACCACAATGAGTTACTATCTCACACCAGCACGAATGACTATTAAAAAATCAAAAAAACGACACATGCTGGGTGAGGATGCTGAGAAAATGTTATATACTGCTGGTAGGAGTATAAGTTAGATCAGCCATTGTGGAAAGCAGTCTGGAAGTTTCTCAAAGAACATAAAACAGAGCTAGTATTTCAACCCACCAATCCCATCCCTAAGTATATACCCAAAGGAATATCAATGATTCTACCACCAAGACACATGCAGTCGTATGTTCATTTCTGTACCATTCATGATAGCAAAGACATGGAATTAACCCAGGTGACCATCAGAGGTGCACCACATAAAGTAAACGATCGATTTATTTTGTATGGTTGTCCAGTATTCCATGTATTTGCATGTAGAATATTCCACAGCAATTCAAAAGAAATAAATGATGTCCTTTTTAGCAACATAAATGCAGGTGGAGATCATTATCCTAAGCAAATCAATGCAGAAGAGAAAACCAAATACTGCATTTTCTCACTCATAAGCACACATGAACAGTCAGCACACAAGAACATATGCACAAGAATAACAGACACTGTGAATTACTAGTGGGTGGAGGGAATGACAAAATGGGCTAAAAAAAAAAAACCTACCTATTGGGTACTATGCTTACTAATTTGCATGATGGGATCCACACTCCAAACCAAACCGTAGCATTTCCCAATATTTCCATGTAACAACCCTGCACATGAACTCCCTGTATCTAAGGTAAAAATTTAATATAAAAGATACAGAACTATTTGCCGGGGGACTTTTATACAATTTTATAGTCTTAGGCACATTCTAATTTTCACACAGTTTCCATTTCAATTAAAATCAATGCTATTCACAAAAGACAAATTATAATAAATATAAGTTTTAGATAACAACTTAGTCCACCACCTCCTATCTCAATATTATATCAAGCTTAATTTACCTCTTTGGGGTCAATAAAATAAATTGATGCTAACTTCTATGCAGACTAAATTCTGTAGGTTCCAGTGGCATCCTTTTATACACTACTAACCAAATAAATTCACAGAAATTTGATCTTACAGAAAATTTAGTGCATCCGTAATTTTAGATTACATATTTTAACTTACCAATTTCTGTTATATTATTATGCCCTCTCAACCTTTGTCTACGTGATTTTCAGCATCAAATAACCCAACTTACCTCTACTCAAAGGCTATTCTTGTATAGTGAGAGTGACATATATCTGAAAAATTAATTGCGGAACGGAAGAAACAAAAGCCTGAACCACTGTCATGCATTTAAATGCATTGTCCTGCCTTAAAATATACGGGGTTGAGTAAACAATCTTCCTTTCCAGTACCTTGTTTCTCTCTGGGTTGCTAACTCGACTCTCTTCTACCTCCAGTGTAAGATATTTCAATAATTTGTGGTAATGTATAGTGGTCTGCAAACACCTGTTAATATGAAACAACATCCGAGATTAACATTTTCTGGTGACAAATGTGTAGAAATATTTGAAAGATTATCAGTAGATGAACACTTAATTTTGAAATAAACTATTAAATTACACACATTAACTTAATCACACTGAATAAAACATAACTTTCTAACAGTTTCTAATTGTCATTTAATTTTATTCTCCCCCTCATTTTCAACTTCAAATAATACGTAACTTCAGCCTGACAAAAGGATCCTAACAACAGATTAAAAAGTAAAAAGTAAAGATTCTTTCATTTATACACAAGTCAATTCACTTTTTCAAAATCACTTTGATTACACAATATTCCAGTCTTTTACTAATGCATTTATATTCTGACCCATACAAACACTATTTCGCTTAAAATATACTTAAAAATATCAGTTTTTTAAATGTTCTTCCAACGATACAAAGTTCAACTTCCTCAGACAAACCCAAATTTTCAATCGAATATATTTTGTTTTATGATTTTTACTGGTGATGGAATTTTGCTCACATAGCATCATTATAAGAATGCAGTCATATGAAACATCAGTAAGTACTTAAAGCAGTTTTATGTACATGACAAAAACAAACACAAATAGGATCTGTAATGAAGTTTAACTGCAAAGTTGTCCTCAAAGAACTTCCACAGATAAAATTCAGTAGGAAATAAGCAGATCTTTATAAGAAATTGCAAAACACGAATAAAAACAAAATAAGATGTTGTGAATAAAATGTATAAAAATGAACCCAGCATATTTCCTATTTAAAACTTATCAAGTCAAAATTATTAATTTTTTGAACAAATAAAAAGTGCTCCAGAAGTATTAAAAGACAATTTCTCCATGATGAATAATTTTAAAAAGAACCAACAGAACCAATTTCTCAATGATGAACACTTTTAAAAAGAACCAACAGAAGTTTTAGAATATATATATATACACACACACACTCATATATATATGTATCACTGGCTGGATTAGTTAAAAGGTAACTAGGTAATTGAAAAATAAATTTTATAAAATTACAAAAAAATGTAGCAAAGAAAAAAAAAAGTAGGAACTAAAAGATGGAGATTATTGGGCAGTTAAGAAAAGAGTGACAAAGCCTACACATCTGATCAAAAATTTAAAAGAGGATAGGAACTGGCAGTATTTTTAAAATAATGACTGGAAGAAGAATTTCAAATTGTTACAATCATGACTTCTAAGTTTAAGTAAGTCTTATGTATACTAAGCAGAAAAGACACATAAATAATAAAATTAAAATAAGTATGGGCAAGTATGATGGCTTATGTCTGTAATCCCAGCACTTTGGGAGGAGAGTCAGGGCAGATCCTTTGAGCTCAAGAGTTAGAATTCTGCCTGGGAAACATGGTGAAACTCTGAAATACAAAAATTAGCTAGGTGTGGTGGTGCATGCTTGTAATCCCAGTTACTCGGCAGGCTGAAATAGGAGGATCACTTGAGCCTAGGTGGCAGAATTTGCAGTGAGCTGGCAAAATTTACAGTGAGGTTGCAGAATTTGCACACCACTACACTGCTGCCTGCACAACAGAGCAAGATGCGATTTCCATAATAAATAAGTTCGAGTTTTAAAATAGCATAATGCATGCAAACAGACTAACGTTATCTGTTCACAAGTATAAGTGGTCGTGTTTTAAAATAGTTACAATTAAGCATAAGAACAAGAAATAAAAGCCATCAAGAAAAAAAAAAAAAAGAGAAAAAAATATCCACATAGAACAAACAACAGAATAGGCTATTAGCACTTTTAGGAAAACTGATTTCCAAAAAAAAAGCCAAAAGCATCATCAGCAGTAATAAAGGTCAGTACAAAATAATATTTTAATTTGTTAGAAAAATCTATTAATGTAAGCTTCTGTATACTTAATAACATGAAAAAAATAAACAAATCCTACATAAATCTTAAAGACAAATATGAGATCATAGGCATCTTACGGTTTTGAGCCCATTTTCTGTTATAATACAACTACAGTTTTCAAAAAGGAATACATCTCTAAAATTTATAAAAATTTCTTAATGTAGCACTCTTCTTTAAAAAATTGATGCTTTTTAATATCGCTGAAGTTGCCTCTGTCATTGCCTACTGTTTTACCTCTCTCTTACCACATAATCCAATGTCTATAACATATCATTTAATTAAATCCTATTAGCTAGGTCTTCCTTAGAAATTATTAAATGTATGATAAATTAAATAGGAGATTGTATCATTATAACTTTTAGATACTTTTGACCTTTAGGTACACACAATCACTTATTATCTCTACATTATTTTTGCTTGTGAAAATGTGAAATAATTTCTCTCCTATCCCTCATCTTCCATGATCTTATCTGAGAAATTTTATTGGATTTGAGGGGAGGATATATTGATAGATTCATCTATATTGCCAGAAGTATGAAGTAAATTGCTGAGTACAAAGTTGTGTTTAGATGCTTTCATAAAGTGTAAACATGAATATGAAATGAAACATATTTGATTGAATTGTCTTACCTTCACAAAGTAAAAGAAAGGAAGATAAGGAGTGAAAGAAGATAACTGAGGACATTTTCAGCTACAATAGCTAGTATTTAATCTGATCCAATAATTCATGTAAATCTTTCTACACACTCATTAAAACACCAAAGGTGTCTTAAGACAACAAATGTATGCATCAGGTATAAATATAAAATCTATTATAAATTCAGTAAAATGTTCAAAACCAGGACAAGATTTGGAGAATTTGCAGACCATCCTTAATGAACACAGCCAAAACAAAACAAAACAAAACAAAAACTCCCCACACCAGAAAGTCAATCCAAGCAATACATATAAACGATAATACACAACAACTAACTGGGAAGTATTCCTGCAACAAGAAGAGATTTCTCAGAGGTGTGTAAACATGTGCAACTCCATCTTTTTTTTTTTTTTTTTTTGAGACGGAGTTTCGCTCTTGTTAACCAGGCTGGAGTGCAATGGCGCGATCTCGGCTCACCACAACCTTCGCCTCCTGAGTTCAAGCAATTCTCAGCCTCCCAAGTAGCTGGGACTACAGGCGCGCGCCACCATGCCCAGCTAATTTGTGTCTTTTTAGTAGAGGTGGGGTTTCACCTTGTTGACCAGGATGGTCTCGATCTCTTGACCTCGTGATCTACCCGCCTCGGCCTCCCAAAGTGTTGGGATTATAGGCGTGAGCCACCGCGCCCGGCCGACACGGATCTTTTCTCTGACATTTCCTCCTCCCTTTATCGTCTCTCCAAGTACTTACAAATGAAACCAGAAGAAATTGAGGCCAAAGGGTATCAGAAGGGCAGATCATCTAGGGCCTGTTTTGCAGATTGAAATGGTAGCGGCGGCGGCAGCGGACCACCCAAGGGTAAGCCCCGCAGGAGGAGAGGCAGAGGGGCGGGGTGAGGCGGGGCCGCGGCGGGAGGGAGGAGCGCCGAGACGAAGAGGCTGGGCCAGGAGAGCCCCCGCCCCGGGAGGAAGGAGAGGAAGCCAGAGGCCGAGCGTTTCCTGGCGTATTCTCTGCCCACCCGACTGACTCACTCGGCCAAGAAAACTCCCGGGCCCAGCCCGGACCCCCAAGCCGCCGTAGACCCAGGTGAGGAACCCCGCGCGCCCACGACCGCCCTCCGGCCTCCGTGGGGTCCGGGTAGCCCGCAGGAGGAGTGCGATTTGCCAGAGCTCGTCTGGAGTGTCGCCGGCCTCCAGGACTAGACAGACCCCAACTTCCAGCTCGCTCTAAACTTCGCCTGGTCCAACTTAAGGCGCGGGGCTGGGGGTGGGGCGGGGGGGCGGTGCGACACGGGCGGGGCTGGGCGTGTAGCGGCGAGGCGCTGCGGGGGGCGGGGCGCGGGGCGGCGCGGGGCTGGGAGCTGGGTCGGGCGGCCCGGCCTGGGGGATAGCGGCTCCGAGCGGGGATCGCGGGGCGGTCGCGGCGCGGGGCTGGTGGATCGCGGGCGGGGCGGTGCGGGGTGGGGGATCGCGGAGCGAGCCTGGGGGTAGCGGGGGGGGGGGTCGCGCCGCGGGGCGCGAGGCTTAGTTGCTCAGGGCTGGGGATCGCGGCACGGGTTCCCCGGAACAGGACGCGCTGGGACGGGGCGCGGGTTCCCCGGAACAGGACGCGCTGGTGCGGAGCGCGGGGCTGGGCGGTGCGGCGCGGCGCTGCGCGCTAGGCTTGGTGGCGCGGGGCGCGGGGCGCGGGGCGGTGGGTGCGGGGCGCGGGGCGGGGCGGCGCTGAAAGCGAGGCGGAGTAGTGCGGGGCGGTGCGGCGCTGCGCTTCGCGGCGCTGAGCGCGGTTCGCGGGGGGTGGCGTGGGGTGGTGCGACGCAGGGCGGGGCGGGGGCGGGGCGCTGGGCGCGAGGCTCCGGGCGGGGGTTCGCGGGGCGGTCGCCGCGCGGGGCTGGGGGGATCGCGGGCAGGGCGGCGCGGGGTGGGTGATCACGTAGCGGGGTTGGGGGTCACGGGGTGGGGGTTGCGGCGCGGGCCGCGAGGCTTAGTGGCTCAGGGCTGGGGATCGCGGCACGGGTTCCCCGGTACGGGACGCTCTAGGGCGGAGCGCGGGTTCCCCGGAGCACGCGCTGGGGCGGAGCGCGGGGCATGGGCGGAGCGCGGGACTGGGGCGGACGGGGTCTCGGGGAGCTCTCACAGGCCCAACCGCCGCCCGTTGGACGCTGACCAGGCTCTCCTGATAGTCTCGGGGTAAGTGTGGGACTGGTTTCTTTCGGGCCGGGGCGCGCGCCTGCAACCCCAGGGCTCTGGGAGGCCCAGGTGGTACTCAAGGCCAGCCTGGGCAACTTAGCAACACCATCTCTATGTAAATTTTTTCTTTTTAAGTAAAGAGATTGTATTCTCGCTGATTCCTGCTCCCTGGTCAGCCAGTACAATTTCCCTCTCACTCTTCTTTCCTTTTTCCAAAACGCATGTCTGGACAGTGATTTAAGCTGTCATTACTGTCTCCTCTGCTTTCACTCCAGCTAGAATGCTGCATCCCTGCACAGCTCCTGGCATGTACCACGGTAAGTCACCTAATAAAATTGCTAATGGGGTTTCTCTTGTAACTAATTTCTTGGTTGGTTGGTTGGTTGGGTTTTGTTATGCTTTGTTTTTGAGATGGAGTCTCACTCTGTCGCCCAGGCTGGAGTGCAGTGGCGTGATGACTGCTCACTGCAACCTCTGCCTCCCGGGTTCAAGCGATTCTCCTCCCTCAGCCTCCCCAAGGCTCATGCCACCACACTTGGTGTGTGTGTGTGTGTGTGTGTGTGTATGTATATATTATTTTAGTAGACACGGGATTTCACCGTGTTAGCCAGGATGGTCTCAATCTCCTGACTTCGTGATCTGCCACCCTTGGCTTCCCAAAGTGTTGGGATTACAAGTGTGAGCACCCCGCCCGGCCTCTTGTAACTAATTTTTAAAGATTTACAGAGTTTAGATATTTTAGTGGAGTGAGAGCTCCTATTTCTCTTTATGGGAGATGTAAATTAAACAATATTTTATTATTAATAATGAAGTTATTAGTAAAAAAATGTTAATGTTCTTTCTACCTGTTTAATTTCAGTAAAATCTTCTTGAATACTGATTAGGTTTACAAAACCTGTAATCTTAGTTATTTTAATGATCATAGCCCATAAAGTGTCTAGTTAGTTGGTTTATAGTAGGAATACGGGGCTTTCAGATTCTTTTAAAACATGCCAAGTTTCTGAAGTAATAAACTGAATTCTTAACTGTAACTTATAAAAATATGCAATGTGTGAAATAGGTTATACAATAAAGAAACTTAAATGCTGAATCCCAAGTTATTTTTCTATTAATATTTCTAAATGATAGTAGGCAGATATTCGTCATTTTAGAGCTGGGAGAGACAGTAGAGGTTACTATTTACTTTCATAAATTGGAACACTACATTACCTATACCTGAATTATAGGTAAAGTGGTGTTCCATTCAGCCATTTACTGGAATCAAATCAGATGTGGTTTTCAGTAGGGAAATTGTATTTCTTTTAAGTACAGATTGCTGGCTGTGATAATAAAAAAGGCAAAACGTTTTCTGCATAGCCTATGCTATGTACATATACATTAGTTGCACGGGCTATACTCTAATGTTATAATGCTTTAAACCATCAGAAAGATGAACAGGTGATGTTTACATGTTTTAAAATTGTGGCCATTTAGAATGCTAGGCCCTAGAAATTGAAAAATGAGTAAGTTATAGCCTCTGTCTTTAAGAAAGAGAGAAAAGTTAATCACAGTATAATATATGATAGGGATTTTTATAATTCAGATATTTGTTAATTTGGATGAGGAAAAAATTGTACTGATCTCTAACTGAAAAGTAGCATCTCCTTTCATTATGAATTAAGGCAGAAAACCATAGGAGAAAGAGAACTGTCACCTTTGAGAGTGAGTTAATTAAAATGTTAAATGTTTAAGAATATCAATTTAATAAATGTTTCAATATTTTTAAAATTTTTATCTGATTGCATTTTATTTTGAGTCTTGTTAGTCTTTTTTCCTTTAGTTTTGAGATTTTTTTTCAAAGATAGATATAATAAAGCTAATGAAATTCTTCTGTCACATTGTAGAAAAGACAGATGATTTTGACTCGGGAAAATTCTTGATGGAAGGTAAAGAAACGGACATTGGTCCAGACATGGACACACCGGTAAGTGACAGTAGTTTTGCTATTAAAAATTTAAATACACACCAGGGAACAGAGATGATTTTAATGTGTCTTTCCACCCTAGGTTAACTAAGCTAAAACAGTAAGACTTGTAACTCTTACCTAATCTAGAGTCATTTATCATGGAAGTCTGGTTAGAATTTCGCACCAAATCACTAGTATTAAGAAGTTACACGGGGGTGGGCATGGTGGCTCACACCTGCAATCTCAGCACTTTGAGAGGCTGAGGAGGGAGGATTGCTTGAGCTTAGGAATTTGAGACCAGCCTGGGTAACACAGCAAGATCTTATGTCTATTTTTTAAAAATAGATATTAGAGAAAGATGTTGTTTGGGCACACTGGGCACACTGGCTCGCACCTGTAATCCCAGCACTTTGGGAGACCAAGACAGGTAGATGGAGGGCAGAAGTTTGAGAGAAGCCTGGGCAATATAGTGAAACCCCATCTAGTAAAAATACAAAAAATTAGCTGGGCATGGTAGCACACGCCTGTAATCACATCTACTCGGGAGGCTCAGACACGTGAATATCTTGAAGGTCGAGGCTGCAGTGAGGTGAAATCATGCCATTGCACTTTGTTTCCTGGGTGACAAAGTGAGAGACTGTCTCCAAAAAAGAAAAAAGATAAGTTAAAAGGGTTGAGTATAAGTATCTCTTTTTTGTTTGAGACGGAGTTTTGCTCTTTTTACCCAGGCTGGAGTGCAATGGCACGATCTCAGCTCACCGCAACCTCCACCTCCTGGGTTCAGGCAATTCTTCTGCCTCAGCATCCTGAGTGACTGGGATTACCGGCACGCGCCACCATGCCCAGCTAATCTTTTGTATTTTCAGTAGAGACGGGGTTTCACCATGTTGACCAGGATGGTCTCGATTTCTTGGCCTCATGATCCACCCGCCTTGGCCTCCCAAAGTGCTGGGATTACAGGCGTGAGCCACCACGCCCAGCCAAGTATAAGTATCTCTTAAGGACCTGTGATCTTGGGACTTTTTGCCACCAAAAATAATTCCATTCCTTATTGTTTCAATGTTATAGAAAAAAAGAAAAGGTAATAATTATATTTCCATTCCTATAATAGGCGCTTCCAAGAGATTTAGTAAAAAAAATTTCATTTGGTTTTTGTGTTTCTGTTCCATGTTGCTTCAAAATTTTTGCCTTTCTTCAAAATCTTCTTAGTCTTTTATTACAAATAGCTTTAAGTGTTATACTTTTTAGGGCTAAAGTGTATTTCTTTTTAAAATCAGAATTGGTGTGGAGAAAGCGACGAGGAAAATGATCCACAGCCATTAAACAGGGAGGACTCTGGAATTCAGGTAGACAGGACACCATTAGAAGAACAAGATCAAAACAGAAAACTGTGTCCTGGTATCAGTTGGAAACGTACTGTGTGTTGTGAGGTGCTGGCATTTTCTAATAGACAAATTCCCCAGAAGAAAAGGCAAGCTTGAGATCAGTTCGATGTGATCAAGGTATCGGCTAAGCAGTATCATCTTTATAAAATCAATTTTTAAAACTATTAGTAATCTTTTCTATATGATGCTTAAGTAGTAGTCCTATAGAATTAATGTTGAATTAATGCATGCAGTGTGTAATTTTTAAATTTTTTTTCTTATGGTTGTGAGAACTTTCTTAGGTCTAAATTATTTCTATTTTTTTTTTAATTGGAGAAGGACCGATACTGCTAACATTGTGCCACTACACTCCAGCAACAGAGCAAGACCTTGTCTCAAAAAAAAATTAAAATAAAAAACTGTAAGGGAGGATATGCATAGATTATATGCAAACACTGTGCCATTTTTTTATCAGGGACTTGAGCACGTACAGATTTTGGTGTCTGCAGCATTCCTGTAATCAGTCCTTGGTGGATATTGAAGGACAGCTGTATTTATTCCAGACTTTCTAATCTGTGCTCTTGGTGTCAGTGTGACCTGGAAACAGACACACTGTTATTTATGTGGCTTTATAATATTATGTCTTAATACATAGATGGCAGGTTTCCTCTCAGCTGCTTGTGGGGCTGAAGTAGGAGAATCACTTTGCTCCGTTTTTCTTTCCTTTTTCTTTTTCCTTTTTTTTTTTTTGGAGACAGGGTCTCACCTGTTGCCCAGGCTAGAGTGCAGTGGCACAATCTTAGCTCACTGCAACCTTTGCTTCCTGGGCTCAAGCAATCCTCCTACCTCAGCCTCCAAAGTAGCTGGAACCACAGGCGAGTGCCACCACACCAAGCTATTTTTTGTAGAGACAGGGTTTCACCATGTTGCCCAGGCTAGTCTCAAACTCCTAGACTCAAGCAATTCACCCACCTCTGCCTCCCGAAGTGCTGGGATTACAGGTGTGAGCTACTGTGCCCAGCCCACGTTGCTCTTTTTTTTTTCTCCCCTTTCAGCTTCCCCAAGTAGCTGGGATTACAGACATACACCATCACACTTAGCTAATTTTTGTATTATTAGTAGAGACGGGGTTTCACCATGTTGGCCAGGCTGGTCTCGAATTTCTGATTTCAACTAATCTACCCGCCTCTGCCTCCCAAGGTGTGGGGATTATAGGTGCCAACCACTGCACCCAGCCCACTTTGTTCTTTTTCAAAATTGGCTTAGCTATTTGTGAACTTTTATTCTTCCATAGACCTTTTAGAAGCAAGATGGTAACTTTAAAAAAAAAGGCCCACCTGGCTCCTGCCTGTTACCCCACCACTGAGGTGGGTGGATCACTTGATGTCAGAAGTTTGAGACCAGCCTGACCAACATAGTGTAACCCCCTGTCTACTAAATATATAACATGAGCTGCACATGGTGGCACATACCTGTAATCCCAGCTACTTGGGAGGCTGAGGCCAGAGAATCACTTAAACCAGGCAAGGCAGAGGACCCAGTGAGCCAAGATCATGCCATTATCATCATCCTGGGCTACAAGAGAAAAACTACATCTCAAAAAAAAAAAATCCAGCTGGAATTTTTATTGGGATTGCAGAAAATTTATAAATCTAACTTGGGGAGGTTTGATTTGCCTGAACATGTTAATATCTACATTTATTGTAACTCTTTATCTTTTACTAGATTTTGGAAATTTTGTTTTTGAAGATCTCCAGTGTTCTTTTGTTAATTTCTACATCTGTTACAGTTTTTTTTTTTTTTTTGTAAATGATACTTCTTTTGTTTAATCCTGATGTGAAGGAAATAATACTGGTTTTCTTATGTGCAGCCTTTTTGTTGAATTCGGATATGAATCATAATACTTTGTTGTTTTCATTTGGTTTCTTATATAGATGATTAGTGTCATCTGCAAACATTGGTTTTTATGTGCAAATGTGGTTTTAATATCATCTGCAAATATGGTTTTATGTCCTCCTGCTAGTTCTTATGACTGTGTCTTCTCTGTGATGACGTGATCTAATCTCTTTTCTGGCCCAGCAGCCTAGCCCTCTACTCCGTAGCGGAAGCAACAGCTCATAGGAGTCGGCTTCCTGGACAACTAGGTCTCATCCTAATGGGGTTATACCTGAAACTCCTCCATTAAGTGTGGTGGTTGTTTGGTATCAGTTCAGGGTTTGTAGCCTCTATCAGATTAAGACAGTATCCTTCTATTCCTTTTTTCCCATAGGTCTTTAATCATAAATAAATGTTGAATTTTTATTAAATGCTATTATTTATCTGTGAGATAATCTCATAACATTTCTCTTTTGTACTAATAATACACTGATAGACTTTCTGATAATGAATTATCCTTGAATTCTTCACCTGAACTTGTTTGATCATGTTATTTTTTTAGTACATTATTAGATTGGGTTCAATTTTGGATTCACTTTTTTTTTTTAAAGACGGAATCCTGATCTGTCACCCAGGTTGGAGTGCAGTAGCATGATCACAGCTCACTCCAGCCCCAACCTCCTGGGCTCAAGCTTTCCTCCACCTCAGCCTCCTAAGAAGCTGGGACTTCAGATGCATGCCACCACACCCAGCCAATTTTTTCTTTTTTTGCTTTTTTTGTAGAGATGAGGTTTCAGTATGTTAGAGAACAGCCCAGGCTGGGATTACAGGTGTGAACCACTGAGCCCAGCAGGTTAGCTCTTTTTTAATGTAATATTTTTCATCTTTATTCTTTGATGAATTACATTTAACATATCTTTATCTGGTTTAAGCATCACTGTTATATTAGCCTCATAAAATGTTAGGTGGCTTTCTCTTTTTCCGCTTTTGCAAATGACTCACGTAAGATAGACATTATCTAATTCTTCAAAACTTAGCACCAGTGCTGAGGCTTTTGGAGTGGTTGGGGAGGTCTTTGGTTACCATTTTAATTTACTTAATGGTTATTGGACTATTAACATATACCGTTTACATCTTTTTATATGTGGGACAATTTTTTTTAACTTTCTAGTCAATTACATTAATTAAATTTAGTATGTGTTTCTTTCTAAATGTGTTGCTGGTCTTGAACTCCTAGACTCAAGTGATCATCCCACCCTGGTTTCCTAAAGTGCTGGGATTATACACGTGAGCCATAGAACCCAGCCGATATATGTGGTTTAAAATAAATGATCACATATGTAAGTAAATGTTGTTAGGTTGCTGTTATTTTTAAAAAGCCGTTTTCAACTATGCACTGGAATGGATCTGTAAGTCCAGATATTGTGACCCAGTATTTACTGTTGTTGTTGTTGTTAACTATTACAACTCAAACTTACTACACTTCTTTCAAGCAGATGAGCTGGATGACCAAAGCTGGCTGGAACATCACATGGTCCATCAGTACTGGACAGCCAGGCCCTCCCAGTTTCCTCTTAGCTTACATTTGCACTCCAGTTTAGCTGCTATCTGGTAAGAAGCTAAAGTTTTCATTTAATGTGGTAATAGGAAAAACTTTGATGTTTAAACATTTGGCTTTGATTTGTGACTTCAGTTCCTCTCTGAAATTTAAATTTGTTTTAGTTTTGACAATTTATTTTTTGAACAGTCTTATTCTAGTTGTCCAGGCTATAATGCAGTGGTGATATCTCAACTCACTGCAGTCTTCACCTCACCCAACTAATTTTTTATTTTTTATTTATTGATTTTTGGCAGGGGGTAAAGAAAGTCTCACTCTGTCACCTTGGCTGGAGTGCAGCGGCATAATTGTGGCTCACTCCAGCCTCTGCCTTCCTGGTTCCAGCAGTTCTCATGCTTCAGCCTCCCAGGTAGCTGGGATTATAGGCACACATCACCACACCCAGCTAATTTTTATATTTTTAGTAGATACGGGGTTTCACCATGTTGCCCAGGCTGATCTCAAACTCCTGTCCCCAAGTGATCCACCTGCCTTGGCCTCCCTAAGTGCTGGAATTACAAGCATGAGTCAGCACACCTGGCCAGTGTTGAAAATTCTAGTTAAATAGTTTTTGATTATTTAATTGTTGAAAATCATAAAATTATAGTATTATTTAATTATAATCTGTATGTCAAATTTTTTGTTAATTTCAAGGTAAATGGATTGGTACATATTAGGGCATTATTTGATTTCTGTTTTGGTGTACTTACTATAAAAATAGACATATAGTTTTCCAGAAGACAGCATCACATAGTTGTAAACATTTGCCTAAATCAGCAATAATCATCACGATTGCAGTTATTCTGAAAGTGTTTCTCAGGATTTCAAGTGATGTGAAAATATAGGGGGCATTTAAGCCATTCGTTATGTGTACTTGCTAATTCATAGCCAGTTAAGGTTAGCTCTAAATTGCAAATATTCTTTGAGATTAGTTATTTACTGAGAAACCTTTCTGTTGACTTTTATCTTTACCGTATCATAGGGACCAACACTCGTACAGCAGTGATCCATTGTATGTTCCGGATGAGAGGGTTTTGGTTACTGAGACTCACGTTATTCTGGAAACCCTGTGATAAGATACGTTCACTTAATTAATAGTCTTTATTTATGATGCTTGATTACTGAAGAGCAAAACTTTTATTAAAGAAAACTATTAAAGCATTTTCACATGCAAACTAGAAATAGACCATTAGGTGTAAAGTTCAGACCAGATTTGAATGTGGAGATTGAGAGATTTTGACATATTTACTTCATTTTTATTTTAAATAATTTAGCGTATCATTTATTTAGATTAGTTCATCGCTTCTTTAACACTTGAGTTCAAAGCAAGGTTTGCTACTATTCTTAATAGGCAGAGAATATCAATGAGGGCCTGTGCCCGTACCTGGAAGCCAGAAATCTAATGCAGCACGTGGTGCTGTTACTTCTAAAATTCCAAGTCCCAGTGCTCTCACTATAAAGTATGATACTGACATGCTGGCATTCTTAGAAATAGGAAGATCTCTTTGGGTCATCCAGTATATAAGGGAGATGGTTTGACAATCTGTCTTGGACTTCTCTCTCAGACGATGTTGAAATATCTTGAGTCATAAGGTAATCAGATGAAAAGATTGATGTCTTCCATTTTCTTATTATCTGATCTTGTTACCCCTTAATTCTGAATATTTAATAAAACTTTCCTGAAGTGGGGCATGGTGGCTCACACCTATAATCCCACTGCTATGGGAGGCCAAGGCGGGTGGATCACTTGAGATCAGGAGTTCAAGACCAGCCTAGGCAACATGGTGAAGCCCCCATCTCTACAAAAAATACAAAAATTAGCCAGGCATGGTGACATTTACCTGTAGCCCCAGCCATTCAGGAGGCCGAGGCTGGAGAATCACTTGAACCCAGTAGGTTGAGGCTGCAGTGAGCTGTGATCACTACTGCACTCCAGCCTGGGTGACAAAGTGAGACCCTGCAAAAAAAAAATTGTTTTTCTGGGCATACTGTCATGAATATTTTTCTAGACTTAAAGCATACTCATCTTTTTTAACTAATTTCAGGTTACTTTCAGGAGTGAAAAGGCTCTTTATATTTCAGCTGATAGATGGGAAAGTAACTGTGAGAAACAATATTATAGGAACTCATTTAAAACATGTAAGTTATTTGTATCTATTGTTATTTAAGAAATAATAGGATTTATGTAAACTGTGGCAATATAATTTTAGAACATTTTGCAATCTTAAAATTAACTATAATTGAACTCATTTGTGCTTCCTTATGCAAAAAAGATTAATTTAAAATTATTTAATATCCAGGCCAGGCACACTGGCTCACACCTGTAATCCCAGCACTTTGGAAGGCTTAGGTGGGTAGATCATGAAGTCAGGAATTCGAGACCAGCCTGGCCAAGATGGTGAAACACTGTCTCTACTAAAAAATGTAAAAATTAGGCAGGCACCTGTAATCCCAGCTACTTGGGAGGCTGAGGCAAGACAATCACTTGAACCTGGGAGGCAGAGGTGGCAGGGAGCTGAGATCACGCCACTGCACTCTAGCCTGGGTGACAGAGCAAGACTCCGTCTCAAAAATAAATATATAACTATTTAATATCCAAAAAGAAAAATTGAGTTGTGCATCTTTACAGTGCTTAAGAGAATTCCTTAATATTGTTTGGGACATACTTAATTTCAGTTTGCATTTTCTGCTGTTTAGATCTGTCATTCTGTATTGTAAAAGCCATATACTGTAATTTTTTTTGTCTTAAGTAGATTACCTTATGTATATTTTTAAAAAATATAAGCCATAATTCTCTAGTCTATTGAAATTAATGCTCACTCTTTTTCCTTTGTGTATAAAACTGTTCATCATTTTATTACTTCGTCTTCTACTAAACATACTGTTTAAAAGAATTGTAAAAGAAGTGTTTTACAGTGAGAGGGAAATGAATTTGAATGTTTAAGGAAGATCACCTTTGAATAAATGCGGTTTGCTTCTGTTATAGAGCTGTTAACGATCTGTGCTGGAACAAATAGCAGCATATGGCCAGGTTGTATTTCGACTCCAGGAGTTCATTGATGAAGTCATGGGACACAGTTCCGAAAGCGTGCTGCCTGGAAGTGGGTCTGTTCCTAGGAAGTCACCTACCAAGCTTTCGTGTGAGCCCTGTACAAATACTTTATTGGTTTCAAAGAGGAACTTGCAGACATTGAGAAGTGCATCATCAATAATGGTATTAAATGTTCTTCAGTTTTACTCATACTACACATAACTCATAATTGGAATACCATTTAGATTTTTCATTGTATAAGATTTGAAAGTTGCCTGGCAAATAAGTGGTTCTCGTGAATACTTCATTTTTAAAATTAAATTTGTATTTTTAACCCATTCATAGCTCTCAAAATCAAAACACTACAGAGGATTTAGACTGAAAAAATCTAAATTACTCTTCTTGCACCAGTTCCCCAGCCAGTCAGTTCCCCGCCCCAGAGACGGCCAGGTCCTCGGCTTCTTCCACATCCTTCCAGAAAGAGTTCATCATACACAAGCAGTGCATATACATACACCCATATGTAACAGTCATTACACTACTCTCTTCAAATATTTCCAATTTAAATTTCAAGGATAATACCATAAAAATATAAAGACCTTCTTGGTTTTTTATTTGTTCGTTCGTTGTTTTTCTGAGACAGAGTCTCACTCTGTTGCCCAGGCTGGAGTGCAGTGGCGCTATCTCAGCTCACCGCAACCTCCGCCTCCTGTGTTCAAGCAATTCTCCTGCCTCAGCCTCCTGAGTAGCTGGGACTACAGGCACATGCCACCACGCCCATCTAAATTTTTGTATTTTTGGTAGAGACAGGGTTTCACCATGTTGACCAGGCTGCTCTTGAACTCCTGGCCTCAGGTGATCTGCCCACCTTAGCTTCCCAAAATGCTGGTATTACAGGCATGAGCTGGGATTATACCACACCTGACATGTAGGGTAGCTTCTTATAAGTGGAATTGCCATGTGTGATTTTGCTGAGTTTTGCCACTTTACTTTATGGGGAGGTACAAGTAAATAAACATATATTCTTGTGAGCCATGTAGATGAATACCGGTTTCCTCACACTCTTGCCATCTTTGTGTTGTCAGACGTTTTGGTCCTCACCATTATGGTAGATGTAAAATGGTAACCCATGTAGCTTTTACCCTTAACTTTTATTTAGAAGTACCACAGAAAATAATACAGAGAGGTCCTGTGTTCCCATTACTTTGCTTCCCCGCCTGGCAGAACCTCACATAATTATAGTACACGGTCAAACCTGGGAAACTGGCACTGGCACAGCCCATTAGCCAAGCTGCAGACCTGACACAGTTTAGCAGTGTTGCAGGAACTTGCTTTGAGCAGGGTTATGTGTAGTATCGTCTTGTACACTTCCAAGCCGTTTTATCACACGTCTAGCTCCACATGGTGACTTTCATGTTGAGGTCCCAGCTGTACCATCACCTCCCAGGAGTTTGTGCAGCCCTCTGTAGGCACAGCCTCCTGCACTAACATTGACCCATGGGGAGGTGTTTTGTTTTACCTGGTATAATTTAATTTGCATTCTTGTATTATAAGTAAGGTCAAGTGACTTTCTATTTGTTTTAGAACCACTCATCTTTCCTTTTCTGTGAACTGTCAGTTCCTTTATATATTATTTTTCTGCTGAATTATCTCTTTTTCTCCATGACTTGCAGGAGTTCTTCCTTAGGGAAGTTAGGTCCTTGTGATGTGAGATGAAAATCCACCATCTTTCATTTTGCCCAGCCTGCCCGTAAACCTGATGATTTGCCAGCATTTATGTCACATTTTAGATGCATGTATTTTTCCTTGCTATTGAGCTTGATTTGTTGATATTTGCAGATGCTACAATGACTCTTGGGATAGTGGTGGACAAGTTGTCACCTTGACTGGCTCAGCTCAAGCTTCGCACAGAGTGTTCAGTACCAGAGTAGCAGAAGTTCCACCTGATACTCAAAATGTCTGGGCCTCTCACCTGCTCAACACCCTGTCCAAGGCCATCCTCGAATATGACAATGTTGTTGCTTCTGAGCAAACCCTATGTGAGACTTCTGTCTAAAGTGTGTGACTCCGTTCTGCACAGCAGAGGGGTGGGAGACAGCTGGTCATGGTTCTGTGTTAAATGATAACTCGAATGGTGACTTGTCGGACGGTTCAGAGTTTTCAAATTAGGTTCCAAATTTGAGGCTGTAGGAAACTAGCTTTTCAGCTCTAATTGCCAAGATCCTCAGAAGGATGAGGCAAGGGCAAAGCAACATGTGAGAAATACTTAGCTGATGTACATAGACATTTACAATAATGCTTTCTTACATTAAAAACTGTCTATTACATGAAGTATCTGAAGTAGTCATATTCACAGAAACAAAGTGGAATGGTGGTTACCAAGGACTGGGGAATAGGGAGCTGTTATTTAATGGGTACAGATTTCAGTTTTATGACATGAAAAAGTTGTGGAGATTTGTCACAACGATGTGAATGTACTTAAAACCTCTGAACTTAAAAATGGCAAGGGTGGGGCACAGTGGCTCATGCCTATAATCCCAACACTTTGGGAGGCAAGGGAGGACTGCTTAAGTCCGGGAGTTTGAGGCTTGCCTGGCCAATACAGTGAGACCCTGTCTTTAAAAAAATAAATTAAAATTTGAAAAACAGATAGGTAAGATGATAAATTTTATGTTATATATTTTATATTGTATTTAAAAAATACAAATCTAGGCCAGGCATAGTGGCTCACGCCTGTAGTCCCAGCTACTTAGGAGTCTGAGGTGAGAGGATCACTTGAGCACAGGAATTTGAGACCAGCCTAGGCAGCATACTAAGACCCTGTCTCTACAAAAAATTTTAAAAGTAGCCAGGTGTGCTGATGCCAGGAATTTGAGAACAGCCTGGCCAACATGGTGAAACCCCGTCTCTACTAAATACACAAAAATTAGCCGTGTATGGTGGCAAACACCTACAGTCCCAGCTACTCAGGAGGCTGAGACAGAATCACTTGAACCTAGGAGGTTGCAGTAAGCTGAGATCATGCCACTACACTCCAGCCTGGGTGATAGAGCGACACTCTGTCTCAAAAAAAAAAACAAGTAGCAAGCTGTGGAGTAGTAGCCATGCCTGTGAGCCCAGGTACTGGAGAGGCTGATGCAGGAATATTGCTTGAGTGTGGAAGCTCGAGGCTCCAGTGAGCCATGTTTGCAACACTGCACTTCAGCTTGGGTGACAGAGCAAGACCCTGTCTCAAACAATATCTAGATTAAAAAAATCTATCTAGAGGCTGTAATTTAGAATGCTACAGTTTTATTCGGGTATGTCTATTAGGTGTGTTTTCTAGTTTGTTGGTATAACTTTTTTTCTCACCAATTTAATATTGCATTTCAATATAAAAGATAGATTTTCTCTCAGCACTGCCGTTTTTTAGCCTCTGAGAGCTACTGGAATTAAGTAATTTCCTCACTCTTAATAGACACCTTGCTAGTAGTACGATTTAAATAGGGAAACCCTGCTCACCTGCCAGGGTTGTCTCAGGTCACACCTGCCTCTGTGTCATTTTCACTCTCAAGTTTCCCAGTCTGGACTGCAAACAATATGATCCTTCCATACTTAGTGAGTTTTTCATAAGGATTTTATAGCATATGTTTTTGGATGTTTTTAATTTCAAGGCATTTCTGAAATGTTTAAACCTCCTTTTGTTCTAGTGGCCAGGGAGCCCTGAGAGCTGACCGTGCATATTCTCTGCCTCAGATCTCCCTCCTGTTCTCTCCCTGGGTGGAAACGGTGTGGCCTTACCTGCAGACAGTGGATGAGTGGATCGTGCATGGACACCTGTGGGACAATGCCAGGGAATTCATCATCCAGAGATGAGCTGCAGCAGAGCACAAGGTCGCTGGGGGCTGTCTTCACCAGTTTGCTCCCCATGAAAATCAAATCTTTCATTAGTTTTAAACAGTACTAAGAAAGTACAGTCCACATCACAGAACTTGTTATCATCATAGGCTAGTTCTATTTCATTTATATGGAAGACGTCAGTAATACCAGCTGATTATTAATATCTTTGTCCAGGTTATGTCAGTTCACAACTTCTAAGCAAATCATATTTTTGGATGATAGTGTATTTATATGGCTAGTTAGTATACACTGCTTCCCTTAAAATGAGTTTAGGTGATAGCAGATGGTTTCCGCTATTTCCAGTGTAAAATATCAGTAAAGAGATACAGAAATACTACAGAGTATGCCTCTAATGAGAATTAGCTACTCATTTCTTTTACCTTACTATAATTTTTTTACTGTTCTCTGAAGTGAGTGAATTCAACCAATACCTTAGTATAATATTTAATAAAACAATTAAGAAAAATCTTAGTCCATTTATGACAATTTCCCTTAGTTATTTGATTTTTCTGAACAGAATCATATAAACTATAATGTAGAGCTATTTGTACTCTTTTAACCCAATTTTAAATGATGTGGTGCATTTAGATGTGTGGTTTCTATTGATAGCTATCCACTGAATGCATCAGGAAGGGTAACCTTAAGTCCTTACTGTTCTGGAAGTGGAGCAATATGTATGTGATGCTCACATAAGTGAACTGACCTCCCTTCAACGTAGTCTCTTTTTCTGTCACTGTGTCCTGATTCATCAGTCTCACATGAGAATTTTTGTGAAAAATGGGACTCTGTTCTTGTAGGTTGATGATTGACCATCATTTTATTGTTAAAAGTAGTCCAGTTAAGAATTTTGATAGGGAAAATGGTAGAGAAGTCTGCAAATTAGTTTCACAGGAGATGGTAAGTGGGAAAAACTTTTATTCTACTTCTGAAGAGGACCAAATTAGTCATATTTTAAATAATTCCAATTCAGGAAACTGTTTCTACTTAATTAAATTTTACCTGTACTGTTGAAAGTATCCATTCCCTTTTCTCTCTAAACTGAGGTCAGATTAAAACTGCCCTATTTGCCTAAAGATTGTTTCAATTTAGTAGTAATTAATATTGTTATGTTTTATAATATACAGCATGTCAGAAAAGACGGAAAGTGAAGAAAAACTGAGTGATAATGCGAGTGCGAGTTCCAGCAGTGGCCAGGGGCCCTCCAGCAGGCAGCATACCATGGTGTCCTTCCTCAGACCTGTCCTGAAGCAGGTCATAATGGCTGGCAAGTCCATGCAGCTGCTGAAGAACCTGCAGTGTGCAGAGAGCACCACCTGCCAGGCCGCAGCCAGAGGTACCTGTTCCGTGTTCTGCGTCTTCCTTGGTGTTGGGACACCTGACCCGACTCCCTCCTGTCATCCTGATACCTGAATATTTTGTAGTTTGCAAGTCATCACACCCTCTTATTTCGGTGATAATTGTCAATCATGATAGAATTAATAATCATGCTGCTCTTGATTTTTAAACATTGTCCTATTGAAAAGTTTTTAGTGCTGTGTTTAAAAAGGCAGTGACAATAAATTCCACATTAATTTTCCTCACTTCATATTCCTTAAGACTGGAACTTTAAAAAATAATTTCTAGCCATTTGTTTTTCTTTATTGTTTTTATAAACTGACATAATAATTGTACATATTTGTGGAGTACATAGTGGTTTTTGATACAGTTATAGTGATCAGATGAGGATAATTAGCATTTCCATCACCTCAGACATTTACTACTTTATGTTGGGAACATTCAGTATCCTCCTCTTAGCTATGTGCAACTCTACATTATTAACTGTAGGCATCCCATAGTGATACAGAACACTAGAACTTATTCCTTCCAGCTAATCGTTTGTATCCTTTAACACATAGCTTCCTCCCTTCCCCCTGCAAAATCCAGCATCTAGTATCCTGTTCTACTCTTTACTAACAGAGAAACATTTTTTATCTACCACATATGAGTGAAAACATGTAGTGTTTAACTTCCTGTTCTTGGCTTATTTCACTTCACATAATGTTCACCATTTCCATCAGTGTTGCTGCCAATACAGAATTCATTCTTTTTTATCTCTGAGTTTGTGTGTGTATGTGTGTGTGTGTGTGTGTCTGTGTGTGTGTGTGTACCACAATTTCTTTACCCATTCTTCTGTTGTTGGACATCTAGGTTGATTCCATATCTTGGCTATGTGAATAGTGCTGCAGTAAATATGGGGGTGCAGATGTCTCTTTGATACTTTGATTCCTTTCCTTTGGGTAAATGTCTACCAGTGGGATTGCTATATCACAAGTAGTTCTATTTGTAGTTTTTTTGAGGAACCTTCAAACTGTTCTTTATAGTGTCTACACTAGTTTATATTTTCATCAACATTGTGTCAGAGTTTCCTTTTCTCCACATCCTCACCAGCATTTGTTATATTTTTGTCTCTGTGATAAATAGCCATCCTAACTGGGCTGAAATGATACCCTTATTGTGGTTTGACTTGCATTTTCCCTAGTAATTAGTGATGCTGAGCATTTTTTCATCTATTTATTGGCCATTTGTATGACTCTTTGGAGAAATGTCTGTTCGGATCATTTGCCTTTTCTTTTTTGAGACAGTATTTCACACCCATCACCCAGGCTGGAGTGCAGTGGTGTGATCTTGGCTCTCTGCAAACTGTGGCTCCATGGCTCAAGTGATTCTCCTGCCTCAGCCTCCTGAGTAGCTGGGATTACAGACACCCGCCACCACGCCCAGCTAATTTTCTGTGATTTTAGTAGAGACGGGGTTTCACCATGTTAGCAGGCTGATCTGAACTCCTGACCTCAGGTGATCTGCCCATCTTGGCCTCCCAAAGTGCTTGGATTACAAGCATGAGCCACCGAGAGGGGCGTCAGGACGGTGCCTGCTCTGCCGTGAAGTCCACTCGGAGCGGCTGCTGATGGAGCCAAGCACTGTGCGGACCCCCTGGGGACTGAGGCTTGGAGCGTTTGTTTTCTGGTGACGGAGGGCACCATGGCCATGCCAGGAGCGACAGTGTTTCCTGGAGTCATTGGGTGGACTCTGGGATGAGGCATGGCCGGATATGTGGGGTTGCCCATGTGGGTGTGCGTTGCTGTGCCTGACAGCTTGGTGGCTGTGACAGCCCCAGCCAGGCTGGGACCTGCGGGGGCCCCACGTGTGCTGCCCTTTGCCTGCACTGGCCGGTGCTTTCCATGTGAAGTCTAGAACCACAGGCATGGAGCCTGGAAGAACGAGTCATGTCGTGGGTGGGCACGGGCCGTGGCAGGTGTGCACTTGTAGGGTCCCTACCACCGAAGCGCCCTGGAGTCCTGCGTTAAGACAAGTGTCTGTGTGCCACGCTCAGAGAAAATGTATCCCCTGTTTGTGTGTGTGTTTAAATTTACTTTAAAATTTACATATACTAAGATTTACTTTTTGGTGTGCAGTTAGTTCGGTGAGCTTTAACAGATGTGTGGACTGCAGTCACTACCACCGCAGTCAGGATACTCAGGAAGGCAACCTCTCTCCGCCTCCCTGCTCCTGCAGCTACCTGTCTGTTCCTTAGTCCTGCTCCTTTGCCTTTTCCAGAAAGTCATGTGTGGGCTTGGAGTCTAGCTTGCTTCACTTAGCATAAGGAGTTGGAGATTCAGCCATGCTCTGGTTTGTCCCTGAAGCATAAAGATACAAAGGTTTTAAAAGCATGGCTCGGGTACAGCCTCAGAGAGAGACTAAAATGATAAAGTGATGAGAAAAATTATGAAATTATAGTTCATTAAAAACATTAAATAGTATGGAACCAATGTGTATGCTAAAAGTGAAATTCCCTTGGTACTTTTAAGTACTATACAGTCTTTGCTATGTATACATAGTTTTTTTTTATAACATAGAGCATATTGCATGTGTTATCATCATACATTTTTCACTTAATGATGTTTTGTTATTTAAACATCTTAGCAACCTTTACATGTTGATATATACAGTGTATACACACAGATTTTCCTTAGTCTTTTAAGTGGCTGTATAATGTTTTGTTTTGTTTTTGAGGCAGAGTCTTGATTTGTGGCCCAGACAATAGCACAGTGGTGCATACTTGGCCCACTGCAACCTGTGCCTCCTGGTTCAAGTGATTGTCCCATGTCACCCTCCCAGGTAGCTGAGATAACAGGCATGTGCCACCACACCTGGCTAGTTTTTGTATTTTTAGTATAGACAGAGTTTCACCATGTTGCCCAGGCTGGTCTTGAACTCCTGACCGCAAGTGATCCTCCCACCTCAGCCTCCCAAAGTGCTGGGATTACAGGCACGAGCCACTGTGCCCAGCCAGATGACTATAGTATTCTCTAGTGTGGATGTTCCATAATTTTATCAGCCTCCTGTTAATTGATGTTATAGTTATTTACTGTTTTACACCAGTAAAATCAGTGCTTGTGTGTGTATCTTTGTGCACATACTCATATTTATCATGCTAAAGGTGCTGTTGGGTTTAAATAATAGCTAACATTTCATGAGTCCTTCTCATGCTTCAGGCATCGTTCTAAGCCAGGGTTACCTGTCAAGGTCCAGGTAGTAACTGCTGACAGCCGTGCAGGCCGTGTCGTCTCCGGGCTTTGGCACCCATGCAGCGTGGACAGTATGTATGGGGAATGAGTCTGGCTGTTTCCCATTGTAATCTCTGCATAGAAAGAGGCAGTGGTCTGTAGTTTCTTGACCACTGTTCTAAGTCGTAGACATCCTAATTATTCTCATAGTCCTCCAAGGGAGGTACAGTTACTATCTCCACTTTGTGGATGAGGAAACTGACACAGCGAAAGGAGGAGTCCAACGTGACATGTTGATCAATAGCTCAGCCAGGCCTTGACCCATCCATCCGACTTGCATGCTTCAAGTTTAAAGATTAGAAAGAAGCTGCCAAATGTCTTCTCCTAAATGTTTGACCTGGTGGCTGGACCCTCAGGCACCTGCTGAACCAGTGGCCTCTGGTTCTTTGAAAGACATGTGCTTGCTAGGTACCACTCTGGGCAGGTTTTGGATGCTGAATAGGCCAACACCCTCTCAGCACCTCTCATTGTGTGCCCATCTATATTCCTGCTTTTGATAAATGTTTCCACAGCACCAGCTTACAGAGAAGTCTGCTCAGCCAGTGCCTGGGACCACCCATCTGGCAGGCAGGAGGAAAGACAGACTTTTCCAGCAGGGAAGATCAAGTTGGGTGCTGGCAAGGTTAAGTTCCGTTGATGTCTGATCCAGCAGTAATCACCTGAGCCCAGGTCGGCACATTGCTTGGCCTACCATGGCCCATTTTCCTTCAGTAACATGGAGCAGGCCTGGTGCAGTGGCTCATGCCTGTAATCCTAGCACTTTCGGAGTCCAAGGCATGGTGAATAATTGACTCCAGGAGTTCAAGGCCAGCCTGGCCAACATGGTGAAACCTTGTCTCTACTATAACTACAAAATTAGCTGGGCGTGGTGGTGCATGCCTGTAATCCCAGCTAGTTAAGAGGCTGAGGCAGGAGAATCACTTGAACCCGGGAGGCGAGCTCACACCACTGCTCACACCACTGTGTTGCCTGGGCAACACAGCTAGAGTCTGTCTCAAAAAAGAAAAATTGTGAAGACCAAATGAGATAATGTCTAGAAACAAATACTGCAAGCCAGCTCAGTGGCTCACACCTGTAATCCCAGCATTTTGGGAGGCCGAGATGGGTGGATCATGAGGTTAGGAGTTCCAAGACCAGCCTGGTCAAGATGCTGAAACCCCGTCTCTAATAAAAATGCAAAAAATTAGCCAGGCTGGTAGCATGTGCCTGTAATTTCAGGTACTCAGGAGGCTGAGGCAGGAGAATCGCTTGAAACCGTGTGGCAGAGGTTGCAGTGAGCTGAGATCATCCCACTGTACTCCAGCCTGGACAACAGAGCAAGACTCTGTCTCAAAAAAAAAAAAAAAATACTGCATAAGCGACACTTTATGCTATGTTTTCTAAAGGTTTTATCTTTGTAAAACATATTTTGTAGTGTGAAGTTTTAACTAACGTGTCCAAGCTATTTTCATTGTTTTACCTATTAAAATTTAGCCAACTTTTTGGTTATCCCTAGGCACCTTTTGTTGGTGGCAGCAGTAATGAAATAGCTTTCTTGAATTTTTATTACAAAGGAATGTTGAATTTCATGTTTTTTAGCATCTACTGAAATGATTATATTTTTTTCTTACTTTACTGAGTGTGATGTAGCACATTTATATATTTGTGTTTATTGAGTACTCTTCATATTCCTCAGATGAATCCCACTTCATCATGGCAGATGATCCTTTTGTCAAATGCAGTTTTCCTGTATTTTGTTGAGGACTTTTTGTATCTGTGTTCATCAGGGATATTTGCCTGTGTTTTTCTTCTTTATGTTGTGTTTTGGTCTGGATTTTGTACCAGGGTAGTGCTGGCCTCATAGAACAAGTTTGGAAGTATTCCTTTCTCTTTATTTCTGGGCAAATATTTTGAGTCAAATTGGTACTAGCTCGTTTTTAATGTTTCATTGAATTCATCAGTAAAACTGATTCTGGTGTTTTTCTTTGACAGGAGACTTTTTATTACTACTTTAATTTCATTACCCATAATTGGTCTTCTCAGGTTTCTTATCCTTCTATCATTCTATCCACAGCAGCCCAGGGATGCAGGGGAGGTTCCAGCGAGTGGCCACACTAGCTGCTGCCATTCTCTCTGGCTGCTGGCACATCTGGTTTATTTCAGCATCCCTGGGTGTTCTAAGGGGGGCAGAGTGTAGCCTGCACTGGCCTGGAAATGCACAAACACAGGGCCCCTGAATAAGCCCAGAGCTGGGGCTGTAGCTAGAACTTCAGGGCAAGAGAGGCCCCGACCTCTCACTTCCTGGTCCTGGTCCTGAGGTTTCAGGAGTGTGGCCAGAGTGAGTTCACTCAATGTCATGTAATGACAGGACAGAGAAGGCAGCAGCCTTTGACATTTCACATGAAAATGTGGCATGAGAAGAACCATATTCAGCCCAGTCTTGGCCAGAAAGTCATTGCTGTTGATGAAAGAGGCAGTGTCTGAGTGCCTGTAGCTATGTATGTATGAACAAAACACACATATATATGTAATGTTTGTTGGCTTACAGTTTCTAAATATTTACCATCTGATGTGTCAGAAGAAATGTTTGCCTTTCCCAGTGCTGATTATGGCTGTGCATGACCCTATAAAAATTTAACCACTTTTGATAACAGTAAACAATAATATTAGCTGCCATTTCTGAGGCTCAGAAACATTAAGTAACTTGCCTAAGGTCACACAGCTAGTAAGTGGCAGAGCAGGATCTTACAGTGACAGTTTGGAGGGAAGAGGAGAATAAGTGATGGACTTGATTCCGGCCATGCAGATGCAGGTGGCCCCCTGGACTTCAGCTTCTCCAGGGCCGGGCTTAACTCCAGAACTGCCAGGCAGCTCTGTGACTCCGTCTCTCCTCATGAGCTCCCTCTGGGATGGCTGCCAAAGCTACTTTTTAATTACAATCCACGTGAGAACACTGTGGCCAGAAGCTTCTATCTTCCTGGCATTTTCCTTCCTGTGGGGCATCCCAACTCAGCAGTTCCTCTGTAACATGGCTAACTCCCCCCTTGTTTCCTCCTAGACTTTACCTTGTGGGTTCAGAGGGGAGACTGCTGTTGCTAAGCCCTGCTGAGCGTCATTTTTGGTGTGGCAGAGTTGACAAGCCTCCTGCTTCTTGACCATTCGTGACTCATCTCTTCAGAGCAGACACACCTCACTTCTTGGATATCACTGAAGAATGTTGTGGTAAGTAAATTTTTCAGGAATGAAAGCTTACTGACCAGAACACTCAACTTTAGAAACCCGGAACTATTTTGCCCATTAACCTTTTCTGATTTTGAGATGGAGTCTTGCTCTTGTCGCCCAGGCTGGAGTCCAGTGGCACAATCTCAGCTCACTGCAACCTCCGCCTCCCAGGTTCAAGCAGTTCTTTTGTGCCTGCCTCCTGAGTAGCCAGGATTACAGGTGCCTGTCACCACACTCAGCTATATTTTATGTTTTCAGTAAAGATAGAGTTTCACCGTGTTGGTCCAGCTGGTCTTGAATTCCTGACCTCAGGTGATCCACCTGCCTTGGCTTCCCAAAGTGCTGGGTCTGTGCTGTGGTCCAACACAGGGCCCAGCCAAGTTTAGAGTGATGGCCAGGGTAGGGTGAAACCTAGGGTAGGGCCAAAGCAGGGGCCAAGGCAGGGTGGTACCAAGATGAAGGCAAGGACAGGGAATGGCCTGAGGAGGGACAGAACAAGGGCAAGGATAGTGAAGGTTCACGGCACAGCCAGGATCCAGGGACAGGGTCAGAGCCATAGCATCACCAGCAACTGGACCATGGCTAGGACAGTGACAGAGCCAGAGTCAGGGCCAGAGCACTGCAAGATAAGGGTAATGCCAGGCATTTCAGGGTCAGACAGGATCATGACCAGGGAAGAACCAGGTTAAGGCCTCACGCGGGGCAGGACCATTACCAGGATCTAGGTTAGTGCCAGGGCTGGGCCATCAGAGGGCCAAGGCCAAGGAAGAGCCTGAGTAGGGTAAGAATCAGGACCAGGACCAGGGTTGGGGGCAGAACCAGAACTGTGACAAGGTAGGGTCATGGCAGGACATGGCCAGAGGTGGTTCATAGAGAAGGCAGGGCCAATTCTAAGGTAGGGCCAGTGCTGAGGTAGGGTCAGTGAATATCGAGGGTGGGACCAGGGCCAGGGCACAGTGAAGGCAGGGTAGGTCAGGGCATTGGTACGACTGGGATGTTGCAGTATCATTTAAGTGCCTAGATAGGGCAGAACAGGGAAAGACGATGGTAGGGCCAGAGCAGGGACAAGCCAAGGCTGGGCCAGGTCAATTCAGAACGGCCAGTTCAGAACCTGAGCTAGGGAAGGCCAAAGGCAAGGTCAGGACAGAGCAAGATCAGGATAGAGAGTGTCATAGCAAGCCAGGGTAGGGTCAGGACAAGGTTAGGGACGAAACTGGGCTAAAATAGCACAGGACCAAGACAGGGCTAGTTCCAGGGCAGAACCAGAGAATGGCAGGACCAGGATAGGGTCAATTCAATGGTGTGGGCAGGGTCAGCACCATGCTATGGGCAGGTCAGATAAATGCAGATTCAAGGAGGCACCGGGGTCAAAGTAGATATAGGATGGGTCAAGTGGCAAGACACAAGAATTCCAGGGCAAGTAGTTTGCCAGGGCTAGTTTAGGGCCAGGTGAAAGTTGGGTCAGGGACAGGGCCAGTCAGGGTCCAGGGCAAGTGCCGAGTCAGAGCAGAACCAGGACAAGGAGAAAGCAAAGGTAGGGCCAGGGTAGGGTAGGGCTAGGGTAGAGTAGGACTAAAGTAGCACAGAACCTGGCCAAAAGCAGGGCAGGGCCATAGCAGGGGAAGGACTAGGATGAGGGCAAGGGCAAACACTGGGCCAGGGTATGGTGTGGCCAGTACAGGGCCAGGATAAAGGATGACAGGAGGATGGCTGGAGGAATGGGTAGGATCAGGACCATGGCCAGGTGAGGGCCATGACAGAACAAGGGCTGGGTCAGGACCCTCATATTGGCAAAGCAGGCAAGGAACATGGCAGTGCCCATTCAGGACTGTGCCAGGGCAGGACCAGAACTGGGGCAAGGCTAGAGCCAGGGAAGGAAGAGGGCTGGGTCATGGCCAGAAAAAAATCAGGGGCAGGGTAACATCCAGGGACATGACACGACCAAGATGAGGGCCGGCAGGACCAGAGCCAGACAAGGCTTGGGACAGGATAGGTTCAGGACCAGCACAAGTCAGGGCAATGATAGGGTAGTGCAGAGCAAAGGCAGTAAGGGCCAGTATAGAGTAAGGATGCAGCCAGAGGATGGCAGGCTAGGGTCACAGCAGGCCATGCCGAGGACATGGACCACCAGGGCCTACAACGAGGCAGGGCCAGAAAGGGGCCAGGACAAGGGCAATGCCACTGAAGGGCCAAGGAGAAAGAAGGCAGAGCTACGGAGGAGCCATGGCAGGAACAGGGCCATGCGAGGACCAGTCAGGGCCAGGGCAAGGCAAAGGAAAGGGAGGGCCACAGCAGGCCAGAGTAGGGCCAGGGCAAGGTCAAAGCTAACTCAGGACTAGGATAGCACAGGGTTCAGGCGGGGCCAGTGAAGGGCAAAGCCACGGCATCGCCAGGGCAGAACAAAGGTATGATCAGGTCCATGGCTTGTACAGGGCTGGGTTAGTGCCATGCCATAACCAAGGCAGGTCCAGGGACAAGGCAGGCATAAGGTGGATCCAGTGACAAGGCGTGGCTGCATCAAGGACAGGTCGAGTCCAAGTTCAGCTCCAGGGAAAGTCCAGAGCAAGGAGACAGGGCAGAACCAGGAAAAGACAAAGGCAGGTCCAGGGCAGGGTGTGGTAAGGGTAGGACCAGAGCAAAGCAGGACTAAGGTAGTGCAGGGCGTGGCCAAAAGTGGGGAGGACTAGGAGTAGGGCCAGGGAAAACACTGGGCTCAGGATATGGCTGGGACCGTTCAGCTCTGTGACAAGCAGAGCCAGGCTAGGATAGCACAAGACAAAGACATGGCTGATCCAATGAGGGGCCAAGGTCAAGGCAAAGAAAGAGCAGCACCAGGGTCATGGCAGGACCAGAAACAGGGCTAGGGCCGGGAAAGTGACAGGGCCAGGTTGGAGGCTCAGGCCACAATAGCACATCAGTGCAGGGTCCAGCAAATAAGAGCCAGGGCAGGGTCAGGGTCCATGATAGGGTCAGGGCCGTTACAAGGACATGACCAGGTCTTGGAAAAGGCTGAGGGAGGGCTATGACAGGGCCAGTGTCATGGCATTACCAGGATCAGGAGCAGGGGTCAGGCCTGGTTCAGGGGTAGGGTGAGGTCCAAGGTCGGGCAGGGCAAAGAGGCAAGACTGGGACCAGAGAGAGATTAGGGACAGCGCAGGACGAGGATAGCACAGGGCCAGGGACATGCCAGCAATCCACATAGGGCCAAGGGCCAGGCCAGGGCCAAGGCTGGGACAGGAATAGGGCCAGAGCGAGGGCAGGGCCACAGAGAAGGCAAAACTAGGGAGAGTCCAGAGCAAGGACAGGACTAGGGCATTCCAGAACCAAGATAATGCAAAGGTAGGTACAAGTCAGACCAAGACCAGGTTAGTGACAGGGGAGGGATAGGATAGGACAGAGCATGACCAAAAGCAGGTCAGGGCCATAGCAGGTACAGGACTAGGAACAGGGCTAGGAAAAGCAGTGGACCACGTTATGCTGGCACCAGGACATTGGAGGACAGGGTAGGACCATGTCACGGACAGGGTAGTTCCAGCATCTGCCTGGGAAAGCTCCAGGGCCAGTCAAGGGAGAAGGCATGGCTGAGGTTGTACCAAGGCAGAGACCTCCAGTACAGAGTCAATGCAGTTTAAAGTCAAGGCCAGAGCATCAAAGGGCACCAAAGAGCAAGGGAAGGTCCATGGCAGGTTTAGGGGCACGAGCAGGGAAGGGCAGGGTCAGGGCCTGGATCAAGGGTGGTCTAGGGCCAGAGCTATGGGAGGGCCTGGGCTGTGCCTTGGCTAAATAAGGGCAGAGCCATGGCAGGTCATAGAGATGGCAGGGTAAAAGCCAAGGCAGGGTCAGAGGACATTCAGGGAGCAGCTAGGACTGGGCAGGGTAAAGGCACAACCAATGAAGGGTAAGACTAGTCAGTGACACACATGGGCCATGGCTGGGCCAGGAAAGGGCAGTCGAAGCATGGCCTTGAGGGACGAGGGCAGAGACAGGTCAAGGCATGGCCGGGACAAATCAGGCTCAGGAGATGTCCAAGTCCAGTTCAGGACCACAACACAAACAGGAAAGTGACCACTGGCACGCCCGGTGCCATGACCAGAGTCAGCAGAAGCAGCAGGGCCAGAATGAAACCATGGCCAGCACAGGTTTAGGGAGGGTACAGTGTAGCACATGGCAAAGACAGAGCTGTGTAGGACCAGGGAAGTGGATAGCATAGTTAGGGCTGGACCGGGGCAGTACTGGGACTGGGTCATGGCTAGGGAAAAACCAAGGGCAGGTCAGAGCCAGAGGCATGACAGGACCAAGACCAGCAATAGGAGAGGGCCATAAGAGGGCCATAAGAGAGCCAGAAACGGCAAAATGTCAACTAGGGCAGGTATATGGCAGGGCCAGAAAGGGGCCAGGAAAATGTCAGGGCCAGAGCAGGCATAGCGAATAGGCAGGACCAGAAAGGGGCCAAGGCATGGGCAGGACCAGGTCAGAACTAGAGCCAGGATAGACCAAAGGGGTGATCCGGGTAGGGTAAGTGCAGGACAGGGAGGACAATGGCAGACCAGGACAGCGTAAGTCCAAGACAGAATTATGGCATGGCAGAGGAAAGGCAGGACAGTGTCAGAACAATTGCATGGACCAGGCAGAGTCACCATTGTGCCACAGCCAGGACATGTCCAGGGACAATGCAGGGCCAAGGAGGGGCCAGGGCAAAGGTAGGCAAAGAGTGAGTCAAGTGCCAATGTATGCCTGGTGCAGGACCAGGGTATTGCCAGGGCCAATGTGTGCTAGGCCAAGGTTGGGGCATGAACAGAGCCAGAACAAGGGCAAGGGTAGGAGGGGACCAGAGCAAGGGCAGTGCCAGGGCAACACCATGCCCAGGATAATTCAAAGTTTGGACGAGGGCACACTATGGCTGGGATAGTGCCATTGCAGAAGAGAATTAAGGTAGCACAGGGCATGGCCAAAAGCAGGGCAGGTTCATAGCAGGGGCAGTACTAGGAACAGGGCCAGCGCAAGCACTGGGCCCAGTGCATGGCAGGGCCGGGTTGGAAGAGGGCAGGGTAGGACCATAATTTGTCTCAGCCAGAGGACACTTGGGGTCATTCTAGTGCAGGACCAGGGCAAGGCAAGGGAGAAAGCAGAGCCAGGGTCATGGCAGACCCAGGGTAGAGCAGAAACAGTGGAAGGCCAGTGCAGGGTGATGGCAAATCAGGGAACGGAAGGAAAAGACCAAGGAGGGTCAGGGTCAGGACAAGGGTAGGGGTATGGCCAGGAATGTGCAGGACCACACGAGGGCCAGAGCAGGGAAGGGCAGGGAAGGACTAGAGCCAGGTCGTAGAGAGCGTTGAACAAGTTCCAAGACAGGTCAGGTATTGGCAGGGCTGAGAGACAGTGAACCCTGAGTGTAAGGGTTGAGGCCATATCAGGGAAGGTCTAAGGTTAGATCCGAGACAGAGCCAGGGCAGGACCAGGGAGAGGTCAGGGCCGAAGCACAACCAGGACAGGATTGGGCAGGGTAATGGGAGGACCAGAACATGGCAGAACCAGTTCAGTGCCAATACAGAGCAGGGCCAGTCTAGGATAGCACAGGGCAAAGGAAGGCAGGTCCAATGCAATGCAGAGGTCCAGATTAGGGCCAGAGAAGTGCCAGGGCAGGCACCTGGAAAGGGCAATGTCAGTACCAAGGCAATGCCCAAGCAAAAGCAGGGCCAGATCCATGGCAGGACCAGCAACATGGGTAGGGACAAGACAGTTAAAGAGCCAGGGTGGGAACTAGGGCCAGAGCAACGTACCAAGGTAGACTGTTGGCAAATAAGACTCAGGACAGGGTCAGAATTATGGTCAGACCAGGGTTAGGGTAAGGCATAGGATGCAGGCCAGAGCAATGTCAGGATACGGGCATAGCTATGGCCAGGATTATGACAGGACCAGGACCAGGGACAGGGGCCTGGCATGACCAGGACAGGGAGATGGCAGGGCAGGGCAAGTTAGAGCCAGAGCCAGGTCTTAAGAGAACAGAGACAAAGTCAATGCACAGTGAGTACAGGTCAAAAGAAGGGTTAGGGCTAATCTGGGCCAGGGCACAATCAGTAACTGGTGAGACAGGGAAATGACATGACAGGGCCATGGGAATGCCAGGATAGGACAGAACAGGAAGATCCTTGGTGGGGTAGGGCAGAGACATGTCAAGGCAGGACTGGGACAAATCAGGCCCAAAAGATGTGTCCAAGTTCACGTCAGGGCAGAACAAATAGGACCAGGACCACTGGCAGACCTGGGGTCATATCAGGTACAGAGTCAGGATGAGAGCCCAAGCCAGAGCCACAGCAGGGCCAGTGCAGATCCAGGACAGGGGAAGGATAGGACGTGACTAATTCAGGGTCAGGGTGGGGCTGTGCAGAGCCAGCACAGGGGGATGATAGGACATGGCCAAGACAGGGTTAGGTTGGGGCCTGGACAGCCGAGGTAATGGTAAGGTTGGTCCAGGGCAGAGTACTGCAGGGCCAGGTACAAGTCAAGGCACATTTCAGACAGGGCCAGGCTGAATGCCAAGGCCACACTGAGAGCAGATCCATGGCAGGGGCAGGACCAGGACATGGCAGACCCAGCCTCTCAGAGGGCCAAAGAAAGGCCATGGCAGGTAGTGGCTAGGGCAGGGACAGGGCCAAGACAGTGCCAGGCAAGAACAGGGTCAGCCAATAGAAGGGATAGGCCAGAGCTAGGGCCGGACCAAGACCAGGTCAGCGTCAGGACTGGCAGGATGAGCGGCAGTGTGAGGGCTATGACGAACTTGGGGCCAGGACATGCTCGTGGCATAGGCAGTGTATGGCAGGCCCTAGTCAGGGCTGGTTTATAGCAGCACCAGCAGCAGGGAAGGACAAGATGCAGAGTGGGACCAGGTCTGGTTCTTGGCCAGGGACAAACCAGGGGTAGAGTCACAGCCATGGACATGACAAGATGAAGACTAGAGGCAGAAATAGGGCAGGGCCAGTTATTGGGACATGGGAAGGTCAGTACCAGTGCAGGCCCAGGGAAGGGGATGGATATGGTAGTGCGGAGCCAAGACATGGCAGTACCAGTGTAGAGGAAGGAAGGACCAGGGTATGGCAGGGTAGGTGCAGGATTCCCAAGGGTTGGGACATGGAGCAGGCGGAGCCCACAAGGCAGTTCCAGGAAGGAGCCAGGGCAAGGGCAAGAGCAAGGCCAGAGAAGGACCATGTAAAAGGCAGCGCCAGGGTGAAGCCAAGAGAAGGGCTAGGCCAGGTCAGAATCACAAACAGGGCAGACCAAAGGGTGTGCCAGGGAAGGGCAGTCAGGGTAGGGAGGGCCATGGCAGAATTGGTTAGGACCAGGACACTGTGGGGGCTGGGGCAGAACTAGGGTATCACAGGGCCAGGAAATGAGTGGGGAAAGGAAGGGCCAGGGCAGAACTAGTCCATGGTGGGAACAGGTCAGAGTAGGGAAAGTGTTGTGCCATAGCCAGGGTAGGTCCAGGGAAAACATAGAGCCAAGGAGGGGCCGTGGAAAAAACAGGCATGGGTCCAATGCCAAGGCGTGGCCGGTGTGGGGTCAGGGAATTTCCGGCACCTATGTAGGGCCATGTCAAAGTTGGAGCAGGGACAAGGCCAGAGCAAGGGCATGCCTACAGAGGGTCCAGGGAAAGGGCAAGGCTAGGGCAGAACCAGTACCACAACAAGGCAAAGGAAATGTCTGGGCGGATTATGGCCAGCATAGGGTCAGGGCAGAGCAGAACTAAGGTAGCACAGGCCATGGATAAAAGCAGGGAGGGTCACAGCAGGAGCAGGACTAGGAAAAGGGGTTAGAAAACACGGGGCCCAGTGCATGGTAGGGTTAGGGCAGAGGAAGGCAGGGCCTGGGCCATGTAATGGACAGAATAAGCCTGGGATCAGCCCAGTGCAAGGCCAGGGAAAGCCCAGGGAGAAGGCAGAGCCAGGATAGAGCAGGATCAGTGCTGTGCCAATGTAGGGTGAGGATAAGGCTGGGGCAGAAAACCGCAGGGTAAAGGTGGGTCAGGACCAGGTCAATGGTAGGGCCACAGCTAGGATTGTGACAGGACAAGAGCTAGGGCAGGGCACGGGCAGGTTGGGACCAGAACCAAGACATACAGTGGGTAGAGTAAGTTCCAAGAGTGAGCAGGGTAGTGCCAGGGCTGAGTGACACTCTGCCCTGAATGCGAGGGCTGAGTCATGGTCAGGGAAGGTTCAGTGCTATGTCAGGGTTAGATCCAAGACAGGGCCAGGGCAGGACCAGGAAGTGGTCAGAGCCTGGACCGGGCAAGGACACAACCAGGGCAAAGTTGGTCAGGGCAATGGGAGGACCAAGACATGGCAAAGCCAGGTATTCACCATCACAAGGTAGGGCCAGGGCAGAATAGCATAGGTTAAAGGCAGGGCAGTTCTAATGCAGTGGCAGGGTCCAGATCAGGGCCAGAGAAGCTCCAGGGCAGGGCTGGTACCAGCAGCAGGAAAAAGAAATGTCAGGACCCCGGCAAAGATAGAGCAGTGCCCAGTCCAGGGTTGTGGTAAGACTAGCCACAGAGCTAGGGCCGGGACAGTGATGGGGCCAGGGTCAGGGCTAGGACCAGAACAGCGTACTAGAGTAGGGTCCAGGAAATCCGAGCCAGGATGGGGTAAGAGCCAGGGCCAGGGAAGGGTCAGTGACAGGGTCCATGTCAGGGCCAGGGCAACAGCAAGGTTATGGCAGGTTAAGGGTCAGGAGCAGGGACAGTGGTTGGTCAAGGTGGGGATCGGGGCCATGTCTGGGCTAAGGACAGGGTAATGGCTGGGCAGGGCCATGGCAAAGGGTCAAGCCTAGGTTCAGGGTGAGGTCAGAGACATGGGAGGACTAAGATAGCACAGGACTAGGGCTAGTTCAGGACTAATGCAGTGCCAGGTACAGGGACAGAGTAAGGGCCAAGCCAAGGCAGAATGAGAACCAGGGCAAAGCAAAGGGAGGGCAAATGCAGGGATACTATAGCACAGGGTATGGTCAAAATCAGGTCAGGCCATGGCTGGGGTGGGACTAGGAACACAACCAGGGCAAACACTGGGAGAGGGTCTGGTGGGGCAACTTCAGGGCCAGGAAAGAGGAGGACAGGATAGGGCAAGGGGCATGTTATATACATGGTAGGTCCAGGATAGGGCCATGTCCAGTTGAAGTCTAGGGAGAAGGCAGGGCTAGTACAAAGGCTATGCCAAGGCAAGAGAGGGCAGGGTCAATGCAAGGTGAGGGCAAGGCCAGTGCAATGAAGATCAAGGGAAGGACCAGCCTGGATGAGGGCAGGTAGATGGCAGGGCAGGGCAGGTTAGAGCCCATCCAGGTCAGGGCAAAGGCAGTGTTAGGGCCTGGATAAGGGCAAGTAGGGACAGGGATATGGCAAGAACAAGGCCAAGGAAGTACCAGAAACAGGGTAGAACCAGGGCCAAGACAGGGACATGGTAGGACCATGGGCTCGGGCCAGGGCAAGGTCACGGCGACGACAGAGCACAGCTAGTGTAGAGCAAGGACAGGACCAGGTGATGGCAGGGCATGGACAGGAAAGAGCACAGCCAGAACATGAAGAGAACATGTTTGTGCCAAGGCAGGGCCAGAGAGGGACCAGGGAAAGGGCAAGGCTAGAGAAAGTTTAATGAAAAGGCAGGGCCACGTAGGGTCCAAGGCAAAGACAGCACCAGGAAGACTAAAAGTCAGGCCAAGACAAGAGTAGGAAGGATCACTGAAGTCCAGGGTAGGGCCATGGTAAGTTCAGGGCTGATGCAGGACAGTGACGACACAGAGCCACGGGATTGCTGGAGAATGGCACGGTCAAGGCAGAACCAGGATATGGCATAGCAGGGTTAGGTCTTTGACATGGACAGGGCAGTGTCAGCACCGTGCTATAGACAGGAGACGTCAGAGAAAAGGCAGGTATAGGGTTGCTCAAGTGCCATCACATCCCTGGTGCATTGCCAGGACGTTTCCACAGCCAGTGTATGGCCACGTTGTGTTGTTCAGGGATAGGGCCAGATCAGGGGCAGTGTTAGGGAGGGTCCAGGGAAAGGGCAGATCTAGGGCAGATCCAGGACCGGTAGAGGTAAAGGTTGGTCTCGGGAGAGGTATGGCCAGAGTAGGGTCAGTGCAGAGCAGGACTAAGGTAGCACAGGGTGTGGCCAAAGGCAGGGAAGCACCATAGTAGGGGCAGGACTAGGAGAAGGGCTTGGGCAAGCATGCGCCCAGGGTATAGCAGCTCCAGGGAAGATGAGGGCACAGCAGTGACAGGGTCATGAGATGGACAGAGTAGTCCCAGGCAGGGCCAGGGCAAGACCAGACAAGTCCAGACCCTGAACCAAGGCAGTGCCAGGGTAGAGCAGGAACAGTGCAAGAACAAGTCAGGATGAGGGTAAGGGCAGGGCCCAGAAGGGCAGAGCCATGACAGGTCAGTACCAGGACAAGGGTAGGGACAGGGCCTCGAATATGACAGGACAAGGGCAAGGTCCAGGGCTGTGCTAGGGCAGGGCGAGTTCAGGGCAGGGACCAGAGCAAGGTCATAGAGAGGGTATGGTGGGGCCAATACAGGGCCAATTCAGTGTCAGGGTTATCGCCGGTCAAGTGGGGCAAGTGCCATGGTCGTTCCATGTTGTGCTAGGGCTGAGCGACATGGAGTCCTGAGTGCAAAGGCTGAGGAAGGGCCAGGGAAGGTCCAGGGCTAAATGAGGGTTAGAACCAGGACAGGGCTAGGGTGGGATCTGGGAGGGGTCAGGGACATGGAAAGACCATGACAAACCTAGTGCAGGGTTGGGCAATGCGGTGGAAGAACCAGGTCATGGCAGGGCCAGGTCAGCACCAGCACAGAGCAGAGACAGGCCAGGATAGGACAGGGCAAAGACAGGGCAGTTCCAGCGCAGGGCTAGGGTCCAGACCAGAGTGAGTGAAACGCTGTGACAGGGGCAGGGCCAGGGCCAGGGATAGAGCCAGGGCCAGGACCAGGACCCAGGACCAGGATCAGAAAAGGGCAATGTCAGGATCAAAGTAGGCCACAGCAGGGCCAGGACCAGGACCCAGGACCAGGATCAGAAAAGGGCAATGTCAGGATCAAAGTAGGCCACAGCAGGGCCAGGACAGTGACAGTGCCAGTGTCAGATCTAAGGTCAGAGTAGTGTACCAGGGTAGGGCCCAGGCAAATCAGAACCGTGACAGTGTTGGGGCCAGGCGAGGGTCAGGGTAAGGACTTAATCCATTGAGGGTCAGTGTCAGGGCTTGCGCCAAGGCCAGGGCAGGGGCAGATCCATAGCCAGGTCTAGGACACGGCTAGGGCAGGGCAATGGCAGGGCCAGAACCATGGTCAGAAGTAAGGACAGTGGCAGTCAAAGGTCAGGGCTGGGGCCAGGTCTTGTGTAGGGACAGAGTTAGGGCCAAGGCAGGCTGGGTCAGGGAAAAAGGGCAAGACCAGGAACGGCCAAGGCACGAGTAGGATAGCATAGAGGCCAGGATCAGTGCACGTCCAGGGGTCGTTCCATTGCTGTGGACAGAGCAGATCCCACAACAGGGAGGGGCCAAGACTCATCCAGGGACAGGGCCAATGCAAGGGTAGGGCTATGGAGAAGGCAGGAGCAGGGACAGTCCAGAGCAAGGTCAGGGCCCGGGCAGAACCAAAACCAGGACAAAGGAAAGGTATGAACAGGGTAGGATAAGGCCAGTTTAGGGCCAGGGACAGTGCAGTACGTGGCTAGGATAGCACAGGGCATGGCCAAAAGAAGGGCAGGACCATAAGAGGGCCAGTACTAGGAACGGGGCCAGGGTAAACAGTGGCCCAGGTTATGGTAGGGTCAGTAGAGTGCCAAGATATAGGATGATAGAATAGTGCCAGGGCCAGGGAAAGCAGTGGGCCAGGTCATGTTGGGGTCAGTAGAGTGCCAAGATATAGGATGATAGAATATTACCAGGGCCAGGGAAAGGCCACTGAGAAGACAGGGCCAAGGTGGTGTTAAGGCAGAGAGCCAGTGCAGGAATGCAGGGTGAGGGTAAGACCAGGACATGGAAGAGCAAGGGAAGGGCAAGAGCAGGTTCATGGTCAAGGCTTTGATAAGGGCAGGGCTAGGGTGGGGCCAGGACAGGGCTGGGATAGAGCAGGCAACAGTAGGCTGGGCTAGGGCAGGACACTGCAGGGCCAGGCCGAATGGCAAGGGCATGCTTAGAGCAGGACCAGGTCCGAGACAGGGCCAGGGGGTGGCAGGGACAGCATAGCAGAGGGCCACGGAAAGGCAAGGGTAGCTAGGGGCTTGGACGCTTGGACAGGGCCGAGGCCAAAGCAGTGCAAGGGGAAGAGCTAGGGCAGAACCAAGGCCAAGTAAGGGTCAGGGATATGGCAAGATGAGTGGCACGGTAAGGGTCATGGGCAAGTCAGGACCAGGCCCAAGGGAGGACCCTGACATGGGGAGTGTAGGGCAGGGCAGGGTCAGAGTAATGGGTAGTTCAGTGCCCAGTCTGGGCTGGTGAAGAGCAGGGCCATAACCGTGCAGGGCCAGAGAGAGGACCGGATTGGGGTGGATTATGGCCAGGGAAAAACTAGGGGTAAGGTCACAGTCCAGGCATGTGACAAGACCAATTCCAGGAGCAGACCCATTATCAGGGAAGACTCAGGGTCAGGGCAGGGACATGGCATGGCCAGTACAGGGCTAGGGAAGGGTAGGGGTAGGGTAGCTGACCGCCAAGGCAGGACAGGCTCAGTGTAGAGTAAGGACAGGGCCAGGGGATGGCAGTGCAGGGGCATTGAAGGTCCCACAATAAGGCAGGGCCAGAAAGAGGCAGGGTAAGTCCACAGAAGGGCTAGGGAAAAGTGCAGGATTAGGTCAGAACTAGAGCCAGGGCAGACGAAAGGTAGTGCCAGGACAGGGCAAGACCAGGGTAGAGAGGGACATTGCAGGCCAGGGTAAGGTCTGGGCAAGGTCAGGGGTGAGGCAGGATTAGGATAACAGGTCCAGGGCAGAACCAGGGCATGGTAGTGCCAGGGCAGAGCAGGGTTAGGTCTATGACATGGGCAAGGCAGGGTGAGTGCTGTGCCATAGCCAAGGCAGGTCCAGGGACAATGCAGGGCTAAGGAGCGGCCAGAGCAAAGGCAGGCCTAGGGTGGGTCCTGTGTTAGTGGATGTCCAGTGTAGGGCCAGAACATTCCCAGGGCCAGTGTGTAGCACCAGGCCAAGGTGGGGCTAGTGAGAGTTCACAGCAGGGGCACAGCCAGCGCACAACCAGGTCTAGGAAAAGTCAAAGGCTGGGCCAGGGTGAGGTAGGGCTAGGGCAGAGGATGACTAAGGTAGCACTGCATAGCCAAGTGGCATAGCAGGACCAGGACTAGGAACAGGGCCAGGGAAGCACTGGGCCCAGCGCATGGCACGGCCAGGGCAGAGGAGGGCAGGGTGGTGCCACAGTCATGTCATGGACAGTGTAGGTCAGGTGTCAGTCCGGGACAGTGCCAGGGCAAGGCACAGCCACCGTAGTTCAGGACCAGTTCAAGGTCAATGCAGGGTGAGGTCAAGACCAGGGCATTGAGGGAAGAGCCATGGCAGGTCCGGGCCAGGAGTAGGGCCAGGGCCAGAAATATCATGGGATCAGGACCAGGGCTGTGCCAGGGCAGGACAGGGCCAAAGCTAGGCCATAGAGATGGCAGGGCAAGTACCAAGGCAGGGCCACGTGGTGCCAAAACTGAGTAACACTGAACCAAGTGCAAGGGCTGAGGTGGGGTCAGGGAATGTCCTGGGCTGAGTCAGGTTTGATCCAGTACAGTGCTTGGGCCCGGCCAGGGAGGGTTCAGGAAAAGGATAGGGTTGGGGAGGGTAATGAGAGGACCTACGACAAGGCAGGACCAGGTTAGCCCTGGACCAGGACAGAGCCAGTCCAGGATAGCACAGAGCAAAGGCAGGACAAAGATAGGGCAGGTCCAATGGAGGGCCAGGGTCCAGACCAGTGCCAGAGAAATGCAGGGGCAGGGACAAGGCTGGGACCAGGACCAGGGAAGGGCAATGTCAGGACCAGGGAAACGCCAGGGTAGGGCAAGGGCCATGGCAGGAACAGCAGCAGGGCTAGGGCCAGGCTAGTGACAGGGCCATGTAAGGGGTTAGGGCCAGAACCGTGTACCAGGGCAGGGTGCGCACAAATGGAAAACGATTTGTTTTTGTATAATAGGGGATGTGGCATTTTGGAATCCTAGCTGGGCTGGGTGGGACATTAGGATATATAGAGTTTGCTCTATAATTTAACTTTGACAAAGTTATGTAATTAAAAGCACTTTACATTCTTCACAAAAGTGTTTTTTTTTTTTCTTAGAGTTTATTTAAGAGAAGGCTACAATTGTTGAGAGTGCTTTTCTGTAAGACTTGTGAAATGTAGTGGGAGGAGAGGACTAATGTTTCTTTGTAATATAATTTTATAAACTATTGGATCCTTTAAACTATGTGATAATAAGCAACCTCAAAAAAATAATGTAACTGAAATATAAGGAATATTATCACATATATAAAGAAAAAGATAAAATTGTTGTTTTTGTTTTTACAGATTCCTAATCTGAAAACCTGAAGTCCATAGTGCTCTGAACTCTGAAACTTTTTGAGCACCAACATGACACCACGTGTAGGAAATTCCACTTGTGAGTACTTAACACAAACTTTGTTTCGTGTACAGAATTACTTAAAATAGTTTGTAGAATTAACTTCAGGCTGTATGTATAAAGTATATATGAAGCATAACTGAATTTTGCATTTAGTTTCGGGTTGCATTCCCAAGATAATCTCATGTATATGTAAATATTCCCAAATTGGAAAAAATCAGAAATCCCAAACACTTCTTGGCCCAAGCATTTTGGATAAGGATTCTCAACCTGTCAGTTGAAAATAAAATATTTTTCTTTCATAGTTCTACATGCCACAAATTGTTCTGACTCCAAACAAGCCCATGCCACTGTTGCCTCAGAGATGTGTGATTTGAAGCTTAGCAGAAAACCTGCCTCCCACTTGTTCTAGATTGTTTTCTAGGTATAATGCAGATCACTTGTAAAAATAACGTTCTAGGGTGTAATATATAAAACCTACCTAGGCAAAAGCAAAAGGTGCAGGAAACAACCCAAGGATTAACTCCTAACTGACTTACACATGCTTCTCTCCAAGAGAAAAGCCAAAAATGTGCCCCCGAGGGGGATGGCTGGCTAGTAAACTATGGGTAAGAGTGTGCAAGACGAGAGCAACCTAAGACAGGCACAGCCATAGTGAGGAGAGCAAAAGCTAAATCCATACTAAAAGCCAATCTGCTCCCAAGAAGGAATCGAGCAGCCCTAGGAGCAGATACACCAGCAGCATAATTGACAGGCAACTAATTTGCCTCCATACCCCCCCAGGTGGATGGCTGGTTAGCCAATGACGGGAAAGACTGTGAAAGATGAGAGCAACCTAAGACAGGCACAGCCGAGTGGAGGCCAGCAAAGGCTCAATTCGTACTGGGAGCAGATGCACCAGCAGTGTACTTGACAGGCAGGCAAGTAAGTCCCTTTGTTCTCCCTAGGTGGATGACTGGTTAGCCAATGACGGGTAAGACTCTGAACGATGAGAGCAACCTAAGACAGGCACAGCCACAGGGAGGCCAGCAAAGGCTAAATTCCTACTGGGAGCAGATGCACCAGAAGTGTACTTGACAGGCAAGCAAGCAAGTTGCCTGTGTGCCCCCCAGGTGGAAGGCTGGTTAGCCAGTGATGGGTAAGACTCTCTAGAAGATGAGAGGGGCCTAAGACAGGCACAGCTGCAGGGAGGCCAGCAAAGGCTAAATTCATAGTGGGAGCAGATAATAAACACTTAAATGCTGAGTTTTTTTTTTTTAATTAGAGAAAGAGGCAAAGTGTGTTTTGATCTATTTGTTTAACAAATTCTTTTTGCCAAGTAATTTTTTATGTTCACGTGATAAACTTAAAGGTAGTTTAAAGTATATATTTATGTAACTTTTATCTATAAGTGAAAAAAGTCGTTTATCTTGAGAAAATTTACTTTAAATGGTTGCTTTAGACTCTGTCTTTTAAAGTATTACCTTTTTAAATAAAGCTGAGTGTGGCAGCTCATGCCTTTAATCCCAGCAACTTAGGAGGCTGAGGCAGGCAGAGGAACTGAGGTTGGGAGTTCAAGACTAACCTGACCAACATGGAGAAACCCCATCTCTGCAAAACATACAAAATTAGTCGGGTATGGCGGTGCATGCCTGTAATTCCAGGTACTCATGGGGCTGAGACAGGTGAAACACTTGAACCCAGGAAGCAGTGGAAGCAGATTCAAAATCACACCATTGCACTCCAGCCTAGGCAATAAGAGTGAAACTTTTCAAAAAAAAAAAAAAAGTAGAAAGAAAGAGGAAAAGCAAAAGAAGAAAGTGAAATAAGGAAATTATATTATTCTCAACAATAACAATTAACATATTTTATTATTGCGTGGTAGGTTCAAACTACTCATGATATGGAAGTTTTACTTTCCTACATCACTAAATAAGCAAGCTGTGTGTAATGAAAAATGTGTATATTTTTTCTGAAATTATAATATATGAAGAAACATTTATTTCTCTTGCCCAATTTGTTCAGTTTTTTTAGAAAGGCACATGTACTACTAGTATATATTTTTTTGACAAATCAAAATTGTATACATTTGTGGGGTACAATGTAATGTTTTGATATATGTATAAAATATGGAATAATTAACTAACATATCTATCACCTTACTTATAATTTTTTGCCGTGAGACATTAAAACTTTCTGTTAGTTATTTTGAAATGTACAATACATTATTGCCTGTAGTTATCCTACTGTGCAATAGGACTCAAAACTTATTTATCCTGTCTATAAAACTTTGCATTCTTTTATCAACAACAATCTTTTGTAACCAATTATTCCCCGTTGTACTTTGTTATTTCACCTTTATTAGATTCCACATAAAAGTGGAATCATGTGGTAGTTTTCTTTGTGTATCTGGCTTATTTTACTTAGTAAAGTATTCTCTAAGTTTATCCATGTTTTTTCAATTTACATTGTCTCCCCCCTTTTTAAGGCTGTATAGTATTCTACTGTGTATGGTATTATTCTAAATGTATATGCCACATTTAGAATAAAATTGTAATTTAAATACATATTCATCTATTGGTTGGAAAACTTGTGTAATGGAAAAATATTTGTGTGGCAACATGTATTAACATAATTCAGCATATAAATGTCTCATTTATAGCTAATTTGTACTGAGCACTAACCACAATACCATAGATGTGTTAATAAATTTTGTTCTCACAGTGATATGGTCTGGCTGTGTTCACACCCAAATCTAATTATGAATTGTAGTTCTCATAATCCCTATGTGTCATGGGAGACACCTGGTGGGAGGTAATTGAATCATGTGAGCAGTTACCCTCATTCTGTTCTCCTGATACTGAGTGAGTTCACATAAGACCTGATGGGGTTTTTTGGTTTGTTTGTTCATTTGTTTTGATGGAGTCCTGTCCTGTCACCCAGGCAGGAATGCAATGGCGCAGTCTTGGTGCCACTGCAACCTCCACTCTCTGTGTTGGTTATGATTGTAAGTCTTCTTAGGCCTCCCAGCCATGCTGCATTGTGAAACAAATTAACCTCTTTACATTATAATTTACCTAGTCTTAGGTACATCCTTCTGGCAGTGTGAGAATGGACTAACACATAGAGTAACTTAATAACAAAGACATTATTATTATCCTCAATTTACAAAGAAAGAAACAGAGCCAGAGAGAAAAAGAACTTGCTCACAATAGCAACTGAAAGACTAATTTTGAAATCTACTTAGCTGAGTGGACAGAATTCTAAGATGACCCTCAGGATTCCCACTTCAGTGCACACCTGCTGTGTAAACCTTTTCTCTGGAGTCTGCGAGAATGTGTGACCGTGGTGGGACATTTTTTATGTAATTAGGTTATAATATATTGGCTTCCTGTTTATCATAAGAGAGATTATCTTGATTAGAATAAACTTAATCAGATGTGCTTTTAAGAGAAAAAGCACATCATGGAAGAACACCTCTGCTTCTCTGAAATTAAACTTCTTGGTGAGCCATGTGGTAAGCTGCTCATGGTGGCTACCTGGCAAGGGTTATATTTGAATATTGTCTCAATTTCTTATTTCAACATGTTGCTTTCAGTAGGGAGAATAGTTTCTCATGATGGAGAAAAAATAAGGGATCTCATTTATGCAACAAGTAATCACCCTCTTATCTGGGAGAGCTTAAGAAAAATCAGTGATCAGAACATGACCATATCAACAGGAAGCAAAGGCAACTTGGTTGAAAGGGCTCCCTGGCATTATGAAGCAATGTGTACACAGCCAAACTAAACAGCCTCTGGGATACTAATAGTCTAACAAAGAGGCTGATTTCATTCTCATCCTGATTAAATTAGCATTTCTGCAACATTGTGGTTACTAAATTCTAGATAATTGATTACAAAAATACCGTGCAGACCAGTAAGTACCCTCCTAGAATTGAAGTCATGAAAAAGCATACCCAATTCTTTAAATTCCAACATTAGAAAATGTTGAAAAAATAAGGAATTTATTAATAACCTGAATTTTTAATTTCAGAAAATTCCACTATTTCATAATACATAACTGAACTTTGAACATCTTAATATGAATATTTATTAAATGCATACATTGTTACGCAGATAGTTTCTCTTTTACATTAATGCAATAAGACCAACAATTAAAGAAAACATTTGAAATAAAAGTCATCAGAACCACATCTTTTAATGGCTTGGCATAATTGTCCTGCTCTTTGAAATCGTCATGAAGCAAAGACAAGATTTTTAAGTCTTTCACCTTTTGAAATCTAGTATCTTGGCTAAAGAAATTAGGAGGGAATATTTTTTAGGTGGCTGCCTTGAGTGTCCAATAGAATATGAGAAGAATTTTGACAGTTGGGCAAGAAAATGCATACAACATACACACATTGCTCTTCTCTGATTTGCTTTAACATTGAAAGATAAGAAATTGCAAATCTAGTCCCTCAATTCAGTGTAAATTAAAAGTTTTATGTTTCAGCTTAGCAATGTATTGTATAAAACTTATAGGTAACAGATGTCATTAGCTGCAAAAAACAGAATAGTATGACTAGATTCAGTAACTAGTCATGCAAATGATAGACCAATTAGATCAAGATCCTAACAGGGGTCTATAGAAAGCATTTCTGTGCAACGTTGTGACCCTCCCCCAAACACCTATTTTTGTCTCCTTACAGAGATACCAATTTTTTCTGAATGACTCAAGGAATACCAGGAACTGAGAATGCTCTTTGTTCAGAGTTGATTATCAGGAACAGAGTTCACACATTTCTTCTATATTATAAAGAAATGTTAGTATGAGATAAAAATATTTTCACTTAAATGGACAGAAAAACTTTATTTACAATATATCTATTTCAGATAACTTTGCTCTTTATTTGCTGGCTTTTTATACAATATTACTTGAGCTCAACAGGAATCAGCAAAATGAATTTTAATTTTACTGCAAGAATTTTATTTATGTATATGTTTAATTTACTGAAAATACATTGATATTCCATAAAAGATTTATGCTTTTTATTTGATGGAGTCTCACTGTTGCTAGGCTGGAGTGCAGTGGCACAATCTTGGCTCACCGCAACCTCTGCCTCCTGGGTTTAAGTGATTCTCGGGCCTCAGCCTCCAGGCCAATTTGTACATTTTGTATCCTCATTAAGCAATTTTTGTCTGTCTATGGTGGCTCATGCCTGTAATTCCAGCACTTTGGAAGGCTGAGTGGGATGGATCCCTTGAGCACAGGAGTTTGAGACCAGCATGGGCAAATGAGGAGACTCTGTCTCTTTAATAAATAACACAAAAATTAGCCAAGCATGATGGTGAAAGACTGTTGTCCCAGGCATTTCAGGGGCTGAGGTGGCAGGATGGCTTGAGCCCGGGAGGTGAAGGATGCAGTGAGCTGTGATTGTGCCACTGCACTCCAGCTTTGGTGATAGAGCAAGACCCTATCTCAAGGGAAATTAAAAAAAATTTTTTTTTGCTTACTCAAGTCCTCACAAATTTTCTCCTCGGTTTTCTTTAAAAGTTTTGTGGCTTTAACTTTTGCATTTAGATCTACAATCTGTTCTGAGTTAATATTTGTTTACAGAGTAAAAATATCAAAGGTCATTTATTTCCACATCAATATCCAGTTATTCCAACACAATTGGATGAAGACTATCCTCACTGAACTAATTAATTTGGCACCTTTGTGAAAAAACGATTGGTCACATACATGTGGGTCTATTCCTAATCAATTTCTGTTTGCTAAAGGATATGCCCTGTACATCCTGTGCTAAAAGCACACTCTTGGTTAGCTTCATAGATAAGTCTTGAAATCAGTTAGAAATAAAGTCTTTCCAACTTTCTTCTCTGAAAAAAAAAATTGTTTTGGCTGTTGTATGTCCTTTGCATACATATATAAATTTTTAAACCAGCTTGTCAGATTTTGCTTAAAAGGTTGTTAGGGTGTTGATTGAGATGATGAACCTAGATCAATGTGGGGAGAGCTAACATCTTAAAAATTTCAAACCTCTAATCCATTAAGATGGCATAGCTCTCCATTTATTTATAGTTTTCTTTAATTTCTCTCAGCAGTGTTTTGAGGTTTTTAATATACAGAACTTATGTTTATTTTGTTAAACTTATCCCTAATGTCATATGTTTTTGATATTAGTGTGAATGGGAATTTTTTTTGAGATAGAGTCTCACTCTGTTGCCCAGGCTTGGGTGCAGTGGTGTGATCTCGGTTGACTGCAACTTCCACCTCTTGGGTTCAAATGATTCTTCTGCCTCAGCCTCTGAGTACCTGGGATCACTGGGGCCCACCATCACACCCAGCTAATTTTTGTATTTTTAGTGGAGACAGGTTTTCACCATGTTAGCCAGGCTGGTCTCGAAATCCTGACCTCATGATCTGCCCACCTCAGCCTCCCAAAGTGTTGGGATCACAGGTGTGAGCCACCACACCCAGCCTGAGTGGGACTGTTTTTAAAATTACATTTTTCAGTTGTTTATTGTTTGCATTAATCTTGTATTCTGTGACCTTCTTAAGGTGACTTGTTCATTAAAACAACTTTATTTAATTGCATTTTAGTTTTTGGGGTACATGTGAAGAACATGCAAGATTGTTGCATAAGTACACACATGGCAGTGTGATTTGCTGCCTTCCTCTGCTTCACCTATATCTGGCATTTCTCCCCATGCTCTCTCTCTTCAACTCCCCATCCCCCATCTTTTTGTTTTTAAATGTACACAATTATGTTGCTTTTCAATACAAATAATTTTGCTTCTTAATTACCAACCAGTCTGCATTCTCTCTTTTTGTTGACTTATTTCACTGGCTGGAGCCTCCAACAAATGTTCAGTAGAAGCCCCTTTTCTGATTTTACAGGGAAAGCATTCAATTGTTAACCATTTTGTTTGATGTTAACTGTAGGTTTTTTTGTAGTACCCTTTAACAGAATGCAGAAATTCCCTTTTATTCCTACTTTTCTATGTTTTCATGGAGAATAGGGGTTGAATATTGTCAAATGCTCTTCATGAATGAATTAGGATGATTGTAATTTTTTTCTATAAATAAAACAAATTACATCGATTTCATCTTTTAGAATTTAAGATTTAAACTAACTTTGTATGACTTAAAAAAGCTCCAACTTGTCAAGATGTCTTATCCTTTTTATATATTGCGGGGTTCTGTTTGCTCTTATGGTTTCCTTTGTATTCATTTTCATTGTTTGTTTTGGTATTGTCTGTTTCTGATTTTGGTAACAGAGACAGTAGCCTCATAAAACAAGTTGTGCTGTGTTCCCACTCTCTATTATTATGAAAGCATTTTATTTTCATTAAATGTTAGAATTCACCAGAGAAGCCATCTGGGCACAAAGAAATTTGTTCATGTTTTGAGGGCATAGGAGGTTAATTATGAATTCAAATTTTTTTAAAGGTATAGAAATATTCTAATTTTTAATATCTCTTTGGATCTATTTTGGTAATCTGTGTTTTGTTTTTTTAAATATATATTTTATTGTACTTTAGATTCTGGGGTACATGTGCAGATCATGCAGGATCATTGCATAGGTACATACATAGCGATTTTTTTTTTTTTTTTTCTTTTTTGAGACAGAGTCTTCCCCTGTTTCCCAGGCTGGAGTGCATTGGTGCAATCCTGGTTCACTTCAGCCTGCACCTCCCAGGTTTAAATGATTCTCCTCTCTCAACCTCTAAAGTAGCTGGGATTACAGGTGCCCACCACCACATCTGGCTAATTTTTTGTATATTTAGTAGAGATGGAATTTCCCTATGTTGCCCAGGGTGGTCTCAAACTTCTGACCTCATCATATGCCCAACTTGGCCTCCCAAAATTCTGGGATTATGGCTGTGAGCCAGTGTGCTCAGCTGGTAATTTGTGTTTTTAAAGAAATTTTTCTCTTTCATTTAAATTGTCCATTTTTTTTTTTACCATAACATTGTTTTATAATATTCCCTTGTTATTCTTTTTTATACTATTAAGATCTATAGTGATGCCTGATCTTGGTAATTTGTATTTTTGCCATATTTTGAAATCAAGTTGGCTACAGATTTATTAATTTTTTGAAATTTTAATACATTTTTCTCCATATATTTTAAAATTTTATTTCTTCTATTCTTTTTTTTCCCATCTTTCAATTTAGTTTGCTCTTCTCTTTTTAGCTATGTAGGTTAGAATCTTAAAACATTGGTGTGACAGCTTTTATCTTTTTATGGTTTTTAACTTCTCATTTTTGTTTCAGGGGTGTACATGTGCAGGTTTATTATAAAGGTAAGTTGAGTCTTGCAGGGGTTTAGTTTACAGATTAGTTCATCACCCTGATAATGAGCATAGTATCTGATAGGTAGTTTTTTGATCCTCACCTTTCTTTCACAATCCATTCTCAAGTAGGCACTGGTGTCTGTTATTCTGTTCTTTCTGTCTGTGTGTACTCAATGTTAAGTTCCCACTTATAAGTGAGAACATGCAGTATTTGATTTTCTGTTCTGCATTAGATTGCTTAGGATAATGGCCTCCAGCTCTATCCATGCTGCTGCAGAAAACATGTTGTCATCTTTTTATGTCTGCATAGTATTTCATGGTGTATATGTACATTTTTTTTTATCCAGTCTACCATTGCTGGTACTCAGGTTGATTCCATGTCTGTTATTGTGAACAGTGCTGTAATGAACATACGTAGTCATAGGACTTTATAGTAGAATGATTCATATTCCTTTGGGTATATACCCAGTAGATTGCTGGGTAACATACTAGTTCTGCTATATGTACTTTGAGTAATCTCCAAACTGCTTTTCACAGTGGAAGGATTCCCTTTTCATTAACTGTTGCTGGGATAACTGGCTAGCTAACGCAGAAGGTTGAAACTGGACCCCTTTCTTTTACCGTATGCAAAAATCGAAGATATAACTTGTTTTACTGGATACTTTAAGATTTTTCTCTTTATTATTCGTTTTTAGTAATTAGATTGTAAGGTAGCTTGCTTGGTGTGTATTTTCTGTATTTATCTTTCTTGGAGCAAGTTGTATCATGTGGAGATGTATGTTGAGGCTTTTATCAAATTGAGAAGTAGTAGCCACTATTTTCAAACACTTTTTTTGTTTAAACTTTTCAACACACACACACACACACACACACACACACACACACCCCACATGCACAGAGTCTCTCTTTTTCTCTTGCTTCAGGTTTTGAAATTAAATATATGTTAGGCAACTTGATATTGTCTCACCTGTCATGAAGGTTTTTAAGTTTTTTTAGCCTGTGTTCTTCCTCTGTTTCAGTTTCTATTATGCTTTCAAACTCACTTATTTTCTACCATACCTAATGTTATGCTAAGCCATCAATAGCTTTTTCACATTAAATATACATTTTTCACACTACAATTTTATTTACTTCTTTTTAAAATAGTTTTTATGCATTTTTTTATTGTTCACAGTTTTCTTTAAATCCTTGAACATATTTCTAACTGTTGCTCGAAAAACCCTTTTTTCAGATTTCATTACCATTTTTATTTTTGCTTCTGTTTCCATGGACACTGTGGGTGTTATGTTGTTGAGTTTCTGAACTTTGATTTTGTCCTTTGCTGAGTTTTGAAGTTTCTTTGTTAGGAATTTGATAAGCAACTTGGGAATCAGCTTGATCCAGTTGATATTTGCTTTTAAATTTTGTTAGGTCAAGCCTCACAATAGCCGTTATTTTAGAGCTAGTTTATTTCTGCTGCCAGGAAGGTGCCATCCACCTATGGGCTCTTTTGTACCCCCCCAGGTGTTCAATGAGTTTTCTCACTCAGGATCGTCAGAACTTGCCTATGTTGCAGTTCTTTCTTACATCTAGAAATTGCTCAAGTAATACCTCTCCACTAACTGTTCTCCTCCTAGCTGCATGAGATTTTAGTCTTTTTATGCACATATTGGTTGTCAGCTAGGAACTTAAAGAAATCTTTACGAAAAATTACTACCTTTTTATCTGTGTAGCCTTTTCCTCTCCAGTTCTCTGTCCTTCAAAATCTAGCTACCTAAGCCTCCATGAACTCTGATCCCTCAATTTACTGAGACTGCTGTGTTATATTTGGCTTCCTTTTCCTCGACAGTGATACTGAGAATATCTTCAGATAGAAAGCTGGGCCTTCACAGGAAACATGTAATTTGTTCACTTGTCACGTGGATCACAGCCCTGTACTATCTGTTGTCCAATTACAGAAAACAATTTGTACATTTCTTTAGATTCTAATTGCTAATAGTGGGAGGGAAACTAACTTATTATGTTGGTTGGCTTGCTGTTCTGCTGCCCCCAAAGGTAATCCCCAGGCAAGCAGGGTCTGGAGTGGACCTTCAGAGGTCCTGCAGCAGAGGAGCCTAACTGTTAGAAGGAAAACAAGCAGAAACAGCTTCAAGATCAACAAAAAGGACATCCATTCAGAGACCCCATCCAAAAGTCAACAACTACAAAACCACAGGTAGATAAAACCACTAATATGGGAAGAAACCAGTGCAAAAAGTAGGATAACACCAAAAACCAAAACACCTCTCCTCCTCCAAGGGATCACAGCTCCTCACCAGCTAGGGATCAAAGATGGATGGAGAGTGAATCAAATGAATTGACAGAATCAGGATTCAGAAGGTGGGTAATAACAAACATCTCACAACTAAAAGAACATGTTCTAACCCAACACAAAGAAACTAAGAACCTAGAAAAAAGGTTAGATGAGATGCTAACTGAAATAAGCAGCTTAGAGAAGAATATAAAAGACTTGATGGAGCTGGAAAACACAGCATGAGAACTTTGTGAGGCATACACAAGTTTCAACAGTTGAATCAGACAAGGAGAAGAAAGGATATCAGAGATTGAAAATCAACTCAGTGAAATAAAATGAGAAGGCAAGAATAGAGAAAAAAGAGTGAAAAGAAATGAACAAAGTCTTCAAGAAATATGGGATTATGTGAAAAGAGAAAATATACGTTTGATTGGTTTACCTTAATGTGATGGGGAGAATGAAACCGACCTCAAAAACATTCTTCAGGATATTATCCACAAGAATGAAGTGCTATCGAGAATAAACAGTTCAGAGAGAAATATAAATTGATGGAGCTGAAAAATACCATGAGAACTTCATGAAGCATACACAAGTTTCAATAGCCCATTTGACCAAACAGAAGAAAGGATATCAGAGATTGAAGATCAATTCAATGAAATAAAATGAGAAGGCAAGATTAGAGAAAAAAGAGTAAAAAGAAATGAACAAAGCCTTCGAGAAATATGGGATGATGTGAAAAGACCTAATCATTTGGCAGGTGTACCTGAATGTGACAGAGAGAATGAATCCAAGCTGAAAAACGCTCTTAAGTGTATTATCCAGGAGAACTTCCCCAACCTAGCAAGTCAGGCCAACATTAAAGTCCAGGAAATACAGAGGACACCACAAAGATATTCGTCACGAAGAGCAACCCCAAGGCACATAGTCAGATTTTTCAGGGTTGAAATGAAGGAGAAAATGCTAAGGGCAGCAAGAGAGAAAGGTAGGCAACATCCTTAAAGAAAAGAACTTTCAACCCAGAATTTTATATTCAGCCAAACTAAGATTCATAAGTAAAGGAGAAAGAAAATATTGTATGGACAAGCAATTGCTGAGAGATTTGATCACCAGCCCTGCCTTACAAGAGCTCCTGAAAGAAGCAATAAACAAGAAAAGAAACAACCAGTACCAGCCACTCCAAAAATGTACCAAATGGTAAAGACCATCAACACAATGAAGAAAATGTTTCAGCTAATGGGCAAAACAACCGGCTAGCATAAAAATGGGAGGATCTGCAATAAAGACATTTTCATAAAGAAAAAAAAATGGGAGGATCAAATTCACACATAACAATATTAACCTTAAATGTAAATGGACTAAATGCTCCAATCAGAAAACATGAAATGGAAAATTGGATAAAAACTGAAAACCCATTGGTATGCTGTATTCAGGAATCCCATCTCACATGCAAGTACACACATAGGCTCAAAATAAAGGGATGGAGGAAGATTTATCAAGCAAATGTAGAGAGAAAAAAAAGCAAGAGTTGCAATCCTAATCTGATAAAATAGACTTTAAACCAACAAAGATCAAAAGAGGCAAAGAAAGGCATTATATAATGGTAAAAGGATTAATGCATCAAGAATAGCTAATGATTCTAAATATATATGCACCCAATACAGGAACACCCTGGTTCATAAACAAAGTTCTTAACTACATACAAAGAGACTTAGACTCCTGCACAATAATAGTGGGAGACTTTAACACCCCACTGTCAATATTAGACAGATCAATGAGACAAAAAATTAACAAGGATATTCAGGACTTGAACTGAGACCTGGACCAAGCAAACCTAATATATATATTTACAGAACTCTCCACCCCAAATCCACAGAATATACATTCTTCTCAGCACTGCATGGGACCTACTCTAAAATTGACCACATAATTGGAAGTAAATCACTCCTCAGCAAATGCAAAAGAAAGAAAATTATAAGTCTCTCAGACCACAGTGCAATCAAATTAGAACTCAGAAAAAAGAAACTAACCCAGAAGAACACAACTTCATGGAAACTGAACTGGCTCCTGAACGTTGACTTTATAAACAATGAAATGAAGGCAGAAATAAAGACGCTATTGAAAGCAATGAGAATGAAGACACTACATAATTGAATCTCTGGGACACATTTATTTTTTTTAATTTCATTCATTTAATGTTTTTTACAGAATTTCATGAAAATAGAAATGATCAGTTCTCAGCTATTACAAATATTAGATTTCCAGAGGAATGTTTTATACAGAAAGCATCCTAGGAAAGGATGGAAAACACTAGAATCTTTTGAAACTTTTCTGGATATTTGTCTGGTTAATCTCTTTTAAATGAAATTCAAGAGAAAAAAAAGAGAAAAGATGCAATTCTCAAAATATATCTCAAAATAAGTGAAATTAAAATGGCAATTAATTCATGCTGGAATGCATGAGTTTTCAAACAATAGACAGTGAAGGATGTTTTGTTTGGAATATTGCTATTATAACATCATATGAACAATTATATCACATACCAAATTCTGAATTTTCTTTGTTTCTGGTCTTTACTATTGCTACTAAATCAAAGGCATTGCAGTGAGGGAGAGTTTAGGCTGATGGTACCAACAGGGATACCCAAGTATGATATGGGGCTGGAGAATAAAAAAAAAACTATGTATTGCCCTCATAATCTTTTGAAAGAGCTATAAGAAAATTCAAAAGATGGACTTATCAATAACTTGACATGTATGCACCTGGTGATTTTTCTTTTTTGAGACAGAGTTTTGCTCTTGTCACCCGGGCTGCAGTGCAACCACATAATCTTGGCTCACTGCAACCTCTGCCTCCTTGGTTTGAGCGATTCTTCTGCCTCAGCCTCCTGAGTAGCTGGGATTACTGGCACCTGTCGCCACTTTTGACAAGTTTTGTATTTTTAATGGAGACGGGGTTTCATCATGTTGGCCAGCTGGTCGTGAACACCTGATCTGAAGTGATCTGCCCACCTCAGCCTCCCAAAGTGCTGGGATTATGGACATGAGCCACCATGCCTGGCCAGGGGGTATTCTTCTCTTAAAAGGAAAAGGACTATGAAGTTGAACAAGGTCTCCAGTTCAGGGATTGACCTAGAGCCATTATATTTCTCCCTCACCTACCATTCTTTAAAGAAAATTATGCTTTAGGCATTCTGTGGAATGTACTTATTTTTCTAAGTTGTAACAAGCTTTTTACAGGACTATGAAATTCACAACACAAAACAGCATCTTTAGCTGGCAATTTGATAAGGCAACTGCACAGGGCTTCTTGGAATTATAGCATAAAGTATCAATAAAGCTAACAGCCTATACTAAATGATTTACAAAAACTAGTGCCAAGATAGCATTTTCTAGCTATTATATTTTACAAGAAAAAAGTAAGCTTATCTAGACCACCATGTAGAGAATATTAAAGTCAACATAGACACTTGGAATGCTGGATTATGTTCCTCTTTGGTGAGAAGAAAATAAATTTTGTAATGAAAGATGTCAGAACAACAAAATATTCATATAAGAAGAGTATTATCTAATGAGTATAACAGATGAACAATCACATCCATTTTATGGGCTGTAGATGATATAAATGCAGATAAAGGGGATTTCACTTTTTAGAACATAAAAGACCATTTTAGAGGAAAAGACACCCTGGGAGAAACTTGGTGCATCGTCCTTGGGTGGAGATGCTCTTATTTGATTCTTACTTCTAAGAGTGTGTTACTTTTAATTGCAACATATGGCACAAATGAGAATCATTCTGGCACTACACAGTTTAAGATCCTTTGCAAATATGTTCAACAATGAGAGCAATGATGAATATCAACAAATGTTATTGTACATACCTAATAGTAGTTTGGTTGATGTGAAAGGATCAGAGGCCCCCAAAATAGCTTATAAAATAAAAATAGTTTTGCTCAATTTCCTGCAAGGACTATTTTTATAGGCATGTTAAATATAATTGATAAAATATTTTCACTAATTTTTAAACAATAACTTTACCTTTCCATAAGTATTTCTCTAAAGGCTTTATATTCAATCAAAAATGTTAAAAGTGCATTTGTATCTATCTTTGGGTATGAAAGACACACTTTCAGGGAATTATAGAAATCAGAAAAAGTTGCCCAACATTAAACTAAGATGCTGTGAGGCTGACCTCTCTTTCTTATTTCAGTGCTATGTCCTTTAACAAAGTTGCCGTGTGTTAGTGTTTTCTTAGCAAGTATATATCAACATTAAATGAAATACTCTGTCCCTGGTTCTGTATTCCACTATATTAAGCACAATGGATTATCCTGGGCCTTATTAGGCATCTCTGGTGAAGGCTGCCCAAGTGTGTAAGTTGTACTATCTACCTTTAACTTTAAAATTGCTAGAAGTCCCATCTGCGTCTATACTTAGGCATACTTAGGAACTTGTAAATCTCACGTGGAGTTCTTAACAGAATCTGTTAGAATACCACAGCCCAAATGATTCTAACCTACACTTATTAAAATCTCAGTTCCATTTACCTAGTGTGTATTCTGAATAGCCCATCTATTCCTGACACTTCATTTCCAGATGTACCGAACAGAAAATGAAAATAAACCAATAATCACCACTGATTGGTTCTTTTCTTTGGAGAGGATTATGACTCTCCTGGGAATCAGGCTCAGGAGGAAACCTGACAGTGGTCATGCCTGGCCACACAGTGTGCTTTATCTGAATAAATCCTGAAAAGTTAAGAGGTTTAGGTTTCAATTTTTTTTCCTGTGACAAAGATCTTCCTATCACTTCAACCTTGGAATAACAAGATGTCTCCGTTTTATGTAAGATAAAAATAATTATGAATTAATTAATTGAGCTCTAAATAAAAAAAAGCATTTTGTTCTGAATTACTTATTTCCAACTAAATATCAGGCATACAAAATAATGCATCACATTATGATGGATCTGAACATGGCCTTCCATGAAGAAGCTGGAAAATAGGTATTCAACATAGAACAGGTCAGTTTAAATAACATCCCTTTGAAAAGTGTCATACAAGAAAGAGTAAGAGCTACTGAAATATTCCGGCTTGTTTACTGGCCTCCTTGACCTTCCTTCAAAGGGACACCAGGAAGAATTATCCCAGGCTTCTGCTGCTTGATCATTGCGCTCTTGTGCTTGGATAAAGCTGGAACTATGTGCTCTCCTTGGGTAGCTGGGTGCCTGGTGGTGGCTGCAATGGCTGCTTGCCCATGGCCTTTTTGATAGAGTTCAGGGTTTTGCTAATCCAAGAGTTTTTTGCAGCTTTGATTTCATTCATAAGGGCTCCTCTCTGATGTTCAAGTTCCTGAATATTACACTTGGCTTCCACTAACTGCAGCTTCGTTTGTGCAAGTTCAAGTTCCATCTCTCTCAGCTGCTTCTTAAGTGAGTCCTTCTCATCATCTGTTTCAATTCCTTGGTCCTCTCTGCTGGCGGCTGCTAGTTTTAAAGTGCCCTCCTTGCTGAAAATGTCACTGCACTGTTTGTATGCCATCATCTTACCCTTTACCACTTCCAGCTCCTCCTTGCTGGCTGCTTGCTGTTTCTCCAGCCTGGTACTCAACTGTGAACAGATCTGTTTATACTCAGCAATAATAGCTGTAGTCCTCTTTATTTCATATTCTCCCTTCTCTAGCTGTTTCCTGAAGACTTATTTTAGCTGGGCTGTCTCTTCTTGCTTCCTCTTCTCTTCAGTCTCTACCAGCCTCTGTTTGGTCAAGAGAAGCTCCTTATTCAACACATCTTCCTTGTCTTCTGCCTGATCCAAGTCATTCTGTAGAGCAATATTGCTTGTTACTAGTTCATGGGTGAGGTCATCATTCTCTTCTTCCAGCCTCATGCTGTCCTCCTGTAATCTTTGGTTCTCCCTCTTCTATGTAACAACCTGGTGTTCGTTATATTGAACGAAGACAGCCAGGTGCAGCGGCTCACACCTGTAATCACAGTACTTTGTGAGGCTGAGGTGGGCAGATCATGAGGTCAGGGGTTTGAGACCAGCCTGACAAACACAGCAAAACCCTGTTTCTACTTAAAAATACAAAATTTAGCTGGGCGTGGTTGCATGTGCTGGTAATCCCAGCTTCTTGGAAAGCTGAAGCAGGAGAATCACTTGAACCTAGGAGGCAGACATTGCAGTGAGCTGAGAGTGCACCATTGCACTCCAGCTTGGGCAACAGAGCGAGCTTCTATCTCAAAAAAAAAAAAAAAAAAGAGGAAGACAATTTCTTTCTTCCTGTTTTTTTTTTTTTTTTTTAAAGAAGGGCTAAGAGACGCATGGTAAGGGCAAAGTCTGAGGTTTTCACAGAGGCAGAGGATCCATAAATAGGGAAGGCCATCAGAGAAGTTAAAAGATGAAACTACACCTTGATTATACCAGCCACCAGGTCCCACTTCTGTATTTTCTTTAAAAAAAAAAAAACAGAATGGTTGGAGGACATTAAAATATTATTGAAAAAATATCTAGTAAAAAAGATAAAAACAATCCCAAATCACTTAAATACTTTAAATAAATTCATGATAGAATTCCACTCAGTGTTAAAATACTGGAGAAACCTGGGTGAAGTGGCTCATCCCTGTAACCCCAACACTTTGGGAGGCTGAGGCCTGAGGATTGCTTGAGCTCAGGAGTTCAAGACAAGCCTGGCCAACATGATAAAACCTCATTCCTACTAAAACAAAATACAAAAATTAGCCAGGTATGGTGATGCACACCTGTAATTTCAGCTGCTCAGGTGGCTAAGGCAGAAGAATTGCTTAAATCTGAAAGGCAGAGGTTGCAGTGAGCCAAAATTGTGCCACAGCACTCCAGCCTGGGTGACAAAGCAAGATCTGTCTCAAAAGTAAAAAAAAAAAAAATCAAATAATAGGAAGTGCTTATGCTAATTTGTAAGAAAAATAAAAAACAGGAGGATCTCATTATATAACAAAATGAACAACAGATATTAACTGTAGGTAGTGAATTTTCTTTTTTTTTAAATTTTTTATTGGATTGTAGGTTTTGGGGTACATGATCAGAGCATGCAAGACAGTTGCATAGGTACACACATGGCAGTGTGCTTTGCTTTCCTTTTCCCCTTCACCCACGTTTGGCATTTCTCCCCAGGCTATCCCTCCCCACCTCCCCCTCCCACTAGCCCTCCCCTTTTCCCCCTATAGACCCCAGTGTTTAGTACTCCCCTTTCTGTGTCCATGTGTTCTCATTTTTCATCACCCACCTATGAGTGAGAATATGTGGTGTTTTAATTTCTGTTCTTGTGTCAGTTTGCTGAGGATGATGTTCTCCAGATTCATCCATGTCCCTACAAATTTCACGATATTAATTCTTCCTAACCATGAACATGGCATGTTTCTCCATCTGTTTGTGTCCTCTCTGATTTCGTTGAGCAGTGGTTTGTAGTTCTCCTTGAAGAGGTCCCTTACATTTCTTGTGAGTTGTATTCCAAGGTATTTTATTCTTTTTGTAGCAATTGTGAATGGCAGTTCGTTCTTGATTTAGCTTTCTTTAAGTCTGTTATTGGCGTAGACGAATGCTTGTGATTTTTGCACATTGATTTTATATCCTGAGACTTTGCTGAAGTTGCTTATCAGTTTCAGGAATTTTTGGGCTGAGGCGATGGGGTCTTCTAGGTATACTATCATGTCGTCTGCAAATACAGACAATTTGGCTTCCACCTTTCCTATTTGAATACCCTTTATTTCTTTTTCTTGCCTGATTGCTCTGGCTAGAACTTCCAGTACTATATTGAATAGGAGTGGTGAAAGAGGGCATCCTTGTCTAGTGCCAGATTTCAAAGGGAATGCTTCCAGTTTTTTCCCATTAAGTATGATATTGGCTGTTGGTTTGTCATAAATAGCTTTTATTATTTTGAGATACGTTCCATCGATACCGAGTTTATTGAGGGTTTTTAGCATAAAGGGCTGTTGAATTTTGTCAAATGCCTTCTCTGCGTCAATTGAGATAATCATGTGGTTTTTGTTTTTGGTTCTGTTTATGTGGTGAATTACGTTGATAGACTTGCGTATGTTGAACCAGCCTTGCATCCCCGGTATGAATCCTACTTTATCATGATGAATAAGTTTTTTGATTTGCTGTTGCAATCGGCTTGCCAATATTTTATTGAAGATATTTGCTTCTATGTTCATTGTGGATATTGGCCTGAAGTTTTCTTGTTGAGTCTCTGCTGGGTTTTGGTATCAGAATGATGTTGGTCTCATAAAATGATTTGGGAGGGATTCCCTCTTTTTGGATTATTTGGAATAGTTTCAGCAGAAATGGTACCAGCTCCTCTTTGTGTGTCTGGTAGAATTCGGCCATGAACCCACCTGGACCTAGGCTTTTTTTGTGTGTGAAAGGCTCTTAATTGCTGCCTCGACTTCTGACCTTGTTATTGGTCTGTTCATAGTTTCAGCTTCCTCCTGGTTTAGGCTTGGGAGGACACAGGAGTCCAGGAATTTATCCATTTCTTCCAGGTTTACTAGTTTATGTGCATAGAGTTGTTTGTAATAATCTCTGATGATGGTTTAAATTTCTGTGGAATCTGTGGTGATATCCCCTTTATCATTTTTTATTGCATCTATTTGGTTATTCTCTCATTTTTTTTTTTTTTATTAATCTGGCTAGTGGTCTATTTTGTTGATCTTTTAGAAAAACCAGCTCCTGGATTTATTGATTTTTGAAGGGTTTTTTGTGTTTCTGTCTCCTTCAGTTCTGCTCTGATCTTAGTTATTTCTTGTCTTCTGCTAGGTTTTGAGTTTTTTTGATCTTACTCCTCTAGTTCTTTCAACTTTGATGATAGAGTGTCAATTTTGGATCTCTCCTTGGTTCTCATGTGGGCACTTATTGCTATATATTTTTCTCTAGAGACTACTTTAAATGTGTCCCAGAGATTCAGGTATGTTTTTTCTTCATTCTCATTTGTTTTGAACATCTTTATTTCTGCCTTCCTTTAGTTGTTTATTCAGTCAACATTCAAGAGCCAGTTGTTCAGTTTCCATGAAGCTGTGGGGTTCTGAGTTGGTTTCTGAATTCTGAGTTCTAACTTGATTGCACTGTGCTCTGAGAGACTGTTTGTTATGATTTCCATTTTTTTGCATTTCCTGAGGTGTGATTTAATTCCAATTATGTTGTCAATTTTAGAGTAGGTGTGATGTGGTGCTCAGAACAATGTACATTCTGTGCATTTTGGATGGAGAGTTCTGTAAATGTCTGTTAGGCTTGCTTATTCCAGGTCTGAGTTCAAGTCCTGGATATCCTTGTTAATTTTTTGTCTGGTTGAACTGTCTAATATTGACAATGGGATGTTAAAGTCTTCCACTATTATTGTTTGGGAGTCTAAGTCTCTTTGTAAGTCATTAAGAACTTGCCTTATGTATCTGGGTGCTCCTGTATCGGGTGCATATATATTTAGGATCATTAGCTCTTCTTGTTGCATCAATCATTTTACCATTATGTAATGTCCTTCTTTGTCTCTTTCGATCTTTGTTGCTTTAAAGTCTATTTTATCAGAGATGAGAATTGCAACTCCTGCTTTTTTTTTTTCCTCTCTCTCCATTTGTTTGGTAAATCTTCCTGCATCCATTTATTTTGAGCCTTTGTGTATCCTTGCGTGTGAGATGGATTTCTTGGATATGGCACTCTGATGGGTTTTGGCTTTTTATCCAAAGTGTCCATCTGTGTCTTTTAATTGGTGCATTTAGTCCATTTACATTTAGGGTTAATATTGTTATGTGTGAATTTGATGCTGCCATTTTGATGCTGGCTGGCTGTTTTGCCCATTAGTTGATGCAGAGTCTTCATTTTGTTGATGCTCTTTAGCATTTGGTATGTTTTTGGAGTGGCCATTACTGGTTCTTCCTTTCTATGTGTAGTGCCTCTTTCTGGAGCTCTTGTAAAGCAGGCCTGGTGGTGACAAAAATCTCTTAGTACTTTTTTGTTTGCAAAGGATTTTATTTTTCCTTCACTTATGAAGTTCAGTTTGGCTGGATATAAAATTCTGGGTTTAAAGTTTTTTTCTTTAAGGATGTTGAATATTGACCACCACTCTCTTCTGGCTTGTAGGGTTTCTGCTGAGAGATCTTCTGTGAGTCTGATGGGCTTCCCTTTGTGGGTAACCCGATCTTTCTCTCTGGCTGCCCTTAGCATTTTCTCCTTTATTTCAACCCTGGTGAATCTGACGATTATGTGCCTTGGGGTTGCTCTTCTTGAGGAATATCTTTGTGGTGTTCTTTGTTTTTCCTGGACTTGAATATTGGCCTGCCATGCTATGTTGGTTAAGTTTTTCTGGTTAATATCCTGAAGAGTATTTTCCAGCTTGGATTCATTCTCTCTGTCACATTCAGGTACACCTATCAAATAGAGATTACGTCTTTTCACATAGTCCCATATTTCTTGGAGACCTTGTTTATTTTTTTAATGCTTTTTTCTCTAATCTTGCTTTCTCATTTTATTTCATTGAGTTGATCCTCGACCTCTGATATCCTTTCTTCTTCTTGGTCAATTCAGATGTTGAAACTTGTGCATGCTTCGTGAAGTTCTCATGTGTTATCCAGCTCCATCAATTGACTTATATTTCTCTGTCAGTTGTCCATTCTCATTAGCATGTCATCAAATCTTTTTTCAAGGTTCTTAGTTTCTTTTCATTGTGTTAGAACATGTTCTTTTAACTCACAGAAGTTTCTCATTACCCACCTTCTGATGTCTGATTCTGTCATTTCATCACAATCATTCTCCATCCAGCCTTGTTCCCTTGCTGGTGAGGAGTTGTGATCCCTTGTAGAAGAAGAAGTGTTCTGGTTTCAGGTGTTTTTCTCCTTTTGCGCTGGCTTCTTCCCATCTTTGTGGTTTTATCCACTTGTCGTCTTTGTAGTTGCTAATTTTTCGATTGGGTCTCTGAGTGAAGGTCCAGCTGATGATGAAGTTATTTCTGTTTTCTAGTTTTTCTTGTAACAATTTGACCCCTCTGCTGTAGGACTGCTGAGGTCCACTCCAGGCTCTGCTTGCTTGGGAATCACCTGCAGCAGCTACAGAACTGTAAGGGTTGCTACCAGTTTCTTCTTCTACTATGTTTGTCCCAGAATGATGCCCGCCAACTGTCAGTCTGATTAGTACTTTGTGAGGTGACTCTTTGGTTATATGGGGGTTAGGGAGCTGCTTGAGGAGACAGTCTGTCCTTTATAGCAGCTCAAGTGCTGAGCTGTGAGCTCCATTGTTCATTAAGAGCTGCTGGCACTGGCAAAATAGCCGCACTGGACAAAATAGCCATGCTGGTAACCCATGGGGCTCCTCCACCTGGGAATCTCCTGGTCTGTGGGCAATAAAGATCCATCTGGAAATGTGGCATTTACTCACCCTCTGCACTTTCACTGGGAGCTGCAATCCTGAGCTGCTCCTAAACTGCCATCTTGGATCTTCCTTCCCATGTCATCATTCCAGTACAATATTTTTTGGTGGGAGATTTTTGAATGGAACCTTGTAAAAAGGTTCTGTTTTCAGTGTCATAGAAAAGGAAGCATACAAGACTGGGAGTCAGGGCATTCAGCTGTGTGACCTCAGGCAAGTAACTTTCCTTCTCTGGGTCTGTTTCTCCTCTGTAGAATGAGGAGTTTGGGCCTAGTCAATGGTTTTCTAATCCAGTACCTCAGGATTTCCAGAGGTGGCTCAAGTGCCATTGCAAAGCCTGTGTACATGTGTTTGGGGCAGGGGGCATTGAGGCTTTGAGAAACAATGACAAACAGAGAAATAATGACAAACAGGAAAAGGGTAAAAAAAAGAGAGAGAAGAAGGAGAAAAAAACTGAAGGAGGAGAAAGGCAGAGAGGGAGAGAGAAAAAGAGAGAGAGGGAAAAGATTTTCTTTTCTAAATGAACCACTTACTTTGGGAGGCTGAGGTGGGCAGATCACAAGGTCAGAAGATCCCGACCATGGTGAAACCCCATCTCTACTAAGAAATACAAAAATTAGCTGGGTGTGGTGGTGAACACCTGTGGTCCCAGCTACTTGGGAGGCTGAGGCAGGAGGATTGCTTGAACCCAGGAGGTGGAGGTTGCTATGAGCCAAGAGATTGTGCCACTGCAGTTCAGCCTGGTGCAGAAATGAAATAATGCAAAAATTTACCTTGGCATTACTAGAGATTTGGGTTCAAATCCCAGCTTTCCCACTTAAATGGTGAGTATGCAGTTTACATACAGCAAAGACCTGTAACCAACCCAAATGCCCATCAATGATAGACTGGACAGGGAAAATGTGGCACATATACACCATGGAATATTATGCAGCCATCAAAAACAATAAGTTCATGTCCTTTGTAGGGAAATGGGTGAACCTGAAAACCATCATTCTCAGTAAACTGACACAAGAACAGAAAATCAAACACCACATGTTCTTACTCATACGTGGGTTTTGAACAATGAGAACACATGGACACAGGGAGGGGAGCATCACACACTGGGATCTGTTTGGGGGAAATAGGGGAGGGACAGCGGGGTGTGGGGAGTTGGGGAGAGATAGCATGTGGAGAAATGCCAGATATAGGTGATGGGGAGGAAGGCAGAAAATCACACTGCCATGTGTGTGGCTATGCAACAATTTTGCATGTTCTACACATGTAACCCAAAACCTAAAATGCAATAAAAATAAATAAATAAAGTAAAATGAGATAGAAAGAAAAATGAATTGATATTAGGTATTATATTACATTAAGAATGGCAGAGGAGTCTTGTATCTCGTCTCTCTTTGTGAGGAGGTAAAGTCCTCAGTTTCTCTGGAAATACAAATATTGTAAAATATTGTAATAAAATATATACTTAAGCAAATGGTACGTATGATCTTAAGCAATAATGATAATGATAATAATAATAATATTAATTATGCACCAGCCTCTGTGCTAAGTGTTTAACTTTCATTATCTTATTGAATTATTTCTGTAACACTTTAAGATCAGTATTAATATCCCCATTTTACAGATGGAGACATAGAGGCTCAGAAAAGCTCAGAAACTTACTAAAGTCACACACTTTATGAGTGCCAGGGTCAGGAATTGAACCCAGATCCACATTATTTTAAAAACATTGCTCTTAACCATTCAAAACACTTTATTGTCTACTGAACTTCAGTTCTTCCTATCTTGTGAAATGATCATGCGGATTAGTTGGACCAATTTATGTGACCTGTCCTGTAACCCAGAACCTGGAATATATCATAAAAAGCAGGTCGAACAGAGAAAACCATGGCTTTTTGCATGGAGGGAAACCTTTTCTTATTAAAACTGAAAGACGCCTGTGGTTGTTATTTTTGTGATTGGGTCACCTCTTTATGGGCAGGTAGAATTTTAATCCCTTGAGATTGTGCACAAGGATTTTACCACTTTCAAGATGGAAATTTTTCCTTCCCCTGAATATTTCCATTAGGCTGCTATATTAGCAGCCTGGGAAAAGCACATTCAAGACAGAGTTAGGAATTCTGCAATGCACTTCTCTGGCTGTGGCCACTGCTCTCAGAGTGACTGTCTCTGCTCATTCATTCATTGCTTCTCTGGGAATTGGTAGTCTCCATCATTGTGTTTCCAGGCAACCAAAATAGCACCTGCATCTGGAGGTGAACAGACCAATCAAAACACTTGAAGGAAAAGCTTTGCCTGGTTGGCCTCCAATAAGGCAAAGGGTCTCTCTGGGTGGACTCAGGACTGTGGCTGTGGGATCAGCATCAGAGCTGGTGGGAACCCAGGAAACTAGAAACCTCTCATTTTTGTTGGTTAAGTGGAAGCCTGTTTACATGAGGGTGAAAGTTTACAAGGTTACAAAGAAACTCTGTGGCAGAGCCAAGTGGACAAGTTGGATCTCCTGGTCCTAGCCTAGTGTTTCATTTCTTATACATCATTGCCATCGTTTCAAGTCATGTGTGTGGCACTATCTATGTATTAGACTCCCTGCTGGTTGTGTGAGTGATGCAGAAAAAATTTAGACACCATTCCTCAATCAGATATCTAACAATGCTTTAGTTCACTTCCATAATGATGACAATGATGCATAGTGGTTAAAGATGCAGGCACTCACAGTCAGACAGAGGAAAGGGTTCTGCTCAGCCAGTTACTACTTACGGAAGAATGGAGGTTACTTAACCTGCCTGTGTCATGTTTTCTCAAATAAAATGATGCTAGGAAAAGGAAAGTTCTGGAAATGTTGATCATCCTTGGAAATAACACTTGGGGCTCTTGAACTTAGATTCTAAAACTCAACTGCCTGGGTTCAAGTCTCAGCCTCATACACACCACGTAATTTCTGTCAAGGTACTTACAATTTCCATGCTTTAGTTTCCTTATCTATAAAATGAGTTTAGTAATAAAACCTACTAAGTTCATTATGAGCTACAATAATTTCATACATAAAGTGCTTAGAATACTTTCTGGTACACTGTAAAATAAGTACTCTATAAATTTTAGCTAATATAATCCATCAACAAATATTTATTAAATGCATTGTATGTACCAGGCACAGTCCTAGGGGCTCTGGATATAGAACAATCAACAAAACAAGTAAGTGTCTCGCTGCCTTTATGAAACCATGACTGTTATTACACTCTTTTTTTTTTTTTTTTTTTTAGACGGAGTTTTGCTCTTGTTACCCAGGCTGGAGTGCAATGGCGCAATCTCGGCTCACCGCAACCTCTGCCCCCTGGGTTCAGGCTATTCTCCTGCCTCAGCCTCCTGAGTAGCTGGGATTACAGGCACGCGCCAGTTATTACACTCTTAATCATGTGTGTTTACTTCTCAATCTCTGCATGCACCTGCAGTTCCTGCAAGCATCTTAAATGCCCGGTATGTGTTTCATTCACATTTGAATTACCTGTGTCTGGCCCTGGGCCAGGTGTATAATACATGTTCAGTAAATATTTGTTTAATGAGTGCTGGGCACTGTGCTATATATAGAGCTCTGGTTTTCAACCAGAAATGACTTTGATCCCTCTGGGGACATCGGGCAGTGTCTAGGGATATCTTTGGTTTTCATAGCTTATGGGGTGGGATAGAGAAGGTGGTGGTGGTGGTGCTGCTGGCATCTTGTGGGAAGAGACAAGTGATGCTGCTAAAATCCTACAGTAACCAGCACATACCCCATAACAAAGAGTTATCCAGTCCCAGGATAAATAGCATCAAACTGAAAAGCCGTGGTATACAACAGGGATAAACAAATTTATGTAATGATCCCTTTCCTCCAAAGCTCTTGTTCTGTGCAGCCATGAGAACATAGCACACCAAGTCCTGTGCAGGGGGTGGGAACATAGAGAAGAGACACCTGAACAGCTGAGGCTTCTGGTGAAAGTGGTGTCTGAGTGGAATCTTCAAGAACATGTGTGAATATTCCAGGCACATTTTGTGTGCTCTGGGAGAAGGTGCAGGACTTGGGGAAACGTGCAGGAAGGGTGAACAGCATGGGCAAAGGCTCGAAAGGAAAAAGGAGTTTGGGTTTCTTAAAGTGCAAGAACAGAACTAGAGTGGGAGCAGAGGCTTGGCAGGCAATCGTCGAAAGCAGGGCATGATGCAATCAGCCAGAATTTCCAAAGTCTCTTTTCCAAACACTAGTCCTTCAACACATGCCAAAAAAATACATTTTTTCTTAAAAAGCCAACATCAAATAAGAATTAGAAAGTAGTGAATACTACCTCCTCCCCTTTCAGACAGTTGCAAGGCACATTAGTATCATGCAGCCTCCGGCAAATTCTGCATTAAAGAAACTTGTTTGATTTCATTTAGTTTAACCCAGCGCCTTCCAAAGTTTTTGACGATAAAACTTCTTTCCCAGACACCTATGTATATACAAGAGGATTCACACTCATACAAGAGGATTCCACAGACCCGTCTTTGGGAGGAAGAGCCACAGGCCATGAAGATATTTATGGACTGTCTTTAAGAAATATAGTGCATGCCTGTATTCCCAGCACTTTGGGAGGCTGAGGCGGGTGGATCACGAGGTCAAGAGATCAAGACCATTCTGGCCAACATGGTGAAACCTCGTCTCTACTAAAAATTAAAAAAAAAATTAGCTGGGATTTGTGGCATGCACTTGTAGTCCCAGCTACTTGGGAGGCTGAGGCAGGAGAATTGCTTGAACCCAGGAGGCGGAGGTTGCAGTGAGCCGAGGCCACACCACTGAACTCCAGCCTGGGGTCTGGTGATTGTGTGTGTGACTCTTTCTCAAAAAAAAAAAAAAAGAAATATAGTGGCTGGATTTGAGTTTTGGGATGATGTCTCTGGCACCTGTGTGAAGGTGGATTCAGTAGGTAAGAGATGTTTATGCATGTTGTCAAAGTGTGTTTTATGATGCTGTGATTTATTAATTCCTGGGCCATCTCTTTCACTAAACTCTGAAATTTTTGTTGTAAGGGGCACATTTATTGATCACTGTATCCCAGTACCTAGATAAGCCTGGAAGATAATAGGTACATGCTCCCATTTTAACATAAATAAATGGATATTGCTTTCAGGCACTACACATTGAGGTTGAACAAGAGAGATGGAGTACCTCTTCTCACAGTCAACAGAGCAGCAAGCACTAGTAGATACTTGCTATGTAATGTAATACATACATTACATTACATAGATATGTAATATTAATACCTATTTCTGGACTGGTGAAATGACTAGCATAATAAATAAGACAGAAAGTAGCAAGGATCAGAAATTAAGAAGGACCTGTGAATCTGTATTGTAAACTAGTTACTTGATTACTTCTGATGTCCAGAAGTAATACGAGTGTGGGAAATTTTGTGCTGCCAATCAGAGTTGAGGTACCTTTAATTGGCCTACTGAGATCAAGGCCCCAGCCTTGCTACACTGGCTGTTCCTGACTCTTGCCTTCAAGCCTCTGGATTCTCTGTTCTAGAGCTACTACCCTGCCTTTTCTGATCTTGTTTTGATACTCTAAATGCAGATTGGAGTACTACAGGTTTCTTATAGCCCAAACCTTGATGAAACCATCACTTTAGTAGATGCCAAGTGTGTTCTTTTCTTCTGGTTTCCACCTCCCTGCCCTCCCCATGCAGAACATACTCCTCCCTCATGGGATAACATCACATCCACAAGAGTGTCTCAAGAGCTGCTCGAAAATGCCTGTGAGGCAAAACACATTTCTGTTTTAATGTAGGCTGTGTACACAGTTTTTTGTTTTGTATTTGATGTGCAAATTAAAAAGAAAAAGAGGAAGAGAAGGAGAAGGAGCTGGGGGAGGAGAAGGAGATGTCTGTGTTGTATTTTAAGAGAGGCTGGGGGCACTTAGAATGAAAAGGCCCTGATTGATTGGTTCATGGCAAGAGGAATCATTTTCTTAGCTGGCTGATCAGGAGAGAATACATAGTTGTAATTGACTTAACTGGTGGTTTCAAATTTCTGCTGGTGGACAAACTTCATCAGAATAATTTGGGAAGCTTATGAAAATGTGATGCTCAGGTCTCATCTGAGATTTATTGAATTAGGGCTCCAAAGGTAAAGTATCAGAATGTGTACTTCTAAAAATATTCCATGGAGTTACTGATACATAGTCTGGAATGGTGGATGGTGGGCTAGTGTGGGTCGGTGATAAAGCACCTCTCAGCTTGGCACAATCTCATTTTTCTCATTAAGCCAGTTCCGCCTGTTTCCCAGGTCTAAATCCAAACTCAGTGCCACCCACCCCAGGCCACAGGGCATAGCCTGAAGATCCTTTCTTATCCATTCTCCAGCCCAGCTCATGCCAATGAAGGTTGTTCACAGTCCTGGCTGTCAAACACTGGTCTATGAAACTCCAGGGCTGGCCTTCATTCCAGCTACACCGCCTATGAATAATGCTCAGCACAGACATTTCTGGGCAAGGGAGAAAACAAATTTTTTCTGTAGCTGTCTCAAGTGATATACATTTCCTATCATTACAGTTCATAATTTCCCTGACTATGGGAACATCATGTCAACTCTCATCCAATTTAAACAAGTTGACTGTTGTCCAATTTTTTTCCTGCATAGGGAATGAAGTAGTGGTGAAATGCCTTTTATTTCTGTTCAGGAAAAGACAGAGAATTTTGTTTTGTATACTTTAAATTTTATTCTTAAAGTTTAGATTAACTTTGCAGACATTTTCTCATTTGCTGTCATTAACAACTCTTTAATACAATAAAGGGGCTTTCAGGTCCCAATCCCTGTCTGTAGAGTGGGGCTGAAGTTTGAAGGATCTCTGTGCATGTACATAATGCTGATTATTGAACCCTGGGCCAGTCTCTGAATATTCAAAATCATATTTTTAAAAGCCCAATCTACCAATCAAAGGGAATTTCAAAGAAATTTTAAGCTATGCCTGGTTCTCTTGAAAACCAATACATGGAATCCATTTTATAACCTAGAACAATTTTCTAAACTCCTCCTTAATTTTCCCTCCACTTTCTCCCACCTTTTAGATGCTGTAGAGCCCACTCCTCATAAAGTCTGCCTGACACTCTCTAACACCCACCCCCTACAACTTTTATTTTTATTTCCTCTTGGCATTTCTTTTGGGTCTCCAAGCCTGTCTTCCCATTCACATTCTTTACATTCTTTTGAATTAACACAAAACCCTGCAAATTGAAAGAGCAAATTAAAACATCACTGATTGCTAACCAAGTAAAAAGAAAATTGCCTTAATAAGCATGAGGTGGAGAATATAGTAGCTGAGAACATGTACATGCTAATAAGTCTTGTCTCCCTCACATGTATGTTTGGGGTTTATTGTCTGTACTCCAGACCACAGTCTGCAGACAGCAACTATAATATGATTCCTATAACCCTCCCATGGCAGGATGAGGCCATCCACATCTATTACCTTTCCTAGCTAGAAGCTTCCTTCCTGGCTCTCACTCTCTCCTTTTTTTCTTAAACTCTTCCAGGCTTACTATCTACTCATTCTGGTGATTTCTATTATGTTTCTAGGCCCTGGACTGATGTAAACAGGAAAGCAGTGTGACTGGCTGAATCAGCTGAGATCTAGCTCAGCATTTGTAAATGTCAGGAGAAGAACATGTGCTTTGATTTTCTGTCTCCCTCCTCACTCTACTTTATGGCCAGGATCACCTACTCCTTTACTGGGACCCCTTTTCACCTCTCTCCTCCACAGAATTCCACACATTCATACACTGTTGTGACTTATAATAAAGGACTTTGGTATGATTTTCCTCCATAATCATGACCACAATGTGAGTCATAATCTGAGCAAGGAAGAGCTTAAGAAAAATAAATAAATAAAAGTCATTGTTCTGGCCAGGCATGGTGGCTCATGCCTATAATCCTAACACTTTGGAAGGCCAAAGTGAATGGATCACCTGGGGTAGGATTTACAGACCAACCTGGCCAACATGGTGAAACCTTGTCTTTACTAAAACTACAAAAATTAGCCAGGTGTGGTGGTGCCTGACTGTAGTTGCAGCTACTTGGGAGGCTGAGGCCAGAGGATCGCTTGAACACAGGAAGCAGAGGATGCAGTGCTCCAAGATTATGACACTTCAAGGCAGGCAAATCACGAGGTCCAGAGATTGAGACTATCCTGGCTAATATGGTGAAACCCCATCTCTACTAAAAATACAAAAAGTAAGCCTGGAGTGGTGGTGGGCACCTGTAATCCCAGCTACTTAGGAGGCTGAGGCAGGGGAACCTGGGAGGCAGAGAATGCAGTTAGCCATGATTGCTGCCACTGCACTCCAACCTGAACAACAGAGCAAGACTATAATGTCAAAAAAAAAAATTAATTAGTAAACAAAAATAAAGGAAAAGAAAAAAAAAAGAAAAAATAATAGTTTCCTAATATGCATACCTACAGAGAAGAAAGGGTCCTTTTTGTCTTTAGTCTTATATCTGGGAAGTAAGTGTAGGGGGTCCTTGTCCCAGAGGCCTGGACCACTTTAGTCCACCATGTTCTCTAAATATTTGACATTTATTGAGTTTTTATTATGTGCAAGATACTGTTCTATGTGCTTTACACCTGTTAACATTTAAAATCATTATAACATAGGCATGTGATAGTTATTCATATCAGCTAAATTTTACTGATGAGGAATTCCAAGCTTAGAGAGCTTATGTAACTTGGCTAAAGACACTCAGGCAATGAATAGTGAAACCAGGATTTAAATGCATACCACTGTTATAGCCTGCATCATTAACCACTATGCAATACCTGCATCTCTTTTTTAATCCAAGTACCTAATTGGATTCTTTACCAAGAGATAGTGATAGCCATCATTCCAGTGAAATACCTATGTTTCTGTAGTCTGAAAAAATAAAGGCTTGGTAGAGAGGGAGATAGGGTAGTTAATACATGATAGAGAAAAAATCAAGTCCAGATCTTACTCCAAATACCATGGACTTCTAACTTTAGAATAGTTGAAGAATTTCATTAGTGGTGACAAAGAAAATCGTTTTGTCTATTTGTAGGAGGATTTACTTAATTCATTTTAGCAAAAATGTACTTGGTCTGCCTTGGGTGAATCATTCACCTGTGCCTCATTTCCTCCACTTCTAGTTTCTGCAATCCTACACCATATGGTGAGAAATTGTCTCATTATTCCTCAATGCCCTAGTGAGGAATTCTAAGTAAAACAGTACTCATTATATAGATAAGGGGACTGAAGCTTGGAAAATGTTAGTAACTTTCCATGATAACATAGCTAGTAGGTGGTAGAATCTGAATAATTGTTGAAAGGCTCTTGTTGAAGCAAGATGTATGGCAATTCTTATTTACTCAATAAGGACTTTGGAAAGCTTTGCAATGACTATTGCAGTAAATATAGTTTTGAGTAATTAAATTTATAATTTTATTTTCTATCACAGTATTACATTCCTTTCCCTTCAAAAATGCTTCTCATAGCTATTTTAATTGAATAAAATTAGAGAAACATAACAAATGGAAAGTTTTCCTTTCATGAGCCCTAGGGACTATCCACCTAAAATGTGTCTTCCAGATAAGATGATGTCATGCAGATTAAACATAGCCTTAGAGAATGATATCACATTTTCTGTGAGTGACTCACCTTCCTTTAGGATGTTAGAATTAGGCAATATCAAATCTAATCAACATTGATAGGCTGGAAAGAATTATAATGTATTCAACAAGGTCAAAGAAATTCAGTGTCTAAGGCAAGGGCATTAGTAACTTGAGTCTATTTTTCCTCTGCTGACCTTGAAACTCATTTTCAACCCATGATTTCAAATAAGAAGTTATACTCTTAGAAAATAAGTATTCCTAACTGACTAGATAAGAAATTTCTTGGCACCTAATTCAGAGTACCTGACTTCTTCCTTTATTTCTATTTGAGAAAGTGCCACGGTAAACCACACCCATGTCACTGAATACACACACAATTCTGCTTGGTGGTGACAGTATACTTGTAATGGGGTTTATTATAAGTAGATTAGTTCTAAGAACTTAGTTCTCAGCTTCAGCTTTTTGGCCTTGTGGATGCAATTTTCATTCTCTGGTCCAAGGATTCTTCTGAAGATATTTTTGAATACTTAATTGGATGTGTGTGTATCTGTTTTGAAGCATCAGATTTTCATAAATACTGAAAGGAAAACTTCAGATTTATTCTCACTGTCAATGGGATTTTTTTCTGCTGTCCGTGGTGCTGAATTGTATTATATAATTTCTTTGGATTTCAAGTATGAATATTTCAGCTGGAAAAAGAAAAGATAAAAGAGAAATAGTTACACTTCATAAAAGCTTACAGACCTGTCAAATTGTGTTTATCCATATGCCTATAAACAAAATGAACACAAATAAGCTTAAGATAAGCAGTATACCTATAGAAATTGTAACTTTTTTGAGAGAGAGAGACTCTCTCTTCTTTAGACTTGTATCTGAAGAGCCGGGATGTTACTTGACCCAGAGTTCATTCTTAATGGATTTTTTTTTTTGAGATGGAGTCTTGCTCTGTCACCAGGCTGGAGTGCAGTGGCTCAATCTCAGCTCACTGCAACCTCTGCCTCCTGGGTTCAAGCAGTTCTTCCACCTCAGCCTCCCAAGTAGCTGGGACCACAGGTGTGCGCCACCATGCCCAGCTAACTTTTTTATTTTTAGTAGAGACGGGTTTCACCATGTTGGCCAGAATGGTCTCAATCTCTTGACCTCGTGATCCACCCACCTTGGCCTCCCAGTCTTAATGGATATTTTTAGTGAATGGTGAATAAATTCAGTCACAGTGCTCAAATAATTGGATATATATATATTTAATGCTCAAGTGGGAGGTCCCTGGAATTAGAGTGCCAGCGTTCCTATCCTTGTTCTACTACTCACTAGCTGTGCAACCCTGAGCAAGTCATGTCAATTCTACCCAATAAGACTATCTCAAAGGGTTTCTATGGGGACCAAAAGAGTTAATACACAAGAAATGCTCAAAACTGAACCTGCAACTTGTAAGTGCTGTGTATTACTGTTATTTTATTATTATTACTCCTCATTTGCAGTCCTCTAAAAAATGAAATTTAGAAATAGTACATCCAAGTTACATAATGATGATAAAAATTATTGAGTGCTTATTTTGTATCAGATATACTAATTTACTAATTACTTACAACAGTACATGATCTAGGTACTATTATTATTCCCATTACAAAGTAAGGAACTTCATAGAGTGCATAAGTAACTATCCCAGAGTCACAAAGTAACTTTAAAACTCAGCTTTCAACCTAGGCAGTCTAGAAATCTAGGCTTTTATTTAGGCTTCGTAAGACTAAGTCTAAATAAGATATCACTTTACTGCTTCTCAATATTTGGATTCCCTAATGTTAGTAATATAGGGAGCAGATTGGATATGAAAGGGGAATTTTCTGTAAGCAATCAAGTCTTTCTTTACTATTAAGCTGTAACAGCTTCACAACAAAACAAGATTAATTTCTAAAATTTTAATCTTTTTTTTCCTTGAGAAGATAGAAAGAGAAGGAATATTTGTCCATGTCTTTTCCAGTCAGTACAATTAGCATGTAGATTCTAAACATGTATTATGCATATTTTACCTGATCATCTTAACACAGGGAGTAGAATATGTTATGCTTTTTGGTTTACTCTCTTCACCTCTAATTCAGTTATTAAAATAATTTTGATTGTGCAGTTTAAGGTTTATTCTATCATTAATCTAAATTTTAATACTGAACATTCTGAACTTCAAGTTTCACTTATACACTGAGTATAATAATCTGTAGTTCATGCACATCTAGGATAAATGTATTTACCCACCCTTGTTTTATTTCCATTTCTTTCAAAACTAGTCTCCTTTTCATAGAAATCTGAATTGCGTGTATTATTTGCAAATTGCAGTAGAAGGCTGGCATAAAAAAAGAAATAATGAAAGCTACATTAGTGCTGTTACATAAAATAACTAGTGATGGTTTAATTAACTTTTCCAGGGTTATTTCTCTTCCCCTAGTTTCAACTGCTTTGCCCCATCTACCTGAATGGAAAAAATATTGAGTACTTTTTCTGATTGCTGTTGGTCATGGACTAAATTACCCACAGTCCTGCAGCTTTGCAGATAATTTGGTTTACACCTCTAAGTCTGCCAAGTTGTCATGTCATCATTTAGCCATATTCATATAGTCAGTGATAGGCAGAGCTATAGTACATCTTTAGTAAGAAAGGTACCACATAGACACCATGGAATATTATGCAGCAATCAGAAATGATGAGTTTGTGTCGTTTGTAGGGACATGGATGAATCTGGAGAACATCATCCTCAGCAAACTGACACAAGAACAGAAAATGAAACACCGCATATTCTCACTCATAGGCGGGTGATGAAAAATGAGAACACATGGACACAGGGAGGGGAGTACTAAACACTGGGGTCTATTGGGGAGAAAAGGGGAGGGCCAGTGGGAGGGGGAGGTGGGGAGGGATAGCCTGGGGAGAAATGCCAAATGTGGGTGAAGGGGCGAAAGGAAGCAAAACACACTGCCATGTGTGTACCTATGCAACTGTCTTGCATGTTCTGCTCATGTACCCCAAAACCTAAAATGCAATAAAATAAATAAATAAATAAATAAAATAAAAAAGAAATGTACCAGGAAGCTCAGGCAGTAGAAACCAGTATTTATTGAGCACCTACTATGTGCCAGGACACAGGCAAAATTCTTTGCTACATTATCTGATGTAATCCATATAATAATCTATTTCAACATGTACTGTTATCATACCCATTGGATAGAGAAAAAATACAGAGGCACAGAAAAATAAATTAACATGTTCATGGTTGTATTAGTTAGCTATGAAAATTACTGACTGGGATTTGAAGCCAGGCAGTCTGACTCCAGAACCAGTGCTATCTGTCACTATATTCTACTGCCTTCTGTGTACTGTGTTTTTGAATCCTCACAAATCAATTCAACAATATCATATTAGCTTTTGTTTTGTGCCAGGGACTAATAGCAACACACTAGAGATGCTAAGACGACTATGTAGTCTCTGCTCGCTAAACTACTCATGACATAGTGTGAAATTTGTTGTAATAAAGGCAGAGAGGGTCAGAAAAGCAAGTGATTGCCTCAAAGAGGAGGATTAGAAGAGGTCAGGGCAAGCTCCACAGATGAGGTGTCTCTTGATCTAAGTTTTAAAATGTCGGGAAACATCAAGGGCAAAGGCATGGACATGTGAAACTGCATTAACACCTTAAATCGATGACAGACAGTACATCACAGTAACTACAAGCATAAATTCTGAAGCCAAATGGCCTGGAGTTGAATCTGGCTCTACTTGGTGTCAGTGGTGAGTTTTTTAGCTTCTTGTGTCTCAGTTTCTCATCTATGCCATGAGGATAGTAATTCTGGTAACTCCCTGATAGTGCATAGTGCAGTGTGATGGCTAAATAATTAAGGTACATAAAACCCTTAGAGGCAGCAGTGCCTGGCATGAATTCTCCATGATAGCTCGTTATCATTCTTATTACCTAAAACTTTTATTATTTTTGATCCCTATTAACTCCTCACTGCTATGTTAGTGGTAAGATAGACTAGACTGGACCAAACTGTATTATTTGCTTTCAAGTATCTCTAAGCTTTCCAGAGGCACAAACCCAGTTACCAAACTCTAGCTTCCTTACAAAGTTGGTTGGCAAGAAATGATTTGTCCATTCTTAGAAGAATCTAGCAAGTAGTGCTGCTTGAATCTTTCTCTGTATGACATAATTTTACTCTGAGCCTCAAGAAAAGAGGCAGGAAGGACAAGATGAGCAGGAATGATCTGTCGAGGGCAAAACCCATGAAAATTGATCATGGTTCTTTTCTCCTACCAGGGCATCATTGGCCTGGCAGGGCACAAGAGAGATATCAGAAGGACCCTCCTTTGCATGTGCTCAGGAATTTGTCCTCATTCCCTCCCAGTGCTGGTTTTCTTAGAGCTAGAGGTGGCAGACATGTGAAGGTAAGGCTTCTGTGGATCTTCCCCTCTTCCTCTCAAGTGTTCCTTTGTCAATTTTAAAATTAAAAAGTGGAGTAAAATATATTTTATAATTATAGCCCCAAAAAACATGAGTTTCAGTCTTAGCTTTGACATTAATTGAGAAATAATTATTGCAAGCACATATGCAGTGCCTACTATGTGCCAGATGTTTTCTAATCATGTTACTGGCATCGATTAATTTAATTCTAACAAGAGCTCAGTGAGTTGTTATGTATGTGTGTTTGTCAATCTCAGCTAACTTAGGCTGTGATACCAAACAACCACTAAATCTCAGTGGTTCATTTCTCACTTATGCTCTTTGATTGTTGTAGGCTTCTGGGAATTCTGTTCCTCTCTGTTTTCACCCCAAGATGCAGGCTAAGAAAATGACCTTCATAGGGAACATCTCAGATTTTATGTCAGAGAACAGGAAAGGATAAATCTCACATTGGCTCTTGAAAGCTTCCACAAGGGGATGACACACTGACATCAGCTCACATTTCATATCCAGACTTGACTTCAAGTGGGCATGGAAGACATGGCTTATGTGCCTAGAAGTGGAAGAATCAGAATACTGGTGAACAGCTCTAATGACTAATATAATATATAATTATTAGTAGCATTTTGCATATGAGGATACTAAAGAACAGAGAGATTAAGTTACATAATTTATGAGTGCCAAAGCTGAGATTTGAATTCAGGCACTTACCTCCACAGATTACTCTTATCTGCTGTCATAAACCTTTTCTGAGGAACTGAATCTGTCCAATTTTCAGTTTACCCATCTGTAAACTGGAAAAAGAAACTTTTATTCTATACCTTACAGGGATGCACTCAGAAGTCATCCATCCATCCATCCATCCATTGATCCACTCTTGCAGTAATTGGCATATAGTTCTGGACTGAACTGTTTTGCCTCAGAGTTCATATGTTGAATTCTATCCCTCAGTGTGAGGTATGTGGAGATAGGGCCTTTTGAAGGTAATCTCTTTTTCAGGAAGAGAACCTTAACCAGGAACCAAATCAGCCAGCAGCTTGATCTTGGACTTCCCAGTCACCAAAACTGTGAGAAATGAATATCTGTTGTTTAAATCACCCAGTGTAGGTAACAATCTATAGCTGCCTGAACAGAATAATGCAGATAGAATAGAAAGTAACAGCAGAAGATTTTTTGGGTTAGGATGTCAAGGAAGGACTATTTCCTAAAGTAACCTGTGAGCTGAGTTTTGCATGTGAAGACCTAGGGAGGAGAAAGAATGATGAGTAAAATACTGAGGCAGGAATGTGCATTGTGTCTTTGAGGAACAGACAGAGTCAGAGTAGCTGGAATACAGTGATAAGGAAGAAAACAGTAGATAATAAAGATGCAGGGGGAAGCAGGGGCCAAGTCATAAAAGAAAGATAACATATACCAGGGATTTTTTTTCAACCTTTTTGAGGTATTAACTTCTTTTGTGAATCTGCTGAAAACTGTGGATGTGCTCATCAGAAAAGACCACATTTATATGACATTTTGCATAAAATACCAGAGGTTCTGTAGCCTTCTATCCTCACGTATATCCAGAACCTAGACTGGGAACATCTGACAAATATAAAGACACTTTGACTAGTGCATAGGGAAAGGGAGGGGACAAAGAGATTTTCATTGTCTGCAAGCTTTCTCTGTGCTGGGAACTTCACCAATTATGAAAAATTAATTATTTAACATTTTTCATGATCCTGTTTTATAAATGATAAAACCAAGATTCAGGGAAGCTAAGCAATGTGCTTTTGGCTAAATGGGTAATAACAAAGAATTTAAATCGAGGTCAGCTTCACTGCATAGATGTTGTTGTTGTTAGTAGTATTAGGTGTAGGGTCTAGTTTTACTCTGCCAAAGGTATTTTGCTTATCTGGTGAAGGCTCTACATTTTCAACGAGCCAAGGCAGTTGGCTTTTCACTGGCTGTAGTTAAATAGCAGAGCAGCTAAGTTTCCACTTCTCCACCACCACACTGATTATAATGTCAGTCTTTATTACTCCCAGCAGAGCAGTGAAATACAATCCCTACACCACTACCAATTAAGGCAGCTTCAATTCTATCTACATGTTCGTCCTCTGTGCAGATGCCTTCTGATTGTTTAGTATTCTGCTCAGTGGAGTCATTTTCTGATTATCTTCTTTCTTAATTACGGATCTAATGTATTGCAGCTGATCCTTGAACAAGAGAAAGATGGAGATCTGGAAAGGAGGTGTGACCATTCATTTCAAGGTAATCAGCTTTGAAGCTGCTTGACATGTGATATTGATTTTCTTGTGCCTGGAAAATCTCCTCAGAGAGGTTTCTGATCTCAGAAGTCTGAGCAATCTATGCATTTACTTATTCATTCACTCTGCAGGGCCAGGAAATGGCCTGGAATGAAATGAGCAAAAAAATACCTTCTCCAAAAAATGAAATGCATGGGGATGATTACAAGGCTCCTTCTGGACCAAAATGAAGAAGAGATAGCTAGCAACAGACAAGTACCCTCCCCTCCTTAAAGCCTTATACAGAATCTAATACTTAATAAACGATTGCTTATAGAAGACACTCTACATATATCATTTCTAATATCAAAACACTGTCAGTTTTATTGCTGCTTCTTATTAATGAGGAAATTAAGGCTGAGAGATGTGAATTACTTTGGACAGTGTCACACAGCAAGTAAATACCTGAGCTGGGGAGGAAAACTCATGTCAATGTGAGTCTCAAGGCTTTGTTCTTTCACTATACTAGGCTGCCTTAATTTCTTAGAGATGTATTTGCCTTCCTTGACTTTCGATTTGTTGTAATTTAGAGCCAGTTAAGCCAGCATCACTCAGAGACAGGGACTCCCTGCTGATGCAATTTGTCTTCCTTAGGTATCATAGCCAAGTAATTACGAAGTGCAGTAGAGCTAGATTACAATACGACACGTTGTCAGGAGGTGACACTATGTTATCTAATGTGATTATTTGTTCAAAAGTACTCACTGAGCACTTGCTATATGAAAGTCTCTAGGGATATAGTCATGAACTGACAGAGTCTCTGTTTCACTAAGCTTACATTTCAGTGGGGAAAAGTCTGAATCACAAAAATATTTATAATATATGAGAAAGTGATCGGTGGAATAAACAAATGCTGAGATTTTAGGCTAAATTACTCAGCTGTGTGAGTTTGAAGTGTATTACATGAGGGACGAATGTCTGTAGTGACATGAAACCAGCTATCATACAATATAAGGTCATCTCTCAAGAAAGGTCCCTACTTCAGACTCAGTTCAACCAAGCAGTGAAAATGACCAGTGCCCCCACTTCCACAGTGAAACAGATTGGGAAAGGAAAAACTCCAGGAAATAGTGTTTACAGGGCTTACTGCCTGAGTGCTCTATTAAAACCCTTAGCTGATGCCTGTAGATTGAGTCTCAACCTTAGCACAGTCCACCAGGCCCTTCATAATCTAATTTGCCTCTTCGGCCTGAACTCCAGCCATATCCTCCTAACACTTTACACCCCAGTAAACCAGAACTGCTTTTTGTCTCCCACATGAGTATGCTATTTCACTATTATAGACCGATTTTGATAATGACCATTCCGTTGGAAAGTCATGTATTTTTTTTTGTTTATTTAATCTCTACTTCTCTTTTAAAATCAAATCCGGTTATTGACTCCTCCAAGCAGTCCTCCTTGGTTTCCCCAAGCTGAGTTAGGTACACTGTCTCTGATGGCATCCCTTAATTTCTAAGATGTTTTAAGATGGCCAGGCACGGTGGCTCAAGCCTGTAATCCCAGCACTTTGAAAGGCCAAGGCGGGTGGATCACGAGGTCAACAGATCGAGACCATCCTGGTCAACATGGTGAAACCCCATCTCTACTAAAAATACAAAAAACATTTAGCTGGTCACGGTGGCGTGTGCCTGTAATCTCAGCTACTCAGGAGGCTGAGGCAGGAGAATTTTCTGAATCCACGAGGCAGAGGTTGTGGTGAGCCGAGATTGCGCCATTGCACTCCAGCCTGGGTAACAAGAGCAAAACTCCGTCTCAAAAAAAAAAAAAGAGATGTTTTAAGATGGGCTGCTTCTGTATTTAGTTCTGTTTGAAGGAAAAAACTAGGTCTTGTTGATCTCTATACCCTTATTGCTTAACACTGTGCTTTCTGATAGAAATGTAATGCAAAGCCAGGCACAGTAGCTCAGCCTATAATCCCAACACTTTGGGAGGCCAAGGTGGGAGGATGGATTGAGTCCAGGAGTTTGAGACCAGCCTGGACAACATAGTGAAACCCTGTCTCTCCAAAAAATAAAAAAAAAGCCAGGTGTTGTGACTCACACCTGTAGTCCCAGTTATTGGGAGCTGAGGTGGGAGGATTGCTTGAGCCCCAAGAGGTCAAGACTGCAGTGAGCCATGAGAGCACCATTGCATGTCAGCCTAGGCAACAGAGTGAGACCTGGTCTCAAAAACAAAACAAAACAAACAGAAATATAATGTAAGCCACATATGTAATCTTAAATTTTCTAGCAGCCACATTAAAAATTAAGAAGAAACAGATGAAATTATGCTCATAATATAATTTTTTAAATCTTTTTTATTACATTTTAGGTTTTGGGGTACATGTGAAGAACATGCAAGATAGTTGCATAGGTACACATGTGGCAGTGTGATTTGCTGCCTTCCTCCCCTTCACCCATATCTGGCATTTCTCCCCATGCTCTCTCTCCCCAACTCCCCACACCCTGCTATCCCTCCCCTATTCCCCCCAACAGACCCCAGTGTGTAGTGCTCCCCTCCCTGTGTCCATGTGTTCTCATTGTTCAACACCCACCTATGAGTGAGAACATGGGGTATTTCATTTTCTGTTCTTGTGTCAGTTTGCTGAGAATGATGGTTCTTCTGGTTCATCCATGTTCCTACCAAGGGCATGAACTCATTGTTTTTGATTGCTGCATAATATTCCGTGGTGTATATGTGCCACATTTTCCCTGTCCAGTCTATCATTGATGGGCATTTGGGTTGATTCCAGGTCTTTGCTATTGTAAACAGTGCTGCAATGAACATTCATGTGCATGTGTCCTTATATTAGAACAATATATAGTCCTTTGGATATATACCCAGTAATGGGATTGCTGAGTCAAATGGAATTTCTATTTCTAGGTCCTTGAGGAATTGCCACACTGTCTTCTACTATGGTTGAATTAATTTACACTCCCACCAGCAGTGTAAAAGTGTTCCTATTTCTCCACATCCTCTCCAGCATCTATTGTCTCCAGATTTTTTAATGATCACCATTCTAACTGGTGTGAGATGGTATCTCAATGTAGTTTTGATTTGCATTTCTCTAATGACCAGTGATGATGAGCATTTTTTCTATGTTTATTGGCCTCATGTATGTCTTCTTTTGTAAAGCGTCTGTTCATATCCTTTTCCCACTTTTGAATGGGCTTGTTTGTTTTTTTCTTGTAAATCTGTTTGAGTTCTTTGTAAATTCTGGATATCAGCCCTTTGTCAGATGGGTAAACTGCAAACATTTTTTCCCATTCTGTTGGTTGCTGATTCACTCTAATGACTGTTTCTTTTGCCATGCAGAAGCTGTGGAGTTTGATTAGGTCCCATTTGTCTATTTTGGCTTTTGTTGCCAATGCTTTTGGTGTTTTGGTCATGAAGTCCTTGCCTACTCCTATGTCCTGAATGGTTTTGCCTAGATTTTTCTTCTAGGGTTTTTATGGTATTAGGTCTTATGTTTAAGTCTTTAATCCATCTGGAGTTAATTTTAGTATATACAAATATTACCATTTTAACATCTGATCAATATGGAAAAATTATCAATATGCTAGTTCACATTCTTTTTATTATAACATCATTCTCAAAATCTAGTACTTTACACTGACAGCACATCTTAATTTAGAAGCTAATTTTCATCAGAATTATTTTATTTATATTTAGATTTTATCAAATATATTCTCAAAAACAGTAGACGTGGTCAGGCCCAGTGGCTGACACCTGTAATCCCAGCACTACGGGAGGCCAAGGCTGCTGGATCACCTGAGGTCAGGAGTTCCAGACCAGCCTGACCAACAACATGGCAAAACCACGTATTTACTAAAAATACAAAAAAAATAACTAGGTGTGGTGGCATGTGCCTCTAGTCCCAGGTACTCAGGAGGCTGAAGCAGGAGAATCACTTGAACCCAGGAGGCAGAGGTTGCTGTGAGCCAAGATCACACCACTGTACTCCAGCCTGGGTGACAGAGCAAGACCCCATCTTAAAAACAAAACAGTAGAATCACATGCTCAGGCTGTTCAAAACATACTTAAAAGTTTTCTAAAAACTAAACTGGAACCCCAAAACATCATTTTCATTTAATTTTCAAATCTATATTGACAAAACTGGCTCATCATTTTTAGAACAATCAATTTGACTTTGAAGCCAAAGCTTATTCATTTCAAAACCATATCTGTCCATAGTAAATTTACTAACTCTTATGTCAACTCAGTATCAACATTGGGTTCAAAAGGTTATTGTAAAAATTTGAAAGCAGCTCTAAATTAATAATATAATTACAATATTCTTCCAATTTGTCTTGTCATTTTTGCAGCCAATCTACATAATTCTGTCAGTTAAAATCTTCTGTATACTAATTCACCTTAGAAAATATGTAATGTAATTATTGCTGACTTGTATAATGAAAATTATAATTTCAGAAAATTCTCATACTGGTCTTGCTGGGTCACAAACCTCTTCTTTCCATGAAACTTCAAATTTAGCTATGAATGGAATTCGAATCACAATGTATTTTTTTTTCTTTGATTTGGTAAATTTTGTTTCAAACGTGTCTTGAATTGAAGTTAATAATAGAGTAAATTTTTGTATAACTGTTTCACCACTCAACTGATGAACACTGGCAAACATCACAAAATCATTAAGTTAATTGTCTTCTATTTTGTTCATAGATCCATAATTATCAGCGATTTACAACTTTTACATGTGTATACTGAAGAAATTTAACACCTGTGCACATGACACCTTTCACAGAATATGCTTTAGAAATATATGCTTCAGCATAAAAATTAGTGAAATGAAGCAATAAAGATAGTACCAGTCTGTTGTTTAAAATTCCAATAAATTCAGGTAATAAAAAATCTAAAATAGCTTGAGCACCATCCACCATGATAAAAACATTTATTTCCCCACATCTAAGTAAGATTCTTCTTTTGCAGCTATAAAAGAGTTTAAAATAACTTTGCTACAAGTTTTATATTTTAGGTCATGGGTTGATAACAGATTTTTTTCTTCTTCTAAATTTGCAATCATTTTGAGACAACTTGCCCCTAAAGTATTTCTTGGGTAGTGTTTCCATTATTTTCCACTCATTTAAAGCTCAAATGAAGTCCTTTCAATTTTTTCAAATTTGAATCAATTTCTCTTTGATATTTTTTAGAAAAGCCTTCTATTCGAGGGACAAATATTTGGAGGCATAATTGAAGGTCTTCCACTTTTTATAAAATGTCATTTGTAGTATTTTCCTTCTACAAGCTTGGATTCTGTTAAAAATCATGTAAATGTTTTGACTTATGTTTAATTCTGATGTCAGGCGGCTAGTTCAGTTAATCATTTTTTTAATTGTTCAGGAGGAACTTATCAAATTTGCTAAGTATTTGCTACAAATATCTCAATATTGTCTATTAAATTTTCCTTTCCTTTTTCTTTTTTTTTCTTTTTTTTTTTTGACAGAGTCTTGCTCTATCACCAGGCGCCAGGCTGGAGTGCAATGGCATGATCTCGGCTCACTGCAACCTCTGCCTTCCAGATTCAAGCAATTCTCCTGCCTCAGCCTCCTGAGTAGCTGGGAATACAGGCACGTGCCACCATGTCCAGCTAATTTTTGTATTTTTAGTAGAGAAGGGGTTTCACCACGTTGACCAGGATGGTCTCTATCACTTGACCTCGTGATTCACCCGCCTCGGCCTCCCAAAGTTCTGAGATTACAGGCACGAGCCACTGAGCCCAAGTCTTTTTTCTTTCTTTCTCTTTCTCTCCCTTTTTCTTCTTCTTTTTTTTAACAGGGGCCCCCTGGCAGCCTTTCATCTTTCTCCTGGCTCTGGCTGATGGCCCCTGTGCCTGAGAAAGTACTGATGCAAGGGCTGCAATGGCTTGGTCAAGCTCCAGCTGAAAGCCCAGGGCAGTATTGCTGGGGCTGCGGCCTGGGGAAGGAGGACACAGGAGTTACAGGGTGACCTCAATATGTTCATCTCATCCAGCTACAGACCTCCCCAACCTGACGGTCAGGTCACTCTCCAGTTTTCGAAGCTGTGTGTGTGGCTGTGTGTGTGCCTCTCACCTTCTACTTTTCCCTCTCTTTCCAGAGCCCATTTCCATCTCCCTCTTGCACTGAGATGCTCACTGTCCTGTGCTAAACACAAGAGGATAGAACCCTGCAGAACACATGGTGGTGCTCTGCACATGAATGCTTTCATTGTTATACATCCCTTTTCCCTTCCTACATTTTATCCTGTTTCTTACTTTTCTTTATTTAGCTAAAAAATGTTTATAGACCCACCCATCTTTCATTTACGCATTTCCTCTGTTCCTTCCTGCTGTTCTGATCCTTCCTCCTGTGGGCTGCACTTACTGTCACACCCCAGGCACCCCCATCCATCCATGTCTGATGGCAGCCATGCCAGGCACAGTCTTCTCAGGCCCCACAGTGAGATTTTTGAAATAGCCACTCAGAGTAGTTTTTCTGAGTTATAGGATAATTTCACCAAAGAGTTGATTAATTGCTTTATTCTTATTAATATGATAAGAGTTTCATCCCATCCTTTGTTTTTCTTTTACAAAAGTCCCTTTCCAAGAAAAACACTTAGTCCCTGCCTTGCAGTTAGTGATAACTTGGGAGGAATGCAAGGCTTCATGCAGCCTTGTGACCTGCTTCCAATCAGCAAGCAAAGGGGAATCTTTGGGCCATAGGGTTTTTATTTATTTATTTATTTATTTATTTATTTATTTATTTTTGAGGCAGAGTCCCACTCTGTCACCCAGGCTAGAGTGTAGTGGCATGATCTTGGCTCACTGCAACCTCCACCTCCCAGGTTCAAGCGATCCTCCTACCTCAGCCTCCCGAGTAGCTGGGATTACAGGCATGTGTCACTGCACCTGACTCATTTTTGTATTTTTAGTAGAGATGGGGTTTCACCAAGTTGGCGAGGCTGGTTTCAAACTCCTGACTTCAGGTAATCTGCCTGCCTTGGCCTCCCAACGTGTTGGGATTACAGGTATGAGCCACTGTGCCCAGCCTGGGACATAGAGCTTTATAGCTTAGTCTCAGGCAAGGTTCAGAGGAAGGTGGTTTTCTTGGTCCCTTCCTTCTTACCTCACCTGGCCATTTGTCACTGCCCACCCATGTACTAATGAGAGTTTGAGAAGAAAACTGGCCTGGAATGAAGATCAAGGAAGGCCCAACAAATGCTCTGCAGCTTCGGGTGAGCACAGCAGGGTTTCTGGCATTTGTCTGACCTGCTCCTCAACTGCCTACCAACTGGGCTCACAGGGCCTTGGAGGGCCCCTTATCCAAGGATATGGTCACAAAAAGTGACACATTTTCAAGGGACCCACCGCTTTCTGGAGCAAGACCTTCATGGAGGACAAGTGGGGTGGGACCCCAGCCCTGACTACCCAGTCTGTCTCCCAGGAAGGGCCAGGAGCTCTGTGGCAGGCCCGTGGCTCTTGGAACCAAAGCCCCAGTGGCTGGGCAGAGCAGCCTCAGACCTTGGTGAGTAAGCCCTTTGCCCCTCAGCTCGAGAGGAGGGTGTAGCTGAGACCTGCTTCTGGCAGGATCTTGGTTGGTTCTGTCAGCTTCTATAAGCTTCAGTTCCTTGACTATAAAATGGAGATGGTGATAATTTCATTCACAAGTTTCCTGTGACAACTGAATGGGTTCAATGTGGCAATGCCTGTGTATATGAAACAATGTCCTGTGTATATAAAACAGCTCCCCAGGAGCTATGGAGGGACACAGTAGGAGGTCCCTAAATCCCGTATTCCCTGCAGGAGGGGCAAGGCCAGCTCCCTCCCTCCCTCTGCTAGACAGCCATATGTGTGCTTTTCTCCCAGCAGGAGCATCTTCACCTGCTCTTGATGCTGGTAAGACAATGTTGCTGTGCCCCCTATTATCTTGATCACTGGGCAAAGCACTCTCCAGGTGTGTCAACCACTTCCTAGTTTATGCCAGGAGTTTTCACATGCCATCCTGCCCACCCAGGCCCCTGCCCTCACGTGGAGGAGGCTGCTGGCACTCCCTCAGAGAAGCTGCAGTGTGGCTGTCCCATGGTTCCTGGCTCTGCCCAGTGTCTGCCCTGCTTGTGGCTTTGGGATCTGTCTCAGGGTCTCCATCCCTGCCCAGAGTTTGCAGCTCAGTCCTGCTGGGGTCCTGCAGAGAGTCCTAGAAGGACAAGGGCTGGATCACCCTCTTAGCTATGGGCATCCTTCTTGGCTCAGCAGTATCCAGAAGGGGTGTGTGGCTGCTGCCTGGGTGGCAGTCTGGGGAGTGGGGGCTGACCTGGAGCCACTGGAGCTGCTGGGCAGTGGCCCTGTAGAAGGCCAGGGTATCACTCTTGTGCTTACTTAGCTGGGTGGCAACGTGCAAATTCTGGTTCTCAAGCTTGTCGTAGAGTGTGCAGATGCTGAAGTCCTCCAGGGTCTGGGACCAGAGTGGCTCCCCTGAAGGAAGAGGCCTTGGAGTGAGACTTCAGGATGAGAGCTTGGGCCAAGATGTGGGCTCAGCAGCTTTCCTCTTTCCCGCATGTCTTTAAAGGTAGAATGGGCAGGTGGAGGAAACGGGAGGCCCACTGACAGGAGGGGCCAGCTCTGGGGAGGGAGTCAGCACTGGGGGACAAAGGTGGGAGGAGGCTTGATGGAAGCAGAGGAGTAAGGAGGCCTCCAGATGTAGGAGGTGGCAGGGTGGGTGTGACACCAGAGCTGGGTGGCAGCACTGCCTCCTGCTTTGCTGAGAGTGAGTCTCCCTGTCTTCAGCAGTCTTGCTAGCGAGGCTGTTTGCTGGGTCCTCCTGGGCCTTGTCTGACTGCCTTTCCCTGCTTTCCCCTCCACCAGAGGTCACGTCACTGTCTGCCTGTTCTCACACATAGCAAAATGATTCTTGGCTCTCCTTATCTTAACTACCTTAAATGTAAATGGATTGAACTTACCAATCAAAAAACAGAGATTGGCAGAATGGATAAAAACTCATGATCCTACACACGATCATAAAAACACATGATTGACTTTGTAGATTTGCTATCTACAAAGTCTCACTTTACATTCAAAGACACAACTAAATTGAAAGTGAACAGATAAAGATATTCCATAAAAAGAGTAACCAAAAGAGAGCAGGAATAATTATATTAGTATCACACAAAATAAACTTTCAATAAAAAAGTTTATGAGAGACAAAGAAATATACTATATATTAATACTAATAAAAGTTTCAGTGCAGCAAGAAGATAGAACAGTGATATGCATTGACACACAGAATGACAGACCACTAAAATATGTAAAGCAGAAACTGTCAGAATTGAAGGGGGAAATAGTTCTACAATAATGATTAGAGACTTTAATGCCTATTTATTTATTTAATCTTTAATTTCTGGGATACATGTGCAGAATGTGCAGGTTTGTTACATAGGTACGCATGGGCCATGGTGGTTTGTTGTACCTATCAACCCATCACCTAAGTTTTAAGCCTCACATGCATTAGGTATTTGTCCTAATGTTCTCTCTCCACTTGCCCCTACCCCCTAAGAGGCCCTGGTATGTGAAGTTTCCCTCCCTGTGTCCATGTGTTTTCATTGCTCAACTCCCACTTATGAGGGAAAACATGTGCTGTTTGTTTTTCTGTTTCTGTGTTAGTTTGCTGAGAATAATGGCTTCCAGCTTCATCCATGTCCCTGCAAAGGACATGAACTCATTCCTTTTTATGGCTGCATAGTATTCCATGATATATATGTACCCACTTCTTAATAATAGAACATCCAGACAGAATATAAGTAAGGAAATAGGAGCCTTAAACACACAGTAAATCAACTAGATCTAACAGATATATAGAGAAACATTACCCAACAAAAACAGTATGTACATTTTTCTAAAGTGCTTATGGGATGTTTTTCAGGATAGAGTATTTGTTAGGCCACAAATTAAGTCTCAATAGATTTAAAAAGATGGATGTCATAAAAAGTATCTTCTTCAACCACAATGGGGTGAAGCTAGAAATTAGTAATGGAAGAAAAACTGAAAAACAAAAAAAATGCTGGAAATTAAACAATGTATTTTCAAACAACCAATGGCTCAAAGAAACAATCATAAAGGAAATTAAAAAATAGAGACAAATGAACATAAAAAAGCACCACTTACCAAAACTCAAGCAGCACTGAAGGCGAAAATGTGTATCTATAAATGTTTGTATCAAAAAACAAGAAATATCTCTATTAACAATCTAACTTTACAACTTAAGCAACTAGAAAAAGAGGAACAAACTTAAAGCTAGCAGAAGGAAGGAAATAACAAAGATTAGAGCAGAGATAAACAAAAAAATGAATGGAAAAAAATAGAGAAAATCAAGGAAACCAAAAGTTGTTTCTTTGGAGAGAGCAACAAAACTTACGTATCTTTAGCTAGATGAGCTAAGAGGAAAAGGAGGAGACTCAGATTACTAAGATGAGAAATGAAAATGAGGACAAGTCCACAAAAGCAAAAAGTGAGTATAAGAGCACTATGGACAATTGTATGCCAACAAATTAGGATAACCTAGATGAAATGGACCAGTTCCTAGAAACACAAAACCCACCCTGACTAAATCATGAAGAAATAGAAAATCTGAATAGACCTATAACTAGTAAAAGGATTGAGAGGCCGGAAACAACCCCTTCCAGACACAGTTAAATCACGTTTGGCAAGGAAGCCCTCAGGGGTGAAAAGGACAGTCTTTTCAGTAAATTGTGCTGAGGGAACTAGAGATCCACATGCAAAAGAATGAAGTTGGACCCTTACCTAACACCACACACAAAAACTAACTAAGAATGCATCGAAGACCTGAAGGTATGACCTAAAACAATAACATTCTGAGAAGACAACACGGGACAAAAACATCAAAACACTGGATATCGCAACAAATTTTTCAATTCAATACCAAAGGCACAGGCAATAAAAGAAAAAATACACAAATTGAATTTCATGACTTAAAAAATTTCATGCATCAAAACCCACTATAAACGGAGTAAAAAGGCAACCCACAGAATCAGAGAAAATATTGGCAAATCATACATGTGATAAATAGAGAACTCTTAAAAGTCAACAACAACAACTACAAAAACCAGACAACTTAATTCAAAACTGGACAAGAACTTGAATAGATATTTCTCAAAAGAAGATATACAAATAACCAATAAGCACATAAAAAGATGCTTAATATGACTCATCATTAGGCACAAATGCAAATCAAAACTACAAGGAGATATTATTGTATGTGCCCCCAATAGGATAGCTACTATCTAGTAAAAGGAATGTAACAAGTGTTGTTGAGGAGGGGCTGGCTGCACACCAGCATGATACCTATGCCTTGGCTCATGGCCTTCTCAGAGTCAGCTTCTTCCCCAGATCCCCGAGGGCCAAGGTCTTCATAGAATGGGAGGCTAAAAGGAAGAGCTAGCCTCAGTGCCCACACAGGAGCAGCAGTGCTGAATGAACCCCACATGAAGCCCACATCACAGGTTAACTCCGGAGGACATCTGTCTCAAGTTCACAGGGACAGAGGGAGCTCAGCCAGTGCCCAGGGAGTGTCCAGACCCACCACAGCAGTCCCTGGGCTGGGCCAGGGCTGGGCCTAGTGTGTAGGGGGCAGGGAGGACTCACCTGTCCCTGAGGAGCACATACTTAGCAGGCACCTAAGGCTGTCGCAGGCTTCTCTACTGAGGCCTCCAAGCCTGCATGGGGCAGGTATGGTGCAGGGAGGGCCTCAGCAGGAGGCCCAGACCTGTCAACAGCACAGTCGCTAAGCCAACAGCCAGCAGCACCCCTGGAAGGTGGATGGGAGAGGAGAATGCGGCTACATAGTGGCCACTCAGAGCCCTTCCAGGCTGCCTGGGACCCTGAGAGCTGCTATTTTGCATTTGCCTCAGTGGCCCTGGCCTCTGCCCTGCTACCCTTGCAGTTTAACTCTTCACAGCTCCCTTCCTGTCTCTGGGTTTTCTGCCATTAGTCTCCCACTGGGAGGCCCTTCCCTCTGCCTTGTGCCCTTCCCTGTGAAGTCTCTCCTGGGACAGCCCCACATGAAGCCTGTGCTCTGAGTGTATGTATGCATGCACACATGTATGCACATGTGTGTGTGTGGTTGTGTGTGTATGTGTGTGTGTGAGAGAGAGAGAGAGAGAGAGAGACAGAGAGAGAGAGCTGCTGCCCTGAGACTCAGGGCTCTGAGTCTCAGCCATCAAAGGGCTGTGTCCTCTCTGCCCACTGGGCAGGCCCCAGCCTAAAGAGCTCTGTGCAGAGTACTGACCTCTGGAGAAAAGAAGGAAGGAAGACGGGAAACCCACAGTGGGGGCTAGTCTGGGGTGTCTGTGATCCTGTGACTCCACTCAAGGACCCTGTCCACTGGGGCAGCTCTCCTCATCAACGGAGCATGGGAAGTGGGAAAGGGGAGGCAAGAAAGGAGGCCCCAAACGGAGAAAATTCTTTGTCTGCAAATGAAGTCCCAGGTCAAGGACAAGCTGCACCATGCCATTGTCACTGTGGACATATCTGGAGTTTGGAAGCCATGCCCAGAGCCTCAGACAGGGCTGACACACAGCACACACTCAGGGCCTGTGGCACAGCACTCCTCCCTGCCTGTTCCAGTCCTTGCTGCTACGTCCTGTCAGTCAGTACCTGTGATCACCGCCCAGTCTGGGCCCAGGTTTGGCAGCCTGTGCCTCAGGATGCCGTGTCTGCCCAGCTGATATGGGGATGAGGGCTGCACAGGGGACAGGCGGGGACCACAGGCCACCCCCTCCTCCTTCACCAGCACCACAGCCAGGCTCTCTGGCTGCCCGTTGTCTTGAAACATGTATGTGCCTGGATCTAGGAACCGGTGGGCAAACCTGAGAAGCAGAGATCAGGAGTCAGAATGTGGGGGTTCAGCCATGATGGGCCACTCACACCAAGCCGAGTCTAGATGTCTCCCTGCATATGGAACAACATTGTCCAGAGAAGCTGCCGTGACCCCTGCTGGGCACCACGAGTCCCCACCTGCCAAGCTTCCCTCGCCCCACAGACAGGAGGCCTCTCCTCACTCTGGGCTCTGGTCTGGCCACCTGCATGGTCTGCAGGTTCCAGCATTCTCCTATTGGCCCATCAAGGGAGAGGCTGTGATCCACATGGAGGAAACTCGCCCATTCCCTGCCCACGTCCCAAGCTCCTGGCAGGAGAAAGTAACTCAAGAAGTTACCTTGAGAAGTTGAGGCACGTCTCTTGCACCAAGTGGCTGAGTCTGTGGAAGGTCCCAGAGTCCCAGTGGGAATTGCAGTTGAAAAGATGCTGCTTCTGGTACACGGGGTAGTGGCTGGCTGAGCAGGCTGGGGGATGAATGTGGGGCTGGGCTGGGTTCCAGTGCCTGTCCCAACCCCACCCCTGAGCAACCCAGATCCAGGGTTAGTCTCAGCAGGACTCAGAACAGGTTCTCAGAATGGGTACTCCGCACAGTACCTGTTCTCAGAAGAGCTAGGGGAAGTGAGGTGTGCTTCCCATGTGATGACGTGTTTCACCTTGTCATGCACATGATGATGCACTGAATAATCTTTGTGCCAGGGCAAGGCCTGCTCCCTCTGCCTACAGAGGCCACCAGCACACAGAGAGCATGCTCTGAGCAGAGCCACCAGGCCCCATGCCTTTGATGGTGAGCAGTCAGCACCTGGACCTCTCCTAAGAGAGGCTGCTCCTCTCTCTGCCCCCGGCACACAGCATGGTGCGGGCATGCAGCAGGTGCTAAATGTGTGCTGTGAAGTGGCTGAGTAATGGGCTGCCAGGGGAGTGGTAGGGCCTCAGACAGTAACCCAAGGGGCTCGGCCTGGCAGTTCTTCCACACAAGGAGGCCTTTTACTGAGCATGGCTGTCAATTCTTCTTCCTGAGCCCCCAGCTTCTGTCCTACATGGGGCTGTGTGTGTGGAGAAAGGGGAAGTGACTGGGTTCACTTCACAGATGACAAGACCCAGGCTTAGAGGGGGCAGGGGCTGCCCGGGTCCCAGTGGGTTACAGAGAGCACAGGCCCCATGTAGAGCTCATTTCTTGGGGTTCATTTCCTTCTTGGCTGCAGGTCACCAGTGCTGGGTGAGGAGAATGGGAGGCAGCTGGGTTGCTGAGGGCTCCAGGGCCAGCATTTGGTGGATGGAACAAAAATGCCACGTGTAGAGAGGGTGCAGCCACAACCAGGAGAGTGTGAGTGCCCTGTTCTGTCAGGGGAGGAGGGATCAGGCCTGCTCTGCAGGTTCCCAGGGCTGGGGCCACAGGGAGAACAGGCTTCAGCTCAATGTAAGGAAGATGTTGCTTATCAACTGAGGTGCCCCAAAACAGAGCAGTCTGTGGTGTTTTGGGGTCCAGCCTTGCAGGATGACAGTGTGGCACAGCTGGTGCTTGCCCCTGCAAGGGTTGCTGGGCTTTGGGAAGGTCTGCAGAGGCCTGGAGCCCGAGGCAGGGGTATGCTTGGCCTGGGTGAACCCATGCCACCCTGAAGCACAGAGGTCTCATTGCCACAGAATGTTGGAGCAGGAACATCTGTCCCAACTCCCTGAATGTATGGATGTGGAAACACAGCCCATGGTAAAGTAATTGGGGACAAGGCCTGGTCTTAGGCAAAGTCACCTGGAAGTCCAGGAGAAGGATCAGAGGGCCCGAGTGGAGCTAAGTGGGCGGCACTCACTGTGGGCAAGGATATGAAGCTGGAAGAGGATCACGTCCCCTGCTCCCAAGCAGACCACAGGGTTTGGAACACAAGGCTTGATGCCATGAAACTGGGGACTGGGCTGCTCTGGGCCTGAGGTCTGATATCACCTTTGCAGTTGGGGGCTGGCCTCAGGTGGTCCTGGGAGAGTTTGGGGAAGGCCTGTTGAAGACCTGGGCTTTGGGGAAGGCCGGTGCTCACCTGTCAGCCCCACCCGCCTCCCTTCCCTGCTGGGCCCTCTCCATCAAAAGGTCTCTCCTTTGTGATCTTCTGTGACCTCTGCCAGATTCTCTCCAGAGCACCTGAGACACAGCTTAGAGGTTTCCAAGGACCTGTAGGTGGGCCCTGCAGCCCCCATGCTTTGCCCTTGCTGGGAGAATGCAACCATGCCCCACACCCCCCACGTTCTCTGGGAAGGCCTGGGTTTGGTGCCCTCTCCTCCACTTACCGAGGAGAAAGGAGTCTAGCACATCTGCTCTGGAGATGATGAAGCCAAAGATGCTGTGGGGGCTAAACTGGACCAGATGGACACTGGCGCTCCCTTGGAAAAGTTGGTCTGGGCCCAGAGTGCTTGATACTTCCTGAGAAAATGCAGGATGAGATACCAGGCCCGGGAGGAAGGGAGGCACAGGTGCACAGACAAAGACCCAAGCTGGGCCCTGATGTCCTCGGGATGCAGTGATGGCCACCCTCAGCCTCCCCAGTATGGCCTCCTGGGCCCCATCTCCCTCCTTTTCTTCAGAACGCACCTGAACTCAATCACTCAATCCAGACCCTCTACTCGGTCATTGCGTGCCCTTTTCCCTCCACCTACTAACATCCTACTTAGAGACTGACTTGGAAACATCCCCCTATCACCCCCAATCTGCTGCCTGGTCCCAAGCCAGATGATTCTCCGTGGCCCTTCCGAGGCTACAGAGAGCATACCACCCAGAACCTCCTGACAGACACAATCCTTGCAGGGCCAGCCTGACCTGCCTTCTACATGCACCGGCCCGGTCTGGCCCAGGCCCTGGCCCCCTGCACCCTCTACCCCAAGGAGGCATCAAGGCTTTGAAGATGGCTACAGTCACCACTTCGAAGGCCAACACATGGCCCTGTCCTATGGTTAGAGGTCCTACTGAGAACAAGGGAGGCCCAGAGCTGGCTCCAGCAGAGTGCACACCATTTACTGGCCATGGGAGGTGGTGTCTTGTATCTAGGCCTCACTTCACACATCTGTAAAGTGAAGCTGATGCTTTCTTGGGTCTCATTTGGCATTTAAACAGAACGATTGATGTTAATATACAAAATACCAAAAACAGATCCAAGATGGCCGACCACTAACAGCTCAGGATTGTAGCTCCCAGTGAAAGCTCAGAGAACGAGACGACGCCACATCATTAGACGAATTTTCGTCACTCACCGATTAGCCGACTCCCAGTGGAGGAGCCCCACGGGTCGCCAGCGCGACTCTTGTGGCCGCTGCAGTGGTTTTGCCGGCATCTCGGCGCAGCAGCTCTTCACGCAGAGCCAACGGGACCGCTTCCCCTACTGACCAGAGTTTGGAGCTCCGGGAAGTCAGAGCCGCTTGTTGCGGACTCAAGAGGGAAGCCAGACCAGAGATTCCCGGGCAGAAGAGCACCATCAGTCTTACTGCTGCTATTTAGGCTGCCACAGTGGGTGGCTCGGATCCCAGCACTGGGAATCAATAAGTCGGACGTCGACTCAGAAAACTAGAAAGGCGGGTCATCCACAATGAAGGGAAAAAAACAGCCTAAGAAGGCCGAGTCTACTCAAAATCAGAACCCATCAGCAACGGAACAAGCCCTGATGGAAAAGGACTCATCAGCAACCGAACAAGCCCTGATGGAAAAGGACTCATCAGTAACAGAACAAGCCCTGATGGAAAAGGACTGTGTTCCATTATCTGAAGTAGGCTTTAAAAGGTGGATGATAAGAAACTTCTGGGAGTTAAAGGAACTTGTTCTAACCCAATGTAAAGAAACTAAGAACTTGGAAAAAAGGTTCGATGAAATGTTGAAAAGAATAGACAATATAGAGAGGAATACAAATGAACTTATGGAGTTGAAAAATACAACACGAGAACTTAGTGAAATATGTACAAGCTTAAACAGCCGAATGGATCAAGCAGAAGAAAGGGTATTAGAGGTCGAAGACCAACTTAATGAAACAAAACGACAAGACAAGAATAGAGAAAAAAGGATAAAAAGGAATGAGCAAAGTCTCCAAGAAATATGGGACTATGTGAAAAGACCTAATATACGCTTGATTGGTGTACCTGAATGTGACGGAGAGAATGAAGTCAAGCTGGAAAATACTCTCCAGGACATTATCCAGGAAAATTTTCCTAATTTAGCAAAGCAGGACACTATTCAACCCCAGGCAATACAGAGAACACCACAAAGATACTCCTCAAGAAGACCAACCCCAAGGCACATAATCGTTAGATTCACCAACATTGAAACGAAGGAGAAAATATTAAGGGCAGCCAGAGAGAAAGATCAAGTTACCCATAAAGGTAAGCCTATTAGGCTTACAGCAGATCTCTCAACGGAAACCCTACAAGCTAGAAGAGAGTGGGGGCCAATATTCAATATACTTAATCAACAGAACTTTCAGCCCAGAATTTCATATCCTGCCAATTTAAGCTTTACATTTGAAGGAAAAATAAAATCTTTTAGGAACAAGCAAGTACTCAGAGATTTTATTACCACCAGGCCTGCTTTACAAGAACTTCTAAAAGAAGCATTATACACAGAAAGGAACAACCAGTATGATCCTTTCTAAAAATACACCAAAAAGTAAAGAGCGTTAACATAAAGAAGAATTTTTATCAACAAAAAGACAAAATAGCCAGTTAATATCAAATGGCAGCAACCCTAAAGTTAAATCAACCAAATCTCCCAATCAAAAGATACAGACAAAATCCAACGGTATATTCAAAGATATACATAGACTCAAAATAAAGGGTTGGAAAAAAAAAAACGTACCAACCAAATGGAGAGCAAAAATAAATAAATAAAAAGCAGGAGTTGCAATTTTCACATTTGACAAAATAGATTTCAAAGCTATAAGGATACAAGGGTAAAAGGATTAATGTAACAATAAGAGATCTTAACACCCAGATACATAAGACACATAGATTTAGATTCAACGAGACAACAAATTGATAACGATATCCAGGATTTGAACTCAGAGCCAGAACAAATAAACACAATAGAGGTCTCCATTTTAAAGACATAAAATATGCATTAACCACTTTAAATACTCAAAATATTGATCGGCCATTATTGAAACCCATTTTAGGAATGAAGTAATATTCCTTTTTCCCTCTTTTTCTTTTTTTCCCCTTCTTTTTCTCTTTTTCCCAAAAAAAAAAAAAAAAAAAAAAAATATACAAAATACCACCTGCTACCTCCTTCCTGCTCTTGCCTTCAGCTTACAAGTGGAAAGCCATGCAAACAGCAGGGCTGGGTAGGGAAGACCAGTTGCCACTTAGTTTCCTTAGATGTGGTGCCCTGGTGGCTCCATCTCCAGATCCCCAGAGGGCAGAGGTGGACTCCCACCCAGCCTCCCTGAGTCAGGCTCACCATCTGGATGCTGTCCCCAGCCTTGTTCTTCATGCTGAGCATCAGCTCCCTTCTGGGGCCCCAGGCCAAGGAGAGCTGGGAGGCCTGGGCCAGACACGGCATCACAGAGCTCCTCTGCTGAGACATACTCGTGGCACTGACAGCTGCAAAAGAGGAGGGGTAGGGGCTGTCTTGGTGGGTGTGGAGAGACTGCCTTGGCCCTGATCCTTGCAGCCAAGGCAGGCCCCATAGGTTGAGTCATCAGCCTTTCCACAAGGAGGGTGGGCTTCCTGCTTCTTAAATAGCCACTGCACTTCTAATGGAGGTCTAGGACATACACTACTGCTTTGGCATCCTGCAGAGGCAGGTGTGGGGAGAAAGCTGCTCAGCCTGAAATAGTCCTGTTGATCCAAAGGCAACCCCTCCCTGCCCAATCCACAAGTCAGCAGCAGGATTGGGGCTCAGGACAGAACTGGAGGCCCCCTCTGGGCTTAGCGTGTAATAGGAGTCAGCTCCTGGACTTGGCTCAGGGCCTACGGCCTAGACCAACTGTTCCATGGGGCCGGCATCTCCTCAGCCTTGGGCGGCTCTGGTCTGGCAGGTATTGGTGGGGACCCCTGGGGATGCTGACCCAGGGAAGCTTCTGGAAGGAGCTTGTGCTTGGCTTAAGTTCCCATCAGGGCTGGGTCCACAGACACCCTTCAGGATAGGCCCTGTGGGATAGTGAGGGCCTGCCAGGAGACAACTCATTCCCTTTCCTCACTTACATGCCCAGTTCAGCACTGAGCTCCCCACCCACCGGGTGGCAGAAGGACGTACCCGGTTGCTGCTGCAGGGACGTACACTCCCAGGTGGCAGCCAGGCGCACTTCTCCAGGCATGCAGCGCTCAGTGACCTGCAGAGGGGGTCATAGGACAGTGTTGGCCCTGGCACCTCTGCAGGCCCAGGTGAGGGGGGGTGCTGTCAGCATAACAGAACATTCCAGAGACACAGGGCAGAACCTCAGGAGAATGAGACTCTTCTCCGGAGGTCATTAACTCACTGTGCTAAGACTGGGGTTAGACTTCAGGGTAGAAGAAACCCACAAAGTAACAGAGGACGATGGGCTGCCTTGGGGAGATCACTGGGCCTCTAGTTCGGGATTAGTCAGGGATGGCTTCCTGGAGGGGGTAGTGATGAGACTGGCTGTGAAGTAGGTGTGGGGAGGACACTGCAGTTTAGAGGCCAGAATGGCCAGTGTTTCGGAACAGGCCAATCGCCCGGACCAGTGCAGAGGGTCCACCAGGGGACACAGCACCAAATGAGGCCGTTTCCATGACACCCTCCTGAGAGTGTGGATCCAGGATCGGGGAGGACAGGGGAACTGCAGCCTCTTCCCTGGGGGTCGAGTCACGGATGCTACAGGCCCATGGGAGCAGCCCGAGTATTTTGGCCAGTGGTAGCCAAACTTGATGATGCTCCACCAAGAGTAAAAGGTTGTTGTAAAAAAATTATAGCATATATTTTACTACACTTAACAGATAGAATAAAATATAAATGAAAAATGAATGAGAAGAAAACATGAATATGGGTAGTTTGGATTTTTTTTTTTCTGCACCCAGGTGCACTTCTCCAGTGGCTAGTCATACCCACTTTGGGGTGGGCTGGGAGGTCTCAGGCCTGGACTGCCCTCTGCCTGGGGAAAGTCTGGGCCTCTTGGGGATGAGGGAGTCTGCCTGTTCCAATCAGAGATGAGCTGAGATGGTTTCCGTGAAGTAACCACGCCTCTGACTGAGGAACAATCTGACCTCAGTGGTGAGCCCTGCTGTGCCTCCTGTGCTGTTCGTGATGGCATGACTAGTCAGCATCTCAACCTCTTTAGGTGTTGACCTGCAGGGGTGGGGAGGTGGGCCAGCTGGCATGTGTCAGGCTCACAGGGCTTGGAGGAGTGATGGGGGATTTGGGGCTGGAGGTCAGGAAGAGTGGGTGCTGGAGCTGCTCTCAGGATGTCCTGGTCTCTGGAGTGGAAGGAGCAGTTAGGAGCCATCCCAGTCCCAGAAACTCAGCCCTGAGGGACAGAGCAAAGCTAGAGGACAAGACGGACGCCAGGGACTTGGTGTTCTTGGCTACCAGGAGGAGGGAGCTTGTGTCCTAGGGCCTGTCGGGGGCCCTGGCTTTGGCCTGAGGCAGGGCTGTTGGCATGAGGGATAGACTCCCAGGAGACCCCCTGGGGCTTGCCCTTCACCCAAGCTGAGGGGCTCTCGGCTGAGGTTGCCTTGGCGGGGGACTAGGTTGCATGGGTTTCAAAGGTGCCTGAAGAGCTTGTGGAAGTGCAGATGGCTGGGTTCCACCCCTGGCATGTCTGACCCAGTGGGCCTGGTGTAGGGTTTGAGAATGTGTATTTCCATCACATTTCCAGGTGATGCTGATGCTGCTGGTGCAAAGGCCCTGCTTTGAGAACTGCTAGGTTGGAAGGTGGCAGGATGCAGAGCCATTTTGCATGCAGGAGCAGGGCCAGACAGGAGAGGCTGCTGGAAAGTGAGCGCCAGGTGAGTTAGGGCCCCGAGGGTGCTGGACACCAGCCAGGGCTGGATGAAGTGGAGGGGCCGCAGCCAGAGGCTGGCAACAGCCTCTCCATGGCACAGATGAAGCAGCAGGACACATCCCCTTAGTTTTGCCCCCTCCCAGAGGCTGGGTCCCCAGGGGAAGGTAGAGCTGCCTAATCAGAATGCAAATGAGGGGGGTAGGCAGAAAATACCTGAGGCTTCCGAGACACGAGACACGACCGAGGGGGCCAGGCTGGACTTGGGGTTGTGATTCTGTGGTTGAAATGTGGGATTGGAACTGACCAGTAACTGGAGATTTAGGTTCAAAGGCCAAACCTCTGAACAGGCATGAGCTGTCTGAAGTGGGGCCTGCAGTTGGTGGGTAGCGGGTGTAAGGGGGATAGCGGGCTGTGCTCTGTCCAGGAGGGGCTGGCTGAGCTGTGGGCCTGCACAAGGCTTTCTGCACCAAATGGCTGATTGGATAAAATGGCTCCCTCTAAAGAAGTTGCTGTCTTTTCAAAAGCAATGAGCTCCAGAGCCTCCAGTCGTGAAAGGAGGGTCTCTGATGCTGCTGTATGCCTGGGGAGGGTCTCTGTGCTCCTCTGCTGGCCTGCCAGCCACATGGAATGTGGCCCTTCCTGCTGGCTGCCCCAGGCATGGGCACAGGGCAAGGTCACCCCCCTCCCAGGGGAGACTGCCCACAGGGAGTGAGCCCACCTGCAGCTTCAGCATCCCATAGGCTGCTCCATAGGACTCCTCAGAGTCTAGTGAGATTTGCACAGGCAGCAGCGGGAGCACACTCATGAATTACTCTCTAAGATGCTTGGTGAGGCCAGCGTTGCTGTTAGATGTTAAGGCATTAATTCCTTCTCACTGGCAAAGAGTAATGCATCTGGCTCAGAGGACCAAGCAAAAACCGAACACCTAAGCCAAAGTGACTGGGCACAGCCCACCAGCACCCCCAGACCTCTCCTTTCCCCTCCCCTTGTGCCTGCTAGTCTAGAGGCTGCAGGGGCTCACCTGGGGCTGGCAGTCCTCATGGTTGCTGCTCTCCTCTTCACTTTCCACGCCCCTGTTATTGAAGGACATGTGTCCTGCTTGGCAGATGCAGGAACCATCTGACTTCTGGAAGATCCTGTTCAGGCCCCGACATGTGCAGGTAGAGGCACCTGGGAATAGAGAAGGCGAGGAAGGTGAGGCACCTTAGCCCCACAGACACCCAGCAGTGAGCCTGCCTGGGGCCAGCTCTGTCCCTGTCCTCAGGGAATTTATGGCCTCAGTGGGGAGATCAGACACCGACTTTGACCAAAGTTCTGACTCTAGGTGACTTTACAGGGATTGAATGAGATCTTCTCAGTCATTCTCAACCCTGACTTTTCATGAGAGGTTTTTAAGAAACACTGGTGTCCAGGACCCCTTTAGGCCAATTAGGTAAAAGTATGAGATGAGATCAGTGCATCTGCCTTTTTAAAGCCCTGTAGGTGCTGTGCTGAGAACTGTGGATGCACTAGACACTGGATGTGAGGCCTCATTCCCATCCATGACCCCACAAAGTAGTGTGGGGTGGTCCTGCAGCACGGCACAGGCTGCTGCCTCTTGATGGCGGGAGAGGCGAGGTCTGCAGAGACCAAGGCCTGAAGGGTGGACTGGATTTGACAGGCAGATCTGGCAGGACAGGAAGGTGGGCAGGGAAAACACAGGTTTAGTTGGGAGACAAAAAGGGGCTCTGTTCTTCTGGGAGAGGCACGGGGGCTGAAGTGGTGATTGGGACCTGGTGGCCAACAGTGGTTCCTGCAGTTCTGGCCTGTTTGCCACTGTTGGGGTTGAAATCTGTTCAGGGAGACTTGACAACACTCAATTAAAGTTCAGCCCTATGAGTTTGCTGTACATTCCCATGCATACACACATTCCACGTGTACATGTCAGTGTCTAGTCAGCCCTCAGCAGGGCTGACCCCATCCACTGAGCCACCTTGAGCAAGTGGCTGAGCCTGGTCTGAGCTGGTTCCCTCACACCCACCCCTTTGCCTGCTAGAGTCCTTGCATACATGCTGGTTCCATCCATATAATCCAACTCAGTGCCTGGGAGTCACAGACAGGCACCTGCCCTCACTTGCAGCTCTCCTAGAACAACTCCACTCAGCCATAGGTGGCTGTTTCCTGGAACCTTACATCTTGGATCCTCAGAGCTGCAGGTCCCAGACTGGGCAGTCGGCCATTTGGAGCAGGCAGGCCTGACACTCACCTGGTGGAGAGAAAGCAGCACTGCTGCAGGTGAGGCAGCCCACTTGGCCAGGCAGGGCACCCTGGCACTCTTCAGCTGCTTCTGAAGGTCCCTGCTGGGCAGGGCCTGGGGCTTCGAGTCCCTGCAGGGTAGTAGTGGCCCACTGGGCAGGGCTGGCCCTGGTAACTCTTTGACCCTGGAGGAACACAGAGAGGAAATTCTGCCCTGTCCATGGCAGCAACTGAGCATGGGCTGGGGGTGTCCAGGGGAGGGATATACCTGCTGAAGGAGAGGGGGAAACTGCAAAGAAAATGGGGGAAGGATCTAGATTGTGGGGGCAGTGGAGGGCTCTGTACCCTGTAACCCCTTCACCACCACAGCCCTTGCTCTCCGTCTCAGCCAGGTGCAGGTCAGGGTGTTGGGTACTGCAGAGTGCTGAACAGTGGCTGTCCTAGTCTCCAGAGTGCCTGGGCCACTGGCTGCAACATATCTGTGTGCGTGCTGCTCTGCTCTGCATCTAGAAGACTTTTTTTTTTTTTTGAGACGGAGTTTCGCTCGTTACCCAGGCTGGAGTGCAATGGCGTGATCTCGGCTCACCGCAACCTCCGCCTCCTGGTTCAGGCAATTCTCCTGCCTCAGCCTCCTGAGTAGCTGGGATTACAGGCACACGCCACCGTGCCCAGCTAATTTTTTTGTACTTTTAGTAGAGACAGGGTTTCACCATGTTGACCAAGATAGTCTCGATCTCTTGACCTCATGATCCACCTGCCTTGGCCTCCCAAAGTGCTGGGATTACAGGCTTGAGCCACCGCGCCCGGCCCTAGAAGACTTTTAAACCTGATACAGAGCAGCTGACACTCACCTGCTCTGTGTCCCCATCCTCCCCATGTTCTTGGGTTTGTGTCTTGTACTGCTCCAGGCCTCTTCCCCTGCACACCCCAGGTGTCCCCAGGCCCTTAGGGTTTCTCCCTGCCTGAGCCTCTACCCACCTCACCGAACTCCACTCAGGATCCCCTCCAGGCCAGGTCCCCCTGCTCCTGTCCAGGCCTCTCAGGGACTCACTTTGGGAGCAACTGAATCCAGGTGTGCAGGGCTGGCAGGGCAGGGCATCCAGGACCAGGCTGCGGTAGGTGCCCGCTTCACAGAGGTGGCAGCCCATCTCCTCAGAGACCCTGAGGCCGCTCCCATTTAGGGCCTCAGAGCCCCCAGGGCAGGCATGAGGTTGGGTGCTGCCCGGGGGGGCAGTAGTGAGGAAAGACACAGCTGCAGAGACAGAGCTGGGCCAGTGCATGCAGTGGTTTCTCCTCTCACTAGCAGGGGCCAATTTTCCCTAGCCTGGGGCCTCAGCTGCTGGGGGAGGGGAACTCTGCTACTGTCTCAGTCAGGGGTCCGGGGATTGCCTTGAGTTTGGTGGGGCCACAGCACCAAGCTGCCTTCTAGGTGGTGGATGAGCCACGCCCAGGTGGCCAGGCCAGCCCTGCCTGCCCATTTCACCCTAGGCAGAGGGGTGTTGTGGAGTGGATATCATGTCAGAGTGTCAGTCCTAGACATGGGATGGGCCTTACTGGATAAAATACTCCATGCCCAGTCCTATTCAAATTTCAGATAAACAAGAGGCATGATTTTACTGGAAGTGCACCCTGAATACTGCATGGGCCATACTTATAGTAAACATGTATTATTTTTTACCTGTAATTCAAATGTAACTGGGCTGCTGTATTTTTGTGAGCTCCATCTGGCTGCCTCACACAGAATGGGCCTGCACTCTGACAGGGGCATCCCAGGGCAATGTGCTTCCCCCTGACCCCCTGTCCTGGGGCAGAGGCAGGGGCTGGCCCTAGCTGGGAAGCCCAGGCAGAGGGTCACAGGGGCTTGCCTCTGGGCCCTGCCCCTTCGTTGGATTTCTGAGGCACACAGGTGTGTCAAGGTGGGGCCTCACATAAGATGCTGACAGCAGTTCCAGGGGCTGGGGTTGGGGCTCAGACTCTCAGGGGATGGGGGAAGGAACCCACCGCTGTCCTGGGCCACTGTAGGTGGAGGAGCTGGCTGGGCAGGCATAGCACCCTGGAGAGAGCAGGGGCACCCCTGTCTGGGGCCTGCAGTAGGAGCCGGGTCTGCATGGGACCTCAGTCACAGCACCTGAGGAGACAGGGCCAGGATGTGGGAGAGCAGGCCCCAATGTAGGCATGGTTGGGAAAACACCGAGCCATCCCTTCACCCATCAGCAGCACTTGGAAGCCAGGGGAGGTCCAGAGCAGAAGGAGAACCCAAGAGGGTCCCTGGGCTCCCCAGGTGGGGCCTCCGCAGGGAGAACAGCAGTGCAGTAAGGCCTCTGAGGGGCTGGGGAGCAGTGTGTGAAGCTGGAAGGAGTGGGAAAATTGCAGGTGAGGGAGTCTCATGTGGTCAGGGAGGGCAACGCCTGCAGGGGGTGATGTCACGATCAGTAATCAAGGGCAGGCAGTTCCCTTGTCCTTGTTGAGCCAGCAGCCACGGCAGGAAGGAGGATACATTTCATGAGGTGGGGGTGGGAGCTCTCATGAGGACGTCCAGGGCAGGTGGCACTGAGGCCACAGCTCCCCTGAAGGCAGCCAACGGGAGGGTGCCTTTGGTTGTGCCTCGAGTTGTGGCAGGCACTGGACACTGTGTACTGGGCATGCTATTTCTAGTTAAACCTCTGGCCAGCCTCCTCCTTGACTCAAATGGGGAGCAAGAGGGAGCTTGAAGGCACCTTGGTCTGGGGACATCCAGATGATGCGGATGCCACCAGAGACTGGGTGAGCCGTGTGGTGGTTGGTCGATATCTGTGGCCTGAGGTCAATCAGGGCTTCTTGCTGAGCCCAGGCCTGAGTCTCAGGGATGAGGGGAGGAATGGGAAGGGGCTGGGGTCATCCTGCAGCCTCACCTGCTGGGCACTCAGATCCAGCTCGGCAGGGGATGGCAAACACATTTGCACGGCCCTGAGGCTCAGGGTCTGGGCAGTGGTAGCCTGGAGGGCAGAGCTCATAGTCTTCCTGTGCTGATGCCCCTGGCTCTGACCAAAAGGTGCCAGGTAGGCAGAGAAAGGCCCCCTGCTCACCTAGACACCAGTGCCCAGAGGACATGGGTGGTCTTCAAAGGAAGAGAGACCTGGGAGCAAAGGCATCAGGCTAAGGGCCCCCAATAGGCTCTTCCCTCTCCTCCCCAAGGCCCCACATCCAGCCTGCAGACAGACTCTCAACTGGCCATGGGCAATGGTACTTGGCAGGGCAGGGGAGGCACTCCACCTGACTCTGGCCTCCTTCTGCTGCCAGGTGGGTATGCTCAGGGCAGGCCTGGGGGGCTCCTGGGTGGGTCTCACTCCCTCCAGGGCAGTAGTGGCCAGAGGGGCAGGCCTGAGTGGCTGGGGTGCCTGCAGAGCAAGGGCTGCCCTCACTTCCCCCACCAGATTTGGCTTCCCCAGGCCCCCCTCAGGAAGCAGCACATTCAGGGCTGTGACACAGGTCCCACTGCCCTCTGCCTCACCTGCTTTGCACCAGCACCCAGGGGGGCAAGGCCCACGGTCCTCTTCCTGCTTGGCTCCAGGGTTAGCCACTAGTGTGTGAGGTGGACAAGGAATGGGCTTTTCACTGCGCTCAGGGCAGTAAAATCCTAGAGAACGAAGGGGACATACTGATGCCTGTGAAGGCAGGCAGGGCACAGTGCCAGGACTGTGGGGGACCCTGTCCAGGGGTGGCCTGGAGCCAAGAGGGTTGGGCATTAGTCCTGCCCCAACTTGCTTTGTATGTTTGTCAAATCAGCCACCATCCAAATTGCACTGGGAGCAGATTCATGTTATGTGCACACACGTGTGCACACACGTTAAATGTAGGAAGACTGGGGTCACCTATTTTTAACTGTCAGTGACAATTAAAGAACTCCCTGCACAGGTGGTCCTGTGCTTCTTTCACACCCACAGGTGAGATGTGAGGGTGGTTACCTGTCGGTCACAGCTCTGCGCACTGCTGTCTCTGGGGACACAGCATCTGGGGCTGCCTGGGTCCTGGCATCCTCACCTCAGAGGTCCCAGGTGGACAGAAGTAACCAGCAGGACATTTCCCCAACACCTGTCCACCAATCACTAATCAGTGTTTTTTTCTGTGAAACAGTGAGAATTCCTGACAAACAACTTTGTACCTGCCCTCTCTCAGCCTCCCCATTTTTTGCCTTAAACGCCTCCTTGTTACAAAGGCCAAATAAGGCTCAGATCCAAGGCTAGTTGGGTCTGAGTTTTCTGGGCAACTGTCCTCACTTTGGCTCAAGTAAACTCTTTATATTTTGTAGCTCGGCCTCTTCCCTTAGACAGACAGCCTGAATATACAACAGAGACAAGGTGATGTGTGCGAAGCACAATGGGGCAGGAGGCTGATGCTGGCCAGGCCCAGCATGAGGATCACAGCCCACAATGTGTGCTTCCACCAGTAAGCAGTAGCTTTCTGCACATTTTTCCTCCTTGGAGTATATGGAACTCCATGGACCAGGAGCAGGACTCAGGGCTGCCAGCAGTGGACAGCTCCTGGAGAGCTCAGTGGTCTTGCTAGACCTGTGGTAAAAATGGGGACAGAGGGCACCAGCAGGCATTACACCTGCATCCTGCACTGTTCCTGGAATGTCTGGGGCCTGCTGGGTCCCCAAGGGCTTAATCCTAGGCTTCAAGGCAACCTGAGTCTGATCTCCAGCTCTGCAGCAGGAGAGAGCAGGCTAGACCTAGGGACAAACTTCCTGAGCCAAGGGAAGTTTGGCTGATTCCTCCAGCCAGAGCCTGAGGGATCCTCTGCGATCACCTTTTAAGCGGAAAAAAATCTGCTTTGCAGCAGGTCCACTTCTGCATGAATTATCAAGCAACTCTTCTGTGGATGAGCCAGACACCATCTATGGAGTTGCAGGTGATTGCCTTCAGCAAGTGCCAGGAACTTTCCTAGACCAAGACCCCCCATGCTGTGGCTCCCTCTGGGTGTGAGCCCCTTGTCAGTTTGAGAGTCAGGGAACTGCCCTGCCCCACCCATAAAGCCCTAGAGGCTGTCAGTTTCTGACTCAGGTCTAGAGTTCTCTAGTAACTTCTACTCCATGAGAATGTCCCTACTGTCCAGATGCAGAAGCCAGGACACACTGAGTGGGCATAGGGTGTTCAGGTGGAATTTGGGTGCCCTCAGGCCTAATGTCTGATCATCCTGTTTAAAGGTACCATTTATTGTTTCTCCCTGGCCAAGTGATCACAAGTGCTTTGCATATGGAAGAAAATTTGGAAGTAGGAGAAGGAAGAACTGTCCATCTGTCCCCTGAATGTGCATGCAGTACACTGGTGTGCCCTGGAGGCACAGACTTTTGCCTGCAAGGAGCTTCCCCATGTTAAGGCAGAAACTGGGCAGAGCTTTTCCACCTTATTCGGATCCTTTCTCAGTTTGAATGAATTTGTTTTTTCTTTTCTGTTTTTTTTTTTTAAACTTGTCCTGTGCTAATTGTCCTGTTTCTCCCTTACCTAATAGTCAGGTTTTCTCTCCCCACTCAGGCCTGGGTGGGCAGGCAGAGCTGTGGTCTCAACCCCCACCCCCTACACCTGAGCTGGGGCATCGAGCCTGCTCTCCCACCCACAATGCAGTCTGACCCAGTGGCAGGAGATAAATGGCTCTGGGCAGGGACTGACCTGCAGTAGTGACCCTGGGGACAGATTGGACAGTCACCCTCTTCCCGGAGACCTGATGCATTCTGAAGAGTGAAGGGCCCTGGAGGACACTGTGGTGGAGACTATGTCCCTGGAGAAGAGGGGGGACATTGAGTGAAGATGGGCTCCAGGGATTTAGGTCACATCAGCGTGTGTGGACTGGCCACCTCTACACATGGTCTGACCCATGACAGGCCCCCACTGTCCCCAGCATCTCGCTGCGCCAGGAGGTGCTGGGTTTTTGTGCTGCTCTCTCAGGGTGAATGATATGAATGGAATCACTGCCAGGGGACTTCGGTCTCTCCCCCTAGGATGACTGTCCTTTACAAAGTGGAAGAGGACAAAACTGTGCCTGTCACAGAGAGGTAACTCTAGTGGAGGATTTTTAAACAGCAGCAAAACTGCTTTGGGGTGAGGGGCCTTGTATCTGGCCAGGCTCAGTGAGGAGCTCACTGTGCACTGGACCCCTGTGGGCTCTCTGGGACTGGGTAGAGCCTTGCTGGTAGGTCCTCAAGTAAGTGGGTCTCACTTGGGAGCTGCCTTTAGCCCTATTCCCTCCTCCTTCGGGCCTGCCAAGGGACTTGGAGGGAGGGATGTGCCTGTGCCGCCCCTGCTCCTCCTGTCACATCTGTGGCTCTGCTCCCTGGGAGTGGGGTTTTGATAGCCTCAGTGTTGTCTCAGTGCCTGTGGCTGGCTCTGCACAGTAACCACACACTGCCAGGAAAAGAAAGCCCCTGACAGGGAAAAAGCTTCAAAGGGCACAGCTCAATCTACTAAAAAAAAAAAGTCTGACCAGGAAAGGAGGTAAGAAACTGGAAGGGGAATGTGGGGGTTAGAGGAGGCTGAGAATGAGGAGTCCCCACTTCTTCAACAGGGCCACCCTCTTTTCCTAACTGTTCATGGTGATAGTAGTGGGGCTGACTAGTAAAACAGTGATTCCTGGGGACAGTGAACCAGCTTCCTTGAACTTGGGATGTTCTAAACATTCCGGGGTAAAAGCCCACTCCCCTGAAAGGGGCACACACACCTCTAACACCATGGTCATGGGGGGAGCACGCATGTACATCTCCCACAGATCAAATGCCCACAAAGTCTATATACAACCAGCAGGAAGATTTCCTCCTAGGTTTACCTAAGATGTGACAAGCATTATGAACTTTTGTGGACACCTATTTGTCTGTTCCGCTGCCTGGGACGGCATCTGTGTGCATGAATGTGTGCAATGTGCATAAAAATGTGTGTGGGTGCACACATGCATGTGCGTGTGTGTAAGCATGTGTGTCTGAGCGTGTGTGTGTGAGCATGTGTGTGTGAGTGTGGCTCATGCAGTGTCCAAGTCCATGCAGGGCACTTGGACTCAAAGTCAGATGAAGAGAAGAAGAGAAACAGTGTTGGGGGGAGTGGGAGGCTTGGGCCGAGGTGAGGGGAGGCTGGAGGCTGGTGTGCTTTACCCTGATAGTCCTGGTGTGAGCTCAGTGTCTGGCACACAGTAGGCAGTCCATAGGGTGTAAGTAAATGAATGAAAGGCAGGCAGGCAGGGGTGCTTGGAGGGGGAAGAGGGCCTGGGACGTGTGGAGTTGAGGGCTCCTGACACACCAGCCGGGCAGTAGGCATGTGCTGGGCAGAGTCTGGGCGTGCTGGTGCTGGGATGTGGGCAGTAAAAGCCTGGTGGACATGGGAGGCAGGCATCCGAGCCCAGGGAGGGCTGGTAGTGTCCTCAGTGGCACAGGGCAGGCCAGGCAACCCCTGACTGGCAGAAGTGACCCTAAGCATTGGACACAAAGTGGCATCTCTGAGGTCCAAGATGGGTATGGTCAGGGTGCCCAGCCGCTGGGAGGGTCAATGCAGCGTTCTTCCTTTCTGCTGGTTCAGGTCTTGGGGAACTGAGGGACAGGTGGCCTGGAGGTCCAGTGGGGCAGTGAGGAAAGAATGGGGAATGGGGGATGGGGGCGTTGGAGTCCCTCTCTCAAGGCACTGAGGGCCAGTCTAATGCCCACAGTTGGGATGCTGAGCTCCAGCCTCAAATCTGGGGTTGCTCCCAGCCTCTCAGGGCCCTAGGGACTGAGCTCTGTCCTGAAGCTCCTGGGAGGTACCTGAGGGCAGGGGAGTGCCATGGGGCTGTAGGTCCCGGGGTCCAAGGGGCAGTCGGAGTCGGACTTGCAGGACCCAGCGAACGAGCTGAAGCCCAGGCTTGGGCAGAAGGAGCCAGTGGGGAAGGGCTCACAGTGGCTCTGGGAGGTGCCACCTGGATTAGGGTGACAGCAGTTCATGGGCTCCATGTCCCTCTGGGATTGCAACCCCAGGGGAACAGGCCCTTCTTTCCAGCTGGCTCACTGCTGCACCTTGGAGCTAGAACAGAGGGCACTGCGGGGCCAGGGTGCAGGCTGTGGGCGGAGCAGTGGCCCTGTCCTGGGGGAGAGGCCTCCTGTTCACAGCTCAGCCTGGGTGTCCCCTGGGGAACACAGCCACAGGGGCTCCTTGCTGCACTGTTATGTCTATGGGGCCAGTCGGGGACAGAGCTCTGAACACCACACTGGGGGCACATGGCTGGGCAGGGAGGTCGGGCCCAGGACAGATGCTCACCTGGGCTGCTCCTTGTCCCCAGGGGGCATGGCACTGGGAACAGCATCCCCTGAGAGCAGTAGTGGCCTCCTGGGCAGGGTCCATTGAGGGGAAAGGCAAAGTTTCTCTGGGGTGCGGGGCTGGCAGAGCCTCCCTTGCAGTAGTAACCTGTGGAGCAGGGCCCTTTGGTACAGAGGAGTGTGGGATTTCAGGGCATCAGCAGAAGCCTCCCTAGCTTGTATCTGAGCCTGCCTGACAGTGAGAGGCCCAGGCCTTGTCCCCACCCAACCCCCACCAGGGAGTCCCTGCGTCTGGTTGCTGTCCCTAATCCTGAAGAGTCACAGAAATAAAAGGAGGAAGAAAGCAGAGGGGAAGCAAGGAGCCGCAGAGCAGCCTTGGTGTCCAGGCCCAGCGCCCATGGCCTGTGGCTGGTGGCAACCACAAGCTCTGGCAACCACAAGCTCTGGCATCGGTGTTGGCAAGGATGCCAGCAGCATGAGGAGCAACAACAGGGGATGACAGTGGTGGGCACTGACCCTGTGCCAGTCTGAGCTCCTGATGGCAATGACCTCAATACCCAGCAGCTGCAGGACATGAGTGCTACTGTCAGCTCAGTTGTCAGGCAGGAGACTGAGGTCCAAGAGGGCAAGGCCGTTGTCCAGCTTCACACCAGCACTGAGCTCCGAGTGAGGCTGGCATGGCTCAGTGGTCCTACTCTTGGCCATAAGGCTGAGACCTCTTAGGGGAGGGAGGGAGGAGCAGGAAGTGGCATGACAAGGTGGGCTGGCCAGCCAGAGGCCTATGCTACAGCCCCGTGGAGGAGCTGAACATTTGGGAAGCAAGGATTTTGAGTTCTATGTGATGCTGCAAGCCTGCTCCTCTCTGTCTTTGCAACACCACACTGCCTCCTGTAGGAGTCCTGGTGGCCTCCTGTTCTCTCCTCAGCCAGCAGGCTGTGCCATGAGGCCAGTCCCCTGGCCACTCAGTCAGTTCCCAGGACACACTCTATGTGGGCATGGGTACCCACATCAGGCTGCCCATTGCCTTCTCTTGGGCAGTACCTCCCTGAAGGGCAGGGCTGGCAGGCCCTGGGGGAGATAGTGTCCTCCTGATGGTTCAGGGTTCCCTCTGGGCAGGGATGGGCAGAAGATGTTCTGGCTGGGTGATAGTGACCTGCAGACAAGACCAGGGTGAGCACCAGTGTCCCAATCCCATAGCTGCCCCACACTCCATAGCCTCCCATCCTTTATGGAACAGAAGTTAGGGCAGTCCCAAGTGTGCACAGGCCACTTGGGCTCCAAGGAGATGCTGGTCCAGAATCCAGGCCAGTGGGATGGGGTCTGTGTCTAGGCAGCTGAGGTGTGGGTGTGACTGTGTGTGTGTGTGTGTGTGTGTGTGAGAGAGAGAGAGAGAGAGCAAATGTGAGTGGAGTGTGTGTGCAAGTGAGTGTGACAGGTGTTTGTAACACTGTGAGTGAAAGATGTTACAGTGAGTATGAGAAATGTGAATGTGTGTGAGCATGCATGTGTACGTGAGTGTGTGCACATGAGCACATCCTCTGTGTGTGCACGGCTTTTCCTTAGGGAGAGGTGTGCCCAGGGGCAGGTGCAGGCTGACTTCGAAGGGCTGAGAGGGAAAGAGCTTCGTGTCCTGGAGAAAGTGAGACCATGTTCCCCCATCACCCCCATACTGCCCTGGAGCCCCACAGGTACCACCAGATGCCCCAGAGGTGACCTGGATTCTTAAACCAGACCTGCCACAATCCCCTCTGGGGGTGTTCCTGCTGGGGAGGAGCTCCCACAGGCACCAGGGTCTCATTTTCAGATGGGTTGGGTCTGCCCAGGAGTGCAGTGCCTTTGAGTCAGAGCAGGAGCCGATCCCAACGTTCTGCCTCTCAGGACAGGAGAGCACAGTGTAGGAGGCCACCAGGCCACGTCCTGTGTGCTTGTTCCTTCCCACTGCACAGCCACATGCTGGGGACAGCTGAGCAGTGACTGTCACAGACTGCAAAGGAGCACAGTCCCCAGATGGTGTGGCCTCCTGACACCTCTCTCCCTACGGCCTCCTTCTCACATGATAAGCCCATTTCATAGGTGGGTCAGTGGGGGCAGCGCAAGGTGAGGTGACATGCAACACCCAGCACAGCACTTGGGACAGAGCCCAGCTCAGTGAGCTGCCAGTGTTCCCACCCTGGAGAGCCAGGGCAAGGCAGCCTGAGGATATTACCTTTGGGGCAGGTGGTGAGCTCCACAGTGGCAGCCTGGTGGCAGTAGGTGCCCTTTGGGCAGGGCAGGCAGGTGGCAGTGTCAGGCAGAGGGCTGAAGGTGCCAGCCTCACAGGGCAGCTCCCTGTGAGCCCCTGGGGGACAATGGAAGCCAGGGGGACATGTGTATCCATGGGTTCCATCAGAGGGTGAGGGGACAGTGCTGCCCTCCCAGCAGATGTACCTGGGGAGACAGAACTATGGCTAGACCTCCCTCAGCTGCTGGCCGGGCTGTTTGGAGCCCTGGATATCAGGCTGTGCTGCATGGATAGCCAGTGTGGCCGCAGCTGAGGGCTGGTGGCTAAGCTGGGCCATCCCTAGGACCAGAGGGCATTGCAAATGCAGCAGTTCTCTGATTACTCAATCTCAAAACATGCTTCTGGCCCTACTGTGGGAAACTAAGTAGTAGAGGCCTCAGGAAAACAGTCCTGGAAAATGACTGGCATTTCTAGGAATAAGGACTGCTTCCATCTCCACACTGTCTCTGTTCTCAGGACCCCCGAGCAGGTGAGGCAGGTCATTCTGCACACAGGATCGGCTGGAGCCTCTGGTGGTCACAGCCAGTCTCCAGCCCTCTGGGCAATGTGGGAAAATGCACTTATTGGGAACCTTGGATGCATGTTGGCAGAGGATGTTGGCCAATGTGGTGAAGACCAAGGCCTGGCAGTGAGTGTGGAGGGAGTGGAGGTGCCCTGAGGAGGAGGGAGACAGTGGAGCTGGCCTGGCACACCCAAGGATCCTTGGACTGCAGAAGCTCAGCACTGGGCGCCTGTGAAGGTGTGTCCTGTTCAGCCCTGTGTCTGAACAGGGATGGAACATCTGAGGCCTGCACTCTCGGGGAGATAGTCACCCTGGCCTGTGTTACCCAGAGGGGCTGGGGAGAGACCACAGGAATTTAGGGAATGTGTGTGACCTGGAGGCCCTGGTAGCCACAGGCCTGTGTAAGGGACCCTCCTCCCTCCTCTTCCTGAGGAGTTCAGGGCTAGTGTCCCCTTACCCTGCGTCTCAAAACCCCACCTCCAGGGTGCTAGACAGCCCTGGCCAGCTGCAGTAGCGTCCTGGGGGACACGGCTGGCCCTGGTCCTTGCTGCCCAGGCCTGGAACAGAGGAGTAAAACCCAGGAGGACATGGCACTGGAGAGCTTGTTCCTTTGGGCCAGAAGAAGCCAGGGGGACAGATGTCATTCCCAGATAGTTCTGGGGCATCCACCTGTGCAGGAGAGAAGGACTTCAGTGTCCCTGTCTCTGCTGCATATACCGGGGTGGAACCTGAAGGAGAAGCTAGAACTGGCATCTATTTGGATGAGGCTACATCGCAATTAAGTAGGCTGGGTATGGCGGCTCGTGTCTGTAACCCCTGCACTTTGGGACGCTGAGGCAGAAGAATCTCTTGAGCCAAGGTTATTGAGAACAGCCTGGGCAACACAGGGAGATCTAGTCTCTTTAGGAAATAAAAACGTTAGCTGGGTGTGGCTGTGCACACCTGTAATTTGTTTCTTGGGAGGCCAAGGCAGGAGAACTGCCTGAGCCCAGGAGGTTGAGGCTGCAGTAAGCTGTGATGGTGCCACTGTGCTTCAGCCTAGGCAACGGAGTGAGGGCCTGTCTCTAACATTTTCTAAAAGAAAAGATCACATGTAAAACCACCTCACTAACGTATGTTTTGGCTGTGTCTGTGAGGACTGTGGAGGATGAGCTAGGAAGACCCTGTGGGAGGGAATTGGCCTCTGAAATCCTAGTGTTGACTTAGTGACCTCCTTTCCCTCCTTCCTGACTTTTTCTCTCCTCTGTGGCATTGTTATGGAATTCTCAGAAGAAAGGGCAGTCTCTGTTCTAAAAGGGAGGCCTGGGCCCAGAGGGGAAAGGGCCATGCCTGCCCCAGGTCACACAAAAAGTCAGTAACAAGATGAGAGTCAGTCAATCAACAAACACTGGCCTCCGTCTCTCCATCCATTTGCCCAGCCCTTGTCTGTGTGTTCATCCTCCCAGCTACTCTCCACCACACTAGGATATGATGATTCAACACACAGACACCTCTGGCATTTTCCAGAATAAGGATGGCTCCAATCTCCAAACTGGCTCTGTTCTCAGGGCCCTGGAGCAGGTGGGGCAGGTTATCCTACACACAGGACCCAGACTCCCAGACTCGGAACCTTAAAGGTTCCAGCCTCCTCCTCACTAACTGCCCCCCACAACCCAAGGTGCCTTACTCGTTGATTTTTGGGCATGCTGATCATCTGCAGAGAAGGCACATGGCCCAGGAAAGTGCCTCACATGGCCTTGAGCAAGCCAATTACCCCATGCCCCTGGTCTCTGCATATCTAAGATGGGGTGACTCTGCAGCCTTGTCCCAGGCCTGTCGTGAAGACTCCTAAATTCCCATGGCCATACAGAGTAAACACTTCCCACGTCAAACCGAAGGTGACAATGACTAGAAGACAAGCTGTTATCTCACAAGCCATTAAAAAAATAAACCCCTGTCAGCCTTGACAGTCAGACACCCTAGATTATAAGATGCTGCTGATTTTAAGGATGTTAAGTGTGAACAAGATGCACATATTACAAAGAAATGCACTACTCCTGGGCCCTGTTTGGGCCCTGGAGTCGAGAAGGTGAGGAGGGTCCTGCCCTCAGGGAGCTTCAGTCCTTCTGGGAGGAGCCTCTGGTCAGCCTCATGGTCCTGAGCCAATACACATCTGGCTGTTCCAGGGTGGTCCTGACACACATCTGGGATGCCAGGGCCTAGCAATACCTTCCTTGTGTTTGGTTGGGGTGGGGGACACAGCACCCCCTGTGCAGTAGTGGGCAGAGTGGCAGAGCCCCAAGGGCTGCGGTAGCCCTTCTGGTGAACAGAACATCCCTGGAAATGGCAGATTCAAGGAGAAGCAGGTGACAGAAGGACCCTGATGCCTTGGCAGCCACCCAGCCTCTCTTGGGCCTTACCCCACTGCCCCTCATCCTGACTCAGGCAAGCAGCAGGTTTGGTGGCTGGGCAGCCAGAGAGGTATGGGGGTATATTCCTGGGGCAGGCCTCCCTTTCTAGCAGCACCTGGACTCTGTGGGGTGCATGGGGTTGATCTTGTCCTGAGTTCTAGAGGTGGATGTGGGGCAGGCTTGGGTACAGGGAATGAGGATGAGGATGCTGTGATCCCAGGGACAATAGGGGCTACAGGCCCATTGAGAAGTTGAGGGGACCAGCCCACATGTGGGGACCTGCCTGGTGTTCCTAAACCTAGTAGCTCACAGAGCAGGCAGGGCCAGGTGCCAAGGCCCCATCCCTGGAGGACTTGTTTGCTCACCTCCTCCCACTTTTCCTGATTCTCACCCTGCCTTCCACCTAGGCCCATGGTCCACAGTCACAAACCTGCTGGGCATGGCTCACAGTCCAGCTCTGCACTGGCCCCTAGTCTGGGCCCAAATGTCCCCGAGGGCATGGGTGGGCTGTGGCTGAGAGGAAGCCTGAGGGACAGAAATAGCCCCTGAGGCACTGGCTGGGGCTGTGGGCTTCAGGGTCTGTGGGGCAATGGTAAGGTCGGCCTGACTTGAGGTGGAAGCCCAACCTCTGAGAGTCCTGGGGAGACCTGGACTCCCAGGTTCTGAGCCTTCGAGAGCCCAGCCTACCCCCTCCTACCCACCACAGCCAACACACACAGTGCTTATTCTTTGTCTGATTTCTGGGTGTGCTGACCATCTGCAGAGAAAGTACATGGCCCAAGAAAGTTCCATCAGCTTCCAGGGGCCCTGGCCAGTGACTGTAAAGCTCCCTTTATCTAGGATTGGGGCAGTCAGCCTCTCTGGCCACACCAGACTACCCCTCGGTGCCAGCTCAGTAGCTGTGGACTCTCGCCCACCTACTCAGGCTCTGTCTTGACCTCCTGTGTGCTGTGCATGCCTTGGGGACATGGAGTCAGACCATGGCCCACTAGGTGCTAGGGGCCTGGATCTCAGACTGCCGTGGCCTGCACCCACATCCCCACTGTGCCCAGAGCTGAGCTGGGCAGGAGGCAGTCCTGATAATGTGAGGGCAGTCACTGTGGAATGTCCCATCCTCGTATAAATCCCCAGCATGCTCTTCCCTCAAACCTGTTTGTTTCAGGGTCTTCACTCCCTGACATGCTGTTATTTGCTCAAGCACTGCACATAGAACATGACGTTGACCTGTGTCACTATGACAATCAAGCCTCTGATGTAAGAGGATTCCCCAGATACATTCCACAGCCACCTCTAAGTAGGCGCAGGCAGTGGAGGACACAAGGCTCCCAAGTGGGCCTGAGCCCACACAGGTCACACTCTCCCTGTCTGAGCAGCCCAGGAGGTACCATCTTCCCTTCCCATATCACAGATGAGTGCAGGCACTGCTTCTGCAGGCCTCAGGCAGAGCTGGGTGCTCCTGAGCTCACACTCTGCTATGGGACCAGTGCCCAGAGGGAGCCTCAGGCCAGCCCCGATGAACCCACCTGGGTGGGAGGCTTTGCAGTATAATCCCAAAGGGCATGGCTCACAGGAGCCCTGGGCCTCCTGGGGCTGGAAAGTTCCATTCTCACAGGCCCATGGCTGGGGTGATCCCACAGGACAGTAGAAGCCCTGGGGGCACTGGAAGGATGTAGGGGTGCCTGAGGTATGCCCAAGGGGACAGTAATAGCCAACTGAGCACGACCCATCTGGGAGGTGTTTCCCAGCCCCTGTGAAGAGAGGATGTAAACAGGCTCCATCCAGAACACTGCGCTTGGCTTCAAAGAAGAAAAAAGTGCCCAGGGCTGAGCCTGCACTTGGAAGCACAGTGGGCCTCAGAGTTCCAGGCAGGAGGCTGCTTTCAAGCAGGACTCCATGGTTCAGCCTGGCTCCAAGGCCATACCTGGCTCAGGCCCACTGTGACTCTGCTGCTCACAACCTGTATGGCTGTGCAGGAGCCCCCTGAGCTCAGGCTTTTCATCTGTGAGATAGTAGCCATGTGGGAGGACAAATAAGGTCCCCTACGGTCCTGCCTCCCAGGGCTTCCAGCACAAGGGTGCAACCCATGTTTCCTCTAGGTCTTCATTTGTATGTGCTCTTGCCCTTTTTCTCCCTCTAGTTCCTGCCTCCCTAAGCCCTAGAGTACTTCAAGCCCAGAGCAAGCACTCCAACTAAGTTCTGCAGGCCCCCACCTTCCCCTATAGGACCAAAATCCCCCTTCCGAGGACATCCATAGAACCTGGTCTGCCCCTATTAGAACATTTGCTAGAACTCAGTGTGTGCCTGGGCTGGCCACTGATGCCTTTGTCTGCCTCTTCCCATCTTCCTCCCATTCATTGCCAACTTACTTAGCTTCTCCCCCTCCCCAGTTCCCCAGACCCTCCAGGCCTCATGCAACTAGGATGTTTGCCCATAGGCAGGTTAAGGACCCTCCAAGACACATGGAACAGGTAGGAACATGGCAAAGTACCAGAGAGACAGCTCTCCTCACCTGAATCAGAGCAGAATTGTCCTGCAGGACAGGGTCTACAATCCTTGGCAGTGCATTCCCCAGGCTTCTCTCGGAAGGTGCCCCTGGGACATGGGTACTGGGTGGGGGTCTGAGTACCCAGAGGGCAGTAGTAGCTAGCAGGACAGTACATTGGCCAAATGGGCTTGGCTTCTGGTCCCTGGATCCTCAAGGGACAGAACCTGTGGATGCAGCAGGTGTGTGGTCAGGAATGAGGGAGGGGAGGCCTCTGACATCCTCAGGTTTTCTCAGGTTTTTTAGGAAGCCAGGCTCCTCCAGTGGCAGGAAGCTTCCGGGACCTGGAGAATTTGGGCAGAGCAAGATCGTCACAGGATCATCTAAAGTGAGAGGAAATGGAGAGCAAGGGGTCAATGGTCTCTCGTGTTTTGCTGAGTCTTTTGCATGAATCTATAGCCCTCCCAGGCCATGTATAGGTGCTGGAATGTTTATTACATTGACACTGCAGGGTAACTGGGGGGTAGGGGGAGTATGGTCATTGTCCAGAAGGGTCCCCTGATGAGTCTGAGACCTTTCTGGTCTCAGGGAGGGTAGGGAAAGTCAGATGTGACTGGACAGAAAGGACGGGCCCCAGTCCGGGTGCCAGTAACTCACTTCCCAGCAGGACAAGTCTTGCAGATGCTATGCCCAGGCTCATCCTGATACCACCTGGCAGGGCAGGGATGAGGCTCCGGGCTGCCCAGGGGGCATGAAAGCCCAGTGGGGCAGACAGCATCTAGAAAAGCAAAGGAAAAGGAGATTCCTCTTGGGGGCTTCCCCACCTCCTCAGTCCTGTGGCCCACCTGAAGAGGAGGCAGTTCCAGGCAGCCTGCACTCTTAGAAAGGTCTGGAGGTATGTCTTGAAGTTTTGGTATGAAGTAGCCAGGTTTGTAGTGACAGGGACTAGAGGTTGTACAGGGGACCATGAGGCAGCCTCAGCCTCTGAGGCCAGGCATCTCTTATCTAATGTGTCCCCAGGGGTCTCAGTCCTTTGAGGTGTTCCTCAAAAAGTGTGCATGAAAGTTTGGAAAATGCTTGGTGCAATGAGTTTCCTCACACTGAGCAGAGGCAGGCAGTGGGGACACAGCCTGAGCCCCAGCACCTGGCTTTACCAGGAGTCCTTTGCTAGAAAGGCGCTGCTGCCTTCACAGTGGAGCTACTTCAGGAACAGGCATGCTGGGCTCCGGCACACCACACCCATAGTCTTGAGAATAGAGCTCCTTTTCTGTTTCCTGGGAGATTTCATGATATTCTTTTCAGAGATGCTGGCCTAGATGGGCTATGCTTTGGGGCTGTGTCCATGCTGAGGCCAGAGCTTCCAGGTAGGGCAGAGGGGGACCCTCCTTAGGGCCTACTTGGGGAGACCCAAGGCACCAGGTGAAGCCTTCCCTTGGGAGGCCAGCCTGAGACCAGGATCCCCTCCCACCAGACCCTCAAAGTCAAGGAGACAGATGGATGGGTCCTCTTGGCTCTCTGCAGAGAGTATCTGGCATGCAGCTAGTTCTCAGTGAATATCATGGCAAAACTGCCTTAGAGTGGAGGGCACCATGGAGTCATCTGCAGGCCAGCCTGGTTTGCACAGATTTAATCTTTTAAATGCAGTTGCCTAGATTTGCAGCTTCACTTGAGCCTTGATGTGCATCAGGGGTTTCTGCCCTCCCAACAGGAGCATGCACAGTGGGCCTGGACCCTGCAGGCATCTGATCGCATTCCCGGGAAGGGCTCGCTGACACCCTTCCAAACTTGTTTGGTGCTCTGACGACCATTCACGTGGGTCTACAAAGACTGTATTCTCAGCTGCCCCATGAGGCCGGCAGGCCTTGCCTAGGCCAGCCTTCTCAGCCTGTTTCTTCACTTGGCAGCTAAACTTCTCATGCACAACACACACCCTGAAGGGTCTCAGGGTCCACATATGGGTTCCAGGAACCAGGTGTGACTGCACCTCTTTTTCCTTTGACACAAGAGGGTGTATTGTTGTGTGACTGAGTAATGTAGTGATAGGGCTAACTTGCAATCCCTTCTGATTAAAAAAGGAAACCTACTCTAATCACTGGTACTCTATCCTAGTTACTTACATGCTTCAAAACTGGTTACAACCAGCCAGATGTGGCAGAGAACTGGGCCTGTGAGGTTATATAAGAAGTCCAGGAGCATGAGGCTGTCTTGTATCTCCAGTTCCCACAGAACAAACGACAACCTCACATCGTAAGTAAACAAGCAGAAACCTAATTTAGGAGTGCATTTTTTTTTAATCAAAAGCCAGGTTTCAGCCAATCACAGGTAGCCAGCTGATCACACCATGCCCAAATAAGGCAAATGCCAAGCCAGCCAATCCCAGGACCTCTCTGCCTTGCTTCCATTCTCAGCCTGAAGGAGCTCCCTGTCCTGCTGCCAGGTGGGGCTCTCTGATCCTCTTCTGGTCTGAGTGCATCCCAATTTATCAATTCATTGTTCAAATAAACTCCATTAAATTCAATTTCTCTCATTTTTCTTTCAACAGGCCACAGAAGACACAATTGTGCTGCTTCTGCTAAGGAGAGCTTGGATCCACCTTGTCTCTGGGAACACACATTTCCCCTTCCACTGCAGGCCCCAGGTATCACTAGGGAAATTTCACATAGCCCTAGAGTTCTTTTATCTTCTCCCTCAAGGCATGGGATTCTCCACATTTTACCAACTTTTAAAAAATCCTGGCTGGACGCAGTGACTCACGCCTGTAATCCCAGAACTTTGGGAGGCTGAAGTGGGCAGATCACCTGAGGTTGGGAGTTTGAGACCAGACTGACCAATACGGAGAAACCCCATCTCTACTAAAAATACAAAATTAGCCAGGTGTGGTGGCGTGCTCCTGTAATCCCAGCTACCTGGGAGGCAGAGGCAGGGGAATTGCTTGAACCCAGGAGGTGGAGGTTGCGGTGAGCCAAGATCACACCGTTACATTCCAGCCTGGGCAATAAGAGCAAAACTCTGTCTCAAAAAAAAAAAAAAATCCTTCTTGGTTCTTCTATTTCTTCCCACATGGATTCTCCCATCCCTCTGTCAGATTGGGATGCTGAGCTCTGGGTACACGAGGAGCTCCATAAAACAGTGTTTCCCACCCCTGCTTCTACAGGCTTGGGAGCCAGAGGAGCTAAGAGCAAACAGGTAGCTCATGGTTCTGTCTTCCTGCTGGCTGACCCACTGGAGATCCCACAGCACTACCCATCACGCCTCTCTGGATGTTGAGGGTCTTCTCTTACCTGGACTGTGCCCAGAGATGGATGCCCTGGGGCAGTACCAGCCTCCATCACACAGGGCCTCTGTGGAGCTTAGGCTGGCCCTGGAGCAGAACCAGAACTAGACATGGCTGGCAGTCTTCCATTGATGTGGCACCCAAGATGGGTAGGAAGGAGCCTTCAGGGACACATGCTGTGGCTGCACCAGGACACCCTGGAGAGAGACCCATGGTGGCCCACCTTGGACAGTAGAGCCATGCACTCCATTCACTCAGTCTCACAGGGCTAGGGAGTAGAAGGTGACTCCCTGCCCTGAGACTCCCCACCTAGCACACTGGAGCTTGGGCTCAGCTGACACTCTCCCTCCCGCCTCACTGTACCTCTGCAGTCCCTAGCCCCTGCTTCAGGCAGGTGCAGGGAGCCTGGACCCCAGCTATAGCTGGTCATACTCATCATGGCACTGCCCATGCCCCATGCTGCCAAATATGGGTAGATGTTGTTTTGTAGGTACAGTTGGGTGGTTTCTTCTGTGTTCTTCCCTGGGAGGCTCCCGAGGCTGGGCCCCAGCTCCTGTCTCCTCTTGAGGACAGAGAGCAGAGTCCCACTGGTGACTCACCTGGGGAGCAAGGAGCAAGCTGGGGGACAGAAGTGGCCTGGAGGGCAGAGGTCTCCAGTGACCCCGTCAGTGGGATTAGGGACAGATGCTCCCTGGCTGCAGTGGAACCCTGGACTGCAGGGCCCTGACACAACCACTAGCCCAGGCAGGAGACAATAGGAGCCTGTGGGGAAAGACGGGATCCCCTGGGATTAGGGGTTGAGAGCTTGGGACACCATTTCCTCCAAGGGCTGATCTCCGAAGGTGCACCTTGGGCTGTGACCCACACGTTCCCATGTGAACCAGGGCTGGATGCTGCACTCTCTAGCCAAGGAGGGCATGGCCTAGTGAGGCTGGGAAGGCTTTTGCCTTTACCTGGCTCACAGGGGATGCAGTCTGACTGCTAAACACCCTCTCTCTGTGGCTTGTAGGTGCCCCTGGGGCAGGGAAACTGAGAAACGAAGGTGGTGGAGGCAGGGCAGAAGTGGCAGCAGGACACTCACTTCCAGCTACAGAGGAGGTGTTGGCCAGGCAGAAGAAACTGCAGAAAAGAGAGAGGAGGAGCTCAAAGAGCTGGGTGGCCGCTGCAGCATGGTGTGGCTGGACATGGCCGCCTGCACCACCTTCCATGGCCAGACTCAGGAGTTATTGCCCCACTGCAGCACAGCTCTGCCCAGTGCAGTGGACCACCTAGGGAATTCAGCACTAGGCAGACGCTAAATGGATGAAATTTTAGCAAAAGAGACCCAGGTTTGAAATTGGGAATGACTCAGTGATATCCAACAAAGAGATCAAAAGACATAAAGGGAAATAGAAGTTGTGAAAATTCTTCCATGACTTCTGAAGTCAGAAAGCTCAGGCTGAAAGGGATCTTAGCTAGCACCTGGCCTGGTGCCTCCTGCAGTAGGAATGAATACCGTGCACCCAGAGACCCCAGAGATGCCTTCCAGCACTCACCCCTGAGGACATGGTGCACAGCGACCCTGAGCCACCAGGGGGTTGTGGGTGCCTGTGGGGCAAGGTCTCGGGGCAACAGTCCCAGAGGGGCAGAAGTGTCCTGAAAGGGAGGCAGACCCCACAGGTCAACAGGAAACTCCACTCCCTGGTGCTCAGAACAGCTCCACCCAAACTCCAGGTCCTGCAGGGCCCAGGGGACAGGTGGAAATCTCTTCAGGGCTTGGGCCCTGTCTGGGTGGAAGAGGCCAGGGTGGAGCTCATTCCCCACTGGGCAGCTTCCTCCTCAGCATCCCACCCTGGGGAGAGGATACCTGTGGGGCACAGGCCACTGTTCTCATCTCCCAGGGAGCCATTGGGGATCAGGGCCCCCTGGAGACAGGAGAAGCCTTCACTGGAGGGCCCAGAGGGGAGGGTGAGGCCAGCAAAGCCTCGGTAGTGGCCAGGCAGGCACGGGGAGCAGGCACCCTGCAGGAGATGCCCCCACTCAGATGTGTGACCCCTGGCTCCTGCTAGGACATGGAGGCCAGGGCTACCCAAGGAGGCATCTAGTAGTGCTTGGTGTGGGAACAGAAGATCAAAAGGGGCCTTGGATCTGGAGACAGTCTCCTTCTGCTCCCGCTGGTCCTAGAACATCTCCCTCCACCTGCAGCACGCCGTGGGTGCTGCTGCCACTCCACTCAACCCCCGTACCTCTGCCAAGCCTCACCCAGAGCTCTGCCCTCCCAACAACCCTCACGTGAGCCCACCATGAGGCCATGTTTGCTGCTCCCCTGATCTTTCGCCATCCACTCACAGTAGCCACGTATTCATCCAGCAAATACCTGGACTGGAGAGGAGTGAGCAAAAAGCCAAGCCTCCCTAGCTTTGTGGTGCTGAGATGTTAGTAGGAAAACAGAAAATAGTCAACAAATAAATCAGGGTCTCTGACTGTGCTATGTGCTCAGGGGGACAGGGAGGTCTCCTTCAAAAGTGACCTTCGAGTAATCCTGAGGAAGGAGGTGACTGGTCAGGTGGCCCTGCCCCCCAGTCCCCAGAATAACCTTTGACCTTGGGAGCAGCACAGTTAGACTCCATCCAAACAGGGCCCTCCCCACGCTGGCTTCCTACCCCAGCTAGGGTCTCCCTACCTCTGAGTGCTAAACCTGGGGGTCCAGGGGTATTGCCAGTTTCTGGGACCAAGGCAGGGCCCCCATAGATGACCGTCTGTCCCAGCTCTTGCTGTGAGGCTTGTGCAGACCTTTCATGCTGACTCATGTTTTAACATTTTCCCAGTTATACTCACAAAACAGGGCAATTTCTGGGAGTACCTAGCTGTAACTCTCTCTGACCTCCTTCCCTACCCTGCATGGGCCATGCTCCAAGAGGCCACTCAGTGACTGAGGTTGGGAACAGGTCAGTTAAAGGCAGCTGCTGAAAGTTGGTGGGTCGGAAGCAAGGGGATGAGCTGTGCATCAAAACAGTGTCCCCAGAGCTCCCCCATCAATGCCCAGGCCACCATGAGGCTGGCGTGATTCCTGTGGCCCAAGGGGGCTACAGAATGGCAGAAAGCTGGGCTGGGATCAGCCTCCTGGGTGCCCAGCTTGGAGACTGACTGTGTGTCCTCAGGCAAGGCTATCCCTCTTCTGGGGCCTCAGTTTTCTTGTGGGCAGAGACGGATTCGACTAGAGCGCAGAATTTTGTCCTATGGTCCCTGGATTCAGGCATCCAGGGACTCCATGAAGTGCAAGGAAAGCCCTGGGTGCCTGGTGTGTTGTCATGAAGGTGTGTTCATAGATTCTAAAGGGGATTTTACTCTCAGAAGACGAAAGCCTCTGGAATAATCCCCTGGCTGCATATGAGAACCATTGAGGAGCTGAACAAATTGGCCAACTCTAGGTGCATTACGAAGCTCTCCGGGTGACTCCAAGGCACAGCCAGGTTGAAAACTACTACGTCATGATCCCTAAATGAGCTTCCTTGGAACAGACCCTGTCCATGCAACTTGGGGGCTCCCCAGGATGGTCAGGGGGTGGAGGAGACAAAAGCCAAAACACTGCTCGTTGCCAGGCTATGGTGTCCTGCCCACCATGCGAGGAAGCCTGGGAGCACACGATGGACCCCAGGGGTCTCTGAGAGAACAGATGCCACAGTCTCTCTGGATTGACCAGAGAGTGGGTGGGGTTCCTGAACCTGTCCCCCACCTCCCTGTCATGGGGCCTCAGGAAATGGGGAGGGGTTCATTATTGGCAGGAAGGTGTTGTACCTTCAGTGCCGGCCTCCGGGTTGGGCCTCATTGACCCTCAGGAACAGAAGAATCCCTCCCAGCACTGCTCGCCAGCCTCTGTAGCATTGGTCCTAGGGCAGAATCTGCTCTTGTCACAGGCTTGGCATCCTGGCAGGCTGCTTAGCCCAGGCGTGGGGCCATACGTGCCTGAGAGGCAGGGTTGCCAATGTGGCCCTATTCCTGCAGGGCAGTGGAACCCTGTGAAGGGAACATTAACCAGATTGTGGCCTGGGAGGTGGGGGAGGGGAAGAAGACTAAGGAGGCCCCCAGCAGGGTTGGCTCTGGGGTTTGGCCCGCCTGAAGGCTTGGCTCCTCTGCAGGGGGATCTTGCCCAGGAAGTCTGAGTGCTCTATAAATGCAGGGATCCCAGCGTCACAGTCTGAATCTACAGCCCAGACCCTGGGGGTGCCCAGAAACTTAATTAAGGCCTGAGAAGATTTGGGAAGGTAACAGGCAAGTTAATTGTCCATAGACGACTTCCCCCACCCCTGGCCACTGGACCCTCAATTCAGTCAGCCAGGTGGCTGGCAGGTCACTCACCTCTCGGACACAGCCGTGGCCTCAGCCCTGGGATACAATAGTGGCCACCAGGACAGATGTGACATTCCATCGTGTGGGTGCCTGAAGGGTAGAAACCAGGAGGACATGGAGGGGGGACAGCCATTCCCAAAGGACAGACATGCCCAGGGGGGCAGAATCTCCCAGAGAGTCCCTCCATGGGGCTGGCAGGGATGATTCCCCCAGAGCAGGAATTGCTGGAAAAACATAGGCCAAGTGAAAGGGTCTCAGTTTGGGGGGGGGTGCATGTCCCCAAGTAGCAAGGAGCCTGTGGGCCCAGACAGCCTTCCAGCAGGCAGGGGCACCCCTGGTCAGGCCCAAAGGCAGGGACCCTTCCCTGCCTGCTCTCTGTTGAATTCTCCCCCTCCTGGCCTCCTCCTGCCTCTAGCCTGGCCCTCCTGCCAGGTGGGTGAGACAGGAGGTGGCAGAGCTGTGGTGTGCTGCCACATGTCTGGACACTGGTGTCCTTTCAGCAACCTTGTCTGCAAAGCAGTCAGGTTTCAGGCATGGCCTGATCTCCACATGTGGCCCACAGGCCCTGCAGGGCACTGGAGGTGGCTCTTCTCTGCCCAGTAGGGGTTTCTGCCCCTTGCTCTCTGGCTCCTCACTATGTGGATAGCAGCCTTGCCCCTACAAAGACACACTGTGTGTCCACTCTGGGTGGCAGGCTGTGGGCCGGAGGGGTAAGTGGCTCCCAGAGCAGAGCTGTCCTTCAGCACAGTCCTGGCATCCTTCAGGGGCTCCATTCCCTTCCTCAGACCAGGTACCAGGGGGGCATCGGGCTGGGATGAGTGTCCCTGCAGGAGTCACAGAGGTGAGAGGAGAGGTCAGGTGGTCTGACAGCGCCTTCCTGCCAGGGCCCTCCCTGCAGCAGTCAAGAAGAGAAACACCCCTCTCAGGTCCAACGGGAGGGACTGGTTCAGCTCCAGAGTTTTTGGGTCAATTTCACCTACTGGAATGAAAGCCCAGTGGGTGAATGGGCAGAAACCTGTGCCGGACTCAGCAGGGTTGATTCAAGGAAATAAAAGGCTGTGGGCCACTTGTCATCCAGCCAGTGCGGACCACAGATGAGGAGGAATAACCAGGCCTGAAAAGGCTTCTCAGTGGGAATCAGCCAAGGCAGGAATGGGAAAGGAGGGACAGTGGTACTGGGAAAACCTTTCCAAGCAAAGGTTTTCTGGGGTTCAGATGTGGGGAAGTTTTGAGGATGGGAGGGTGGGGCTGGGTGTTGTCTGGAGTAAGGGTTCTGTGCTCCACTGTGCCTGTGTGGGAAGCAGGGCTCAGAGCCCCAAACCAGCAGGGGGCTGGGAGAGAGGTGAGGGGTCCGCTGGGAATGAGGTACCCTCGAGGCAATAGTGCCCAGGCTGGCAGAGGAGGCCCTGAGCTCCGTCAGTGGGGTCCTTGATGGCAGCTCCTCCCTTGCACCAGCACCCTGCAGTGCAGTCTCCTGGGGAGAGGACGGCTGGTCAGCCTTCCCTGTGCTCCTCAGTAGAGATCACAACACCAGGTGCTGGTGGCTTGCACTGTTCCCACACAGCGGCCATAGGCTACAGGTGTCCCTGACCCAAAACCAGCCTGGCACAGGGGTCTGGGAAGAGCAGGGTCCTGAACTGCCTCTGCCGCTGCCTGCTTCAGTCAGCTCTGAGGTCCTGGGTCAAAGTCGTGCAGGGTCCAGCCCAGTTGGAGGTGTGACCTTCTCAGAGACCATCAACGGCTGGGCCTGGATTTTCCTTACAGATTAAAACATTTCCAGTCATTTCACATGGGAGCCATCAAAACGACCCAAGAAAGTGCCCCCCACCCACCCACACCTAAACCATTGGACTGGGGGAACAGGGATGCTAAGACCCTTGGGAGGAACCCCTGGCCAGCACAGAGAGGAGATAGCTTGTACAGGGAGTGGGTGGCTGGGTATAGCTCTGCTTCCAGGAAGGGGCTGGGATGGGCTTGCTGGGTGACATCAGCTGCATAGCTTTATACAACCAGGCACTGAGGCCCGACACCACTCCTTCTGACCTCTGGGGGTGGGGGCTGGAGACACGCTTCTTTCAATAGCCACTGGAGTGTGAGTGATGAGAGGGGTGTTTGGAAAGCAGTGAAAATACAGACCTCCTTCTATCTATCCCAGCAAGTCCATGCTGCTCTGATTCTCGTTGGTCAGCAATCCAGGTCTGTGAGCATCTCTGAAGCATTTCTCCACCCCCTCTCACCTGCCCGTCAGTCTCACCACTTCTAAGGCTTTTTTTTCTTTTTCTTTTTGCCTTTGAGGTGCATCTGTACCTGTTGGTGCTATGAGTCCAGCCAGTGCACAGAATTTCCCAGCAGGGCAGGGTTGGGATCCGGTGTCTCTGATCAGCCTCTTCCGAGGGCCATTTGTGCTCACTGGATAGCTGTAGTGCATGGCTCTGGCTGTGCCCACGGGGCAGTAATGACCCTTGGGACAAGGGTACAGGCTGAAATCCTGGATGGGCCCAGCACTGGAGTCACAGTAATAGCCTGGCCAGGAGTGACAGATGCTGAAGACAAGACCTGCCCCTTCCTGAAACTCTGGTCTCTCCTAGCATCTCTTGCCACAAGGGCTCAGTGCCCAGAGAGCTTCCCCCACAGCTTGCACCCCAACCTCATCCCCTTTCCACACCCCAGGGCTTTCCTCCTTCTCACCTGCTGGGCACTGCCCACTGGGGGCCTGGAGACCAGCCTCCTTGCAGTAGAAGCCTGGTGGGCAAGACTGGCATGCAGAGAGCACTATTTGCTTAGGGAGGCTGGAGAAGATGCCGGCAAGACAGGGTGTGGGTTTGTGTGACCCTGCAGCTGAGGGCACAAGGAGAAAGCATCACCTGGCTAAAGAGAGCCCACAGGTACAGGAGGCAGAGCCTCCTCATGGGCAGCAGGAACAGGCCCCTGAGCACTGGACAGCCCATGAGACCACAGACCTGGAGGACCCTCTGCTGCTGAGCTCCTCTGCCAGCCTGGTGCAGGCCCTTCCCCTGCAGTTGATGAAGCATCACCAAGAGCTCAGAACACTGAGAGCTGACAAGGCTCCAGGTACAAGCCGGCTACTGTCATTGACTCTCAGCTGTACCCACCAAACAACTCAGGCCACAGCAAATGCCCAAAGTGTACTTTAACCACACCTCTCTGCAAGGCTTCTTGCCTTAAGAGCCTGACTCTGGTGGGGTATCTCCTTTCTCTGGCTTCCTCCTGCCTGCTAAGGGGCACAGGTGCAAGCCAGGAGAATCAGATCTGTCTGCAGTCCTAGGACAGGAGGGCAAGTTGGGCTGAGAGTAGAGCCCAAGGATACACTTACAGCAGAAGGATCCTGGGGGGCAGGGAGCCCCTGTTACTCCGTCCTTTGGAGAAGGGGATGATGCACCTTCCACACAGAAGTAGCCGGGCTAGCAGGGCCCACTGGGGGTGGAGAGGCCTGGAGGCAGAGGAGAACTGGTTTAGATGCTGAGCAGACTTATTATAAAAGATGTTGGCCTTTAGAGCCAACTGGGATCCCTGTGGGCATCAGTCCTTGTAGGACTCAGGTGTGGTTAGAGTTCTCAGCTGGGACTGAGAGTTATAGTAGTCACTGAGCCAGTGCTGAGCCTGCTTTGGGCTTGTGCTGAGCCTGTGCTGAGTGTATGCTGAGCCTGCGCTGAGTCCTGGCTGAGCCTTGTCCTGAGCCTCTGCTGATCCTGTGCTGAGTCTGTCCTGAGCCTGTGTTGAGTCTCTGCTGAGCCTGGGCTGAGTCTGTGCTGAGCCTGGGCTGAGTCTGTGCTAAGCCTGAGCTGAGTCTGTGCTAAGCCCTGTGCTGAGCATAGGCTGAGGCTGTGCTGAGCCCTGAAGCTGAGGCTTTGCTGAGCTCTGAGTCTGAGTCTGAGCTGAACCCATGCTGAGTCTGTGCTAAGCCCTGTGCTGAGCCCTGAGACTGAGTTTGGGCTAAGCCTGTGCTGCACTGCGGCAGAGCCTGTACTGATCCTGGGTTGAGCCTGTGTTGAGTCTGTACTGAGCCTGAGCTAAGTGTTCCATCTGCTCCTGCCCAACCCTGTGACATGGCTCATTCACAAAGAGCCTCAGGTCATCATCAGTAAGTTGCAGAGCTGAAATTAGAGTACAGGTCTTGACCTCAGGGGCTCTAGAGCTGAGAGCCTCCCAGAGCAGAAGGAGCCTGAGGCATGTCTGGGTGCTCAGTGCCCAGCAGCACTGTCCACAGCAGGTGCTTGGGAAGTGTGGGCACTCAGACATGGGGAGTGTGGCAAGGGGTTAGGGAGGTGCCACTGAGCTACTCCCTGTGCGTAGAGACCTGCTGGCCTGGCCACTTCTTCCCACCTTGCTTTTCTGTGGTGGCTGGTCTGCGTTCGTCCACAGTGACAGCAGCAGTGATGGTTTATGAAGCACGGTCCTGCAGGCAAGCATGCCAGGCACATCCCCCTGAGGTAGGCAGGCAGTGCTTCTCATTGCACAGGGAAAGATGGAGGTTACATGTCCACCCTCACACTGGTTCTCCTACCAGCCACAGCCTGGGCCACAGCATGATCGGTCCTTACTAGAAGTGCCACAGAAAGAGCCTGCTGGGCAGGGTGTGGGTTCTGGGCTGCCCTCTGGGCAGTAGGAGCCAGCAGGGCATTTTCCCCTGTGGCCATGGCTGGGCACAGACAATTGGTGCTGGTGTGGTTGTCCAGGTTGAAGGGGTGGGCAGTCCATGCTGCAGACACCCAGAACCATCCTTGGGTAGAAACCAGTAGCAGGGGTGGGGGGTGGTCCAAGGAGCCCAAGGACAGGCTGTAGGCCCACCTATTCCTCCCAGTAGATGCTCCAGGAGATAGTCTGGGTGACCCCAGGTCCAGGGGCAGAAATGGGAAGTACAGAGATGGACCAGGGCTTCTTAGGGTGATGCAGGAGACTCACCTGCCACACAAGGCCCAGAGGCCTGGGTCAGGTTCTCCTGCCCGCAGTAATGGCCTAAGGGACAGGGCAGGCAGCTGTCCAGGCTCTGGGTCAGTGGGTCTGGGTTGTAGTAGTCTTGAGGGCAGGGGAACTGGGTGTCGAACTTGGTGCCTGAGAAGCAAAGTTAGGAGGAGGGGAGCCCTGCTTGCTGGTTCCTGAAGGCGCCCTCTGCCCCAGGGCCTGGGGAAGGGGAGCTTAATGTAGCCAGCTACTTGCTGCATGCCTCCTTCTGCAGAGCTGATCCTTCGCAGACTCCCCACCTCAGCCCTGCCACTCACTCACTCACTCCTGGCCTCCCAGACCGGTGAATTCGGCCCCTGGGCTGGGCAGTCCTAGGCCCTGGCTTCACAAAGCCACAGCATACTCACCACTCCCCTTCCTGGTGCTCAACTTCACCAAAAGACCTGGGGCCCAAACTTTCTACATATCGCTAAAGTAATTTCACATTACTTATTCGTTTTGCTAATTACTCTTTGTTTTTTAGCCAACAGGGATATGCTATGGAATACAACATAAAACCTTCATGTATTTTAAAACACAGTAGGAGACTTGGACGGAACTCATACTTGTCACCTGCTGCTTAGAGCTCTTCTCTGTGAGGGCCCTTACGTCCCCGGCCTTCAGGACGAGTGGTGGGAAAGCTCCGGAAGCAGAGGACACCTCATGCATTCATCAGTTGCAGTTTGCCTTGCTGCGAGCCCCAAGTTCCCAGCTGAGCCTAGAGCAGGTATACAACTCCTCTGCCCAGCCTCGCCCTGGGAAGTTGTGGCCCAGGCACTCACCCCTGGGGCAGTAGAAGCCAGTGGGACAGGGGTGCCCACTGTAGTTGGTGACATTCTCGGGGCAGTAGTAGCCGGCGGGGCAAGGGAAGCAGGAGGCCTGGCCTGTGAGGCAGCTGTAGGAGCCGGCAGGGCAGGGCTACGGGAGGCTGGTTCCCCTGGGGCAGAAGTGGCCTCTGGGACAGGGCCCCCCATGCCCTGAGTGGCCTGAGGGAGGAAGAAAGCTGAGTGAGGAGTGTGCACACAAGTCCCAGCAGACTGTGCCAGAGCCGAGGGCAGCTTGTGCCCTGGCACCAGGACCAAATGTGTGCTCTAGTTTGGATCAGAGATTTGTTTTTGAGAGAAGTAATGCTTGTAACTGGCATTTGTACCACCTTACAGAGCAAAAAGCACGTGTTTTACACAAATGTCACATTATTTGGACCTCAGAAAGTCCCTCTTTGGTAGGTAAAGAGTACTGTTATAAAATGATTTCCGAGGGCCAGGTCTCTAACCTTTGGTCTTGTCCCTGATTGCTGTAGATTTGGCCAATCAACTTCATAAGCGCTTCTTACGAACATAGATACTGGCAGTAGAGGATGAGGACCAGTCAGTGGTTGTTTTGTTGAACACACAGGGTAACTCCCAACACAATGCTGACCTAAGAGAATTCCAGCCAATTTGGTTCTCAGTCTCTTTATATCTGAAAGGGTTCTGTTCCACTTTTTCCGGGTCAAAATGTCCCTGCAGCTACTCAGCAGAGCTATCACAACCAGAGGTGACAATCCACAAACAGAAAGGCACAGGACGAGAGTGGTTTGGGTTATGCTTCCTATGGGGGAAAAGGTGATGACAGGTGCACCTGCAAACCTATGTTCATAGGTGAGTCTGGGAGGAGGGGACCGCACCTTTGGTTGAGGTGTTGAGGCATCTTGTTAGAGTGGCATGACTCCATTATCTGATGCATTCTATGGGTACTTTGTGGTAGCCATTATAGCTACCATGCTAGGAACAATGCCAGGCACTGTACCTGCTAACCCACAGCATGGGTCACATGAACATTTGTGGGCCTTATGAACAAAAGTTATCTGAAAAGGAATTTAGGGAAAAGAGACTTTATTCCAGTGAACAGTTTGCAAACCAGGGAGAGAAAGCCTTCAGTGTAAAATGAAGATATGTGTACTCCAAATAACAAAAGGAGGGTTTGTCTTTTAGAAAGAAAGTTTCTGCCCAGATTCTTACTCAGATCCACTTATGCAAATGAAGAATTCAAATTTGCTTATTTCTGATTTGTTTACACTTGCTGAATTTGGATTGGTCAGTGCAGGGTTTTCTGAGAACTCCAAATACATGTATGACCTCTAGTCAGCAAATGGCCTCTTGGCTGTCATTTGAATTTAGGCTCAGTTAGTCACTCAGGATTAACTCTTTCAGGGTTTACAACTCTGAACAGTGGACTTAGGCCTGCAGGACATAGTTTATTCCCAACTGGGCCTTTTGACTGTGCCCAGTGAGCAGCTGTGGCTCTGGGCCTGGACCCACAGGGCCATGAGGCACAGAGGCATGCACAGAGCAGCCAGTCCTTGCTGAGTGATCATGATGATACACTTACGTAGAGCAGCACATTTCCTTCCAGCCTTTGTGAGTCAATTCGTTAGACCATTGTGACAACAGAGTTAAAAGGGAAGAATCAGTTCTCTATTTAACCAATGAAGCACCAGATGGAATCAAAGCTTGATGTGTGGCAGGATGAACCAAAAGGATTCTTCCTTTGTAGTCCTCAAGCTCAGCTCTCTCCATGGGCCCTGGAGCAGGTGGGAAGGCCTTTATCTTCCAGAGCCCACTGCCGATCATCTATGTTTTCTTATAGCTCAATTCTAGGACAGTGCTTTACCAGCTGAAGGGTGAGATGCATCATATGTTGTAAAAATCAATTGAAAAACAAAAATGAACAGAAAATAAAAGATGAAAATCTATTAAACATAGTAATGTTACTGGAAAAAGAAGTCTCAAACCAGATCCCAAGAGAGGGTCCTTGGAGCTCACACATGAACGAATTCAAGGTGAGTTGCAGGGTGCAGTGAAAAGAGATAGTTTATTGAAAGCTATTCCATGACAGAGTAGAGCATTCTCAGAAAGCAACTGGAGGCACATGCCATCTTTAAATTTTTCTTATATAGAAATCTTGTCTCTGTAAAGACTAAAGTAAGCTGTGCCTATGTGTGGGTGGGCTGCCAGCATGAAAAAATTTCTTCTCCAATTGATTTAAAGAAAATTATCCTTGACATTTTAGTGTGTAAATACATCAAAGCATAACTACAGTTATCTTGAAAGCATATATTGTTATGGGCATTGGGACATCTGGGCTTTCTGTTGTAGAAGTCTGTCCTTGCAGGCATTACCAAGCTGCTTTCTTAGCTGTGAACGTCTTAGGGCCATGGGTCGTGACTGGCAAAGAATGTGTCTTGCTACTTGTAAGATGGGCTTGATTTTAAAATGGTGTCAGTCTGGCTCTCCTAGGCTCCTGCTTTCCTAACAGTAAGGGTAAGTATTATGTCATGAAATGTCAATCCTGCCTTTAGCTTGCAAAGTCTTGGTAAAACTCATCTGTCTCTTCTCAGCAGGGGTATTCTGCATCCATGTCTTCACAAGGAGCTGAAAACAAATTGGATGGAAGCAGCTGAGTTTTATGAGACACACCAATGTTTTAATGTCATTTGGTGTGAAATTCAGATGTCCAAGCAACATTTTATTCTACACATCTGCAACTTTAATAATCACTCAAATCACCTAACACTTTCAGAAAGACTTGGTATAAAGCAACAGATCACCTCTTTCTATTATGACAGCCCTATCCTGAGGACATAAATTTCTGCAGTGCTTCTGGAATTTCTCTGATTGAACAAATGTCAACAAGGTGAAAACAAAAGTCATCTCTGATTTGTTTGTTTTAAAGCCTGGATTTATTCATTGACTATTTCACTCCTACTAGCATGGCTTGTAGTAGTTTTCTTCAGGGATTCTAACTATTGCTATTAAAAATATGTGCATAGCTACATGGTTTATAAAAAAAATCAATTTGCAGTGAAAGCTTTAACTGAATAATCTATTAGTAGTTATTATTTAAAGTGATATCCTTTCTTTTTGATTTGTTGTTCTCATACGTAGTGCAGACAGTTTCCAGACTGGTTCATAAAGCAAATCATTCTGCCCTCGTGTGAATGTTTTGCCTTTCACAGTTAATTGCACCATTTTGTGAATGGCTTCTTGACACTGTTGAAGCAAAGCTCATAATGTACATTATTTCCTATTTTGCACCTATAGACATTTAGGGAAGTTCCCGTTTTTGTTTCCTGCTTTTGTTCTCTTTTCATGCAGACTTTTTTTTTTAAGACAGAGTCTTGTTCTGTCAACCAGGCTGGAGTGCAGTGGTAGGATCTTGACTCACTCCAACCTCTGCCTCCAGGGTTCAAGAGATTCTCCTGCCTCAGCCTTCCTAGTTGCTTGGATGACAGGTATGTACCACCACATCTGGCTAATTTTTGTATTTTTAGTAGTGATGGGGTTTCACCATGTTGGCGAGGCTGCTTTCAACCTCCTGACCTTAGGTGATCCACCTACCTCAACCTCCCAAAGTGCTGGGATTACAGGCATGAGCTACCGAACCTGGCCATGCAGATATTTAGGAGAAAGAATAGGATTATCTGGAGCATAAAGCCAAATATGAGATAGTTATTACATTACAGAGCTGAGGATAAAGTTTTATGTTTTTACAGTTGTGTATGACTTATGAATCTGACAACTTTCTGGTTTTAATTAAAATGTTATCCACATTGATGCCCATAAAATAAATAAGAATATAAAATAACTTATTTGTTCATTTATTTTTTAAAATAAATAGCATAAGCCTTTATAACTTTTCAAAATCAAATTTTCAAAAATGTTTATATATTTTAAAAAATGTTTCAAAATAAGTTGCATTGAAAAAAGCATGCAGTAAAAAAGGACACAAAATTTCATTGAAACACTAAATTTCATGTTTTCAATAACTAAAAATATGAATGTTTCACTAAAAATTAAATACTTCAATCATATAAAAACAAAATTATTTTATTTTTTATTATATTTTTCTAAACTCAGTTTCAGGGCACATGTACAGGTTTGATAGACAGGTAAACTATGTGTCATGGGGATTTGGTGTACAGATAATTTTATCACATGGGTAATAAGCATAGTACCCAACAGGTACTTTTTCCGATCCTCTCCCTCCTCTCATGCTCCACTCCCAGTCTGTTGTTCCCCTTCTAGTATCCATGTGTTCTCATTATTTAGCTCCCACTTATAAGTGAGAATATGTGGTATTTGGGTTTCTGTTCCTGTGTTAGTTTGCTTAGAATAATGACCTCCAGTTCTATCCATGTTGCTACAAAGGACATAATCTTATTCTTTTTTATGGCTGCATAGTATTCCACGGAATATATGTACCACATTTTCTTTATCCAGTCTACCATTGATGGGCATTTAGGTTGATTCTATGTCTTTGCTATTGGGAATAATGCTGCAATGAACATAAAAGTATGTGTGTCTTCACTGGTAGAATGATTTATATCCCTCTGGATATATACCCAGTAATGGGATTGTTGGGATGAATGGTAATTCTGCTTTAATTACTTTGAGAAATCTCCACACCGTTTCCAACAATAGCTGAACTAATTTACATTCTCATCAACAGTGCATAGCATTCCTTTTTCTCTGTAACTTTGGCAACATCTGTTATCTTTTTGACTTTTTAACAATAGCCATTCTGACTGGTGTAAGAAGGTATCTCACTGAGGTTTTGACTTGCATTTCTCTAATAATTAGTAGTGTTGAGCAGTTTTTAATGTGTTTTTTTTTTTAATTTTTTATTGGATTATAGGTTTTGGGGTACATGAGCAGAGCATGCAAGACAGTTGCGTAGGTACACACATGGCAGTGTGCTTTGCTTTTCTTCTCCCCTTCACCCACATTTGGCATTTCTCCCCAGGCTATCCCTCCCCACCTCCCCCTCCCACTGGCCCTCCCCTTTTCCCCCCAATAGACCCCACTGTTTAGTACTCCCCTTTCTGTGTCCATGTGTTCTCATTTTTCATCACCCTCCTATGAGTGAGAATATGCGGTGTTTCATTTTCTGTTCTTGTGTCAGTTTGCTGAGGATGATGTTCTCCTGATTCATCCATGTCCCTACAAACGACACAAACTCATCATTTCTGATTGCTGCATAATATTCCATGGTGTATATGTGCCACATTTTTCCAATCCAGTCTATTATCAGTGGGCATTTGGGTTGATTCCAGGTCTTTGCTATTGTAAACAGTGCTGCAATGAACATTCGTGTACATGTGTCCTTATAGTAGAACGATTTATAGTCTTTTGGATATATACACCCAGTAATGGGATTGCTGGGTCAAATGGAATTTCTATTTCTAAGGCCTTGAGGAATCGCCACACTGTCTTCCACAATGGTTGAACTAATTTACACTCCCACCAACAGTGTAAAAGTGTTCCTTTTTCTCCACATCCTCTCCAGCATCTGTTGTCTCCAGATTTTTTAATGATCGCCATTCTAACTGGCGTGAGATGGTATCTCAGTGTGGTTTTGATTTGCATCTCTCTGATGACCAGTGACGATGAGCATTTTTTCATATGATTGTTGGCCTCATATATGTCTTCTTTCGTAAAGTATCTGTTCATATCCTTTGCCCACTTTTGTATGGGCTTGTTTGTTTTTTTCCTGTAAATCTGTTTGAGTTCTTTGTAAATTCTGGATATCAGCCCTTTGTCAGATGGGTAGACTGCGAAAATTTTTTCCCATTCTGTTGGTTGCCGATCCACTCTAGTGACTGTTTCTTTTGCCGTGCAGAAGCTGTGGAGTTTGATTAGGTCCCATTTGTCTATTTTGGCTTTTGTTGCCAATGCTTTTGGTGTTTTGTTCATGAAGTCCTTGCCTACTCCTATGTCCTGGATAGTTTTGCCTAGATTTCCTTCTAGGGTTTTTATGGTGCCAACAGAATGGGAAAAAATTTTTGCAGTTTGCCCATCTGACAAAGAGCTGATATCCAGAATTTACAACGAACTGAAACAGATTTACAAGAAAAAAACAAACAAGCCCATTCAAAAATGGGAAAAGGATATGAACAGACACTTTACAAAAGAAGATATACATGAGGCCAACAAACATATGAAAAAATGCTCATTATCACTGGTCATTAGAGAGATACAAATCAAAACTACATTGAGATACCATCTCACGCCAGTTAGAATGGCAATCATTAAAAAATCTGGAGACAACAGATGCTGGAGAGGATGTGAAATACAAACACTTTTACACTGCTGGTGGGAGTGTAAATTAGTTCATCCATTGTGGAAGACAGTATGGCAATTCCTCAAGGCCCTAGAAATAGGAATTCCATTTGACCCAGCAATCCCATTACTGGGTATATATCCAAAGGACTATAAATCGTTCTACTATGAGGATACATGCACAGGAATGTTCATTGCAGCACTGTTTACAATATCAAAGACCTGGAACCAACCCAAATGCCCATCAATGATAGACTGGACTGGGAAAATGTGGCATATATACACCATGGAATATTATGCAGCCATCAAAAATGATGAGTTTGTGTCCTTTGTAGGGACATGGATGAACCTGGAGAACATCATTCTCAGCAAACTGACACAAGAACAGAAAATGAAATACCACATATTCTCACTCATAGGTGGGTGATGAACAATAAAAACACATGGACACAGGGAGGGGAGCACTACACACTGGGGTCTATTGGGGCAAGTAGGGGAGGGACAGTGGTGGGGGGATTGGGGAGAGATAGCATGGGGAGAAATGCCAGATATGGGTGAAGGGGAGGAAGGCAGCAAATCACACAGCCACTTGTGTACCTATGCAACTATCTTGCATGTTCTTCACATGTACCCCAAAACCTAAAATGCAATAAAAAAATGTTGCTCACCTGGCTACCAGTGACCGGGGTGGGTGAAGTGTCATGCACCCTGCTGTATGGGTGTTTCCTAGGGCTACAGGAAGCTGTACGCTCCAGCTGAGTTCACAAGGAAGTGGGGCTACTGAACTGAAAGCTGTAGCAAACATTGCCTGCCTGGCTAGAAGAGGTGAGGACAGGTGGGTTGCGTGCTGTGTGGGTGTTTTCCAGGACAACAGGAAGCTGTGCTCTCTAGCTGAGCTCACAAAGAAGTGGGGCCATTGCCTGCCTGGATACTAGTGGTGGGTGGGGTTGCATCCTCTGATGTATGGATGTTTCCTTGGAAAAAGGAAGTTGTGCCCTCCAGCTGAGTTCACACAGAAGTGGAGCTGCTGGGCCGGAAGCTCTACCAAGCATTGTTCACCTGGCTACCAGTGGTGGGGGTGGGTGGAGTGGCTGTCCAAATTTGGGCTGAAGTAGGACTCATGGGCTGGAAGCTGGCACTGAGCCTCCTCTAGCAAGGGGTGGGTGCAGAGCAATCTAACTGCTCCCAGGCACAACAACTATGGCCTCTACTGGGGGTATGGCACCCATACTTGTCTACTCTGGGACCCAAGACTTGTAGAGATTTCCTTGGACTCCATAATTTCCCCTGCAAAATATCCAGGGGGCTTTCTGTCTCAGTCTAGAAGTGAAAAAGGGGTGTTGGGGGACAGGGAATTCTCTTGTTTCCAGTCTGACACAGGTTCCTGTGGAGCCCGTGAATCCTTCTGGTGTCTCTCAGTCACTCACCCTGTCCATCTTTAGAGAAGTTTTCCTGGCTCTGGGCAGAGCTCAGACAGGCTGGTGGCTGGCTTTGCTCCTCTCTGCTATCAGTGTTCCCTTGCTGCTGTGATGGATCCTGACGTGGGGTCAGTGTTCACTAGCATTTTTGCTTCCTCTCCATGAGAGTGGTGCATGTGAGCTGCATCCAGTCCATCAACTTGGCCCTGACCCCAAAAAACTATTTTAAAAACCAGTTTGCTGAAGGTACAAAGAACAAACAGCCGACTTTAATTAATTAACTAAATCTGATTTTTACTTTAAGAAGATCTCATTGTGATATTCCATCAACAGTTAGACTTTGGTAGATTAATATTAAAATGTATAATAAATATGCACACATGTGTGAACTGGGCTGCAATGTAAAATGTATTTCCACACTGGGTTTTAGTGAGAGAGAGGGGAAAAGAAAAGAAGGTTGAAAAGCACAGATTTATGTTTACGACAAAGCTCCTGCCTGCAGGTGCTATTCTTCTTTCTCTCTCTCTCTCTCTCTCTCTCTCTCTCTCTCTCTCTCCCTCCTTTTTTTTGAGACAGAGCTTCACTCTTATTGCCCAGGCTGGAGTGCAGTGGCACTATCTTGGCTCCCTGTGACCTCTGCCTCCTGGATTCAAGTGATTCTCCTGCCTTAGCCTCCAGAGCAGCTGGGATTACAGGTGCTCGCCACCTCACCTGGCTAATTTTTGTATTTTTAGTAGAGACAGGGTTTTACTCATGTTGGCCAGGCTGGTCTTGACCTCCTGACCTCAGGCGATCTACCTGCCTCGGCCTCCCAAAATTGCAGGTGCTATTCTGAGCTAAGAGCTCTGGCAGCCACAAGTACAAGGTATGGTCTCCAACATGCAGCCATTCAATATCATGGCGCCCTCTACTGATCCTGGGAAGTGCATCTCTGCCAGTAGCTCCAGCCGGGCATGGTTTTAAGTCCTGATGTTAAACAGGTGATCAAAGGCCAATATCTGGACTCCCTAGCAGATAGGTCCTCTCTGTAGCAGGACCCAAGAGAGGGCAGGGGCTGAGGTTGGCTCTTTAAGAAGTTTGTGATAAACCAAATGTGTCCATTCATGAAACTTCTATGAGTAAGCAGGTGAGCAGAGTTAAGTCATAAAAGGTCTTGGGGTCTCACTACAGAGCTGGACTTGCTGTGTAGATGGTGCAGAGCCACTGAAGAGTTCTACTTGGGGAATGATGTGATTGAGTTTGCGTTTTAGGAGGATTTCTTGGCCAAAATGAGGTGGCCAGCCAAGAGAAGGGAGTGGCTACAGGGGGGTGTGCAGTTATGGGCCAGGAATCCAGGTAACAAATGGTGTCTCCATGCTTCAGGTGGGGGTGCCAGGTGTCTCCATCTTATCTGTACCTTTGAGACTGGCCTTATGGGCTGCCTTAGTGGTCTCTTGTCCTCTGTCTCCTGGTTGGGTTCAGGCAATGGGAGAGCAGAGGAAGGGAGGAGAGCTTGGTTAGAGTGTGGCCCGTGCCCCTTCAGGTTGGCAGTGGCCACATTCCCTTACAGAAGGCCACAGCTCCTGTCAGTGGCCCTCCCACAGCCCCAGCTTTCACAGTGAGCCAGCCACCTCCCCATCTCTTGCTCCTCTTATTCCAGAGAGGGTCATGGATTTCCACCATCAGCAGTACCTGGAGCTCCACCATCTCCTGCTGCTTCCTCTGGACCTGCCTGCACTTTTATAAATAACCTCTCCTTACATTACCTCCAGTGTGCACCTTTTATGTGTATACTCTGCCCCCTGTCAGAACCTGACTCATGCCAAGGAGTTTAAATTTTTTTCTCCAGGCAATGGGAGGTCATTGGAGGGTTTTGGATATGGCAGCACTGAGAACAGATGCATGTTGTGAAAATATCTGTCTGACTGAAGTGAGCAGGATGGTTCAAAAGAGAGAGAATTTGAGGCAAGCAAACCATCAGCAAGCAGCAGTAGAAATCCAGCTCATAAATAGGGAAGCTGAGGCTCACGGAGTTGGGTCTGGGAATGGTAGAAGGAAGCCAAGCAATTCCATAAGCATATCAGTTGCATATATTACTTGATAACTAATTATATTTTTATTTTTTGAAACAGATTCTCTCTCTGTTGCACAGGCTGGAGTGCAGTGGCATGATCTCAGCTCACTACAACCTCCACCCCCTGGGTTCAAGTGATTCTTCTGTCTCAGCCTCCCAAGTAGCTGGGACTCCAGGTGCATGCCACTACATCCAGCTAATTTTTGTATTTTCAGTAGAGATGAGGTTTCATTGTGTTGGCCAGACTATTCTAAAACTCCTAACTTCAGGTGATCTGCCCACCTTGGGCTCCCAGAGTGCTGGGATTACAGGTGTGAGCCACCATGCCCAGCCAGTAACTAATTTTAAAAATAATTTGAAGTCAGGTAGCATGATGCCTCCAGCTTTGTTCTTTTTCCTTAGAATTGACTTGGCTATGTGGGCTCTCTTTTGTTCCATATGAAGTTTAAGGTAGTTTTTTCCAGTTCTGTGAAGAAGGTCATTGGTAGCTTGATGGGGATAGCTTTGAATCTATAAATTACTTTGGGCAGTGTGGCCATTTTCACGATATTGATTCTTCCTAACCATGAGCATGGAATGTTTTCCATCTGTTTGTGTTCTCTCTTATTTTGTTGAGCAGTGGTTTGTAGTTCTCCTTGCAGAAATCCTTTACATCCTTTGTTAGTTGTATTCCTAGGTATTTTATTCTCTTTGTAGCAATTGTGAATGGCAGTTCATTCTTGATTTGGCTCTCTGTTATTGGTGTAAAGGAATGCTTGTGATTTTTGCACATTGACATCGTACCCTGAGACTTTGCTGAAGTTGCTTATCAGTTTCAGGAGATTTTGGGCCGCGATGATAGGGCCTTCTAAATATACAATCATGTCATCTGCAGATAGAAACAATTTAACTTCCTCCATTTCTAATTGGATATCCTTTTTATTTCTTTTTCTTGCCTAATTGCTCTGGCTAGAACTTCCACTACTATATTGAATAGGAGTGGTGAGAGAGGGTATCCTTGTCTAGTGCTGGATTTCAAAAAGAATGCTTCCAGTTTTTGCCCATTGAGTATGATATTGGCTGTTGGTTTGTCATAAATAGCTTTTATTATTTTGAGATACGTTCCATCAATACCGAGTTTATTGAGGGTTTTTAGCATAAAGGGCTGTTTAATTTTGTCAAAGGCCTTCTCTGCATCAATCAAGATAATCATGTGGTTTTTGTTTTTCGTTCTGTTTATGTGGTGAATTACATTTATAGACTTGCATATGTTGAACCAGCCTTGCATCCCTGGGATGAATCCTACTTGATCATGGTGGATAAGCTTTTTGATGTGCTGTTGCAATCAACTTGCTAGTATTTTATTGAAGATTTTCACATCTATGTTCATCATGAATATTGGCCTGAAGTTTTCTTTTCTTGTTGAGTCTCTGCTGGGTTTTGGTATCAGAATGATGCTGGTCTCATAAAATGATTTGGGAAAGATTCCCTCTTTTTGGATTATTTGGAATAGTTTCAGAAAAAATAGTAACAGTTCCTCTTTGTGTGTCTGGTAGAATTCGGCTGTGAACCCATCTGGACCTGGGCTTTTTTTGTGTGGTAGGCTTTTAATTGCTGCCTCAACTTCAGATCTTGTTATTGGTCTATTCATAGTTTCTACTTCTTCCTGGTTTAGGCTTGGGAGGACACAAGTGTCTAGGAATTTATGTATTTCTTCCAGGTTTACCAGTTTATGTGTATAGAGTTGTTTGTAATATTCTCTGATGATGGTTTGAATTTCTGTGGAATCTGTGGTGATTTCCCCTTTATCGTTCTTTATTGCATCTATTTGGCTATTCTCTCTTTTCTTTTATATTAACCTGGCTAGTGGTCTGTCTATTTCGTTGATCTTTTCAAAAAACCAGCTCTTGGATTTATTGATTTTTTGAAGGGTTTTTTGTGTCTCTATCTCCTTCAGTTCTGCTCTGATCTTAGCTATTTCTTGTCTTCTGCTAGGTTTTGAGTTTTTTATCTTTCTCCTCTAGTTCTTTCTATTTTGGTGATAGGGTGTCAATTTTGGATCTCTCCACTCTTCTCATGTGGGCACTTATTGCTATATATTTTCGTCTAGCGACTGCTTTAAATGTGTTCCAGAGATTCTGGTATGTTTTGTCTTCATTCTCATTGGTTTTGAAGAACTTCTTTATTTCTGCCTTCATTTCATTGTTTATCCAGTCAACATTCAAGAGCCAGTTGTTCACTTTCCATGAAGTTGTGCCGTTCTGAGTTAGTTCCTGAATTCTGAGTTCTAACTTGATTGCACTATGGTCTGAGAGACTGTTTGTTATGATTTCAGTTGTTTTGCATTTGCTGAGAAGTGCTTTACTTCCAATTATGTGGTCAATTTTAGAGTAGGTGTGATGTTGTGCTGAGAAAAATGTATATTCTGTGGATTTGGGGTGGAGAGTTCTGTAAATGTCTATCAGGTTTGCTTGCTCCAGGTCTGAGTTCAAGCCCTGGATATCCTTGTTGATTTTCTGTCTGATTGATCTGTCTAATATTGACAGTGGAGTGTTAAAGTCTCCCACTATTATTGTGTGGGAGTCTAAGTCTCTTTGTAAGTCATTAAGAACGTGCCTTATATATCTGGGTGCTCCTGTATTGGGTCCATATATATTTAGAATCAGTAGGTCTTCTTCTTGTATTAATTTTTTTACCCATTATGTAATGTCCTTCTTTGTCTCTTGTGATCTTTTTTGCTTTAAAGTCTATTTTATCAGAGATAAGAACTGCAACTCCTGCTCTTTTTTGCTCTCCATTTGCTTGGTAAATCTTCCTCCATTCTTTTATTTTGAGCCTTTGTGTATCCTTGCATGTGAGATGGGTTTCCTGGATATAGCACAGTGATGGGTTTTGGTTTTTTATCCAATTTGCCAGTCTGTGTCTTTTGATTGGCGCATTTAGCCCATTTACATTGAGGGTTAATATTGTTATGTCTGAATTTGATATTGCCATTTTGATGCTAGCTAGCTGTTTTACCCATTAGTTGATGCAGATTCTTCATTTTGTTGATGCTCTGTGGCATTTGGTATGTTTTTGGAGTGGCTGGTACTGGTTGTTTCTTTCTATGTGTAGTGCCTCTTTCAGGAGCTCTTGTAAAGCAGGCCTGGTGGTGACAAGATCTCTGAGTACTTCGTTGTTTGCAAAGGGTTTTATTTTTCCTTCACTTATGAAGCTGAGTTTGGCTGGATATGAAATTCTGGGTTGAAAGTTCTTTTCATTAAGGATGTTGAATATTGGCCCCCACTCTCTTCTGGCTTGTAGAGTTTCTGCCGAGAGATCTGCTGTGAGTCTGATTGGCTTCTTTTTGTGGGTGACCCGACCTCTCTCTCTTGCTGCCCTTAGTATTTTCTTCTTTATTTCAACCCTGGTGAATCTGACGATTAAGTGCCTTGGGGTTGCTCTTCTTGCGAAATATTTCGTGGTGTTCTCTGTATTTTTTGGACTTGAATATTGGCCTGCCTTGCTAGGTTGGGGAAATTTTCCTGGATGATATCCTGAAGAGTATTTTCCAGCTTGGATTCATTCTCTTCATCACATTCTGGTACACCTATCAAACGTAGGTCAGGTCTCTTCACATAGTCCCATATTTCTTGGAGACTTTGTTCATTCCTTTTTGCACTTTTTTCTCTAATCTTGCCTTCTCATTTTATTTCATTGATTTGATCTTCGACTTCTGATATTCTTTCTTCTGCTTGGTCAATTCGGCTGTTGAAACTTGTGCATGCTTTGCAAAGTTCTCGTGTTGTGTTTTTCATCTCTTTCACCTCATTCATATTCCACTCTAAGTTATCCATTCTTGTTATCATTTCCTCAAATCTTTTTTCAAATATTTTTTCAAGGTTCTTAGTTTCTTTGCATTGATTTAGAACATGTTCTTTTAGCTCACTGAAGTTTCTCATTATCCACCTTCTGAAGTCTGATTCCATCATTTTGTCACACTCATTCTCTGTCCAGCTTTGTTCCCTTTCTGGTGAGTAGTTTTGGTTCTTTGTAGGAGGTGAGGTGTTTTGGTTTCGGGTGTTTTCCTTCTTTTTGCGCTGGTTTCTTCCCATCTTTGTGAATTTATCCACCTGTTGTCTTAGTATTTGCTGACTTTTCCATTGGGTCTCTGAGTGGACGCCCAGATTGTTGATGATGAAGTATTTTTGTTACTTAGTTTTTTTTCTAACAGTCTAGCCCCTCTGCTGTAGGACTGCTGAGGTCCACTCCATGCCCTGCTTGTCTGGGGTACACCTGTAGCAGCTGCAGAACAGTGAGGTATGCTACCAGTTTCTTCTTCTGCTATCTTTGTCCCCGAATGATGCCTGCCAAATGTCAGTCTGATCAGTCCTTTTTGAGATGACTCTTTGGCTATACAGGGGTCAGGAAGCTGCTTGAGGAGATGGTCTGTACTTTATAGGAGCTCAAGTGCTGAGTTGTGAGCTCTGTTTTTCATTCAGGGCTGTTAAGCAGGTGCGTTTAAGTCTGCTGCAGCAGAACTTATAAAACCCCTTTTTTTCTCAGATGCTCTGTCATGGGGAGTTAGGGCTTTCTTTGTGAGTATCTATTGCACTGTCCTGCCCAGCTAGGAGGCAGTCTAGTCACTATTTGCCTGCCAAGGCTCTGCCCTGCTACCACGGTGTCCACCCTGTTGCCATGGGCTCTGCCCTGCTGCTGTTGGCTCCACCCTGCAGTTGTGAGCTTTGCCCTGTTGGTGGAGTCTCTCTGTTATGACGGGTTGCCTCGGCAATGGCAGGCTGCATTAGCAATGGGAGTGTACCTCAGTACTGGCAGAATGCCTTTGTAATGGTGGATGCCACTCCCCCACCGAGCTGCACTGTCCTGGATTCAGCTGTGCCCGCAGTGAAACTTTCAACCCCGAGCATTTCAAATCGCCATTTTGTTTTTCCCTGTGGGGGTGGGACCTGCCGTGCCTGATCACCTGGCTCCCTGCCTCAGAGCCCTCTTTTTTTTTTTAAGTTGAATGGTTGACTCTGTCCCAGGTGTTTCAGTCACCTGCTGATAGAGCACCAGGATCTGTGTGATTTCTTGTGCAGCGACCCACTGTGCCAGCCCAAGTGTCACTTCCCAGGAATTTCCTGGTCTGGCTCACTGTCAAAGTTTCGTTTGATCAGATGGATATGCTCATGTGCCCTCCCAAATCTCAGATTGCCGGTTTAAAAGGGCATCCAGACCAGTGCATTTTGTGCAGAGTGCCGCTGCACTGCGGCACCAGCCAAAATGGCTGCGCCAGCCAAAAGGGCTGTGCTGGCATCCTGTGTCTCTCCTGCACCTGGGAATTTCCCTGTTCTGTGGGCAACAAAGATCCATCTGGAAATGCGGCTTGGACTCTCTGTCTGTGCCTTCACTGAGAGTTGCAATCTTGAGTTGCTCCTACCGTCCCATCTTTTTCCCTGAGCCCTTTTTTTTAAATAAGTTGAATGGTTGACTCTCTCCCAGGTGTTCCAGTCGCCTGCTGAAAGGGCACTGGTATCTGTGTGGTTTCCCATGCAGTGACCCACTGTGCCAGCTGAAACAACGTCACTGCCCGGGAATCTCCTAGCCTGCTTTTGTTTCAGTCCTGTTTAATCAGATGAATGTGCTAATCTGCCTTCCCGGATCGCTAATTGCCAGTTTAACAGGGCAACCAGAACAGTGTATTTTGTAGGGAGAGCTGCTGTGCTGTGGCGCCGTCCAAAACAGCCACACCGGCCAAAACAGCTGCACTGGCCAAAACAGCTGCACTGGCCAAAACAGCCGCGCTGGCCAAAACAGCCGCGCTGGTGACCTGTGGGGCTCCTCCACCTGGGAATCTCCTGGTCTGTGGGCAATTAAGGTTTATCTGGAAATGCAGCATCCACTCACCCTCTGTGCTTTCACTGGGAACTGCAATTCTGAGCTGGTGCTACAGTGCCATCTTCTCTTCTCCTGCAACTTCAGCCCTTGTTATTTGTCTATTCAGGGTTTTGACTTCTTCCTGATTCAGGCTTGGGAGGGTGCAAGTGTCCAAGAATTTATTCCTTTCTTCCAGGTTTACTGGTTAATGTACATAGAATTGTTTGTAGTAATCTCTGATGGTGGTTTGTATTTCTGTGGAATCAGTGATGATATCCCCTTTATCATTTTTTATTGCATCTATTTTATTTTTCTCTCTTTTCTTTTTTATTAATCTGGTTAGTGGTCTATTTTGTTGATTTTTTCAAAAAACCAGCTCCTTGATTTATTGATTTTTTGAAGGTTTTTTTGTGTCTCTATCTCCTTCAGTTTTGCTCTGATCTTAGTTATTTCTTCTCTTTCACTGCCTTTTGAGTTTTTTTTGTTTTTGCTCCTCAGCTTTTTTCAATTTGGACAGAAAGGTGTAGATTTCAGATTTTTTCTTGCTTTTCATGTGCACATTTATTGCTATAAATTTTCCTGTAGACATTGCTTTAAATGTGTCCCAGAGATTCTGGTATGTTGTGCCTTTGCTCTCGTTGGTTTCAAAGAACATCTTTATTTCCACCTTTGTTTCATTGTTTATTCAGTCAACATTCAAGCACCAATTGTTCAGTTTCCATGAAGTTGTGGGGTTCTGAGTTAGTTTTTGAATTCTGAGTTCTAATTTAATTGCACTGTGGTCTGAGAGACTGTTTGTTATGATTTCCATTATTTTGCATTTGCTGAGGAGTGATTTGCTTCCAATTATGTGGTCAATTTTAGAGTAGGTGTGATGTGGTGCTGAAAAGAATGTATACTTTAAGGATTTGTGGTGCAGAGTTCTGTAAATGTCTATTAGGTTTGCTTGGTCTAGGTCTGAGTTCAAGTTCTGGATAGCCTCGTTGATCTGTCTAATATTGACAATGGGGTGTTAAACTCTCCCACTATTATTGTGTGGGAATCTAAGTCTCTTTGTAGGTCATTAAGAACTTGCTTTACTTCTCTGGGTGCTCCTGTATTGGGCGCATATATATTTAGGATCGTTAGATCTTCTTGTAGCATTGATCCTTTTACCATTATGTAATGCCCTTCTTTGTCTCTTTTGATCTTTATTGGTTTAAAGTCTATTTTATCAGAGACTAGGATTTCAATTCCTGCTTTTTTTTTTTTCTCTCCATTTGCTTGGTAGATCTTCCTCCATCCCTTTATTTTGAGCCTATGTGTATCTTTGCATGTGAGATAGGTTTCCTGGATACAGCACACCAATGGGTTTTGACTTATTGTCGGATTTGCCAGTCTGTGTCTTTTGATTGGGGCATTTAGCCTATTTACATTTAAGGTTGATATTATTATGTGTGAATTTGATCCTCCCATTTTGATGCTAGCTGGTTGTTTTGCCCGTTAGTTGATGCAGTTTCTTCATTGTGTCAATGGTCTTTACCATTTGGTATGTTTTTGGAGTGGCTGGTACTGGTTGTTCCTTTCTATGTTTAGTGCCTCTTTCAGGAGCTCTTGTAAAGCAGCCCTGGTGGTGATGAAATCTTTGAGCAATTTGCTTGCTTATAAAGGATTTTATTTCTTCTCTGCTTATAAAGCTTAGTTTGGCTGGATATAAAATTCTGGGTTGAAAATTCTTTTCTTTAAGGATGTTGAATATTGGCCCCCACTCTATTCTGGCTTGTATGGTTTCTGCTGAGACATCCACTGTGAGTCTGATGGGCTTCCCTTTGTGAGTAACCTGACCCTTTCTCTCTGGCTGCCCTTAGCATTTTTTTCCTTCATTTCAACCCTGGTGAGTCTGATGATTATGTGCCTTGGGGTTGCTCTTCTTGCAGAATATCTTTGTGGTGTTCTCTGTATCTCCTGGGCTTGAACGGTGGCCTGCCTTGCTAGGTTGGGAAAGTTCTCCTGGATAATATCCTGAAGAGTATTTTCCAGCTTGGATTCATTCTCTCTGTCTCATTCTGGTACACCTATCAAATGTAGATTAGGTCTTTTCACATAATCCCATATTTTTTGGAGGCATTGTTCATTTGTTTTTACTCTTTTTTCTTTAATCTTTCCTTCTCATTTTATTTCATTGAGTTGATGTTCAATCGCTGATATCCTTTCTTCTACTTGGTCGATTCAGCTATTAAAACTTGTGTACACTTCGTGAAGTTCCCTTGTTGTGTTTTTCACCTCCATCAATTCATTTATATTCCTCTCTGTTTATTCTCATTAGCATTTTGTTAAACCTTTTTTTCAAGGTTCTTAGTTTCTTTGTATCAGGTTAGAGCGTGATCTTTCAGCTCAGAGAAGTTTGTTATTACCCACCTTCTGAAGCCTGTTTCTGTCAATTCATCAGACTCATTCTCCATCCAGGCTATTTTCCTTTGCTGGTGAGAAGTTGTGATCTGTTGCAGGAGAAGAGGCATTCCAGTTTTAGGTATTTTCATCCTTTTTGCACTAGTTTCTTTCCATCATTGTGGATTTATCTACCTGTGGTCTTTGTTGTTGGTGTCTTTCAGATGGGGTCTCTGAGTGGACATCCCTTTTGTTGCTATGAAATTATTTCTTTCTGTTTCTTAGTTTTCCTTCTAACAGTCAGGCCCCTCTCCTCTAGAACTGCTGGAGGTCCCCTCTAGACCCTGCTTGCTTGGGGATCACCTTCAGCAGCTGCAGAACAGTGAGAGTTGCTGTCAGTATCTTATTCTGTTGTCTTTGCCCAAGAAGGATACCTGCCAGATGTCAGCCTGAGCTCTCCCTTATGAGGTGTCTCTTTGGTTATATGGAGTTTGGGGAGCTGCTTGAGGAGAGAGTCTGTCCCTTATAGGAACTCAGGTGCTGAGCTGTGAGCCCCATTGTTCTGTTCAGAGCTGCTTGGCAGGTACATTTAAGTCTGCTGCAGCAGAACTCATAACTGCCTTTTTTCCCCAGATGCTCTGTCCTGGGAAGGTGGGGATTTATTTATAAGTACCTTTCATTGTGCTGCCTTTTTTCAGAGATGCCCTGCCCAGCAAGGAGGTAGCCTAGTCACAGTCTGCCAGCAGAGGCATTGCTGAGCTGCTGTGGGCTCTGCCCCACTGCTGTGTGAACTTCCTTGTAGTTTTGTTTATGGAGGTATAGTTAGAACTGCCTCAGTAATGGTGGTCTGCCTCAGTAATGATGGACTGTCTGTGTAGTGGCAGACTGCCTCGGTAATGGTGGACCGCCTTGGTAATGGCATACTGCCTTGGTAATGGTGGACCGCCTTGGTAATGGCATACTGCCTCGGTAATGGTGGACTGCCTCAGTTATGGTGGACTGTATCTGTAATGGTGGACTGCCTTGGTAATGGCACACACTTTTCTCCCCACAGAGCTGGACCATCCCGGGTTCAGCTGTGCTTGCTGTGAAACTCTCAATCCAGAGTGCTTCAGATTGCTGGTCTTTGTGGGAGTAGGACCCGCCAAGCTACATCACCTGGCTCCCTGTTTCAGCCCCCCTTTTTTTTTCAATTGAATGGGTGACTCTGTCTCCCAGGCGTTCCAGTTGCCAGTTGAAACAGTGCCCAGATTTGTGTTTTTGTGTGGAGATCTGCTGCACTGGCTGAAACAGCCATGCTGGAGACTCGTGGTGCTTTTCCATCTGGGAATCTCCTGGTCTGTGGGCAGTAAAAATTTGTTTGGAAATGCGGTGATCACTCATCCTCTGCATTTTTGCTGGGAACTGCAATCCAGAGCTGTTCCTATTGAGCCATCTTGGATCCTTTTATAAATTTTTTAATTTTATGAATGTGTAATCTGCTATTAATCCCACTCAGTGTATATTTATCTTAAACATTATAGCTTTCAACTCTAAAAGTTCATTTTCAGTCTTCTTGTTTCTTATACATCTCTACTTAATATGTTCAATTTCTCCTCTCACTTTATGGAGTAAACTGTCCTTTTCTGTTGATTATAGTATTGTTGCAAGTTTAGGTCAATTTTGAAGAGTTAATTTATCTCCTCTTTATGGATTGTATTTTACTGTTTCTTTGATGGCCTGGAAAATTTCAGTTGAATTCTAGACATTGTGAATTTTACCTTGTTGGGTGCTAGATATTATTTTTGTGTGTTTAGATATTAATATTTTGTGTTTCTATAACTAGTCTTGAGCTGTGTGCTAGGATGTAATTAGTTATTTGAATACAGTTTGATCCTTTCAGGTTTTCTTTTAAGATGGGTTAGGTGGGAACAGTCAGCATTTATTCCTCTACTAAGGCAAGACTCTGTGTACTCTACCAATGCTCCATGAAATATAAAGTTTTCCCACCTGACTGGTGAAAATAGGCACTGCTCGTAGCCCTGTGTGAGCAGTGGGACTTTCCCATCTCTCTTTAATGTGTTTATGCTCTTATCTACCTTATTTAATATATAAATTAAATCATAACCATTTAATGTCTGCTAATTGTATCACATGTATACTTTCTAGGCCTATTTTTATGAATGGCTTTTTCTCTTCATCATGAATAATATTTTCTTGCCTGACAATTTTTTATTGGATTCCAGCCATTGTGAATTTAACCGTGTTGGGTTTGATAATATTTTATTATTTCTTAAAATATTCTTGAGTTTTGTTCTGGGACACAGTTAAGTTACTTGGACACAGTTTCATTATTTTGAGGCTTCCCTCAAAGCTTTGTTAGGCAGGTGCAAACAAAGTGGGAAGGCTTTAGTCTTAGTTAATTTGAACTTATTATTGAGGAAATATTCATCTGAATATGCTACTACATATGTATTACAAGGTTGTTCCACTCTGGTTGGTGGAAACACAGATGATTCCTGTACTTGGGTGAACTTCATTCCTTCTGTTCTTTTCCACATATTGAGTAATATCCTCACATGTATACACTGATCTGTAATCAGCTAATGACTTCATGAGAATCTTCTGCAGGTCTCTGGAGCTCTCTCTCTCTCTCTCTCTCTCTCTCTCTCTCTCTCTCTCTCTCTCACTCCCTTTTACCCTGAAACTGTCTCCTTTCTGATACTCTTGCCTACATATCTATCTGTGTTAGGGTTCCTAAATTTTCAACTTGGATTTTCTTCAGCTCAGATGAATACCAGTCTCTGCTGGGTTCTGCTTCCTTGTGCTGCAGCTATGCCCTTACTATGCCCCATAGTAAACTTCTAAGATTCCCTTTATTTCCTCACTTTTACATCACTGTCTTGTGTTATCTGTTATCTAGTGTGGAACAACAAATGCTTTGTATATTTTCTCTAAGTTGTTTAATGTGGATGAGCATATCTAGCCAATCTAGCCTTTGACTTTTGCTACCTATGTAAGCATCCACAAATAATGGCATGGTGTTTAAGAGCATGGGCTCTGGTTACTAATTTGAGCATCACTTCTTCTTATTTATGTAACCTCTTCTTAATCTGTACCATGGAGCTAATAATTACATATCTTCACATAATTATGACAGGGAGCCTTTGACCCAATTCCAAAAAATATAATTAGCCTAGTGCCAGGCCCACAGGAAGTACTCAACAAATATCAGCTTTTATTAATAATTAAACACTTGTACATGATTGCTCTAGATATTTTTCAAAAAGCATCTTAATATATTGGTGGGTTTTTAAAATGCCATTACTGGGTCAATATTGGCTATTTTTAATTTTTTCTTGTCTCTTGCCCTTGGATCTTTAAAATCTGTGTCTATTAATAGATGGCAGGCAGCCCTGCATACCTATTGTCACACTTTCACCTGTTGCATTCAGCCAAGCAGAGGCCATGTTAATGCTTCCACTGACTGTGCTGCTGGTTAGGAGGGAAGGGGGCAGGTGGTCCATCAAAGGACAGGGGCTAGAAAATCAAGTGTGAAACTCAGAGTCTTAAGCAAGTTTGTCAACTTGGTCATTGGAAGATAATCCTCTGGTGGTCCCCAGCCCAGGCTGCACATCAGAGTCACCCAGGGGCCCTGCCATTGGGCAGCAATCCCATTCTAGGAAAGTCTGATTCAGAGGTAGGAGGCAGAATCCTAGGGTCTGTGCCCTTTAAGCATCCTAGATGACAGCCAAGTCTGCCTTCTAACAATTCCTCACACCGGGTAGCACCTTGTATCTCTGTCCCCACACCCCATCTCAGGATCACCAGGAGAACTTTAAGAAATAGCAATCCTGAGGCTCCATTCTCAGGGATTCAGATGAACACGTGCTATAGGTGATTCTGAGGAGCAGCTTGAGTTAACATCCACTTATATCAAGCAGTTTCTCAGGCTTTAACTTCCATCAAAATCACCTGGAAAACCTGTTGTCAGAGATTGCAGGGCCACATTCCCAGAGTTTCTAATTCATGCATACCTCTGGAAGACCTGATGATTTGCATTTCAAACAAGCTTCCAGTGATGCTGATGTGCTGGACTGGTGGATGGCACTTTGAAAATTACTGGTCTGGAGTTTTAGAGTTCACACGGCACTTGTGCCTTCATTTTTTCTGTTAACCCTGAAGTCAAACCTGCCAGGAGGCACAATGAGCCCTGACTTACGGGAGCAAGAGATAGAGGCTCAGGTGAAGTCACTTACCCAAACTCTTCAGTGCTTCAGCCAAGGACCTTCTCACACTGACAGGGCAGTGACAGCATCACATAAGGAACTCAGCTTAAAGTGCTAACACTGCAGGTGGCTATGGATGAACTTGGCCCTGTTACCTGTTACCAGATAATCCAGAAATCTGCTTTATTCCAGAAGCTCAAGCTAGGAAATTCTCCAGATTACCATGTTGGTCAATGTGGCTAAATCCTGGCCACCTTCCCGAGGAGTCTGTGCTGCCGCTCCTGGTATGTTTCACCCAAACCCTCCTGGGTCCCTTGAATCCTCTTCTCTGTCCCAGCCCATATTGGAGGCTCATTCATTCTTCATGCAATTAAAAGTATACATTGGGGCCTCACTCTGTGTGCCCTGGTCCAGGAATGTTTGTCCTGTGTACGTCTCTGGAGCCTTCAATGAAGCCAACACTGGCTCCACTCTGAGAGGTGAGAGAATCCCTGCTGTACCCCAGCCTAAGTAGAGGAGGTTGGGGAAGGGAGGACAGGACCCACAGAGATTTCATGCAGCAGTGGACATTTAAATTTAATAATCCTTCTCAGTTTTGAGGTTTATTGGCCATAAGTCTGTGTATTGTTTTTATAAATGTGTGTGTTATGTTGGAGGAGGACGGAGTATGATTTTCCTCAGACTTGCAACCTTGCTGCTGCTCTCTGTCTTTGAAAATGAGGGTGAAATTCATTATTCTCTTTATCCTTATTTGCATCAAAAACCCTGGCCATCCTTATCTCTCACACTGTAATTTTAATATGGCTTTTTGCATCTTCTACTCCAATTCCATCCACTCCTCTCCATCTCCAGGGGCTCTTCCAGGATGTATCTGGAATCTGGAATGCTTGGTTCATCCTCAGCATGTTTCTGTATCCCTTCTCTAACCTTTCTCTTCGCCCACTTGCCCTTATTGAAAACTGGCTCTGCTGGAGGGTACTGCTTTATCTTAGTCCTTTCCAGGGGTGGCTTTCTTTTTTCCTCCCTCAACTCCTATGCCACAGGGCCCAGGGATGGAATAAGGTTTTCCTTGATGCTTCCAGATTATTCTTCCTCCTCCAATTCACTGCTGTAGCTCCAATCCCCACCGCCCTCTAGTGTTCCCTCTTCAGGCAGTCGTTCACTACCTTCCTGTTCCTCCTCTTCATTTCTTGGAGGGTCACTGTCATTTACTCCAATAGAATCCTGTCGCAATCCTTGATGGTTCAATACACACATAAACATTCCTTCTAAGAGAGCAGCCTCTCAGGTCTTTAACTTTCTTCCCTCCAATGACCTTGTAATGATTCCCTAACTTAGCCACTTACTGTCCGATCATTACCAATAACTCCAGCCCCTCCTTAATTCTAGTTTGTAATATCCTAATCTGTAACCTCACCTTCCAACTTCTTTATTCTTATCCCAAGTCAAAAAATCCTTTGATTTATGCAATCTATTAAGTCATCTGCCTTTCGCCATTCTTCACCTCACTAGGGCTCTCATTCCTTTATTACCCAGATGACATTCCAAGGCCTGTTGGAATCACTCCCCCACAGCCACTGTCAACACTTCTGTCCCTTTTACTTTTTTGTCCTTGTGTGGCAAAACCACAGCCCTGGTTGAGTCCAGTCTTATCCCTGCTCTGTGCCAGCACCTGCACAGCATGGCTGATGGAGGTTGGAAAAATACACACACACACACACACACACACACACACACACACACGGTATTACATGTCAATATGCTTTTCCAGTCTCCAGACTTGCATATGCCCCAGTGCTGCCTGGAAACACATTATGCATTTTACTTAGTTCCTTCAGTCCTCTGGGTCCCTAGGTGAGTATCTCACACCTCTCCCTGCTAACCTCCAACACCTCCATGTTGCTTTCAGCTGATGACCTTGTTTCCTATTTCACTTGAAACACAGAAGCAACCAGAAACAAATCCCATGTGCTGCCACCACTCTGCCCATCTGGCAGCATGGCACCCCCACCCTTGGCCTTTCCTACTGTCACTTGGGGTGAGCTGACTATGCCCCATCCAAGTCCTTTTTACTTATGCACTCATCCTGTATTCCCCACCTACTCAGAATGTGTCTGCCTTCAGTAAGTCCCCTCAAGCTCCTGCATCATCACGGTTCCTCTCCAGCGGACCAGTTATACTGGCACGAATCATGCAGCTGTCCCTCCCATCTTCACCGCCCTCTCCATCTCTCTTCCATGTTGCTCTATCCCTAATTATAGCAAAATCCATGGAAAGTGTTATAGAGACCCACTTTCTGTAATTTTTCCTATTCTATTTTAAAGTCACTCCCAAAGTACATGCCAATGTGGCTATAGTCTCCACCACTGCACCTAAATTACCCTTGCTGAGGTCATCAGCAGCCTCCATGTGGCCAGCCAAACCCAGTGCTGTCTGTCTCTGCTCTCCTCTTATTTGACTCATGTGAACACATAAATGATCCAAACTGCAACACTCCTAATAAATGAAAGGAAGCATATTAGTTGTACCTGGACAATAGATATAAATTGGAACTGTTTTAGGAAAGCAGATGTACAGCCATCCTACCTTTAGGCACTTGCTGTTGGATGTAATTGATCACTCTCTCTTCCTTGGGACCTTTCCTCCCTTGGCTCCACTATCTCCACTCTCTGGTTTCCTCTGCTTTGGCTGCTGATTTTGCTTAATCCTCTGTCCTCTGAATTATTGCTTCTCCACCATGAGTGGTTTTGCTCCTCAGGGGGCATTTGGCAATGTCTGGAGATGTCTGGTTGTGTTTGAAGGTGTTGCTACTAGCATCTAGAGGGGAGAGGCTAGAGATGCTGCTAATGCCCAGGACAGTCCCCGTAACACAGAATTATTCAGCTCATAATGTCCACAATGCCAAGATCAAGAAACCCTGCTCAAATAATTAGCATGTGCTGAAGGCCCTTCTCTTTCCTTAATCAATATCTACCTCCTTAGGGATCTTTTCTAGTCTCAGTGGTTTAGTATTTAAAATCCCAAATTAGGCAATAAATTGGGTCGCAAACTTCATTAGTATAAAATGTAGAATTGTGTTATTAGGAGGTTAATAAAACGACCTGGTGAGCACCTGCAGCTGGCCTGTGAGCAATTCTGGGGACTACTTGCGAGACAAATCCATCTGTTCCCTTGCTGCAATGTGGCGCCACCTTGTGGCAGTTGTTTCCTCAGGTTAAATATCTTTGGGGATGCTACTTGACGTGATTAAAGGCTGTATGAGGCCAGCGCATGGTGATAAAGGTATTTATCAAGACAATAATGAATTTAGAAAGGCAGACTTATTTAGAGAAAGAGAGAGATACTTTGCAAGGGAGCAATGGACAATACAGTAGAGGGAAGGCTGTCTGCAAAGAAGCAGGGGTTGGAGGGGAGTTTTATGACTTTAGGTTGCTTAGGCTGAATGCTTGCAGATAGGATGCTTGCATGCAGGTGGGCTGTGGGCTGTGAACTGAGGGCTTGCAACTGGCTGCTTTGGTGCTAGTGAGCCACTGGCAGTTGACCCTATTTCCTGGAATGTTTGCTCCCTTCTGCTGCTGTTACTGTTCCTGCCAGCTGCGCCCATTCTTCATTTTTGATTTGATTCCTTAGGGCTCCACTCAACTAGCTGAAACATCTACAATTTTTCATTAATTTCCAGTGATACTCATAATCTCCCAACTGGTTGTCATTTGTTTCATCAGCAATTCAGGGAAATTAGACCAGAACAATGCTGGAGCTGTGAAGAGTATCCTGAGACATGATCTCTTCTGGCTACCTCTTACTGCATATCAAAGCACTTCAAAACTCACTGGCATAAATCGAAAAATGCACCACCATTTCTCATGTTTCTGCAGGTTGATTTGGCTCATTGCGGTGGTGCACCTTGGGGTCTTATGCACTTGCAGTTTGATGGCAGTAGGACAGCGTCTCCCAAAGGCTCTGCTGGGTGGGATATCCAAGACGCTTTTCCTCCTTACCTGGCTGGTGCTTCAGTGATGCTTGGCCTCTCTCCAGGTGACTTGGGCTGCTCATTATCTGGTAGTCTCAATCACCAGGGTATTTGTGAGTTTTACAAAGTGGTTAGATTCTAAGAGGGAAGAAATAGAAGCAAAAAGACCAGAATATAAAAGAATTCCACCATATTCCACTGATCAGAACAGTCACAGAGTCTGCCTACATGAAATGGGATGGAGAAAGAGGACTCCAGATCTTGAAGGGGGTAAGGCAAGGTCATACCACAGAAGAACATGTGGGATAAAGACATTGTTTCAGCCATCTTTGGAAAATGCTGTCTGCTGCAGGAACCTATTGTGTCTAAGCTCAGCCTCCCAGTTTCCCTCCACATTTCTCACCCAAGCTCCTTTCCTTCAGAAGATACCTTTAGCTAATCTCCTTGTTTCTAGTTTGAAAAGTAGGGCTAAATGCAGAAGGGAAACCAATTACTAAACATGTTACATCAAAATAGTGTGATGGGCAGTGGCAGATTATCACATGGTTTTACTGACCACCCTTGTATTAGCATGCAGCCAATAAAACAGAAACTGCTCTAGGCACTTATCTTAGTTCATTGGGGCTGCTAAAACAAAACACTTCAGTTTGGGTAATTTCTAAATGATAAACATTTACTTCTCACTGTTCTAGAGAAAGTCCAAGATCAAGGTGCCAGCAGATCCAGTGTCCAATGAAGACTTACGCTTTGCTTCCAAGATGGTACCTTCTTGCTGTGTCCTCATATTGGTGAGGGAGCAAAAGGGATGATGTCAGTGTCCTAATCCCTTTTATGAAAGCAGTAATCCCATTTACCTAATCACTGCCTAAAGGCTCTACTTCTTAATATTTTTGCATTGGGGATTAGGACATGAATTTTGGAGGGACACATTAAACTGTAGTAGTGTTTTATGCTGGGACGTCTTTACTGCAGGGAATTTAGGGTGTTGGAAAGAAGATGGGGAAGGCGCCTCTCTTCCAACTCTCTGAATCTTGTCCTGGAGCTGCTAAAGAGGCGCCACCATGGCCAGTACTTAAACCAGAATGGTGTCTTATTTACCTCAGGTAGTCTTATAATGGCAGGTCCTACTGGAGGCAAAGCAAAAGCAAAAACAAAAACAGAACGAAACAAAAACCAGAAAGCAACTAACGCATTTCATTTAAAGGTAGCAAGTTCTTTGGAAAGAAAGTAGTGAAGAGGAACAAGAAAGCTAGGGTAGGGATGCATACCCTCAAATTCCAAAAAGGTGGTGTTGGAGGCAGGAGAGTTTGGGAAGAGTTTGGCCGGCTTCCAGTGATATGGTACAGAGCAGGGTAAGTAAGACCAGGGTAGGCTGGAGCCAATAGGAAAATAATCAGCACAACTTCTTTATGCAGATGACCCTGAGCCTGTGTCTCTGGCTTGGACATCTCCCCAGAATTCCGGACTTGTGTAGCTAAGGGCCCCTTGTGCATAGGTATAGGCCTATGCACCAGCTCTCCTTGCATGCCCACCAGACATCACAAGCCAAGCCTGCCCCAAGCCTCCAACCTGCTCTACTGGCTCTCATCCCCGTCTTCTTAAATGCCACCTCCATCCTTATAGTTGCTCAGAGACCAGAACCCTTGAAATCATCCACTTCTCTCTTATATCCAATTTCTACTCTAAGAGCAAACCCAAGTTTTGCAGGTGAAAGACATTTCTTAAGGACCAACTCCCTCAGGGACAGGGAGGAAGCAGGACTAGAAGAAGCAGCTCTATTGCCATTCAAGCCCAGCAGACATTCTGGAATGGGAACTGTCCATCAGAATATTCCACATCAGGCTCAAATAGCCAGATCTTTGAAGCCCCACATTGCTCAAGCACAGACTGTGGGCAGCCCCAGGAAGGAGGGTGCTGTCTGTGGCAGAAGCTGATCCTGAGAGAGCTGACAGCTGGAGAACGTCTGCTAACCTTGATGCTCCAGTGACTAGGCAGGGAGCTCTCCCTTGAAGAGGGTGTGGGCAGTGGGTACCTCACCTGTTGTTCACAACAGGCAAGCTGCTGCTTTAGGGCCTGTGCATCTGCTCTTTTCTCTGCCCAAAATGCACTTCTCCTAGTGTTCACATGATTTTTCTCCCTCATCTCCTTTTAGTCTTTGCTTAAATATCACCTTCTAGGGAGGCCTTCTCACATGACCTCTTTGAGATTTGGGAGTGTGCACCCCACCCTAGCCTTCTTACTCCTCTCCACTCCTTTCTTCTCAAAGCCCTTGTTATTTTCAAATGAAACACATTAGTTATTTTCTAGTTTTAATTTTACTTTTTTGTTTACTTCCTATCCATACCCACGTAATCTCTGGAAGGAATGTTTCTTTTTTTTTATTGTACTTTAAGTTCCAGGATACATGTGCAGATCTTGCAGGATTGTTGCACAGGTACACACATGCCATGGTGGTTTGCTGTCTCCATTCCCCTGTCACCTACATAGGGCATTTCTCCCAGTGTTATCCCTCCCCAACCTCCCTGCCCCCTGCCGTCCCTCCCCTAGCTCCCCACCCCCCATTCTACCCCAGTGTGTGATGTTCCCCTCCCTGTGCCCATGTGTTCTCATTATTCAACACTGCAATGTTTCTTTTTGTGTATTTCTAGCACCTATGATAGTACTTGGCACATAGCAGGTGTTCAAAGGCATTTGTTGATTATATGCTCAAAGGGCATGGAGTCTTAGAAGTTTGAGAACACAGTTCTAAGCACAGCTGTTGAGAGACTGTGGATGATGCTAATGTCTGTATTCCCAGTAGGTGGGGCAATTTTCAAACTGACCTGGAATCCTTGCGATTTGGGGATGGTCACCAGACATGAGGCTCTGTGGAGAGAGCTGTGCTGGTGTTCAGAGAGGAGAATGGCATCCTGGGGAACTCGGCCCCAGAGCTTTCCTGTCCCAATCTCTTCCCAGCTGCTGGTGAGGAAAACAATCTGAGCCCCTATCCTGTGCTGAGGACCTTGCTGCCAGTTTCCATATGCTACAAGGTCACATCTGTGCTAATGTGTTGAGACAGGGGTCGTCACCATTTTACAGATGAGAAAGTTGGAATTCAGAGAGGTTTAGTAATCTGCTCAAGGTCATAGGACCCATAAGAATCAGATCCCAGCCAGGCACACCTGTAATTCTAGCATTTTGGATGGCCAAGGCTAACAGATCACCTGAGGTCAGGAGTTCAAGACCAGCCTGATCAATGTGGAGAAGCTCCATCTCTATAAAAAAAAAATTAGCTGCGCATGGTGGTGCATGGCTGTAATCCCAGCCACTGGGGAGGCTGAGGCAGGAGAAGCACTTAAACCTGGGAGGCAAAAGTTGTATTGAGCCGAGATAGAGCCATTGCATTCTTCCCTGGGCAAAGGAAAAAAAAAAGAATCAAAACCAGAGTTCAAATCCAGTTGGAAGTGCCTGATTCCAAGGCCCCATTTCTTGCAGAGCCCTTTGGATGCTCCAGTACCCACCAGGGAATGCGGAGGCAGGGCTGCTGAAGCCTGGGCCTGAACGTAGAAGAGAGTAACAGCACAGTATGGGAAGTGCCTTAACAGAAGGAGAGCCGAGCACACAGGGCACAGCAAGCTGAGGAGGTGGGCAATGTCCCTTCCTTTGAGTCTGTGGCCTTACCCAGCTGGTTCATTTTGGACCCTGCAGTAGAGGCCAGCCTGCCTATGCAACATCAAAACTTGAGATCACATGCAACACTGATTGTAATTTGGATATCCTAGAGTATTGAGCCCTTCTGGAGATGGGTGGGGTGGAGAGCTCATTCTAGTTTTGAACTCTACTTCTCGAAGTGCTTCCATGTATGTATCATCTCCATGTCATTGGCATGTCATTGCAGGCTGGCCTGCCTCCATTTTCTCTAATTGAAAAGAAACAAAGACTTGCATGATATTTGAGACATAAAATCTGGGGTGAATATTGGGTGGGAAAATCTGATATCAGGTTCTCCAACAAACTTGGATCCAGATGACCCCCACAAGGAGTCAGATGCAACCTTGTAGCATATAGAAAATGGCAGCAAGGTCCTTGTGTGGACCATGCCATCTAAACTAAGACAAGTCTTCAGAGGGGCTAAGTGACATCTGTCTCCAAAGTTTCACAGCTAATGTGTGGCTAAATCTTGACTCCACCCTTTCAGGTTTTACCATAATCACAAAAAAAGGTTGAAATAAGAAAAGGTATCTCTGGGCAATTGCCTCTTTCTGTTCCTTGCTTTACCTACTGATGTTCTAGGCTCACCCTCTGGTCTGAAATCCTCATTGAACTGACAGATCCCACAAGGCCTAAATGGTTTTTGCACGGGGTTGATGAGGCTCTCCCACTACCTGTCCTACTGTCTGAGTCACCTCCTGGGTAGGGTGCCCAGGGTCATTCTGATGCTGCCTGATTTTATTTCCAGCAACTTTTGAAACTTGGTATCCATGGCAGAAGCTTAAATGTCATGTTCCAGGTACTTTTATTTCCAGATTCCCCAGTGGCATCAAGGAAATCCACACCTCTGGACAGCTCCACTAAAGCTTAGTTCTCATTGTCGAATCTAGCTCCTGGGTCATGGGAGGCATTCAGGAAATATTTGAGTGTAAGAGTAAGTTGCTTTATCTCTAGAAGTTCCTTCCAAGGGCTCTGAAGCAGGCTGTGGAGTTCTGCTGGCTGACAACAGTTCTTAGGTGGCTCCAAAACCTGTGGTCTACCTCCATCCTTAGTGTCACTGCCATTGTCCCACAAATATCATTTGAGCCTAACCCCTGGAATAATGATCAGTCTTTACATAGATACCCATTGTGCTTTACAGTCATAGTAATTCTGAGTGGACCTTAAATAAAAAGAATTCCATGTCAGGTCTCACCAGCCTATGGGTTACAGATGGCATTACCTTTCAGCCCTGTACAGTGCCCCCTCTTTGAGTATGGACCTAGACTCACAATGAGTCCACTCCTGCTGTTCCTCTGCTTTTGCTGAGGCTGCTGCTGCTGCTGCTCTGCAGAGACTCGCCAGCTATGGGGCCAGAGGCCCATGAGTCTTCACATCACCACCTTGCATGGTGGCCAGAGTGTAGTTGGAAAGGGATGCTTAGATGGGAGGCCAATGGGAGCTGCTCCAGGATGCAAATTCAAGTTACAGCTATCATAGTAAAGTCAAAATCCCTTCTTTGATTTAATAACTGAGATGCTGTCACTGGATTAACCTCACCAAGCCTTGTTTTGTCTTCATTTAGAGTGATTTCTCTTGGAAGTCTCTTTGGATCCTTCTGGAGAAGGCTTTTAGTGAGTCCACAGATAGCTGGACCAGGCATGTCCAGAAGTAATCTGATTCTCACATTTGAGTTGGCCAGTGTTCCCAGCTGTATCCCCATTTTGTGTCTATATAAGTTACTGAAGCCCACAAGGATATTAGGTGGTTCCTGATGGCTCCTTAGTTTACTTTATGACTATGCCCTGCGTGTGTGTGTGCGTGTGTGTGTGTGTGTGTGTGTGTCAGAATGGGTGGATTGTACACTTTACCTGTGAGGATTCTTAATTTACTTTGTGACTATGCTGTGTGTGTGTGTGTGTGTGTGTGTGTGTGTGTAGAGTGTCAGAATGGTTAGATTGTATTATTTGCCTATGAAGACTCCTTCTCTTCTGCTCTTGCTATGGCTTCTCTTCCCCATTGATGGGCTGTAGTTTCCTGTCCTTTTGACTTTGGGCTTAGTCATGTGACATTTTTGCCAAGGGAATGTGGGCAGAAGTGGCTGGGAGCCAGTCCCAAGCTAAGGCCTTGGGAACCATGGCAAGCCTATGCCAGCCCTCTTGGAACTCCTTCCCTTGGCCCTGAAGAAAGAATAACCTGGACTGTACCTTTAGCCCACATCCTAGGATACAAACATGGAGAATAGTGAACTTGACTCAAAGGCTGAAGGACAGCTGAGCCCAGATGAGGTCAATTGAACTGCAGCCACCCGTAGATCTGAGAGTGAAATAAACAAGTATAAGTCTCTAACGTTTGGGGTTTGTTATGTAGCATTATGGTAGCAGAAACCTAAATATAATGGACCAGTGACAGCACAGAATGGTAAAATGGAGTAATGGCTGCTTATATCACAACCTTCATCTCTGTTGATGAAGACTAAAATCAGAGTGGCAGTTACTGAGAGTTGGGAGTCATTGAGTTGCATCATGGTTGTTTAGAATCATTGACAGTTTGAGCTCTAAGTGATTACAGAGATGAGCAACTCCAGGTTCCTCAGCTACAGGTAAATAAACCAAAGCACAGAGAAGTAAAGTGACTTCTATAGGGTTTCATTCTTGTTTCCTAAGTTGGGATTTGGGGAAATAGTGCAGAGAGATTAACAGCAATGATATGGAACAATGTAAGCCTCAGCTTCCCATCCCTGAGGCCGCCTTCATCTTCCAGGAAAATGTCTCTGTGTGCAGCCTTGCCCTCTGCACACAGTATGTATGGCCACCTGAATAAGTTTCTTTCATAGCAACTCATGGATTAAGATGGGTTCTAGAGTAGTGCTTCTAAAAACTCCATGTATAAATCATCTAGGAGTCATATTAAAAATGCATGCAGATTCTGATTCAGTAGGTCTGGGGTGGGGCTTGACATTCTGCACTTCTAACACAGGGACCACGCTTTACATAACAATGTATTAGATCATTCCAGTTGGAAACATGTATGAATGATGGAATGAACAGATATAATTATCTGGGTAAGATAAGTGAGGTACTGGTACATATTAAATTGAAGTGAATTTCTTCTCAAAATAATAGTTTCACATTGACTTTTACTGCCCCCAAATTCTTCCTTTTTGAATGGTTTCAAAATGAACTGAGCCAGCCAGGTTAAGTCCCTGGTTTGTTGTGTGATTAGAAGATTTGGTCCAGCTTTCTGCTCCTTTTAATTCTTTAAATATGCAATATCCTTCTAGAAACTTGTCTCTCAGGGTCCCCTTGAGCCACCTGTCTTACTATCCTCCACTCAGGATATTTCCTGGGTCAAGGAAAGAATCAGGGACTAGGAAAAGTGGAAAGTTTGCCTGACAGTGATAAACTTTTTGCACTCCTATTTGTTCAACTCTAAAATGTGGATAGTGCTGGGGCTTCTAATCAGAATCTAACCAAGATTCAGGCATTTCTACCTACATATGACCAAGTAGTAGGGTGAGTTCACTAGAAGGCTATTTTCAGGAGAGCAGTCAGTTAAATTGAAGAAAACACATGGGTTGGGGAGGTCACCTCATTAGCAATAGCAATGTTTTTGAATCAGAGGAGTGATTTTGAACATGCTGTATACAGTTTTTCACTTAGTTTTATCTCTGGGTCAGCCCTTGTTGTCCCATATTAGAGTCATTTAGCGAAGAAAAGGCGGGTGTCTTTAGGAAAAGAGCCATTTATTCAAATGTTCTGTTTGACATTAGGGCACTGGCAAGACCACAGAATCAACAGATATTTAAAAACAGCCTGGGTGCAATGGCTCATGCCTGTAATCCCAGCACTTTGGGAGTCTGAGGCAGGTGGATTGCCTGAGCTCAGGGGTTTGAGACCGGCCTGGGCAACACAGTGAAACCCTGTCTCTACTAAAATACAAAAAATTAGCTGGGCATGGCAGTGTGCACCTGTAATCCCAGTTACTCAGGAGGCTGAGACAGGAGAATCAAACAAAACAAAACAAAACACCAACACACAAAATAAAACAAGAGTGTGGTAAAAAAATGCTCTCAATAATTTGAAAGCCTAAATGAAAGAGGCCAGTACATAACAAAGAAATGGAAATGGCATTCTAGAGTCTCCTTTTCCTAAAAGCCCTAGACGGGGATAATTTTGCAGATGATTATTATCAAGCTTTCAACAACAACACAAATTGTTTCAGAAAGAAAAGAACAAAAGTTGCTCGACTTACTGTATGAGGTGAGTATAATTTTGATTTCAGAACCAGAAAAAGGTAATAGTTATAGACAATATAGTACCATTTCACTTATGGACGTGACTAAAGATGTTCTAAATAAAGTGTCTGCTCTTCAAATCTAACAGTGTATTAAAAGTATTCTTGTGATCCTGTAGGATTTGTATTTACCCTACAAATACGAGGAAGGTTTGGCATTTAGAAAATTGGTCCCTAATTCATTACATTAATAAATAAGTAAAAAGCCATATGGTTATCTCCATAGATGCATAAAAAGCATTTGATAATATTTAACATCTATTTATGACAATTTTTTAAAATTAGGACTAGTAGTAAAAAAGTATTTCTTCAACCTGTGAAAGGCTATAGATCACAAATATATATCAAGCATAAAATCTAACAGAGAAAATTTAAATTTATTCTCTTCAAGATCAGTAACAAGACAGAAGTTCTCATTACTATTTAATGTTGTAATGGAGATCCTGGAAAATACTTTGGAATAAAGAGGACTGAGAGATGTAAACACTGGAAAGAAAGATATAAAATGATCATAGTTTGCAGATTATATTATCAGAACAAAGAAAGATTAACTATTAGAACTAATAAGAGTTCAGTTATTTAGAACTAATAAGGTTGTTAGAAACAAGGTAACTTAGAAACACCAGCAACATTTCTCTCTGTCAGCAGTAACCAACTAGAATACATGATAAAGAAATACTACTCATAATGGTAATAAATACTGCATATATCTAGGGATTAACAACCAAAAATACACAAAACCTATATGAACACATTAAAAAATCTTACATAGATTTTCTGATATAAAAATGATATAGAAGAGAATCTGAACAAATGGAAATGTTGCAGGAGAATTTATCCCAGGACTGCCATGGATACCAAAATCTGAGAATGCTCAAGGCCCTTATATAAAGTGGCATGGTATTTGCATGTAACCTATGCACATCCTCCTATGTACTTGAAATCATCTCTAGATTACTTATAATACCTAATATAGTATAAATGCTATGTAAATAGTTGTTATATTGTATTGTTTAGGGAATAGTGACAAGAATAAAAAACACATACTTGTTCAGTACTGATGCAGCCATTCTTTTTTTCCCAAATACTTTTTCATCCACAGTTAGTTGAATCCATGGATGCGAAACCCATGAGTACAGATGGCCAACTGTATTATCAAGTGCTCATATTACTCCCAAATTAATTTATAAGTTCAATATGATCCCAGTACAAATTCCAGTTGAGTTTTTAAAGAAACTCAATAAACTTATTCTAAAGGTCTCCAAAAAGCTCAGTCAATTTTGGAAAGGAAGAGTAGGTAGAGAGACATATTCATTAAATCAATTCATTTATTTATTTCAGAATATTGTTTATTTTTTTAAACATTGTCCAAAATCTTATTGTACTTAAATCTTGTGAATAGTTTAGAAATTCTATTGTTGAATTAAGCACATTTGTTATTACACTTTGTTTTTCAAATATTTTATGTGACTTGCTTTGAAACATCCTTAAGAATAGAGAAAATCTAAATTTTTAGGAATTATCTGAAGCCATAAAGGCCTTTATGTACTTTATATGTACATAGACATATTGTTTTATGGATATTTATTTTCTGGCCAGTATAATAGACAACTTTTGATTAAAGCTGGGGAGTCTCTGATTTATAAGATGACCACTGTTTGATTTATTTGGAGAAAAACAAGAAGAAATTAAAAATTTAAATCACCAATTAGGTGATATACTAAAGAATTTCTCAGTTTGGATCTACCTATCCTGATAATTCTTCTCTTCTTTAGCCTAAATATCTTATTTGCATGCAAAATTAACAAAACAATCAATATGCCAAACCAACTCTAGCAGTTTACTATAATGCATTCATTATGTTTTCTTTTTTTAAAACTTCATTTTGAAATAATAGTTACTGAAAATGTTGAATGAACAGTGGCGTTCTCGGTGAATATACCATTCACCCAGATTTCTCTAATGTTAAAAACTTAACCATAGTATAGTGATCTAACCCAGGAAATTAATACTGGTACAATAGTATTCGTTAAACTACAGAATGTGTTTGAATTTCACCAGTTTTTCTTCCTAATGTATTTTTTCTGTTTCAGGATCCAATCAAGGCTCCCACGGTTCCATTCATACATTTAGTTATTGTATCTCCTTAGTCTCTTCCAGTCTGTGACCATCACTGGTTTGTCTTTATGACCTTGGCAATTTTGAAAGTATTGGTTAGTTGTTTTATAGAACGTTTCTCAGAACAGGTTTGTCTGATGTTTTCCTTAATTGCATTAGGATTCTGCTTTTGGTTAGAATACTGCAGTAGTCATATGTCCTTATCAGTATACCAGATTGGGGTACAGTATGTCAACAAGCCGTATTGCTGGTGATGTTAACCTTGATCACTTGGGTAAGGTGGTATCTGCTGAGTTTCTTCACTATACTGTTATTTTTCCTTTTGTAATTTATAAATATCATGAGAGATTTTGAGACTATGTTAATATCCTGTATCTCCTCAAACTGTTGCCTACTAGTTTTGGAATTTATTGTTAGATATTTTCTGTAATGATTATTACTGTGATTGCTTAATGGTAACTTTGTATTTCCCAAATTCCTTCTTCATTTATAAATCAAAAGTTTTCTGTAAAGAGGAGCTATTTCTTCCCCCATTTATTTATTTAACTATTTATTTATATTAGTAGAGACTAGTGAGTATTTATTTCCTTCTATGGGTTCTATTACTCTATTTTAATTTTAAAGTATGAATAAGAAGATTATAAGTTTAAAATGCACCTGCAAGTACAAAATAAGAAACACATTTCTTTCATGAAACTGAGCTTAAGATGCTGGTAATAGAGTGCTACCATTAATAGCTAAAGGCACATGACAAAATTGCTCAGTTACCAGTCTGTGTGGTAGTTGTTGGTACCATGCTTGGGACCAATGAAGCAAAGGAACAAGAAAAAGCTGCCATTTTGCAATAGTGCTATTGGACACAAAGCCATCATGAAAGCTGTTTATACAAGCAATAGAATTCTAACGACTAATAAGTAAAAAAGCATTTCCTGTGAATTTATGAATAAGCAGATATTAGTATTACTCAGTTAATAACACTGATTAGAATTATTGAAAAGAAATGCTTGGAAGCACATCATTTATTCTGTAAGAAAATACCAAATAAAACTCCTGCATATGATGTATTGAAAGTGATAAAATATTGAAACTCTGAAACGAATAAAATATTACAATTCTATTGGAATCTGTGTACTAATTGTATGGCTGCAATGACAGGAAAGGGTAACATTATATATTTTGATAAAAGACAGGAAAGAAGCATAGATTCAAAGGATAACTGTTTCTTGGAAGTACAATTTAAATGTATCAAACCATCCAGAGTAGTTGCAAGACAGACTTTATCAGGAAAAAAGTGATGAACACCCTGCCATTTGCTACCACTTACTTGTGTGAACAAAGTTTCTTATTGATGGTGGCATCCAAGAATACAATGAGATAGATCATTGTTTAAAAGTCTTGATTAGGCATTTTAAGTGTAAAATCTGTTTTAAAATAAATATCTCACAGAAGCTATCTCAAGTTTCTCATTGAAAATTTATAAAAGTATTTGGAATATTTATATAAATTAAATTTATATAAATTTAGTGCTTTCATAATACTTTGTATTTGAATTTTAAAAAGGAATACAGTTTTTCACAAAACTTATACCACCATTCTTGAATCCCCTCCAGTTTGCCCCCATGTTGAAATGATGTGAAAAATTGGGGGAGCATTGGCCTTCAAGTTTGGAACCAAACCCTCTGGTCTTGATAGCAAAGGTGAGGACCTCTCTTTGTGAATTTGAGTAGGAGGAAAAATAAAGGCAATGATGTTAACCACTGTGGACTCCAGACCCTTCCTCAGTTTTCTAGTAGTAGAGAGAACCCCAGTGATGACTGAAATTGACTTTCCCTTTTATAGGCTGGTCACTGAGGGGGAGTGAGTGAGCAGATTAATTTGATTTAGGTAAATGAATGTGACATGTCTTATAACTGAATGTAAAATGCAGTAACACTACATTATCATGGTGGCATGAGATAAAGTGCAGGTGGATTGCAGGGCAACAGGAAGTCAAGTGCTCTGGTGACAATGGTGATTTTACAGATGATGGAGCCAGCTGGCTTCTTTGGACAGGTTAGAAGGCATGCAGGAGAGAAAGACAAATTGAAAACTGTGACTATCTTATTGAGAACATAACCTGCCAGGTCTGTTATGCTGAGGTCAGTGCACTGATGGGGAAGGCATCAACTCTGAGACACCATATATGGACATTTGATCACACACATATGAATGGAAAACTTTGAACCTTCACGTGCCCTTGAGGCTCCATTGACAACCAAGGTAGACAATCACTCTCCTTTCCCACCATATGTGAAGCGTTTCTGTGTCTGCACCTGAGCCAAGTTGCCCACAGGCTAATACAACGTCTCCTCATGTCCCCCATAGAGCACTAACAGGGAATTTACAAGGCTGCTGTGAAAAGAAATGGCCTAAATTCGAAAAAGGTAAAGAAACTTGCCAGCTGGGTGGTGTTCATGGAAATAAATTGTAAATGTATTCGACCAAGATTGGGCTGAATTTGTCAACAGGGGTGGGCCCATCTGGGGATGCAATGAATTGATTTGAGTGTGTGGAGGTGATGTTAGTTCATTGTCTGCTAGGTCGACTAATGAAAGTTTAGACATGGTGGTGGTTTACAGCCAGTAAGTCTGAAATACCATCATTTCTTTGATATAATGTAATGATCCTTAAACTTGGAGCTTTAAAAAAACACTGATACTTGAGTGATCCCTTGGAGATGCTTATTTAAGTAGTTTCTGTTGCCATGTGGACAGAGGGTTTTAAAGAATATCCTTAGGTAGCCAGGCATGGTGGCTCACACCTGTAATCCGAGCATGTTGGGAGGCTGAGGCAGGCGGATCATGAGGTTAGGAGTGGAGACCATCCTGGCTAACATGGTGAAATCCTGTCTCTACTAAAAATACATAAAAAATTAGCCAGGCGTGGTGGTGAGTGCCTATAGTCCCAGCTACTCAGGAGGCCGAGGCCCGAGAATTGCTTGAATCTGGGAGGCAAAGGTTGCAGTGAGCTGAGATGGCACCACTGCACTCTAGCCTGGGTGACAGAGGAAGATGCTGTCTCAAAAAAAAAAGAAGAGAAAAAAGAATATCTTTAGATGATTTTCACATGTAGCTAAGGTTGAGTGATTTCTGTGCAGGAAACTCAGTAATGAGGATGTTGAAGTCCATCTATTATGTATAATCCACACAGTGTCCATTATACACACACCTCAGAATGACCAAGGGACTAAGAGGTGTATTGGTGAGGAGCACACCAGCATCTGGGAGTGCTCACTGTTAGCTTCCCTCTCTAGGCTGGAGGTGGTGTGGTTGCTGCAACAGGTTTTCAGCTCAGATGGGAATTAACAGGATTGCAGAGTCGAAGAGGCCAGATGTGGCCCCTCTCATCATAAACAAGGCGAGTGAAGTGATCACAGTAAACCACAGGGGCAGGTTACTAATCAGAGTATTTTGAACTTCAGGGCCCTGTGGCAATGAAAAATTCATCTCAGGGTCTGTAGAAATGAAATACATGAAAAAGCTTCTAAGGGGCTGCTTAACACATATGGGAGGAAGGTTTTCAGGTGTGGCATACAGAAAACTTAACTCAAATTGCTGTAGTGGAAATGTATGGCTATTTACCCAGTTTGCAGGTCTAAGGAAGATCAAAGCCATGGATTCCTTTGACTAAGATGAAGTCCAGGTCCATTTCAGAAGGAACTTTGCATAGTGGCATGTTATGGTCTGAATTGTGTCCCCCTCTTAATTCATATGTTGACACCCTAACCCCTAATATGACTACTTGGAAATAGGTCCTTTCAAGTGGTAATTAAGGTAAAATGAGGTCATAAGAGTGGGTCTCTAATCCAATATGACCTTATAATGTGAGGAAGAGACACCAGGGATGTACACAGGGTCATGTGAGAACAGAGAGAAGGTGGCCACCTGTGAGCCAAGGAGAGAGCCCTTAGGAGATACCAAACCTGTCAACACCTTGATCTTGGACTTCCAGCCTCCAGAACGGTGAGAAATGAAATTCTGTTTTTTAAGCCACCAAGCCTGTGATATTTTGTTACGGCAGCCTGAACAGACTAATACATGGTGACTGGCATATAGTAAGAATCTTTCCCCAAGCCTTCCCCAGACATACTTAATGGCCATTTATCAGGGCTGTGTACTGGGAGAGTGAAATAGTATCTGGGGGTTTCAGATACTGGCTCTGTATTGATGGAAATCTCCGGGGGCAAAAAAAATGCCAAAATGGTCCATTAATCACAGCAGAGGATGATAAAGCACAGGAGACAGAGGGACTCCAGGTCTGATTTTGTCTGAAGAGGCAGCCTGAGATTGTTTCTGAGGGCTCAATATGCACAATGAGACAAGATAAAGTTAGTGACTGGCAGCATGTCCACATTGGGTTCCTTCTTATCAAGTAGAAGTTGTTAAGGAGAGAGGATTAAGGGGAAGCCCCTAGAATTTCTCCTGACCCTCTGCCAAGATGATAAACCAGAAACCCAAAGCAAAACTCCATCTATGGGGGAGCGACTAGAGTTAGTGTCCCATCACAGACTTGAAAGATGTTAGGGTATTCATTTCATATCCTCACTGAATTTGCCTCTTTGCTACTGCAGATACTACATGGTTTGTGGAGAATGCCAGTAGATCATTACAATTGTTTTCAATTTTTTTGTTATTTTATTTTAGATTCAAGGAGCACACGTGCAGGTTTGTTACATGGGTATATCACATAATGGTGAGGTTTGGGCTTCTAGTGTATCCATCACTCTAATAGTGAACATTGTACCAAACAGGTGATTTTTCAACTCTTGCTCTTCTCCTCTTCTCCCACCCCACTCCATTGTGGAATTTTCAGTGTCTGTTATTTCCATCTTTATGTCCATATGCACCCATTGTTTAGCTTCCACTTATAAATGAGAGCGTGCAGTATTTGATTTTATATAAATTGGCAGAAAGGGTTCACTTTACTGGCTGGGCTGATTGATCATAATTACTCAGGGAAGAAGTGGATTGCTGCTACTCCGTAGAGGTAAATAGGACTACGTTTGGGGCACAGGAGTTGCTCTGGAGTATGTCTTGTTACTCTGGGGAATCTCTTGTTTCTCCTTTGTCTGGTAGTTTCAGTCAATGGAAAAATTGAAGCATCCAATAAAGAAGAGCACTGAGGACCTGGATTGCACAGAAATGGAGGCTTGACTCACCCATAAGGTGAAGAACAGCATCCAGCCAAGGTATTGGCAGAGGGTAAGGGGAACATGGGGTGGGCGGTAGAAGAAGGCAGCTATGATTACCAAACTTGGATTTGGTGAGTAAATACAGAATCAAGGAGTAGAGATTTACTATTTAACTGTTTTCTCCCTATCCCTGCCTTTTCCTCTAACCACCTTACTTGAGTAACACTGGGAGTGGCTTAAGAAGTTTCACATAGGAATATGATTACATTGACCTAATGTGATGATTCAGAATTTCACCTGTGGGAGGGAACACAAATTTCTTATTCAGGAAAAAACGAAATATGGATCTGAGGAGCAAGAGGCATGGACTATGCTGGTTAACTTCCAATTACCCTTACAAACCTGCTCTCCATGCTTCTCACCTGGCTGTCTGCCCAGGAGGCTGACCTGCATCCATGGGCTTCCTTGCTTTCTGGTTTCTGGTTGCCGTTGGCTTCTGGGTTTGGCCAATGGGGAGTACTGAAAGGAACTTGGAGAATGGCAAGTGTCATATCAGGTTCAAGTCAGCCTACTTGTGCTAACTCGAATGGGAGTGGAGGTGAGGAAAAGAGGTTTCACAGTGACTCAGTGGCCAATTAATTGCTTACAAATTCATGGCTTATTGCAAGGCTTTCATACACTAACAATCATGCAAATATCTTTTACAGGGGGACAGGGGAGAGGTGGCTGTCGCTGCTCTTTTCCCAGTGGGCCTCCGGGTGGTGATGCCAGATGGAAAAGAGGACTCGGAATTCTCATGAGCAGAGCTTCTACAGGTAACTCGCCATGGCCTGTTTCTCTTTGGTTTTTAAGGCCCTCCACAGGAGTGTACATAGCCATGATCCCCACAGCCTTTGGCTTTGCTTTTCATTCAGTCTTGGACTGAGTGCCTGACCACAGCAGGTATGACATTTACCCTCAGATGCATGCATTTATCACTTTGAGGGGTCAGCAATTTCAATGTAGGCTGAGTCATTTGTCACAGGTGACTCAATTTTGAGACATTTAGGATCACAAAACAGATATTATTATATATCAGGAAGAAAAATGAGGTCAGGGTATTTGCTACATAATGACATTTCAGTCTGCATAGATGATGGTGGCTCCATAAAAATTATAATGGCATATTTTTACTGTATTCTTTCTATGTTTAGATATGTTTAAATACACAAATCATTACCGTTCTGTTACATTTGCCTGAAGTATTCAGTATAGTATTGAGGAAGGAGACCTAAGCATCTAAGACCACCTCCCCCTCGACTTCTACACTGCATTTCATTAGGAGAAGTAAAGGCTGGCAGACCAGGCGCCACCTTAATAGCCCCCCTATAGATCGCAAGCATGGTGCAGAGGAATCTTTCCAGAAGGCATTGTTTTTACTTAAACAGGATCAAACCCCCACTCCACGCCTACTTCATGGACCAAGACCCTTTCACATGTAATTTCTAAAGTTATAAGCCCAAGACCCTTTCACATGTAATTTCTAGAGCTGTAAGCCTCTAAAAGGGCAGGGACTTTCTTTGTGAGCTCCAGCTTGACTGTTAGGCAACTATGCAGCCTTGCTCCCGGCCGAATAAATCACCCCTTTTTTCCCAGTTGGGTATTTGAGAGGTTTGTTTCATGTGGCCCTTCCTGCTTTAGTATCATGCTGTACAGGTTTGTACAGGAACAATAGGCTATGCAATGTAGCCTAGGCATTTAGTAGGCTGTGCCATCTAGATTTGTGTAAGCACACTCTATGATGTTTGCACTATGAAACGTCACTAAGCCATTCATGACTGTGTGCCCTGGTTCCTTTCTTATGAGGTCACTGCAGGCTATTTCGTGATGAAGGCCACAGCTATTAAGTGGCCCTATTCTCTCTCTCTCTCTCTCTCTCTCTCTCTCTCTCTCTCTCTCTCTCTCTCTCTCTCTCTCTCGATGCTAGTAACCATTTCTTCCTCTTGTCTTTTCAGGCCTAGGGGTGGCCAGAGGTGTACCCCACTTTAAGTAGCCTGAGGTTCTGTACTTTGCCTTGGGATTTTCCTGTACTCTACCCATATCTTTATAAATAACTCCTTCATTACATTTACCTCCAACTGCCAAATTTGAACGTGTCATCTGTTTTTCGTTAGGACCCCGATTGACACAGCATGACTCCCAAGTTGGCTCAAACAGACCAGAAAGACTTTGATAGTCATAGGAGAGACATTCCTTTCTTTCTACAAGATGGGAATGACTGAGCACACAGTTTTGGTTGACACAGGCAGCCAACTTATGGCCTTGGAGAAACCTGGCTTTAAGTTAAGAATTAAACTTAAGGCCAGAGAGAATTTAAAAAAATGCTGACCCTTGCTGACCTCATAGAATTATCAGATCTGGCCAGGCGCAGTGGTTCAAGCCTGTAATCCCAGCACTTTGGGAGGCTGAGGCGGGTGGATCACGAGGTCAAGAGATTGAGACCATCCTGGTCAACATGGTGAAACCCTGTCTCTACTAAAAATACAAAAAAAATAGCTGGGCATGGTGGTGTGTGCCTGTAATCCCAGCTACTCAGGAGGCTGAGGCAGGAGAATTGCCTGAACCCAGGAGGCGGAGGTTGCAGTGAGCCGAGATCGCGCCATTGCACTCCAGCCTGGATAACAAGAGCGAAACTCCATCTCAAAAAAAAAAAAAAAAAAGAATTATCAGATCAGCAACTCCGATAATCAATAATTCTGGACTTCCAATTATGTAACCTAGTAAATATTTTTATTGTTTTATCCACTTTGAATAGAATTTTTCAGGTTTTGAAGCTGAAAATAACTTAATTAATAGATTCTTATAAGTACAGGTATGAGGTCAAGGGTACACCCATTAAAATGTTTAATAGCCTCTGCAAAATTTCTTTCCAAAAAGTCTGCAATGATTCACGCAGCCATCCATGCGTTGAATGAATCTATTTCCTCACACTATTGTCTACCATCTTTTTAATCTGTGCCTTCCTGATGGGTGGAAACTGAATCTCAGTATTGCTTTGATTTGCATCTTGCTAATTACCAGTGTGGTTTACTATAACTACTTACATTTATTGGACACTTATATTTTCTACTCAGTAAAATACTGTTTATGACAGTTGCTCATTTTTTTGTGGAATTAGTTGCACTTTTCCTACTGCTTAGTAAGAATTATTTACAAACTTTGTATATTATTTTTTAGATGTGTTGCAAATGTTTTCTTGGATAGTTTGTCTTTTAAAATTCATTTCATGATGTGTTTTGTCCAAAATTCTAAAATGTGGGTGACATTCAATTTATCATCTTCTTTTTTCATGGATTTTGCATTTTGTGTGATTTAGGGCAAAAAAGGCTAAGGGTTCTCTGTCATTTGGCTCTTTGTCCAGGAATTTCAAACTCTAGGCATTGAACCTGGACCCCTTCCTTAAGTGTTGCACTATGGGCTGTCTGATCAAGGCTTTTTATTGCCTTAGTTTTGTGTTGTTGTTGCACATAAATGGCAATGTAACCAATACTTGTTTTAAATTTAGAGAAATATACCTTTACAATAGTCCTATATGGTTTGGTTCTTTTTTCTTAACTCTTTTAATTTTCTATTTATTACTGCCATTTTAATGAGTAGCTTTGGGGTCATTTTTGTTACTCTGTCCTTCATTTTCAAGAGGAAAAGGAAGCTGTTAAATTGCATGTTGGCCCATGTGCTAAAGTCTGGGGTTCTGTGGAAACCAGCTTCAGGGAGATGTAATGGATCAGCTCACAGGAAGCAAGTCTTCGATGGGCTTGGGCTATGTGGAGGAGCAAAGGCTTTGGGCTATGTCCAAACACATCATTCCATCTACATTGGGTAGAGGCTTTAGACAGAGGCTATGCCAAGAGTTTCCTTGTTCACAAGTCTACTGGAGTACAAATGACTCCACACTGGTCTCTGTGGTTCATGGTATACGCCATGGTGCCCCACCAGTTTAATCGAGGTGAACGCCAACTTCTTTCCAGTGGCAATCCTCAGGCCAGATTGCCAGTCTACTTGTAGGGAGCCCTTAATATGTCATAGGCCACATGGCTTTGGCCCCCTGTAGAGCCCCCAAGGAAGACCTATGACTTCAACAGAGAGGTCTTGATTTGGAATTAGGGTTATGGATTATAAGTTTAGTTCTACTACTCAGTTGATTTTTTATGGTTGGCAAAGGTGGAGACTGATAACTTTTACTGCTCCATATGGCTCCCTCAGCTTTGCTATGATTGTCTGCCTGGTTTCATGAATAAGGTGTTGTAGAGACTGAGCATATAACAACAGATTATAGAGATTGTAGTGGTGGTCAATAATGAAGTTCTCTTACCCTACCTGCATTTCACTGATGTTCCCTCAACTTAATAAGGTCATGAGCATGTTAAGAGAACAAACTAGCCAGCAGGGCTTATTACCAAATGAATGTAGATTGACAGTGTCATAAAGCTTGGAAATTAGAATCTGGACTAAGTGTTTTCTTACAATCATTTTCATATCTAGGAAATTTGGCCTTGTCAGCACTTATGGTAATTAAATTCAAGCCACACTTACTGATAAACATCATTGTCATTGTTCCTCATGATAATAAATCATTGATAATAAATAAAACAATCAATGATAATAAATAAAATGTAATATATATATATATATATATACCTTTACTTTTTATAACCAGAATCAATATTGATTGTTTTCGGAAGTACAGCCAGGGCATAATGTAATCATAACATCTGTCCCTTCCACTTTTAGGTAAACGTTCTGGGCCATTTCTTCAGTAGATGTGCTCTCTGCTCTTTACTGATCAGCCGTGGTGATTCAGTTCTCCCCTGTTATCATCATCACTCCTATTCCCTGCAATTTCTCTGGTACTTATTCACACTAACAATTAAACTGGAGACTTCGGGATGATTGCTGAGTGCTGGGAATTTTAGGAAGCACTGGATTCTCTGAGTGCCTGGAAGCTGTTGAAGGGTCAGGACCAAGTGGAATAAAAGGCTGAGGCTGAAAAGGACACAAGTCAGCCTATTATGTAGGTTTTCACAAGCTTCATCTGGGCATGGGAAGTTCTGGCTATACCCACCAGCTTTTGAATCAAAGAAAATTCAGCTGTTTGGGTTGTGTTCCTTGGATCATCTGAGCATCTTCTTGGTGACCCCTCCCTTCACCTTCACGCACCAAGCATCCACCAGACTGCACTCTCTTTTCAGAGGTATGAGCATCATTTGTCTGAGAACCCCCCATCCCTGACTCATCTGAAGATAAGTCCTACAAAAGCCCTCCTTTGAGACCCTAGGTTATTTTGTTTCCTTCCTGAGGCTGTTATTATCTGGGATACCACAGCAATCCCTTAATCTTCTTTGGCCTTCCAAAATGTATGTACCAAGGTCCTTTTATTCAGTTTGCAATTCCTAGCATGGATTCTGCTTTCAGAGGGTTCTCCATTGGAAACTCAGGCTTAAGGGATTTGGGGGGGTCAAATAATGGGGAGTTTGCATGCTGTTTTGTGGTGAGCATCCCAAGAAAGGGGATAGTTTACTGATGCATAGTGGAAGTGATCTTTAACTGGGCAGAGGAGATGCAAGTGAGGTGGCAGTGGCTCAGGCTGACTTTGAACAAAGGTGTACCTGACATTACCACACCCTCTGCTAGGGTCACACTATAAGCCAAAAGTGATAGGACTGGGGCCACGGCAGGAGAGGATTGTGTTTCTCCAATACCAGAAGATGGGGGTGGAAAGCAAGAGATGTTGAGTCAGGAGACTTTTTCCAGGGCTGGAAAGAGGGGCTCATGGATGAGCTTATCTAGAAGATTCTGTCACATTCTTTGTACTTTTCTTCCTTATAGACAGATGAAGGTGAAGCTGTTGGTGCTTCAAGTCTGTCTCTTAAAACTCACTTCACTCTAGTTAACTTGTACCTCAGCAATTTTTTAGGCTTGACTATAGCAGATAAGATGGGGTGTATAAACAAGATATAAAAATAACCATTACCACTGATTGGGAATCTAGAAATGTCCTGCATTACTACAGCAAAGGTGGGGCAAAAACTGGCATCTGGGGCTCAGATTTGGGAGAAATCACTGCCCAACTCTTTATTTCCTTAGGCAGTTCTAGAGTCCACTGCATTTTGGAGGTACCTGAGACCAGGCTTTCCTCAGTTAAAAGACAAGTCTACATAGTCCCTGTGGCTCCCCATATTAATGGAGCTGAAAGAGTATTAGGTAGGGGAGCTCTATTGCCTGGCTCTCCATTCACGTGCAGCCTTAGGTAGGGTAGTTGAGAAATGCCATAGGGATCTTATCTGAGACATGTGGCTAATTTTGCTCTCACAGGATGCCTGTAGGCTGACTACAGAGGGCAAGGCTCCCAGTCCGAGGAGATGGAGTCCCTGACATGAGGGTGTGTGGCATTTCCAGTCCTAGCCCCAGAATGACATGGCAGAAGAGCCGAACTCCGGGGAAGTCCCTTAGTCTTCCCTTTCTGAGAAACCTAGGATCTGTCATTAACCTCATTTCCTTGTGGTTGATTTTGTGTGGGTTGGCTCAGGGAGCCCAGATGGGTCATATCTGTGCTATTTCTGTGATTTCTCATGCCCCACCCAGGAAGCTGGGGCCTCCCTCTCTGCTCAGATAAATAACCCAGGCTCCGTTAGAGCCTGTCACTACCCTTGGAAGCTGCTGGAACCACAATTCGGTCCCCTGGACTGTAGATAAAGGCCCTTTTTTTGCCAGGTATAGTTAATAGCTGGCTCCTCCCCCACCCTCTGGAGCCTTTCCTCTTGTCTATGCTTTGGGGCTCAATGAAGAGAAAGGCCACATCAGGCTGGCTCTATGCTCTATGCCTTGTCCTGTGTGTCTCTTACTGGGGAATTTCTGGGATCCTGGCAGAGCAGCCCTGGCATGGGACCCTCCCCTGCTCCTAGGTAAAAACAATGCTGATGGAGGGGTAGAGGCTTCAGAGAAAAGGAGACATGGGCATCAGGTGCCTGTGAGTTATTTGAGGTCAAATTTTATGCTTGGCTTTTGAGCTTGTAGAGGAGACACTATGATACTAACTGGATCTCCGGGTGGAGGAAAATTCTACCTACTCTCCCTTTGCTGATGCTTCCTTTAAGTTTTGTACTAGATGTGGCTCAGAACTTCTGACCAGAGCTTTGTGTCAGGCCAGGTTTCCCAGCTCCCTGTCTAGAATGAGGGCCTGAGAAGCTTGTGTCCTGGAAGGTCTTGGAAACATCTCCCATGGTTCATCTCTACTATGTCTGCCTCACAGGTGCTGAGACAACCACGCTATGAGAGGCACTCCAGGACACCTTGGTGATGAAGGAAAGGTCATCCAGCAAGCAGGTGCTGTTGGGATGGGGCTCTGGAGGCCAAGGCCCTCTGCACTCAGCTGTCTCCTGTGGAAGCCCCAGTCTTCTCTGCTTCTCTCAGTGCACTGACCTTCCCACCTGGTGCTGCCCACCTACCACTGGACTCTGGGCTTCTGGAGGGTGGGGGCTATTGCTTAGTCACTCCTCCAGCTCCAGTCTCCAGCATTGAGACAAGCACAGAACAGGCACAAAAGAGGATAGCTGGGCCTTGGCACACAGGTTCTGTGAGGCTGCTCATTGCCCTCTGTCTTGATGGTTTTCCCTCTTAAACCAGTGACTTCCCTTGGTAGCCCTTGCCCTCCTCAACAGAGCTCACAACTTCACTAGAAAGAAAGACTGGGCTGTTGGGTGATGTGAGTGCTGCCAGTTTTGGGATGCAAACCTCACACCTTCCTTACAAAAGGGCCTGGGTTTGATACTTTTCTCCTTGGGTCTAGTAAAGCAGCCTTGATTATAATATTTCTTCGTTTGTTTTCTCCATCCCCAAATTAGCATTCCAACCTAAGACTGGGCATGTTAACGATTTGAATCAGCAAGTGTGGACCCTTCAGGGTCAGACCCTTGTATCAGTTCCAAGGAGTAGCAGTGTGACTCCAGGTGAGTGGTCATCTGTGCCTGCACCACCATTTGCACTGGTATGGCTGGAAAGCTGGCACCAGCCTTTTGTAAAAGTGTGACTTCACAAGGGGGCCCCCTGAATTGGTGAGAATTTCATACCTAATTGGGAAAAGACATCAGGGAGAAGTTTGTTTTCTACTACGATGAAGAAGCCATAGGTGGTGGAGGAGCCTCCTGGTGAATAGGAAAGATGCTTTCAGTCACCTGAAGCCCTGTCTTTAGCTTGTTCTGCATGACTTCAAGGTGTCCTGAAATGACTAAATGGGTGAATACCACAGGAAGGCAGATTTCAGCATCACATTGAGAAAAACTTACAAAACGGACTGAGCTCTCTAAGAATCAGAGGAGCTGCTTGGTGTAGGAGTTTCCCATCTCCACGTGCTCAAGCAGAGGCATGAGAATCTCAGGAGCAGACTCTGCTGCTTGCTTAGCTCTCTGTGTTTTCTCATTTACTAGGGCAGTGATTGGCACATGAGGTGAATGAGTGAATAAATAAATGAATGAATAGGAGGGTTGGCCATTTGGTGGGTCTAGTTGGGATTACACTCTTCAGCTCTCTTCCAGACCCACTTACAGATACTGCCTTCTAAATCAAATAATCTTCTCTGACTTCAAAAGGAAACTGACACCATCTCTCCTCTTATCTTTACAGTCATTGTCACTGTTGTCACATGCAAGTTTCCAGAGGCTCTCGAGCAAGGCAAAGGGGATCCCATTTATTTGGGAATCCGGAATCCAGAAATGTGTCTGTATTGTGAGGAGGTTGGAGAACAGCCCACGTTGCTGCTAAAAGTGAGTAACCAAGAAAAATATTTTAAAAGCCTTTTCTTTTAGAAGTCTTTGGTTGAATACCTAATTTTAGAATTAAAAAAGAACTAGTCTTGTCTTCCTAAGCATATTTATTTCCAGCTTCTTTTAAGTTATGTATGTGCAATAGACTTTTCTTTTTATCCTGGCTGTCAGAAGTTGAGGCCCTTGTCTTCCTTTGTTTCTTTATTTTTTCCAAGCCAAACTGTATCCAACTTTATTAAAAATACTTTCCTTAAACAGTCATGGTATTTCAGGTAGGATATGGGCAGACAATTGTTAACAGTATGAAACTACTTTCAAACTCCCTTCTTCAGTGGACTACCAAAAATCAGAAAGCCACTATAAAACCCAATGAAGTCTTCATCTGATGCTCTGAACAGGGAAAGTTTAGAGTGAGGGTTGACATTTTTCATTTAGCATCTTGTTTAACAACTTTTCATGAGCCAATCCTAACTTTCAGGAAGTGAAATGAAAATTCAGAATTTATTTGAAGATCCACAATCTAGAAATGGAACCACTGCTCTTTTGACAAGTGCCATCTTAGTGGCATCACTGGAAAGTCCAGATTGAATGACACACTGGTAACCAGTTATTGGGGGTCAGGTCCTAACAGATGGATGTCTGGGCTTAAGAGAGTTAAGTCTATGTTGAAAGATAGAAAGGGAGAAGAGCGCATAAAAATGAATTTGTTTTTCCATACCACAAGGCTTTTGTGCCAAGGTGGCTATGTGTGTCAAAGTCAGGGAATCCCTCCTCCTGGGAGCCAAAAAGAAGTCTCTCAAAACTGTAAGGGAAAGGTGTTTTCCCCACAAAGATCCAGCTTCAGAGACATTCTATTAGTGACATAAGCTCCTTTCCCCCCCAAAAAAATGAAGTGTTCTATGTGGTAACAACATAGTTTTTAAAAAAGTTAAACAAAAATCTGCCTTTTTATAAAACTTGATAAAAAATACATTTCAAACTGTACAGTCACCAGAAGTACACAGTTATCAAAACTACACATACTTCACTTGGCATCTCCAGTGCCTTCAGCTTTCTGTGCCTGGTCTGTTTTGGCATCTCCATTTTCTGCAGGGTTATTCCCCTTCTTACCAGCATCAGCATCAGCTTTTCCCTTTTCCCCTTTGGGTACCTTCTCTCCCTTATTTGCAGGGGTCTTTTTAGGCTTGGGCTCTGGCTTTGGAGGAGCAGGTTTAGCAGGCAACTTCGTGACTCTTCTCTGTGGTTTGTCCTTTGCCTTGGCTTTATCTCCTTTAGCATCCCCTTCAGCCTTCCTCTTGGGCATGGTGGCCATGGCGGAGGGACATAGGTGCTGGGTGCTGGATGCAGCGGGGTGCGGGCTTTGGTCGATCCAGGAGTCATTCTCATCTCTTCTTCTTCATACTGCTCCATCTTCCTTAACTTTTGATATATTCTTGGCCATGATTTCTTCAAGTATATTCTCACTCTTATTTTCTTTTTGGAATTCCTATTGATCCATCATTGGAAGTCATGGATCTTACTTCAATATCCCATCTAAATTTTTATATTTTCTATCCTTTCATTGCTTTTTAAAATTTTAGTGTTGCAGCTGGGAGAATTTCTTGCTTTGCTCTGCCAGTTCATGGTTACATTTTCAGTGTTGTCTCCTCTGGAAATCATCCTTGAACAGCATTTCCTGAAATTTTAATTCCCAAGCTCTCTGGTTTGTTCTTCTTTTATTTTGTTAATGACTGTTTGTCCTTGTTTTACAAACTTCAGTTTAATTCAATTTGATTCAACCCAATCCACTTCAATTCAGCAAATGTGTGGGCACTTCCTGTCCTCCAGCACTGGTCGGTGCTTGAGATATATCTGTGCACAGAATGGCAAAGAGCCTCGACTACCCAGGGTTTGGATTCTAGTGAAAGGAGAAAAATGGCAAACAGAAAATATAATAGTAGGTATATTTGTGCTATGAGAGGTCTTTACTTTTCCTAGAAAAATAATACTGGTTAGAACAGGATAGAGACCAGCAGTACCAGAACACAGGCAGGGTCAGGCTGCAGTGGTAAATAGTGCAGTAGGCACCATTGCCTAGGTGAGATGTTAGCAGGGAGGAGAAAGAGCTAGGGAAGTTAGTCAGCAGGTGTCCAGTGAGGGCACGTCTCAGAACAAGTGAGGACAGGTGTGCAGAGTGAACAAAGGAAGGAGTGCAGAGTGAACTGAGGAAGGAGTCCAGGGAGATAAAGGCAGACATGAAAGCCTTGCTGTCCTTTGCAAGGACTCAGCCTTGCAATCTGAGTGAAATGTGAAATATTAGAATGTTTTGAACAGAGGAATGGTGTGAAGGGGCTTAGGTCTAAAAATGATTGCTCTCGATGCTCTTTGATCTTAGACTGTGGAGGGCAAAGGTGAAAGTCCTTCAGGAGACTTTGAGGTGATTGAGGTGTGATTAGATAGGCAAGGAGATAGCAGCAGAGATGAGGAGAAGTGGGCCAGATTCTGGAAGTATTTTAAGTGGAGGAAACCACTTTTGTGAGTGTGACCAATAAGATCAGGACTGAGAATGACATTTTCTACTTTGTCCTGTCAGCTAAGTCACCCTTATGTTGTGCCTTTGTTCTCAGATGTGTACTAAGAATTGCAAAATTGTATTTGGCAATGGGTGGGTCTTTGGGGACTTTGGTAGGAGCAGTGTTGTTGCTGTGGTGGGGGAAAAAACTTGTATAGAGTAAGTTTAAAGAGAGGAATTACTAGAAAGAAATCAGAGACAGCAAATATAGACAGCGTTTGCAAGAAATTTTCTGCAACAGGAAACTGGTGGTGGTGGTGGGTAAGCAAATGAGTTATGTTACTTAAGATGGTAAAAATGACAGCAAATATGCTGATGGAAATAAGTGAGCAGAGCAAACAAAATTTATGGAGCACAGAAGAGCAGGGAGAATAGCTAGAGGGATGTTCTTAAGTTGCAAGTGCAGATGGGACCTGTCACTGAGTCCTACTCAAGCAGGGAGGTGCGGGTATGGGTGCAGTGGACTGGGAGCCCAGGTTATGAGGTGGTTTGTACAAGTTTTCTTCTAATTACTTCAATTTTCTCAGTGGGTAAGAGGTTGAAGATGATGATGGAGGAGGTATGGGAGCTTAAAATGAGGAAGCATTGCTGGGGGCTTTCCTCCATGTTGAGGAATACAGTTTGGGGTCTGGTTTGGGGTTGACACTGTGTGTGGAGTGCAAGAAGTGACCCAATTCAGGAAATATTTGGAAATAGAGTCCACAGGCCTTGCTCCTGGGTTAGAAAAGAAATGTTAAGAATGACTCCTACGTTTCTGGCCACCCAAAGAATCAGACTAACTAGAAGCTGTTAAGTGAGTAAAGGAATCCTGTGGGAGAAGAATTTCCCACTCACAGTGGAAGGTGACTGAATTACAAATCATTTCTGTGTCTCTCTTGAGATCTTGAACACATGCAATTTATTTAGAAATACTTATTTTACCTAAATGCATAATGCATGTACATACGAATATACAGACTTATAGAATATAGTTTTATATACAATATAGAAGGCATTTTCTGATTGCTTTATTTATTTTCCTCCTTTGATACAAATCCTTTGATTTGTTAGACCCTTTTTGTCTTTTTCATTCGTGTTTATCTCTGTCATATATTTGACAATTAGTCAGAAATTCATAGCCTAACCTGGCTGTCCTTTGTCGTACCAGTGGTTCTTGCAGGGCAGTGGCTCTCACTATTGTGGTATTGGTAAGGGAGGTAATTTCCAACTTCTTCCTTTTCCAAAGGGTCCCCTTAGCCTCTTGTGTATGAAGAGTTCTAACTTGTTGTTCAAGTGTGGCTGCTTGTACATTAAACTCTTCCTTGTAAACTTCCCACATCATTTCTGGATTTGAGGATGGGGGCTTGGAAGGTAGCATTTCATGTATGTTTATTCTGCTGCTCCTTCAAAATGTGTGTTTCTCTAGGCCTGATGGATAAGGTTTTCTGGAACTTTGGAATATTTATTGAATTATTTTGAATAACACTGAATATCTCAAACAGCTTGTGTCTCCTCATGGGTACTTGTTCTCACATTTCAGGAGCAGAAGATCATGGATCTGTATGACCAACCCAAGCCCATGAAACCTTTCCTTTTCTATTGTCTCAAGACTGGTAGGACCTCCACCCTTGAGTCTGTGGCCTTCCCGGGCTGGTTCATTGCCTCCTCCAACAGAGACCAGCCCATTTTCCTGACTTCAGAACTTGGGACGTCACACAACACTGCCTTTGAATTAGATATAAAGGACTGAACTTAGCCTAGAGGTGGCAGGTTTGTCTTTGTTTTAAAGTTTCGGTTCCCATTGTGTTTTTGTCTACATTTTGTTAGTGTCATTTTTACGCTGGTGTTAAGAGGAGAGCAAGGCTGCTGTTATATCATTTATAATGAAGAAGAAGCAATTACTTCATAGCAACTGAAGAACAGAATGTGGGCTCAGAAGCAGGAGAGCTGGGTGGTATAAGGCTCTTCTCTCAAGCTGATGCTGTGTAGCTCACAAGGCATCTGCATTAGTGACTTCAAGACTCAAAAGACCAAACCACTGGGCTTTCTCCTGGGGGTGAGTATGAAGATGCTTCAGAACTCATGTGTCTTACTCATGATGGTGTGACTAGCATGGAGCTGATCTCTGTTTCTGTTTTGCTTTATTTCTTTTTGGGATATATAATCTGTAGTCTTTGTATGTTGCCAGTATACCTCATTGTGCATAATAGAACCTTTTCAGCAGTAAGACCTTGTAAAGAAAAAGAATTCTTGCATTAAGCTGTTGTCCTAATTGTAATGTGTGATCTTAAAGTTTAAAAAAACTTTGTATGTTTATATAATAACAAAGCTAAAACTGACATAAACAAAGAGTAAACTGAAATTAGCAAGAGTAGTTGAATAAAGCCATTGTAGTGGTTAAGCCTGGGACTGGGGCTTAGCTGGGGACAAAAGGGCCTTCCTTGGTGGGTAGTAATGGGGTTGGGGTGAGAAATTCAGAATATAACAGGGCTCTGCTATTTGGCTTTTTTCTTTATGGCTGAATAACCTTGCTTTTTCCCTGCTTCCTCTAGGCTTTTCCTTTTAAGCCATCTCACCATCCACATACTTTCTTTAAAAACTTCAGTAAAGGTGTCTTTTCTTTTTTTGGAAGAGAAAACCTTGCTTTCCCAACAGCCACCTTTAGACAATATCTTCTGAAAAAAATTAAATAGCTGACTGATATAGTTTGGATGTTTGTCCTCATCCAAATCTCATGTTGAAATGTAATCCCCAACATTGAAGGTGGATCCTGGTAGGAGGTGTTTGGGTCACAGGAGTGGATCACTTATGGCTTGATGCTGTCCTCACCACAGTGAGTGGGTTCCCACAAGATCTGGTTGTTTAAAAGTGTGTGTCACATCTACCCTCACTCTCTCTGCTGCTCCTGGTTTGGCCATGTGACGTGCCTGCTCCTCCTTCACCTCTGCCATGATTGGAAGCTTCCTGAGGTCTCCCTAGAAGCCAAACAGATACCAATATGATGTTTCCTGTAAGGCCTGCAGATCTGTGAGCTAATTAAACCTCTGTTCTTTATAAATTACACAGTCTTGGGTATTTCTTTATAGCAATGTAAGAATGACCTAACACACTAACTGTGGGTATAATTGTAGAAATATATACCTCAGATCTGATTCTCTATATAATAGATTTATTTATTGTTATCCTAACAACAAAAATGCAGAACATTCTCTTTGCTTAAGTACATTCTCCAAAATTGCATAAACAACTTAATTATTTTTCCTACTTTTGGATAATCAGACTGCATTCTCTACTAAGAATTACAGTAAGCAATCAGCAAGCATGGATTTAATGTGATATCTCTTTATTCTTTAACTTTTTATTTTTGGTGGTTTAATCATTTTTAATTAAATTTCTAAAAAGAGTTTTTAAAACTCCAGTTTTATGTATCTTTTTAAATTGACAGATAATAGTGTATATTTTTATTGAGTATCACATGATGTTATGAGGTATATATACATTTGTGGAATGGTTAAATCTAGCTAATTAACAAATATATTACCTCACACAGTTATCATTTTTGTAGCGAGAGCATATAACATCCACTCTCTACATTTTTTTTGAGAGAATATATCATCATTTACTATAGTTACCTTGCTGTACAATAGGTCTCTTGAAATTTATTTCTCCTACATAACTGTAGTTATGTAGCCCTTGGCTGACACCCCCCATCCCTCCTCCTGTCTTACTACACCAGCCTTTGATAACTACCATTTTACTCTCCACCTCTATGAGATCAACATTTTTTGATTTCACATATAAGTGAGATCACGTGGTATTTGTCTTTCTGTGCCTGGCTTGTTTCATTTAGCATAATGTTCTCCAGGTTCATCTGTGTAATCACAAATGATAGAATTTCAATCCCTTTTTTATGACTAAACAGTATTTCATTATGTGTATGTACCACATTTTCTTTATCTACTCATCTGTTGATGGACACTTAGGTTGACTCAATATCTTGGCTATTGTGAATGGTGTTATAATACACATGGGAGTGCAGATATCTCTTTGATATAAGGATTTGAATTCCTTTGTATAGTGGAATTGCTGGATCATATGATAATTCTATTTTTAATTTTCTGAGGAACTTCTATAATGTTTTTCATAGTGGCTGCACTAATTTGAATGCTCCCCCAACAGTGTATAAGAGCTCCTTTTTCACCGCATCCTTGACAACACTTATCCTTTGTCTTTTTGATAACAAGCATTCTAACTAGGGAGAAGTGATATCTCATTGTGATTTTGATTTGCATTTCTCTGATTAGTAATATTGAGCATTTTTTTTCATATACCTATTGGTCATTTGTGTGTCTTCTTTTGTGAAATGTCTATTCAGGTATTTTGCCTATTTTTCAACCAGGTTATTTATTTATTTATTTACTTCAGCTGAGTTAAGTTTCTTATGTATTTTTAATATTTACTGATTGTTAGATGTATAGGTTGCAAATATTTTCTCCCATTCTGTAAGTTGTCTCTTCATTCTGTTTATTGTTTCCTTTTATGTAGATTGATATCACATTTGTCTATTTTTGATTTAGTTTGTTGTCTGTGCTTTTAAGGTCTTATCCAAAAAATTGCCCAATGTTTCTCCTATGCTTTCTTTTAGTAGTTTCATAGTTACAAGTCTTTCATTTAAGTATTTAATCCATTTTAAGTTAATTTCTGTATATGGCGAGAGATAAGAGTCTAATTTCATTTCTCTGCATGTGGATATTCAGTTTTCCCAACATAAATTATTTATTATTTTTTTTAATTGTACTTTAGGTTCTGGGGTAAGTGTGCAGATCATGCAGGATTGTTGCATAGGTACACACATGGCAATGTGGTTTGCTGCCTCCATCTGCCCGTCACCTACATCTGGCATTTCTCCCCATGTTATCCCTTTCCAACCTCCACACTCCCCCACACTGTCCCTCCCTTGGCCCCCTACAACAGATCCCAGTGTGTATGCTCCCCTCCCTGTGTCCATGTGTTCTCATTGTTCAACACCCGCCTATGAGTGAGAACATGCAGTGTTTGATTTTCTGTTCTTGTGTCAGTTTGCTGAGATTTATTTATTTATTATTTTTATATAATAATAATGACAATTATAGGATTTACTATAACAATTTTTAATACTCTTAGGTGGGTGTGTGTGTCTGTGTTTTAACATTTTACAAATTACCAGAAAGGCACTCTAATGCCATAGAAGATGTAGCATTTTTAGTGTAAAGAAATTTTTATAGTCTTGACAAAAATCCTTTAGAATTCTGTCAAAAAGCAAATTAATTTCCTATTTCATGAATTAAAAATTAAAAGAGACTTACAAAAAGCTTTATTGTTTTAAATCATGATTCCCTTCTCTTTGGGGGACAAAACAGTATCTACTTTAGGTAGATCTTCCTCAGACTTTGAATTTGTATTATAGTATATACTATAAACTTACCCCTATGTTTAGAGATCTTATTTTTAATTAAGTATGCAATAATTCCCACACCTTTAATAACTCTGTTTAGCAGCATTAGTTGTGATGATGCTAAAATCTCTCATATTTCATTTTTTCTCAATGTTATCTCATCAAACAATTAAGACTTATGGTTAAAATATAATAAATATATAACAGAAAGATATATTTATTTGACACAAAGCTTGTTGCCTAGTATCATGTTCACAATGATGGGATCCATGACTAAGTCATTCGTGTCCCCAGTGCCTTGGTGGTAGGTCTTCATCATTAAATCTCATGTTATTACTTGATCACTTGTTTTAAGTAGTGCCATTTGTTTAATAATTTGCTTAAAGTAGTGTTTACTATTGGTGTATAAAAATGCTACTGATTTTTGAGCAAAGACCTGGGACAAACCCAAATGCTCATCAATGATAGACTGGATAAAGAAAATGTGACATATATACACCATGGGATACTATGCAGCCATAAAAAGGAGTGAGTTCATGACCTTTGCAGGGACATGGATGAAGCTGGAAACCATCATTCTCAGCAAACTAACGCAGGAATAGAAAAGCAAATGCCACATGTTCTCACTCACAAGTGGGATTTGAACAATGAGAATACATGGACATAGGGAGGGGAACATCACACACTGGGGCCTGTCAGGAGATGAAGGGTAAGAAGAGGGAGAACATTAGGACAAATACCTGGTGCATGTGAGGCTTAAAACCTAGATGATGAGTTGATAGGTGCAGCAAACCACCATGGCCCATGTATGTAACAAACCAACATGTTCTGCACAAATATCCCAGAAACTTAAAGTAAAGAAAAAAAAATGCTACTGTTTTTTGAATGTTGATTTTGAAACCTGAAACTTTACTGAATTAGTTTATTAGTTCGAACAGATTTGTATTCAATGTTTAAGATTTTTAATATATAATAACATGTCAAAAGCAAACATGGACAATTTATCCTTTATAATTTGGATGCCCTTTCTTTCTTTCTTTTGCTGAACTTGATCTGGCTAGGACTTCCAGTACTATGTTAAATAGAAGTGGTTAAAGTGGACATCCTTTTTGTCTTCCAAATCTTAGAATAAAAGCTTCAAACATTTGCCCATTCAGTATGATATTAGCTGTGGGTTTGTTCTATATCACCTTTATTGTGTTCAGATACATTCCTTCTATACCTAATCCATTGAGCATTTTTATCATGAAGAGATGTGTTGAATTTTGTCAAATTTTTTTTCTGCATCTATTGAAATGATTATATATTTTTTCTTTTATTGTGTTTATGTGGTATATTGTATTTATTGATTTGTGTATATTGAACCATTCTTGCATACCTGAGATGATTCCCACTTGGTTATGGGGAATAATCTTTTTAATTTGCCATTGGATTTGGTTTGCTAGGAGTTTGTTAAGGAATTTTGCATCTATGTTCTTTAGGGATATTGGTCTGTAGTTTTCTTTTCTGGTTATGTTCTTGTCTGGTTTTGGCATCAGGATGATGCTGGCCTTGTGGAATCAATTTGGAAGAATTGCATTCTCTCCAACTTTGTAAAGTAGTTTGAAAAGGCTTGGTGTTAGTTCTTCACTAAATGTTTAATAGAATTCAGGAGTGACGCCATTAGGTCCTGAGCTTTTCTTTGATGGGAGACTTTTAAACTGCTGATTCAATCTCCTTTCTTAAAGCCTGCTCAGGCTTTTTATTTCTTCACATTTCAATAGTGGTAGGCTTTATGTGCCCAGGAATTTATCTATTTCTTCAAGGTTTTCCAATTCACTGGCATATACTTGTTCATAGTAGTCTCTATGATTCTTTGTATTTCAGTGATATCAGCTGTAACATTTCTTCCCTGATTTTATTTATTTGAATCTTCTCATTTTTTCTTAGTCTAGCTTACAGTTTGTCAATTTTTTTATTGCATTTTAGGTTTTGGGGTACATGTGCAGAACATGCAAGACAGTTGCATAGGTACACACATGGCAGTGTGTTTTGCTTGCTTTCTCCCCTTCACCCACATTTGGCATTTCTCCCCAGGCTATCCCTCCCCACCTCCCGTTCCCACTGGCCCTCCCCTTTTCCCCCCAATAGACCCCAGTGTTTAGTACTCCCCTCTCTGTGTCCATGTGTTCTCATTTTTCATCACCCTCCTATGAGTGAGAATATGCGATGTTTCATTTTCTGTTCTTGTGTCAGTTTGCTGAGGATGACGTTCTCCAGATTCATCCATGTCCCTACAAACGACACAAACTCATCATTTCTGATTGCTGCATAATATTCCATGGTGTATATGTGCCACATTTTCCCAATACAGTCTATCATCATTGGTCATTTGGGTTGATTCCAGGTCTTTGCTATTGTAAACAGTGCTGCAATGAACGTTCGTGTGCATGTGTCCTTATAGTAGAACGATTTATAGTCCTTTGGATATATACCCAGTAATGAGATTGCTGGGTCAAATGGAATTTCTATTTCTAAGGCCTTGAGGAATTGCCACACTGTCTTCCACAATGGTTGGACTAATGTACACTCCCACCAACAGTGTAAAAGTGTTCCTTTTTCTCCACATCCTCTCCAGCATCTATTGTCTCCAGATTTTTTAACGATTGCCATTCTAACTGGCGTGAGATGGTATCTCAGTGTGGTTATGATTTGCATCTCTCTGATGACCAGTGACAGTGAGCATTTTTTCATATGATTGTTTGCCTCATATATGTCTTCTTTCATAAAGTATCTGTTCATATCCTTTGCCCAATTTTGAATGGGCTTGTTTGTTTTTTTCCTGTAAATCTGTTTGAGTTCTTTGTAAATTCTGGATATCAGCCCTTTGTCAGATGGGTAAACTGCAAAAATTTTTTCCCATTCTGTTGGTTGCTGATTCACTCTAGTAACTGTTTCTTTTGCTGTGCAGAAGCTGTGCAGTTTGATTAGGTCCCATTTGTCTATTTTGGCTTTTGTTGCCAATGCTTTTGGTGTTTTGTTCATGAAGTCCTTGCCTACTCCTATGTCCTGGATGGTTTTGCCTAGATTTTCTTCTAGGGTTTTTATGGTGCCAGGTCTTATGTTTAACTCTTTAATCCATCTGGAGTTAATTTTAGTGTAAGGTGTCAGGAAGGGGTCCAGTCTGCTTTCTGCACATAGCTAGCCAGTTTTCCCAACACCATTTGTTAAACAAGGAATCCTTTCCCCAGTTGTTTGTTTTTGTCATGTTTATCAAAGATTGTATGGTTGTAGATATGTTGTGTTGCCTCCAATGCCTCTGTTTTGTTCCATTGGTCTATATCTCTGTTTTGATACCAGTACCATGCTGTTTTGATTACTGTAGCCTTGTAGTATAGTTTGAAATCCAGTAGTGTGATGCTCCCCGCTGTGTTCTTTTTGCTTAGAATTGACTTGGCTATGCGGGCTCTCTTTTGGTTTCATATGAAGTTCATGGTGGTTTTTTCCAGTTCTGTGAAGAAAGTCAATGGTAGCTTGATGGGGATAGCGTTGATTCTGTAAATTACTTTGGGCAGTATAGCCATTTTCACGATATTAGTTCTTCCTAACCATGAACATGGAACGTTTCTCCATCTGTTTGTGTCCTCTCTGATTTCGTTGAGCAGTGGTTTGTAGTTCTCCTTGAAGAGGTCCCTTACGTTCCTTGTGAGTTGTATTTCTAGGTATTTTATTCTTTTTGTAGCAATTGTGAATGGCAGTTCGTTCTTGATTTGGCTTTCTTTAAGTCTGTTATTGGTGTAGAGAAATGCTTGTGATTTTTGCACATTGATTTTTATTATCCACCTTCTGAAGTCTAATTCCGTCTTTTCATCACAGTCTTTCTCCGTCCAGCTTTGTTCCCTTGCTGGTGAGGAGTTTTGGTCCTTTCTAGGAGGCGAGTTGTTCTGGTTTCGGGTGTTTTTCTCCTTTTTGCGCTGGTTTCTTCCCATCTTTGTGGATTTATCCACCTGTCGTCTGTGTAGTTGCTGACTTTTCGATTGGGTCTCTGATGGACGCCCAGATTGTTGATGATAAAGTATTTCTGTTACTTGGTTTTCCTTCTACCAGTCTAGCCCCTCCACTATATGACTGCTGAGGTCCACTCCAGGCCCTGCTTGTCTGGGGTGCACCTATAGCAGCTGCAGAACAGTGAGGGATGCTACCAGTTTCTTCTTCTGCTATCTTTGTTCCAGAATGATGCCTGCCAAATGTCAGTCTTTTGGATATAGAGGGGTCAGGGAGCTGCTTGAGGAGACAGTCTGTACTTCATAGGAGCTCAAGTGCTGAGCTGTGAGCTCTGTTGTTCATTCAGGGCTGTTAGGCTGCTACGTTTAATTCTGCTGCAGCAGAACTCATTAAAAAGAACCTTTTTTCTCAGATGCTCTGTCTCAGGGGGGTTGGGGCTTTCTTTGTGAGTGTCCCTTGTGCTGTCCTGCGCAGCTAGGAGGCAGTCTAGTCACTATTTGCCTGTCAAGGCCCCGCCCTGCTGGTGTGAGGTTCACCCTGTTGCTGCAGGCTCTGCCCTGCTGCTGCGGTCTCCGCCCTGCTTCCACGGGCTACTCCCTGCAGCAGAGTCTCTCTGTTGTAGCGGGTTACCTTGGCAACAACAGGCTGCGTCAGTAATGGGTGTGTACCTCAGTAGGGGTGGATTGCCTCGGTAATGGCGGACGTCCCTCCCCCACAGAGCTGCACTGTCCTGGGTTCAGCTGTGCCCTCAGGGAACCTCTCCACCCGGAGCGTTTGGAATCGCCATTTTGTTTGTCCCACTGTGCTACCCCAAACGCTGTTTCCCTGGAATCTCCTGGCCTGGTTCACTGTCCAAGTCCCATTCAATCTCAAGTTCAGCCCTCTCAAGTCTCTGATTGCCAGTTCAACAGGGCACCCGGACCAGTGCGCTTTGTGCGGAGCGCTGTGTAGCGCTGCTGCGCTACAGCACCAGCCGCCAGCTGCACCGGCCAAAACCTCTGTCTGGCGTCCCATGTCTCTTTTATACCTGGGAATTTCCCCATTCTGTGGGCAACAAAGATCCGTCTGGAAATGCAGCCCTGACTCACCCTCTTCGTGCATTCACCAAGAGCTTCAATCCTGGGTTGTTCTCACCACGCCATCTTGAGTCCACCCCATTTAAAATCTATTTTATCCAATATAACTATAGCTACTTCTGCTCTCTTTTGGTTTCCCTATGCATAGAACATCTTTTTCCACCCTTTCACTTTCATTGTACATGTATCCTTATAGATGAAGTGAGTCTCTTGTTAGCAGTGGAAGTTGGGTCTTTTTTTTTTAATATTCAGCTACTCTATGTCTTTTTATTGGGTAATTTAGTTCATTTATATTTAAGGTAATTATTAATGGTAAGAACTTACTCCTGCCATTTTGTTAGTGTTTTCTAGTTGTTTTGTGGATCCTTTTTTTCTTTCTTTTTTTCTTGCTGTCTTCCTTTGTAGCTAATTTTCTTTAGTCGTATACTTTTATTCCTGATTTTTATTTTTAGTGCATAGGTTTTTGCCTTGTGGTTACTATGAGGCTTACAAAACTTTTTATGGTTGCAACAGGTTATTTCTAACTGATGACAACTTAAATTTGATTGCAAAAATTTCTACTTTTAAATGTCAGTCCTCTCTCAGTCATAATTCTTAATTTTTGATATCATGGCTTATATCTTTTATATTGAATATTCTTTGAGAAATTTGTATAGTTATTATTTATAATAGTTTTGTCTTTTAACCTTCATACTAAATTTATAAGTGATTTACAAACTACCATTATGTTAATAGAGTATTCAGAGTTTGATTATGTACCTACTTTTACCAATGAGTTATATTCTTTCAGATGTTTTTGTGTTATTCATTTGCATCTTTTTTTAATCTGCAGAACTCCCTTTAGCATTTCTTTTAAGACAGGTTTGGTGGTGACGAGTTCCCTCAGCTTTTGTATGTCTGAAAAATCTTTATCTCACCATCATTTTGAAATACAGCTTTGCTAATTAGAATATTCTTGGTTGGCAGATTTTTTTCTTTCAGCATTTTAAATATGTCATTCTATTTTCTCCTGGCCTATGAGGTTTCTGTTGAGAAGTTTGCTGTTGAGCAAACTTCTATATTATGTTATTTGCTTCTTTTCCCTTCCTACTTTCAGGATACTCTTTTTGTATTTGACAGTTTGATTATTATATGTTGTGGGATAGTCTTATTTGGGTTAAATTTGATTAGAGATCTTTGACCTTCCTGTACTTGGATGTTTATATCTTTCTCCAGGTTTGGAAAGTTGTCCATTGTTATTCTCTTCCTTTCTGTTTCTTTACTCCCTCTTGAGTACCAGTAACCCATACATTTGCTCTTTTGATGTTACCTTATAAATCCTATAAGCTTTCTTCAAATTTATTTTGATTCCTTTTTCTCCACTGACTGTCTACTTTGAATTACCCTGTCTCTGAGTTCACTGATTCTTTTCCTGTTCTTGATCAATTCTGCTATGGATGGTCTCTATTGTATTTTGGTTTTTTTCTCTTCTCAGCTCCAGGATTTCTGTTTGAGTTTTTATGTTATTTCACTATCTTTGTTAAATTTCTCTGACAAAATTTTGAACTGTTTTTCTGTATGTTCTTTAAGTTTGCTAAGTTTCCTTTAAACAGGTGTCTTGAATTCCTTGTCAGGCAGTTCTCCAATCTCCATTTCTCTAGGGCCATTCACTGGCACCTTGTTTTGTCTGCTTGTTGAAGTAATCTTTCCCTGATTTATCTTGATTCTTGTAGCCATTTGTAGATGTCTGTGCATTGATGTAGGTACCTTATCTAGTCTTTGCAATCTGGCTTTGTCTGAGAGCTTTCTTTAGCAGTAAGCCTGCCTAAAGATTCAGAGAAGTTTGACTGGTGAAGTCCCTTAAGACTGTGACCACTTCAGCAATTGCAGCACTAGAAGCTGCTCTAAGTCCAGGACCACCATGACCAGAATCTTTTGGCAGCAGAGGCTGAGGCAGCATGGGTCACATCCAAAACTTATAGTCTCTGAGACCAGCATACCACTAGGGAAGGCATGCTCAAGAACACGGCCACTATGGCATGCTCACTGCTGGCGTGACTTGTGTCAAACTCAAATCCAACTCACTGGTGCTGGGGTAGAGGCTCCATCTACAGGTATAAGCCTGGTGGTAGGGATTAAGTGGTTTGTCCAGTGGTGGATTTTACTGTGGCAGGCCTTGTACTGAGTTCCAAGGTGAAGTCTTAACCTAAATTCCTTTTTCTTTCCTTTACCCAAAGAGATAATGTCTTTGTCTGTACTACACTGCCTGACGTTGTGGAAGGGATGATGTGAGTAATGTAAAACTGTCCTTTCTGTTCTCTTCAATGTATGTCTTATTATTATCATGCTAAAATCAAGTACTGTGATCTCTCATCTGGTTTCCTTTGTTCTTGTGATTTTTTGGGGCATGAATAGTTGATCAAATTGATGTTTCTGTGTTGGATGATTAACGCAAAGTCCGACTATCTCCTTGCTCTGCTACTCTCCTCTAATGTTTTCTTCCTCAGCTGTAGTTTTATAAAAATCAACATTAAAATAGGTATAAAAGCTAATTAATTCTGGAATATTAAGTAGAAGAATTAGTCATTGGATATTTACTCCTATACTCACTGCTAATCAATGGCAGCAGGTCATTACAGCTGCCAGTTTGCATTATTAATTGAAAGATGATGTCACATTTGCTTGCAACATGATTATGATTGTAAGTGTTACAGCATCTCCATCCTGCTACAAGCTGTGTGATGATTTTGTATTATCACCTTTTTTCTCTACTGTGAAATGCTTTGTTTGTTCAGGAACTGATACCTCGGCCTTTCACTTGGCACAAATGTGAGCTCAAACAAAGCTCAAATATTAGTCCTAACATAATGTGGCTGGGCTCAAGGGTAAGATATTCATTCTGGTGATACAGAAGAGGCTCTGATAACAAAGTATAATCAAAATGAAAACATTAATTTATAATAATCGCATAGAAAGCATGTGGAACCCAGAAAACACAGATTTATGTGGGCTCTCTGACTTACCCATCACATGTGAGAAATACTGTATTATGCCATGGTATATGAAATCATGGAGGATCCCTATGACGAGCAATATCCTCATTTTCAGATGAATAGCCTGGTCCACATCTGGTTTTTACACATTTGCTATAGCACATACTTTTGCTTTGAGAAGCACAAGCTGTAGGCTATTACTCATTGAAGAATTTGGTTTCTTTGGACCTTTAGCTGTGACATGGTAAAAAGCCCCATAAACCTGCATACCTCAACCATACCTCAGCTTTCTGTTGAAACTGCTCTCTATAACCCAAATGTGAATAAGTAATTAAGGACTGTAATTAAGACTGTAATTGCCACCCTACACAATGTGTAAACAAATGCTAATCTTGATTTTTGTGAACCACTTAAGTAACAATCAGAATGTCAAAAGTCCCCTGGCCCTTGGAATGTCCAGAGTCCCGCACCCTCATCTCCACCCAAGAGGTGATTTACAGAATCCACTAGCCCTCAGAACGTCTGAAGCCCCTTACCCCCACCCCTGCCCCTCACTCTCACTCCTGAGGTGGTTTTACAGGTATAAAAGGTTTTGACACCCTCCTTTCGGGGCCACGGGTTGGAGAGACGTGAGTCCTTCATGGCCACCAGCAATAAAGACCCTGCAATTTAGCATACTTTTATCTTGGTGTTGACTTTCTGTGCTCAGGCCAGTACAACAGTGGCAAGCACAGTGGTGGCAGCAGGCGGCAGCAATCTACAGGCTGGCGACATAGAGGAGGACACTTCACAGCTCATCTTTCCTAAAGAGTTTGAAACAGCAGAGACACTTTTAAATTCAGAAATTCATATGCTTCTGGAACATTGAAAGCAACAAAATGAGAGTACAGAGGATGAACAAGAATTCTCAGAAGTCTTCATGAAAACATGAAACTACACAGGCTGTTTCACTGGTTTTGAAAACAGAGAGACCATTTCCAGTGTTTATATCCTGTTACTCTAGAAAAAGCTTCATAAATTTGAGTTGGTCTGTTTGGCTAACCTTTGTCCAGAGACTGCTGAGGAGTCCAGTTTCAGGCTCGGAGGGGTGGTTTGAAGATGAAGAGCTGCAGCAGCTTCTTGATGATATTTAGACAAAGCACAGCTTTCAGTATTAATCTCCAAACATCACTGCTGCTTGGAGAAACTATGTCCAAGTTTGGATCTGGGGCTGACTTGCACAGAAATTCTATTGTAGATGACAGTTGGAATTCCTTTGGAGAAAACAGCCCAGCTTGGAGTTGGGTTAGGTTACTATTTCAAAGAACTCTTAGGCTCAGGTGATATGTAATCTTGGAGCACCCTTGTGCAGTGGCTGCCAGTGGCTTCCTGAGTGTGCCTCTGGGAAGTGTGAGGTGGTGGGGGTGGGAGTCATATAAGCCACACTGTTGACTACCTCATTCATGGTTTTTGCCCCCTGCATCATCTTGTATTCTTAATACTTCATGTTTTAATTTCAGAGTGTTTATACTTTTTGAAACTAGACCAGACATAGTAGACTTCATAGAGAAAGACAAGTTTTACCTAGATGCCAAAATGCCAAAGGAAGAATTAAACCACTGTTATTGTTTTGAGTTGTTGTTTTAGAGATAGGGTCTTAACTTTGTTGCCCAGGTTGGAGGAGTACAATGGTGCAATCATGGCTCACTGCAACCTTCTGGGATCAAGTAATCCTCTTGCCTCAGCCTCCCAATTAGCTGGTGCCACAGGTGTGCACCACCACTCTCAGCTAATTTTTAAAAATTTTTTATAGAGTCAAGGTCTCACTATGTTGCTCAGACTGGTCTTAAACTCCCGGGCTCAAGTGATTCTCATGCCTTGTCCTCCCAAACTGCTGAGATTACAGGTGTGAGCCACTGCACCTGGCCTGATGGAGTATGTAAAGCTCCTGAATCTCTCTGCATGCCTGTGCAGCTACTGTGTGGAGGCTTCACACAGCTCTGTGTCAGATCCCAGGTCCTGGTGGTGTGAGCTCACTCCACCTCCTGGTCTGAGGGTTGCAAAGATTCATGGAAGAAGCATGGTTTCCAGCTTGCCTTGGCTCTGTGTCACTACCAGGTGGACCAACACCTCGCCCTGCTTTCCTTTGTTCTCTGTCAGTCATGTTATTTCCCTGATCAACCCCAATGTGAGTACCTGGATATTTCAGTTGAAGGTGCTGTATTTACTCACCCCTTTTTGTTCTTTTTTACGAGTGCCACACATGGCAGCTGCTTCTAATTGGCCATCTTGGCCCCACCAGCAGTTTTTAATTCTAAAGAAAACATTAAGTGATTCAGGAGATGAAATGTAATCATAATTTACTATATGGCCTAGTTGTCCATAATGTTTATATTGTGATAATAGTGTATACTCTATCCAAAATTATAATGTAAATATTTGGAGGGATGCATGGATGAATGAGTGTGTGTATGTTTGTGTAACAGGAAGTTAGATGAGTTGTGTATGATAATTAAAACTACTTTCCATGGAAGGATGTTTACATATAGTGGCTCAAACTTAAAAATCAAGAAGTAGCACCACACTCATAGTACTTCAAAATGTGGAGGTAAATACAAAAACAATTAAAAGAATAAAAACTGGTTTTCTCTGAACAGCAGGAAATAACTATTCTGTTTTATAACAAGACTTGCCTCCTTCACTAACTTTTAAAATTATGTGCCAGTACAACTTCAATGAATATTTGAAAATTGTGCTTCCATATTGGTTGGGCTGTCTTCCAGTGGCAATATAACATTTCTCTAATTACATAAGATGCCATGAGCAGGAGTCCATGTACAAGCTTGTTTCCTTACTACTCTGGAATCTTCCTCTGTTATGTGGATTGGAAACCAAATGTAGTTTCTGAGCTCTAAGAGGTGCAGTCACATGTCATTCACCACAGGGAGGCATGGGGGTTACAGAAAGGCCAGCTTACCTCAGCATTACAGTGATGAACTACCTCCCACCCATAATGGTGTGAGCCAGCTTACAGAATGAGTCATCACTATTAGTCTAACCCTTCCTAGGAGGTGGTGGCCTGAGAAAACAGAATACATTTATGTGAAGCTTTTGTTTCTGGAGATGAAAATAGCAGAACCAAGATGATTGATGAAAAAGTTTGTTGTTGTACCATATGGAAAACTCAGGCTGTGGTCATGGTCTTTGGGTGAACTATTTTCAAGTAAGTTGTCTACCCCTTGATATTTGAGTTTAATATATTTTCCTTTTGTTATTAATACTCTTTCTGTTTTAGGCAAATTGTGATTGTCAATTTTGTTAATGGGTTGGAAGCCATAGACTGGGAAAGCAACCCTCCTTTTCTGCACTGGAAGGATGCACCATCACTATGCCTGTGGGACCTTACTCTGAGATTGCCTTGGATTAGAGTCCAAGTCTATGAAGACGGACTATGTGTTTTCATTCTTTGTGGGTCCATGTCTTTAAATTTTGATATAGTATATTTACACTTAAAATCATCATAAAGGATTTTATTTTAGTTTTTCTTTCTGCAATATTTAGATAAAAGACTTTCTGGCTTTCTCATATGACTGACTTTATTTTTTCATCTGTGTTACAGATGTCTGATTTGTTTCTGTCTTTTAAATATTTATTATTTTGGTTTATTTTGTTTGTTTAGATTTACATGTGACTTTTAAAAAAGATTCTATAAGAATTTAATTAAGTAATGAGATTATGTAAACACTCAATAAATGACAATAAACTCAATAAATAAACATGAAGGTAAATATCAAAAACAGTTGAAAGACAATAAACAATAATGCTTGTTGTTGTATTATCGTAATTATTTCTAGGAAATCCAGGCAATTGCTCTAGGACCCATTTTCTTTCTATGGTCTAAAATAAGTACTGAGTAGAGTAGGTTAGAAGGAATATTTGTAACAAATATATCCAAGGTCTGAAGGGACCTTGTATAAACTCATCATCCAGCTGAATAAACAGAACTAGAAGCTTTGGAAGAATTGGATGCCCATCCTCTATTGTATCCTCTTCTCTTCCTTCCCACAGATGTAACTGTCATCCTAAATTTGATGGTAAATATTCTCTTAAATTTTGTTATAGTTTTATCATCTATGTATATGCCTCTAAAATAGATATTATTTAGTTTTGTATGCTTTAAACTTTATATAAATGAAATAATACTGTATGCATTCTTTTACATCTTGCTTATTCACATCCTTGGGATTCATTCATGGTGGTATGTCACATCAGTTTGAGTTCTTTGATGAGAAGACGTCAAGAGACTTAATGGGAGACATGCCTGAAGGACAAAAAAAGAGAGGGATCAGGAGTAGGCAGGGAGAGCATTTAGACTGTGAAGCAAGACTGACACCAATGAAATAAAGAGAGAAGAAAAGGCTGGGTGTGGTGGCTCATGCCTGTAATCCCAGAACTTTGGGAGGCCAAGGCAGATCACTTGAGATCAGGAGTTCGAGACCAGCCTGGCCAACATAATGAAACCCCACTTCTACTAAAAATACAAAAAATAGCTAAGCATGGCAGTGTGCACTTATAGTTCCACTTACTTGGGAGTCTGAGGAAGGAGAATCACTTGAACCCAGGAGGCAGAGGCTGCAGTGAGCTGAGATCATGCTACTGAACTCCAGCTTGGGCAACAGAGCAAGACTGCATTTGAAAAAAAAAAATGAGACAAGGAAGGAGGAGTAGTTTGGAAGAGCTTCAGACTGCAGGGAAGATGTGAAGCTCTGAGAAAGTCTCAACCTGGCAGATGGGAAAGCCCTAGAGCAAAGGTTGGCTGTAAAGGCATTCCACATCAGCAGGAAAGGCTGCCATCTTTGACCAGGAGCTGTCCAACGGATGCAAAATTGTTACAGCTGGAGGTTGTCTTCCAACTGTTATCCTTGTAACAGGTTCTCTTAAAGGGAAGGCTGAGAGTCTCACCTCAATGCTCACAATCCATTCTTATGCTACATGGACCCCATCTTCTATCTATGTTTGGAAGCAGATCCTCCATGTTTCCCATGGGTGTCTTCCTGAAGGGAAACTTAGCAGAGGAATGTTAGTGAATGGACTACAGCACCCATTTCTATAGTTGGGCCAACAATTTGTTCTCATCATCTCTTGCCTCCACTGTCTATTCTAAATTTCCTTTACCCTAAGCTAATAGCTTGGCAGGTTTTAGTGGCTTTTCTGGGGGTGTGGTCAAACCCCTCACTCTGGCAAGCATATACTTCTTGAGCTGAGGTTGCTGCATGTCTATTCACAGTTAGTTAGGCAAAGGAATACCAAGAGGTGTCCAATGGATCACCTGGGTTCCACAAATATTGCACACATATTCCCCTCTGTCTTTAGGTGTAAAAGGAGCTATATCTTCTCTTACATATACTGCATCCTGATGGATAGCAGCCCATCCTTCCGGAGTGTTATCACTTACATGGTGCTTCATGTATACTTTCAGTAGTCCACTCAGTGCTCCATCAGATTTGCTACTTTTGGGTTGATCAGTGAGTCCAGGGAAGTAGTGGAGCAGTAATTGACTTTCAGGGGTTAATTACTACTTTTTCAGGATTTTTTGAGCCAGTTGGCGCTTGAAATGGCCCATTATAGGGGTATTTACATCAAGGAAATTGATAAATACTGCAAATCAGGTTTTTTGTTTTGTTTTGTTATTTTTTTCTGGAGAGCCAGTTATTAAAAATGTACTAGCATTCCATTAAATGAACTTAATGATTATGGACCTGTTTCAGCTCTTCCTTCACCATAGGGTTAGTGTTTTGGTTAGATGCTATGTTGATTTGTAGTCCCTGTTGGGATTCCATAGGCCACTGGATAGTGGTTACAGCTGAGGATAAATGTAAGAGAGCAAACCCACACCCAGACTATGTATTTATCCCTGTGAGGACAAACTGCTTTCCTTCCAAGAGGGAAGGGGCCTGATATACTTAACCGGCCACACAAATTTTATCTCAGAATATTCTTGATTTGCCTTTAATCTGGAAAACTTAAGAAGTTTTTCAGAGTATGAAGTTCCATTGGAAGATTTTCCTTTCTGCATTTTGAGATATCATTCTACTGCCTTTTGACTTTCATGGTTGCAACTGAGAAGTCAGTTGTCAGTCTTTTGCATCCTTGAAGGTAATGAGTTTTTATTATCTGCTACTTTTGCCTTTGGTTTTATGAAATTTTATTCTGATCTGTTTAGAAGTGAATCTTTAAAAAACTTAGCTGGGCATGGTGGCTCATGCATGTAACCCCAGCACTTTGGGAGGCCAAGGCAGATGGATCACTTGAGGTTGGGAGTTCAAGACTCATGGAGAAACCCTGTCTCTACTAAAAATACAAAATTAGCTGGGCATGGTGGTGCATGCCTATAATCCCAGCTACCCAGGAGGCTGAGGCAGGAGAATCACTTGAGCCCAGGAGGCGGAGGTTGTGGTGAGCTGAGATTGTGACATTGAACTCCAACCTGGGCAACAAGAGCAAAACTTCATCTCAAAACAATAACAACAACAACAAGGAAATTATGTTATTTGAGATTTATTGTGTTTTTTCAACCTGTGAATTGGTATCTTTATCAGTTCGAGAATATACCCAGCCATTCTCTCTTCAAATAATTACTCTGTCTGACTTTTATTTTTCCTCTTAGGAATCCAATCAATATCTTAGACCTTCTCACTTTCCTCTTCACATTTTTTCCACCTTCTTTTGTATTTTCCTGCTTTCCTGTGCCTGTGCTGCAATCTGGATTTCTTCTCATTTGTCTTCAAAATTGCTAATTCTCTTTTCACTGTGTGTGATGCCTGCTGCTAAATACAGCTATTGGTTTATTTAATTTAATTTACTTATCATATAGTTATAGAGGTCCTGTTTGACTCCTTCAAACCTGTCACCTTCCATAGTTTTCTGTTCTAGAAAAATATTTTTATGTTTGTCATTTGTTTCTTAAACATGATTAGAATGGTTGATTTGAGCTGTGTGTAAAAAAATAACAAAATCTGAAGTTTGTGTAGGTATTTTTCTGCTGTCTTGTTTTGTTTGTTTCCTTTGTTTCTTTTTTCTTGTTCTTGTTCTTGTGACCTTGTTTACTCATATTCCTGGTGATCTTCAACTATGTATGGACTGTGCCTTTGAAAATGTGTTTTGGTGATTCTTCTCCCCTACAGAGAGATTTTCTTTTTGCTTTTTGTGAAATGCGTTTAGCCTACATTAAACTGAATACAGTTTGAGTGTTTTTAGTTCAATGGAGCTATGAGTATTCAGGGTGAGAATCCTTGTGAGAGTCTGTCCCTGGCCACAGACCTCCAGAAATGGCCCCTTTTCTTTTTATCTTTCCTGCTTCTCCTTTGTTTAGTGCCAAGATAGCCATCTCCATGGTTCTTAGAGATTGGAGAAAGGCAATCTAGATTTCATGAGCTTGTTACCCTCCCAGCCTCAGCCCTGTGCCCTGACTTTGTTCTTTTGTGCTGGTGTGACTACAGTACTGAGCATAAGGTACTATACTGTAGTCACACCAGCTATATTGTCAAGCTTTGCCCTGGTCACTGTAGTCACTACAGTGCTATGTGGTCAGAGAACATGTAGTGGTTTTAATGTTCCTTTATTTTAGATCCTGATTCTGTAGGTCTGGAGTAGGGCCTGAGATCCTGCATTTCTGAAAAGCTTCCAGATAATGCCAGTGTATCAGCCATAAACTACATCTTGAGTGTTAAGGATGTACCCAACAAGGACAATTTTTTCTAATGATTTGGCAATATGTGCATAATAGCAGCCAAAATAAATGGTATAAATTATGCTATAAGATTTAAGAAAAATTTGTAGGGTAGAGGTGATTATATTAAACCTTGAACTGAGTCATGAAGGATAGATAGGGATGGACAAAGGAATGAAATCCCAAGACAGGTCTAGTTCTGAATAGCTGAAAAGAGAGGGAAGGCTGCAACTCTAGGCTTTAATCCTACAGAGTTCTTTTCTTGCAGAGTGAGAAGTTTCCTTCATCATATTTGTTTCAGAGTCCTTTCTCAGGAGCATTCACCATTTTGGCTATAGAGGATGTTATCTCCATGCTATAGAGAAATAAGTACAGGTCTTGGACAATGTTGAGATGTCAACCACCACCTGCAGAGGTCTGGCCTGCAGACCCTGACTCAAGGAAGGCTGGAAGAATGCACTTCATACCATTACATTGATACAAGTGGGCTAGGGATGGCCCTTGGCTACTTTCAGAGGGGAAAATGCAACCAATTGACCAAAACTCCCTGTTTGTCCACACATTTATTCATAACAGAGGTTCTAAGTCACCACACTTGTGGATAATTAACATGATTAAAGGAGTGGTTATATAAATAATAAAAGCTTTACGATTCAGGCCCAGAGTAAACCCTGTTAACAGGTAATTCCCCTTTGATCTCCCCCTGAGAGGACCACCTAGCACAAAGTTTACATGAGTAAACAGTTAGAGTGGAGACAAAGGGATGTGGGGTAAACAGACTTAAACTGGGAAGGCCTTTGATCGTCCCTGTCTTCTCCCTAACTCAATCGACTGGTCAGCCACCTTAAGCTTGCCCCAATAAAACCTTTCAGCCTTCCAAAAGGTTTGAGACTATAATCTATAACTTTCCTTAATATGCTTTTTAATGTTTTGCCAGCCATCCTGAGTGAATAACAACACAATCTGATATCACCACAGCCCTCACAACTTCCATTGATGGCACTGTAGTCTAAGTATCCAGACCATATAGAGCTCCATGTTATCTATGACATGAAATAAAATAAGCATTTTAAAGGACCTACATCTTAGCTGTTGTCACAGATGAGTTTACATTAGTATGTGTGGCATCCAAACCAATATGTTTTGGCTGTTTTCATCTTCAAGCCTATGGAAAGTCCTTTGGCCTCTTTCCCCAAGGTATTTATGTGATTCAGTTATATTTAGAGAGAGTGGGGCTGATGTCATAGGCTCTGAACTTTCTTCTTTGAGTATAGAAATCATCTTATGGAAATGGAGACCTGAGGAAGCTCCTCTATATAAGCTCAGCTGATTCCAAATTCTAATTTTGACTCAGTGATACCTGCTACACATTTAAGTTTTGGCTATTCATGATTTCACACTCCTCAGGGAATGATTGTGGGGCTACCTGGGACAAGATTTCAATGGCCTTTTATTTATCATATCATGCAGTAAGAATATCTGGAAAGGAGACAGGGTGTAAACAGGAGGTAATTCTCCTTTTGGCCACGTAGGCCATTGATGAAGTGGCACAAAAGTCACGATCTGAGATGATCTATTGGTAGTCACAGCAAAAATGCTGACTGACCTAAACAAGTCAATCTGGGGCCTGGTGACAGACATAGGGGACTCATTAGGTCAGTTGCTCCAGGAAGCTGTCACTTATAGGAAGCTTTGATGCTCTTCTTTAACCTGCATAACAACCCAGCAAGGTGCAGTGCATTTCACATGAATCATCTGAGGATCAGGGATGTGACAGAATTTCTCCAAGGACACAATTCCAAAAGTTGCAAAACCTAATTTTGAATGAACATATTTTGAATACAAGTATCTTTCTTTTGAGCACTGAACACTATGTTAGTTTGGGTTCTCCCCAAGACAGACCCTGGATGCAGGGAGCTCATTTAGGAGATTATTCCAGGAAATTCAATAGAGAAAATGCTGGTGATCTTGTTACTATTATAGGGCAATTCTGAGAAACCTTAGTGTTATCCTATCAGAGGATGGAGAGGCTGAACGTTTGCCTACCAGTTTCTTCACTTCCTGAAGTTGTCCCTGAGATGGAAGTCCTAGAAGTGTGAAGCTGACAGGTGTTAGAATTTCCCACAGCAGTTGTGAACTCAGGTTGTTGAAGGTATGGAGCAAAGCACCAACAGTATTACCTCAGCTTCCTTTTGTTGAAGACCTAACATCAGGCACTGCAAGTTCAGAGCACTGGGGCATCTGGCAGCCAGGCTTCTTCCTTCCCCTCTGTATTAGTTAGGATTTGTCAGAATCAGTAGGAAGTGTGTTTATGTGTACTCTCTCTCCCACTTTCTCTCTCTCTCTCTCTCTCTCTCTCTCTCTCTCTCTCTCTCTCTCTCTCTCTCCCCGCCCCCCCGTCTCCCCCACCCAGTGCTTTGTATATGCAGGTTCAACCAACTAGCATTGAGGGATGCTGAACCTGTGGATAATGAGGGCTGATTTTTTGTACAAGTGTGTTCTGCAGAGTCAACTGACAAACTTGTATATCTGCAAATTTTGGGTTTGGGGGTGTCCTGGAACCAATTCCGAGGGATGACTGTGTATATAGATAAACAGATATACAAGGAAACTTTTAGAAGTTTGTGGAAATGGAATTAATAGATAAAAATAAAAAATATAAATTTCATTTCTCAACATAAGCTCCATAAAGTTTAACACATTTTTGCAAACAATGATTCTAGTCATTTAATCAATCCCTAAAGAATTGAGAGTTTAGGAATTTAACATGTCAATATCTTTTTTCTTAGATTATTAACTAAAGGAAAATGGGTGTTCTTTAAATATTTTTTAAGATTAAGAAATAAAAGGAAGTCAGAAGAAGCCAAATCAGCACTGCAAGGTGGATACCTAATGATTTCCTATTGAAACTCTCACAAAATTACCCTTTTTTGATGAGAGAAATGAGCAGGAGCATTGCTATAGTGAAGAACTGTCTGACAAAGCTTTCCCAGGAAGTTTTCTGTTAAAGCTCTGGCTAATCTTCTCAAAACACTCTCAAAATTGGCAAATATTATCAATCTTTGGTCCTGCAGAGAGACAACAATAAAAATGCCTTGCGCATCTCAAAAAACTGTGCCATGACCTTTCTCTTGACTGCTCCACTTTTTCTTTGTCTGGACCACATCTGCCTTTTGGTAGCCATTACTTTGATTGGGCTTTGTCTTCAGGACAATACTAGTAAATCCATGTTTCATGTCCTGTCACAGTTCTTCAGATCTTGATCCCACTTGTTAAGATTTTTCTTTAAAAGCTTTGCTCTTGCCTGCAGCTAAACTGAGCACTATGGTTTTGGTACCTATTGAGTGAAAGTTTGCTCAACTTCAATTATTTTTTTTAAGATGGAGTCTTGCTCTGTAACCCAGGCTGGAGTGCAGTGGTGTGATCTCGGCTCGTTGCAACCTCTACCTCCTGATTTCAAGCGATTCTCCTACCGAGCCTCCAGAGTAGCTGAGATTACAAGCTCCTGGCACCACGCCTGGCTAAATTTTGTATTTTTAGTAGAGACAGGTTTTACCTTATCGACCAAGATGATCTTGAACTACTGACCTCAAGTGAACCGCCTGCCTCAGCCTCCCTAGTTTCTAGGATTACAGGCATGAGCCATCACACCTCAACTTTAATTTTTTAGTCATAATTGTGTAGGCTGAACAATTGAGATGTCTATGATCTTGGCTATTGTATCTGCTGTTAGTTTTCAGTCCTCTTCAAATAGGGCACAAAAATATTTACTTTTTCCTTGCAAAGTGATGTGGATGGTCTGCTGCTGCAGGTGCTATCTTCAATATTGTCTCACTTCTTAAAATGAGTTATCCATTGTAAACTGCTGATTGCTTTGGAGCATTGTCTCCACAAACTTATCATAAGCCATCAAAGATTTCACCATTCGTCCACCCAAGTTTCACCATAAATGTGATGTTTGTTCTTGCTTCAATGTTAGAATTCATGTTGCTCTGATAGGTACTCTTTTCAAACTGATGTCTCATCTTTCTTAGTGTCTCTCAAACTAGATCCTGTTCAAACATCTTACAAGAAATTAGTACAAGTTTATTTTGGTGCAAAATGATTCAAAATCAATGCATAATTTTTTATAATATGCATTTTCCATGAAAGTTTTGATGATCTCTTGTATGAAAGGGGATTTATTAGGGGAATAAGCTCATGCAATTTTGGAGGCTGGTAAATCCCATGACAGCTGGAGACCCTGGGATGCAGGTAACATGCTCAGTTCAAATCCTAAAGCCTCAGAACTAGGAAGCCAATGGCATATTCTCAGTATGGGATAGGAGCCTGAGAACCTGGGAGATGCTGATATTTTTGGAGTTCAAAGTCTGGAGTTATAATGTCCAAGGGCAGGAGAGAAGAATGTCCCAGCTCTAGGAGAAGCAGAAAATCACCTTTACTTTGCCTTTTTCATGCCCTTTAGGCCCCCGGTCAATTGGGTGGATCCCACTTATATTGAGGGCAGATGTTTCCCACTAGTATACTGAATTATACACCAATCTTCTCTGGAAACACCCTCATAGGCACATCCCAAATTAATACATTACCAGTTCTTTAAGTATTCCTCAAACCAGTCAAGTTGACACTTAAAAATAACCATCACTCTAATTATAGTATAGATAGTGATCTAGAGTCCATCAAAGTGGCTATGGTGCTCAGGAGCTGGCTTTGCTATGGTAAGACTCCCTTGGTGGAGAAGCAGCATGCACAGTGGCTCTGAAAAGCTGGAGGGAGGGTCACTGGGATCAGTGCATTTCTGGCCTGAAATTGGCCAAGAATATAGTCTGTGGACTAGGAGTGGTTAGAAGCTACAGAGGTCTTAAGAGACCCATCTCTCCTCAGTCTACCTTGCACCTACTGGGGGCTCCCATTCTTAGGAATAATTCCATTGTTTTATTTTGTGGCATTGGAGATGAGTCATTGGCCCTGAAGAAGTCCCATAGTGTTTCTCAACTCAGTATCTGTGACTATATTTCCTGCCCTTAAAAGCTTAGCATGCCCTCATTTTTCAGGGTGCTTGGATAAGTCTTAACCATGCTATTCACATAAAGAGTTACTAAATCCTCTGGCACCAGGAACTAGAATGGGCAGTCCCACCCCCAATGAGGCATAACTTCCTTCCTGGCCCATGTGGATAAAAGGCCTGGGCCCTGCTACAGCCTGTCAGAACACACGAGTGCAGTAGAAGCATACATCATAATGATAGGGATACAGGGTCCTTTTTAACAGGTTATTAGTGTGGCCTATGCTGAAATGTCTGGTGACTTCTGATTTTTTTCTTGCTTCCAGGTCTTTGGTCTTAGCACTCTCTGTCATATTTGGGTTCCTGGGTCTAGGCCTGAGCAGAATTCATAGGTGCAGCAGCTTCTGCTGGAGGTAGACTGCATCAAAGAAAGTAAGGGAATTGGGTGAATTCTGGGAATATAGATTCTGACTGGGGGTCACTGCTGGGCTGGCCACCAGTCCTTCTTCTGACCCAGGGTTAAACTGTGGCTTGGAACTGACTCAGGTCCTCTCTTGCGGTTGGTCTGCACATAAAAGGACTCCTATCCTTGGTAGTTCTGAAACAACACCACCACAATGGAAAAAGGTAAAGATCCTCATGGAAGGGCAAAAAATTGACAAGGGGACAATATTCTGTGCTTTCATTCTTACTAATTTACATTTTGACTTTCTCAACAGTGTTAAAATCTGTCAGACCTCAGCTGAGAAGCATTCAGGATATCAATCATCGGGTGTGTATTCTTCAGGATTGGACCCTCATAGCAGTCCCAAGAAAGCACCATATGACTCCAGGTGAATAGCCAGGGTCTGTTAAAGGCAGCCCCTTTGACCAGTGCAGTTGTGTGTTTGGTGCTCAGCCTTTATTCCACAGTGGGCTTATTAACTGGACATATCTAGAGAGAGGATCATCTCATGGACAATAATGAATAGAGGGTGAGCATAATGTTGTTCTGGGACTATGGTCATGAAGTCAGAGAAGAGAGAGAAGGCTTAAGGGAGACTGAAGGGTCAGCCTATGAAAAACGGTGGAAGACAAATTCTAAGAAACTTCAAGGAGTAAGACTAGGACAAAAGAGTGTAATATATAAGGATTAGTTTTTGAATCCATGAAAGACTGACTTTTCTAATGGAAAGTGTTCCCCAAAGATAGGATGGCTGTTGGGTTAGGTGGTGAGAGGCAGGATGGCCACTCTGAGTGCACTGCAAGTGTCAGTTAGCAGATTCCAGCCCCTGTTGCCCTTAAAACTCTGACTCAGAGATACCACCCTCGAAATGGCACCTGAATACCACTTTTCATGTCATGTTCCCAGTCACTATTGCCTTAATTTCATGCCAACATGTGGAGACCCTTGAGAAAGACAGAGGGAACCTCGTCTACCTGGGACTGAATGAGCTAAAGCTCTGCCTGAAGTGTGCTAAGGTTGGAGAGCAGCCTGCACTGCAGCTAAAGGTAAGTGTGCAAGACAGGTCCTGCCAGTGCTTGACTAGGAAAGGAGCTCATTTATTTGATAGAAACTCAGATTTTAGGATCTTTTAAAAGACAATATGCTTATTATGCTACACATATTTATTTTTGGTTTCTTTGGGGTCGAATGTGTTATGAAAGAATAAGAAAAAGTTTCAGGGATGTTTTGAAACAAACCTACTAAAATGACTTATTTTAATTTACAAATATATTAATAATTTGGCAAGGATGATGTCTAACTTCAATAGAACACACACACACACACACACACACACACACAGAGTAAAATCAGCAAGGACATTTTAGCAGTTAATTATCCCAAAGTAGATGAACTTATTAAAACATCGTTTCAGCAAAAAATGCATTGCAATTTAAAATGAACAAACATAATTCTTTGTAATGAACACTTTAATAATTGCAATTTTTCCATTATTAAAGAAAGATAATTAAAGCAGGCCTTTGTGTACTACAGGAACATCTTGATCATTTTCAGGAAATAAGCATAGGCAGCCACTCAATTTGTTGACAGGATATAAAACAGTGGCTTTCAACCGGGAATGATTTTGCTCCATGGACATTTGCCAATGTCTGGAGATGTTTTGGTTGTGACAACCTGGGATGGGGGTGTGTTACTTGCATTTAGTGGATAGACAACTGGGATGCTGCTAAACATCCTATATTGTACAGGACAGATCCTGACAACAAGGAATTATTTTGCCCAAAATGTCAATAGTGCTGAGGGTGCAGAAACCTGACAGAAAATAACCATGTTTTAATTTGGAATTCACAGTAACTGTTAAATAAATATTCTTTAAATTTCTCTGTTTCTGAACAACAAATGATGGCTCAATCAATGCTTTGTTAGAAAAGTATTTAAGTTGTGTGATTTTTTTTTACTGTACTTTAGGTTCTGGGGTACATGTGCAGATCATGCAGGATTGTTGCATAGGTACATATATGGCAAGGTGGTTTGCTGCCTTCATCCCCCCATCAACTATATCTGGCATTTCTCCCCATGTTATCTCTCCCAAACCTCCCCACCTTTCGCTGTCCCTCCCCTAGACCCCCAATCCTGTAATATGAAACAGAGGTCTCCAAGCTGCTTGAGTGAGTAGGGAATGCTATCTTGGACATGGCATATCAGTGCGTAGAGAATGTGAAACATTCAAACAGTTATGTTTCTTGCTGGTGTCTCCTTCACACCCTTCAGGAACAGGATATAATGGATTTGTATGACGAACCCAAGCCTGTGAAGCCATTTCTCTTCTACCACAGTTAGAGTGGCAGAAGCTCCACCTTTGAGTCTGTGGCCTTCCCTGGCTGTCAGCTCTGAAGGAGGCTGTCCTGTCATCCTTACCCAAGAACTGGGGAAAGCCGACACCACTGACTTTGGGTTAACTATGCTGTCTTAAGGTTAGTTTGGGTTTGGAGGTTGGTCTCCATGCAGAGAAAATCTTGGTATAATCTTAGCCTGAAACGGGCAGGGAGGATCTGTTATTGGACTTTCCACATAAGGGTATCCTGCTGCCTCCCAGTATATTCATTCAGTGACCTAAGGGCTAGACTGGGCTACGTGCCCTCTCCCAGGGTCCATGTGGAAAATAGCCCAGAGGGCCTTGCCGTGAGCGTGTGGCTGAACTATGGCATCATTACAAGAATAATAAAGAAAGCTCTACTTAACATACTTGGTAATAATACTCCAAGTAAAAATGAGAGGGTGACTCTTGAATTTTAAGTCCAGGTCTCTGGATTTTCAGATATATTCCTCTGTGATAGTGTATCAAGACCTTTTGGATTCTGACAAGGAGAAGCAGATATGGATGTTCCATCAGAAAGAGGAGTCCCAGAAAGAAGGCTGCACAACTCCTGGGCTTGGATCATGTCTCAGTGAAGTGATATATGCTGGTGCTGGTTTGGGTGAAGAACTGCTGTTGTTTACAAAGCTTTCACCTAAAGTGTTATCACTGGATCCCAGAAAGCATTAAATTTGTGAAATAAAAATTTTGTCATCTCAGTCACTCTTTTATGAATCAAATGGCTTTAATGGAATATGGTGGTAATAGTATCGATTCCTTACACTTCTAAGGAGTTTTATAGTTTGTAAAGCAGGCTCACATAAAGGCTCCCATTTCTAAGAGAAACCAGGAAGATTGTTGGGCAGGGTGGTATCTTCCTAACCCTGGGTTTCTCAAGGCCTCACTAATGGGTACGTGGGACAAATAGTGCTTCACTAGTAGAAATTTCACTCCATATTTCAGTGCACAATGCAGGTTCACAGCTAGCTGAAAAACTTCCTGCCCCTTCTGGCAAGGATTTCCGAGAGTCTCCTGTGAGTTTTTCCTGTGAACTCACACACCATAAACTGTCATGGCTCCCACTCATCTAGAGAATACTGTTTTTAATTCTGTCTTATTTTGAAGTAAGTTTTCTTCTTACAGAATATTAGTTGAAACTTTATTTCTTTCCATATTATGATTTCCAAAATGGTTAATCTGTGTAGTTCTGTTGTAGTGTTTACTTTCCATTATATTTTTACTTGTCCCTAAGCTTTGGAGGAAGATGTGGAAATACTGTTTACCTGAGCACATTGATGACTTCCAGGGCCCTGCAGGCATTGCCCCAACCTCCTCATCCCATCCTGGTGCTTTCTTCCATTCAGCATTTGAGTCACCACATTACTGTCAGAGATTTCATTTATTCCTGGTGACAGCCTAGTGCACCCCAGGTTTTTAATTTCTCATTGTTCCTACTAAAAAAGTAGAATTTTTTCTCCTCTGCCTTTCCCTGTGCCTGAAATTTCTCTAGACCTGTGGGATGACCAGGACACCTAGGAGAGTGAAAGGGGCCTATTAATAATTACACTGGGTTAACGGACCTAAACTGGGAGAAACAGACCAGCTCTTGGACCAATTGGGGTATCTAATTTCCTAAACTCACAGCTGGGGAGGAATCTGGCCATCTTTATATTGCCTGGATGTTTTCTGGAAGAAGAAATTCAACCTATTTAGAAATTTGTGCCTACTTGTTTTTATTCCCTCCCTCCCTCCCTTCCTTCCTTCCTTCCTTCCTTCCCTCCCTCCCTCCCTCCTTCCCGCCTTCCTTCCTTCCTTCCTTCCTTCCCCTTCCTCTCTTTCTTTCTTTTCTTTCTTTTTTCTTTCCTCTTTTTTCCTTTCTTCCTTCCTTCCTTTCTTCCTTTCTTCTTTCTCTCTTTCCTTCCTTCCTTCCTTCCTTCCTTCCTTCCTTCCTTCCTTCCTTCCTTCCTTCTTTCTTTCTTTCTTTCTTTCTCTTTCTTTCTTTCTTTCTTTCTTTCCTTCTTTCTTCTTTTCTTTCTTTCTCTCTTTCCTCAGAGTTTCACTATTGTTGCCCAGGCTGCAGTGCAATGGCATGATCTTGGCTCACTGCAACTCCCAGGTTCAAGCAATTCTCCTGACTCAGCCTCTCAAGTAGCTGGGATTACAGGCCTGTGCCACTGAGCCCAGCTAATTATATATTTTTAATAGAGACAGGGTTTCACCATGTTGGCCAGGTTGGTTTCAAACTCCTGACCTCAAGTGATCCACCTGCCTCAGCCACCCAAAGCACTGGGATTACAGGCCTGAGCCACTGTGCCTGGCCTATTTTCTTATTAATGAATAAAACATTGCAATTTTTTCTTAGTATCCTTGGATACATCCTATAATTATTTGTATTATGGCCTAATATGAGATATGCCTATTTAATAAATTTTAAATGTACAATATTAATACAGTATACTATATGCATACTCTTGTACAGTAGATCTCTAGAAGTTATTTCTCTTGCTTAAATGAAGATTATATGCATTGAAGAGCATCCCTTCATTCCTCCTTCCCCTAGTCCTTGGAAACCACTGTTCTATTCTTTGTTTCTATGAATTTGACTATTTCAGATATCTTCTCTGTAAGTGGAATCATGCAGTATTTGTCCTTTTGTGACTGGCTTATCTCCCTTATCATGATATACTCCAGGTTTTCCCATGTCGTCCCAAATGGTTGGATTTTCTTCTTTTTAAAGGCAGAATATTATTCCATTGTGTGCATATGCCATGATTTCTTTGTCCATTTATCCATAAATGGGCATTTAGGTTGTTTTTATAACCTGGCTATTGTACATAATGCTGCAATAAACATGAGAGTGCAGAATAAATTAAAGATTTTAATGTAAGGCCAGAAACTGCCTAAACTCCTAGAAGAACACATAGAGGGAAAGTTTCATAACAGTAATCTAGGCAAGATTTCTTAGATATGACACCAAAATCACAAGGAACAAAAGCAAAAGTAGACAAGTGAGACTATCAAACTGAGGAGCTTATGCACAACCAAAGAAAAAATCAACAGAGTGAAAAGGCAACCTATGAAATGAGAGAAAATATTTGCAAATCATGTATTGATAAGAAGTTAATATTCAAAGTATGTAAGAAAGTCACACAACTCAATGGGAAATAAACAAACAAACAAGCATCTGATTAAAAAGTGGACAAACGACTCGAATGGACATTTTTCCAGACATACAAATGGCTAACAGGTATATGAAAAGATGCTTAGCATTTACTAATAGTGAGGGAAATGCAAATTGAAAGCACAGTGAGATATTACCTGACACCTGTTAGAATGGCTATTACCAGAAAAACCAATGTGTTGGTGAGGATGTAGAGAAATTGGAACCCTTGTACACTTTGAGCAGAAATTTGAAATAGTGTAGCCACTATAAAACAGTGTGAAGTTTCCTCAAAATATTTAAAGTGGAGCTACCATATGACCCACAAATCTCACTTGTCATTATGCATCCCAGAGAGTTAAAATCAGGATCTCAAAGAGATATCAGGACACATTCTACAATGTTTATACAGTGTTTTCATTGTCTTTATTTCAACTTCTATTTGTTTTGGTTATTATTTTCCTTTAAAATGTGAATTGTATCTATTATTGCTAAATTTTCCAGTGATTGGATTATTTAGGGGCTATTTTAGAATAGTCTATGTTTATTATTGCCTATGGTTAGATGGAATGGCCTGTATTATATGAACTTTGAGCATTTTTTGATACTCCCTTTGTGACTTTGTGCATTAAAAATAAATTTTCCATGCAAACTTAAGAAAAATTAACACTGATTTTCAGATATGAATTTATATATATAATTTTATTTATATATAATATATAATATGAACATGTAATATTACATAGAATTATATATAGTATGTGTTTTAATATGTTAGCATTAATAGGTACATACCATATAACATATATGTATTCATATATATATAAATTTAATTTTATAAACTATTTACTCTTTATATTTTTAATTCTTATATTTTGTTTGCTTGATCTATCAATTGCTCATAGGAATTATTAAATTATCTTACTATGACTGTATTTTTTTTTTATTGGATTTTAGGTTTTGAGGTACATGAGCAGAGCGTGCAAGACAGTTGCGTAGGTATGCACATGGCAGTGTGCTTTGCTTTGCTTCTCCCCTTCACCCACATTTGGCATTTCTCCCCAGGCTATCCCTCCCCACCTCCCCCTCCCACTGGCCCTCCCCTTTTCCCCCCAATAGACCCCAGTGTTTAGTACTCCCCTTTCTGTGTCCATGTGTTCTCATTTTTCATCACCCGCCTATGAGTGAGAATATGCGGTGTTTCATTTTCTGTTCTTGTGTCAGTTTGCTGAGGATGATGTTCTCCAGATTCATCCATGTCCCTACAAACAACACAAACTCACCATTTCTGATTGCTGCAGAATATTCCAAAAGACTATAAATTGTTCTACTATATGACTGTATTTTTAATCAAATTATGTTATTTCATACCATTTGCTTAGACTACTTTAATTCTAAGTTTTTTGGGTACCTAATGGTTCATAAATGGTTCATAAATGCCATATCTTCTTGTTGCTTCATATCTTTTATCCCAGTGAAATATTCATTTTTGAACCATTATTGATGTTTTTCTTAACTTCTTTGTTGGTTGTTCATACCATTAATTCATTACTTGAAGAACATATTCTTTTCTTTTTTCATTTTAACATCTCTGAAACCTAGATGCTTATTACTACAACAAATGGCATCTTACAATATTGTCAGCCAAGTGGCAGTCATGACTTAGTGCTCATAGCCTATGCATGTCAAATACAGTTGGTTTTCTGATGCTGTGATTGGACAAACATTCCACATCTGATGTTTCATTCAGTAAATCATAAAAAAAACATTCATTGAAGGAATATGATCCTAGTTGTTGGTGATAAACCTTCTAATGGCACATCCTGTAAATTAAAAAAAGTAACACCATCAAAAGTTGCTGAATAGAGGCCAGCAGCTTAGAATGATGTCTGGAGACAAGGGTAGATAACTTGTTAAGAAATGTATCACCAGTACTCTTGTTGGCACAGGAGAGTTTTTACTGGAAACAAACATTAGTGGTTCTGAGTCAGAAGTGATCAAGCAGAAGCACACTCAAAATGTAAGAGGTTTTAGGGCTGGGTGCAGTGGCTCATACCTGTAATCCCAGCACTTTGGGAGGCTGAGGAGAGTGGATTACTTGAGGTCAGAAGGCTAGAAGGTTGAAACCAGCCTGGCCAACATGGTGAAACTCTGCCTGTACTAAAACTACAAAAATTAGCTGGGCATGTCTGTAATCCCATCTACTTGGGAGGCTGAGGCAGAATAGCTTGAACCCAGGAGGTGGAGGTTGCAGTGAGCTGAGACCACACCACTGCACTCCAGCCTGGGTAACAGAGTAAGGCTTCATCTTCAAAAAAAAAAAGTAAGAAATTTTATGAATACCTTAATAGACTAATCTCATTTATATTTACCTTTTTATGAATGAAAAAGAAGACTAGATTATACCTATATGTCCTTAAAACAGCTCCATTTATGTATATGATTCTAAGAAAGTATCATATTGTAATTGGGCATTTTTTTTCTTTTTTGGTAGTACATAAAATAATTGTACATCTTAAAATCTATAGCATTTTAGAGTCAATGTAACATGATATTGTCAACTGCTTTTTTTTGTTAACATTTGCTTAACATCAATCCCTACGTTTTCAGCCTTTTTGAATTATTTTCCTTTACACGCTTATATCTTATCCACAGCATATAACTAGAGGAGTGTGTGTGTGTGTGTGTGTGTTGGTTTAATAAGTCATCTGATAGTCTTCGTAATTGTATTGAATTTGGCACATTCACTTTTATTTTGATGATTGGTATGCAGAATTAAATATGACATCTTTTCTGTATTTTTTGGTTGGTCCTATTTATTTATTTTGCTTTCCTTTTCATTTTCTTCTGAAAATTGAATCTGGTATATTTTGGAGTATTGTTGTAATCTACACATAAATATACCCACTAGTAAGTTCTTACTTGCTAAGTAATTAGTGTTTTATTACAGAAATTATGTTATATTACTTGTCATGTCATTATAGTACAGGAGTGTTTTGGTGATATATGGGGTATTAATTTTGGTTTTGGGTGAGCTCATTATTTTTTCCACTTGATATAGTAAAACATATGCCTCAGTATCTGAAAATTTGCTATCCAAATTTTCAGGATCAGCTTTAACCACTTGAATTTCTGCTTTGTCAATTGCTTGTTCATTGCATTTGCCCATTTTCTTTTCTTGATGGTATCATATCTTTTCTTTTTCTTGTTTATTTGTAGAAATTTATCATGTATTTTCAGTCTTAATTCATTATTTGTTTTAGTTGTAGCAACTATCTTATTTTAACTTGTCATCTGCTAACTTTTTCCTGTGGTGTCTTCAATAAAGAGAGAATTTTTTATTGTTTGCTGTCATCAAATCTATCTTTCTTTAAATCTATGGTTTGAGCAATTGGATCTTTGTAGTCATTTTAAAAACAACATTAAACTTTACTAACTTATTAATATGTCTTCAACCTTACCTACTAAATCTTTTGAATAATCATCCTGGATTTATTCCTCTGCATTTGGAGTGCTTCCTTCAACAGGTGTTTCAGAAATGGGCTTTGTGGGACAAAGCTTCTAAGCCTAGGAGGCTCCCTGAGAACAGCTTTTTTGTTCTTCTGTATGCTGAGAATTCCCAGAAAGGTGACTTTTAGGGGCCTGGTAGGCTAAAGAGGGAACAAGATCATCAAGAATTAAGGTAGCCTGTAATAAAATTGCAGTTTGGAAAGGAAAAAAAAATTTTAGGGAAAAGCCAGAGTGATTTAGGGTCCAGAAGATGACTAACTCGGTATCCAAGAGAAGAAGCAAGAGAGCACAGAGATGCAACTGAATTTCAAGACAGAAATAGGGTGACACTAATGTAGCTGGTCTATGTGATTTTATTCTGTTGAGTGAATAATGTGCTGAGTGTATTATCCTTCATAACCACAATATCCACCTTGAAAATTATTTCTATTTTATAGAAGGGAAATCTGGGACTCAGAGCTGTGACGAGACTTGACTGAATCCATATAGTTAGAAGGGGGCAACTCCAAAGTTCGGACTCACAGGTGCTGAATATAAACCTTATACATTGTAGGCAATAGTAATCACAAGTATCTTCCATTGAAACCACTTAATTTTCAGGCACTGGGAATTGGGAAAAGGGCACTGGGAAATGCTGGGAGCCAATGCTTCAGGCTTCAAAAAGATGCTTCCCTCTTCTGAACTTCTAAATGAGAGATTTTGAGTCTATCTTTAGGGACCAGGATGCCCACAGAAATTATATTACATGACATGTCATTATAGTATAAGTTTGTTTTGGTGATATATGGAGTATTAATTTGGATTTAGGTGAACTCCTTATTTTTTCCATTTGATATAGTAAAACATATGCCTCAGTATCTGAAAATTGGCCTTCCCTGGACTCTGAGGTACAAAGGCTTGTTAGGTAGAACCAACTTTGTTCAGCTCTAGGAGGTGTGCTCTTGACCCAGGGAGTGCCCATGTTCAGCTGGAGCAGCATTCAGGAACCTGACTTGGGAGAGTCCCTGAAAATGTTGATGTCATTACATTTCTCTATTTTTACTGTCCAGGGATTTCCCTCATCTTCTTTCCTTGAGTATCTCTAAGCAGTCTGACCTGTGCTGCCATTGATATTTCCCCATCCAAAGCCTCACCAGGAAGCAACTTCCTAGAGAGAGAAGGCTTCACATGCTCCTTTGGCTGAAGGAGCACAGGGGCTGCTAGAGAAACCACATGTCCACTGGAACATGGAGACCCCGATCCACACTGGTGTCTGGACTCCTTGGCCTGGTTCATGCTGGAAGCTGCTGGCCTCTGCTCCCAAGCTCACTGCCGGACCTTTGGCCTGGCCCTGGCCATCGATGAGAGTCTTTGCTTGTGCTGGAATCAAAGGGACAGCTGCTTCTTGTTGGGCAGTGAGTTAGTGGGATCTTGCTCTGTGCTCCCAACTGGAGACAATGTGTTTAGAAAGTAAACATATGAGGCTGGAATAACAAGGCATAGATAAGGCCTACTGTGGGAATTCAGAAGAAATATTGTCTGATCTTCCCATTTTTCATGAAAACTTTGACTATAATTTTTTTAAAAACACTCTAAGGAGGGCCAGGTGTGGTGGCTCATGCCTGTAATCCCAGCACTTTGGGAGGCCAAGGTGGGTGGATCACGAAGTCAAGAGATCGAGACCATCCTGGTCAACATGGTGAAACCCCATCTCTACTAAAAATATTAAAAATTAGCTGGGCATGGTGGTGTGTGCCTGTAATCCCAGCTATTCAGGAGGCTGAGACAGGAGAATTGCCTGAACCCAGGAGGCCGAGGTTGCGGTGAGCCAAGATTGTGCCATTGCACTCCAGCCTGGGTAACAAGAGTGAAACTCCATCTCAAAAAACAAAAACAAAAACAAAACAAAACAAAAAACACTCTAAGGACTGAACAAAACCCATCTACAGGCTATATAGTCCAAATCTACTCCTAAAAATATCCTAACCTTCTCTAACTTTATGGCTATGATTTACCAACTCCTTAAACATAGATAGTGTCCTTGTTTTACAAACTCTTCAGAACCCAAGAAATGAGAAAAATTCTGTAACTTATTCCATTTGTAGCATTTCCTTGATACCAAACCCACTCAAAGATTGTAGAGATGGGAATCTTCCTCCTCTTGTTTCTACATCCTTCCTGGCAATCCTATGTTGGTCTACATGGATGGGAAATCTTTGTCCTTCTTCCTGAGGCAGTGATGTTGAAGAAAACTCTTCCACTTCTTTCTACCTCCAGGAGAGGAGAAGTAGCTCCTTGGCTTAGCAAGATGTGGATATTTGCTAAACTACGAATTGGGTAGGGGCTAAGAGGGCAGATTCTACACTGAGGCTGTCTGGAGCAGCTTGGAGTTTGCCTTCCACTCAGCCTTACTCACTTGGTTCTGCAGAAGAGTGATGGATTATTACAGTGGCTGGAGAATGTGAAATTAGAGTTAGTGGGCATGGTTTTGGCCCCAAAAGTCTAGATTGAGGTGAAGACTAGAAGGCACCTCTCACTTCCCTAACCCAGCTGTGACAATAATAAGCCACTGCTATGATTTTGATTTTGCCATCAGCATAGTTCCCAAATGTTTGAATGTGGATGGAGATTGGAAGGAGGCAAATCTTCAAAATTTAATGTCAGTTCCATGAGGATAGCCATATTTTCCCCTTTTTATTTACTACTATGTCCCCAGCACTTAGAACAGTGAAGGTGCTCAAAACATATTTGCTGAATAAGTACAATTACTGATCTTGACACTTGTTTGTGATGAACACAAGCTTTGTTGTTTGGGGTTCAAACAACATGGTGAGTTTGGAGAAGCCATTGTTAGTGGATTTGGCCTTGGTCAGTTAGCTGTTGCTTTTATTATGGCCACACTGCTATTATAGCCATAGATAAAACTGATATTAGAGAATTAGAACTTTAATCTGCAAAAATTTAACCTCCTAAATTGTGCAAGCAATAGTGGACATCAGCATACGGTTTTTGATCTTTTGATGGTTGGTATTAGATATTGGAAGGTAATCAGAAATCTGCTACTTGTAAGTGACTTAAACTAGTAAGATAGTTAACTGATCAGTTCTTTTATTGCATATTTATCTATCTTCTTTCTTATTGATAACACAAGAGTTGTTTTCTTGCCCCTAATTCACATTAGATCATCAACAACATTAAAATAAATTTCTTGACCTAAGTGAGAGACAAAGATTCTCAGTTGCAAGCTTACAGAGCCTTTTACATTTTCTCTTCTGAAGAATAAAGAAAACTGAAGTTGAGGGAAGGGTAGGGCAGATATGCATGCTGATGGAAATTGAAAAGAAACGATGGGTGGAAAGGTGTAGGAATCTCTGAAATGGATGTGCATTCAGGTTTCTCAATGGAAGAGATTCAGGGGATAAACTGTCTTTGAGTGTCACAAGGGTAAACTCCCCCTCTACCACGCTTTGAAAAACCCACCATTCAATAGTCCTGGGCCTGAGGACAGTCACCATGACTTTTGCTTAAGAAAGCAACAAAGCATCAACATCTCCTTGAATATTGGAGTATTACACAGGTTGGAAAATAAAGTCATAGTAATTGGTGCTTCAGAGACTGGAACAGGGGGAGTAACACTGCTCATGCTCTTTCTCCATTTATCGATATTCTATTTTGTGTGTGTGTGTGTGTGTGTGTGTGTTGGCCTTACTTTATCCATGTTACAGATAGACAAGGAATTAGCCTACCTCCTTGCAAGGTTTAGGAAACCCACATTGTTTGATAAGTGCCTTCTGATACTGAATGAACAGAAATCTGTTGTCTTGTGTGTTCTACTGGGGTTCTTAGATTTAAGCAAAGAACATCATATCCCTCAATCCAGGAGAGCAAGTAAAATACCTGAGGACATCTCTTGAGTCTTTCTGTGGTTTCTTCTCATCTTCTTCCTCCTTCACCACCACAATGTTCTCACTCCTCTGCCAGAGGGCACAGGTGGTGTGATGTAAGGTGGGCTAGCTGTCTTTCTCTTGCTTATGCTCAGTGCCCCTAGGATAACTGGGAGGCTGATATTTATAAGCACAGACCAGGATTACATTGTGTTTTTTATCACCATCTTCCTACAGATTTTTTTCTATGTTTAGCTCTTTAAAGAACTCACATTCTTTGCAGCCCTTCTCGGAAAACCTGTGTACTGTGTATCCAAATTCATTGTTGCAAGTCTCTTGTGGCCATCCTTGAGGCCATCTTGTGCTTAGTCCTGATCTTGTCAGAGAAAACATTTGCAATGGTGAACATCCCTGGGCTCCTTCTCTTGTGCTCCTCTGCAGTTGTGGATATACATAAATACATGTGGGGAAAGGCTTGGACAAAGGGCAAACCCTCAGATTGTGCACTGAGCCCTCCAAGAGGGAGGCAGTGGTTACTGGCTAGAAGCTCCTGGGAACACTCTTGGTTATGTTTTATTTCTGCAGTCATCTTCTCCCAAGTGGATGCCCTTGCATCATCACAGTCCCCTGGGGTCATATTGGCATATGGGGAAGAGGAGAAGGAATTGAGACAGGGAAGTTTCCAAGCAGCCTTTCTGTGTTTTTCTTCTCCATATTCTTTGAGAACCTTTGTAATTCCTTGGACCCTTCTTGAAGTTAAGGGTTGCCCTGGCCATGATGATGCAAGATTCTCCCTGACACACTTTGGTATCAAGGGGAAGATGCTAATACATGAAATGAAAATTAATTTGCTTCAACAACTTATTCTAAGAAACTGCTATGTAGGAAGGAAGATTTGGTATCTAAAGGGAGTGCAGAAATGAAAGAGACAAATTTCTGCCTCTATGGACCTAGAATTTGGTTGAGGAGAAGAAGCAAATGGGCCAAGATAAAGAGAAGAAGCTATAGTACAAAGCCTAAAAAAATAAATGCTCCATGAGAAGGCAAAAATGCTATGGATCTCACAGAAGATAAGATGTTGCCTTTGGTTGAGAAGATGAGGAGAGTCCCCTAAACAGTTGGAAAAGATTTAGAATGTTAGTAAGACATAGGCAGGTGAGATGCACAGAAATGGAAGAGTTTGAGATATGTGCAAAGGCATGAGGAGGGACAGAGAGGGAAAAATTCCAATGTGTTGGAGGTGGCTAGTAAACAAGAGAAGTTGGTTTTGATAGAATGTGTCTTAGCTTAGGTTTATACCAGAAAGCAGAGCCTGAGACAAGAATCTGCATGCAAGATGATGACAAGTGATCCTAGGGAACACAAGGAAAGGCTGGGGAAATGGAAGCAGGGAAATGAGGTAAGTCAATTCAGGATGTGTTCTTGAACTTAGCCCTGCCATTGGTAATTATGTCTCAATACTGCTGGAATCTCTGAGGAACCATGAAAATTGGATGGATTTCAGAATTGTCCACCTGTGGAATGGATAAGAGAAGTTGCCCCTCACCCACTCCCATTCCCCATTGGTCAAGGGTTCCAATGGAGCAGCTCCCTCTCATGTCCAGGTTTATGCATGTGTGAATTTCAACTTAGGTTCCAGCAAGTTTCCTTCCCCAAGTTACCTTGGGAGCCCTGGAGCAGGAAGAGAGAAATGCTCAATGTTGCTGAGACAATACACTGCCGGGTTACACCTCCTCAAAGCTTGTTGCATGGCAATGACTGGAGTAAAAGTTCTGCTAACATCATGTAAGGTGGGGTTCAAGGAGTATCCCAAACAGAATCATGGGAACTGAAGCAATAAGAGATAATGCCAGAAGCATAGGTTTTGCGACAAATTGTGCCTGATTGAGAAATTTGAATTTAGCAGTAGATATCCATTGCAAGACCCAATACACCTACTTGTCATGTGCAAAGAAGGACAAGGTCTCTTGAGAGAAGACAGCCTCTTATGCTCTTGTTCATGCTCAGTATATTACAGTATATTTATTGCAGTCTACATGATCTTAGTGGATTTGCCGATTATATTACAAACTTTAATTAAAATAACCCTCACAAAATGAACAACTGGATTAAAAGTATCCCTACAAAGAAACTGTAGATTGAATGTATACTACCAAATTTCCAGAAAACATGAATAATAACAATATATCATAGCTGATGTGTCTCCTTCCAAATACTTTATAAAGTAAAAACAAAAACCATTCCATTCTAGAAACTGTCTGAAAGAACTTAAAACCAATATAAATAATTTTTTGAAATATGATTGATATACATTCGCCGTGGTTAACAATTGATCTTAACCAAAGTACAATTGACCCTTGAACAACATGGAGATAGCAGTACAGTCAAAAATTCATGTATAACTCTTGACTTCCTAATAACTGAACTAATGACCTTCTGTTGACCTGAAGCCTTGGCAATAACATAAATAGTCAATTAGCACATGTTTTGCATGTTATATGTACTATATACTGTATTCCTACAATAAAGTATGCTAAAGGAAAGAAAATGCAATTAACTCGTAAGGAAGAGAAAACATTTATTATTCATTAAGTGGAAGTGGAACATCATAACAATCTTTATGCTCATCATCGTCACATTGACTGAGGAGAAGAAAGAGGAGGGGTTGCTTTGCTGTCTCGGGGTGAAGAGGCAGAAGAGGTGGAGGAGTTAGAGGGGGAGGCAGGAGAAGCAGGGACATTTGGTGTAACTTTTTTTTAAATTTTTTATTGCATTTTAGGTTTTGGGGTACATGTGAAGAACGTGCAAGACAGTTGCATAGGTACACACATGGCAGTGTGTTTTGCTTCCTTTCTCCCCTTCACCCACATTTGTGATTTTTCCCCAGGCTATCCTTCCCCAGCTCCCCACCACCACTGGCCCTCCCCTTTTCCCCCCAATAGACCCCAGTGTTTAGTACTCCCCTCCCTGTGTCCATGTGTTCTCATTTTTCATCACCCACCTATCAGTGAGAATATGCGGTAATTCATTTTCTGTTCTTGTGTCAGTTTGCTAAGAATGATGTTCTCCAGATTCATCCATGTCCCTACAAATGACACAAACTCATCATTTCTGATTGCTGCATAATATTCCATAATGTATATGTGCCACATTTTCCCAGTCCAGTCTATCATCGATGGGCATTTGTGTTGGTTCCAGGTCTTTGCTATTGTAAACAGTGCTGCAATGAACATTCGTGTGCATGTGTCCTTATAGTAGAACGATTTATAGTCCTTTGGATATATACCCAGTAATGGGATTGCTGGGTCAAATGGAATTTCTATTTCTAAGGCTTTGAGGAATTGCCACACTGTCTTCCACAATGGCTGAACTAATTTACACTCCCACCAACAGTGTAAAAGTGTTCCTTTTTCTCCACATCCTCTCCAGCATGTTGTCTCCAGATTTTTTAACGATTGCCATTCTAACTGACATGAGATGGTATCTCAATGTGGTTTTGATTTGCATCTCTCTAATGACCAGTGATGATGAGCATTTTTTCATATGATTGTTGGCCTCATATATGTCTTCTTTCGTAAAGTGTCTGTTCATATCCTTTGCCCATTTTTGAATGGGCTTGTTTGCTTTTCTCCTGTAAATCTGTTTGAGTTCTTTGTAAATTCTGGATATCAGCCCTTTGTCAGATGGGTAAACTGCAAAAATTTTTCCCATTCTGTTGGTTGCCGATTCACTCTAGTGACTGTTTCTTTTGCTGTGCAGAAGCTGTGGAGTTTCATTAGGTCCCATTTGTCTGTTTTGACTTTTGTTGCCAATGCTTTTGGTGCTTTGGTCATGAAGTCCTTGCCTACTCCTATGTCCTGAATAGTCCTGCCTAGATTTTCTTCTAGGGTTTTAATGGTGCCGGGTCTTATGTTTAAGTCTTTAATCCATCTGGAGTTAATTTTAGTGTAAGCTGTCAGGAAGGGGTCCAGTTTCTGCTTTCTGCACATGGCTAGCCAGTTTCCCCAACACCATTTGTTAAACAGAAAATCCTTTCCCCATTGCTTGTTTTTGTCAGGTTTATCAAAGATTGTATGGTTGTAGATATGTTGTGTTGCCGCCAATGCCTCTGTTTTGTTCCATTGGTCTATATCTCTGTTTTGGAACCAGTACCATGCTGTTTTGATTACTGTAGCCTTGTAGTATAGTTTGAAATCCAGTAGTGTGATGCCTCCCGCTGTGTTCTTTTTGCTTAGAATTGACTTGGCTATGTGGGCTCTCTTTTGGTTCCATATGAAGGTCATGGTGGTTTTTTCCAGTTCTGTGAAGAAAGTCAATGGTAGCTTGATGGGGATTGTTGATTCTGTGAATTACTTTGGGCAGTATAACCATTTTCACGATATTAATTTTTTCTAACCATGGACATGAAATGTTTCTCCATCTGTTTGTGTCCTCTCTTATTTCGTTGAGCAGTGGTCTGTAGTTTTCCTTGAAGAGGTCCCTTACGTTCCTTGTGAGTTGTATTCCAAGGTATTTTATTATTTTTGTAGCAATTGTGAATGGCAGTTCGTTCTTGATTTGGCTTTCTTTAAGTCTTTTATTGGTGTAGAGGAATGCTTGTAATTTTTGTACGTTGATTTTATATCCTGAGACTTTGCTGAAGTTGCTTATCAGTTTCAGGAGTTTTTGGGCTGAGGCGATGGGGTCTTCTAGGTATACTATCATGTCGTCTGCAAATAGAGACAATTTGGCTTCCACCTTTCCTATTTGAATACACTTTATTTCTTTTTCTTGCCTGATTACTCTGGCTAGAACTTCCAGTACGATATTGAATAGGAGTGGTGAAAGAGGGCATCCTTGTCTAGTGCCGGATTTCAAAGGGATTGCTTCCAGTTTTTGCCCATTCAGTATGATATTGGCTGTTGGTTTGTCGTAAATAGCTTTTATTACTTTGAGATATGTTCGATCGATACCGAGTTTATTGAGGGTTTTTAGCATAAAGGGCTGTTGAATTTTGTCGAATGCCTTCTCTGCATCAATTGAGATAATCATGTGGTTTTTGTTTTTGGTTCTGTTTATGTGGTGAATTACGTTTATAGAATTGCGTATGTTGAACCAGCCTTGCACCCCCGGGATGAATCCTACTTGATCATGATGGATAAATTTTTTGATTTGCTGTTCCAATTGGCTTGCCAATATTTTATTGAAGATTTTTGCATCTATGTTCATCATAAATATTGGCCTGAAGTTTCCTTTTCTTGTTGGGTCTCTGCCGGGTTTTGGTATCAAGATGATGTTGGTCTCATAAAATGATTTGGGAAGGATTCCCTCTTTTTGGATTATTTGGAATAGTTTCAGAAGGAATGGTAGCAGCTCCTCTTTGTGTGTCTGGTAGAATTCGGCTGTGAACCCATCTGGACCTGGGCTTTTTTTGTGTGGTAGGCTCTTAATTGCTGCCTCGACTTCAGATCTTGTTATTGGTCTATTCATAGTTTCAGCTTCCTCCTGGCTTAGGCTTGGGAGGACACAGGAGTCCAGGAATTTATCCATTTCTTCTAGGTTTACTAGTTTATGTGCATAGAGTTGTTTGTAATATTCTCTGATGATGTTTTGAATTTCTGTGGAATCTGTGGTGATTTCCCCTTTATCACTTTTTATTGCATCTATTTGGTTGTTCTCTCTTTTCTTTTTTATCAATCTGGCTAGTGGTTTGTCTATTTTGTTGATCTTTTCAAAAAACCAACTCTTGGATTTATTGATTTTTTGAAGGGTTTTTCGTGTCTCTATCTCCTTCAGTTCTGCTCTGATCTCAGTTATTTCTTGTCTTCTGCTAGGTTTTGAGTTTTTTTTATCTTGCTCCTCTAGCTCTTTCAATTTTGACGATAGGGTGTCAATTTTGGATCTCTCCATTCTCTGCATGTGGGCACTTATTGCTATATATTTTCCTCTAGAGACTGCTTTAAATGTGTCCCAGAGATTCTGGCATGTTGTGTCTTCGTTCTCATTGGTTTCGAAAAACTTCTTTATTTCTGTCTTCATTTCATTGTTTATCCAGTCAACATTCAAGAGCCAGTTGTTCACTTTCCATGAAGCTGTGTGGTTCTGAGTTGGTTTCTGAATTCTGAGTTCTAACTTGATTGCACTATGGTCTGAGAGGCTGTTTGTTATGATTTCAGTTGTTTTGCATTTGCTGAGGAGTGCTTTACTTCCAATTATGTGGTCAATTTTAGAGTAGGTGTGATGTGGTCCTGAGAAGAATGTATATTCTGTGGATTTGGGGTGGAGAGTTTTGTAAATGTCTATCAGGTTTGCTTGTTCCAGGTCTGAATTCAAGCCTTGGATATCCATGTTGATTTTCTGTCTGGTTGACCTGTCTAATATTGGCAGTGGAGTGTTAAAGTCTCCCACTCCTGCTTTTTTTTGCTCTCCATTTGCTTGGTAAATCTTCCCACATCTCTTTATTTTGAGCCTTTGTGTATCCTTGCATGTGAGATGGGTTTTCTGGATACAGCACACTGATGGGTTTTGGTTTTTTATCCAGTTTGCCAGTCTGTGTCTTTTGATTGGTGCATTTAGTCCATTTATGTTTAGGGTTAATATTGTTATGTGTGAATTTGATACTGCCATTTTGATGCTAGCTGGCTGTTTTGCCCATTTGTTGATGTAGATTCTTCATTATGTTGATGCTCTTCAGCATTTAGTGTGATTTTGGAATGGCTGGTACTGGTTGTTCCTTTTTATGTGTAGTGCCTCTTTCAGGAGCTCTTATAAAGCAGGCCTGGTGGTGACAAAATCTCTGAGTACTTGCTTGTTCACAAAGGATTTTATTTTTCCTTCACTTATGAAGCTCAGTTGGCTACATATGAAATTCTTGGTTGAAAGTTCTTTTCTTTAAGGATGTTGAATATTGGCCCCCACTCTCTTCTGGCTTGTAGAGTTTCTGCCGAGAGATCTGCTGTGAGTCTGATCGCCTTGCCTTTGTGGATGACCCAACTTTTTTCTCTGGCTTCCCTTAGTATTTTTTCCTTTATTTCAACCCTGTTGAATCTGACGAGTATGTGCCTTGGGGTTGCTCTTCTTGCCGAATATCCTTGTGGTGTTCTCTGTATTTCCTGTATTTGAGTGTTGGCTTGCCCTGCTAGGTGGGGGAAATTTTCCTGGATAATATCCTGAAGAGTATTTTTCAGCTTGGATTCATTCTCTTCGTCCCCTTCTGGTACACCTATCAAACGTAGGTTAGGTCTCTTCACATAGTCCCACATTTCTTGGAGACTTTTTTCATTCCTTTTTGTGCTTTTTTCTCTAATCTTGGTTTCTCGTTTTATTTCATTGAGTTGATCTTCAACTTCTGATATTCTTTCTTCTGCTTGGTCAATTCAGCTGTTGAAACTTGTGCATGCTTCGTGAAGTTGTCGTATTGTGTTTTTCAGCTCCTTCAATTCATTCATATTCCTCTCTAAGTTATCCATTTTTGTTGCCGTTTCTTCGAATCTTTTTTCAAATCTTTTTTCAAGGTTCTTAGTTTCTGTGCATTGATTTAGAACATGTTCTTTTAGCTCACAGCAGTTTCTCATTATCCACCTTCTGAAGTCTAATTCCGTCATTTCGTCACAGTCATTCTCTGTCCAGCTTTGTTCCCTTGCTTATGAGAAGCTTTGTTCCTTTGTAGGAGGCAAGGTGTTCTGGTTTTGGGTGTTTTCCTCCTTTTTGTGCTGGTTTCCTCCCATCTTTGTGGATTTATCCACCTGTCGTCTGAGTAGTTGCTGACTTTTTGATTGGGTCTCTGAGTGGACGCCCAGATTGTTGATGATCACTTGTCTTTCTGTTACTTGGTTTTTCTTCTACCAGTCTAGCCCCTCTGCTGTATGACTGCTGAGGTCCACTCCAGGCCCTGCTTGTCTGGGGTACACCTGTAGCAGCTGCAGAACAGTGAGGGATGCTACCAGTTTCTTCTGCTGCTATCTTTGTCCCAGAATGGTGCCCGCCTAATGTCAGTCTGATCAGTCCTTTTTGAGGTGACTCTGGATATAAAGGGGTCAGGGAGCTGCTTGAGGAGACAGTCTGTACTTTATAGGAGTTCAAGTGCTGAGCTGTGAGCTCCGTTGTTTATTCAGGGCTGTTAGGCAAGTGCGTTTAATTCTGCTGCAGCACAACTCTTAGAACCCCTTGTTTTCCTCAGATGCTCTGTCTCGGGGGGGTTGGGTCTTTCTTTATGAGTGTCCATGGCACTATCCTGCCCAGCTAGGAGGCAGTCTAGTCACAATTTGCCTGCTGAGGCTCCTCCCTGTTGATGTGGTGTGGGTCCTCTTGCTGCGGGCTCTGCCCTGCACCCGTGGGCTCTGCAGCAGGCTCCGCCCTGCTGCCACCAGCTCTGCCCTGCAGTGGAGTCTCTCTGTTATGGCGTGTTGCCTTAGCAACGGCAGGCTGTGTCAGCAATGGGAGTGTACCTCCATAGGGGTGGATATCCTCAGTAATGGCGAACGCCCCTCCCCCACCGAGCCTCACTGTCCTGGGTTCAGCTGTGCTCGCAGTGAAACTCTCCACCTGGAGCGTTTCGAGTTGCCATTTTGTTTGTCCCTGTGGGGGTGAAACCCGCTGAGCCTGCTCGCCTGGCTCCCTGCTTCAGAGCGCCTTTTTTTTTTTTTTAAGTTGAACGGATGGCTCTCTCCCAGGTATTTTGGTCGCCCACTGTTAGAGCACTGGGATCTGTGTGATTTCCCATGCAGCTAGCCACTGCACTGGCTCAGATGCCACTTCCCAGGAATCTCTGGTCTGGCTCACTGTCCAAGTCCCGTTTAATCAGATGGATATGCTAATCTGCCCTCCCAAATCTCAGATTGCCAGTTTAGCAGGGCACCCAGGCCCGTGTGTTTTGTGTGGATTGTTAGGGAGTGCCTGCGCTGTGGTGCCCGCTGAAGCGGCCGCAACAGCCAAACTGGCTGCGCTTGCATCCCATGTCTTTCCTACACCTGGGACTTTCCCTGTTCTGTGGGCAACAAAGATCCATCTGGAAATGTGGCTTTGACTCGCCCTCTGAGCATTCACTGAGAGCTGCAATCCTGAGTTGTTCTTACTGTGCCATCTTGAAAATCCTGGTGTAACTTTTATTGAAAAAAAAATCATGTTCAAGTGGACCTGTGCAATTCAAAATTGTGTTGTTCAAAGGTTAAGTGTATACACTGTGTGTCAAATTATTAACTAATGACATTAAGAATCCCTTATGATTATGAAGACATGCAAACTTTCACATTCATCTCACTCTTTAGCTTTATCTTTAGGGTAGATATTATAATGTTTATAATACACAGGCAAAAAATTAATGCATCCTATTCTTTTATTGAAAGAATTGTATGAACAAAAATGTCATGGATCCACATCTTTCCACGATGGATTCACAGAAGAAATAGGAATGGATGGTTGCATCAAGCAGCATTTGGGGGGTTGACTAAACTGGGCATGGTAGCTGAATAGATGGTGGGGTAAGATCAAGAAAGGATGGAAAGTGATTCTTATTCATTACCCTGGGATAATGATATTCAAGTGAGGGTCTTGGTGCAGAAATGGATGTTTGGAGGAGGTGGTGGATTTTGGATGGTAAGAATGAGGTAAGCTATGGATGGGCTGAACTTCTGGTGAACTCAGTTGCATGACGATCTGTTAAGAAGACTCTGACAGCTTAATTTTCTAACCTGGAATCAGCCACCCACAGTTTAGGCTGAATTAAATTCACAGAATATAAGCAGAAGTTAGTGTTATTAGTTTTGCCCCTCTCCTGGGTTAGAATGGTGGGCTGTCGTGATGTGGAGGAGGGGGCTATGAACCAGCCAGGGTAAAAGACTAACTGAAAGAGAGAGGTGGAGCCTTCTTTATTGTGGAAAAAGAGAAAGGGCTTCTCTGCTTTGTTCTCCATGTACAGGTCCATGATATTTTTCTCCTGGGAGTGGAAAAGATGCTTGTTAGAGAGGAGGGTGGGAGGAGGAAGCTAAAGTAACTCAGCCCTGAGTGTACAACAGGAGAGTCACTGCTGCCCCCAAAGGAAGGGACAGAGGCTAGGGACACAGGCAGATGAAGCAGGGCATTAGGCTATTAAAACAGGGAATTCACTGGGTTTCCATAGCCTAGTTTCACCACAGGATCCTCTGACACAAGGTGCTTCTGAGTCTTTGAAGCATCATTGTCTTCTCTGGAACAGAGGGAGGTTTAAACCTATTTTTGGTGCTTTTGGTATGCATTTATCTTCAGGTTCAAGCCAGTCTTGCTGTATTCTCAACCCCCAAGTGGGCTTATGCATTACAACTTTCATCAGTAGCAGAAGGATTAGCTTCATAACTACAATATTGCCTTGGTAAGATTTGTGTGTTTATGGTACACAGACTATAAACATGTAATCTGCAAATTTTACATTAACAATCTCTTTTTGTCTCCTCCACTGTGCAGTGGCCTTTGCTTTAGTGGGAGCATCCCATCATCTTAGAGAATTTCCAGAAGGTAGTTAATCAGTACTGAAAATGGAGAAACTACTGTTCTTTGGCTTTTCAGAAACATTTCTGTAAGTGTGTTTGCTATCTTTCAGAGGATCTATGCTCTGACATTAAAAAAAGTGTTATCTCCATTCCAAAGGCAGCATTTACAGATTCGGGGATAAGCCAAGTTAGAATTATTTTCTTACTTTGAATAATCCAGAATTGCAAGAATATTACTTTTATTCAGCAACATATTAAATGAAATCAAAAGCTTGTTTGACAGTACTTCTCTTATTAGCTGCACAATGACTCACGTTAAGCTGCAAAATAAGCTTGCCCTGAATTTCTGCACAGAAGACACAGAACTCTTTTCCCTTGATTCCCGGGTAAACTACATTACCCTTTTTCTCATCACCAAATTCTGTGTCTCTACAGGCTATTAAATCAAGAGTAACTGAAAACACAAAGGAAAATGGAGAAGATGTTAGGCTCCAAGTAGCATGAAGTTTCAGTCTTTCTGGTCTGACACTTAGTTACTCCTTCCAGGCAGGGAATAGTGACAGGCTTCTCCCAGACAGGCTCTTTCCATTAGCTATGTGGCAGAGACCCTCCATCACCCTCCTCACACCCATTTTGTTTTTCTTCCTCAATGTCAGAACCCCAGTTGTCACCAGGACACATTGCTTCCCAAAAATAAAGGTAAAATTTCCTACCAGCCTTGCAGCAAAATGTGGTCATATGCTTAAGATGTAGCCCATGAGGTAAATGTGAGGAGCTTATATCTCATGGGTCACAACATGAGATCAGATGGGGGCTACATAGTTAAAGTGAGAGGGAGGCAGTGAGAATGTAATGGCATTGGTCCAGGCAAGAGATGATGTTATCTTAGAAATCAGGCATGTTTTGTACACAGACCTATCAGTCTTTGCTAATAGATTGGATGGAGAGTGAGGGAAAGGAGGAATCAAGGATGTCTCCTGTATTTCTGGCTCAAGGAAATGAAGTGGATGGAAGTGCCACGAACAGAGACTATTAATGGTTTTTAGAAGACAGATGCATAGTTCCACTTAGGACACATGAAGTTAGAGGTTTCTGAGAGGACCTCAAAAGGATGTGGATAAACTATTCAGAGAGGAGATACATGTTTGAAGTGGAAATGGCAGAGTGAGTGAGCATAGGGGTGATTCATCAATCCAAAAGACCAGCTCATTACCCATTTACAGTGCTTATAAAATGATGGCTGGTTGAGCCCTGAGGAATGCCATCTTTTGGAGATTTCAGAGGTAAAAAAGAGTCATAAAGGAAAATGCAAAAGAGGAGCCAGTGAACCTCATGAGAAGGAATGTTCTTATAGAAGGAGAAGATGGGGGGGAGGACTCAAGATGGCGCTGTGAGAACAACCCAGGATTGGAGCTCTTCTCGTTGAATCCGCAAACGGTGAGTCAGAGCGGCATTTCCAGACTGATTTTTGTTGCCCACAGAACGGGGAAACTCCCAAGTATAAAAAAGACATGGGATGCCAGGCAGTAGGTCTGCCTGGCGAAGCCGGCAGCCGGGGCGGCAGCGGCCGGCCCTACCCAGCAATCCCCACAGGGCGTGCTTGTCCGGGTGCCCTGTTGAACTGGCAACCTGAGACTTGAGAGGGCTGGACTTGAGACTGAACGAGACTTGGACAGTAGGCCAGCCCAGGGGATTGCAGGGATTGGGATACCCAGTGGGACGAACAAAACCGCGATTTAAAACTATCCTGAGCAGATGGTCGGAGACGCTCTGTGGGGGAGGGGCATCCACCACTACCGAGGCAACCCGCCCCAACTGAGATACACGCCCACTGCTGACGCAGCCAGCCGTTGCCGAGGCAACCCGCCCCAAATGAGATACACGCCCACTGCTGACGCAGCCAGCCGTTGCCGAGGCAACCCGCCCCAACTGAGATACACGCCCATTGCTGACGCAGCCAGCCGTTGCTGAGGCAACCCATCCCTAATGAGATACACGCCCACTGCTGACGCAGCCTGCAGTTGCTGAGGCAACACACTACAACGAAGAGACTCCGCCGCAGGGCGTGGCGGAGACCACAGCAGAGCCGGCAGGAATAGCGCAAATCACACAACAGCAGGGCGGAGCCTCGGCAGCCAAACAGTGGCTAGTCTGCCTTCTAGCTGGGCAGGACACCTGATCGGACATCCAAAAATAAAGCCCAAACCCCTCAACACAGAGCATTTGAGAAAAAACAAAAGGGGGGGGTTTTAATGAGCTCTGTTGCAGAAGAATCAAACATAGCAGCCTAACAGCCCTGAATGAAAAACAGAGTGCACAGCTCAGCAATTAAACCCCTATAAAGTACAAATTGTCTCCTCAAGCAGCTCCCTGACCCCTCTATATCCAAAAGACTGACATTAGGCAGGCATCATCCTGGGACAAAAAGAGCAGAAAAAGAAACTGGTAGCATCCCTCGCTGTGCCACAGCTACTAGAGGTGCACCCCAGACAAGCAGGGTCTGGAGCGGACCTCAGCAGTCATACAGCAAAGGGGCTAGACTGGTAGAAGGAAAACTAAGCAACAGAAATACTTCATCATCAACATTCTGGGTGTCCACTCAGAGACCCAAATGAAAAGTCATCAACTACGCAGACGACCAGAGGACAAATCCACAAAGATGGGAAGAAACCAGCGCAAAAAGGAGGAAAACACCCGAAACCAGAACACCTCACCTCCTAGAAAGGACCAAAACTCCTCACCAGCAAGGGAGCAAAGCTGGACGGAGAATGACTGTGACGAAATGATGGAATTAGACTTCAGAAGATGGATAATGAGAAACTTTTGTGAGCTAAAAGATCATGTATTAAATCAATGCAAAGAAACTAAGAACCTTGAAAAAAGATTTGAAAAAAGATTCGAGGAAATGATAACAAGAATGGATACCTTAGAGAGGAATATGAATGAATTAAAGGAGCTGAAAAACACAATATGAGAACTTCGCGAAGCAAACACAAGTTTCAATAGCCGAACTGACCAAGCAGAAGAAAGAATATCTGAAGTCAAAGACCAACTCAATGAAATAAAACGAGAAACCAAGATCAGAGAAAAAAGCGCAAAAAGGAATGAACAAAGTCTCCAAGAAATGTGGGACTATGTGAAAAGACCTAACCTACGTTTGATAGGTGTACCAGAAGGGGACGAAGAGAATGAATCCAAGCTGGAAAATACTCTTCAGGACATCATCCAGGAAAATTTCCCCCACCTAGCAAGACAAGCCAACACTCAAATACAGGAAATACAGAGAACACCACAAAGATATTCGGCAAGAAGAGCAACCCCAAGGCACATAATCGTCAGATTCAACAGGGTTGAAATAAAGGAGAGAATACTAAGGACAGCCAGAGAGAAAGGTCGGGTCACCCACAAAGGGAAGCTCATCAGACTCACAGCAGATCTCTCGGCAGAAACACTACAAGCCAGAAGAGAGTGGGGGCTAATATTCAACATTCTTAAAGAAAAGAACTTTCAACCCAGAATTTCATATCCAGCCAAACTGAGCTTTAGAAGTGAAGGAAAAATAAAATCCTTTGCGAACAAGCAAGTACTCAGAGATTTTGTCACCACCAGGCCTGCTTTACAAGAGCTCCTAAAAGAGGCACTACACATAGAAAGGATCAATCAGTACCAGCCATTCCAAAATCACACTGAATGCTAAAGAGCTTCAACATAATGAAGAATCTACAACAACTAACAGGCAAAACAGCCACTTAGCATCAAAATGGCAGTATCAAATTCACACATAACAATATTAACCCTAAATGCAAATGGACTAAATGCACCAATCAAAAGACACAGACTGGCAAATTGGATAAAAATCCAAAACCCATTAGTGTGCTGTATCCAGGAAACCCATCTCACATGCAAGGATACACAAAGGCTCAAAATAAAGAGATGGAGGAAGATTTACCAAGCTAATGGAAAGCAAAAAAAATCAGGAGTTGCAATTCTCATCTCTGATAAAATAGACTTTAAAGCAACAAAGATCAAAAGAGACAAAGAAGGCCATTACATAATGGTAAAAGGATCGATACAACAAGAAGAGCTAAAGATCCTGAACATATATGGACCCAACACAGGAGCACCCAGATACATAAGGCAAGTTCTTAATGACTTACAAAAGGACTTAGACTCCCACACAATAATAGTGGGAGACTTTAACACTCCACTGTCAATACTAGACAGATCAACCAGACAGAAAATCAACAAGGATACCCAGGGCTTGAACTCAGACCTGGAGCAAGCAAACCTGGTGGACATTTACAGAACTCTCCACCCCAAATCCACAGAATACACATTCTTCTCAGCACCACATCACACCTGCTCTAAAATTGACCACATAATTGGAAGTAAAGCACTGCTCAACAAATGCAAAACAACTGAAATCATAACAAACAGCCTCTCAGACCATAGTGCAATCAAGTTAGAACTCAGAATTCAGAAACCAACCCAGAACCGCACAGCTTCATGGAAACTGAACAACTGGCTCTTGAATGTTGACTGGGTAAACAACGAAATGAAGGCAGAAGTAAAGAAGCTCTTCGAAACCAATGAGAACGAAGACACAACGTGCCAGAACCTCTGGGACACATTTAAAGCAGTCTCTAGAGGAAAGTATATAGCAATAAGTGCCCATATGAGGAGAATGGAGAGATCCAAAACTGACACCCTATCGTCAAAATTGAAAGAGCTGGAGGAGCAAGATCAAAAAAACTCAAAACCCAGCAGAAGACAAGAAATTACTAAGATCAGAGCTGAGCTGAAGGAGATTGAGACACGAAAAACCCTTCAAAAAATCAATAAATCCAAGAGTTGGTTTTTTGAAAAGATCAACAAAATAGACCACTAGCCAGATTGATTAAAAAGAAAAGAGAGAACAACCAAATAGATGCAATAAAAAGTGATAAAGGGGAAATCACCACAGATTCCACAGAAATTCAAACCATCATCAGAGAATATTACAAACAACTCTATGCGCATAAACTAGTAAACCTGGAAGAAATGGATAAATTCCTGGACTCCTGTGTCCTCCCAAGCCTAAACCAGGAGGAAGCTGAAACTATGAATAGACCAATAACAAGGTCTGAAGTTGAGGCAGCAATTAAGAGCCTACCACACAAAAAAAGCCCAGGCCCAGACGGGTTCACAGCCGAATTCTACCAGACACACAAGGAGGAGCTGGTACCATTCCTTCTAAAACTATTTCAAACAATCCAAAAAGAGGGATTCCTTCCCAAATCATTTTATGAGACCAACATCATCCTGATACCAAAACCCGGCAGAGACCCAACGAGAAAAGAAAACTTCAGGCCAATATCCATGATGAACATAGACGCAAAAATCTTCAATAAAATATTGGCAAGCCGATTGCAACAGCAAATGAAAAAACTTATTCATCATGATCAAGTAGGATTCATCCCGGGGATGCAAGGCTGGTTCAACATACGCCAGTCTATCAACGTAATTCACCACATAAACAGAACCAAAAACAAAAACCACATGATTATTTCAATTGACGCAGAGAAGGCATTTGACAAAATTCAACAGCCCTTTATGCTAAAAACCCTCAAGAAACTCGGTATCGATGGAACGTATCTCAAAGTAATAAAAGCTATTTATGACAAACCAACAGCCAATATCATACTGAATGGGCAAAAACTGGAAGCATTCCCTTTGAAATCTGGCACTAGACAAGGATGCCCTCTCTCACCACTCCTATTCAGTATAGTACTGGAAGTTCTAGCCAGAGCAATCAGGCAAGAAAAAGAAATAAAGGGTATTCAAATAGGAAAGGTGGAAGCCAAATTGTCTCTATTTGCAGACGACATGATAGTATACCTAGAAGACCCCATCACCTCAGCCCAAAAACTCCTGAAACTGATAAACAACTTCAGCAAAGTCTCAGGATATAAAATCAATGTGCAAAAATCACAAGCATTCGTCTACACCAATAACAGACTTAAGGAAAGCCAAATCAAGAGCGAACTGCCATTCGCAATTGCTACAAAAAGAATAAAATACCTTGGAATACAACTCACAAGGAACGTAAGGGACCTCTTCAAGGAGAACTACAAACCACTGCTCAGTGAAATCAGAGAGGACACAAACAGATGGAGAAACATTCCATGTTCATGGTTAGGAAGAATTAATATCGTGAAAATGGCTATACTGCCCAAAGTAATTTACAGAATCAACGCTATCCCCATCAAGCTACCATTGACTTTCTTCACAGAACTGGAAAAAACCACCATGAACTTCATATGGAACCAAAAGAGAGCCTGCATAGCCAAGTCAATTCTAAGCAAAAAGAACACAGCGGGGAGCATCACACTACTGGATTTCAAACTATACTACAAGGCTACAGTAATCAAAACAGCATGGTACTGGTACCAAAACAGAGATATAGACCAATGGAACAAAACAGAGGCACCGGAGGCAACACAACATACATACAACTATACAATCTTTGATAAACCTGACAAAAACAAGCAATGGGGAAAGGATTCCATGTTTAACAAATGGTGTTGGGAAAACTGGCTAGCCATGTGCAGAAAGCAGAAACTGGACCCCTTCCTGACAGCTTACACTAAAATTAACTCCAGATGGATTAAAGACTTAAACATAAGACCTGGCACCATAAAAACCCTAGAAGGAAATCTAGGCAAAACCATCCAGGACATAGGAGTAGGCAAGGACTTCATGAACAAAACACCAAAAGCATTGGCAACAAAAGCCAAAATAGACAAATGGGACCTAATGAAACTCCACAGCTTCTGCACAGCAAAAGAAACAGTAACTAGAGTGGATCGGCAACCAACAGAATGGGAAAAAATTTTCGCAGTCTACCCATCTGACAAAGGGCTGATATCCAGAATCTACAAAGAACTCAAACAGATTTATAGGAAAAAAACAAACAAGCCCATTCAAAAGTGGGCAAAGGATATGAACAGATACTTTACGAAAGAAGACATATATGAGGCCAACAATCATATGAAAAAATGCTCATCGTCACTGGTCATCAGAGAGATGCAAATCAAAACCACATTGAGATACCATCTCACGCCAGCTAGAATGGCGATCATTAAAAAATCTGGAGACAACAGATGCTGGAGAGGATGTGGAGAAAAAGGAACACTTTTAGAGTGTTGGTGGGAGTGTAAATTAGTTCAACCATTGTGGAAGACAGCGTGGCGATTCCTCAAGGCCTTAGAAATAGAAATTCCATTTGACCCAGCAATCCCTTTACTGGGTATATATCCAAAAGACTATAAATCATTCTACTATAAGGACACATGTACACGAATGTTCATTGCAGCACTGTTTACAATAGCAAAGACCTGGAATCAACCCAAATGCACATTGATAATAGACTGGATTGGAAAAATGTGGCACATATACACCATGGAATATTATGCAGCAATCAGAAATGATGAGTTTGTGTCGTTTGTAGGGACATGGATGAATCTGGAGAACATCATCCTCAGCAAACTGACACAAGAACAGAAAATGAAACACCACATATTCTCACTCATAGGTGGGTGATGAAAAATGAGAACACATGGACACAGAAAGGGGAGTACTAAACACTGGGGTCAATTGGGGGGAAAAGGGGAGGGCCAGTGGGAGGGGGAGGTGGGGAGGGATAGACTGGGGAGAAATGCCAAATGTGGGTGAAGGGGAGAAGAAAAGCAAAGCACACTGCCATGTGTGTACCTACGCAACTGTCTTGCATGCTCTGCTCATGTACCCCAAAACCTATAATCCAATAAAAAATTAAAAAAAAAAAAAAAGAAGGAGAAGATGTAGAGTATTCAAGAAGGAAATGGTTCATTACACTAATGAGCTGAGGGCAAAACAGCATGGGGACCAAGAAGCATCCTTTTGGTTTGAGTATTTGAAGGTCATGGGTGAGATAGGAGGTTGGGGGAGTAGTCAGTGTAATTCAGATATTAGAATGTTTGGCTGTAAGGATGACTAGGAGGTGAAGCAGATGCACACTATGCAGCCAGCTTTCATGAAGTTTGGTTGTGACTGGCATAAGAAAAAGTGTTGACAGGAATAAAATGTGGGAATTAAGAAGGTTTTAGCAGTACGATTGGCGATATTAGATTACAGCATGTCTGATGGTAATAGAAAGGGTCCAGTAAACAAAGGTGGAATTTGCAGGGAAGTGAGGAATTAAACCAAACACTGACATTCTGGAGAAAGGGAAAGAAGCTGAGATGGACTGCCTTTTGATGAGAGGAAGGACTATTTCCCCATTATTAGAAAAGAGGATGCCAACTTAGAACTGTGTAGGTTTGGTGGTGGAAAGACTATGGACTTTGAATCTCGGGACATAGGAAGCCATGTTCGGAAACTGAAGGAGAGAAACTCCAAGGGGAAGGTCAGCTGTTGCTTGAATGGATAAGCCCTTCTAATCTGAAGATATTTTCTTTCGGTAAGAGGAGCTGTGAACTCCTTGCACCGTCATTTCTAGATATGGGATTTCCTTTGTCGAAAAGAATCATAGTGCCATTTCTCACTTGACCTTCCTGTGGTCATTGGGCTGGTGCCTAGAAGTGGGCAAGGTCCAGGGCCAGCCTTGTGCAAGCTCAGCCTCATTCCTGGTGAAGCTGGCATCCCCTCAAGAAGCAACAGTGGGTTTGATTGTCACTCACCAGGCTTAACATTTCTGCTAAAAGGAAGTGTTGTTAAAGAATTTCCACTCAGGACCCATATTATCTTTTGAGAATCATGAATAACATAGGATTTGGGTGCTACCTCCACTGCCAGATGACAAAAATGCACAAAATACATGTGAGGTTATCAACTTCAGGACTCCAGTTGCATCCTGGTGTTAATGGCTTTTGAGTTTCTGGAGAGAGTCTCATTGCTCTGAGAAGTAGTGGCTATAAGGATAAATAGAGGGGAGATAGGGCAGGGGCTAGTTTGTGAATCAAAGCATCTGAAAGTATCTACGTGCAATCACAGTCCCAAGATTCACCCTTTTCTAGGGCTATTAGTGACTTGTCCTTTGCCGAATGATAAAATGACTAGGTGGCATGTACCTATGCAACAATCTTGCATGTTCTTCACATGTACCCCAAAACCTAAAATGCAATTAAAAAAATGTCTAGGTGGTAAAAAACCCCCATAATATTTAAATTAGTTGTCAGTATGTTGTTTTTAAAAAATCCTCTTATCAAAATAAACAAGGAATTCTAAATACAGATAACAACAAAAGAGCTAGACGCTCTGAGATTTTCAAAGGCTGTTTTATGAACTGAGTTTATTATTATTATTATACTTTAAGTTCTGGGGTACATGTGCAGATTGTGCAGGATTGTTACATAGGTATACACGTGCCATGGTGGTTTGCTACATCCATACCCCCATCACCTACATTAGGTATTTCTCCTAATGTTATCCCTCCCCAATCCCCCCACCCTCTGCTACCTCTCCCCTAGCTCCCTCAATTACCACAACAGGCCCCAGTGTGTAATGTTCCCCTCCCTGTGTCCATGTGTTCTCATTGCTCAACATCCACTTATGAGTGAGAACATGTGGTGTTTGATTTTCTGTTCTTGTGTCAGCTTGCTGAGAATGATAGTTTCCAACTTCATCCACGTCCCTGCAAAGGACATGAACTCATCCTTTTTATGGCTGCATAGTATTCCATGTGCCACGTTTTCTTCATCCAGTCTATCATTGATGGGCATTTGGATTGGTCCCAAGTCTTTGCTATTGTAAACAGTGCCACAGTGAACATATGCATGCATGTGTCTTTATAATAGAACAATTTATAATCTTTTGGGTATATACCCAGTAGTGGGATTGCAGGGTTATAGCATCTCTGTTTCTAGATCCTTGAGGAATTGCCACATTGTCTTCCACAATGGTTGAACTAATTTACTCTCCCACTAACAGTGTAAAAACATTCCTATTTATCCACATCCTCTCCAGCATCTGTTTTCTCCAGATTTTTTAATGATTGCCATTCTAACTGGCATGAGATGATATCTCAATGTGGTTTTGATTTGCATTTCTCTAATGACCAGTGATGATGAGCATTTTTTCATATGTTTGTTGGCTGCATCAATGTCTTCTTTTGAAAAGTTTCTGTTCATATCCTTTGCCCACTTTTTGATGGGGTCGTTTTTTTTCTTGTAAATTTGTTTAAGTTCTTTGTAGATTCTGGATATTAGCCCTTTATCAGTTGGGTAGATTGCAAAAATTTTTTCCCCATTCTGCTGGTTGCTGGTTCACTCTAATGATTGTTTCTTTTGCTGTGCAGAAGCTCTTAAGTTTAATTAAACCCCAATTGTCTATTTTGATTTTTCTTGCCATTGCTTTTTGTGTTTTAGTCATGAAGTCCTTGCCTATGCCTATGTCCTCAATGGTATTGCCTAGGTTTTCTTCTAGGGTTTTTATGGTGTTAGTCCTTATGTTTAAATATTTAATCCATCTGGAATTAGTTTTTGTATAATGTGTAGGGAAGAGGTCAGTTTCAGCTTTCTGCACATGGCTAACTAGTTTTCCCAACACCATTTATTAAACAGGGAATACTTTACCCGTTGCTTGTTTTTGTCAGGTTTGTCAAAGATCAGATAGTTGTAGATATGTGGTGTTACTTCTGAGGCCTCTGTTCTGTTCCATTGGTCTATATCTCTGTTTGGGTACCAGTACCATGCTGTTTTGATTACTATAGCCTTATAATATAGTTTGAAGTCAGGTACTGTGATGCCTTCAGCTTTGTTTTTATTGCTCAGGATTGTCTTGGCTATGTGGGCTCTTTTTTTGTTCCTTATGAAGTTTAAGGTGGTTTTTTCCATGAACTGAGTGTTTTAGCAAGAGTGAGTATATTTATAGCTTAGCAAATGATAGGGGTCTTTCCATCCTATTGTCTTTGATGAAGTCAGGTGGAGATATTTCCAAACTCGTTTGTAATTCACTGCTTACGTGGGTTCATGATGTCTTCAGAGCCTTTTGTGAAGAGGACAAGGTAGATCAGATGGTGTGAAGGAGGTTGTCTACAGTTGGCCATGTGAGAAAAGGAGAGAAGAAAAATGTTATCTTTTTTTCTCCTCTCCCCCTAAAATTTTACTGTAAAAATTCTTTAGAGAGAACTGCCCTGAGAGCCTCTCCCAGATGCATATTTGAGAATAATGATGGGTACAGCATATTTCAAAGTGAGAAAACGTCTCTGCTGTGGCTGGCATAGTCCTGTTTCTCCAGGCTACAATGGTCTTGGCATACATTCCATTCATTACATCTGGCATTGTTAGGAGATTCCAACACATCACCACAGGCACCTTCTAGTGCTCTGAGTCTCTTGAGTTGAGAGGAAGGAGGGAGTGTATGTGTGTCTCCATTTTATTCCTCCACACAGTGGGTTAATCTCTACTTTTCCTGACTTCAAGCTGAACATTCCTGAGTAATGGTAGCTAACCTGCCTCACTGAGCCCATCTTCCTCCATTCCTCAACCAAGGAGGCATCTGTAAGGATTCTGCACATGGCCATTGATGGTCCACATGAGGTGCTTTGACTATTAGGGGTCATCTGCCTCTTTTTAGTTAGGGCACCAGAACAGTCCCCAAGAATATCACAGACCCTCCATAATGAGAACCAGTTGTTCACAACCCTCCTTCCCTCATGATCCTTGATGTCTGACTCAATAGTTGTTCCTACATGGTGGGTAAGCAGATCACCAACCTGCACCCTTGTAAGCAGCCCTTTGATAAGACTCCCAGAGGCACCCTAAGGCTAGACACACAGAAGTGAAAGAAGTTCCCCACACCTGGCTTCTGAGTAGCAGAAGTTACCTTTAGCAAAAGATGCTTTTATCCCCAGTTCAAAGTCAAGGCTCTAGCTGCATGAAAGTGTTCTGAAAACTGTTCCAGGACTCCCAGGCCCCTTAGTGACCAAGGAAAGAGGATCCTCTCCTGCCCTTGGGTGTGTTCATTTTGTCAAGAAACCTGATAGGGCATGAAGGTCTTGTGAGGCACTGGATGAGTGATAGTGTAGCAACACAAGTATAACTGGTCTGTGCTTCCTGACTAACAAGAGCAGAACCAACATCAGAAAACAACAATGAGGAAATGCAGATTAGACCAGATGGTGAGTTGAGGAGAATGCCTTTACTGGTCTTCCTTGGAGGCAGAGGTGTGACTCTCTTGACTCACTAAACTGCATGAAGCCCTTGCTGTGTTTGCATCTGATGTTACGCGAATCACAGTACTCCTTGCAAAAGTTTTACACACCCACTGTGTCACATTCATATTGTACAAATATTGAGAGCTTATTCTGTTTCTGATAAAGTTGTAAGAGCTTTACCTGAGTAAGTTTTTAATCTTCACACACAACTCTTTAGGGACCATTAATCTTATTTCTCATGTAAGAAAACAGAGGTTCTGAGGGATGACAGAACATGCCCAAAGTCATACAGCTACTAAGAAATGTAGCCAAGTTAGAAGCCAAGTCTCTCAATTCTTAACCATTATGTGGCAAGCCTTCTGTGAGTCATAGTCTCCTGCATGCTGCACTAGCTGGAACACACGTCTTGCTTTCAGTTGTGGATACTGAAAAATCTATAATGCGTCCAGGAAAGGAGAGACTCCCAGCACCAGCAGAGCCTAAAGAAACTGTGGGGTCACATTCTTTGGAAGAATGTAGCAGAAATTCCCATCCCGACTCAGAACTTTTAGACACTTAAAGTGTAGAAGACCAAAGGCTCTTATTACTCCATGCAAATAAGCCAGTGGTTGGCAGAAGGGTTGAAACCATGAGATTTTCTCCAAGGGATCAATGTGTCAAGTGATGGGATGTCCAACCATCAAAAGAATTTGAACCTGGGAGCTATTTAGGTCCTGTGAGCACCTCATGATGGAGACAGGCAGGGTGACATTGATGGTCACACTGTCCAAAAAACTACACACGCTGTGTACTGAAATCAAGGGAAACCAGACTGTACCAGAAGTGTGGGAACCCCTCCCTCTGGAAATCTAAAGACAGTGCTGCAAGAACTCTGCCTTTCCTATCCTTTCCTATGCTTTTACTTGGCCCCCAACATCTCAGCACTGGTAGGGGAACATGATCCATGCACCTATGTCCACCATCCTGAGAAGGTCTTCTGAAAAAAGAATAATAACAAGAAAGTTGTGATGTTTGACTGGGATGTTGTTAGAAGACCACATATCCAGTGAGAGAAAAGCTAGTGAATATAGCAATATCGAAAGTAGAAATTAGAGAAGAAAAGGTAAAAAAGAGAAAAATATTTTATGTTTATGCCTAGATGACTTGATGGTTAATAAATGGGTTAGCTACATAAATGAGTTAGCTAGAGAAATAGATTAAGAAGAGGATGATCCCAAGAATAACAAAATAGTGGCTTCACCCAGGGAGGGGGTTTGAAGAGTCTCAGGATGAAGCTGTGTTTCTGGAATAGAGAATGCATTTCCTGACTGGATCGAGGATTGGGATAAAAGAAGGGAAGTGGTTGATTTGGTGGGGAAGACAAGAAGACATGCCAAGGCTCTGTTTGTAATTTTGCACTTTTTGATTCTTTTTTTTTTTTTTTTTTTTTTTTTTTTGAGAGAGAGAGAGGGTCTTGCTCTGTCACCCAGGCTGGAATGCAGTGGTATGATCTTGGCTCACTGAAACCTCCTTTTCCCAGGTTCAAGTGATTTTCCTACTCAGCCTCTCAAGTAGCTGGGATCACAGGCATGTGCCACCACACCTGGCTAATTTTTGTATTTTTTTGTAGACACGAGTTTCGCCATGTTGGCCAGCCTGGTCTTGATCTCCTGACCTCAAGTGATTCGCCCACCTTGGGCTCCCAAAGTGCTGGAATTCAGGCATGACCCACTGTACCTGGCCTGATTCTATATTATTTTCAAAGCAGTATGCATGTATTGTTATGAAAAAGATTAAAACTAGTTAGTCACATTCTGTGCCCTCATTTTATTTATCATCTTGCTTTTTTTTTTCACCAAGTGGATGCTGAGTCTCCCTTAAGGAGATAAATATAGGAAATTTAAGGGGGTTTATTCAACCATCTGCCTTGGCATCTTTCCTCTTTTCATTCAGAAAGAAAAATTAAATATCTTATGAATGCAGCTGAAGGCACCAACCCTTGATATGAAGCTCAGTTTTCATTCCCAGGTTGGAGATTCTGCCTCAGTCCCTGTCCTTCCTGGTGACAAAGTCAGTAATGAACAGGAATTTCCTCCTCCTGCACCCAGGAAGAACACATTTCTGTGGGTGCCAAAATAGCTCAATTCCTGGATAGGCCACACTCAGGCTTTCAGAAACCTGTGAACCATAGAATGAGTAAGCATTTGATCCTGCCCAGAGAGCCTCATCCTGGTTCTTTAAGCTGAGAGCCCAAATGCTCCTTTACTGGTGTGGTGGAAGGTGGATGATGTCAGAGGCCCAGCCTTGGTGATTCAGCCAGTTAGAAGGGACTGCATTGGGCCAGAAAAAATCTAGGTCAGCACTGCCCTATGTAGCCTGCCTCCCCTACCTGCATCCCACCTGCAGGGAATTTGCTCTTCTCTGATTCTCCAGTCTGGGGAATTTAATAGTTACAGTAACTGTGGGCAGCACAATTGCTAAGATTCAGTTGAAACTGTGGAGTTGTGGGAGCTTTGGCTCTGAATTCCTCCTTTGACTCCTAGGTGTGCTCAGAAGCGCTTGAGAACCAGGTGGCCTCTCCCTCTGTACCTCCCCATGATGATCGTGAATGTCTGTGTGGATCAGCAACCACAGATGGAGGCACCTGTGGCTCTCAACATCCATGAGGCTGTGTGTCCACTGTGCCTGTGTCCTTCCTTGTCACAGGCCCCAGGGATGTTCCCAACATACAGCCACTTTCCAGTTAATTGAAGTTCCCTGACACACACTCTCCTGTGGATTCACAGAGTGCAACTTTGTGTTTTCTTTTTAGAAGAGCCAGCTCATTTAGAAAATCCAATTGGTCTATACCTTCTGTTTTTGTACAGTCTTCATAGCATAATATGAATGATAGAAATTTTCTATATCCTTATTATTGTCCTTTTATGTTTTGTGTCATTTTGTACACACATAAGTACTTTTGAGACAATTGGCCTTAATAACCATCAAATTCTATGCTGTGGAGGTAAATTTTCATCAAAATTATATAATACATTTTATGTGTTGATTTGAAATTAGGTTAGATTAATTAAAGAAGGGTGGCTGATACTACTAAATTTGCATAGATAATTTATGTTTCTTTCTTTAGTTTATGCTTCACTATTAGGGTAGATCTGAATAAGAGGAGTGTTTGGGGGCCGGGTGCAGTGGCTCACATCTGTAATCCCAGCACTTTGGGAGGCTGAGGCAGGTGGATCATGAGGTCAAGAGATTGAGACCATCCTGGTCAACATGGTGAAACCCCCTCTCTACTAAAAATACAAAAAATTAGCTGGGCATGGTGGCGCATGCCTGTAATCCCAGCTACTTGGGAGGCTGAGGCAGGAGAATTGCCTGAATCCAGTAGGCGGAGGTTGTGGTGAGCCCAGATCGTGCCATTGCACTCCAGCCTGGGTAACAAGAGCAAAACTCCATTAAAAAAAAAAAAGAGGAGTGTTTGGTGAGCCTTGGACCCTGACATTTGAAGTCTGGTAGTACTGGTGCTCCTTGGGTCCTCCTTAGCTTCAAAGGTCCTTCCCTGGAACTTACAAAACCTTAAGTGGGACTGAGATATTTCTAGAGAACAGATCATATTGGTAATTTGAGCCAGGAGGTAGCTTGGGATCTGGGCTTTTCACTTTCCAGACAGGGATGATGCTTTTCTTCTTGCTGCAAGTTGTTGAAAGAGAGGCCTTCTAAGAACAGAACCCCTAGACCAGATCCTCAATCCCAGCTCTTGAGTGCTCCTCACTGCTGACTGAGCTCAGATATCTGCCCAGTGTCTACTATGGCCATTCTGCACCAGACTTCATCCTGTGCCACTTCTATTTCTGTGAAGGTAAAGGAGCCTTCATACTAGGAAGTCTGAAATTGTTCTAGGTTTTCCCATTCACTTTCAACAAATTTCTCCTTCATGCTTCCTCTTTAGAAGATTGACTTCCAAAAAGAAAGTAGTTTTCTGGTAGGAGATCTCAAGCACAGCTGTGACCCCTAGTTGTTTCACTGTGGTAGTTTATGCAGAGTGAGATGTGCGGTTCTGGGCGACATCCTAGAGTCTTAGTCCAATTTGGTCACACACTGAGGAGGTTGTTTAATGTAGGGGCAGACACACAACAGTAATGACTTCAAGCCTGGGGCTCAGATGGGAGCCTGTGGGGTTTGTTATTTTTGGAAGGTATAATCCCAGAAAGCTGAGAGAAGATCTAAACTTCATGGCTTCAAGGACTAGTGGCAGGAGAGGGAGGTAAAGAGGCAGAGATGAAGATAAAAGATTGAGCTACAGAGAGTCTATTCATTCAGAGACATCCTGGAAAGAGGCCATCCTCTCATTGCTTAATCTCTATCAGTGCTTGTTTAGGGTGATGGATGCTACAGTGAGAGTGACTCAGTGGGAGACTGTCAGTTGCAGACTGGATTAACCACGTTTTCCCATGTCCCCTTCTCACCAGAGTGAAGGCAAGTCGCCATGGGTTCTGTCCTTTAAGTTTAAGGGATGAGAAGAAAGGAAAAGTAGGGTAGTCTTGAATTTCTGCATCCAGCCTCTGTTCTCTAGATTGGGATATCAGCATAGAACAGGTTGGCCCCTGGATATGAGACTCACTCTGATCATCTGGGAGACCAAGGATATAGTCAGTGTCTGCTATGAGGGATGGGACAGGCACAGAGCATTTGAACTGCTCTTGCTTGACCCCTCACTAAGATCATTACAAGCCAAAATGAAGATTCCCAGTATGTCCCAGTCACAAAACTAAGGGAACATCCAAAGAGGGAAAAACCAAATACACCAGCAAGTGGCCACTATACCACCCCTGCAGCCACCCTCACCTTGGCACAGTCCCCTGGCTTAAAGTACTGACTAACTTTGTGTTTCATTAAGTCAAGGAGAACTGATAAAATAGAGTTCACAATATTATAATACTGAGCTCACACTGGTTTCTCATCTGAATATGCCTAGAAATAAATATACTAGCCATGATGTATCAAATTAATAGACAATATATAACTTCCAAACTAGAGGGGAGGACAAACAAAGGAAAAACAAGCAAAACCACCTCATTCAATCCAGTTGAGGGTGTAAAGGGAAGGAGAAAAAAAGAAAAGAAAAAGAGATATCAGGGGGAAAAAAGCAAAGAAAAATGAAAGTATGGTAGAAATAAATTCATATATTTCAGAAACCATAGTTGCTTTATATGAATTTAATTCTTCATTAAAAGAGACCTTCTTAAAACAGAAAGGCATGAGTTTCTTTTTGTGTCACTGAGTTTGCTTGTATTGGACCAGGACTTTTACAAAATCAACTACAAGACCTGGGTCAGGTAGGAAAATGGGGGGAACTTGCTGACAGTGGTGAGTAAGCAGAAGGCAGACCCTGGAGGGCATAGTCACTTGGAGAAAATCATTTGCATGAATCAGTTTCCCATTTTTGAAAGTTTCATAAGGTAGGCAGACTGAAGTTGCACAGTGTAGAAAATTCAATAGTCTTTCTTGAAGAACAAGGGAACAGATATGACTCTGCATCAAGAATAAAGACCATCAATGAAGACCAATGCTGAAACTACCCAGACAAGGATTGTAAAGCAGAACTAGATTAATGGAATAAAGGAGAAATGCCACCTATTTTAATAGATAAAAAGTATTAGGCCAAAGGTAACATCTATTTAAGATATAAACTCTCAGCAAACTAGGAATAGAAGAAAACTTCAGCATTTAAAAAAACATCCACAAAAAAAAAAAAGAAGAAGTCTACAGCCCATTCTTAATGATAAAAGAATAGATTTCTCCCCTAAGATTTATAACAAGTCAAGAATATTTGCTTCTCCACTTTTGCTCAAAAATGTAACTGGAAGTCCTGGTCATTTCGAGAAATCTGCTAAAAATATACAAGAAATAAAAATAAGGAAAACTGTCTTTTAAATAATGATTGTTTATATAGAAATCCAAAGGAATCTACAGAACAACTACTGGAACTAATAAGTGCAAGGCTGCCGGATACACTGTTTTTTTAAGAAAAGTTAATTGTATTTTTGTATATTGGCAGCAGGATATTAGAAAATGAAAGCAAAAATCAAATCATTTACATAGCATCAAAAACTTAAAAGACTTAGAAATAAGTTTAACAGGAATAGGACTCAAGATGGTGCTGTGAGAACAACCCAGGATTGGAGCTCTCTTTGAGTCCGCGGAGAGGAGAGTCGGAGCTACATTTCCAGACTGATCTTTGTTGCCCATGGAACGGGGAGATTCCCAAGTATAGGGGAGACGCTGGACGCCTGGCAGTGCCTCTGCCTGGCGAAGCCGGCAACCGGGGTGGTGGCAGCTGGCCCTGCCCATCGCTCCCCACAGGGCGCGCTTGTCTGGGTGCCCTGTTGAGCCGGCAACCTGAGACTTGAGAGGGCTGGACTTGAGACTGAGTGAGACTTGGACAGTGGGCCCGCCCAGGGGATTGCAGGGACAGAGGGTTTGAGCTAGCCCAGTGGGAAGAACAAGACCGCGATTTCAAGCGATCCCCGCACAGTCGGTCTGAGACGCTCTGTGGGGGAGGGGCATCCACCATTACTGAGGCAACCCGCCCCAACTGAGATACACGCCCACTGCTGAGGCAGCCTGCCGTTGCAGAGGCAACCCGCTACAACAGAGAGACTCTGCCTCAGGGCGTGGCAGAGACCACAGCAGAACAGCAGGGCGAGCCTCACAACAGCAGGGCGGAGCCTCGGCAGGCAAACAGTGGCTAGTCTGCCTCCTAGCTGGGCAGGACACCTCAACGAACATCCAAAAATAAAGCCCGAAACCCCCAACACAGAGCATTTGAGAAAAAAAGGGTTTTTTAATGAGCTCTCTTGCAGCAGAATTAAACATAGCAGCCTAACAGCCCTGAATGAACAACAGAGATCACAGCTCAGCAACTGAGCTTCTATAAAGTACAGACTGTCCCCTCAAGCAGCTCCCTGACCCCTCTATATCCAAAAGACTGACATTTGGCAGGCATCATCCTGGGACAAAGATAGCAGAACAAAAAACTGGTAGCATCCCTCACTGTGCCACAGCTGCTAGAGGTGCACCCCAGACAAGCAGGGCCTGGAGTGGACCTCAGCAGTTGTACAGCAAAGGGGCTAGACTGGGAGAAGGAAAACCAAGCAAAAGAAATACTTCATCATCAACACTCTGGGTGTCCACTCAGAGACCCAATCGAAAAGTCAGCAACTACGCAGACGACCAGCGGACAAATCCACAAAGATGGGAAGAAACCAGCGAAAAAAGGAGAAAAACACCCGAAACCAGAACACCTCGCCTCCTACAAAGGAGCAAAACTCCTCACCAGCAAGGGAACAAAGCTGGATGGAGAATGACTGTGACAAAATGACGGAATTAGACTTCAGAAGGTGGATAGTGAGAAACTTTTGTGAGCTAAAAGAACATTATTAAATCAATGCAAAGAAACTAAGGAACTTGAAAAAAGATATGAGGAAATGATAACAAGAATGGATAACTTAGAGAGGAATATGAATGAATTAAAGGAGCTGAAAAACACAATACAAGAACTTCGCGAAGCATGCACAAGTTTCAATAGCCGAATTGACCAAGCAGAAGAAAGAATATCTGAAGTCGAAGACCAACTCAATGAAATAAAACGAGAAACCAAGATTAGAGAAAAAAGCGCAAAAAGGAATGAACAAATTCTCCAAGAAATGTGGGACTATGTGAAAAGACCTAACCTACGTTTGATAGGTGTACCAGAAGGGGACGAAGAGAATGAATCCAAGCTGGAAAATACTCTTCAGGACATCATCCAGGAAAATTTCCCCCACCTAGCAAGACAGGCCAACACTCAAATACAGGAAATACAGAGAACACCACAAAGATATTCCGCAAGAAGAGCAAACCCAAGGCACATAATCGTCAGATTCAACAAGGTTGAAATAAAGAAGAAAATACTAAAGGCAGCCAGAGAGAAAGGTCGGGTCACCCACAAAGGGAAGCCCATCAGACTCACAGCAGATCTCTCAGCAGAAACAATACAAGCCAGAAGAGAGTGGAGGTCAATATTCAACATTCTTAAAGAAAAGAACTTTCAACCCAGAATTTCATATCCAGCCAAACTGAGCTTCAGAAGTGAAGGAAAAATAAAATCCTTTGCGAACAAGCAAGTACTCAGAGATTTTGTCACCACCAGGCCTGCTTTACAAGAGCTCCTAAAAGAGGCACTACATATAGAAAGAAACAACCAGTACCAGCCATTCCAAAATCACACTAAATGCTAAAGAGCATCAACATAATGAAGAATCTACAACAACTAACAGGCAAAACAGCCAGCTAGCATCAAAATGGCAGTATCAAATTCACACATAACAATATTAACCCTAAATGTAAATGGACTAAATGCACCAATCAAAAGACACAGACTGGCAAATTGGATAAAAATCCAAAACCCATCAGTGTGCTGTATCCAGAAAACCCATCTCACATGCAAGGATACACAAAGGCTCAAAATAAAGAGATGGAGGAAGATTTACCAAGCAAATGGAGAGCAAAAAAAAGCAGGAGTTGCAATTCTCATCTCTGATAAAATAGACTTTAAAGCAGCAAAGATCAAAAGAGACAAAGAAGGCCATTACATAATGGTAAAAGGATCGATACAACAAGAAGAGCTAACGATCCTGAACATATATGGACCCAATGCAGGAGCACCCAGATACATAAGGTAAGTTCTTAATGACTTACAAAGAGACTTAGACTCCCACACAATAATAGTGGGAGACTTTACCACTCCACTGTCAATATTAGACAGATCAACCAGACAGAAAATCAACAAGGATATCCAGGGCTTGAACTCAGACCTGGAACAAGCAAACCTGATAGACATTTACAGAACTCTCCACCCCAAATCCACAGAACACACATTCTTCTCAGCACCACATCACACCTACTCGAAAATTGACCACATAATTGGAAGTAAAGCACCGCTCAACAAATGCAAAACAACTGAAATCATAACAAACAGCCTCTCAGACCATAGTGCAATCAAGTTAGAACTCAGAATACAGAAACCAACCCAGAACCGCACAGCTTCATGGAAACTGAACAACTGGCTCTTGAATGTTGACTGGGTAAACAACGAAATGAAGACAGAAATAAAGGAGTTCTTCGAAACCAATGAAAACGAAGACACAACGTGCCAGAACCTCTGGGACACATTTAAAGCAGTCTCTAGAGGAAAGTATATAGCAATAAGTGCCCATATGAGGAGAATGGAGAGATCCAAAATTGACACCCTATCATCAAAATTGAAAGAGCTAGAGGAGCAAGATCAAAAAAACTCAAAACCCAGCAGAAGACAAGAAATAACTAAGATCAGAGCTGAACTAAAGGAGATTGAGACACGAAAAACCCTTCAAAAAATCAATAAATCCAAGAGCTGGATTAAAGAATCAGACTTAAAGAAAGCCAAATCAAGAACGAACTGCCATTCACAATTGCTACAAACAGAATAAAATACCTTGGAATACAACTCACAAGGAACGTAAGGGACCTCTTCAAGGAGAACTACAAACCACTGCTCAACGAAATCAGAGAGGACACAAACAGATGGAGAAACATTCCATGTTCATGGTTAGGAAGAATTAATATTGTAAAAATGGCTATACTGCCCAAAGTAATTTACAGAATCAACGCTATCCCCATCAAGCTACCATTGACTTTCTTCACAGAACTGGAAAAAACCACCATGAACTTCATATGGAACCAAAAGAGAGCCCACATCGCCAAGTCAATTCTAAGCAAAAAGAACACAGCGGGGGGCATCACACTACCGGATTTCAAACTATACTACAAGGCTACAGTAATCAAAACAGCATGGTACTGGTACCAAAACAGAGATATAGACCAATGGAATAAAACAGAGACACCGGAGGCAACACAACATATCTACAACTATACAATCTTTGATAAACCTGACAAAAACCAGCAATGGGGAAAGGATTCCCTGTTTAACAAATGGTGTTGGGAAAACTGGCTAGCCATGTGAAGAAAGCAGAAACTGGACCCCTTCCTGACACCTTACACTAAAATTAACTCCAGATGGATTAAAGACTTAAACATAAGACCTGGCATGATAAAAACCCTAGAAGGAAATCTAGGCAAAACTATCCAGGACATAGGAGTAGGCAAGGACTTCATGAACAAAACACCAAAAGCATTGGCAACAAAAGCCAAAATAGACAAATGGGACCTATTCAAACTCCACAGCTTCTGCACAGCAAAAGAAACAGTCACTAGAGTGAATCAGCAACCAACAGAATGGGAAAAAATGTTTGCAGTTTACCCATCTGACAAAGGGCTGATATCCAGAATTTACAAAGAACTCAAACAGATTTACAGGAAAAAAACAAACAAGCCCATTCAAAAGTGGGCAAAGGATATGAACAGACACTTTACGAAAGAAGACATATATGAGGCCAACAATCATATGAAAAAATGCTCATCGTCACTGGTCATCAGAGAGATGCAAATCATAACCACACTGAGATACCATCTCACGCCAGTTAGAATGGCGATCATTAAAAAATCTGGAGACAACAGATGCTGGAGAGGATGTGGAGAAAAAGGAACACTTTTAGAGTGTTGGTGGGAGTGTAAATTAGTTCAACCATTGTGGAAGACGGTGTGGCGATTCCTCAAGGCCTTAGAAATAGAAATTCCATTTGACCCAGCAATTCCATTACTGGGTATATATCTGAAAGACTATAAATCATTCTACTATAAGGACACATGTACACGAATGTTCATTGCAGCACTGTTTATAATAGCAAAGACCTGGAATCAACCCAAATGCCCATTGATAATAGACTGGATTGGAAAAATGTGGCACATATACACCATGGAATATTATGCAGCAATCAGAAATGATGAGTTTGTGTCATTTGTAGGGACATGGATGAATCTGGAGAACATCATCCTCAGCAAACTGACACAAGAACAGAAAATGAAACACCGCATATTCTCACTCATAGGTGGGTGATGAAAAATGAGAACACATGGACACAGAAAGGGGAGTACTAAACAGTGGGGTCTATTGGGGGGAAAAGGGGAGGGCCAGTGGGAGGGGGTGGTGGGGAGGGATAGCCTGGGGAGAAATGCCAAATGTGGGTGAAGGGGAGAAGCAAAGCAAAGCACACTGCCATGTGCGTACCTACGCAATGGTCTTGCATGCTCTGCTCATGTACCCCAAAACCTAAAATCCAATAAAAAATTTAAAACAAAAGAAAAGAAATAAGTTTAATGAAGTATATAAAATACCTGTGCACCAGAAACTACAAAACTTTGCTAAGAGAGATTAAAGAATATCTAAATAATTTAAGGTATATACCATGTTTATAAATCAAAAGACTCAGTATTTTTAAGATGTCAGTTCTCCCCAAACTCGTCTATAGATTCTATGAAATCTCCACCATAATAACACTAGGCTTTTTTTGTTGCTGAAATTGCCAAGCTGGCCAGGCACAGTGGCTCACACCTGTAATTCCAGCACTTTGAGACGCCAAGGCGGGAGGATCGCTTGGGCTCAGGAGCTTGAAACCAGCCTGGGCAACTTGGCAATATCCTGTCTCTAAAAGAACACAAAAATTAGTGAGGCATGGTGGCTTGTGTCTGTGGTCCCAGCTACTTGGGAGGCTGAGGCAGAAGGATGACTTGAGCCTTCAGAGGTTGAGCCTGCTGTGAGCCGAGATTGTGTCACTGCACTCCAGCCTGGGTGACAATGCAAGACTGTCTCAAAAAAGAAAAGAAAAGAAAATTTCAAGCAAGCTTGTAAGAAGACAATCCAAGAAATCAGTCTCTGAACCACGAATTGACAAAAAAGGAAGACAATGTCTTACTAGCAGCATAAAGAGTGATAAAACAATCAAATCAAATAGAAAGCTGAGTCATAGACCCACATTCTTTCTACAAAGATGCCAAAGTGATTCAGTGGGAGAAAGAGATACTTTTAAACAGTGCCAGAACAATTATATCTCCACGAGAGAAAATGAATCTCAAACCCTACCTCACATAATACTGAAAATTTAATCAAGATGAATTATAGACCTAAACATGAACGCTAAAACCTTAGCACTTTTAGAGAAAAAAAGGCTAATGTTTTTGAAACTTGAGGGTGAGCAAAGGTTTCATAGGCAGATCTTAGAAAGAAATAACCATGAAATAAAATAAATGTTAAATTAGGCATTGCTGAGATAAAAGCTTAGGCTCATCAAATGACACTGATAAGGAAACAAGTAGCAAGTCACAGACATGTATCTGATAAGCAACTGATATTCAGCATGTATAAAGAACTGTTATAACTGACAAATAAAAAGTCAAACAATCTAATTTTTTTAGAGACAGAGTCTCACCTATGTTGCGTAGGCTAGAGTGCAGTGGCTATTCAACTCCTGGGCTCCAGAGATCCTCCTGCCTCAACCTCCCGAGTTGACAACTAATGTTTAAGATGGGCTGGCTTTCAGTGCCTGGAAAGGGGGTAATTTTGCCCTCAAGGATGCTGGCAGGCTTTTTCCAGGGAGCTGAGAGCAGTAACAAAGGACATCTGATATGGAACATCAGGAGAAAAAGAGCAGGACGTCACCGCATAAGAACGACCACTAGGAGGTGCATCTGACGCCAGCAATGCGTTTCCTCAGCTAAAGTGTTTTGAAGGCTGTGTCTGAGGCACCTATTCATCCACCTGGCACCTGACGTTGTTGTATCCAGAATGGAACCTCTATTAGGGCGGGAGTCTTCTTGACTTTCCAGGGCTTCTCACTACTCAGGGACACATAATAGGTCATTCCTAGAATGCCTAAGCTAGCTACATCCCTTAATCCTGCAATCAGGGTTTGAAAAAAAAATCAACTTTATTGAGGAATAATTAGCACACAATAAACTGCACAGATTTAAAATATCCAATTTGATAAGTTTAGACATATGTCTATGCTTGTGAAACCGTCACCACAATTAAAATCATGAACATATTCACCATCCCCCAAAGATTGTTCATGCCTCCTGGAATCTGACTTTCCCTCCCATCCCTCATCTTCCTTCTCAGGAATTACAGATCTGCTTTCTGTCACTGTAGGTTTGTTTTCATTTTTTATTTTGCAGTTTTATATAAATGGGATTACACAGTATATAGTCAGTTTTGTCCAGCCTCTTTCGGTCAGTGTACTGTCCTTGAGATTCATTTAAGTTGTTCCAATGGTCATTCTTTTTAGTTGTTGTCCATTCAGTTTTTAACAGAAATTTGGTTTGCTTCTACGTTTTGGCTATTAAAAATAGAGCAACTATGAACATTGATGTACAAGTCTTAGTATGGACATATGGTTTCTTTTCTCTTACGTTAATACCTAGAAGTGGAAGGCTGGATAATAGGGTTGATATATGTTTAACTTTAATGAAAACTGCCTTTTTTTTTTTCATTTTACATTTTCATCACTATTATGTGAGAATTCTGGTTCTCTAACATTCTCACCAAGACTTCGTATAGCTAGTCTTTTTAATTTTGGCAATACTAAGAGGTAAGCAATACTAATAGCTCATTGTTATTTTATTTGTAGTTTCCCGATGACTAATTATATTGAGCATCTTTTTGTAGGCTTTCTTTGGGGGGTCATCTGTATATACTATTTGATACAAATATCTGTTCTAGGCTTTTGTCCATTTTAAAAACTGTCTTTTTTTGTTTTCTTATTATTACGTTTTGAGAGTTCTTTTTTTTTGTTTTGTTTTGAGACGGAGTTTCACTCTTGTTACCCAGGCTGGAGTGCAATGGCGTGATCTCGGCTCACCACAACCTCCGCCTCCTGGGTTCAGGCAATTCTCCTGCCTCAGCCTCCTGAGTAGCTGGAATTACAGGCATGAGCCCCGTGCCCAGCTAATTTTTTGTATTTTTAGTAGAGACGGGGTTTCACCATGTTGACCAGGATGGTCTCAATCTCTTGACCTCGTGATCCACCTGCCTCGGCCTCCCAAAATGCTGGGATTACAGGCTTGAGCCACTGCGCCCGGTCGAGAGTTCTTATATACTGTGGATACAAGTCCTTCCTCAGGGATATGCATTACAAGTATTTTTTCCAGTCAGTGACTTCTCTTTTCTTTGAAGAGAATCTTTCAAAAAGAAATTTTTTATTTTTATTGAAGTCAAATTTGGCAATTTAAAAAATTATATATACCATAATTTCTCACTGTGTCTAAAGAATCTTTGCTTAATAGAATGAAACATGTTTTCTTCTATATTTAATTATAAAGCATTATAGATTAGGTTTTCCATTTTGATTTATGATCCATTTTTAATCATTTTTCTATATGCCACAAGAAGTGAATCATAGCTCACCTTTTTGTAAGGTAATATTCATTTTATGAATATCTCATTAATTTGTCACCATTTGTTGGCCTTAGTATTTTTTTCTCTGCTGATTGTATTTGTTGTTTTCTTGTTCTGTGGCCCAGGCTGGAGTGCAATGGTGTAATCTTAGCTCACTGCAACTTCCGCCCCCCAAGGTTCAAACAATTCTTCTGCCTCAGCCTTCTGAGTAGCTGGGACTACAGGCATGTGCCACCACACCCAGCTAACTTTTGCACTTTTAATAGAGACAGGGTTTCACCATGTTGGCTAGGTGGGTCTTGGACTCCTGATCTCAGGTGATCCACCTACCTAGGCCTTCCAAAGTGCTAGAATTGCAGATGTGAGCCACCACACCCAGCCACACTAATTGTATGTTTGTTGAAAATCAGTCATTCATACATGTGTGGATCCATTTCTGGACTCTATTCTTTTTCATTGACCCATTTGTCTATCTTTTTTGCCAATGCCACATGAAGCATGTTAATTTCTTTACTAAAAACCTGCTATGATTTTGACTGGGATTGTATTGATCTACAGATCAAGAATACATTGGATCTACAGATCAAGGGGAAAGTTTACATTTTAATAATATTGAAATCTCTGACCCTTGAGGAAGGCATATCTTTCTATTTATTTAGGCCTTTAAAAAACTTCCTTTTAGCAAAGTTTTAAAATTTTCAGTATATCAGTGTACTGTTAATCATTGTGAAATAATCTTCTTGTCCTTGGCAATATTCTTTATTCTGCAATCTACTTTGATATATCTATATCTGTGTGTGTGTGTGTGTGTGTGTATGTGTGTGTGTATTTAGAGACAGGATCTTTCTCTGTTGCACAGGCTGGAGTGCAATGGTATGATCATAGTTCACTGTAACTTTGAACTACTGAGCTCAAGTGATCCTCCCATCTCAGCCTCTGGAGTAGCTAGGACTACAGGCATGTGCCACCATGTCCAGCTATTTTTTCATTTTATTTTTTGTTGAGACAAGGTCTCACTATGTTGCCCAGGCTTACTTTGTCTAGTATTAATATAGCCACTCCAACTTGCTTTTTATTGGTGTTAACATGGTATATCATTTTCCATCATGTTCCTTTTAGCATAATTGTGTGTTTATTTTTAAAGTGCACTTCTTGTTGGCAGCATGTAGTAAGGCTTTGCTTTTAATTCAATCTGACAATCTTTTAATTGGAGTGTTTAGACTAAAGTATGCTTAGAAAAATAGCATTAAATGTTTAGAAAAGAAGAAAGGTGTCAAATTAATAATTTGAGATGCCACCTGAAGGTACTAGAAAAAGAGGAGTAAAACAAGTTCAAAGCAAGGAGTGTTAAATAAATTAAAAAGATTCGAGCAAAAATCAATAGAATTGAATGCAGAAAGCAGTAGAGAATATTAATGAAGCTCAAATCTAATTATTAAAAAATTAAGAAAAATGAGAGAAGACTACTGATTTAAGAATAGAAGAGGGACATCACTACTGATTACACATAATTTAGAAGGATAAGAAGTGGATTCCACAAACACATTTCTGCCCATAAATCTGACGACTTAGATAAAAGGGACCAACATTTGGAAAGCCAAGCTACCAAAACCCACAGAAGAAATAGGTAACCTGAGTAATCCCATTTCTGTGAAAACAATGGAACTTATTTTTTAAATGTTTAATATATCAGAATGTTCAATATGCTAGATACTGTTCTTAATAATGATGATGAAGAGGAAGTGTCACACAATAACAATACTGATGATGATGATGGCAGTTGTGGTGGTGGTGATGATGGTGATGGTGGAGCAAGTGCTGATGGCACACACGCAAAAGAATGAAATTAGACTCTTATGCCACATACAAACATCAACTCAAAATGAATCAAAGACCTAAATGTAAGTTATAGCCCTTAGAAGAAAACACAGGTGAAAGCTTTATGACATTGGATTTGGCAATGATCTCTTGCATGTAACACCAAAACATAGGCAACAAAAGAAAAAATGGATACATTGGATGACATCAAAATTTAAAACTTCTGTACATCAAAGAACACTATCCATAGTATGTTAAGATCACTCAGGGAATGGGAGGAAATAGGTGTAAATCATGTATCTGATAAGGGGTTGACATCTAGAATATATAAAGAATTCCTGTAACTCAACAAAAAAGCAAACAACCCAGTTAAAGTGTGGTTAAACGACTTGGATAGACATTTCTCTAAATAATATACACAAACAGCCAATAAACACCTGAAAGGATGCTCAACATCCCCAGTAATTAGGAAAATGTAAATGAAAACCGCAATGATATACTACTATTTCACATTTATTAAGATGGCTACTATTAGAAAAAAGAGAAAATAGCATGTGTTGATGAGAATGTGGAGAAATTTGGTGAGGCATGATGGCTCATGCCTGTGATCCCAGCTGCTCATGCTGCTGAGGTCAGGAGTTTAAAACCAGCCTGGTCAACATGGTGAAACCCCATCTCTACTAAAAATACAAAAATTAGCTGAGCATGGTGGTGTGTGCCTGTAATCCCAGCTACTTGGTAGGCTGAGGTAGGAGAATTGCTTGAACCTGAGGGGCAGACGTTGTAGTGAGCCAAGATTGCGCCACTGCACTCCAGCTTAGGCAACAAGAGTGAAACTTTGTCTCAAAAACAAAACAAAACAAAAACCAACCAGTTTTTGTTCCTCAAAATCTTAAACATAGAATTATCCATATGATCCAGCAATTCCACTTCTAGATATATTCACAAAGAATTGAAAGCAGAGACTCGAAAAGCTATTTGAACACCCATGTTCATAGCAGTATTATTCACGATAGCCAAAAGGTGAAGGCAACCCAAGCATCCATCAACAGATGAACGAATAAAGAAAATGTGATACACACACAATACAGCCTTAAAAGGAATGAAATTCTGATACATGCTACAACATGGACAAACCTTGAAAATATTAAGTGAAATAAACTAATAACAACAAAAAATACTGTGTAATTCCACATATATGAGGTGCCTAAAGCAGTCAAATTCTTAGAGATGGAAAGTAAAATGGTGGTCGCCAGGGGCTGCGGGGAGAGGGGAGTGAGGAGTTATTATTCTGTAGGTACACAGTTTCAGCTTTGCAAAACAAGAAGCGTTCTGGAGATGGATGATGGTGATTGATGGTGGCACCAACAATGTGAATGTCCTTAATGCCATTGAACTGTACACTTAAAAATGGTTAAAATGGTCATTTTTATATTATGTGTATTTTACCACATTTAATAATAATAATTTAAAAATATATCAAGAGAGACAAATGTGCAGACATCTATCAAATAAATGTTATCAAAACAGCAAAAAGGGACAGATAATTTTTCAAAAATAGTTTCTGTTTGTGAGGAGCCCATGAAAGCCACACATCACCAAGAAAGCCAAGGGAGAGCTGGGACTTTCTCAGGAGTAGCCCCAGTGCAGCTCCCTTGCCCCATTTAGTTCTGCTTTGGATGCTCACTACTTGGGTGAGTTGCTGAAATCCTTGAGGAAAGAGACAGAAAAAGAGGAAGAGAGCTTGACTGGAGGCCGTGCATCCCTGCGCTGCCTGGCCAGTGCCCCTTTTGACCTGTTGGTTTTTTCCTTGCATATTGGGTTTATTTCCACTTTCCTGCTGAAGAGCACTGGTCAAACTACACAATCTGGGGGAGGTGAGTCTGCAGACTCTGGAGGCCTCTGGAGCACAGATGAGGAAAGCACCTGAACGTGGATCTGGAGTAAGGAGGTTGCCGGTGGCTCTGGCCCTGTTCTTGGTGACTCAGTCAGCAGAAACTGAGGGTGTGACATGCAGAGCCTCACCCACCTTGTGGGTTGCCCACACGCTTTCCCGGATCCCGGCCTGTGCATCTTACCCTTCCCCAGCCTCCCAACCATAGGGAGCCATGATGCTGAGCACAGGTAACAAAACCGCTGGCCCCTGGCTCAGCACCCAGCTGCAGTGCAGCCCCGTGGACCCTCGCCCACAGCCTCCCCCTGGCTTCGCTGGCATCCAGGGTTTCTGGAATGCGCTATGAGCAGAGTGGCACCTTCCCCTCTGATGTGGCTGGGTTGGAGAGGGAGCCGTGCATACAGCTGGAGGCCCCCTTCTGCTCACGGCTCCCTAGAGGCTGTCTCTGTGTGTGCACACCATCACTCCCACTCCAGGCAGGGCCTTCACGGATGTCCTCAGCTACCAAAAGTCACCCCAGGGAGTGGGAAATTCCGTCCACCGCAAAGTGTGCCACACTCTGCCGTGGGGCAGTCCTTTGTCTCTGCACCAACTCTGCTGCTTTCTATTATCCCCTCTCTCTCTTTTTTCTCTCTCTCTCTCTGAGACAGAGTCTTGCTCCATTGCCCAAGCTGAAGTTCAGTGACACAATCTTGGCTCACAGCAACCTCCACCTCCTAGAGTTCAAGTGATTCTCATGCCTCAGATTAACAAGTAGCTGGGATTACAGGTGTACACCACTACACTTGACTAGTTTTTGTATTTTTAGTAGAGATAGGGTTTCTTCATGTTGGCCAGGCTGGTCTTGAACTCCTGGCCTTAAGTGATCTGCCTGCCTCTGCCTCCAAAGATGGTGAGATTATTACAGGTGCGAACCACAGCACCCAGCTGGTTTCTGTTATCTTCTTAGAAAGCTTCTCAGTCCTTTGTGCAGACTCCTTCTAGGGAGTTCCCCCAGCCTCCAGCTCTGCCTTCTATTCCAAATGTGTGAATTTATAAGCATTACACAGCTTAGTTTTTCATACTGGGGAATGGGTGTGAGTTAGTATGAAAGCAAGCTGCAAAAGTACCAATACCAGGTCCATCTCTTACTAATTCTGTGACCTTAGGTGACTTAACCTCTCGAAGTTTCATTTTGTCTTATCAGTTAAATGGGAACAAGAATAGCACTTACATTAGAGGACTTATGTGACAATGATACAACATAATAGCTATATTGCTTTTAACACTCTATCTGACACAAAGAATGTATAACGAATGTTAACCTTTCTTGTCAGCAAATTTAAAACCTCACAGCATATTCTGCTCGCATTAGGCTGGGCTGTCAGAGCTGAATCCATGCCTTTTTCTCTCTGGGCTGGGAAAGCCAGGCTAGCACATGCATTTTTGGTCTTAAACCAGCCTTAGATTTAGGTCAATGTAAATTTGCCCTTCGATGTATTCTTAATGTCTTCTTTACATACCTAGGAAAAGTGAAGGAGAGGTGAGAAAGACAGAGGAGGGAGGAACTGGTGACTGTGGGTTTGTGCTAGGTACCAACCTGGCTCTTCATATCTTTCATCTCATCCAGTCATCAGCCACACTGAGCTCCCCAGCATGTGAACAGCCTCCACAGAGCAGGAGATTCTGGGTCTGGGATGAGGAGAGAGCTCCAGTACTACCAGCACCCCAGAACTTACCTCAACATGCTCATTTCTCCTTGTGGGATCCGTGGAGTCTGCCTGCTCTTCCAGGGATGCCTCAGCCTTTTAAGTAAGGCCTAGAAAGGGGCCCTGAAACTGCCAGGACCTGAGGAGAAGCAGGATTCCCAATGCGATTTCACGTGACCCTAAGCTGCCAGGAATACCCGCTGCTCATTATCTCTCTATTGGTGTCTCATAGAACACATTGTGGGAAGTGCTATAGAATTCTAGGGACATAGCGAGCCCCAGGTGAATATCAGTTATTTTAATTATTATTAAATTTATCTCCCTAATAGGAATTAACGATCTTACCATAATGAACTCTGCTTACATACTCATATAGTTGGATACACCTGCCTTAAGTTCTCATCTCTACAGCAAGAGCAGAGGCCACGTCTACCTCCAGGGTTATTGCCATTCTCACAAAGGTGAGGATAAGTCACCATGGGGACCATTGCTCCTCTGCAGGCTCTGACACTTTCCGGGGCATATAAAGCCCATGAAGAACTGAGATGTTTTCTGAGAAGACAGCATACCCAGAGAAGACAATGAAAAATGAAAAAAACAACAGGAGTAGAAACTTGCCAATAGTGGTGTCAAGTGGTGTGTTAGTTACCAATTGCTGTGCAACAAAGTATCAGCAAACCTAGCAGCTTAAAACAAACAAAAAATTTGTTCTTTAACAAAGACTGAGAGTCAGGAATAAGAAAATTGGCTTGGCTGGAGAGTTTGGCTCAGGGTATCTCATTAGGTTGCAGGAAAGATATCAGCCAGGGTTACAGTCATCTGAAGGCTTGACTGGGCTGGAGGATCTACTTCTAAGATTTCTCACTCAAACTATTGGCAGAAAACCACAGTTTCTCACCATGTGAACCTCTCCATAGGGCTGCTTGAATATCCTTATCACATGGCAGCTGGCTTCATCCAGGTGATTGTTCTAAGAGCAAAGAGGAAACTGCAATACCTTTTATGAGCTGGTCTCAGAAGTTACATGCTGCCATGTTCACCATGTAACATACTCATTAGAAAAAAGCTAGAGAAGGGCAATTAAGCTGCCTCTCTGTATCAGTCTGTTCTCACACTGCTAATAAAGACATATCTAAGACTGGGTAGTTTATAAAGGAAAGAGATTGAATTGACACCATTCCACATGGCTGAGGTGGCATCACAATCATGACAGAAGATGAAGGAAGAGCAAAGTCACATCTTACACAGTAGCAGGCAAGAGAGCTTATACTGGGGAATGCCCCTTTAAACAGCCATCAGATCTCATGAGACTTATTCACAATAATGAGAACGGCACAGGAAAGAACTGTCCCCATGATTCAATTATATCCCACTTGGTTCCTTCTATGACATATGGGAATTATGAGAGCAACAATAAAAGATGAACTTTGGGTAGGAACACAGCCAACCCCTGGCTCCTCCCAAACCACATGTCCTCATGTTTCAAAACCAATCATGCCTTCCCAACAGTCCCCCAAAGTCTTAACTCATTTCACTATTAACTCAAAAGTTCACAGTCCAAAGTCTCATCTTCCATCAAAAGAAAGTTAGTTACTTCCTAAATACAATGGGAGTACAGGCATTGGGTAAACACAGCCATTCCAAATGGAAGAAATTAGCCAAAACCAAGGGGCTACAGGCCCTATGCAAGTTCAAAAATCCAGCAGGCAGTCAAGTCTTAAAGCTTCAAAATTATCTCCATTGAGTCCATGTCTCATGTCCAGGTCAGGTGCAAGATGATGCAAGAGGTGGGTTCCCATGGTCTTGGGCAGCTCCACCCCTGTGACTTTGCAGGGTACAGCCCTCCTCCTGGCTGCTCTCATGGGCTATTATTGAGTGTCTGTGGCATTTCAGGCACAGTTTAAGCTGTGTCAGTGGATCTACCCTTCTGGGATCTGGAGGACAGTGACCCTTTTCTCACAGCTCCACTAGGTAGCACCTCAGTGGGGGCATTGTGTGGGGGTTCCTACCCCACATTTCCCTTCTGCACTACCCTAGCAGAGGTTCTCCATGAGGGCTCTGCCCATGCCACACTCCTCTGCTTGGACATTTAGGCATTTCCAAACTTCCTCTGAAATCTAGGGAGAGGTTCCCAAACCTCGATTCTTGACTTTTGTGCACCCACAGGCTCAACACCATGTGGATGCTGCCAAGGGTTGAGACTAGTACCCTCTGAAGCCATGGCCCAACTGTACCTTTGCCCTTTTTAGGAAAGGCTGGAGTGGAGGAGGAAAATTTATTTTTTAAACAAATTAAAAAAATTTTTTTTAATTTTTTAAATAAGAAAAATTTATTTTTTAACAGAGACTGAGAGTCAGCCTGGATCTTATTGTCCATATCACTATCAGCATTTTGGTCAAAGCCATTCAGTGAGTCTCTAGGAAGCTCCAAACTTTCCCACATCCTCCTATCTTCTGAGCCCTCCAAACTGTTCCAACCTCTGCCTGTTACCCAGTTCCAAACTTGCTGGGAAACAGGCAAACTGTTAAAGTGCCAAAGTTCCAATAGTGATGTCAAGGTGAATCAGTCACCAACGGCTGTGTAACAAAGTATCAGCAAATTTAGCAGCTTAAAACAAGAAAAATTTGTTTTTTAACAAAGACTGAGAGTCAGGAATGAGAAAACTGGCTTGGTTGGAGGGTTTGGCTCAGGGTGTCTCATTAGGTTGTAGGACAGATGTCAGCCAGGGTTGCAGTCATCTGAAGGCTTGACTGGGGCTAGAGGATCTGCTTCTAAGATTGCACATTCACAGACTGTTGGCAGGAAACCACAGTTTCTCACCATGTGGGCCTCTCCATAGGGCTGCTTGAGTGTCCTTATTATACAGCAGCTGGCTTTGTCCAGGTGAGTGATCTAGGAGCATGGAGAAAACTGCCTTTTATGATGCTGCCATGTTCATCATGTAACATAGCACCCCACTCTCAGTACCAATTTACTATATTAGTCTGTTCTCATGCTGCTAATAAAAACATACTAGAGACTGGGTTATTTATAAAGGAAAGAGGTTGAATTGACTCACAGTGCCACATGGCTGGGGAGACCTCACAATCATGGTGGAAAATGATGAAGGAAGAGCAAAATCACGTCTTACACAGTGGCAGGCAAGAGAGCTTGAGCAGGGAAATTCCCCTTTATAAAACCATCAGATCTTGTGAGACTTATTCACTAACATGAGAGATGTTTCAGCACAGGAAAGATCCACCCATATGATTCAATTACCTCCCACTGGGTTCCTTCCATGACACATGAGAATTATGGAAGCTACAATTCAAGATGAGATTTGGGTGGGAACAGAGCCAAACCATATCACCCTCTTAAAGGATGAAGTTTCCAAGAATTTATGGGCATATTTTAAAACAGCCACACATGGTGTGTGAATTGGGGGCATTGTCTTTAGGTAGTGCCAAAGTTTATTTTTCAAAAGTTCAAAACTTGACTGTCATACAAACATATAGTGAGCATGTGTCAAAGATTTACTATTTTTCATAAGCGAGGGAATCAGCAAGATTACAAAGCTGATTATCATAAGATAATTCAAGGAATGGAAGTTTATATAGCCAGTCAAGAAATAAAGGCTGAAATAGGTTGGCTAAGTTACATTTTTAAAGACAGCTTTATGACTTGCAAGGCAATAAAACTGCACCCTTTGGAGTTATCTTTTCTATCAGACAGAAATAATGTGTAATTTATCAATGTTCTCTTAGGTCATAGCTAATTACAGAGTCGGTGACCTAGTTAGTAAGTCAAGCAAAGGGATAGGTCCAGAGAGAACCTATTGTTGGTGAGGCCTGTTTAATAATGTTCTCATATGATATTTAAAGTGTATACAGTCATCGTTTCATTTTATTTATTTTTAATTAATTAATTTATTTATTTGTTTATTTATTTTTGAGGCAGAGTCTTGCTCTGACACCCAGGCTGGAATAGTGTGGCTCAGTCTTGGCTCACTGCAGCCTCCACCTCCCAGGTTCACACAATCCTCATGCCTCGGCCTCCTGAGTAACTGGATTACAAATGTGCATCACCATGCTTGGCTAATTTTTGTATTTTTAGTAGAGATGGGATTTTGCCATGTTGGCCAGGCTGGCCTCATTTCATCTTATTTCAACTGTCATTTCTATTTGGTTAATTTATAATTTAATAATTTTGTACAAGACAGTTTCTACATTAATTTTGTTTTTTTGAAAGGTGTCTATCATATTAGGGGCATTATGAGGATTACATATTATCAGAAAATAACAACTTGATATTTTATTTATTCTTGAACACTTGTAGGGTGTTTTGGTTCATATGTCTGAATACCATTTCTTTAAAATTATGCTTTAATAATAAGTTATTAATAGTTATCCATGTTATTCAAGATATAATTAAATTGTTTTTTTGCACCCTTACCTTTATTTCAGATCCATCACAGAGAGTGCATGGAGGTATTTTAAACTGTTAACTGTTTCACAATCACATACTATCTTACCAATTACGTATTCAAGAAAGATTACTTATGGAATTATAGACGGCATGAGCTAGATTTTATTTTCTAAGAAAATAATCAGATACATGTACAAAAATGTTAATACAAAGATGTTTGTCACAACATGAGTTTCAATAGCAAAAAAGAGACAAAAAAATGTAAAAGACCAATAACAGTGGATAGGTTTCAATAAATAATGTCACAGTGACACAATTAAATATTATACAGCTGTTCAAGCATGCCATTATTCATCGTTAGTATGGAAAGATATTCAGCTATTTTGCTACACAAAAAAAAAGGAGGTTGGAAAAAGTATAGGTTCTGTGAATCTGTTATATGAAAGCTGTCTATAGTTGCATGTGTCATGTGTGTGGAGAAAAAAGTATTGTCATTGGTTTTCTGATGATGCACTCAGAAATGACAAGTATTCACATTTTTCATCTTGCCTGATCTGGATTTTCAGGTTTTTCTACAATGAACATGTAGGCCGAACATTCCCAAAGCAGGAGAGTCCCCCTTCTAGCATCTCCCATAGGTCTGGCAATGGCAGGCAGGAAAGACAGAGGAAGGAAGGAGAGAGAAGGGAAGGAGTGAAGGAAGGAGTGAAAAAGGTAGGAAAGAAAGGAAAGGAGTGAGGGAGGAAATGGGGAGGGAAAGAAGTAAAGGAAGAAAAGAGGGAGGGAAGAAAGGAAGGGAAGAGGGAGTGAGTGAGTGAGTGAATGAATGCAAGATGGCGAGAAGGAAGAAAAGGAGGAAGACAGGGAGGAAAGGAGGTTGTGCCTTCCTTGATCATGGGCACTGACTCTTAGGGTCTGGAAGCCCCTGGGATGCAAAAGCTGAGTGCTCACAAAAAGCTGGAAAGCCTCAAGGAAGCTCTTCAAAATTGCTGAAAGGAAACTCTCCAGAAGCTTCCCTGCCCATGACAGATAATGAGCAGCAAGTGTTTCTGGCGGCTTAGGGTGGTGCGAAATCACTCTGGAAATCCTGCTCCTCCTCAGGTCCTGGCAGTTTCAGGGCCCCTCCCTAGGCCTTACTTAAAAGGCTGAGGCATCCTTGGAGGAGCAGGCAGACTCCACAGCTTTCACCAGGAGAAAGGAGCATTCTGAGGTATGCTTTGGGGCACTGGTTGGGACTGGAGCTCTCTCCTGAATCCAGACCCAGAATCTGCTCTGCAGAGGCTGTTCATATGCTGGGGGACTCAGTGCAGCTACTTCCTACCCAGACCCTGGCCAGTTCAGCCTCTCTTTCCATGATTTCCTGTTGTTTATTCTAAAATAGGGGAGTCTACACCCTGTGGAGCTCAAGATGGTCCTGAGTGGGGCGCTGTGCTTCCGGTGAGTGTATGAGACCCTGGTTTGGTGGTGTCCTCCAGGGGAAGTGAGTTCTGGGTAGAAGCACTGTCCAGCTTTGAGCAGGAGGGAAGAAGGGAGGGGCTGCCATTGCAGCTGGGAAGTTGTGACCAGCACCTCACTGCTCTTAGAGAAGTTTTCACAGCCTTTTTCAAATAGGGACAGGACTGGGATAGGCCATCTCACAAGGGTTCCCTGATGCTGAGGGGGACAAGTGAACCACCCAGTCTAGAGCTGCAGCCAAGTCTAGCCAAGGTGAGAATGAGAGCCAGGATCCCTCTCAGAGTTCTGCCATTGCCACTCAGCACAGTGAATTGACGTCATCTCACCCACTCTGTGTCCCTACCTTCCTGATGCTTTTGGGGGATAATAATAAAACCATGACCATTAGTCATCTGTTCACCCACTGGCATGTACTAAGCCAGATACTCTGCCATGCTCTGGATTTTACAACAGGGGATGAGAGTGGTCCTTTCTGTCAGTCTAATAAAGCACTTCCCACAATGTGTTCTATGGAACTCGATCAGAGAAGTTCCACAAAAGTGTCCAGGAGATGCTTTATACAGAGGAGCTCTCTGATCAAGTAAATGCAGGGAATGCTGCTTTCTACATCCTCTCATAAGAGAACCACAGCACATCTCAGCATATGAGTGACTCTGAGGCTTTCTGAAACAAGGCAACTTGTTGAATGGTGTTTGGCCATGCATCGATCCAGTTTTTACACCGCCTCCTTTTCCTCCATGCAACATTTGGAGAAACCAACTTTAGGATACATATTTTACCTCATAGGATGTCAGGAAATCAACTAAGTTCCTAGATGAGAAACCACTTTGATAAGTAAAATAAAAGAAATTTAAATTTAAAGAAACTCCTCATTTAGTAAGGAATACATGGTCAAATAGAAATACATGTTTCTTGAAGAACTGAAGAATCAGACTTTAATCTGAAAGAGGCCTGGGTGTTAGCCAACCCATCATCTTAGTGTAGCAATGGGGAGGCTCAGGCCCAGAAAGGGCAAGAGAGTTGTCTGCTGTGATTCAGCAGCATTTGAGGCAGAGCTGGGGACAAGAATCTAGAGCTCTGACTCACCATGCAGCTTCTCTTCCAATAGGAGATGGGTTGAAATGTAGGTTGAATAGGGTGAAGGAGCAAACCACAGACTCCAGTGGGAGGCTGTGGGGTCATCCTCCTAGTAGGGCATGAGGCCAGCAGGGCTGGGAGAGAAGAAGGCTGTGCTGTTACTTCTGGCATAGTAGGAAGAAAGAGAGACAAAATGCCTGAGATCAAGGGGTTCTCTGGAGCCAGGGCATGCTGGAGTGTCCACCCTCCCCCTAATACAGTCCTTACCCCTTCCTGATGTTTCAGAATGAAGGACTCGGCATTGAAGGTGCTTTATCTGCATAATAACCAGCTTCTAGCTGGAGGGCTGCATGCAGGGAAGGTCATTAAAGGTTGGTGACAAAACATGACCCACTTTCCTTGGTCTCTATACACTCTGAGGGATGGGGGCCTAAAGAAGGTTTAGAATAGTCGTACAGCTTAGCACAGGCCTGTACAGCCCAGGCATTAGGGCAGCACAAACCAAGCTTTAAGCAAAGGCAAACAAAATACCACACTTCTCAGCAAAGTGAAGACACCTGAAGCTTCTATGCAGAAGTGGGAATATTTTCCAAGAGGCCTGTCTTGTCATTCCCTTGCAGGTAGAATGCGAAACAGTCAAGCATCGCATTCCCTAGGAGCCAGTGCCAAGGAGATAACTAAAGCAAGATCTCTGTACCTTTTTTCCCTTATGGGAGTGGGTTTCTGCCTCTCCACCCTGGGTCCTCTCTGCTCTCTGAGGACTCTCAGTTACTCAGAGTGGAGGGACCCAGAGAACAGGTGGCATTGTTGGACCTTCTGCTTGCTCACTCTGCCCCATGCATTGCAACAGGTCCCTCTCTACAATAGTTCACATTTGCCCCCCCAGGGCACCCTTACTGAGCACAGATGCCAGGTAGATCCTTCAGCTAGGACATAAGTGTATGGTGTATGTAGGTGAGCATGCAGGCATATATGTGTGAGCATGTGTGTGCTTGTATGTATCTCTGTATAACCATGCATGTGTGTGTGCGAGTATGCATGTGTGAGCATGTGTGTGTACATGTATCTGTGTGCATGCATGTATCTGTGTGTGTATTTGGGTATGCATGTGGGTGTATGATGTATGTGGGTGGTGAGGGGATGGTACAAAGAGAAATGAGATCCTCTTTTGCTCTCAGCGACCTCACAGGGTGTAGAAAGTTGTCCAAACAATCCCAAAGAGGGGCTCATCAAGACAGGTTTCAGAAAAGAGGCCTGAGAGTCAAGGGGCATTAAAAGATGGGGTTGAATCTACCTTGGGGTATAGAGGCTTTAAGATTTGACCCTGAATTAGAGGGTGGGGTAGAGGTGGTACAATGTGCTTCTGTGCCTTGATATCCACTCTGGGCCAGTGGAAAGAAGAGGCCATGTCATGACAGCTGCTGAGAGGCCTCCCTTCTGCCTAGCCTGGGGGCAAGCTGTCTCACAGCAGTCCTGTGCCCTAGAGCCCGGGACAGGGGGAGAAGGAGGGAAGGAGGGAAGGGAATCCAGGGCCCTGCATCTTACCTCCTTCCCACAGGTGAAGAGATCAGTGTGGTCCCCAATCGATGGCTGGATGCCAGCCTGTCCCCTGTTATCCTGGGCGTCCAGGGTGGGAGCCAGTGCCTGTCCTGTGGGGCAGGGCAGGAGCCAACTCTAACACTCGAGGTGAGATTAGGGGCATCCTCACTGGGGACTGAGCCACAGATGCTAAGCCCTCTGAAGCTGGGCAGCCCACAGCCCTGGTGCTGTGGGACACCTTTGGGGGATTCTGTTGATGGCAGCTCTGCCTCCTCCCTAAGGACCCTGTCCAGCCCTCCCTCTGCCTCCTCCTCTGCCCTCACCTGCCCTGCCCTCCTCTGCCGGTAGCCAGTGAACATCATGGAGCTCTACACCGGTGCCAAGGAATCCAAGAGCTTCACCTTCTACCGGCGGGAGTTGGGGCTCACCTCCAGCTTCGAGTCAGCTGCCTACCCTGGCTGGTTCCTGTGCACGATGCCTGAAGCTGACCAGCCTGTCAGACTCACCCAGCTTCTTGAGAATGCTGGCTGGGATGCCCCTATCACAGACTTCTACTTCCAGCAGTGTGACTAGAGCAACATGCCCCCCAGAACTCCCTGGGCAGAGCCAGCTCAGGTGACGGGTGAGTGGAGGAGACCCATGGCAGATGACTACTCTCTGCTCCGAAGACCCCCACCTTTGACTCACTGGTCACACAGCCACCTTCTCTTCTGATTCCCCGTTTGGGTAAAATCTGAGATTTGGAACTCAGTCCACAGTCCCCACTTGCTGGATGGTACTACTGGCGTGGAACTTTGTAAAAACCACATGGGGTAAACTAGGAATAACATGAAAAGATTTCTATGGCGGTGGGGTGAGAGAGTGATGGGAATCATTCCTGCTTAATGGTAACTGACCAGTGTTACCCTGAGCCCTGCAGGCCAAACCATTCCCATATAGGGTCACTAGCTCTCCACATGATGTCCTGTGCAGGAGAGGGAGGTGGTCAGAGAGTTAGGGACCCACAGCCCCGTCCCCTTCTGTATAATCCTGCCACTGTCATACGTTACCTTTTCTATCTCTACCCTCATCCACTCACCGTGGGCATGAAGAGGTGGTGATGTCAGAGGAAATGGCTTCAGCTCAGAAGATAGAAGATGAGCAGAGCATGCCGATCCTTTTTTAAAAACCTAAAGTACAAGAAAAATCCCAGATGCTGGTCTCTATCCCCATGAAAAAGTGTTCATGACATATGAAAAGAGCAACTTACAAAGTGGCATATATTATAATTAATTTTAATTTTTTTGAGATGGAGTTTCACTCTGTTGCCCAGGCTGAAGTGCAGTGGTTTGATCTTGGCTCCCTGCAACCTCTGTCTCCCAGGTTCAAGCAATTCTCTTGTCTCAACCTCCTGAGTAGCTGGGATTACAGGTAGGTTAGTAGAGATGGGGTTTCACCATGTTGGTTAGGCTGGTCTCAAACTCCTGACCTCGTGATCCACCCACCTCAGCTTCCCAAAGCGCTGAGATTACAGGTTTGAGCCACTGTGCCCCTCTATTTTAATTTTTTAAAATACCTGTTTATATATTTCTTCATAGAAAAAAGTTTGGAAGAGTTTACTTCAACTGTAGCAATGTCAGGGTGGTGGCAGCATAGGTGATTTTTCTTTTTATTCTTTCAATTTATCTGTATTTCCTAATTTTTCTACAATGAAGCTCAGTTGCTTGCATAATAATAAAAAAGAAATTAATCTCGAGGTAAACAGAGCAGACATCATCTCTGATTTTCCTCAGCCTCCACTTCCCCAGAGTTAAATTCAAATTGAATCAAGCTCTGCTGTTCTGGTTGGTTGTAGTAGAGATCAGGAAACAGATCTCAGCAAAGCCACTAAGGAGAAAGCTGTGATGAGTTTGTGTGGCTGGAATCTCCTGGGTTAGTAACAAAGAACCAGATCATGTGGTAATTCTTTCCTAGAAGGATCACAGCCCCTTGGATTCCAAGGCGTGGGGTCCAGCCTCTAAGAGGGTTGCCGTATTAGTTGAATTCACATCCTTCTTGGAATCTCGGTCGGTGACCTTATTTGGAGAGAAGGTCTTTGCAGGTGCAGTTAGTTAAGACGAGGTCATGCTGGTTGAAGATAGACTTAAATACAATATGACTAGTGTCTTTATATAAAAAAGGAGAGGACACAGAGACACAGAGGAGACACGGGGAAGAAAACTGTAAAGACAAAGGCAGAGATTGGAGTTATGCTGCCACAAGCCAAGAAACATCAAAGACTGTGGCAACCACGAGAAGCTTGAAAGAGGCAAAGAAGGATTCTTCCCTAGAGCCTTTAGTCTCCTGACTTCTAGCCTCCTGAATGAAGAAAGAATAAATTTCAGCTGTTTTATAAGCCACCAATGATAATTGGTTATGACAGCTCTAGACAACTAATACAGCTGCTAAAATGATCCCTGTCTCCTTGTGTTCACATCCTGTGTGTGTCCCCCCCGACAATGTACCATAGTTGTCTTTGTGAACAAAAGAATATGGCAGAAGTTATGGCATGCCACTTCCAAGATTAGGTTATAAAAGATGTTGCAGCTTCTACCTGAGGTCTCTCTCTCTCTCTGTCCCCCACCATCCCCAGTCTCTGTTGGCTCACTCGCTCTGGGGGAAGCTAGCTGCCATGCTATGAGCAGCCCTATAATTAGACTTACATGGTAAAAAATGAAGTCTCCTGTTCACAGCCACATGAACGAACCTAGAAGCAGATCCTCCAGTCCTGTCAGGCCCTCCAGTGACTGCAGCTCAGGTGACAGCTTGGCTACAGCCTCATGAGATGCTGGAGCAGGCTGCCTAGCTGAGCTGCTCCAGATTCCTGCCCCTTAGAGACTCTGTGAGATAATAAATGTTTGTTGTTTTAAGTTGCTCAGTTTTGGTCTAACTTATTAAGCAGCAATAGACAATTAATATGCAGGGAAAGAGAAACAAATGCCTTTGTTTTAATACTGCAGTTTTCTCCAATTTTTAAATTTTCCTTCTCACAATGAACAACTATCCTACGTTTACCCAAATATTCTATTTAAAAGCTAATAATACAACATTTGTTGAATCATCTGGTTCTGCAAAGTTGAGATCCTCTAGTCCTATGTGCCAGAAATGGACTGCAGTGTCCCCAACCAAACCCTGGGGAATGGGAGCAGAAACCAGAGGAGGAGCTCGTATCTGAGCCCCAGGTATTCCACCTACATCTCACCTGTTGGACCAGCATGGTAGGTTCATAGTCCACCGAAGTACTAGCAAGGAATTGGCCAGGACATACAGGGCTGCCTCTATGGGCCTCAGCAGCTCCAGCCCAAATTCAGCTGAAGTCCTCAGGCAACAGGCAGCACAGTTCCTACCCCAGGCCTCTCAGGGCCACCAAGAACATGAGCTCCAGGCGCCAGGCTGCATTTCAGGCCCTGTTCACATTCTTTGTCCATGGGTCCAGACACAGTCTCGTGTTGCTCCCTCTGCTTTTGGGCCCTCCATCTACCCTCTCTGCCTAGATAAATCTCTCATTTTTCAATACCCTGCTAAGATGTCACCTCCTCCGAGAAGCCTTTACTGAGTTGATATCCCCCAGCTATCTGATCTGGCAGTTTTATGCCAGGTCCTGCACAATGTGTCCCTGCATTGCAGTACCTTAACTTGGAGTCTGTGGCCTCTGGGATGACCTTAAGGTTAGGGCCATATAAGTTTGTCTCTCAGAACATTGCATAATGCTTGGCACATAATAGAAACTCAGTGAGTATAGAATGTGGAAACTATTTCTCCACCCCGGAATATTATCTCTCTCTCCTCCACCCATCTAAACAGGCCCACCCTTAAGGGAGCAGCTTAAATTCCATCTCATTCTTGAAGGTTTCTCCAGCCTGAAGTTGTTGCCTCTTCATTTGCAGGATGACAGAACTCAGAGGAGCTTTAGCCAGGTTAAGCCAACACAAGTCAGTAGTAAAAGGAGGAATATAAAATGCTTCCTTCAAGAATGTACAGGCTGGGGGACATTGACATTATGACTATTCAAGTGAAAAAGACAGTGGCTTTAGATTTCTGCAATTTTGATGTAAACTACTGGCCTGGGCCTATATTTACAGAGATGGAATGCATCATTCAGGGTTTGTACAAATTGCAGACATCAAGGAACAGAGAATGTTCCAAGGTCAGGTCATAGGGGAAGAGCCTAAGATGTGGGAGGTATTATTCTGAAAAAAGCAAAGCACAGGGAGCTCCCTTCAAACACCAAAAGGCTTGCCAAGTAGAAGAATATGCTTGTTCTGTGTAATTTCAGAATAAACAAGTAGGACCTGTGGGTGAAAATTATGTGGAGGCTGTTTTTCCCATATGACCCTCAATTTTTAATCACAAAGACCACAAACATTGATAGTGCTTCTTTAAGAGATTGTGTGGTCTCTGACCCTGGAGGTGTTGAGGCAGAGCCTAATTCACCAATTTCTTGGGGATTCCATAACACAGATTTCTCCAATTGGAGGGATACTATGATTCCATGTCTATGAGGTGGAGTCTTGCTCTGTCGCCAGGCTGGAGTGTAGTGGTGCAATCTTGGCTCACTGCAACCTCCGCCTCCCAGGTTCAAGTGATTCTCCTGTCTCAGCCTCCCTAGTAGCTGGGCCTATAGGCATGTGCCACCATGCCTGGCTAATTTTTGTATTTTTAGTAGACATGAGGTCTCATCATGTTGGCCAGGCTGGTCTTGAACTCCTGATCTTAAGTGATCTGCCTGCCTTGGCCTCCCAAAGTGTTGGAATACAGGCATGAGCCACCATACCCAGCCTAAAGTCCTTTCAATTCTAAGAAATTTTTGCCTAAGGAGTTTCTCTGCACTATTATGTCCAACATGCCCTTGGCCCATAGCTTAGAGAGTCTGTTCTTCTTAATTATCTTTTCAAGTGTTTATGACTTAGTTCCTTAGCTAGACTGTAAAAATACTTAACAACAGGGACTGTGTATTGAATGTTTTCATCACACTGCAGGATAAATGCTGGGAAAACACTCATTGGTTGCCTGACATAGTAACTCGCGCTGTAACCCTTCCCACAGAAGGGTGAGAGATTGGGAGAGCAGAAGAATGGTCACTGGCCTTAGAAAGAAGAAATCTGGTCCCATTTCTGCCCATCTTTTCTCATTTCTCATCCTGTAGGCATCTGAGTCTTAGACCCACCCATCCCACTCCTCAAAAAGCCCTTGAAACTTTGCAAGTAACCCAAGAGGGAGAATTACAGCAAAGTTGTTAGTTTCCAGAGAACATTACACCTAAGCCTCTCCACCCTTGTGATAGATGGATAGATAGAAAGGGGGACAGAAGGGTGGATGGATGGATGGATGGGCAGATGGATGTACGTATGTATAAATGGATGGTGAATGGATGGAAGAATGGACAGATAGGCAGACAGATGGGCAGATGGGTGGATGGGTGGGTGGATGGATGGATAGACTGAGAAAAATAATGTCATTTTAAGACCTGAGTGTTTTTTCCTTTGCTCTGCTCACACTGTCATTATTTCCTAGTAGTCCATGGCACATGATGTCAGCTCAGTCCCTGGGTGAATCTGAGGTAATATCTTTGCAGCTGGGTTTCCTTAGATGTTCTGTCTCATCAAACTGGTGCCAACTAATTAAACCCACTGAAAATCAGAGACTCCCTTCTCATCTTTCCAAACAGAGCCACACTCACTAAGTGCTATTAGCCCCTTCTCTTAGTCTGGCTGTCTGGCCCCAGGCTGGATTCAGGCATCAGAGTTTGTTCTGTCCTTGGGCTTGCCAGACATACTCTCTCTTGCATTCACAACCTCTTCAAGCCTAGGATGGAGCCCCATGGGGCACTAAAGATGTCTGACCCTAGCACTGTTTATCTAGCTTCAAAACCACTAATAACATAGGTACAGAGCAGGGGCCCCGAATGACAGTAGGTACAGAGCAGGGGCCCCGGACCTTTTTTCTGCAAAGGCTTTATGGATGACTCTCTCCCCCTTCAACAAATACTCATTAATGTTCCCACCTTATTATTACTATATCAAAGACATTGTGAAATCTCCAGGCTCTTCTTCCTTCATGTCCTGCAACCAATTATAGAGATTGCTGCAGGCTTCCCACCCTGACCAGACAGTATAAACACAGGGCAATGCCCTGAAGAAGTCAGTTGGAGTCTCCAGGGATCAGGGTTCCAGGCACCCAGGATCTACAGGTCAGTGATGGACAGGCAGTATTCTCTCTCTCTCTCTCTCTCTCTCTTTTCTGCTCTCTCCTGTCAGTATCTCTGATATGCCCTCTATCCCTTCACTCCTCCTGGCAAGCTGTCTGGGTAACAAGGTATTCCCCTTATCGAACATTTAGGAGCACATAAAGAGATTTGAGGAGAAGGAATAGGTTAAGCCAAATCAAGATTTTTAAATACTTAGCACCACAGACTTTAGAAAGCAATTTAAAAAAATCATCTGGGCCAGTGATATTCAAACTGTGTTTGGTGGAAGTTTAAGAGCTTTTTTTAGCTCCTTAGAAGCTTCTCGGTGTCTTCTTTGTAGGCAAGAGAAATATTAGCAGGGTTCCAAAGTCACCATCACTTCCTGTGTCTGCAAAGCAGGTGCCCTTTATCCATTTTACAATCATTAGAATTCTGCATAAAATTTTATTGTGAAGCTTAAAACAGTTTTGAAAGATACCTTGCTCAACCTTTCCTTCCAATGATGATAATTGAAGGCCCAGGGATAAAAGGTGGCAAGGTAAACCGGTAGCAGAGCTAGGTCTAGGACTCAGTCTTTCCATTCGAAGTCTGCTGTGAGTGATTCTATGTCCCACCAGGGTATTTCTGTTAGAGTGGTTGGAGAGAGCTTCAAGCGAGCTGTCAGCCATCTTCATGACCTCAGGATCTTATTAACTGTTATAAGGGAAACAAATATCTTTATGTACAACAATAAATAATACAGCAAAATTTAATAGGAGTTCAGAGTAGAGTTACAGTAGTAAGGGAAAGAGTCATTAAACTCTGAGTCATGGAATTATAGATAGTTTGGCCTAGAAAGAACCTTCATAACCACATCATCTAATCCAATGAATTTATAGATGCTGAAACTGAGGGATAGCCCCAGAAGGAAGTAAAATCTACAAGGGTTGAAAGAGGTATGAAGGGAGTCCGTCAATGTCAAGGGTTCCAAGGAGGCAGTGAGCAAACATCAAGGCAATCAAAAGAATCTTTGGATCTGGCTCCACAGAAGTAAATATTGGTCTTGGAGAGAACATCCCACATAGATCCTATGCAGGAGAATGAGGAGAGGATAGGACAGGGTGCTGTGCAAAAGAACATGAGGAAAACCCAGGTTTAGTGGTGGTGGTATTTGAGCCAGGATAGGTGAATTGAGGAGGTCTGAGAGCCAGATGTCGTGTCCAGTGAGAAATGAGAGGAAAAGAGGGATATAGACAGAAGTCCAGTGAAAAGTCATTTTAGGACAATAGGGAGAGGAAGCTTTGGGACTGAGGCATGAGACACATTGGGAGGGGCTCAGCACTCAGCAGAGACTTAGCACCAAGACCCCAGGCTCTTTGATGGAGCAGATGCTAGCTTCCTATTCCTACTCACTCCATCACAATCCAGCAGAGGCCAGGCAGAGGGAACCTAGTAGGGGAGCCTTTAGGAGAGGCACTGTAAATTACGGGTGTGCCAGAATGGGAGATTTCTAGGGCCCATGGGTCCAGCTGGACTGGACCAGCACTGAATTTCTTCCAGCTCTTTGAGCTGACACTGACCAAGGATGGGAGTCATCAGCTTGCTGTCCAGCTTCACCCAGGGCCCACTACTTGGTCTGGGCACAAGGTTTGTGCCCCACCTAGATCTGGGCACAACCGCCCCGCTGCCCACAACCAAAAGAGACCCAGTGGTTTGACCAAGGGGAGCCTATCATCAAGTGGGCTTGCATTGAGGCCATGACACTGTTGAATTATCTGTGCCGGGGGATTGTCTAGTCCTTTAGGACTCAAAGTGCTGGCCAGGAGGAACCAGCAGCATGGACATCACCTGGTTGCATATTTGAAATGTAGTCTCAGGCCTGGAAAATCAGAATCTATTTTAACAAGACCTATAGAGGGTTTACATATTTATTAATGAGTGTGAAGACTGAAAGTACATCAGTTCCCAAGCAGTCTGGCTGATTGCTGGAATCACTCCAAGTCCTACTGAATTAGAACCTTCAGCCCAGGAAACAGTAATTATACAGAGTCCTCCAGGTGATGCGGATGGGCAGCCACATTTAGGAGCCAATGAGTTTCACTGAAACTTGACTTTAAAAATGTTGAAACTTACTTGATACTACAAAGGAAATTTATCTTCATTATAGGAAAAATATTGAGATGTTTAAAAAATTACTCATAAAGCCATAGGTAAATGATGCAACAACATGGGGAATGTTCCTGTGTGTCTTTCTATATGTGTGGATTTAAGTGGAATTATAATGTACACTTGATTTATAATCTGCATTTTTCACTTAATACATTTTGAAAATCTTTTATGTCATAAAACAGACTTCTACAATATCATCTTTAACAAACACGTATTTCCTTATTTATTGAATTTTGCCATAATTTCTTAGCCAATTACTAGTTATTATTGAAAATGTAGATTTCTTTAACTTCTCACTATTGTAAAAATTTATGCAGTGAACATTTTTTAACTAAACATTTGGGCAGTCCCTTATTTTTCCTGAGAGTAAGGGCAATACATGCAATGACAAAGTATACAGAATGCTTAAGACTTGGGTTCACAGCACCAACATCCCTCTAGAATTTGCACTTGTCAGTCCCTATTATCCTTCACTCTAAGACTCAAAGTCACACCCCAAGGCCCAGGGACAGAAAATGACTAGTCCAAAGTGACAGTGGCAGACCCAGTACTAAAAGCCGCCTTGGCCACAGCCCTGTTTCTGGAACTTGAGTGCCATGCCCTCAGCACCCACATGTTTCTCCTCACCTGCCTCCCCAGGGTCCCCGGCATCACTCTATTCCTCCCTGAGCCCTACTGCTTTCTTCCACCTGCCTTCTTCCTTTCTCTTCTCCTCTCATTTTCTGCTTTGTTATGTTTTCTTCTCTTCTCCCTTCTGACTTGGTGACAATCAGACCTACTTGGTAAACCCTAGCCCTAGTCATACTTGCGTTACTTTCCTGCGCTAATTTCCAGCTCCCGATTGGCTCTGGGTTTATTTCCATGCTAAATTCTGGGCTGACTTCCCTAAGGGTGATCACTTTAGGGAAGAGCTCTAGGACAGGACAGCACACAGGGAGGGAACAGAGTCATGTGAAACTGTGTGGCTTGACATTTATACAAGGCAACTATCTTTGCTTTAGATTGTTCGCCCTCAAAAACACAAGCGCCATTTTCCATCGGGAACAGAATGAGCTGTCTTCAGCAGTCTTGGACAAGCACTTCTATTTGCTAGGAATGATGCTTTCCAACTCTCTGGGGGGACCCTACCAGCCTCACTGCTGTTGTCGACCCCTTCTCGTTGTGCTCTCTTCCTTCACTCTGGGCTCTAGCTATCTAACCCATGGCTAGTTACTGGGGGGCGGGAGTGTGGTGCCCCGTTGGCCAACAGGGCAGTGGGACTGGGTTTGAACTGGGCTTATCCTTCCACTGTGAGGGAGGCTACACATACTCCACCCCACTCTCTGGGCTGGGAAGTGTTGTGGCTCAGCTATTTGGGGGAATCTGTTTTCTAGTTTCTCAGAACTAGCATAAGCACACACGTCTGAGGCTTACACCCCTGCTGGCTGGACTTGCTCCTGGATGGCCCCAGTCAGGGAAAGGCAGAGCTGCCTGGAGCCTGCTGGGCTGGCAGAGGCCTTGGTGGATTCTGGCAGGCCAATTTTAAATTAATGGTCTGGGGGACCCATGCAGCCTGTGGCTGAGTGGTTCTGAGCCCCAGCATGTCTGCCCCTGGCTCCACCCAGCCTCCTTCTCTAACTGCCCTCCTCTCCTCCCCATCAGCAAGGACAAGACACCACTGATTGCAGGAATGTGTTCCCTCCCCATGGCAAGATACTACACGTAAGTTGTCCTGGCATGTCCCTGCTTTCCCAATCAGGAGGTCTGGGGATCACATGGGAAGAGGAAAGGAATGCTGAGCCAGAGGATGAGGCTTATTCTCACCTTAGAAATTGCAAGTGCCCCATAATTAAGCTTCATCACCATCACAGTAGCAACAGCTCTTTCCTGAATGTCTGCAAGATGCCAGCCAGTCTACTGCCTCACCTCTTTCCCAAAAAGTCTGCAAGGGGAGTGTTATTAACCCCATTTTGTAGATCTGGAAACTGAGGCTCAAAGAGGTTAAATAACTTCCCCCATGTCACACAACTTCCAAAAGGCAGAGCCAGGAATCAGATTTCGTACCCTCTGGGTCACTCCATCCACCTCTCTGAAATCTCAGAAACAGTTTTGAATCTCAGTGACAGCATTGAGATTCAAAAGAATCTCAATCCAAGTCCCTGTGGCCTTTACTCCCAGTTTGGGCTTCTAGCCATACTTGCATTTCAACTCATTTGAGATTTGCATCCTTCCTTATATTTTACTACTTTGTTGTCTATGCTTTGTTATGAGCTCCTTTCAGGAAGGAAGTGAGGCATGAGAAAAATAAAATAAGACTGACCTCTGGGATACATTTCCTCTGCTTCTCTCTTGGGCCCTGTAACAACCTGGGCAAGGTGGGTCGGGGCAGTCTTGGTCTCAAGGAGGTGACAGCCTGGCTGGGAAGCAAGACACATACACAGGAAGCACACAAATGACAAAACAGATGTCAGCACTTCAGGGCATCTAACCTGGGTTCTGGTCTCCATAGGATGCTGCTGCTAGCAGGTGAGTTGTCACATCTGCATTGTCAATGTCGGGGGGAAATGCCAGTTAGCAAGCCCAGGATCTTTTTGGAACTTTATTTTTATTGTACAAGTGAACCTGCTGTAAATACATACAGTCATTAGCCAAGGGTATTATCATTAGCTGTTACTGAGATAGAAAAATCTGCAGGTGGTGGCATTGGTCCAGAGGTTCTGCCCTATAAGGTTAGTGACAGCTCTCCAGGTCCTGACAGTGGCTGACAGGCATCTTTGAAACCAGCCAGGTGACTGAGCCTATAACCTGCGTGTTTAATGCCTTTAAAATATCTGAAAAGCAAATCACACTTCAATATACACTCAATTAATCTCTGTACTAAAGAGAATAAACATTTACAAACAATTAGGTCAGGCCCAAAAAATCTAAGGTAAGATTCACTGTGTCCCAAAGTCATCTGAGCCTCACTAAGAAATTTCTCAGGAAGCCAGAAACATTTTCTTTACTCCTCTATGGAAGGGCGTTGGCTCCCCATTCTCCTCGGAAGGCCTCCCCAAGCCACGAGAAGGCAGGAAGAACAGCCTCTGAAAAGCACAAACACAGGAGATCTTCCCTGCTTTAAGGCTCAGCTGGTCTTTACCTGCTCTTGGGAGTGATTTTTCCCCTCTGCCCACCTGTGAAGGAGAGAAAATCCCCCAAATGCTCCAGGTGGTGATTCAGAGCATGGAGGTGGAAGGTCTTGGGGGTCAGTGGTGCATAAATGGGGTGGGCCATCAGCACTGTTATACTGTTTCAGAATTAAATACGCAGACCAGAAGGTTCTATATACAAGAGACAGCCAGCTCCTGGTGGGAGATCCCGTTGCAGACAACTGCTGTGCAGGTGAGCTTCTGGGACCTCCACTCCATGTTCCATCTGTCATAGGCCTTCCCTTTTCTTCCCTTTCCTCTCCAGCAGAAGGTCAGCAGCTGCCCAGAGTGACAGTGAGAAGGGGCAGAGAGCAGCTGTGGTCTCTCTTAGTGAGGGGCAAGATCCCTGCAGAAGTCCTGGCTCACTCTGCAGTCTACAGGCAGGGCCAGGCCAGGGGTGCCCATGCCCAGTTCCTTCCTGCCTGAGCCTTTACCTGCCAAGAACCTGCATGGGGTTCCCTCACCTCTTGACTCTTCTCTCTCTTCCCTCCCAGAGAAGATCTGCATACTTCCTAACAGAGGCCTGGACCGCACCAAGGTCCCCATCTTCCTGGGGATCCAGGGAGGGAGCCGCTGCCTGGCATGTGTGGAGACAGGAGAGGAGCCTTCCCTACAGCTGGAGGTGAGAGGCCCCTCCCCATTCTAGGGGACACTGCAGACATGGCCTGGCCACTGGGATGCTCTGGCATCTTTGTGCCTATCTGTGGATTCCCAGCCAGATCCACGTGTCCTCCTCCCTCAGGTTTCCACCATCTTCCTCTGCACCTAGTGTCAATACCCCTGCTCTCTAGAATCTACAGAAGGCAGTCCCTTCAGTAAAAACTGGCCCTGTCAGGTCCTTCTTTGGCCAAGCCCCAGAGGCCTCCAGGGTTGACACCTGCATCGGCACCCTCATTCTGCAGTCATCCACCTTCTCCCCACAGGATGTGAACATTGAGGAACTATACAAAGGTGGTGAAGAGGCCACACGCTTCACTTTCTTCCAGAGCAGCTCAGGCTCCGCCTTCAGGCTTGAGGCTGCTGCCTGGCCTGGCTGGTTCCTCTGTGGCCCAGCAGAGTCCCAGCAGCCAGTACAGCTCACCAAGGAGAGTGAGCCCTCGGCCCGTACTGAGTTCTACTTTGAACAGAGCCGGTAGGAAGACAGGAGGCTGAGTTTCAGCCTGGTGCGCCCAACTCAAGCTCATCCTGCTCAGGGTCTATGGTAGGCAGAATAATGTCCCCCTGAAGACATCTACACTGTAATCTTAAGATCTGTGTGTATGTTACCGTACATGGCCAAAGGGACTTTGCAAATGTGATTATGTTAAGGATCTTGAGATGAGGAGACCATCCTGGGTTATCCAGGTGGGCTTAGTATAATCACAAGGGTCCTTGTGAGAATGAAGCAGGAGGGGAGATTCAGAAACTGGAAGAAACCGTGCTTTTAATTTTGAAGATGGAGTCAGGGGCCTTGAGCCAACAAATGCAGGGGTTTTTAGAAACTGGAAAAGCCAAGGGAATGAACTGTCCTCTAGGGGCTCCAGAAGGAGCACAGCTCTGCTGACACCTGGATTTCAGCCCAGTGACAACCATTTCAGACTTCTGATCTCTACAACTGTAAAATAATAAACTTCTGTTTTGTAAACCACTAAGTTTGTGGTAATTTGTTATAGCAGCCATAAAAACTACTACAGAGCCCCATTTGACCCCATGTGCAGTGTTTGATGCAAGAAACCTGTTGAGTGCTTAGAAAGCTACCCACAGCTTCTCCTCCAGTCCATCTGCTATGGAGCCTCTAGAAACAACCAAGAAGCCCCTGGCAGAACTCAGTGTCCTCTGTGCGTGGACAAAGCCTTGGGCTGCTTACAATGTAAGTTCTAACTCAAGTCTTGTGATACTTCACAGTGAATCGACAACTCTGTGGTTGACTGTTGGGCTATCTGCTAGTTGCTTTGAGTGTGCAAAGCAAGGAGTAGCAAGGGATAGGCAATGTATATGTCCTGGATATATTGAGTTTAAGGTTGCAGTGGAGCCTCTAAGTTGAGGTAACTTGGTGTGGCTGGGAGTACAGGGCTGGATTTCAGCTGAGAGTTTGCAATTGGAATTCATACTCATCCTCAGAACCCACACTTCGCTGTTTCATGGAGAATATTTGGTTGGGCTTAAGCTAGAACAAAGAACCCATAGTATCAGGACTAAGAGAAGGCATGGGCTACTGGTGCTCTCCCTCTGCTGTATTACTACTCAGCATTCACCTAGCATGTTCTGAGTCCCAACCATGGTGCAGCACTTTTAAGAACACTCTGTCTTCATCCTCAGAATGACTCTTCAAGGCAAGCACTCTCACCTCCATTTGACAGATGAGGAAACTGGACTAAAAGAAGTAAAATAACTTAATGAAGGTCATATGGGACCTCTGTTTTGGAGCTCAAGATTAAACTTGGTGCAGCTGAACTCAATGCCATTTTGCAAATTTTTATCCCACTTAAGGAGCTGGGGATAGAATGGTGAATAAAACCAAACTTCCTTGGAGCTGATCATTGAATGGGAGAAATACTAAATAAGCAAATAAACAAGAAAACAAAAAGGGCACTTTTCATGATTAGAAAATGAGGGCAGCAGGTATCCAATGGACATATTAGATTATTAGATAGGGGAGTTAGGGGAGAAGCTTTTTTTTTTTTTTTTTTTTTTTTAACTTTCTTGAAGAGGTAACATTTGAGCTGAGGCTACAGACAGGCAGGAACTGTGACTAGAAATAATCAAAGCCCAGGAGTAGCAAATGTGTTGGCCCTGAGACAGAAAGGAGCTGGTGTGTTCAAATAATAGTAGAAGGCTAGGGTGGGGGCTGGAGCCTGGAGAACAAGGGAGGAGTAGGAGGTAAACACGACCAGCAGGGTTGGGTCATGCGGGGCCTTGAAGGCAAAGTACAGGCCTCCAAGTATTAAGTGTGAAGGGAGCCACACAGCAGGCTCTGGTACGTTTAGGCTCTTTCGCTGAGCTGCCTCTCCACAATCTGTGTGTGCTCCAGGAACTTCATCGCCTGGTTAGCCCATTGTAACTGTGTGTTTACATGGTAGAACTTTGTGCTTTTTCAGTGCATGTTCTGTTCAATTTTGTGTCAGCTGTGGCCAGAACAGCTGCTGGTATGCAGAAAAGGCTGAGTAAATGCAAAATCTTAAACAAGTTAATGGATAACCACACTTGATTCTCCTTCTCCTTCTCCTTCTTTTATTTTTAGAGACAGCATCTTCCTCCATCACCCAGACTGCAGTACAGTGGTGCAACCATGGCTCACTGCAACCTTGACCTTTTGGGCTCAAGCCATACTCTGCCTCAGCCTCTTGAGTAGCTGGGACCACAGGCATGCACCACCATGCCTGGCCACGTTTTCTAAATTTTTTTGTAGAGACAGGCTCTCCTCATGTTGCCCAGGCTGGGCTCAGGCAATCCTTCTTGAACTCCTGGGCTCAGGCAATCCTTCCACCTCAGCCTCCCAAAGTGTTGGGATTGCAGATGTGAGCTGCCACATCTGGCCAATTACTTGGTTCTTTTTGGACATTCATAATACCGTACGAGGAAAGTTATGGTACCAGGCAGACCGACACCATTGTAGCCTAGAGGTGGAGCTGACAGGGAGGGCTGGGCGGGGCTTTCCAGAGGAAAGAGCATTTAATCTGGGCCTCAAAGAAAAAGCAGATGGTTTCCAGGCAGAGAATGCAGGAGTGGGCATCCCAGGCAGAAAAAGCAGCTCAGGAAGGTGTAATGACGGAGAAGAACTCCCAGCACATCTGAAGCATGGTGAGTCATCAATGTGGCTGGGGCCCAGGGCTTAGACTGAGGAGCTGTTGAAAATTCAGGTGAGAAAATGGGTGGCTCCGGATTGCAAATGCCTTGTGAAGGGGTTTTTTTCCTGGAGGCCCAAGGAATCATCCAAGTATTTCAGGAAGGACCCAGATTTGAATCTTGGGGCCCTCAAATCAACATTGGGCCAACACACATGCTACAGGAGCCTCAGCTCTTCTCAGCGACCCCCTCACTCCCCCTTTCCCTCCCTGAATTCTGCTCAGCACTGCCCCCTGGGGTCAGCTTCTGTGCTGTGGTTTCACAGTCAGCCTGACCCCTGCTTCATCTTCCCTGACCAGTTCATCGTCTTCATGCATGTGTTGAAAGATAAACTTGGGCATATTAAAATTTTAAGGAGTTTATTTGATCAGAGAATGATTCATGAATCATGAGGTGCCAAACTGCAAGTGATTCAGGGCTCCACCCACAGGGCACCAGAAAAACTTTTATAAGGTGTTCAGGAAGCAAGAGGAAGAAAAAAATTCATTGGTTAAGTGGAAAGTCTCTACTTGCAGACAAGCTGGTGAATCCTGATTGGCTAAATTTAAGTTTTGTTTTCTTAGTCAATGACCCTTCACTCTGGGTTGGGTTTAGTTTGCTTAGGCAGGAACCCAACACGCTGGAGCCATCTCAGCCTAATACCTTCCCAGTTAATTATTTTAACACATGATAACTCATTTCTGCCTGCCCTGCCCTTGTGAACGGTGCCCATGGGCCACCCAGGCAAACCCAGACCTCCTCCTACTAGTGGTCCCATCTCAAGTTGAATCATGTTTTTTATATAAGTAAAAAAAAAAAATTCAGCATGCAAAATATGCCAATTCTGTATCAGTGCACAGAAGAGGAAGAGGACATAAAGACAGAGAAGACACGTCTCTATGACTGAAGGACACATAGTGCCGGTGGGAAGACCAGGCCTTGTGAAAAAAAGCTCATATTTATTGACTGCAAGACACTCCAAATAGCACTTTGAATCAAATTCTGCAGGACTCTGGTAGAAATAGTGATGGAACTTTCTGGCACTGGGAATTTAAAAGTAAGGAATGGAGCCAACTTCTGACAGGTGCAGTTCGGGGATGCTAAGAGTATTCTTCTCTCACACCCCAAGGCTCACCCCTTAAATTCCTTCTCCTCCCTAGAAACCACACCAAAGTCTACACTCCACAACCTAACCAGACGATCAGGGTTATTATTATGTAAATTCTAGGGAGAGGTACACTTTAGGTCTTATCCAGCATTTACATCTCAGGATGAACTGGTAGATACAGAGAGAGAGTAAACAGGCAGTTAGAACACAATATGGCCAGGCAGCACCAGGGAGCAGGGTGGGTGGGGACGGTGAATGTGTGTGCCTGTATGTGTGTGTGTGTGCTGTTTGTGTGTGCTTACAAGAGGCTCCAGATGTAGGCAGCAGTTGATTCATAGAAGGCCCAGTCTTTGTTCCAAGAAGCTGTGAACAACTTCACACAAGACAGTGATGAGTCCAGGGCCTTCTACAACCTGTATGTCCTAAGTCACTCCACCAGGTTCGAAATCTAGTCACTCTTCCCTTTGACCCAAGTTTTCATCTTGCAATCCTAAGCCCATGCATCATTACAGCCCCTATGAATACCTGCTCAAACGTTGTACAGAAAACTCCACAGTGCACACAATGCACGTTAGTTCTAGAGAAATCTAAACTCTGATTTAGAGAGGAAATGGTAAATGTGAAGGAAAATGAATACAACTTTAATGGATACTAACTTTTCCTTGATACCATTTTCTAAAATATACAACTATTTAATAAATGAATTTGACAGAAATGTCTGTAATGAACATAAGCAGAAGAGTTAACAACTTGGACTGAAGCACTGGCATTCGACTTACCTGACTTTATTTATGGTTGGATTTTACATTTATATAACTCAAAGGGTTCACCAGAATTCTGCCAAAACAGAGTCCATCTATACCCAGAGCAAATTCCAATCTCCGCCCTCTAAGGCACAGACTCCACACAATCTAGAGATGTGATCCCTGTGCCCATTTTTGAGGCTGGGATCCTGCAGTTCAGCCTTTGGGCTAAAGATGGCGACAGAGATCAATGTTGGCACTGCCTTTTTAGGGCTAGGATCTGAATAAGCCATAAGTTTAATTTTTCAAGTACTTAGCAGTGACGGTGTGTGTCAGCCTTTGTTCCTCACATCTCCACCTCACAGGAGATGTATTCTTCTCACACAATGCGTGAGAGTAGAACTGGATCCTGTGAAGACTTCAGGAAGTCTGGGTGCCCATTCTGTTGGGTAACAATTTTCTTTGCTCTCCCTTGTCACGAGGGACACAGCCCCTGCCCTCTAGGAGTTTAGAGCTTAGGAGGGAAGATAGATACTAGATGCATACTCATTTTGACATTTTCGCCACCTATGTGAAGGAGCGCCACACGAATGCTTGATCCCTTCTCCCTGTGACAGAGACACTGCTATGAATCTGTCTTCTGTATGCTCATCCCCTCCAACTCCCTTGGATGTCCTTGCCCAGGCTCTGGTCACAGAATTGGGTGACAAAAGATGCTGGGAGTCTTGCATTCTAGCAGAAGTTCTTATACACTGGAATATTTCTCATAGACATTTTCTGAAGGTCTGTAGTCATAGGCCCCATGATACAAAAAATAGCACTGGTTGTGTAAGTGTGTCTACATAAAGGACAGCAGATTTAGGTATTGGCTAGTTATATATTTTTTAGACTGGTTCCAGTGCACATATTCCAATGACTGCTCATAGATTTATGTAAAAAATGGGTTATTTTTGGTATCCCTTTCCACATACCTCTCCCTGTTCATACCCTCTGCTTCAGACACTGGTCTCCTCACGATTTCTCAAAGACGAGCACTCCAGGCACAATGCCACTGCAGGTCTTCAGCGGCAGCTGCCTTGTGTTTGGAACACTTGTTCCCCAATTATCTGCCTGAGTTGTTTCCTCAGTAAAGCTTACCCTGATTACCCCATTTAAAACTGTAATATACACCCCCTCAAATCTCAGCACAGTTAGATTATCTACAGTACTATCAGCCCTTTAGAATTTATTTTTTATTTATTATACTTTTTTCCTTTATCCTCCACTGGAATGCAAGATCCACAGGGCATTTTGCTTTGTTTATGTACTACCATCAAGCACAAGCATTTATGATGTGTCAGGCACTCAGCAGCATTTGCTGAATGAAGAAAAGAATCAGTGTACAAGTAAGTTGGGAGAATACTTGGTTAGTCAAGTCTCCATGGGCATCAGTCTTAGGATGCCCAAACAGGATTCCCAAAATGGTCCTTCTTAGAGGTCACGCTGTGTGAAGAACAGAACCATGACCCCTGTTCAGATTTGTCAGGAAGGACTGTGACAGAAGGTGGGAGTCATAGGAAAAGGGTCTAGTCCCCAGAAGGAGGGCTGGTGAAGGGTGGACAGGATCTCAGCATTCCCAGTCAATGTCTGAAGCACTTTGCATGGTGTCTTAGTTATCGATTGCTGAGTAATGAACCAACCCAAAATGTAGTGACTTAAAACATCAATGATTTATTATTCCTCCTGATTCTGTGAGTTGACTAGGTGGTTCCTCTGCTGGTGTTGCCAGGGCTTTGCTACATTCAACTGGAGCCTCAGCTCAGCTGGAAAGTCCAAGATAGTCTCACCCATGTGTGGTTGTTGGTGCTGGCTGTTGGCTGGGGGCCTTGGCTTTTCATGTGTCCTCCCTTCCTCCACTAAACTGGAATGACTTCTACATGGTGATCTTAGTGCTGCTTCTCAAAAAGGGAAAGGTAGAAGCTGCAAATGCTCTTGAGGCCTAGGGTCCAAAGCTTACATTTGTCAGGAAGGACTGTGGCAGCAGATGGGAGTAGTGGAGAAAGGGTCTAATCTCCAGCAGGGGGGTTGGTGAGGGTGGGTGGGGTCCTGGGGCTCCCATCCAATGTCTGAAGCACTTTGTCATATCCTGCCTCATGTTATTCACTCCTGCCATAGCTTGTTGGTCTAAGTAAGTCCCAAGGCCAGCCTTGATTTATGGAGATGTGGATAGAGAAATGGACTCTTCCTCTTGAAGGGAAGACCTACAAAGAATTTGTGCCCAAAGTCACTGTGAACAAATGGAAGAGGAGGGGGTGAAGCACAGACTGACAGATTCCCAAATGTGCACTCCTGACCATCATCCTATGCTGCCTCCATGAGAAATTCTGACATGGCTGTGTAGCCAGCAAACTCTTCATTGATTCTTTCATCAAATGTTACTGACCGCCCCCACCCCCTGCCCCACCTCCAATGTTCAAATGCAGAGCTGGGAATGGGGCATACAGAATTGAATGGGATCTAGTACTTGATGCTTCTAAGGAAGATGAGAGAGCCAGTCTTACCCAAGCTCTGTCAAATGTTCTTCATCTTGCTCACTGGTTTTAATGCTAACTAGAAACCCAAGTGAGAGGGTCAGCCCTTGGAAGGACTTCCAGAGGAAAGTGAAGCCCTGCTGGAGTCCCAGTCTGTGGGAAGTAAACTAGAAGCAAGGACAAGCTTAAGGCTTAGCCTCTGTGCCAGGGGCTATGTATAAGGTTTGATTTCCCAGCCTTCTCAAGTTCATACACTACTCACACTACTCCTTGTTCCTCTTGCTCTCCCAAGCCCAGAATTCAATGTTCAGCACACACTGAGAGCTTAATCAGTGGCTTTGAATGATTCCTGGGCAAGCTGAGAGGAATACCAATGTATGTTTTCTGACATTCCCAAGAGTAGCCTGACCCAAACCCAAGATTATCTTCATGGCCTCCCTTTTCACATCAACTCAGAGGATGCTGTCGACATTATATATTTGTATGCTAACTATGTCAAATAATAATTTACTGTCAGGGAACTAGAGGCTCCCAAATTCTTTTCACCAGTTATATAAGGATCAGCTGAAATGCTAGTTAAAAATGAAGATTTCTGGGCCCCTACCCTTTACTGGCTGATACAAAATTGTGGAACTGAGCCTAGGAAGCTGAATTTCTAGGCAGCCTGTGGGTTATTCTTACCAAGAGTCTGAGGATCTCCAGCCTCTACAGAACGTCACTTCTTCCATGATCATTTCTGCCATTGATGCTGAATAGACAAAATCCCTCCTTACTACCACCAGCCGTAACATGTGCTTGTCACATGATTTAAAAACAAAACCACCTGTTGTAAGTCACAAGTCAGCCCCACAGAAGTTAGATCCCATTCAGGGAACATGACGCTCAGTATGTTTATGTTCCCATGACAAAAAAAAAAAAAAAACTAAAACAGGAAGTTGAAAATAAAACTTTAAGTTTTCTATGTGGAACCATGTACCAAATTCTGACCCTGTCTCTCTCTGCTCATGTGCGTTAGTCATAGGAGGTCATGGAAAATCATCCTCATTATGAGAGGCTGCTCATCAGTCATTACCCCCACACCCTGGGAGAGAGCCAAAGCAGGTGACCCAGTATGCAAATTCAGGGAAGTTTGGTTCGGAGAGCTCAAATCGCTCCTAACACCAGAGACAGAGAGTTTAGACTCCAATAGGGGTGGGAGGTGCTTTGCCCAGGGTTGTGTAGTTTGGAGTTAGGAATATGTTTTTTGATGGTGCATGTTCAAGATAGATGATGCCTTCTTCCCTGTTCTGGAGGTTGAGTCCTATTCCATATGTTGTTGTCCTTTGGTACAGCTTCGTTGTACCATATAGATGATGCCCTTTGGGCCTGGCCAATCACTTGACCAAAGGGATGAGAGCTCTTGCTCTGAAGAGATCCTGAGCAGAGAATATGTGTGGCAGAGCTCATTGCTACTCCCCACACACCCTGATGGCAGTAGGAGACACTTATCCCTTTATCAGTGTTCTTATATGGCACCATATGGTGAGCTCCTAAGGGATAGGTGCCTTGGCATTTTTATTTCTAGATAGAGAGTCTTGCTCACAAAATGACAGAGATCTAGTCTGAGAAATGTGTCATTAGGCAGTTTTGTCGTGTGAATATGACAGAGTGTACGTACACAAAACTAGATGGTGCAGCCTACTACACACCTAGACTATATGGTGTAGCCTTTTGCTCTGAGGCTACAAATCCACACAACATGTGACTATACTGAATACTGTACATAAGCAAGCATAGAAAATGTACAGTAAAAATACGATACTATAATCAATGGGACCACCGTTGTGTAGACAGTTCATTGTTGACTGAAACTTCAGTATGCAGCAAGATTGCTCTCATAAATGAACACAAAATGATAGGATCACCTTATGCAGACTGCAGGCTTTCCACTGCATAACTCTAGAGGGCACCACTCACATGTTGATATCACAGAATTGAATATTTACTATAACAATATTATGACAACTGGCTATAAAGTGCCTTGACCGAAAAAAAAAAAAAAAAAAAAAACTTTCTCACAACTCATAACTTTCTAGCTGATGGAAATAAAATCAGAATAGGCAGCCTTTTGCTAATTCACTCGAAGGAGCCACAAGTTGTTAAAGTGAACAGCACAACTAGATCAGGAAATCCCCATACAAGCCTGATCTTTATCAGGAGGTCAATACGGAGTCACCATGGATAATTTCAAGCAGGGGAGTGACATGATCAGCTTGACCTCCTAAAATAGTTGCTCTGGCTGCCGACTGGAGCATGGATTGTTGGCACAGCCACTCAGGTGGTTTCCCTGCTCCAATGGGGCTCACCTCCAGTCCAGGTGAGGGATGATGGGTGTCTAACAATTCTTGCAGGAGATTTGAAAGAAGTTAATAGATTTAAGGCATCTTCGGGAGGTAGAGTTGATAGATTTCGGTGATTTATTGTAGGCAGAGTGAGAGAGTGAAGGTTTCTAGTTTTTGTGTCTATTGGTAGATGTCTCTACTAATGAGTGGTGATTCTGTTGATGGATGGCGATTCTATTCACTGATATAAGGAATGCTGGAAAAGAAAGTGGTAGTTTGGGGGTGGGGAGTGTGGAAATGACAAGCTCTGCTTTTGCCTATGTTGAATTTTGAGGTGTATGCAAACATCCAAGCAGAAGTTTTCAGTGGGCAATAATATGCAGACCTGGAGTGCAGGAGAGAAATTTGGAATGGAGACATAAATTTTGGATTTTTCAGCCCAAAGATAATTGAACTTACAAGGTGATTGAAACGAAGAGAGAGCTTAGTTTAAGAGAGGAGATGGCCCAGGAGTGAGAGATATTTGAGAGGCAGGCAGAATATGAAAAACCTTCAGTGGAGGTTTAGAAGGAGAGGCCTGGAGAGGCAGAAGGAAAATCAGAAGTGAAATCATGAAAGTCTGTGTAAGAGGGCTTTAGGGTGAGAGCTGGCAGTATCGAACACTATCAGTAGATCAAGTCCAGAAAAGTTTGAAAAGTGTTCATTGGACCTAGGAGCTGAAAACTCCAGAGTGCTGTCAGGAGAGTGATTGAGCAGAAGGGAAGATGAAGGGTCTTCAGGAGTGAGTAGAAAGTGAGAACACAGCGAGGGTGAGTAGAGAGAATTTTTTTTTTTTTTTTTTTTTTTTGAGACGGAGTTTCGCTCTTGTGCAATGCGCGATCTCGGTTTACCGCAACGTCTCTGCCTCCTGGGTTCAGGTAAATCTCCTGCCTCAGCCTCCTGAGTAGCTGGGATTACAGGCACACGCCACCAAGCTCACCTAATTTTTTGTATTTTTAGTAGAGACGGGGTTTCACCATGTTGACCAGGATGGTCTCGATCTCTTGACCTCGTGATCCACCCCCCCCCGCCCCCGTCCTCCCAAAGTGCTGGGATTACAGGCTTGAGCCACCGCGCCCGGCCGAGAGAATTCTTTTAATAACTTTGGCTGTGAAGGGGAGAAGAGAGAGAAGGGTGTAGCTAGAGGGAGTCACGGGGCTAAGGGAAGAAACTGTCAAGATGTGGCAGGTTTAAACAAGTGTGAAAGCTGATAGGAAGGAGCCAATGGAGACAGACAGGTTGGAATAAACAGGGTGAGGTTACAGTATGGGTATATGCATGAGCTCTCGAGCAAAGTTGCCAATAACAGAGCAAATTTTCGCTCTGTTATTTCTCAGCAGAGAACATTGAATGAAATCGGTGTACTCAAATTACTTTTAAGGTTGTAAGTGTAGTAGAGACATGCTTTTGTTACTTTCTGATGAATCTGGGAGCAAAGAAACATGTTCATGATTGGCCAGGTGTGGTGGCTTACGCCTGTAATCCCAATACTTTGGGAGGCTAAGGTGGGTGAACCACCTAAGGTCAGGGGTTCAAGACCAGCCTGACCGTGTCAGTGAAACCCATCTGTATTAAAAATAAAAAATTAGCTGGATGTCCCAGGTACTAGGGAGGCAGAGGCAGGAGAGTCACTTGAACCTGGGAGGTGAAGTTTGCAGTGTGCCAAGATCACGCCACTGTACTCCAGCCTGGGCAACAGAGCAAGACTCCATTTCAAAAAAATAAAAAGAAAAAAATGTAGGTGACCTTCTTTATACTTAGTAATAAATCTTTTCAGTATTTATACCATTAAAAATTTATACCATTAAAACTATGAAAATGCTTTTTCAGTATTATTTCCACTTATCTATTTATCTATGTTTCATGTATCTATTGCTGTGGAATAAACCACCCTTAAACTTAGTGGCTTAAAATAGAAATCATTTATTTTGTGCTAGCTTTGGCACACATTTACTAAAATTGGAACAATACAGAGAAATTTAGCATGGCCCCTGCACAAGGATGACATGGAAATTCATGAAGTATTCCATAAGAATTTTTTTAAAGAAAATATTTATTCTGCTTTGTGAATCTGTAATTGGGCAGGACTCAGTAGGGACATCTCATCTTCATTCCACTCAGTGTCAGCTGATGGGAGTCAAAGGGTGGGAACTGGAGTGATCAGACGGCTGCATTACTCGCAGGCTTGGAGACTGATGCTGGCTCTCTGCTGGAACCTCAGAGGGATTGTTGGCCAAACCACCTTTGCTTGGCCTCTTCATGACACCTGTGCTTCCCCAAAATATGGCAACTGAGATTTGGGAGTGAGGGCTGGGAGAGAGAGAGTCAGACAAAAACTGTGTAAGTTTTGATGACCTAGCTTCAGAAGTCATTCCATATAACTTTTGCTTCATTCTATTCACTAATGCCAGTCTGCATTAAAAGGGAGGAAAATCATGCTCCACCACTTAATGAGAAAAGTCTCAAAGAATTCATGGAAGTGTTTTAAAATCAGAACAGCAACAAGTTGCCAATTAAGACAACAAAATTACAGGTTTCATTTTCAGGGTTTTTTCTATAGTACATTGAAACATTTTCTGAAATCTTTGGTGTCTTACACTGATTAGTAAACATAAAACATTTTCGTTCTTAACTGGATGTTCTTTTGTTCAAATCTTTGCAATGACATATTTATTTTAACTAGGAACAGAAAAGTTGGAGATGGTGGCTGGGCACCGTGGCTCACACCTGCAGTCCTCACACTTGGGAGGCAAGGCAGGTGGATCACCTGAGGTCGGGAGTTTGACACTAGCCTGGCCAACATGGCAAAAGTGTGTCTCTACTAAATATACAAAAATTAGCCGGGCTTGGTGTCACCTTCTTGTAATCCCAGATACTTGAGAGGCTGAGGCATGAGAATCACTTAAACCTGGGAGGCGAAGTTTGCAGTGAGTCGAGACCACACCACTGTGCTCTTGCTGGGTGATAGGGTGAGACTCCATCTCAAAAACCAACGAACGAATAAACCAAAAAGTTGGTGACAGCAATGGATATTTACACAGAGCTTTAAATGCACAGAAAACAAAGTGCTAGTCTTGGGGTGGCTCTCAGTGTAATGCCTCTCAGATGAATTCTTTGAAGAGGTTTATGTTGCAGAACCACTGAAGCTATGAGGAAATGGGGGCACCGATATCAGAGATCTTTTTGTTTGTTCGTTGATTACAAAGACTAGAAGCACCGTAAGTACTATTATTTGTACGCTAAGCAACAACTCAGGCCTTTGGGCTCTTAAGATTTTCTCAGCCGAAATGAAATAAGAACTCAATGCAGTTTTACTTAATAAGAGTGGAATAAAGAACATAGAACATTTTTCTTCTCCTTTGTGTACTTGGTTAGGTAAAGTGGGTGTAGTGTACAGTAATAACAATACTGCTTCGCAGGCTTCTTGTGGGGGTGGGGGGCAATTGAGTTTGCCCATGCACTCCAAGCCCTTAGCATGGGGCCAGGCACACCGAGGTACTGACTAAGGGACTGAGGATGTTGGATGATGTGAGAGCCTTGAGGAGGCTGAATGGGACACAGAGCAAATGCAGAGGGAATGGCCTTGGTTAGGAGTGGGCTCCTGCTTCTATTGAATGAGAGAGAAGAGGGAAAGCATAAAGAGAGTTTCAACAGGTTTTAATGTGGGCTGATGGGGAACTGAGAAAGTGTCCTTCTACCAGCATCTGTTATTTTGCTATAAGTGAGGAAAAGGTAGCTGGACAAGGAGATTGAAGCCAGTGGAGAAGACTGGAGATATTTTCTGTGGAAATTGGTCAGCCAGCTCATTATAAAAACATGAAAAGTTTGCTAAACAACCATGAGGCCAGTCAGTTTTGGATATCATCAATGTGCAGAGTAAGGTTCTGTCACATTCTCCTGAAGGGATCAGTGTCTTTGGATTAGGGCCTGGGAAGGGGGGACCTTGGACAGATCCAGAGCCTTGCCTCACAGTGCAATGAGAGGGCAAAGGAGCCAAGCAGTGGAGAATGTTGATGAAAGAAGTATAAGTGAGCAACTGGGCCGGGCACGGTGGCTCAAGCCTGTAATCCCAGCACTTTGGGAGGACGAGGCGGGTGGATCACGAGGTCAAGAGATCGAGACCATCCTGGTCAACATGGTGAAACCCCATCTCTACTAAAAATACAAAAAATTAGCTGGGCATGGTGGTGTGTGCCTGTAATCCCAGCTACTCAGGAGGCTGAGGCAGGAGATTTGCCTGAACCCAGGAGACAGAGGTTGCGGTGAGCCGAGATTGCACCATTGCACTCCAGCCTGGGTAACAAGAGCGAAACTCCATCTCAAAAAAAAAAAAGTGAGCAACTGAAAGAAGTAAAGACCTCCAAGAAGGAGGAGATAGAGCAAAATTGAGCAGGATAAAGGACTGGAGGTTTCTGTGTGGTTAAAATTCCTGAGCAGTGGGAATAATGGAGAGAGAAAGACAGAGAGAGAGAGAGAATGCACAAGATTGCTCTCAGTTGTGGTCAGAGAGTAGTATAGTACTTTCTACAGAGAGATCATGGCGTTAGTCATCCAGATGGACATTAAGACTCCTTGGGGATTAGGACAAAGAGGAGGGCTTGGTTCTAGTGTCAAATATTTAATAAATAGAAAAGAATGACTAGGCAGTCAGTAGTTGAAAGGTACAAAGAGAGATATAGGATGGTAAAAACGTTAAAGGAATGAGGCTTTTCTTTGTTTTGGTTGTCTTTTTGTTTTACAAAGGCTGAAGAAATCACAATCTGAAAATGTTAGTGGAAAGATGACCCCGTGCTAGCCCTCTGATATCCAGATGGTAGGGCATGAGCTCCTTTTCCTTGAGAAAGACGTGTGGGAAGCATGGTCCCAGACGGTAGCCAAGTTTCAGCCAAGGCAAGAATTGAGAAAACAGAAAAGAGAATGGAAAAAGGTAGGTAGGTTCATTCATTTAAAAATAACTATTACGCACCTGCATGATACTGTTTTGGGTATTGAGATGCATCTGTGAATAAGACATAGTAAGGAATTTACATTCCAGTGGTAGGAGACAGACAATATGCCTGAGCAAATACATACTCAATATAAATTCAGATAATGATACAAGTTGTGCAGAAAAAAAGTGCTATTAGATGGAGAGTGAAAGTATGCAGAGAAAGTGGAGATTTGCTACAAATCGTGTTTTCCAAAGGAAATGAAGGGTGCTGTGGGAGTTGTGTTGACTGTAAGCCTAGACAGATTTTATTGGATTCATGCTTGCTGGAATAAATAGCTCTACTGAATAGCTGGCAGAAAAAAAGCACACTGGGCTTTGCAAATCATCACTGTGATGCATGCAATTTTGCAGAACTGCCAGGCTCCCTCACAGCAACTCATTCCCAGTGTGGTTCCCTAGGGAAAGCTGTGGTGTGTGCAAAATCTCTCCTACCTGCATGACCTCAGGGCCAGCAACAGACAGTTGCAACCCCTGCCCACAGACTCCATAAGTCAGGGAAACACTGGAAAGCAAAGAGACACTTGCTCTGTGGGGGTTGGAGGGAGCCTCTGAGGCACTTTGCATGCAGCTCAGAGAGCAATGGCATTCTCAGACTGAGTAGAGGGAAGTGGCTAGCACTTCAGACATGACACTCATTGAGGCTTGGAGGAGACTTTTTTTATCACAAAGAAAGGGAAGTTTTACTTCACCGATGGTTAGCAAACATAAGAAATGTACATTCTTAATAGATCTCTAAATAACGTTAGAGGAAGACAAGGAGCAATACTAAGGGAATAGAGCTATAACTGACTGGGATGAGCTGGTAGTGGCATTTGGGAAAGAATCCTCATTCCAGGTGGCCTCAAGGTCAGCATCTGGGCTCCTGTGCTTCTCTCTGATGCTTTGACTGGCCATGGCATTGGAAATGCCACTCGGGCTCAGATTGGTACCCCCCTTGTGTGGTTATTCTTTATTACATATCCTATAGTCCTCTTTCCTGATTCTCTCTTAACCTGTGGCTTTTCTTGAGATCATGAGGAAGATATTGTTTACGAACTACAATATCTTCCTTTTTAAAATGACCAAGTTAATTCATTAATGCCTCATTTATTCCCACCTTTCATTATATTTAAGATACTATTGTAAAAAATAAAGACTTAAAGATAAAAAAAATGTTATAACTCAGCCAGCAGAGAGAAGAGGTAATTTTTGAATGACACTACGAAATAATGTAAATGATGGTTTTCCCTTTACTCCACACTCTCTCCTTCAGGCATCTCCAAGCTTCAACCATAACCGACAGATCTTTATGTTTAATGCATTTTTATCTTCTAAGCTCCAGGTTTGTACATCCAGCTTCCAACTAGACACTTCGTTTAGCATCCCATTTGCATCTCAAACACAACACAACTTAAGTGGAATTAACCATCTCCGCAGCTGTCCTCAGAATCAATCTGTTCCCCCTCTTCTTGTATCATCTTTCTCAATGAATGATACTATTGCCACCCGCTAGTGATCTAAGCCTTTAAATAATAATATCCTTGATCCCTACTGCCCTTCTACAATCAATAGTCTCTTAGGTCCTATTGACTCTACTTCCTAAATATTTCTTGAGCTTTCTTTCCATCCTCATGGTCAGCACTGTGGCTTAGACCCTTGTCTCCTTATCTATAGGTCACTGAGCAACCTCCCAGCCAGTCTCCTTACCACAAAGTCTTGCCTCCTTTTTCTTTTTTTTTTTTTTTTTTTTTGAGTTCAGGAGCAGAGGTTTGATAGGCAGAAGAAAGAGAAAGGAAAATAGCTCTATCTTGCGAAAGAAAGAGGGGCTCCCAAATGGGGATTCCCAGTCTTGCTTTGTTCTAAAACAGGTCCACATTGCTACATCTGGATGGCAACCTACCTTTTATTCAGTGGCCCCACATGCTTGTAGCACAGAAAAGACCACTCGGATTCTTCATCCAGCCAATCTCTAAGTCATCTGTCCCTTGCCCTTCCAGATCTTTGCACATGCAGCATATTTAATAACACATATAAATAACATATTCATAATTATGATTATGAGATTTTTAAAGATTCTCCAGGATGCTGTCGTCTCTCACAAGTTCTGTGTTTACACAGAACTTGTATCTGAACTTCTGTTCAGAAAATCCTTTCTCTTCTACTTCCCTGACTAATTTTACTCATATTTCAGAGCTCAGCTGAAAACAACCCCTCTCAGAAACCATGTGTAGCCCTGCAGCTTTTTCTGTGCATCCACGAGACCCAGTATCACCCCCAGCATAGCACTTGCCAAATGACAAGTTAATTGTTAACCCCTTCCATGAATCTGTCGGTAATTCAAGGGCAGGGCTGTTCCCTGTGTGTTTGCATCTCCATAACTGTGTTGTTGTGGATACTCAATAAACATGTGTTTAATGAATAAATGGAAAACAAGGGAGAAAGAATGAAAGGAAGAAAGGTAAGAAAGAAGAAAGGAAAAGAAAAGGAAAGGAGAAAGGAAGGGAGGAAGAGAAACAGGAAAAGGGAAAGGGAGAGAAATGTAGAGTGTATGGAAATGAAGAGGAGCAATAACTAATTTTAAATCCTACACTAAATAGGCAGTGCAGTCTTCAGAGAAGAGATATTTGGGCCAAGTGTTGAGATAAAGGGAGGAGTTATCCAGGCAGAGTAAAGGCAAGGGAATTTTTAGACACAACCAAGAACTCACACAAGCAGAGAGATACGTAAAAGGGTGACATGTTGGTTAATCTGTCAGGATTCAGTGAAAGACTATAGAAAGTACCCTAGCTAGTTTAATGGGAAAATGTTTCCATGTAAAGAATTTGGTTCTTACAGAATCAGCTGGAGGACCATGGGAATGGGTTTTCGACTGGACATCCAGGAATAATTCCCAGAGGCTTGCGGGAGAGCCATCATCTCTGCCACAATCAGGAAGATGCTGTTACCAATCAGGAAGATTGCTGGCTCCCAGCAGCACAGCACTGGAGCCCAGTGCAGGGGTCACACAGCTGTTTCCTCCAGAAAAGCATGACTTTACCCATAATCTGGAGATCAGAAAGCTACCTCCTGAAGCATGTTGTGCCTGTTAAAATATGCAGTGAGGGAATAGAAGCCTCTTTTAAAATAATGTATTCCAAATTTAAGTTTGCCATGAATGTATCTGCTTGGCAGAATTGAAGTCACATCTGGAACTCTAGCTGTAAGGGAGTCTCAGAAATGTGGGGGTTTTTTTTTTTAGCTTTCCAAGCACGGCAGGAATGAGTTGAATGGATGCTAAGAGAGACATTGAGTAGCCAAGCTACCATCTGTACTACCGTTTCCACGTTTTCTGAGATGTAGAAACCAGAACTGCCCCGCATATGTCAGTAGGAATAAGTCAGAGTTCTTTGTGGGGTGATTTTCCCTCCTCCTCCTTGTCCAAACTGGGAGACTGTGCAATTTGTGTACCTTTATGCCCATGGTGGAAAGTTGAGACAACATTCTCACATTCTTCTCAAGTGAAGCCTGTGCTCCTTTTCTGGCTGTCCACCTTGCAGCTTAGAGCCCAGCTTGGCATCAGCATGTCTGGGGATAGCGCTCATGCGTTGGCCAACTCACAGAGACAAACCTGATGTTCTTCTGCAAGGGAATGTAGTACAGAGATTGGGGCTGGAAGGAGAGGTCTTGTCCCACCCTGAGCCTTGCTCTTCAATAGCTATGTGACCCTGGACAGACTCCTGCAATGTTCTGGATCTTGTTTGGTGCTTTGTGACATCAAAATGCTCACTTATAAAGTGAGTGGTCAGGATGGCAGCCACTGCCACAGGTAACTCAATGCTTTCTGTGTCTTACTTCAGTCCCTCAGATTCAAAGTCTTCAGTAAGAGCAACCATGGGGCCTATCTTTGCTCATGTGCCCACACCCTCCTCACTATCAGGGAGGAGAAGGGACTAGTTAGTTCTTCCCTGTTATAAAATGGAAGGCAGAGCCCTGTCTCCTACCAAAATGAGGCCAGTGTGGAATTTATCCCCAAATAGAAAACGTGTTTAGTTAATGGGCAGAAAATGTAAAAGCCACTACACTGCAAATGCCTGTATAATTGTACATATTTTTAAATAGAGATCGCCCACTTTTGCTTCCTCCTGTGCATGGCACTGATGTCCATGAAGTCATAAGTTTAATAGGCTAACTGTGTATTTCTGTTACATCTTAAAATAAACACATTAAAACACAGAAATATATCCTGAGATCTGAAATTATTTTATGCACCATCAATGATGTACATCACATACTTTAGGAACACAAATGTGAAATGTTGACAACAATTAGTGTGGCAAATTAATCACTGTGGGTAGATCCATGCGCATCAGTCAGGTTTCTGTGGAACACGCAATGGAAATAGTCTCAGACTAATTTAAACAGAAGTTTGTTGAAAAGTTTTAGAAAAAACAGTACTTAAAATAAAATCAGGTTGGTTCCCAGAATTAAAAGGAAGGCTGGAGAACTGGCTCAGAAAATGGACAAAGATCAAGGAAGATTTTTGTAGGGGGTGGGAAAAGTTCCAATGAAGGATAGAGAGAGAAGAGCTATTCAAAGAGAAAGGAGCATTCTGCTGTAACCTTCTCTTCTTCCTTTTTTTTTCTGGTGGGGTGTGTGTGTGGGGGGGGCACTGCTAGATTGAAAATCATTTTATTTTCAGTATTACTTCTTTTTTGTGTGTGATTACATTTTTTTAAATATAGGTTTCTAGAAAACAGGTGTGTTTGGTTACATGAGTAAGTTCTTTAGTAGGGATTTTTGAGATTTTTAGTGCACTCATCACCCAGCGTACACTGTGTAGTCTTATTCCTCACCCCCCTACACACCATTTCCCCTGAGTCCCTAAAGTCCATTGTATTATTCTTATGCCTAATGGTCTAGCTCCCACTTACGAGTGAAAATATACAATGTTTGGTTTTCCTTTCCTGAGTTATTTTGTTTAAAATAATGGTCTCCAATTCCATCCAGGTTGATGCAAATGCCATGATTTCATTCCTTTTTACGGCCAAGTAGTATTCCATGGTGTATATATTTATCCATTTTCTTTATCCACTTGTTGATTGATGGACATTTTGGTTGGTTTCATATTTTTGCAATTCTGAATTGTGCTGCTAGAAACATGTGTGTGCAAGTATCTTTTTCATATAATGACTTCTTTTTCTCTGGGTAGATACTCAGGAGTGGGATTGCTAGATAAAATAGTAGATCTATTTTTAGTTCTTTAAGAAATCCCCACACTGTTTCCCATAGTGGTGGTACTAGTTTATATTCCCACCAACAGTGTAAAAGTGTTCCCTTTTTACCACGTCCATGCCAATATCTACTATTTTTTTGTTTTTTTGATTATGGCCATTCCTGCAGGAATAACTTGGCATTGCATTGAAGTTTTGATTTGCATTTTCCTGATAGTGATATTGAGCATTTTTCTGTAGGTTTGTTGGCCATTTGCATATCTTCTTCTGAGAATTGTCTACTCATGTTCTTAGCCCACTTTTTGATGGGATTGTTTGTTTTTTTCTTGCTGATTTGTTTGAGTTCCTTGTAGATTCTGGATATTGGTCCTTTGTTGGATGTATAGATTGTGAACATTTTCTTCCACTCTATGGGTTTTCTGTTTACTCTGATGATTATTTCTTTTGTTAGGCAGCAGCTTTTTAGTTTAATTAAGTCCCATTTATTTGTCTTTATTTTTGTTGTGTTTGCTTTTGGGTTCTTGGTCATAAAGCCTTTGCCTAAGCCAATGTCTAGAAGGGGTTTTCCAATGTTATCTTCTAGAATTTTTATGGCTTCAGGTCTTAAATTTAAGTTCTTGATCCATCTTGAGTTGATTTTTGTACAAGGTGAGAGATGAGGATCCAGTTTCATTCTTCTACTTATGGCTTCCCAATTATGTCAGCACCATTTGTTGAAAAGGGTATCCTTTCCCCATTTTATGTTTTTGTTTGCTTTGTCAAAGATCAGTTGACTGTAAGTATCTGGCTTTTTTGCTGGGTTCTCTATTCTGTTCCATTGGTCTATATGCTGGGTTTTATACCAGTACTATGCTATTTTGGTAACTATGGCCTTATAGGATAGTTTGAAGTCGAGTAATGTAATGCCTCCAGATTTGTTCTTTTTGTTTAATCTTTCTTTGACTATGTGGGCTCTTTTTCGGTTTCATATAAAATTTAGGATTTTTTTTCTAGTTCTGTGAAAAATGATGGTGGTATTTTTATGGGAATTTTGCTGAATTTGTAGATTGCTTTTGGCAATATGGTCATTTTCACAATATTGATTCTACTCATCCATGAGCATGGAATGTGTTTTCATTTGTTTGTGTCATCTAGAATTTCTTTCAGCCACGTTTTGTAGTTTTCCTTGTAGAGGTTTTTCACCTCCTTGGTTAAGTATATTCCTAAGTATTTTATTATTTTTTGCAGCTATCGTAAAAGGGGTTGAGTTCTTGATTTGATTCCAAGCTTGTTTGCTGTTGGTGTATAGCAGGGCTGCTGATTCGTGTACATTAATTTTGTATCCTGAAACTTTGCTGAACTCATTTACCAGTTCTAGAAACTTCTGCATGAGTCTTTTGGGTTTTCTAGCTATACAATCATGTCATCAGCAAACAACAACAGTTTGACTTCCTCTTTACTGGTCTGGATGCTGTTTATTTCTTTTTCTTCTCTGATTTCTTTGGCTAGGACTTCCAGTACCATGTTAAATAGAAGTGGTGAAGTGGGCATTTTTGTCTTGTCCTATTCTCAGGGGGAATGTTTTCAACTTTTTCCTGTTCAGTACAATGTTGGTTGTAGATTTGTCATAGATGGCTTTTATTGTCTTAGGGTATCTTACCTTCTATGCCAACTTTGCTGAAAGTTTTAATCATAAAAAGATACTGGATTTTGTCATATGCTTTTTCTGCACCTATTGAGATGATTATGTGATTTTTGTTTTTAATTCTCTTTATATGACAAATTACATTTATTGACTTGTGAATGTTAAACTATCCCTGCATTCCTGGTATGAAACCCACTTGATCATGGTGGATTATCTTTTTGATATACTGATTAGCTAGTGTTTTGTTGATGATTTGTGCATCTATGTTCATGAGGGATATTGGTCTGTAGTTTTTTTGTTGTTGTTGTGCCCTTTCCTGGTTTGGTATTAGGGTAATACTGCCTTCATAGAATGATTTAGTGAGGATTTCCTCTTTCTCTATCTTTTGGAATAGTGTTAGTAGTGTTGATACCAATTCTTTGAATGTCTGATAGAATTCAGCTGTGAATTCATGTGGTCCTGCACTTTTTTTTGTTACCATTTCAATTGCAATTACTTTTAATTACCATTTCAATCTCCCTGCTTGTTATTGGTCTGTTCAGAGTTTCTGTTTCTTTCTGGTTTAATCTAGGAGGGTTGTATATTTCCAGGAATTTAGCCATCTCCTCTACATCTTCTAGTTTATGCATACAAATGTGTTCATAATAGCCTTGAATGACCTTTTGTATTTTCATGATATCAGAATGTCTTTCATTTAATTTCTAATTGAGCTTATTTGAATCTTCTCTTTTCTTTTCTTGGTTAATCTCATCAATGGTCTATCAATTTTGTTTATCTTTTTAAAGAACCATCTTTTGTTTCATTTTTCTTTTGCATATTTTTTATTTCAATTTCATTTAGTTCTGCTCTGATCTTGTCATATTACCAGAATAGTTTTTCTGCTTTATTCTCATTTGGGTAGACTATGTCAGAGGGAAGATCTGGGACTCAAGGGTTGCTGTTCAGATTCTTTTGTCCTGCAAGGTGCTCCCTTGATGTGGTGCTCTCCCTTCCCCTAGGGATGAGGCTTCTTGAGAGCTGAACTGCAGTAATTGTTATTTCTCTATTACACCTGGCCACCCAGTAGAGCTACTGGGCTCTGGGCTGGTACGGGTCCCATGATGTGATCCATCTTCAAGTCTCACGAGCACTTGCTCTAGTGGAGGTAGCAGGGGAGTGAAGTAGACTCTGTGACGGTCCTTGTATTTTTGTTAAGTGTACTGGTTTTGTGTTGGTTGACCTCCAGCTAGGAGGTGGTACTTTTCAAGAATGCATCAGTGTAGGGAGGATCAGGCAGTGGGTGAGACTCACTCCTGGCCATAGAGCTCCCAAGAGATTATGTCCTTTGTATTTAGCTATTAGGGCTGGTAAAGAAAGATCATCAGGTGGGGGCAGGATTAGGTTTGTCTGAGCTCATACTCTCCTTGGGTCAGATTTGCTGTGGCGGCTATGGTATATGGCGGAATTGTTCCCAGGCCAGTGGAGTTATGTTCCCAGGTGGATTATGGCTGGGTCTGCTGTGTCACACAGGTTGCCGGGGAAGTTGGGGAAAGCTGGCAGCCACAGGCCTCACTCAGCTCCCATGCAGCCCACAGCCCAAAAAGCCAGTTTCACTCCTACCATGCTGCACCAACAGCACTGAGTTTATTTCCAGGCAGCTGGTGGGCAGAGCTGAGAACTTGCCCCAGGCTGCAAGCCTCCCAGCTGAGAAAGCAAGCAAACTCACAGTTCCTCGGTTGTCCCATGGAGCCTGCAGTGGCAATCCAGCTCCTTCAAAGAGTCTGTGGACCCTCCCTGCTTTTCTAGTATGTTTCTGTTGTAGCTCTTGGAGCAAAAGTTCATGATGTGGGTCTCTACACACTGCTCTGTTCATCTGAGTGGGAGCTGCAAATCATTCCTGCCTCCTATATGCCATTTTTCCTCAGCATCCTCTTCCTTCTTAAAAGCTGAAAAACTGGAGATTATTTTGATGTCAGGCACATTCATGTTCAGACCAACAGGTACCAGTTGAGCCTTGCGCTAGTCGCAAGAGAAGCAGCAACTGATGAGATGAGGACAGGAGTCTGTCAGACCAACCACTGGCCCCTGAAAGAGACACAGAAGTATGAGCTGTGGTCCTCAAAGTGATGAGGTTGGCCTAATGGTTTCCTTTGCAGGCACTGTGCCACTGTGCTTCCTATGGCACCCCACCTAGAGGCACTTCAATCACCCCATCACACAGATGAAGAACTGACGCTTACAGAGGTTAAGGAGTTTATCCAGTTAGTAAGTGGTGCCGACAAGAATCAAATTTAGACTGTTCTGGCAAAGCCGTGTTTGTAATCACCACATATTCATGCTCCTTCTTATCAGATGGTATCTGACAAGCTCAAACAAGCCAAGATTTAAATGCCACAAAGAAGATCCAAATGACCTGTGAGGAGGAGAAGACTGTCAGTGGCTGGGTGAGCAGGAAGACTTTGTAGGAGAGGAAAAATATTTTTTCTCTGTTCTCATAAGTTCTTGGTTGGAATGGGCAGATTAATAAGAGAAAAACAAGCAGAATAACATGTGTATTGCATATATACATGGGAGACATCCAGAGAATAAGCAGCTCTTAAAGAGGTGTCTTTGAATTCCAGCTTCTATAGCATCTTCAACAAAGAACAGCATAGTTTTAGAGACATGACAAGAGATTTAAAAAGGACTTTGAGTCTCTAATAGTAATGACATGTGGAAAGGCAAAATATCGGGTAATGTTTGTGAAGCTTGATAATGTAAATGCTTCTGGTGCTCCAGACCGATAAGAGTCTTAAAGTTGTCTTCACTGGTTGACCTTTGTCCTCCCTGGTGGACAAGGTTGGGGTGGGGAGTAGGGGTTGGGGTAGCCAGGGGGTTTCCTTCCACATATGGGAAGAGATATTCACATTTCAAGATTGGGAGCAGGAGGCCTGATGTGATTAGAGCTGTGCTGTAAAACTGCCATTCACAGATATTTTAATATCTCATACCAGTAATCTTTTTAAAAATTTGGGAAAATGACTTAATTTTTACAAGAACATTAATAAAAATAACAAGTTGCACCTACTATAACCCCTATTTCATAAAAGAAAGACCATTTTTACATTTCCTCTCCACTCAACGAGCATGATCTCAGAAGAAAGGATTGCTCTTCTCAAGAGGGAAGTGTTGACAATAGCACCCTGACATGATTTTCTCATTTCATTTGGCTCATTATTAAAACTGGCACTGGTCTAAGGACCAACATGTAGAAACCACTGCTCTGAAAGATCTGGAAATAGTATAGAAGGCAGATTAGAGCTTGGAAGAGAGATCTTAATTCTTCTTTTTTAAATTGTACTTTAAGTTCTGGGGTACATGTGCAGATCTTACAGGATTGTTGCATAGGTACACACATGCCATGGTGGTTTGCTGTCTTCATCCCCCTGTCACCTACATCAGGCATTTCTCCCAGTGTTATCCCTCCCCAACCTCCTCACCCCCCCCCACTGTCCCTCCCCTAGGCCTCACCCCCAATAGACCCCAGTGTGTGATGATCCCCTCCCTGTGCCTATGTGTTCTCATTGTTCAACACCCTGCTATGAGTGAGAACATGAGGTGTTTGGTTTTCTGTTCTTGTGTCAGTTTGCTGAGAGACTTTTATTCTTAAGGAGCTTGTCTTAGTCACCTCAGATTGTCATAACAAAATACCACAGGCTGGGTGGCTTAACCAATAGAAATGTATTTGCTCCCAGTTCTGGAGGCTGTGATCAAGTCTCAGGTCACCCACTTGCCAACTGGCAGACAGCTACCTTCTCGGTGTGGTGTTTCTTTTGTGTCTGTGCAGGCACAGAAACAGTGAGAGCTCTGTGGTGTCTCTGCCTCTTCTTATAAGGACACCAATTCTATTGTGTCAGGATCTCGCCCTTATTTAACCTTAATTACTTTCCTACAGGCTCTATCTTCAATATAACCACACTGGGGTTTAGAATTTCGATTGTGGAGGAATCCAGTCCACACAGACCTATTGCAATGGTTTGGACAAGCAGTTCTAATTGGGGGAGGGGGAAGTCTTTGGGCATGGGCAGGAGAGGTCAGGCCCAGGAGGAGCTGGGATGGAGGTGCAAAGTATTACTGCTGATCTGACATCCCACGCCTATGGCAGACATACTACTTGATCAGACAATACTTTCTTGGAATCAAAGACACAACCTCACAGTCCTCAGCATCATAGTTCAGGCAGCCTGTATCAGTAGATCAGAGTGGGCACATGACCGAGTGCTGTCACTACATCCTGTGAGTAGAGATGGGATCGGAATGGAGGTGGAGGAGTCACAGGTGGTCCTGATGTCACAGGGCTGGAAGTCTGGGAGAAGCGAGGTAGGTAATATTATGGCCCCCAAAGACATCCATGTCCTAATGTCTATAATCAATCCAAGTGTTACCTAACATAGAAAAAAGGATTTTGCAGATGGGATTAACTAAGGATCTCAAGATAGAAAGGCTCTCCTGGATTATCCAGGTGTGTCCAATGTGATGGCAAGTGTTCTCCAAACAGGGACACAGGAAATTGAATTGCAAAGGAGATGTGCTGATAAAAGGAGAAGTTGGGTCTGGTGCAGTGGCTTATGCTGTAATCCCAGCACTTTTGGAAGCTGAGGTGAGTGGATCATGGTGTTGGGAGTTTGAGACAAGCCTGGCTAATGTGGTGAAACCCTGTCTACTAAAAATACAAAAATTAGTCAGGCGTGGTGACAGATGCCTGTAATCCCAGCTACTTGGGAGGCTGAGGCAGGAGAATCATTTGAACCCAGGAGGCAGAGGTTACAGTGAGCTCAGATTGCACCACTGCACTTGAGCTCTGGGCAACAGAGCAAGACTCCATCTCAAAGAGAAAAAGAGAAAAGAGGAGAGGTTCTAGTGGAGTGATGTGGCCATGAGAAATGTGTTGCCTCTAACAGCTGACAACAATGAGGAAATAGATTCTCCCCTAGAGTCTAGAAAGACCACAGCAGTGCTGACCCCTTGATTTGAGCCTGGTATCCCCTCTTTCAGACTTCTTACCTACAGAACTGTAAGAGGATAAATTCGTGTTTTAACGCACTAAGTTTGTGGTAATTTGTTATAGCAGCAATGGGAAACAAATACAAGAAGGGTTGTACCATCAACAGAAATACAGCCATCAGAAGAAAGATGGTTGAGGAAAGCAGAGGGTGCAGTGGCCAGGTGATGGATTCTGTTTGGGATATTCTGGGTATCATATGCATATTACTGGGGAACTGTCCATCAAAAGCTGGAGCTTCAAAGAGAAAAAAGAAGGAACAACAATATTTTGAAAGGGAGAGAAGTAGGTAGTATTCAATGTGTGTTGAGTATACCTAAAATGTTTTTGGTTCTTTCACCAAGTTATTCAATTTTTGTGGCATCCAGGAGTGTTTTTTCTTTTTGCTTAAATCAAATTTTCTCAGTTAAGTGTCTCATGTAAGTGACCAAGGGTTAAGAGATGTGACTAAGACTAGATGGAATGATTTTTATCATTACATGGTACTATGGTTCTACTGAAGCACTGAGGAAGGAAGTCTAGAGAGTTCCTGGGAAATGCCTGGAGTCTTCTCAGTAACACACAAAGTGAGGCAGAGGTACTGTCAGGGTTAGCAGGTTAGAGATAAATAAAGTTCAGGGCAATGGTACTTGGAGAGAGTGAATCTTTGACAACCTGGAGGCGATGCTTCTCAGAGGAAAATTTCTTCACAGCATGAAGTCACCAGCTCTAAGACCAGTGGGTGTTCTGGGGGATGTTAGCAGTGACTCACTGTCTGTTGGCCCAGTGGAGGGAGGGATGAAAGGCCATGTAGTGGGCAGAGTATCTGAGTCCTCCTGCCCCCACAGTGTCTATTCCTGGTCCTTCTCACAGTGGGGGCAAAAGATATGCAAAGGGATTTCCGCAGTGTCTGGGTGCTCCCAGGAAGCAGAAAAGTAACTGATGACTTGGAGTGGGAGTCTTGTAGATTCAAGTAGCTGGGGTGTTTGGGATTTCGACACCTCCCTTTAGTTTACATGTATGGTGCTGAGTGAGGAGCCAAAAGGCTTTGGTCTTGCTCTACCCCAGTGGCCCACAAGCCTGGGTACATGGCTAACATTTACTGGGCACTTAGCATGTGCCAAAGAGCTTTATGAAACAGGTTCTTTTTGATTCCCGCTATACTGATAAGGAAACAGAAGGTAAGAAAGCCCCAGTAACTTGGCCAAGGTCATGTAGCTAGAAAGTGGTCCAGCTGAAATTTAAAACCAGGTTTATCCAACTCCAAATCCACATCTGATTTTTTTTTTTTGCCATTAATTAAATATAGTTCTGATTTTGAGAAAATCCCAGTCCTAGCGGGAAAACAGATGAAATCACAAATTACCAAAATACAGGGTAGAAATGTAAAAATAAAAACAAAGAAGTGGGAACCCTGCAAGGAAGTTGTAACACCAATTGAGAATTCACGGAGGAGACTTTTCATAGGAGGTGGCCTTGAAGCTGGGCTCAGGGGTGGTTGAGTTCCTGGCTAGAAGTGCATTGTGGGTAGAGGGAGAACATACAGAAAGGCATGAAGATGGTAAACATGTTTGGAAAGAATGAATACTAGGCTGATGAACACGATGAGTCAGGAGCTTATGATGTTAGGGGCTGCTGCTGGCACAGTTGATGACTGAAGTTTCTGTGAACCCTAACATTTCCGGCTGAATACTAGGACCATGCTGCACATATATCATCTCTCATGACAACACAAATGTTTGGGCTTACTTGTCATCCTGCTCAGTAGTCATTATGTCACTCACATTAAAGATGTATCAAGGTAAATTTTTGGTGAGAATTGAAACTCTATGTATGTAGTTGCAGGCCTCACAGTTTGCCACCCAAAGGATATGGTCATCCAATCATGAGGCACAACCATCTGCTCAGAACTTTTTTAAACTGGGAGAAATTTACATCCTACTTCCATCTCTTCTGAGAACTGTGCAGCTCAGGAATCTCCTTCCCCTTTTTGATCCTCCAGGTTGGTGAGATGACATTAACAGTGCATTACAGGCACTTTTCATGTTTTCTACCCCCTATTCAAAATTAAGCATTCCGAACAGCTGTATAATTGTAGCATCATTAGTTGATTTTCCTTCTTTGCACATTGAGGTTACCACTAATGTTTTGCTATTTTTAATGATGTTGAAATAATCATGAGGTTTTTATTCTTTGAATTATTTTGTACTGTAATGCTCCTGGAAATGAGATTAATTGATCAAAGATTAGTAACATTTTTATGACTTTTGATACATGTCACTCAGTCACCTTCTGGAAGAGTTAGAATGAGAGCCTATTGCTGGCATCCCATCTCATGGCAATCTCACCAATGTTGGAAAATGGGCTTTTCCTGTTTTCTGCTAATTCATTAGTTGTTAATGCCTTATTTTAACTATCTCCTGTTATTGGTGAAAGTTAAGTATTTTCTGTATTTTTATTTTCCATCTAAATTCCACTATTTTGCACAATTTCTTTTGCTCACTTCTTTACTGGAATTTTAATATTTTTCTTTCCAATTTGTATCACTTCAAAATTACATGTGATAAAATAAGCAAAGGTTCTTTCTTAGAGGCTAAACATGAATAAGAAACAAGAACAGCAAAGGGATAGTGAATAAAAATACAAAATAATAACTTACTTTTATTTTTGAAGCTTTTCCCAGGTAGTAAGTCTTGACATTTTTGAGATTATAAATTACATTGAGATATACATTCTTATCCCCAAAATGAACCTTACTTAGTACATAAAATTTAGATGAGTTGATAGACCCCCCTGGAGTATATCCACAAAATATTCTCAGGTTAAGAAACATGTGAAAATAATCTATAATAACTAATAATCTATAACTGCTTTAACCAAAATGTTTAACTATTGCTTATGATTACTTATCTTAGCAAAGAGCTAAATTGTTGAATTTTGTGTTAGAACGTCAATATTATAAATAATTTAATGTGGCCTCTTTTTCCTTTTTTTTTTTTTTTTCAGAGTTTTGAGGTTATCACTAAGTGGGCTTTAGAGTACCAGGTAGGAATTTGATCTCACTGCTCAAACTTCCAACTACAGGCATGAAATGGTCCCAGTGATGTGGAAACCTCAGAGTCTAAAACAAAATAGCAGACTGAGGCCCTCAGAAACCAGACTTACCAGATTTAGAATTTAATGTAATTATGTTTGAAAGATATAAAGAAAAAAAGTCAAATTAAAAAGTGAGCAAGAGACAGGCATAGTGACTCATGCCTATAATCCCAGCACTTTTGGAGGCCGAGGCAGGTGGAACATGAGGTCAGGAGTTTGAGACCAGCCTCTACTAAAAATACAAAAATTAGCTTAGCATGATGGTGTGTGCCTGTAATCCCAGCTACTCAGGAGGCTGAGGCAGGAGAATTGCTTGAACCTGGGAGGCAGAGGTTGCAGTGAGCTGAGATCATGCCACTGAACTCTATCCTGAGTGACAGAGCAGGACTCCTTCCCCCCTCTGAAGAAAAGAAGTGAGCAAGAAGCAAGAATAACAAATAAACTGGGATATATGAGAAGTAATTAAATTGAGCTTTTAGAAATAATATATACAGTTGTTGAAGTAAAAACTCAAATCAATAGGTTTAAACAGGAAAATGAATATAATTAAAGAAAACTATTGTGCTGAAAGAGTTCAAAAAATATTGCATAGAAATGCAAAATGATGAAATAGGGCAATTCAATATATGACAGATAATGTTAAGACCCTGTGAGGATAGTATGAGAAGACCTGATACACATCTAATCACAGCCACTTAAGGTGAGAGTAGAGAGAGAGCAACAATATTGAGGAGTTAATGTCTGAGACTATTCCACAACTGATAAATAAATAAATGAATCCACAGATCTCAGAAACACAGCTTTTACAAAGGATAAATGAAGAAAAATTCGCCATAGATACATTGCAATGAATCTGTAAATCACCAAAGCTAAAGATACCATTTCACAAGTAGAATGACAGCTGACTTCTCAGCAACAATGGCAGCAAGGAGACAGTTGAATGTCATCTTAAAAATGATGAGAGAAAAACTGTTAACATAAACTTGTGTACCTATCAAAAATATCTTTTTGCCAGGTGTGATGACTCACGCCTGTAATCCTAGCACTTTGGGAGGCCGAGGATGGTGGGTCACTTGAGGTCAGGAGTTCAAGTCCATCCTGGCAAACATGATGAAACCCCATCTCTACTAAAAAAAAAAAAAAAAAAAAAAAACTATCCATGTGTGATGGCATGTGCCTGTAATCCCAGTTACTTGAGAGGCTGAGGGAGGAGAATCACTTGAACCCAAAAGGTGGAGGTTGCAGTGAGCTGAGATTGCACCACTGTGCTCCAGCCTGGGCAACAAACTGAGCAAGACTCTGTCTTAAAAACAAACCAAAACAAATCTTTCAAGAAATACACTATAAAGGCAATTTCAGATAAACAATGAATGAGATTACTTTCTAAATGAATATGTAAGGATGTTTCTTTTTTAAAAATTAAACAAAATATTGGAGGGGGGTAATCACCTCAAGCATTTTTTCTTTAGTTATGTTATAACCAGTAAGAATATCTAAGGATATTTCAAAAAGGAAGAAAAATGATCCCTAAAGAGAGGTATATTAGCTTGCTATTAGTTGCTATAACAAATTACAACAAACTAGTAGCTTTAAACATTTAAACAACACAAAATTATCTTCCAGTTCTGTAGGTCAGAAATTTGATCTCCTGATTTCTAGTTAGAAGTCTTACTGGGCTAGGCCAGGCGTGGTGGATCACACCTGTAATCCAAGCACTTTGGAGGCCAAGGCGGGTGGATCACCTAAGGTTGGGAGTTCAAGATCAATCTGATCAACATGGTGAAACCCCATCTTTAAAAAAAAAAAAAAAAAGTCTTACTGGGCTAAAATCAAGATATTGACAGGGCCACTGTAGTCTCTGGAGATCATGTTTTTCTAACTTCTAGAGGCATTTGCATTCCTTAGCTGGTGGGCTTCTTCTTACATCTTCGAAGCTAACAGCGGCAGTCAAGTCCTTTCCTCATGTTATCACTCTGACCTCTTTTGCCTCTTTCCTGTACTTCTAAGTATCCTTGTGATTAAATTGGTTCCACCTAAATAATCCAAGGTAATCTCCTTATTTTAAGGTCAGCTGATTAGCAACCTCAATTCCATCTGTATCTTTAATTTCTTTTTCACCATGTAACCTAACGTAGTCACAGGCCCAAGGGAATAATAGGATGTGGGTATCGCGGGTGGTGGGGTAGGGGCATTATTCTACTTACCACAGTGGACCTTGGATATCAGTAAAATTGGTGAGGAAGAAATCAGTAAACATGTAGAATAATCTAAACAAATCTCGTCTGAAAAATAAGTATAAATGTGAGGTTAGAAAAAAGGCAGAACTAAAATGTTAAGACAAATTAAAACGTTAAGCATATAAGTTGAGAGGGAGATGACGAAAGTTAAAAGTTCATAAATCATATGTTTTTGGGTAGGGGTGTTAGATATTTATTAATTTGAGACCCTGAAGAGTAAAATAGTCATGAAAAAAATTTTAATAGGGACCACTAAAAGAGGAGAAGCAGAGTATATAACTTCTAAATCAGTATGGGAAGGGGGATGGAATAAGAAAACAATAGCAACCACAAACATCCCCACCCAAAATAAAGAATAATGTGAGAGGAAAAAAAAGAAGAAGAAAAAGGATGTATTGAAAAGGGGCTAAATTAAATAAAAAATTAAGATAGCAAAACAAATCTGAATACATTAAAGATTGTAACAAGTGAAAATGAACTAAACTTCCTAGTTGAAAGACATATAATCAGATTAGAGTTTAAAATCTGACAATGCTATTTCCAGGACACATTTCTAAAATATTAAACACAGACAAGCGGAAAGTATACATATGGAAGAACACAGACAAACTAACCAGAAGAGAGCTGGGGTCACCCTTTTGTATCAGAGCAGAATTTCACTGAGAAAACACTAACAGGAAGGGGGAAAGGTCCAACGTAGTGATGAAGCATTTAATTCTCAACAAGTATATGACACTTCTAAACTTGTATGACTGCAAAAACAAAACAAAACAAACAAAGAAAACCTCAGCATGAATAAAATTTTGGAAGAGCCATGGCTATCAGCTGACATGCACTTACCATATTTACATTGTCCTACTACAAACTTTGCCCATATTACCCAAGGTGCTGTCTTCATCCCCATTTTATAGATGGGGAAATTTCCCCATAGAGAAAAAGGTTTGGGCCATGCCTTGGTTTCTTCTGGACTCTGCTTCATGCTCATTGATCCTCTTACCTCACCTGAAGACCTATTTCACATTATCAATCAGGATGAGAAGTGGTGTGCCTTTACCAAAGGATCACAGTCACCTTCAAAATGTGTTTAGATAGATACAGATGGAGGCTTTTCTGGTTGCAGATGAAACAAGAGGTCCCATGGTATATCTGACTCCAAGTCAATCACACTCACACACATGTGCAACAGTCACACACATGCATATGTACACGTGCACACACAGCCCTATTCTGGTCTGGCAGTAGTGCCAACACTCAAATCCCAGGTCTTACTCTGTAGTCTTTGAGGAAACCACTGTCATTCTGGGGTTTATGAGAATGTTTCTTCTCAGTGCCCCTTTTTCCTCACAGAAGCTTTTTTTCTGTGCTGTGGGCTTTCCAAGATTGCAACTTTCTCTGATCAACCGCATCAGGTTATTGGACCATCCCAAAATTAAAAAGGTAGATTTTTTTGCAAGAGACAAAGACATTCACCTCTCACACAGTTTGAACTATTGGGTAGAAACAGGTTCTAATGCTGGCCAGCTCCTATAGCTCCCAGTGCTCCATCAATTATAACTCCTAAAGCACTGGAGCAGGGCCCTCACCTGGCAAGGAGATAATTAGGTGTGCTGAAGAAAGCCAGATGCTGCTCTTTAGCAAGTTACTACTACTCCTTCTCTTTGAACCTTTGTCAATGGTAAAGTGCCTGAGATTCTTAAAGGGATAAAACACAACCTATATAAAGCACCTGGCATGATGCCTGGCACAGGTGGGTGTTTAACAAATGTTACCTCCTTCCTATCCCACTGTGGGAGTCCATATCCTCTTGGGTGGGCTGCCTCTGGTTTCCATGATGTCATCAGAGCCATATTAAGTCCATGTGTTCGTACATGGATCCCAAGAACTAATTTCTAGACTGGGTTATGCCTACCAATTTCCCTGATACTTACTTCTGTCTCTCCACTCATCAAATGGAAATGTTTGCATTTGGTCTCTGCCGCATGGAGTAACCAAAAGGCTTAGCATCCTGATTATCCATAGAGGTTCTGGAGAGGTCCCGCACTGCCCTCTGACCACATACTGCCTTTTTATGTGTAATAAGCATTCTTTCTTACGTTTGTCTAGGAATTAGAAGTTCACCAAGCACACTCATATATAAGGGCTTGTTTTGAATTGATCTTGGCAGCAATTCTATGAGAGAAGTAAAAGGTAGGTCAAGCATTATAATCCTCATTTTAAAGCTGGGAAAATGGAATCTCAAAAAGGTGAAAGATTTGTTTAGGGGACAATGTATGGGTAAATGAGAAGTTAAGATTTGCTGAACTGGCATTTCCTGACTACATATCTAGTGTTTATTTATGGAGAAAGCACTATGGTGGCCAAATGTCTCAGAGTCACACAGTTCTGTGCCTCAGTTTATTCATCTGTAAAATGAAGATAATAATAATATATTGTGAATACTGTTGTAAAAATTCAATGAGATAGATCACATGATGGCATGACAGCTGTCATTGTTACTGTAGTGGATGCTGTAGTGCACTGCCTAGATTCCCATCCCCACCTCTACCCATGAGAATGGCCCATAGCTCAAGAGGTCACATTCTTTCCCCAGTTGAAACCTGCATCCAATGACTGCTCAATGTGGGTATATAAAGGCCTGGCTCCCTTGCCAGGGCCACCCCACCTCCTGGTGAATGGACTGAGGCCTGCATTATGACTTCATTGCAGCTCAATGCTTCTTTCCATTCAGTCCTTCCTTTACACTCACACAGGTGAGGACCCAGCCATTAAATGCCTCACATGCTAACCTCTGTCACATGCTAGTTTTCGTATGCATACATGAAAACCATCCTCTGTCAGTCAGACCCCTTATTTGCAGAGGCAAAGAGGCCAGTGTGGGTTCAATATGCATCCTGTTTTTACAACAGAATAAGACAAACAGGCCCTCCTGAGGTATAAGTTCATTGTCTTATTCCCCAGCTCTGAAACTCAGCCATATGAGACAGCTTTAGGTCTGAGGCAGCTCCAGACTTTGGGTTGTTGTGTGACTAGGCGCAGCCTCCTTTTGCCAATGTTGCAATCCTTTGTAAGAGACCGCAGGTTGATAGCTCGTTCCTGTTACTGAGCACAGAGGTTTGTAGGCCAGTCTCTCCAGGAATTCGGACACACTGCAAAATCCCATGGTTTGAATGCTTCTACATTCCCTGTGAAAGCCCCTGGCCTCAGAAAAGGAAGCTAGTTTAAGTGACCAACATTTGGGGCAGAGCTTCCGAGGGCCTAGCCACCGTGTTACATACAACAATCAACAGAGACATTCTTTGGCTAGAGTTGTTTTACTGGATGTAGGACCCTATAATTATCATCAGCTCTCCAACTCCCCTTCCTCCAAACCAGCATAAAATATAAGGAGGAAAATGCAAATTAAAGAGTTGGTAGCTTTTCCCCCACTTCCAACCAGATTGCCACACCAAGCTTCCCCTGCTAGAAGTTCTGGAGCTCCCAACTTTGCTCCAAGTCTGAGGCCCTTGATGTGGTGAAGGGATGTGAGTGTGGAGGCCGGAGCCCCCCTCGCCCTGGAAGCTGCTCCCCTTGCTTTTCCCCTTGAATGTTACAGTTCAGCTCTGTGACTCACTTATAATTGCCTGAATTCCTCATCCATACTTTCTCTTACTTTGGGGCTTCTCGTCCTTCCTCTTCCTCCGCCTTCCTCCTCTGACCCCAGACCCAAGCCTGAGTTGGGTGTTCTTCCCCTGTGCTCCCACAAAACCCTGTGCCTCCTTCATTGTTGTGTATATTATGCTGTGATGTGGCTTTCTGGAGGTGTGAAGACTATGAATCCTGTGAAAACAAATACACACCTACCTTGTTGACCTTGGAAACCTCACAATCTAATATTGCACCTGGCACGCAGTGGTTGGAAGTGAATATTCAAGAGGCAAACACACATTAGGAAGGGCTCTTTTGTGATGGCTGTTAGTTGTTGTTGCAAGTGACAAAACCCCACCTTGATCTAGCTGATGGCCCTACCACCTTGTGTTCTGTAGCATGAGAGGAAGAGGAACTGCATCTCTTCCTTCAGTTTCAGCTTGAATAATATTGGGAAGATTCGCATTGGTCTGAATTGGGTCATGTACATGATGTACAATAGCTGAGGGTGGGGTAAGCTGGTTGGAGTTTGCAACTTTGTTCACATAGCCAAGATATGGAAAGAACCTAAATGTCAACTGGTGGATGAATGGATAGAGAAATTGTGGTATATACACACACACTGGAATATTATGCAGCCTTAAAAAAGAAAGAAATCCTGACATTTGTGACAACATGGATGGACCTGGTGGGACACTGAATGAAATAAGACAGACACAAAAAGATGTTTTCTGTAGGAGCTCACTTGTATGTGAAATCTAAAATAGCCAAACTTAAAGAAGAGAGTAGAATACTGATTGTCAGGGGCAAGAGAAAAGCGGAAATGAAGAGGTGATAGTTAAAGGGTGCAAAGTGTCAGTTATACAAGATAAATAAGTTCTGGAGGTTTACTACTAATATTTCACATAGTACCTATAAGTAACAATATTGTATTGTATACTTAAAATTGCAAAGAGGGGTGTATCTTATGTTATGTGTTCTTACCAGTAATAATAATGGTAATAATGAAGGGGCAGGAGGACACTTTGGAAGGTGATGGATATGTTTATGGCCTTGATGGTGGTGATGGTTTCATGGGAGTATACTTATCTCCAAAGTAATTGAGATGTAAATATTAAATACATTCAGCTTTTTATATGTCAATTGTACCTCAATAAAGTGGTTTAAAAATTGGAGTGAGAAAAGAAAGTGCTGCTCAGCAACATGGGCCAGGTGCTGGGCAGACAAAACATTGCACTTGCATTACTGAACCAATGGACTCATGACCATGAGCTTTGTGGCTGTGCATGCACTATGCTGATATAGCCAAGGATTTTTCAATGTGTTCCTTACTGGATTCATTCCATCTGTTTTCATTTTTATTGACTCCTCAGTTCCCTTAGGGGTTGCTTGTTGGCTCTTGTGGAATTATTTAAGTAAGGCTTTGGTTACAGGAGGCAGACGTGCTTGAGCTGGCTTTGGCTGTAATGGGGAGTTCGTGATTCATGACAGGAAGTGCAGCCAGACCTTGTGAAAGGCAGTAACTGGGAATAGAAAAGTTATGCGAAGTTAAGGCAGTAGTAACTGTATCTCTATCTAAGGAAACAATGTTATCTGTTTGCTTTGTTCTTCTCTCTCTGCCAAATGGTCTTCTCTGCTTCTCTGTGTACCTGCAGAAGATGATCACCCTAAGGCTTATGCATTTCGGAGTCCTTAGTTGGAGAGCGGTTACCCACTGCCTGGCCCCTGTGAGCTCCAGTTTCAGTTTCTTATTCCTGGTACTGGATTAGTTTGAAGCAGCTGTCCACTGTAAGTCCAGTGAGTCATGGCCTGGGAACAAGGTCAGGTACATGTATACTCAACTGGCTCTGTGAGTTGTGGTGGTGGTGATGAAGGTAATTCCCAGAAGAGTGGATTACAGGTTAAGAAGAGTCTGCATATCTTGACCACAATTGATGTGAACTTGCAAAGTTCAATGTGTGACCACTTACAAAGTTATGATCTGGAGTCTCATTTGTCTATGGTGATATATGAGTCTGTGTGTGTGTGTGTGTGTGTGTGTGAAAGAGAGAAACAGAGAGAATGAGAATATGAGTGGTAGTTTCCCATTTATTTCTCTATGGGCCAAATCCTGGGCTATGTGCTGGAGATATAATAGTAAACAAAATAGACAAGGTGCTTGCTGTGACCTGCCCTGGGAGACAGATATTACACAGAGGATCACACAAATGTGGAGTCTAAGCTGAGGTCTTAAGGGTGAGGATAGGTAACTAGTCAATGGAGCAGGGGAGGGAGGGCATTCTATGCAGAGGATGAGGCTCTGTCAAGGTCCTGAGGTGAGAGAAAGAGGTGAATTTTAGGAACCAAAAGGATGGTGTGGCTGGAGTTCAGAGAACAAGGGGGGTTGTTTCACAAGCTGACCCTAGAGCCAAGCTGAGCAGATTCTTATGAACTCTGCAAAAACTTAAGGATTTATTTACAACCCTGGCAAACAACTCAAGGGTTTACAGTCATCAGAATTGTAAAGCTTATCCCATGTCTTTTTACACCTCACATCCATTGCTCTGACTTCATGTGTATAAGCTAGCAGGACACAGGATGCACCTGTCTCCCGGCTGCAATGAAGGGATTCACCCAAGCTCTCAGTCTTCCCACAGCACCAGGGCCCCCCTGCTGCTGAGCCTGGTGTGTGGTCTAGATTTCTATTCCCATAGTAGGACTTCCTTTGGGAGCCTTGGGGTTTCTTCTGCCAGAGGGCTTCTTAATCCAAGAGAGGGGTTCTAATAACATAAAACCTCGGTATCTTGCTCCTCCATTCCTGATGTCTCCCTTTTTTCTACCCTCCCCCTACCCACTTCCTTCTCTATGCCTCAGGCTGGCTGGCTAATGCTTGAGCAAGTGGCCAGTTACCGTCATTGAGGATGTGGGTCCTCAGGGTTCTTCAGAAGCCCCCTCACCATGATCAAGGGTCCCCAGTCACTCAGAATTCTAAGGTTCCCAAATGCCAGCTCTCCCAGTGTTCTCCATATCTGGGATGTTGGGCTCCAGGCTTCTCAGATGCACTGAGTACCCTAGGCTAAGCCCTGATCCCTCAGAGCTTCATAGCTTTAGAGGAGACATAGGCAGGCCTGCAAAGAAGCATTCTGGGGTGGGCTAGGCACTGGGGGGCTATAGATGCCCTTAAACTGTCCCTTTACCCTGGATGTGCCCAGTGTTGGGACCACAAGGGAGCCCCCAGCCTTACGTGCTGATCAGCTTGTAATCCCCAGCCCTGATTGGAAGCCTAGTTTTTTCTATTGTTACTGACCATGGAGTAGCCAGGTCCCTAGCTCCCCAGGGAAGAAATCCAACCCATTTCCTCTGATAGCAATGGCTAATACTTAAATAATTCTGACTACATGCAAAGCACTTTACAGTTGTTGTAAACAACCACCTTGTGAAGTGGGCAAGAGTCTTACCCTCATTTTATAGATGTGGCTCAGGATCCCACAGCTATAGTTCATGAGGCTGGGATTTGAACCTCTGGCCGCCAGAGCCTACCTTACTGTGTCCTCCTCCTGTTGTTAGAACAGAAAAGTATAACACCATGATGACACAACAGGCTATCCTGGCAGGTTCCCAGGCTGCCCCAATGCCCAACTTTCTAGGTTTACAAAGTTGACATTGACAAAGTTTCCAGGTTTACAAATCTAGTTTCTGATTCTTTAGCCAGCAGGCATTTCTCTACCAAAGATGGCTCAAAAATTTCCAGCCAAGCCTTAGCAACCTTGGCATTACATCTTGGTGAGCCAAGGCGGAAGAGAGCAGGAAGTGAAGGCCCCATGGGAAGTCCCTGCGGTCAGGAGCACCCAGGCAGGGTGGGTGGGGGGCTTTCCTGTCACGGTTCCCTGGACCTCCCAGTCCCATTCAGGCCCTGTGAGTTGAATGAAGAGACCCTGGGAATGAGTCCAGGTCTCTGCAGGGTTAGAGGTAATTGAAGGCCTCACCAGATCCCTGCTGAGAAGTTCATGAATTATGAGCACTTCCCCAAGTGAGAGTCTTCTTCCCTGTCAGGAGGGGCAGTGTGAAGGTGGTGGGATTGGTGGCGGCCAGTAGGCTGGCCTGCTCCTTCCTCTCTCTTTCTTCTGTGTATGAAGGCATTACCTGCAGCAAGGCCCCGTGTAAATGCATGTGATTTAGCGAGCATTTTATAGTCTGAGTATCATTCATCCTTCTGGTGAGCCCCAAGTCTAAGATAGGACAGGGAATGTCAGGTTCATTTTGCCGTTGTCAAAATGAGGCCTGGAGGGCAGAAGTGGTGTGCTCAGACACACAAAACTGGTTGGCTGCAGGCCTGGGACTAGATTCAGGACTTTGACCTACCCAGGGGTCTCTTGCCACTGCTGCCTGTCAACCTGGATGGTTTTAAGCATTTGTGAGTTGTCTGCTCCCTGATTGAAGAATGCAGAGACATGAAGCTACAACAGCATAGTTCTCAATGGCAAAAAGGAGGAGGGGTGTTCAGAACATCAGGTGCTTCTAGAGAAAGCAGGGAAAGAGTATCTGGCCTTGTGGACAATGTCACGGCAGAGGCCAGGTATAGGGCATGTGGGTAATTGGAAGCGGGGATGGACCCTGTTATTCCCTAAGCTATGGCTTACACATGGTGCTTAAAAAAACCACAAGGGTCTCCACCCAAGAACGTTTGCCCTTGCTGTTCCCTCCACCTGAAATAAACTTCCCCTGCCTTGACATTCCAATGTCACCCTCTCAGAGAGGGCTTCCCTGGCCACTTTCCCTAAAATAGCCACCCACTTCTAGGTCCCTCAAAAGCATATACTGTTTTGATTTTCCTTATAGCACATATGCCCTATGAGGTTATTTTATTTGGTAACTCATTTCTTGTCTGTTTCCCTCCGTTAGAGCACTGGGAACCTTGTCTGGCTTGTTCCCAATGCCTGAAAGAGTGTCTAGCACACAGGATTAAGCCGACACATACATTTGGAATGAATGTGTGTACACAAGCATGAGCTGGCAGTAGTCAAGGCTGGGGTAAGCATGAAGGCCCAGCTCAGTTCTCTACATGTGATCTCTCATTTTGCGCAGATAAGAACCAGTTTGGTTTCTGCTAGCCTGAGTCACCTTTCTGGAAACTGGGCCTGCTTGGCATCAGGTCAGCCATCAGCCGGCCCATCTCCTCTGGCTGGCCAGCCCTTTGTGAGTGTGTGGGAGGGGAGGCTGGGCTCCTCCTGAGGTGCTCTGGAAGGAGGAGCAGCTCCACCCTGGGAGGGGCTGTGGCCCAGGTGCTGCCTGGATGCTACTTTATGAGCAGCAGCTCAGTCTAGAGCCGGAGTCTGGAAGACCTCGGAAGACCTCGTGTCCTATCAGGCCCTCCCCATGGATTTAGGTAAGCTCCTTCCACTCGTATGTTTCCATCTGAGGAATGAGGGAGGAAAATGTCTCCCTCATTTTCCAAATGCTTTCAGGCTTTGATGAGCAAGCGTCCAGGAAAATGTCAGGTGCCTGGAGCTCCAGGCCTCTCTGGGGCACCTGGGCACAGGGAGGCGTCCATGGGAATGATGCCTGAGACAGGGGCTGCAAGCCTAGTGCCTGCTGGGCCAGCAGGTGAACAGAAGTAAACAGAGTGGTGTAACTGCCGTGACAAAAGTCATGGAGTCCTCGGAGTCTGTGAGTCATTTTCCACTGTTGTAGAATAGGGACATTGGTGAAACAGCTCTGTTCAATTAAGGAAAGAACAGTGTGAGCTCAATGAGAAATATGAATAGAATATGGCAGTAAGCCACAACGTCTGAGAGTTGATTGATAGGGAAGGGTGGGGAGTGTGGAGAATTAAGGGCTTGGCACTCGTCAGTTCCACCAGATGGTTGTCACCAGAGAATGCAGGCCTAGGTGGCCAGAACTTCTCACTTTTCCAGAAGAGTCAGAAATTCTGATTTCATTATGTATAGTATTCTGACTAAATAAAACAATTAAACAAGCAGATAAAATATTTAATCTATAAGCTTCCAGTTTGCAACCTCTGGTTAGGATCTGTGTGGGGCAAAGAAACAAATTCTCAGGATCATTGGTCTGTAGACTCTAATTTTAAATTTCTAATTTAAAATTGGCCCCTGAGGCCAGCCACAGTGGCTCACGCCTGTAATCCCAACACTTTGGGAGGCTGAGGTGAGTGGATCACTTGAGGTCAGGAGTTCAAGACCAGCCTGGCCAACATGGTGACACCTTGTCCCTATTAAAAACATAAAAATTGGCTGTGTGTGGTGGTGCACACCTGTAATCCCAGCTACTTGGGTGACTAAGACAGGAGAATTGCTGGAACCTGGGAGGCGGAGGTTGCAGTGTACTAAGATCGTGCCACTACACTCCAGTCTGTGCAACAAAGTGAGACTCTGTCTCAAAAAAAAAGTTCCCTAATGAGCAAACCATTTTCCTTCTGGATCTTACTCTCCTTATTCCCCTTTCTGGGTGTTAAGAAGAGGTCTAGAGGAAGCTGGAAAACTCTTAGCTTGTAGTAAGCACAATGGAAATGTTAGCTCTTAATGTGTCTTCACAGACATTCCATTGTGCTTACTACAAGCTAGGTGTCATGCTGAACTCTTTACATGGTTTATCCCATGAAACACTCTGTGGGGAAGAACTATTATTGCTCACATTTTCAGAAGAGGAAATGGATATAGAGAGATTAGGCCATTTGCCCAAGACCAGACAGCTAGTAGAAGAGGAGGAGGTGGGTTGACTGCAGACAGTCTGTCTTCAAACCACTACACTATGATATGGAGGCACAGAGACTGAATGAAATCATGGAGTGGGGAACTGCTTTGTCAACTGCAAGCAGTTATTCGGGGGGCATCAGATCCTTCCCTGTCCCCCAGTGGGTACAATGGCCCATGGTGGGTTGTGCTACAGTGTTAGCCCATGGTCTTACATGTTTTACAAATATATAAAGTAGGATGCTGGAACCACTCTTAGAACCAGATAGTGATATATTGTGAAGAAATAAATCCCTATGCTTAAAAATGGTTCATCCCAAAATATTTTGAACTGACACACAATAGGTGCTAAATAAGTGTGTGTGAACTTGAATTAGACTGAATTTGGGAAACAAGTACAAGTGAGCTTAGTGAAGACACCATGTTCCCTGGACAGAGGAACCATGTTCTCCATCTAAGGCCAGAAGTATGGGAGGTACGAACGTTTGCCAAGCACAGAACAGGGTACCAAGAAGAGAAAAGTTAGGGGGATGCATACACTGACTAGAACCTGGAAGGGTGAGAACAGAGGGCAAAAGATGGAGCCATGCACATACACTTTGTGTTACCTTGGACTAGCCATTCATTTCTCTTGACCTCTGCTTTCTCTCTACACAATGGAGTCCCACCACTCAGCTTACAGCTGACTTATATGAAGAAGGAAGTGAAGGAGAAGGGGAAGGTGAAGACAATGCTGATTAAAAGGGTAAATCCTTTTTAGGATCCAAGTTTGAAAGCAATTTTAGGCTACTAGATATGAACAATATCTTGATTATGTAAAAAATTAAGGATGAATGGTTTAATTAAAAATTAGCTTGATCAGAATGAAAATGATTGATTACTATTATATCTACTATGGTCTATTTTCCTGAGTGGCAGGCTCACTAAGGTTTTTGAATACTCCTGTGTGGTTGCTCTATGTATGCATATATGTATGTATATATGTATGTATGCATGTATGTATCTATCTATCTATCTGTTGTCTAATAAAATGGATCACATCTCTGCTAATAAAAACAGACTACAAACACCGCACCGCTGGGTGCGGTGGCTCATGCATGTAATCCTATCACTTTGGGAGGTCAAGGCAGGCAGATCACATGAGGTTGGGAGTTCGAGACCAGCCTGACCAACATGGAGAAACCCCATCTCTACTAAAAATGCAAAATTAACCAGGTGTGGTGGTGCACACCTGTGATGTCAGCTACTCAGGAGGCTGAGGCAGGAGAATTGTTTCAACCAGAGGTGGAGTTGTGGTGAGATGAGTTTGTACCACTGCACTCTAGCTTGGACAACAAGAGTGAAACTCCATCTCAATAAATAAATAAATAAATAGATGCAAACAGACTACATGGGCAGGGTACAATTATAATTAACTGGATAGCAGCAGCAGCCACCAGAGGTGCCAGTGCCCTTTAAGGGTCACAATTTAGAATAATCCAATTATCTCAGTTTTTCAGAGACTGAAGGGTTTGCCAAGGCGTAGAACTTTCAGTAATAAAGTCAAGAAAATCCTGGACACATCAAGATAATTGGTCACTGTCCATAACCAGGTAAAGAGCTTTACCTGTAACCTATGTGAGGGTTTAGAATCATTTCTTTCCTTATTACCAAAAATCCTCCTTCAATTTTCAAGCAATTATGAACTAAATAGTTACTCTATGAGATGTGAGTTCAGCCCAAAAGAAATACCATAGGAACAAATATAATTCTTGCTTCTGTTTATTGCTTCTCAATATAAACCATGCAATGAAGCATAGAGAAAAAAAGTCAGTGGCCTCTTCAGCAGGATTGCAGTGTGGGAAGAAATAACAAAACTGGGCCTGGCCAGGATCTGGGGCAAGTGAGTTAATCTTTCTGAGCCTTGAGTTTTTCTTCTTCTTCATTTTTTATTTTTGCAAAGTGAAAGTAAGTTTATTTAGAAAGTAAAGGAATAAGAGAGTGACCAGGCTGGGTGCGGTGGCTCATGCCTGTAATCCCAGCACTTTGGGAGGCCAAGGTGGGTGGATCACGAGGTCAAGAGATCAAGACTATCCTGGCCAACATGGTGAAACCCCGTCTCTACTAAAAATACAAAAAAATTAGCTGGGCATGGTGGCACACACCTGTAGTCCCAGCTACTCGGGAGGCTGAGGCAGGAGAATTGCTTGAACCTGGGAGGTGGAGGTTGCAGTGAGCTGAGGTCACGCCATTGCACTCCAGCCTGGCGCCTGGTGGTGGAGTGAGACTCTGTCTCAAAAAAAAAAGAGAGTGACCACTCCATAGACAGAGTAGCCTGAAACTTGAGTTCTTATATAAAGTGACTACGAATTTATACCTATTTTGAAAGTGGGTGTCAATATGTCTGTCCACTTTGCACAGCTGTTATGTGGGCACAGGGGATCTATGTGAAAGTGTAACACAGAGCCTACAACACAACAGGTAGGCAGTGCAGTTGTCCCCTTCCCCAAGGCATCTGTTCTTCTTCCTTTCCTCCTGCCTGCAGGGGTACTATAAAATTAATCATCAAAACCAAGAAGGCAAGAGCAAACAGGTACCTCTGAAAACTTTACAAGATAACTGCATAAGTAATGAGTTTCAGTGCAGGTCCATAGCTAACCCATAAACTGCTGGGGCAAAAATCGTCTTGGAAGGCTCTGAACCTCAGAAAGGATTTGCAGTAAGTTAACTCCCTAGATCTGAGAGAAGAGTAGATAACAGTTGGATTATACAGCATATCCTGATGCCCTTCATCATCCAGGAGAGCAGAGGTGGTCACTCTGATAGCAGCAAGCCTGGGGACTGCAGCTTGGTAGGTAGAGGTGCTCAGGGGGACAGATATCTCCAAACTAGACCTGCTGCCATAGGGAGCTTCTAGTAAGTTGCCTCATTTGGTCAAAATTGATTAGGCTACTTGACAGGGCTGGGTCAGTGGGGACTGACAAAAAGAAGACATCAGATTTTACCCTGGGGGTTTGTATTTCTTGAGCTTCTTTCTCTTCTTTGTACAAAAATATTTACCCATGACTCAGAAAGAGCAACTGGAGTCTTTGTAGCATTATCTTAGCAAAAATTTACAAAGTTCGGACAGCAATATTGCCCATATTGTATGGTGTGTGCTGTGACACTCAGGATTTAGATGTTGGCTGAAGCCATTTAATATGAGATGAAGCTCTTACAAGGCAGGGTGCACATCTGTCCACCCAAAGCTGGATGCCAACATTTTACAAATAAAGCTTGGGTGACACAAATGCAGCTCCAGGAGGCCCAGATGAAAATGTTTGTGTTGAGATTTGTTAAAGCTTCCCGACAAACTGGATTTGTCAGTAAGGATTGTTTTCTGCAAGGGGGATGGAAATTGTGGGGCGAGCTATTTGGGCTGAGAAGGAGGGAGATTGGAGCTGAGAAATGTGGAGGCAATTTCCCCTTAGAAGGACTGAATCTCCCTGCCTCTCTAGGGTGCTGCAGCCAGCAGGATCCAATTGTGTATATATGTCTTCCCAGCTCCCCATTTGGTGATTCCATGTCGTAGCTTGAAATTATCGATGGTGAGAGTATTAAGTCATGGAAATTGGCGAATGGAAACTTTGTTTGTAGATTCAATTGTTAAACATTTACCAGCACACCACTGCCCTGCCTTCAGGCTCAATGACCCCATCCAAGTTTACTCCATCTGTCCACTGTCTCCAACACAGTGGACAACACAGCTGACAACATTACCCTCTTCTTCAATTTTTTAAAAGATAAGTTTCCAGCTCACTGGGGTGGCATTAAAGGCCATTCCTTCTCTGGATCTCACCCAACTTTTCAAATAATTTTTCCTACCCTTACCTCTAAATGCCACTCAAACTCTAGCCATCCTGAATAATAAGACTTTTTTTTTTTTTTTTTTGAGACAGAGTTTTACTCTTTCATCCAAGCTGGAGTGCAATGGTGCAATCTCGGCTCACTGCAACCTCCATCCCCTGGGTTCAAGTGATCCTCCTGCCTCAGCCTCCAGAGTAGATGAGATTATAGGGGCATGCCACCGTGCCTGGCTAATTTTTGTATTTTTAGTAGAGATGAGGTTTCATCACTTTGGCCAGGCTGGTCTCGAACTCCTTACCTCAGCTGATCCGCCTAAGTGCTAGGATTAAAGGCATGAGCCATCTCACCTGGCCAATAAGACTTTTAAAAAGTAGATTATGTCAGATACCTCTGGCCTAGGTTATTTACAACCAACTCTCCTGCTGTGATTAACTAGAAAAGCTAGACAAAACATATTTCCAAAAGATCCCTTTGGAGGCAGCAGAGAATGGCCAAAGATGTGAGGAACTGCCTGAACCCAGTGAGATGGAGCCCAGCACTGGGACCCTTTACTCCTGGGGGCATTTACTGGTTTCAAAAATGTCAGCTGAGCTTTTGAGCATTCATGGAATTTGGTGGGGGAGATAAAATTTGTACCTTATATCCTACATACAATGAGGGTCCCTGATAATCCCCAGCCAGTTTGGAAATCTGTGTCAGCCTTCGCAAGTACGGAAGCCCACCTCTGAATGATCTCAAGTCCTGGTAGGGTAGAGGTTACCTGCCGTTGAAAGGCTCCTTTCCAGTGGGAGCAAAAGTGAACCATTTCAGGATGCAGATAACAATCACCCAGGGCCTTGAATGACTTCTACGGTGTTTAATATATAGTATTCAGCAGTCCATAAAACGGAATCAGGCACAATGCAAGATGGCCCATGTATTAGGGAGAAATAGGCTATAGAAGGAGAGCCAGCAGGGATTCAAATCATGGGCAGCCTTTAAAAAAGCTATGAAAATATGCGTAAAATTTTAAAACAAAAGATTGGCATTTTTGGCAGAGAACTAAAAACTATACAAAAAAGGAACCAAATTGAAATCCTAGAACTGAAAGATGCAATTAACCAACATTGAGAAATAGCCAACATCTACTGAACACTTCCCATGTGGACGGCTGTGCTAAACCTTTATAGGCATCAATACAAGATGTGTCTCCTTATAGCAGTGCAGTGTCCTTCCTAAGACATGAGCAGCCTGGTTTCTCTATCTCTCTACTTCACCAAAACCCCTTTACATGGGGCTTAGATCCTCCTGTTAGACACTACCTTACACAATAGTGTCTGGTAGCACAGTGCTCAGCACGTAGAAGGGACTAGATGCAATTGTGATGACCAGGAGCTCCCAGGAAAGCTGTGGGTGCTGATTGGGAAGACAGAGTCCTTTATGTGCTGTGGTCTTAAAGCTTCATCCAGGAGGCAGAATTGGGGCAATGAGGGGCTGAGGACCCAGAACTGAGAATAAGCTTAGTCAGAAATTTCCTGTGGGCAGAAATCATAAGGATGCCGACCGTTGGGTGAGATAAGACGGAACCAAGAGTGGACTTGTGGCCAGAAGCGTGAGGAGAGAGAGAGAGCTTCCCCTGTCCCTTTTCTTCCTCTCCTAAAGCCACATTGATCAACAGCCCCCTCCTTTGGAGTCAGAGCAGGCTTGAGACTGGACTGGGAAAGGAGGGTGAGTCAGGATACAGAGCAGGAAGGCTGGGAGTGCAGGGCAGGGGCAAGGGACTGGGGCATTGTGCCTGATCTCTCCCACTTTACTTGCGTAAAGAAGCATACGCAAAAGCCACTGTGTGAGTATTCCCCTAGTGCCAGGTCAGGGCATGATTCATCACGTGCAGCATTTCATTCAATCCTTATAGCAGCCAATGACGTGGCTTCTGTTATTAGCTCTATCAGATAATGAAACTGAGACCAAGACAGGCTCTGCACATTGTGGGGGGTGGCCCAGCTTGGAAATGACACAGGAGGATTCAGACCTAGACTCCATAACTCCTGCCCCAGGGACCACCCCTACCCTTACCCCCTACATATCGAGAAAGGACATGCTGGGACACTTCTCAGGACACAGTGGGGAAATGACAGAGAGCAGGGAGGTTCCAGGATCCCAGAGCGGCTTTTCTCCAGGAGAATACTCTGTCTCTGAATTCAGACTGGGGTCAGAGAAACATTTACCCAGGAGCCACGGTGTGGGTGGGACTTTTTACTTGAAACATTGGCTGAGGGCAGTGGCCAGGATGGATCTCTTCACCCTACCTTGGCAAACCACTTCTCTTCTGCAATCTGTAAGGACACTTTTGAGAGAAATATGGTTTTCCAATTCAGGAGGGCTGAAGAAAGACAAATAGGAGAGAACCTACCCCAGTCGGGTGCTGGCTATCTTCTCTTTCAGAGGGTGTGATGATAAAGTGGTACACTTGATTATTAACAAATGCTTCAGAAATGTTAAACCCTAATATTCAACACACTCTGGAAGTGGCAATAAGTGAACAGGTTCATATACATCACCTCCTGCAGCTAGTCCTCACAAAAACAAACAAACGAACCAACGAAATGTGTCCTTGGCTCTCAAAGGAAGACACTATTTCTTGAATGTGTTTCAAAAAGGATGGGTGACTCACCCAAGGTCACACAGCTTGTGAGGACAGTACAGGAATACAAACATGCCATTTTGCCTGTCAAACCCATCATCCAGGGAGGTGACACACTTTTTACAGAAATGTTCTATTTCCTCTGAAGGATAAGCTCTTCAAACTTTTGGGAAATTCATTCATAGCTTTCCTCCTTTGAAGGATTAACACTTTGGACACAAGGTGTCTGATTCTGATTAGTTGATTGAAAGACTTGTTGGTTGAAAGAAAGATTCTGATTTGTTGGTTGAAAATAAAGTCAGACTCATCAAAATCAACACTATAGTAGTAAATATTTTGACATTGTGTCTGTATTCCTGTACTGTCCTCCCAAGCTGTGACCTTAAGTGAGTTACTCATACTTTTTTTTTTTAAAGATGGCGTCTTACTCTGTCACCCAGACTGGAGTGCAGTGGCATGATCTTGGCTCACTGTAACCTCCACCTCCTGGGTTCAAGTGAGTCTCCTGCCTCAGCCTCCCAAGTAGCTGGGAATACAGGTGCACACTATCATACCTGGCTAATTTTTATATTTTTAGTAGAGATGGGGTTTCACCGTGTTGGCCAGGCTGGTCTTCAACTCCTGACCTCAGATGATCCACCCACCATGGCCGCCCAAAGTGCTGGGATTACCAGCGTGAGCCACCGCACTTAGCTTACCCATCCTTTTTGAAACACATTAGAGAAATAGTGTCTTCCTTTAATGCCAAGGAACCATTTCGTTGGTTCGTTTGTTTGTTTTTGTGAGGACTAGCTGCAGGAGGTGATGTACATGAACCTGTCCACTTATTTGGCACTTCCAGAGTGTGTTGAATATTAGGGTTTAACATTTCTGAAGCATTTGTTAATAATCAAGTGCGGGGGACTAGAGGTTAGAAGGCCTGGATTTCTCTGCATACCTTTGCCATCAGCAAGCTGTGTGACCTTGGACAGATCGCTTTTTTGTCTAAGTATTTGAGTCCTCTTGAAAACAATGCCAGGTTGGGACAAGATGATTGCCAAGTTCCTGTCCAGCTCTAAAACACTATAACCTGTTTCTGCACTGGCACTGTCGATCCCATAGATCATGCAGAAACTCTCCTCAACCTTTTCCTACATATAAAATAGCAGCATGCTTACCTTTTCCCTAAGTGTCTAGAATATTGTAAGGAAGGAACTGGACACGGTGGCTCACGCCTGTAATCCCAGAACTTTGGGAGGCCAAGGCAGATGGATCATGAGGTCAGGAGAGTTCAAGACCAGCCTGGCCAATATGGTGAAACCCAGTCTCTAATAAAAATACAGAAGATTAGCCGGGTGTGGTGGCATGTGCCTGTAGTTCCAGCTACTCGGGAGGCTGAGGCAGGAGAATTGCTTGAACCTGGGAGGCGGAGGTTGCAGTGAGCCAAGATGGCACCACTGCACTCCAGCCTGGGTGATAGAGCAAGACTCCGTCTCAAAAACAAAAAATCGTAAGGAAGGAAGTTAATGTGTGTCAGGGCCCACTACAGACCAGAAGTGCTCTTCTTCCTCCCTATACCTAGTTCTTCTCTCTCTCCCTCTCTCTATTCCTTCCTTCCTTCCATGTGTGAAGAAGACATGATCACCCTCATTCTGAGAGTGAAGAGAGAGAGACCCAACTAATGAAATCACTTGTTTTAGATCACATGGGTGGCACATGGCAAGTGGCAGAAGTTGAATTTAGACCCATTCCTGTCCAAGGGCTGAGGTTATGCCATAGCCCCGACCATAACTTTAAAGATGTAAGATAATGGGAAAAGAGTTGGTTTCAAAGCACTTCTCAGGAAGGACTCACTTTACAGCAGGGGTCAGCAGACTCAGGCCAAATTTGGTCCATCCTCTGCTTTTGCAAATAAAGTCGTATTGGAACACAGCTAGGCTTATTGATTTATGCATTGCCAATGTCCTTTTGTGAAACAGGAAGCTGAGCTGACTGATTGTGACCCACAAAACCTAAAATATTTACTATCTCATCCTTTACAGAATGTTTGCCAATCTATGGTCCAAGGTCCAAGGCTGTCCATCCTTCAAAGAACACAAAGTAACACGAGACTGCCCCGTGTGCAGGGATCCCTACCACTTTATTATGAAAAAGGGACCTTTCTGCGCAAATCTGTTTTTTAAAAAGTCAACAAACAGACTCTGGGTACCTGTCAGGCACAGTAGGGGGTCTGTTTTCATTGTGCTCTTCTTCCCAGGAACTCAATGAAGGGGAAATAGAAATCTCAATTTTGGGGAAATTGCACAGGGGAAAAAGGGGAGGGAATCAGTTACAACACTCCATTGCGACACTTAGCGGGGTTGAAAGTGACAACAGCAGGGTTTCTCTTTTTGGAAATTTGAGGAGGGTATTTCCGCTTCTCAGAGTACGACAGGGTGGCAGTCGCCTAGCTTGGGTGAGTGACTATTTCTTTATAAACCACAACTCTGGGCCCACAATGGCAGTCCACTGCCCTGCTGCAGTCACAGAATGGAAATCTGCAGGGGCCTCCGCAGTCACCTAATCCCTCTCCTCCTCTTCCTGTTCCATTCAGAAACAGTCAGCCACCCCTGTGGGAAAAGACCCTGCAAGATGCAAGCCTTCAGGTAAGGCTACCCTGAGGAGGAGGAAGTGAGGGTGGATCAGCTGGAGACTGGAAATACATCAGAGCTGTCTGGGGCTGCCAGGCCCTGCAGGGCCTGAGAACTGAATTTGGGCTGGAGGGGATGCCCATTATTCAAGAAAAAGGCTGTTGCATGCATGGGCTTCAGGGCTTGTATTTCAAAATATCCCGGATGTAGATATTACAACCAGAGGGCTGGCTTACTTTCCCAGAGACTCAGCAACTCAATTAGTAATAAATGCATGCCAAGGAGTGAGGCTGGGATTTAGGCCTGGCTGAATGTGCTGCCAGAGAAGCAGAGAGAAGCACCAGGGACAGGGCACAACCCAAAGGCCCAGACTGATGTGAGCAATGCCTGTCTGCACTGACATGTTGGAAGGTCCCACTCTCCAGGGGCCTTGATTTTCCCATCTGTGAAATGAGATTCACAATAACTCCCTGTGTGCCTTACAGGGTTGTTGTGAAAATTAGGTGCATAGATAATAGCATAACTGTATTCTGTGCATTGTAAAGATCCTGAAAACCACTGTGATTTGAAAATGGAATTGGGGCTTTGTGAGATCATCACTATTGTAAAGAGGTGATGCTAATAGAAATGACAGGGCTGTTATGTGTGTCCTCTGCCATGTGACATTCCAACAGTGAAATCATATTGGGCTGACTTTTCCCCTCTTTTGATTTTTATGTTTGTCTGGGCTGAGGCTGCAGGTTAGGCTCTATGGGTGTGTGAGTGACAGGCCTCTCCCTTCCACACATGGGTACTGTCTGCTTCCCCGGATTGCCTCTGCCAGCTCTGATCAGCTAGAAGCTCCAAGAGATCCCCTTGGAGGCCCCAGGAGGCAGTGTTTAATCCTTCCAGACTCAGGCTAAATCTAGAAACTAGGATAATCACAAACGGGCCAATGCTCACATATGCAAAGCACTTTGGTTTGCTCAGCCACCCCTCAACCAGTGCGTGGGCTCTTCAGAGCCAATTGATGAGGTGGGTGCAGTTAGCCACACTTCACAGGTGAGACGATGAGGTGCAGGTCTCAGGTCATACTGGCTGGGGCTCTGTTTACTACATCTCACAGGTTTGAGCCCTGCTCTCAACCAGAGAGGCCCTTTACCAAGAAGAAAGGATTGGGACCCAGAACCAGGTCACTGGCTGAGCTAGAGAGGAAGCTGGCTTGTTCCCAAGGGCAGCTGCCCCTACAGGACCCCGAGCAGATTACCAGCTAATGGAGGAAAGGGACAGACCCTCCTGGTCCAAGACTCAGAGCGAGTTAGCTGCAAGGTGCTCTGTCTCTGGAAACTTCTAACTAGGTGCTGAGGTAGCCACTAGTCTCAGGTGGCTATTTAAATTTACTCTGAAATGAGTGAAAATAGAAGAAAATTTAAAATCCAGATCCTTGATCACACTATCCATATCAAGAGCGCAATAGCCACACGTGGCTAGTGGCCACCCTATTGGGCAGTGCAGCTATAGAACATTTTGCATCCCAGAAAGTTTCTTTGGAAGTTGCTGCTCTACAGCATGCTTTGTTGAAACAGAAGTGCCTGCCCTGGGAATCTAAGATGGGAAGTAAGTGAGGAGGGGAGTCGAATACATGTCCACTGCTTACCAGCTGAGAGGGTTGGGTCTTCTCATCTATGCATGCCATGGGTATACTAAAATACCATACCCCTGGAAGAGTTAGATGCAAATTTGACAAGTTCTGGGGGACACAGGAAGGTGCTAAGTGCAAGGCTAGGCACATGGTGGCTGTGCACTGCAGTGGAGTCCTGTGCCTTTTCAGAATCTGGGATATTAACCAGAAGACCTTCTACCTGAGGAACAACCAACTAGTTGCTGGATACCTGCAAGGACCCAATGTCTATTTAGAAGGTGAGTGGTTGCCAGGAAAGCCAATGGGTGTGGTCATCGGGTCACCTTGCCCCTCGGTCTGCAGCAGCATGGCCTGCCAGCACAAACCCTGGGTGCAACGTCCTAATCCTTGCTGGGTCTTTGTACTCAAGTTTGAAGCTGGGAGGGCCTGGCCACTAATGGGCATATATGAGGGCAGCCTGAAGAGGACATGGAGAGGTAGAGTCTAGGTCAGGGGTCAATGCCTATAGGCACAGTGGTCCCAGGACCACAGCTGGGAAGGGCAAATACCAGAAGGCAAGGTTGACCCTTTCCTTCCTCTGGTGCCTATGAAAGCTTCCATGTTCCTATGTTGTTCAAACACTAACCCAATCCCAAATTAATCCACCATGTATAAGGCTGGACTATGTCTCTTATTCCTGGGTACCATACTCTGCCATATTCTGGTTTATACTTTAAACAAGCTGGATGAACTTTGAGAAGCTTCACCCACTCTGTTCCTCAGCTTTCCCTTTAGTGTGATGATGCCAGTGGGACAACAGGATGTGCGATTCTTTTAGCTCCAGCCTTCTAGGATGTTTTCACTCCCTTTTTTGGTGTTGTAGGAAGGCATTACCTCCACCTGCCCACCTTCCCTCTTACCTTGTTCTGCCTCCCCTGCCTCACTCTGAAAATGATACCTGTCTTGGTAGTTCTCCTAATGAACACACTGAAGCATGGGGAGGCTGAGATTTTTATTGCTACATGAGAGCAGGGAGGCCTCTTAGGGAAAGAGGAGGTTCAGAGACCCCCAGGCTCCTGTGGAGCCTCACTCATGGCCTTGTGCCATTTACTCTGCCCCTGACAGCACACCTATTGACCTGGAGCACAGATATCCTGGGGAAAGTGAGGGAAGGATGGAAATCACATGGAACAAATTCTAGGAGTCTCAGGCCTCTAGAAGTAACTGGATAGTGTGCTTGGTTTAATCTTCTGTTTAGACGCAGACCAGGAAAATGAGGGCTCTCTACCCTTCTAACCTTGGGATTTTAGTTTTGGGGGAACAGGGGAGACAGAAAGACACCCAGGGTCTCTTCACTATTGCTGCCTCCTCTTCTGTTAACCCCACCCTCCCTCTGTTCTTCCTCAGAAAAGATAGATGTGGTACACATTGAGCCTCATTCTCTGTTCTTGGGAATCCATGGAGGGAAGATGTGCCTGTCCTGTGTCAAGACTGGTGATGAGACCAGACTCCAGCTGGAGGTAAAAACCTGTTTTGGATATCAAATCACCCCAAAACACAGTGGCTTAAAACAACCACAATTTGTTCTTATGATTCTATGGGTTGACCAGGATTAGCTGGGTAGTTCTGTTCCAAGTGGTGGAACATGCTGTGGTCACTTTGGCAGCTGCATTCAGCAGAGAGCTTGGCTTGCACTGAGCATTGAAAATGGTCTCTCATTCTCCATGATTTTTTTCCATGTGATCTCTCAGTGTTCAAGAGTCACCTTGGGCTTCCTTATAGCATGGCGGCTGACTTCCAAAAAGGATTATTCCAAAAAGACAAGCCTCAATGTGCAGGCGCTTATTAAACTTCTGCTTGCATCATCCTATTGGCCAAACCAGTCATGTGGCTAAGTCTAGACCCTTGTGAGAGGGACTACATAAGTGTGCCACACCAGGTGGCACGGTCACTGGGAGCCACCACTGTAATGGTCTACCACAGGACCTGAATCTCCGTGCTTCTCCCTTGCTCAAGGGCCCCTAACCCACTTGGACCTGCCCTCTTTTAGCAAAGCCCATCCTCAGGACCTTTCTCTTCCAATCACATTGATTAGTTGGTGCCCCACCCAGGGACCTGTGCTCCTTGATCTCATGTTGTGTTAATGGGTTTAAATATAACATAACATCAATCCCTGGGAAAAGATGGCTTTGTCCAGGGGTTCGCTGGATGCAATTTTAACCTCAACGTGAGTGGCCATACTGTGGCACTGTCACATTCCTTGCCAGTAGACAGGAAACCTGTTGTGGAGGGTGACTGCCTGTTTTGTGAGGAGAGGGGATGGCTAGGACATTGCATGTAAGACACCACCATCCCGTCTCCTCAGAGGCTCAAACCCTGGCAGAACACCAACTCTCCAGGCCTTGGCTTCTGCTGACGGTGCTGTGTATTTACCAGACTTACTGCTCTGAGGCCAGAGTGGCTAGATTTCCCAAGTCAAGGTGTGACAGTGGGACAGCCTCTTTGTGTCTTTGCTGTCCTGAGACACTTGGGCCTCAGGGTCCCACAAAATGGCAGACAGGAGCATCTGGGGGCTTTTAGGGTACAGCCTTTCCCCAGTACTAACTCTGGGCTGTCCAGAGGGCCGTGTCGTGGTATGGGTGGAGAGGGAGGAAGCACAGGACTTCCTAGGTCTCACCTGCTCATTGTTTGATTTCCAGGCAGTTGACATCACTGACCTGAGCAAGAACAAAAAGCAGGACGAGCGTTTCACCTTCATCCGCTCAGACAGCGGCCCCACGACCAGTTTCGAGTCTGCTGCCTGCCGGGGCTGGTTCCTCTGCACGGCGATGGATGCCGACCAGCCCGTCAGCCTCACCAATACGCCCAACAAGGGCATCATGGTCACCAAATTCTACTTCCAGGAGGATGAGTAGTACTGCCCAGACCTGCCTGTTCCCATCCTAGCATGGCAAGGACTGCAGGAACTGCCAGTTCCCCTGCCCCAGGGTTCCTGGCTGAGGGGACACTGAGGAGCAGCCATTGCAGGGTAGACCCTGAGAAGGAGGCACCAGAGTTCAGTCGCAGGACTCTGCCTCCAGCCTCTTCAACTGACCAACCTCCATGCTGCTTCCAGAATAGTCTTTCCAAAGTGTGAATCGGAGCACAGCAGCCCCTGCGCAAAGCCCTTCCATGTCACCTCTGTGTTCAGGATCAAACCCCAACCACCCGCCCAGCCTGGACTCCCTCTGCTCTCCTCTCCCCACCGCCTCCTCCTCCCTCAATCCACATACCCATGCCCCAGATCCATCAGGCCACTTGCTGACCCCCCACCCAATGGCTCCAACACCCTGTTTTACAAACAAATGCCAGTCCATGAGGAAGGTTTTTTAAAGGTTTGTGGAAAATGAAAATTAAGAATTTCATGATTTTTTTAAGTCCATGTAAGGAGAGCCCTTCATTTGGAGACGATGTTCTTTCTGGGAGAGGCTGAGAGCTTAAAATATTCCTGCATATGTGAAATGATGGTAAAAGTAGATGATAGCTTTTCCCTTTTATTCATCTTTTTGTAATGTACAAACTTGTAAAAATTATGTGTTACGGAACCATGTTGGCGCCATATATATGTATTTTTTTGCCCTTTAAAACACTTCCATTATCTGGACTCCTCTGTCCAGGCGCTGCTGCCCAGGCTCCGAGCTCCATCTCCACTCCAGATTTTTTGCAGTTGCCCACAGTACTTTACCTCCTATCAACTCCAAAGGCTCTGAGCAAATGTGGCTCCTGGGAGTTCTTTCCTCCTCTGCTGGAAAGAACAAGTTGCTCCTTGACATTGAAGAGCTTCTGGCACTTCGAGACTTGTATGAAAGAGGGCTGTGGCTCTGCCTGTCTTCCTCACTAGGCTGGGAGCTCTACAGAGCCGGGAGCATGACTTGTATGTGTCTCAGTTCCCTGCAGGGCCGAGTACCTAGCCTCGCTCTTGGCAGGTACTCAGCGAATTAGTGCTGTATATGCGAATGAGTGCTGTATATGTTAGGTGCAAAGTTTCCTACTCCCTGTGACTTCAGCTCTGTTTTACAATAAAACCTTGGAAATGCCTATATTGTTGACTATGTCCTTGGCCTTGACAGGCTTGGGGTATAGAGTGCTGGGGAAATTGAAAGACCAACGTGTCTTTCTCACCTCAGAGGCTGAGGCCTTCTTCTCTGAAAGTTCTTTCCTTCCTTTAGTCTCACTCTCCCTGGATAACATGAGAGCAAATCTCCCTGCAAAAAAGATGTGGAGCAGCATTGTTCACAATAGCCTCTACTGGAGACAACCCAAGCACCCATAACAGAAGAATGAATTCGTATATCACATATCTGCACACAACACAATGCTCCTTGCAGGAAAAAAATGAATGAATTACAGCCAGCTGCACCTCACAAGACAGATGAATCTTACAAACATGATGTGGGTACGAGAATCACAAAAGCATGCAGAGTATGATTCCATTTCTATAAGGTTCAAAACAGGCAACATGGAGCTGTCGTGTGGAGGGCTGTGGAAACAGGTGACGCAGAGGGAAGTAAGGTTTTGCTCTCTCTGAAGGCCTGGTGAAGCTTGGCCCCCGGGAGACAGAGTGGCAGGCAGGAGCACCTGGAGGCTTTTACGGTCCAGACAACATTCTATTTCTTGGCATAGATGTAGTTAGGCAGTTTTTTGTATGTATATTTTATTTCACAATATCTGGGAAATAAAAAGACTTGCCCTCCCCCTTGTCAATCAGGGTGTAAGGAAAGGAGCATCTGGAAGATTATGAGATTAGTGAGTGGAATATTGAATTTGGCCCCACCCTGCCATCTTAACTGTTATTATGATAATACTCTTATCCCACCCGCCATTGTAACTAACTTATGGTAATGTATACTCCTTGCCCCTACCCCCACCACTGTAACTGATCTTACTCTGTAACTTTCCACTTCCCACCCCAAGGCTATAAAACAAACTCCTATCCCAGTGCCCTTTGCTAATGCCCTTTCAGCCTTAGCCCACCTGTACCCAGGTGAATAAACAGCCATGTTGCTCACACAAAAAAAAAAATAATGCACTCCCATAGGTGGGAGCGCAATACCGAGAGTGACCACTTATCAAACATACCTTAGTGAACAGTCAGGCAAGTGAGGAGTGTGGTCCTTTTTCCTGCCCAGGTTATTTATTTTGGATTCTGGGCTTGGTCTTCGGAGTCCAAGAGGCAGGCCTTGGTGGGGCCATGTACATGTTGTCTGATTTTGGCTAAGTCACCACATTTTTGGGAGCCTGTTCCTCACTTGTTCAAGGGGACTGTTGACTTGAATGGGGACTTTCCAAACAGAGCTACTTGGACCCTTCTCTCTGAGGGCTCTGGAAATGGGAAACCCTACAGAGGCTAAATGGAATAGGATTCATCCCTTGAGTCCTGTTCCCAACAGAGCCCTCTGCTTTTCTCTTCTTTACAACCTGTACTTCCTATGGGACTTTGGTTGAAAAGGAGACTTCATTGCTAAAAGGAAACTAAGCTAAGCAGGCTAAAGGGAAACGAACTGGAGAAAATGTTTAAGGTCTTCTCTAGATCAGCTGATGAGGTCACCCAACATCTCTGAGCTTTCTCCTCCTTGTGTATAAAAAATGGGAGTAGCCCACTGGGCACGGTGGCTCACTCCTGTAATCTCGGTACTTTGGGAGGCTGAGTCAGGTAGATCACCTGAGGTTAGGAGTTTGAGACCAGCCTGGCCAATATTGCAAACTCCTGTCTGTACTAAAAATACAAAAATTAGCTGGGCATGGTGGCCTGCACCTGTAGTCCCAGCTACTTGGGAGGCTGAGGCCGGAGAATCACTTGAACCCAGGAGGCGGAGGTTGCAGTGAGCTGAGTGTGCACCACTGCACTCCAGCCTGGGTGACAGAGTGAGACTCCATCTCAAAAAAAAAAAAGGGTGTAGCCACACCTGCCCCACGTGGACAATAAATACAGGGATGGAATGTAATGACATACTTCAAGTGCTGTGTGAGTGATAAAAGGGCGTGGGTGGTTGGTATATTTTTAATCCTGGTAAAAGGAGGAGGTTCAAGGCGGAAAACTCATCAAGGCTTAATGACCACAACAGCAGCTAACATTTGTGAGGCTCTATATGCAGCCTCCCTTCATGTTACAGAAGGTAAACCAGAGGCTAAGACTCTTTATGCAAACTAGGTCAAGGAGCAAGCTACCGGTTAGAAATAGGCAAGGCAGCAAAACAGTCACATGGGTGAGCTCTGGGACTCTGCAGTCACACTCTGTCTTTCCTGTGTGCAATGTGTGCTCATAAGCAAGCTAGTCAACACCTCGGAGCTTTAGTTTTCTCATCACAAAATACAAATAATAGAGAATGCTGAGTTATTGCAAAGTTACTTAATCTTTGCAATAGTTTTCTGTGATGAGTAGCATATATTATTATTATTAGTCCTAAAAGAGTCAGTGCTCAAAGGGATCTGCTTGAGAGCCTCATTTGTCCAAGTGTGGTTCATGCATCAGCAGCATCACCATGCTTCTAGAGTTAAAGCGCAAATTCTCAGATCTCAGGCTTGACTTACTGATTTAGGGTCATCATCTTAACCAGACCTCCCAGGCACGTTAAATTTGAGAAGCACGGTGTTAAAATGCATCAGTCACACAGTGCATGACCTCTAGCATATGCACTAGCATAAAGGAGTTCTCCTAACTGTAAACCTAGCCCATGTCCCAACTCTCTATCCCACTAGCCCATTGAGGACACCAAAAACTGCCTTCTTAACACTTCCTAGCAGGCCATGGGGTCTCATACCTGTAATCCCAGCACTCTGGTAGGCTGAAGTGGGCAGAGTAGTTGAGGCCAGGAGTTCAAGACCAGCCTGACCAACATGGCAAAACCCTGTCTCTGCTGAAAATGCAAAAAAATTAGCTGGGCATGGTGGTACACACCTGTAATCATCACTACTTTAGAGGCTGAGGCATAAGAATCACTCAGACCTGGGAGGTGACAGTTGTGGTGAGCCAAGATCATGCCACACTGCACCCAGCCTGGGTGACAGGGTGACACCCTATCTCAAACAAATAGAAAAACCACACTTTTTAACTTTCATTTTAAGTATTCCGTAAAATATTCCTAAGAAGGAAAACTTTAAACTACCATGATGCTGCTAGAATGTCAGCTCAACCCATGCAGGTGTTTTTGCCTGCTTTCTTCTACAGTGCATCTCAAGTGCCAAGGCTGATGCTTGCAATATACTGGGTGCGCAGCGAATATTTGCTAAACAAATGACTTAGCCACTGATGTATCAATAGGGACTAATTTACTAGACTGGCCAGCAAATTTGAGAAGACTGGGGACTCGGAATTTTTTGAAGGAAGGCTAGAAGAGGGGAAAGGCCCAGAGTGAAGGATTTTCCAGAGATTTGGGGGTTAAGGAAAAAGATATGACCACGAGGTGGCAGTAGCACACACAGGCTTTCTGAGTAATGCTTCAACAGGTTTGCACTGGAGAAGGTCCTTCACAACAGGAGTCCATCAAGGAGGTTATAGCGTGGAGATGAGGTCCTTACTCCGAAGGGAAGAAGAGAACTCCCAGGAAAGAAGAGAATTGGAAAGGTGGCTTACATGGCCAGAAATCACCCAGCAGCATGGCAGGGAATCTGTGGATCAGAGAGCTCCTGTGGGCTGCAGTGGCTTGGGGCCCTTCTGGCTTGGGGCTTATCCTTGGCCAGCAGATATTGGGTATACTTTCATGAAGTATGCAGAGCAGGAAGGTTCTAAATGGCTTAAAATAGGCTTGTTTAGGCTATGTGTAAAACAAATGGATGTGCAGGCATTTGAGTTTGGCTTGGTGGGGTATTTCAGGTCTAGTCTCAGGCTGCAGTGAAGAAATTAATAATCAAGGGGCCAGCACACAGAGGCCATCTTTGGCTCATTTATACAGCACAAGGCAGGGGCCGTGGATTAGGAAAGCCAGGCCTGGGTTCATGTTTAAGTGAGGCTTTTGTTCAATTAGGAGGCAGTGCCCAGGTGACCAGGAGGTGGAGTGGCTGAGATGGGAGAGAAAAGCACAGAGAGGGAAGACAAGCAAGGCTTAAGAGGAATGTGGCTTCTTCTGTCACTTCTGGGCCTGACCAACTAGAACACTACAGAATCAAGGACAATTACTTGAAAATTCAAGGCTGAATTCAAGTCTTCCATAGTTGAGTCAGTTTTCCTATAAAGTTGTTGGGAGGCCCTATGTCAAGGGAACTCCCCTCCCTAAAGCCTCAAGTTTTATAAAACGATGGAATTGAACTAGATATGTGTCCTCATTAGGCTGATTTCAGGAGATTTTTTTTTTAAAATGCCTGACCTCTTCCATCCAGAGATTCTGATTGACTTGATCTGGGGGCAGGACAAAGACATTGGCTGAGACCTTCTGGACCACATGGCTACTGAGTCAGGGACCCTGAGGTCAAGGCCTCCCAGCTCTCCTGCCTGGCCGTGGCAGTGTCTGTCAATACAAAGGATGGAGACGGTCTTTAATTTCAGAGAAAGGCTGGTTACTGCATCAGCCATACATTTTGACTATATGTTAATTTGGGTTAAAGGTAGAAGATTTTCTATTTTTCTCAATTACAGGCTGGCTAAAACACATTTCTTTCTTTCTCTTTCTCTCTTTCTTTCTTTCCTTCTTTCCTTCCTTCCTTCTCTTTCTTTCTCTTTTCTTTCTTTCTTTCTTTCTTTCTTTCTTTCTTTGTTTCTTTCTTTCTTTCTTTCTTTCTTTCTTTCTTTCTTTCTTTCTTTCTCTTTCTTTCTTTTTTTTCATTTTTGAGACAGAGTCTCTCTCTGTCGCCTAGGCTGGAGTGCAATGGTGTGATCTTGGCTTACTGCAACCTCTGCCTCCCAGGTTTGAGCAATTCTCCTACCTCAGTCTCTCAGGTAGCTGGGACTACAGGTGCCCACCACCATGCTCAGCTAATTTTTTGTATTTTTAGTAGAGATGGGGTTTCGCCATGTTGGCCAGGCTGGTCTTGAATTCCTGACCTCAGGTTATCCACCCACCTCAGACTCCCCAAGTGCAGGGATTACAGGCGTGAGCCACCGCGCCCAGCCAAAATACATTTCAAGCTTCACTTTTAGGGGAACGCAAATCGGGCTACAAGAGGGGATTGTCAAACTGGGGTAAAATTCTTGCAAATCTTGGGGAAACCAAATAATTTTGCGCTTTCTCTTCACATAACTATGAAATCCCTAAGCCACAACAGTAAATCTCAACATGCTTGATATTAAGCCCAGTTCTCTCATAAAAGTTTCTGGAGCTAATGAAATTAATTTATTGGGTTCTTAGCCTTAAATCTGAGCAAGCTTAAAAAGAGGGAAGATTAACTTTGACGTCTTGCCTCTTCAGTCTCCTTCATGTGGAGGTAAAAGAGTAGTTCAGGAAATGTCCACTAGGGGTCAGCATTTTATACACACCTGACTGCTCTCGAAAGAATATGTATATATTTTTAAAATAAAGGCCGGGCGCGGTGGCTAACGCCTATACTTCCAGCACTTTGGGAGGCCGAGGCGGGTGGATCACGAGGTCAAGAGATCAAGACCATCCTGGTCAACATGGTGAAACTCCGTCTCTACTAAAAATACAAAAAAAGTTAGCTGGGCATGGTAGTGCGTGCCTGTAATCCCAGCTACTCAGGAGGCTGAGGCAGGAGAATTGCCTGAATCCAGGAGGCGGAGCTTGCGGTGAGCCGAAATCGTGCCATTGCACTCCATCCTGGGTAACAAGAGCAAAACTCCGTCTCAAAATAATAATAATAATAATAAAATAGAAATGGGGTTTCACCATTTTGCACATGCTGGTGTCGAATTCCTGGACTCAAGTGATCTGTCTGCCTCAACCTCCCAAAGTGCTAGGATTATCATGTTAGCCACCACACTTGGCCTGGAAAGAATCTTGATAAGGCAAATAATCAGTTTGGTTCATGCTCTCAAATTAGCGAAGGTCTAGCTTTTCAAGACTCTGTAGGTGTTTCACTCTAAGGAAAAGTTTATTTTCATTCACCTATCAATCAAGCCGAGGTAGGGCCTGACTCCTGACAAGTATATAATAACTGTTCCCTATTGCCAATGTCTAATCGCCAAGGGGTGGACCTGAGAAATTCTAAGTCTTCTGTGAATGCTTTAAAGTTTACTTCCTGTCATCCTGTTGTTGGCTAAGGACATTTTACCTGCATGATTGACTGGTATGTGGAATTAACACTTCCCTCCTCACCCTTGGGAACACACACCCACATGCTAGAACTCAACACAGGAACCTCAACGGTGTGCCTACAAGATAAATGTGTACTTTCTTGTGTTGGTGGGTAGTGGACAGAACTCACAAAAGAGACAGATAAATACCCAGGCACTCACTACAGTGGGGAATGAATCTTCGGGGGCCAGCTATGCCTGCATTCTTCCCCAGGGATAGTTGACTCAGTCAGATGACTCAGGAAACTTGACTCGCTTGGCATCAGAGCAGAGGAGAGATCTTAGTGACTAGTGACCTCAAGCTGCCCCACCTGAGTGCTCCACCTCCACTCCAAGGGGCTTCCTGCCAAGAGATCAGTACACCTGTGTCTAGAGCCAAGATACATCCTCCTTAGGCCACAATGGAGTCACACTGACACCTTCGCCTTCCCTCCTTGGCAGTATTTCTTTTAAGTCATGGAAGTTTAGTTTTCTTTCAATGCAGACCTGTGGTTGGAGCAAAGGGGGCTAGAGAGAGTTAGCCTGGGGCTAGATCTTGCTGGACTGCCTGTCCAGCAATGGTAAGGATTCTAGTCTGTCCTAAGGTATAAACAGGCCTTGGACATTCTGAAGTTTGTCCTTTCGCCACCCCATGCTACACTTCTTTTTTTTCTTGAGACAGAGTCTTGCACTGTCACCCAGGCTGGAGTGCAGTGGTGTGATCTCTACTCACTGCAACCTCCACGTCCCAGGTTCAAGTGATTCTCCTGCCTCAGGCTCCAAAGTAGCAGGGATTACAGGTGTTCACCACCATGCCTGGCTAATTTTTTGTATTTTTAGTAGAGATGGGATTTTGCTATGTTGGCCAGGCTGGTCTTGAACTCCTGACCTCATGACCTGCCCACATTGGCCTCCCAAAGTGCTGGGATTACAGGTGTAAGCCACCCTGCCTAGCACCCATGCTCCACTTCTAAGTGCTCTCTCTCCTCATCTGCACCTCCTAGTTCCTACAAAAAATCTCCTCAAAGTGAGGCTCTTGGACAATTTGTTCCATGAAGACGTTGAGGACTGTCCATACCGGCCCTCAATAACCCTCTCTTCTAAACTCCATAAGGACCTGTGGCCCAGACCCCTCACCTACATGGCACCTCTGGGGTCTTTCCAGATGTATATATTTTAACCACCCCCTGAACATCTTAAGGTAAAGACTCAGTGTTTTGCTGTTTGCACTCCCTAGAGCACCTGGGCCCTTATCTGAAACTGGTGAAAACTCATTGCCAACGTATTCTAAAGTATATTCATTTATTTATTTATTTTATTTTTCCATAGGTTTTGGGGGTGGTATTTGCTTACATAAGTAAGTTATTTAGTGGAGATTTGTGAGATCCTGGTGCTCCTATAACCCAGTCAGATACACTGCACTCTATTTGTGGTCTTTTGTTTCTCGCCCCTCTTCCACCCTTCTCCCCAAGTCCCCAAAGTCCACTGTATCATTCTTATGCCTTTGCGTCCTCATAGCTTAGCTCCCACATATCAATGAGAACATACGATGTTTGGTTTTCCATTCCTGAGTTACTTCACTTAGAATAATAGTCTCCAATCTCATCCAGGTCACTGCGAATGCTGTTAATTCATTCCTTTTTATGGCTGAATAGTATTCCATCATATATATATAGAACCAACCCAAATGTCATTAGTCAATGAGTGGATAAAGAAACTGTGATGTATATATACGATTATATATATACACATAAAGAAACTGTGATATATATATATATACCATTTAATATATATATACATACATAAAGAAACTGTGATTTTATATATGATTTTATATATATATGTGTATATATATAAATATGTATATATTTATGTATATATATATATAAACATATGTATATATATATAAAATCATATATATAATCACAATTTCTTTCTTTATGTGTATATATATATATATATATAATCGTATATATACATCACAGTTTCTTTATCCACTCATTGACTGATGGCATTTGGGTTGTTTCTATAACTTTGCAATTGTGAATTGTGCTGCTATAAACATGTGTGTGCAAGTATATTTTTGGATAATGACTTCTTTTCCCAGTAGTGGGATTGCTGGATCAAATGGTAGTTCTCCTTTTAGTTCCTTATGAAGTAAACTAGTTTAATATGCACTTCCCATTTATTCTTCTCTCTTAGAATTCTCTACCCCAGAGATCCACCTGGCTGTTTCTTCTGCTTTGAGGCCTCTGCACCCATGGCACCTTATCAGAGAGGTCTTTTTTGACCACCTTATCTAAAAGATCGTATGACTCTTGAAAGCCACCTGGACCTCCTTTGCTTACTGCTTCTGTACTTTGCTTTCTTTTTCTTCCTAAAAATGATTACCTGCTACCATGTTATGTGTTTGTGTGTTTATTTAAGATTTTTTCCTACTACCCTTTCAGCTCCATTAAGATAAGGACACTTCCATCCACACCAGTGCCTGCTTATTAATTCAACAGTCTTCTTCATTGAGCCCCTACTATCATCCATCTCCAGATATGGGAGACCACCCACAGAGCACTCCCTACAGTGCTCAGCCGTGAATGGAAACCAGCTCAAATATACACTTGTCATTAGTAGTACTTTTACGTAGTTAATTTATATTCCCAGTTTTGTCTTTTTTGCGTGTATTGTGGGGTAAATTGGGAAAATAATAATTCCTTCTCTTGAGGTAGAATAACAGGACTCCAGGGTACAAACTGGGTGTCTCTATGTTCGCCCATGCTGTGTGAAGAAAGCCTGCAAGTTCCCATGCTCCTTCTCTCTGTAAGAGCCACAAAACCTCATAGAAGCAGGTGGGGTGGAATTAACTGGGAAGAATGAATAACGTTTGAAGTAGTGAATAAAGGATCATAGCAGAGATGTGAGATGGCACTGTCAACACTCCCCAGACTCACCACCCCATAGGGCAGGATCTGCCTGCAGTTCTAATTTTTTTTTTTCAGATTGAGTTTTGCTCCTGCTGTCCAGGCTGGAGTGCAATGGTGTGCAACCTCCGCCTTCCGGGTTTAAGAGATTCTCTTGCCTCAGCCTCCCCAGTAGCTGGGATTACAGGCATGCGCCACCATACCCAGCTAATTTTTTTTTTTTTTAGTAGAGACGGGGTTTCTCCATGTTGATCAGGCTGGTCTTGAACTCCTGACCTCAGGTGATCCGCCTGCCTCAGCCTCCTAAAGTGCTGGGATTACAGAGCCACCACGCCCGGCCTAAGGCCACAGTTCTGCTGCTGTCTTCTGTGGAGGATCTCACTTTTCCTGACCTCCTGTCACCCCAAGTGCATCCAGGGCTTACCTTTGCCTCTTCAAACACAGACCAAAATTCTCTGCTAAACGCAGAGCCCATCCACTTCAGAAAGGCAGGACTGTAAAATTACAGTTACCTTTAATATCAAACTCTTCAACAGAACGTGTACCCCTTTCAGACCAGGGAAAACCTCCTGCTGAAAATATGTCTCTCCCATATCTGTTCTGAGAAACTCAATTAGGAAGACTGCGCTGCAGGGAGCAGAGGGGAAGGGGACCAGCTCCAGACAGAGCTGATGTTCAGACAGGCCATTTGCAAGTGGAAAGGGACAAGAGTCTCCAGTTTGAAATCGTAACTCTCAGGGATGAGATCCAGCTACATCATTTAATCTAGTCAGATGATTATGAACAAGCTCCTGAAGCTTCGTGACACTTATTTCATTCATTTAGAAAATCAAGGCTGGGTGCAGTGGCTCATACCTACAATCCCAGCAGTTTGGGAGGCGGAAGGATTGTTTTAGGCCAGGAGTTCAAAATCAGCCTGGCCAACGGAGCAAAACCCCCCATCTCTACAAGAAAATTTTACAAAATTAGCTGGGTGTGGGAGGCTGAGGCAGGAGGATCACTTGAGCCCTGGAGGCCTGGCTGCCGTGAGCCATGATTATGCCACTGCACTCCAGCCTGGGTGACAGAGCGAGACCCTGTCTCTAAAACAAACAAACAAAAATGAAAACCAAGATCTTAATACTTCTCTGGGTTATTGTCACTATTAAATAACATGCAAAAGTGCTCTGGGTAAAGCTCACTATAAAACTGCTTGAATAAAGTTATAACCCAAGTATCACCAGATGTCTCCAGTCCGTGGGTCATCCAAATGTCCTGGTCCTGACTTAGCTCACCCTTAAACCCCTCACTACACCCTGACATGTCTCATGTACAGATTTTAAATGCTCAGTTGTGTGAATTTTGACATGTATATGCATTCATTTAACCACCAATCCAGTGCAAATCTAAAACATTTCCATAACTCCTGAAAATTCATTTATGTCCCTTTCTGATCAATTCCTCTGACTCAAAGAGGTATCTACTGTTCTTTTTTATTTTTTTATTTTACAAAAACGCTGAAAATTCCAAAAACCAGACTGACTTTTATCCCATAAGTTGGTTGTGTCCTGTTTTGAACTTCATATAAATGGAATCACAGTATATATTCTTTTACTTGGCTTCTTCCTCTCAACATAATGTTTTTGAAATTAAACCATGTTGTGAGAAATCAACAGATTGTTCCTTTCTATTGTTGAATACTATTCCAACTTATGAATAAATCATAACATATTATCCACAGACTTTTGAGATGTTTCCAGTTTTTGTCTATGATGCATAAAGCAGATGTTTTTTAATACCATTCTTTCTGTGGACATTTGTTTTCAACTCTCGATTTGAGTAAATGCCTAGGAGTGAAAGGTTTAGGTCAAAATGTAGGTCAATTTACAAGAAATTGCTAACTTGTTTTCCAAAGTTCTTGCATGGTTTTACACTCCCATCAGCAAGGTTTAAGAGTACCAGTGGCAGGCCAGGTGTGGTGGCTCATGCCTGTAATCCCAGCACTTCAGGAGGCCGAGGTGGGTGGATCACATAGTCAGGAGTTTGAGACCAGACTGGCCAAAATGGTGAAATCCTGTCTCTACTAAAAATACCAAAATTAGCTGGGCATGGTGGTGGGCGCCTGTAGTCCCAGCTACTTGGAAGCTAGGGCCAGGAGAATGGCTTGAACTTGGGAGGCAGAGGCTGCAGTGAGCTGAGATTTCGCCACTGCACTCCAGCCTAGGTGACAGAGTGAGACTCCACCTCAAAAAACAGACAAACAAACAAACCAAAAAGGGTACCAGTAGCAGCCAGGCACAGTGGCACACACCTGAATTCCAGCACTTTGGGAGGCCAAGGCGAACAGATCACCTGATGTCCGGAGTTTAAGACCAGCCTGGCCAACATGGTAAAACCCCCTCTCTACTAAATACAAGAATTAGCTGGACATGGTGGTGGGCACCTGCAGTTCCAGCTACTTGGAAGGCAGAGGCAGGAAATTTGCAGAAACTCAGAAGGAGGAGGTTGCAGTGAGCTGAGATCGCTCCATTGCACTTCAGCCTGGGTGACAGAGTGAGACTTGGTCTCAAAGAAGAAAGAGTGCCAGTGGCTCCAGGTCCTTGCCAACTCATCAATAGTTGGTGGTATTGTCAGTGTTTTAAATTTTAGTCATTCTTCTGGAGATGAGGTAGTATCTCTTTGAGGTTTGAATTTGTACGAAAAATATTGAACATCTTTTCATGTGTTTATTGGTCATTTGTGATTTTTTTTTAATTGTGTCTGTTTAACTCTTTTGGCCATTATTTTGAGTAGTTTGTCATTTTCTTATTGATTTATAGTTTTTTTAAATTATTTTTAATTTTTGTATTTATGGGGTACATGAGATATTTTAATTTGTTGCAATACATAATAATCATATCAGGGTAAATGGGATATCCATCCCCTCATGCATTTATTTTTTGTGTTACAATAATCCAATTATACTTTTTTATTTAAAAATGTACAATTAAATTATTATTGACTATAGTCACCTGTTGTGTTATCAAATACTTGGTCTTGTTTATTCTTCTATTTTTTGCATTCATTAACCATCTCCACTTTTCCTCACTCCCTTGCTACCTTTTGCAGCCTCTGGTTACCATCATTCTACCATCATTGTGAGTTCAATTGTTTTCATTTTTAACTCGCACAAGTAAATGAAAACATGCAAGGTTTGTCTTTCTATGCCTGATGACTTATTTCACTTAACATAATGACCTCCAGTTCCATCCATATTAGTGCAAATGGCAGGATCTCATTCTTTTTTATGACTGAATAGTACTCCATTGGGCGTGTATACCTCATTTTCTTTATCCAATCATCTGGTGATTGACACTTAAATTTGTTCCAAATCTTGGCAATTGTGAAGAGTGCTACAATAAACATGGGAGTGCAGATATCTCTTCATTATACTGATTTCCTTTCTTTTGGGTATGTACCCAGCAGTGGTATTGCTGGATCACACGTAGCTCTACTTTTAGTTTTTTGAGAAACCGCTAAATGTTCTCCATAGGGGTTGTACTAATTTACATCCCCACCAATTGTGTACAAGCTTTCCCTTTTCTCTACATTGTCACCAGCATTTGTTATTACAAATAATAATTATTTGTCTTTTGGATAAAAGTCATTTTAACTCGGGTGAGATGATAGCTCATTGTAGTTTGGATTTGCATTTCTCTGATGGTGTTGAGCACCTTTTCATATATCTGTTTTCCATTTGTATGTCATCTTTTGAGAAATGTCTGTTCAGATCTTTCGCTCATTTTTAATTGAATTATTATACTTTTTCCTGTAGAGTTGTTTAAGTTCCTTATATATTCTGGTTGTTAATCCCTTGTCAAATGGATAGAGTATAAATATTTTCTTCCATTCTGTGATTTTGTTTCTTCACTTTGTGGATTTTTTCCTTTGCTGTGCAGAAGTTTTTAACCTAACGTGATCCCATTTGTCCATTTTGCTTTCGTTGCCTATGCTTGTGGGGTGTTTCTCAAGAAATCTTTGCCTGGTCCAATGTCTTGAACAGTTCCCCCAATGTTTTTTTGTAGTTTCATAGTTTGAGGTCTTAGGTTTGTCTTTAATCCACTTTGATTTGATTTTTGTATATGGTGACAGATGGGATATAGTTTCATTCTTCTGCATAAGGACAGAAAACAATAACAGTTTTCCCAGCACTGTTATTGATGAGACTATCCTTTCTCCAATGTATGTTTTTGGCATCTTTGTCAAAAATGAGTTCACTATAGGTGTATGAAAGTTTTCTGCACTGTCCCATTGGTCTATGTGTCTGTTTTTATGCAAGTACCATGCTGCTTTGGTTACTGTAGCGCGGTAGTATAATTTGAAGTCAGGTAATGTGATTCCTCCTCTTTTTTGCACAGGATAGCTTTGGCTATTCTGGGTCTTTTGTGGTTTCATACAAATTTTAGGATTACTTTTTTTGTTTGTGTGAAGAATGTCATTGGTATTTTGATAAGGATTGTATTGAATCTGAAGGTGGCTTTGAGTGGTATGGACATTTTAACAATACTGATTCTTTCAGTCTATGAACAGTTTAACAATATTGATTCTTCCTGTCCATGAACATAGAATATCTTTACATGTGCTTGTATAGTTTCCAAAGTGCCTCTTGTTATGGATTCCTAGTTTTATTCCATTGTGGTCAGAGAAAATATTTGATATTATTTTAATTTTTAAAAATGTTTTGGGTGTAGGCCAGGCATGGTGGCTCATGCCTCTAATCCAAGCACTTTGGAGGCCAAGGCGGGCAGATCACCTGAGGTTGGGAGTTCAAGACCAGCCTGACCAACATGGTGAAACCACATCTTAAAAAAAAAAATGTTTTAAGACTTATTTTGTGGCCTAACATGGTCTATCCTTGAGAATGATTCATGTGCTGAGGAGAAGAATGTTTATTCTACAGCTATCGGATGAAATGTTCTGTAAATATCTATTAGGTCCATTTGGTCTATAGTGCAGATTAAATCTGATGTTTCTTTGTTGATTTTCTGTCTGAATGATCTGTCCAATGCTGAAAGTGGAGTGTTGAAGTTTCCAGCTTGTATTGTACTGGGGTCTATCTTCCTCTTTAGCTCTAATATTTGCTTTATATATCTGGGTGCTCCTGTGTTGGAGAAATATATATTTAATCTTGTCTTATCCTTCTATTAAAGTAGACCTTTCATCCTTGTATAATGCCTTTTTTGTCTCTTCTTGTAGCTTTTGTCTTGAAATCTATTTTGTCTTTTGTAAGTAGAGCTACACCTGTTTCCTCTTTGTTTCCATTGGCATGGAGACAAAAAAAATCACCTCTTTATTTTCAGTTCATGTTTATCTTTTTAGGTCGAATGTGTTTCTTATAAGGAGCAAATCACTGGGTCTTATTTTTTTTTAAATCCATTCAGCCAATCTATGTCTTTGGATTGAAGAATTTAGTCTACTTACATTCAATGTTATTATTGGTAAACAACAATTTACTCCTACCATTTTTTTATTTGTTTTATGGTTGTTTTGTGGTCATCTCTTCCTTCTTTCCTTCCTTTCTGTCTTCCTTTTACTGAAGGTGATTTTCTCTGGTGTATGTTTTAATTTCTTGCTTTTTATTTTTTATGTATCCTTTGTAGGCTTTTTGATTTGAGGTTACCATGAGGCTTGCAAGTAATACTGTATAAGTCTTTATTTATTTATTTATTTACTTACTTACTTACTTACTTTTTAGTTACTAAGACAAAGTCTCACTCTATCAGCCAGGCTGGAGTGCAGTGGCGCGATCTTGATTCACTGCAATAACTCATTATTTTAAACTGATGACAATTTAACACTGATTGTGTGAACAAACAAGCAAAAATAAAATTAATAAAAACTCTACACTTGGCCAGGCTTGGTGGCTCAAGCCTGTAATGCAGCACTTTGGGAGGCCGAGGCGTGTGGATCACGAGGTCAAAAGATCCAGACCAGCCTGGTCAACATGGTGAAACCCTGTCTCTACTAAAAATACAAAAAATTAGCTGGGCATGATGGCACGTGCCTGTAATCTCAGCTACTCAGGAGGTTGAGGCAGGAGAATTGCCTGAACCCAGGAGACAGAGGCTGCGGTGAGCCGAGATCATGCCATTGCACTCTAGCCTGGGTAACGAGAGCGAAACTCCGTGTCAAAAAACAAACAAACAAAAAAAAAAACTCTACACTATAACTTTATCCCCTCACTTTTTAACATTTTTGTATTTCTGTTTATATGTTGTTGTACTGCCTATGTCTTGAAAAGTTACAGGCCAGGCACCGTGGCTAACGTCTGTAATCTCAGACTTTTTCGGGGATGAGGAATGCAAATCACTTTGTCCCAGGAGTTTTTGACCAGCCTGGGCAACATGGCAAAACTCCATCTCTACAGGAAATACAAAAATTAGCCAGTCATGGTGACATGCATCCATGGTCCCAGTTGCTCAGGAGGCTGAGGTGGGAGGATCACCTGAGCCAGGGAGGCTGAGGCTTCAGTGAGCCATGATTGCCCTACTGCACCGTAGCCTGGGTGACAGAGTGAGACCTTGTCTCAAACAGAAAAAAGTTGGTATCGTTATTTTTGTATAGTTCTTTTCATCTTTCTACCTAGGTTATGAATAGTTTACATACCCTGACTACAGTGTTACAACGTTCATTTTTTTGTGTACTTACTGTTACCAGTAATTATCTGAATTTTGCACCTTCAGACGATTTCTTATTGCTCATGAATGTCCTTTTCTTTCAGACTGAAGAACTCCCTTCAGCATTTCTTGTAGGACAGTTCTTGTGTTGATGAAGTCTCTCATATTTTGTTTATCTGAAAAAGTCTTTATTTCTCCTTCATGTTTGCAAGATATTTTTGCTGGATAAACTATTCCATATTAAAAGGTTTATTTTCCCCTCAGCACTTTAAATATGTCATGCCACTCTCTCCTGGCCTGTAAAGTTTCTACTGAAAAGTCTGCTGCTAGATGTATTGGAGCTCCATTGTATGGTAACTTGTTCTTCTTCTTTTACTGCCATTAGGATTCTTTCCTTGACTTTTGAGAGTTTGATTATTAAATGCCTTCAGGAAGTCTTCTTTGGATTGACTCTGCTTGGTGTTCTATAGCCTTGTTGTACTTGAATATTGATTTATTTCTCTAGATTGGGAAATTCTTGTTATGATCCCTTTGAATAAACTTGAGGCCGGGAGTTCAAGAGCAGCCTGCCAACATGGTGAAACCCTATCTCTATTAAAAACATGAAATTAGTCAGGCATGGTGGTATGCACCTGTAATCACAGCTACTTGGGAGGCTGAGGCAGAGGAATCTCTTGAACCTGGGAGGCAGGAGTTGCAGCGAGTGGAGATTGCACCACTGCACTCCAGCCTGGGCAAAAGAACAAGACTTCATCTCAAACAAACAAACAAACAAACAAAACAACAGTTTGTCCTCTGGCCTACATGATTTCTGAAGAGAAATTATTCATCATTCCTGTATGCAATGAATGTTTTTTTTTTTAATTTGGTTGCTTTCAAGAGTTTTATGTTTATCTCTGTTAAGTCAGTAACTTGAAAGGGTCTGAGTTTTTATTCTGCTTGCAAGCTAACAAGATACTCCATCACAATTTTATAGATTTTAATAGAAGATGGTTGAAGACATTTATTCCACATAGCACTAACAAAATAATACACAGGCTCCTTGTGGCCCACTTTCTACAGGAAGTTGTGATGAGCTCCATATGTTACCTGAACACATGGTAAAGTACATTATAAAAAAGGAACCCTAATATTAGAAGGCCCTGAACTTACATAGGAGCTGTTGGCACACATGCCTAGGCTTCCCCCTGGAGGGCAAAAGTTGGGATGTCTCTTCATTCTGGGGTAATAAAGATGCAGATAACACCTTCATTGATGTGGATTTATTTATATTTCATTTGGTGCTTTATTTAAAAAATGGTTATTGTACTTCTGCTGAAATTCCTGATTTCTTTACCCATTATAACTATTTTTCGCTGTAAGTTTTTTTAACCATATTTATCACAGTTTTTGTTTTTAATTCCCTATCTTTTGACCCCAATATCTTGGTCATCTGTGGGTCTATTTCAATAGATTTTTTTCTCTTGACTTTGCTCACATTTTTCTGCTTTTTTGAATGTCTAATAATTTTTTTGTCATATGATGAACACTGTTACTGATAGATGCTCTTATTTCTATTTTCCTTTGAAGAGTGTCAAGTTTTGTTCTAACAGTAAGTTAAATTATTGAAAACACATCTTGGTTTTGTGGAGACTTTGCACTTTGTTTGGATGAATTTCTTTTGGTTTTGTCCCTCATTCTAGGATATATACCTTAATGCTGGGATGCAGTCATTCCTGCTAAGGGGTGCCATTCTAGGGTTTCAGTGGAAAGCCCAACAGAACCAAGTTCCTCTCAGACAGTAGAAGTTTTCCCAGAGACAGGCAACTAATGGCTGAGATCTCTGCTGATTACTGTTTTCCTCTATGTTATTTAGATTCTTGCTCCACGCATTGTTCATTCAGGAATCTGCCAAGGATTTTAAGGAGTTTGCATGCAGTTGTTGGGCTTCTGTTCTTTGTGGCTCCTTCCTTTTCAGAATTTTCCTCCTCAAAGACATCCCACTGAGTAACCCTCTTGCCTCCCAAGTTTACAATTTACCAGTGTACTTCACACTACTGCTTATATTCCCTGTTAGCGCAAGCTTTTGGAGTGTTCGGTTCATTGTTTTATCCCGTACTGCCTAACTGGCACCTAGCATATACAGTAGGTGAATATTGAAGTGAATATTTGTAGAGTGAACAAATGAACTAATAAATTAAAGGATTATTAGAACCACACCTAAAAAGACTAAGCAGGGGTGGGCGCTATGGCTCATGCTTGTAATCCCAGCACATTGAGAGGCAGAGGTGGGCGGATCACCTGAGGTCAGGAGTTCGAGACCAGTGACCAACATGGAGAAACTGTCTCTACTAAAAATACAAAATTAGCCAGGCGTCTGGTTATGGTGGGGAGTGCCTGTAATCCCAGCTACTCAGGAGGCTGAGGCAGGAGAATCATTTGAACTTGGAAGCGGTGGTTGCGGTGAGCCAAGACCGTTCCATTGCAATCCAGTCTGGGTAACAAGAGCAAAATTTTGTCTCAAAAAAAAAAAAAAAAAAAGAAAAGAAAAGAAAAGAAAAGAAAAAGAAAGTCTAAGCAGTGTTGCACATTGATTTAGAACAAGGGTCCCCAGTCCCCTGTCTGTGACCTGTTAGGAACTGGAGGCACAGTTGTGGGGAGCAGGGGTGGTTCAAACAAAGCTTCATCTAATTTCCAGGCGCTTCTTCCCATTGCCTGCATTCCACTTGAACTCCACCCCCTGTCAGATCAGTTGCAGCATTAGGTTCTCATAAGAGTGTAAACACTAATGTGTACTGTGCATGCGAGGTATCTAGGTTGTACGATCCTTATGAGAATCTAGTGCTTGATGATGTGTCACTATCTCCTACCACTTCCAGATGGGACTATCTAGTTTCAGGAAAACAAGCTCAGTGCTCCCACTGATTCTATATTATGGTGAGTTATATAATCATCTCATTATATATTACAATGTAACAATTCCAGAAATAAAGTGCACAGAATAAATGAAATGTACTTGAATCATCTTGAAATTCCACCCACTCCCATCTCCATCATCTGTGGAAAAATTGTCTTCCAGGAAACCAGTCCCTCCCTGATGCCAAAGTTGGGGAGTGCTGATTTAGAGCTTGGTCTTTGGGTCCAGACTTACTATCTGTGTGTCCTCGATCAGGTTACTTAGCCTCTCCGTGCCTCAGTTTTCTCATAATGTGAAAAGCTTCCTAGCTAGCAGGGTTGCTGTGAGGATGAATGTTTCAAGACAGCCTATTGCCTAGCACTCAATAAATATTAGGTTTTGTCATGGTTGTTGCTGCTTGTTGAGAGCCTGGCCAGCTTCATTTTAACAGCATCAAATCAAGAAATGGACCTCTCTAGGTTCCCAATTCCTAGGGTAGCTAAAATGTTCACTAGATATTGTGAACAAACGTGAACCTTAAAGAGCCAATTCTTCAAGATGGATCCTGAGTGGTTACCTGGGCCTACATCTGTTTTATTTTATTTTTCCGTTTTTACATGTCAAATAACTGGACCGATTGGCCTAAATGTAAAATAGAGCCAAGTATTCATTTACTAACTAGAGGCCACATACTCTGAGCTCTCTGGAAAACAGCAACTTTTTGTCTTTGGGACTTTCAGAGCTCACCTGAACCAACCAATCAGAGCTCACCTGCCTTGGCCAATCAGAGCTCAGCTGTATCAACTAGTCAGGGCTCAGATGTGTGATCAATCAGAAGTCAGCCTTGTCAAACAGTCAGAACTAAGCAAATTTCAAGCCTTCATGTGCATAGATGGACGTGATTGGAAACCTGTGCGAGACCATTTGCTATAGAACCGGAGCCTTCCCTTTGTTCTTTGGAAGGGCACCTTTGTTTTACAATAAAGGTTGTGTCTCTCCATTTTACAAACTGCTCACTGGAAGACTCCTTTTAGATTCCTTGTAGAGTGAACAAAGGAACAAATATTTCCTATATATTTGTTCACAATATATAGGAAATATGGAATCATTTAATTCAAAATTTCATTGTATGGTGCCTTACATAGTTACAGAAATAGAAACCAGTTACTGTCATCAAGGGCGATATTGAAAAATAATAGCTTCTTGCCAATGGCAACCTATTCTGAGCATAAGTTCTCTAAAATAGATTAAGCGTAAAATCACAGCTATTTGCTTCTGTGCCACCAATCTCTAAACCAACTAGTGAATGTTCACTGTAAGTCAACAGTTACAGACAGCTGAAATTCGGAGATCAAATAGTAAAACTTTTTCTTGTGCCCAATGAATAGTAAATGAATAAGGGGTTTGTAAGGACTCCAGATAAACCCTTTCAAGGCGTGCACGTATCTGGGCAGGCCTCAGTTTCCGGTTTAGGTACTGGAAAAATAACCAGAGGGCTTTGGAGTGCCCGCAGCTCACTAGCGCACAGGTCAGGCTGAGCCGTGCGGGGCGTGCTGGAGGTACCCGGTCTGCCTGGCGGCCCAGCCCGGCGTCGCCGCGGTCAGACCAGTCAGACAGCTTCGCCCCCAAGCCCGGGCCCGGCCTCAGCCCGCCCCTCCCCGCCCTGCGCCGCCACCCGCCCTCCCGCCTGCAGTCCCGGAAACCGAGTCCCTGCTGTGAGCTCCCAGAGCTGGACTGGCCCAGCCCCCCGCGCAACCGAGGCCCCGCAGCTCTCGCTGCCCACCGCCGGCCCCTCGGCGCGGGGCCATGGGGCTCCCGGGCCCGCGGGAGGCCGGAGCAAGAGCCAGGCGGGAAATGGGTAAGGGGTTGTGGGGAGGCCTGGGCCGGGCAGGGGCACCTCCCGCCGTCGCCGCCCTAGACAGTGACTGTGTGCCACGCACCGGTCTCGCCAAGCCGGTGAGCACCTGCGGAGCGGCTGTCGCTGAGAAGGGTAAGGGTCTCTGGAGCCGGAAAGAGGGTTGAGAGCGAGCAGAGGACCCAGAGAATCCAGCCTAACCAAGTGGCGGAGACTGGGACAGCTAGGGGACGCTCTCATCACTGAGAGAATCAGCCTGCGCTCTCCCGCTGCGGGCTACCCCAGCTGCGCTGCTGGATCTGGGCTCCAAGCCCCGCTGGCGAGCAGAAGGAGCCCTTAAAGTCATCCAAGTGTCAGAACCAGGCCACACTGAGGGCTTTCCTTCTAATCTCTCATCGCGCTGTGGTTCGTGGTGCTCATGACTAGGCCAGGCTGTCCCTTGCTTGGTGGGAGCTTCCCCACCAAGAGGGCACTGGGCTGGAGGATGAGGCATCTCTTCCCTGTCCCCTTGGGTGCTGGCCCTTCTCCTAGAGGGTCTAGCAAGGAAGTATTAGAGATTTCTGGGAAGGTAAACAGTGTCTGCTCAGCTGACAAGCTCATATCCCTCTAAGATTTCTTTCTGGTCCTAGAATTGCCTAGCTCATCTTTTCTGGAGGATGGTGAAGCTAAGAATGTGAGTTCTTTGCTGGATTTTTCCATGCCGCAGGATGGACTTGCTGCTTTGGTCAATGCACTTGCCAGGCCTCTATGCATGGTCTGCATATCTAGGTCAGGGGGCCAGTGTCAAAGCGAAGACTGAGCAAGGTCAGCCCATCTGCCCTTGAACCTCAGGCTTGGCCCCCTCCCAAGTCCCAGAGCTGGTTGAATGTAATTAGCAATTGTAATTGGATGTCCATGAGCCTCTCTACTTAAGGAACACACCAAGATCAGGTTTAGACAGTGCATAGCACCAAATGATTCATTCTCTTCTTCCAGATGTGGTATTTCCTGTATGTGAAGCATATTGAAAAGAGTCATTCATTCATTCATCTAACAGATATTTACTGAGTGCCAACTACAAATCAGACATGTAGGTACTGGGAATATGACTGCTCTCATTTGCATGCAAGTTGGAGAGAGAAAATAAGCTACTAAGCAGTTGAATGACATTATTTCAGAGAGCAATAAACACTGAAAACACAAAACTGAAAAATCCCCCAAAAGACAGATATGGGGCATGACAGTGAAACGTATAAGAGAAATTGGTCCTTAGCTAGAAAATGTAGCAAGCAGACTTTCTAAATTAGGTGGGAAAATGGTCCCATGTTCAGGTCCTCAAAATCTAGGGAGACAGGATGAGGTGTCCTCTGTTCCTATCAACAGAGAGTTATAAGCTGCCTATAAGGGATCAGTGAGAAATGGACTAGTGGTGAGTAGCCCCTCTCTTAAGAGTATGTTTCTTATTGGGAGGCTTAAATCTAAGACAGAGATTAAGATTCTCAGAAAACATGCTCTATTGACTCACTCACTCATTCTTATATTTATTCAGCAAACATTTATTGAGGGCCTGTATGTTCCAGGCACTATTCCAGGTTTGAAGGATACACCAGTGAATAAGACAATCCTTACTCTCACAAAGCTTATTTCTTGTAGGAGAAACAGACAATAAACAATATAACAATTTTAATGTCATGTTAGATGAAGGCTCTGAAGAAAAGCAAAGCAGCTTAAGGGGTTAGAAGTTGATTGGGGCTACTGTGTTCAATAAAGTGCTTAGGACAGCCTGTGCTAAGATGAAATTTGAGCAGAGAACTGAATGAAGGTGGGACATGGCCATGTGACTACCGGGGGGAAGAACATCCTAGGCAGAGGGAACAGCAAGTGCAAAGGCCCTGAATCCAGAGTGTGGCATGAAAAGTCTGGGCATGCTGGATTAACAGGGAGGAGGCCAGTGTGGCTCTGGGGTAGAGAGCAGGCATCTCAGAGACTCGCCTTGAAGGAGGTCGGGGTAGGGCTCAGCCTTGACCAGAGGCATATAGGAAAGCAGATGGTGCCCCTCACTGCTGTGGCAGGAACTTGTGGACAGGCCTGGTGGTTTATGCCAAGCAGGACAAGAGGTGATCACAGAGATGGAGAGTGTGTCTTTTGGTGCGAGAGGTATCATTTGCTTTTCTCACTCACACCCTGCATCCGTCAAAACACTGTGGGCAGCCTGGCCAACATGGTGAAACCCCATCTCTGCTAAAAATATAAAAACTAGCCAGGAGTAGTGGTGCTTTCTTATAATACCAGCTACTAGGGAGGCTGAGGCATGAGAATCGCTTGAACCCAGGAGGCAGAAGTTGTGAGCAGAGATTGTGCCACTGCACTCCAGCATGGGTGACAGAGTGAGACCCTGCCTCAAAAAATAATTAAAAAAAAAAAACAAAACCCAAAAACATTATGGGCCCACACAATGAGAATTATAGTGGGCAGCAGACCCTGAGGATTTCAAATTTATTATTAGGTTGGTGCAAAAGCAATTGTGGCTTTTGTCATTAAAAATAAATGCCTACAGAGTGGAAGATGAGAAAAAACTTGCCTTCTGGGAAAATGCCAATAATCTATTTTTTTTTCATCCTGAAAACTATTACATGATCTCATTAGCAGGTTTTTCTTTAAAAAAATAAAAAATAAAAAAAGCAGCCAGAGACCATCATCAGCAGCATTTATTGAGCACACACTAAAGGCCAGGCCCTCCTTTGCGTACTTTGTGCTCAGTAACACACATAATTCTCGCAGCCAGTCTATGCAGTTTATACAGTTAGGATCCATCTTCACAGATGAGAAAACTGAGGCCCAGAGAGAGAAAGAAAGTTGTTCAATGATTGCAAAGTCTTCAGTGAAAAAAGAAAAAAAGAATAAAGAATAAAAATAGAAAAAAAGAAAAAAAGAAAGTTGTCCAAGATTACATGGGTAGTAAGAGAAAAATCAGAATTTGCCATCAGGGGGTGTCATTTTTGAGCCAAGTGTTCTCACACTATGCTGTAACAATGTCAGAGAGCCAAACTTGGGTCCAAATTTTGAAGAGATTCTGTCCACCAAAATGGACTTCTGACTGTCCTAACTTTTGGAGAAGCTTCTAGTTGGCAAATGAAATTGTTTCCTTTATAAAATAGTCATGGCCAGCCAGGCACAGTAGCTCACGCATGAAATTGCAGCACTTTGGGAGGCCAAGGTTAACAGATCACTCAAGGTCAGGAGTTTGAGATCAGCCTGGCCAACATGGTGAAATCCCATTTCTACTTAAAAAAAAAAAAAAAAAAAAAAATAGCTGGGCAAGGTGGTGCATGCCTGTAATCCCATCTACTTGGGAGGCTGAGGCAGGAGAACCGCTTGAACTCAGGAGGTGGAGGTTGCAGTGAGTTGAGATCGTGCCACTGCACTCCAGCCTGGGCAACAAGAGTGAAACTCTGTCTCAAAAAAATATTAATGCAAGCAAACCTCAAGGTACACATTGAAAAATCTCTTTCCCTCTCCTGTCCTGTGATCTCCAATTCTCCTGGGAGGCAATTTCTTGAGAATACTTTCAGAGATATATATTCTATTTGTAAACAAGCATATATATATATATACCTTCCTTGTTTTATTTTTTAAAAATATAAATAGTAGGAAATAATACCTAGATATGCACTTTTAAAAAAAACTCAATATACTTAACAATCATTCTGCTTCAAGACATATAGACAGGCTTCATCTTTCTTTTTTTTTTTGGAAACAAAGTCTTGCTCTGTCACCCAGGCTGGAGTCCAGTGGCCTGATCATGGCTCACTGCAGCCCCACAACCTGGGCTCAAGTGATCCTCCAGCCTCAGTGCCCTGACCTGTCTGCCCCTGCCATTAGCTGGGACCACAGGCAGGTGCCGCCACACCAGGCTAAATTTTGTATTTTTTGTAGAGATGGGAGTGTCACTATGTTGCCAAGGCTGGTCTGAAACTGCTGGCCTCAAGCAATCCTCCCACCTCGGCCAGCCTCCCAAAGTGCTTGGATTGCAGGTGTGAGCCACTGCACCCCGCCTTCATCCTTTTTAAGTACATGTATGATATTGTATCTCATTGAATGGGTTACCATATTTATCTAGCCAGTACACTGGGGGTTTATAAGTTATTTCCCCCATTTCTGTTTGTCTCCTGTGATAGACGATAACACATTAAGCATACCTGTACCTATATAATCTCTCAGTTCTGTGACTGTTTCAGCAGGAGGAATTCATAAATGTGTTTTAAAAGTTATATATTTTAGATCTTGCAGGATGCTGCCAACCTGCTTTCTGAAGGCACGCATGTCTTTGTACGTAGGCAAGTGCTGCTTTCCCCTCAGTTCCACCAGCTTGATGTATCATCATCTTTTTGTTCTTGCCAATTTGACAGATTAAAAAAAAAATGCCCTGATGCTATAGTTTTCGTAGGTGTTTCTTTCTAGTGAATGGTGTTACAATACTTACAAGCCATTTGTATTTCTGTGGACTGTTCATATACTTGGCCTATGTTTTCAATTGGATTTTCGTTGTTGTTATTGAATTATCATTTTCTCTTCATCCTTCATTCCTAGTCCCAGTGATTTTGCCTCACACCTACCCCCTCACCCTACCCTCATGAGCAGCAGCTACTCTGACATATTTATGACAGGTTTATCCTTAGATCTGGATATATTTTAGAAAGATATATAGAAAAAAAGAAAGGTATATGATGTTGATTGATATATGCTTGCATTTTAACCTTACATAAATTGCTCTATGGGGCTGGGCACAGTGGCTTATGCCTGTAACCCCAGCCTTTTGGGAGGCTAAAGTGGGAGGATTTCCTGAGGCCAGGAGTTCAAGACCAGCATGGGCAACATAGAAAGACTCTTCTCTACAAAAAAAAAAGGGGGGGCAAATAATAAAGAAATATTATCCAGGTGTGGTCGTGCACTCCTATAGTCCTAGCTACTTGGGAGGCTGAAGCAGGAGGATCACTTGAGCTCAGGAGTTTGAGGCTGAAGTGAGTTATGATAGCATCACTGTACTAGAGCCTCAGGAACAGAGTGAGACCCCGTCTTAGAAACAATCGCTTAGGCCAGACATGGTGGCTCACGCCTGTAATACTAGCACCCCGGGAGGCCAAGGCAGGAAGATCACAAGGTCAGGAGTTTGAGACCAGCCTGGCCAATATGGTGAAACCTAGTCTCTACTAAAAATACAAAACTTAGTTGGGCATGGTGGCAGGCCCCTGTAATCCCAGCTACTTGGAAAGTTGAGGCAGGAGAATCGCTTGAACCTGGGAGGTGGAGGTTACAGTGAGCCCAGATTGCACCACTGCACTCCAGCCTGGGCAACAGAGCGAGACTCCATCTCAGACACACACACATACACACACACACACACACACACACACACGCAACAAACAGAAAACAACAACAACAAAAACAAAATACTCAATCACTTTTTTCTATAAATCATATTTTTCTTGCTTTTTAAAAGCAGCACTATTATTTTGAGACAGAGTCTCACTCTGTCAATGATCTTGGCTTACTGCATCCCCCACCTCCTGGGTTCAAGTGAGCACACCCAACTAATTTTTATATTTTTAGTAGAGACGGGGTTTTACCATGTTGGCCAGGCTGGTCTCAAACTCCTGACCCCAAGCGATCCGCCCACCTCGGCCTCCCAAAGTACTGAGATTACAGACATGAGCCACCACACCTGACCAACCAGTACTATTTTTTAAAAGATCTATTTGACAGCGATGTGTTCTCTTGGTTTGTTGCTTCTGATTGCTGCATTGCACCCTGTAGTTGGAGTTATGGAATTATTGTAGTAGTCAATTCTTTTTTTTTTTTTTAAGATGGGGTTTACCATGATGGCCAGGCTGGGCTTGAACTCCTGACCTCAGGTGATCCACCCACCTAGGTCTCCCAAAGTGCTAGGATTACAAGTGTGAGCCACTGCGCCTGGCCTGTAATAGTCAATTCTTATTGGATTGGTCTAGAAAGACTGCATGGAGAGTTGGCATTATGGTGTGAGCCTCGAAAGATGAAGAGGATTGGGGATGGAAATGGAGCTCTCCAAGAGGATGTGTGAACATACCAAGAACATTTAGGGAAGGACCCGTAGCCTGATGGGGCTGTAGGTCAGGGTGTGGTGGTGTGTGGTCATAGGAGAGGGTGGAGAGTTCTCAGATAACAGAGCTGGACATTCCCTAAAGCAATGGGGGAGAGAGGCAGTTAGGGGCACTATTGGGGAATGGGGGAGGAGGGTGCCAGGTAAAGATTTTTCTAGGGCAGGAGTGATCTCCCAGTGGAGAATTATGCAGGCAGTTGCTGCAGTTCTCCAGAAAATCGAGGAGGTGATCTGTGTGCTGGTGGAGCCCAGGGACCAGCAGGGGAGGAGATTCCAGCAGGACAGGGTACCAACACCATGAGGGGAGAGGCCTGGGTTGGTGCCAAGGTTGCTAACTTGGGAAGCTGGGGGATGTGATGCCTGTCACTAGACAGGTCCTGGGAAGGGCAGGCATGGGCACAGGTTGAGAAGGGTGCTTACAGGCATGTGAGAAGGCTGTGAAGTCAGATACTCTGCTGTACATCTGCTAGAAGATTCCTGTTGGTAATTAAGAGGCTGGGCTAGAGAGAGAATTGCGAACCTTTAGTGAGTAGGTGGGAGGTTAACATGTGGGACTGGGTGAAGTCCTCCTAGATGAATGTGAGGTTGAGAGATGCCCAGCCAGAACAGAGCCTGGGGCAGGTTTACGGGGAGGAGTGGACGGACAGCATGAGACAGGCAAGAAGACGTGGTGCACTTTTGAACTCTTCCCTTTCCTGGCTAGACAACCTAAGGAAATTATCCTCTTGGCTTGAACTCTGTGCTGCTGTGGAGCATGGGTAGGGGAGGGATGGGAGGTGGGTGTATACAACAAGGCCAACAAGTAGTCTCTGCCTTTCTGGAGCTCCCAGTGTGGCCTTGGGGGATGCATAGATGTACTGAGTTAGAGAGGAGAGAAATGGCTCCAGGAAGCTTAGGTGTACCGGCTCTCCTCCAGGGGCATGACCTCTGAGGCCCCAGCGCTCTTCCTGCTAGGAGCTGCCAAATCATCGGTCTGTTTTTTTCCTCTGAAGATTACAATGGACAGAGTGTGGGTCAGCCCCTGCTGTTGCAGAGGGCACTGGGACACTCACGGCTTTGCTGCTATGGGCAGGGTTAAGGGTGGGCCTTCCCAGGGGAATGCGTGACCCTGTACGAGGCCCAGGAAATGTCCTGGTGTGAGTTTGTCTTCCTCCTTCACTTTTTCAAAGCATACCTGGTTCTAGGTTTAATGCCCAAGCTTTGCTTTTGTGCGAATCGTAGCCACCCTGAATTTCTATTCAGTGATTAGTCGATAATCAGGGCTAAGGAGCATTAGGAAGACTTTCAGTTCTTTCTCCAAAGGAGAAAATGCTGCAAAGGTCAGATCCAGCTGCACGAAGTGTCCGCTTATTTACATATCCCTACTATAATTTTTGAGATGAGAGTTTTGATATTTATTCATATTTGTATTGTTAAATGATATTTAATATTTTTCTTTGAATATACATACTTAAAAACCAACATAAAGTAGATGTTTTCTATTTTGGTGTGTTCCTAAGCAATCTTATCTATAAAATCACAGTTTTGCTGCACTATATCTTATTCTAATGCAGTTTCAAATAGATGTTTAACTATTAATGTTCAGTATGTGTACCACATATCCACGTAGGCAAACACAGCCTCATATTTGTGGGTTCATGGAGAAGGTAATCTTGGGGTAGGTTAGGTTTATCCTAACCCTAGGTAGGGGAGGAAAGAACCATTTTCCTCTTCCTTCTTAGGTTTAGGGACTAGGATCTGTGAATTAAATTGACAAAAGCTAGATTAACAGAAGAAATGTACAAGGAGGTCAGTAAAGGAAGTATCTGGCTTGTTAGATGGTTAAAGTTCAAGGCCATATACCTAACTCAGCAGGGGAAAGAGAGAGAGCAGAAACAGCCTTCTATGGGGAGAAAAATGAGTTTCTTTAAGAAAGATAGATAGGTTTTTAGGAGAACAAATGAGAGAAAGTTTGTGATAATGTTTATCTATTAATCAAGGTAGGAGTGGTCTTTCTGTCTCCTTTAGGGTCTTAAAACTCCCCTGGAGAAGGAATTTGGGATGGGTTTTATTCTTCTTCTCCTTTCTGGGAGTAGATCTGTCCTGAGGCAACCTTATTTTTCCATAAGTTGCTGCTTGTAGTCACATAAGAAAAACTGAAGTTTCTGGCGGGGTGTGGTGGCTTCTGCCTGTAATCCCAGCACTTTGAGAGGCTGAGGCCAGTGGATCACGAGGTCAGGAGTTGGAAACCAGCCTGACTAACATGGTGAAACCGTGTCTGTACTAAAAATACAAAAAACAGCCAGGCATGCTGGCATGTGCCTATAATCCCAGCTACTCAGTAGGCTGAGGAAGGAGAATCGCTTGAACTGAGGAGGTGGAGGTTGCAGAGAGCTGATATCATGCCACGGCACTTCAGCCTGGGTGACAGAGCGAGACTCTGTCTCAAAAAAAAAAAACAAAAAGGGACCATAGTGAAATTATAAATAGTTTTGTTATTTAACAAAATTCTGTGAGCGTATTTCCATTTCATTAGATACTCTTTAAAAACAAGATAGCCAAAAGTTGCCTAGGTTCACCATATAGCTAAATGGCTATGAGTAATGTATTCATTTATCTCATTCCTTACTGTGGATATTGAGGTCATGAGCATTTTTGCCGTCATAAGTAACTGCACACACATGTGTTTCAGCAGATGTTTTGTGGGTGCCTTCTGGTGCCAAGTGGGCTGGGGGATGGAGGGTGAATAACTACAGACCCCCAATTCACTGCTTGTATGAGAAGGACAGACCCACAACAAGTGGCTGGCTGCAGGGAAAGGGCTTATCTAAAAAAACACAAAGCTGGGAGACAGCCCAGGAGAAGGACCTTGAAAGTCTGGGGCAAGCTTTTGTGCTGGGGCAGAGGAGAATCAGGGAGCTGTGACCTGGGTAGCCCCATCCCTGGCCATTTGTCCACAGACACTAATTGTGCTCCGTTTGACTGGCCACAGGCAGGGTAAGGACAGCCTCTCAAGGTCACTGCACCCGTATGGGATTGGGTGAGCAAGTGCAGAGTTGGAGACTTGTCATTCACTTTTGTAACCACTCCCTGCCCTTCTCCAGAACGCCCAGGGCAGCACAGGCGCACACACATGGTCAGGGGCTGGTGCTGTCAGTGCTGGGCTGGGCTGTTCTCCCTTTCCTCTTTTCCCTGACTCTAGGAGAGTTCTCCCTCCCACTCTAAGGTCATAGGAGGCCCTGGCCCAGCCCTACCTCCCTGCTCTCACCCTGGGAAACCACAGCTGAGCTGGCCACTGGGACTGTAAACATCTAGCCGGGCAGAGGAATGGATGCAGAGGCAGGTGTCCCATCTGCCCTTCTCCATGACTGAGGCATGTGGAGGTCAGAGAGCTAGGACGGAACAGGGCCTTTTCTGGAGAAAGGAGTGTGGCCGCCACACTCTCAGCCTTCTCTAAAGTTTAGAACTTTTGGCTGGGCATGGTGGCTCATACCTATAATTCCAGCACTTTGGGAGGCCAAGGCAGGTCCTTGAGTTCAGGAGTTTGAGACCAGCCTGACCAACATGGTGAAGCCTCGTCTCTACTGAAAATACAAAAATTAGCCAGGCATGGTGGTACGCATCTGTAATCCCAGCTACTCAGGAGGCTGAGGCAAGAGAATTACTTGAACCCAGGAGGCAGAGGTTGCAGGGAGCTGAGATCACGCCACTGCACTCTAGCCTGGGAGACAGAGTGAGACTCCATCTGAAAATAAACAAATAAATAAATAAATAAAAATAAAGTATAGGACTTTTATGGAGACTAATTTGGAGCCCATTTGGATGCTTCAGTCCTCCTCTCTCACCCTGCTCAGTCCAATATTTCAACTCCGTTAGCACAAGGGTTTTCATGAACTTCCTGTTGGGAGATGTGAGTCAGGCTTACCCTTTCTAGCTCTGCTTGTTGGGAAAAAGGCCTGCTCCCCACCTGAGTTTTCATTTCTGCAGCATGCAGTGGTAACAGAGTCCAGCAGAAAGTACATTTGGACGGTTCTACAGGCCCAGGTCCAATCCTAGCCTTACCATTTCCTGCCTGTGCATACCCGAGTGATGGGTGGCCCTCTGTCTCCTCGTCTGTTCTGTGGGCTGGGGATAATAATGCCCCTCACCCTGACCCCAGACCCCTAGGGACTACAGATGATGTATAGAGAGGGTCTGGTAAGTGTCAACACATTGGGGTCCTCAGGAAAGGGTCCTGGGCTTTATGTTAGGTGCCATTTCCTTCACTGGTGGCCTCTCTCCTCTCTCCCCTCTGCCTCCCAGGAGGGGCTGACTGTGTGCTGAAATCCCCAGGGCCCCTCTCCTGGAAAGTGGGCTCTACTCTCTGGTCTGTGCTCAGTTTGGGAGAAGTTACCTGTGCTGAGCAGCTTCTTGTGCAGGCAAACAGGAAGAAGCTTACCTCGAGGGAGGCAGGAAAGCTGCCTGGCTGTGCTGTGTGTCTGCTGTGTTGTGTGTCCTCTGTGCCGTAGGGAGGAGGACAGGCTGGGGAGGGAACTCCAACACACATACACCGTACATATGCAAGACCCACTGTCATAGAAGGATCAGGGAGAGGCAGGTCCCATACCACTTAGCATGGTCTTGAAGAGAAGCTGAGCAGCATTTAGTCATTCACCAAATGGCTGTGGAGCAATTGTGAGTCAGGCACTCTGCTGTAAAGCACTTGAGCCAGTCCATGCCCTGGAGAAGTTCACGGTCAAGGGGATGATAGGAACCCATAACTCAGCTGAGTGGCAGGGCCTGGACTTGGGGAAGGGAAAGATCACTGGTGCCTCCCCTTTCAGCCTCAGGAAGCCATGGATCACCCAGAAGCCTAGACTGGGTGGGGCAAAGCCCCAACTTGAGGAGTTTGACCCCTCACCCCTTGATCTCCTGTCTTCTGCCTCAGCATTTGCTGTCAACCCCACCTGTCCATAACCTCTGGCCATGTTCAATATAGATCACTTTCGCTTCTTATCTTCCTCGACTTTTCAGCAGCAATCAACCAAGCCAACCACTTCCTCCTTCTGAAGTAACCCCCTCTTGTCTTCTGTGACGGCACGGCTCTCCCCTTGTTTCTCTCACCTTCATGACAGTCCCTTTTCTGTCTCCTTTTCAGACTTGTCCCCTCCCATCCTGGGTGGTGCCACCTTCCCTCTCCCAGCTCAGATGGGTTCCGGGTGCGTTTTTCAGTTGTCTACTTGAAATATCTTACAGGTAGTTCAAATCCAATATTAAAAATTAAACTCTGAGCTTCTCCCCTAAGCCTTATCTCCCAGTTCTTTCCTATTTCGGCAAATGCCATTATGACCGCGCACCCGGCTGCTTGAGCCAAAAATCTGGAAGTTGCCCTTGACTTCCCCTCCCGTATTGACCCCTCACATATAATGAAGCGGCAGGTTCTACACTCATCTCCCCATATGCATTCCCAGTCCTGTGTCTCCCTTCTGTGCCATGACTGCCCCAGCCAAGCCACTGTCCCCCATTGCCTGGACTCTCACAGAGCCTGCTGACTGGTCTTCTTGAACTTACGTAGCCTCTACCATCTCTTCTCCATACAGCAGACAGATCCATCTGTTCTCCATATAGCAGATGGGTGATCTTAAAACACACAAATACTCCTTAACCTTTCATTTCTCTGCTTTAAAAATGCACCCTTTTTAGGTGCATTGGTTGGGTGTGGTGGCTTACTACTGTAATCCCAGCACTTTGGGAGGCCAGGGTGGGAGGATCACTTGAGGTCAGGTGTTACAGACCAGCCTGGAGGAGTAGAGACCAGTCTCTACTAAAAATAGAAAAACTAGCTGGGTGTGGTGGCATACTCAGTAATCCAGCTACTACAGAGGCTGAGGCAGGAGAATGGTTTAAACCAAACCCAGGAGGTGGAGGTTGCAGTGAGCCGAGATCTCACCGTTGCACTCCAGCCTGGGCGACAGAGCAAGATTCCATCTCAAAAACAAACAAACGAAAGTGCACCTGGGCTGGGTGTGGTGGCTTGTGCCAGTAATCCCAGCACTTTGGGAGGCCGAGGTGAGAAGATCACTTGAGGTTAGGAGTTTGAGACCAGCCTGGCCAATATGATGAAACCCTATCTCTACCAAAAATACAATTAGCTGGATGTGTTGGTGGAAGCCTATAATCCCAGCTCCTCGGGAGGTAGAGGTAGCAGAATCACTGGAACCCAGGAGGCAGAGTTGCAGTGAGCTGAGATCATGCCATTTCACTCCAGCCTGGCTGACAGAGCAAGACTGTCTCAACAACAACAACAACAAAAAACACCCTGTCTTGCCACTGCCCACCTGTGGGAACTGGCCCTGCCCCTCTGGCCCCATCTTTTCCCACCCTCCTGGGTGCCTGGGTCTGGTGCTGCTTCTTGAACTTACGTAGCCTGCTTCCTATTCCCTGGACAGGTGGAGACCTTTCCTGCCTCAGGGAAGGAATTAGAAGCCGAAAATGCCCTTCCATGCTGGACCCATCTCACCAGGACATGGTGCAACTTCAGAGGCCTCCCCGAATTCGCCTAGCAGTGTGCTCACCCTTGCTTGTTTCTCTCTGCTTCTTCCCAGGCATTCCTCACAATGTATGATAAGGTTTGATTCATGAGTCCATTTGTTTATTTTCTTTCTCTGTCACTAGACTGGAAGCTCCCTGAGAACAGGAGTGGTTCTGCAGTAGGCAGGCCTATGCAAAGCTGTCTCAAAGTCTGAGGAAGCTGAGAAGTTGAAGAAAGACGCAGGCAAAGCTAGGGGACTTCCAACAGACGCCGTGTAGGTATCTCAGGAGGTGACGAGATGAGATGGTGGATCCCGGCATTAGCACCCAAACCCGGGGCTCATATACCATAGGGTAGGGGTGGTTCAGGTGGGATTTGTAAGACAACTGAAGTGTGATGCCATCAAGATTGTTTGACCTAAGGTAGCACTTATAGGCTTACAGTAAGTACCTGCTCTTACACAGGGAACAATAGATAAACTGGAAATCGTAGAGCCCTTGCCCTGAAACTGGGGTCAATCAGTTAAGTCAATGTGGCAGGTTAGCTTCCAAGATGCAGTTGCTTCAGCTTCCACAGGGGTCATGTGCTTTATTCCTGATAGGTCAGCAGCTTGTAGCATAGAGCCTGTGCAGAGCAGGTGCTGGCTTTGAGCCATGGCCATGTTCTGGAGGCACTCCTAGAGGCTGGGGGCTGAAGTGGAGGTTTTGCATTTAGATCTTGGTGACTTCAGGTTTCTGACTTACCCAGCTTGGTGGAGAGAGTTGTAAAAGCTGAAATATAGGAGGAAGACCAGCTTGGAGGAAAGAGTTGTAAAAGCTGAAATATAGGAGGAAGACCAGCTTGGAGGAGAGAAGTAACCGGGTTTGCCTTATAAATATTGAGTTTGAGGTGCTGGTGAGATAAGTGTGCTCCCAACATTTGCCAGGCCCAGGAAGTGGAGAGTGGGGGACCCCACCTGTTAAGTCCAAATATGTGAAAGTTAACACTGAAGCTCACAAACTATCATATAAAATGTGTCCTGTCAGACGTGGTGGCTCATGCCTGTAATCTCAGCACTTTGGGAGGATGAGGCATGCAGATCACATGAGGCTGGGAGTTGGAGACCAGCCTGACCAACATGGAGAAACCCCGTCTCTACTAAAAATACAAAATTAGCCAGGCATGGTGGCGCATGCCTGTAATCCCAGCTACTTGGAAAGCTGAGGCAGGAGAATGACTTGAACCCAGGTGGCGGAGGTGGCAGTGAGCCAAGATCTCGCCATTGCACTCCAGCCTGAGTGACATAACAAGACTCCGTCTCAAAAAAAAAGTCCTACCTCCCGCTTTGATCAGGGCCTAGGTGACCAGGTTTGAAGGAGGATTCTCTGCCCCTGAATGACCCTGCCGTAGCACAGCCCGCCCCAGCCTTTGGCCCATGATGCAGCTGCAGCTCCCTTTCTCTTCCTCACCCTGCTCTGTATCACACATGCATGTGGGTGGGTGACCTGCCTCCAGGTTCGACCTGTCTCTATCCACTCCTGTCTCCACTATCAGGAACCTTGCCAGCGCCCCACCCAGTCTCGGGCTGCACAGGGCAGTGGTGCAGTGTGCCCACGAGGGGAGGGGGCCATGTGGGCCCAGAAGCAGAGAATCTCAGGATCTGGGAACCCAGAGTGTGGTGGAAAAGCAGGGTGCATGGGCTCCATGTTGGTATGCTCCTGTGGACTCTGCATCCTGCGGGGAGGGGTGCAGCTGGAGGAGAGCTAGAACTTGACCCTCTCAACTCTGGGTCGGGTGGCTGGTCCACACTGCTGTGCAGACATGCAAATAAGGGAGTCTCCTGGGCAGCTGGAATCATGAAGATGAGAGTTCAGGGAGGCCGGGGATGGTGGAGTCTCAGCAGAGAAGACAGTGCTCATTGAAGCTGAGGAAGTACATTGTGTGGAGGGAGGGTAATGGTATGGTGGGTGAGCTCCCCACCAGCCTCACTCACACTCGTGGACACTGCAGCCTATGTCCAGAGGATACATGCTAGGAATTCAGCAGAGGGGAATGGAGGTCAGTTAGTTCATATAGTCAGAGGCTCTGTATTTTAACTTCAGCTTAGTGACTTTCCAGCTGTGCAACCCTGGGCAGTGGCTTAGCGTCTCTGAGCTTGCCTCCGGATCCAGATCTGTATGATGAGTTTATTAACGCTTCATAAAATAGGTGTGAGGAGGGGTTGAGGTGCTATTGGGGGACACTTTGTAAAGAAAAAGGCAACTGTATTATTTGCATAACAACCAGTGACATGAGACATAGCCATACAAAAATTAAAATGTTGTTTGTTAAAAACCACAATTTGCCTGATTTAGGGCCCTCCTGTCCCCCTGCAGGGGACTGAGACCAAGGGCAAGGCTGAGAACCTGGGGCAGAACCACAGGGAGGAAGGAGGTGGGGCCTGCTTACTGACCAGGCCTCGGCCCCTTCCCCTTTCTCTCTCCCAGGCCTTTGCATGGCAGGGAGAGGCCTGTTCCACCATGGTAGGTTCTTTCTAGGCTGGTGTGCAGGGTGGGGGCCTCCAGGGAGCAGGGGCATGGGGAAGGGAGCTGGAGGCACTGGGCCTAGGAGGAGAGGCTCTTGTCTTGTGGGCAGGAAGTGTGAGGTACCGAGCAGCTCAGGAACCCTGCGGAGGCAGCGGGGAGCAGGAGGGGGTGTGTGCTGTGGTGAGGAGGAGCGGAAGTCGGAAGCTCCAGCTGCCACAGCCACACTCACTGGGCAGGCCGACTGTGCAGCCAGGAAGTGCTCCTGGGACCTCAGGCCAAGTCATCCTTTCTTGGGTCCTTTGGAGGTGAGCTAAGTGGGTCTGCCTAGGGTGGGGCTGGAGGGACCTGCGGGAGAAGGGAATGCGGAGACTCATTTGTGGGTCCTTGTGGCAGGGGCCGGGGCAGGCGGCCAGTGGTAGTTGAGGGCTCATGCAATGCCGGGTGCACCTGCCATGAGCCTGGAGGAGGCTAGGCCCCTCCTTCCCCTCACTTCTCTCCATCCTGTCCCCCTCCTCCCTCAGCCTACCCCTTCTCATCTGACCCTTCTCTGATTCCCTGCCCTGGCTCCCCGCAGAGCCCCTGGAGGTCTGGAATAGTGAAGGGAGAAGGAAGCTCTTTGCTAAACCTCTTGTGTATGTCGCTGGGTCCCCAGTGACTGCTCTGGCTGAGTACCCAGTGGGGGCTTTTGTGGCCAAAGGCTCCAAGTGATCCCTGACCCTAGACTCTGGAGGGAGGGAATCTGGAAGGCCTGGGTGTGGGGAGGGGGCAGCTCTGGGTGTGGCTGCTGTAGGAGCTCAGCGTCAACTTAGCCATCAGGGGACTCCCAACTTCATCTTGCCTTCCGGGACTATCCTGGAGAGGCTCCAAGAGACATAAGTGGACCCTCCTTGCTGGTTTAGCTCTGGCTTAGGCCTGTTGTCCTGGTGGACAACAGGAACTATTGAACTTTCAAAGAGTGCCTGTTTGGGACACTCTAAGACCCACTGTAGTCCTTATTGTCACAGTAAAGGGAGCTGCATGGAACAAAGTTCCCACCCACCTCAATGCCATTCCCCTCTTATTCCAGGGCTTAAAATCCCACAGTTGAAGTCACTCCTTTGCTAGAATGCAGAGAAGGGTGGCCTGTTATCAGCTAGTGATAAATACCCCTCTGTTCGTCGGATCTTGGCCCAGCTTTGAAAAGTAGGCCCCAAGGGGGCCTGTCTCCCAGCTTCCTGGGACTCTAGAGCATCACACGGCCCCGTCCTATGGACAAGGAACCACCAAGCATGAGGGTCGGAACCCGGGCTGCTGAGCCCTTTGCTGGGGAAGGGGGAGAGACCCAAGGAAGGGGTGAGTGATGTGGGGTGAGAGGACCCAGGGAGGAGAGGCCCAGGCTGGCCCTAGCCCTCTGGAGGTCTTTGTCCTCTCCAGGCAGTGTCTGTCCGGAGTGCCTCTACCTCTATCCGCATGCATTCTCCCCTGGATACTCTCTGCCCATCTCAGACCCCCATCTTCTGCTCCCTTCCTGAGCCTCAGCTGGCCTCACCACAGGCCTTCAGTAGCACTGGCTTTCTCTCTCTCTCTTTCTTTCTTTCTCTCTCTCTCTCTCTCTGTGTGTGTGTGTGTGTGTGTGTGTGTGTGTGTGTGTGTGTTCATGCACACGAATTTGCATGGTGGCTCTTTCTGTGTGGGCAGGATGTGGGGCCTTCTCGAGTCATTTCTCTCATGGTGCTTCAGGCCCCAGGTTCAGACAGAGGCCTCTGTCCTGCAGCTTCAGGCCAGAAAGCGCCACTCATGGTTCCTGCCTGGGATACATCTGTAATTTGGCAGCCTCCTGGGCTGCACAGGGACAGGACTGGTCACCTCCTAAGTCCCTGGAAAGGCCAGAAGCCATCACACTTTTTCCATAGGAAGGAAAACATTTCCAGGGTAAAAGGAGGGAGTGTTTGCTTGCTGAGTCTGGAAGCTCAAAAAGGGAAACAGAAAAAGGCACCCTCTGGATGAAGGCTCAGGGCTGACTCCTCTAGGAGGTTGAGAGCAGGGCCTGCCTGGGAGGGCTATTTGTTCGTTTTTGTTAATTTTGTCTTCTCTAAATGGACAGCAAAACAACAAAGTTAAACTGAGCAGGACACGGTATTTCCTGAGCATCCACCAAGGGCCAGGCCCAGCACTCAGACCCATCCCAACTTTACAACAAACCTGTGAAGTGTAGCTTTTACTGGGTCTTAGTTCCTTATTTTACAGATAAGGAAGCAGGTGGAGTTTTTCACCCAGAGCACATGGCTCTCAGCTGTAGAGTTAAGATGGGAGTCTGGTCTGTGAGCCTCTGTGTTTGCATTCTTCACTATGACCCTGAAGTGGGCCAAGGAGGACAGTCAGGGCACCCAAGACTATCACCTTCTTTTTTTTTTTTCCCCCAGCTCTAGTCTTCCCCTCAGAGTGGGGGTAGACACTGAAAGCCGTCACCTTCCTGCTCAGGGCAGGCTCACACCCCAGCCTCTGTGCCTGATCTCCCAGTTCTTCAGCCAGAGCACAAGGCTGCAATGGCAGGCTGAGGGTGAAACACAAACTCAGTTAGAAAGCACAATCTGGGCAGCAGGTGTCAGGTGGGCTCCTTCCTGCCCTCTAGGGTCAAAAAGAAATTGCCTTGAAGTCAGGGGTTGGGGCAGGTTCTATCTTTTAGTCCCTCAGCCACCCTTTCTGTGTCCTTCACCTCCCGCAAGAGGGACACAAGGCTTCCTTGCAGGATTCTCCATGAGAAACACACACCCCCTCCCTACCTTGGTGAAGATGCCCTGGAATGTAGTCAGCTGTGCTCAGGAAGAGTGCCTGGGGGTGGCAGAGTGGAGTGGTGCTCTCTCTTCCCCACCTCCACTCCCTCCCTGCTCCCTACTCTCTGAACTGTCCTTACACTGTCAGAGCCACCTCAGTGCTCAGAAGAAAGGAAAGGCCACTTTAATGTAGAGGTAACAGAACTCACCTGATGGGGCACATGGCAATTCTTTTGCAGTGGATTCCTTTCCTCCTGCTTTCATGCTGGTTGGGGTGAGACAGATAGGAGATTTCAAAAGAGATTTAACTAAACACCAGGGATGGAAAAACATGAGTAAACCAAGAATATTTTAGATGTGTAGACCTGGGCTCTAGCCAGGTGCGGTAGCTCACGCCTGTAATCCCAGCAGTTTGGGAGTCCAAAGCAGGAGTCCGAGACTAGCTTGACCAACATGGAGAAACCCTGTCTCTACTAAAAATACAAAATTATCCAGGCGTGGTGGCACATGCCTGTAATCCCAGTTACTCAGGAGGTTGAGGCAGGAGAGTTGCTTAAACCTGGGAGGCAGAGGTTGAGCCAAGATCGAGCCGAGATCGTGCCATTGCACTCCAGCCTGGGAAACAAGAGTGAAATTCCACCTAAAAAAGAAAAAAAGAAGACCTGCTGCCCAGTTCCTGGCCTGCCTCTGCCTAAGGGATGCCACCCTACCTTGGGGATCAAAGGCTAGTTCCATCCTCCACCCTTCCTAAGTCAGACTGACCTCACCTGGGTACCAGTAGGACTGCCTTCGTGGCCTTAGGAAGTGACCACACCTTTTAGGTCATCCCACCTCTATATTTAGGCAAGAGCAATTTTAAATAAAGGAAGACATCTTCTAAACATACAATTACACAATGCTCCTTCCACAAGTGGAAAGCACAAACAAGATGATTGAATGGGTCCTCCTTTCTTTTCAGACTGCTGCCTGGGAACCAAGACCCCTAGGGACATTTTTGGCTGCTGATTTTGTAGGGACCTACCTTCCTGGGGATGGTAGGAAGAGGTGATTGGTCATGGGCAGACTGGCCCCCAGGAAGAAGTCTTCATGTTATATAGATGCTAATTCTCCTTCTCCAAGCCTCGGTCTCCCCAGTCCTCTGGCCTGGTTGTTGTGGAGGGAGAGTTCTGAGGATCCATTTCATTAGTGTTTCTTCCCATCCATCTGTCCGTTCATCTAGCCATCCCCTCTCTTATTTTCATAAACATTCCACATTGCCAACTCTCAGCCCTTGCACTGGAGTTCAAGTGACTCTCCTGAATTCACGAGTGAATTCAGGAATGACCAAGGAAATTGATCAGTGGGCAGGAAGACAGAGTGATGCTTAAGAGAGCTGTAAGCTCAAGTCACAGGCATGCCTGAACCTCTCAAGTCAATGCCAATCTTTAATGCTAATCCACTTGAACTAAAGTATGCTTCCCAGAGCTTTGTGGGTGGGAGTGGTTTAACAAATCAGTCAATAAAGTGACTGAGCCATTCAACATTTTCATACTGAGACAAGTGGCAAACAGGGAACACAAAGAACCTGCCATCTTGGCACTTACCTTCTGGGCAAAGTAGAACCACGTGGGTAAACACACCAGAAACTACACACCGGGATACATGCACTCAGAAAGTAAAAGTGAGGAGTGGAGTGCAGTCAAATTGAGTTTAACTAGTTTAAAAAGTCATAGCCATGGGGCACAGTGGCTCACACCTGCAATCCGAGCACTTTGGGAGGCCAAGGCTGGTGGATCACCTGAGATCACGAGTTTGAGACCAGCCTGACCAATATGGTGAAACCTCGTCTCTACTAAAAATACAAAACTTAGCTGGGCATGGTGGCGAATGCCTGTAATCCCAGCTACTCGGGAGGCTGAGACAGGAGAATCACTTGAACCCAGGAGAGAGAGGTTACAGTGAGCTGAGATTGCTCCACTACACTCCAGTCTGGGTGACAGAGTGAGATGCTGTCTCAAAAAAAAAAAAAAAGTCAAAGTCGGTCAAACCACATGCCTTGTCCCCATTGAATACCTGATCTGTCTCCACCCTTCCTGTCTCCATTGCCTTGGGCTCCCCTCCACCACTCAGTTCCTAACACCCCACCACTCCCAGGCTCCTCAGGTGCTGCATGCCCCAGAGATCAGCTGTCTTCTCTTTGCTCTCTGGAAAGCTGCTGCAGCCTCTGGTATTTATTTATTTTTTCCTCTGAAAAAAACCCAGCAAGGAACATTGGGTTTCTTCTGGGAAGGCAAGTCCAATCCTCATTTATATCTAGCATCCGCATTAGCATGTATCTACAGGGCTACTTTATGTACATATATGTACCTATTTGCAAGTGCATATATGCAAAGAGAGACAAGCAGGCTTCCCTCTTATCTTATGAAAAATTCAGGATGGCCTTTCCAGCAGGCCCGGCCCCTCATTCCCACTCCCATTCCCATATTGGCATTGGAACTTCTCCTGCCAAGTGAGTTGACTAATGGTGAGAGAAGGTGAGTTGGCATTATCCTGGCAAAATGTTCTGATGCCCAGAGAGCCATGAGGCTGGCACTCATTCAGGTTCAACATGTGGGGTTGGGTGAATGAGAACAGGAGAAGGAATCAGGGGTTGTGCATGGCAGGTGAGCTATCTGGGCCCAAAAACCAGTTCCTAGCAGACCGGGAAGGGGGCTTTGGAGTCTGGGAAGGGAGGCAGTTGAGTAGAGCTAGGGATATCTCATGTTCTGGTATGTGTAAACCAGGTGCTATACCCCATGGGCTGGTTTCTTGAGGAGGCTGCTGTGTGATGTGGCGGGATGAGTCATGTTTTTGCTCACACTCAGGTGCTCTCCACCAGGCAGGCCTGGGGAGGGAGATTTGGGGTCCAGGGTTTTTTCCCTAGTAGAGAAAATAGATCCTGAGGCTCCTCATTCCTTTTGCCTTGGAAGTAGAACTGTCTCAGACTTCTTGCCCAGGGAGCACTGAGAGTGGACAACGGGCAGCTGCACAGGGAACAGATAGTGGTAGGGACTTAAGGAGTAAACCATAGAAACCCTCTGGCTATCACCTAGAGGTAGTGGTGTGGGGTGGAGAGACAGAACCTAGAATGATGAGTGAAGGCTGGATCCACAGGAGAAGAATGAAAGGCGAGACTGTTAGCAGAAAGGGTTCTCGATCCAGACCCAAGAGAGGGCTCTTGGATCTTGTGCAAGAAAGAATTCAAGGTGAATCCGTAAAATGGGGGCAAGTTTACCAGGAAAGTAAAGGAATAAAAGAATGGCTACTCCATAGCTTGGGCTGCTGGATTAAGGATACCTGTACCGTGCTGGGTGCAGAGGCTCACATCTATAATCCCAGCACTTGGGGAGGCTGAGGTGGGCAGATCATCTGAGGTCAGGAGTTTGAGACCACCCTGGCCAACATGATGAAACCCTGTCTCTACTAAAAATACAAAAAAAAGTTAGCCATGTGTGGTAGCATGCACCTGTAACCCCAGCTACTCAGGAGGCTGAGGCAGGAGAATCACTTGAACCTGAGAGACAGAGGTTGCAGTGAGCGGAGATCATGCCATTGCACTCTAGCCTGGGAGACAGAGACTGTGTCAAGAAAAAAAAAAAAAAAAGCAATACCTGTATCTTGTGCTAACCTCTTATGTCATTCTGTGACATAGCATGCCCAGCCTCCTGGGAATGCAGCCCAGGAGGTCTCAGCCTTATTTTACCAGGCTCCTATTCAAAATGGAGTCACTCTGGTTCAAATGCCTCTGACAAGACCAAATCCAGTATATTTGATTCAGAGCACCAAGTATAAGATTAAACGTAAGAAAGGACCCCTCCTTTCAGGAAATCAGCTTGTTGGGTAGGCTGCCATAACTAACAGGTGGAAGAGCCCTGAAGGCCAGTCAGGGACCATTCCAGGTGGGCTGAAACATCAGAATCCTGAGGCTGTTGTCCAGCAAATCTAGATTCCTGTTATCTAAAACAGGAATGCAGGGGTTGGGTCAGAGGGACGGGTAAAAACTCAGAAAGAGATTCTCTTTTGGAGGGACTTTTAGAAAAAGGATACTTTCAAGGTGAGTAAGAAACTGAAATGCATACTGGTCATCCTTCCTTCTCTCAGGTGCCCTCCAGAATGGAGGATGGGGCAAAGCGATGTTTTCTAGGTGACCTTGAATAACAGCTGGACCCCCTGTCCTTGGTGAGAGAGTGTTGAAGGTTACCATTTACCGAGTGTCTAATGGTGGGCCAAGCCTGGGCTGAAGGCTGGGTGAATCACCTCCGTTAGCCCCAGCTTCCTTCTGCAGTGGGGCTCCCAGATGCTAAGGAACTTTCCAGGCTTATCCATTCAACTGTATGTGGCATGACAAGGGTTTGAGCTGCGGTCCACGTGGCTACTGATTCAGCCGCTGTCTTCTAATGCTGGGCAGGGAGGAGTCGATCCCCATGGGTTTGTTATGTGTCCTGGTTGGGGCCCTTCATGCCAGTCAAGCTCCTGCCCTACAGCCTGCCTGTGCAGGACCTAAGTCTGAGGTCTGGAGCCCTGGACAAGGCCACCTGGGCTCACTTCCTCCGTGCTGGAGCTGGGACACGGTAGAGAGCCGCAGACTGCAATGTGGGTGGTCTGGGGTCAGAGTCTGACCACCGTCACCAGCTCTGTCATTAGGCCAGACTCAGGCTAAGGCTTCCTCATTGTGAAACAAGGACACACAGGGTCCTGCTCATTTTTCAGGTGCGAGATTGGGGTAGTGGTTGGGGGGACAGGTCCGGTGTTTGCTGCACGTGGAAGGGGCTGTTCTTGGGTATCTGGAAGTCACACATGGTTATAAGTTGAGAGAATGTGTGTTAATAGTCTTGCTCCCCAAAATATTCTAATACAACTCACAAGCACACACACAGCCTTCAAGATAGAAATCTGTGAGTGGCCTGACACGGTGGCTCACGCCTGTAATCCTAGCACTTTGGGAGGCCAAGGTGGGTGAATCACCTGAGGAGTTCATGACCAGCCTGGCCATAATGGTGAAACCCCATCTTAAAAAAAAAAAAAAAAGAAAAGAAAAGAAAAAGAAATCTGTGAGTGAAGAAAGTAAGGCAAGGGGAAAAGAAAAGACAGCTGTTGGGCGCAGTGGCTCACAGCTGTAATTCCACCACTTTGGGAGGCCGAGGCGGGCAGATCACTTCAGATCAGTTCAAGACCAGCCTGGTCAACATGGTGAAACCTGTCTCTACTAAAAATACAAAAAAAAAAAATTAGCCAGGCGTGCTGGTGGATGCCTGTAATCCCAGCTACTCAAGAGGCTGAGGCAGGATAACTGCTTGAACCCAGGAGGCAGAGGTTGTAGTAAGCCGAGATCTTGCTGCTGCACTCCAGCCTGGGTGACAGAACAACACTCTGTCTCGGAAAAAAAAAAAAAAAAATACAGCTGAAGCCAGGGGAGCACTTACGACATGCCATAAGGGCCTGTGTACTTGACCCTGTACATCCACTGTGGAGAGCCAGAACCATGGGACAAACCAGTTACAACTTTACAGTGTTCTCTGGATCTAAACAAGCCAGCTATACTGAGGAAGTGGGGCTGCTCTGAGAGCCTTGTAAGCTGTGGGCTGCATGCAGGGGATAGGGATGCATGCTTCTTGAAAACACCCTGCGAGCTTCCTGGTCTCATCTGATAAGGGCCCACCCAGAGTGTTAGTGTGGCCTGTGCACAGGGCAGCTCTGGGCAGATTTGTGGCAGCTCCAGGCAGACACAGCCACTGCATCCCAGCTTCTTCCTCCCTAGAAGGCAGAGATCTCACCTCACGCAGCAGGTGGTCTGCCGGGTGATAAGCAGCAGGGCTGAAGCATCCTCCTTTTATGAGGGCTTGGGCTGAGTTGAGCAGAGAGCCCCTTACTGCTTCCACCTGGGCCAAATTCCAAGCTGTCAACAGCTTACAAGGACCAAGAAGCATCCTGTGAGCCAGCTTCATAAACAGGGTAGGCCCAAGGATAGGAATCTTGGAAAGTGGAAGTAAGGAAGGCTGTGGCCTCACTGTTATGGGTGCCTGCTTCTCCCGCGAGTCTGTTCCATTCTCCTCACCGCTCACCTCAGTCTGTGTCTATGTGGCTCCCACATGCTTTGGTTTACATGTCTTTTGTGGCTTGCAGCTGCTTCCTTGATACCTAGAGGCATTTCTGCCTTCTGTTCCTGGTGCCAACCACCTCGGTCTCCACGTTCTCCAATCCAAATGCCAAGAGAAGGATCTGATTTGGCCAGTTGGTTTTTTTCAGCTAAGCCACATGGGCTACCTTCAGCCAACAGATGGGTGTCTTTGGGGCAGGTGCTGCCCTGGTGCAAGTTTGGAGATTGTGGGGGCAGATGGAGTATGTGGTACACCCCTTACTCCCAAAAGGGGAGTGGAGGGCAGTATCCCTTAGCAGTGGGCATAGATGGGGCAGAGACTCCAAACACATCTAACACACTAGGTATGTGCCTCCAAAGGCTGACAACCCTTCCCTAACCTGCACTTGCTCTGGACATTTCCAGGATAGACATGGATTCCCAGTTACCGCAGCGGCCAGTGCTCCCCCTAGTCCACACAGTGAGACTGTGAAAGCAGATACTCCTGGGGGCTCCTGTGCAGTGTTTGCCCTGTGGATAATGGGTGACTACAGACTCTCTGACCACCCCCAGCCCATGGAAATTCTCAACCTTTACCTGGGAGACAACCTGCAGCCCCACCCAGGAGAGTGTCCAAGGGAAACGTGCGGCCATCAAGACCTGCCAGAGCCTTGTGGGGAGCAAACCTGGGCCACTGAGCCTCCTGAATCTACCAGCCAAGATGCTCCTCCCTGGGGCTCCAATGTGGAGCCCACACACCTGGGGATCTGCTCTGCCCAGGGGGAGCACAGGCAGAGCACAGCATCACCAGGCTCACCAGGCTCACCAGGCTCACCTGGGAACAGCCGTCTACTGGGGAGCCCACAGCAGAACCGGAGCACGTCCACGCAGGTGGTGTTCTGGGCAGGCATCCTACAGGCCCAGATGTGTGTCCTAGACCTGGAGGAGGAGCTGGAGAAGACTGAAGGGCTCAAGGCAGGGCTGAGATGCTGCCTCCCCTCACCTGCTGCGGACCTCCCCGGGGACATGGGCCTGCACTCCAGCCAACCTGAAGAGGAGGACTCCGGGGAAGACAGCAGCGAGCCTGAAGGGGAAGGTCAGGCATGGCTGACAGAGGGAATCCCAGACTCTTCCCCACAGTGGGTAGCTGAGGAGAACAGCATATTCTTCAACAACCCCCTCTTCCTGGAGAGTCCTTTCTCAGAGAACAGTGCTTCTGGAGAGCACTTTTCCTGGGGGGCTTCAGACTGCCATGCAGATGTGAGGACAGGACCTGAGAGTCCAGCCACCCTGGAGCCTCCCCTCCCAGGAGACACTGTGCCGTGGGAGCTGGGAAGTGACCCGGATTTGGGGGATGGTGCTGCTACCAGTGGGCGTCATACCCCTCCGTTCCCTGTGCCCGTCTATAAACCACACTCCATCTGCTGGGCCTCAGTGGCTGCTGCTGTGGGGGCTCCTGCAGCACCTCCTGCTCAGGGGGAGAGTGAGGTAAGCCCAGTCTTGGGAACAAACTAGGGCTGTGCTGGGAACACAGAAGGGAGGATCTTCCTTGGGGTCACCAGGCCCAGGACATCTTTTCTGATGCTAAGAGCTTTTGGGATAACCTGCCTCAGTATATAGCAAGGTAATGGCAGAAAATCAGGACCAGTATGGGCTTCAGAATGAGATAGGACATTTTATTAATGCCGTGATGTCAGCTGGTAATTAAGTCCACAAATGTCTCCATCTCACCAGCTCCAAGGGGCTATGTCTAGATACGTTTGGAGAACAAACAGCTCCTCCAATTGCAGCATGTTCCAGGTCATCTCAGATTCTTCCCCTCCCACCTCCAAGACACTCCCAACTGTAACAGGGCAGAGCTCAGCCTGCAAGGGTGACCTCTGCCCCTAATAAAGTGGTGCCTATTTCGAAAGTCCTGTCCTCTCTCTTCTTGACAGATTTCAGCATTTTGTTACTTTTAGGTCATCATTTTTCATTCTTCCCCCATCCATTATCAATAGATCAGGCCCATATGACAATGGCAGAGAGTCTTAATATCAACTAAGGATGGGGACAAGCTCTGTAAGACAATAGGGAGCAGTTTTCCCAGGGAGGCCTCTCCTTAAGAGATAAGGAGACTCAAGATGGCAGAACGTGGCTATAATTTTCTAATCTCTCAATTCCCTAAGAACAACAAAGAGCTGTTACCCAGAGCAGCTCTGTCACCCGAGCCCCAAGATCAGAGGAGCTCCTGGGCACTGATGGGAGTCCCCTCTACCATGGTTAGGGCTGTGCCTGTGGAGGTGCATGTTCTCAGGACTTTCTTTTTTTTAATTATTTTTTGAGATGAAGTCTTGCTACGTTGCCCAGGCTGGAGCGCAGTGGTGCAATCTTAGCTCACCCTCTGCCTCCTGGGTTCAAGCGATTCTCCTGCCTCAGGCTCCCAAGTAGCTAGGATTATAGGCGTGCCACCACACCCAGCTAATTTTATTTTTAGTAGAGGTGGGGTTTCGCCATATTGGCTAGGCCGCTCTCAAATTCCTGACCTCAGGTGAACCACCCGCCTTGGCCTCCCAGAGTGCTGGGATTACAGGCGTGAGCCCCCACGCCTGGATATGGACTTCCTTGCTCTAAGCACTAATTTATCAGAGGAAAGCCTGGGAGTGCTATAAGTTGCACGCTGGCTCCAGTCTGGGAAAGCAGAGCCCACCCAGCCCAGTATTCAGGGCTCTCACCCTCCCTAAAACACAGCCCCTCCTTTGGCTGGCACCACCTGAGGCAGGGCCAACTGGGCAGACTGAAGGGAGAAGGCCTCATGGGATTTGAGAAAGGCCCTGGGAGCAATTTTCCTCTGGTTATCTCTCCTCTCCTTCTCTCTCTCTCTCTAGACTTCTCAGGGAGATCAGCTTGGCCCTGCTCCATCTGCCGCACTGTGTGTGGACGAAGCATTGACCTGGGAATCAGGATGCGTCGGATCTGATCTTGGCCCTGCTGCACGTCCTGTGCAACCTTGGGCAAGTCACTTCCCCTTTCTGGGCCTTGCTTTCTCCATCTTTGGAGGAGGAACATGAACCCATTCATTTCCAGGGCCTAGCACCAACAATCCTAGGATGTGGGACTCTCCTGGGACATCCCAGACTCTCCTGAACTGAGGCTCCAGCCTGGGTGGGAGGAGGAGGGAGGGACTTCTGTCTACTCTTGGCATCCTTCCCCTCCCCTCCTTTTCCCCTCTCCCTGCCTGTCCTCTCCCCTGGTCTGCTTCCCTGTATCTCCAGGGCTCATGGGAACACCTTTGCCTCTCTCAGCAGGCCCTGCCCAGCCCTGAGGGCTGGCAGAGAGCAGGTCCTTTTTGGTCCCAGGTGCCTCTTAACTCCCAGGACAGAGGTGAGCCCTAATAAGGGGGTTTGGGAAATTGGGTCTTGGAAGGATTTAGAATTTGGAGTGCGGACAAAGATCATTCTTGGATCTATGGTTGTCATTAATGGGTCTCATTGTATTATGTTTAAGCCAAACAGACTTGGGGTTAAATCCTGCCTCTTTATAGAGTAAATGAAGGAAATCTACAAAAGACCTATTTTTTACCCCCAGTCTTTGTGGTTTAGCAAAGGTCCTGAGCCCTTAGTTGCCTGGAGGCTGGAGTCCTGGGAGCCGGCTGTCTGCTGCCTCTGTGGCTGGGAGAGGTCACTGCCTGAAGGAGGGACAGGGCATGCTGCCAGGCTCCAGGGGAGGAGCCCCAGGGAGGGAGCCTCTGGAGGTAGTGCCCAGGCTGTTCTCCTGCCTCCTGCCCTGTGCCCGCCTCACTTCCTGCTCTTCCTCAGGTGACAGGGAGGCTGGGCACCCCCAGGAATCTGGTCCCTGCATCTTGGCCCCCAGCCCCTCAAGGAGCCCAGCTTCTTCTCCAGAGCCTAGCAGCCCAGAATCTGAGAGCAGAGGCCCTGGCCCCAGGCCCAGCCCTGTGTCATCCCAGGAGGGCAGCCCGCAGCTTCAGCACCACAGCGCAGGGATTTTGCCCAAGTGGACACTAGACACTTCACACTCTTCACTCTTGGAGACGGATGGGGAAGAGCCAAGTTCCTTGAAGAAAGAGGAGGCAGGGGAGGCCCCAAACCCAGGCGAGGAAGTAAAGAGTGAAGAAACAGTACAGCTTGCAGAGACTGGAAACGTCCAGCCTGACATTCACCTGATTTCTGCAGAACAGTAAGTCTTGGACTGACTGGCTCTCGTGCTCCTAATTATGGATGCATTTAAGAATATCCTGGGGCCGGGCGCGGTGGCTCAAGCCTGTAATCCCAGCACTTTGGGAGGCCAAGGCAGGTGGATCACGAGGTCAAAAGATCGAGACCATCCTGGCCAATATGGTGAAACCCCATCTCTACTAAAAATACAAAAAAAAAAAAATTAGCGGGGTGTGGTGGTGCGTGCCTGTAGTCCCAGCTACCTGGGAGGCTAAGGCAGGAGAATTGCTTGAACCCAGGAGGCAGAGGTTGCAGTGAGCTGAGATCTCACCACTGCACTCCAGCCTGGTGCCTGGCGACAGAACAAGACTCTGTCTCAAAAAAAAAAAAAGAATATCCTAGTCTAGATGGAGTGTGAGAAATGCATGTTGAAATTAAACATACCCATATTTATTAAGCAAGGATTACATGAGTGGGCACCAGGAAAGAGTTTTGAGAAAGACTATAAGGTTCAGAAGCATCAGAAATGAAGAGCAGATAGTCATACACGTGGAGGTGAGATCTGAGTGTGCTGGGGCAGGGCTTTAAAAGAAGCATCCATAGCTGGAGACTAGGAGAGGAGCAAGGGGAGGAGATGTCCACGGAACCTGAGCAGGGGCATGTGCCTGCCCATAAAAATGGGAGCCAAGCTTGGCAGGCTAGGGAAGTGCAAGGTCAGAGCTAGGGATGTGGGGATTACAGACTGCTTTGAATTTGAGGAGGTATCTGGGAGGCATTCACCAAAGAACCTAGGCCTGGGGCAGTGGCTCAGATCTCATCAAGTGGAGGTTTGATGGAGACCAAGGGAATGCATCTTGGGGCCTGACATAGGATTGTGTAACCCCAGAACTGTGACCAGAAGTAGGAATAGGCCAACTGAAAAATCAACCTAGATGTCTACTTGTCCCAGAATGCAGCCTCGAGAGACTATCAGCCCCAGGGATCTCTATACTGAAAGAGAGGTTTTGTTCTCTGGTTGGCTGAATGTGAGTCATATTAACGGGACTAGCAGGAACCAGCAGTGGTTCATGTCATGGACTTAAGGGTGCAGTCCATGCAGGTCAGTTGCGGCAAGGGTGCCCTGAGCTCCGGGCCTTGAACGGTGGGGCCTGGAGGACCTAGACCCAGGCCCTCATCCAGGGAAGAGACAGAGTCACAGCCAGACTGACTTAGCCTGGCCTGGGACCAGAAGCCCAAGAGGAAGCTATCCATGCAAGGTTTCCAGGTCTGCGGCCCTGTGCTTCCTCAGGTAAACCGCAGGCACGTTCCAAGCTTATCTCACCTCAGGCAGCAGGCGCATCCCTCTGAGGCCCCCAGGGTTGTTTTTACCAATGCAAGGCACGTCGGATTGTCGCCCTTTCCTGTCCTGCCATCCTGCTATACCTCCTTGTCTCTTCCCCACCTCCCAGCTCTGGCTCTAGCCTCCACTCCTAGATCTGGAGCCAAGAACGCTGTAAGGATGGGCTGAGAACAGGAAGCTAGCTGGGCCCTAGTAATGGCAGCAGCTGGGGGAGTCCCGGAGGTGGTCCTCAGCCTCTCCCTATCCCCACCTAGCAGCCTGGATGACAACAAGACTGGGTGGTGACCTGTGATCCAGCGTGAACAGGCCCAGGTGCCCCCAGCGGACTCAGAACCTCAGAGTCCAGCACTAAGACTCTCAGATGTCCCTCAGTCCAATCGTTACCTGACTCTTCTGTTTCCCCCACTATGTAACAATCAGGTGTGGGATATTCTAGAGATTTAAACATTCATTATCCAAGTCACCACAGTTAGGAAGTTGACCTGGTAAGCAGGAGTCAATCTTAATATGAAAATGTTCCCTAATAAACAGATGTATAACATTAGGCTTCACTTAAGCACCCTCTCCACCTAACACAGATGGGTCAAGGGCATTGCTGGTGATTTCTCACTGCCTTTTGAGGCTCATACACACTCCACAGTGCAGGAGAAACACAACAGAAAGTAACAGAAAAGTTTAATTACAAATCTTGTCAAAAAACATGTGATTTCATAAGCTCTGTTGAAGTGATGTTGAAAAACTTCACAAATCACATGGAAAGCCACTGACAAATCAGGAACCAAAAGAGTTTGTCCAGTGAACAATGGAAGAGGAGAAAATAAAAATAATGAACCAATTGCACATCTAAAGAGAATTACTTGAATAATCAATTAACAAAGGCCTAAAATATGCTTTTAAAAATTACCTAGTCAATTAGCATTGTTATTAAAATAATACTTAGATGAGGGAGCACTTTGAAAAAAAAGTAAGCAAATATAAATTATCACAAAATTGTACATTTTATTTTATTTTTTGTTTTGTTTTGTTTTGTTTTGAAATGGAGTTTGGCTCTTGTCACCCAGGCTGGAGTGCAATGGCACTATCTTGGCTCACTGCAACCCCCCTCCCAGCTTCAAACGATTCTCTTGCCTCAGCCTCTGGAGTAGCTGGGATTACAGGCACATGCCACCATACCTGGTGAGTTTTTGTTTCACCATGTCACTCCTGACCTCAGGTGATCCACCTGCCTCGGCCTCTCAAACTGCTGGGATTATAGGCGTGAGCCACCACACCAGACCCCACTTTATTATTTTATTTTATTAACTTGAATTTTCTTTTCTTTCTTTTTTATAATTTTTATTTCCATAGCTTATTGGGGAACAGGTAGTGTTTGGTTACATGAGTAAGTTCTTTAATGATAGTTTGTGAGGTTTTGGTGTACCCATCACCTGAGCAGTATACATTGCACCCTATTTGTAGTCTTTTTATCCCTTACCCCCTTCCCACCCTTTCCCCTGAGTCCCGAAAGTCCATTGTGTCATTCGTATGTCTTTGCATCCTTATAGCTTAGCTCTCATATATGAGTGAGAATATATGATGTCTGGGTTTCCATTCCTGAGTTACTTCACTTAGAATAGTAGTCTCCAATCTCATCCAGGTTGCTGTGAATGCCATTAATTCATTCCTTTTTATGGCTGAGTAGTATTCAATTGTATATATATATACCACAGTTTCTTTATTCACTGGTTGATCAATGGGCATATGGGTTGGTTCCACATTTTTGCAGTTGTGAATTCTGCTACTATAAATGTGTGTGCAAGTATCTTTTTCTTATAATGACTTGTTTTCCTCTGGGTAGATACCCAGTAGTGGGATCCCTGGATCAAATAGTAGTTCTACTTTTAGCTCTTTAAGAAATCTGTACACTGTTTTCCATAGTGGCTTTACTAGTTTACATTCTCACCAGCAGTGTAGAAGGGTTCCCTGCTGGCCTTATCCATGCCAATATCTATTTTTTGATTTTTTAATTATGAACATTCCAGCAGGAGTAAGGTGGTATTGCACTGTGGTTGTGATTTGCAGTTCCCTGATCATTAGTGGTGTGGAGCATTTTTTCATATATTCATTGGCCATTTGTGTATTTTCTTTTGAGAATGGTCTATTCATATCATTAGCCCACTTTTTGATGGGATTGTTTGTTTTTTTCTTGTTAATTAGTTTGGGTTCATTGTAGATTCTGGATATTAGTCCTTTGTCGGATGTATAGATTGTGAAGATTTTCTCTCGCTCTGTGGGTGAGAGATTTTCTCTCACTTCTTTCTGTTTGCTCTGCTGACTGTTCCTTTTGCCATGTAAAAGCTCTTCAGTTTAATTATGTCCTTGCAATTTATCTTCATTTTTATTGAATTTACTTTTGGGTTCTTGGTCATGAAATCCTTACCTAAGCCAATGTCTAAAAGGGTTTCCCCAATATTATCTTCTAGAATTTTTATAGTTTCAAGCCTTAGATTTCAGTCATTAATGTATCTTGAGTTGATTTTGGTATAAGGTGAGAGTTGAGGATCCAGTTTCATGATCCTTCTTGTGGCTAGCCAATTATCCCAACACCATTTGTTGAAAAATATGTCCTTTCCCCACTTTATGTTTTTGTTTGCTTTGTTGAAGAGCAGTTGACTGTAAGTTGTATACTTAGGTGAGTGAATTGGATGGTATGTGCGTTATATTTCAAAATAGATGTTATTATTATTATTATTTGAGACAGTGTCTCACCCTGTTGCTCAGGCTGGAGTGTGAGGTACAGTCATGATCACTGAAGCCTCAACCTCCCAGCTCAAGTCGTCTTCCCACTTCAGCCTCCCAAGTAGCTGGGACCACAGGCATGCACCACTATACCCAGCTAATTTTTACTTTTTATTTTTTCTAGAGATGGGGTCTCACTATGTTGTCCAGCCAAGCCACAAGGCTGGTCTTCAACTTCTGAGCTCAAGCAGTCCTCCCACCTCAGCCTCCCAAAGTGCTGGGATTATAGGCATGAACTACTGCACCCAGCCTGCTATTGTTGTTAATGGCCTTTAAGATCCTACTGTGAAAATCAAAGCAGGAATGAAGATGTCTTATCCAGACAGAAAACTGTGCAGGGAAAATTAGATTTTAGGCATTGTGCTGAATATAAGATTTAAATAAACTTATTTGTATAATGTCTAGTGTCATTTACCAAGATAAAGCCCCGGTTAAACCTTTTCATTATTTACTATGAAAATATGTTCTCATTTTAGTTAGATTTACTTACTTCTATTTTGGGTTGGGTGAACTTTAATTTTTGGCATGAAGAACCCTCCGTTTTCCGAGGCTGAAACTACTCTGGCTACCAAGCCTCTGAACCTCTCCACAGGGCAGCCTACTTTCCAGATGCACAAGGAAGATGGTTCTTTGGTTTCTGGCACTGATTGACATTCTGTCACCATCACCCAAGGACCTTGAGATGGGAATGGAGTTCACCCTCCAGTTAACCCTGACCCAATTGTGTTAGGTGGAGAGGGTGCTTAAGCGAAGCCTAATTTTACATGTCTGTTTATCAGGGATTTTCTTTTGTTTTTCTTTTAGATGCTCTGTCATCTGGGCTGGAGTGCAGTGGTGAGATCTCAGCTCACTACAATTTTTGCCTCCCAGGTTCAAGCAGTTCTTCTGTTTTAGCCTCCTGAGTAGCTGGGACTACAGGCATGTGCCACCACGCCTGACTAATTATTTTATTTTATTTTATTTTATTTGAGATGGAGTTTCGCTCGTTACCCAGGCTGGAGTGCAATGGCACCGTCCCGGCTCACCGCAACTTCTGCCTCCTGGGTTCAAGCAATTCTCCTGCCTCAGCCTCCCGAGTAGCTGGGACTACAGACGTGCACCACCATGCCCAGCTAATTTTTTTGTATTTTCAGCAAAGAGGGAGTTTCACCATGTAGACCAAGATAGTCTCGATCTCTTGACCTCATGATCCACCTGCCTCGGCCTCCCAAAGTGCTGGGATTATAGGCGTGAGCCACCGTGCCCAGTCTAATTTTTTTATTTTTAGTAGATATGGGGTTTCACCATAATGGCCAGGCTGGTTTCAAACTCCTGGTCTCAAGTGATCCACCTACTTTGGCCTCCCAAAGTGCTGGGATTACAGGCGTGACTACTGCACCCGGCCCCCTTGAATGTTTTTATATTATGATGTCTTCTGCTTACTGATTCAACTTCCTAACTGTGATGACTTGGATAATGAATGTTTAAATCTCTAGAATATCCCACACCTGATTGTAACATAGTGGGGGAAACAGAAGAGTCAGGTAACGATTGGACTGAGGAACATCTGAGAGTCTTAGTGCTGGACTCTGAGGTTCTGAGTCCGCTGGGGGCACCTGGGCCTGTTCACGCTGGATCACAGGTCGCCACCCAGTCTTGTTGTCATCCAGGCTGCTAGGTGGGGATAGGGAGAGGCTGAGGACCACCTCCGGGACTCCCCCAGCTGCTGCCATTACTAGGGCCCAGCTAGCTTCCTGTTCTCAACCCATCCTTACAGCATTCTTGGCTCCAGATCTAGGAGTGGAGGCTAGAGCCAGAGCTGGGAGGTGGGGAAGAGACAAAGAAGTATAGCACGACCTCAGGTGAGGGAGACAATCCCAGATGGCTGCATTAGAAAAAACAACCCTGGGGGCCTCTCAGGGATACAGCTGCCCTGCCTGAGGTGAGATAAGCTTGGAACAGGCCTGAGGAACAGGGCCCCAGACCTGGAAACCTTGCGTGGATAGCTTCCTCTCGGGCCTCTCCTGGTCCCAGGCCAGGCTAAGTCAGTCTGGCTATGACTCTGTCTCTTCCCTGGGTGAGTGCCTGGGTCCAGCCCCTCCAGGCCCTGAGCTCGGGAAACTCTTGCCACAACTGACCTGCAAGAACACTTGACCCAGAGCCTCTGCATGTCTACCTCAAGTGAGAGTCTGAGGACACCTATGATCTCTTCTAGGCTTCCTGGGAGCCCTATGCCCCAAGCACAGTACCCAGAAGAAGGCCAGAGGCCACCATCTGGAGACAAGTTGTCTAATGGCATCAGGAACAAGGAGGTAGCCTGGAACTTGGCCTCTCGCCTCTATCGCCTGGAGGGCTTCCTGAAGTCTGAAGTGGCTGCCTACCTGCAGAAGAAGTAAGGGGCTTTGAGCCTGCAGAAAGCTGGAGGCTGAGGCAGCCAGGGAGGAGCTGCTGAAGGGCTCCCTTGACTGGCCACCCTCCCCTTCTTGTCTCTGCCCTGTTCCCTCCCCATCTCCCCTCCTAACTTTCCCCCCATACCCTCACTGTCCCTGCTACTTTCTGCCAGTCATGGTCACACCATGTCACCTCTTCTTCACACCCTTGGTCCTTGGGCCTCACTGCCTTGCCAACCAGACTCCACAGGTCTCTCCCAGTCTATGATGAATAGGGTACCAAGGCATACCAACCCTCACTGCCCCCTTGCCCTGTTGAGACCCAAGGCCCAGCGTGCCTGCACCCTTCCCTTGCTTGCCCCCACAGCATCAGGCCCCATAATGTGTGCAGGCCCTGGAGGCCCGTGTGCATCTGCGGCCCCAGCCCAGGCCTCTGGTGCAGACTCCATCCCCCTTTTCCTTCTGCAGCAATGACTTTAGCAGGGCTGTGGCTGAGGAGTACTTGTCCTTCTTCCAGTTTGGAGGCCAAAGCCTGGACCGAGCCCTCCGGTAACACTTTTGGGCCCTCTCTGGGGAGGGTGTGGAGGATGGCATGGGGCAGTGGCACCGGCCTGAGGCTGGGATCTGATTGGCCCCAAGCTTCTGGGCTCTTTCCTTGACCCTGGCCCTCCTTGGCAGGGGCTTCCTCCAGGCCTTAGTGCTCAGTGGGGAGACTCAGGAACGGGAGCGAATCCTCTACCAGTTCTCCAGACGCTTTCACCACTGCAATCCAGGGGTCTTCCCCTCAGTAGGTAGGGAGGGGCTGGCCCTGACAGCAGGGCAGGGAGACTTTGGGGTACCCATGTCTGCTTGGGAGTTTAGTAGGTGGCAGTGAACTGGTGGGAGTGTGTTGGGGGCTATGGATAATGAAAGCATTCCCGGAGTTCTGAGGTTACCCCACCCAGTGTGGGCAGAGGAAACAGGAGCCCTGGTTCCAGTGAGCTTTCTCTCCACTCACCTATCTCTGGGGCAGATTCTGTACACACCTTGACATGTGCAATCATGCTTCTTAACACGGACTTGCATGGACAGGTAAGACAGTAAAGAGTCCCTGTGGGAACTGAGGCTGGGGCTGTGGCTTGGGGTGTGGGGAGGAGGAGACCAGAGGCCTGAGATTGGGCAGGGAACACCCCTAAGGGATGTGGGCCTGGGGAACTGGAAAGAGTTCCATGGTGGGTGGCTTGGGGATTATTCTATTGGGATGGGATGTGTGCTCGAGTCATCCCATTTCTCTCCATGGCCACAGAATATTGGGAAGAGCATGAGCTGCCAGGAATTCATAACCAACCTGAATGGCCTGAGGGATGGTGAAAACTTCCCCAAGCAGCTGCTGAAGGTATGCACCATGGGGTCTTCTTACAGGCTCAGGACCTGGTGAGCCCCATTTAGGACCTGGACCTGGAGCCTTGATTCTCTGTTCCAAGGGAGACGCTGAGCTTGGGACTGGCTTTGCCAAAATATCCTTGAGAGGACAAGGCTTATTTATTGTAGGGCTAGTGAAAGAGTGGTCCCTGGATGGCAGCATCAGTAGCATCTTGGAATCTGTTAGCCTGTTAGATGCAAATCTGCTGGACCTGCTGAATCAGACCCTCTGGGACTGGGACCCCTACAATATTTTCTTAAGTTTTCAAGTCATTCTTACCCCGTCATAGTCTGAGAAGGGCAAAGCTTCATTCACATGGTGCAAGTCTGGAGCTTAGACTTGGGAGCCTCGTGTTCCTGGGTTTGAATTCTAGTCTTGGGCAATTTGCCCCTCTTGGCCAACTCAAGTTCCTCCTGAGGGTATTAGCCACTTTATAATGCCATTATCAAGATGAAATAAAATCCATCAAGTGCTCAGCATGGTGCTTGGCACAGAGCATGTGTGTCATAAGCAATTAAAATGACTTGCTGTTTCATCACAGTCATGTATCACTTAATAATGAAGGTATGTTCTGAGAAATGCGTTGCTGGGCAATTTCACTACTGTGTGAACATTATAGAGTGAACTTACACAAACCTAAATGTATAGCCCACTGCACACCAAGGCTATATGGAATAGCCTATTGCTCCCAAGCTATAAACCTGTATGGCATGCTGCTGTATTTAATACTGCAGGCAGTTCTAACACAGTGCTGTATTTGTGTATCTGAACATAGAAAAGGTACAATAAAAATATGATACAAAAGATTAAAAATGATATACCTGTATAGGACAGCTCCTCCATAGTCTTATGGGACCACCATCATATATGCGATTCATCCTTGACTAAACCATCCTGATGCTGTTATATGGTACATGACTGTATTTTGTGAACATTTACTGAACACTTACTATGTGCCAGACAACTTGCTAGGCACTGCAAGGGCTATCAAAGCAAGTGAGATACATCTATGTTAACACTATTTGTTATTATTTCAAACTTCTAGTGCATCATTCACTCATTCATTCATTTACTGCACATTTATTGTGGGGATTGGTCAGCCAATTTCTTCTCCATCAGTTCCCTCCCAGCAGGATAGCATGTAGGTAATTCATTTCTCCTCCAAGAGAACTAGTTAAACCCTCACTAAGCATGGGCAGGATAGAGACTTGTCTCCCTTGGTCATCTTTATGTTTCTAGCACCAAACATAGGTGTCTGAGGGTGTCTGTCACTGGGAAATGCGCCGGAAGTACTTGTTGCACAGATGGGTGGACAGATGGATGGATGGATGGATGGATGGATGGATGGATGATGGATGGATGGACGGGTGGATGATGGATGGATGGATGGATGGATGGGTGGATGATGGATGGATGGATGGGTGGATGATGGATGGGTGGATGATGGATGGATGGATGGAGGGATGGATGGATGAATTGATGCTTGCCTACTCAAGGAAGAAGGGTAGCTATATTGGGGATGGAGGAGTCAGGCTGTATATATGCCCCTATCCTACCTCTGCCAGACAGAGAGTTTAGGCTCCACAGCCCTGAGGCTCCCCTGCCCACCTGTGTGCTTCTGTTCCAGGCCCTCTACTGGTCTATCCGCAGCGAGAAGCTCGAGTGGGCTGTGTGAGTGAGAGCCCCTTTCCCCTCTCCTCCTCACCCCTCTCCCTTATCTTTGGGCTGTTCTCCCTCTGTCACCCACCCAAGAGTTAGGGGAATCTCAGATAGTGCTCCCCTCTGAGTGGGGCAAAGCCAGAGGCAGGGCTCTGGGCAGAGAGCATAGAGGAACCCAAGTAATACTGGAGGGCCAGAAGTAGTGGGGCGCGGGGTATGGCAGAGTTCCCAGGAATTGGTTAGCTCTGAAGGAGAACTCCTTCTGGGGGGTCCTGGGATGTGGCTCCCCAGCAAAAGAGAGGTTGCTGAGGCTCTGGGAGGCAACAGATACCTCCCAGTGGTCTTTCCACAGTCAGCCCTCCCAGCCCAATTCTCTGATGTCCAGGGATGAAGAAGATGCAGCCAAACCTGAGAAGGCCCAGCTGTCCCTGCCAACTGGCAAGATGAGCAACCCCTTCCTTCAGCTGGCTCAGGATCCCACGGTGCCCACCTACAAGCAGGGCATCCTCGCTCGAAAGATGCATCAAGATGCAGATGGCAAGAAGAGTGAGTGTCTGCTGCCCACAAACAGGGTGGTGTGCTGGGAGTGGCCCTGCTCAGGGACTTGGGCCGATGCATGCACAGGTGTGCAGAGAGATGGCCCTCGTCCAGGACAGGCAGCCAGCCCATGTTCCTTCCTCAGTGTGTGCTGAACAGTGACTATGTGCTGGCTGCTGCGTGAGGCACTAGACAGTAGGTAGGGGAATCCAGACAAAACAGGCCTAGTTATTCCTGGCCCCTGAGTGGTAAGGTAAGAGATTAGACAAGTATGTCAATGTCTGGGAAAAAAAGGTAGCAAGAGCTGAGTGTCTAGGGGCTGAATCAAGTGAGGAGAGAAAGGTGTTTGGTTTTGTTTTGGAGGTGGGATGTGGGGACAGGGAGAGGTAAGGCTTCTGGGAAATGATGGTATCTATACTGAACTTTGGAGAAGAGGTTCTGGATTTGGAAGCTGGGCAGAGGGCATCCCCCACAGAGAAAAAACAGCAAGCCGAGTTTGCTCAGAACATGGGGTGTGTGGAAGGGAGGTACACTTGGGGCAGAATTGCCAGGGCTGTGTTTGGGCCTCATTCCCCAGGCAGCTGAAGGCTTTGATTAGGGCAGCAATATGATGAGAGTGGTGATCTCAGAAGACTAATACACAAGCACAGATTGAATAGGGTGGGTCGACCAGGAAGGGAACTAGCACTGGCTGTGAGAAGCCGCTGGGGCCTCAGGGCTGCCTTTTGCCTAAGCTTAGAATGGATCTCACCACACAAGACCAGGGTTGGGGAGGTAGGGGGAAGAGGGGACTGATGGTGCTCAGAATGGGTTACACAGGGAAAGACACCCCAAGGCTGGGTCCTGAGCCCCCAAGCCCCTCTGGATGGGTATGCAAGTTCGAGATCATCCTGTAAGGACAAGAAAGCTGTCTGGGTGGAGTTGTGTTTGTGCCTGGGTTTCTGCACTTGGGGTAGTGGTTGTGTGTTTGGAGTTGGAGAGAGGATGGTCTGTATGAACATCCCCATTTGGATATGAGTGGTTCTGTGGTTTTGTTTCCAGGCAGGATTGCCCGATTTTTTTTTTTTTTTTGAGAGGAAGTCTTGCTCTTTCACTAGGCTGGAGAGCAGTGGTGAGATCTCGGCTCATGCAACCTCCCCTTCCCGGGTTCTAGTGATTCCCCTGCCTCAGCCTCCCAAGTAGCTTGGAGTACAGACATGCACCACCATGATTGGCAACTTTTTTTTTTTAATTTTAGTAGAGACGGGTTTCATCATGTTGGCCAGGATGGTCTTGATCTCCTGACCTCGTGATCCACCCGCCTCAGCCTCCCAAAGTGCTGGGATTACAGGCAAGAGCCACTGCAACTGGCGGTTGTGTTTTCTTGTGTAGGTGTGTTCTGCATTTGTGTGCATCCTGGTGAGAGACTGGAGTTGGTGTGAAGGGCGGGGGGGGGAGGCAGATGCACACTTGTGTGTATGTGAGTGTGTCTGGATGCGGGTGCCCCCACGTACATTTGTGTTCTGTTCCTGGAACAGCGCCATGGGGCAAGCGTGGCTGGAAGATGTTCCACACCTTACTGCGGGGGATGGTTCTCTACTTCCTGAAGGTAGGAAGGGAGCCAATACCCCTGTCAGAATCAGAGACTGAGAGAGGCCCAGAACTGTGGGGAGGGTGGGCAGCTGATGATAACCTCTTCTCTGAGCCCTTGTGCCTCATGGCAGGGAGAAGACCACTGCCTGGAGGGGGAGAGCTTGGTGGGGCAGATGGTGGACGAGCCCGTGGGGGTGCACCACTCGCTGGCCACCCCCGCCACCCATTATACCAAAAAGCCGCACGTCTTCCAGCTGCGCACGGCTGACTGGCGCCTCTACCTCTTCCAGGCACCGTAAGTCCCTGGGGTGGAGACTATGGCAAGGCGTCACCCTGCCCTAGTTCTTCTCTCCCCTGACCCTGCAGACACCTGAGGCCTGTGGGCCCCTGGAGGCCCTGGTGGGAATGGCCATACTGATCAGAAACCCTTAGAATGTGGCAGCAGGGAGAAGAGCTGGGGAGCAGGGATGAAGCCCGGGCATTGCCTGCTTCCTCCCCATCCTTAGCCAACTTTGCCAGTGCAATATGCCTTTTCCTTGCCGGTGGGATCAAGCCTCCTAGTTCAGAACAGAGGATTCCAGGAAGTTGTTAACAATTGACTATATTTGGCATTTGTTATAAAATCTATTGCCTTCCCAGATTTTCCTCTTTATTTTAATATTTATTTATTTATTTGAGATGGAGTCTCACTCTGTCGCCCTGGCTGGAGTGCAGTGGCATGATCTCGGCTCACAGCAACCCCTGCTTCCCGGGTTCAAGTAATTCTTATTTGATGACAGGCGTGTGCCACCATGTCCTGCTAATTTGTGTATTTTCAATAGAGACGGGGTTTCACTATGTTGGCCAGGCTGGTCTCGATCTCCTGACCTCAGGTCATCTGCCTGCCAAGGCGTAGCCACCGCGCCCAGCCTCCAGATTTTCCTCTATTGATAGAAAATGCTGTGGTCAGGGGTCAAGTACCCTGCTAGTGACAGGGCTTTGACTGTAGGAGGCTGAGTCCTGGGCAGCTGGCCAGCTGTGCACCCACAGGAGGGGCGGGAGGACGGTGACAGGACTGACTCGGCGTCCTGGGGACCAATGACCTCCTTTGCCCCAGCACTGCCAAGGAGATGAGCTCCTGGATCGCGCGCATCAACCTGGCTGCGGCCACGCACTCCGCACCGCCCTTCGCCGCCGCCGTCGGCTCACAGCGCAGATTCGTGCGGCCCATCCTGCCAGTAGGCCCCGCCCAGAGCTCCCTGGTACGGCCTCCGGGAAGGGTTGGGGTGCGGTGGAATTGGGAGTGTGCACCCGGGCCCGGGCCCGAAAAGCGGTGCAGGGAACACCCGGAACAGCGTCCCTCCTGCCGCTCGCAGGAGGAGCAGCATCGATCCCATGAGAACTGCCTGGACGCTGCCTCGGACGACCTGCTGGATCTGCAGAGGAACTTACCGGAGCGGCGGGGCCGCAGCCGCGAGCTGGAGGAGTACCGCCTGCGGAAGGAGTACCTGGAGTACGAGGTGAGGGGCCGAGCCCACCTCAACGCCGCTGCGCCGGACCCTCTCCGCCCTCTCGTGGCTGCCTCGGTCCCTGCAGGCGTCAGAGACCTGACCGCGCGGGGGACGGGGAGAGGCGCCTGTGTGAGGGCGGGGCCCGTGTGCGCTGTCTGCAAACGGGCATGGGTTCACATTTGGGTATCCGCGTGCACGGGTGTGTGCCCCTGTGCACTTAGGCTCCTTGACCTCTTGTCCTGGGGGCACATAGCAGTTGCTTGTCTGGAAACACTCATAGCAGGCGTTATTTTATAGTTTTCTTTCTCCCAAGAGTATATTTGGCTTTTCCCAAGTTGAAGGAAAAACATTTTAGCTGAAATTGTTCCTTCTAATACCCACCAAATATTAATAGGTAGTATTTATGGAGTTTGTCTTCCTTGAATGGATTATCTCATTTAATTATCTATCTAACAACTCTGGGTAGGTACTGTTCTCATTTTACAGATGAGGAAACTGAGGCACAGAGAAATTAAACTACTTGTCCAAAGCTCGTAAATTTACATGCTGCTCCAAATGTCTTATTTATGGTCTTAACTAAGAACTAACTTTTTTTTTTTTTTTTTTTTTTCTGAGTCACAATCTCACTGTTGCCCAGGCTGGAGAGCAGTGGCCCAGTCTCAGCTCACTGCAATCTCTGCCTCTCAGGTTCAAGCAATTCTCCTGCCTCGGACTCTCAAGTAGCTGGAATTACAGGTGTAAGCCACCACACTTGACAATTTGTGTATTTTTAGTAGAGACAGGGTTTTATCTCCCAAAGTGCTGGGATTACAGGTGTGAACCACTGCCCCGGCCAGTATTTTTTTTTTTTTTTTTTTTAGGCAGAGTTCTGCTCTGTCACCCAGGCTGGAGTGCAGTGATGCAATCTTGACTCACTGCAACCTCTGCCTCCAGGGTTCAAGTGATTCTCATGCCTTGGCCTCCCAAGTAGCTGGGATTTCAAGTGCGTGCCACCACACCCGGCTAATTTTTGTATTTTTAGTAGAGATAAGATTTTACCATCTTGGCCATGCTGATCTTGAACTCCTGACCTCATGATCCACCTGCCTTGGCCTCCCAAAGTGCTGGGATTACGGGCATGAGCCATCCGGCCAGTCTCAATAATGACTTTTATTGGCTCTAGAGCCCATGTTTAAATGTTTTATCCCTTAGTTTCCCCCAACCCTCACCTATCCACCCACACTCCCAATTCTGCTTTGGTGTCATGTCAGTGCATCTGGGACTCTAACACTGGGTGCCTGCTTCAGAGGTCCCAGGTGCCTGCTTAGGGAGAGGGTCCACTGGGCAGAAAGGCTAGGTGAATGCAATATGAAAATAGAGGGAATCAGAGGCCACCCAGAGGCAGAGACCAGGAAGTAGGAATCAGCATCAACTTCTACCTGTCCCCACTGTGCCCTCTTGCAGCCTCTGCCTATTTTGCAAGGTCCCAGCCTGTCCCTTGGCTTGTTGGTTGTGTCTATGGCTGTGAACTCCCCACTTGTCAGAGGCCTCAGGGTATGGCTGTGAGGACATAACCTCTTCCTCCCTGACCACCTGGGACCTTTAGCAAGCCACCAGCCCTCCCTTCCACAATGATTTGTGCCCCCTCCCAGGGCTGGCATGAGGATCCAATGGGATGGAGCGTGGGGAAGCACTTTGTAAACTGGAAACCATATTCCAAGGATGCTAGCTACGGGGGCCTTAGGAGTACTGTGTTAAGTAGATGAGGGTAGTTAGCATCATGCTCCACAGATGCTAATTGTTATAATGCTATTCAAACCCAATTAGGGCTGTACAGATGTGAGCTGTTTGTGTGTAGGGCTGCCAAGATCTCAGGCATAGTGGGTGAGACATCTTTCAGTGCCTCAAAGATGTAAAGTGGAATACAGATGTTAGTTACAGCACTCCAAGGGGTTGGCCATTATTAGAACAGGGCTGGGCTGATTTGTGTCAATATAACACTATCCAGAGGTGTGCTGTGCAAAGTCAGCTTCCCCAAGCATTATACTAACACACACTATTGGCCAGCTCCCTTTCTGCAGAGGTCTGTATCGCCACAGCTTCATATTCCTGTGGGCTGTCCCTCATGATTCTAGCCTCCTCCTGACCTGGAGCCAGGATGGTGCTAAGGTGGTAGGGCTTGTGTGTTGCAGAAAACTCGCTACGAGACCTATGTGCAGCTGCTGGTGGCCCGCCTGCACTGCCCCTCTGATGCCCTCGACCTGTGGGAGGAGCAGCTGGGGAGGGAAGCTGGAGGCACTCGGGAGCCCAAGTTCAGCCTGAAGAAGTCCCACTCGAGCCCGTCCCTGCACCAGGATGAGGCTCCCACCACGGCCAAGGTGAAGCGCAACATTTCAGAGCGCAGAACCTACCGGAAGATCATCCCCAAGCGGAACCGCAATCAGCTGTGAAGACAGCGCCACCTCAGAGACACTGGCTCCTGCTCCAGGGTAGACCTGAGATAAAACTCCCTGGAGGAGACTTATTTCAATAAGTCCACCATGACGGATGAGGCACCTCCTTTCCCTGCTGAAGGACAAACCTCGTTTCCCTGTGGCTCTTATTCCCATGCTCACTGAAGCTTCCCTAAGAGTGCTGTGTTCCCTCCAACCCCATGGCAGTCCCTCCACAGCCCCAGTCCCTGACCACTCCCAAGGGAAAAGGCAGGTTGAGGACTTGACTTTACTCCCAAAGTTCATCCCACATCACCTTCCAGGCCACAGAATCCAGAGTGGCCTCATTTCCTAGACCTGCTCGGTCCTCAGCACTAGTTTGAGAACCAGTGCATATATGGTGTGGCCCTGGCTTCTCGGGGAGAGCTTGGAGCAGCAGAGGCTTCTGGGCAGCCCAGCCAGGGGAGCCCCAGTCCTGATGATGGTCTTGCTCTGGGAATTAGGTGACCTTCCTGGGGAGGCCTCAGGAGAGTGAATCAGGGACTCTTGAGAGATTCCTAACTTGCCTCCTGTGACCCAGGGAGCAGGGTCAGTAAGGTCCTGCCCATTGAGGGGATGGCCTTCTGGGCAGGGACCTCGGCAGGCTTCAAGGGCGCCACGTGGCCATGAGGCCCCATGTCTTTGTCTCCTTGTGTCTCCTTTTTTCCTACAGTCTTCCTTTCCTTCGAGGCAGATGAAGGAATCTCACACACCCAACTGCTAATCAACAGAGCTAGCTGATGGCATGAATGATGGCTGGGAGGGGTGGGGCCTCCAGAGCTCTGCAGAGAACCCTGGAAACAAGGGGGCTTTGTTCCAACAGAACACGAAAGGAGGTTCTCTAGGTTCAGACCACTGGAGAGGGTAGAGAGGTAAAGGGTGGTGACAGTTTCCCTTGGGGTCTGCCTAGCAGGAGCCATAGCTTAGGAGAGCTGTGAGGGATGGGACAGAGGCTGGAGACCAGGTGAGGCCTAGGCCAGGAGCTAGAGATTCTTCTGTGCTCCTTCCTACACATGCCTTAAAGTTTCCTTCCTGTAGGGTGCCTGGACCCCTTCCCCATCTCTGGCAGCTCAGAGGGTCTCTGCTGCTCTCCCCTGGGAAATCCCCTTATCCTGCCCTCTGGCTGCCTCCCAGCCTGGCCTGTTCTCTGAGGAAGGTTCCGGAGATTCATGAACTTGGGCTCTGCCTGTAGGAAGGAGGCTGGGCCGGAGGGAGCAGCCACCATTGTCTCTGTTCAGCCAAGTGTGCAAGTAGGCTGCCCGCCAAGAGGGGGCCTCTGCTACCCGCTGCTGCCTGCCGGCTGACGCACTGGCTCCCCAGCCTTCCTGCTGGGCCACCCTCCTCCCTTCCCATGCTTGTAACCAGCTCTGGGGCCTGGACCTCCACAGTTAAGGCTGGCCCATGGAGGACGTGTCTGGGGCTGGGCCATGCACCCAATGGGTGCACAATAAATACAGGTCAATAGAGATGGAGGTGTGTCAGTGTGCGAGGAAGGGAGGTCAGGCAGCTGGGACCACCCACAGTGTGGCAAGCTTCATCCCTCTTTGCCCCAAGTGTGTCTGTGCATGTGTGTAGTGTCTGTGTCTGTGTGTTCATGCATATGCAGGAGTCACACAGTCATAGGCCATCAAAGCTGGAGGAGACCTCAGAATCATTCATTTGCCTACTTGCTCATTTATTCATTCATTCATTTCACAAATAATATGGAACACTTTCTACAGGCCAGTACTAGGGGATTTACACATACATTAAAAATGTCCCTGACTCCATGAGTTGACAATCATGTCCACTGGTTTCCAGCTCTCAGTTTAGAGATGCCCTTTATCTTGCTGGGGAAGTGTGCTGAAAAGACACATTCCCGCCCCACAGCCTGGGATGCTGATTCAGTCAGCCCAAGTCAGGGAGATAGATAAATATGTTAAAGAGAAATAATACGTTTAAAGCTCCTTGGGTAACTCTGATGTGTAGTAGCAGTTACTGCAGTAGAGTTCAACTGTCTCATTTGATTGAGGTGGAATCCCAGCATCAGGTGGACATGACTTTTGGCCCAAGACTGATGCTTACAAACTAAATGGCCTTGGTAGTTTATTTGACCTCACTGAGCATTCTTTCTTTTTCTGTTTTTTTTTTCTTCTGAGATGAAGTTTCACTCTTGTCATCCAGGCTGGAGGGCAATGGTGCTATCTCGGCTCACTGCAACTTCCACCTCCTGGGTTCTACCAAGTAGCTGGGATTATAGGCACGTGCCACCATGCTCGGCTAACTTTTGCATTTTTTTTCTTTTTTGAGACAGAGTCTTGCTCTGCCGTACAGGCTGGAGTGCAATGGTGGGATCTTGACTTACTGCAGACTCTGTCTCCTGGGTTCAAGCAATTCTTCTGCCTCAGATTCCTGAGTAGCTGGAACTACAGGCATGTGCTACCATTGCTGGGTAATTTTTGTATTTTTGTATTTTTAGTAGAGATGGGGTTTCACCATGTTGGTCAGGCTGGTCTTGGACTCTTGACCACGTGATCCGCCCACCTCAGCCTCCCAAAGTGCTGGGATTACAGGCGTGAGCCACCATGCCCGGCCTAAGTTTTGTATTTTTATTAGAGATGGGCTTTTGCCATGTTGGCCAGGCTGGTCTCAAATTCCTGACCTCAGGTGGTCTGCCCACTTTGGCTTCCCAAGGTGTTGGGATTACAGGTGTGAGCCACCATGCCCGGCCTATGCATCCTTATTTCTAAAACTATGATAAAAGGTGAAAGTTTGAATGCATGTGTGTGTGACACTTTGCTGCTCCTTTGCTCATGTGGAACCGGCACCTCTCTTTCACCTGAGCACAGGGAGTCTTCAGAGCCAGATGACAGTGGCTGCCTGGCCTATCATAGTCAATGCTGCGCAGGAACCTCTGCCTGGAGGGTCTGGTTTGTGGGCTGCAGTTATGATGTGTGACCACTTGGAGGCAGCCTTGCATCTTTCTAGCTTCTGGCTGCCCAGGTGTCCTGCTGTGGAGCTGAGCTGTGCTCCCTGAAAGCCAGGAAGTTATTATGTGTGCCACTGTGCCAACGCAGAACCAGGACCTTCAGCTTTGCAAAACCTACAGTGGCCCAGGCAAGGACTCCCACCATCTAGGGATGCCTCTCCCATGGAGAAGGTTGGGGCTCTGACATCTTCCTGGAGATGGAGAGAAAGAAAGACATCTCCGCAGTCTGTGGGGACAGTCTACAGCTCCCCACAGGGTTGCTTCAGGTAGTCCTGGAAGGTGAAAACTGAGAGGGCCCCAGTCTCCATCCTGGGTATGAAACAGATCAAACCACCATAGGCCTATGTCTCACCTTGTCCCCACCCCATGCTCCTCTCCCACCTGTGTAGTGGGTCAGTCCTTCTCTTTGCAGGAGAAGGGATAGACAGAAGTTCTCGGTGATGAGCTCAGGCTCTGGAAGGGCCGTGGACGTTTGGCTTTAGTTCTTTATTTTCCCATATAGGGAGCTCAGCTTCCCTGCTGAGCCTGGCTTTCTGCTGATGACATTTGTTCGTTGATTGCCAGGCACTAGGGAAGATGAAAAGATCACTAAGGCCTACCTTTTTCCTTAGGAGGCTCTGCCTCTTCTGGAGATGAAGACATATGGAATGTGTTGGAGTTGGAAGGAGTGGGACTGGAGGGTCAGGGTGAGGTGGGCTGAGGGAAACAGGGCCATCAATCAGGGTGGCCTGAGCCCAGATCATTCAGGGCCTCCAATGTAGCCAAGGAGAGTGGCTTTTTGTGAATGTGCAGTGCTGTTTTTTTTTTTTCTTTTTGATATAGAGCCTTTCTCTGTCACCCAGGCTGGAGTGCGATGGCTCGATCTCTGCTCACTGCAACCTCTGCCTCCTGGGTTCAAGCGATTTTGCTATCCCAGCCTCCCAAGTACCTGGGATTACAAGCATGTGCCACCATGCCCAGCTAATTTTGTATTTTTTAGTAGAGATGGGGTTTCACCATGTTGGTCAGGCTGGTCTTGAACTTCTGACCTCAAGTCACCCACCTGCTTTGGCCTCCCAAAGTGCTGGGATTATAGGCATGAGTCACCAAGCCAGGCCAGTACAGTGCAATTTTTAAAGAGAAGAGTTATAGGCTCAGGACTTGGGGGACAGCCTAGGGATTATGTTAGAAAAAGGTGAGCTTTTACCTGGCCAACACTTTGGGAGGCTGAGGCAGGCAGATCACTTGAGGTCAGGAGTTCGAGGCCAGCCTGGCCAACACGGAGAAAACCTGTCTCTACTAAAATACAAAAATTAGCGGGGTATGGTGGTGTATGCCTATAAGCCCAGATACTCTGGAGACTGAGGCAGGAGAATGGCTTGAACCTAGGAGGTGGAGGTTGCAGGAAGCTGAAGTCATGCCATTGCACTCCAACCTGGGCAACAGAGCAAGACTCTGTCTCAAAAAAACAAAACAAAACAAAAAAAAGAGAGAAGATGAAATATCTTGAATAAGTAAGGCCAATGGGTAGGATAAGAATATGGCCTGCAAATGCACATTATTTGTGTAATTTATATGTAATTCTGAAATTATTTCAAAATAAATATGAAAAGAAAGAAAAAGACAATATCCTTGAACCTTGTGAAAACCCGGCCATAGCAGGTCCTCTTTCCTCCCTGTTTCCACAGACAGGCTCACAGGTCCTCAGGCTTTCCTGAATGGCTTCTGTCCTCCCCACTGGCCCCTCTGCCAACACTGCTGACCTCCAGCTCTTCTGATGCCTCCCCACCAGCTACCGTGGCTTGCACCTTTACCTGTTCCCTTCATCATCCTTTCTCCAGTGAAGAGGTGCTCTCCACAGCCTGTGACCAACCGTTACCCCCAGCCAGCACGCTGGCCCCTTTCTCCTGCCTGCCGCAGACCTCTCTCCTTCATGGGTCCATTGGGGCTCTTTGGGCCTATTTTCTACCCACTTCATTAGCATGTCTTGCAAACACCATCATGAGCAAAAATCAAAGCTGGTGTTAGACACTCTTGCTTTCAGTAGCTGAGCCTGGCTTCCCTGCTTCCTGTGATAAACTCACGGGATATGTGGGCTTTGACAGCTGTTTCCAGCCCTCACCAGGTTCCCATTCATACCTGGCTCTAATTCACACCTTACAAATCGGCGTCCAATCAGCGTCTATCCCACCTCTGCCTGAAATGCCACCTCCTAGGGGCATTGATGGCTTCAGTCATCAACTCCAATGCCTTCTCAGCTTTCTTCCCCACTCACCTCTCAGCAACCTTTGGCCTTGGTAGCCACGTGATCATCTACTAGACCCTGCACCAAAGCTCAGCCTGATCTTGCCCTAGTGGCCAGGCCCTTGAGTGGGACTGCTGGGAATTGAGTCCAGCTGTAGCTTTTCTAGTCATCTGACCGTGGCCAGTTAGCCTCTTATGTTCTGTTTGTTTCTTTATAAAATGGGGATAATAACACTACTTATGTCGTAAGGTCCTCGTGAAGATTAAGTGAAATTATGCACGTAAACATCTCAGAACAATGCCCGACACAGAAGGAATGCCTGTGAGGTTAGCTATTAATTCATAGCCTCAGCAGACTTACCCCACGTCCACTCCCCTCCTCCTCTGGGCTCTGGTTTAGGCTCTGCCCTCAAGCATGCCATCCTGTATGGATGCTGGGTCTCTGTACTTGGCTATGCCTTGGCCCACAGGTAACATATCTTAGCTCATGAGCTTTAGCAGAAAAGGACTTTGAATGGCTCCAATAATTGAATCATCTGTGTCCTGGTATGGTGAGGTTTCATTTAGGGCTCCACTCTGATCAAAGGCCCCTTTTCTCTCCTGTTCTGGAGCTCCATCTTCCAGGCCTATGAGTAGGAGCAACCCTCATGCTTCCAAGATGGCCCCAGAAGCTCCCAAGATCCCTTTTCTTGGTGCACATCTAGCAGAAAGTGACTCTCTGTTTCCTGGAAACTTCAAACTCCAGTCCAGGAATACAGTCTCCTGGAGCAGCCTGCCTTGAGCCATATGCCCATATCTGAGACAGTCACTAGGGCCAGGGGTTTAAGGTGATCAAGAGCCTATGTCTGGAAAGGACGAGAGTGAAGCCAGTAGCATCCCGAGCATAGGGATTAGCTGCAGAGAGCTAGAAGGACAGGCTAGGAGGAATGGATGATGGGGAGAAAACCAACTAATATGCAGATGCCCTTTCCTCCAGGAGGCCTTCCATAAATCTTCCTCCTTCAGTTTCTATCACATCAAACTCTGTAACTCTCCTCTCCCATCCTCTTCATTTCTTTTTTGCCTCTCTGCTTCCAGAGCAACATAAACTCCCCATGGGAGTTGTTGATTTCCACTGCTCCCCGAGGGCCCGATATCTAGAGTCGAAAGAATGCACATCTCAAAACTGTCTCTTGGTTCTTTTTCTACTTTCTCACATATTCTTTTTCTGTCTTTCCTGCTACTCCCTCTTGCTCTTCTCACCCATAAACTCTGCAGCCTCAAAGATCTTACCTGGATGACTACTGGGCTTTCAAAACAGTTTCTGGAAGAAATCTCTAAATCTGAGCCTTCAACTCTCAACTCTGTTCTGAATTTCAGACCTGGAATTCTAACTGTCCACAATACATGACTCCTTAATATAGCTTCCTGGAAATTACAAATGACCATACGGTACAGGTGTTACTTATTTCCTGCAAGACCACACATGGTGTCATCTCTTGCAAACTCTCCTGACTCCCCCATTTCTGTGAGTGATTCTGCCACGGCTTGAGCTCATCCACTGTTTTGAATGACCACCCACCAGGGTACATACAGAGATTTGAGCTGGATGGTTGGACCTTTGTCTCACGATCAGGGTAGAACCCTTTGGTTTTCTGATTTCTTCGTCCTCCTCTGTGGTGTGACACAGAGGAAGAGGTACACAGAGAAGAGATGCTTTCCCTGTACAGGGTTGCTGGCTGTCTTACCTGCCTCTCCTGGCCTTCCCCCAACTCCATGTACACATTCACTGCCCCGACTCTGGACCCAGCTAGAAATCACAACTTTGGTTACTCATATTTCCTCCGAGCCTCTAGTCATGGCCATGGACTAATCTGTGAATGAAAACCCACCTGAAAAAAATCCCAGTGCTGAAGAAAGGATGGAAACATACAGTATTTCTTTGCTCAAGAGAGTGTGGGTTTCAGCACTCCCACTGAGCAGGGACTGTGGATGCCCACCTTGGCTCTCCTGCAGGAGACGGCCCAGGGAAGCGGAGTTTTTGAGGACATTATCCATGCTAATCTTTTTTCCGGGCTGAGGTGGGTAATTTTCCTTAGAGCCAAGTACTAGAAAAAGTGCTGCTTCTCCCAAGAGCTGGTACATTGCCCTCTTGTGAACGAGAGCCATATACGTGACCACTAAGGAACTGAAGGCCAATTCCAGATCAACTTTGCAGCCGCCTAGGGCCCGCTATACCACCCAGGACATACCTTCTGTGGTCTGATGCTTTATTTTTTATTGTATTTTACTAATTTATGGCATGCATATCATATGAGCTGTCTCAAATCCTCCCCGGAACAAGGCGAGGAATATATTAATATTTAAAATAAAATAAACAAAATGTCAGTGTGTGTGTGTCTTAGGCTGGAAATTCCTTAAGGGCAGGGACCATGTATGTTTATATAGCACCTGGCACAGTGTCAAATTGAGGCTTAACAAATGAATTTTGATGAAGAGCAGAAAGAAGCTGCAGAGACTTAGGCCTCATTCTCCCACTGATAGTTAGCCAGACCCTATTTGCCAAGGGTCCCCTTCCTCATCCCTGACAAATCCTTACCCCACTTCTGACCATACAGGCTCACCACCCACAATCTACCTGGTTCTCACTCAAGCTCAGGCTCCCTCATAAGCCTAGACACCCCCATACCTCCTCAGAGGTTCACCCCAAACACCCAACCCACCCTTTCACCCACTGTCCCCACCGCCCTGTAAGCCCGTCCCAGGGTGGGCAGCCGCACGTGATGCTAGGAAATGCCACTGGCATTCGAGGCATTTGAGGTGCTGTCCCCACACGTGCCTTGGCCCTGTGGGGGCCTCCAGCCAGGCGGGGACCTGGCAGAGGGAGGGAGAGGATAAGCTGCTTCAAAACTCCAGATGCAGCAGTTAAAAAGAGGACAGAGGCAATGATCCTTCAAATTGCCACATCTGTATAATCTGCCTTTTATTTTCTGCTTCATGAAGTTTTATTTCCTATTATTTATTCACCTCCCCACCCTCCCCTCCCCTGCCTTCGCTCCTCCTTAGCAGGCGACATGCTCAGATGGGCCCTGAGCCTTGGCCTGGGTCTGGGCCCACCCCCATTCCCTCCCTGAGGCTGGCTGTTGGGAGGAGGCACCTGCTCCCTGCTTCTCTGACTCCCTCTTTTCTACTTTCCCTCCCTTCCTTGGGACATTTGGGTACTGCATCCCCCCCATCATTGTGTTTCAGCCTCTTAAGTTGCCTCCCTCCATCTTCCAAGTAGAGCTCTGAGCAAATGTGCACAAATCATGGGGATCATAGAGGTAAGGCCTGTCCCTAAAGCTTGGATCACCATCACCTCCCCCAGCTGTCCTAGAACTCACAGCCAGGTGATGTCCCTGGCTTTCTCCTTTCCTCTGCTTGTCATTTCCCACTTTCTCCACCCTGGACCCTTTTCTCCCTTTTCTAGTCCTCTGATCTGTGGTTGGGGAGCTGGGCTGGCCCACCTTGGGTGCAGGGGGCTATCAAGATGGGAAGGAAAGAACCAGCCAGATGTGCAGGGAGGGGCAGCCTGTGGTCTGTCTTCAGGCCCTGGGCAGCCACTGTCCCCTTCCCCATCCAGGTGTAAGAACAAAGAAGTACTTCGGAGAGAGGCCCAGGCCTTGGTCCTAAGCATGCAGTCCTGTTAGCTAGGTTTGGGGCAAGACTGGAAGAGGGTGGTTGGAACGGGCGAGAGGATGTTTGGGAAAGGATGCTGATGATATTTTGTTTTTTACTTACCTAGCACCACCTTACTCTTTTCCAGACACAGAAGCACAGGAAGCCAGGGGAGCAGACATTTCCAGGAAGACAGGTAGGACTTTAGGCTTAAGGGTTAGAGTTTACAGTTGTTATTCCTCATAGCTGCTTCTTGGAGAAGACAGTGATGCCAGACAGAGGCCTGGGATGACCATGAGGGACTTTGCAAATAGTATCTGAAACTCAACAGTATTTGTATTTTATATGCAACTGTCTTCTGATCTCCACTTTCTCACTTTGCTGTATAGTCCTGTACAAGTTGTGTTTCTAAGCTTTTTTTTTTTTCCATAGGAGTTGGGAGTCCTTTTGGGCTCATCTTATTTTCTCCTGATGCCTACCAAAGGGAAACGTTCCTAGTAGGTGGTTCATGAAAGACTTCTGAATGAATGAATGAATCAACCAATGTGAGGGCTACAGCAGAATCCTCATGCCCCAGCGTATACTAACTGTGGCTAGTGGGCTCTCCTCTGGTTTCTGCCCCATCCTGGAATTTTTTGGAAGCCTGGCTTTAGCTCGGCAAGCTGAGTCAGGACCCAAGCTCCCATCAGGATGGGTGGGGCACTAGAAGCCGCCCCATCCCCACCCCAAACACAGGGTAGATTCCAAATACCGAAATACGGTGTTTGCCTGATGGAAAATTACCAGGGAAATTTGGGAGAAAGAGAGCTTCATACCTAAACCAGTCAGATGAGGCCCTCAATGCTTTTCACTGACCTGGGTCACTACTGCGTCACAGTATTAAGCTGGACATTTTCTCAATTTGACAGTTGAGGTAAGTGAGCAGTCTCCTGGGGTCACCAACAGGGAAGGGACAGAAATCCAGTCATAACCCTACATCCCAGGGGGCTCTTTCAGCAACACCTCTCAGCCAATCTTTTCCAGAGGGAAAACAAAAGCAATGACCAGGGTCCATGTTATCATAATATGATAACTAGCAAACCTTATTTTTTTTATTTTTATTTATTTATTTTTTTTGAGACAGGGTCATGCTCTGTTGCCCAGGCTGGAATGCAATGGCATGATCTCAGCTTACTGCAACCTCTGCCTCCTAAATTCAAGCCATTCTCCTGCCTCAGCCCCGCTAGTAGCTGGGATTACAGGTGTGTGCCACCACGCCCGGCTACTTTTTGTATTTTTAGTAGAGGAGGGGTTTCACCATGTTGGCCAGGCTGGCCTTGAACACTTGACCTTAGGTGATCTGCCCGCCTTGGCCTCCCACAGTGCTGGGATTATAGGCGTGAGCCACCATGCCCAGCCACTAACAAACTTTAATAACAACAACCAGTTCAGCCCCTAGAATAACAGACAGAGCAGACTCTTTCCCCCTTCCTCAGTTTCTAGTGAAGAAATGGCTACACTTTGCGTGGGTAAACACTTTCATTGTCCTCATGACCACAAGCGCTCCTTGCACCAGGCCTTGTCCCTCCCTTCTTTCTTCCTCCTTGTCTCTTTTTCTTCCTTGTTTTTCTTTGGTGGGAAAATGAGTTTCCATTCTGACCAAGATCATTTGTTTTAAGGACAATTTCTTTCTTGCTGCAGTTAAGTCTTCTGGGTGCTCTTGTCTCCCCAGGGGGGTGGATATATGTGAGGTTACCCATGTTACCCATAGCTGGGTGCCTCCCCACTGGGTCCCGTTAGGAGGTGAGGACAGGGGAATGATGTGACTTGGTGGGAGGATGCGAGGGCCTGGACTCCATCCCAATCTGTGCTCCTGGCAAGGCCTGTGGTTGGCAGTGAAGCTTGCTACCGGGGCCCCCGTCTCCACCATAAAAAGCAAACAAACATAAAACAAACAAAAAGACGGTATTTATAAATGAACTTGTCTCTCATTGGGGCGGCTCTGGGCTTTTGGGCAGTAGGTGGGTAAGCCTGGTTATGTGCAGGGCAGGAGCTCGGGCTCCTGAAACTGGTGGGAGAGTGGCTTGCCTGAGGGAGGTGCCCTGGCGGTGGAGAAGGCAGAAGAGAGTCTGATGGGAAGAAGACCATGAAGGAGGAGGGGAAGTGGGGGGGGTCTCGGAGGGGTGGAGGAGGGAGGCGCGGTGGGGGGGTGTTGGCTTCATGCTGTTACTAGTTTGATTTATCCCTAATGAGTTCTCAGCACATGGCTGCTCCCGGCTCACTCCAGGGGCCAGCCCGCCCGCCCCGACTGCGCAGCAACAGCCACAGCTCGCTCAGAAAAGAGCCAATTTCCACACTGCACAGTCCGCTTCACTCAGGGGGAAATCATATTTCCCCGGGAGAGCCGCAGGCAGCGCTTCCCTCCACAGCCTGGCCGGCTGCCACCGGGCACAGATGCCAAGGAGCTGGGTCCCCCACCTCCCCTTCTCTCCCCACCCAAAGCCCCTCTTGCTGCCTTCCAGGAGGCCTGAGCCCCTCCACCATGGGCCTTAGCCCCTGCTGCTTCTCAAGGGTAGGAGAAAGGGCGAGGTCAGGGGAAGAAGAGACCGGTCTGCCCTGCCTGCCTTCTCCAGCTTCTTCCAGGAAGGAGAACCAGGCACCCTCCTTCTATGTGAAGGCATAGAGATGTGGGGGTGGGGTTGGTGATGGTGGTGTGTGCCTATGGGAGTGGGGACTCTCAGGGACAGGTGTCTGCCACCCAGGAGGTAATGAACTCCAGCGTCGGTGTCCCAGTGGCCCCCAAAGAGTAGACAATAATGAGAAGAGTAAGAAGCCAAAGAGAGGGCCATGGGGAGAGGAGGAAGGGGAGAGAGTGAGTGGGGAGGGTGAAGGGGTGAGGGTGATAGGGAGAGGGAGCTGGAGAGAGGGAGGAGAGATGCTTCCTGGCATTTCCTGAGCACGGTCAGGGACTCGCAGCTCTCCTCAAACATTCCCTTGCTCTTTCCCTCATTCATAGACTTGGATACACAAATGTCTCTCAAACAGTAGGGAAAGGAATAATTGCTATAGACTCAGCAGAAAAGGAAAAAGACTAGAAAACTAAAAGAAATGAACAAAGGAAGGAGATAGAGTGAGAGAGAGGGAGTTTCCTCCATGAAAACCACAGTCACAGTGACTGGGGTCACTTGGTGTTGAAGGTAGCACAGCAGCCTGGGCAGAGGAGCCACCAGCTCCTTTATGGAACATGGAAATGCTTTATGACCCTAAAGGTTAGAGAGGGTCTGCTAAAGGGAACCCTGAAGGGAGATTTAAGGCCAAGGATGGAGGGAGGTCTGAGATCAGCCTGGCAGAGCTCTGCCTGGCCCCAGTGTTTCTTCTGTTGTGCTCTGGGCCTTGTGTCCAGTCATGCTTTGTAGGGATGGGCAGCAGAAGTCACTGTGCCCTAACTAGCCAAATGACTTCTGCCCCTCCCTGCAAAGCAAAGGGTGTCTGAGGTCTCTCAGAAGCCTGGTGATGCCCAGATATCTGAAGCCTGACAATAGGATGCATATCAGGCCTCGGATTAGGGTTCAGGCTGTGGTCTCTGCTCCTCTGCTGACTGACTGAATGATCTTGAAAAAGTCATCTTTTGGTCTCTGATTCCCCAAGCACAAAACAAAAGGGGACCAATGTTCAGAATCAGAGATGTAAATGGATATGAATAGGCTTCTTATGGAGAAGGAAACTAAGCCTGAGTGGAGAGTTATTATCACATCTGAGGCTGAGGCAGGGCAGTGCTGTTAAGCTATGGGGGCAGGAGCTGCCTGGGAGGGAGTTCAGTCCTGCCTCCCCACCTCTCTCTCCCCTGATTGACCAGGCTGATGCTGACGCCCAGGCCCAGTAATGATGGCATTGAAGTCTGCAGTCCCCTTCCTCTGGTGCCCACTCCCAAAGGACAAGAAAGTGTGAATTATCTTAAAGATGCCTCATGTTGATATGGATGGGAAAGGTGTGTGTATTTTGGGTCATGGAAGTGGGAGGAAGGTGAGGACAGGCAGGGGCGGGGAGATCTTAGCAAGGGCCTCAGACTCTCTGTCTTTGTTTCTATTTGGAGGCTGCTCCTTCCATTTCCAGTTGATTTCACTACCTCCTCTTGCCTGTAGTTGTCCTCAGGGTTGAGTGTGTTTGGCACAAGATATATGCTTCTTAGTCACAACTCATGGCAAGAATATTGGAGAAGTGAGAGAAGGTGCAACAAGGGGAGAGGTTGGAACTGGCCTGGGGGCTGTCTTGTAGGTGAGGACTCCCAGTTCCATTGACTCTACCCCTGGAACTTTGCGGTAGAGGGTACAGGGTCATAGCACTTCTGCTCATCTGGTGGGACCCGGGCAGGGTTCCAGCTGTCCCCTCTCCTAGCAAGAAACCCACTGCCCTACCCAGGTTGGTTGATCCACATGAATTTCCTGCAAGCTCCTAGCCCCCTGGGCTGGCCTGGCCTGTGCTAGAACCTGAGGAGGAGGAGGAGGAGTGAAGTACCAGGGAGATGTTCAGGGCAAACTGCCTGGGAAGCTCAGGTGGTCTCCCTACATGAGCAGTAAAGGGAATATTCCAGGGGGAAGGGTGCCTCAGGAATGTTTTGGGTCCATGCTCCATCCTCAGTTCTCCTACCAATACACATAGTACCCCCAGAAGGCCCCTGACTTCCTTACACCATGAAGTAAACCCCCTTCAACCTGCGACCACCCTCAGATGCTGGCCTCACTCCTCCAGGTGAAAGTGGCTCCTCAGCCAACCCACAAAGACCCCTACACATCCTCCCTGTCCTTGTCACACCCTTCTTCATTGTGTCACCCCATGTGCCAGCCTGATTTCTCCCAACACCACCCCAAATGCTGGGGCACTTTGAATTGTCTTTCTTTCACCCAATACATAAATGACCCTATTTTCTAAGCCCCAAAAGGGGAACCATGGTTTGACCATGGGCAGAATATTGGATAGTTACTAGCCAAGGCCTACTGCATGGGGTCACATCCCACGGTCACCCAACACCCACTCCGAGCAGAGCGTCCTGGCAAGTCCAGCTCACCTCAGGGAAAGAAAGGTGAGTTTTAAACCATAGTCACCTTAGCCAAAGCACAACCCAAGCTCCTTTGCTGGTTGTGAATTGGAAAGTGTCTTCTGGGGGTACAGAGTGTCACCAGAGGGGTTGTGGCTGCAAATGCAGGGGATGGCTATACAGGCTCACTGGGATGCTGCACATCTCAAAGTGATTCTTTGGGTAGGAAGCACTCAGGATCCCAGAGGTTTGAGGTCAGGAAGACTCTCAGATATAAATTCGGAGTCTCACTGCCGAGGGAAGTCCTGCCACTGAAAAAACAGCTGCATCTCGGATCCCCTCCAAAGACATGGATTTACTTCCTGGTCCCCCCTGCCATGCCATCCAGGACAGCATCCCTAACCTCTCTCTGGGAGGCCTAAGGAGGTAAGATCTCTGCCTCCCAGCCTCTGTTCTCACAGCCCTGGAGTCCCTGGGCCCCTTCCACCTGACTCAACCCCAGAGTTGTCTGTCCAGCTCTGGAGAGGGTCCATGTGGGCACCAGATAGCTCCCTGGAGTGCAGAGCCCAAGCTGTCACATTGCATTTCCCAAGTTTCCTGGAGGGGGCTGTCCTAAAGTCCTGTCTCTACAGCCTCCCTTACCATGTCCGGGCCCCACCACACTACCTCTCCATTCAGTCAGGTCAAATCTTTAGCAAATCAAAAGAAATGAAATCCCCAGTGGCAACTCCAGAACTTCCCTTGGGTCTAGAACCCTTTGGCATCCCTGATGACTCTGGGGTTTTGGGTAAAAGTCCTGGACTTACAGTAAGAGGACTCGGTTGAATCTACTACTTCCCATCTTGGGCAAATCATTTCACTTTTTTCAAAGTGTCAATTTCCTCAATATGTAAAATGAGGCTGTATGTAAAACAGGGCTAATTTCAACTTAACTCATATGAAGCCCTCTATACTGTGCCTGGCACACAGGAGAGCCCCGTCTTCTCTCTCCCTTCAGGCTCTAGTCATAGCTATTCCCGGATCCTTCACCAATCCACCCTGCTGATTCTCTGGTTTCTTGTTAATAACAACAGCAACTTTTTTTGTGGGGAGTCTGTGATTGGCTTGACACTGTGACCTCTTTGCATTTACTGAGTGTTGAAGAACTTGGGATGAGTGAGGTACCCCGCGTTCTACGTCAGTTACAGGCAGAGGGAGAAGGCCAAGCCAGAGCTCTGGGGCATTAGATGGTCCCTTCCAACCCACAGCCCCAAAGTGACTTTGTTGGCTACTCAGCTCTGATGTTCTTGGGAGAAAGCCCGGCCCTGAGGTGTCTCCTTTCCCAGCCAACCCCAAAGCCTGAGACGAAGAGCAATGGTTTATTGAGTGATGTGACAATGGCAGGTTGTCTTTAAAAATGAAAGAAGCATCAAGGAGTGAAGCCCCATGTGGCAGAGAGACATTTCAGAGGCCAAAGTCTGAGGGTGGAAAGAAGGAAGCTTGTCCCAAACAAAGTTTCATTTACAGTATATACAGTCAGGCCTTGGGGGCAGGAGCTGCTGGAGAGCAGAAAGGGACCCTCTATTGCTGGCTTCAGGGGGTGCCTCGGGTCTCTTCAGTAGCTGGTGGGCGTGAGCTGCAGGAAGCCCTCTTGGCTTGGCAGGAGCTGTTGGGATGGGGAGCGGGTTCCCTGCGATTCTGTCTTGCTCTGCCCTGGGTGCAGCTGCACACCACACCTCACTTCCCAGGGGCCCAGGCCCTGTGGAATGTCTGTTTTAAGCTGCCTGGGACTGGTGTGGCTGATGGCAGCTGCCAAGGGAATGCCCCACTGCTGGAGGACCTGGGGTGGGGCTGTACATTCACAGCAGCAGGCAAAAGAGGTCAGCTGACAGCCTGGTGGAATTTCCGAGGGACTCACCCCAGCCCTCAGCCCATGCCCAAGAGGGAGGTGTAGAAAGAGCCAAGCAAGTGTAGTGGATAAGAAGGATAGCCAGAGCCTCAGTGTGGAGCAGGCGGGAGGCTGAGGGAGGTGACTCCCCGGGTGGCTGGTTAGGGGAGACTCAGCTCCAGGCTGTGACTTGTGGGCTGGAGGGAAGTGCTTACAGTCCATAATTGCTAGAGTTGTGTTAATAATGGAGCCACAGAGGTGCCCTGTGCACTCCTTGGGCCCAGGCAGGAGCCATCCCCCCAAGTTCCTCAGCTATTCCTTCTTCTCTCCTTTGGTGGGTACCGGCTGGGGGCTACATTTCTTCTTCAATGTTGTCTTTTTCAGCATGTCACGGCTCTCTTTCCCTGGGACTCCTGCCCCTCATTAAGGAGTCTTGGAGGACAGTTTGGCCTTCTCCAAGGTCATCCTGTCTTTCATGGTTCATTAAATTAACCACATAGGGAGTGTGCCGCAATGCTGGATTTGTGGTTATTTTTCATGTAATAAATAAAGATTCCTTTGTGTGACTCTCTGGGGCCTGTCCCAGGCCAAGTCCTCCTGTTGCTCAGTCGCTCCCACTGTCCCCATGGCAACTACAGATGGTCAAAGGCCGTGGCAGTGGTGGGTGGCGCGCTCGGCCTCGATGTGGAACTGTAATAATATGGGGAACCTGGACACATTAAAAAAAAATAACAACAACACTGCTGGTCAGAAAGGAAAATTGCACCATAGCCTTCCCTGCATCTGCTGACCTTTAAGACAACACAAGTTAATCATTCATTTCTCTGGCCTATCTGATCATCAAAGATTAACTCCTCTCCAGCCCTATTTCCTCCTTCTCCTGCCTCACCTTTGAGTTTCTAGCCAGAATGAGAACAGTGGCTTCTTGCCCCTTCCCCCTATGGCTGCTTTGACCTTCAACACCCTCGTTGCAGGGAGAGAGCAATAGAAAACAATTGCATGTGGAACCCTAAAGAATCAAGTGCACTGAGGGGTCATCAGTGCACTGAGGGGTCATCCTCCCTTGCCTTGCCCAAACAGTGCCAGGACAGAGAGTCTTCTCCCTTAAGATTCAGGAGGATTAGACTGCAGAGGGGTCAAAGGGGATCTGGGCTTGAGGGCCCTTAAGGTGAGGGCTGCACACCTGTAGGATGGGCCACCTGGGGAGACTCAGTGGGAAGGTGCCTGAACCCTGGCGTGTCTGAATGCTCTGGTCTTTTGTGGCTAAATTGAATGGAAAGGTGGGTTGGAGGTGAACTCATCTGGCAAACAGGGCCCAGGTCTGCCATCTTCCAAGTTATTTTTGGAATACAAGAAGGTAATTGGAAGAGAGGGGGCCTTGGTGTATGGATGGTTCCTAGCCTGCAATGGTGCCTGTGGGGTCAGCCATCCTTGGGTCACCAATTCTGCCTGGCTCAGATTTGCTCTGACACCCACAAGGTCACCATTCAGGGAGGCTCTAGTGAGATCACTCAAGTTTTCCGTTGGTGGAACTTTGCTTTGCTGAAAAGCTTCTCTTCCCAGTCCAGGACCCCAGGACAAGAGAGGGGTAAAGAGAAGCCTGTGAGCTCATTGAAGTTCACTCTCTGGACCTCAACCCTGAATGCTGTCTGCATCTCAAGCTAAATATGGGGAATGTGGTGGAACAAAGGATTTTTGTGTAAGAGTTTGGTGCTGACTGATGAGTATTTGTGAGCCAGTTAGATGGCTGATAGGGGCGACAGTCCCAGGAAGGAGGGCAGTTGCATTCTGGCAGGGTGGCCTGTGCCAGTGTCTGCACTGTGGGGCTAGAAGCCACTCGAGAGGGAGGAGGTCCTCTCTTAGGCTTTTCTCTGCCCTCCCCTTCAAGGCCTGAGCCCTGAATCTTATACAAAACAAAGATTTAAAAGACAGGAGGGAAAAGGAGGAGGGAAACCAGTGCCTGGGAGTCTATGGACTTCTGGCCCTTTTCCCCCAAACAATGAGGTACACTGCCCCCCTGCTGCCTTCTTCCATTACAAACAACACCATCTCCCAGACCCTCTGTAGAATCTGAGGTCTCCCAGCTTTTGGGTAACTTTTGACCCACCCTTGCCACCCACCACACCATCCATCCTGCCCAGCAGAGGGCCTGGGTGGCCCCAGGGACTTACTCAGCAAGCTGGAGTTGGGGAAGCGCCAGGCCTCACTGTAGGAGGAGTAGGGGGTGTGGCCATAGGCATTGCCAGAGTATTCACTTCCTGTTGGAGGCACACAGGGGAGAGGCCTGTGAGGTGAAGTGCACCAATGCGGGGCATGGGGAGGTCTGCAGGGCTGGCAGTGGGCAAGCTCAGGAATGGTGGGGATAGAGCTGGAGCCAGGAGCAGGGACAGTGGAGCTCAGAAGGTCCCTCTGTCATCCCTTTGGGAACCCATCAGCCTGGGTAACTTGGGGCAGTGTCATTTTCCGTAGGTACTAGAGGCACTGCCTTGACACACTACAGCCCTCCCAGGAGGCCCAGAAGGTAGATGTTATAAGTATCCCCATTTTACAGATAGAGAAACTGAGGCTCTGAGATCTGTAGAAGCTCCCAGAGCTGAAGGGTTTGGTGGAGCTCCAAAACTGGGCTGTGACTCTAGGTCCCAGGGACTAACTGCTCCTTCTACTGCTGCCTGGACTTTCTGCAGAAGGGCTCTTCTGGGAGGGCCCCACAGCAGGGATATGGGGCTGGGGACCAAAGAGGAAATCTGTCTGTATGAACCTTTTAGCCTCCCTAGGTAAGAGTGTGTTGAGTATGTGTGTGTGCATTGGGGGTGAGGGGAGGTGCGAGGGTTAAGGATGGGAGAGGAGGGAGAGCCATGGAGGGCACCCACCTCCCAGGAAGCTGTGTCCTGAGACTTGGAGTAGTTTGTTGCTCCATCCCAAGTCTGCCACTTTAAGCAAACTCAGCACATAAATTTACACAAAGCAAATCAGATCATCTCCTCCTGTCAATGGATTCTTGACTTTTCCAAAGGAATTATTTATGGAAGAAATTACTTAAGAATTCCCTTACATAACAAAAAAAAAGTGAAGCTGACCACCACAGCTGCTACTGGTGCTTGGTATAGAGCTTAAAGTTTGTAAGGCACTTTCCCACACACTATGATCTTTTATTCTCACGACTACCCTAACGAGATACGTGTGAATACTACCAATTTATAGAAAAGGAAACTGCAGTACAGCATGATTAAGTAGTTTTCCTCAAATCACATTGTTGCTAAATTTCTGAGCAGGACTCAACCTTAGGGCTCTTGACTCTAAATTGCAGGTAATCCCTTTATTCATTTATGAGATGATTCCATTTACAAAGTTAGATTCCTGCCAACCCTGAGACCAATGAATGTCTACCCAGCCTTTCAGAAACCCATATACGATTGTGGGCTACGTGTCTTCTGTGGTTCTGAGTCTCCTTCCCAGACTCTCTGGAGGGGTTGCTCGAAACTCCTTGACTGTGGAGCTGACCTGTCTAGAGTCAAATCCACACTTCCTATTTCCTGGTTGTGTAACCTTGGACAAGTCATTTAGCTTCGCTGAGTGAGTGACTTACAGGTAAGCCTTGGTTTCCTCAACTGTAAAGTGGGCCAAATAATTATCCCTATGTCATTTGGTTTAATGAGAACTAAACAAGAAAACCTTAGCACCATCCTTCAAATATATATACAGTGCTCAATAAATGTAAACTTCTATTATTTTCTCATTAAACAGGTGGGAAAGTAAAGTTCAATGGAGGCTTAAATCAGTCATTCAACCTTAAATCAGTCATCCAGTCTTAAGGCCTGGATTGGGGTTAATGGGAGCTGCTTTATTGCCAGACAAATAGGCATTTATACAGGTAGAAGAGAGAGATGAAGAGGAGGAGCCTGAAGCAGAGAAAGGCTTTGGATCCTTTCCTTGTCTAGGAAGTCAATGACAGGCTAAGGACATAGTAAGGAAGTTTCTTAGGGGCAGAGACTAAGTCTAATGTAATCAAGCAAAAAATACAGGTAAAAGAAGGAAGGGAGTAAAGAAGGAAAAACACAAAGAAAAAAACTTAATAAATAGTCTAATCTAAACATCTATTTAACAGATGAAAAACTGAGAAACAACTTAATCTAAACATCTATTTAGCAGATAACACATCTGTTATTTAGAGAAGGAAAGACATTTGTCCAAGACCACATGATCAGTGAAAGCCTGAACTAGAACCCTGGCCCTGTCCTTCCGCACTGGTGCTCTCTTGCATCTCACAGTGCAAACTGCCCCCTGCTTAGTCCAGGTCTCCCTGGTTTCACTCAATTCTCTATTGGCCACATAGCAAGGCCCCTCAAACCTTTTACCGTACCCTACCCCATGGCAAACACAGCAAGCTCTAAAGGACAAGGGAGAGAGGTGAAAAACATGATGTGTTTACCTTCTCATTTTGTCATTCACTCATGCATTCACTCACTCACCCACTTATTTATGTATTTAACTACCATTTACCGAGCACCTCAGTCACATGGAACCTGGGACAGGGGATGGGGCTCAGTAGGTAGTACACACCTGGGTGTGGCATCTTCCCGTCACCAGATGTGCCTACCTGCTTGCAGCCACAGCAGATGAAAGGCTAACCCTGCCTCTGTGTTCTGCATCAAGGATTTGGCCCCTCCAACAGTCTCATTTTCTTTTTCATCAGTCTCTCCCTTCACCCTGCAGACATGCTCTGCTATCTTCTATCTTTAAAAAAATCCCTTTCCTACCCCCACATTCCTCTCTAGAAAAGCTACCAGTGCCTTTCTCTGCCCCGATCTCTGCCTTCACCTTCTTATTCCTTCCCATCACGCTAACTCTGATCTCTTCAAATCCCCACAGTCTCTAACTCCATCATTCCAATGGTCACTTCTATATCCACAATTCCCTTAACTTTTTAGCTCATCCCCCTCTCCACGCCTTTGGGCTTGTGATGCCCAGTCTTCTGTTTGTTTTGTAACTCAGTTTTCTTTCCTACTCATTCTCCTTGCCGTTCCTTCTCTGTTAGAGCTCTAAATCATTTTAAAGAACTCCAGGCTTGGTTTCTAGCAGTATTGTCTAATCCCTTGGCATTAAATGACAGCTTTGTGAAATGGCTGAAGTTTATACTCTGGTCAGGATTCTTTCCTGGCTTCAGACATATATGATGTGCCTACTAACTTACTGAAACTGGATATTTAGTAGGCATCTCAATCTTAACGTGGCCCAAAAAGCTCTTGATTTCCACTTGCCCTCTACTATGTGCCTTTCTAACTTCCCCTCCTGGTCTCCCACATATATATTTGCCACCATCATCCATGCCCAAATCTACAAGTGATCCTTGTTTCCTCTATTTCCTCATCCTGACAGCCAATCCACCAGCAAGGCTTGCTGGCTTTTCATCCAAAATATATTTTCATGGTCTCTTTTTTCCTCCTCCACTGCTAATTTCCTAGCTCATGCCACTGTCATTTCTTGCAAGAACTATTGCAACCATCCCCTAACTGGTCTTTGTGCTTTCTCCCTTGACTGTCTACAGTTCATTTCCCCAGAGATCAGAGTAGCCTTTCAAACTTGAACCAGCCACTACCAATTATGTGCTACCATGCTAAGGTAGTTCCTGCCTTAGGCCCTTTGCTCTTGCTGTTCTTTTGGGCCAGGGATGGTCTGTCCCAGTTTACCACTTGGCTGGTCATTTTGAACACCTTCTCAGAGAGGCCTCCCCTGACAACCCAATCTAAAGTAGTTATCTCCTTACCCTGTGGATCTTTATTACGTCATCCCATTTGATTGCCTTCAATAAATTATTATGTTTATCCATTCAATGACTTATTTACTGTCAATTTCTCTTCACCATTAGGTTGTAAGCTCCAAGAATAAAGGAATCTGACTTATTCATGTCTGTATCCCCAGCATCCCACATAATAGACCTTCAATCAGTATTTGTTAAGTGAAAAAGTGGTGAATGGATGGAAGGATGCAAGGATGAATGAAAGTGTGAATGATCAAAGGACTGATGAAAGGATGGATGGGTGAAAAGATGGATGGAAAGATGGATAGATAAAAGGTGTATGTATAGAAAGACTCCATCTCCAAAAAAAAAAAAGATGGATGGAGAGTCAGAAGGATGGGTGGGTGAAAAGTGGAAGATGGAGATGGAGGGATGGATGATGAAAGATGAAAGGATAGATGGGAATGGGAAAATGCATGGATATGTAGAAAAATGTATGGGAAGATGAATGAGTGGAAAGGAAGATAGATGACAGGATGGATCCAGATATCTGGAGCTGCTGGTTCTTCTCTAGAACTGGTTGAAAATCATTGACTGTGCTATTGGAGTCTGAACAAAAAATAAGATAGGTAAGACAAAAGATAAGATAAGATAAAATAAAATAAAAGAGAAACAAAAGGTGAACAGACTAGGGAAATCTGTCCTAGCCCTTTTCCTGTGCTGCTCTCTTGAGGCTTGTGTCTTTATTTCTGGTATGGTAGGAGACCGTATGGTGTAGTGGAAAGAGCCTTAGACTTGAAATTGAAAGACCTGTGTTTGCATAATTCAACCACTTAGTATGACTATGACCCTGAGCACACCACTTTGCTTTTGTTTCAGTTTCCTTATCCATAAAACTGGGATAGTATCAGCCTCTCAGTCTCACGGTCAGGGTAAAATTAGAAATAAAGTTATACGTATTTGAATGGCCAGACATGCAGAAGTGCAAAACAAGCGATCACTTCTTCCTTCCACAGCAGATTGTTGAATGTCTTTGGCATGCCTTGCTTTGAATATTTATCATGTACCTAACATGCATGCGATAGATGCTCAATGAAAGTTTATTCACTTTAATTGCAGGAATCCCCATTCAGTCAACTGGGAGATTGCAGGCAGTGCTAACAGATGAACATATACTTTTTCCACAAAAAATTCTTTAAGAATTCATTTGTGCAATGCTGTTCCTAGGAACCAAGTGATTCATTTAAATAGTACTATATTTTCTAAAACCTGATTTTCATGGAACTTACTGGAAGCCCAACCGCAGTGTAGGGCAAGGTCCCTCCTTTGTGGATTTCACTTGCAGTCAATGTCCTAGCTGTGCTATTTTTTTCTTTTTCACAGCATTCACTCAGGATTCTTTCTGGAAACAACCTGGGGGACTTTGATGAGAAGCCCATGCTTTCCAGCTTCCTCACAGGTCAGACTCTGGGCCCCAGGAACCCCTTGCCCTGGGCCTGCCCTCAAGGAATGATTCAAAATTAAGAAAAGAGCCTTGTGCTTTATGTTTCTTCCTCCTCCTCTAAGCAGGCAGCAGGGGAAGGTGGAGGGGTTGGAAGGGGAATCGGGGGAGCCGACTGGAGCCTGGGATTTTGATTGAGAGGCCCCATTATCCACACTCTTAAAAAAATAACCGAATCTTTTCCTTTTTTATCTTGACCAATCTCATTTCACGCTCCAGAAGAGGAAGGGAGGGAGGGAGGGAGTCCGGGGCCAGGAGGGAGAGAGGAGTCAGTATTCTGTATTTTCAACGCTGCATTAAGCACATCGCCACGGTAACCAGGCAGCAACAAGTGCCAGCTCAGCAGGTTCCCAGGGAGCACAGAGCCTTTTTCCCTCCCTCTCTCTCTCCCTCCCTTCCCTCTGCCCAGGAGATCCCAGCCCACCTGCCTCTGCATAGGGTGCTCAGAGTGGGTGGCTGGCAAAGATTAACTCCTGCCAGGGAGGAAGGGAAGCAGGCCTGCGTAAATAAGCCAAATCTCTGGGGTCAGAGCTAGAGAGGCTGGCCTAGGACTGGCATGGGGGTCACAGATGCCTTGAGTTCAGAGCTCTTTCCAGAAACTCCAGGTCCCAGGCCTTTCTGACCAGTGAAAATGGCTCTATTATGCCTCATCCATCCTAAAGTCTTTCCTATATGGCTCTTAAAAACATGAGACTTGCTCAAAGGAACTCCCATTATCTTCATTTGTCCAGAATTGTCAACCTGACTCATCACTGAATGTGGCAGACAAAGAAAACCAAATGACTAGCAGGCAGGTTCCCGGACAGTCCAAAAGAGGATGGAATGCTACTCCAGGCTCATCTCATTGTCTGTAGAACTCAGAGTACCTAGAACCCGGTGCTATCCATGCAGGGTTGAGTGAGAGTGATATGAAGCATATATTTCATCATTATCCTCATCAATATCTTTTAGATTCAGATTTTACAGAAGCAGAAAACTGGGATTCATCAGACTTAAATCACTGGGAGACCAGCTCTGCTTGACGGCAGGCTCATCTTCCACTCAGTGTTTTGGGGCCCTTAGAGCGGTCTACCTTTATGTTCACTGATTCACTGGAAGAAGTGGTGGAGCTTGGATTTGAACATACGTCTGTCTCAGCCCCTCCCTTTTCATCATGGAGGGTAATGTGGCAGACGGCAGACTTGAGAAGAAGGAGGCTGAGCAGGGGCAGGTTAAATAGGGAGTCAAGACTGCACTGGGACATTGTCTCCAGGCATTTACAAGAAGATGCCCCCTTCAGTCCATCCTTCAATGCCCTTCGGGAAGACTATGCATAGGGGATAGTATGCCTCTTGCCCCTCATGTCCCACCTTGCTCCAACACTTCCTCTTTGCAATACTCCCCCTCCTGCTGGCCCTCTCCTTACCTGCCACCATGCCTGCGATGGCAGAGGAGGCATAGCTGCCCTGTCCACTTGTGGGGATGTGGGGTGGGTATCCAGGCAGCGTGGGCCCCACCATCTCTCGCCCTGGAAAAATACAGTGAAGAGTCATCAGTTGAACCACGGGGGCTCCTGTGTGTATCATCTCACTCTCCTGAGACTCTCCTCCTGCATGCCATTCCAACCCTCTCCACAGCCATTCCCCAAATCCACTTCCTCTTGACCCCCTCGTCCTCTGAGCCCAAGTTCTTGTTACCTCTGTCTGGTCTTCTGCAGGACAGAGGCTCCACCATGCAGTGAGCACTTACTACTGCAGTCTCACATTGTTTCCTGTACTCCATTGGTTTTATTTAAGTGATCATTATTTTATGAACCCACAAGAATGTCCTGGTATTGGAGGCTGAGGCTATGTCATCTGTTCTTTGTTATTCCCCACAGCAGCCAGCAGAGCAGTGGGTACAGCTGGCCTTGGTAAGTACATTTGAGGTCTCTTGACTTAGAGCTCATCCCTTTTATCCCAGCTCTGAGGAGAACTAAGGACAAGACTCTGTGAAAGGATGGCATGTATGTGGCGCACTGACCCATCACTATTTTGGGGAGGACCTGTGACAGACATTATTAATCAACCCCTATAACATTTCCCATTGAGTAGGGGGCCTTACAAGTAGGTGCAATCTGTCAGAGTTGTAAGGGACAGGAAACCGATTGGCTAACCCTGACCTAGAAGGAAATGTGGCTGAGATATTTAGCTTTTACATGACCATGAGCCACATATCTGTCAATTCTATTTTGAAACTAACCATTTTTGGCAAAACAAACACCAATCTCTCTGTTTATCTATAGCTTGTGGGTCACAATCACACGTTGGTGACACCAAGTCAGCTCTATAAAGACCTCATTTCCTGGCTCTGTGTCTCCTCTACATCGAGAAATCACTTTCCCATTTTGGAGACCCCAGCTGACCTGGCGATCATCTCCCCATCTACCATATATAACAACAAACATAAACATAATCCCTTGCCCCTGCCCCTCTTCTGTTGCTCCTATGTCCTGCAGGCCCCACCCAGACTCTCCTTCACCCCAAGATTCTTGGCAAGGTGACAATACATCCTGGTTTGCCAAGGTGTATCCAGGTGATGACCACTATCCCAGCATATTTATTAATAATGCCCATTTCACTTTCAAAATGTTCCAGTTGGGTTAATGAATTATGTGCTCATCCTAGTTCTTGGTGATGCTTACAGAGTTTCTCAGTCTCAGTGATATTGGCACGTTAGGCTGCACAATTCCTCGCTGTAGGAGGCTGTCCTGTGCACTGCACGATGTTTAGCAGCATTTCTGGCCTCCGTTCAGTAGATACCAGCAGCAGTTTTCACCCAGGGTGACAACAAAAATGTCTCCAGACATTGCCGTATGTCCCCAGCAGGAGGTAGTAGGGGCAAAATCACTCCTGGCTAAGAACCACTGTGTTGGACTATGACTGTTTTCCCCAAATGCCTTCTACCTCTTCCATTCTGGGGGCTACTTTTTCCTCCCAGAACTTATGTGAGACCCTGTTAACCAACTTACCAAATTCATCTCTTCTATGGTACTGCTTGTTCAACTTTCTGCCTATCAGAGCCCCCAAGTCCTTCATACTTCAGCCCCTTCAAGGGCTGCCTGGTCATGACAGAAGGGAAGGCCCCATGAAATCCTGCAAGTTGCTAATTCTACAGTGATTACCTCCTTCTTATCTCTCTTTCTGAGGATTCCCCAAAGACAGTGTTCATTCACCAAATACTTATTGAGTAAGTACTACATCCTAGGCACTTTTCTAAGCACTTCATATGGCAGAAAGTCAGAATGCTAAATTAGCAAGGCCAGGCACCAAATCAAGAAGGGACATAGACTGGGATAGGCATTTGGAGCCAAAGCCCAAGGAGTCAAGGAACAAGACAGGCACACTTCTGCCCTTCCTCTAGAGGGAAGGGCCTGGGAATCAGAGGGCCTGGGTTTCTTATCCTGCTTCTGTGGCTAGTTTTCTGAGTGCCCTTAGATAAGCTCATGTGTGCCCCAAGACTCAGTTTCTTCATATGCAAAATGGGAAAAAATAATGAGGGCTTAGGCACCTTACTATAATTTCTATGAGGTTATCCATGGAATTCAGAGCTAGGGTTTCATGCTACAGGTGGACATGGATTAGTGTAATGGCCACATTGTAGAAATAGTTATATGCCAATGAACTCCTATAGAATAAAGAGCCATCAGTGTTTATTGTTTAAAACTGTGCAAATGTTTTGGTAAGCCTGAACACCACCTTCTAATTTGTTTGACTATTTCTGCAGTGTCCAGCTGTGCTTGGCATGGGACCAAATGGGGTGAAACTCACTAGAAATCTACAGGTGGGCTCAGTTCACTTGACAAGGCCATCAAGGGAACAAATAAAGGATTGGAAACACAGGAGGGGAAAAGAGGATTTTAAGATATTCAGATGTAGACGGAGAAATATACAGAAGCTATACTGAGACAAAATCTGAGCTTTCTGTGAAGAAGAATACAACACAATAGATCCTTAAACTCAGCTCCCTTGGCTCTCAGATGAAGCACTGGCTAGGCAAGAGGGTAAGAGTGATAGGAAGTCTGTGAGAGCAGGAGCACACGGCATGGACAGGTGGTGAAGGGAGAGTGATGGAAGAGGGTGGTGGCTGATTCAGGCCTGTTTCCTTCTTTTCTCTTCCCTCCCTACTTCCTCCTCTGTGAGAGAGAAAGAGAAAGGGAACTCTAGATCCAGGCCAGACCCTGGATGAAGGACAGCCCTTAATTCTCTGAAACACATCTTCCTGCCTGTCACATAAGGAACTAGCTTAGATTTCAGCTTGTAAACTGGATTCAGCTGACTACTTGATTGACAGGTAGGGGCTTCCTGGTACCTGGTGTTGAGAAGGATTCTGAGGCAGCCTGTGTCTGCCATGAGGTGGGCGTGGCGGGGGGCGGGGAACAGTGGGAGGTGGTCTTGGCTCCCAGGTGACCCGTTTGCTGGTGCTGGCCTTGTGCCCTGCAGGGTGCTTCTGGCCTGGCAGCTGTGGCCCTGTGCTCCCCTCCCCCCACCTCATCCTGTCCCCTCCCTTTCCACTACCTGAGCCTAGCAGAGTAGCAGGCAGAGTTCCAGCGCACATTCTTCCTTACAACACAGCTGAATGTGGTCCAAGGTGCCCCCATGAGGCTCCATCACATGAGAACTAGCCCCCAAGTTGCTCTTACAAATGGAATTCATCAGTCTTACTCCCTTGTATTCTAAGATTTTAATCTTCATCTCCCCTCAGTCACCTATTGTCTTCCCAGTGAGGTAGAGGTTTCTGAATCAAACATCAGAACAGACGCCTGAGGCTTCCTCCCACGAAAGCTGGTCTTCCTGGAAAGACTGGTAAGACTTTCTTCAGGATGGCTCTCACCCAGACTGTGGGACCATAAACTCTCCCAACAGCCCTACAAAATTCTTTGCTCCAATTGCTTAAATGCACAGTTTCTTCCAAAAAGCCAAGAGCCTTGCAAGCCTTCTTAGAAACAAAACCACAGAAGCCATGACGTGGAAACATTCCAATATGGCCTAACCGTGCCCACTTATCTACTTCTCTGTTTTTAAGTCTCTTCATCATAAAATTATCCTTGCTGTGAATTCCATCTCCTCTACACCCAGGTATCCTTCCAATGTGGTCCTAGTTTTAAGAAGTTGACATAAAGCACAGGCCCATGTTGACTGGTTATGGAGTGGGGTTCTCTAAGAAAACGCTAGCTGCCCCCACCCCTGGAAATATTGGTAAATATTCTAAGTATTGGTAGAGACCAGGATCAGAAAGCTATTGCCTGGAGGAATTCAAAGGGTAGAGGTGATTTCAGACTATTTTATTCACCCCCTTTGAAGTCTGCCCTCCATGTAACCCCTTTTCAATTCCTTATCTTGTTCTGATAGCAAGGAGAATTTATGGCAATCCAGAAATCTCTTTGGCAGTACTAAATATAATTTTGTACAAAAGGATGGAGGAGGGGAATGGACTCTTTGATGATAAAACCTGACTCAAAGCTTTCCTTTGAGTTGAGCTGGAGTCAGTCCCAGAGCAGCTGGGACCAGGATGGCCTCAACATTGCTGTCTTGGCCAGTGTGTCAGGACTCCAGACTGCGGTTTCTAAAGGGAACTAGCAGCAATGATAGTGGCAGTCTTGCTATTCCCCAAACGCTGCTACTTCCTCTTTCTTGGCTGACTGGGAACAAGCTGAGACCCAGAAGGATAGTCACTCTGGACACCACAGTGTCAGAGCCACGGGACCGAAAGAAGTGCCTCAGAGAGAAACTGTGAAGCAGGTAAAGGAGTTGCAGGAGATGGCAGCGAGGGTCCTTGGGAGTCACTCAGAGGGTGTGGAAGGTTCACACAGGTTAAAATTGAGTTGATTATGGGACGAAAATTTACTGGGTCCTCCCTCCTCTCCCCTGGTCTGCAGTGTTACCTAGGAATATTGTGGCCTCTGCTTGCCTGCCTTCCTTCGTCCCTCCCTTTCTCCCTTTCTCTCTTTCTTTCTTTTTCCTTTTTTCTTTCTTTTGAGATGGAGTTTCACTCTTGTTGCCCAGGCTAGAGTGCAATGGAGCAATCTTAGCTCACCACAACCTCCACCTCCCGGGTTCAAGCAATTCTCCTGCCTCCATCTCCCGAGTACCTGGGATTACAGGCATGCGCCACCACACCCAACTAATTCTGTATTTTTAGTAGACATGAGGTTTCTTCATGTTGGTCAGGCTGGTCTTGAACTCCTGACCTCAAATGATTCACCCAACTTGGCCTCCAAAAGTACTGGGATTACCTCCTTCTCTTTCTTTCAAATTCACCTCTTCTTTCCTTGAGTAGGTCTTCAGCCTCCTGTGCTCTTGGAACCATTCCCTTCCTACCTTCTCCCACCCCGTCATGTCCTCCCAGTCCTTCCGCCATGGCTGAGCCACATATTAGATATTGAGGTCCAGTCTTTACCAGAGGCCTCAGGTGGACAGTCTGTAAGCAGCTCCAGGCCAACACCCTGAGCTCAGCATGGGCACCAGCCATCCCCCTGGCTCGTGCCTGATCCACTTTCTGACTTGCTTCCTACTCTTGCCCATCTGCCTGGATCCCAGTTCCTACAAGCCTAGCACTCCTCACTCTTTTCAGAGCTGCTGTCTCTGTGTTGAATTCTCAATCCTTGGGCTAGTGGGCTCTGTGACCAGCCGGCAAGCTTTGAAGTGCTCACATACGCACTTCAGCATCATCTGGGCCTGGATTGAGGGCCACCTGCCTGATGGATATGCTGGTGCTGCAGATTTGGCTGCCTGCTGCCTCAATGACCACCAGGTGTCTGCTCCCAGCTGCTCTGTCCCATGGACTGGGTGACCTCTCAGTCCAGCAGTTGGCCTGGAGAGTGGGTATGGCTACTACATTAACAGCTGACAGTAGTTGGAAGCATCACCTCTGATTGACTGCATGTTGACAGGGGATGCTTATAGCGCTAACAGGATGACAGGGAGGGACAAAGTGTGAGGGCTTTGGGAGCAGGGAGTTTGCCCTGGGCTGTTCCAATTACACTTTAGACAACAGCCTATGTCTGCACTCTGCTTCTATCCACTTCCTTCCAGCTGCCCTACATCCTTCCCTCTCCTTCAGCTGGCCCTGCCAAGCCTCTCTGTGACTTGCACAGCAACTGCTCCCCATCATCATGGGTACCACCACACCCTCACCCCCTGCCTGCTCCACAACCATCCCGAGCCCTGGCCCACCATTCTCAGGAGACATCCAGGCTTGTGTATCTCCCTGTAGCTGATGTGAACCTCTTCTGCTCACCTCCTCCCCTCCCCTCCCCTTCCCTCTTTTTCCCCTTCCCTCCCCCATTCCCATTTTCTGGCTGACATAATTTTACTCAGCTCACAGATTTTTCTCCTTTAATCACTTTGGTCAAAACAAATGACCCATCTCTGCTGACTTCACCCTCTTGAATTCCTGAACTCTGAGTCACCATTTTCTTCCTTGCTTTAGACCCTTAAACACCATCTCTCTGCCTGCATACTAGGTTTCCAGCTCTCTTCTAAGGAAACTGCTCACATTAGGTGCAGGGATGCACAGAGGAAAGAAAAGAAAAAAACAACCCAGGGGCCAGCCAGACAGAAAATGTAGAGCCAGTTACAAAAAAAGGGTCCATGGACTTGTATCACATGATCCTGTGGTTTCTCTGGGCTGGCAGAGGTCTTGCTCTTCTGGAGCAGTGGTTTTCAAGTTCAAAGGCCTTCTAGGGGCAGGGGTCCCCTTCAAAAAGAGAATTCTTCAGGGGTCTGGTGGGGATACGTGGCTTCTGTAAAAGGCTTCATTTCAAGAGATCATTGAGAGGCCCAGGTTTGAAACCACTGGTCCAGATAGACTGACTCTGGGCTGCCTCTGTGACAGGTCTCCTACACCCCACCCCCACACTGGTCTCTGCTGCAGCATCTCAAGGTTGTTGGGGCAAGGGGTTGTGGGAGGTAAGGAGGCATTTACTCTGTCACTAAATAACCACACTCCTTGGAGACAATGCCAATATTAAAGAGATTCCTCCAAAGCTGAACTGAGAGCTAGCCAGCTTTCTCCCTTGGTCCTGGGCCCCCACTGGGCCCACAAATAAAATAGTTCTATCCCTGTGGAAGCCCTTGAGGTATCTGAAGACCATATGGGTCCCTACTTCCCACTTTCACTGCATCTCAGGCCCTCTCTAGCCCAAGCCAAGCACTTGACTCTCAGCCATTCCTCAGGCCCTGGCTGGATGAGCAAAGGTCCTTCTGCCAGGGGGTCTCAGCTCCCCTGAGGTCTGACTTATGGAGTGCAGGCCCAGGCCTCGGCCAACTGCACATGGTGCTTCCCCCCAGAGGCCTTGGCAGGGACCTTTTCCTCCCTGGGCTGGTTTCCTCCTCAGCATAAGAGGTTTCCTCTAGAGACTCCCTCAGGTGCTTCCAGCTTTATTTATTTGTATGTTTTTATTTTTTGAGGTGGAGTCTTGCTCTGTTACCTAGGCTGGAGTGCAATGGTGTGACCTTGGCTCATCACAACCTTTGCCTCCTGGGTTCAAGCAATTTTCCTGCCTCAGCCTCCCCAGTAGCTGGTATTACTGTTGCCTGCGACCACACCCTGATAACTTTTTGTATTTTAGTAGAGACGGGGCTTCACTGTCTTGGCCAGGCTGGTCTTGAACTCTTGACCGCGTGATTCACCTGCCTCAGCCTCCCAAAGTTCTGGGATTACAGGCATGAACCCCCACGCCCAGCCGGTGCTTCCAGCTTTAAATATTTTGAGGCAGTTGAGGTTCCTGGTGGGAAGTCTGCCACCCCTCCACTCCCAAGTTGCAGAATCACTGAATTGATCCTATTTAACAGATGTCTGACTGTCATCCCGGTGACACTGTTAAGCTAGATAAGAAGATAGTTACATTGTAGAAACACAGCTGGGACTGACCCTTGGCCTTTTTAGAAATTTGATCCAGAAACTGGCTCCAAAGCCAAAGCCTTTTTCCCTCCAAAATGTTCATTTTTCCTTCCATTTATTTATGTATTTACCAAGACCAAGTGTCCCTGTGTTACAGCACCTGGCTCCCGGCCTTAGGGTCCCTGCTCTTCCGTGGGGTTTTGGGGTGGTGTATCCCACTTCCTGGCACCCCCAGAGCATCCACCCCTTCCGAGTATGTCTTCGCAGTCACGGAGAACCTCACGTTGGCATCTCCAAAAGTTGTGGAGTAATTAGGGAATAGGGTGGTGGTGGACATGATCGGGGCCAGAGAGGGGGCTGGCGGTCGGCCCTGAGGACCCTCCTCCCACCCACCGCAATGCCTGCATGACCCCGGGACCTCCCTGTCGTACCTGAGAGGAGGGCCTGGCCCGTGAACTGCCCGTACACGGAGGCAGCATGGGGAAAGGCATTGAAGGGCGGGACCGAGGCACCGGCTGGGACCCCGGAGCCGACTTGCTGCAGATCCAAAAATGCGGAGCTAGATAAAGAGGAAGGGGTGGAGCTAGAACTGGACACCTCGGGGGTTTCCTGCTTTATGGCGAAGGGTGAATGAGGATCTGCCGGAGGGAGGGAGACAACAAGGAGAGAGGGGTGTGAGATGACGGGGTGGGAACATGCACAAACCAAGCCATGAGATGTGGAGGGTGCAGGCGGGGCACCGGGCAGGCAGGCCCAGCTGCTGTCAGAGTCTGGGCTGGGGAGCCAGGGCCCATGAGGGGTGGTGAGGAGGGAAGAGAGAAGCTCGACCTCCCTGCTGTGCTTCTACTGTGAAATGGGGAGACTGGGAAGGAGTGTGTGTACCCGCCTCTCCCACAGGAGGGAGTGTGGAGACCCCGGAGAGGCCTAGGGCTGGAAGCACAACCCCTTGAACCACCTTGAGACCCAGCCAGCACAGCCCACCTCTCCTCTCCAGGCCAGGCCCCACATGCCTTTCACCTGCCAGCCAGCCAAGCTCTACCGTCTCCCGCCCTCCACCTGGCCAGGGAGACTCCGGGCGTCATACCTGCCACCACGGGGTAGGTCTGGTGAGTCGAGAGGTTGCGCCCCAAGGGCGTGTTGGAAGGGGTCAGGGTGGCCTTCCCATCATCCAGGGTGCTGTTGAGCAAGGGCAGTGGGTAGAGGCCCTGGGGAGCAAAGAGAAGTCAGCGCACAGAGATAATCTGACAAGCTGGCCTTCCTGCAGACCCTCAGACTGTCTTACCACTTGACCACCCTCATCTCCCCAGGACATTTCCTTATCATTCCCTTCTTCCTTTACGTTATCAGCTCCACTCAGCACATTTCGTTTGTCCTCATTGTCCTCCCGCATCCCTGGGCTTCAAGGCCAGCAGGTGGCATGGGTGTCCAGGCGTGGGATAGAGGGTCTCTGCCAGAGGATCATACTCTGGCTGGATGGCTGGTCTCCTTCCTTGTTTCACCACACTGTTGAAACCCACAGAGTACAGGATGGTGCCAAGGACCGGAGCAGTCTCTGACTGGACTGTTCAGGGTGCTTCCATCTGTTAATTTATTCTTCCCCACATAGGGAACCCAGGCACAGAGGTTTAAGAAACTTGTCCCACTTCCATATGGGGCAAAGACAGGAGTCGGACTCGAGGGATCTGAATGCCTCTACTCTAAACCACTGTCCTAAACTGGGTGACATAAGGACCTCTTCTTATAATTGCAAAGAGTTTACATCAGAGCTTTGCCTCTGTTGTCCTGGTGGAGTCCCCCAGCAGTCCTGTGACATGGGCAAGTAATACTATGTCTGTTTTTATATGTGGAGCCTGGAGCTCAGAGAGGTACATGGCCCAGTTTTGTGTAATGAAATTGGGACTAAACCCAGGATTTTGGCTGTGGACCCAGGTGCTTTACCCATCATGTGGATTTCTTCTTTTCTCTCTCCACATCCAAACAAATAAAAGTTCAGCTTGAAAATGATATTTAGAGTTGTTTTTGATGGAAATGCTCTTTATCAAGTACCTAAAACCTCATTTCAGATGCCTCCTGGCCTTCCCTTGCCAGGAGCACAGCTATGGCCTTAGGTACTCCTTCCAAAAAAGACTTGTTTAGCTAAAGGCAAGTGTACCTCATCCTCACCATGGCCTCCTCCCACCAGGGAAGGAGATAGCGCAGAAAAAAGAACACACTCATTTTCCACATACCATCATGCACGTCACATACCCGCTACGTGAGATGTGCAAAGCTGAAATCAGGGAATGCTCAGTGGTTACATAATAGTGCCACTAAAAGCAATTGTTTTCAGTGATTTCCATGGAGCTGGGTTCTGCAAAGATCCACAGCATTTTCCGGTTGCATGCTGGGCACTTTTGGAAGCTACAGTTCTGGAGGCCACCAGGGCACCATTAGCACATAGCAGCAATTACTGACTAAATGGTGTTCTGGTTCCATGCCTTCCGAGGGGGCCCATTTAGAGGCAGGGTGGAGTTGCTTAGGGCCTCACTTTTTTTTTGAGACAAAGTTTCACTCTTGTTGCCCAAGCTAAAGTGCAATGGTGCAATCTCAGCTTACTGCAACCTCCGCCTACCTAGTTCAAGCGATTTTCCTGCCTCAGCCTCCCGATTAGCTGGGATTACAAGCATGGGCCACCACGCCTGGCTAATTTTTTGTATCTTTATTAGATATGGGGTTTAAACATGTTGGCCAGGCTGGTCTTGAACTCCTGACCTTGTGATCCACCCACCTCAGCCTCCCAAAGTGCTGGGTTTACAGGTGTGAGCCACTGTACCCGGCCAGGGCTTGGCTTAATGAAATTGAACAAAATACCTAATTTCTAGAGTGTAAGAAGAGTTTAAAATGCTTTATGGAATCCTACAGCTATTTCAAAATCCAAGTAACTTAGTGAAAAAAGAAAAAGAAAAACCTATATAGTCAAACCCTTTGGTGATTTTGAATTCCATGGCTGAAAAATCCCAGGGGTTATTGGGCTTTTTAACGGGAATTGAACTTGAATCAGGGCAGAGCAGCACAGTGCTTCAGAACTTCAGCGAGTCTGAGCCCTGGTTCTGCAATGACCTGCCAAATAGCTTTAGCCTTCTTGACTGCTCTGAAGCTTAATTTTTTCACGTGTATAGGTATCACAGACTCTATGAGGCTGATGTAGGCATTACATGACATTTTATATACTTATATAAAGTGCTTAGCACTGAATACTTGGTGACAACAGATGCCCAGTGAGAGTTATCATAGATACTATTTCAGAGTCATGTGAAGAGTCAGACCAAATTCTTGATTTCTGTCAATAAACTGATATTCGTATTCTGTTGATTTTTAAAATATATTTGTAAAATAGGGAAACAGAGCTGTATGGACTTCTAGCTATTTTTTTTAGATGGAGTCTTGCTCTGTCACCCAGGCTGGAGTGTAGTGGCACAATCTCAGCTCATTGCAACCTCTGCCTCCCAGTTTCAAGTGATTCTCCTGCCTCAGCCTCCCGAGTAGCTGGGATTACAGGTGCATGCCACCAGGGCTGGCTAACTTTTGTATTTTTAGTAGAGATTTTGCCATCTTGGCCAGGCTCATCTTGAACTCCTGACCTCAGGTCCCACCTTGGCCTTCCAAAGTGCTGGGACTACAGGTGTGAGCCACCATGCCCAGTCCCCCACTTATTGATTTTACAGAAAAGATGGCTATGTTACAACCTGTCCTAAGGTCAGGTGTGAATACTTCTGCTTCTTTCTTGGCTCCCCAAGACAGAGGGTCTTCCCGTGCCCAGGTGAGAGAGCACAGAGTGTTTGGCAGCACAGTCAGTCACTAGAGGTGGGAAAAGCAAAGGCCAGGCAGGACATGAGGGGCCTTTGCACCCGCTGGTTCTCCCTGCCCTTTACCACCCTCCAGGTAAATGAATGAGTCACGATTGACTGAGGGGTAGTGAATAATTTATGGACTCTGCTGGACCTCAGTCTCCTCATCTGAAAGATGAGTAGTTGGAGAAGTTCAATGGTTTTCAAATGCTTTTTTTTTCAGTCTTCAAATAAGACCTTACATAGACACACCATATCTGAAGCAGGTGACAGTGAACTAGTCTGAATGAAACAAGGGTTGGCAGGCCTAAGCTCCAAAACCTTCTGCTTCCCCAAGCTGTCCTTGTCTTCCCTGGCCTTGGATGATCTCCACAAAACTGGACTGGGTGGTCACAGAGTTTCCTGCAAGCTCAAAGACTCTCTCATTCCAGGATCCCCATGTTTATATGCCAGCACGGCATGGGGGTGTTCTGTAGCCAAGCAGGGTCCTTTGGAGGGCTTAGGGTTGGAGCCAGGACATGGCTCTGGGACTCAGTGGGTATCCAGAGTCTCATCAGCAGGGTTTCTTTACTTTCACTGGGCGCTGGTGCCTGCACACTGAGTTTTGCAATCTTGCTCTCACAGAGCGAGCTTCCTGCAGGCCCCCCACTGCAGCCCCCTTTCCTTCCTGGAGCTGTGTACTGACTGGTGGGTGAGCACCCAGCCTCTCTCCCCATGGCTGCTGATGGCCAGCTTTTTCTGCACCCTCGTGGTTGCCACAGTCAAAGCTGATAAAATCGCTGATGCAGATTACCTGCACAGCTGAAAGTGCTGGCACAGGGCCAGCAGCCCAGACAGTCATTGGAAGTGGTTGGGCTGGTTATTGGCATCATCTCCATTGTCCTAACCGTTCTTAAAGGCATATGGGCTTGCCTCACTCCTGCAGCAAATGACGGCATGGGCAAAGAGGGGCAACAGACACCACCCTGAAGACACTCCTCAGCTGGTTGACTTGGTGGGGTTAAGGGGAGAAGATGTGACAACCGGGGGCTGAGAGCTTGATGATTCTGCCAGAGCTGGAGTCTTTTTTGGCCTTTGGGGTGGGACCTCTCACATCTCTGTCAGCTTTTCACAGAAGCCAACCTGTTATGATTCATTTCACCTGTCCTGAGCACTAGCAAGAAAAATTCCCTGTAGCTTGTGATTTATTGTTCTGGATTTCTCAACTCATTCATTTGTTCATTCATTCACTGTACCATTACTGTCTGTTATTTAGGAGGGGCACAATGGTAGGTGCTGGGAATAAAAACGACTTTTCATGTTTCGTGAGGCTTCCCTGTCCTTAAGGAGTCTGTGTGTCTTTATACCTCTCTGTCTGCTAGATTATTAAGTGACACTGTGAGAGGCTACTGAGAGTGGCATGTGGGACATGCAGAAGTGCAAGAGGCAGGAGAGATGATTCATGTCGGAGGGGCAGGGGAGAACTCACAGAGAGGGTGATATTTGAGCTGAGTCATAAAGGCCAGTAGTATTTTTCCATGCAGAGAAGTGGGAGGAAAGGCATTCTGTGCGGAGGGCACATGGCGTGCGAGGGCAGAGAGGTGTGAGTGAAGGCGGCCTGCTCGGGGCCAGAGTAATGCAAGAGCATGGGGTGTGCAGGGTGAGTGGCCAAAGGTGGGGCTAGGAAGGTGGATGAGGTCATTGTGTGGAGGCTTTGTGCTGCTGCTTCAGAGTTGTGGAAGCCGACGTTGAGGTCTAGGGAAGATGCTGATGGCAAGAAATGGCATCATCAAGCTGTGCTGCCCTCCCTGAAAGGTCCAGGCTCAAAAGTTAGGGTGAAGGAAATCATGAGGGTTAGAAAGAGAGGAAGATACCAGGGCATCTGGTGAAACAAAGCAAGTGTCAGGCTTGGAGTTGCATGAGGCATGTGCCCTGAGCCCATGGATGCAGCTTCCAGCTGCTTTGGTGGCAGAGTGCAGGCTTATTTGGAGAGCACACCTTGCTCCAGTTCCTGCCCACCCTGCTCACCTCCCAGGAACCAGCTTCTCACCTGCTCGCCTTTGGCGTGGCTGGGGGAGGCATAGGCCTCCGGGTAGTGCTGCCGCTCAAATGGGCACTCGAGCGGCTCGAGGTGGTGCTGGTTGAAGGCGTCCGTGCGGAGGTGCTTTCGGGGTCCACTGCTGCTGCTCTGTGAGTCAATGCTCAGCCGGCAGCTATCCTGGTCACCTGGTACCCCCGGGGCAGGAAGAAAGCTTTTAGCAGACCTATCTACTCATCTCCTAGCCCAAAGCAGAGCACTGACTCCAAGCTGACCCACTGTGGAGGAAGAAAAAAGGCCAGCCACCTGGGTCCAGGAGCCTTGGTCAGCTGAGTGACAGGACAAGTGACAGTCACATGCAGAGCCCCTACAAAGTCGCATGTCATAAGTGGAAGGACTTCTGTCCCCATCAAAGCCTGACCAAACTGCCCTCATGCACCCCCAACTGCCATCCTGTCCCCCAGCACTCACTGTCATCCATTTTCCTCTTGTCACCACCAGGCTGAGCGATGCCTAGGAGCCCATTGATGGAGTAGGTGGAGCCCAGGGAATCCGACTGGGGTGACTCCGGGGGAGTTACAGCCGAGCTGGGGACTGGAGTGCAGGGAGAGGGAGAGGGTCAGGGGGTAGAAGTGACACCCCTCACAGTCCCTGCTGCCGCTGTGGAGGCGGCAGCAAACCGAGCCATGGACTAAGTCCTGGAGGGGCTCAGGTCCTTCCTCCAGGGAGCCTGCTGGCGGGAGGGGTTCTTGGCCTCAGAGCTGTCTCAAGTGTTTGCATCTCTCCATAGTTCAGTGAATCTGCCCTGGGAACAGGCCAGGCTTTGTTGCAATGGCACAGCTCAGTCCACACACTGGTTTGTGAGTAGTATTGTGCACAGCTGTGTCTGTGTGGGTGTGTCTGTGTGTGCTCTATGTATATGTGGGTATGCCAAAGGGGAGGTGTACAGGGGGATGTGTGTGCATCCAGGTCCCTCAGCACTCACTCAGTGTGTGTCCGGGGCTCAGGGACTTGGTGGCCACGCAGCTGTCCATAGGGAGGTTGAATGGTTGCTGCACTTTGGTCCGGATGATTCTGTGATGAAGAGAAGAAAGGCCATGAGAGAGAAGGGGAAAGAGAACGCATGGCTGCCCCAGACCCAGTAGCCTTTTTAACACCCCTCTTGGGTATCTCAAAGGCACCCGAAACTCAACTGTCCACTGTTGAGCCTGTGACCTTACTCTGCAGGCCTGTCCTCCCCAGTTGTTCGCATTTCATGATTGGTACCATCAGTCACTCAAGGCCAAAGTACAGATGGGGCTTAACATCTGCCTCCTCGACTTTCCTATCAAACCCATCATCGAGTTCTGTGGTTTGACCTTGTGAACCTCGTCAATGCTGACCCCTCTCTGCATCTCTCCATCAGCACCTTAGTGCATGCCATCACCAGCCTTCCAGGGTCACTCACTGGCCCACCCCCATCCCCTCTTGACCCTTTCTAAATGATTCTCCCTACTGCAGTCAGAGTGGACTTTCTGAAATGCAAGTTGGCCAGCTGCTTAAGATCTGCCAAGAGCTTCCCACTGCTTTATGGCCAAAGGCAAGAAGTATAACGCAGCCCCAGCCTCTGAAAGTCCACCTCCACTGACATCTTCAATTTCAGCCTGCCTCATGCTCCCCTGCTCTTTACTGGTTTTTTTTTCCTTCCTTCCTTCCTTCCTTCCTTCCTTCCTTCCTTCCTTCCTTCCTTCCTTCCTTCTTTCCTTCCTTCCTTCCCTCCTTCCTTCTTTCCCTCCCTCCCTCTCCCTCCCTCCCTTCCTCCTTCCTTTCTTTCTTTCCTTCTCTCTCTTTCCTTCTTTCTTTCTTTCTTTTTCTTTCTTTCTTTCTCTCTCTCTCTTTCTTTCTTTCTTTCTTTCTTTCTTTCTTTTTCTTTCTTTCTTCTTTCTCTTTCTTCCTTTCTTCTTTTCTCCTTCCTTCCTTTCTTCCCTTCCTTTTCTTTTCTTTTCTCTTTTTTCTTTCTCTTTCTTCACTCTTGTCACCCAGGCTGGAGTGTAGTGGCGTGGTCTCAGCTCACCACAACCTCTGCCTCCCAGGTTCAAGTGATTCTCCTGCCTTAGCCTACCAAGTAGCTGGGATTACAGGTGCCTGCCACCACGCCCAGCTAATTTTTGTATTTTTAGTAGAGATGGGGTTTCACCCTGCTGGCCAGGCTGGTCTCGAACTCCTGACCTCAGGTGATTCACGCCTTGGCCTCCCAAAGTGCTGGGATTATAGGCGTGAATCACTGTACCCAGACTATCTACTGGTTTTCTTTTGATCCTATTAGCCACAGGGCCTTTGCTGTGCTGTCTGAGCTCTTTTCACCTACTTCTCTTATTCACTGTTTCTTACTCAGGGGAAGACTTTCCTGATCTTCATAAACAAAATAATCCTATGCTAGCTTGCATACCCTCATGTTCCTTTTCCTAGCAGGACTTAGAACTGCATTTTTACAATATTGGGTAGATACTTGATTAATATCTGTGTTCACATTAGACTGTAAGCTCCACAAAGATGGATTTTGTGTGTCCCTAGGGCTTAGCACAAAATGAATGAGTAAATTACATGTGAATCAATTAATGAAAAGTAAGTGAGTAAGTAAATGGTTGTTTGAGGTAGTGAGTGAATCATTGAAGGAATAAACAAATGAGTGAATGCTTTAATGCAGGCAGGGTTAGGGGTCTAGTGGCTTAGAAAAGGATCCATTCAAGACAATTCTTTTATTGAATGAAAGAGGATGTGGTGTTTGAGGAAGGAAACTGTGCATAGCACACTGGCTGGGGACAAGGCAGTGGGTGCTTCATAGCATGAGGCAAGGAAAGAGACAGGTAGGTGTGGTACCTGCCCCGAGCCTGGTGTGCTCCCTGCCTGATTCTTCAGTATCAGGCCCCTTCCCAGCCTCTGCTCCACCTAAGCCAGGCTCTTGTGGTCTCTTTCCTGATTTCCCCAAAGCCCAGGGACCCCAGCCTGACACCAGATGCTGCTTTCTCTCTCACCTGTTAATGGAGCTGACACTGGGCACAGTGTCATTGTCACAGACGCCCTCAGCCAGGAGCCGGTCTCGGATCTCCCAGGCAAACATGGTAGGGTTCTGACGTTTGTAGTCCCCAATCTTTTCCACCACCTTGGGAGTGGCCACCTTGGGCTTGGAGCCGCCTATCACTCCAGGCCGGATGCTCCCAGTCTCGTAGTACCTACTCCAATAGAGAACCCCGAAGAATTACCCAATAAGCAGGTGAAGTCTTTAGACAGGGACTTAGCTAGAGCCTCCCTCCTCTCTGAAGCTTCTGGGGAGGGGTATGAGACTGAAACGTGCCCCCAAGGCTGGCCTCAAATGCTTGATGTGCATGGAACTATCTGTTTCCCTGCATGCTACTGCCAAACCAGCACCATGTGCTAAAGGCCTGACCCTGGCTGCTCTCTCTCCCTTCCCTCTGGCCAGTCTCTTGTGTCCTAGCACCTGCAACAGCCATCATATGGGTCACAAAAGATTTCCTTTCTAAGAAAGGAAATCTTGGTGTGCATGATGTGTGAATGACAGGGGCACAGTACAGTTTTCTCTATCCAGCTTCTCTTGACTAAAACATGACTGACTGTTTGTTTGTTTGTTTGTTTGTTTGTTTTTGTTTTATTTTTTTGAGACAATGTTTCACTCTGTCACCCAGGCTGAAGTGCAATGGCACAATCTTGGCTCACTGCAAACTCCACCTCCTGGGTTCAAGCAATTCTCCTGCCTCGACCCCCTGAGTAGCTGGGATTACAGGTGCCTGCCATCACACCCAGCTAATTTTTATAATTTTAGTAGGGACAGGTTTTACTGAGTTGACCAGGCTGGTCTTGAACTCCTAACCTCAAGTGATCTGCCTGCCTCGGCCTCCCAAAGTGATGGGATTACAGGCATGAGCCACAGCGTCCAGCCAATGACTATTTTCTTTGGCCACCTAGGAAGCTAGCTGAGGTCACTGCTCTATCTTGCTGGTTCACCTTCGCTCCCTGCCTGTCCAAACCTGAGCCATACCCCTCACCCCGCTGGTCGCTGATTTTCTATCAGGTTTTAGCAGGTTCAAGTTGAAGCTACTCCTCATGGACTCTGGAATCCTGACCTTGCTTGGATCCCCAGCCAGGTCTGGCTTGTTAAGCTGAGCCTCCTCTTCCAGGGTGTCCACCCTTTCCCTCCCTCTACCCTCCAACTAGTTGGTTTGGCAGATCATTGGCCTGGGTCAGGATATCTTCTCCTCCTCTCCTTGTTGTAGAAACTCTCTGGTCTCATCTGCTTGAAAAAGAATCTGGCTCTTTAAAACTGCATTCATCTGTTACTTCCATCCAGGGCTCATCCCTGTGGGACACCACAGTCCTTCACAGAAGTCCCCTCTTCCAGACCCAGCAAAGGATCACACCTTCCCTTATTTCAGGTGGGGAGCCAGGGCTTTTCACAGTTCAAAGAACAGTCGAGGCCCCTTTCCCTTGCCCAGCCAGGGCTCCTCCTAAACCCACATAAGGGTCAGAGCAGGGGGACAGGCACACGTACACAGAGCTGACTGAAAGCTCTGACACAGAGATGTTTCTGGGGGAAGTGGCTTTGCAGACTGGAATCTGTGGCTGCGTCAGCTCAGAAGCAGGCCTTTGCTGCTCCTGGTCTCTCCTGAACCTTTGGGTCAGTGGTTCTCAACCCTGGCTGCAGAGAATTAGAGTCACTTACTAGGCACAGATGGACGAGGGAGTTATATACCAAAACTTGGGCCTATTCCCCTAAAGCTCTGATTTATTTGGTCTCGGCTGGGACATAAACACTATTGCTATTTTTAAAATCAGCTTCCCCAGGTGACTCGAATGTGCTGCCAGGGCTATGAAGCACTGATCTGGGGTCTTGGGGGATTATGGTTTGAGAAGCACAAACTCACATGATTCTCTTTTAGGGGTTAGACCTTGGGAGCTCATCTGACCATGTGTCCCCTCCCTAGTGGCTCAATTTCCCTAGGTCTCAGTAGGAGGAGGACCTTTGGGGAAGATTCTCCTGCCTCAGGAGGAGAGAAGCCTCTAGCGAATGAGACATGGAGCTGAGGAGAAGGGAGAGGGAGAACCTAAGAGAAGAGTAAGTGGACAAAGAAAGAAGGAAGGGCAAGAAAATAGTAGGAAAGTAGTGGCTGTGCAGAGGTCCAGAAGGACCACCATAACTGTTCAGGTCTCAGGATCAAAGCTGGACATTGGGAGAAATTCCCCATTCCCTGGGGGGACAGATGGGCTTGCTGTCTTGAGATCAGCTGGAGAAGTCAAGGTCTGCAGGGAGGGCAATCTGGGGTGAATTTCGTGCTTACCTGCCCAGGATCTTGCTGACACAGCCATGGCTGACACGGAGCTGGCGAGAGATGTCACAGGGCCTCACGCCCTGGTGGGCCAGGTCTACAATGCGCTGGCGGACCACTTCCGGCAGAGGTCTGCCATTCACAAAGGCCCCTCCCAGCTGGTTCAGCCCGCCATGGCCTAAGGAGACAATATTCCCAGGGACAGTTGTCAAGGCCAGTCAGGAGTTTGGGTGAGCATTAGCTATGAGTGCAGGTGCAGGTGTGTGTGTGTGTGTGTGTGTGTGTGTGTGTGATTGTGACCATGAAATCCCACGGCCAGGCCCTGTGGGTCCCTCTGGACCCCCACCCCAGTTCTTGCCCCCAGGATGCTGGCACAAATGGTATGTGATGCTCATCCCCCACCATGGGATGGTGTCACAGGAGCACATTGCACTTGGGGACTCTTCCAGCAGACTCAGTCTTTTAATCCAAATTACAACAATCACTCTTTCTTCCCTCTTTCTGAAAAGTGTGTAAGGAGTTGAGGATATGGGGTCTTATCACTCCAGTACTGAGCCATTTGACCTTGGGGAAAACTCCTTTTCTTCTCAGAGTCTCCTTTCCTTTTGTAAAATGAAGCACAGGTGATTTTCACATTTACCTTCTCCTCATAGAACCAAATTTTAAAACACTACCCCATTGAGAAAAACAAATACAAAAGAACAAAAGCAGAACCTCTCTGATAGAGCTTGGGCAGAGAAGACCGAAGCTCTGTCTGTGGAATCCTGGCCTGAATGACCCTGAAGGTTCCTTCTTTCTCTAACAGGCCAGAGCACCAGGAACCTGGTAGAGGGTCTTCACAGGCACAGATAGCACTGGGTTTCATGACGGACATGGGGGCTACAGGCCATTGTGGGAATCTGTCCGCATCATGGATATGTGTGCACATTCCCTTAGCTGCTTTCCTGACTTAGCCCCTGCTCTTTGGCCTCAGCCTGTGCTTCATTCTGAGTCCATCCATCCTGGCAAATCCATATATACTGAGTGCCTACTATGTGCCAGGCACTGTACAGGGCCCTGAAGATGCCAAGGTGAATAAGGCAGACATGATCTCTGCTCTTCCCTCATGGGGTTTATCACAGTGAGGTCCCAGACCAGCAAACAGCCAGTTAACATGCTTTGTGACCACTTTTGGGACTGGTGACATGCAGAGAGTTATGGGAACCACTGAAGGGGAAATTGATTTGGCTCAAGGAAACACAGAAGGGTTCCCGAGGGGGTCTAAACTGAGACTGAAGATAAACAGGTACTAGCCAAGTGAGGGAGAGAGGGGAGAAAATGGTTCCAGGCCATGGGAACAGAATGTGCAAAGGCTCAGAGGCAAGAGGATACTTGTCTGTTAGATTTTCCAACATATTCAACTCTATCATCCCTAGAATCATATTGGGCTAATTTCAGGGCTGAGATTTCCATTTTTGTCATGAGGAGACTGGGGTTCAGAGAGTTTTAGTGATCTGATTTATATGACTTGTCTAACTCAGCTTATATGAGGAGGAGCTGGGATCCAATCAGAATTTAAGGCTTAGATCAGGGCTGCTCCTTGAGGGGAGCAAAGCTGCCCTGGACGCTTGGCATTGGCTCTGCTGTTTTGTGCTGAACATGCCAAGGTCTTTTCACAGCAGGGGCAGGATTTGGTGATATGGCTGGGAGGGTAGAGCCCTGGGGGTTGGGAGTCAGGGAGCGGGCAAGTGAGAAGGAAGAGCCAACCCCAAGCTTCTGTGTAAACCACTTAAAGACTATTTATGGCAGAGGGTGGGAAGTGCCTTTGCTGGGCACACAGTGCCCATTATCACCCACTGACTTAGCACATTGAGAACTGCCTTGCAATGTCTCCTCAGGGGCCTGAGCTGTCTTCAGCAGAACACTCAATTTCCCTTTAATGAAAGGGTTGAGGGTGTTCTAAGCCTTTTCTGCCCTGGGCAGTAAGTCATGAGGAGAAGCCCTCTGGCCAAACACCTAGCAGGAAGGATGCAATGATCCATCCTCCTAGTGGAGGCAACGGGTGAGCTTGGGCACAGCTTTCACCTATGCCCCTCCAGGCAAGTTTTTCTAGTGAATGCTTTTCCACTAGGGCTGGAAGAGTGCTTGGAAGGGCTTCAGGAGAGCCCACATGGTGGTCAGAGGGGCCTTTGCCCACTGCTAAGCCCATTCCTCTGGTCCTCTCTGGCTAGAGTGCCATTTGTGAATTGCTGTAGCCATTTGCCCCTCACTGCATCATTGTTGCCTTCCAGCTCTTTTGGGTCCTGATACTGAACACAAGAGGGCACCAGACAGCCATCCAAACAGACAAGATCTTCAGCAGTCCTGCTTTGTCCTCATTTTCCAGAACTTTCCCTGCTGTATCCACCCAAACCTATTTGTTTGTTCTGGAACCTCTATATATAGAAGTGAGGTTTCTTACAGATGGGGGGGTTCTTCACCTTTACAAATGTGAAGCAGGTTTTAAAAGCCAATTTGGGGTTGCATGAATTGGATATTATGTTTTTTATAAAAAGTTAACTATACTGTAAGCTGAATGACCCATTGCCTTTAATTATCCTGAAGGACTGATTGGCATCCTTAGAAACCCAAACCCTCAGGAAGCCCCTTGAGAAGTCATTTACCGTTATCAGCCAGCATCGTAGTGCTGGGAAAGATGTATTCACATTTCTGGCCCCTAAAGTGTGAAGTCTCTGGTGCTTTATTTTATTTGACTGGCTTCTGAATGACTTTGTGTTACTGTAGAAAGACCCTTGGGCCTGAGTCCTTCCTTGACTCTGCCTGTTCCAGTCTTATGATTTGAGAAAGTAGGGTTTTTTTTCTTCAACTTTAGTGTTTTTATCCATTGACTGGAGCTTAATAAAATGTATGCCTGCTGCTAACTTAAACTATTATAAGAAGATAGGGGGATCAGGACGGAGAAGTGTTTATTCAGATAAACAAATCTTGTTATAAATATAAAATTTTTCTAATTTTCAATATTCCCATGATTGAATGTTATGACCCAAGCTTGGCCCTAGACCTAGGGAGTGTTTCCTCAAACTTCAGTGTGCATCAGAATCACTGGAGGTTATTAAAACCGCCAGTGGGGGTTATTAAAATACAGAATACTGAACAAAGTGCCCTGAGTTTCTGAATCAGCAGGTCTGGGACTGAACCAAGAATTTATGTTTCTAAGAAATTTCTACATAGTGTTAATGTTGCAAGGCCAGGGTCACACTTTGAAAACCACCAGTTTAGGCCAGGTGATGACTGGTAAATTAAACATAAGAGAATAAGTCTTCGTACTCCTCCAACCTTCTTCTAAGAATAATAATGATGGTTTGTATATTACAGTTTCCATTTCTTTTCAACTCAAGACATTGACCAAGTGCCTATCATGACTCAGGTTCAAAGCAGTGGGAATACAACCTTGAATAAGACAAGAATCCTGGCCTTCAAGAAACTTAGAACCTTTTGGACAATATGATAAGATACATTGGGAATCATCATGTTAAGGGTGACTTTTCTTGAAAGATATAAGTCCCGACGCTTAGGGAGCTTGTAAGTGGTTAGAGGTAAGTTGCAAGGAAGAATAACTAGGAGGTAACTAGGTGAAGAATTTTCCACAGGGAGAAAAAAATCCATGCATAAAGTCTTGGTGCTTTGAAGAAATTGAAAGACATTTACTGTGGCTGTAGGACAGGCAAGAAAGAGAATTTGAAAGAGCCTCCTGGCTGCAGATGGAGATGGCCTCTATGGTTTGAGGTTTTGAGCTGACTCCCTGTAATGGAAGGACTTTTGTCTTTCCTGTGTCCGGTGTGGGGGAGTGGACTCTTCTGGGTGAGTCACCACCAAACGCCCAGAGGTGGGTGCAGGCTTCCTTCCTGCACTGGGGTGGGGAAAGATTGGTGCCCACTGTGCTGACCACCTTTTTATGCTGCTGCTGATAGGATGGGCTTTGAGGCCGGAAGCCAAAACTGAGTAGGAGCCTCCTGGAAGGGCGGGAAGTGGGATAAAGGGGGAAGGTATGACCCAGGAAGAGGTTTGAAGCCTCATAAGCAAAGGCTCTTTGCGTGTTTGGAGGATTGTGAGTGGGGCGGCGGGGTGGGTATGGGGGAGGAAGGCAAGACTGCTTGGCCGGATGCAAGCAGGTTCCTGAGTGGAAAGTACTCAGACAGGCAATGCAAGCTTTCCTGGGGCCAGAGAGGGCTTATCTTAACAGCAAAGGGATTGGAGCTCAGTAAAGTTCTAGGTGAAGCTTGCTGTCCAGAAATGTATCCTTTTGGAAAGTGACCATTTGGGGAGGTCTTAGGACTTTGGTAATTTCTTCATCCTTTATAGAGCTTAGTTGGGATGGGAGAAGAAAAGGAGAGACACTCATTGATCAAAATTGTTGTTACATGCACCAATATCTAAACCCTTAAGATGTGGAAATGCTTTTTCCATGTCTCTATAGTCCTTTGCACAAATTCCTATCATCACACTGAACACATGGAGCAGTAACTTTCTCTATTTAGGTTTCTTTATGAATTACTCAAAGGCAGGTGCCCTGTCTTTGTCTAGCATAGTTAGTGTTTTAGTATATACAAGGGGTAATGGTTTACATTGGTATGGTTTTTGCACGGATTCCCACAACTCTGCATGCTGGGACCCCCAAATCCCATGCTTCGCTACTTTTCCTTTTATCCTTTTGCTTTGTCTTTTGCCGCTCTGCCCAGTCTTAAAGTGGCAATGGCTCAACGTGTTGCTCTGCAAAAATTTCCTTTTAACTACCTGGGGTTTTTTGCTTTAGTCCCAAAGAGTGTCAAGGTGGTAGTTGAGCCTTGGCAGGGCTCTTGCGAGAGGCATAGTGGCTGCTTTGGGTGCCCTTCAAATCATTCCATACCTACTCCCCTTCCACAAAGGAAAGGCCTTGCCCATGCGAATCGGTCCCTGGTGTTCTCAGCTTGGTGGTGTTCCCTTCTCCAGAATGCTCACTTGCAGGTCTGTGATCTGCATGTGCCACCTCCCAGCTAATCCTCTTGGCTTGGTGCCTTTCCGGAGTAAAGACCAGGGCCTGTGCCTCCAACTGCTCCTGAAGAAAGTGTCCCAGGTCCATGGAATCCCAGTGTCCAAAGTCTGCACACCAGATCACGCCAGTATCCATGAGGTGATGGCTTACCTGGACATATGAGACCCTTGGACTGGGTAAAAGGGGCTGCATGCTGGAAAGCAGCACCCTGCATCTGCTATTACTCTCCAACTTGCTGCATGACCCTTGGTATCTCTGTGCCTTACACTTGTCTTCCTAAGGGAAACTGGAGCAGAAAGACAGCTGCTGGGCAAAGCCGCTGCTTGTGTTTCTCATTGATCTCTCACCCTTCTACCTTTTCTGGAACGCTACTCCATCAATGATCCTCCCATTAAAAATGTTATTTGCCTCTTCTTTTCTACCAGGTCCTTCCCCTAAAGCTACAAATGGAATTAAATTAATCCATGTTGTCTCTTCAGTCCCTGATCTCAAAATAAATCAAACACACAAAAAATTCTTCCCTTGACCATGATGCTCTTCTTTCCTATTGTTTTCAACTAACTTTCTCTAAAAGCAGTCAACTTGCAGCCCATTCTTCCCTTCACATTCAGTGCTCAGCCCGCTCTGTGCCTCCTGTTTAGCATGCGCTTGGTGATGAGTGGCCGTGGAGGGATGGTGAGTGGGTGGAGGGTGCCATGCGCTCCCTCTTGAAGGGGTTTTTGTGACAATGCCATCTCCTAATTCCTTATACCTTCATTTTGCTTTAATGGGGTTCTCTTCCCTCATTTGCTCCATGACCTCTGTTTTTTCCCTTCAGGCTTCTGTCAGTTCTCAGTGCTTCTCTCCCTCTGCATGGCTATCCTTGGTGATCCCACACCTAGGATGGCGGGTACCTAGTACCCACCTCCTGATGGCATTGTGGGCATCCCCAACTTTACGTGGGTAACCCCAGTCAGGTCTCCCCCCAACTTTGGTTGTCAGTTTTTATTGGCGATCTCTTCTTGGTGATAAGGAGGCTCCTCCTGTAGTGTTGTCTTGGTTGATAACACCACCAGCTGCCATGCAAGCTCAGGGCATGCCCCTTCCACTCAGCCTCATGCCACCTGCCACCACACTCTCTGCGCTGCACCATCATTGGCCTTCTGCATGACCTTGGAAGTAACAGTGTGTCCCCAGGCTTGGGTTGCCTGCAAATGCTGTTCCCTCCTCCTGGAGCTCTTGTCTCCCCCTTTATCTAGTTAACTACTGCTCATCCTCTATGTGTGGGCACTGAGTCACTTCCTCGGTGGCTTTGCTTTATCCTACAGAGTAGGTTCAGGCCTCCGTTTGGATGTTCTCATACATGCTTTACCTTTCTTGAATGACAGTCATCAAAATGCAGCATCAAATATAACTGCTATTTGGAATCTGGTTGAAAATCAGAGAAAGAAAAAGTCTCATCGTCAAGGGAGGAATTTCAGGGGAACTGCTGAGGTGTGTTAGGTAAATTTAATTGCATCTGTAGGTCCAAATTTTAATTTTACATTTTTTGCATATATATATGAATAATGACTGTCTTCTCTCACCAGATTGAAAGCTCCATGAGGGCAAGACTTCTTTCATTTTGATTTTTATTAAATTATATTAGGCATTCAATAAACATAGGTCACATGAATGAACTAGTAGCCTTTAGCGTTTTCCATTCGCCCATACGGAATACCCCCAAGACAACTTTTTATCTCCTAAATATTTACCTAACCAATACCTTCCTATCTGTCCCCAGCATTCAAACATCCATTTATTCAGTTATTCATTCAACATACAGTTTATATGCCTACTGTGTAGCAAGCATTTTAATAGGACTGATTATACAGAATTGATTTCTACCTTTATGGATCTTCCAGTCTAGGGAGAGGTGAGCTGAAGGTGGGTATGTATTTAAAAAGTAAGTGCACAAATAAATGTATAATTACTACTTGGGGTAAGTGCTAAGAAGAACACAAAGGGTGCCATGATAAAAAAATGATGGGGTGAGGGTGCAAGAGAGAATTAGTTCAAGCTGTTTAGGAAGATGTCTCTAAATGACATGAGTGGAAGGCGAGTAGGAGTTAACTACTCACTTGGACTCATTGGTCTCCACGTCCAACCTTGCTCAAGTGACCCTTTGCTACCCAGCCGGGGAGCAACACATCTAAACCCTAGTCTGGCCACATCACTCCCATATTTAAGAGTTCTTGCAAGGCATGACATCATTTTCTTCATGGCAAACTCCAAGCTACTAAATCTTGCAGATGATGCCCACCATTGTCTTCTGCAATGACTTATTATTCTTGAGCCTGACCCTGACTAGTGCTCAAGCCTCATTTCTTTTTTTTTTTTTTTTGAGACAGAGTTTCGCTCTTGTTACCCAGGCTGGAGTGCAATGGCGCGATCTCGGCTCACCGCAACCTCTGCCTCCTGGGTTCAGGCAATTCTCCTGCCTCAGTCTCCCGAGTAGCTGGGATTACAGGCACACGCCACCATGCCCAGCTAATTTTTGTATTTTTAGTAGAGACAGGGTTTCACCATGTTGACCAGGATGGTCTCGATCTCTTGATCTTGTGATCCACCCACCTCGGCCTCCCAAAGTGCTGGGATTACAGGCTTGAGCCACTGCGCCCGGCCCAAGCCTCATTTCTTACCTGTCTGAGCCTTGAACCCGATGCTCTAACAACACAGAATTGCTTGCTCTTCTTTCACCGCATCTGAATCCTCTCCTGGGTCCTTGCTTGTATCCTCCATGCCTGAAGTGCCTTTCCTCACATTCTCCTGATTGATTTCTACTCATGCCCAGGGAGTTAGTTCAGGAAGCTCCCTCCTATAGAAAGTCTTCCCTGGCTTTCCCTGCCTGTTCTCTTTGGTCCTTTCTTTTAAATAAGCTATGCCATAATCTCATTAAGCAGAATATAAGTATCTGTTTACTGACTGGGTCCTTCTGCATAGATTGTTTGCCCCTTAGAGGATGACACTGTTTCTTTATCTCTGAAACCCTAATATCTGGTGTAATGCTTGGTGTGGTGCACAGCTGGTACCCAATAAATGATGACTGAGTTGGTTATTGAAAGTGAAGAAGAAAGGAAAGAAGGGAGGGAGGGAAGGAAGGAAGGAAGGGAGGGAGGGAGGGAGGGAGGGAGGGAGGGAGGGAGGGAGGGAGGGAGGGAGGGAGGGAGGGAGGGAGGGAAAAGAGAGGGATAGAGGGAGGGAGGGAAAAGAGAGGGATAGAGGGAGGGAGGGAGGAAGGGGAGGCAGATCAACAAGTTTAGTGAAGCCCACACTTTCTTTGCCTTAAACAGAATTCTGTTTTCCACAGACACACACTCATAGAAATGAGTTATTTAAAGAGGATAGTCTAGAGTCCAAAAAAAAAAAAAAAAGAGGTTTTCCTGGCTTCTGAAGGAGTCAGGATATGAATGCAGAGGTCTTCCTGTTGGCTTGTATATCAGACCTTCAATGTTAACATTAACTGTGTGAGCACTTGCCAAGTTCACACTGTTATGAGCAGCTTTATGGTTGAATGTGGCAGTGTGTTCTGCAGGAATCCTCTGTGAAATTAGTGCTACTCCTGTCATTTTACACCACTAAGGAAACTGTCACTGACTCTAGTCTTCGGATTCTGAGCCAAGAAGCCTTTTTCTTCTAACCTTGGCCATAGAGACTCTACGGAGGATGATGGCAGATGATCTACACGGACTCCTCCCTCACTGGGTTAATAGCTCTGTTGGGAAGATTTCAACATGCATCAAGAAAAAACCATGAGAGACACCTCAAGCTAGGGAGGCAGAGGGTTAGCAGCAAATGTTACTCCACCTGAGAACTCAGGCATCCTAAACTAAGAGCTCCCATGAGAAGTTTCTGATTCAGGACTGTGTGGGAAGTGCTGCCTATATGTGCCTGCCAGAGCTCAGTCAGTTAAAAAAAAAAAAAAATAGTCTCCAGTTCACATTGCCAAGGAGTTCAGTACTGTGTTCAAGGCCAAGGACATGATCAATCCAGTCTTAGAATCTGGTTTCCTCAGATGTCTTCTGGTATCAGCCAGGGCTTGGTCAGAGGACAGAAATCTTCCTAGTATTTCAACAGAGGGGCTTTAATATAGGGAATTGCTGTCCTGGTGTTGGTGGGCTGTAAGAGCACAAAGGAAGCATTGAAATAGCCCAGAGAGAGTAGCTACAGGAAGCAGCCACTGCCTCTCGGGCTGGAGGAAGCAAAGGGAAGAAACTGGAGTTATCAGAACCTACATGCTTAGAGGAAGGGCCTATGGAGCTGGGCCTTGGATCTCTGAAGGGCTGGCACATCCCAGCTGTTGCTGGGAGGCATGTGAGGCTGGCTCTGGGAAAGCTGAGAGCTGGAATCTGATTCAACTACTGCTGCCAAGGTGTTGGCTGACAAGAGCTGCATACAAGAAGAAGAAAGTCCTTCTACTATCTTTTAAAATTCTACTACTTGTCAGGTGGCCCATTTATTAGTCCCTCATAGACACCCAAACTGAGAGGTATCTTTCAAGTCTGTCCTCTTGCCCTGATGAGTGGGTGAGGTTCATATATTCATTTATTTCCATTCCTGGAAGCTGTATGGAGGAGAGAGTCAGACATCCCTGCTTCACCTCTGACTAACTTACGACTTTGGTATGAATGTCAGTCACCTCTTTCTGCCTTTCCTTCTAGATGTGCCAAGTGATCTAAATAACAAGGTGCATGTGTAGCACCTGACATAGGACCTGGGCTTCAGTAGGCCCTCCACAAATGTCAGCCATTACCGTCATCACCAAGACCCACCATTTCCATAACAGGCTCTGCTCCAGGTTCTGGGGACATAAGAGGATGAAGACAGATGGGTCTCTGCCCTTTTAGAGGTTATGGTTTTACAGGAAAGATTTCTTTTGTAACAGTTTTGAGTTAATTAACTTATTTCTTAGCAAATGGCAAACCTCCCCCACCTCTATCTGCCCCTCTTCTTACCTGGATTGATTTCTCTTCTCACTATTCCAAAATTTTTAGTAATGAGAAAAGGGCAGGGTTCTGGGATGCTCAGAGAGACAGGAAATAATCCCAGCTCCTTCTTTCCCTCTCTGGTGCCCATGACTAGGAAATTACTGATTAACTCCCAGCTTGTTATTGTTGTTGTGTTCTGGTCTTTGGGGCTCTGTTTCCCTCTTGGGGTGGCCATGCTTTTTAATGCAGCCCAGGAGGACCCTAAGATGTGAGACCATGAGGACCAACTCTAGCTCCTTGTTGACTACACTCTCACGCTCAGGCAGATATAAGAGTGTCTCCCAGTAGAATATGAAATTTGGCTTCCTTGGATGCTTCTGCCTTACTGAGATCAGCCAGAGGGTGGCTGTGGTGGGAGGACTTAGCACTATTCTTTCATCCCCTGCAGGGAGAGGGAGCTGGGGAGGGACAGGGGAGTTGGACAGAGGATGGATAAAGAGGTCTCCTGTGGTTTAGACTCTATCTGGGGGAGAATCAAACTTCACTGGTATTTCACCAATGTTAGACCTAAAAGAAGAGGAAGGAGGGGAAGAAGGAGGGAGGAAAGGCTATCTTTAGTACCCAGTCCCTCTTCCCCATTACTCAGTGCCTAAGAATAATAATTATGGACAGTATTATGGGAAGTGCTTATTTTTGAGCCAAGTTGAGTACTTTAAATGCATCTTTTCAATTAATTCTCAGAACAACCCTTAGAAGTATGAAGTACATTATTCCCATTTTACAGATGAGAAGATGAGGAGCAGAGACGGCATGTAACAGGTTCAAGGCTCCACCCTTACAACGTGGCATGACAGAGATTCAAGCTGAGAGCTCTTAGATGCCACAATGAATGCTCTGCACTGCTTACTTTTCCCACCCACCTCCAGTGCTACCCCTGGAAGTAGCACTATATTCCAGAAATAGCCAGACCCTTCCTTAAGAGCAAATATATCTTTTCAACACCTACCAAGTAGAGGTGCTTTCCAAAACTCACTTTTAAATTCTCTGCAGGTTTTCATTTTCTTGGGGTCTGATTTTTCCTTTAAAATTTTTCTACAGTCAGAGAGAGCACCAAATTCCTTTATTTCCCTCCCCTCTTGGGTAGTGGCTGGCTGCCCTCCATTCTCGTTGCTTACATCCATCGCTGCCTCCTTTCTTCCCACTCTTTCCCCCTCTGGGTTTGCATCCCTACCCTCAGTGTCTCCCAGTTACCTTGCTTGCTTTTATTTCCCTCCTGATTGCTGCCTCCTTGGTTCTTACCAGCCCTCTGCCCCAGTGCTTTCCTGTCAAAGATGGCAGACTCCTCCAATGCCACCGCTCCCCTACCCATCCGCCTGGAGTCTTCCCTTCTCTCTTCCTCCCCGCTGGCTCCTTTGGCCATCCCCCTTCCCTGCATAATCTTTATTGCTTGCATGACTGCTCAGGTTCTTTATCCCATCTTCCCCTCAAAGGCATTCGCAGCTCTGCTGTTATTCTTGTATTAGCATTGAACCCATTAAAGCTAATTTGTTTGCCCTAATCTCCATTTATTTTTCCCTAGTTGATATTAGATTTCTCTTTCTATTGCTCCAGCATGATTTTCTCTTTGTCTTCCTAATGGTCTACCCCCCTCTCTCTTCCTCTATTAATCTGGTTGGCTTCACTGTGTGGTTTCAAGGCCTTTCTCCGCCTCCCCCAGCCCTTAGATTAACCCTGTCACCTCCCTCCCAGGAAGGGCTTCAGTGTGTGGATTTCTAGGGATGGAGCTGCTTCAAATGTCAATAGGTCTCTAAGCTCCCTAAGAAAAGTACTGCTTGACATGAGGCCCTGCCTTTCCCTGGAGTCAGGCTGGAGGCCTTCGGAGCACAGGGGCCAGAGAACTTGAGTCAAGTGGGACACACAGGGCCTGCTCTGAGCCTGAAGGTCACCAAGTCCAGGGGTTCCCTGGGTAGGGTCGCGTTTGGTGCTGTCTCAGAGATTTCTGGAGGTCTCTTCAAGCTGTCTTAGTTCCTATAAATTATATTAGCAATATATGGTTTATAAAGTAACAGCAGGTGGGCCACTTTCTCCCTCTGAAATCAGGCACTATTTTCCAACCGAGGGACTCACCTCCTTTTTTCCTACAGGAGTGACACTCCCCTCTGTGGATGTGGCTTTGGGTATGGTTAATCCACAACCTGCACTCTGGCCTTCAGAAGCCCAGGGAGACAAGCCTCCCAGAAGCAACATTCCAGAGCCTTCTCTGTACTCCCAGCGACCTCCTCATCCCCTATCCTCTCTCTGAATCTCATTGTCAAGTTCTTCCCCCAGACACCTGGATCCTTGAGGGCAGGTGCAGCTTTTTTCTGGCTGTGCAGGTGTGCTTTGCAGGGGTGAGAGCAGTGCTTTCCTCCTCCCAGCTGCACACTGGAATCACCTGGAGAGTCCAGAAACTTCCCCTCTCAGGTCATTTCAGTCAGAATCTTTTGGCATAGCGTCCCTGAATCTGTAGTTTTAAAAATCTCTGTTGATAGCCTAGAGTTGATATCCACTCTATGGATGCCAACAAACACTTATTGAAAGCATTAATTAATTGATCAAACATGAACTTCTAGTCATGGGCTGCAAATGGAGCTTGCCAGTGCTCCCTGTGGGTTTCCTAGAGGCCATTCTTCCCAGATCCTTCCCACTGAGCTTCCTAGACACTTGCAGATTCCTGGCATCACACACCGGGGCTGTGGAAGGACCCTCTGGGCTTCAGAAGGAAGGTCCAGGCTCTCTGCATTCGGGGAGGGAAGCAGGCAAGGCAGGTATGGATGGCAGCACCTGCTGAACATGCGTTTAGATGCTCAGCGACTATGCAAGTTACTGTGCTACACCCTCAACTCCCCCTGAGGTCAGAGGCCTGTGGCTAGCAATGCTTTTTTTTAAATGGGTTGATATTAAAGCAATTTTCAGTACATTAGATTTCAATTCAGTGAGCACCCACTCTATGTCTAATAATATTCCAGGGTGTATATATGTGGGGAGTTGGTTTCTGAGTAGAAAACAGTCCTTGCCCTTGAGAAACTTACAAGTTAATAGTCCCTGACATGTTATAGTCTTTCATGTTAAAGTTTTTCAACTCATTGGCATGCACTATCTCTTTCAATTCTGTCAAGTAACTCCGTGGAATATCTGTGCAGGTGTGCATATGGGTGTCTTGTGAATGTGTATGAGTGTGTGTGTGCACATATGAGTATGTGTGTGTGGTGGGGATGGGATGGATAGTAAATGTCATAAAGTACTGGTAGGTTCTACAGCTCGAAGTTATAATGCTATAAATGTGAGTTTAGTAGGCACTGATTTAAAAATCACCCAGAGATGGTTAAGGGGGTAAATACAGCTGAGGACAGAACACCATGACAATGGCATGAGAGTAGGGGTGGGTGGAGAGGAGAGGGAGCTGTGGTTGGAATGACTGTAGAGACTGAGAGGCCAGAGGAATAAGACAATCTTGAATATAATGAAGTCACATAAAGACGCCTCCCTCACCCAGAAACTTGAACTAAATGACCTCTGAAGCTTCCTTCCAATGCTGGGATTCTTTGCTTCTGAGATCTTAACTAAGATACAACTTGATGGGCTTGATTTGCTCATGGAGGAAGCATTTGTAAAGGGTGGGTTTCATCCTGAATTAGGGCATGATTAGAGAAAGTGAGAGAGAGAGAGAGACTGTGTGTGTGTGTGTGTGTTGTGTATGTGTGTGTCTGTGTGTGTGAGTTGCAGAGTCCTCAGGGTGCGGGCCAGAAGGAGGGCCTGGCCATCCTGGGGATCATAACAGGTAAGAGCAAATGAAGAGGAACTGCCTTTCTGAGCAGCACACAGGAGCAAAATCTGTGACAAGACCATGCATCTGTTGTTTCCACACCTGCCTACAGTAGGCACCATGGCGAAGATTATCCACTCTAAAGGCTGTCCTCGCTGCTGCAGAAGAAAAGGGGAAGGGACAGAGGCCAACAGACATGGCCTGCAGGCTGCAGTTTCGGGAGAGGAAACAGGAGGTGCTGAGAATTAGGAGGCCTATGTTCTGCCCACTCTGTGATGATGCCAGTCTGTGCCTCAGTTTCTTCATCTGGCCTGACAGAAGCAGATGATCCTTCCAGTCTTAATGTCTACAACTCTGGGACTGCCCTTGGCCAGAGAACAGAGGCCAGAAACCCCCAGAAGCTGATACAGAGAGAGCTCTAGAGGGAGACGTTGAGTAACCTTCCTATGTGATAAAACATGAGAGGTGGCTTGGGTTGCCATGAGATGAGGGAAGGCGGCACACAGTAGGCCCTATAACTGTGGTGACTCGCATGGTGGCAAAATGGGTTGCTGCGGCTCACAGACTATGCAGGTAGATGTGCACGGTGTTTATAGAGTGGCAGAGTTGCAGGGCACCCTTCTGAGAGGATCCTTGACTGGGAAAAGGTGACCTATCTGATGTCACAGACTCACCTTGTGGCGGAACCAAGAAAGAACCTCAGCGTTCTGACCTAAGTCCCCGTCTAAGCCCTTTGGGAGCTTAGTGCCTTCTTGGCTGGGGCCAAGAAGGAAGAAAGTGATGAGGTTTGCAGAACATGTTCTGAAGCAGGCATGCCCTGAAAGATTTTAGGTTTTGTTGTTGTTGTTGTTGTTTGTTTGTTTGTTTGTTTGTTTGTTTTTGAGACAGAGTTTTGCTCTTTCACCCAGGCAGAAGTGAAGTGGCACGATCTCAGCTCACTGCAAACTTTACCCCTGGGTTCAAGCAATTCTCCTGCCTCAGCCTCCTGAGCAGCTGGGATTATAGACACCTGCCACCACACTTGGCTAATTTTTGTATTTTTTTAGTAGAGACAGGGTTTTGTCATGTTGGCCAGGCTGGTCTCAAACTCCTGACCTCAGGTGGTCCACCTGTCTCAGCCTCCCAAAGTGTTAGCGTGAGCCACAGTGCCCGCCTGATTTTAGGTTCTTGAATCAGCTTGTTTGCTTGTCATTTTTGTTTTCTTAAGTGTTTTTTATTTTTTATAGAGATGGGATCTTACTATGATGCCCAGGCTGGTCCTGAACTCCTGGGCTCAAACAATCTTCCAGCCTCCAAAGTGCTGGGATTACAGGCATGAGCCACTATGTGTGGCCTTTTCTAAGTGTTGAACCTGGACTTGAGGTTCTCTGGGGATTCTGGCTTGGGAGGGGAGTCCCCTTCTGTTTTGGAGCAACAGGAAAGGCTCTGGAGGATGGATGCCACCTTCCCCTTCTCTCTCTGTCAGACCCAAATCAGAGCTTCTGCAGCTAGTGTTGCTCAGACCCAAAGGAGCTGAGGGTCAGTTCAGGGCTGTGTGGGGACTGAAACGGACTAAGGACATGCCATACTCAGGTGTTATGAATTGAATAGTCCCCTCCCCTGCCTCCACCCACCACTCTAGTACCTTGGAAACAGTCTTTGCAGATGATCTAATTCAGGTGAGGTCATTAGGATGGGCCTAATTCACTATGATCAAGTCCTTATGAAAAGGGGAGATTTGGATACAGATAAGGTGAGAAAGCCACGTGAATATCAGAGTTACCTTGCCACAAGCCAAGGAATGCCGAAGACTTCTGGCAAACCACCAGGAGCTACGAGAGAGGCACAGAACAGATTCTCCTCCAGCCTCAGAAGAAAACAACGCTTCTGACCCCTTGATTTGACACTTTTGGCCTCCAGAACTGTGAGACAATACATTTCCATTATTTAAGTCCTCCAGTTTGTAGTACTTTGTCACTGCAGACCTAGCAAACCCCTGCACAGATCAACAGAGCTTTAAAGCTTTAGCCATGAATTGGACACAGCAGGCTTGGGCAGCCCCTGGAGGCCGCTCTCCTAGGGTAACTGGCTGCCCCTCCAGTTCCCTCCAAATGACTCTTAAGTATAAGGCAGGTTCAGTCAGTCAAGTAGAGAATAAAATCCTTTCTAGCATCTAACCCTCTTGGTGAACATGTTTCTCTTGACATTACTGTCCTTGCTACTGAGTCATCATCTTCTCCATTTGTGATCCTTCCATCATGCAGCATTTATTTTTTATGAAAGAACATTGGTGCATCAACACAGCAAAGGCCCCACATGCCCTCCAATTACCAGGACTTGCAGGCTTCTCTTTCTTTCAAGAACTTTCTGACCCTGGGTTCAGTCTAAATGCTGGTTATGCACTCACCTGACATCCAAAGGGCCCTTCCACAGTGCTGTCAGGTAAGTGATCCTTACATGTAGTTCAACACACAAGTCAGGTCCTGATTGCATCGGGGTTGGGTTTTCACAACAATAATGTGAAATAGGTGGGGCTGGTGCTTTGCCCATTTTACACATAAAGATGCCATCTTGGAGGGCCAAATGGCCTGTGCACAGCCAGTTAGGGCAGACCTGAGACTGCATTCAAATCTGATCTGCTTCTACCCACAATTGGATGGGAGATCTCTGGAGGAGGGGACACAGTGCAAGGGGAAGGACTGTGCTCCCAGCAGGCAGGCATGAGGGACTCCACATGGGAAAGACCACGGGTGGGTTGTACATCAGTGTTTCCTTCCTTCCTTCCTTCCTTCCTTCCTTCCTTCCTTCCTTCCTTCCTTCCTTCCTTCCTTCCTTCCTTCCTTCCTTCCTTCCTTCCTTTCTTCCTGCCTTCCTGCCTTCCTGCCTTCCTTCCTTCCTTTTTGACAGAGTCTCGCTCTGTCTCCAGACTGGAGTGCAATGGTGAAATCTTGGCTCACTGCAACTTCCGACTCCAGGGTTCAAGCGATTCTCCTGCCTCAGCCTCCCAACTAGATGGGACTATAGGCATGTGCTACCATGCCCAGCTAATTTTTATATTTTTAGTTGAGACAGAGTTTCACCATTTGGCCAGGATGGTCTCCATCGCTTGACCTCATGATCCACCAGCCTTGGCCTCCCAAAGTGCTGGGATTACAGGTGTGAGCCACCATGCCTGGCTGATCAGTGTTTCTTAAATGCTGATCACAAAAGAATCCCTGGGAGCTTGTGAAGGATACAGATTCCAGGGCACCACATTTGCCAACAAAATCCCAGGAGGTTCTGACAGAGACTTGAGAAACACTTCTTTAAAGCCAAGAAAGGAGAAAAAAAGAAAGGAAATAAAGAAGGAGAGGAAAAAAGAAGAAAAGAAAGATCCACATAACGAATATTTGTGAAGCACCTCGTATACGTCTGCTATGTGCTAGATATTGTTTGGAGTTTTATTCCCAGTCTGAAGGAATTACAGGAATCTTGTAATCTTTTATCCTCACAGATGCTCTTACCCTAAATCTGACCAATCGCCCTGCCAAGTCGACACCAAGCATCCACCAGGAAGGTCGCTTGTTGGTTCAGAATTACCCAGGCTTGACAGTGTTTGTTACTCCTGTGGCCACTGCTGTTCAACCTGGCTATCTGGCCTTCAAGCATAGGCTTCTGTGCCTGCAAGATGCCCCTAGGACCAGGCAGCTATCCCAGTGGGGCAGCTCAGGCCTCAATGGATGCATCAGGTTTGCTAAAAGATGGCATTTCTTGTTTCCTCTGTTCCCTAGATGCCAATTACTATAAAGAAAATAGAAAAGTAATTATAGCAATATCATGGGAAAGGATCACGTGTGCTTCATGTTGGAAAAACTTCATATACAAGACTCAAATATCCAAGTTGAGTCAACCAAGTAAACAATAACAAATGTTATTGGAGAATTAGGTGAAAACCAGCAGCCCAGACATTCATGGAGCCCTCAGTTCTCATGTAGGATTTTGCGTAAGGTGCTGGAGATAGAGATATGAAAGCGTTCTTGTTCTTGTCTAGCTCAGAGGCAGGATGTCACCGTAAGAAGCTTAAAGACATTTGTTGGAACAGGTACTGAGTGCCCAAGGAGTGGAGCAGAGCAGGTGCAGTGGGAAGTCAGACAGGATGGTCACTAAAGATGGAAGATGTCTAAAAAGGTCCCTGGAAGAAGGTGGAGCTTGACTGAGGCTTTGTCAAGGGTGTGGGAGTGGGAAGGGTGTTCCAGGCAGCTGCACTGAATGGCCTGAGACACAGAGGTGAGAATGTACATGATGTATTTTGGAAACAATGACTAGTTGCCTGGAACATGGGTTTGCATAGGGAAATAGTGGGAAATAGGGCCACGGAGGTTGGAGAAAGTCTTCTCAGCTTGTACATCAGCAGTTTGCCTGAAAATGCTTGTTAATGATTGGATTAAAAGGAAGTGCAAGGAGAAATCTGATTATTTTGGAAAATCACCAGGCTAAGTTTGTCTGAAACAGAGCCAAGAGAGCAGAGAAATTAGAACATTTTGATCAAGTGAATAATCTAGCTATCACAGATTATTGCCATGACTTTTCCACTTAACGAAAGCACCACAAAGCCTGAAGACAACAGAGTCGGTAGGTACATGGCTGTGGCAAAAGAGCCAAGAAGGATATCAAAACTGCCAATGACAGAAGCATGAGGTCAAGCCAGGGGAGGATGGAAGTTTCATGCACAAGTGAATAAAATGTCCTAAAACATATACATCAAGTACAGTTTACTCAGATGTTCTGATGGCAGAGTGGAATGAACAACATAGCTTAGCTGCTGTTGTCAAAGCCACACAGTTAGGCTGAACCTGAGCGTGTTTCCATTGCTGTCTCCTTCACTCAGGGCTGACTTCTGGTGCCTGGAATCTGCACAGGCTCCTGGGACTCCTCATCTCTGTTGGGGCTGGTTACTCCTCTGAGCCACCTTATGGAATCCCACCCTGACCCGGTCACAGCTCAGCCTGCCTCCCTCGCCCACTTGCTCAGCATTTTGTGTCTATCTGGACTGAAGCCTTTGCTTTCTCTCTGTGATTGTGGTGTAAGTTCAGTTTGCTTTCCTCTCTCTAGAATGTCAACACGAAGGCAGAGGTATGGTCTCCTGAGTTCCATAACCCCAAAGCCTAACTCCCTGCCTGCCACGTTGAGGTGCTCAGTAGACACTGACTTAACTAAATTGAATAGTTGAGTAATAATGCTCTTTGAAATAATTTGGAGTTAGATCTTGAGGCTTGTGTGGCCAGGGGATGCATGATAGGGTGAGGGCACATCATAAAACCTGAAGGTAACTGAGCATGCCAGTGGTTAGGGTGAGAAATTTGCATGGAGCATATCAGGCACAGAGGCAGCAAAGCCCCGCCGAGTGCTGGGGAGTCAGAGCGGGAGAGTGAAGGGCACTGCCAACAACAGAAGTTTTTAGGAGCTGGACCAAAATCCAGGATGATCTGGCCACAGGGCGCACACTGAGCACACACTTGAGAGAGCAATGGGCCAGGAGGAGAGAAGAGAGGTTCACCATAGGATAGTGGGTGGCTGGGAATAGAAGTCCTCCCCATGGTGGACCAAGAAATCTATGTAGCTGAGAGCAGGACAAAAGAAATAATGATTTCTATGGGTAGCTGGGATGAAAACCTCAGGGGCGACAAGGTCTTTAAAGGAAATCTCAAGAAGGGCACCATGTCCCAGGTGTGCTCCTGGGATGCTGAGTAAGAAGAGACCACCTTTTCTGTGCGTCTGCCTTTACTCTGCCACAAAGCACCTGGGCCCTTAAATGACCAACACACATGTGCTATACTGGTGCCAGGAAAGAAGGGTGTTTTGTTGGGAAAGTCAAGGTATGAGGAGGGCCCAGGACTTGGCTCCTTTCTTTGAAGGAAGACAGTGTAAATTCTCCATGCTGGGGATCCTTCTGATGGATGGAGGCACTCATCATTTCACAGAGTGGGAGCTAGAGCCACTACGTGCCGATCAGGCAAGTCCAGCCTCACATCGGCTGGACACCAGCTATTCTGACACTTGCCAGCACATGGGGCACCGAGAAGGTCACGGTGTGCTGCAAAGAATGCCACAAATCAGTGAGTTCAACTTCTTGAAGATTATAATGTGTTGCTAAATCAGATCCTAGATCCTAAAAAAAAATGAGGTAGTGGCCATTGAACAGAAAAAATGTACATCTTAAATTTGAAGATAAGTACAAGTGTACCTTTTCCTACCAGTTGTTTAGTTATATCGACGAGCACCTCTGCTCACCCTCTGGGGAAACACTTTGAGAATCACTGATTTATGAAAGTTATATAAATATTGGTTGATAAAATGTACAAAATATGCATGGTGATGCCATATTGTGTATAATAGTGACTAATACAGTTCACGTGGGTGCTGAAACAAGCTCGGTGTTGTGCATGTGACTATGTTTTGTGTTCACACTTCTCCTTTAGAGTGTAGTAGACAGAGCATGCCTGAACTGCCTGGGGCTGAAGGGTTCTCAGGCGCAGAGTTGCCCAGGAATTCTGAGCAAGGACAGAATGTCAGAGAGATTATCCTTCTGAGCTGAGCAGAGAGGCCCGCTCATGCCAGCTGGCAGCTACCTGCCTTCAGTGCCTTATTCTTGGGGGACCTTGAGGCCAGGTCTGGAGTGGACAAGTCCTGCTGCTACTGCTGCTGCCCACTTGGTAGCTCTGCTGGGAAGAGCCACTGTGAACCCCAGAGACCTAGTGGTGCTAGGGGCTGATGCAAGCAGATGACTGGCTGCCCCCGGATCGAATGTGAAAACAAGAATGCCAGACCCAAAGTTTTCTTTGGGTCTATGGGCACCATAACTACCCATAACCCATAACTTCAGTGAGGGGTAAGGGGCCAGGAGGAACTCATGGTTGGACACTGGTATTCCTCTACTCAGACCTTAAACCACAAGTTGCAAGAACAGGGAGGTCACAGGTCAGTAACCTCATGCCTAAATAGATGCACAGCACAGAGCAGATTCCCTGGATAACTTGGGCCCCACTTTCCCTACTGCATTGATTATGACTTCCTTCCTAGCAATTGTGAGTACAACTGGGACTCATCTGTCACACCTATAACTTCACGGCTGCATTTCTTAGGGTCTCTGAGAGCAGGGCCTTCTCTGGTCTTTTTTAATAGGATAGTCTTCTGTGTATACTTGTACAGTTTAAAGGCTTACCTTTAGTATGTTTATGTGTATGAGATGGTAAGTATTGTATGCATGTGTGTATGTGTATGTTGTGAGTACTGTGGTCTGTGTGCGTAACTGGGTATGAGTGTATGTCATATGGATACAGGGGACTAGAATGAAGACAGCCAGGTGGTGTCCAGGCTACAAGATCCAAAGAGGCTTTTGCTCTCAGGGCCAACCCTGCCCTTTCATGAGCACCAGAGGGAGAGCCTCCTTGAAATTTGCACCCTGGGTGCCTTATTGCTTCATCCTAACCCACCTGATTGTCTGTATGTTTGGACGTGAGTGTTGTGCATATGCTGTGTATGTGTTTGCATGCAGGTGAGTGTGTATGGGTGTGTGGTTGTGTGTCTCAGCAGCTCTTACTGGGCTTCCCAGTTCCTGTCAGCTGGTGAAGGAGGCCCCTTCATTCCCCTGGGTCCTGTGTATGCATCATAGGCTACAGCAAAGGCTCCCTGGGTTGGATCAGCCCTCACTCTAACCTCAGCATGCCCTGAAAGTCACCACAGGGTCATGGAAAGAGTCTTGGTGATGAGATGGAGTCTCTGCTCTGCCGCAAGGGCTGTGGGACCAGGGTCAGGACATACCTCCCTGGATTCCACTTTCCTCATTGGTAAAATGTGGTGACAGAATCTCATCTGTGAACCCCCCTCCAGCCTTGAACAACTCTGGATCTAGGTAAACCAGCATAGTGAAAGCCTATGAGCCTTCTGAGATGTGTGAGGAATACATTCTCCCAGTCACTCAAGCAGCTCAAGTCTAGAAGCTGAGAGCTACAGAGATCAATGCTCCTCTAAAAAGTGAACTGTGAGGCATGCCATACAAACAGAGTGCTAGGAGAACTTGGGGAGGTGGGGAGGAGGAAGAGGAATCACAGACAGCTTCAGAGAGAGGTGGCTTTGAAGCTGGACTGGGTGAAGACAGATAGAATGTGGGAAGCACATGACCAAGTGCTTTGCAGACATGGCATGGGCCCCAACCAGGCCTTGAGGAAAGGAGAGTCTCAGGACAGCAGCTGCATCATTGTCAGCAGGACTCTTTAGAGCAGGTGCCACCTGCAAAAGGGGGAGCCCTGAGGCCCAGGCAGGCCTGTCACAGTGCAGGGCACCTGTCCAGACAGGCTTATGGCCAGCAGGGGAGGGTGGGACATGGGACATGGGGACTTTCCTGGTATGGGGTACTGCCATGTCCCCAGGTAATATGGAAGGCCCAGGAAGGTCCCCAGGAGTGCCTGGGAGAATGTATGCTTCACACATCTCAGAAGCTTCATAGACTTTCACTATGCTGGTCTACCTAGATCCAGAGTTATCCAAGGCTGGAGGAGGCTCACAGATGAGATTTGTCACCACATTTTACCAATGAGGAAAACCCCCTCAAGGCTCAAAGAACCCAGGTCTTGTCATACCGTCAAAAAGTTGTAAGGCCTAGAGAGGGGAAAGTTTGCATATCTATGAAGGCATGGAGCCTAGGTGTTGGAAGTATCCAGCAAGCACTTTCATTTGGCAGAAGCAGGCATGTCATCATGGCACTTGTACCTACAGCCCTGCCACATTTTGCCACAAACTGTCCAGCAGCTCTGAGATGGAGCTCCAGTGTAGACTGTCATGGAGCCTGCCAGCTCTGGAACAATGAGGCACCAGACTTGAGAAAGCCAGATGGGGTTTAACTGTCAACAGCAACAACATAGTTGAACTTGGGTGGCTGTTCAAGATAAATGACCTTTGGTGCTCCTGCTGACCGGGTTGTTAGTGTTCAGTCCTTTACCCACCACTGAGTTGTTTTGTCTGAGCACTCCCCCGCCTGCATCTGTGGAACTGCCTTCTTGAAAGGGAAGAACAAGACTTCAGCTCCCTGCTTGGCAGAGATGCCTTTTACCTTGCTCAGTGTTGGAGCAAAGGAGCAAAGCAGAGCTTAAGTCAGATTTGGTGCTCAGCTAATCACAGAGACTTTTAAATGTCAACCAGGGTTTGCTATCAGGCCAAAGCTGGATTATTATTACCCAAAGTAGAAAATTGTGAGACAGAGGTAGGTGAGGAGGGAGGGAGAGAGAAGAGGGAAGGCAGAGGATTCGTGGATTTAATTTTTAAAAAAATAAATGTATGGTTCAATGTAAATTACAAGCAAGTACTCAGACAAGTCTTCCTGCTCCTGTCTTAGCTGCACAGACAGCATAACTGCAAACCCATTTGAGCTCATTTTTGCTCAAAGACCAATTCTATTAAACCCTTAGAATGTTCTGGATTTTAACACACAGTCCACAGATGGCTGATTCTATCAAAAGCTGAGTGTTTTCCCTACAAGTGGGTTTTCTGCTAAGGCAAACCTAAGTCTTCCTTTCCCATTTTGGGCTGTGGTAATAGCAGATAACAGCCGCAGAGGTCATAGCCAGCACTTTCCATGTGTCCCTTCATTTAATTCCAGTACTCCTAGGTGGTAGATCTATTATTTTGTCCAGGTAAAATATTAAAAAGTATGTCTTAATTTTTAAATGAAACAGAGTACTGGGTTTCATGTTATTGGTGGATGTTTCACAGGAAATACTAAGACAATGAGACTTTGGGAATGTGTCCTGGAGACTCTGCTCCCTGGTGACTACTACACAGAGCACGAAAAAAATGTCTTGAGTGGCAGCTATGTGCCAGGCAAACAGGCTTTACTCACATTACTCCCAAGAATCCCTGCAGCATCCCCATGTTTTATAAAGAAGAGGGAGACAAGCCCAGAGAGACAACTGACCTGACTAAGGGTCACACAAAAACAGCAAAGGAGGCCCAGGGCAGGGGCTTTTGCCCTGGCTTCACAGTGATTTTGAAAGTTTCTTACCCTCTCAACACCTCACGGCCCCTGAGTTTATCCCAAGAATAATAGTTCTACTGTCCTCCTAGAGACGCCAAAGCATCAAAACTGCACCACACGCAGAGGGCCTGGGTGTGTGCAAACATCGTAGTACACACAGACGACAGCAGATTAAGCCATTTCTGTTTTAGGTGTGTCACCCAGCCAGCTCCTGGACCTTCCTGCTGTGCTGCCCTGACAGTGACAATATGTCCTAGTGGACTAATTAGCACTAACTACCCAGGTCACTCCAAGGCCATTTAAGAAAACAAATTAAAAAGGCAAAGCCCATGAGTGCTGTGGCTGAAGACAGAAGGAAAAAAAGTTAAAAGTAGGTAGGAATGAAATATTGTTTTCTTTATCAGTCTCTCCCTCTGCTTAAATCAAAAACAGGTTTTCATCTGAAAGCCCAGAAGCTAAACAGCTACTTTCTACATGAAAAAGTAAAAATACTAAAATAAAAGCCCTTTCTTTCAAGCTGTTATAAAACTGAACCTCTGCAGAGACTCCAAAAGAGAGTTGCCTTGCTCTTAAGCCCCTGAATGAGAGGGATCCAGAGGAAGCAGCAAAGGGTATGAACCTAAGCTTGGGGACATAACAACTGGCACCTTTAGAGCCCACCACTCCTACCTATGTTGTCCATGGATGGGATCCCCAGTGCTGGCCCCTAACAGCGTGAGGAAGCCTCCATAGCAACTTGGAAGCCATTTCTGTCACATCTAGGATGAACCTAGGCAAGGATGCTGAGTGTGTGTTGGAGATGCCAAACTAGGGAAATCAGTTCCCCAGGGGCCTTCAACTTGGGGTGCCTGAGGATAGCTGCTTTTTTCCGGGGCAGATGGAGACACAGCAGCCTTGCGGGGGATGTGCGAAAGTAAGGTCACCTTCCCTCTGCCTTTCCAAGTGGCTGATCATCTCCTTCCTTCTCATAGCTACTTCTAGGAGGGCCATCCAGATGAACCACTTCTCCATTTCACTGACAGGAAGACTGAGAACCGTACTCAAAAGGGGAGTATTTTAATTAAGCTGGAGAGTGGGGAACACTGATGAGGAAAGCAAGCTGATTGACTGAAGGCCCTGGCTGTCACTGCCAGCACAGGCACTTGAGCCTTCTTATCAAGGGTTCTGATGGGAGTTTCCACTAGGATTGCAAGTATTGATCATCTAGTAGCAGAGTTCTGATGAGCTGGACTTTGGGTGGTTGGGGTAGGGAGCAGTGGAAAGGGGAATTAGAATCATATCATCCTGTTTAACATCAGTTTCTTCCCCTCTCTTCTATAAAAATGTCAATAGCAATACCTGCCTGGCAGAGTCGTGAGAATTAAATGAGATAATGAATACTCCTGCTCTCAGCACCATGCCACATCTGTGGCAGTCCTCAGAGAGGAGAATCACAGCTTCCATTCATTGAGAGCTCAGTATGTGCCGGGTGTCCGCAGCTCTTGTGCAGACACAGACATTCTCTTTCTTTGGATGTAAATGTGGCATTGGCAGAGCAGGAAGAGCTATGAGGCTGGCTGAGCTGAACCAGAGGGATTGTCTACGTCTTATACGGCATTCAGGACTATGGAGGAGCCACAAAAAGAAACAGAAACAGAACCCAAGTATCCTTGGGGAACTGTTGGACTTTTCTCCCCTTGATCTTGGACATGCCTCAGTAGAGATGCTGGTTTCTACCCAGACCCATTCCTGGGGAAGGAACCCCAGCCAAGCAAGGGAAAGCCCAGACTCAGTGACATGAATTATAGGTTTAAGACAGATGCCTTCCCATGAAGATTTTTCTGGCCAGTAGCCTATATAAGAGAAATTTGCTCATTGTATTTCTATTTGGCCAAGGGAGGGGTCTGGAGGGGCTTTCAGCAACCCAAATGGGCTTGTCAGCCCTAACCCTGGACCTAAGGAAAATAGTTATAAACCCTCAAGATCTACTTAAAAGTGTCATGACTGTAGATAAACAAAGAAGAATGGATGCCTTTTCCTACTCCGCCTCACTGCAGAGACTTCATCCGTCCCAGGGTCACCCACCACAGACTGGATGAACTGGGATTGGTCTTGGAGAGTGAAGTTCTCAGGAGCCAGGAGACTCCTGTATTCTCTGTACTCCTTCTCCGCAAAAGGAATGTCTAGAACCCCTGTTGGAAGTAGTCATTGCCTGCATTTCCTAGGCAGAATGTCTATTAGCTCCCTCCTCAGAAGAACTTGGGCTAAGGTGTTCCGGTCTGCATCCAGAAAGAATCTCTCCTGCAAAGAACTCTACACTCTCTAAGAGGAGATAATGTGAGGGCACATTCTCCTTTCTTAGAGGATGTTTTCAATCCTAAACTCTATCTCTGAAGTGAATGAGAACCCAATGGGGGATGGTGCCCCAGTTTTCCCCAAGTTTCAAGTAAAACAAAAGCAAAACTAACCTGCAGTTTTGAAGGTGGGCTCCTTCATTCCCCTACCCCCACTTTTTAAAACATTTTTTTTTTCTTAAGGTTTCTTTTATCTTTCGGCTTTTTGCATACTCAGAAATCAAAGAGCTCAAAGCTTCTCAGCTCAGCTGAGAACTCAGCACTTCTTGGACTGATAAATAGAGCAGCTTTAAAATGCTTAGAAGTGAAGACAGACCAACTGTGGCGAGAGAAAGTAAACACATCCATGCACCAGCCAACCCTAGCAAGCTCCTCACTGAGATTACAAACTGCAGTTCCTGCCTGAGCTGGCAAGGATGCTGGAGCAGGCTGGGGGACCAGAACCACAAAGCAGCCTCCTCTGCTTCAGCTAGTTGTGCCCCAGAGGAGGCGGGTCCTCAGAGAGTCTTCCTGGGGTCTGGTTTGGATGTTCCTAAGCATAGCAGACTTTGCCAGTGTGTCCCTCATTCGTTTCACATTTGGAAATGTACCAAGAGAAGCAGGAACGAGCTTCATTCTTTCTGATCTAGAAGGGACTCCTTTCCTTTGCATTCAAGCTCTCTGTGTACAGGTGAAACTTGACAGTGAGAGACTTGGAATTTTTCACAAAATAGAATGTGGTAACGACACAATTTAATATGAATATTTGAGGAACTTTATCTGTGGATAATACATACTTTAAACATCCCCCTCCCCAAGTCACACACACAAATTGTTTTTATGAGAACCAATTAATAAATGCTAATTCATTCAGGCATATCTTCACTAAATTACTGTTTCATTTAATTGCAGGGGAATTTTCCATTACTAAACTCTCCCTTGCTGATTTTTTTTTTGCATTATTTATATATTCTTTCAATTTCACTAATAGTGAGGTTGGTATGTGATATTATCTGATGTTTGTACGTCTTAAATTTCTTTTTCATTTAAAATATTTCCTCATTCTTGCAGCTCCACATAATCTGGGAGAAACATCATTAAAAGCAGGCAAGATTTTATACATAAATGATTGAAAAAGGCACTGGCTGAAATTAACCTGACAGGAACGCGTCTTGTGTGATTGTTTTTTCTTGTCCCAGGCATGCGTGTGTGTGCGCATGTGTGTCTACTTTGGATTAATGTGGGAATGCTTTCCTATATCAGTAAGTCGCAAGTCGATCTATTAAAAGATTGTGCATACAAAATAGAGATGAAGATCACCGGGGCTTTAATAATAAAATGAACACAAACAACACTCGAAATCTCTTTCTAAAACCCAGAGCACAATGTGCGTTTTCTTGCTTCCTTTTCATGGACCCCAAATAAAGACTTTGACAATCAGATATCCAAAATCCTAATCAGCCAGCTCCCTAAAATTCTGCCTCTTTTGTACGTGTAGAAAAGTGGGGGTGTCCCATGGTGGTTAGGAGTTGCTTAGAGACTGTGGTAGAGATTCGGTGTTGACAAAAGTGTGTTTTGAAAGCAGGATTTTGATTTTCTTATATTGAATGGCAAAGGTTCCATCACCGGCTATCTTCATTTCTGAAATAAATGCTTCATTTCATTATCTCCAGCTACCTTCTCCCTCTCTTTCCTCTCCACCCCCATCGCCTCCTTTCAATGTCTTTCTTTTTCTCTTTATTCTTTTACCCTTTTCTCTCTCACAGCAAAATGTTCTGGAGGATGTGAATGATTAAACTGTTTACTCCAAGGTTTAGGTATGAAAAGGCATGTCACTGTAAGTAAAGTTTCACCTTTATACCCAAGTCCATCAATAATTACAGAACAAGGATGACTATTCTTAAATCTTTCTTACAATTGGCTTTTACAAAAATGATTTTATTTTTTCTGGGCATACCAAGTTCGACAGATTTTACTTCTCACTGAAAATTATTTACACAGCAGAGGAATAAATACCTCCAAAATAAAGGTAGCATATAAGGGGCCTGTGAGTGTATCCACAGGAAAATGAATACCTATAAAATGCATCTCAATAAATTAAAGAATTTGAGGCCATAAATAGAACATTTTGACATATTATATTAGTAGATGCCCACTAATTTAAACCAAAATGTCCCTTAATAATTAAAATTCCATGAGATTAATTTTTTTATTTTGTTTCCTTCACTTCCTTTGTCTTCTTCAAGAAAATTAGGCAGAGTCTTTTTGGGGGTAGGCTGATAAAATTAATTAACTTTCCTTCCATCCCCAAAAAGTTCCAAATAAATGCTTCCAATAGACATCAAAAAAGTGTCAATTAGAAATAATTACTTCTTATCAATCAGTGGGGCAATTAAAGTGACAAAGCTTAAAAAGATACTTATCTTAAAACTAATTCACAAGGTAGCTAAATTATCTCCTAATTAACTTACATTGAGGAGGGTGGGGAGGATAGACCATCTTGAAACAAAGATGAATTGATGAACCCCAATACCTCTTTATGTTCCTCAAAGCTGCTTCCCTTCTCTGAAATATTATTTTCCACCCAGGCAGGAAAACTGGGAAGAAAACAGATCCTTTCCAAATGCATTTATTCCCCTTTTCTCAATTCTAAAACCAAGAGGAAAGAATGGGGCTTTAGCTCTCAGATCAGAGAAGTTAGAGACATTTATTTTACCACTTGAATGAACTATTTTCAGTACCGGGGGAGTGGGCTGCGACAAGTTATTTAAGGTAACTTTTAATGACAGCCTGCTTGCTTTTACAAAACTCTCTTCCTCGTTGGTACAGTATTGTTTTCACTTTAATATATATGTGTAACATTTATCATTTCTCCCGCATCTTTGAATTAAAAAAAATGTTTTTGCTTTAGAGAATTTCGTCCCAGATACAACAAAAATAGCGATTTTAAGGAACGTTCAGCCCATCGTTGACCTGCGCATGTTAGAATGATTCACGCTAAACATTCCTTCAGAATAAAGCTTTAGGAAAGACAATGTTAAGGCTCTGCAAGACAAGATCAGCCAAAGACGAGGGGAGCGTGAGCCCTGGAAGGCTGGGCGGCGGAGGCCGCGCAGGAAACTTTTCTTGAGCGTCTTGGGTTATTGGGAAGGGTGCGCTCGGCCCCGTTCCCGCGAAAAGCTGTGTGGTTGCTTGCCTCCCAGATTCTAGTCAAAGAAAACTTAAAAGGGAGCTCCCTAAGCACTGCCGAACTCAGAAATGGAGGTGCCTGGGTAAATGGGGGAAGCTGCTAAAACCTAAGAGAAAATGGACTTGTAAAAACAAGAGAGGTCCGCTTATGAATTTAGCTTCAATTATAGACAACAGTATCAGGTAAACGGATCGGAAAGACAGAGGGCCTCTCCCAGAGTTTTGCCGAGGGAGCGTTCAGAAAAAGAAACAGGGGAGTGCCTTCAACAGTCTGTGCTGTTATAGGCTATTTTCTAGTTTTATTAGCATTTAAATTAAAGTAAAGAGGAAAGTCTTATCCTCTCTCCCTCGCCGCTTTATTTGTTTATTTGTTTTGGAAATTGGGTGGGAGAAGGCCCTCTGTCTTCTGAAAAGAAAAAACGGGGAAAAATTACCTGGCAGGTCCAGGGGCAGAGTACTCCCTCCCCAAACCCAGGCGCGATTTGCATCCAAGCTAATGGGAAAGCGCTCATCTCATAATCTGGGACTGATATTGATTAAAACTACAGTAAAAATAAATTGTGCCTTTTTTTTTCTGTCCCTACTTGATTTCCATTTATTCTAATGAGTGCTTCTAGAATGAAAATAAGTAGCCGGGGGGAAAAAATAAGCTGATCTGAGGGACGCGGACATCTTATTTCTTGGGCAACGACATGGAGTAAGTGTCCAGTCCAACCCAGCACATTCGAGTTCCGAGAGCACCCACTCCTCCTGCGATAGCCGGAAGGGTCAGGGGAAGGTCAGGAGAAAAGATGGACCTCCAGAGCCAGGCGGAAGTGCCCCGGACCAGCCTGGCAATGGGATCCGGCACCGGGGGCACTGTGTAGTCGGCCTCGGGGATGGCCCTGGCGTTGTCCGGTATCGTACCTCTGTTTGGCTAAAGATTAAGGGGCTAAAACCTGGTCCAGACCTTAGAAAGTGGCCGAGGAGAGCTAGTGGTTCCAGGACACCGACCCTAAAGAGGTGCCAGGCAGCTCTGCTCGATCCCAGGGCTCGCCAACCCCGCCGCGCCAGGGAAGGGCTACAAGGTCTCTACCCTGAGGCCCCTGAAGGGTCCCCGCGCCTTCTGGGAGAAGCCGGACGGTTCTAGCCCAGCTCTCTGAGGGGAACCGGGTCGGGGGGGGGGGAGCATCCTGCTGACTTTGTCTGCAGCTCTAGAGCGAACCCGGGTGAGAAACCTTCCGACGCCCCAAGGGGTTCCCGCTGCCCTCCTAGTTGAACGTCGGCCCCGCCCGGGGACTCGAGACTGCCCGGCAAAGCCCGAACGCGCGGTGCGCTCGGCTAAATAGAGATCTCAGCCGCTCTCCGCGCCGGATCCGACCCTCCTTATTATAACAAATGTCCCATTTGCCGGGCGGGACTTCATATTCGCGGAGAATTCATTCTGAAATATTGATTTCCTCTCACTTCGCCGGCCCAAATCGATAGCGATGCGCCCTGGCCCCATAAATCGCCTTCTCTGCGGCCGGCCAGGCTCCATCCATCACCGCGGGCCGCGCTGCGCCTCAGCCGCTGTCCGCACTCGCTGAGCGCAGGACTGCTGCACCCACCAGTCCCGACCCTGGGGCTCCTTTCCAGCAAAGACCCTACCCAGCCCTGGCTGGGAAGGGGGAAAGCAGGCATCGCGGCCTGGGAACTCGAGTGTTTTTGAAGGCCCTGCTCCCGGGCTCAGGTGGGGAGGGGGTTTTGACTCTGCGAGCAGCTTAGTCCTCACCAGCCAGACGCCTTGCGCGCGCGGCTCCCCGCCTGCCCGGTGCTGGGCCAGGAGGATTCAGAAAACACCTGAGTGTGCGGCGGGCTCCCGGTCCCCTGACCACCGGCTCTATTCCCGTTGGCTTGAAAGATGCCAGGAGCTCACAGTCCAGCCAGGGGAGTCACTGGCAAAGACTGCGGGCACCCGAGGTAGAGGGGGCTTAGAGGTCGGGGACAGGGAAACTGCAAGTCCAGCACCGCACCGGTGCATCCCAGGGACAGAACACGAAGAATGTCCACCCTAACGCGCCATTCAAGACTGGGAATGGAGCTCCAAGGAAACCCTCTCCAACTCCACAGGGAGCCCCTCATTTCCTGTGGTCCCTCGAAACCAAGACCTGGAGAGGGTGGCTCAGCTGGCCGAAGGGAACCCCAGTGCCCGAGAACAGCGAGGCGGCTCCAGCCTAGAGCCAGGCGCCAGGCACCCCCAGCTGGTCCCCATGCGGGTGGGTCCCGCGAATCCCGTGCATATGCTCCCAAGATCCAACGACCGGAGCGCATGCACTGACGCTCAGCGGCGCGGGGGTTCGGGGGTCCTGACCATGCAGCGTTCTTACCAGATCTGATGGAGTTGTGAGGCATCGCCGGGTAGTCACTCGCAGCCCGCCGAGGGCTCGGGGCTTACTCACACAGATCCGGGCCGCGCCTGCCGCTGCCCTGCACAAACCCAGGAGAGGGGTATGAGATGCAATGAGATTCGATGCCTGCATCCTCAGGCCCCCTCCCCAGGCCTTGTCCTTTACATTTGCGTCGCCTGCCAAGAGTAGAAGGATTTTTAGGCGAAGTAGGGCCAACCTCAGCCTGGCCTAGCTAAAGGGCTTCCCAGGATGATCAAGGATTGGGGGCGCGCTGAAGAAGATCCAGACTCCAGCCTGCGTGCCCACTCCCTCTGCTGTCCCAGTCTTATCCCGTTTAACTTGGGAGGGAAAAGACTGCCAGGCTTCCTGGGATCCTCTCCTTTCTTGCATCTCCCCGTCCTCCCTGCCAGCCAGCTTTCAGCTGATCCCTGGGCGACCTACCTGGCCGGCCGGTTGCAGGCCCTCACTGCCTGGGTGCTCCCGCGGGGGTGCCCTGGGCCCCGTGTCTCTCCTCCTTCTGAAGTTTGTTCCCATCCACCCGGCATCGCCGACCGGTTTTATCCCGCTGAGGCCCTGGGAGATGGGTCTGGTGAGGCTCGAAGGCCACGGATTGGCTGGCTGGGTGCAGGGGGGTGCGGGAAGGGGAGGATTTTGCAAGGGGGACATGGCTGAGTGGACTCAGGAGTTAGAAACATTCGCTGGGAGCTTCTGTTTCCAGCGGAGGGAAGATGGAGGCAGCTGAGCCCTAACTCAGCAGGCCTGGAAATATTGGAGGAGTGGGGAACCAAGGCCTAGGAGCCTGAGGATAAGGCTCTCTGGGTCCTCCTGGGTCACTGACCATCAGAAGTGAGAGGCATGGTCTCTGCAGGATGCCCTTCCTGCCCCATTCACTCCTGGTTTGCTCACCGGGAAGCAGCCTTTTCTTTTGTAAAAGGAAGGAGGGAACTTTTGTTTTATGCTTGATTCTTAAGGTAGAGCCTGATTTCAGGGCTGTAGGTAAGCTGTTATCACCTTCTCACCAAGGCTGTGACCTCTTCCAGGAAAGAATCCTGAGCAGCACCTGAAGCCATTCTCTCTGGTCTACACAGATAGTGTCCACACCCTTGCATTGTTAAGCTAATGAAATTGTCACGTAACCCATTCCACAGCAACTCCTCCTTGCCTCTCTCCTCTGGAACACATACACAGCCACCTGCCTTCTTTCTTGCTCCTTAAGGATTTTGAACTTGGAAGAAGTGTTCCGGAGAAGGGCAGTGAGGGCCTAGACTTCGCCTCTGCGTGGAAAGGCCTTAGAATGGAACAGAACTGAGCTGACCTCTGGCCTTTTCTGTAGGAATTAACAGCCTCAACAATATGGGGACCTGGGTGTGTTCAAGAAGGGGTCTCACCAGTGGGAATGAGAAGACCTTAGTGATGGCAAAAGCTGCCTCCTCCTTCCTCATGGTTCTTCTCTCTGTTGGGGAGTGAGGGTACGTGTAAGATTGTGAGTGGGTATGCGTGAGCAAATGTCCGGGAACACTGGCAGGTCTGTGGGTCAAGGTCTGAATGCTCCCCCAATCTTTGACCAGACCTTTGGACTCATGATTACAGTCTAGAAGATAGCTATGCCCTTTTCAGAGAAGGCGCTGCAGTCCTGGTGGGGTTGTTCTGGGACAGGAGGCTAAGGAGCCAGAGGGAAGGGGAAAAGGAAGGGTCAGGGGAAACTGGGACATTCAGTGGAATTGGATGTGTGTATGTGTATGTGCACATATGTAAGTGTGTATGAAAACACATGAACTATTTTTCTGAATTAAAAAAAAAACTTTTATCTTCCATGTCAATCCACAACCTCCTTCTACCCAGTCTTTCTCATCTCTCAATTTAGGAGAAATGAATCATCTTGTGAAAAAAGACAGAAGAATGTGTGTGTCCCTATATGTTTTCTCCATATTTGCAAAGAGGGGCTCTAAACAAAAACAGTTGGTGCTTCATTGTTTTAAATGTGTCTCTAAAATTGTAATTTTTAATTGCTCTGTGGTTTTCAAAGATCCAGATTCCCCAACTTCTCTGGCAATCCCTCCCAGAGAGAGACAATCCAAGGGTGTTGGGTGGAAATGGCTCTTGGCATAGGTCCTATGGACCTCATGGGCCCGTTTGCTGCCCTGGCATATATCCTGCTGCTGCAGGGGAGGTGTGGAGTGTGGCAGACACAGCAGAAACTCTCTTTGTCCACCCAGGATTCCCTCCCACTAGGGAGGCAATGCTCCAGGGTGACTCTGATAGGCTCTCATTTCAAACAGTTCTGACAAAAGGTTCTACCTCTAAGGGTCTGACAGGTACCAATATCCTTCTACTCCTGAAGTCATTCTTGCCTATGCACACTTTTTCTGCCCAAGTGGTGAACTCTCCATTCCCCATCCCCTTTTTGGGCAAAATTTCTTAGAGGACAAATCCAGCAAGTTATCAGAACACTCCTGTCCCATTTAAAAGCTTATGTTTAAATTTTCATTTTAAGATAAAAACAATGCGCACTGTTCAAAGTTACTCCTCAGGGAAAAACACACCCCACACTTTGACAACACCTCTTCTCCCAGCTTCGGGTGACATGGCAGATGACCAGAAGACTCAGCAGAGAAGATCTAGGACCAGCAAGAAGTGAGAAAGTAGTGAACTGCTACAGAGATAAACACAGGCCTCCTGGACTGGCCCTGCTTCTAATGAGAGTTGGAAATCAGGCCTGGGTTCCTTGGTACTTCCTAATTCTCTGAGACTAAGGCCAATGAATGTCATTAGCCAGTACCTTAACTCTGTGTCTTTGGCATTAGTCTCCTCCTCTGCAAAACGAAAGGTTCAAAATACATACATTTTTAAAATCATCTTTTATCACAGTATCTTTTCAAACTTAAAATTCATGATCCTTTTAGTTAAAAATAAAAATCATATGCCTTCCTTTGATGATATTTGAAATTTTAAAATAAATTTGTGTTGTGACTAATAAACTTTCAGTTCAATGGGACATTTAGAATTCTTTTTATTTTTATTTTTTTCTGAAACAGTCTCACTCTGTCACCTAGGCTGGAGTGAGTGCAGTGGCATGTTATCTCGGCTCACTGCAACCTCCACCACCCCAAGCGATTCTCCTGCCTAGCCTCCCAAGTATATGTATATGGGGCTACAGGTGTGCATCACCATGCCTGGCTAAGCTTTTATATGTTTGGTAGAGGCGGTGTTTCACCATGTTGGCCAGGCTGGTCTTGAACTCTTGACCTCAGGTGATCTGCCTGCCTCAGCCTCCCAAAGTCCTGGGATCACAGGTATGAGCCACGGTACCTGGCCTGTTCTTAGAGCTCACTTTCTAAAATTAATACCACATTTCCCACCTTTTCTTCTCAGGCTTGATGCCCTTAAGGTTTTCTTGTCAAGATTATCAACTGGCAACTAGTTATACTTTTTTTTTTTTTGACTCTGTGTTTTTGAGAAAATGTAATTCATTGCCAATATCAAAATACAGAATTAGAGAAGGGAGAGTAACTCTGCCTTACTTTTAAAAATGTGAATGATCTGGCCACAGATCGGAGTGTTTCTTTGTGAAAATGAATATTCGTTCAGGTTTAACATTCCAACAATCCTAGGTAATTGCCTAACTACAGTGAGTTTTTGAATTTGCATAGTATTCTGCAATTTGTTTAATTCTATGCTGATCTGCTGAGCCTTCAAAAGATGCTTTTTCTTTTCTGGACACAGCGAAAATGCAATGGGCTGGTGATAGGGTGATAAAGTGACCTGGTTTGCTCTGGACAAAACCAAAAGTGTTTCCCAGATATGAGATTTTTGGTGTTAAAACTGGGACTTTCCTGGGCAAACGATGATCAATTGGTCATTCTCCCTAATTAGAGTTGGGGAGTGGGATGGCTTGGGGTCTTTTAAAGCTGCTCTGTTTCAACTGACTATTGGGTAGGTGTTTGATTGCACAGGTGGGTCATTCTACCTGCTGGCTCAGGTGACTGAGACCTTTGAACTCCAGCAGGTCCATGAGCTCTTCCGCTCACTCTCATGTACCCTAGTTTCTTTGCACACACTGCCCAGAGGCCAGCCTGAGGTGGGGGACACCACTGTCCCCAACAATCCCCCTTGGTTACTTGCCACCATGCCACTTCCCCTACGCAAGAACCACCATTGGGACTAAAGTGCATCCCTTCAGGAAGAAAACAGCAGCTCTCTACTTTGCATGAGAGGTGAGTGTGCAAGACCTAAATGTGTAGAATGGGACCATTTCTTCTGTCTGAACCTCAGTTTCCCCTTCTGTATGATGTGGGTGTAGATTGGGGGTGGGGAGGTGGGGAGGGCCAAACCCACCTCGTAGCTTTGTTGTAAGGATGAATAAAATTATAAATGTGAAAGCCCTTTGAAAACTACACCTCTGTACAAAAGTTAATTATTATTAGACAACAATGGCAGAGGAATACGTCCAAGGAGGGCAAAGTTAAAATGTCTCTAAAATTTTGCTGTGGAAGTCGGTTCCTTTAATCCTTTCCCAAAGGAGCCTTGGAGAGGAAAGGGCCAGTAAGCGCATGCCTGTGGGTGCAGGTGTGGGTGTCTGCAGGGGTAGTGGTAAGGGCAGGGGGGTCTGTGAGGGGAGCAATTAACATTTGTTGAACCAGAGAGCGGGGCGAGTCAATGGCAGAAGGCCAGCACCACAGCAAAACTTCCAGCCACTACTTCACCATCTTGCAGAGGTCAGAAGTGTTCAGGGTGCTGGCGGTTTTCGCTCCACCCTCTCCCCTCACAGACTTGCCCAATCCTGCCACAGCCACGTGGGATTTCAATCCTGTCCCTGAACTCAGGAAATGGCCGAAGGCCTGCCCTGAGGCCTCCTGGTGGCTGTGCTTGAGAATCAGTCATTAATTATTCCAGGTTCCCCACCTCCCTAGGCTTTGAAAACACAGAAATAGAAATACAGGTCCTGGCAGGTGAAAGGAAAAAGGCCGCTGGCTGGGCTGCTGAAGGCAGTTTGGAAGAAGCCAAAGCGGCCGGTGGCATTTGTCCAGTTGGTTTGTGTGGGAGCTGTGTCCTGAGCACTTGCCTCTCCAGCTCTTTGCCCACTCCACAGCCTTAGGCAGCAGCTGCCAGGGCTTCTGGAAGGAGACTCTGGTACTTTCAAATGGGTGAAAAAAAACCTTACTGGGGACACAAAAAGGAAGGTGGCAGAGGGAGATAAAAGGATTGATATATACAGCTCATTTTTTTCGCTAGTAATTGCAGTGTTTTTTTTTTTTTTTAAGTTACAAAAAGTGAGCTAGACTCTTTTGGCCACCGATTTTGCAGATAAGGAAACTGAGTCCTAGGGAAGGTAAGTGATGAGCAAGGCCTCCCAACTAGTAGGTGGCCAGCAAAGTGGCCAAAGAAGCACCAGCGACTCAGGCTTTGCTTTAAATGTTAGAAATTCTACTCACTCCAGCCTGGATTTTCCCACTCCCCGCACCTGCCTCCTCCCCTCTGGAAGGAAGTTTCTGGAACCTAGGGAGTGGCCAGGGTGAGGTCAGACCCCCAAGGCTAGAAAACTTTCCTGCCACAGGAGAGGAGAGCAGCTCACTGGGCAGGAATGCCCTCCCCTCAGCTAGGCCCCTGTGGTCCACCCCAGAGCAGCAGGAGTCAGGACGCAGGAATCCTCTCCTACCAGTGCCAGGGCACTGGAGTGGGCTGCCTTCCTGACAGCTGTTCTTGGGGAAGTGCCAAGGAAAAATCCCAGGCCGAGACCTTTTCATCAGACTCAGGTTTGGCTTTGTTCTCTGTGGCCTTGGAATGCCAGTGGTTGCTGCTGTGGGCACAAACCCTGGAACAGGGCATGTCCTCCCCAGCTCCTGGCAGTGCCCAGGGACCTGGTGGAGGGACCTCCGACTCTGCTGAGTGGGGCAAGGGGAAGAGGTTGAGGGACAGAGAAGATTCAGGATATCCAACTGGCTTTTTGCCTGCCCCAGGAGGGCTTCTGGCACATTCTGAGTGAAGCAAACTTGGGTGTTTTGCCCACTCCATCGGGGGGCCAGACTGTGTCCTCTTGTGTCATGCTGTGGACCACACAGCACTGCCTTCCTGGCATCTGAAGGAGCAGCCTTGAGGGTTTAGGGGTCTGGACCCCCATTTTCCTCTCTATGCTTCAGTGGTGCTCATGGCACCCACACTAGGGTGGACATACCATTACCCTGAGGGAATGCTAAGCATGGTATTTCCTTCTAATAACAACAGCTACTACTACTGTAATTTACTAAGTATTACTTAATGCCAGGAACTATGGAGTACCTTATACATAGCTCCATTTATCTTTCACAACACCCAGTGAAGTCAGAATCTTGAGGCAACTGGGTCACAGAGGGTCCCACTTCAGCTCTGGGTCACCCACTTGCTGAACATCAGAACCAGTATCTGAACTCAGGTCTATCTAATACTTGAACCAGCATTCTCTTCACTACCCTATGGAGTAGCTCCAAGGCATGGACAACTGTAATAACTCCAAGGAAGCTATTAAAATAAACTTAAAAAAAAAAAAGAGTGTCAGTGTCAGGGGCCACCAGTGGACTGTTGAGGAGTAGACCCCAGTAACATGATGTGTGCTTTTTTAGGCTCACAGAGGTAAGTGAAAGAATGCAAAGGAAATCAAAGGCTGGGGTCATGGTGAATCCCACTGCTCTCTAACTGAACTCCTGCTGCGCTTGCAAAGCACAGACACAGAACACACTTGTGGCAAGAATGAGTGAGTCATCCATTTACACATTTTCTAAACTTTGTTGTAAAATTCTTTCCATTTTTTGACCTACCGTTTTTTATGTCACGTAGCATTTCCTTTTATTTTTCCCAAACACCTCTCCCTTGAACCTCCTGGAGTGTGTTGGTAATTTTTGTTCACTTAGTCCACATTCCCTACACTTTATAGATTTTGATCCCATCTGCTCTGGGATTTTTTTTTAAGTAGAATCACTTGCTCCAATGGAGATGGCCTAGCGTCTTGAGAGAAGGATTTTTTTTTTTACTAATGACAAATGAAGAAAGGGGTCCGGTATCCTTTCTTCCATAATGCAGAGAGAACATAGGGGTCACATTGCTGGGCTGGGAATCTGGTGGCCAAAGTTGGAATCCTGGGACATTCTCATACTGGCTGTGTGACCTCGTGCCAATCAATTAGCTTCTCTGAGCCAAAGTTTCTATGTCTGAAGACTGAGACTAAAAATGGTACTTCTCTTGTAGGATATTATGACGTTTAAGGCAGACAGAGTGCTTGGAGCACAGTGAATGCTCAATAAATGTTAGTGACTGCAAGTCAAACTAGCCGCAATAAAGATGGCAGAGAAGGATTGCTCATGGACCTGGGTGTGGTGTCACAGTCATTGTACTGGTGATACCAAGAGACAGAGAGAGGTCCCAAAAAATGGCCATGAGGCAAGGGGACTGCGGAGAAGGAGCAATGAGGACAACATGAGGGGGTGGACTCTCAGGTGTGAGTGGGCTGATTCTTCCCTTACATCCTGGATCTCAGTGTGCAGTCTCTGGGGCTTAGCCATCTGCTCTTAGGGGGTCCAAGACTACACTCATGGAATAGAGCCTACTCCAGAAGCTCAATGGGCTTCCAAGTTCTACTATCTGAGAACTTTCTGAGTTTTGAGAGAGTGTTCCATGCTACCAGGGACCTGTGGCTCTGAAGACCAGAGTCCAGAATAGAAAACACCATTACCATGGTCTCTAGAACCATGGTGTTCTAGGCTCGGTTTCTCCATGAACCCAGGAGCTGGAGGTTGCAGTGAGCCGAGACAGTGTACTCCACTCCAGCCTGGGCGATAGAGTGTAACTCTGCCTTAAAAAAAAAAAAAAGAAAGAAAAGTTGTTCTGTAATGAACTCTTTGTATGAATATTTTCCTGGAGGGATGTGAAGTGACAAATGGAGCCATGGGAGTACAGGTTGGGCACCTTTAGATTGAACATGGACAAGTTGGCTTCCCAGAAACCTAGTCTGTCTTCTCTTTTTACGGCTTTTGAATATCCCTTTAAAGATTGAAGGTAAGCAGGCAGGGCAGAGTAGGAAGGAAATACATGGAGAGATTCCCCAATCCAGGGCCATTGCTATTTTCCAGGCAGTGACCAAGGTATACAGAAGCTTAGAATGGGCATCCTGATTGGGAAATGCTCCTGATCCTCAAAGTAGCTTTGGTTGCCTACAGGTAATCAGGAAATAATGAGAGGGTATATGTCAACTCCCTGAGATCCTCAAGCCACTTTCACATGTCAAATTAGGTGACTGAGTTCAGTCTTATGGTCTCTTGCTCAGGACTCAAAGAGAGCTGTGCCACCATGTTTGAAACTTAGTCTCTCCATTCTAGAATCCAAGGAGTTGTCAGTTATGGAAAGCACCCTGGACTCAAAGTCAGAGAGACCTGGGTTAGTGAGACGGCCTTGCCCTGAGCTGTGTGACCTTGGGGAAGACATGCTTAAGGTCTTGGGTTTCTCACACTTAGTAAAACTATACATAGCCACATCTTATTAGCTGGGTGGCATGAAAATGATTTGTAAACTATTAAGAAATGGAGAAAAGTAAGTGATGATGAATTTGAGGCAATTATGATGATGAATATAGCTCCATGGCTCCCTTACCAGGAGAGCCTTTTCTCTTTTTTCTCTCTTCCTCCCCTTTGATGTATTTAGCTGTATAAGCATTCACTGAGCACCTACTAAGTGCTAGACTATCTGCTAGGACCTGAGAACACAGTGGTGACTGAAACAAGAACCATGTCCTCATGGAACAAATAAACAGGTCCTTGTAGGGAGGTAATGCTTCATGCTGTAATATGGCTGGAGTGCAGAGGGGGAGGTGTGGGGAGCAGTGAGGGCACCCCACAGAATCTTGACTGTCCAGAAGAAGAGACCTCTAAGTAGAGAAAAGAAATAAGAGTTGGAATCCACCAGGAAGATGTAAGAATGTGAGGGGTAAAGGTGGAATGTTCTGGTATCATCAGAAAAAAGGTCCAGAAGCTAAAGAGGGCCAGGTACATTTAGGGAACTGAGTTGAGTGCAGTGGGAGATAAAGTACATTAATAGAGTGCATGTGGGTATGTGTGTGTGTGCTCACGTGTGTGTGCATGAGTGTGTGTGCATGTGTGTGCATAAGCGTATGCACGTGCGAGTGTGTGTGCGTGTGTGTGTATGCGTGCATGTGTGTATCTGCAGTGAGAGCTGAGAGATGGGTCTGGGAAAGTGTGCTGGGGTAGATCACAAAAATTCTTATAGGCATGTTGAGAAATTTGGACTTTATACTAAAAAGCAAAAGGATCTTAGTTGGAGAAAGTGAAGGAACAGACATGTTTTGGAAAGCTCTTTCTGGCTACAGTGTGGTGAATGGATTGGAGATGGCCAGGTTGCAGGCAATTTTGGAGTGGGTGGGGCACTGTGTTCCCATAACTTTAAGGGATGATGGCAGCCCTGAGAATAGAGGAAAGTGGTGATGGGGTTGGTTAGGGAAATATTGCCACAGTCAGCTTTTGACTCTCAATTCTACTCTTGGCTGTTGATGATGGGCTGTAACCCTCTGAAGACCAGACTGAGTGTAAGCCCCCTCCTATTTTCCCATGTCCTTTGGTGAGCTTCAGCTTCCCTAAGCCCAGTAGTCACTACAAGCAGATATGGCTCCTCCCACTTGAAAATTTTCCAGTGGCCCAGGGGAAGTTTCTGTCTGATGACAGTCAGATCAGAGAATTAAGGAGGGGATGCAGGTCTAGAGCAATACTGCCATAAATGGACTGATGGGATGCTCACTCTCTCATCTCCAAGCCTTGGCTCCAAGATCATTTTCTCAGGGAACTCTTTTCCAATCCCCCTATTGCAAACCAATCCTGCCTTCCCCACCACCTCGCCACCGGCTTTATTTCTTTAATTCTGCTTTATTTCTCTCCACCATTTGACATATAGTCTACTTCACTTATTTATTCCCCCCAGTAGAAGGTAAGTTACATAAGGGCAGGAATTATTGGTTGTTTTGTTTACTGCTGTATTCCCAGTGCCTAGAACAGTGCCTGGTGCAGAGACAATGCTCAATAAATTTGTGTGCTTACATGAGTATTCGATGGAATGACTGTGAACAGCAAAGGTTCACAGACACCTTTCACAGACACAGAACAGCAAAGGAACACAACGACCTCATTGTGATGGTGTGGTGCTGGGTAGTGGGCATACAGCTGTTAACAAGATAAACACTGGACTGATGTCTTAGCCGTGCCTGCCCCTCAATGGTTCTTGGAAGCTAGTGGCAGAAGCAGAAGCTCAGTAGCCTTTTATTTTTCACCTGGGCGTGCTGCCTGCCTCTCTTTTTTTCTGGACAGCTGAGGACCCTCTGAGTAGACTATCGGTGAGAGTTGGGCACAGGCTATGGACAGGGTCAGGGAGTGGCAATCCCCAGATCCCAGGGGCAGTGGGAGACAGCCAGACCACCTTCCTCCTCATTGGCACTCAGTCTCACCACTGAAGGCTCCAAATCTCTGGGCAAAAGTTGTAGCACCTGCTGCCCAGGGAACATGTGACCACTTGAGCATTGCTGGGTTGGAACAACCCACACAATCAGGTCATTGTACTAGACATGCAGGTCCCCTTACCAAGCCACACCCCATTCCAGCACTGCCAGACACTTTTGGGGCCCTGATTTACATGTGCCCCAAAGCGGGAGGTGTTGTTCTAATGGCCCTGGGGGAGGATGAGGTCACATCTGTGGGACTCACTTACTCTGGCCTGTTCTGAGATCCCGGGAGAAACAGATGGGAGAAAGAGTAAATAAGCACATCCTAGCTTCAGGCCCTATGAGGAGTGGTAGACAAGGTCATTACTATTTGACTCTTGATGCCATTGGCATTGACTATTGTCCTCCAATATTTGCTTTGCTTGGTGAAGACTGTTGAGGACTTGCTGATTTTTCAGAAGTCCAACAGATTTCCTTCTGCCATGACTGGGTCCAGAAATTCCCACCAAGTCACTGTCTGTTCTTGAAGATTTTCCTGCCTTCCTTCTGGTTCTCAGCAGACCATTAGTCAGGATTTGTGGCGACTGAACTCTTGGTCTGTATAAGAGTGTGTCTGTTATTGTCCTTCTAGGAGCAACGAGTTCTGCAGGGCTTTGTACCCTGTTCACACTCAGGCCAAGCTCACTGGCAGGTTTCACTCCACAGGACCGTTCAGTGACTGCAAGGAAGTCCCCACTTGGGCTGTTTATTTTTTTCATTATAAGTAATCCCAAAGGAGATTGCATGATGAGGTAGAATCCAATTTGGCTACAGCAACCTTTTTTCTGAAACAGGATCTCAGTCTGTCACCCCAGGCTGGAGTGCAGTGGCCTGATCACAGCTCACTGCAGCCTGCAGCCTTAACCTCCTGGGCTCAGGCAATCCTCTGCTTTAATTTCCTGAGTAGCTGGGGTCACGGACACATGCCATGATGCCCAGATAATTTATTTTATTTTAGTAGAGATAAGTCCTGTCATGTTTCATAGGCTGGTCTCTAACTCCTGGGCTCAAGCCATCCTCCCACCTTGGTCTCCCAAGTTGCTGGGATTACAGATGTGAGTCACTGTGCCCAGTGTCCACAGGTTCTAACAGGTAAGTGAATAAGGATATACCTTTGCTTGGTACATTGCAAGATACTTGAATGCCTGGCATGTAGTGAGTACTAAAACAAGGTGAATCCAAATTAAGAAGCTTAAAGCCAACCAGGGCCATTTTGAGTGCTGGGTATTACTTACAGGTTCAGAGATACCAGTTCTGCTTTATCCCCAGTCCTCATCATACCCTTCCACAAAGAGAGATGAAGAGACAATGCCGGCACTTATTCTTTCCCACCTTCGCTTGCAGGAAAGACACTGGTTTAGAGGTCAGGACCGAGGCAGCTAAGATGCCCTTGTTCCTGACCCTGGCTCTTGGGGCCCAGCAGGTGGTCTCTGTGTCTCATGTTTTGTCTCTCCAGAGTCATCCTCCAGGGGAGCGCACACACCCTGACCATGGGAAGGGAGGTCTGGCTAAGGGAGGTGGCCACTGCAATGACTGAACTCCTACTTTGTGAGCAGCACCTACTATGTGACAGAGGCTGCCCAACGTGTGGTGTATCCAACATTTTCACCATTCTTGGTGCCCTTATCTTTAAGGAAAAGGGTCCTGCGACCTTGAACTTCTGAGTTGTACTGTCTTGGAGACTCCTCTATGCCAGCTTCTATGGGGCCTTAACAGGTGATGTAGCCCTCCTGGAGCCCCAGTGACCTATTCTGCGACGTGGAATAATGAGAACACCTTCGTTTCAAGAGTTGTGTGAGGATTAAATGAGATGATGAAGCACATGGCACAGAGCTTAAGAGCTTTGCAAATTTTAGACATGCTGGTGATGATGAAGAAGAAATGTGAATGCTCTAAGGCTCCCCAAGGTGTTACTCTTGGCTCCACTGGTTCCTGGAATTTGCAGCGGAGCAGCAAAAAGGCCCAGATGCTGGCAGTCCTGGGAGGCCTGAGTATTTCTCACTTGCCTAATGACCTGGGACAATCACTTTCTCCTTCCACATCTTCACATCAGGGTCTGAGGGTTGAGTCCCCAGGGCTCTGGGTCAGAGACACACGTCAGAGTTGTTCCAAAGGACAGAAAGTCCCTCTCCTCCAGGCTCCCAAGCCTCACTCTTAACTCGTCTGGGTCAGGCCACCTCCTATCCCCTCAGCCTGCTGAAGGTGGGAGGAGTAGCGGGGAGGAGCCGGGTAGCAGAGGAGAAGGGCCCTGGAGGAACAGCGAGTCCCTGGAGAGCCGGGTGTCTCTCCCCGTCCCGCCCCAGAGCGCAGCAGACTTGCTCTACTTCTCTCCTTCCACCAGCTGGGTCTCCAGGTGCCTTCCTTTAATTAAAAGTATTTAGCCTTCCGCTACACTGGCCTTCATTTGCATGGGATTCTTCTTTTTATGCAGCCTCAGTATCAGGAGGTTAACGGAGCGTCTTGCAGCGTCCCGGGACACCCGGGCCGAGCGGGCGCCCTGCTTCCCTGCGCTGCCCTTTGGGACTCCGCAGGCAGCGGCCTGAGCTCTCAGGTTTCCAGCCCCTCCGCCCCCGCAGGACTGGGCCTCCCGGAGCGGAGCTAGGAGAGGCGCCGCAGCTTCCCCATCCTCCCGTGGCAAAAGCGCATTCACAGTCCGTGTCTCCGTGGGTCTCAGCGCCAGGGCTGGTCACCCTAGTATCTGAAGGAAGGAGGAAGATAGCTGTTTTCTGATCACCTACTTGCGCCAGACACTGGACTGAGTTCTGTGAGTATTCAGGGAAGGACGGCCACAATCCCTGCCTGCAACTCATAGCTCCTCAGGAGGAATCTGTATTGGCGACTACACAAAGATCTCTGACATCAGGTAGCAGGTGGTTAAAACTGCAGGAAGGTTTCACCTGAAGGGGCACTGGTTGTTAAAGAAAAGCAGAACAAGAACTGTCAGCGGCAGATCCTTGCATATAATTTTTTGTTTGTTTTCTTAGATGAACATTCTGACATTCTGATGCTTAAGATAATCAGGCAAAGTCACCAAGGCTATGTAGATGGTGGCAGGCAGGCCTGGGGTTTAAACCCCAGTCAGGTGGTCTCCCAGGCCAATCTCTTCCTACTCAGGAGGAGAGGAAGCTGACTGCTTGAGACCAGACTCCTTACCCTTCAGATGCTCTTGCTCTGATGGAGGCTGAGACACAGATCTGGGAGACTTCAGATTTGTTTGTTTCTGACTCCAGTTGCTTCTGCCTCATGGTTCTGGCTTCCTCAACAGACCTGAGGTTTTTGTCTGTAACCACCTCCTGGCCTCCTCACTGTCCCACTCGTCCCCCTCCATCCCCAGGCCAATATCCACCCCTTCCAGCTGCCCCAGGGTCTCAGGGACCAGGGTACAAGAGCAGGAAGAAGGCCTGATTCTTACAGCAGGAAAGGGAGATGCAGGCTGGGTTTCTCCAGTGCTTCTTAAATTTTTACCAGTTATCCCAGGCTGATTCAGGAGCCCCACCCTCCTCACTTTTGTGAGCTAGTTTTGATGGTCCTTTTCTACAAATTTCTCTTCCTTGGATTAGGAGGCAGGCATCATGGGGGTGGGATGTGGTAATGGGAGTTGCTGTGTTTCGTTTCCATGCAGAGTGTCTGATGCAGAGCAGACAACCAGTACATAGTGAATGAATGAATGGATGGGTCCTACATTGGGCTCAGAAGTAAATGTAGTTCACATGTAAAAGACAGAGGAGGAAAGAATATGAATGAAAAGGTGGAAAGAATGTGGAATCCCTTAGCCACCAGCATTCTGTAGTCTTCCAGAGAGTAGACACCAGGGCTCATGCCACAGCCCCTCCCATGATACTCCTGATGAAAGCAGGCAACATTTCCTCTCACTTTGCTCTGTGGAAACTTTGGAACTGGGACTAAGGGACCACCGTTGCTGTCTGGAATCAGCTCAGAAAGACCATCAGTTAATACTATTCTAGGTCTGGGGTAGACCTCGTCCAGGGGCAGGAGAGGGCATGATGAGCTCAGGATTTATTTTAGAGGTGTGTTTTCAGCACATTTTTACTTATTCCTGTTCCTTCCCTGCTAGCTGATGAAGGACCTAGAAGATGAAAATCTTCCATTTGCGCTTTCTCAGCCATGCACCCAGAGTGTGCTGAGCTCTCCTGTCTCACATCTCGTTTGCCACGGTTACTGTACTGAGTTGGGGAAAGGTGGGGAGATGGCTTGAAATAATGGCAGCATTCATGTCCTAGAATAATTTAATAGCATTGTCGCATATCATTTTCATGAGGAATTGATGAGGTTACTGTTGATATGTTTTACAAATGAGCAAAGTGAAGCTCTGATGAACTAAATAGCATACCTGAGGTCAGGTCATTTAATGACTGCATGTTGAAATCAGGACTTGGATGGACCCAGGCCTTCCAATTCCAGAGTCTGTCTCTGGAACTAGGGAAGGCCATGAGGGAGGGAACTGGAATCTGGACAAGATCATTGAATCCCCAGGCTTGACCTTCTTGAATAGGTCACTCGGAAGAACAAGATAAGCATCTTGCTTGAAATGATGCTCAGTAGGTCAGGTTTCTTTTCTATGTTAGGCACTGCAACTTTAGAGATGTGTTAAAACACAATATTTTTGTTGGGAGGAGTGTGATGATGTTAAGCCAAAGGCTCACCAGAGTTATTAGCAGACGCTGGACCATTCAATGAGCTTGCTGTCACTCGAAAAGCAGAGAACATGACCTTTAGGGAACAGATCTTTAGGGCAGGTACAATTTGATGGGGGTGCAGGCAGGCTGGCAATGGGAAGGGGATGAGAAGGATCTGAGCAGTGAGCTCTGAGTGGAGAGATTCTGAGGGCTGCAAGGAGGCCTCAGAATCCTTAGAAGTTTTCTGAGGCCAAAGCCTGGGACTGCTTTATCCTCTCTGTGTCCCCACTGACCTTCACAGCTCCTGGCACATATAGGTTCTCAATACATACTAAGAAGCAGTAAGTAGTAATTGAGTATTCCAAGAGAGATAGTTGAGAGAGAAGGTATGGAAGTAGGAGAGCAGAGTAGGAGGCAGCTTTTGTTTAGGTGAATTTCACTTTAGCACTGGAGCCATGAGAGAGGGGGAGTGAGGGGGAGTGTATACACGTCAGTGTGAACTGAAACTCCAGCTTTCTCACAGTGCTTTCTTTACCTCAAAAAAGAATATTTCCAAAAAGTATTTAAAAAGGTTTTGTTGACTTTATTGTTGAATATGAAATTAGGCTTACCCTGGAGTGGGTTGTGCTAGGGGTGGTAAAGATGCTGGCTTGGTAGAATGCAGGCAGGTCCTTTACTGATTGAGGTGAAAAGAAAGGTCTTGATGGGCCTAGAGACCCAAGGAATACCAATCCTGCACAAGCAAGGCTTGTTTCCACCCAGTGCAGACATAACAGCATGAGCAGTGCCAAAGGTCTTCTAGAAATTGTATTCTATTCACCAACACTCTTTACGTGCAAAAATGGCAACCAATTAGGCCCAATTAGGCAAAAATATTGTTGGATGGGTTATAGAGATGCAGAGATGAGTTATGGAACCCAAGGTCAGTGATGCAGCTGAGTTTCAGAAATGACCAGAACCAGGATCCAGAAGGCCACTGGGCTGCTGGCCATCTCTTCTCCTTCTCTTCTCCTTCTCCCTCTCCCTCTCCTTCTCCCTTTCCTTCTCTTCTCCTTCTTCCTCTCCCTCTCCCTATCCCTCTTCTCTTCTCTTCTCTTCTCTTCTCTTCTCTTCTCTTCTCTTCTCTTCTCTTCTCTTCTCTCTTCTCTCCTCTCTTCTCCCCCTCCCTCCTCCTCCCCCTCCTCTTCCCCCTCTCTCTCCCTCTCTCTCTCCTCTTTCTTTCTATTGGAACATTGGCTTCTCTTTCTGTATCTCTGTGGGGAAGTTCTGTTTTCCATCACAAGGAAGGTCCTGAGATTATCCATTAAATCCTCATGAAGAGAGTGACCACTCCTCTTTCATCAATGAGAATCTGCCTGTCCCAGCCTGGGATGCTTGATACCCTGGTCCAGTCTGCTTTCACTGAGGCTGTTGGGGGTTCATTTCTGTGAATAAGGATTGCAGTTCTCAGAGAACAGGAAGTCAAGATCTTTTGGGCTCCATAGACATCTCGAAGATACTCATTGAGGGTGCTTTCTCAGGTAGCTTGGGAGTTTTCTAAATATCTATTTGTCATAATTTACCTATCCAATGTGCTGGGGCTGACTGAAAGGTTGTTATATTCTTAGGTGGCACTAACAGGAAAAGCACATCCAAGATAAAAGTGGTATATTTCCTCCATGCTTCTTTGAATTGCACCACACTTGGGTTAATATCTACATTCTAAGCACTACCTACAAAGGAAACTGAGAAAGAGAAACAGAGGGGACTAGGAACCATGAGGACACTGTAAACCATGCCCACTGTGGATGAATTAAAGGAACGAAGGATATTTTGCCTAGAAAAAGAAGACTGAGGGTGAAATAAAAGTTCTTTTTAGAAAACTAGACAGTGGTTATGAGGAGAGAGAATCCATATGTGTGGTGAGCAATGTGTGAACGTCGTGAACAAGTCAGTTTTGCTTAAATCTGAGCTGCCCACACTGCAGTGGGCATTGCCTTAGGAGGGAGTTAACGGCCTTTTGCTATAAGCCTTCTTTTAAAAAAACTTTCAATAGGTTTTTGGAGAAGAGGTGATGTTTGGCTACATGAATAAGTGGTGATTTCTGAGATTCTGAAGCACCCATCACCCAAGGCGTGTACACTGTACCCAATGTGTAGTCTTTTATCCCTCACCCCACCTCCCACCCTTCCCACTGAGTCTGATAGTCTATGGCATCATTTTTATGCCTTTGCATCTCATAGCTTAGTTTCCACTTATGAGTAAGAGCATACGATGTTTGTTAATTTAATCTTGAGATACTTCACTTAGAATAATGGTTTCCAGTTCCATTCAGGTTGCTGCAAATGTCATTGTTTCATTCCTTTTTATGGCTGAGTAGTATTCCATGGCTTATACATATACTCTAATTTGCTGAGAGTCTTCTTTAAGACGAGTGTTGATGCTGGGGATGCTAAGCAGAGGACACCTTTAGGATAGGGGATTCCCAGACCTGACTGATCATGCAATTGCCTAGAGGAGTTTAAAAAGTCATACACTCTTGAGTTGGGGTGGGGAAGAATCCCCTGCAGGTGATTCTGATGGTCATCTGGACTTGGAAACCATTGAATCAAAAGACCTTGAAGATATGTTCAAACTCTAAACCTTGAAGGACTTATCTACACCAAGTGTGGTCTCCAGACTAACAGCATTGGTATTATCTGGAAACTTATTTGAAATGCCAGTTCTTCAGCCCCACCAAAGACCTACTAAATCAGAAACTCAAGGGGTGGATTTTTGCAATCTGTGTATTGCTAAATACACAGGTGATTCTGATACCTGCTCAAATCTGAGAACCACCAATCTTCAGTATTTATTAGTAATTCTATTTTTAATCTATATATTGGAGTCATAAGTTCTGTTGCATTTACCACGTAATATGTTGTAGCCAGCCTTAAAGGTGGCCGCCAGAGAATCCTGAAGGCAAAGGATTCCCTGCCTTCCACGAGTTAGGCCCTTGTGTTCTTCTTTCTCACATGTTATCAACGTTAGCCTGTATGACCACTAGAGTATAGCAGATTGATGGTATGTCAATCCTGAGGCTTGATTCTGAAAGATAAGGCTTCTGTCCTGCTCTTCCTTCGATCACATGTCCTAGAGGAAGCCCACTGCCATGTCATGAGAACACTCAGGTATCCTCATGGAGAAACCCATGTGGAGAGAAACTGAAGCTTCCTGCCCACAGCTATTAGGAACCCAAGGCCTCCATTCAGAAATTAGGCAATACTGCCAATCCTTCAGCCTGAGTCAAGCTTTCATATCACTGCAGGACTGGTTGACAGCTTGACTATAACCTCATGAAAAATCCTGAGCCAGAATCACTCAATTATGCAGCTCCTGGATTGCTGACCCCCAGGAATAGATGTCTGAGATAACAAATGTTTGTTGTTCTAAGCTTCTAGGTTTGGAATAATTTGTCACATGGCAACAGAGAACTAATACTAGACTCTTCTTCTCACATCTACTCTAAGACATCCTACTCTTGGCTATATAGGTCTTCAGACAGGAGACTTCTCAGAGAATATTTTCACAGCCAGAGAAGAAAGTGAAATTTTTTCTTCTATTTTTTTGTTTGTTTTAAACTGAATTCATTTGAGCTGTAAATCTGTATCTAGCACTGACACTGAAGTTTGGTGAATGCACACAGCAATTCATTCTTGACATTAAATGTGTCTATGATAAAATTCCCTTAGGGGATCCTTTCGGAAGCCAGTTGGGAGATATCAGGGGCACTCCTTTGGGTCCAGTAGATGCTTTACTCTGCCTTGGCTGGACATTCTGGCTGGGACAATGGGTCAGCCTGAGGGAGAGATGACATGGCCTTTTCTAGAGACAAACCAGAAAGAATGGCAGTTGCAGGGGGTGGGGAGTAGTAGTTGAGGGTGGTGACACTTACCTTCCAGTGAAAGAAAAAGAGAAGCTAATCAGGTCTTAGTCCTCGCATTTTGTATATGTGTGTGCATGCAGTGTTTTTTCCATTTACCATCTTGGAAGTCTTCAAAGAATTAGTGACCAGGACCAGCACTTGTCAAACGTTATACCTTTTGTTCGCTGCTTTCCCCTGGCTAGTATTTTCTTGCATAGAAGAGGGAGCTACAGAGGAGGGATCACAGAACTAGAGTGGGGCAGAAAATATTCTGAGTCTCTGAGGACTAAGGCTAGTCCATGAGAAGCTGGCCTGGGTCTGTGAAGGAGGTCTCAGCTCTTAAGATTTCCTTCTGGGATTCCAAGACAGGATCTGCTTCTTTCCACCAGCTGGACTCTGCCTGTAATTCAGGCAGGAGCCACCAGGTGGAGAAATGGGTAGATGACATCCTGGGGACTCATGATTTCCCGCAGGTGTGGGGAACTGGGAAGATAGGGTTTAACCATCATGCTTTAAACTGTTTCTAAACACACACACATGCACACACACATAGACACAAAGGTTCATTCATAACAAACACTGTACATTTATGAAAGTTAGTTACCACTAATTCTCTCTTGACCTTTGTTTCCTCTTCTTTAAAATGAAAAGGTTGAGAAAAATGAATTCTACTGCCTCCTCTGAATTTCTAGGATACTAAGGTATTGCAGTTATAACAAGGCTTCTTTTACTTGTTAAAAACTTATCACAGCTCCTTAAGGTTTTGGGGTCACGGTCATGTTCCCCATTCCTTCCTTTCCCACAGTTTACAGGAGCTGTCTTTGAACCACACCTAACACTCAAAGTCAGTTTCCTCATCTTCTCTTTATTTAAAAATGTCTCTATATCTTCACTTACCTGTTTTTCTTTTTTCCTAGAATTTTGGACACAAACTTTGTGTACTTTCCTGGATTTCCTCAACTGCTTCTATTTTCTCTCTTGTTCGGTGTCCAGACAATTCTGAGATTTCCCTCCTCTTCCAGACTTGATCACATCACGAGATTTAGTGTTGTGGTGAACGGGGTCTCAATGATGCAATCCAGAAGCCCAGGGACATTTGTTCACTGATGGGTAAATCTTGATTGGTGGGAAATGGGAGACTGTAGGAAGATAGTCAGATAAATCCCCCTCCTCCTTCCTGTGAATACTTCAAGGTATGATTGCTCCTTGCAAATCCTATAGAGAAGCCCAGTATGTAAAGCAAACATGTCTTATGAGTGACCTGCTGTATGTCTGTGATGGTTAATGTTATGAATCAACTTGAGTAGACCATGGGGTGCCCAGATGCCTGGCTAAACATTATTTCTGGGTGTTTCTGTGGGTGTGTTTCTGGATGAGATAAGCATTTGGATCAGTAGACTGAATAAAGTAAATTGCCTTCCCTAAGGTAGAAGTTCCAGTCAATTGAGGGCCTGAATAGAACAAAAAGGCAGAGGAAAAGTAAATTTGCCCTCTGCCTAACTGCTTGAGCTGGGACATCAGTCTTCTACCTTTGCATTGGAACTTACACCATTGGAATTCCTGGTTGTCAAGCCTTTGGACTGGGACTGTAGAACTATATTGCTGGCTTTCCTGGTTCTCCAGCTTGCAGATGGAAGACCTTGGAAATTCTCAGCTTCCATAATCACATGAACCCACTCCTTATAATAAATATCTCTGTCTCTCCACATCTCTCTGTTCCCCTCTCTTTCTTTCTGTTCTTCTGTTTCTCTCTCCATGTATAAATATATAGATGCATATATGAGAGATCTACCTCTAGATCTATGTATATATCTCTATCTCTATTGCTATCTCTATCTCTATCTCTAATCTCTATCTCTATTGTATTAGTTCATTTCTCAGGAGAACTCCCACTAATACAGCATCTTCCCAGCTTGGTGTGAAGTTGCCATGAGGACAGCAATGCATTTCATCACAAAACCTCGCATCTGCCCTGCCTTGCCTCCATTTATTCCTCGCTTTCACTGTCCTGAGCTTGCACCCTTCCCCCATATAAAACGTCAGCACTTCAATCCTTGCCCCAGGTTCTGCTTTCAGTAGACCTGGGCCAAGACACCTGGTCCGGGATGACAAAGTGTCCCTCACCTTTTTCGGCCAATTATGCCACTCAATTCTCCTTTTAATCTTTTTCTTTCTCCTCCATGTTTTATTAGCCATTCTTCCATTGTTTTGAATCTTCAACTTCTCTCTCTCTCTATGGATTGTTTTCTCTTAGTCTATAAACATTCTCAAGTACGTCCATGAAAAGCAAGCATTCTCTTTACTGAAAGAACTTAATTCCATCTCTTCATGAACACATTTCTTATAAAAGGACACTTACTGCCTGTATTAGTTTTCTAGGGATGCCATAATGAAGTCCCACAAATTGGGTTGCTTCAGACAACATAAATTCATTCTCTTGCAATCCTGGAGAGTTGGCTTACAAAAATCAAGATGTGGCAGGGCCTTGCTCCCTCCAAAGGCTCTAGGGGAGCACATTTCTTTGTCTCTTCCAGCTTCTGGTAACCCAGGAGTTCCTTGACTTGTGGCTGCTTCACTTCAGCCCTAGCCTCCATCTTCTGTCTTCTCTCTGTGTGTCTGTGTCTTCACTTGGTATCATCCTCTCTCTTATAAGGACACCAGTAGTATTGGCTTAAGGACCAATCCTAATTACCTCATCTTAACTTGATTCCATCTGCAAAGACTTTATTTCCAAATAAGGTCCTACTTTTAGGTACTGGGATGAGGATTTTGTCATTTTTGGGGGGTGTACAATTTAACCCATAAGACTGCCTAAATGTCCTTACTGCTAACTAACTCCTTGGCTTTGTGTAATCAGGTTTCTTTCCATATGTTTCTCCTTGTATAGTTCCTGTGAAGGTCATCAATGCCAATTCAATGGCTTTCACTCATTCCCTGTCTTTGTGACTGTCCTGCAGTATTTGTCACGGTTGCCTTTTCCCTCCTTCCCGAAGCTCTCTACTCACTTGTGGCTCTTCCTGTCTTTTGGCTTGCTCCACGTGTGCCCTCTTGTCTCACTTTTTCTTCATTCCCCATCTCCAGTTCAAGGTTCATTTTTTAATGCTAGGGCCTTGGTCACAGTCTCTTCTTTCAACACACTGTTCTCTGGCTTCCTCACAACCTTCATGCATCAGTGCTCTCTTCTGAGTAGGGAACAGATATATCTCTCTGGCCTGACTGTCTTCCAAGCTCAGGGCAAGCATTGCCACCAAATAGCCTTAAAAGAAATATACCCCCATATATTCCAAGCACAAGACATCCTCTTTTCTTACACACACACACCCCTACCCCCAACCCCATATCACCATCTATCCATTTTCTATTTTGTGTGTGTCTACGTCAGTCTTTGTGATAATGCTCAGAGACTTCTACAAGTACTTGTGGTACTCTGAATGTGGATAGACTCCTGAAGGAGTAGGTGGGATTAACGCAGTGAAATGTGGCTTATAGCCATTATTATGATCTAATCTTTAGATTCAGCCTATTGAGGCCTAGAGAAGTTTGATCTGCATTTCATTCTATTGTCTGAGACCCTCAAAGCAGCACCAGAACAAGCATCTATATGGCAGACAACTTAAGGCTGTTAGTTTTGTAGGCTGCATGTTTCTGTACCCCCAAATTCATATGTTGAAACCCTAACTACTGGTGGGGTGGTATTTGGAGATAGGGCCTTTGGGAGGCTATTGGGTCATGAGGATGGAGCCTTCATGATGGGATTAGAACCCTTCTTTCTCTTTCTCTCTCTCCCTCTCTCTCTCTCTCTCTCTTTCTCTCTCTCTCTCTCTCTCTCTCTCTCTCTCTCTCTCTCTCTCTCTCTCTCTCTCTCTCCCTCTGCCATGTGATAACATAGCAAGGAGATGGCCATCTCCAGGCCAGGAAGAGGGCCCTCACCATGCTTCTGACCATGTCGTTCTCTTCAGTAGCATGTGAAATAGATGTCTGCTGTTTAGGCCACCCAGTCTGTGATATGTTTGCCATAGCAGTCTGAACCGACTTAGGCAATTAGGTAGCTCCAGGCCTAGTTTTAGATCAAATGAGGCCTAGGGGCATCCTTGGACACCTTTTCTCTCATAATGTAAAAATACGTGATTTTTACCTTAATTCTGCATTTTTTTTTTCAGAGCCTCTGGTGAGAGCCTCCCAAATAGCCAGCTTTCTGTAAATGTGACTGAATGGTGGAATTTGCCTGGCTGTTTCTCTCTGTCAGGAGTCTGAAAAACTGGCACTGGAGGATCTATAAATGGGCCGCTGCTGCAGCTTCCTGCAACTCGGCTCCCTGAACCTTCATTACCCGCATAGCCAGATAGCATCCTAAGGGTGATATTTAGGATTCAGCATGGAGGTGAACTCAGCGATGATCTGCTTTGAATCCTTCGTTTCACTGACGGAGAGGCAGACATTCTAAGACGTTGAGGAGCATCCCCAAGTCCCCCAAGGACTTTTTTAAAACTTTCTTTTTAGAGAAGATAGGATCATTCTTAGATGGCCATTCCAGTGATGGGCAGAGGGGGTGCTCTGTGTGCCCCCTGCCTGCAGCGTGTTGGAGGGCGATACAGTCCCGTTGCACATTTCACCCTGTGGCTTCCACCCACAGCTCTGTGGAAATGCTGCCTGGCAGGAAAGCATATCAGGATATCTTTGGAGAGATTGTCATGGGTGGATCCTTGGGATCTAGAGGTCTTGGAAGAGAGAGGAGTGAAAGAAGGAGTGTTCAGGGAATCCAAGCCTTTGTTTGCGTATCTCCTGTGTTTACAGGGAACTTGGATATTCTCAACTGTTCTCAGGGACTCTGCTTGGACCTGATAAGGATTTGTGCCCTCCTGGATAGCTGAAAATTGATGTCAGTCACATTTTCAACAGCTTTTATTGGTTGCTTGTCTTTGTGTCTTGTATTGACGTAGCAGTTTACACACAGCAAACCAGATCGAGTGAAGAATTTATGTCATTTGATATTTTATTTTACTTGTGAATATGTGTGGAGTGGGAGATGAGGTGCTGGACATGGGCTGCGGTCCAGGCTAGGCACAGGAGCTGACAGTGGCAGGACATGCTAAGTGGTCTGGGAAGGCTTTTGGAATCTAGGAAATTGGCTTTCTGAGCTGGGATGGGGTCCAAGCAAGGAGGCAACAGGCTGCAGGCATCACAAAGGGAGCAGAGACCTCTATGTACCCAACATCTAGGTCTCATCATTAGGAGAAACATTCTCAGCACTTGGTGACCTTGCCTTCCTTCAACATGATACTCACTGCATACAGACTCATTTGGCAATTGCCACATAGACTTTGGCCTCAGAGGCACTTTAAGGATATGACAGGAGGAGAGGGAGGCTTGGGGAGCCAGAGAGTCACCCACACAAAGCCCCACACATGTTCCAAGCAGAACCAGGATACACACACAGGCTGCATGAGATCACATGTCCTCCCTGTGGCTGCCTGGTCATTCCCTTTCACCCACCAACTGACTTGCTCCCATGTAGAATATCAGGATTCAGCGGACACCTGCACCTCACCCTTTCCTCCAGCTTTGTGCTAGAAGTGATGCAAGCAGGAAAACCATTTACCTGTGGACCTACTATGTGTTGGGCACCTGCTGAACAGTAGCATTTGATGCTCTTGATGGCCTTACCAGGTAGGTACTGATCTGTTGATGCTGAGGTTAAGAAGCTTTAGTTCAGCGAGATTAAATAGCATCCTCAAAGTCACCCAGGACATGCTGTGCTGCTAGAGAGACTGGGATGCAGTGCAGGAGTGTGACCTCCTGAGCACGGACCGCACAGGCTGCATCACAGCCGGCATGGTGAGGTGAGGTGAGGTGAGATGAGTTGAGGCAAGCTGGCAGCTCTTTGGTGCCAGCGCTCCCACCGCCAGAGCTGAGCTGCAGCAGGCTCTGCCCCAGCTTACCTGGGCAAACGAGTGAGGACTGCATGGCTGGTGAGTGATACATGGAGAGCGTTACTGCCTGCCTGACAGGCAGAAGATAAACAGCTCCCCGTTAAATCTCACTTAATGCTGATATTTATAAATTTATTCAGCTTGTGTTTAGTGAATCGAGAGAATGCCTAATAACATAACGTGCTTCATCTCACATGTTCCTACTAATGAGAATGCAAGTATCGCCTAATTTTTTTTTAACATTTCATTTGCTTTCCACTCACTCCACCCTGTCCTGTTGTTGGCTTAGAGTTTAATCTGTTGCTAAACACTGGCAAGTTTGGGCTTCTCGGGTATTAGTGAGGACAGAGCCAAGGTGGGTCTAGGAGAGTGGCTGAACCAAGGCCTTCAAACTGTGCCCTGTCCCCCATGCAGTGCTTGGTGACCACAGAGTTGGCATGCCCAAAGGATGAGGGAAAATAAACGTCCTGGTTTCCTCTGCTGTATTTTGGGGTGGCTTCATGCATTAGGTCAGGGTTGCAATATTTGGGGACTTTGGGACAAGAAATTTAGAGTAGAACAGTGTCCTTGGCTTTGTACAGACAGGAGGATAGAAAGAATGACCAAAGAAACAGGCAACACTTGTGGCGTGTGGTCCAGTTGTGTGTGAGGATGTGTGTGTGTGAGAGTGGAGGGCTCCATCTCTACCTTCATTTAATCTGCTTACTGAGTTGTTTTTTTCTTTTTTTGAGATAGAGTCTGTTGCCAGCTTGGAGTGCAGTGTCGTGATCTCAGCTCACGGCAACCTCTGCCTCTTGGGTTCAAGCAATTCTCGTGCCTCAGCCTCCCAAGTAGCTGGGACTACAGGCCTGCACCACAAAGCCCGGCTAATTTTTTGTATTTTTAGTAGAGACAGGGTTTTGCCATGTTAGCCAGGATGGTCTCAATCTCTTGACCTTGTGATCTGCCCACCTCAGTCAGCTGGAATTACAGGCATGAGCCACCATGCTTTATTTATTTTTTAGAAAGCCCTTCCCTGGCTGCTTATCCCCCCAAGGTCAGCTGTGCTGGCTGCTGCAGGTTCAGTCCTGGGGTACCCAGGGCAGCCTCCATCAGTCAGGAGGAACCCATGGAGTAGAGCAGGGAAAGATGGCAAATAGATCAGTAAAGCTCATGAGGGTGTTTGGAAATGCATTTGGCAAAAAAGTGAGATTGGGGTGAGCTAGGATGGTCTGTGCTAGGCTTCCTTGGGTGGGGTGGGTGAGAGGGGAAAATGAGGATCTCTGGCCTCAGAGGCCTTGGGGACAATGAGTTGAGTGGGGTTGGAGGGGCACTGGTAGAAGTCTGGAGCAGGGAGGAAGAAGGCTGGGGAGAGGCTGTCCAGTGAGGCAGGACCAGGAGCGGGGCACACAAGGTTGGGGGGAGAACTGGGGGAGACTAAGTCTGATTCAGAGGAACAAAAACAGAAGCTGGGAGGAAGCAGTGGAGGAACTGAGATGGGATACAGGCCTTCTATAACCTTTCCCTCCCCTCCCCACCACGCCCTCTGTTTTCCCAGCTCCACATCCTCACATTCCATATCCACCCAGCACGGGATTTTCTTTCTGATGTCTTCTTTTTCTTCTCTTCTTCAACCAACCATTGTAGGACTGAAGCATCCTTTCTAGTTCTAAAAAACATATAACCTTAAATATAAAAGTTGGGTAGAATAATTTATACTTTCCAATCAAATGCCCTGACATATCCAAACTTATAGATCAACTGTAAATTCTTTCTTATAATTCAGCTGATTGTCCCCCTATCACACCTGTGTCCCGTCCTTGTGTGCTGGCTGGAGGAGAGATTGTGATGGACGAGACCAGAGTTCCCGCCCTGACTCCACGACCTTGAACGAGTCATGGGCCTCCTGGAGCCTCACCACCAAAAGCTCTGGGCCCTCTAACCCTGCTCTGGAGAGCAGCACACTGTGTTCTGGGCATCTTCTGCTGGGGTGGCAGAGCAGGAGAAGGCCAGGCTGCTGGAGGCGGCAGCTCTGGGGCAGTGCTCTCTGCCTTTATCTGGTTTGAGTGACAGGACAAAGCTGTCTTCCATGGGGCCTGGCATCTTAGGAAAGGGGCTCATGCCTTTTGACATTATCCAAGAATCTGGGATAGGCCCGGGTAGAGCAAGGATGGAGGCTCCAGTCAAACATCAAAGGCCCAGTTTTTCTCAATGGCAGGGAATAGATAATGTACCAAGTTTCAGTTCTGCCCGTTGCTGAGTTTGTGCCCTTGATAGAATCCTCTTCCTATCTGAGCATCAGATTCCTGTTGCATCAAAAGCAGACTGACACTGAATGACTAACGCAATGTCTGCAATTCCACCTATGGCCAAATTTCCACGACCACCTGCCCAGATAAGCCTAAACCATGGGTGTCTTCGCCAACACCACTCAGATTTGCAGGGGCTGACACGGCAGCCTGGGGAAGATAGGCAGCTTTCTTTACCAGGACCAACACATTGGGGTCCCTCTAGTTTGCTTCTCTGAGGGTTGGGGCACAGGCGGATGGCGTGCACATTGGAGGACTTGAGTAGCAAACACCTGTTTAATGAGTGAGTTGAGAAGCTCCAAATGCAGCCTCTGCTGCAGCCTCCTGTTTCTTGTCCCCCCAAACCCATTCAGTCCTCTCCAGATGCAGCCTGTATCCCCATCCACGCTGATACCTCCAAGGCCTATCAGGATGGTGAGCCATCCCAGCTGCCTCCGTCAGCTGCAGCAAGAACTTCCTCTGAAAGCGCCTCTGCATGCCTCCCTCTGGGCACAGCTCTGTTTGGGGCTCCTTCAGGGGAGGGGGACGGGGGTTCTTCCCTTTCTTTTGTGCTGCCTCTCCCTCCCACTTCCGCTCCCCTCGCTGCTCCAGTGACCTTTCACCCCTCCCTTGGACATCCCTCAAAGGCAGCTCCCGTGGTTAATAACTTCGGCTGGCAGCCCTACACAAAGCCAGGGCCGGAAACCATTGTCCCAGGGACAATGGCCAAGCAGCCCAATAATGAGGTGGCCACAGTGTTGTCTGACATCCCACGTTGCCCTGGCAAAGGGGGAGGGGCAGCGGGGCTTGCCATGCCCTCGCCTCCTGGAGTTGAATTATTTCCCTCGCACATGGTGGTTCCTCTTTCTGAGGCAGCACCAGGCACCTGTGCCCTCCAGTGGCTGCATTTCCCTGGGACTGCATGCTGAGGGGATGTCACCCAGAGACCCCCGGCCCCCCTCAACACACAGCACCATTACTTTGCTTCACTTTTCTGCTTCCGTGTCCCAGGGAGCCAGTCAGCACCTCACAGTAGGGCAATTGATCGGTTCTGGCTAATCCATAAGGGAGGGGAGATCTCAGCCTGCCCAGATGGGGAGCATGTGGCACTCTGGAAAGAGTATGTGCTCTGGAGCCAGTGGGCATAGGTTCAAGGTCTCCCTTCTACTTTCCTAGCTGTGTGACTTTGGGGAAGCTGCTTGACTTCTCTGAGTCTCCACTTATTAATCTATAAAAGCAGAGGTGGGATGGGAGCTGAGAGGAAGACTCTCAAAAGCAACCTCAGAGGTGAGTATCTGTGACCTCCAAGAAGTCACCATGTCCTTGACACTCTGGTGGGTGACTCAAACTCTTTAATTGTGAGAGTGGCCATGCCTCAGTAGTAACTTCACTCTGTTTGTGCAGGTCCATGCCTTGTATTCCAAACCAGACCATCAATAACTGAGACATAGTGTGTTGCTTGCTTTCCTCTCTCACTTTCTCCACATTCTCCCCTCTGCACAGTGCTGGGCACTCAGAAATATTCCAATGCAGTGGTATGGTAAGGATTGATTCCTGACATCTGCAAGAGGCACTCAGGCCGTTCTTGGCCCTGCTGCCCATTGGAAATACCTGGAAAGGCTTAAAACATACTCAGGAATTTTGACCTAATTGGTATGGGCTGTGGCATTAGGTAAACATTTATTTATATCTTTAGAAAATATGCCAATTCAGACTTATGCCTAGGCACAGCCCTTTCCTTTGGGGAGAAATAGATTATATTTTAAGGCAGTCTTGATATTCTTAAATATAGTATTCTTTATTACAGCTTTACTGTAAGTAATGATTTAAGTTTGGGGATAATTTTTTTAAATTAATTTTTTTGAGGCATAGTTTGTAGATGCTATACTACCCCCACTGAAAGGGCACAGTTCATGAGTTTTGACATATATATACATTTATATAACCACCACCCCAGTGAAGATGTAGAATAATCCACTATTCCAGTAAGTTTTCTAGTGGGCAGCATGATTTTCAGAGCTCCCCAGGTGATTCTATGGTGCAGCAGAGTCTGAGCACCATGGTGGCCTCACTATTAACAATCTCTGCTTTAGAATCTCAGAGAGGTTGTCCAGAACAGCACTTCTCACACTTGAGCTGCAGAGCATCTGTTGGGATCTGGTTAAATGCCCATTCCAGCCCAGAGTGGGGCCTGGGACTCTGCCTTCCTAACAAGCCCAAACCACACTTTGAAGCTCTGGTGTAAGTCTCTCATTTTAGAGATGAAGGAAACGGAGGCTACGAGTGTTGATGTGATTGCAAATCCTGGTTTTGAAGCTCCTGGACTAATGACAGTCATGCCCCTTGCCCTTCAATCTCTTTTTTGATCATCACCCTAACCTGGAATCCTAAACAAGAGGCATGGACATGATAGTATCTCTTTCCTATTTCCCTTCTGAATGTTGTCCATTGCTTCCAGCCTATTCCCATCCGCCTTGTCCTGACCTGAGTCACCTTCCTGGGGAAAGGCCCCCTCCTCTGCCTGTTTCTGAACCAGCATCTACCTTTTCCCTATCAACACATCCCTTTCCTGGTTCATTCGATTCCTTAACATGTAACAACTCAATTTAATGAGCAAGTGTTTATTAGCAATAAAACTGGGTCAGGCCATATCATGCCCTTGAGGAGGAAGGCAAACTAGAAGCTGTTATTAATTTAACAGATAAGACAACTAATAGCACATAAGACAATTAAATAACAATTGAATACTATATTTGAGAATATCAAGACTGTGGAAAATTATACTCTATTTCTCGCAAGGAAGGGACTGTGGTTAGGCATAAGTCTGAGTTGGCATATTTTCCAAGGATATAAATAAATGTTTCTTTACCTGATGCCATAGCCCATGCCATTTAGGCCAAAATTCCTATGTATGTTTTAAGCCCCTCCAGGTAATTCCAATGGGCAGCAGGGCTCAGAGCTGCTTGAGCGCCTCTCGCAGATGTCAGCAGTCAATACTTACCATTGAGATCTTTCTGAGTGCCCCGCACTGTGCAGAGGGCAATTAAACACATCCTGGGCATTTAACCAGAAATCGGATCCCAGGATATATAAGTGACAAGAGACCTTAGTGACTGCCCAGCTCAGTTTCTTATTTATAGGTAATGTTTAAGAGAAATGACCCATTCCTACTTTCGGCAAGAAGGTGCACATAGTGTAGACCCATAGAAGAGGAGGGATCTGGGAAGGACTTTGAAAAAGTGTAGGAGAGGCTGTGAGAACACAAGGCAGGTGTACTGGCTGAGGGCAGGAAGGAGACATTGCTGATGAAAATTGGGCCCCATTTTCCTGCGAGATTGAGAAGAGGACCTGCGGACTGGGCGGCCCACACAACTGCTGTAAACTCAGGCTGCTGGATTGACCTTATTGCTGGAGCATGGGAGATGAAGTGAGGTTCTCCTCTATCCAGGTCTGTCCTTAGCACTTTATGCAGGGTTTAACCTCCACAGGCATAAACAGGGTGTGTGTCTGGGGTGGTCTGGGGATTAGGTCCCATGATGCTCCACTGGGACCTGGAGATGCTTGGTCTAGAGAAGGCAAGGTGTTTCATCTGGGAAACATGGGGTCATGTTTAACATTACATAGGCAATCACATGGGATATTTAATTAACACTGTGGAATTTAGAGAGAGGCAGGTTTAACTTCACCTTTAGGAAGTACTTGGCTCTAAAACACCTCTCTCCCCTGGAAACAGATTGAACTAGCACAGATTGAATATCTTGGGAGGAAGGAATTTCAGTCCCCGAATGTGGACAGCTGAGGCTGGATGAGAACAGACAGATGTCAGACGCCTAAGCTATGTCCACTCCCTGAGAGTCCACTAGGGGAAGCCAATCATGGTGGCCTTATGTTCATCCTCATGTCTGAGATTCAGCCCCAGAGCAATATCCCTGTGGCCTTTGGCTGGGAGACATGTTTCCTTTGCCTCCCAGAGGAACAGTTGCCTCATTTGCCTCCCAGAATAGATGCACATCCAGAATAATGTAATGAAGACAGGCAGAAACATAGAAGATTGCATAGGTTTAGGAAAGAGGAGGGCAACAAGGTTCTGTTGGGTTGCATCTGAGGAATCTTAGGCACCTAAAAAATAGATCTGGAATTAAAATAAGATGTTAGTGTTGAAGGTATAGAAATGGGAGTTAAAATAACGGCATGGTGCTTATCTAGGGAGATCATGTGGCTCCAGATAACTATGAACTGAATGTCTTGTAGGGTTTTGGGGAGGATGAAATGTGAGTGGAATTTGACTGTGATCAGCCCTGGGAGTCAGCCTGAGCCCTGCCCTGGCCATCTGTGTGTCCTTGGCTATGCCAAGGTGAAGTTTCCTTTTCCGCCTAATGGTGAGATTATCCTCAAGATATTTAAGGATATTCTAGCTTAGACACTATAGAAGGCAGGTGGATCACGAGGTCAAGAGATCGAGACCATCCTGGTCAACAAGGTGAAACACCGTCTCTACTAAAAATACAAAAATTAGCTGGGCATGGTGGTGCGTGACTGTAATCCCAGCTACTCAGGAGGCTGAGGCAGGAGAATCGCCTGAACCCAGGAGGCGGAGGTTGCGGTGAGCCGAGATCGCGCCATTGCACTCCAGCTTGGGTAACAAGAGCGAAACTCCGTCTCAAAAAAAAAAAAAAAAAAAGAATTTGTATTCTAGGGTTTTAGAGATTCAATTCAAATTCTAATCCAGAAGCAGAGATGAGGGCCGATCTGGACCACATCAAGAGAATAGCAGGGTCAGTGTCCACCTGGGCTGGACATGGTAGGAGGGTCTTGAGGAAGGGGGGCAGAAGAGAAAGATAAATGTGATTTGGGGTGGGAAAGAGAAAATTGGACCGTCCTTAGTCCCTTCAGTCAAGCATTGTAGAAGCTGTGACTGTCTGCCAATCAGACTGAGAACGTCCCCACAGGACCTCACAGGGGTTGCCAGGTCCATGTTCCACAAAGCAGGAGTAACTGCTGTTTAATTATGCAGACACCAGGTGAGGAATGCAGCTGTCTCTGGAGTTAACTCTGAAGGAGCTGCAACTTTCACAATTAGCTCCCAGCCAAATGTAGGGGATAAGCTTTTCATGGTCCAAGGAGAAATAGGTCTACTGGGTTTGTCCAACCCAAATTCGGTCCCCTCTATCACCCCCAGGCTTGCTTGGTCTTAACTGCACCATGCCGACACTGGCTCTCTGTTGGGAGGAAAGAGCTTGCTTTGCTGGTGCCTGTGTGGAACAGAGAGGGGAGTGGCAGACAGTCTGGGCCCAGCACTTGGGTATCTTGTTTTAGCTGTAAGACTCATCTCTCTACTCACATATGCCCCTGGAAAAAAGAGCCCAGACTTCATCACTAATGCTTTCTTAGGAGAAAATGAACAGCTGGAGAATGCTCCTGATCAGCAGTCCTGAAGGATGCTGGGATGCAGCCTTCAAGATGGAGCAGCTGGGATGCCAAGTATCCCTCTTGCCCTCTTTCTTACGATGCATGCTGGCCTCGAGATGTCTCAACACAGCATCCTAGTCCGTTGCCATATAAGATGAACTCTTGACCATCTCTAGACTAGAGAGTTAAACCCAACACTAGCAGACGACTTTGGGTTTATGCATATGACATGTTTCCTCTGGCAACTGCACAGAATCTTCTCTAAATATCATGTCTACAGTTGGCAGGAGTGGCATGTATAATACAAAATATATGATGGCTCCATTGTCATAATACTTGTACTAAAGTAAATTCACAAATGGCTTTTTAGAACTAATGACAAAAGGTTACTCGTTACCACGTTTCTACTTAATTTCCTAAAAGGCCAGTTTGAAATCACACTGGGATTCTCACAATTTTGGTTGACAGTCAAGTAAATTGCATGTAGCAGCTACTTACCAAGCACTTTTGAATGAATAAATGAAGAATGAGTAAAATGAAAGCTCTCTTGTTTTCCTCAGCATCACCAGTGTTCTGTATTTCTTCCTAAAACCTTTCCATTGCTTTAAAAACCTTGTTCAAGTGAAAGCAATCTGTTTATAAACCACAACATACTGGTGATGAGTTTTTGCTGTGGAAACATTCTCTATGCCTGCAAACTCAATCAGCCACTCTCTTTTCCTAGGAAGCACATCTTTCTCAGAGCAGGGCTTTGCACAAGGGAGAAACCAAAGCTTCTTCGAGGTGATAGTTACAGCTGTTCTCTCTTCCTGTTGCACCAGGTGCCAAGGTCTGTAGGGGCAAGGCAGCAGGGCCTAGCCTGAGCCAAACTTGTTGGTCATTAACTTTGCAAACTGACTTTCTGAACCATTATGGTTTATTTCACCTTGGTATATATCTACTCAACTCTTTTCTAGTATGTTTTCCTTCCTAATTGTGTTTGCTCTGACTTATGGTAAGATCTGAGTGTAGTTCCGGAGATGTTCTATAGGGACAACAATTGGGTGTGTTGTAAGGCTTGAAATAAATGCATAACCAGGCAGCACGTGGCATGGTGCACAGTCAGACCTGCCTGTGGGAGCCAACAGCATGGCGGATACTCAGACCCACCTGTGAAGGCTTGGCATTTAGGTAAGCAGCTTTCATACATCCTGCTGAAAAGAGCCACAGCGTGGGCTTGTTGTTGTCCAGCGGTACCAGGGACTCTCGGTGACCTTTGGTTTGCTAGCAATCCTGTTCCTTTTCTGCCTCCTGCCTAGGTTGCAAAGCCACTACCCCTGCCCACCCCTGCCCCTGGGCCCCAACAAGAGAGAAGGGTGGAGCTGGCTGGCTAGCATAGTGAATTCATGCTGAAGTCTGAGATTGAGAAATAGAGTGGAGGAGGAGAAACACTTTCTGGAGAAGGCACCAGGCATCACAGAATTCTACACGCCTGAGAGAAGGAGCATTAAGGAGCATCCAGTCCAACTTCCTCATTTCAATAAAGATAAAACAAGACCCAGAATGGGGAGGTGGCTTATAAATTTCACAGAGCTCATTTCTGAGAAAACGAGAACTGTGCAGTTTGGTCTTCTGACATCCAATCTCCTGCATGTTCACGTCCCACACTTCTCCAGGGTGGACCATGAACACTGGTCAGATAGTCCCCTGAGAGCATCAGTAGTCTGTGAAACCTGAGTCTTAAAGCTGAGAAGCTGATGGAAGTACACTTGGGTTTCTGGGTAAACACCCTTTATCCCCCACCTTTTCTAGGCTCTGCGTTCCCATTGAACTGGAAGATTTTATGCATTTCAAGATAGTTTAAAAATATTTACCATTTCATTTAACTATAAAACCAATTTTGGGGCAGGGCCATTATTTCCATTTTATAGGTAAGAAAACTGAAGCCCATCCAGAGATGGTGAGTAGCTTATTTAAATTCATAGTAGAGCAGGGAGTTGTAAGTGGCTTGTAAGAACACCATGTTGGGGTGCCTGGGCTTTCCTTGCTGGCTGTCCAGCTGGGCCCTTCTGCACTTGTTAGTTACATGAGTCAGCCTGCATAGATGGTTAGAAACAGTTTCGCAGTAGGAGAAGTGACTAAGTGCTATAATCTGTTTTAAACTATAAGAACTTACCTCATTTGGATGTTTACGGGCCTGAAGTACACATCCTGCTTCTTCCAGGGAAGTTTTAAGAGTTTTAGTTTTACTTTTAGAGTTTAAGCCATTGAATTCCTAAGGGCTAACAAGGGATTTCATCCTGTGCACTGAAAATGACAGTCTTGTTGTCATACAACCTTGGGTCTGAGCCCAACTCTATCATTTAAAAGCTGCATGACTGGCTGGGTGCAGTGGCTCACACCTGTAATCCCAGTACTTTGGGAGGCCTAGGCAGGTGGATTACCTGAGGTCAGGAGTTTGAGACCAGCCTGGCCAACATGGTAAAACCCCGTCTCTACTAAAAGTACAAAAATTAGTTGGGCAGGGTGGCGGGCATCTGTAATCCTATCTACTCAGGAGTCTAAGACATGAGAATTGCTTGAACCCAGGAGGTGGAGGTTGCAGTGAGCCAAGATTGTGCTATTGCCCTCAAGAGCAAAATTCCGTCTTAAAAAAAAAACAAAAAACCAAAAACACTGCATGACCTACTTGGAAAGCTACTTAATCTCTCTGTGCCTCTGTTTCTTCATAGGGAAATAAATGTGCAGAAAGTTTATTGTAGTGTGTTTCCGGGAGCAGCATCTGCTGGGGAAGAGAAGGAAGTAGAGTTGGACAGAGGAAGAAGCTGAGCAGCAATGTAGGCGATGCCGAGCCCTGAAGCTGGATGGCTTTGCAGAGTGGTACTGACTTAGGATGAGGGGGAAGAGGCCTTTAGAGCACCATACTGACCACTCATTGGATCTGGGGCTTGACCTTGGGTGAGTGGGCTCTCTTTATAAAGGGTAGTTCAGAGAGGTCCAGGAGCTGGAAAATGAATCCTTTAATCTTGGTGGGGGATCAGGGTGAAGCAGGACAGTGTTCATTGTAGTATTTTCAGTGCTACCTTATAATTAAGTTAAATAATTGGAATGCACATACAGCACAGAGACTGGGGCAGAGAACGTGCCCAGTTGACAGTAGGCCCTTCCTCCTCCCTACTCCTCACTTCACCTGTTACTCTCTGGTAAGGAACCTCTGCTTGATCTTTTAGATCAATCTATAAGGGCTGCAATCCACAGACCTCACAGAGCTCAGAGGTCCAAAGGGAAGAAAACCTCACCAGAGAATTTGCTTCCATTCAACAACCTAGCCTGGCCATCTTGCTGCAGGGGCATAGAAGGATGTGTCTGCCTGTGTGTTTATGCAGGGGGTTGGGGGGCCTGTTGGGTGTCCCAGCCAAATCACTTACGAGCTTTTTCAGACAGAAACCATGTCTAGTACTTTATTCTCATTTCCCAAATAGTGCTTTGGCTTCGTGTTACAGGTCACAATGGATATTTGTTTAAACCTAACCATATGGAAGAGATTATTTTGTGTCTGTGAGGCTGACACGTAATAGTCATAGCTGCCTCATGCCAGGTGCCCTACACATGATTTTTTGTAATCCCGAGAAGCCCTCACTGTAACTGCTCCTCCTGTCTACCTTATACAGATTAGAAACCTGTGGCTCAGAGCAACCAGGTCACAAGGCCAAACTGATCTGCTGATGAGCCGCAGAGCTAGAACCCCCTCCCAGGAGCCTGACTTGTGCCATTCCTATTCCCCAATGCCTTGCTCTGTACCCTGTACTTCTCTTTTCAGGAAAAAGAAGGTAGACTTGGTGTCCTGTGATAGAAGAAAAAGCAGAATTATGAAATGCATACGGCTCTGTAGCCCACAAAGGAACTACAGGGGATAGCGACCCAGCCTGTTCATCTTAAGCGGGGTGGTGGGAGATTGGCAGCAGAGGGGAAGCGTCAGCCTGGAAGAAGGTGAGGAGCTGAAATGAATTGTGAAGAAGCTTGTGGATATTCCTCCCCAGAGACCAGTACAAATAGGACATGGCAGCCATCAGTGGCGACAATCAGTGGTTCACTGCTCATCAGAAACCGAGGTGGGCTGACAAAATAACAGCTAGGGTCAGCCCAGCTGTCCCACTTCAGGAAGACCTGCTTCAGGAGAACACGAGCTTGCAGGCCAGGACAAGTGGGGGTGGCTGCTTGTTTAGTTGTTTTAAATTTCTTTATTCTTAGAAACCTTTTAACGAGTGGATCTCCCTGTGCATTGAAAATTGGACTTGGTCCATGTGTAATATATAACATTGCAGAGCCCCACCTACTGCTTAAGGTATGTATGCCACATGCTCTTAATGGAGCAAGTGGTTGCTCCATTTCTGGCATTTTGGTGTCCAGATTGCCTTGAAATCCACAGCATGTGTGGACAGGGGTGCACCATGGAGCCCCAACCTTCCCCATGGACCCTACCCTGAGTCTTGGACCTGGGAGTGCCTGCTATTACTGCTCCTATTTTCAGGCCCATTGCTCTGCCCCCTCTCCCCTTACCCCTCTGACTGGACATGAGTTGCTTTTCTCTAGGGCTCACCTTGGTTTCTATATACATCTTACACTTGCAATTTGGATTTTGTCTACTCTGTATAATGTACCCCCTTGGATCAGGAACCCAGACATATTCATGTCAGTTCCCAGAACTGAGAATAGAGACAGGGGATGCAGTGGCTTAGAGGAAAGAGGACTGCCAGAGATGTTCAGATCTCAGCTCCCTGACTCGGTCTCTGTCATTTAGCTTATATCCTCTCATCTGCAAGTTGTTTGACAGTGTTTGCAAAGGGTGTGGCACGCACTTGGAGATGCTCCATGAAAGATGGCTGCTGTTGTTGCTGCTGCTGTGACTTTTATGATCTTATAACTGCAGGCTCCCTTGATGGTTGGTTGGTGAGAGAGGAAAACCACAGCATTATCAGAAAGATGGGAAGAAAGAGGGCCCAGGAATAGCAGATACCTTCAGTGTGGTGGAAATGGAGTTCTGCAAATGATTGCTGCTGTTGCTGCTGCAGACTTTGCATGGACCTCATTTACTCTGGATCTGCTGAGAACTTGTTCCAGGTCAGGTGTCTTGGAGTTCCATCTAGCTCCTAAAGCAAAGACCTGGCATTCTCAGGCCATTGCCAGCATTCTTTAAAATTTGGGTGGCTTTATCTCCAATGGAGAGATCTTTCTCCATAATTACCAGATTGCTTACAACTCTCAAAAGGGATGATGAAAATTACAAAGGAGCTCAGGAGTCCAGACCTTTTGCACAGAAACAATAATGTAAATTGTCCTGAGAGTTCCCTCATCAGCCACTAATGGTGTAGCTGAGACCTGCACATCTGTGTATTCAATGAGATGAACAAGCATATAATATTGTTGCTGTGTGAGTAATTAAACAACCTGAAAATTGAATATATGAGATTTTGCATTCACCCTGAATACTGACTTCTTGAAGAAAGGGAATCAATTAAGGGATGTTGAAGGGGTAGACTTTTGAGGGGACTCTGGAGAAGGATGTGGCATGTTCAAGGACTTTCTAGGTTGGTGGCACCATTTCTTTATGACATCTAATTCCACCTTCCTTCTCAATGATTCAGACAGATCACTTGAGCACTGCTCTTACATTTGTCAGTCACAAGTAAGGTCAATTTTTGGCTCACAAATGGAATGACTAGAGGGAGAATATGGTGAGAGAGGAATGATGAGAGGGGAAAAGCAAAGTGAGAGGGAAGGAAGGAAATGCACAGATTTTTTTTAAAAAGATACTAACCAGTAGCTGATTTGTTAAATAAAATGGGTTAGGGTCTTCTGCTGATCCCAAGAGAGAGAGGCAAAGAGGGAAGAAGGACAAGATGTTCATTTGGGGGAAAAAAGGAAGTAGTGGAGAATAAGCATAGAGGCAGATAGTTATCTGAGCCTGCCATTAAAGGTGCCATTCACTCAGGACACCCTGGCTTGGTAGATAATGGTGGGTGGTGGATAGCTGGCAGATGGCAGAAGGAATGAGACACTTGTAAGATCAGGTGTTTATAATTCAAGATGGCATGTTCCTGAAGGTCAGGGTCATGTATTGGGGGAGGGTGCAGTAAGGGTGGGAGTCGGCTATTCTTTTTTTATGATGATGATGATGATTCAGGTGGATGTCATCCTATTTTATATCAACTGATTGATTAATGCTTCCCCTTTACCCAAGACACAGGAATTGAGCTCCCACTATGGTGTGGTTTCTGGGGTATGGTGGTGAGTACAAACAGACACAGTGTCGTTTTTCAGAAGCCTATAGTCCACTGGTGGAGATAAACATGAATGAAATCATCACACAAATGCTGAGAAATCTGCATCGGTGATAAATACCATACAATGTGAATGATGATGGAAGGATTTGACTTGATCCTTTCTGCAGTGAGGCTTCTTGAGGAGCTGATGCTTGCACTGAGACCTGAGGGTGACAGGAGCTGTGTGGGCTAAAAAAGGAGAACAGTGAACCAGGCAGAGTAGCAGCAGGCTCAGAGGCAGCATGGTGAGGAAGTGGCTCTCCAAGACTGGAGTAAAGCATGGGGAGGGTAGGGCTTCAGGGGTAGGTCTCCTTCAGAAGGTACGGATGAGGAAACCAAGGCTCAGAGAGGTGAAGTGATTTAAGCAATATCTCACAACTCAAAAGAACCAGGGCTGGATTCAGTCCTCATAGCTTGGGAAGCCTGTGGCTCTTAGTTAACATTTCTCACATATTAGGGACTTTGTTCAATGTGAGTTCTTGGGAAAGGCCATGGTGTTATTCTTCATTAAAACATTAACAATATTATGTATTGCTAATCAAGCATTTAGAATAGGCATATAACACCATATTATGTCTTATACAAATAGGAGTGTTAATTAAATATGTACATAATAACCAGTCATGTCCTTGTTTAACTTACTAACATATGTTTCTGGAGTATTTCTGGTTAGTGATATCACAACAGCAAGAATGACTACTGACTGCTATACCAAGTTGAAGAGAAACTTCCATTAGCATGGGCAGATGATCACAGTGTGGCTGCTGGTAATGCATTCTAGGGTCATATACCTGCAAATGATCATCACTTTACACATTAGATGTGTTCTAGAAAACTCGTGTCTAAGTTGAATTTGGGCAACTCAAAACCTATAGGTAACCTGAAGAATTCCTTCCTCCAGAACCAAGTTTGATGCATTTGTACCTTTGTATAACATGTTTTCTCAAAGCAGAGCCTCCTTACATTATGTTGACAAGTTATTTGCTTATCTATTTTTTTTTTTTTTTTTTGAGATAGGGGTTTCCCAGGTTGGCTTCAAACTCCTGGACTCAAGCAATTCTCCCACCTCAGCCTCTGAAGTAGCTAGGATTACAGGTGCTCTACACCACAACTGGCTTCAACTCATATTTGAGGGCTGACTTTTGAACATTATGGCAATTGTTTTGCTGTCTTCACAAGTGAGAAGATGGTAGGTGTATAGATTGTAAGTCTACATGTATACTTTTTTTTTAAACCTGGTAGTTACTATACAGGGTCTACAGCTCTAACTAGAGTGAATTTGGCTTTCTGTACTGGTCTGGAAACCTTCCTGGCATAGATGACACAGGATAATGGAAGCTGAGTGGCTGACCTTCAAGGATTTTGCTTGTCCAGCCACATGCAGCATCTGCAATGAACCTCTCTCTCCCTGGCAGGATATGCCTTGTGCTAAAAGTCACTTGCTTCTGGCCCTTATTCCTCTCCTCTATTCTTCTCTACTGCCTCTTTTCTTTCTTCTTTCTCTCTTTCCCTTCCTTCCTTCTTCCCCTCCTCAAACATTTATTGAGCACCAAATCTGTAGGTTTTACAGATTAGGACAAGGCCAGGTCAGCCTTCAGCCCCTACTTTGCTCTTGTCAACATTGAGTTGCTCCTCTTGGACAAGGTGAAATTACTGATAATTCTCAGTGTGACTATCTCATTCTTCCTTGAGGGGTGCTAGGGTAGACCTGGCTCAGGGGCTGAATGGGGCAGATCTTTAGATGTTAGAAAAACAGTTTTGTAAGCAACCAGACCTGGGCTTCAACCCTGGTTCCACTAATTACTGGTGTGTGACCTTGGCAAGTTATCTGAACTCTCTGAGCCTCGGTTTCCTTTAGTATAAAATTTTGGTGAGAAAAGTTCCAATCTCCTAGAATTGTTGTAAGGATTTACTGAGATAAAATACAACAATCATCTGGCACATAGGAGGTGGTGTACTTGATAACTCTTATTATGAACAGGGTGGTATAAAAATAGAAAGACCTTGAGGGTGAGCCTAAAAGATCAGCAGAATTCTATCAAGTCTAAGGGGAAAGTGGAGAATCAGGAGTGAGAGATGATCCCCAAATCTGAGATGGGACAAATAATGAGCAGATTAAACTTGTGAAAGGATGAGAGGGTCCAGCCCTAATTCGCTGACCCCAGGTTGCCTGGGCTCTAGTGTGGTTATGATAGAGTCCTTTTAAGGGGAGAACATAGCTCTGGATTCATTTATACCAGTCCTTACCCTAAGAAGCCCCTATAATCTGATTGACCTGTGTTCTTCTAACACTAAAATTGTTTTACGTGCCCTTCAGTTTTTCCATCAGCTAGTTTTATTTCAACCAGAATAAGTTTGAGTCTATGTCACTTTGACTAATATGACATTGGGGTTAGTAGTCAGCAATTTTGTTTCTAAGGCTGAACATCCACTTGGCTCACCAGTAGCGTTGATCTCAGCAGGTCTCAGGTTTCACGCTATAAAATTGTGATTGTTTTATTGACCAATTAACATAGGTTAATTATGATTGTTTTTATGAAAGTTGGTGGGTCATTCTCTGGACAGCAGGCTCAACAATGTCATCCCAGTCTTAATCATAGATCATAAAATATTAGCTCTGGAAGGGACTCAAAAGCCATGGAGTCCAACCCTCTCGGTTAACAGAGGAGAAAACTGAGTCCTGGAGAGGCTAAGCCCTGGATTCAAATGGCCAGCAGGATTGAGAGAGGCATGGAAACACCAAGAAGTGCAGGCATGTCTCCTAAATTATTCCATCAAGAGGCTCTGATCTTTTTCCATAACCACAAAACTTAGGCCTTCCAAATGCTGGGTGCAAAGACGATGTTGTGATGGGATTTGTAAGGCCACCCTGTGAGGAACTGGATATTTTAAAGGCTAGATGACCTTTAAAATTTTGATCAACTTTGACATTCATCATAGGGCCTTATGTATGTATGAAATGCAGGATATTATACTATAATGATTTACTGGTTTGTTTAAATTCTTTATCCTGGAGAGAAGCTCCTTAAAGAAAGAAACTGTGTGATCTATCTTGTTTCTCCTGTAGCCTTGCTTATAGCATGTTCTCGATAAAAGATCTGCTGATTGAGTGCATGGCTGAAGATTTTTTGGAAACCTGTGATGAAGAGTAACCATGTAATTGACACAGAGGGCAGAGTGAGTTTCAGAGCAGAGGAGACTCTCATGTGGTTAGCAACACTTAAGGAAAGACCAGATGTATGTGGAGAGGGAGAAGGATTTGTGTTGAGTAGAAATAGTGAGAGCTGCAGTCTAAGATTTTTTCTAAAAACAAAACAAAACAAAAAAAACTTCCCAAGTCTTATTTAGAAAGTCTGTATAGACAAGCTGCAACATGGTACCACCTTGAGCGGGAAAATAGGTTTTACAGATTAGGACAAACATCTCAATGCCATGCCATCAGCTTGAAGCAGCTCTGGTCCAGCCCACTGCTCTTCCTGGGGCTGGCTCATCCCTGCATGTGGGACAAATTCCTACCCTGCTATGGAGAAACCTGTATGGGAATCCAAGGTCCACCATGTCTCAGAAGAAGGAAGAGAAATGTGAGAATACATTTCCATCTGGTTCACACTTCAGCAGACTGCATTTTTCCTACCCCTGGACAAGGTGCAAAGCCCTTGGCCCTCCCAGCCGTCACCATGTGTCTTCCATCTGGCAGTTCTGTTCTCACCTGGACGCTTCAGATGCACCTGGGCCAGAGGACCCTGGCTGCTGGCACTTCCCCTCTGTCTGGCAACTTCCTGTTCTGGCAACCTCCTGTAGTAGTGCTGACAGATTTTTTTATTTTCTGGATCTTGCTCAAGGTTGCTGATCTGAGCCATCTTAATCATCCAAATGAGTTTGCAGCTGTTACTTCTCATTGGAAACACATATTCAGTACTATCCATAAAGTCTTGGTTTCCACACAGGGTGCTTAGGAGACAGGGGCTGTCTCCCCAGGGTGACAGTAGGAAATCAAATCTGTTCCCAGAGCTACTTGTTGGCACTGCAAGAGCACGGAGAAGAGCCCTGCATTAAAGAGGACTGCTTCCACCTGTGGGCATGTCCTTAATGCTCCTCCCTTCACTTCTTCCTTCCACTCCCCCTTCCATCTTCCTTCTATCCCTTCTTCCTCTCCTCTATTCTCCTCTACCTCCTCTTTTCTTTCTTCCTTCCTCTCTTTCCCTTTCTTTTTTCTTCCATTCCTCAAACACCTATTGAGTACCTACTTAGTACAAGGCATGACATTAGGAGGATGTTGTGGAGGGAGGGGATTCCAAAGGTGATAGAATCTGGCCTCTTTTCAGGAGGAATTTGCCAAATTGAGTCACAGGGAGAGAAAGTAAAGTTGTGGACAAATATAACTGTCCCAAACTCCCATAGAGAATCCACTAAGTGTCACAAAGTGAGTCCAGGGAAACTGGGGTGTTTCCTTAGAAGTTAAAATGCAGTTGGGGTATCAGAGAAGCTGTCTTGCCAGGCATAGCATTTGAGCTGATTCTCAAGGATGGGTGCATCCCTGGATTCTCCACATCTGGAAGTGGATTTTTCCTTCCCTAACATCCATAGCACCTCATCTTCTCCTCCAACAGCATCTGCATAGCTCTGGCAGCTCTGTGGGTGTCTTTCCTCTCCTGAAGGCAGCTCTGGCTGCCCCCTCCTCTGGGCCTTGACACCCTGAGACTCACACAGAACTGAGCTCTCTACCTCTAGGGGTCTCAAGTACAATCCAGTGACATAAACTTTTACGTTCAGGAAACACAGATAAGAAAGTATACATTTTGAAAATGGTCTTAAAATGCCAGCCATATATATTATGTCAACAGAGAAGGAGGTGGAGTTTTAAAAAGGAGTAAAAATATCTCACGCATATAGTTTCCAAAGAGGAATGGGAGGAATGGTGCCCTTTGAGAGGATTTGGGAAGCAGTCTTGAATCAGTCAGCCAATCTGGGTGAGCTTCATGGAGGAAGGTGGGCTTCAGGGACTGACAAGACAGCTTGAGCTGCAAGGTTAGAATGGGAGTTTAACTGGGCATGTAGCACCCAGTAGACTGGGGTTCTCTGAGGGGAAAGACTGTGCCTCAGACTCTCCTGTACCCCCAGTAGCCAGTATGAGGCCTGGCTCATGCATGAACAAGCTATGAAGGAATCATGTGGAAGAAAGCTTACTGGTGGAGAAAGACAGTCAAGGAAGTGGAGAGTGACAGTAATCAGAAGGGGCTGAAAAGATGGGCTGGGAAAGACATGGGCAAAGGGAGGCCAGGCCACAAGGGCACCCTTGCAAAGGACTTTGAAAAGAAGGGTATTCACAAGGGGAGCTAGTCTTGGGCTTTAAGGAATTCGATTCCCGTTGGGGCTTTGGGTTGGGACAATCCCAATGACTGGCTCCGTGAGCCTAGAAGCGGCTCTGCCAGTGTAGCAACCCTGTGACTTTGGGCAGGTCCCCTCCCCTCATCTGTGTCCTCTCTTCCTTTTGTGGTATGGCTCCCTGGAAACCCATGGTGGTGATAAGGTCAAAACAGAATGCGGTGGTTGGCTTGAGGGCAGGAAGAAGAGGCTGTGGTCAGCACTGAAGGAGGGGAAAACAAGGATATGCACCAAGGAACTGACACTGAGACCATCGAGAAAGAGGTGACAAGCTACGAAGTCTGACAATGGACTCATTTTTCAAGAGTTGAGACTAAAATTAGAGGAGATAACAATAGTAGCCATTTATTGAGCATTTAATATGTCCCTAGTGCTACATACACATTCTCTACCTGGTAAGACAGGTATTATTATCCCACTTTTTAGATGGGGAAACTGAGGCTTAGAGAGGTAACATGATTGTTCAAAGTTAACACTGTTAGTAAGTGGAAGAGCTAAAATTTGGAGAGTTGAATTTTTACTCTTGCTGGAGCTCTAAGCCATTGCTTTATTATGCCACTTGTGAGGCTCTTTTTTGGGGTTTTAAATGGTGACATGTCATGGTTCTGCATGAAGCAAAGATGGTAGAGGCACCTGCAGTGCTCAGGGTACATTGTGCCAGGAGAGCAAGAACCTTGGGAAGGAGAGCTGGGGATCTGCCATCAGAAGAAAGTGAAGAATAGGAGGTTTTCTCATTTGCAAAGCACTTCACAGCTTTTGCCTTAATCCATTCTTATGACAGCCTTGGGAGTTAGGCATGGATTTTTTTTAAATCCCCATTTTCCAGTTGAAAAACCTGAGTCCTGGAGAGATGAAAAGAATTGCCTAGAGTCATCTAGCTGGTACATGACAGGAGAGCGGAACCTGGTCCTCTTTTCCCTGGGCTCTGCTGCTTGTCAGGGTTGGACATGAGGTACCCAGAGGAAGCCCATGTTGCTGGAGGGTTAGAGGGGAGGGGGCAGAGCAGGTATGGCTGGGATCCTGAGAGCTGAGGTGAGAGAAAATCTGAGGCATGTAACCTCATCTTCAAAGTCCCAAGCAGGGCAAGGGGCTGGGGCTGAAGGTCTGAAAGTGGCATAGCCTGAAGTCCAGAGCTGGAAGACAATGCCAATGGCATGGAGCCCAGAAATGAATGGAGAGCATTGTGGGATGCCCTCTCCAGGATCTGGAGGGTAGGGAGAAGGTTCGGCAGGAATCACAGGTTTGGGTCTCTGCCACTCCTAATTCCCTGGTGCCTCAGGCATCAACGGGCAGGATGCCTGGACCCCATGGGCTGCAGTGGAAGGAACACAGGCTTTGGAGACAGATTGCTCTGGATTCAACCCCCAGTTTGATCGCTTCCTGCCTGTAATTTTGTGTCTCAGTTGCCCTTTCCATAAAATGGAATAACAGCTTGTTTTCTTAGTCATAAGGTATGAATAAGTGGATGCATATTCACAATATCAAATGACTCATTCATTTCATGAGCTCAACTTGTGCCAGCACTGTGCTAGGATAGTTCTGTGGACCATGCAGACAAGATCCCTGTCCTCATGCAGTTTACATTGGTTCCCCGAACAGTGTAGGCCCCTACAAGCACCACTTCATTCCTCCCATCTGTAAAGTTACCTGATTTCCGTCCTGCAGTGCCTGGCTCCATGCCAGTAATCAGGAAGGAGAAAGGGGTGAATCGGAGAAGCAGAACCTCAAACTTTGTTCTGAGTCCACAGTTCCTGAGCTAAGCAGGAGCCAGAGGTCAGCAGGGTGAGGCTGAGGGCTGTGGACGAAAGTAGAGAGTTGGCACCTCATATTCCTCCTTATCTGACTGCTCTTGCACCAGAAGCCCAGAGAGTTTGACAGTGATGATCTCACTAGTGTTCAAAGCTTCCAGAAGGAGGCCAACCGCAAAGCAGAAAGCACTGGAGTGTGCTTGTGTTGACAGCTGCCGGATCAGAGTGCCTGGCTTGGGATCACAGGCTGCGGGGGTGGTGAGGCAGTGTGCAGATCCTGAAGCCTGGCACCCCCACCTGGGACCCCAGGAGCCAGGTTCACCCACACAAAAACTCAAGGGAGGCTGCGTTTCCTAATCAACAGCCTGAACTGTGAGCTAGATGCTTTTCCTGTGGGTCATCTTTTCAATTCTCTCAAGCTTGCAAAGAGAGATTATCGTTCCCATTTTCTAGATCAGAAAACTGAGGCTTAGAAGACTGAAGCAGGCTGCTTAAGGATGCCTGTCTTCATCATAATAGTTGGTATGCAGGTTCCCTCCCTGTCTCCTGTCTCCACCACACACACACACACACACACACACACACACACACTGCAATGACTGTCTCTCTAGGCTGGCTAACAGTGAACCAAGATGACCCCATCCTTACCTGCATCCTGCAGTCCACTGGGAGCAGGCAGCAGGGATAAGGGTGGGGAGGAGGGGGTCAAGGAGTCATTCTAGAGGCACACCCCTGTGGCTCAGGGCACAGAGAGGGCTCAGGACACATGGAGCACTCCCTCGCCCACGTTCCTTTCACGAGTCTGCCTCTCTACCAGACCTCTCTCTTTCCTCCTTTTTAGCATCCTCTTTGGATTCATTTTCTCCCCTCCTTTTATTTCCCCTTCTCTGTTTCCTAATCCACCCCTTGCTATCTTTTTCAGTCTTTTCCATTCCTCTCTTCAGTCTCTCCCTCTCCCTTGGTTTCCTTTCTCTGGACTCTCCTGGCTCTTTTTCCCTTTCTCAGCCTCCCTTTCTCATGTTTTCCTCTCTTTGTCTCTTTGATCTCCTTCCCTCCTTTTCCGTTTGTCTCTCCCTAGCCTGCGCCCCTCCCCGCCGCTCGCACCCTCCCGCGCGCTTCTCCATCTGCGCCGCCAGCCCTCCCTCCGCCCCTTCGGCCCCGCCCTCCCCTCGCCAGCCTCCCCCCTTTCCTCTCCGCTCTCGCTCTCCGTGATTTATTACTTGCCCTGCTGCTTCTGACAAACTATTTGTAGGAAAATGAGATTTGGTCCGCACTCGATGGCTCCTCTGGGAGGCAGGCGTGGGGGTCGGGGGTCGGAAGCCCCGTGTGCCCCCCCACCCCCCACCGGAGCCCACGGCGCTTACGGAGCTCTTTAAGATAAATGAGCAAAATTAAGAGACTCACTGGGGGAAGAAAACACTGGATGGGAGCGAACGAGAGCGGATGGTACTTGGTTTCCTCCCAGAAATGCATCCACGTGCGCTCCACTGGGGCCTCCCCCATCTGCTGCAGACTCTAGGGAACTTCCTCCCCTCAAAGAAGAACTTCCAGCCCTGGAGCATGTTTCTTCCTTCCCTGGGACTTGGCGCTGATAAGGGCAGAAACCTCTAGTAAGGCACAAGCAACAGATTGGGGGTGGAGCAGCAGGTTTCTTTGGAGATGGCCTGGAAGACACCGGACAGAGAGGATGGGAAGGGGAGGAACAGAGGAGTGTGACGAGGTGGGTGTCCAAGGGCAGTGGGACAGGCTGTCTGGATGGGAAAGTAGACTTGGGAAAGTAGCTGCAGGCCCAGGCTACTTCATCCACACCCTGATCCCCTGGGACGTCAGTAGCCTTCCTGCGGGCGGGGGCGGGAGAGGGGCGGTGGTCCCAGGCACCCTCAAGGTACCGGAGGCAGTGCTGGCTCCAAGGTCAGTCCAAGGAGCTGTGGAGACCTCAGAGGCCCTTGGCAGAGGTGAGCCCTCATGTCTCACTTCAAAGGCAGGGATTGAAGTTTTCTGCTTGTCTGGGTTGCAGAACTGTTAAGTCGTCAGAGGGCAGGTAGTGGGCCTTTGGTTTTTTTCTGCAGTACCAGAGGGCAAGCTCACCTCAGGCCATAAGTATTATTTGTTAAGATACATGAATACAAGAATGTGTTATAAGAACTAGGCTCAATTTTTAACTCCATCAGATGTGCAATGAAAATAGTTTTCCAGACTACTTTTTTCCCCTCTTATTTTGAAAGCAATACACTTATTTTTCCCCATCAAACATTAAGACAATAGAGATAAGCAACACGAAGAAAACAAAATCACCTGTGATTCTACTATAAACAGCTTGGAATTTATTTTAAATCTCAAAATGTATATGTATTAAAATACAGGGTAGTATTGTAAACATTGTTTTGACCTGCTTTATTCATTCCATGTTAAATTGTAAATACCTTTTTATACCATATTAAATATTTCTTTTAAAATAAAATTTTAAGTGGTTACAGTGTTTTATTGTAGATTTGTATGTTCTGTGGATGACTTTTTTTAACAATGCACATATTTTTATTCATTTTGATTGTTTCTAAATTTTTACTATTATCAAGACTTCCTAATTTTGTGTTATTCAGTTCATTCCATTTTTTATCATAGTCAGTGTCTTAGTCTGTTTTGTGTTGCTATAACAGAATACTACAGCCCAAGTAAATTATAAAGAAAAGTTTTTTTGTTCTTACTGTTCTAGAGGCTGGGAAATCCAAGGTTGGGGGCTGTGTCTGGTGAGAACCTTCTTGCTGCATCATCCTATGATGGAAGAAGGAAGGGCAAGAGAGCAGGAGGGAGCAAGAGAGTAAGGGAGCCAGACTCATCCATTTTATCAAAAATCCACTCCCTTGATAACTAACCTCACTCCCATGATAGCACCATTAATCCATTAGTGAGGACAGAGCCCAATAACCCTTAAATATCCATCCTCTTAACACTGTTGCATTGGAGATTAAGTTTCCAACACTTGAACTCTGGGGGTTACATTCAGACCACAGCAGTCAGTTATAAAAACAGTGATTTATGCTTTTTCCTGGTTTCATAAGCATAAGATGTGACATATTTTAATAGTTGACAATTCTACAGGGCCTAGTCTGAGTTCCTAGCCTGGATCAGCCTTTCTAGAACTTTGTACATTTTCACAGGCCACTGGTTCTGCAAGCCAGGGCAATCTGAGAATGTTTTGGAAGCAAAGGAGGTGGGTACGGCTTCAGCCATAAGAACCAAAAAATATATGGTATTTAAAGAAAAGGATTATTCGGTTTGAATCTTTTTAAAACATTTGCAAAACAAATGTGTGTCAAGTTATAATAATGAGTGAAGTTACCCCTGATTGGTGTTAAGTATGTTATGTGAGGATATCAATTTCCAAGTGTATTAAAATATTAAACTTGAAAATGCTGGAGTCATCCTAAGTATTATATAACTAGAGAAGAAAAGGAGGATTTGAGATATAAAGATATCAGAGAAAAACATTTACAATTATGTGACCTTATGTGACCTGACACAGGTAACACTTTAAAGTGACTGGGTACTTTTTAAGTGAGAGCTTTCTTCCCTGCCTTGGAAACAAGGATGTGTGACTGGTATCCATTGTATCTCTGTCTGTCTGTCAGTCTGGAGTATGTGGTCTAGGAAGGCTGGAAGATAATGTAAAACACTTTGATCATTTGTTCTTTGCATTCATGCTGCCGTCAGCACTTACATACATACTTGCAAAGGTACTGAGACTTCTCCTGACATGCTCCTCCAATCGATGTATTTCTTGGAGGACACCTTACTCACTTGCTCTAAACTTTGGTATCCTGGGTCTCTGAGTGGCTCTCTGGGGCAGTAATGGTGGGAGGGTAGAGTTCACAAACTATGTTCAGTATTTGGAAAGGAATGACTACCTACATTAAAGTGTCTTGGAATAGAAAAATTTCAGATTTCTTTGCTTTGGGTTGATTTATAACAACTCAATTTGGGAATACATACTATCTCAAATGGATTTCTCTGACTGGCATTTTTCTAGGTCCTTGATTTATAAATGAAAGGGAGAACTGATTGTTCAATAAAAACAGTTTATTTTTCCTAATTACGTGGGAAATCATATCTTTGTAATAAAGGGAGTCATTGATGGAATGAGCTCAGGATGAAGAGTATAATGTTCAACTATAGTTCTCTGTACTCCCCAGATGCCATTAGGGTAAAATTTACCCAAACAAGAGAAGATTCTGTTGACCCTGAAGTTGAAGTATGGTTGGGATTTTCTAGAAAAATTCATTCAAATCTTTTGCTCTCCCATATCATGAAGGAAAGAGGGGACCTTTATTGAATATAAGGTGGAGCCAAAGGTATCTATTGATGACTGAAGAAGAGGCATGAATATGACAACAGGGACCTAGGCCAAAAAAATGATTCATAGATGATTTGACCTGGAGGCCCCCAACTTGTTTTATTAGTAAAAAAGGCTGTGGTGGTGGGTGTATGGGGAGAGAAAAGAAATTAAAACACCATGATCCTTTTAATACAGTCCAAGATTTACTCTGCATAATCCAGTCATATTTTTGACAGTAAATTCATAGCTCCTCTGTCCCCAGTAACAGAACGGTGATCTTTATGGGGCCGGCGTGAGGAAGCTGGCGGGCACGGCCCCCGTCACATTAAACTGTCTCAGTGAAGAGGCAATTTGTTTGATATTAAGAGTTATAAAAATATCAGCACAGAACGGTTATGCCAGGGATATTGCACTGGCCAATCTGAATTTTAATGTAGTGTGAGCAATAAGCACCGCAGTCCCTGAGCCCCTGCCACACTCCCTCCGCAAATATTTGAAGGGAAAAAGACAGAGTGTCTTACTCTTTTCCACTTGTGCTTCGTGCAGGCTTGCTCCTTACCAGATGTGTGGGAGCTGGCAAGGGTTTCTGGGTGCCTGGGAAGGCAGTTCTTGAGGAGCCCCACACAAGAGATCCAATGGCATTGCTGACACTGTGTGCAGAGAGACTGGGGTTGACTTCCTAGCACCTCTGTTCATGCTCCTCATTCACATAAGCAGTCATCCTCCACCCAGTGTCTCCTGATTTTCATCCCAAGTATTCTTTAGTGTCTTAGTCCAATGGAATGCCATTCCGTAAGCATCCCACTCCCCTCCCCATCCTCTAAGTCCATCACAAAATGCCCTTCTTATCTTCTTACTGTGCCCCCATCACACTCTGTCTCTTTAGCCCATAGGTGTGCACTCTGACCTCTACCCTCAGGCCCCTTCCATCAGTTTTCTCATTATTTCCCTTTACTGCCATTCCTCTCCCTTCACCTCCCAGTCACCTCTTCCCAGCCTATTTTCCCATAAATATCCATTTAAAACCTACAGATAGATCTTTCTGAAACATGCTAACCAATTAATTTTACTTTCACCGGGTGCCTACTCTGTGTCAGACATTGGGCTAGGAGACACAAATGTGAACAAGATTTGGTGGTCTCTGCTCTTCAGAGACTGAGAGTCCAGTTGGGAGAGAGATGGGGTGCCAGACAAGGATTCTGGTCATTTTAATTCCTAGGGCAGAGTGAGATAAGATCCCCAGGAGAGGTCTAAAACACAGGCAGTAAAGGGCCTAAGAAGGAGAGATGTGTCTGAAGAGGGGGAATAGAGAACATATCATGGTGGCTAGTGGCTATGCCTTCAAGAAGGGGTACAATTGGCAGGTGGCAGTTGGAGAACTGGGCAGAGAAGAGTCCATCTCAGGCTCAGCAGAGAAAGGCATAAATGGGGGAATTCATGGGGAATTGTTAAGATATAGTGAATGATCTAGCTTGTCTGACAGGGCTCAGAGAAGTTCAGGGACATGCCCAAGCTGATGAAAGGCGAGTCTGATACAGCACGCGGTTTGCCTCTTTCCCAGTTCAGGACCCTCTTTGTACACCACAGCAGTAATTCTCAAGGTGTTAGCCTGAGACTCCTTGACTCCCTGAGATCCTTTCAGGGTGTCTGGGAGGCCAATGGTGTTTCAAGGTCGTTTGCCTTTGCTTTCTTATTTACCCCCGAGTATACAGTGGGGCGTTTTACTGTGTATTTGGAAGATCTTTGTAACTCAATGAACCAACATTTTCCAAGTGACCAGTGCATGATGTTACAGACCATGCATGGGTGAATGACCTGCTCAAGGTGTAAGATAGAGCAATGCATTTTTAAGTAAGAGGGCACAAAAAATTTCAGTTATGTGGCTTCCTATTCTACGTTCAAACTAGTCTTCAGGAGACTACCATTTGTTGAATTTTGAGGTAGTATCAGAGAAGAATGTCCACAATTATTTGAAAAGGTGATTAATATACTACTCCTTTTCCCAATCACATATCTGTGTGAAGTCAGATTTTAGTCAATGTACTTCAATTAACACAACATATTATGACATTTTGAATGCAGAAGCAGACATGAGAATCCAGCTTTTCTTCTATTAATCCAGACAGTAAAGAGACATGCAAATGCATATAATAATGATGTTCAGCTCACTTTTTGTTGAAAATAGTTATTTTCCATGAAAATATTTCATAAATTTTAACATGAATAGGTTTATTACTATTTAAAAATAAACAAGTATATATTCCAAAAATGTCTCAGTTTTAATTTGTTAGCTGATATCTATTAAGAGCTATAATTAACATAAACAAATGATCTTGGACAGCTCAGTAATTTTTTTTAAGATGAAGTCTCACTCTATTACCCAGGCTGGAGTGCAATGGCACGATCTCAGGTCACTGCAACTTCTGCCTCCCGGGTTCAAGCAATTCTCCTGTCTCAGTCTCTGAAGTAGCTGGGATTACAGGTGCCCACCACCATGGCCAGCCAATTTTTGTATTTTTAGTAGAGACGGGGTTTCACCATGTTGGTCGGACTGGTCTTGAACTCCTGATCTCAGGTGATCCACCCACCACAGCCTCCCAAAGTGCTAGGATTACAGGCATGAACCACTGTGCTCAGCCAGCTCATTAATTTTCTAGAGTATAAAAAGTTCCTGAGATCAAAATTTTGAGAACTGTTAGATCACAGTGGTTCTCTAAAGGCTTACTAGTTTTAAATCTATGGCTGGATTTGATCTCTCTCTCTCTCTCCCCACCCCCCCCCCCACCCTTTCTCTGCTCTTGCTTTCATTCTCCCCACCTCCCTCACAGCAGGCTTATCCTTGAATCCTTTCATGTGAAAGTTTCCTTCTTTCTCCTTTCACCCAGCTTCCCTTCTGCAGCACCTTCCACTGTAGCCCCTCACTCTCTTCCTTCCCAGATTCCAGATCTAGACTACTTACATTTCTCAAGCCAGCCTCCATTTCTCCATCTTCTGTTATCCCTCAAACTCCCTCTCTAATCTTTCATAATTCTTTCACAGGCATGCTCTCTGTTTCTTCTAGAAATTTTGGATGCTACCTATGCTTCTCAACTTTGTTTTCTAGCTTCTCAAAAGTTCTTATTTGCTGCTGCAATGATAGGTAAGTGTTCACACTTGTGAATCGTGCTCATCACTTTTGAAGTTATGAGACTCATCTGAACCTCCCAGCCCAGCCCTGGGTCCAACTTCATGCAATAGAGGAGGGGTGGGGTGTCCTGGCTCCGATGGAGGGAGCACAGGCTCGGAGACAGGCAGACCTTGTGCAGAGCCAGTTTTGCCACACACTAACAATGTTGGTTTAACCAAGTCACTCCATCTCTCTGAACATTAGGCCCTGTTTTTATAAAAAGAAGATAATAGTACTCAACTTGCAAAGTTCTTATGAAAATTCAATCAGAATATACATAAATGGCAGAGAGTAAGTACTCATGTGGATTCACTGTTATTATCAGTAAGAGAAATGATGGCAACCAGTGAATGTGGGAGTTTACAAGACCGTTCATTATTTGTCTTGATTTTTGCAAATTAAACTATAACCGAAATCACTAGTTCTCCAACTTTCACACGCAGCGTAATCACTTGGGCAGCTTGTTGAGTATAAGGAGACCCAGAAATTCTGATTCAGTAGTTTATGAGTAGAATCTTCACATCTATAATTATAATGAACTCTGATGTACACCAAACACTGGCCCATATATTTTCTGAATTTTCTGGAATCTTACATTTCCCACGATTTTATGAGATCCAGTTCTTAAAAACCTACACAACTTGTGTTTGATGATATTTATTAATATCTCACATGTTTTCATATGCATGCTATGTATCGAACTACTGGTTGCAATATCTCACCAAGCTGTCCTCTGCATAACCCACTAGCCCTTGCCTCCCATTCCTTCCCTCTTTCCCAGAGCATAGTGTGCAGTGGAGCCAGAAGACCCTGGACACTTTATTTAATATTGTCAAACCGCTATTTCTTTGCTTTTACAGTGGGGACAGCACAATTTCATGGGGGATAGTGTGAGAATCATACAGGCTAAAGTATGTGCGGCCCTCTGTAACCTGCTGTATGTAGGGGCCTTCTGTGATGTGCCACTCAAATGCTACTTCTAATTATTTTCTTTTGTGGAAAGCCCAGGTGCTTATTCATGTAAAAGAGGGATTGGACTTGACAGTCTCTGAGGCTTCTGGTGTTTTTGTAGTTACTCAAATCCTCCATCATTCCAAGGAGAGTGTTGGCTCAGGATGGGCTGAGTGGACACCAAAGTCTGGCTTCCTCCCCCAATCCTGACCAAACAGCACCTGCACTGTCTATAGTCAGCTTTTGCAAATACACTCCAAGCTTTGCAAGCCTATTGTCTTGTTTTCCTTCCTACATAATTCTTTGGACTTGCTTGATGTACCTTGAATGGAGGATTCTTTATATAATCTGAATGCTTCTTCACCTCACTACCTGTGGGTACAATGATGTTACAAAGAACTCTGTGCTTGGCTCCTGGGACTGGAGAGGTGTGGCTAGGAACTTGAGGCCACCACCCTCTGCCATCCTCCTATGGCTCCTCCCAGCCATCTCAGGTGGTGCTCCAGGGTTGCCATGATGCTCTCATGAATCTCTTTTCTGTGCCTCTCGCTTCTTGTCAGTATCCCTGTCATCACTCTGCTCAGGCTGCCACTTAAAGGGTGGCTGCCACCACTTTCTCTGGACGACTATTAGCTGAACGGCTACAGAATGAAAAGGGAAAGGCTTCTCTTTTCCTTTGTGACTGCTTTACAGGAATGCCTGAGCTCCAAAATGTTCCAGCTCTTCTCACTTTGCATGTACATGACCTTTCTCTGCAAGGAGGCTCAAGCAGTGTTGGCCTCATTCTATGCAGAAACATTTCCACTTTTTGCTTAGGTCCTGTTTCCAGATTGGTTCATAATGGTGGCTTCTTTCCCTCAGGATCTATCTCCTGAAGTTCCTCACTGCAATCTGGCTTTCATGAAGACGTTGTTAATATCATCAGATAGGTCTGTATATGTCCAAATCCCAAATTGTTTTTGATTTTTGGAAGCTTCCTAGCCCTGCATAAATCAGACACAAAAAGACTGAGGGGTGTGGAGTGCAGGGGGCCCAAAAGCTCATCTGGGACATAGAGTTATACCCAAAAAGCATTCTAAGGTGGGCAAAATCCACTGCCATTCTTTATGAGAGAAACACCTTTGGTAGGATTAGGTAATTAGAGTTTGCAATGGAGGTGGATGGTGAGGAAAATGGTCTGCTCTGCCTATGTGAAGAGTTATTGTTTCTTTCATTGTTGTTTATTTATTTGGGAGATAGCACCATACTGTCAACATTGAAGAGAGCAGGAAGCTTTGAAGTGTTTTCCAGAGACAGATGAGGGAGAAGCAAGAGAGCACAGAATCAGGAGAAGCCAGTAGGTGGACGAGGCTAGGACCCTCTGCCCCCTGCAGGAAAGCTGTGGAGCTCAGCAGCGATTCCTGTCAGGGGCCCTTCCCCAGCTGTTGTGTGGAAGCCACTTGGTGAATAGCTGTGTCCCAAAATCAAGAGAAAGGGAGAAAGAGTGAGGGTGTAAAGGTAGTGGAGGGGGGTAAAGTTTCTAGATTAGTTTTGGGGATGCAATAAACTTGATGAATTGAGTAGGGCCTCCAGTCTGTCCTCAGAATGGCTGCATTAATTGGGAAGGTACAATAGACACAGAGGATCCTTCTCCTCAAGGAAAAGGAGATGTGAGATCCTTTACTCATCTCTCATCGCACACTCACTGAGTGCTCTCTGTGACATTCACTTTCAAGCCCCTTTCTGTCAAGGGACTGGCAGGACCTGCACTTGACTGGTGTCGGTGCAAAGAGGGAAGGAAGACTGCCCACTGGTGCTCCCAGCACAGAGTCCAAGCCTGCATTAGGAACCACTGTGAAAACAGAAAGTTCAGAGACCAGAAGACCTTGCTGAGAAAGAACAGACAGGAGTGAAAGAGGGAGTGAACGCCAAGCAAAGAGAAAAATGAAGAGCAATGACCGCATGGTCCTAAGGCTAATTGTGCTGCTAGCAATACCCGGGAAGTTAGGAATGGGCTCTGGCTTGGAAGGAAAGATAACAAACTCTGCTTTGGACAAGTTTCATTGCAAGGGTTGGAAGGTCAACCAAATAGAGATCTTTCATAGACAATAAGAAATATGAGATAGGAGAGGGACAAGGGGTCAGGGTTTGAGAGCAGGCTGAGCAGCTGTCAGATAATGAGAGCAATGCTGGGCTGGTGAGATAACTCGTTTGTCTACTTCAAAAATATTTATTGAGTGCCTACTGTGTGCCAAGCATGGATCTGAGCCCTGGGGATACTGCAGTGAGTCAGACAGGGAAAGCATCGTGAGTAATTTGTACAGAGGAAGAGAGTAAGTGCTGTCAAGTCATGAATGGGGCCGAGGGAAGGAGAGAGCATCAGAGTGGGAGGTCAGTCTGGGATGCTAGAGGCCAGAGGAAGAATAATAGCATGATGGATCATCTAGGGCCTGATCAGGCCTACATATAACAGAACATCCAAACAGTGGTGGCCTAAACAAGGCAGGAGACTATAAGGATTTCACAAAACAAGAGGTGTGGAGGTCACCATCCAGCTCTGGTTCAGTAATGCCATCAAAGTTAGTAGTGGACCCGGCAATCTGCCCTCCAGAGCTGCACAGACAACTGCCTGTATCATATGATTGGAGGGTCAACCGTGGTCCCCCTACCCCCAACTTCAGAACCTTGTATTTCTTCCTTCTCTGGTTTAAGGCTGCAGTTTTCAAAGTGTCCTCTGTGGTACCCTAAGGAACTATGGAGATATCTCAGGGGTAGGGGACTAAAAGGCCAGCCAAGGGGGCTGGTCCTCAGGCACAGCTGGCCACATTTTAACCAGAGCCTTTATGCATATATTATATATATGATTATATGCATATAATAATCCCAATTGCTCCTTCTCAGAGGAGTCCCTAAAAATGCATGTTTCTTAGAGGAACAGGTTGCCTGAATAGCTTTCTAGAGTTAGCAGGGGCTCATTTGCGAAGACTACCCACTGCTGCCAGAGGTGTATATGTCATCCATGGTCTACCAAGGCCATGGATAACATATATGTGCGTGTGTGCATGTGCCGCTCATCACTCATCTGTATATCTTTCAGTGCCATGTACCTTTCCTCCCCTCAGTGACCTGAGCCCTTCCCTCCCTAAAGATCTCTGCATCCTGTCCCCCCCAAAACATCCCTTACCCATTCCAAATCTGGATTCTTCTTTCCAGTTCTTGTCCTAAAGCACAGTAACATGTTATAAATTTATTTTGGAACTTGCAGCTTTGGGGCACTCGAGGTGGGGAGAGAGGAGGAGAAACAGGCAGAGAGAATGGTAGTCTAGAAAAGAGGCGCCAGATGCTAAGTCATGCTTGCTTTCAGGGAGGAAGGCTGGGCTGCTGGAACTACAGTTGTGAGACCATGCATAGTCCAGTCTTCATGTCAGTGTCATCACTCTCCTACACTTGGGAAGGGATCTCACATTTGCTAAGAGTAAACTGTGTGCCTGACATTGTCCTAGGGGCTCTCCTGTAATAGTTCACTCTTCATACCAACCCTGTAAGGCAGGGAGTGTTACCCTCATTTTATAGATGAGGAAACCTTGATTCATTTACATTTGAAGGCTGCTGTGATTCATTTATATTTGAAAACCCAAAAGAAAATGTGTGGAAGAAAACCTTAAAACAGGGAAGGTGTTGTCCAAGTGCATGGGTTGATATCCCTGGCTAATCTTCCACTTGACTCATAGGCAAATTTAGTACCAAAGAAAACTCACCTACCCTCTTTCTGTCCCTAGTCTACTGATGACAAAAATGGAACATGGAAGGAGAAGGTCCAGGAAGATTCTGTATTTCAAGGGAATAAGATACAAGTCCTGCCACAAAAGCCTCTAGGGAAGCAGGTAGAAAAAGAGCCAGTCTTGTGGGTGAACTGAAGGAGCACAATATAAGCTCTGGCTGGTGACTTAATCTCTCCAAACCTTAGTTTCTTTATCTGTATAACCTGCCTCATTGGGTTGCCTTGAGGAATGAGTAAGTGAATGCACATAAAGAAACTGGCAGTGTCTGCCATGGAGATGGCTCAGTAGCTGTTAGCTCCAGTTATGACGGTTTGCAGATGAGGAAACGGAGGGATACCTGCCCTAAATCCTAAGCCAGGAGAGTTCAGACTGATATCTCCCTCCCGCTCCTGCTCAGAGCCCGGCTCCGTGGAGCTCTTTCTGTTGTTTACACATGTGTGTGGGAAGTGCTGCTGGGGAGGGTATGTGAGCAAAGCTTTATGGCCTGAGGAGGGATTGGAGTCGTGTTTCCCTGTGGGTCTCATTTCCCAGTCTGGCAAGGCTTATTCAACTCCCCACTTTCCTCAGTGCCCCTCTGGGCCATCCTCCCTGTTGCTCCCTTTGTGAAGGGCCTGTTTTCACTCCTGGCTAGGAGAGTAGCAGTTGGGAATCCCTTCCCATTCTAAATTTCTGGTTTTATTATAGTCATTTATAACTGTCTCAAGAGTCATTCTCAGGGATATTTCCCCATTTTGTCACAGACTTAAACTAATATTCTTAAAATTCTCTTTAACTTTAACTTTGAAAAAAAAAAATCCATGGATCTATTTTAAAGGAAGGTGAGCATGAATAAGGGAGGGAGAGAGAGGGAGAAGTTTCTACTACACTGGTTGATTTAAGATCAACAAGACCATATGGATTTGGTCTGTGGGTGGAGACCCTCAGGAGGGAGAGACTGCACAGGACAGTGCAGGAAGTGTGGGGTAGGTGGGGTGTGTGACTGGGGTCCTAGGTCTTCCAATAGTTTGACCCTAGTACTTTCCACAGAACTGAAATGTGAGTGTCTCAGGAACCTTGTAATACAAAGAGTTTGAGAGGAAGTCTGCCATAGCGGCTTGCGAAGGCTCCAGGGAAAGGTACTCACAGTGGCCGTTAACATTCAGACCCAGAGGAGTTTAGCAGATGAGCTCTACATTTATACGGAATGTGGATACTGGGCTGAGTAGAAAGGGATGAGGCTGAGAGAAAAGAGGAGACCAAGCCTGCTGGGCTAGATTTGGAGGAGCCAGTGACCCAGTGACCTAAGGAAGAGACAGATTTTGTAGGGTCTTCATTTTCTTCTGGGGTCACTCCAATTTTCTTAGACAGTAGGCCTGCTAATGGAGGTGGGTTGGCTTGTGGAGGTCATGAGAAGGGAGAGAGATCAGGATACTATATACAGGGATTTATGTTAAAGGGTAAAATCTAGAAACTGTTGTTTGAAAGAATTTATACTTAGTGGGGGAAAATCAAAGGATGCAGAGAAGAAAACAAGACAAGGAACTTCTGGTTGTGCCTGAATCCCAGGAACAGGTGCTCAGACATAAAGAGCTGCTGTGAACTAGAGCTTTCGGTGGACTGACTGATAGCAAGGTGTCTGACTTCTTAGGGGTCTCTTGAAATCCCTTTCTTTTGATGCCACACAGAGGCCCTAAGGGAGGCGGTACTTGTTCTGACACCCCAAAGATGGGCTTTGGGCTCTGTCTCCCATTCACCATCTCATCCTTGGGAGCACGCCATGCCTCCTGGACTCTCCAGGGTAAAGTCAAGATTCCCAGGTGGCATCTCTCATCTTTTGGGAGTGCCTGCCCCACACATAGAGCCTGAACTTAGAGCACACAGCTTTAGGATGTCATGACTTGATCTAAGGTATGAGCATCAGCTAGGGTTGTTTTATTCTCTCTCCTTCTGGCCTGAATGATTACTCTCTGTATTTAAACAAACATAAAAAGGTAAAACAAGAATAGCAAAACAATGTATTCTCAGTCTTGCATCTCACTGGTCTGTAGGTTCAGATAATGACATCCAAATCATAGCTTTGAGCCTTGCTACCTTTGAGCTGCCGCCTGCTTCACAGTGTCTTACTGAGTTCCCTACTCCCAAGCATTCTTGGACTACCCATGGATAGTTGCTGCAGGCTGTGCAGTCTGAGCTACCATTTGATGTTGGCTTCTGTTACTTTGGCCTGTCACCTCTACTACTGAGCAAGAGTCTTTGTTTGTCCCAGGATTGCCATGATAAGAGGCTCTGCCATCCCAAATTGTTGCTGACTGGCTCAACCACTGATGTTCATAGGAAGTGAGAACATTGTGTTTCCAGTGCTTCATTGAGGAAGATCTCAGAATAGGGTTTTCTCTACCTCAAAGAGTCACAATGTAGTAGGACAAAATTCAGCCAATTTACAAACACCCAAATATGTTTCTTCTCCTTGTGTCTTTTTTTTTTTTGAGATGAAGTTTTGCTCTTGTTATCCAGGCTGGAGTGCAATGGCACGATCTCGGCTCACCGCAACCTCGGCCTCCTGGGTTCAGGCAATTCTCCTGCCTCAGCCTCCTGAGTAGCTGGGATTACAGGCACGTGCCACCATGCCCAGCTAATTTTTTTGTATTTTTAGTAGAGATGGTGTTTCATCTTGTTGACCAGGATGGTCTCGATATCTTGACCTCGTGATCCACCCACCTTGGCCTCCCAGTCCTTGTGTCTTTAGGATGGCTGATTTGGGACGAGTTCTTAATGTTACTGAAATGCTGCACACAGAGCCACCATCATTCTAATCCCCAGCCCTGCTTCTGCATCTGGTTCACCTTGGCAGACTTTCTCATTTTTGGTAAATTACCTCACAGCGTTCATGTCATTCCTTCCTGCAAACGGGATTTATAAGGAAATATAAAATAGCTCATCAGACATGTCTGTTCGTGTGAAAACTCCTATAGAATCAGTTTAAGGTTTGTTTTGAGAGATACCTCATTTCTTCCATAATCAAAGGATCACATAGATTTTTGAGGGAAAGGTATTTTCCAGTGCCATCTAGCAGAGTGTCCCAGAGTCTCCCTTCTGGCCCAGCTGGGACACCTAGGTTTTCCTTTCATAGCAATACCTAGGCAGGGACTCAGGCCAGAAATTTCCTGAGGACCAAATCTGCCAAGAATTAGTCCAACACATCCACTACCATCACAAAGCCCTGGATCACCTTTTCATCCTACTATGGCTGAATAAACCATAGTCCTGGGGCAAGACATGCTCCCAGATCCCTGCACTGAATTATCTCATCATGCAAGACTTCCACTATTCTGGGAAATCATTACTCTCTTCTGTCTTATGCAATGGAGCACACGAAGGACCCAGAAGGGAGAGAACATTTACTTGAATTAGTATGGACTATAATGCAGGGAAGCTGTAGCCATGAACCAAGTGTATTCAGACCAGAGTGGATGTGTCTGAGAGAAGGCAAAGATCTCCTTTTTCAAACTCATGAAGCTCCATGAAGTGTCTTTTCTTGGTCACTTATTATCTATGGGCCAAGCGAATGTACCTTATTGGAGCCTTGTCATAACACTTCCACTGCCCATAATATCTTCTCCCTTTTCTTTCCTTCCTTTCTTTCACCTATCCCTTCCTCTTTTTCTCCATTTCCTTCTGCACCTTCCCTCTCCTTTTCTTTCTTCCTTTACACCTCACACTCTGCTGGGTACTAGAGGGATGAGGGATGGGTAAGACATTGTCCTTGCCCTTGAAGGGCAAGCACATCATACAATGGGGAAGGCAGATGTGTACACAATTAACTATAATAAAATATGGTGAGCAATATAATGGAGATCTGCCCAAAGTGTCATGGGAGTGCGGAGGAGGGAGCGAAGAAGCTGCCTTAGAGGTCATCAGGAAAAGTTCCACTGAGAGGATGATTTCTGAGCTGCCTTTTGAAGAGCAAATAGGAATTTCCAGGTGGGAAATTCCCAGAAGTGGGAAGGGCTTTCCAGGCAGGGAAACTATGAAAATAGTACATGACATATAATCTGATTTGGCTGGAGGATACAGTAAGGAATGCAGGAACATCTGAACAGGTAGCTCAGAATCGGTATGGGATGGGATCTGAGTATCATGCTTAGGAACTGGCAGTTCTTTAAGCATATGATGGAGAGTCATACACAGAATTTTTCTTTTGGGCAAACACTTCTTGACTGGCAAGGCTCCCACAGCAATACTCAAGGTGGGCAGTGAAATTTGTGTGTAATTGTGTTTAATCAATCAACGGATCGAGTTTTTGTTAATGGCCAGGTTGCAAGGTTCTGTGTTAGCTACAGAGACTGCAAAAGATGCATTATGATTCATATACTGCAGGAGGTCAGATTCAGCCTTACTTAGAAAAAGCTAAGGGTGGGAAGGGGGATTACAGTACAACATTGTGTGACTGAAGGCCTGAGCGAAGATGGGAGAGAGCAGAGGAATCTGAGTGAGCCTCCTGGAGGAGGGGGTCTGAAGGATCAGCAAGAGGCCATTCTTCATAGGGAAGCCACATGGGCAAAGACTTGCATGGAGTGTGTGTGGACAGTGAGGAATCTGGCCTGCCTGGGATGCTGGGAAAGAAGAGGAATACAGATGGATAGCCAGATCAAGGAAGGTCTTGGAGTGAGTGCAGCATCACAGGACTGCTGGGTGGGGAGGAACTTCAAAGCTCTTCTAGGAAACCTATCCATGCCTCACCAGTCCTACATGTGGGTTTCTTCTGTAATAGCCCTACATGTGATCATCAATCTTTGTGGGAAATATTTCAAGATGGGAGCAGATAATTTCACCTTTAGATGTCTCTGACTGTTGGAAAGTCCTGTGGAGCCTAGCTCATGGTTTCTGGTTTCCACTGGTTTCAAATATCACTCTGTGTGTCGTCAGTATCTCTCCCTGTTTGCTTCAGAGCAGCTCTTCTGATCTTCTAAACAAGCTCAGCAATCTTTTAACTTCCCCTTTTTCAGATTGGAAACCCAGTTTCTCCAACTGCTGTTCCACAGATTCAGCTGGTGAAGGTGCCCCCTTTGATTCTCCTTTGAAGTAGAATCTGCTCAGGGTTGTGTGTTCTGGATCCAGTTCAGTGGGTGGTGACTAGCCTCTGTAAAATGACATGTTTTAAATGGCATTTTGTGACAGTGAGGTGGGCCTCGGAGTTCAGGATAGGCCGGGATGATCCAACTTCAGGAAGGTAAAATTTGGGGGAGCTTGGCAGCAGTTTAGGCCTAAGACTTGGATTCGAGGTGATGTGAGTCAGGGGATAAGTAGGAAAGATTGAAGCCAAGGGTCATTTCAAAATTTTAATAAAAGAAAAGAGAGGCAATGATGACTTTAAGTTTTCATTGTCTGAAAGCCTGGAAAAATGGTAATAGCATGGGCAGAAGCGGGGTGGTCAGGGAGGGAGCTGACTGGGAAGTGGTCCTGAATTTGCTGCTAGAGGAGGCTGTGGACATATCCTGGGAGCCCAGGTGCATGGTTAGATTGGAGACATGGGCTTTGGACTCATGAAAAACAGGGAGCCTGTGTAGGGAGTGAAAATATACACAGGAGAGAGCCATCAAGAAAGACTCCTATAGGAAATTCTCATCGTGCAGACTGGTGGAGCCCCAGAACCCCACAAAGGAGACAGGGACTCACTGAGTTGTCCAGAGAGCAGCATGGACGATGCCTTGACGAGTAGAGGGCTTCCAAAAGGAGAGAGTGGTTAGTGCTAGCAAATGCTCAGGAGCATAAAGAATATGAGGCCACTGGGTTCACCTAGGGGAAAGTCAGTTTCAGTAGACTCAAGGGGGCCAAAACAACTCTGGTGGAGGTTCAGAAGGGACTGTGTGTCTGGATACCCCCTCCCCCGAGCCCCACCCCAGGAGAGCTACATTTCTGATTCTCCCCTCAGCCTGCTGGTCCCTCTCATTGTCAACCCTTTTGCCTTCACTCCCAGTTCCTCAGTGCTGAGCCAGTTGGTGGTCTCCTTGGTGGCATGGCTGGGTCACTTTTCCCTAGGGGGGAAGCTGGGATAGTCTCTTAGCAGGATGGAGCTCCTCGGGGGAGGCTAGGCCCACTCAGGCTGCCCAGTCCACTGTGAGAGCAGCCAGCACTGACAATGCATCCGCCTGGCAGGTGCAGGAGAATCATTGCTGCACTGGCAATGACAGCCTCACAGGCCCCTGGGGTCACAGCTGAACTAGGGAAATATATTTTACTTGACATCTGAATGCTATGGTTCCCAGGGGGCATAGGACGAGTTGGGAGAAGCTCCACCTCTTCCTCTCCCTGACCAGTCCTCTTCCTACCAGGGAAACCCCAACACCCTGGTACATCCTATGAACTCCCTATTTCTATCTCCCTCAGCACTGAGCAGTCATCTCTCCCCTGGCCATCAGCCTCTTACTGCCCTGGAGCTTGCTCTGGTCTACGCCAAGGGTAAATGTGTCTGCTAAAGTTAAGGGTGATTTCCAAGCTCCTTCTGCAGAGACCTCAGAATTCTAGTAATGAGGGAGACAGGTTATGCCAAGCCTGCTTCTCCCAGGATGCACTGGGAGCCTGGGAACCAGGAGGGAGGGAGGAGGCTCAGCTGAGGAGCTCAGGATTTAATTCTATGCATCATTAAGTAGTCCTCTGAAAGTAGTGTCCCCCTATACATCATCCATGCTTAGTAAACAGCACGCTGACATTACATTAGCGGCTGGAAATGAATTTTCTCTTTTATAGGGAAATTGAGAATCCGCCAAGAAGAAAGAAAGAAAGAAGAAAAAAAAACCTCAAAACCAATTATCTCGGCATTTATGAGTTCCACCCTGGTCCCTCTCTCTCTCCTCTCTCACTCAGATGCAAAGAAGCATTTAATATTTAATATATTAAGAAAAGAAAGAAACTTTGATAGATTGTGTGGAATCTGGTGTTAATTCTCTCTGCCCCTCCTTACTTCCTCATTCTCCCCTCCCGGAAACCCATCGCCTGGTTCTAGCTGACATTTAAATGGATTAAGGTGTTCAGATTTCCTTAATAGTGTTGACATTTTGGAAATATTTCTGGTTTTTTTCTTCTCTCTCCTCTAAATAATAATAATAAATAAATATTGGATTGGATCTTCCCCCTCCACTGGAAGGTGGGCTCCAGCCCTGTCCTACTCTCTAGCATTGTGGAGATTTACATTTTCTATTCTTATTTACAAGATTAAGGACACAGAGAGGTCAAAGTTCTCCTTGGGAGATAGTGGGCTGTGGGGGGTGGGAGTGGGGGTGCAACTGATCAGATGGAGTTCTGCTGCTCACTAACTTATTTTCAGACCTCCAGCCCTTTCCCCTTTTCTCCAGGGTTTGGGAATGGGGAGTCTGCCTGCCTGTCCCAGGTCCTGCACTATGCCTCCACCCTGGCTCTGGGGTTCTTTCTTCTTGTGACAGCCACCATCCCTCCTCTTTGTAATGTGGTTGGGCTCCTTGGCAGACTTGCCCTCGCTTACCAGACAGACCTGCCTGGGAGTTCCCCTTCCCTTTAGAAATATGGCCCTGTAGTCCAATGAGGCACCCAAAGAAAAAGAGGTGCATTTGATTCCGTCTGTTCACTCGTCTCCCTGGAATTTGAGTAGCCTTCCTTGCACTGAGCAGTGGTGTGTTCCCAGACCTAGATGCCAAGGCCCTTGAGTGGTCCATGTCTTTTTTATCTCTGTGTCCTAGCTCATAGCACAACACTTGGTAAACAGCAGGTGTCTATAAATGTTTAAGGCAGGCAGGCAGGAAGGTAGAAAAACGGAAAGGGAAAAAAGAGGAAAAGAAGGCAGACCCCTTGCAGTTGGAAGTCTTCATTGGTTAGCTAACATTCTTAAATTCCTGATGCTCTATGTGGTCTCCAAACAAAATTAATCAGCAGATGTACTAAGTAGCTGATTCCTGCCCACGAGTTTCCCGGAGTTTAATGGTTGTCGTTATTGTTGTCAGAAATAACCGACAATGCATATAGAGAAGCCAGTGTTCCCGAGAGCACATCCTTCTTTATGAATATCAGCTGGAAGGAGACGGAATCAAATGGCCTTGGAGAATAATCTCAGTGCTCTTATTTAGTAGGGGCTACTGATCACCCAGGACTCAGTTTTCTGATGTGGAAAGCAGGATTGATAACAATCCTGGCCTGAGGACACTACTGTGACTACTTTCGAGGATAACACACGCTCCCTGATTAAGATGGTGACCAATCGTGAGTGGTCAACAAGTTGCACCTGCTTTGTGTTGTCATGTTAATTAGGCATTCCGTCCAGTAGCTAAACAAGAATGGTTTTCACTAACCAGGCTATACTAGTCAACATTCGAGAACATTCCCAAAAGGAAGAATAAAAGAAATCATCAGAACTTATTGTGAGTTCTAACCTGATCCTCTTCCTCAAGTTCTGCTTTTACATTCAGATGCAAGGAAGCATTTAATGTTCAACAAAGTAAAACAACTTTGGGAGATTGTTGGAAGAGGAGTTTCCAGTAGTATCTGTTAGAAGAATTTTCACTGGGTTTTGGCCACTTAGGTAGAATTAATACAGGTTCAGTGCAGACAGTGGCCTGAGTGATGAGAGGCGTGATTCATTCCGATGCTCACACTTCTCTGTAGATGGGTTCCCACCCTCAGCCTTTACTTCCCTTTCTGCACCTCCCCCTGGCCTTGCCACCTTGCCACCTTGCCACTGGCCTGCTCCTTTATGTATGCAATGATGTGAGTGTTTTCTAGGAATAAATAACCCAACTAAAAAAAATCTGAATTGTCCCATTTCCACAAAGTTGACTTTTATTCTGTCTTCCAAAGATATCCTAGCCCAAACTTTATGGAACCACTTTCTCCCTTGGGCTGTGTGTGGCCTGAAAGGGTGTTATGTGCATCAGACTTGCTTGGCTTAGCAGGGGACTCAGCAAGACTTCAGGGCTTGGTTTAAATTGCTTTTTTATATCTTAGTCGTAATCAGCCTGGAGTCTACTTTGTATTTTTGCCCTTTCTTCTCATTTTGAGATCCCTACTCTGCTAATCTATTAATACTTGCGTTTTGAGTCATTGACTTTAGATTCATTGCTTTTCATGGTCTGCAACTTAGTGTCTGTTAGGTTCAAAAGAAGTGTCCAGCACATATGATTTGCCAAGCCCCGTAAGAGGTGCAGGATTAACCAATGGCTAAGACACATTTTCCTTCATCAAGCTTATGGTCTAGAAGGGCATCAAGCTTGCAAACCAGTAAACAGTGTCTACAATCAAAGAGCATTCGAAGGACTGAATTGGCACAGGTTGGGGAGTGGGCGTCAGGGAAAAGGCAGGAAGGAGTCAAAAAAGAAGAGAGCATTCTCCAGGCCAACTGGTGAGGGTGGGGTTAGTGGGGGGGTATACGGAATTCACATACTCGCATTCTTCTTTTCATTTAATAAAGAACAATTTAATTAAGCTTGTGTTTAATTATATGACCCCAATTCTATCTGATTGAGTTCATTCAGAAGATAAGAGAAAGAGAGTCCTGGTTGCAGACCTCGGGTCTGCTCTTCTGCTTTCTTCCCTCAGTTTCCCCAGAGCCTCCATTAATTAGGTTTATGTTATATAGGCTTTGAGCTGGTCACTCCATTCATTCACCCATCCACTCATCCACCCATCCATCCATTCAATCAATCCTCCACCATTCATTCCTTGCCAAGTTGTTATTGCACATCTATAATGGTCTAGCTGCTGGGCCAGGCACTGGCTCTACAGAGTCCAGTAAGGGGAGCTTAGAGTGTAAGGACCAGGTCTGACTGTGCCCAGAGTGCTAGATGACTTTTTGATTTGCATTATACAACATATTTTCCAGGTTCTTCATGAGACTCATACTTACAAGATAGCCTACATAGCATATAGAAGGTACAAAGACTGGTAGAATGAACACCAGTATGAACACCAACAACTTGAGAGATAAAACATCACCTGTAAAATCATTGAAGGCTCCAGGCTTCTTCCTCCCAGCAAGGCCAACCACAAACTTGAATTCTGGGTTTATTACTCCTTTACTCTTTCCTTACACTAGGCCTCATATTGATGTATTCCAAACAATATATTGATCTTTTTTTTTTTTTTTTTTTTTTTTGGAGGTGGAGTCTCACTGTCATCCAGGCTGGAGTGATGTGGCACAATCTTGGCTCACTGCATCCTCTGCCTCCCAGGTTCAAGCAATTCTCCTGCCTTAGCCTCCTGAGTAACTGGGATTACAGGTACCCACCACTATGCTCTGTTTTGTATTTTTAGTAGGGACAGTTTCACCACATTGGCCAGGCTGGTCTTGAACTCTTGACCTCAGGTGATCTACCCACCTCAACCTCCCAAAGTGCTGGGATTACAGATGCCCACCACCATACTCAGCTGATTTTTATATTTTTAGCAGAGATGGGGTTTCACTATGTCGGCCAGGCTGGTTTTGAACTCCTGACCTCTGGTGATCCACTTGCCTTGGCCTCCCAAAGTGCTGGGATTACAGGTATGAGTCACTGCACTGGGCCATGTATGTGCATTCTTGTGTGGCTTGGTGTTTTCTCATTTTGTTCAGCAGTGTATATTGAGGTTTATATTGTACTTACTTTTCATGCTTGTATTCTATTCCAGTGTAGGAATATAAGTTATTTGTCCACTTTCCTGTGAATGAATATTTGGTTTGCTGAGTTGTTTCCAGCATATTTCTCTATTATAGCAATGTTGCTGTGGACATTTTTTCAATGTCTCTTGCTGTATAAGCCCAGTGATTTTTGGTAATATGTTCCTAGGATTGCAGCTTGAGGGTCTTCAGATGTACTTGATGAAGCTGAATTGTTCCCCAGTGTGGTTGTATTAATCTCCACTCACAATAACAATGCAAATTTGCTTGCTCCATTGTTTTACCAACCCTTGGTATTACAAAACTTTTAAATTTTGGGGTGTGGAATTGTTTACCACAGTGATTTGAATTTTAATTTTTCTGATTACTGGTGAGGTTCAATGGATTTTTGTATGTTTATTGGAAACTTGTGTTTCCTCTTCTGTAAAATGATTATTCATGATATTTTTACTTTTTTTCTTTGTTATTAAGCTGTCTGCCTTTTTCTTACTGATTTGCAGAAATTCTGTCCTTAAAACTGTGGTTGATTATATGTGTTGCAAATATTTTCTCCCAGTATGTGCCTAGTCTTTTCAATTTTTTATACTGTATTTTGATGAACCCACATTATTGGTTTCAACATAGTCAAAGTTAACAATCTTTTCTTTATGAGATTTATTTTTTATATTATGTTTTAAAACAAAAGTATTTCCTATCCTGAAGTCATAAAGATATTCCCTCATATTTTCTTCTAAAGTTTTAAATTTTACCCTACATATTTAAGTTATTAAGCCATCTAGAATTGATTTTGCATATACTGTGAAGTAGAATTCCAATTTAGTTGGTTTGTATGGTTAAACAGTTGTTGCAGTGAGGTTTGTTGAATAGTCTGTTCTTTCCTTGTTGACCTGCACTGTCAGTTATGTTTATATTAAGTGGTATACATACACGTGTGGATCTATTTCTGGGTTCTGTGATCCTTTCCAGTGGATAATTTCTCTATCTCAGCCCTCCTGACAGACCAGCATATTTGATGAAGCTCTTGAGTCCAAAGAGTATGAGAAGGGGCTCAAAATAATTTCTTTGGTTCATAGAGACCCTTCTTTATAGGGGTGGTATAATGGAAAGGATGCTGGACTTGAAAAAAAGGATTAAATCCCAGCTGTGGCAGATATAAGTGTGACTTTTGGCACATTTTTCAATTTTTCTGAGCCTCAGACTCTTCATCTGTTGACTAGGAATAGTAGTTTCAACCTCAGAAGCTGCTTTGAGGATTAGATTAAATTTTGTATTGTAAAGGATGTGAAAGTGCCTGGCATTAGAATGGGCCTGGAGGTGGTGTTTTGCAGGTCCTTAAACTAAGCTTACATGGACATTTTCTAATAGCTTCAGCCCAAAGTCAGGTCTTGGAATTACCCCTCAAGAAAGTGAGACATAAACCCCCAAATGAATTATTTGTTTCAGCTCACCGAACTGTCTTCTCAAACCTCCTGACTTAGTTCCAAACTCATTTTAGAGGGCATGAGGCTGTGAAGTTTCTCTGCTGAAGATGATCGAGGATAACTGGGAGAGGAAAAGTTACTGTGTATCACTGAGTTGGGAATAGCAGATGAGAGAAAAAGTCATGCAGGAAAAGTCATTGTCAAATGTGTGAACTCTAGGTTCTGGGGTCCAACTTAAAGAAAGGCTACTTTACTGCCAATTGGCAATATAATAATTTAAAAAGCACTTTATAATTCAGAAAGTGCTGTTATGTAATTTGGTCTATTTTATTCTTTTTGCATCATGAGATGGTCTGAGATTTGAAGTTGGCTCTGGGAGTCTGAGACATGCTTAAGTTTACAGAGTAAGGAGGAGAGGTTGGCAGTTCTCAAACTTAGGCTGGGTAACTCAAACTCTCTACTTACCTACAAATGGTTAATCTATCTTTATGTACTGAGATAATTTCAAATATGTTATTCCATCATTCTCATAGGTATTCTTGTAGGTCAGCTAGCACTGTTCATAAAGCATTCATTATCCCTAGCTGGCCCAAGATTTCTAGTAGAACTGGGGTTGGGCATTCTTTCAGGGAAACACCAAACTCAATTCCCCAAAATTACAAGCAGTTTTTAAAGTATTGTTTGTGCACATGTAGAAATGCTTTCTAATGCATTTCCCCTGATGTGTTTGCTATGCAGTTCCAGCTAGGGCCAAGGTTGTCCAGCATATATTTGTCTTGCGACAATGGTGAGGCTTCTAGATACCTGCTTACATGCCAACGTGGCACCAGGAGTTCCAGACCAGGCTTTAGTAACCTCACAGATGTGGTGAGGGTCTTTGGGCACTTGCAAACTTGGTGTTTGCCAAGGTATTGGCAACACCTTGAGAACAGCATCCTGGGAGTTAAAAGAGTTTGACAGTTGCCTGAAAGAACTCCAAGTTTCTGGGCTGCTTTGCCTGTTCCAGGCCACCCTTCACACACACACACACACACACACACACACACACACAGGGCTTCCCCTTCCCTGATCTCAGGCACTCAACCCAAGAGTACCAAGAACTTCCTTACCATCTCTAAGTTTTGATGCCTTCAGTTTATTTTTCTAGCATCTCTCATTATTGAACTGAAACGCTTTTTAATTGAAATGCTTCTTCCCACTGCCCTAGCAGATAGAAAATTTCTCTGATGTGACTCAAGACTCAGACCATGGCCTTCTGCTTCTCTCCCTTGTTCCTCACACTCAAGGAGTCATATGCCTCTCCTCCCTGTGGATGACCTCTGAATCACTTAGACCTGATCATTGATGAGAAATTTAGACTGTGTCTCCAGGAATCTATGCACAGTTCCCTGTGTTCTCTTAAGCTCCACTCTCCTTATAAACAGTGACTCTTCCAATTTTTATTTATCTATCCTTGTTGCTACCCTTTCACTGATGATCAAGACTCAGTCTTGACTTCTGTCTTCTCTTTCATTCTGTATGTCTTATCCAGTAATCAAATCGATTTATTTTCCCTTTCATAACATCTCTTTCCATCTTTATTGCCAGAACCCTGGTTTAGGCCTTCAGACCACGTTTCATTAGCCTCCTATCCTGATTGCTTATGGACAATTTTAATGCCATGTTGACTAATCGTGCCCCTTCCCCACGTCAGATTTTACAAAGGCTTCCTTTTGCCAACGCTTATGGAAGGGCTTTATAGCCCTTTTAGTAAAACAAAACAAAACAAAAAAACTTGTCTTCATCCAAACACATTCACTAACATCAAGGTTTCTTAATTTTTGGAGCTACTCTCACCACCATCCTTATACATGTGTGAAATTCTGGGCTCAGCACTCCCCAGAAACTTTCTTAGATCAGCCCATTCCACTGAGTCTCCTTTCTTTCCTGTGGGTCTCTGTGCAGGCATGTCATTCTTTGGTAACATCTTGCCTGGCATGACCATTATCCTGATTCATGTACATCTTTTTTTTCTTATATGTAGAATCTTTATTTTATTTTTTTTACTGCATTTTAGGTTTTGGGGTACATATGAAGAACTTGCAAGATTGTTGCATAGGTACACACATGGCAGTGTGATTTGCTGCCTTCCTCCCATCACATGTACATCTTGTACCTTCTACGCTGTGTGTGGCCACACAAAACTCCTGCTCTGAATCACCTACTATTTCTTTGATGCACCATGGCATTCATTAAGTTCAGTAGGATTAATGGATGGATTATTATTTCTCAGGAGAAGGTTGGGGTGAGCTCCTTTAAATCAGACTTAGGCTATCTTCCTTGAAGCACTTGATGCTGCCAGATCAACTCTCTATTTCTCATTGACTGCTTTTCTAAACAAGGTGTTCAAATTTCCCAGCTCTCTTTAGTCCATAGTTTCTCTCAACAATCCACCCATGGTCTTGATTCACATCTTACTGAGCTCTCTGGGACACAGTGCAACAGGCTATAGTCATAGACTCAAAAGAAGGGATAAGACATGAGAAGATTGTATGCCTTTTATAGCACTGGGGAAGTCAATTTTCTTCTTTGACTCTCCATTGTCTTCCACGTAAACTACAAATAGTAATATTTCCCTCTCAAGATTGGTGGTGATCCAATGAGATAATGAACATGGAAAACCTTTGCACACCATCAAGCACTACGTGAGGGGTATTATCAGCCCTCCTCTGCACCTTCAGATATTGCTATCTCTACCCCCAAAGTGCTGGCTTTACCTTACATCTCACCTGCTCCCTCCATCTGACTCTGGCTGCAGCAACTTCAGTCTTTCCCTCTCTGTGCATTCTTCATCTGTATTGACAACCCCTTCCCTTCCTTCCCCACAGTCCCCGCTTTCCTAGCACATAAACAACCTCTTACTTGACCCTTCTGTCTGTTCCACTTCCACCAACCACCGTCCTCTTCCCTTTCCTTTCGTAACCAGAGAGGACAAGCAGTCCCTCCTGCTGGCTCATTGACTACTCTTTTCATAGCTCCTACGGTCTTCCCAATGACTCTCCCTAAGCCAGCAGATCTGTTTCAGTTTTCAGTCCTTATCCTCCTTAAACTCACTGTTTCCTGTCTTCTTTTCTGATTCAGTATTACCCCAACCTTTTATAGTGGTTTTTTTCCAGGCCTAGTCTTCTTGACATCTGCTCTACCCCACACAGGGAACCATCATGCACTGCATTCTCTTATTTTACTGCATTCAGGTTGAGTCACAGTGGAAGGACTATGTTTGCTTCTAGGTTTCACCTTCAATGAGCATTGTGACCGACTTAAGATAGTCAATTAGGAGGATCAAGGTGGTAAGGTCACTAGAATTATCTCCTTGTATGTAACACTTGATAGAATGGATTTAACCTACAGAAGAGAAAATTCAGAGGAAACATACACCTTGCTGTCTTAATGCATTTGAAAAGATGCCAAAAAAAATTGTTTACTGTTTGAATCCCCACAGAAAATGGAATTAGACAGAAACTACAAACAGGTAGATATGAAATCACCAGCAAGCAATACATTCCAGTCTTGGAAAGACTCTGCCATCAGATGATGTGGGTTCAAATCCCAGACTGACCACTTCTTAATTATATAACTTTGAGCAAGCTATATCATTTCTCTGTGCCTTCATTTTGTCATCGGCAAAATGAGGATAGATACTGACAGTGCCTACCTTATAGTGTTATTTTGAGGATTAAATAAGAGCCTAGAAGAATGCCCAGCACAAGGAGACTACTCAATACATATTAGCTGCCTCCTTCTCCTGCTCCTCTTTTTATCATCATCATCATTAGCAGCAGCAGCAGCAGCATCGTCATCATCACCACCCACATTCAGAGCTGTCCAGTAATGAAGAGACTCTTCACAAAGCAGTAGGCTTCATGTTTCTAGAAGAATACTCAAGCCAGGTGGTACTGGGGACACAGCAGAAGTGTGTGCTTTGTTGAGGTAGGTATAACTGGATGCCATCAAAGTTCCCTTCCTATGTTTGCTCTCCACCACCACAGTCCTTGAGCATCTCCCATTTTGGGTTCTCTGGGTCCATCAGTGGTGGCGCAATGCTCTCTGGCACTGAGGCCTAAATCACCTTTAGTTCTTTGGCTCCCTTTTACATGTTGCACCTGACAGACAGAGAGACTTCCTGAGGGCAGGCCCTTACAAAAGGAATCCATGTCCATAAGCCTCCATTCTCACATGGAGTCTCACACCTCCTCACATTGCTAAAGACAGTATCTTTGTCCCTGCCCTCCTAATATTTGGCCATCCTATGGAATCAGTTTGATATTTAACTTTAACCAAGTTTCTAGTTTCTAAATCTGTTTTCATGGTAGAATTCAGGGCCTTGGATCCACCCACTTTCTCCCCAAGCTGGCTCCATCTTTGTATAAGCATCCCTCACCAAGATCACCAAACTAGAGGCTCAGACAAAACACACATCTTTTTTAGTCCTCAGTCAAAGGGTCTGTGATTTTTTTCATTGCTGAGTCTCCTGCATCCATCTGATCACTTCTATTTTCTTTGTTCCCTCCTTTACCCAGGCCATAATCTTCTCTGCTCTATTTAATAACTCATAAATACAACTCTTATGCCTAGCTTCTTCTCTCCAACACCATCCATTTCTCCCTTCTTCCAATAGTTCAGTGCTTCTATAGCCAATGATAGAGTCCAGATGCTTTAAGTTGCACGCAAAATCCTTCACATTCTGGCCAATTTTCTTCTATAGCTTTTTTTGAATTATAATTTTATGCAATAACATTCATCCATTTTAAGTACACTGTTTTGTGAGTGTGAGAATATGAATACAGCTGTGCAACTATTACCACAATCAGGCTTAGTTCATTTCTGTTGCTTCCCTGTGCCCCAGGAACAAATAATGTTCCTACTCTTTCAACCCACTTCCTGCCACCTGTTCTCCTGTAGGGCCAGTAGTCTGCCTTCTGACACTACAGTTTTGCGTTTTCTAGAATTTCATATAAATAGAATCTAACGGTGTACAGTCTTTTATGTCTGGCTCTTTTACTTAGCATGATGCCTCTGAGATTAATCCATGTTGTTACATGTACCAGTAGCTCATTCCTTTTTATTGCTGAGTAGTCTTACATTGCATTGATGTATACATTTGTTTCCAGTTTTTGGAGATTATAAATAAGGCTCACATGAAGATTCATGTACAAGTCTTTGTATGAACATACAGATGATGACTCCATTTATCCCACGAGCAATACAAGACATGTCCACTTTACATTTCTTCCCATTCAAGTCACCTTAATAAAGATTTATTATTCCTTGTGCTAGACATTGTAGAGGAATACAGACACAGTTAAGCCCCATGGAAATGACAATATACTGGGAGAAATAGATGTACACATGGGTCATTCACACACAAAGAAAATCACTGAGATAGAGGAACCAACAATGAGGGGACAGGGAGACAGCACACTGACTTAGGGGTTGGGGGAATCAGGACGAATTGCTTAGAGGAGGCAGAAGCAGTGTGAATAAAGACCTGGATGAAAGAAGACAGGACTTGTTTGAGGCCTGGCAAATACCCAAGTTAAATTCCATCTCACTTGGGCAGCCATCCCTGTAAAGTCATCATGAGTGCTTGTCCTCCTCAATACTTTTGCAGTGTACTCTTTATACTGCCAATCAACTTTCCTTGACATAAGAGGGAGTCTTTCAGCCTACTCTCCAAATAAAGCTATATCTCAGCAGGGTCTGAGCCCAAGAGCCATGCATTCGACCCAAAGGGTGGATGGTGTTATCCTCAAATGTGACCCAAGGAGAGGCTAGGATACTGGAGAACATGTCTACACTAATTGGGAAGCCAGCTAAAGGGAGAAGCAGGTCCAGAGCATGGAGGAGCTGTCCTCAACCTGGGCAGCTGGTGCACATGTACACAAGTGTCTTTTCAAATCATTGTCTATGGCAGAGTGATGTCAACTCCTCATGATTGAATGAATGAATGAATGAATGAATATATGTCACTGGTAGGCTCTCGTATGTGTTCCAGTATATTATACATTCAATCTGGATCAATCAGATGTGCAGACATGTGAACAACCTACAGTTCTCACTTGCTGCTTTCTGGTTAAGTGCTCAGCAGTCCACATACAGAGTTGAATGTCTAAGAAAATAATTTCTTTGCGTTCTGATGCTGTAAAATACTGTTTGGATTAAAAGGGCAGGAACAAATTGATGGATCTGAATTTTTTTTTTCTTTTGGCTTGGAGATGACAGGGCAATCCATCAGACAACTTCCTTGGCTCCCTGTGACATTTCAAGCTCAAATGTTATAGCTTTCTTATTTTTTCTTTTCTCTCTTTTTTTCACCCCCAGCTCTCTATTGCATTGTGCCTCCAGGAAATGCATCCTGTTGATGTGAATTCTGTGACACTTGTCATACAGAAGACACTTGGTAGAGGCTTGTGGAATAATGGCTGGGAGTACTTAGGTTAGATTAGCAGGTTGTGCCAAAGATGAGGTAACCGCTTAACCCACCTATGATGCTGCCTCCATCTGTGCCCTAGAACATGTAGCAAATAGTTCTTTCAAAACAGAGCAGGCTCCAGACAATGTTCAAGAATGCAGCTGCCTATAGAATGTGACTTCAGCAGCTGGATTATATACAGAGAGAAAACCCCAGAAGTCAGAAGAATGCTTAGCCCTTCACCTGGATCTGCCACCATGCTTGATGTAAATTTGGAAATGCTACTTAACTTCTCCAAGATACAGCTTATCAACCTTTGAACCAGAGAAAATAAGTAAGAATAAAATAAAGTAACAACTGTAGATATAGTATAAAAATACAGAATGTAATTGGAAATGAAATACACATTCTGTAGTAGTTATCTGTTGATGTATACCAAGCAACCCCAAACCTTGGTGAATTAAAACAACAATCATTTATTAATTATCTCATAGTGTAATGGGTCAGAAATCTGGGAGTAGTATAACTAGGAGTCTTTGCTCACAGGCTTTCAAGATGTTGGCTGGGACTGCATCATCTGAAGGCCTGACTGGGGCTGGAGAATCATCTCCCGTGATGGGTCACTGATGTGGCTGTTGGCAGGAAGGCTTAGTTCCTTGCTGACTGTCAGGAGGCTGCAACTACTCTCCATGGAAGCTTCTTCCTAAGACTGTTTAAGTGTCCTCACCACAGGGAAGCTGACTTCCTGCAGAGTGAGTGATCCAAGGCAGACTTCATCATGTGCTTTATGACACAGGCCCAGAAGTCACACAATGCGATTGCCTCAATATCCTATTGGTTCCCTAGGTCAACTCTATTCATTCTGGGAGGAGACTACACAAGGATGTGACTTCCAGGAGGTGGGGGTCACTGGGAACCATGCTGGAGGCTAACCTCCACACCGTCTCTCAGTTTAAATGGTTTTAAATGGGAAATAAGGGATATAGTTGATTACCTCTGAGGTCCTCCCCTTTTAACCACATCCCTGCTTGCTCCAGTTAGCTCTCCGTCAAGGCTGCTATATGCTGCTCTTCTTTCCCTTCTTGTTGAAAATACCTGCTGTCGTTGTCAGTCCCTTGTTTCATACTAAAAATTCAGTTGTAATCTCTAATGAGGCTCTTTGGCAACGGCTGTGCATGGCATCTGAAGGAAGTCTCCGGTGCTCTTGTCTTATGGTGCCAGCCTTGTTAGTTTGTCATTCTCTTGCAGGTGCAGCCCATTGCAATTTGCATGGTGCCATCACATGCTCATGTGAAATGGGCCCCTCCTTTGAGAGTCAGTAAGGAGGTGACCAATGCGGGCAGTGAGTGAGCATGCTCTGGTCTCCATTTTCCTCACAGTTGTTACTTTCCAATGTGTTTTCGTGTCTGGGCTTTCACTTGACTCTGGCAACCTAGCCAGACAGAGCTGGCATTGCATCCTCCATTTTGTGGGTTGAAAAACTAAAGCTCAGGAAGTCCTAACTGAGGCATTTTCTGGAATTGGGAACACAGGAAGGAAAGATATTGGGTGGTTAAAATGTGGAGTTTGGCTTTAAGCCTCTTGCACTTGAGGTGTCTATGGCATATTCAGTGAAAACGTGCAGCCTTGAATACAGACTCCAGATGATTAACTGGGCATGAAACAAGATCTCATATCCTGATTATTTTGCTTTATCTGCACATTTCTCCACTCCTTCCAGCTGTTGTACTGTGTTCTGTCTTCTTGGTCCCAGATGTCCCAGCTTCGTTTCCTCAAGGCCATCCTTCTTAGCCTCACTGACCTCGTTGGCCTAGTTGCACACAGCTTCAAGTGACCACAGATAAACTGAAGGGCATCTGCTGTCTGCTGGGGAGGGTTTTGGTGGAGGAGTCAGTGGGTCCCTGTGATGAGAGGCTGAGAGAGGCTGCAACAGCATGGGCTTCACCACCCATTAGGAAAAGCAGAGGCTTTTAAAACACGGTCCATCCATCCAAAGGGACCTTCATGTCTATTTCCATAAGGTCCTGGGGCCCAGGGCCACCTTTACCACTAGTGAGCTGTGAAGTACCAGGGCTGAAAGTACTGATCTGGTGCTTGCTGGAGCCTGCCACACTGTCCCCACCCTACCTATGACAGCTTAGTCCGCAACCCCAGTCAACTCTGCTTTCCTCTCCCTTGAAAACCCTTTGATAGAACACAAGAAGTGAGGGTCCCTGAGGACCAGGCATCCCACACGTTCAGTCCCACAGGCCATTTAGGCAGCTGCTTCTCCAAGCTTATCTTCCTTCTGCCTCCACGGAAACCTGAGAAAGACGGAAAGGGGGAAGCGACTGTGGTTTCCCAACACAAATAACCTTACAGAGCTTTCTCAGCAGTGACCCTTAGCCTGTTGTGTCAGCCTCAGGCTGAGGGAGGAAGGAAATAGACCTTCTATTGAGTATTTTTCTTCCCCTGTCAAGAAGATCAGAGGAACTGAGAGGGAAAGAAAAGGAGTCAAAAGCACCTTGTGGCCTCCTCCTGCAGGATTTGTGTTGCTCTTCCCCTCCCATCTTGAACTCTAAGTAAACAAACTCCCCAGCCAAGGATGGCCCCAGGCCCAACTCCAAGCAGGCCATAAATAAGAGCCCTTCAGCCTTTCACTCTCTGGGCAACTCGGGAAGGCCCTTCTGAGTGGAACATTTGATAGCGGAGGAGCGCTGTGGGGGGAGAGTCCTCGTGTTAATTGAATCCCAATTTCCTTCTCCCAGGCCCACTCTTATCTTTTTAATTATACGAAGCCTTTAATCTTCCCAGGACCTGTCTCTGTCATTAATGCATGATCCTATTAGAGATAGGGGTTTGCTCAGGGGTAATGGGAGCCGCAAGCAGAGGCCTTTGGCAACTTTTTTGCTTTCTAAAACACCCGGAGTTACCTGGGGCTGAGGCAGGGAGACAACTGGGGCTCCCCTCACCTCTCAGACGGTGTTCCTTGGGCAATCTGTGTTTAAACTGTGTCTGAGATTAGAGGCAAGAACCTCTTATGGTCAGTGTCTGTTGTGACCCTGAAACTGCAGGGCAGCGCACTCTAGCAGCTAAGGAGCAGATGAGCTCAGGAAACCTACTTAGGTTAAAAAAAAAAAAACAGACAAATTGTACTCGCAGGATGCTGGGTGCTCAGCTGGGATTCCAGAAAGAGTTGGGGCATTGTGCATTTCCTAAACATTAGAGCATGCCTTTGGTGCTTGTGAATGAAGCTTATGTTCTCACGGGCTCTTCCTAACACTGCAGAGATGCATTACCTCCAGGTGACAATGGCTTGGGACACTCCAGGGTTACGTTTCTCTTCAACCCCAGCTGCCCTGTCAAAGGGCTAATGAGCTGTAAACCAATACTTAGGAATGCAAAGGCCACACCCTACTTGAAGGGGTTTGGCTCATATTAAGTGTTCAATAAATATTTGCCAAATAACTTTAAAAAAAAGGGTTCCAAGAGTCATTCACTTTAGAACATGAATTTACAGGTATTTATTGCAATTATAGCTTCTCACTTATAGCTTTCAATTCTACTGGACTTTTTTTTTTCTGGGCTACAAGGTGGCCTGTAGGGTCCCTTTATCAAGGTAGTCTGATATTTCACATGCCCCTAGGTATACAGAAAGATGGCTAAGGCTGAGTCCTTGCGAGAGGTCCCATGCTCAATTAGGAAGATAAATTTTGTTAGTTATATATATATATATATACATATATATGTGTGTGTGTATATCAGACAATGTATAGCATACAACTGTATATTTACATATAATTGTATATGTATATAAATATACATATACAAGAGTCACTGCTGAGAAAGCTCTGTGGGGTTATTTGTGTTGGGAAACTGTCTCTAAAGACAGTTCACAAATACACACCCATATACATACAGTTATATATGCATGTATATGTGTGTGCATTTGTGAACTGTCTTCAGAGACTTCAGCTATGATTTCAACTATATATTTGTGTATGTACACACATATATACTATACATATACACACATATGTACATTATATATACATACACACAAATATGTATTGTTGAAATCATAGCTGGCTTCTCTGAAGATGGAAGTCCACACACAGACAGACTGTCATCAGCAAACTATGTACCTGAATGAATAAATATTCGGGTTCTGCACTGAACATCATGTCTTGTCATCTCCCTGACCCACTACACACAACCACTTTAGAGTCTGTAGCAGAGATACTGTCACTGACAAAGGTCACATATCGAAGGTCTGAGAGTCGGAATTATGACTTTGGTCTGACAACACAGCCCAGCCCTCCAGAGCTCCACAGCCAAAATGTCTCCCTTTGCTTGGAACACAGTGTCTGCTCCTGAAAGTGTGCAGCTCTGGTCACAGGCTCCTGTGAAGACATAACGATCCTGGACATGGTCCAGAGAGGAGCAATTAAAACACTCAAGGGGAAGAAAAGGCTTCTGTTTGAGGACATATTTTTAAAAAGCAGTAAAATCTGGAAAGAGGCAGAGTGAGCAGGACATGACGGAAGTCTCCAGGATGTGGAGGGAACCGAGAGGGAGACAGTGTGCCTGCCAAGGGGGCACTCACCGGAGCTTACAACCAGCCGTTTTAGGACAATGACAAGAAAGTTCTACTTACTGCATTCTATAAGTTTGCTGCCTGCTGTGTGATTCCAGGAGGTGGCAGAGGATGAAAATATAAGTAGAATCCCATCCTATGAATATATTGCTGTGAGTTCCCTACAGAATGCCTGGCTTCTCATTGTCGAATTCAGGCTCTCTCAGCTTCTAATAGCTGGAACCAGGAATGAACAAACGTTTTCTGCAAAATATCAGAGTAAATATTTCTGGCTTTGTGGGCCAATGCTGCCCCAACTGCTCAACTCTGCCATTGTAGTGTCAAAGTAGCCATAGACAGTACCTATGAATGAGCATGGCTGGGCTCTATTAGCATACTATTTACACAATTGGCAAGGCCCGGATTTGACCAGCAAGCTATAATTTGCCAACCCTTAGTCTACACCAATTCACAGTTGAGTTGAATCATACAATTTAAAACTGGGAGGCATCTTGATGATCAAACCTTTACTTTATAGAGCAGGAGGGTGACATCCAGAGATGTCAGATGAACATCCGACAGTTCACTGGTCGTATAGCTGGAGACCCATAATGGGCTATTAGGATTGTCTGGGGAAAATATTTAGATGCTCTGAAGATAGTGTTATGAAGGATGGCAGCCAAGTGTCCTGTGCTGGGCATTTCTGACTTTCTTAAATATATATTGATACTCAAAAACTGCCTTTTCTTAGAAACTATTTCAGTTTAGGAAGGATTTGAAAATATAGCTGATTTTTTTTTTAAAAACTAAGGGCTATTTAAAAATTTTTGGAAATCAGAAAATAAGTAACATACTTCTCCTTCAAGTCCCTCACCCCTACCCCTAGTTCTGAGATGGGAGAAAATTTTATTTCTTGACAGGCTGTGCAAGGGGCATTTGCCCTCAGAGCTAATGGCCCTGTGTCTGTCGATGCAGGTTGTACATGTACCTCCCTTAGGCAGGAAGGTGCTCCTTAGTAGCTTGGTGTTGGGGCTGTCCACTAAGAATTCATCTTCCACAATTGGGCAGGACTTTGTGGAAAACAACTGCTTTCCATACTCTGTTGGCTCAAGCCAGGAAGAGCTCAAATTTTTTTGATGCTCAGAGTCCTTACCAGGAAGGTGAGTGTGTGTGTGCATGTGTGTGTGTGTAGCTGGTGTGGGGAGGGAGGAAGAGGAGCAGCAACTGACAACTCAGGAATGCATCAGTGCTCAGAAGATTCTAAGAATTATTACGCTTGTTTTTTTTCTGGGACCCATTGAAGATTCTTCATAAAAATAAAAACTCACTTACTGAAGTAACCCTCTAGAAGTCTCAAATCTTAGCGGGAGGCAGACGTATCACTGTTGCAGGCTTGGTGTCTGGAGCCCTCGATGGTATCCCCGGTTCACCCTGTTCCTCTGGATTTCCTTGGTAGACTCAGTATATGGTCTGGGACAGAGAGGTGAGTGAGCCATGTGCTCTTTGGCACCTTAGCAAAATGGCTACAGGTGGGGAAGACAGCAAAAGTGATGAGAGAGTACAGGCTATCTTAAATCTAGATGGCTTGTTTTCCTTTGGAGGTAGCTTTGAGCTTCTGGAATAGAAGGGACTCCATCCTAAAGGCTTAAAAAGGAGGCTATCAGCTGGAGCTTTGGTCCCCATAACAAGTAAGGCCACTTGCCCTTTTAAAAATGTGGTGATGAGGGAGCACTGGACTCTGGGAATCCAGCTGAGGTCCAGTGACTCCCTGAGCAATTCCCATCCAAGAGATATCTTCACCTGAAGGCCACACAAATCTGTCAGTAGACAATTCTTTGTAACACATTGCAAGATTTCCTACCTGTTTGTCGATTGTAAGAGATGATTAGCTGTTGGCCTTATCAACAGTTGACCGATGCAGACCTGGCTCCTGTAAGTGAAGAAGGCTGCTTCGAATTTGTGCTTTAGGGCCAGAAGTACTGGATTCAGGTGTTAGCTTCAACTATTACCAGCTTTAGTTCATTGTAGAAGTTATTTTGATTTTTAATTTCGGCTTTGGAGCATAGAAACCAACCTGTGGCAGATGCTCAGTAAAGGTCATTTTCCTTTTCATTCCATCCATTCTCACACGTGGCTACTTTCTTGTTCAACAACCCCCGCCCCCCACCGACCACCACCCAAGGCAGACCTGGACACTCACAGAGAGAAGGTCACACCTCATTGGGAAGCTGTTCTTGAGCAGTTCCCCCTTCAAGTCCCTGAATCTATCACTCATTCAGCATGTAAGTGCTCTTTAAATACATTTACTACTTTTCTCTGATCATAAAGATGACACACATGCATTGTAGAAAATTTGAAAAAGATAGAAAAATTAATTTGGAAAACATCACCAGTAAATATAACCTGCAGGGGGAAGCACTGTTAGCATTTTGGTGTATTTCTTCCTATTTTTGCATGTGTGGGCAGGCATATGTTTTACAAAATTGGAATCACATTGACTGTAGATTTTGTATGCAGCTTGCTCTTTTCACTGACATTCTAACATTTCTCATATCATTAAAGTCTTTGAAAATATATTAAATATTTTTAATGGTCACCAAATTTTTTGTGGCATGGATATATTGCTATGTGTATAAGGTATTCTTAGTTTCAGATACATAGGCTGTTTCTGATTTTTCAATATTATAAATGACACTGCAGTAAGTATCACTGTAGGAAAATCTTTGCCATATTCTGACTACTTCTTTGAGATAAATTCCTAGCAATAGAAGTCCTGTGAGAATTTTTAAGGACCTTAACATTGAGGGCCATGTTGTTCTCTAGAAAAGTCATGTCATTTTCTATCCATGGCATATGTGTCCATTTCTGTGGGATGTGCTTCTCAGAATCCTGTTGTAGTAGCTAGGTTGAAGCAAGCACTCTCTCATATGATCCATCAATTATTGGAAGGTAGCTCTCAAATCTCCCAGATTTCTCTTCTTTCTGGGCTAAATAGCCATTTCTCAAAAATTTTCCAAAGGCTTCATTCCAAGCTCCTTGCCATATTAATCTGTGGAGTAGAGAATATATTGGTTTGTAATTGTGGTTTTAAAAATGTTTTACTTAGAACAGAGCACAATGTATTTGGTAGAAATGTGGCCTGGGCCATTTCTACCTAGATGATATTGTAAACCCTATACATCTATTAATGCAATCTAAGTTTGTATTAGCTTTTTATTTTTGTTTTAGCAGAGAATTGGCTCATATAAGCTTGTGGTTTGCTGACATCCTGAGGTTTTAATGCTCTGGTTAATTAGGGTGTCTTCTATTTGGTATTTGTTCAACTGATTTGGGGGTTAAATCTAGGACTTATATTTGTCTTCTTGGTAATAGTTTAGTGTTCCAGTCTGTTTCAATTCTGGTGATGCCCATGGAAAACAGGTCTTTGGTGCCCCAAGTGTTTCCACACCACATTGCCTAGTGGGCTCAACCGGGGCTTTTGCCCAACCTGGCCTTGTGCAGAGGTCAAAAGAAGGTCATGGAGTTGTTGAGCCTGGGCTGCCTGGCGCCACCCTGGCTGGCCGTCCACTTAAAGGCGTTTTTAAGAGTAGCTGGGATCTTGGCCTGAAACAACTGTGGTGAAGAGCATGGCTGACCCCTCTGAAAAGGGCTCTTGTGTGACGCTGGACAACTCCACAGGCACAGTGGGGGCCTCTGGGCTCTGCAGGCCATTCACCAGTCTGCCTGGGCTTTTCCAGCCATACCTGGCGCAGGCCTGAAGACTGCCAGGATGCTGGCTTGCTCTGTGTCTCCCTAGCCTCTTTCCCTATACAAATAGAGTGCAATTCCTCTGGGAAATTGGCACTTAACTCAGTTTTACAGGCAGGTCTGAGTGCTGGCAGGACCTGTGCAAGAGTGCAAATGAACGCCTGAGGCCTCCCTTGACCTCATTTCCAGTTCTTGTCTGAACCCTGAGGGGCTTGTGAACATCTTGACCCTTCAAAGGCCTCCCCCGAAATATCCACCCTGTGACCACCCCCAGGTTAGCGGTGTGTACTGGGGCATGGGCTATGTGGAAGAGGGCTCCAGGTGGGCTTATCCCCTTTGTTCCCCAGGAGCTTCTCTTCATTGGAAGAGTCATGGCTCAGGAAGCAGGAGCAGAGCCCATGGAGGCACAGGCCCTGGGGCAAGGATCCCGGAGGTCCCATCTAAGGTGATATTGTTCATGGGTAAGCTGCTTAGTTTGCCTTTTGGTCCCTTCAGATCTATATGTTGGGGTAGAAGGTGAGGGCAGGTGTCTAGAAAGAGCAGCTGAACGTGCATAGAAAGAAAACCCCAAATAAAAAGGGGTAAGAGCCAAGTCTAAGGGGGCTCTGCTGTACTTGCAGGTGAGAAACCTCAAGACCATGAAAGACACTGAGACAGTGGAAATGACACTAATCAGGGGTCAGGGAGCTTGAACTCTCATTCTGGGCCCTGACCATTGAATGAATGTTCTGACCACAGACTCCCAGGCATTTTGACCTGCAAGAGTTTAGGGTCCACGGTATGAAAGAAGTTGCCTGCAAGTGGCTCCCAGGTCCTCTGAAAATGAACACACTGTGTCCATGGCCCTCACACACTGGTGCCTTGTGGTACCTTGGCCTGTCTCCTCCCCTGTTCTAGGGGAAAGAATGTCTCCTTCATCTTTGGGGCCACCCAGGCCTCCCTCCACATCCATTCAGTGTTTGGTTCCTATGAGTGGGGATAATGAGACTCTTACTTAACTCAAATACGTTCCATTCCATCACATTCAACTCTCTCCCAGCAACTACAGCTCTGTCTTTTATTGCAATCATCATTTGCTTTTCTGAAGAAGGCACAACAGAAAATATAAACAGACATTCAAAATAAACCCCCTGCCTTTTCCTTCATATTTTCAAAGTGCTTTCCCATAAAGTATTTCATTAGACTCCAGCAGCTGCTGTCATGAAATATGGTCTTAGATGTAGAAGCCAATGAAAACCAAATGAAAAGAAATCCTAAGAGCAGAAGAGAGGAGAGAGTAGTCCTGATAGGTCCACAGCCCTTTTTCTGCCGGACCTGGGCAATGCTCAGGTACCTGCTTGTTGCTTGAGGGGACTGTTCAGAAATTTCTCCCCTCCTCCTCCTTCTTCTCCTGCTCCTCCTGCTCCTCCTCCTTCTTTTAGGGACAGGGTCTCACTGTGTTGCCCAGGCTGGGGTGCAGTGCTGTGATCATAGCTCCATTGTAGCCTAGAACTCCTAGGCTCAAGAGATTCTCCCACCTCAGCCTTGAGTAGCTAAGACTACAGGTGAATGCCACCATGCCTGGAAATTTTTCTAAGTTTTTTTTTTTTTTTTTTTGTAGAGATGAAACCTTGCTATGTTGCCCAGGCTGGTATCAAACTCCAGGCCTCAAGCCATCCTCCTACCTGGCTTCCCAAAGTACTGGGATTGCAGGTGTGAGCCACTGCACCAGGCCTCATGTGTCTTCTAAAATTCTCCTTTATTTCTTAATTTCTTCTTCCCATATTACAACGCTTCTTAGAAACAAAATTCTAAACTTTGAGAGATGGAAGTAGCTGTAGTCATTATTTAGGCCAGTGGTTATCAAAGCATGGTACCTGGGTCAGCAGCATAAACCCCATCTGGGAATTTGTTAGAATCAGTCTTAGGTTCCACCTCTGACCTGCCGAGTGTGAAATTCTGGTGGTGGGGCAGGGCAGCTGTGCTTTACTAAACCATACAAATGGTTCTGATGCATACCCAACTTTGAGAACCACTGATTTGGGCCAAGATCCTAATTTCAAACTGAGGCCCTTGGGTAGAAAGTGATGTTCTTTGTCACATACAGTGTGACACCATCAGCTGCAGGGCCCAAATGAGAAGCCAGTCTCCTGGCCCCTGTCATGATCCACTCCCTCTGCTGACCTCTCCACAGAGCAGTTCCACTGGCCTGCATCCCACTGCACACAGGGGTGCAGAGGACAAACCACACAGGCAGCTCGTGTCCCCACGATGGTGGGCGCTGGTGCTGCTGGTCACTCAAATGTCACGGATGGCATGGGCTTTGGAAGGGGCATCCTCTGAGGACACCTGATTTCTGAAAAGCAGAATGCACCCTCCCACCTGCCCCCTGCTCTTCCTTTGGTCTTGTTTCTTCAGACCAATCTGTGACTGAACATGTTCATTGTCTCCCCTGCACCAAGCAGGTGCATGAGCCTCCCAACAACCTGTGGGCTCTCTCTAGCATGTCATCTTGGGTTATGGAAGTTGGGTAGGTCTCCCTTTCTTCAATTCCTCCCCACACATGGAGTCCATAAAAGGCAGGGATATCAGCAACTTGATCCTGGACACCAGCATTCTTGGGATGATTGAATACAGTAAAACCTGCTTATTAAATGTTAACACTGGGCATACATAAGTGGACATTTACTGAGTGTCTACCACATGCCAGACTCGACATCAGGCCTTGCCTCGTCCCTCAGGCTTAGTGGTCAGTGAGTCCCCAGGGCCACAATCCAGCCCATTTCTGCTGCCAGGATGCCATGCCTCCATCCCATGTCACCCCTCCCATTTCTCTTCCCTTCTCTCAATGGCTCCACATGCCATGTGGTTCTGAAGTGCTGCAGAGAGGCACTCACCCCACGGGCTCTGACTCACCAAAACAAGGAGACAAAGTCACTCACTGAAAAGGGAGGCAAGACTGCAACCAGGTGCTCCAGAGGCCTGGAGAAGGTTCTGGGCTCTGGGGCAGGGAATGTGCTTAAAATGAATATGAGATGCTTAAGACTCTGCTCAGCTGGAGAGAGAAACATCAAAGTCTTGATGAGGACCTTCAGCCTGACCTGGAGTTTTGCCACAGACTTGGTGAAACCTTGAGAGGCAGAGGCTGTAGTAGGTCAGTGAGGGTGGTAGTGGGGCCTGACCTTTGCATTCAGGCTGGATGAGACTCATGCCCAGTGGACTGGGCAAGGGGAAGCCCAGGGAGGTTGGGGAGCCTGGGGAGGCCAAAGAGGCAGGGGTAATTTTCAGGGATCTGGGGAGGTGGAAGCCATAGTGGTGGGAATGGGGCAGCCCTAGTGTGAGAATGCTAACAGACATCATCCCAGGGATTAAAGTTGGTCAGAAACAGTAAGTGTAGTAGCAATGTTTATTGAGCCCAGGTCCCAGGATAATTGCTTAGCATGCATTTTCATATTTATCCCCGCAACAGTTTTTCCAGCACCTGTAACATGTCGGGTACTGTCCAGGTCATTTCACATTCCTATTTCGTTTAGCTGGCCTCTCCATATCCCAGAGGACAGATCAGGAATCTCAGGAACAGAAATGGTTCATGACTTTCCAGGGATCCTTGGCTAACAGGGAGTCAAGCTGGTCCTAGATCCTAGGTCTTCCCATTTGAAACTTACAACTCTTTTGCAAACATCTTAGTTTGTTCTTTCTACTCAGAGAACCTAGTGAGAGAGACAGCCAGAACAACCTAAGGCAAGATGCCACCTGGGGCTCAAATGCCTGGTTCCCCCTGAAGCATGTGCGGGAGAAAGGTAAGAAAAAAGCAGGGAGCGGTGACAGGTCTTAGAATGTACCAGCAGTACTCCCAGCACCTCCATGTGTGGTATAATGGAAAGCTCATAAGATCTGTGCTCAGAAACTTCATGCTGCTCTTATTATTGAGATGCCCCCAGAAGAACCTTGTGTGTACTGGTGGACAAGAATGCATGCTGAGGTTAACTCTCAGAGCTACCAGGAGAACCAAAGGAGAGGGTGGCTGTGAGATCGTGTCACTAAGCTCAGAGTGATGGGACTTCTATTCGTTCATTTAACAGGTGTCTATGAGCACCTGTCATGTCATCGTACAGCTACTTAGGGCCTCAGCCATTCTAAGTGTCTAGCTCTCAGCAATGTTACAGTCATAACCAAAAAGTGGTGAGTGGCACATCTCATAACTCCCCCAGGTCATTTGTAACTTCTGAGGTCACTGTCTTCTTTTAGTCTTAACACAAGCTGCAGTTCCTGACCTTTGATCCTGGAGTAAGTTGGTCAATAAATGCTGTCTTAATGCTTTTATCGAGTAGATTTCACCTGGGATAGAACAGTAGCCCATAGGAGAGGTCCTAGACAAATGGGCTTTTTCTGTAGCACAGACCCTCTTGAAATAGCTCTGGGGTCAAGATTGGAGCCTCCTTGCCTTTGCTGCTCAAACCCATAGACTTAGGGCTCCTTCCGGGGGAAACTTCACCTCTGTCCCTGGTTGTAAGATTTCCTGTGAATTACTACATCTGAGTACAGAAGTACTACATCTGAGGTAGATGACTACTGGGAAGGAGAATGGTGAAGTCTCGCCCAAGTTGGCAATTTCAGGGAAGTAGAAGAAAGTGACTTTCTCAGTAGGCGTGCTCTTAACTAGTTCTAAGTAATGATTTGGAATGTTTTAATATTTTACCTAGCTGGTAGGCTCAGTTTGTTTTTGGTTTGGGTCTTCCTTGTCCTCTGATTTCCAGAGAAGAATGTCCATTCTGGTCTCAGCTTCTCCTCCTTAGGGCATTTGGATCACTCACTGAGCTCCCAGGCAGAAACAGAGTGAACCGTCATGTACTGACTGTGCGACCTTGAGCAAGACCTCGACTGCTTGAACCTGAGTTTATTCAACTGTAAAATGGGAATAAAAATATTCACCCAGTTTGGGTCAGGATCAAACTACCACCACCACCACCATCACTACTAACCCTCTTAACCAAGTGAGCATTTACTGTGTCCAATATTGTGCTATGCACTTTGCATGAATTATCCAATTAAATCCTTATAACAATTCTATGATATAGATGTTAGCAGCACTTGTACTTTGCAGGTAAGGAAATAGAAAATGACAAAATAACCTGCCCAAAGCCATGTAGTTGGGAAGTGAATGGGACAGAAATTTGAACATAGGCAGGCTGACTCCAGGGTCTGAACTCTTCAGCCTCTGCTGCTATTTAGGAAGCAGGTCTTGCCTGGTTCCTTGTCACTGTTGAAACTTCACTCTCTTTTTTCTCCCTGTCTTTCTTCCACTTAGATAATGGTATTCACTTTATATTAAACTGGATTCAAAGAAGCAAGAGGTCATCTCTTCATGCACTGACTGTAACTCCTTGCAAGCATGCTGTTTTCATCTCATAACTACTAGATTCAAAGTAGTTGTGAGATTCATCTCATTAAACTGGATAATGAGTGGATTCATCTCATTAAACTGGATTCAAAGAAGCAAGAGGTTGGGCCGGGTGTGGTGACTCACACCTGTAATCCCAGCACTTTGGGAGGCCGAGGCGAATGGATCATGAGGTCAAGAGATCGAGACCATCCTGGTCAACATGGTGAAACCCCATCTCTACTAAAAATACAAAAAATTAGCTGGGCGTGGTGGTGCATGCCTGTAATCCCAGCTACTCAGGAGGCTGAGGCAGAATTGCCTGAACCCAGGAGGCGGAGGTTGCAGTGAGCTGAGATCGTGCCATTGCACTCCAGCCTGGGTAACAAGAGCAAAACTCCGTCTCAAAAAAAAAACAAAAAACAAATAAAAAACAAAGAAGCAAGAGGTCATCTCCTCCATGCACTGACTGTAACTCCTTGCAAGCATGCTGCTTTCATCTCATAACTGTATTCACATTTCATTAAACTGGATTCAAAGAAGCAAGAGGTCATCTCTTCCACGCACTGACTGTAACTCCTTGCAAGCATGCTGCTTTCATCTCTTCTGTGCCCAAAGATGCCTACAGAACCAGGTCCAACTTGGCTGATACCTGAATCTTTGCATATCAAATAGCTAGTGAAGGTCATGACTGGGCCTGAGAACAGGAGACAGCGGCTTATGAAATGAACTCAATTTGTGCGCTTTCCCAGGGCATGGGGGAGAAAATGACAGTGACTTGTTGCTTGGGAAATGCTGATGGGTGGCCTGGTATCTTGGGAATGTGCTCAGACAACCAGGGGATGTTGTTCCAGCCTCTCCTTCTCCTCCTCATTCCTGGGATGGTACTTTGGACTCCTCTCCACTATTCCCAGGCACAAAAGAAAAATCGGACTCTGTTGTTTTTCAATACTGTTAGTGCTAATTTAATCACAACAAAACTTTATGTATCAGTTTATGCCTGTTTCAATGCTAGTATTTGATGCTACTTAATTTACTCCTAGCAATCCTGTGAGGGTGCTATTATTAACCTCATTTTACAAACAAAGACAGTGAAATTCAGAGGTGAAGGAACTTCCCTAGATTGCACAAGTAGAAATGATGAAATGGGATTCAGATACAGAGCCTGGATTCTTAATCACTGTGTTATATACTGTGACTCATGGAGTCATCCCAGGCACTTTTCCGGTGCAGTGTACCACTCTGAGTGGGTCCACCCTTGCTTCCTTTGTATTGAGCTAGACTCTGCATGGATCCATCACCTTGGTGTCCGACCCAGGCCAAGTTGCTTGGCTTCTGTTTGTTCATGTGCAGCACCGTGGTCATTATAGTGATATGTTCACCTCGCAGAGTCATTGCAAGAGCATATCAAAGTAAAGCAATAAAATGTACTTTCAACTCACCAAGCATTTATTTAGCTCCAACTATTTGCTAATGCTAAATATTGGAAGAGGAGGAGGTGAGCCAGGTGACCTCTAGGGTTGCAGACTCAGAGCACTAGAGTTGTGAACTTCGTAGCCCAAATCTGAAACAGGGTATCTTGAATGCAAATAACATACTTAGGAGAGGCTGAGGAGAAGATAATTCCCACATTGAGAAATATTTGGAAGAGGTGGTCTGAGCCAAAGTTTGAAAGATTTTGAAAGGTAGATGGTAGGATGATCAGGTACTTGCAGGCTATGAGAACAACTTGACTGACTATGAAGAGGACATAAGGCATGTGAATGGGTGACGTATGTGCAGGAGCCCAGGATCTGTCTTTCTGCCTGTGAGCCACATAGGATAAGGCAGTGCCAGTTGTCTTAGCGTGTCTAGGCTGCTATAACCAAACACCACAGACTGGATGGCTTATAAACAAGTATTTCTCACAGTTCCAGAGGCTGGGAAGTCCAGGATTAAGGCAGATTGGATAACTGGTAAGGGCCTGTGTTCTGACTTATAGGCAGCACCTTATTGCAGGGTTCTCACATGGCAGAAGGGGTGAGGGGCCTCTCTGGGGCTTCTTTTATGAGGACGCTAATTTCATTCCATTAGGCTCTCCTTATGATCTAATCATCCTCCAAAGGGCCCCACACCCTAATACCATCACCTTTTGACTTTAGAAGGGAACAAACATGCAAATAATAGCACCAGTCTGAAGCCTTTCAAGCCATGCAGAAGACTTCCACATATATTCTCATATTTTCCATGAGAAGCTTCAGCTGGTTTCGACAGAGGAGTGTCATGATGCCATCTATTTGAAAAATCCCTTTGGGGCAACGCTAGAGAGATTGGGTGAGCCCAGAGGCTGGGAGGTGGGTCAGGGGGATCTTGTAATAATACAGGCAAGAGGCAACAAGGGCCTGAGTTCAGGCAGTCAAAGAAGGGATGGAGAGGAAGTGAGGGCTGCTAGAGAACTTTGGGAAGGAGAACAGACAAGTATTGGGCAGGAAGGAGAAGGAAAGAGCTTCTTCCTACCATAGTGCAGTTCCCCTGCACCCCTGCAATACACACCCAGCTTCCCCACACCTTTGGAGGTGGCCTGGTAGAAGGGATACTGACATTTTTCTGCTGGCCTTTTAACTTTGCTCAGAGCCATGAAGTCCCCTCCTTTTTTTTTCTTACTACATTTGGATGATTTTCCTTATAATGATTGTCATAGTCATAACTATAATAATTACAGCGGCAATAATAAGATTCTGAATGGCTCCAGAGCCTTTCTTCCAAGGATGTTAATGTGCGAGGTGGGGGTAGGAGGGGTTCTGGCTGAAATATTATTAGATCCAATTTGCTGAAAAGCAACTCTCTGCCATGTGGAGAGAATCTGGCCCGAGAGGGAAGCATTTCTGGCCTTGGGAACATGGACCCCCAGATGAGAACCCATGTTCCCCATGAAGATTGGCAAGGGGGCTCCTGCTGCCTGGCAGGGTCTGCTAAATGCAGATTGGCTAGTAGTGATGGAGAAAGGTAAAGAAGGATACTCTAGAGCTTTGTCCCTCTCCCATCTCCAAGAAGCCTTCCCACAGGTCCCTGGTGGGCAGTGACGCCTCCATGACTCCCTCAGGCTCTCCTATTGTTGGGCTGTATGATTAGTATTTATTCATAATGTACAATATATTATAGCATTTTATGCATTACAAAACTGTTTGGCTTCATTATCTCATTTAAACCTCCCAGCCACAGAGGCTAGTATTATTATCATTCCTTCTCTGCAAGTGGATTCATTTGTTCAATGAACTTGCATGGAGAAGATAGTGTTAAATACTAGGAAAATAAAGCGTGTGTGGTTCTGGGGGCTTGGCCCCTAAATCAGGTGCTCAGAGGATAAGTGATTAAGACCGCAAGCAGAAGACTCTGTTCTTCTTTCTCCAAGCTTCTGGCTCTTTTCTTCATTCTGCACTACCTTTAACTTTTAACTGTTCAAACTACCAAATTTGAGCACTTTACTGCTCCATGTTTCAAATATTTATTCTGTCTTCCCAAACACATGGAAAAAATCTGTATAAAAAAGGACTTTACTAGTTTATTTATTTATTTATTTATAGATAGATAGATAGATAGATAGATAGATAGACAGATAGATAGATAGATAGATAGATAGATAGTTTTTTTTTTTTTTTGAGACGGAGTTTCTCTCTTGTTACCCAGGCTGGAGTGCAATGGCGCAACCTTGGCTCACTGTAACCTCTGCCTCCTGGGTTCAGGCAATTCTCCTGCCTCAGTCTCCTGAGTAGCTGGGATTACAGGCACACGCCACCATGCCCAGCTAATTTTTTGTATTTTTAGTAGAGACGGGGTTTCACCGTGTTGACCGTGATGGTCTCCATCTCTTGACCTCGTGATCCACCCGCCTCAGCCTCCCAAAGTGCTGGGATTACAGGTGTGAGCCACTGCACCTGGCCTAATTATATATATTTTTAAGACGGATTCTTGCTCTGTCACCCAAGCCGGAGTACAGTGGCGTGATCTCAGCTCAGTGCAACCTCCACCTCCCAGGTTCAAGCAATTCTCTGCCTCAGCCTCCCGAGTTGCTGGGATTACAGGTGCTTGACACCACGCCTGGCTAATTTTTTGTATTTTTAGTAGAAATGGGCTTTCACCATCTTTGCCAGGCTGGTCTTTAACTACTGACTGACCTCGTGATCCACCAGCGTCGGCCTCCCAAAGTGCTGGGATTACAGGTGTGAGCCACCATGCCCTGGATGATTTTACCAATTTATTATTACTAAAGCCTATTTGTGGCAAGGAGTCTGAAAGTTTGTTTATACTTAGCAGTTACTGATCAACTACTACACAACATGTTAGGGCAGATGGTAATTGATCAATAAATATCAGTAAGCCAGAAGGTCCCAACTCTACAGACTTAACTGACTTCCTCTTAAAACATTGGTTTCTAGCCTCATCTTTAAAAGTATTTCAAGGACTTTATTTCTGGAACATGTGGAATCTTTCCTTTTAAAGTATTTTGTAGCCAGTCTTAAAATGATGCCAATATTTTGGAAACATATTAAGGTGTCCATTGTAAAGAGAGAACAATTGAGACTAGGTAGAGGCGATTTGAAGTCCCAACTTCCTTGTCGGGTTTGAGGGCTGGTCTTGCTGGCATGTGGATTCTTTAGACAGATATGGAAGGATGGAAAGCCAGAGGTGCCTTATGTTGACATTTTCTCTCCGAATTCTCTTCGTGTGCAGCACAGAGGAACCTCGATTGACTGGACACATGCTCCCACCTTGTGGTGAGATTTGATATTCTCTGGTCTTTCTTCATCTGTACATCCTGCTAGGGAAAATGCATCCATTTAGTCAGTGAGTGTTTGCTGAGCTCCAGGTATACTCCAAGGTAGTTGGTACTGGGGATACAGACTTGAAAGAACAGACAGAATTGTCCTCTTGAGGCTTACTTTATTGAATGTGTGGGGTGGGGGCCATGAGACCGGCAATAAATAAATGTATACAGATAAAAGCAAGGTAACTTCACATAGTGCTAAATGCTATGAAAATGAAGCCAGAGGATGCAATGGAGTGACTAGGTAGAAGACCTGCTTCAGCGGGGGTGCTCTGGGACATTTAAGCTCAGGCTGAGTGATGCGCAGAAGTCAGGCTTGTGACAGAAGTCCCCAAGATGAGGGAGCAGAATGAAGGCTGGGGGGTTGCCTCAGGTCTGCAATAAGAGAGTGCTTGCTGATGAGGAATGAGAGGCAGACAGGGGCCTATTTACACGCACAGTCTTCTAAGACACTCCATGTGTGCAATGGAAACCACTGGAAGGATTGAAGAAAAGGAACACTAGTCTGAAGTGCCTTGTGAAGATCTTTGTGTTTGTGTGTGAACGTCTCCTTAAATTAAACAAGCACATGCCAAGAGACATGTGTGGAGCTTCCCCAGAAACTGCGAGCAGGAACTCACACTGTTTCACTGCACCTTAGAATCATCTGGGGAGTTTTACAAAATCCTGTTGCCTAGGTCATACTCATGAACAGTTAAATCAGAAGAACTGCAGATGGGGCCGAGGCCTTGGTGTTTTGTCCAATCTTTTCAAGTGATTCTAAGGTACCACCAGAGTGAAGAGCCACCATTTGTCAGAGAACCTCAGCCTCAGCTGATGATGGTCAGTGAGGGGGCTGACTGTTAAGGCAGGGGCTCCAGAGGGTCTGGGGTGAGGTTCACACCGTGGACTTTGGTGTGTGGGGCAGACCATCACACTTATGGGCTGCAAATGGAGAAGGAGAAGAAAGCAGATTGCAGAGCCCTGGGGATGGATGAGAAAGAGGTGGCTGAGTCTGGACTCACTTGGCTGCACAATTGTATTTATGACAGAGGGAAGAGAGCTGCAGAAATGACACAGATTGGAAAGGAGTCAAAGAGAGGCTCACGGAGGCAGACTGGTGGCTCTGGAGCTGGTTTGAAGGCTCACCCTGATGGCCTCTCAAGGTTCTACCCTGTCTTAACACATCCAGCCCTACCCTGTCTCCTGGAGGCCTCTTCTCTCCCCAACAGTCTCCAGTCAACAGTTGCATACAAACTCAAGGTTGGATGCTAGGCTCGTATCTTCTTGGCAGCTGGCCTTACATGGGCACACCTTCGCAGGCACCAGCCTCTGTGTGGATGAATCTTCAGTGCTGTTATGGCTGCAGGCAACAGCAAACCCAACCCAAAGGTGCTTAAGCAAAGAGGAAATGTATAAGCTCAAGTAACAGAGAGTTTAAAGGCATGGTTTTAAGTGTGGCTTGATCCTGGAACCAATCACTATGGCCAGGAGAATGCAAGGCTCTGATTGGTCCAGCCAAAGTCATATTTGACCAATGGGAGCAGGGAATAAAGTTGGCACCATCCTCCAAAGAAAAGGTCTGAGAGTCAGGACAGCAGAAGAAAATTATTGGGTGTGGCTGGGTGCAGTGGCTCAGGCCTGTAATCCCAGAACTCTGGGAGGCCAAGGTGGGTGGATCACCTGAGGTCGGGAGTTTGAGACCAACCTGACCAACGTGGAGAAACCCCGTCTCTATTAAAAATACAAAATTAGCCCGGTGTGGTGGTGCATACCTGTAATCCCAGCTACTCAGGAGGCTGAGGCAGGAGAATCACTTGAACCTGGGAGGCGGAGGTTGTGGTGAGCCGAGATTGCCGACATTGTACTCCATCCTGGGCAACAAGAGTGAAATTTGGACTCAAGAAAAAAAAAAAAAAAAGAAAGAAAAGAAAAGAAAATCATTGGGTGCTCTTACGACAAAATTGGGACCAAGGCATACTCATATGGCCTGAACCAGACATTTCCTGTGGTAGTCCCATAATATAGAAGAAGAGTGTGGAGCTTATGATCTTTCTTGTCTGGTTAGTCAGTTTTTCCAAACTGGAGGCTGGGCTTGGTGATTTGAAGGTGCAAAAGCTGTGGACTCATGTTGGTTGAGGGATGGTGTATTAGTCTATGTTCATGCTGCTGATAAAGACATACCTCAGACTGGGCAATTTACAAAAGAAAGAGGTTTAATTGTACTTACAGTTCCACATGGCTGGGGAAGGTCTCACAATCATGGTGGAGGGCAAAAGGCACTTCTTACATATTGGAGGCAAGAGAGAAGGAGGAATAAGCAAAAGCAGAACCCCCTGATAAACTCATCAGATCTCATGAGACTTAGTCAATATCATGAGAATAACATGGAAAAGACTGGTCCTGTGATTCAATTACTTCCCACTGGGTCCCTCCCACAACTTGTGGGAATTCTGGGAGATACAATTCAAGTTGAGAGTTGAGATTTGGGTGGGGACACATATCATTCTCATGTCCCCACATTTCAAATCTCCCAAATCTCATGTCCTCACATTTCAAAACCAATCATGCCTTCCCAATAGTCCCCCAATGTCACAACTCATTTCAGTATTAACCCAAAAGTCCACAGTCCAAAGTCTCATTTGAGACAAGGCAAGTCCCTTCCACCTATGAGCCTGTAAAATCAAAAGCAAGTTAGTTACTTCCCAGATACGATGGGGGTACAGGTATTGGGTAAATACAGCCATTCCAAATGGGAGAAGGTGGCCAAAACAAAGGGTCTGCAGGGCCCATGCAAATCCGAAATCCAGCAGGGCAGTCAAATCTTAAAGTTACAAAATGATCTCCTTTGAATCTATGTCTTATATCTGGGTTATACTGATGCAAGAGGTGGGGTCTCAATGGTTTGGGCAGCTCCATCCCTGTGGCTTTGCAAGGTACAGCCTCCCTGCTGGCTACTTTCATGGGCTGGCATTGTCTACAGCTTTTCCAGGTACATGGTGCAAGTTGTACTTGGATCTGCCATTCTGGGGTCTGGAAGATGGTGGTCCTCTTCTCACAGCTCCACTAGGGAGTGACCCAGTAGGGAATCTGTGTAGGGGCTCCAATCCCACATTTCACTTCCACACTACCCTAGCAGAGGTTCTTCATGAGAGCCCTGCCCCTGCAGCAAACTTTTGCCTGGGCATCCAGCATTTCCACAGGCTCCCAAACCTCAGTCCTTGATTTCTGTGCACCCACAGGCTCAGCACCATATGGAAGCTTCCAAGACTCAAGGCTTGCACCCTCTAAAGCCATGGTGCCGAGTGCTATGTTGGCTCCTTTCAGCCACAGCTGGAGTTGCTGGGACATAGGGCACCAAGTTCCTGAGCTGAGCCATGCACAACATGAAGACCCTGGGCCCAGCCCATGAAACCACTTTTTCCTCCTGGGCCTCTGGGCCTGTGATGAGAGGGGCTGCCATGAAGGTCTCTGTCATGGCCTGGAGACATTTTCCTCATGGTCAGTCTTGGGGATTAACATTAGGCTCCTTGCTACTTATACAAGTCTCTGCAGCTGGCTTGAATTTCTCTGCAGAAAATGGGTTTTTCTTTTCTATTGCATGGTCAGGCTGCAAATTTTCCAAACTTTTATGCTCTGCTTCTCTTATAAAACTGAATGCCTTTACCAGCACCCAAATCATATCTTGAATGCTTTGCTGCTTAGAAATTTCTTCCACCAAATACTCTAAATCATCTCTTTCAAGTTCAAAGGTACACAGATCTCTAGGGAAGGGGTTAAATGCTGCCAGTCTCTTTGCTAAACATAGAAAGAGTCACCTTTATTCCAGTTCCCAACAAGTTTCTCATCTCCATGTGAGACCACCTCAGCCTGTATTTTACTGTACATATCGCTATCAGCATTTTGGGCAAAGCTATTCAACAGGTCTCTAGAAAGATCCAAACTTTCTCACATTTTCCTTTCTTCTTCTGAGCCCCCAAACTATTCCAACCTCTGCCTGTTACCCAGTTCCAAAGTTGCTTTCACATTTTCAAGTATCTTTTCAGCAGTGCCCCACTCTACTGATATCCATTTACTGTATTAGTCTGTTTTCATGCTGCTGATAAAGACATATCCCAGACTGGGTAATTTACAAAAGAAAGAAGTTTAACTGGACTTACAGTTCCACGTGGCTGGGGAAGGTATCACAATCATGGTGGAGGGCAAAAGGCACTTCTTACGTATTGGGGGCAAGAGAGAAGGAGGAAGAAACAAAAGTGGAAACCCCTGATAAATGCATCAGATCTCATGAGACTTATTCACTATCATGAGAATAGCATGGGAAAGATTGGCCCCATGATTCACTTACTTCCCACTGGGTCCCTCCCACAACATGTAGGAATTCTAGAAGATACAATTCAAGTTGTGATTTGGGTGGGGACACAGCCAAAGCATATCAGATGGAAAGCATTACCAGTCATAAGCAGCATACTGGACAATGACAGACTGTCTTGTGTGCTTTCTCCATGCCATCTCCACCCCCAAATAGAGTAACTCCCTGGAGGAAAGAGATGTCTATCTACAGTGACAAAGAGTGGAAAGAGGAAAGATTACCTCCCACCCCCACCTCCACTTTATGAATGGGGTTATATGTAGAGACTTTTTCTTTTAAAATAGACTTTACTTTTTAGAGCAGTTTTAGATTCTCAGCACAATTAAGCAGAAGAGACAGAAATGTCTTAGCTTCCACCCCACAACTTCCCCATTATCAACATCGCTCACCAGAACTGTACTTTCGTTACAATCCATGCACCTACACTGACACATCATTATCACCCACACTCCATAGTTTTCATTAGCGTTCACTGTTAATGTTGCACATCCTATGAGTTTGGACAAGTGTGCAATAACATGTATGTATCTTACCGTCTCCATAGTTTTGCCTTTTCCAGAATATGGTATAGTTGAAATCATATAGTATGTACTCTTTTAAAACAGATTTATTTCATTTAATTATAGGCACTTAATTTTCCTCCACATCTTTTTATGGTTTGACAGTTAATTTCTTTTTAATGATGAAAAAATATTCTGTTTCCTGGATATACTGATTATTTATTCATTCACCCATTGGAGGACCTCTTGCTTGCTTCCAAGTTTTGGCAATTATGAATACAGCTGCTGTAAACATTCACGTGCAGGTTTTGATGTGCTTGTAAGTTTCAATTCCTTTGGAGATTGTGCAAGATAGTACAATTGCTGGATCGTATGATAAGAGCATGTTTAGTTTTGAATAAAAATGTCAAACTGGCTTCCAAAGGGGCTGTATCATTTTGTGTTCCCGCCAAAAATCAATAAGAGGAGTTCCTGTTGTGGTGCATATTCACAGATATTTGGTATTGTTTGTGTTCTGAATTTTGGCCATTTTAAAAAATGTGTAGTGGTATCTCACTGTTGTTTTAATTTGAAATTCCCTAATGACATATGAGGTGGAGCATCTTTTCATATGCTTACTTGCCATCTGAATATCTTTGGAGAGGTTAAGATTTGTAGCCCATATTTAAAAAGGATTGTTTATCTTCTTAATATTGAGTTTTAAGAGTTCTTTGTATATTTTGGGGAGGGATAGCCTGGGGAGAAATGCCAAACGTGGGTGAAGGGGAAAAGGAAAGCAAAGCACACTGCCATGTGTGTACTTGCGCAACTGTCTTGCATGCTCTGCTCATGTACCCCAAAACCTAAAATCCAATAAAAAATTAAAAAAAAAAAAAAAGAGTTCTTTGTATATTTTGATAACAGTTCTTTATCAGAAATGTCTTTTGCAAATATTTCGTCCTGGTCTTTGGCTTGTCTTCTCACTATCCTGATGTAGACACTTTTTATGTAAGTGGAGCTAGTTCCTTTATCTCCTTCATAAACAGCATACGTCTGTTGCTAGGGCCAGAGGAATGGGGCTATAATGCAAACACAGACTGGACTGGGTGACAGTGAGGTGCTATGCAGAACTTATGAGAACAGGAAGCAAGTCTCAGTCGGGTATGTTAAAAGAAAAACTTTAAACAAATTAAACAGAATTTCATTGAGAAAAGAATGAGAGAATCAACAGTTCCCAAGAAAGATTAGGTTAAGAGTGACTCCAGGGCTGCCACATGGCTGGCCAATATTTGTGGACAGAAAAAGGAAAGTGATGGATAGAAAATGAAAGTAAGATACAGAAACAACTGGACTGGTTTCAGCTCAGTATTTGCCTTATTTGAACATGATTTGAACAGTTGGCCACTTGTGATTGGCTGAAACTGTGTGATTGATACAAGAGTAGGTTACAATTTGCCCACACATCCAGTTAGGTTATAGTTCACTATATTTGAAGAAACATTTAGGCTGAACTTAAATTATGTAAGGAAGCAGCCCTAACTCAGTTTAACAATTTTACCCTTTAGGAAGTTGAACAAAACTTTAAGCATTGACGTCAACGGTTAGAGCAGAGGGGAGTTCCTTAACTATGCTGAGGAGAACTATGTTCTCCTATTTTGAGGAGAACAGAAACTGATCTGTTTGGAGATCTATCTGCTTTCTTAAAATTTCAGTTTGATTGCATGGTACTTAGCCTGCATGACTCTATTTTAGTTCAGTCTGGTTTGTTGGGGCCTCCTGCAGTAGCTCAGTCTGGAGCAATGGCCTCTCATAATTTTGATTAATAAGTATCAGTAAATAGAATCATCAGATTGGAAGGTGATGAGAAACAATAGCTGATGGAGTCAGCTGCATGGTGTCTGTGGGCTGAGTAGACTCTAAATTAATGCAAGGTCACATAGGGGTTATCACACAGTAAGAGCTCAAGCTGTCATTATTAATGAACTTCTTTTTGTTGGAATCCCTCTGAAACACTTTTGGGCTTGGCCAAATTGAAAACAAAATATCTAGATTTTTCCTGCTATTATCTGTGAATCTAGAACTGTGGTCAGAAGTCCAGAAAACAAATAAACACTGACAGATTTCAAAAAACTGAACGAAGGAAAGAAAGAGGGAAGGAAGAAAGGAAGGAAGGGAGAAATGAAAAATAAAGAAAAGAAAGGAAAGAAATGAGAGGAGAATATCAAGCCAGCAGGGAAGCAAGAAATGAAGAAAGGTTTTATAGCTGGTTTTCCAGATGCAGAAGCGTATGCTTTAAAATCGAAGAAGGTTAGCACAGTAGACCCTTGTCCCCACTCCTCCCCTTCTCCCCTACTCCCTTGGCTTAGTGTCAGCTCCGCCTCCCCTCACTCTGTTGCCTGCGAAAGGAAAAAAAGGCCTGAGGAGAGGGAAGTGTGTCCAAGACCCCACATCTAGCTCAGGGCACTTGTGCTGCTTCTACTTAAAAGCTCTGAAGAATTAATTTCTGGGATGTGAGACAATTAGAACTTCAGACACAAACTGGAAGTCATTAACAGCTGAATAAAGGTAACAGGGAACAGATTTGCAGAATTAGGCAAAGAGACCAAGCAGAAAGCAGACATCTTAATATCCATAATTCAGACAGTCGTGCAATTTAACAACCAGATTGACAACCTTGAAAGTTTGTCAAGGAGAAATCACTTCCAAGTTGTAAGAACTCAGAAAGCAAAGAAAAATGGAAAGGACAACAAACTAATTTTCTTTTCGAAAATAAACAATACCTTTTCCAAAACAATCAGGTTCATAAAATCATTGACCTTGCCAATTTGTCATTTGCAGGAAGAGAAGTCCAATAAAGCACAGGTTCAGCAGCTGGACTGATGAACATTAGGACTTGGCTTCCTATTTTCCCAGCTAGTACTCTCCAGTGTCTTGCCCTTCCTTCCCTTCCCTGCTTCCCTTTCCCCCTCCTTCCCTTACCCTCCTCCCCTTCCCCCCTCCCCTCCCCTCCCCTCGCCTCCCCTCCCCTCCCATCCCCTTCCCTTCCCTTATTTTTTTGAGACAGGGTCTCACTCTGTTGCCCAGGCTGGAATGCTCTGGTACAATCTTGGCTGACTGCAACCTCCACCTCCCAGATTCAAGCAATTCTCCTGCCTCAGTCTCCTGAGTAGCTGGGATTACAGGTGCCCACCATGACATCTGGCTAATTTTTGTATTTTTAGTAGAGACAGGGTTTCACCATATTGACCAGGCTGGTCTTGAACTCCTGACCTCAGGTGCTGCACCCACCTTGGCTTCCCAAAGTGCTGGGATTACAGGAGTGAGCCATCACGCTCGGCTGTCTTTTCCAGTTGTTTATTCTACCACTGGTTGTTCACTGTGCAGCTGGAATAAACACTTTTCAGTTGTTTATTCTGCCGCTGGCCCATGGTCCCAAGTGCTGGAAAGGGTTTTCCCATATTTATAGCTCTGAAGTTGAGCTTTTCATCACCTGGCTTGTTAGCTCCCAAGCCTTGCTGCTGGGTAGAATTACCTGGAAAGCTGGCTGCCCCTCCCAGAGATTTGCTTCTTGTGGCGTCTGGTGGCATCCAGCTTCTGATCTTTTAAAAAGCCTACAGGGTGATTCTTATGTATATTGAGAACTTTTCCAGCCCCAGTGGAGGCCTAGTCTTTATAATTCACAGTTGCCAAAGTTCAGGAACATTGGTGGAGTTATCTGAGGGCTTCCTTAGAAAATGCATGAAGAGGGATTTTCTTATATTCCCCCTAAAAAATGTCTCACAGTCTCTCCCTCCTCCTACCAGGAGATCCTACTTAGAATTCCTGTAGGCAGTAGTTGGGGCACCAGTTTTTGTTGTTTTGTTTCAAATGGGCTCGTAGTTTAATATCAACTTCTATCACCAAAAACAAAAAAATGAACATATTGACAAGGAAAATGCGTATTCAATAACTTCATCATCACAAATTTTAAAAACAAGGCACTAAACTATCTAGAAATGATGAATATACCAGAGATATAAAACAATAACCGTAGGATGTGGGAAAAGCAGTGGCAAGAATAAAATGCGTGGCATTAATCCAGGACTTTAAAAAGAAAAAGTAAAATCCTACATGGAACACCTAACTAAGTAATTAAAATAGTTAGAGAATCAACAAATCAGTCAGCCCTTGCAAAAAGCTAACTGTAACTGAAAAAAAAAATTATAGAAATATTGAAACAAGTATTAACTGAAGAATGGAAACTAGGATTTGATTCTTTATTTAAAAGTATGACTAAAATAGTCTGGCTTGACTAACCAACATGAAAGAGAAGGAGTATTGTGAGAATATTAACTTGTTTTTAAGGGGCAATTATCATCATTTTAAAAGGCAATTATCATCAGAGAAAAACTGTATTTTTCCCCAATATTATATACCAGTTCATGTAACCGTAACTGTTATGAACCACTGTGAAAATTAAATTAAACAGCAGACTACCAGAAAGTCCAGCCTTTGAGTAAGGAAGACATAGACCATTTAAATGTGGAGATTCTAGGAATAAGAGAGCCCAGTGCCTAGGGGAGCCAGGACTGCTGTGTTGCCATCTCTTCACTCCCGGACAGAAGGCGCTGTTGATTACTCCTCTTTCCTGTCTGATGGTTGCTGGTCCAGGTCCCTACACTGGCCAGTGGGGTTCTATGAAGACGGGTAGGTCACTGGTGACTACATTCCCACAGTTCTTTCCATCTGTGCTTTTCCCTGGGTTCTAAGGCCTGAGCTCATTACATTCAGTCCTCCCTGTCCTACACTCAGCCTCTCCCAAATAGGCCCCCGGTGCTTCCCATATCCCAAACGCTTTGGCCAGATTGACCTTCTAGTCTAACCACTTAGAAACCCCAGTCATTGTCAGCTCCCAGATACCCCAACGACTAGAAGCCACTGTCCCCTTCCTTACATACACCACTCCCAACCACAGGTTTCCTTTAAAGTCCTTCTCTGAGTGGCTTCTTAGTCTTCACCTACCTGCAATTTAGTTTCTCTGACTCTTCCATACAATATTTATTACCGCAAACCTTCAAGACACAGGTGACTTGTGGGCTCACCTTCTGTTTACTGATCCTTTAATGAACATTGATTAATCTTTCCAAGAGTAGACAGGATGACTCCATATTTTCTTGTTTGATCAGAGATAAGAACCAAAAAGAAACATTATATAAAGTCCATTGTCCTGTGCATTATGGGAACTGTGATTATAGAACATGTCGTCTCTGATTTCTGGAAGTTCAGAGTCTTGAATAAGATGTAACACATGCATACAAAACAGTTACTACAGAAATACAACTCAAATGTGTTGGTAAGATCACAAGTTCTTTGAGAGTTCAGAGGAAGACAGTGGCTGGGGAATAAAAGAAGCCCTTATAGAAAACAGCAACTAAGCTGGGTCTAAACAATTTTTAGAGTGTTGTAGTATTTAAATATACCTGAGATATAAACCAATAACTGTGGAGGAAAGGAAAATATAACTAGTTGGGATTCCAGACAGATATTGATATAGTTTGAATATGTGTCCCCACCAAATCTTATGTTGAATTGTAATCCCCAGTGTTGGAGGTGGGGCCTGGCAGGAGGTGTTTGGGTCATGGGGATGGATCCCTCATAGTTTGGTCATTTCCTAGGGATAGTGAGTGAGTTCTCGTGAGATCAGGTTAAGTGTGTGGCTCCTCCCCCAAACTCTCTCTCTTGCACCTGCCTGCACCATGTGATACACAAGCTTTCACTATACCTTCTGCCATGAGTAGACATTTCTTGAGGCCTCTCTGGAAGCTGATGCTGGCTCTATGCTTCCTGTACAGCCTGCAGAACTGTGAGCCAATTAAACCTCTTTTCTTATAAACTATCCAGTCTCAGGTATTTATATCAACACAAGAACAGCCTATACAGATGTATAGACAAGAAACAGTTAAGATAGCAAGGAGCATAGTTACTCTGTAACTTCACTCTCTCAAAGGGGTATTTTCCCAATATTTGGAAGAGTAATATGCTCAGATGAGAGTTTTACATTCTATAATGAAAGACATTAGAGGAGATAGTATAAAACAAATATCATCTGACCTGTAGATAATTCAGTCCAAGGACAGCACACGTGTGGACTCTTATTCCATTACCAGTGAATGTTGCAGACTCTGCCTCCTGACATTGATGGTACCACATTGCTTTTCTCCTATTAAATCTTAAAGCCAGATAAGGGAAAAGTGTGAGCAAACGTGGAAACTGAAAAAAAAATTAGGTGTTTCTAGGGGACAGTGAATGAGTAAACTGTTTTTTTTTGGGGGGGAGGAAGGGAGGAAGGCAGGAAGGGAGGGAAGGAGGAAGGGAGGAAGGCAGGAAGGGAGGGAAGGAGGAAGGGAGGAAGGCAGGAAGGGAGGGAAGGAGGAAGGGAGGGAGGAAGGAAGGGATGAAGGAAGGAAGGAAGGGAGGAAGGGGGAGGGAGGGAGGGAGGGAAGGAAGGAAGGAAATCAAGCAATGAGAGAGACATTGCCAACCTGGATCTAGAGGTTTACAAGTTGATTTCTTTATTTTTTTCTTCTTTTTTTTGAGAGAAGGAAAGAAAAAAAATGAGTAAAGGAGAGGAAGAAAGGAAGAGAAAGAGGGAGGGTGAATGGAAATATTGCTTTATTCTGAAAAAAATGGGTATTAATAATGGCCAATCAATGTTTCATTTAAACCTATGAGTAGGTGTGATGTGGTATTGACAAGAATGTATATTTTGTGTATTTGAAGTGGAGAGCACTATAAATATTTATTAAGTTTACTTGTTCAGGATCTGAGTTTGAGTCCTTGATATCCTTATTAATTTTCTGTCTCATTGAATCTAAGTCTCTATGTATCTGGGTGTTAGGATCGTTAGCTCTTGTTGTTGCATTGATCCTTTTACCACTATATCTTTGTTGCTTTAAAATCTATTTTATCCGATAAGAGAATTGCAACTCCTGCTTTTTATTTATTTATTTATTTATTTTTGCTCTCCATTTGGTTGGTAAATCTTTCTCCATCCCTTTGTTCTGAGTCTTTGTGTATCCTTGCATATGAAACAGGTCTGAATGTAACATGCCTTTGGGTTTTGGCTGTGTCTTTTGATTGGGGGATTTAGTCAATTTAAATTTAGGGTTACTGCCATTTGATGTTGACTGGCTGTTTTATCCATTCGTTGGTGTAAATTCTTCTTTATGTTGGTGCTCTTTACTTTTTGGTGTATTTTTAGAAAGGCTAATACTGGTTGTTTCTTTCTGTGTGTAATGCTTCTTTCAGAAGCTCTCGTAAAGCAGGCCTGGTGGCAATAAAATCTCTGAGTACTTGCTTGTTCACAAAAGATTTTATTTTTCCTTCAGTTGTGAAGCTTAGTTTGGCTGGATATGAAATTCTGGGCTGAAAGTTCTGTTCTTCAAGGATGTTAAATATTGGCCCCCACTCTCTTCTGGCTTGTAGAGTTTCTGCTGAGAGATGTGCTGTAAGTCTGATAGGCTTGCCTTTGTGGGTAACCTGACCTTTCTCTCTGGCTGCCCTTAATATTTTCTCCTTCTTTTCAACCCTGGTGAATCTAACTATTATGTGCCTTGGGGTTGCTCTTCTTGAGGAATATCTTTGTGGTGTTCTCTGTATTACCTGGGGTTGAATATTGACCTGCTTTGCTAGTTTAGGAAAATTTTCCTGAATAATATCTTGAAGGGTATTTTCCAGCTTGGATTCATTCTCTCTGTTGCATTCAGGTACACCTATCAAACGTAAATTAGGTCTTTTCACGTAGTCCCACATTTCTTGGAGACTTTGCTCATTCCTTTCTATCCTTTGTTCTCTAATCTTGTCTTCTTGTTTTATTTCATTAAATTGGACTTTGACCTCTGATATCCTTTCTTCTGCTTGAACAATTCGAGTGTTTAAACCTGTGCATACTTCTCAGAGTTCCTGTATTGTATTCTTCAGTTCCATTAATTCACTTATATTCCTCTCTAAGTTGTCTATTCTCAATAGGATTTCATCAAACCTTTTTTCAAAGTTCTTAGTTTCTTTACGTTGGGCTACAACATGTTCTTTTAACTCACAGAAGTTTCTTATTATCCATTCCCTGAAGCATGATTCTGTTATTGGGATGCGCTCGTTCTCCATCAAGCCTTGTTCCATTGTTGATGTGGACCTGTGATCTTCTTTAGAGGGAGAGTCGTTCTGATTTTGAGTATTCTCAGCCTTTTTACGCTGGTTTCTTCCCATCATTGTAAATTTATCCTCCTGTTGTCTTTGAAATTACCAACTTTCAGATTAGGTCTCTTGAGTGGACGTCCAAGTTGTTAGTTCCCAGGGCCAGAACAGCGGCGTTAAGACTGATGGTGCCTTTCTGCCCAGGATTCTCCTGTCTGGCTTCCTTCTTGTGTCTGTAATAGGCGACTCTGCCTTCCCGGGGCTCCAAACCTAGATCAGAAGGGGAACCGATCTCGTTTACTCTGCACTGAGAGCTGCTGTACCGAGGTGCCATCACAGCCGCTGCGCCGGCCTCAGGAGTCATGCTGGGGACCCGTGTGGGTCCTCCAAACCTCGGTCAGTAAGGGAGCCAGCCCTGTTTACTCTGCTCCGAGAGCTGCCGTGCAGAGGTGCTGGCAAAACTGCTGCACCAGCCACAAGAGTCACGCTGGTGACCCATGTGACTCCTCCACTGGGGATCTTCTGCTCGGTGAGCGACCAGAATTTGTCTGAAAGTGTGGCCTCCTCTAGTTCTCTGTGCTTTGACTGAGAGCTGCAATCCCGAGATGTTAGCGATCGGCCATCTTGGATCATTCCCCCCTGAGTAAACTGTTTTATCTTGAGCAAAGTTCTCTCTATGAGGGAGTAGGAGAGAAGGCAGGGGTGTTTGTAGCCATCATTTTGATTTCACTCTGTGATATCGTTACTTTTTGGTTGATGAATTTTTCTAGTCTATTTTGACTCCAAGGAAATAAATTTTTCTTTTGAATGTCTTTTAGCTGTAGAATTTTCATTCAATTTTTCATTTTTATTTTTATAGTTTCTATTTTTCTGTTGAGATTTCCCCATATGCACTCATTAAAGTTACTCTTTCCCTTAAAATTCTGAACATCCACACTTACAAGGCTATTTTAAAATCCTTGTTGTTAATTCCAGTATCATGTCTTGGTCTGTTTCTACTGACTCTATTTACTTTTGGTTGTGAGCTAGATTTGCCTACTTCTTAAAATATCTAGTAATTTTATATTGTGTGCTGGATACTGTGGAGGCTGATTCTGAGAGTCTAGACTTTATTGCTTTCCTAAGGAGTCATAAATTGTATAGATTTATTGGTGGATAAGCTTGATCTTATTGAGTGTTTGTTTTAGGCTTAAGGTGATTCTGGCATTTCCTTAATTCCATGGCTAGAAAAATCCTATTCTTAAGTCATGGTCTTTACCGGAATCTAAATGGAATGTTCAGGATGTTCAGCAATAACTCTTGACTCTACATGGTCAGAACTCCAAATTCTTCCAGTACATGTGATCTCTTGACTCTGTTCAGCTCTTTACCCTCCCCTCCCCACGGTGGTTCTCTGCTAGACTTTATCATTTGGCAAAAGATTTAAGATAACCCATATCCAGGATCACAGGCCTGCATTGTCTATTGTTCAATATCTGAAAAACAGTTACTTTATATATTTTGTTGTTTCATTTTTTTTTATTTGTTTTGTTTAGTTTCACAGTAAGAGGGTACTTTTACTCCCTCCTTCCTGAAACCAGAGGTGTCTTACTTCTAAAACTCTTTTGTGAAGCTGGTACTGCGTAACCACCTACCATGGGGCAAAGCCAAATTCCCAAGAATAGCTGTGCCCCTTTCTTCGAGATTCCAGCAGGATGTTTTTTCTTGCATTATTTTAGATAAACCAATTATCACCCTTGGTTTACACCAATTGGAAGCAAGTAACATGAGAGTTCTGCCCTATTTTCTGTTGGTCTAACAGTAACTAGGAGACTATTCCACTCCGAGCGCCGTCTTTTAGTAAGACACAGACCACCCAGAACTCATTCAGAGGAGAATGGTTAGGATGTTGCAGGTAATCCATTTTGTTGTGGATCAATAAATAGAACTGGAGATATTTAGACTAATTTCCTTAATCTTAGTCTTTGTTTTATGAATTATTGTGTTTGTTACCAGCCTTTATTCTGTCAGCAAAATACTTTTAGGGATGACTATTCTCTTCCTTGCTATTTCTAATTTATGTGTTATGTACTTAATTATGGGGCTTCTCAATTTTTGTCCTGAAAATTACAAATTCCTTTTCAATTTTATTCCATTTTATGTTCTTCTCTTTGAGCTGTTCATTTTGTGAGTTAAATTCATATTAATTTACTCTATAGTGTAAAATAATTGTAAAGAATTTCCCCTGATTCTTTGTGGCACTATCACCCAGGCTGACTTGTCCACTGAACACAGTCTGCCTAGTGTCTAAGACCCCCAATACTTTTAGGGGCCAGACCCAGGAAAATGTTTTAATTTTTATTTTTTTAAAAGGCAAAAAATAAAGATAATATCAATCTGTAATATTAAGTTCATATTGGATTATGTTAAACAACGAAATGGATCATAAAATATTTTTTTTATGGAAGCAGCAGCTCATATAGACAAAAGTTCCCAGAAGCCAGAAAAGTCATAGCATGACTCTGATTATCATCCCTAATAAAATTAACATAAATTCCTCGGTATCATTTATTACCTTTCTCATAATTGAATTGTCCCAACTATGTGAACATTATTGTTTTACAGTTGGTTTGTGAGCCCAGGATCCAAATAAAAGATAACACATAAAATCTGATTGTCATGGCTTTGAGTCTGTCATCTAGATTAGCCGTTCTTCCTTGTTAGCCAGATTCCGCTAACCTGTTGCAGATATTAGGTGAATTGTCCTAACCACCTAGATCTGTGTATTTGCTTCTTGTGGTGTCATTTACCTCTTTCTTTGTTTCCTATGTTTCTTGTAATGGAAGTTAGTTCTACAGGCTTAATGAATCCATGTGTAACTACTCTGGCAAGGTCGTTTGACAGAAGGTGAAGACTGCTTCCTGCCTGTTCACAACGGAGGCTTCTAATGTCTGTTAACTCCAATTTTATTAGTGCTAGGGTTAATTGCATTTGGTAGTCATAGATAATTCAATGCATGAATATTGTTGTCTGAACATTTTTTTATTAGGCTCTGAAAATGGTGATTTTTTAAGTTCGTTTTTGTCACAGCAGTTTTCTTCATTATCTAGAACTATTTTGTTCTTCACAGTTCATATAGAAAAGTTTGGATAAATGCTTAGTTTTTCCTTTAAAATGCCAATGTATATACTAAGCATTTGGTATACTTGTTGCTTTTATTGCTCTTCAATGGATTGTTTCCTTTTCTTGCTGTAAGGCTCAGATGTAATAACAATCTGATGGCAATGAGTTGCCTGTAACTGGCATGTAGTCCTCTTAATACTGGTCTCCAGCGAAAGGAAATGGAATTCCTTAAAGGATAAGGAATCAAGTTTCCTTGAAACAATGACTGATTCTGGGTCTAGCCCGGGAAATATACAAGAAGACCCTGGAATATGTTCCATGCCAGAAAGCTAGGACATTATCAAAGAGTGATGGCTTGAGTCAAAAGAAAACAGGAGCTCTTATTAGCCAAAAATAGATCAACATGAACATAAAAAATAAAAGCTATTAAAACAAGTTGACTCAGGCCAGGCACGGTGGCTCATACCTATAAATCTCAGCACTTTGGGAGGCCAAGGCGGACAAATCACCTGAGGTCAGGAGTTTGGGACCAGCCTGGGCAACATGGGGAAACCCCATCTCCACTAAAAATACAAAAATTATCTGGGCGTGGTGGCAGGAGCCTGTAATGCCAGCTACTTGAGAGGCTGAGGCAAGAAAATCTTTTGAACCAGGGAGGTAGAGGTTGTAGTGAGCCAAGGTCATGCCATTGGACTCCAACCTGGATGACAGCATGAGACTGCCTCAAAAAAAAAAAAAAAAAAAAAACCCAAACCAAAAACCAAACAGACAAACAAAAAGAAACAAAAACAAAAACAAATGGTCTCTATGGGACCTCTGAGCTCACTGCTCACTGCAGAGAAAGGAGGAGGAATGGAAAAAGACAGAGAGAGAGATAGAGACACACAAATATAGATAGAAAAAGACAGAGACATACAAAGAGAGAGAAAATAAAAAGTACACGCATATGCAACTATGCCATGTTCTAAGATGTTACCAAGTTTCCCTTCCATAGGAGTGCACCATTTTGTGTTCCTTCTGGGGATGTATAAGAAGTCCTGTTATGAAACAGGCTCACCATCTGAATAAATTATTGAATTTTAATAGCTGAGAATTGGCATCTTGCTATAGTTTTAATTTGCACTTACCTTCTTATGAGCCATGTTAAGTAACTTTTCCCATGTTTAAGATTAACTTCCAATTATTTTCCTATGGAATCTCTATGCATATATTTTAAATTTTTTCAACAGATCGTTGGTCTAGTCCCCCTAAATTTGTAAGAACTATTTGTATATTAGAGATAGTAGCTCTTTGTCCTCGATATAAATTGCAAACCTATTTTCCCACCCTTTCATTTGTTTTTTTTTGTTTTGTTTTGTTTGTGGTGGTAGTCTTTTTTTTTTTTTTTTGCCATGCAAAAAATTTGGTCTACAGCCATACCACCCTGAATGCTCCTGGTCTTATCTAATTTCGGAAGCTAAGCAGGGTTGGGCCTGGTTAGTACTTGGATGGGAGACTGCCTAGAAATACCAGGTGCTGTCGGTTTTAAAGAAAAAATGTTTTTGTTCGTCTTTGATGTAGTTGAATTTACCAGTCTTTTAAAATTGTGTCATTATTAGATTTCTTTCCAGCTCATCTGAAAACGAGTTTTCCTGTTGAGCTAAGAATGAGCAATGGGTATTCTGCATTCCTCTGAGAATGAGAAGAGGTGTCACTGGCAGCCAGGAATTGATCTGGTCTTATCTGCTGGGCCTTGGTGATGCTGTGAGTTGCCTGGCACCCACAGTAGGGTGTTGATGTTCTTTTATGAGCGTAAACAATTTCATAGAACATCTGCTTCAGACCATATCATTTTGTGGCCATATTTATCAAGACAAAAACAAGACCCCTTCATAATCATGTCTGAGCATGGACAAAGCAAGAACATTATTCGTATCACACAAATAATCGATGCCTCCCTCTCCTAGCTATGATGAATAACTGCTATTTCTTCACCAACTACAACTTCAGTGTTCTCTACCAACTACAGCTTTAACCCATTAAGGCTTGAATACAGGTTTACATCTTTCTACATAAGATTTATTACGATACCCTAGAATGCTAGTTACCCCTACTTCCTGACAACATCCAATTTAGAACAAAGCCCCATTTCGTTAAACCCCACTCCCAGATTACTGCCTAACACAACCCCAAATCCTGTATGTCTGTTCTGACACCCTCTTAGTGAGACACCCCACAGTTCCCTGCAGTGTGTACTCTCCCTCACTCAACCAGTAATGACTCGCTTCTTCAACTACAGGTGTGTTCCTGGTGGTCTTTGATCAGAGCACATTAACATCTCCACTTTTCCTCATAGCCCAAGGAAATGGGGAGGCAGTAGAGAGAAAGGGCAGCTGAGGGGCTCTGGGCATTGGTTGGAATGTTTGGACGCAGATCACTCTTCTGGGTTTCAGTACCATGAGGGCCCCCCTGGGCATTGGATTCCTTTCCTCATTGCATGCATATCCTTGACTTCTCTGAAAGGAAGTACACCCCAATATGCCTCCACCTTGTTTCTCATTTCTCCCCAGCATCTGTTTCCACCAGTCACCAGCAAGGGGAGGAATGTCTGAGGATACCCTTCAGTGTCAATTTGCTTCACTATGCTTTTGGGTGTGTTAGTGAAAATTCTCAGGATTTGGAGGTAGATGCGGAGGGTGGGGCTGGAGGATGGAACTGGAAGTTAGGAGCTAAAGCTATCCCTCTCTGTTTTGCTCCAGAATGTTCTTTTTTTCCTTTCTCTCTTTGAGTGACCAGTTTCTTTATTGTATTCTTTGCCCCTTTCTTTGTTTTATTGCCGTCAGTCATTTCTTGTCAGCCTTTATAATTCTGTTGGTACTGGGATAGGAAACTCTACAGTGTTGTTTCTTTCCAGTATCAAAAGCATCTCCTCTCCTTATCCCTGCTCTGCTCCTCCAGTTAAAAAAGATAAACACTCTGTTGACAAATGTCTTTTTTCTTTTCCGTAGACTCTGCAAGTTCTCCTTTCAGTTTATGCTTTTGAAAACAAAAGTCCTCATCTGTCCTTCAAGTGTGAGCCAGAGCCAGATTCCTGACTAAACGAAGGAAAGGTTAAGAACAAATACAATGAAAAATTCATACTAAGAAATTATTTTGTTGTCACCTAGTCATGTAAGTTTTGTCTTTGGTAGTAGTAACATGGACTAACTCATTGTAGTTTGTTGCTCATGCCACTTGGTCATTATCTCATGCTTATAGACACCTCTCCTTAGTGACACCCTCCTCTTGGGGGAAAGTTCCATTTGTAAATAATTTTGTTGATGTGCTGAATAAAAATTGATTTCCTAGGGTCTTAGTCTATTTTGTGCTGCTATAAGATAATACCACATACTGAGTAATTTATAAAGAACAGAAATTTATTTTTTCACAATTTTGGAGGCTGGAAAGTCCAAAATCCAGGAGCCAGTGGGCTCACGGTCTGGTAAGTGTCTGGCCTCTGTTTCCAAGATGGCACCTTGAAGGCTGCATCTAGCAGTGTGTCCTGCCACATGGCAGGAGACTGAAGGACAAAAGGAGTCTAATTTCCTCTATCATGCCTTTTTCTAAGCACATCTAATCCTGCTCTTGAAGGCAGAGCCCTCATAGCCTAATCACCTCAAAGGCCCCACCTCTTAATACTATCACATTTGTCATGTTTAACTTCTGGAGGGGATGCATTGAAACCACAGCAGATGCTCATGAAACTAGAAACTGGCTAATGCCAGAGAAAGAAGCTGAGGATCTGGGAGGTCTTACTTGTGAATTTTATATGTCCCTTTCTCATGTGAAGATAAATGAGCTAATTGTAAGAAAAGAAAATAAAGAAAGATGGGGAATTATGTCATGGGACAATGGACAGCAGTGAAAATATAACAGGTGAAAACAAAGTTCCAGTGAATGAGGATGAGTGTGTCTTTAATGATATCTTGAAGCTCTAAGAGATCACTGAGTCTTGACTTCTATGTTAAGAAAGAAAACTGATGACCCATCTTTAAACTGAGGCAGATGACATTTCTGCTCTACTCAGCGTTCACCACTCAGGTAACAACAGTCATTATAGCTTCTTATATTCCAGGTACTGGGCTAGGTACTTAAGGAAGATGGAGGGAAGAAATAAACATGTGTATAAGATGGTCTTTGTCCTCAAGCAGCTCACACGGCGGAGAGACCCTAATAGAGTAGGGACTTCATGAAGAGCGGGGATAGGAAGGGCATTCTCTCCAGGTGCATCCCTGTCCCACCTCCCTGGAGATGTCCTCCATAGACCGCTACCTCTTACTGTGCTCCTGTCTCACTCTTTCCAGCTCTGTTTAGCAGGTGTTTCCTCAGAGCACCCTTGCTGACCTCTCCAGTGAAGTGAAAAGCCCTTCTCACTGGTGCCAGGGGCCCCTGTGTACCACCATCAGTGCACAGAACACGGCATAGTAAAATGCCTGTTCTATGTGATTATCTTTTCAACAGACTTTGAGCTCTGCTCATTGACAAACCTCAGGACCTAGCACAAGATGTGACCCCTAAATGTGAACTGAATGAACAAGTGGAATCACTGGTGGCTCTTCAGCTTGAAGAATAGAAAGCCCATGTAGGACAAAGACGACTGGGAGAACTGTGAAGTCTGTCATGGACGCTGTCAGAAGGCAGAACTGAACCAATGGATGGACTTAGAAGACTGACTTTGGTTTCATATCAGGAATGATATCATAGTCAGAACTCACTATGCACATAATAGGTTAGATGAGGAAGGAGGGAGTTCTTCATTGGGGTTTTAAGGGTGAATGCAAGAAATGGGAGGAACTGCATTTCTGGCTCAGTTTGCTGATGCCAGAAATACAGAGACCACTGATCAGTAAAACCCACCAGAACGTGCGTGACAGTTTCTTTTTCCTTATTTTTTTCTTTTTTAAATACAGAAGTAATATGAGTCCACAGTGGAAAATTTGAAAAGTATATGGCATTAAAAAGAGAAAAATAACATCTGATAATAACAACAACAGGGTAAACTCTCTAAAATAACAACAAGGTAAACTCTCTAAAATGTCTTTTCTCTTTTTAAACGAATACAGTTAAGCTTGAAATAGAATTCTAAATTTATCTTGATGTTTTACTCAACAACATACAAACATGTCTTATGTCATTATTTTAAGTCCTGACTACTTTTAGCGATGATGATTAAAAGAACCATTTGTTTTTCCCTTACTGTTCCCTGTTTTTAGATATTTGGCTAGTGTCTAATTTTTCCATTATAAATAATGGTGAGATGAACAGAATATGTAGATTTCTAATAATTTGCAGATGAATATCATATGAAAAGCATAAGTCAAAATTTTGCAGTCACAGTTACTCAATGCAGTTTTAAAGAAATTACTTCTATGTTGAGCATTCATTCCTAAATATGTTATAGGAAGTAAGAAGCATGCTTTACTCCTTAGAATTTTGTTTATAAATTAGTGATGAATTGGAAAGGGTGGCTTGCCCCTGGAATTCTCTGATAAGCACAGGTGATGAAAATGAAGAAATCCAAGTATTCCTTTGTCTTTCCTTCAAAGTAGTCAGCTTTAAGTTCAGGGCAGGCGTGCCCTCTAGCGACCAAATAAAAAATAAATACAGGAAATTCTCAGCCGTGTCACAATCGCATGTCCCCTCTAGCGGCTAAAGTGGATAAATGCAAGTTTTCTAATCACAATAGCGAATGTTGATTGATGAGATGAAGAACTGGGAGGAATCTTAAACATCACTCAGTTCAACTTCCTCATTTGCAAAGGAAATAAAGCAAGGTTTAGAATAGGGAAGTGACTTGCTCAAGGCCACAAAGACGTTACAAACTGTGCTTAGAATAGAACTCTGGTTTCCTGATGCCCTGATTAATGTTTCCTGCTGGCTCAGCCCTAACCCAGAGGCTGCAGCTATGTCTCTGTTTTCCCCTCATCACAGTCTTTGGACCTAGCGAGTGTGCATGTAGTGTTTGTATGGAGGTCGCGGTTGGGGAGGGGGGCGTGAAAGGTCTTCCTTGTGAACAATATGAGCCTCATAGAAATAATTTGCTACCCTCAAATGTGCACCACACAATTTCCCTAGCTACACCCTGCCTCCAACATGCCCTTGGCTCAGTTTCTACTCCTGATACTGTTCTGGGACTGTCACACTCACAATTAGTTGCTGCAGACTTGTACAGTCTTTCCCATGGAGAATGACTCCAGCATCACTTCAGCAGGGCTGCTGATACCTTGTTTTTACTGTGACTGCAGACAGGCTTCTCAGAGTCAGGGTCTCTCAAAATGAGGTGTGCATTTATTTCTCCTACCTCTAGTTGCTGAAAAGCTCATTGTGTAACTTCATACCAGATGGCATCACACTGAAACAGACATCTAATTCGGTGATTTCATTCTTAACAAAGATTATTTTCTTTGGGTAATAACAAATCCTAACGGCATATTTCCCTGGCCGCAATGTCCTCTGGGAATAGCCAGCCTGAGATTCATTTTGGAGGCTCACAGACCCAAGTTCCTACACAGAGTTGCAAGTCAGTCCTTGGGCAGCACAGCACATCACCGCACTGTATCCAGTGAAACCTTCCTGAATGTCAGCCAGGTGGAACAAAGAGAATGAAAGAGAAGGGACTCAGGACAGATTTTAGGCACATCAATATCTAAGAGGATGACCGCACAAAATATGTCTAGTAAAAGGCAGAGAAAGCCACTAGACAGGCAGGAGGAGGATTAAGAAAAAACAAACTCAAAAAGCAAAATGGGGAGCATCATAAGATGGGAACGAGCAACGGCAACCAACCCTGCAGAAACAGCAAATACAATGAGGGTGAAGACATTGCAGTTGGTGACTGTGTGGTAGTTGAAGAGGTGGCCATGACAATTTTGCAGTTCACTGAATGGTGAAGGCTGAAGCCAGATTGCAGTGGGTTGAGGAGTGAGAGAGTGGTAAGAAAGGAAAGACTGTGAGTGCAGAAAACTTGGCTCACAGCAAAATCTTCAGGGAGAAAAAGACAAAAGTATGGCAGCCAGAGGGCAGCGCATCAGAAGGTAAGGGAAAGATGCTGCTATTTGAGAAGAGGTATCACGGAGGGGTGGTCAAAGGAGCTGTAGAAAATGGGGGGTGATGGGTAGCGCAGGTCTGGAGAAGCCACAGTGAAGGGATGGGGTTCTCTGAGCAGGAGAATAGATGGAGACACATCCTCATTTCTTGGAATCTCTCACCTCTCTTTCACCACCCAGGCTCTAGGCCAGGGCAGCAGGATGAGGAGAAGCTCACCCAAGCCTCCATATCTCCACTGTCACCTGCCTGAGACCCGATCTGCCCAACCTCGGCCAGTGGAGATAAGCTCTGGAGAGAAACTATAAGAATGCCTAAAGAAACTGTTCTAAAATTGTGCTGGTTTAGTTCTCAATTTATTTCCTCAACTATGAACTCTCCCTTTTCATCCAATTCTATTGATGATTTTAATCTCAACTTTGGGAGTCTCACGGTATGGAATTCATCTTATTATTTTCCTAGGTCAAAGTGCTTGATCTCAAAGAGAGAATTCCTTCTATTTTTTAGGTGATATTTTCTTCCAGACATGTTTTGGTTGTATTTTGTAAGTATCCTTCTCTTCCTATAGTAGGTTTTCATAGTTGCCGTTTTGCACTTGGAAAACTGGTGTAGCTCTTTCTAGTGACTCTTTTGGCTCTGATATAGCAAATCTTGAATCTCTTTCTGTTGGATACAGGATGTACTTGCTTTCCTTTTTGAGTTAAGGTTTCAGGTCTGTCTACTGGTTTCTGGACAGGAAAATGATCATTATTCTTAAATCCCACAAAACATCCTTCCTCCAGGATACGTCACATGCTAGGTCATGAAACAAATCTTAAAAATTTAAGAATTTTTAGAATACTTTTAAGATTATTTTGCTGTCATTAGTTGTGATGTTCTGGAATTGTCTGCTAAGTCCATTTTGCCTATGATGTTGTTTAGTCCTGATATTTCCTCATTGATTTTCTGTCTGGATGGTCCATTCATTATAGAGAAAATCTGGAGACAACAGATGCTGGAGAGGATGTGGAGAAACAGGAACACTTTTACACTGTTGGTGGGAGTGTAAATTTGTTCAACCATTGTGGAAGACAGTGTGGTGATTCTTCAAGAATCTAGAAATAGAAATTCCATTTGACCCAGCAATCCCGTTACTGGGTATATACCCAAAGGATTATAAATTGTTCTATTATAAAGACACATGCACACATATGTTCATTGTGGCACTGTATACAATAGTAAAACCTGAAACCAACCCAAATGCCCATAAATGATAGACTGGACAAAGAAAATGTGGCACATATATACCATGGAATACTATGCAGCCATAAAAAATGATGAGTTTGTGTCCTTTGTAGGGACATGGATGCATCTGGAAACCATCATTCTCAGCAAACTGACACAGAACAGAAAATCAAACACCGAATGTTCTCACTCATAGGCAGATGTTGAACTATAAGAACACATGGACACAGGGAGGGGAGCATTACACACTGGGGCTTTGGCGGGGGCTAAGGGAGGGACAACAGGGGGTGGGAGATATAGCATTGAGAGAAAAGTCAGATTTAGGTGACAGGGGGATGGAAGCAGCAAACCCCCTTGCCATGTATATACCTATGCAACAATCCTGCATGATCTGCACATGTACCCCAGAACATAAAGTACAAAAAAAATTTAAGAATATTGAATCACCTTAAGTATCTTTTCTGATTGCAATGGAATTAAGCTAGAAATCAGTAATAGAAAATGGAAAACTTTTTAAATATTTGAAAATTAAACAATATATTCTTAAAGAACTATTGTCAAAGAAGAAATACAATTTTAAACTAGAAAATAGCTCAATATAAATGAAAACAAAACCACAACATATGAAAACACATGGAATGCAGCAAAAGCAGTACTAACAGAGGAGGTTTTAGCAATAAATGGCTACATTTAAAAAAAGAAAGAGCTTAAAAAACAACCTGAAAAATGTCAAGGAATTAGAAAAAGAATAAACTAAGTTCAAAATAATTAGAAGGAGGAAAAGTATAAATATTAAAGCAGAAATGAATGAAATAGAGAAGAGAAAGCAATGAAAGTTGATTTTTTGAAAAGATAAAATCAATAAATGATTAGCTATACTGACTAGGAAAAGAAAAGATTCAAATAAATAAAATCAGAAATGTAAGAGGAGATATTGCGGTGAATGTCACAGAAATAACAAGGACCATAAGGGATTATCATTAACATTCATATTGTAACAAATTGGACAATCTAGAAGAAATGGAAATATTCTTAGCAAGATTCAACCTACCATAACTGAAGCAAGAAGAAATGGAAAGTCTGAACAGACCAATAATAAATAAATAAATGAAAAGAGTAATAAAAAGAAAATTCCCATCAAAGAGAAGCCCAGGACCAGATAACTTCACAAGTGAGTTCTACAAAACATGTAAAGAAAAATTATTATTAATTATTCTCAAATTACTCCCCAAAATAAAGGAGGGGACACTTCCAAACTCATTTTATAAAGTCAGTAGCAACCTGACACCAAAGTCAGAAGAAGACATCACAAGAAAAGAAAACTACAAGCCAATATCTTTGATGAAGAAAAAAGCAAAAATTCTCTCTCTTAACAAAATATTAAGATACATACAATACAATAGCATATTAAAAGAATCAAGCAACATGATTACATAGGATTTATCCCCATGATTCAAGGATGGCTCAACATATGCAGATCAGTCACTGTGAATACCACATTAACAAAATGAAGAATAAAAGTCACACAATAATTTCAATAGATTCAGAAAATGCATGTGACAAAATTCATGATAAATATTCTACATAAATTATGTATAAAAGGAACTTACCTCAACACAATAAAGTCTATTTATGAAAATCTCACAGGTGACATCATACTCAATGATGAAAAACTGCAAGTTCTCACCGTAAGAGCCGGAACAAGGCAAGGATGCCCACTCTCACTTCTGCTCAGCATGGTACTGGAAGTTATAGCCAAAGCATTAGAAAAAAAAATTAAAGGAATCTAACCAGAAAGGAAGAAGTAAAACTGCTTTCATGTAACATAATCTTATATGTAGAGAACCTTAAAGACTCCATAAAAAATTTGATACAAGTAACAAGCAAATTTAATAAAGTTGTAGCATACAAAATCAACATGCAAAAATCAATTGCTTATGTATACACTAAAAGTGACCCAATTTTCAAACAGAATATTAGAAGAAAAATATATGGCATCAACAGGAGGAAAACACGTAAGAGTAAGCTTAAATAAGGGACTGAAAGATTTGTACACTGAAAACTACAAAACACTGAGGAAAGAAGTTAAAAATGACACAAATACATAGATGGATATTATATGTTCATAAACTGGAAGAACATTGTTAAAATACTCATACTTTCTAAAACAATCTATAGAATCAATGTATTTCTGACCAAAATTTCAGTGGCAGTTTTTACAGAAATAGACAAAATAATCTTAAATTTATTTGGGATTGCAAACACCCTAAGCAAGAAGAATAAAGCTGGAGGTATCACACTCCCTGATTTTGAACCATATTACAAAGCTATAGTCATCAAACCTGCATAGTACTGGCATAAAAACAGACATGTAGACCAATGGAGCAGAATAAGGGCCCAGAAATTAACCCATACATATACAGTGAGCTGATCTTTGACTTGGGTGTCAAGAGCACACAACGAGGAGAAGTTCTTCTCTTCATTAAACTGTTTTGAGAAAATTGGTTATCTAAATGCAAAAGAATGGAATTGTACTCTTATCTTTCATCATATATAAAAATCAACTCAAAATGGAGTAGTGACTTAAATGTGACACCTGGAGCAATAAAACAATAATAATAATTTAAAAAATGGGGGAAAATCTTCTACTCATTGGACTGGGCAATGATTTCTTGAATATGATACCAAAAAAACAGGCAACAAAAGCAAAAGTAGACAAATGGGATTTTATCAGATTAAAAAGCTTCTATACAGCAAAGAAAACTGTAAACAGAATAAAAAGGCAGCCTACAGAATCAAGAAATATTTGCAGACAACATATCTGATGAAGAATTAATATCCAAAAATGTAAAGAGACTCTTACAATTTAATATCAGTAACAACAACCAAAAACTAAAACAAATGACCCAGATAAAAAAAAATGACCAAAGAACCAGAATAGACATTTCTCAAATGATAGACATACATATGGTCAACAGCTATATGAAAACTGCCCAACAACACTAATCCTCCAAGAAATGTAAATAAAAACCACACTGAGATGTCACCTCACACCTGTTAGGATGGTTATTATCATAAAAAAAGGGACGAGTGTTGACAAGTATGTGAAGAAAAAGAAACATTTGTACACTATTGGTGAATGTAAATGGGTGCAGCCATTATGGAAATCAGTATGGAAGTTCCTCAAAATATCTACCTCCAAATATAACTAGTTGTATACATGAAATACGTACAGATTTTTCCTTCAGAAAAGTAAAAACAGAACTATTTGATTCAGCAATTCCATTTCTAGGTATGTATTCAAAGGGATTGAAATCTCAATCTCAATCCAGATTTCAATCTCAAGAGTATAGAATATCTATACTCTTATGTTAATTGCAGCATTATTTACAATAGCCAAGATAGAGAAACAACCTGATATCCACTGATGTACAAATAGATAAAGAAAATATGGTGTATACATTCAATGGAATACAACTTAGCCCTAAAAAATAAGAAAATCCTGTCATTTGTGACAACATGCATGAACGTGGACATCATCATGCTGGGTAAAATAAGCCAGGCACAGTAAGATAAATACTACGTGATCTCACCTATATATGAAATCTAAAATAGTCACACTGATAGAAGCAGAGAGTAGAGTGGTGGCTGTCAGGGGCTGGGAGAAGCAGGAAATGGAGAGATGTTAGTCAAAGGGTAAAAAGTTCCAATTATGGGCCAGGCACCGTGTCTTACACCTGTAATCCTAGCACTTTGGGAGGTCGAGGTGGGCAGATCACCTGAGGTCAGGAGTTTAAGACCAACCTGGTCAACATGGAGAAACCTAGTCTCTACTACAAAACAAAAACAAAAACAAAAATAAAAAAACATAGCCAGGTGTCGTGGCAGTCACCTGTAATCCCAGCTACTTGGGAGGCTGAGGCAAGAGAATCACTTGAACCCAGGAAGCTGAGGTTGCAGTGAGCTGAGATTGCGCCATTGCATTCCAGCCTGGGTGAGAGTAGGAGTCCATCTCAAAAAAATAAAAAATAAAAAAGTTCCAGTTACACAAGATGAGTAACTTCTAGAGATCTGCTGTAGAACTGGTGCATAGGATAAGCAATATAATATTGTATATTAAAAATTTTTCTATGGGGGTAGTTCTTATGCTAAGATCTTTTTGTTGCCACAAAAGGAAAACAAAACAACACACACAAAACAAAGAGATTGGAAGGAAACTTTTTAAAGTGGCGGATAAATTTCTGGCATAAGTTTAAGGTGATGGTTTCACAGGTATATACTTACCTACAAATACCCCTAGTTTATACATTAAATATGTATGGCTTTTTGTATGTCAGTCATACCTCAATAAAGCTGCTTTTTGGAAAAAAGAAATTTGTTTTGTTTGTTTGTTTCTCAGACAGAGTCTCACTCTGCTGCCCAGGTTGGAGTTCAGTGGTGGCTTCTCAGTTCCCTGCAACCTCCACCAACCAGATTTGGATTCAAGCATTTCTTGTGCCTCAGCCTCCCAAGTTGCTGGGATTACAGGCACACGCCACCATGCCTACGTTTTTGTATTTTTAGTAGAGATGGGGGTTTCACCATGTTGTTGAGGCTGGTATCAAACTCCTGAGCTCAGGTAATCTGCTCTCCTTGGCTTGTCCTCTTAAAGTGCTAGGATTACAGGCATAAGCCACCATGTCTGGCCCTAAAAAGAAATTCTAATGGTTAACACTAGCTTAAAGGATCACATGTGGTCACTCACACTGCTATAACTCAGAGTACGAACTTCACCAACCCTTAGTGCAGAGGTCTGCACGGCCTTGGATTCTTCCAGACTGGCGCAGCTGCTGCTGCTGTGGTACTCAGAGCTGCTCTGGAAGGGTTTCAAGAATGGGAAAAATAAGGCCGGGCTGACAGATCCGGACCAGAATCCATCAGCTTCGCACCCCAGTCCTTGTTATTATTCCCTGCCTAAACTTTTTGTCCAAAACCACATCATTGGCATCTCGTGTCAATCACAGAACTCGGCCTTTGATTGCTTTGAGACTAATATCTTTTCTGAATATCCTTTGACCCCAACTAGGTGACTGGTTTCTTGAGGAGAGGAATCATTCGTGTTCCCTACAGGATCTGTCCTAGTGATGGATGTAATAGGATCAGTTCCATGAATGAAAGAAGATTCACAGCCAAGACTCACCGGGACCCAAAGTCACAAACCTGCCATTAGGTGGCAGACAAACCCCACAATAAACAGAAGAAAGCTCCCTGCTCTTAGAAGAAATACTAGCAAAATTAAAAAAAAAAAAAAAAAAAGCCGGGCGCTGTGGCTCAAGCCTGTAATCCCAGCACTTTGAGAGGCCGAGGCGGGTGGATCACGAGGTCAAGAGATCGAGATCACCTGGTCAGCATGGTGGAACCCCGTCTCTACTAACACAAAAGATTAGTTGGTCATTGTGGCGCGTGCCTGTGATCCCAGCTGCTAGGGAGGCTGAGGCAGGAGAATTTCCTGAACCCAGGAGGCGGAGGTTGCGGTGAGCCGAGATCGCGCCATTGCACTCCAGCCTGGGTAACAAGAGCGAAACACCGTCCGGAAAAAAAAAAAAAAAGAAAGAAATACTAGCAAAGTAACAGAGTAATAGTGTCCCATTATCATCAGGGACCCCCTAAGGCTGGAATGGATTATTTGGTGTGACCTTGGATGCCTGGGAAAAGCTGCCGGTGTCTTGAATTGTGTGGACAACCTGCTTTGTATTGTGAGACTTGAAGCCTGGTATGATCACTCCCTCCAAATCGTGTCCCCAGAGCCCATTCGACCATCACTGAGCAGGATCAGCTTCAAGAGGCTCTTCGTGGACATGGGGACCCAGCTTTGCTCTTCTTCCTCCTGCTGCTCAGACTCTCAGATGAGGAGAGAGGACTCAGCCTTCCTCTTCAGTTTGTTGACATTAAACAGGAATGTTTCCTTGAGGAATGAAAGCTGGGCCACCAGGGAAGGAGCTGCCCATGTGGAGCTCTGGGTGCAATGTGTCCCCCCACTGGGGCCCAGACCCACTGATTGTCCCTTTGACACCTTCTGCTCTTCGTTCTCCAGACCCCATTCAGGTCACTCACCATCCTCAGCAATGGGCTGGTCACTACCTGGCCTAGCAAGGACATAGAGCAGGGTCTTGAGCCTCACAACCCTTGGGCTCTGTGGTGGGGAAGGAGCCATGGGTGGTGCACCACTGTTGGCTTTAAATGTTTGTGCTCAGTGTATTCAAATTTAAGTTAATGACTTATATTAGCTATTAAAGTTATATCTATTTATATAAATATGGTTTATTCATAATATAGATACATAGCATATAGAGATATGTCAGTATAATTTACATCTAAAATGTATATTTGATATGTAAAATTTATATAACACACACATATGCATATATATAATCTATTCCTTTATTTAGAAAATCACCTCATTGAATTCTCACACCGATTCTATGATACAAATATTAGCAGTACTCTTATTTAGCAGGAGAGAAAATGATTCGAAAAATGCCTAAACATGCCCAAAGCCATACAGTTAGCAAGTGTTGGAACAGAAATTTGAACCCAGGATAAAAATTTAAAATCAAATGTTCTACCAGCAATTAAAGTTATGTATGATATTCATTTACAATATAGATATGTAGTGTTTGTAAACACATAAATATAATGTGTATCTAAACTTACATATTACAAATACGTATACAGCTACACACATTATTTTATGTTTAAGTTTTATTTAGCGTGTGCTTCTTTTTTTTCTAAGCAGAACAGCATTTGGCTGAATAAAGACTCTGGGGACATTTGCTTTTCCGCTCTCTTTGATTCCAGCAGGGTCTCAACCACTCAGGAGCAGTGGACAGAGCTAAGGACAGCTGGCCCCAGGCCCAGCCCTAAAGCCCCGATCTTTGTGTCTTTCATGCTGGCCGTCGGCTCTGGGCGTGGTGCAGCCACTGTGGAAGTGTGAGCAGTTTCATTCCCTGAAGCCCCTGTGAGGCAACCCCATGGGCAGGGCCTTTGGTTCCTCCCAGGTCCTCAGCCCCATGGCTCAGGACAAAGCCTAGAATTAGACAAAGCGTTAGTTCAACGCTGCAGAGGGGATTGACTCAGGAAGTGAAGGAACTCTTGAGGTTAGGAGGGATATTAGTAGAATTCAAACAAACTTCATTGATAATAGTTTTTTTCCTTCAGATCAAGGACTCTGGTGTCTCACTTTCAAGGCTTCTCTCATAATCATAGGATGAAGCTTCCTTCATCCAAACTAGTCCATGCATCCTCCACCCAGGGCATGATGCACATTGCTTTTAGGGTTGCTTTGTGGAAAAAGATTTGAGCCCCTTATATCTCATGACACTATGTTGGCCCCAGGTGTCCCAGCTCGATACAGCGGCAGGGGAAGTGGAACCAGCTATGTCTTCAGCATCAGTGCCCTGCAGCCTGGGGACTCTGGGGAGTATTACTGCATGTATGACTACGGGTGGCCAAGCCACAGTGGTGCAACCTGTGCACAAAACTCCTGCTGCCTGTCATAGGGCTTGATTTTCTAGGGTATCTGCTTGTACCTGACCAGCCAGGATCCTATTCCAGAGAGATGTAGGACATGTGGGCCCTCCGGATTAAACATACACACCTTTTCTATGAGGATGTAGCAACCCTTGCCTTTACCCTTGGCTTTTCTTGTTCACTGTACTTCTGCTGACTCCTGAAGGCCATATCTATCCCTCGCTGCTCTTTCTGAAGCTAGGAAGGCAGCTCTGCCTGCACACATGGCAGACTTCAGGGCCTGGAATAAGCATCCCATCGGATAGCCCTCAATCAGTGGTGACAAGGGAGGTGTTTACATACCCCAGCTCCCTCACCTCTCAGGTGCGACAGTCCAGAGGCATTTTCCCATGTTTCCACGTGGGCTTGAGCTTCAGTTGTCCTTATGAGCAGCTGCTTGCTGACGTGCCTTTCACTGTTCATTTCCTTTTCCCTGCTTTCCTCCTTCTCTCTCCTTCTCTCTCACTTTCCTCCTTCTCTCTCAGTGGTTTCTGCAGCTTGTAAATGTGGTGCTTGCATAAAAATCCTCATCATTGGAAATCCGACCTAAGACTACAGGCAAATCCTTGTTTGTGGAGGTATCTTTCCTCTAAATTCTTGCCACTTCTCCTCTTATAATGGGTAGAGAAATTCAGAAGTTAAGAAACCATTTAATTTTTCTTTACCAGTCTCTCATAGATTGCAATTAAGTAGCGATTCCTTTCTTCTGGGTCACGAAGTCAGAGGAGTCTCTAACAAATAGCTCCACGCTCTGATGTCCACATTAAAGCAGCAGCAGCAGAGAATCCTCCATCCCAGGAAACTCCCGGACCAGAGGGCCCTGACTCAGATCCCTCCAGCTCTCTTGTTTCATAAAGCTGCTGGCTGCTCCCTGTTCGCTCCTTCTCCCAGCCATGTGACTTTGGATTTTTCTTCCTTAGGGGAGGACAGTTGGGGATCCTAAGGGAGTTTGGTAGGTCAAGTAATGCAACCTTTCCTACCACCCAGAAGATGTTTGAAGCCAGTAAGGACGCGGTGATTTGTTACAGCAGCCACAAGAAACTCATACACAGGGAGAGAATGATATTTTCCTCTCTGAAGGGCATGGTTTCTCTCTGATCTCCCAACCCTTTCCAACTTGTCAGCATTTGGTGTCAATTTTGACAAAAGATGGAGACTTCAGGGCCTGGAATAAGCATCCCATTGTATAGCCCTCAATTAGTGGTGACAAGGGAGGTGTTTACATACCCCAGCTCTCCAGCTGTCATGAGGAGAGCTAGCACCAGAATTCCTCTTAGGGAGGAAATCTTCTGGGTAAACCACTTAATTAACTTTTGTACATTCTGGGTATCTGAGAGCTTGGGGGTTAGACCCTATTGCACCCAAGAGGAAGGTAGGGTTGCCTAATAGGAGGACAAATTAGATTTGCAGGACACAATCTGAGTGGGAGGGACACGGCCAGAGATGGAAACAGACGGAAGAGAGGAGGAAGGGGTTACAGCAAGGCAAGATGTGCTCCTTCCCCCAAGTCTGAAATAAAGATGTTCAGAGTTTGTAAAGAATTAAAGAAAGTTGCATTTTGTAGAAGAAACTGCAGAAGGGGCTGCGTTTAATGTTACGGTTCACATGGTATGGAGTAGAGGCAAAAGGGATCTATGAATTTCACAGCATTATGGTTTTGTCTCTTTTCCCATTTTATAGGCAGTGGGGTCATCTGTGGGCTGGACTTGTCCACATGGAAGGAACAGACTTAATGTCAGTCTCAGCACTTGCTGACCACATGACTTTGGGAAAACCACCCCTGCCCTCTGATGAGTGATCTCACCTGTGAAATGGAGCACTACACATATCAAGAGATGAGCTGAGGGTTTATCCAGAGGATGTTCCATTAAATGTAACTTTTTTAAAATTTCAATTTAAATGTTATTTATTTATTTATTTATTCTTTTAGAGATGGTCTTGCTCTGTCACCAGACTGGAGTGTAGTGGCGCAATCTCGGCTCACTGCAACCTCCGCCTCCTGGATTCAAGTGATTCTCCTGCCTCCACCTCCTGAGTACTACAGACACGTACCACCATGCCCAGCTGAATTTTGTATTTTTAGTACAGACAGGGTTTCATCATGTTGGCCAGGATGGTCTCCATCTGTTTTCCTTGTGATCTGCCTGCCTTGGCCTCCCAAAGTGCTGGGATTACAGGTGTGAGCTACCACGCCTGGCCAACATTTCTTTTTGCTTAGTTTTGTTTTTTTTTCAAAGAATACTCAGTGCTCTGTTTTATGTACCTCTGAATATCCTAGAATGAAGAGGCTGTGTAAGATATTACTCACCAGCTGTCATTTTCAATTAAAAGTCCTCCTTATTCATTACACAAAAGTTCCTCACTGGGAGCTATAGGTTTCACATGCATTTCTTTCCACCATAAACTCCTCCACCAATCCATATAAATGAATTTTCTAAAGTTGAACTTTAGTTTAGTGTAGCTTTCTAAAGTTGAACAAGGAATTGCAAATAACCATTGCATCTTTAGTCTGGGCCTTCCTTGAGTACTTTTTGTGTATGTTTTAGAGCTGCTGTAACAAATTCCCAAAAATTTGGTAGCTTAAGACAACAGAAATGCATTGTTCTGGAGGCCTGAAGTTTACAGTCAGTTTCTCTGGGTCAAGATCATAGTGTTGGCAGCCAGCCTTATCCAGAGGCTCTAGGGTGTTAGGCGCGTCGCTCACATAAGGACACCATCAGGCAGGCTTTGTGCGGGCAACAAGGCCATTTTATTTCATGCTTGGGTACAAGCGGGCCAAGTCCAAAAGAGGAGTTAGGCAAGGGGAGTAGGAAAAGGGACTGGTTATGTGGGTTGGGGCAAATGGTTACTTAAAGGTGGTAATCTATTTTAGGGAGGGGAAGAGCATCATGGGATGCAGGGTCATAAGGGTAGGAGTCATCTATTACACACAGGCGTGATCATAAGGGTGGGGGTATCGGTTGCAAGCAAAGGGGAGAGTGCTGTAAATTACACAGTTACAGGGGTGAGGGTCTTGAGAAACCTAAAGTCTAGGGGTGGAAATCTTCAGAAGGCTGAACAATGGTTGAAGGTTGCAGGATGAGAGCAATAAGTTACGGCGGGAACTAGTTGTTTGACTTCTCTTTGTGGCCATTACTTCAGACTTTCTGGCTCCTGGAGACCATCCAGGAGTACACGTGTAAGTCACCAAGGCTATAACATTTCCATCTTCTTATATATGTATAAAGAAAAAGAAAAAGATGATGTTCTCAAAGGCTTCTTCAAGTGTGACAGGGGGCTGCGTGGATACCTAGAAGTGGAATTTTTGTGGTTTTGTTAAGTGTTTAAGTCTTTGGCTTAAAGTTTTGTTAAGTCTTTAAGCCTTTTTATGTATTTAGCAATGGGCTGATTACCATATTTTTGAGCTTGAAATTGTCCTAATAGGATGAATTCTCTATAAATAGCATTTAAGCAAAATAGCTTTTTCTAAATTGCATTTTAGGTTTTGGGGTACCTGTGAAGAACATGCAAGATAGTTGCATAGGTCCACACGTGGCAGTGTGATTTGCTGCCTTCCTACCTTTCACCTGTATCTGGCATTTCTCCCCATACTATCTCTCCCCAACTCCCCACCCCCCACTGTCCCTCCCCTATTCCCCCCAACAGACCCCAGTGTGTAGTGCTCCCCTCCCTGTGTCCATGTGTTCTCATTGTTCAGCACCCGCCTATGAGTGAGAACATGTGGTATTTCATTTTCTGTTCTTGTGTCAGTTTGCTGAGAATGATGTTCTCCAGGTTAATCCATGTGCCTACAAAGGACACGAACTCATCATTTTTGATTGCTGCATAACATTCCATGATGTATATGTGCCACATTTTTCCCGTCCAGTCTATCATTGATGGGCATTTGGGTTGATTCCAGGTCTTTGCTATTGTAAACAGTGCTGCAATGAACATTAGTGTGCATGTGTCCTTATAGTAGAATGATTTATAGTCCTTTGGATAATGGGATTGCTGGGTCAAATGGAATTTCTATTTCTAGGTCCTTGAGGAATCGCCACACTGTCTTCCACAATGGTTGAACTAATTTACACTCCCACCAGCAGTGTAAAAGTGTTCCTATTTCTCCACATTCTCTCCAGCATCTGCTGTCTCCATATTTTTTAATGATCGCCATTCTAACTGGCATGAGATGGTATCTCAATGTGGTTTTGATTTGCATCTCTCTAATGACCAGTGATGATGAGCATTTTTTCATATGTTTGTTGGCCTCATATATGTCTTCTTTTGTAAAGTGTCTGTTCATATCCTTTGCCCATTTTTGAATGGGCTTGTTTGTTTTTTTCCTGTAAATCTGTTTGAGTTCTTTGTAAATTCTGGATATCAGCCCTTTGTCAGATGTTACCCATCTGCAAAAATTTTTTCCCATTCTGTTGGTTGCCGATTCACTCTAATGACTGTTTCTTTTGCCATGCAGAAGCTGTGGAGTTTGATTAGGTCCCATTTGTCTATTTTGGCTTTTGTTGCCAATGCTTTTGGTGCTTTGGTCATGAAGTCCTTGCCTACTCCTATGTCCTGAATGGTTTTGCCTAGATTTTCTTCTAGAGTTTTTATGGTGCCAGGTCTTATGTTTAAGTTTTTAATCCATCTGGAGTTAATTTTAGTGTAAGGTGTCAGGAAGGTGTCCAGTTTCTGCTTTCTGCACATAGCTAGCCAGTTTTCCCAACACCATTTATTAAACAGGGAATCCTTTCCCCATTGCTTTGTCAGGTTTATCAAAGATTGTATGGTTGTAGATATGTTGTGTTGCCTCTGATGCCTCTGTTTTGTTCCATTGGTCTATATCTCTGTTTTGGTACCAGTACTATGCTGTTTTGATTACTGTATCCTTGTAGTATAGTTTGAAGTCCGGTAGTGTGATGCCTCCTGTGTTCTTTTTACTTAGAATTGACTTGGCTATGCAGGCTCTCTTTTGATTCCATATGAAATTTAGGGTGGTTTTTTCCAGTTCTGTGAAGAAGGTCATTGGTAGCTTGATGGGGATAGCATTAAATCTGTAAATTACTTTGGGCAGTATAGCCATTTTCACGATATTGATTCTTCCTAAGCATAAACATGGAATGTTTCTCCATCTGTTTGTGTCCTCTCTTATTTCGTTGAGCAGTGGTTTGTAGTTCTCTTTGAAAAGGTCCTTTCCATTCCTTGTTAGTTGTATTCCTAGGTATTTTATTCTCTTTGTAGAGATTGTGATAGGCAATTTGTTCTTGATTTGGCTCTCTTTAAGTCTGTTATTGGTGTATAGGAATGCTTGTGATTTTTGCACACTGATTTTATATCCTGAGACTCTGCTGAAGTTGCTTATCAGTATCAGGAGATTTTGGGCTGAGGTGATGGGGTCTTCCAGATATACTATTATGTCATCTGCAAATAGAGACAGTTTGGCTTTCTTTTTTCCTATATGAATAGCCTTTATTTCTTTTTCTTGCCTGATTGCTCTGGCTAGAACTTCCTACTATATTGAGTAGGAGTGGTGAGAGAAGGCATCCTTGTATAGTGCCAGATTTCAAAGGGAATGCTTCCAGTTTTTGCCCATTCAGTATGATACTGGTTGTTGGTTTGTCGCAAATAGCTTTCATTATTTTGAGATATGTTCCATCAATACCGAGTTTATTGAGGGTTTTTAGCATAAAGGGCTGTTGAATTTTGTCAAAGGCCTTCTCTGTGTCAATTGAGATAATCATGTGGTTTTTGTTTTTGGTTCTGTTTATGTGGTGAATTACGTTTATAGACTTGTGTATGTTGAACCAGCCTTGCATCCCCGGGATGAATCCTACTTGATCATGGTGGATAAGCTTTTTGATGTGCTGTTGCAATCGGCTTGCCAGTATTTTATTGAAGATTTTCGCCTCTATGTTCATCATGGATATTGGCCTGAAGTTTTTTTTTCTTGTTGAGTCTCTGCCAGGTTTTGGTATCAGAATGATGTTGGTCTCATAAAATGATTTGGGAAGGATTCCCTCTTTTTGGATTATTTGGAATAGTTTCAGGAGGTATGGTAAGAGTTCCTCTTTGTGTGTCTGGTAGAATTCGGCTGTCAATCCACCTGGACCTGGGCTTTTTTTGTGTGGTAGGCTCTTAATTGCTGCATCAACTTCAGATCTTGTTTTTGGTCTATTCATGGTTTCGACTTCTTCCTGGTTTAGGCTTGGGAGGATGTAAGTGTCCAGGAATTTATCCATTTCTTCCAGGTTTACTGGTTTATGTGCATAGAGTTGTTTGTAATATTCTCTTATGATGGTTTGAATTTCTGTGGGATCTGTGGTGATTTCCCCTTTATCATTTTTTATTTCATCTATTTGGTTATTCTCTCTCTCTCTCTTTTTTTTTTAAATTAATCTGGCTATTGGTCTGTCTATTTTGTTGATCTTTTTGAAAAACCAGATCCTGGATTTATTGATTTTTTGAAGGGTTTTTCATGTCTCTATCTCCTTCAGTTCTGCTCTGATCTTAGTTAATTCTTGTCTTCTGCTAGGTTTTGAGTTTTTTTTTATCTTGCTCCTCTAGCTCTTTCAATTTTGACAATAGGGTGTCAATTTTGGATCTCTCCACTCTTCTCATGTGGGCACTTATTGCAATATATATGTTCTCTATATATTGCTATATAGAGACAGATTTAAATGTGTCCCAGAGATTCTGGTATGTTGTGTCTTCGTTTTTGTTGGTTTCAAATAACTTCTTTATTTCTGCCTTCATTTCATTGTTTATCCAGTCAACATTTAAAAGCCAGTTTTTCAGTTTCCATGAAGCTATGTGGTTCTGAGTTAGTTTCTGAATTCTAAGTTCTAACTTGATTGCACTGTGGTCTGAGAGACTGTTTGTTATAATTTCTGTTCTTTTGCATTTGCTGAGGAGTGCTTTACTTCCAATTATGTGGTCAATTTTAGAGTAGGTGTGATGTGGTGCTCAGAAGAATGTATATTCTGTGGATTTGGGATGGAGACTTCTGTAAATGTCTATCAGGTTTGCTTGTTCCAGGTCTGAGTTCAGGACCTGGATATCCTTGTTGATTTTCTGTCTGGTTGATCTGTCTAATATTGACAGTGGAGTGTTAAAGTCTCCCACTATTATTGTGTGGGAGTCTAAGTCTCTTTGTAAGTCATTAAGAACTTGCCTTATGTATTTGGGTGCTCCTGTATTGGGTCTGTATTTATTTAGGATCGTTAGCTCTTCTTGTTGTATAGATCCTTTTACCATTATATAATATCCTTCTTTGTCTCTTTTGATCTTTGTTGCTTTAAAGTCTATTTTATCAGAGAAGAGAATTGCAACTCCTGCATTTTTTTTTTTTTTTTTTTTTTGCTCTCCATTTGCTTGGTAAATCTTCCTCCATCCCTTTATTTTGAGCCTTTGTGTATCCTTGCATGTGAGATGGGTTTCCTGGATACAGCACACCATTGGGTTTTGGCTTTTTATCCAATTTGCCAGTCTGTGTCTTTTGATTGGTGCATTTAGCCCATTTACATTTAGGGTTAATATTGTTATGTGTGAATTTGATACTGCCATTTTGATGCTAGCTGGCTGTTTTGCCCATTAGTTAATGCAGATTCTTCATTTTGTTGATGCTCTTTAGCATTTGGTATGTTTTTGGAGTGGCTGGTACTGGTTGTTCCTTTCTATGTGTAGTGGCTCTTTCAGGAGCTCTTGTAAAGCAGGCCTGGTGGTGACAAAATCTCTGAGTACTTGCTTGTTCACAAAGGATTTTATTTTTCCTTCACTTCTGTAGCTCAGTTTGGCTGGATATGAAATTCTGGGTTGAAAGTTCTTTTCTTTAAGAATGTCGAATATTGGCCTCTGCTCTCTTCTGGCTTGTAGGGTTTCTGCTGCGAGATCTGCTGTGAGTCTGATTGGCTTCCCTTTGTGGGTAACCTGACCTTTCTCTCTCTGCCCTTAGCATTTTCTCCTTCATTTCAACCCTGGTGAATCTGATGATTTTGTGCCTTGGAGTTGCTCTTCTTGAGGAATATCTTTGTGGTGTTCTCTGTATTTCCTGGACTTGAATATTGGCCTGGCTTCCAAGGTTGGGGAAGTTTTCCTGGATAATATCCTGAAGAGTATTTTCCAGCTGGGATTCATTCTCTTCGTCGCATTCAGCTACACCTATCAAACGTAGATTAGGTCTCTTCACATAGTCCCACATTTCTTGGAGACTTTGTTCACTCCTTTTGGTGCTTTTTTCTCTAATCTTGCCTTCTCATTTTATTTCATTGAGTAGATATTCTACCTCTGATATTCTTTCTTCTGCTTGGTCAATTTGGCTGTTGAAACCTGTGCATGCTTCACGAAGTTCTCGTGTTGTGTTTTTCAGCTCCATCACATAATATTCCTCTCTAGGTTGTCCATTCTTGTTATAATTTCCTCAAATCTTTTTTCAATGTTCTTAGTTTCTTTGCATTGAGTTAGAACATGTTCTTTTAGCTCACAGAAGTTTCTCATTACCCACCTTCTGAAGTCTGATTCTGTCATTTCATCACACTCATTCTCCATCCAGCTTTGTTCCCTTACTGGTGAGGAGTTGTGATCCCTTGTAGGAGGAGAGGTGTCCTGGTTTCAGGTGTTTTCCTCCTTTTTGTGCTGGTTTCTTCCCATCTTTGTGGATTTATCCACCTGTCATCTGTGTAGTTGCTGATTTTCTGGGTCTCTGAGTGGATGTCCAGATTGTTGATGATGAAGTTATTTCTGTTTCTTAGTTTTCCTTCTAACAGTCTGGCCCCTCTGCTATAGGACTGTTGAGGTCCACTCAAGCCCTGCTTGCCTGGGGATCACCTGCAGCAGCTGCAGAAGAGTAAGGGTTGCTACCAGTTTCTTCTTCTGCTATCTTTGTCCCAGGATGATGCCCGCCAAATGTCAGTCTGATCAGTCTTTTGTGAGGTGACTCTTTGGATATACGGGGGTCAGGGAGCTACTTGAGGAAACAGTCTGTTCTTTATAGGAGCTCAAGTGTTGAGCTGTGAGGTCCGTTGTTCTTTCAGAGCTTCTAGGCAAGCACATTTAAGTCTGCTGCAGCAGAACTCATAAACCGCCTTTTTCTCCCCATGTGCTCTGTCCCAGGGAGTTACAGCTTTATTTATGAGTATCTGTTGTGCTGCTGCCTTTTTCCTCCCCCCCAGGTCTGCCCTGCCCAGCAAGGAGGCAGCCTAGTCCCTGTCTGCCTGCAGAGGCTTTGCTGATCTCCTTTGGGCTCCACCCTGCTGCCATTGAGCTTCCCTGTAGTCCTGTTTATATGGGTGTGGTTAGAACTGCCTCAGCAATAGTGGCCCACCTCTGTAATGGCGGACTCTCTCTGTTATGGTGCGTTGCCTCGGCAATGGCAAGCTGCCTCAGCAATGGTGGACTACCTCCGTAGGGGTGGAATGCCTTGGTAATGGCAGATGCCCCTCCCCCACTGAGCTGCACCATCCTGGGTTCAGCTATGCTTGCCAGGAAACTCTCAACCCCAAGAATTTCCAATTGCTGTTTTTTGTTGTTTGTTTTTGTGGGGGGTGGGACCCACTGAGCCTGATCACCCAGCTCCCTACCTCAGAGCCTTTTTTTTTTCTTTTAAGTTTAACGGTTGACTCTCTCCCAAGTGTTCCAGTCGCCTACTGAAAGGGCGCCAGGATCTGTGTGATTTCCCGTGCGGCGACCCACTGTGCCGGCTGAAACAACGGTACTGCCCGGGAATCTCCTGGCCTGGCTCCCTGTTTCTGACCAATTTAATCAGATGAATGGGTGAATCTGCATTCTCAGAGCGCCAATTGCCAGCTTTATAGGGCAACCAGACCAGTGTGTTTTGCACGGAGAGCCGCCCCGCTAGCTAAAACAGCTGCGCTGGCCAAAACAGCCATGCTGGCGACCCACAGGGCTCCTCCACCTAGGAATCTCCCGGTCTGTGGGCAATAAAGATCCTTCTGGAAATGCAGCATCCACTCAGTCTCTGCGCTTTCACTGGGAGCTGCAATTCTGGGCTGCTCCTAAAAGGGCCATCTTGGATCTTCTCCCACATAATAGCTTTAAGGTGGGTGGTAATGAAGCCTTGGGTCAAGGTTGGGGGGTGGTCCCAGAAGACTCAGATTGAAAGGGGTATGTATCGGTTCTGGAGAGGTGTCATACTGCATCTTGATATTAGCCTGGCATTGCCTGGAATTCATGGGCGATGGATTGGTGTTTCTGGTTGATTCTAGATGGGTGAAGGCTATGAAACAGGACTGGGAATAAGACAGGAAAATGAATGGGGAGGGTCAGCAAAGCATCTTGTCTTAAGCAGCTGAGAGGTCCTGGGACAGGGAGTGATACTGTGGAGTTGTTAAAAGTAGTTGCCATATAGAGTGATTAGTGATGGCCTGGATATGGTTTTGTAGGAATTGAGAGACTAATCGGAAAAGCAAGGTCCAAATAAGTGGAGAAGGAAGATGGGTATTAGGGGAGTAAGGATTGGAAAAAACCATGACACCCAGCTGGAAAACGGCCAAGTGGATTTGGCATAGTTATTTGCCTGGTTAGCAAATTTTGGGGCCCTGTCTTTGAGTCTTTTGATATTATAATAAACTAGGCTGGACTGATTTAAGTAAAAGCAGCATTCCTTATTCAGAAATATATAGAATCCTCCTTTTTCTGCAGTGAGTAAGTCGAGGCCACAATGGTTTTGAAGGACAACTGAGGCTAAAGAGTCTATTTGAGCTTGAAGGTTGGGCAAGGTATTATATATGTCTGTAATGCTAGCAGAGAAATTAGTAGACAGACTGTAAAACATTGTGACAGAGGTGGTGACCCCCACTATGCCAGTTCCAAGGCCTACAATGGAGGCTGCAAGCCCTATTCCCACAAGTAATGGAATCAGCTGGATGACTCTTTTTTGTCCAGTAGGTGTCATTAAGAGAACCGGCAGGTTGTTCATTACCGCTGGCAAATTGGATTCTAGGAATAAGGAAGACTGAGGCACAGTTAGTAGGTAAACACATTCAAGTGGAGGAGCCACATAAAACAAAAGACCTGGGGCAAGGCAAAATTGAAAATGTAGGGCGAAAGAATTGGAGTGTCCCTTGTCACATTGGGTCATTTATCCACTCCAGGAAGGAGTCAAGGGTAGAAGTTCATGGGTAGAACCATGAGATATTAGCTAAAATGGTCTGGAAAAAAACTGAACCAGCAAGGCAAGCAGTCATAGGGCATTTAAATGTAGACAAGAATGGCAGTTAGAAATATGATTAGACAGAAAGTAACAGAAATAGAGACCTTGTGAGGTGTAGACCAAGCTTTAGCAGTAGAGTCCTTCTGCAAACAGCAAAGTTAAGAGAAGGATTCATGTTAATACTGGAATGTAAACTAAACTCACGTGTGGTTTGTGTCTATACTTCAGGAATTTGAGTGAGCTTAAGAGAAATAGGAGAAAGTACTTGTGACTTCCAAGAGGAGGTGGATGGGCTAGGCTGGTCATCTGATGGGCACAGTTTAATCCTGAAATGGTGAATCCAGTGGGGAGGGTCTTGTAGACAGACAGCAGTTGGGGTACTGTAGACAACGAGGTAGGAACCCTGCCACTGAGACTGTAGAGCTGGAGAGGTTAGATCCTTGACCAGCACTGATCATTTGGCTAAGATGTCCTCATAAGGCAGGGTATCTGAAGTGGGTAAGAAGAGGTTAGCAGTTTGATGAATTTCCTGCCTAGTTTGTTGGAGAACTGGAACATAGTCTCCAAGAGGGCTAGTGTCTGGAAGAAGTTATGCCCAAGCAAAAAGATGTGGCCATATAGGAGTTCAAAGGCTGTATCCTTTGGGTTCCTGGGGCGTGGCATGAATTTGAAGAAGAGCAATAGGTAGAAGGGATGCCCAGTCTTTTTTTAGTTGAAGGGTGAGTTTGTAAGATGTGTTTTAGAAGGCTATTAGCTTTTTCTACTTTTCCTGATGACTGAGGGCAGTAAGGGGTGTGGAGATTCCACTAAATGCTAAGGCTCTGAGAGACTGCTTGGATGATTTAACTAATGAAAGTGGGGCCATTTTCAGATTGTATGGAAGTAGGCAGGCCAAATCAGGGAATGATATAATTTATCAGACAAGAAATAACAGCAGTGGCCTTTTCTGTTCCAGTAGGGAAGGCTTCAATCCACACTGCAAAGGCATCTGCCCATACAAGAAGATATTTGAATTTTCTGACATGAGGCATATGAGTAAATTCACTTTGCCAATCCTGCATGGGGACAAATCCCTGTGCTTGGTGAGTGGGAAAAGGAGGGGGTCTTAAAAATCCCCAGGGGCTGGTAGAGTGGCACATGGAGCACTGAGATGCAATTGTTTAAGGAGGGACCTCCATGAAGGGAAGGAGATAAGAATTTCTAAGAGATGGGCCAAAGGCTTCTATCCCACATGAAAGTAATTATGAAAGGAAGAAAGGATAAAGTGGGCTTGCGAGGCAGGAAGAAGAAATTTTCCCTGATCCAGAAACCAATTGCCTTGAGTGGGAAATGACTGGTAAGTTAAAGATTCAGAAGGAGAATAAGTAGGAGTAATTGTTGAAAAAGAAAAATATTGTCTGCTGGGGGGGATATTGGTGCATTTTCTGCCTTTTTAGTCGTCTCATCTGCATAAGCATTTCCTTGCACAATGGAATCTAAGGTTTTTTGGTGTCCTTTACAGTGGATGACTATGGCCTTGGATAGGAGAAGGGCAGTTTTAAGGAGAGCTTTTATTAAAGAAGCATTGATAATGGAATATTTTTGTGTAGTAAGAAAGCTCCTTTCTGCCCAGATGACAGCGTGGTGGTGGAGGATGTGAAAAGCATATTTGGAGTTGGTGTAGATGTTGACTTTTAGCTCTTTTGCCAGGGTGAGAGCATGCGTGAGTGCGAATAGATTCAGATGTGGCTCTTGTGTAAGAACCCCAACTGTGCAACCCTGAATTTCATCAGTGTATAACGAAAAGAGTTGGATTGGATTGGTATAGCAAAGAATGGGTTAAGTTAAGAATTTTGTACAGGTAAATAATAGGTGCAATTATATGGGGCAGCCAAGGGAGCAGGAAGAATAGACACAGAAGTTACACAGGGTATCTTGGAAAAGAAGGTTATTTATTTACTTTAGAAGAGAGTTAAGCGTGGCAGCCGGGAGTGGAACCACGAAATGTCTTGGCACATAGAATGGAGGAAGAGGGTGAAGCATCAAGATAGGAGCAGGGCATTTAAGTTTCCTTAGGAATTCGGATGAGTTTCAGAGAAGTTGAGGAGAGTATAGGGGTTTGGCACTCAAGGATGGATGGGGAGGTGGTGATCCACACCCTAGGGTTAATGTAGGGAAACATAAGGAGAGCTATTGAGGATTCAGGGAGGAGGGTGGCAATGAGGTGTGGCTGCAGCCCAGGAATAGTTAAGGAGGCAGACGATTTTGTTAGGCTATCTTGGCCTAACAAGGGAACTGGATAAGTGAGAATGATTCAGAAAAAAATGTGGAAAGGAATTCTGGCCTAATTGACACTAGACTTGGGGAGTTTGAGAGGCCTGGAGGCCTTGACATCAATTCCCACAACAGTTATAGGGGCCAAGCAGATAGGTTCACATGGAATGGGTGGCTGCCATATTGATTAAGAAGGGGATAGACTTACACTCCACTGTGAGAGTTACACAAAGCTCAGTGTCCATGATGTCCAGGGGGTCTCCGAGATGTTCAGGCAGCATCAGTCTTTAGCCACCAAGCTGAGGAGCATCATCGTGAGTCAGACAGTCCAAATTCCAGTGGGGGCCCACAAGACGGGCCAGGGCTTAGAAGGAATCCTGGGCTGCGGGCATTCCTTGGCCCAGTGGCCAGGTTTCCAACACTTGAAGCAAGGTCTGGAGGGTAGACGCCACAGTCTGGGCACTTTGATGTCTTTGTAGCTGGTAGTGTGGCTGGGGTTTGTCTTACAGCAGAGGCAAGCATTTGTAGTTCTGAGATGCACTGCTGCTGGGCAGCTTTTTCTGTCTTAACACCTGAAGGTGAGGTTGATTAATTCCTATTGTGGGGTTTGAGGACCAGATTTTTATTTCTGTGGCTTTTTTAATGTTAGGGGCTGATTAGGTGATAAACATTTTTCAGGGGTGAGAGTAGAAGTAAGGATGGCATTTAAGTTACTCCAGGTGAGATTATAGGACTGGGTTAAGTATTGGAGGATTAGACAAAATGGAGCCTAACCTTTGGCTGATTTGGGAAAGGTCAGATAAAGAGAAAGAAACATGCAACCTAACTATGCCTCAGGCTCCAGACATCTTTCAAAGGGAGAATTGTTGGGAAGGGGCAGAGGAGTTAACTGCAGGACTAAACTGCAAGCCTGCCTGGGTTTGAGGTGGGGAGGTGACAGGAGGGGCATAAGGAGGTGGATTGTGGGCAGAGGAGAAGGAAGGAGGCTCTGGGAGGGAGTTAGGGCCTGAATTGGGGTCTGGTTTGGACAGGCAGGAAGGAGAAAGGTCTGGAGAGTTGATGGACAAGGAGGATTCTGACTCACTGGTGGAGTTAGGAGGCATAGAAGGAAGGGAGAGAAGAAAAATTTTGGATGGATTGCATTGAGACCAGAGATTAGGGAGGGATGGGATTGTAAAAAAATGCCTGGAAATAAGGAATTTTAGATCATTTGTCAATTTGTTGACAAAAATTTTCTAGGTCTTGCAGAATAGAAAAACTGAAAGTGCCATTTTCTGGCCATTTAGAGCCATTGTCCAATTTATATTGTGGCCAAGCAGTATTGCAGAAGAAAATCAGATGCTTAGGTTCAGGTCAGGTGATAGCTGGAGAGGTTTGAGGTTTTTTAGAACCCAGGCTGAGGGAGAGGAGAGAGGAATCGAGGGTGGGAGGTTGCCCGTAGTTTAAGAAGAGCAACAGAGACAAGGAAAGTGAATGCAAGACCAAGCAGTTTAGTAGGCATCCCAGACTAAACCTTGTCTGTTCCTGGGATGAATTGGTCAAAGGGGGAGTCCCCTACATTGATCTGTCACATACGAGTGGGAGTGAATGACCAAAACAGACGTCTCCACAGTGATCAGTCACTGAGGGAAGACTGTCTTCCTGCTTCCGTGACCCACGTGGGATTTTTTCTGGTCATGAACCTCACGGAAAGTCCTGTCTTTCTTGTGTCTGCTAAGAGGAAGAGGAAAAATGAAACTGAAAGGAGAAGGAGACTGACAGGTAGAGAGAAGGGCTAAATAAGAGTTGAGGCAAATTACTTACCCAATCTGAGAGTGGGTCTGTGGGCTGGTCTGATGAACCTAGGTCATAGGTAGGTATCTTCACAGAGGGAGCACAAAAAGAGCAGGGGCAGGCAGTTTGGTCTCCGACAGGAGTTCCTCCATCCTGGTTTTTAGCACCAAGTGTTAGGCACGTTGCTTGTGTGAAGAGACCACCAGGCAGGCTTCACGTGGGCAATAAGGCTGCTTTATTTCATGCTTGCGTGCAAGCTGCTTGGGTACAAGTGGGCCAAGTCTAAAAGAGGAGTTAGGCAAGGGGAATAGGAAAGGGGATTGGTTATATAGGTTGGGGCAAATGCTTAGTTAAAGGTGGTAATCTATTTTAGGGAGGGGAAGGGTATCACATGACCTTCATGGTCATGAAGGTAGTGGTCTTCTATTACAAACAGGCATGATCATAAGGGTAGAGGTTATTGGTTTCAAGCAAAGGGAAGGGTGTGGTAAATTACATAGTTACAGGGGTGGGGGTTTTGAGAAACCTAATGTCTAGAGGTGGGGAGGTTTTTTGAAGTCTGAGCAGGAGCAATGGTTGAAGGTTGCAGGGTGAGAGCAATCAGTTGAGGCAGGAACTAGTTGTTTCACTTCTCTTTGAGGCCATCCAGTTACTCCAGACTTTCTGGCTCCTGAAGCCCATCCAGAGGTGTACATGTGGGTCACCAAAGCTATATGGCCAGGCTTGGACTTGGAGGCCTGACATAGGGAGAGTCTATTCTGGCCTCTTCCGGCCTCTGGTGACTGCAGCTTTCCTTGGCTAGGGCCACATCACTCCAGTCTCTGTCTCCATGGTCACATTGCCTCTCTTCTGTCTGTGTTAAATCTCTCTCTCCCTCTCTTGTAAGGACACTTGTCATTGCAGTTGGGGCCCACCTGGGTAATCCAGATAATCTCCTCATGTTAATATCCTTAATTTACATATGCAAAGGCACTTTTTACAAATAATAAAGACATGAATATGTTCCAGTGAAGAGAGTCTGACATTTTGGGGTCATACTCAGCATATTAAACTGTTAAAGTACCAACTCTTTCTGTGCACATACACACGAGCCTCTCTCTCCTCATCCTCCTTTCTTTTCCCGTTTCTCATGATCACAGGTCATTTCATTTCCTCAGTGAATCAAGTGCTGTTTATGTCCAGCTCAGAGGGGCACACACAGGATGGCCTTGCTCAGGGTTTGCTTAGAGACCTGCTGTGTCCCACATTATCATGTAGAAGGAAGGACATAGCCACAGACAGCCCTCAACCATCTGGGAGAAGCTGTCTCTACAGAGCATAGTCATGGGCTGTGGTTCTCTGGGCCTCTGATTGTCTTCAGGGGCCTCATGGAGGGTTTGGATGTCCCCTGACCCAGATAGGATCCACCTTGGCTTACTATTTTCCCCTTACACTAGGGAAGTATATTTGGTGTAGGCTGAGTGAAGCGACAAAATTGTCCAAAGTGTAGAAATGACTATCATTTACTTTGCATATTTTTTTAGTTATATTCCCGAGGCATTTTGTAATATCTTGCAGTGCATAACAATCAGTTTTATAGAATGCCTTGACTCAGTAGATGGGAGTAATCCCTAATTTAGGAATATAATATCCAACTGTCTTTAAAATTTGGACACAAAAATCAAGTGTTGGCCACCTGCCCTTCCCCTGGCCTCAGCTACTGCTGATAACTGTTAGGAAGACCCACTTTCCTCCCACCTCTTGGATCTGCCTCCTAACAGATTCCCATGATGGAGTAGACCAGAGAGGCTGTAGCAGGAGCGGCCTCGGCAAAGGATCTCTCGGACACCGAATATAGGAGGAAGGACTTCATTTCAGCTGGGAACAAGGTGGCATAGGTACCTAACAGCCAAGCTCATTTAACAAAGGGAGGTTCAGCCTTTATGTAGGCTTATACTTTAGATGTTACATGTGGAAGAATCTTAGGTTCATAGTTTTAGGATTCACATGTGTAAAGGTCTCTGTTTACAGTTTCAGGAATCACATATGAAAGGGTTCCGGTTTACAGTTTTAGGACTCACATGTGAAAAGGTTTCTGGTTTGATCTTGTTTTAAGTAAAAGTAGTGCCTTCTGGAGAGTTTCCCCACGGCCTAGCCTGTTGTTTTCAGGAAGGAGATTCAGGAGGCGCCAGCTGGCCTGCTCTCTCTTTTATTGAGATGCACAGGGGGAGGAAATCCTAAATGCCTGGGTCTCCCTCCTCAGGGCCAAGAGGCTCCCTATGAACACAGGAGAGCTGGGTGCTCCTGGAATCTCTAACTGTTCCATCTGGGCTCAGAGCAGCTGTTACCTTGGCATCTACTTAGAGCATAAAGCAGAACAAGCCCCATCTCCATAAGAATAGACTGTCCAGTGATCTTGCTGCAGGCATCTTGCTGACTCTGAGGTGACCTCTGTTCCAGCCTCTGGAGAGGAGCTCTGTGAACAGGGCAATATCTTGGCCCTGCTCAGTTCAGCCTCAATCTCTGTGGAACCTGAGGCACCCCCATCAGCTCCACCACCTCCTGGCAACTGCCGATAAAGTAAGCATACTGGAGAGGGGCCCTGGTTCAGGCCATCAGACATGCAAATTAACTCCATGAAAATCCGTGTTTATTTAACCCTGGGGGCATGGGCCCTGCTTCTAGAGCAACTGACAGGAACTACCTGCCTAACCACATACCCCTTGCTCTTAGGTCCAGAAGGAGCCAATCCCAGGACACTCCAAGATGCACTTCCTGGCCCCGTTCCTCTGCCTCCTGGTGATGGGCTTTCAGGGTGAGTGCATTTCCCGCTGCAGACCATGCAGGGGCTTTAGTCCTTGACACAGGGATAATGAGCTCAAATTGGAAATTACAGTGTGACATGGAGGGTGATATGCCTTAATTCTCATTAGGAAACCAAGGCAGAGAGCCCAAGGCTAACCGTGAGGCAGAGGTGCCCACAGTCTTGAACCTGTCCTCTGCCTCTCAGGACCTCTGTCCCTGCTCCCATCCCATGTTTACCTCTCCTGAGAGGCTCCCCAGGGCACTGGTCAGGCTGTGAAGTATGGACATGCCCATTGGCCCCTGAGGGTGGGGTTGCACCTTGCCTTGTCCCCTCTCATAGCTGCCCTGGTCCTGAGGACACCTCCCCAGCCATTTCTACGTGGAATGTACACAGGAAACGGTGGCAAGGTCCGGGGTTGCTAATTTCTGTCATGTTTAAGCACAGCATGAACCTTTTAATGAGGCGAGTTTCTTATAATCCTTTGGGAAAGTAATGCATTGTGCTGCCTGGATGGGGTGTCTTTGCAGGCTGCAGTGGGCAGATTGTCCTGACTCAGTCTCCAGAGACCTTGGAAGCAACTCAGGGTGACTTTGTCTCCATCACCTGTAGAAGCAGCACAGATGTAGGCACCTCCATAGCCTGGTACCAACAGAGACCCCAGGAGCCTCCCAGGCTGCTCTTCTTCGGAGCTTCTGCCCGGGCTGCTGGATCCCCTTCCAGATTCCGAGGAAGTGGCTCTGGCTTTTACTTCTCTTTCTCTATCCATGGTGTGGAAGCTGAAGACACTGGGGTGTTTTACTGCCAGCAGCATTTCAGCCAGCCTCTCACAGTGACAGGTCCTCAAACTAAATTACCCTTTCTGGATGGATGATGCTTCTTTGGTGCACCTGCTTCCCACAAGGGGTGCAATCTGAGAATGTGAAGGGTCCACATTGTAGATGTCTATGTTTTCAGAGTTTGTGATCTCTGATCTGTTAAATCCGGTCAGGGCAGCGTTATTTCCTCAAATTTAAATAAGATGTACAGAGGAGGAAAGGCAAAGAGGAGTGAAACCAAGCTGTTTCCTAGACAAGTGCTTTACCTGGCCTGATTTGTTAATTTTTTTCACTTTCTTGCAGCGTATCAGAACACTCCAAAATGTAAATGATTAAAACAGTAATTATTTATTGTGATTCTATGGGCTGACTGGGAGGTTTTTCTGCTGCTTGTCCTGAGCTCCCTCATGCAGCTGCAGTCAGCTGGGTCAGTGGAGTGGGCAGTTCCTGTTGGCCTCACCCACCTGCCTGTCAGTCAGCATTGGCTGTGCCTGGGAGCCTGGGTTCCTCTCTTAGTGACATAGGAGGGCAGTGGGAGCACTCCAGCTCCGCTTCAGGTATTTAAAGGTGAACTGTCTGCAGAAATTTTTATATTAATAATAAAACCGTTTCATCTTGTAGAGATCTTTTGCCTCCCTGGTCAGTTGTATTCCTTGGTATTTTATTCTTTTTGTGGCAATTGCAAGTGGAGAGTTCACTCCTGATTTGGCTCTTGGCTTGACTATTGTTGGTGTTTAGGAATGTCAGTGATTTCTGTACATTGAGTTTGTGTCCTGAGACTTTGCTGAAGTTGCTTATCAGCTTAAGGGACTTTTAGATTGAGACAGTGGGGTTTTCTAGATAAAGGATTATGACATTTGCAAACAGAAGTAGTTTTATTTCCTTGCTTCCTATGTGGAGGATCTTTATTTGTTTCTCTTGCCTGATTGCCCTGGCCACTACTATGCTGAATAGGAGTGGTGAGAGAGCATCCTTATCTTGTGTCAGTTTTTAAGGGGAATGTTTCCAACTGAGAGTTTTTAACATGAAGGGTGTTTAATTTATAGAAAGCCTTTTCTGCATCTATTGAGATAATCATGTGACTTTTGTCTTTAGTTCTGTTTATGTGATAAATCACATTAATTAATTTACATATGTTGAACCAACCCTGCATCCCAGGAATAAAACTTGCTTGATTGTGGTGGATAAGCTTTTTGATGTGCTGCTGGATTTGGTTTGCCAGTATTTTGTTGAAGATTTTTGCATGTTCATCAAGGATATTGGCCTGGCCTGTACTTTTCTTCTTGTGTTCTGTCTCTGCCAAGTTTTGGTATCAGGATGATTTTGGCCTCATAGAATGAGTTGGGTAGGAGTCACTCCTCAATTTTTGGAATAGTTTTAGTAGGAATGATACAAGTTCTTCTTGGAATGTCTGGTACAATTTTGCTGTGAATCCATCTTGTCCTGGGCTTTTTTTTTGTTGGTAGGCTATTTATTACAGATTCAATTTTGGAGCTCATTATTGGTCTACTCAGGATTCAACTTCTTCCTGGTTCAGTCTTGGGAGGATGTACGTGCCTAGGAATTCATCCGTTTCTTCTAGATTTTCTAGTTTGTGTGTGTAGAGCTGTTCATAATATTCTCTGGGGGTTATTTGTATTTCTGTGGGGTCAGTAGTAATATCCCCTTTGTCATTTCTAATTGTGCTTATTGGAAGCTTCTCTTACTTTTTCTTTATTAGTCTAGCTGGCCATTTTATTAATTTTTTTTTCAAAAAACTATCTCCTGGATTCCTTGACGTTTTGAAGGTTTTTTTATGTCTCAATCTACTTCAGTTCAACTCCGATTTTGATCATTTCCTGTCTTCTGCTAGCTTTGGAGTTGTGCTTTTCCTTCTTCAGTTATTTTAGTTGCGATGTCAGGTTTTTAAATTGAGATCTTTCTAAGTTTTTCATGTGGGCATTGTTTTTCTCTCTTAACACTGCCTTAACTCTGTTCCAGAGATTCTGGTATGTTGTATCTTTGTTCTCATTAGTTTGAAAGAATTTCTTGATTTCTTCCTTAGTTTCAGCATTTACCCCAAATTCATTCAGGGACAGGTTATTTAATTTCCATGTAATGGTATAGTTTTGAGCAGAGAACTGACGGGCTAAGATCTGTGTGCGCCCTCTGTGCACCCTCAGGCAAACAGGGGTGGCTGCTCAAGGTTGGGGAGGGTCCACCTTTCTCCACGCCCAGTTGCACTGTGGCGGCAGTGTTGGCATCAGGATGGGGAGCTGGCATGGGCTGGGACGGAGGGTTCTGTGCCTATCGAGACTCTGACAGCTATGGTGGTATGGTGTGTAGGCAGGAGCAGAGTGCATTTTTGTCTGAAGCAGTGGCAGCACGGGGTGCATGCATACTCGTGTGCTGGTGGAACAAGGAGGGCAAAATCTATTCATGTGAACATGCACTGGGAAAATGATGTGGGGCTGTGGGCCGGAAGAAGCTGTCGTATGGGGAGGGAGAGGGCAGGCTGGTGCAGGGGCCATGCCTCTGGAGCTCTTCCCAGTCAGTCAGTCATGGTCTGCCAGTGCAGGAGCTTTGATGCGGATCCCCAGGGCACCCAGAATGCAAAGCCAGCAGGCGCAGCCAGGCTGGGCCACAGGAGGAGAGAGGCCAGCAGATCAAGGGGTGCTCAGGTCAGACTGGCGTCATCTAATGGGCAAGACCGCCCTGCAGAGATCAGGTCCAACAGTTCCCCTAGGGGTAATGTCTCCTATGGAAGCAAGTACAACCTAGAGGTGGGAGTCCCTGGCCTTGCTCTGCTACAGACACTGCGGCACCAAACCCCGGGCTCCACACCAGCTGGTGTGCTCCCCCTACCACTTCTCTAAGCATCTCCCAGACCCCGCAGCAACTCAAGTGTCTATGGTGGTAGAGGGTCTCCTCCCACTGGGATTCCAGAGACCTGTAAGGAGAGGGGGTTGCTTCTTGCCTGTTCAATCCACCTGTTCCCTGGGCGTCACTGGGGCCCAAGAAGGAATCCTAGTGCGTGGTAGCCCCGTGCAGGGTTCTTGTTTCATTCCAACTTCTGTGTCTTCCCTCCATCCACTCTCTGTGCCTTCTCTCTGAAGATCTGTTAGGAATGTGTCTGTCCTCCTGGCCTCTTGGTGACAGCTGATTCACACCACTGCATCTAGTCAGCTATGTCGCCTGAATCTCTCTATATGCTTTATAATTTGACTTTCTTCTCTGTAATTTCTTCTATAAGTATTGATCAAACAATATTTTAAAGCATATTTGTTTAAAACTTATGAAAATGGAATTGTTTGAATGACATCTCGTTGACTGATACTTTCCTTTGTGCTTTGTGCCATGTGAGTCTTTTTTAAGAAATCTTTTTCTTTATCTATGGTCATCAGCAATGCTTCTATGTTATTTTCTACATGTTTTTGTTTGCCTTTTATGCTTTATAATTTATTTAGAATTGATATTTGCATCAGTGTAGAGATAAAATGCAGAGGCTAAAATTCATTTGATATATGTATGAAATTGATTCAATGCCATTCACTTATTATATATAGCTTTCTACTAAATTGCTGCTATGATTTGAATGTCTGTGTCCCATCCTAAGTTTGTAATGAAACTTAATTCCCAATGCAACAGTATTAATAGAAGGAGCTTTTGGGAGGTGATTAGATCATAAAGACTCTACTCTATGGAAAGGTATTAAAGCCTAATGAAGGTGACTTCACACACAGTTGCCCCTTTTACCCTTCCACCTCCACCATATGAAGACACAGCCATAGATGCCATCTATGAAGCAGGAGCAGTCCTCACCAGACACCTATATTGCGGATGCCTTGACCTTAGACTTTCCAGCCTTCAAACTTCTGTGCAAATAAATTTCTCCTGTTTATAACTTACTCAGCCTAAGGTATTTATTTATTTATTTATTTTTGCAGCACAAGTGCATACAGACAATGACTATAGGATTTTATTATCAATTGGGTGACTACATATGTGTGGATCTCATTTAGATTCTCTAATTAATTGACTGACTTATTTGTTTTACCCTATACCAATAAAATATTATTTCTGTAATTTACTATAGGCTTTGGTATTGAAATATACAGTTTACCCAGGTTCATTTACCATCAATATATGACTTTCTATTTCTGTATGGCCTGTGTATTTAGAAGTTGGTGTTCTAGGTACTATATACAAAACAAATCACTCCCAAATGTAATGGCATATGAGAACTGCTATCATTTGCCTATCATCTCTATGGTTCTAGATATTGCCTGGGTTCACCCAGGTTCCTGCCAGGGTTTCTTTATGGATGTAGTCAGATGACAAGTGGAGTAGAAGGCATCTCAAAGGTGGTGGATACTGGAAGTTGGCTAGAAGTTGGCCGGATCTCAGCCTGGACGGTTTACCTATCCATGTGACTGCTTTGCTTCCTCTACACTTCCGCAAGAGTATGAGGCTGAAGTTATGCAGCCTCAATGACCTCTTACAGCCTCAGAAGACAAATAGTGTTAATTCTACCACAGACACATTCCCATCAAGATTCAATGGGAGAAAGCACAGGACAGTAGGTTCAATGGGAGGAGAGTCCAGATCCCAGTTATATCAATTCTTTTCAATGTAACTGACAAGAATCCATCCACTGGCCAAGACAACTGCATCCTTTCCACATCTTAAATGCCCGAATGCTTACCCCAACTTGCCAAGTGTTAGTTAGTCCATTGTAGTGTCAAGGCCAAGTCCAAATCTCATCATTAAAATAATGTCCTAGGGCAGTGATGTCAACAAGATGACTGTGTAGGAGATACCAGCGCTTCTTATCCCACAAAAAGCAACAATTTGAAAGCTATCTAAGTAGGCAAATAGCCCTGTAAGGACTAAGTCCAATTAAGAACATGCAGCAACACAACAGAGTGAAAAGCTGGGAAACACACAGAGAGGATTCTGGGAGATGGAATATCTGAGAGTCATGAGGATAATGGCAAAAACTTTTCAGAAGCAATGAAACATGTTAGTCTGTAGACTGAAAAATCAATAGTACTTATTCAGGCTAATCACAATGATACTCATATTATATTATTCTATTCATAATTATAGTAAAAATGCAGAAACAAAGACAAAGACGAAGAGAAAAATCTCAAATGCATCCTGAAAAAAGGTGGTGGACAATAATAAAGCCTTAATCTAACTTTTCCTCAGAACAAATGGAGGCTAGAATGAGAAAGGAGACCCCTTCCTCTTTTTTTTTTTAAATTTTTTATTGCATTTTAGGTTTGGGGGTACATGTGCAGAACATGCAAGACAGTTGCATAGGTACACACATGGCAGTGTGTTTTGCTTCCTTTCTCCCCTTCACCCACATTTGGCATTTCTCCCCAGGCTATCCCTCCCCAGCTCCCCCTCCCACTGGCCCTCCCCTTTTCTCCCCAATAGACCCCAGTGTTTAGTACTCCCCTCCCTGTGTCCATGTGTTCTCATTTTTCATCACCCGCCTATGAGTGAGAATATGCAGCATTTCATTTTCTGTTCTTGTGTCAGTTTGATGAGAATGATGTTCTCCAGATTCATCCATGTCCCTACAAACGACACAAACTCATCATTTCTGATTGCTGCATAATATTCCATGGTGTATATGTGCCACATTTTCCCAGTCCAGTCTATCATCAATGGGTATTTGGGTTGATTCCAGGTCTTTGCTATTGTAAACAGTGCTGCAATGAACATTCATGTACATGTGTCCTTATAGTAGAACAATTTATAGTCCTTTGGATATATACCCAGTAATGGGATTGCTGGGTCAAATGGAATTTCTATTTCTAAGGCCTTGAGGAATCGCCACACTGTCTTCCACAATGGTTGAACTAATTTACACTCCCAACAGCAGTGTAAAAGTGTTCCTTTTTCTTCACATCCTCTCCAGCATCTGTTGTCTCCAGATTTTTTAATGATCGCCATTCTAACTGGCGTGAGTTGGTATCTCAATGTGGTTTTGATTTGCATCTCTCTGATAACCAGTGATGATGAACATTTTTTCATATGACTGTTGGCCTCATATATGTCTTCTTTCATAAAGTGTCTGTTCATATCCTTTGCCCACTTTTGAATGGGCTTGTTTGTTTTTTTCCTGTAAATCTGTTTGAGTTCTTTGTAAATTCTGGATATCAGCCCTTTGTCAGATGGGTAAACTGCAAAAATTTTTTCCCATTCTGTTGGTTGCCGATTCACTCTAATGACTGTTTCTTTTGCCATGCAGAAGCTGTGGAGTTTGATTAGGTCCCATTTGTCTATTTTGGCTTTTATTGCCAATGCTTTTGGTGTTTTGTTCATGAAGTCCTTGCCTACTCCTATGTCCTGGATGGTTTTGCCTAGATTTCCTTCTAGAGTTTTTATGGTGCCAGGTCTTATGTTTAAGTCTTTAATCCATCTGGAGTTAATTTTAGTGTAAGGTGTCAGGAAGGAGTCCAGTTTCTGCTTTCTGCACATGGCTAGCCAGTTTTCCCAACACCATTTGTTAAACAGGGAATCCTTTCCCCATTGCTTGTTTTTGTCAGGTTTATCAAAGATTGTATGGTTGTAGATATGTTGTGTTGCCTCTGATGCCTCTGTTTTGTTCCATTGGTCTATGTCTCTGTTTTGGTACCAGTACCATGCTGTTTTGATTACTGTAGCCTTGTAGTATAGTTTGAAATCTGGTAGTGTGATGCCCCCCACTGTGTTCTTTTTGCTTAGAATTGACTTGGCTATGCGGGCTCTCTTTTGGTTCCATATGAAGTTCATGGTGGTTTTTTCCAGCTCTGTGAAGAAAGTCAATGGTAGCTTGATGGGGATAGCATTGATTCTGTAAATTACTTTGAGCAGTATAGCCATTTTCACGATATTAATTCTTCCTAACCATGAACATGGAATGTTTCTCCATCTGTTTGTGTCCTCTCTGATTTCATTGAGCAGTGGTTTGTAGTTTTCCTTGAAGAGGTCCCTTATGTTCCTTGTGAGTTGTATTCCTAGGTATTTTATTCTTTTTGTAGCAATTGTGAAGAGCAGTTCGTTGTTGATTTGGCTTTCTTTAAGTCTGTTATTGGTGTAGAGGAATGCTTGTGATTTTTGCACATTGAATTTATATCCTGAGACTTTGCTGAAGTTGCTTATCAGTTTCAGGAGTTTTTGGGCTGAGGCGATGGGGTCTTCTAGGTATACTATCATGTCGTCTGCAAATAGAGACAATTTGGCTTCCACCTTTTCTATTTGAATACCCTTTATTTCTTTTTCTTGCCTGATTGCTCTGGCTAGAACTTCCAGTACTGTATTGAATAGGAGTGGTGAAAGAGGGCATCCTTGTCTAGTGCCGGATTTCAAAGGGAATGCTTCCAGTTTTTGCCCATTCAGTATGATATTGGCTGTTGGTTTGTCATAAATAGCTTTTATTACTTTGAGATACGTTCCATCGATACTGAGTTTGTTGAGGGTTTTTAGCATAAAGGGCTGTTGAATTTTGTTGAATGCCTTTTTTGCGTCAATTGAGATAATCATGTGGTTTTTGTTTTTGGTTCTGTTTATGTGGTGAATTACATTTATAGACTTGCATATGTTGAACCAGCCTTGCATCCCCGGGATGAATCCTACTTGATCATGATGGATACGTTTTTTGATTTGCTGTTGCAATCGGCTTGCCAATATTTCATTGAAGATTTTTGCATCTATGTTCATCATGGATATTGGCCTGAAGTTTTCTTTTCTTATTGGGTCTCTGCTGGGTTTTGGTATCAGGATGATATTGGTCTCCTAAAATGATTTGGAAAAGATTCCCTCTTTTTGGATTATTTGGAATAGTTTCAGAAGAAAAGGTACCAGCTCCTCTTTGTGTGCCTGGTAGAATTCGGCTGTGAACCCATCTGGACCTGGGCTTTTGTTGTGTGGTAGGCTCTTAATTGCTGCCTCGACTTCTGACCTTGTTATTGGTCTATTCATAGTTTCAGCTTCCTCCTGGTTTAGGCTTGGGAGGACACAGGAGTCCAGGAATTTATTCATTTCTTCCAGGTTTACTAGTTTATGTGCATAGAGTTGTTTGTCATATTCTCTGATGATGGTTTGAATTTATGTGGAATCTGTGGTGATTTCCCCTTTATCATTTTTTATTGCATCTATTTGGTTCTTCTCTCTTTTATTTTTAATCAATCCGGCTAGTGGTCTGTCTATTTTGTTGATCTTTTCAAAAAACCAGCTCTTGGATTTATTGATTTTTTGAAGGGTTTTTCGTGTCTCAATCTCCTTCAGTTCAGCTCTGATCTTAGTTATTTCTTGTCTTCTGCTGGGTTTTGAGTTTTTTTGATCTTGCTCCTCTAGCTCTTTCAATTTTGACGATAGGGTGTCAATTTTGGATCTCTCCATTCTTCTCATATGGGCACTTACTGCTATATACTTTCCTCTAGAGACTGCTTTAAATGTGTCCCAGAGATTCTGGCATGTTGTGTCTTCGTTCTCATTGGTTTTGAAGAACTTCTTTATTTCTGCCTTCATTTCATTGTTTATCCAGTCAACATTCAAGAGCCAGTTGTTCAGTTTCCATGAAGCTGTGCGGTTCTGGGTTGGTTCTGAATTCTGAGTTCTAACTTGATTGCACTATGGTCTGAGAGGCTGTTTGTTATGATTTCAGTTGTTTTGCATTTGCTGAGCAGTGCTTTACTTCCAATTATGTGGTCAATTTTAGAGTAGGTGTGATGTGGTGCTGAGAAGAATGTATATTCTGTGGATTTGGGGTGCAGAGTTCTGTAAATGTCTATCAGGTTTGCTTGTTCCAGGTCTGAGTTCAAGCCCTGGATATCCTTGTTGATTTTCTGTCTGGTTGATCTGTCTAATATTGACAGTGGAGTGTTAAAGTCTTCCACTATTATTGTGTGGGAGTCTAAGTCTCTTTGTAAGTCATTAAGAACTTGCCTTATGTATCTGGGTGCTCCTGTATTGGGTCCCTATATGTTTAGGATCGTTAGCTCTTCTTGTTGTATTGATTCTTTTACCATTATGTAATGGCCTTCTTTGTCTCTTTTGATCTTTGTTGCTTTAAAGTCTATTTTATCAGAGATGAGAATTGCAACTCCTGCTTTTTTTTGCTCTCCATTTGCTTGGTAAATCTTCCTCCATCCCTTTATTTTGAGCCTTTGTGTATCCGTGCATGTGAGATGGGTTTCCTGGATATAGCACACTGATGGGTTTTGGATTTTTATCCAATTTGCCAGTCTGTGACTTTTCATTGGTGCATTTAGTCCACTTACGTTTAGGGTTAATATTGTTATGTGTGAATTTGATCCTGCCATTTTGATGCTAGCTGGCTGTTTTGCCCATTAGTTGATGCAGATTCTTCATTTTGTTGATGCTCTTTAGCATTTAATGTGATTTTGGAATGGCTGGTACTGGTTGTTCCTTTCTATGTGTAGTGCCTCTTTCAGGAGCTCTTGTAAAGCAGGCCTGGTGGTGACAAAATCTCTGAGTACTTGCTTGTTCACAAAGGATTTTATTTTTCCTTCACTTCTGAAGCTCAGTTTGGCTGGATATGAAATTCTGGGTTGAAAGTTTTTTTCTTTAAGGATGTTGAATATTGGCCCCCACTCTCTTCTGGCTTGTAGTGTTTCTGCCGAGAGATCTGCTGTTAGCCTGACGGGCTTCCCTTTGTGTGTGACCCGACCTTTCTCTCTGGCTACCTTTAGTATTTTCTCCTTTATTTCAACCTTGTTGAATCTGATGATTATGTGCCTTGGATTGCTCTTCTTGCAGAATATCTTTGTGGTGTTCTCTGTATTTCCTGCATTTAAGTGTTTGCCTGTCTTGCTAGGTGTGGGAAATTTTCCTGGATAATGTCCTAAAGAGTATTTTCCAGCTTGGATTCATTCTCTTCGTCCCCTTCTGGTACACCTATCAAACGTAGGTTAGGTCTCTTCACATAGTCCCATATTTCTTGGAGACTTTGTCCATTCCTTTTTGTGCTTTTTTCTCTGATCTTGGTTTTTCGTTTTATTTCATTGAGTTGATCTTCGACTTCTGATATTCTTTCTTCTGCTTGGTCAATTCAGCTGTTGAAACTTGTGCATGCTTTGCGAAGTTCTCATATTGTGTTTTTCAGCTCCTTTAATTCATTCATATTCCTCTCTAAGGTATCCACTCTTGTTATCTTTCCTCGAATATTTTTTCAAATCATTTTTCAAGGTTCTTAGTTTCTTTGCATTGATTTAAAACATGTTCTTTTAGCTCACAAAAGTTTCTCATTATCCACCTTCTGAAGTCTAATTCCATCATTTCATCACAGTCATTCTCCATCCAGCTTTGTTCCCTTGCTGGTGAGGAGTTTTGGTCCTTTCTAGGAGGTGAGGTGTTCTGGTTTCGGGTGTTTTCCTCCTTTTTGCACTGGTTTCTTCCCATCTTTTTGGATTTATCCACCTGTCGTCTGTGTAGTTGCTGACTTTTCGATTGGGTCTCTGAGTGGACGCCCAGATTGTTGATGATGAAGTATTTCTGTTACTTGGTTTTCCTTCTACTAGTCTAGCCCCACTACTGTACGACTGCTGAGGTCCATTCCAGGCCCTGCTTGTCCGGGGTGCACCTATAGCAGCTGTGGATCAGTGAGGAATGCTACCAGTTTCTTTTTCTGCTATCTTTGTCCCAGAATGATGCCTGCCAAATGTCAGTCTTCTGGATATAGAGGGGTCAGGGAGCTGCCTGAGGAGACAGTCTGTACTTTATAGGAGCTCAATTGCTGAGCTGTGAGCTCTGTTGTTCATTCAGGGCTGTTAGGCTGCTACGTTTAATTCTGCTGCAACAGAACTAATAAAAAACCCTTTTTTTCTCAGATGCTCTGTCTCGGGGGGGTTGGGGCTTTCTTTGTGAGTGTCTGTTGTGCTGTCCTGCCCAGCTAGGAGTCAGTCTAGTCACTATTTGCCTGCTGAGGCTCCGCCCTGCTGGTGTGAGGTTCGCCCTGTTGCTGCAGACTCTGCCCTTTTGCTGCGGTCTGTGCCCTGCTGCCACAGGCTACGCCCTGCGGCAGAGTCTCTCTGTTGTAGTGGGTTCCCTCGGCAATGGCAGGCTGCGTCAGCAACGGATGTGTACCTCAGTAGGGGCGGATTGCCTCGGTAATGGCGGACGACCCTTTCCCACAGAGCTGCACTGTACTGGGTTCAGCTGTGCCCTAAGGGAACCTCTCCACCGGGAGCGTTTGGAATCGGTTTTGTTTATCCCACTACGCTACCCCAAACGCTGTTTTCCTGGAATCTCCTGGCCTGGCTCACTGTCCAAGTCCCATTCAGTCTCAAGTTCAGCCCTCTCAAGTCTCAGATTGCCGGTTCAACAGGGCACCCAGACCAGTGTGCTTTGTGCGGAGCGCTGTGTAACCCCACTGCGCTACAGCGCCAGCTGCCGGCCGCACCGGCTGCACTAGCCAAAACCTCTGCCTGGCGTCCTGTGTCTCTTTTATACCTGGGAATTTCCCCGTTCTATGGGCGACAGAGATCTGTGTGGAAATGTGGCCCTGACTCACCCTCTCCACACATTCACTGAGAGCTTCAATCCTGGGTTGTTCTCACTGCGCCATCTTGAGTCCTCTCCCGAGACCCCTTCCTCTTAAGCTTCTAGGGCCACTTTCCCTTTAGCCTTCTACATTGCATTTCAAAAGGAGAAATTAAAGGTCAGCCAGAGGAGGTCAGTGGAAGGACCGATTGGCACCCTAGGCCAGGTTAAGTATTAAACCCCTGCTGCTAACCACAATCCTACCTAGAGATCATGGACGCGGTATGGAGAATTTTCCCTGGAAGGCACTGTTCTTGCTCAACTGCTCAGACCCCCACCTAGTCACTTCCCACATGCTCTTGACCCTCTGATATGTGCACCTCTCAGACTGTAAGTCTTTAAAAGGGCCAAGGTTTTCTTTGTCAGGGACCTTGGTTGTTAAGGCATCTGCCTACCATAACTCCTGGACAAATAAAATTACCACTTCTTTCCCTGTTTGGTGTTCGAGAGGTTTATTTGTGGCTGCTTCTGCTTCAGAAAGACAGTAGAATTACATATTTAAATGCTAAAAAAAAAAAAAAGCATTCAACCAAGGATTCAATATCCAGTGATAGTATGCTTACAAAATAAGGGCAAAGTGAAAACTTTTCTTGTTTAAAGTAAAGAGAAATTATTTTCAGACATGCTTTACAAAAAATTCAAGTGGAAATTCTTCAGAATCACAGGAAATAACAGTAGACAGTAACTTAGATCACAGGAAGAAATGAAGGCCTCAAAAATAGCAAAGAAACAAGAAAGAAGCCAGAATCAACTAAAAAAGGGTCCATTTCAGTTTACAGGAGGCTCTAGTCCAGGGAAAACCAAACCACTGTGATAGTTGTCAAAATGCCAGTTACCTTGGTTGAGATAAAGGAGGCACTGCTGAAGGGAAGGTTTATGAGAGAAGAATCTGGAGAAGTTGAAATATTCTACTGTCTCATCTGGATGCAGAATATACATAAAACTTTATTCAGTTGCATGTTTAACATTTCTACACTTTATCAATTAAAGAACCTTTTAAAATAGCAAATCTGGACTCTATCAAACAAATATGAACAAAGAGATAAGAATCATCAAAATATTTATGGAAACTCAACCATATAAAGAAGACTTGAAAAACGCACCTGAGAAGTACTAAGAAACAAGAAATCTGTTAGAGAAGATAGAAAGAAATACTTAAATTTCTTTCAACTAGGCACCATTAATTTTATGCCTGTTGTTTTCCTCCAGACAGATTAGATATTTAAGTTATTTTGCTCATAGGCCAGTTTCCCAAGACTCTTTCCATATAAATGCACCCACCAGAGGATTTGCATACTGTCCCCAGGGAGGACTTTCCCTTGTGAGTCTGAGATAAAAGCTCAGCTCTAACCTTGGTTTGACTATCAGGAGTCCTTTACTCCTTCACCTTCTCACAATGAAGTTCCTTACTAAGCTCCTGGGGCTGCTAATGTTCTGGGTCTCTGGTAAGGAAAGAAGGAGATGAGAGACGAGAATGAGGTGGGAGGATGAGCTCTGGGGGCCCTGCTGCCTCCCATGTGTGTTCTGTCCACATGTTAGATGTGCACATCTTGTGCTCTAGGATGGGGCATGTGAGGTTTAGATCTGTGAGAGTGAGGAAAAGTCCAGAAGAGCCAAAGACCTCAAGGGAATAATCTGATTTAGAAACAGAAAGAGCTCAAGGAAAGAATCTGATTTAGAAACAGAAAGAGGATGTAAGAGAATTCTGTACACCCTTTTGTGCCTTGCATCCTTTGGGTTCTTTTTTGAAATTAAGTATGTTTGGTGTATGAATCAAAATTACAAAAACATTGTATAGACTGAAATAAACAACAAATGAACAACTATGAAAATGACACATAAAATCTGTTGTGCGTAACCTTGTATATCTCTCTCATTATTTCAAGATCCTGTGGGGATATTGTGATGATCAAGACTCCACTCTCTTGACCCATCACCCCTAGAGAGCTGGACTATGCAGGTCCAGTTGAAACCGCCTTTGCAAAATTATGACAGATAGTGAAAGAGGTCTAACTAATCAACTCCATCTTACTTCTAGCCTCCAGGCTGTCCTTGTTCATTCTGGGTTGTAGGCTGAACTAACTTTGGGAGAAACTTAGTTTATAGTTTAAACAAGGACAGTAACAGCCCTTTCCCAAAGCAGACCTCCTTCTTGTCTGGGGACTAGATTGCCTTTGTAGGACTAACATTAGCCACAAGATTAGAAATTACGGTTTAGGAGTCATGCGGCTGGTGGCTACAAGATTCTGACCCTTCCTAAACTTCTCCTAAGATCAGTACTTGAGATATTTTGCAGACCCTGTACTTCAGCTGGAACCACCCAGATCAGTAAACTGCCGATCTGATATTGTAGGGCCCCCAACCCAGGAACTGATTCATCGCAAGAAGACAGTTTCAAAATCCCCTTGATTTCATCTCTGACCAATCAGCATTCCTGGCTCACTGGGTCCCCCATCCACCAAGTTATCCTTAAAAACTGCTTTCCGAATGCTCGGGGAGACTGATTTGAGTAATAATAAAACTCCAGTCTCCTGCACAGCCGGCTCTGTGTAAATTACTCTTTCTTTATCGCAGTTCCACTGTCTTGATGAATCGGCTCTGTCTAGGCAGAGGGCCAAATGAACCCCTTGGGCAGTTATATAGTCAGAGGCTCCTGGTTAGTAATGGCATTGCCTACTTGAGTCAGATCCTGCGGGGGCCAGGGAAGCCTCCACAACTCTTATTCTATTTGGTTTCCAACTGGTTTTCTGGGGCCCCAGACAGGTTCAGTGGTAGCAAGAGGGGCAGGGACAGAATTTATGCTTATAATCAACAGGGTAGAGGCTGAAGATGCTGGCATTTGTTACTACATGCAGCATACACATATCCTTCCCATGGTGGTACAGCCCCAAACACAAACCTTTCTGCTGGGGTGACCCAGCTGCCCACATGCGCTGCTTCTCTGTGGAGCAGCTCAGCAGGATCTCTGAGTCTGTGTAAGAGAAAGATGCTGGGGAACCAGGAAATAATTTCTTGCTGAAGACTCTGGACAATGTGTGTGTCAGCTACACTGCAGATACCAGCAGTTTATGTCCCTGTCACCTGTAACAGCCTTGGCTCTCATAAGTAATAAGAGACAAGGGGAGAGCAAGTGCCCCACGAGTAAAGAAGCAGAATGGAAGAAAGAGGAGAATGAAAGCACCTCCTAACTCTGCCTGCCTTGCATACATTAGTTAATTAAACATAATCAGCAAAACAGCCAGACCACTGACACATGTTGAATATATCTTGGGGTTTAACAGCTTTTGCTATATTTTAAGATGTTTCATTATATTTATGTTTATGTTTATTTATTTATTTTTGAGGCAGAGTCTCACTCTGTCACCCAGGCTGGAGCACAGTGACACAATCTCGGCTCACTGCAACCTTCACCTCCCAGGTTCAAGCGATTCTTCTGCCTCAGCCTCCTGAGTAGCTGGGATTACAGGCACACGACACCATGCTGGGCTGAGTTTTGTGTTTTTAATAGAGGCGGGGTTTCACCACATTGGCCAGGCTGGGCTCAAACTCTTGACCTCAGGTGATCTGCCCACCTTGGCCTCTCAAAGTGCTGGGATTATAGGCGTAAGCAGCCATGCCCAGCCTCATTATAATTAAAATAAATATTTTTCCACTTTTCTAACTTCTTCTACTTCCCACTTAATTCGCACTCCATAAGATACTGGATAGAGCATTGTATACTAGTTATTCTCAGAGGGGTTGGCTGGGGGAAATCAGTAAAAAATTTTGGCTTTTGAGTGTCAAACCCGTATTGTAACTTCATAGCAGATACAAGATCCTAATGCTAAACCTGTGATTAGGCTCAATTACTTCTTGCTGATAGGAAGAAACAGTTCTTGAAATTTCAACTTCTGGTTTTGAAAATAAAGAGCACATACTAAAAGATGTACACTTGGGATTTTTTCATACAAGACTGGGAAAGTACAGAATGGTGTAAAGTTTTTCATTTCCCAAAGTTAAGAATTTAAGATTGGGCAGACTGCTGGACTGTGAGCATGAGGGAAATTCAGGAGAGGTCAACTTCAATTAAACTCTCTTGGCCTATGGTGGATAGAGATGTGGATGGTGGTGGGATTGGCAGTTCACTATGTGGACCCACAAGGAGGCCTGATGTGTCTCTTGTGAAGAACCAGAGTTCTTCACAAACCGCTGCCAGGTTTCCTGGGTGGAGCCAACACCTCTACGAGTTTCATGAAAAAGTAGTGCCTTGAGAAGGGCTTTAGGTCTGTAATCACCAAAGGTCTGTAAGCACCAGTAAAGTCCCTGTGCAAGACCTCAGGTCATGTCACTCAGTCCTAGTCAACCCAACAGAGCTGAGGAGAATGAGCTTCCGAAACGCATTCTGCCCCTAGAGGAGGTCTAGCAGAGACCTCTGGTTGGGTCTGGAGATGTCACAGGCACTGACATTCTGAGCAGAAGACCCAGTAGGGATATACCAGCAGGGTGGAAGTGGGGATGGAGACTGAAGTTCATGATTCAGGCAGGTATTTGGGATGCTCTGTGCAGCCTTGGGGATTGGGGGAACACAGTGAGTCTGCGGGAGTTTTATGTCTTTCTAGCCCGGCAACCCAACTAGCTTGATGACTCAGACCTCAGCAAATATTCTGTGGAGAACACGGGCCATGTCCAGATGCTGCCCTGTGCAACTCCTGAGGCTCAGCTGCATTCTCTTTTCCAGGAGAGTTCCTCTGCCTGTGCCAACTCGGGGCTTGTGTCCACATGCAAACTTGGCAGGTACAGCAGGAGGACGAAAAGTCAGGCGAGTGTCAGCTCAATGACAAAGGGTATTTATTGTCCTGGAATTTAAATCATCTACTCCCCTTTCACTACTTTCTGAAGTAAATATTATATAACTTTAATCTTTTCATTCTTTTAAATTTTTTGTACATTTTGCAGTGGTTGTTTTGGCCTTTCCATTCTTAACATCACTCATTGTACCTGGGATGAAGATTCCTTTCATTTCTTTACTGAAATAAGGTTTTAGAGATGACTATGTTATACTATGTAGTCATCATAAGAAAAGTGTTTTCAAATGATAAATGAATGCATTATTTTTACAATTAGTGGTTTGTACATGAACATGAATCTGATTTCTACATTCCGTTAGTAATGGTATAGAAAATATTTGCTTTCAATATAGTCTGTTTAAAGGTGTGCTTTAAGAATATTTTAATATCCTTTAATACTGAGTATGCCAGTCCTGTGCCATGGCTTGGTAGGAATAAAGTAAAATGATGTTTGAATCAACAGGATAAAATCATCCTTTTATTGATTTTCATTAAGAAAGTTACATTAGAGACGATTTTCGATTCCAAGATAATGGATTCCATGACAAGTGGAATTACATTTATATTCTTAACCAGACAGACCAAATTTAAAAGGAAAAAGTTGTTTATAGCACATGAATTAAATGACAATTCTTCAAGGTATATTTTTACACATATTAACAAAGAGGGCACACAAATCCAATAAAAATTCTGACCATTTCACTATTACAGTCACCAGTTGGGAGCCTGGAGACATTGTGTATCCTCCTGTGAGCAGGACACCCACTGGGACCCTGCAGAGTGTGATGACCCCAAAAACAAACCTCATAAGGAAGCTCAGCTTCTCAGTGCAGCATGAGCAGCTGGTTTTAGGGGATGTATCCCCAGCAGTCAGGCTCAGTAGGAGATGGCTGGAGAGCCTTTGAAGAAGAGGCCATGAATCCTCACTTGTAGGCATGGGCTTCTCTTCTGTGTGAAAAGGGCCAGGGCCCTCCAGGATGTCTCCCAGAGCCTATTCCTTCCTCCCCAACTTAGGGCGCTTGAGCCCCACAGACTCTCCAGCAAGTGGTTGCCACATCATTTTTGGAGCAGCCACTGAAGTTTCCTGCTGTCCTCATGGCTGTAGGGATGCTAAGTTATGGTACTAGGAGAGGACACTAGTGTCCTCACCTGCTGCCACAGAAGACTTTCAGGACATTTCTTCCTGACTTTGCCAAGTGACCTCACTCTCACCATCCATCAGGAGGATGTAAAACAGCAGGTACCGCATGATTTTTGGCTTTTGGGCACGTGAAAGCTCATGGGAGGCTCACGTATGTACAGCCTATAACAATATCATTGCTATTTTGACTTTCCTTATCTCCCAGTTCTCTGAGCAGTTACCCACTCTGCTCATCCCTTTCAGACTTTTCTGTTGTGAAACTCCTAATGCAGGTCTTTCTTTGCAGATGTGTGCTCATCACATTCCCGGCTTTAAGGATCAAATGTTTTGAGTGTAATTTGCTTTTCTTTTACTGGTATTTCAGAGTGCAGCTCAGGTGACTGATTAAAAACTTCTCTGCTAAATGCATGAATACTGCTGTAATTTGGGGGCTATAAATTTATTTCTATTTGAAAATAGAAACTATAAAAGTATTTTGAACTAAGAGATAACATTGCATATGTAAATTTGTGAGATTCCCTTTTCTGAGTCTTAGAAATTTAGATATACTATGGTTTCCTTCAGTTCAAAATACTTTGGTAGTTTCTATTTTTGTTTCTTCTTTGTCTCAAGTTTTATTTAGTAGTGTGTTACTTAGTGTTTAAATATTTGGATATTTTTCTAACTTTCTTTTCCCGATTTCTAATACAATTCCTTTGGTTTCTGAGAATTCGTTTTGTATGGTTTAAATTCATTTAATTTCCTTAAAATATCTTGGGTCCCAAAATATAATCTTAGAAAATGTTTTGAAAAGACCCTGGAATCGGGTGCATGGTGGAGGGTTCTCTAAGTGCCAATGATGTCCGCATGCTTGATGGTGTTGTCTGTGTCTCACTGGCCTATGTGCCAGGCTGTTTGCAGTGCAGGTTAAACCTGTTGCAGAGACCTTTTCTGCCTTGGGTCCTGCTACTAAAGTCTGGCCAATTTCCATGTCACCTGGCAGGTGAGCCAGACCAATATTCCAAGGTGTGGTCTGTGTAGCCTCCAGAACCCAAAATGGCCTATTAGGGGCTCTGTTCTTTTCAAGACAAAGCTACTCATTAAACACACTGGAATGGAATAGGCATTCTTTTCTCCTGAACTCAGAGTCTCTCAGTCTCAGTGCTGAGACTACACCACATCCAGGCTTGGGGAGACTCAGATCTCACTTCTGAGTTGACAAGAACCTGGAAGCCCTAACGGGCCCTGATTCCACATGACTAGGGAAACTGTGTGGGAAGTTTCCCTGAACACCACTCAGAAAAACATAATGCAAAACTGTTGTTTGTTGATTTTGTGTCATTACCCTAGAAAATTCTTCCATTAAGAGAGCCTTCTAGTCCATCTGGTATATGTGGGATGATTATGATGGAATTTATTGAACAACTGGTCACCAGGAATTCTATATTCACTACCTGAGGCATAAAATTTGTTCCCAGTTTCCTGTTACTCAAGCTGGGCTCTTGGCTCTAAATGTAGGAGATTCACATCATTCTTTCTGTGAGGCCCTTGGAGAGAGTGCTCTTATGGGGCTCACTTGCCAGGAGCCAGGGGAGGGCAGATTCCAACACTTGCATCGCACATTCTTTAACAGTTATCCTGGAAGCAGCAGATACCAGACAACTCTTGAACTGGCTCAAGGCTGTTTTTTATTTGTAGGTTCTCTGTCCCGCAGTGCTTGTGGGGATGGGGCTGTTTCCTTCGCTAAATTAGCTGAGTGGGAGCTCAGCAGGGTGGCATTCACCTCCCAGAGGTGCATCATAGAGGCACATTTCCACATAGTCAGAGTCCTTGTTCTTTCTTAGTCATGCCCTACACAGGGTGTCCCTGCCCAAGGTCCCATCTTTCCCTGTCAGATTCCTATTTCCTTGACTACAGTTAGAATTGACTTGATCACCACTTGTTCACAAGAAAGACACCCTCCCCCGAGTTGGCTTTTTCCACCCCACTGCACCCATCAGGGGATTTGCATATTGTCCCCTAGGGAACGCCTTCCCTTGTGAGTCTGAGATAAAAGCTCAGCTCTAACTTTGCCTTGACTGATCAGGACTCCTCAGTTCTTCTCACAATGAGGCTCCCTGCTCAGCTCCTGGGGCTGCTAATGCTCTGGGTCCCTGGTAAGCATAGAAGGAGATGAGGGAGGAGAATGGGGTGGAAAAATGAGCTCTGGGGTCCCCACCTCCTCCCATGTCAATTCTCACCATGTGTTACTGGCCTATAATCTATGCTTCAAGAAAGGGAATTAGATATTTTTTCTTGAAAATTAAAAACCACCTAAAAGAAACAATGACCAGTGCTCTCATTAAGATTTTAAAAAACATAAAACCCTCTTGTGCCTTATAAATATTGTGCTCATTCTGGAATGTTTATTGTTTATGGTATAAATGAAATTAAAAAAGAAAAGACTAAGGAGACAAATGACATAAGAGAAATCATAAAATTTACTAATAGTGTTTATATATAACCTTGTAATTTTCTCTCATAATTTCAGGATCCAGTGGGGATATTGTGATGACCCAGACTCCACTCTCCCTGTCCATCACCCCTGGAGAGCCAGCCTCCATCTCCTGCAGGTCTAGTCAGAGCCTCCTGCATAGTGATGGAAACACCTATTTGTATTGGTACCTGCAGAAGCCAGGACAGTCTCCACAGCTCCTGATATATTGGGCTTCCAACCGTTTTTCTGGGGTCCCAGACAGGTTCAGTGGCAGTGGGTCAGGCACTGATTTCACACTGAAAATCAGCAAGGTAGAGGCTGAGGATGTTGGAGTTTATTACTGCATGCAAGGTATACAATATCCTCCCACAGTGCTACATCCTCGAACAAATACCTCCCAGCCTGGCTGGTCCAGCTGCCCACAAGTTCTGCTTGTCTGGGGAGGAGCTGAGCAGTGTCTCTGAGTCTGCAGAAGAGAAAGCTGTTGGAAGCAGCCTTCACAGGGTAGGGTTTGCTGCTGAGGATGCTGGTTCATGAGAGCCGCAGCAGCACCTCAGATCCCGCCTCAGATCCCACAGGCCCTGTCAGCTGCCACAGTCTGGTGAAGGCATTGGCAGGAGAAGTCACGGGTCACACATGGAATAAAACAGCTATGAAAAAGAGAGAGTGAATGAAAACTCACATCCTCACTCTCTCTGTCTTGCCCACATTGTCAAGTACATGCAGCTGTCAGAATAACCAGACTGTGGATGCAGTTGAGTGACAACACAAGTGGAACACATATAGGAAATGACCAACTTGGGGTTTTTTACATACATGATGACACTTAGTCATATTGGAAAATTCATAGTTGCCTGTCTTCCAAATTCTGCTCTCTGACTCCCACTGAACCCTCCTCTCCAGTGTCTTACAGGAGAAAGCATTCTACACCAGCTGTCTGCAGGGAGGTATGACTAAGAACACTTAGTAAAAATGTTTGAGGTTGGATTATTCTGATAGACTTTGTAAACTCATGGCAGGTGTGAGATCTAACAATTGATTACTCTCAATAATTATTTACCAAGGGAAAGAGAGTTTTTACAATTCTAAAAGTGGCCTTTGAAAAAAACTGCATAAATACAAATATGAAAAATGTAAAGTTTATTTCAAATACAGAATCAACCATTCAGAATTATGTGAGATTTTTAGTTCTCTTCCAAATTCCAAAAGTTTTGAACGTATTAGCTAAGTACTATTTTAGAGTAGAAATTTATTAGTATGTTTTCATAAGAAAAGTTTTCAAGGATACAGAAATGCATTCTTTTCACATGATTACATCATAACCTGAAAATTAATCTGAATTCTGTATTTTAGTTTTAAATGCGTGGAGCATCTATGCTTTTCATAGATTTTATTAAATATAGTGCTCTAAATGAAACTGAACCTAATAGTCATGTGAGCTACATATCATAACACCGTGTGATGGACAAAAAATAGTGACTGAATCACAGAAGAAGATTTGCTTCAGGCTAAGGGTATAAGGTATACTTGAGATGATTGTTTACTCCAAGAGAACAGATTCCATAGTACATACAATAAAAATTCCAAAGTTTCATTTCTGCTAGGTTTAAAAATTGTATGGCAATACTATTATAGATAGCAATCACACTGGAGCCATCAAATGAAAAAAAAGTGACACAGTATGTTTTTAAAATTACTGACAAATGCATCACTGAGCTTAAAAGCCATTATGCAAAATGCGGTTGAAGAACACAAAGTGTGGCAGGGCGCCATGGCTCATGCCTGTAATCCCAGCACTTTGGGAGGATGAGGCAGGCAGATTCCCTAAGATCAGGATTTCAAGACCAATCTGATCAACATGGTGAAACCCTGTTTCTACTAAAAATACAAAAATTAGCCAGGCATGGTGGCATGCACCTGTAATCCCAGTCACGCTGTCTGGAGGCTAAGGCAGGCGAGTCACTTGAACTCGGAAGGTGGAGGTTGCAGCGAGCCAAGATTTAGCCACTTCACTTCAACCTGGGCAACAGAGCAAGACTTTGTCTGAAAAAAATAATAATAATAAATAATAAGATACAAAGTGTAAGTAGTCTGACCTGGAGTTAAGCAATATTATTGTCACCTTCAGCCCTAATGTGAATGACATCATCTAAGGAGCTTGAATTTCTACTTTGCTGTGAGGCATAGCTAGTCCCAACCAATTCAAGGTGGTTAGATATATTTAACAACAACAACAAAAAGAACTTACATAATGCTGAAGTAGCCAAGGGCTATATTCTCCAAAACAATCCCCTAAACCTGAGAGAAAATACAAGGAGAACCAGACTTGGCTGATACAAAGAAGCCTCTATTTGCAGTTGACTAGATGGCACAAGGTTCTGTGACTGTGCCATGACAGTGAAGAGGCAGGTGGGTGACCTTGGTGGTATCAGCGGCTCTGCTCCACGAGGTCACTCAGGTGGGCTGAGGCCACAACCACCCTCAGTGCACAGCTTTCCTCCTTCCTCACAGTTGCTGCCCCCACATCCATCCTCAGCAGCATGAGTGGAACAGAGTGAAGGGAAAGCTGTTTTCTTCTACAGATCAAAAAAGCTTGAACTTTCAAATAGAGATAAATGTTCTTTTTGCCTCAAGCACACATTTGAAAAACCTTCCATTGAGCTGATCTGATGATAAACCCACATATTTTGTTTGTTTTAACCTGAAAATGTATTTATAGGATTCTTGGAAATAAATTTTTGACTATAAGATTATATGTATAGCAGCTTATTTCAAGTTGTTATTTACTGTTTGATAATTACTCCTAAAATGTTGATTTTTTAAAAAAGCCATCTGTTGCACTAACTGTCCTTCACTGAAAATAATTTGTCTTTTTAACCTCTGCAGACTCCTTTTAAGCTCTTAAACTGAGCTTTCTTTATAGATTCGATATATTAAGTCAATTTATTATTTATTTATGTATTTACTTTTTCTATCAGAAGTAGAAATCCCATAAATGGCTATGTCAAAGATCTGCCTTTACATGGCAAACAAATCCCCTAATACACAAGAGTGCTAAGTTCTTAGAAACCCTGGGAAAGGAGAGGGCTAGTGTGGCATTATCATCTTGGAGCTACTAAGGCAAGAATGGCGTGCAACAACTGGAACATCTGGGAGGAGCCACCAGTGTGTGGAGTTGTGGGGAAGCTGCTCTGTGCTCTGAGACTGAAAGCTCAGCCTTGCATATCACCACTGCCTTGACTGTGTCGCCATCTGCTGTGAAGTGAATGGTGTCTTCTAAATTCGTACTGAAGCCCTAATTGCTGAAAAGTGTAAGACATGAAATAGGGAACTATATGCATCTTCCCAACACCAACATGATGTTTGCAGGTTTCCCCTCCTTCTTGGGGGTTTTGCTGAGAAGATGCTGACTGCTTCAGCCAGGTTCCTATCAGAGGATGCATTTGGAAGGTTAATAAAACAAAGCTTTAGGTAGTTAGTGCTGGATTCCGGGGAGCGTACAAGGATGGTGGATCTGGATTCCCAGCATGGGGGATGCCAGAGTAGGTCCCAGAAAAGTCTATGGGTGTGAGAAGAAAGGAAATAGATATCAGACCTGTGGCCCCAGCCTTAGGAACCTGAGAGTAGGGACCATTTATCATAAAACAAGGGGCAAAGGAGAATCTGGGTGATCTTTGAGGTTTGGGGAGATGAAGGCTGTGTTCCAGGTAGAAGGTGATGGAGGATGCCCAACAGTGGGGCAGTGGGGTGGAGGTGGGTGAGGGGTCATATTTGGGATACACTTAGGGTCTGGGATCTTTGGCTCCACTTCTGTTTGTTGCGAGGTGCCCAGTGCAATGTGCTCTTCATGCAGAACACATGAGTAGTCTTCATTTTTTCATGATTTTTTCACATTGAAGATTTCTCTCTGCCTCTTAGTGCTCAGGAAGGAGACTTCTTTTCTCTTAAGATTTTTTTACTAAGCAAGATTTTGCCTCTCCTGCACATTTCTGTTTCCTGATTTTTCCTCTTTTCTGACAGAAGATGGTCCAGGCACTTCACTACTGAGTCACAAACTCTTACCCAAAGCCCTCAGTTTAGTGTTGCTCTTTTCCTTCATGCTATTTTTGTTTGTTTCCTTGTAATAATCTTAGCAATAAAATAATCACTTTTTATTCACAGCTACTAAAGATATTATCTTAGTTAATTACAGTGGTTGCTTCAGAATGATAAATGGACTTTCAAAACTATGTTAAGAGATCCAAATCCATGTGATTCAGAAGTTGCCTGAAGCTCCATCTAGCATGGGTGCCAGTGTCTCTCCAAGAATGCTCCATGCAGCTGGACCCAGAGTCCCTCTGTGCTGTCATGTCACCCACTGCCTTCTGTGAATGAGATATTCTACTAAAAATCCTGGTGGATGCTATTTGAGCCAGCACCCACACAACTCCCATGAAAGCTAAGGACTAGAGGCCCCTGAAGACATACACAGGTCTCTAGACTCACAAGTCATGACTGTCCTCTGTAGATGCAGCTTCTCCCCAGATGGCTGAGGGTTGTCTTTTCTCGTGCATGACAACAGGAGGCAGAGCAGGTCTGTAAGCAGCCCTGCAAACCAGGTTCTCCACAAGCTCTCCTGAGTGGGTCCTTCTTACCTGGATATAGGTATGCAAACCAAAAATGAAACTATAAGCTCTCTAGCCAACTAAATGAACTTCTCCTCTGAGCCAAGAAATACTAAAATCAACCTAAAATACAAGTACAGGTGGAGCAAGTTGAAGAAAGCACCACACTCTAAGATTGAAACAGGAGTCCTTTATTTGCTGGTGACTGAAAAATGGCTAACACTCAAATTCTCTCTGCCCAAAGAAGGGGCTTTTGCTTTCTTTTATACCTTGCTTAAAGGAGGGTATAAAGCTAGGCTTTAGCCTAGCTAAAACAGAGTTTACAGAAGCAGAACAAGCAAAAAGTTAAAAGGATAAACTACTACAGGAAGCTAACAGGTGTAAATGTGGGCACATTCCATGGAGCAGCTGATACCATTGGCAAACGCATCCCAAGTGTGGCTGGTACAGCCACTCGGTATCTTATCAGTAAGGACATTTCTGGGTCTGTTTGGAGTCAGCCTAACCCAGTTATTTGCTCAGGGGAAGGGAAAAGAAAACAGGGGGCAAGTGAAAAAGCTAAAATTGAGTCTGTCCATCTCAAAAAGCTAGGAAAGTGGTTAGGCTAACAAAGGGTAGGTTATCACATTCTCCACTTGTGTTTTTGGGGAATCAAATAGTTGATTCCTCAGCTATAACAAGGGGGTTTTATTGAGTTCTGAGATACAGAAGCTTGACAGAAGCTATGTGCTGTTTTATAAAATTAAGGAACCAATTTAGCAGATAAGGTCCAAAGATTAACCCCAACAGAAGGAGAAGCAGGGGTCCCGCTAACCCAGTTATTAGCATAGTTAGCCATGGATTCCAGTTAAACAAGTCTTGGTACCATGGGGTGTTATTTTCCTGCTCCTGTTGGTGTTTATCTAAATTTTCCCGAACTCTTTGAAGAGTGTCCTTTATTACTCCAGACTGATTAGCATAAAAACAACATCTCTCTCCCAAAGCAGCACATAAACCTCCTTGGGAGAGGAACAGTAGATCTAAGCCTAGGCGGTTTTGGAGAGCCACTTCAGCTAGGGATTCTACCTGAGTATGTAACATATTTATAGCTGATTGGAGATTTCTTAAGTCAGAGAATACTTGTTGAGATAGGGACACTAGTCCAGTTTCTCCTTGGACAAGAGCGGCAATGCTGATTGCTGCTGACCCAGTCACACTAAGGCCAGCCAGAAGGGGCACCGGGAGTGAGACTTCCCAGTGGAACCTGGAGTGCAGTTCGGGGGGAGCGATGAGATGTTGTCCAGCCCACTGTACACATAGACCTGGGGAAGCACATGGACCAACAAGCACAGGAGAGGTCCATGTTCGGTTTCATTGATGCAGCGGGTGAGGCCTGAGGTGCAGGCTAACCTGGTATTGTTTGCTGCCTGGTAGGAGACTGAGGTGCTTAGAGAAGTAAGCAGAGACTGATTACAGGTAGCCTGAAAGGGAGAAGCAGATAGTTTATACCCACTGCTGACTAGGTAGGTGGCATTTCCTGCAATGTCATCTAGTATAAGGGAATGTGGAAGCAAACGCATCCCAGGTGCAGCTGGTACAGCTTAACTCAGTATCTTATCAATACGAACATTCCTGGGTCTGTTTGGAGCCAGCCTAACCCAGCTACATGCTCAGGGGAAGGGAAAAGAAAACAGGAGGGCAAGTGAAGAAGCTAAAATGGAGTCTGTCCAGCTCAAAAGGCTAAGAAAGCAGTTAGGCTAACAAAGGGTAGGTTATCACACAGACCATGATGGGGATGGATGACCAGATATGCCTTAAGTTATCCTCCTCCCTTTGAAATTCAGGCACAACTGACCAGCTTTTAATATTAAAACAGAGATCATGAGACTGTGAAACAAACTCTTTGTAGCAATAAGATACTAACATGACAGATACCAGGCCCTAGGAGAAATCAAAGTATTTTCCCCAAGATATTTTTATGTAATATATTTTAAAATGCTTCTGCAAAGCTGTTTCTTGTGGAAAAGATCTACATTCTGTAGAGAATCCTACCTCTTTTCAACTCTCTGTCCTGACACAGAGAGACTTAACTAAAAGTCTGGCACCTTTTAAGCCTGTTAAGAACATCTATCTTCTCTGGAGCCTAAAGGCTTCATCTTCATGATAAAACCTTGGCTCCACAACTCTTTTTCTTAACCCAGAAACTACCTACTCTTGATTACAGGTCATTAGATAAACACTTTCAACCACCTATGAAATCTTTGAATACACCTATGACCTGGAAGTTCTTAACACCCACCCTCCTTTGGTCTGTCCTGCCTTTTCATATCAAACCAATGTACAGCTTACACATATTGATTGATATCTTATGTCTTCGTAAAATGCATAAAACCAAGCTGTAGCCCGACAATCTTGGGCACATGTTCTCAAGACCTCCTGAGGCTGTTTCACTGATTTGTCTTTAACTTTGATCAAATAAATTTCTAAATTGATTGAGACTTGTCTCTGATACTCATTGGTTTACAGGTATCACTGGATACACTTAGGGAAGTAAAGAGATTTATGACCTTGAGAAAAGGAGGAATCTGGGATGTGGGGAGAGAGAGAGAGAGAAAGAGAGAGGGAGACTGTGAGGTATGTACAGTACTAACAATGAGACCTGGTTCTATAATGGTGTAGTACCGAGTATCATCCCCAAATAATGAGGTTTCATTCATTTCAAGAAGGCTATGCATGTATCTTATTTGGGAAAAGGGCTTTTGCAGGTATAAATTAAGGAGCTTGAAACAGAGAGATGATCTTAATCAAGTGGGCCCTAAATGTGATCACAAGTGTCCTGAGAAAAAAAGACGTAGAGAGACACTTAACATAAACTGAAGAGGAGAAGGCAGTTTGAACACAGAGTCAGAGATTGCAGTGATGTGACCACAGCCAAGGAGTGTAGGAAAAGTTGGCCGGGGCAGACCTGTGGACCTGTGTTACTTATAGCTAAATGATTATAAGCTTGTTTTGCTTTTTATACACTGAGATTTGTGCCACGGATCAAATACTGAATTGAGAAAACTCCAAACTATCGTGCAGTAAAATAAAAGCAGAGATCAAGCGGTAATAGGAGGCCTGTAGTAAAGGCCATCTGAGAGCGCTTTATAACCGTGGAATGCTATGGTGTGGTTGCAAGGCAGCAAAGACTGCTTTGGTCCCCTGATCTCTTCCCAACATAGTGTCTACATGAAGGTCTGATAAAGAAGGCTTGTGCCAGAACTCTGGGAAAGAATTCAACTTCTGCTCACAAGACTCAGGAGGTCTTTGCAGATGGGAGCTTGCAAGGTCAGAAAGCCTTGCAGGGCAGAGATAACTGGAACGCCACAGATTCTGCCTATGTTCTCAGAATATGGTCATTCTGATTACTCTGGGTCCACAATGCTCGGGAGATAAAAGCCCCATGATGCATTGTGTGTGGTCAAACCTTATGGTGCCTTACCGGCAGTGCCTCTTGGCTGATGCACCTAGATAGACAATGGGTGGTAAAAACTCAGTGTCCTTAGTTAGCATTTCATAGAAAAACCACATTTTCTATTGAATGCTGCGGACACATGCTCTCCCCCACCCAGCATCTTCTTTCTCAACCCCCCTCCCCACAGCCTGCAAGATTAACAAGATAATGCACCCAATAAGGCATATGGAGCCCAGAGCTCAGTGCCAATGCGGATCACCCGTCATGAGACTGTGTTAGACCCCTGGACCCATGCTGTGAACTTCTACTCTTGTTTCTGACTTATTTCTTTTCTCACTACCTCATAACCACTGGGACATGACACAGGGCACCCATGTACAGGGTAGGGCTGGCTCCCAGTAATGGAAAGCTGAAGCCACTGGAAGTTGGAAGAACTAAATCAGACTCCTCCCTAGAGCTTCTGAAGGAGCCAGACTTGATGACTCCAAGATCTCAGCCCAGTGAAACTGATTCTGGACTTCTGGTCTCCAGAGCTATGAGAGATGCTATTCCTGTTCTTTTAAGCTATCAGTTTTTGAGAACTTGTTACAGTACCCCAGGACACTAACACAAATGGGGCTTAGGGAAAATCACACTAAAGGTGCTTTGTTGATTTGCAATCTCCTTCCTTAAATTTCTAATACTAGAAATAAATAGATTGGTGGAAAATTTTGTGATTGAAGAAATTTACATAAATACTATACTGTACAGAGAGGCATCTGCTAATTATAAGATAAATATGAATAATTTTGGTTGAAATGATATGTGACTAGTAATATCTCACACAACATTCTGAGTTATTCAAGGATGCATAAAATGTGCATTAGATTCTCTTCTCAAGTATGTGAGTGTGTTCATCTATAGATGTATGTGCACCTCATGGTGCATCAGCTGGTACAACCCTCAGGACACCCCTTTATATCCTCAGTTCCCCATTTCACACATAAGGAAACTGTTCATGAGAGCACATGGCTAATTTGCATAAAAGTCACTTGATCAGCAGTTTTTGAAGCTGAACTTGGAATCCAGGACTGTCTGACCTTAACTATGTTCCTTCCACAGAGCCACATTCATCCCATAGAGGAATCCACAACCTATAAAACCAGAGATGAGACAAAGCTAGAGATGCAGGGTGGATTTCTTAACACAAGGTCAATGCTAACTCTGCTCCTCATCACACTGACACTCAGCTTAAACTCAAACTCTTCTACAGTTTTGTCTACAAAGGTCAACTTGTTCAAAACCTTTACAAACACCAAGAAACTTTTTTTATATACAGTAGCAAGGTCACATCTTGCATGTCCCTGACCACATTTCATCTTCTTGGCCATCCCCATCTCTCTGACTCAGTCCTTGCTTCTCAGATTGTGTCTTGTACAGCTAATTTCCCTTCGAATGTTAAAACAGCAAACCCATAGCCCTCTCCTCTTCTCATGTGGTGTGAGAGATGACCTCCAGGCTTTCAGACACCAAGATGGTATAAGACTTAATCCAGAGATTAACTCAACACACTTTCTACATAAGAAGAATTCTGGGTCTACCTTTCCTCATAGAAACATGTTCTCTGACTCTTGTCAAAATTGACAGCAAAAGATGACAACATAGAACTGTTTGGGAGAATAGAGGACAATGATATACTCAGGGAAGTAACAGACACCACCTCCCCTTGCATTGGTTTCCTGTTGCTGCTGTAACAAATTACCACAACCTTACTGGCTCCACGTAACACAAGTGTATTATATCACCTTTCTGAAGGTCAGAAGTCTCAATGAAGTAAAATCAAGAAGTAATATGGCTGTATTCAGTCTGGAGGCTTCAGGAGAGACAATCCAATCTCCAGCTTTCCATCTTTCAGATGTTCCCATATTCCTGGCTCCATGGACCCTTCCTTCCTCATTCCAGCATCCCTCTCCATTGTCCCAGATCCATTCTGGCAGTGATGCTACTCCCTCTCTATTAGAAGTAACTTTGTGATTATGCTGGTCTTACCCAGATAATTCAGAAGTCTTTCCTGACCTCCAAATTCTTATCTATGTCTGCCCAGTTATTTTTGACATATTCATAAGTAATAATCATAGATTCCAGATATTAGAACAATGATGTCTTTAGGGAAGTGCGTTATTCATTCCACAAACTATTTTCATCATCCCTACAATGGTCTTGCCCTAAGGTAGAATAAAAATGTCATAAGGCAGATTTATGAGGCAATAGACCTAGAAAAAAACCTGAGACTCCAGGACTCTCTAATGTGTGGATCTCAGATTCTGGGGGGATTCTGATTCTCTGCTCTGAGTGAACTCCATGGTGTGCAGCCATTTGTGGAAGGCTTCTTTGATTTTGTGACCTAGAAAAAATGAATCTCTGCTAAAAACAAATCTAAGGAAGACTAGCAAAGGGAATTTAAATATTTCTTAAATTTTCTGAATTTTCTTATGCATTAAAACATGAGAGGTGGCAGTAATTCAAGCAAAGATGTCTTCCAAGAATGAGGATTTTTTCAGTGTTTTAGGTTGGGTCCCCCCAGTGAGAAGGATGACAAAGATTTCCATGCAGGCAGTGTATTTACAGAGTGCAGGAAATAAGCAAGTGAGCAAGGGAGGGGAGGAGGGACAGTGAAACATCCCTCAGCAAGGAGCCACCTCTGAGGATAACAAGAGCCCAAGCCCACACAGAGACACATGAAAACTGCCTCTGTTTTTCTATTTGAGAAGTGAGGGAGCTGGGGTATATCTACACCTCCCATGCAATTACTGATTGATAGCGGTCCTAGAGGATGTTAATTTTAGGAAATAAGGTCTGCCACATTTGCAGGCAGAGCTGCCTCCCCAGGTTCAGTGAGAGCAGTAAGGACAAACAGGGCCACAGACAGTCAGCTGAAGTACATTGAATGGAAACACCAAGGTGTAGTAACAATGACTGCTAAAATTACACAGAAAGAAAAAAGTGCATTTGAATCCAGAGATGTATCTCTCTGAATCTGGACATCTGGATCTTGGCAGGCTGTTTGGTAGCCATTTCCCTAAAATTCAGTCCCTTGGAGAAGTAGCAGGAGGTTTGTGCACAGATGGCACTATCTTGGTCTAGCTACTCCTAGTTGTGCATGAGAAATACTCCCTGAAGTCCCTGGGCTTCAGTCCACTGATAACTGATGCAGTTGGCTGCACTGCCCCTGCTGCTGAAGCAGGCCAACAAGCCCTGGGCAAGGGCAGCTGTGTGAGGTATTGAGGTTCACATCAGTGCTTAAGGTTTATCTGGATTCAAAATATTCTTTTCATCTATGTGGGCAGCAGCATGACCGGAGATGGAGACTCTCTCTAAATGGATGTGAGACAGGGAGGCTAGCATCTGGGTCAGGATGATGTTCTCACTCACTGCTGAAGAGTAAAAGAGGAAAGGATTATTGATGGTGCATGGTAAGAACATGCACTGAGCAGTAGCTGCCCTTGCTAAGGAGAGAGGGTTACCTTTCCCCATGGCCTCCCCTTCACCTGCTCTCCAGAAAGCCAGGCTATAGGGCTGATGCACCTGAGACCCCAGAAACAGAATGGTGGGGAGTGGAGCTCAGAGCATTACCCAGAAAATGTGGTCTTTCTCATCCTGCTTTGAAACAATTGATTATTTGAGCCTAGATTGATTGAGGGCTTCAAGTGGTTCCTAATCCAGCCTCCTAAAGTTAGTGAGCAGAACAGAGATTTTAATTGAAATAATCAGACTTGGCATTACTAGTCAGCCGTCCATGCTGGTGACCATAAGAAAACATACCCAAATGCAGGAGAAAGGATAGAATATAAGGATCCTTATGCCAAGAATCAGATGCAACCCGTTTAGCCCTGGGTTTAAAGAGACCTTAGCTCTGGATAACAGCAGAATTATGTGTGGCTTAAGTATCATCTTTGTGCATCTTCTGCTAATTGGTTTTTCTTATAATGCTAAGAACAGTGGCCAAAGTTTATTAGCAAATTCTATTGAATTTATTAAACATACTTCGGATGAAGTCTTATTTTCATTTAATAAACAAATATTTTAACACTGACAGACATTGTTAGTATAGCACTAAATACTTTTGCACTCATCAAATTCATTTGAGAGAGACATTGCTATACAGCACTAAACACTTTTAGAGTCATCAAATTCCTTAGAGAGAAACCGAAATTTATGACAGCCCCACATTCTACAACTTTATTATGAATTTTCTGCCAAAATGGTGCTTCCCTATACACTCCTAATACAAGTATAAAATACATTATTTACTCTAGTCTTAGGTTCCCTTAAGATTTTGAAAATTCACCCCAAAATGTGTTCTGTAACCATGTGGCCTCAAAGAACAATGTATTTTCTCAAGGTAAATCTGAGCTTCCTGGTCTGACCCAGGGGACACTGCCCCATGCTGAGTTACTGAGATGAGCCAGCCCTGCAGCTGTGCCCAGCCTGCCCCATCCCCTGCTGATTTGCATGTCCCAGAGCACAGACCCCTGCCCTGAAGACTGTTTTATAGGCTGGTCACACCCCGTGCAGTAGTCAGTCTCACGCAGGACACAGTATGGACATGAGGGTCCCTGCTCAACTCCTGGGGCTCCTGCTGCTCTGGCTCCCAGGTAAGGAAAGGAGAACACTAGGAATTTACTCAGCCCAGTGTGCTCAGTACTGCTGGAACTACAGGGAAGTCCTCTGATAACATGATTAATAGTATGAATATTTGTTTTTATGTTTCCAATCTCAGGTACCAGATGTGACATCCAGATGACGCAGTCTCCATCCTCCCTGTCTGCATCTGTAGGAGACAGAGTCACCATTACTTGCCGGGCGAGTCAGGACATTAGAGGTTATTTAGCCTGGTATCAGCAGAAACCAGGGAAAACTCCTAGGCTCCTGATCTATGCTGCATCTAGTTTGCAAACTGGGATTCCCTCTCGGTTCAGTGGCAGTAGATCTGGGACAGACTACACTCTCACCATCAGCAGCCTGCAGTCTGAAGATGTTGCAACTTATTACTGTCAACAGCATTACAGTACTCCTCCCACAGTGTTACAAGTCATAACATAAACCCCCAAGGAAGCAGATGTGTGAGGCAAGGCTGCCCCAGATGCTCCTCCTGGTGCCTTTATCTCCTGAGAGCATTTCTCATACTCAGGTTTTGAAAGTCATTGGGAGATTATTATAGAGGGGGTCATGGAGGCGTCTCTAAATCCTAAGCCTCTTCCGCCCTCATCCCCAGCAGAAAAGATGTGACAGTGCTTGTCTTGTCTTAATTCAATGAAAAAGAGAGATAAGTTCACTTGAGGAGTCTATATAATGAGATAATTGAAATTCATACAGCAAAAGAGTAGCTACTCTTGGTATTCCAAGGAGAAATTGTTGAAGTTGAATAAATTGGAGCCAATAAAAAAGACAGTTTTTTTGAAGCCTGCAGTACGTTATTCATGAAGCAGGTACTAGAGACAGGGGAGTCTCAGGTGCCCCTCCAGAAGCCAGAGTGCAGCTGCCTCTGCTGGTATGTGCTGAGTACCCATGTGATGATCTCAGACCTGTCTGCGAAGCCCAGGGCCGGGGGTGCTGATGCTCTCAGCTGCCTGCAGCACATCTGTAGGTGATTATTCCATCCACACCTAACTCCACATGTTTTACTTCAGGTGTCAATGTACATGAATCCACTACTCTGACTTCCAAATCTCATGGAAGGGCCTCTCATTGAGAAACTCTAAAGAAACCAGAGAAAGAAAAGGGGTTTTAGGAAATGTGCTTCCAGAAGTGATAGTAATGATGGGGAATTGACAGCTGACAGGCAAGTAAGGTGACTCTTTCCATAAGTCTCAAAAATTTGCCAGTTAAAAATTGTCCAGAATACATTTAAATGTGCTTTCAAGTGTTACAAGCAAGTTGGGGGTCACAGCAAGAAAACTTTATTATGTCACAGATAAAATTGGAAAATTAGGAAATTGTATAAAATATACAATGAGTTTGGGTGTGATGGTTTGAGCCTGTAATTCTGTGATAGTTAATACCGAGTGTCAACTTGATAAGACTGAAGGATGTAAGTATTGTTCCTGGCTGTGTCTGCGAGGGTGTTGCTAAAGGAGAGGAATATTTGAGTCAGTGGACTGGGGAAGGCAGATCCACCCTTCATCTGGGTGGACACAATCCAATCAACTGCCAGCATGGCTAGACTACAAGAAGGCAGAAAAATGTGAAAAAAGAGCAAGGAGAGCCAGTCAAGTCCCCAAATGGAAGAACTTGGAGTCTGATGTTTGAGGGCAGGAAGTGTCCAGAATTGGAGAAAGATGTAGGCTGGGAGGCTAGGCCAGTCTCTCCTTTTCACTATCTGCCTGCTTTATATTTGCTGGCAGTGGATTAGATCATGCCCAACAGATTAGAGGTGGATCTGCCTTCCCCAGCCCACTGAATCAAATGTTTATCTCTTTTGGCGACACCCTCACAGACACTCCCATGATCAATACTTGGTATCCTTCAATTCTATCAAGTTGACACTCAATATTAACCATCACACTTCCATTTATATGTATATATACATCAAGGGACTATATATATACTCACTTGATGACCCATTTCTTTTATTTTAGTTCATTTATTTGCCCTGGGTTCCCTATACTCCCCTCTTTCCACTCCCCTGTGAAGGACATATAACCATCTGGACCTTACTATGCATTTTGGTGACCAATCTCTTGTGAGTTTTTTCCTCTGCATTTTAAAGAATTTTTTTTATTACCTCTTTCTCTTATTAATTTATGTTTTTTCGATTTATTTTCTGCAAACCTTTAGAGTACAAATAGGAAGCTTCCCTCTTTCCCTCCAAACAAGTAAGTTCCTCAAAATTCAGGCCCCTGGATAAGCAGCAGGAGGGTGTGTGCAGAGGCTTTGCCACAGTGATCTGATCACTCCTAGTCAGGCATCAGTAATAGTCCCCAGAACCCCGGACTGAAGCCCACTGATGCTGATTTTCTTCAATTCACTTCCTCTGCTACTGAACCAGGTTGAGATGCCTTGGCCCGTGTTAAAGAAATAGGTGCAAATCTGTGCTCAGTTTTGTCCAAATCCAAGTGATTTCTCCATATACATGGACATTTGCTGGATAAGGGATGGAGACTCTCTGTCTTGGATGTGAGACAGGAGGCTGGCATCTGGGTTAGGGTGACATTCCCCCACTGCTGAAGAGTAAAAGAGGAAAGTGGCATTGATAATGCAAGGCATGGACATGCCTTGAGCAGCAGCCTCCCTCACTAGAAGAGAGGATTCACTGTCCTGGTCTTTCCCAAGGTCTCCTCCTCACCTGCTTTTCGGGAGCAGCTCCTAAGCTCCTAGGAACATGCCGGTGGGAAGTGCCACTCAGAGAATTACTCAGGTTATATTATCTTGCTCTTTTTTATTATGAAGACAATTGATCCCTGGATAATTTCAAGTTTATCCTAATCCATGCTTTTATAAGTGGAGGAAGAAACAACTGACTTTTTAATTTTTTTAATAATCAGATCTGGCATCACTAGTCAACCCTTTATGCTGCTGAATCCTGGGAAAAATAACCAATGATAGAAAAGGTAATAGAATATGGAGGTCCCTAAACCAAAAATAAGATGCATTCCATAAAATCCCTGGCATTAAAGAGGTCCATAGGTTTGAATAATGGTAGATTTGTGAGCCACACACACTTTGAGGAGATAGAGTATCGTCTTTATGTATCTTCAGGGAATTGCTTGAACACATAGTGATAATAATAATGGATTAAAGTAATTCCAAAAATACTTGCAAATATATTTAGCATTATCTTGAGAAATGTCCTTTCTTTTTTTTTGAGATGGAGTTTTGCTCTTGTTACCCAGGCTGGAGTGTAATGGCGCGATCTCGGCTCACCGCAACCTCCACCTCCTGGGTTCAGGCAATTCTCCTGCCTCAGCCTCCCAAGTAGCTGGGATTACAGGTGCGCGCCACCATGCCCAGCTAATTTTTTGTATTTTGAGTAGAGACGGGGTTTCACCATGTTGACCAGGATGGTCTCGATCTCTTGACCTTGTGATCCACCTGCTTCGGCCTCCCAAAGTGCTGGGATTACAGGCTTGAGCCACAGCGCCTGGCCCGAGAAATGTCCTTTTTTAAAAAAGTGAAGAAACAATTTCTTAGTCACAAAAATGTTATATCAAGATCAAGGCATAAAAATTATTTAAATTTTATTATATTAAAAGATGTAAATATACCACAAAGTATCCCACCTTTCAGAGCACATTGAATACCTAATGATCACACACTCTAAAACTTTACTATGAGTTCCCTACAGAGAAGAATATTCCCCTAAATAATCCCTGTACACCAATGGAATACATTATTTCATCAAGTACTCAGCAATTTCACATTTTGAGAAGTATCAAAAAACGTACTTTGTTATAAAATGGTCCCCAGGAAGACACACATTATTTACAGACAAATCTACTCTGCCCTGGTTTGACCTGGGAGCCTCAGGACACTGCCCCTGTGCTGAGTGACAGAGATGAGCCAGCCCTGCAGCTGTGCCCACTCAGTTTCATCCACTGCTGATTTGAATGTTCTCAGAGCACAGCCTCCAGCCCTGAAGACTTCTTAATAGGCTGGTCACACTGTGCAGAAGTCAGTCCTAGTCAGGACACAGCATGGACATGAGGGTTTCTGCTTGGCTCCTGGGTCTCCTGCTGCTCTGGCTCCCAGGTAAGGAAGGGAACATTAGGAATTTACTCAGCCAGTGTGCTAAGCACTACCTGGCTCTTCAGGGAGGGCTTCTTGTAACATGACTGATTGTGTAGATGTTTGTTTTTATGTTTTCAATCTCAGATGCCAGATGTGACATCCAGATGACCCAGTCTCCATCCTTCCTGTCTGCAGCTGTAGGAGACAGAGTCACCGTCACTTGCCAGGCAAGTCAGGGAATTAGCAATGAATTATCCTGGTATCAGTAGAAACCAGGGAAAGCCCCTGCACTCTTGATATGCTGCAAACAAATTGCAGTCGGGAATCCCATCTCGGTTCAGTGGCCATGGATCTGGGACAGATTTCACCCTCACCATCAGCAGCCTGCAGCCTGATTTTGCTACTTATTACTATCACCAGGATTACAGTTACCATTCCATAGTGTTGCAGGTCATAACAATAACCACCCAGTGAAGCAGATGTGTGAGGCTGGGCTGCCCCAGCTGCTTCTCCTGGTGCCCCCATCTGCTGAGAGCAACTCTCAAATTACAGTCAAGCTTTGAAGGTCACTGGAAAGTTTTGCTAGAAGGGAAGGCCTCCTCTATACTTTAACTGTCTTTCCCTCTCCTCGTCCCCAGCAGCACAAACATGAAAAAGCCTGTCCTGATTTCATTAAGAAGAGATTTTTACACCAGAGGAGTCTGGGTTATGGTGTGAGTTTCAATTAATATCTTAAAAAAATGAAGCCACTCTTGGAATTTCAAGTAGAATTATTTTCTAAATACAGAAAATGGGAGTCTAAATGACAGTGTATAAAAGGCTTTGGGGCATGGTAGTCAAAGATGCAAATACCAGAACAGAAGAATAATCTGAGCCTCCCCTAGAATCCACAGTGCATCTGCCACAGAAAGTATAATTTCCAATCGTGGTTTCAGACATGTCTGAGAAACCCCAATTTGGGGCTGCTTATGCTCTGCCTGGAAGACCTGCCTGAATTCTATAGCATTTGCTTACAACTGACCAGCCAGTATGTTATGCCAGAGAGAACTATCATATGCACCTGTTCCAGATTTAACAACTTCACCTTTTCTTCATGAATGTTGCAGGCTTCGTCTTTACCCATAATCTTTTTCATTCACTCTACTTCTGCTAACCCCCCATGGCCATGTTGTCTCTGAAGCTGAGGGAGCAGCTCTGACTGCAAGTATGATAGACCTCAGGACCTGAAATGAGCATTCCCTAGAACAGCCTTCAATCAGTGAGATCAGGTGAGGTGTATAAATATCCCAGCTCCCTTAGCTCTCAGTTGGAATAGCCCAGAGGCATTCTCTTGTGTTTCCATGTGGGCTTCAGCTCTTGTGGTCCTCATGGGTAGTTGCTTGCTGTCGGTCCTTTCACCATCCATCATCTCTTCCCTGCCTCACTTTGTGTCTTCAGTCTTAGGCTTTCCTGCAGCTTGTAATTAGTGTGCTTACAAGGAAATCTTCTTTGTTAGAAACTCAACCTAAGACTATAGGCAAATCCTCATTAGTGGAGGCATCTGTTGTCAAATTGTTGCTACTTCTTCTCTTATAATGGGTAGAGAAATTCAGAAAATATAAAAAAAAACATTTAATTTTAATTTACTAGTCTCTCATAGATTCTAAAGGAGCAATTCCTTTCTTCTGGGTCAGAAAATTGGAGGGGTCTCTAACAAAGAGCTCCACACTGTGAGGTCCACATTAGAGCAGCAGCAGCAGAGAATCCTCCAGCCCAGGAAACCCCAGATCAGCAGGCCCTGACTCAGATCCCTCCAGCTCTCTCACTTTACAAAGCTGATGGCTGCTCCCTGTTTTCTCCTTCTTCCAGCCATGTGAATTGGATTCTTCCTTAGGGGAGGGCAGGGGCGATAATTAGGAGGATTGGTAGTCTGAGTAAAGTACTTTCCCCCCATAAAAAGACGTTTATGTCCTACTCTCTGGAACCACAAAATTAGATAGTATGGCAAAAAGGAACTTGGCAATATGATGATGTCACTTGCTGACCATGTGACTTTGGGCAAATGCAATGAGTCTTGAGATGGTAAGACTACCTTGGAGTATATTGTGAGCTCCATGTAATCATAATTATCCTCGTAAGAGGGAGTCAGGAGAGTCAGATTTGGAGAGGACATGCGACTATGGAGGGAGATGCTGAGTGATGTGAGGAAATGACCAGGGCCAAGGAGAGATAGCAACATCAGGCAAGAAAACCTTCTCTTCCCCACGGTGTCCGTAGGAAAGCCTGATTTTAGTCCAGTGAGACCTGTGTGAGATTTCTCCCTTCCAGAATTGTATGAGAATACCTTCATGTTGTTTCAAGCCAGTAAGGACGTGGTGATTTGTTACAGCAGCTACAGAAAACTCACACAAGGTGAAAAAATTGCATTTGCATCTCTGAGTGGATGTTTCCCCCGATCTCCCAACCTTCTTCAATTTGTTAGACTTTGGTTAGCTTCTGTTAGCCTTTGGTTTAATTTAGACAAGAGATAGCACAGTTTACTGTAAGGAGATCTACCACCAGAATTCCTCTGAGAGAGAAAATCTCCTGAGTAAACCCCTTGATTAAGTTTTGCACATTTTGGGTATCTGGGAGCCTAGGGGTCAGATCCAATTGCTCCTGCGTGGGTGGGGTTTAACTGTAGGAGAACAAATTAGGTTTGCAGGACACACTCTAATTAGGAAGAAACAGGGAAGGATGGAGTCTGAGACGGAAATGGATAGAAGAGAGGAGGAAGGGGTCAGGACAGGAAAATATGTGACCCTGCCCCAAGTCTGAAATAAAGCTGTTCAGAGATTTAAAGGCTTGGAGAAAGTTGCATTTTGTAGAAGAAACTGCAGAAGGGGCTGACTTTAATGTTAGAGTCACATGATATGTGGCATGGGCAACAGAAACTTGTGAATTTCACAGCATCTGGGTTTCTTCTTTTTTCATTTTATAGGCAAAGGGATCATCTGAGGACTGGACTTGTCCACATGGAAGGAACAGACTTCATTTACACACCTAGGTCCAAATCCCAGTTCCAACATTTGCTGACCATTTGACTTCGTGCAAACCACTCATGCCCTCTGATGAATGAAATTCTCAACTGTGAAATGGATTTCTACAGATTTCAAGGGCCATCCTGAGGTTTTAACCCCATGATGTATCATGAAATGTAACTTATTTGTTTATTTTTTTCAGATAAGAGTACTTACCTTATAAAGTCGGTATTCAAGCTCTGAGATTCTTTTCCCCCCTTGGTCCATTGTGCTATTAATACTTGTGATTGCATTATGAAATTCCTATAGTGTACTTTTCAGAAGGCTCATGCTGGTTATGTTCTTTTCTAAAATGGCTATTTTGTTTCTCAGCTCCTGACACGTTTTTTTCATTATTTTTAGCTTCCATGAATTGGGTTACAACATAGTCCTACTCCCAACCCCATGGCACCCACCAGGGGATATTTGTAGCTCAACATTCTTTATTCTGATTCCTATTATAAATATTGCTTCTGTCATTTCAGCCATCTCAGGCTCATCCAAAAGTCCAACAACAAAAATAGATAGTTACAGAAAAGAGTTTGTAAAACAAAGAATGACAGGTCTACAGAAGGTATTCACAAGCAAGAAAACACATCTAGCCAAATTCTAGGGATTTCACCATCACAAACACCACCTTGGAGCCTGGAGATGCTGCATATCCTCCCATGAACAGGACTCTCACTGGGACCCTGCACAGGGTAATGGCCCCAAGCACAAACCTCAAAGAAAGTTCAGCTTCTCAGTGTGGCAGGAGCAGCTGTGGTGCCAGGTTATGGGTGTCCAGCAGTTGGAGTCAGGTGTCCTGAGAGAGATGACTGGAAAGCCTTTGAGGAAGGAAGAGGCCATGAGGCATCAGTCACAGTCACAGGCTTGTCTTCTATGTGAACAGGGCCAGGGTCCTCAAGGATGCCTTATAGGGCCTCCTCTTTTCTCCACACTTAGGACACTAAGGCCCACAGACTCTCTTGGCTGCCATATGGTTCCTGGAGCAGCGACTAAAGTTGCTGGCTGTCCTCATGGCTGCAGGGACAGTCAGTCATGTCAATGTAACGGAACCCTAATGTTCTGTCATCAGCTGCCATGGATAACCTTCATGGCACTTCTCCATGCATTTGCCAAGTGACTCCACTCTCGCCAACCGATAGGAGGTTGGGAAGCAGCCTGCACTGCATGATATTTGGCTTATGAGCAAGTGAGCACTCCCAAGAGTCTCATGTGTGTGCAGCTCATAATAATATTACAAAGGATTCCTAATATTACTCACTCTTTCTGAGCAGTTATTCACTCTGCCCATCCACTCTCAGACTTTCTTCCCGTGAAGCTGCTAATGATGTTTTCATCTGGAGACCGATATGATTCGAATGGTGGAATACTAGATGTGTACTTGTCACATCCTCACATTTAGAAGAATAAAAGACAGACCCTTTTTTTGAGTATCATTTGTTCTATTTTTTCCAGTTGTCAGGATTACATTTCCTGTGATTGATGTGAAAACTTCCTTGCTGAAATGCATTCATATTCCTATAAATTAATGCTTTTTTTTATCTCAAAAATTTGGATATGTGATGTTTACTTTCAGCCCAAAATACTTTGTAATACCCAGCTTGGTTGTTTCTTTGCCCCAAAATATATTCAGTAGTACTTTACTTAGTATCAGAATATTTGGAATCTTATTGACAAATTTTATAAAAAATAATTTTTGTATGTCCGTGGCTTTATGGGTAAGAGTGTTTTTTGGTTACAGTGATAAATTGTATAGTAGTGAACTTTGGGATTTAGTTACCCATCACCCAAATAGTGTACCTTGTGCCCAAGAGGTAATTTTTCATCCTTCCTCCCTCTCCCACCACCTGTCTTCTGATAATTTTCTGTTTCTGATTTCTAACACAATTCCCTCAGTTACGAATAATTTATTTTGTACTATTTAACCAGCTTAATTTTATTGAAATATCTTGTGTAGCCTCCATCAACCTTTTCCACCCCACTGTACCCACCAGCGGATTTGCATATTGTCCCCTAGAGAGGATCTTCCCTTTGAGTCTGAGATAAAAGCTCCGCTCTAACCTTGCCTTGACTGATTAGGACTCCTCAGTTCACCTTCTCACAATGAGGCTCCCTGCTCAGCTCCTGGGGGTTCTAATGCTCTGGGTCCCTGGTAAGAACAGAATTTAAATGAGGTGGGAAAATGGGGTGGGACGGTGAGCTCTGGGGGCTCCACAGCTTCGCATATTTATTTCGACCATGTGTTACTGCCACATGATCTATCCGTCAGGAAAGAAAACTCATATTTTTATCTCAGGAATAATCAGGAATTACCTTTCAGGACAATGACCAGTGCTCTGATTAAGATCTTTAAAAAGTTCCCAGCCGGCTGGTAAATAATGGGTTCATTTTAGAAAGTTTACATTTTATAATACAAATCAAAACTTGAAAAATATGTAACTGTAAATAATATCATAAGGGAAATTATGAAAGTTGCTCAAAATGTGTCTATATAACCTTGCACTTCTCTGTTATTATTTCAGGATTCAGTGGGGATATTGTGATGACTCCACTCTCCCTGATTGTCACCCCTGGAGAGCCGGTCTCCACCTCCTGCAGATCTAATTAGAGTCTCCTGCATAGTGATGGAAACACCTATTTATATTGGTACCTGCAGAAGCCAGGCCAGTCTCCACAGCTCCTGATCTATGAGGTTTCCAACCTGGTCTCTGGAGTTCCAGACAAGTTCAGTGGCAGTGGGTCAGGCACTGATTTTACACTGCAAATAAGCCAGGTGGAGACTGAGGATGTTGGGATTTATGACTGCATGCAAGCTACACAGCTTCCTCCTACAGTGGTACAGCCCTGAACAGAAACCTCCCTGCTGGGGTGTCCCAACTGCTCACATGCACTGCTTGTTGAGGGAGCAGCTCAGCAGGATCTCTGAGTCTGCGGAATAAGAGACTGTTGGAGATGTCATGGCAGAGTTTGCTACTGAGGACTCTGTCTGTGATGACAGGTGCATGCCACTAAGCATGACTAATTTTTGTATTTTTCTGTAGAGTCAGTGCTTTACCACATTGCCCAGCATGTTGTCAAACTCATGGGCTCAAGCCACCCATCTGATGGGGACTCCCAACATGAGGGGTGTGAGCCATTGTGCCAGGTCGGCACCCCTGTTTATGTTCCTGTCACCTGCCACAGTCTTGACTCTCATAAACAACAGGAGAATGAGGAGGTACTAAAGCCCTGTGTGTAAAAACTTGCGATGAAAGGGAAAGAGGAACTGAACTCATCTTAATCCTCCTTCCTTGCCTATATTTCTTTTTTTAAATATATTGAGCAAAACAGCCAGATAATTGATCATTTCTGGAAATATGTTGAATAAGTCTTAGAGTTTAACAGTTTTGGGTACATTTTAAAGAAAATATTTGGTTATATGTAAAATTGGTATTTTCTTGCTTTTTAAATTCCTGTTGCTTCTATTTATCACTGTCCCCCACTCCATGAGGCAGTAGACAGAATTCTCCACTAGTTTTTCTCAGGGGGAGTTGGCTGAGGACAATAAGTAACATCTTGATTGTGAGTGTCAAATAGATTTTATAATTTCATAGCAGACACAAGATTCTAGTACTAAAACTCTTTGATTACAATTACCTCTTGCTGATAAAGGGAGTTATTGAAATTTCAAAAGTTGGTTTTAAAAATAAAATGCATATACTGGAAGGTGCAGTACACTAAAGGAATAGTATTTACCACGGATCACAGAGAGAATACAGGATGATGTAGACTTTTTTATTTTCCAACTTTCGGAATTTGAGATTTGGAGGACTGCAGAAATGGGAGCATGAAGAGAAGACAGGGGAGGTCAGCTGTTGTTCACTTAAACTGCCTTTGGCTTATGTTGAGTGGGGTTGTTGCTGGTGATGGGCATGGCAGTTGATGATATGGATTCCAAAAGGGGCCAAATATGTTTCTGTGAAGAACCACAGAGTTGAAGGCACTGCCGCCTGGTTTCCTAGGTGAAGCCTGTGCCACTGGGAGTCTCACAGGAAAGTAATGTCATAAGTATTTAGGCCTATGATCATCAAAGGTTTAGGGAAGTCCCTGGACAAGAATACCTGAGGTCATGTCACTCAGTCCTAGTCATATCACAACAGTTAAGCAGAGCTTCTGAAACTCTGGGTCCCTGGGTAAGAACAGGATTAAAACGATGTCTGAAAATGGGGTGTGTGGGTGAGTTCTGGGGCCTCCACAGTTTCCTATGTTTTTTTCAACCATGTGTTTCAGGCACACGGTCTACGCTCCAGGAAAGGGGATTAATATTTTTGTCTTATCAATAATCAGGAACATGACCACTGTTCTAACTAAGATCTTGAAAATAAAGAGTTCCCTGCTGGCTGGTAAATAATGGGTTCATTTTAGAAAGTTTAATTTCCATGATATAAATCAAAACTCAAGAATATATGTAACTGTAAATTAGTATCATAAGGGAAATCATGAAAATTGCAGCCACATTTTGAGGGTCATGGAGAAATTTTGGTAGATTGTACTGTGATGGCTCCCTTGCATCCACTCTCTTTCCTCCTCATCCCCAGCAGCATAGACATGAAATACCAGTCTTGATTTAATAAAGAGATTTGACTACCTGACAGTTGTCTGTGATGAGATAATTGGAATTCTAATAGCAAAAGAGAAGCCACTCTAGCTGTTCCATGAAGTAATTGTTTTAATTTATAGAATTAGTGTCTAAACTATAACTTTTCAAAGCCTGGTTGATGTTAATTAAGAAAGCAGAAACTAGAGCCTGGATTCTCTGGTGCTTCTCCAGAAGTGATGGTGCACCCTCCCCTGCAGGTGTGGGCTGCCTAGCCATACGGTCCTTGGATCTTTCTGAGAAACCCAGAATGCTGGTGCTGATGCTGTCAGCCTCCCGCAGCATCTCTCTAGATGATTGTCTAGTTCTCAACGAAGTCGACTTTCAAATATCATGAAAGGACCGCTCACTGAACAACTCTACAGGAAAGTATAAATGGAAAAGTGGTTCTGAAGAATGTGCTTTCAGAAGTGATGGTCATGATGAGAAACTGACCGCTGAGAATCCCACATGGTCAGTATTTTCACAAAATGGTGAAAAATTTTGACAGTTACAGATGGCCTCAGAATACATTTAAATGTACTTTCACTTGTCACACAGCAAGGCAACTTTATTAAGTCATAGACACAGCTTAAAAATCAGGTATGGCATATATAATAATCACTTTGCAAACAAATATAAAACCTTTCTTGATAAAAACAGAAACAACAGAATAATCTAAACATTGGCGTTGCATTTTTTTAATTATAAAAATTCTTGGCTACTCAATATGTATCCAGAATCCAGCAGCATCATTAGCTCACTGAGAGCATGATACACATGCTAAATAGCAGAACAACCTTCAGTTTGCTTAATGAAAATCTTCATTTAACAATGGTAATTGGTAACAGGTGATCTACAAAAGGTTTAAGAAGCTATGTTCTATGTGATATTTATTTCAGCTAAAGAGATATAGTGGTAGGCGCCTATAATCCCAGCTACTCGGGAGGCTGAGGCAGAAGAATCACTTGAACCCAGGAGGCAGAGGCTACAGTGATCCGAGATGACACCACTGCCCTGCAGCCTGGGTGACAAGAGCAAAACTCTGTATATTATTATCACAATGAGGCTATTAAAAAAAATTAATGGAAAGCCGCATGTTGCCACTATACCCAGCTTTATTTTCTAATCAATGCAACATGACATTTGAAAACAATCGGAAGATTGTAAAGGTAGAGAAATGTTATTTATCTATCCATGGAGTAATAAAAAACTTTGATGTTTAAATGGAGTAAAAGTTTGTAGGAAACTTAATAATTACCAAGGTGAAAGAATAACTTAAAATTGTGTATATCTGTGTCAAAATGATTAGACTTCATTCACCAGTTCAACTTGGTTTGGGGAGATTGCTCGCTCCTGCAGCTTTCATTAGAATGTGGTGCCTGGGTAGATACTGCCCTTTAGCGCCGACCTCAGATGAATACAGTTTATACGTAGAGACAAGCTCAGCTCCCTGAAGCAGAACCACCCAGCAGAGTCCTGCATTGAAGAGTAAAGTTAATATTAAAATGGATCCACAAACACAATAAAACTTTATGTAATACTCTGACTTTTAAGTAGTTGGTTACCAATCATCATTGGGCCTCACTACCTCAGTACCAATTTAATGTATCAGTTCATTCTCACATTGCTGTGAAGAAATAACAGGTAATTGGTAATTTATAAAGAAAAGAGGTTTAATAGATCCACAGTTCCACAGGGCTGGGAAGCTCCAAGAAACTTACAGTCCTGGCAGAAGGCACCTCTTCACAGCGTAGCAGGAGTAAGAATGAGTCCGAGCAAAGGGGGAAACCCCTTATACAACATGGGGGAAAGCACCTCCATGATTTGATTACCTCCACCTGGCCCCTACCTTGAAGGTGGGGATTATGGGGATTACAATTCAAGGAGATATTATTTGGGTGCAGACACAGAGCCAAACCATATCAACAAATAATAAAAGACAAAATAAGAATGGAACAAAATAAATATTTTTGAGACCTCTGGAACAATCATTGGATGAAATTACAAAGTTTACAATTATCTGGAGTCTATAATGACATGATAATTACTTATTTAGGCAGATTTTATTCATCTTTCTATTCTTGCTTTGGAAATTAGCCAACTCTAAAACCCAGAGACCATATGGTTTTCACATAGCATGGAATATAGCAGCCCTAGAAGAAATTGGAAATGAAATAGAAGAATTTACCTGCTCAGTCAAGACCACTGATTGCACCAAAAAACATCTAAGGCAAAAGAAAGAGAAGAATCTTTTTGATTAAGTGAAAAAGAAAGTATTTGCTGCTAAATTATTGCATATATTGAGTATGCAATAATTAATAAAGCATATGCTCAATATGCTCAATAAATAAAGCTTATATTGAGTATGCTTTGAAACAAGAGCAACCTCTTTAAGCTGGCATATAGTTTCAAGATACAATAAAGGAAATTTGTTTGAAATAAAAATTCCAACTTGTGGTCAGAATCACAACTTAACAATTAAAGAATTTATGGCTTTTATGGAGACCTTATTTTAAAAACAGGACTCCTTTCCTGGGCAGTGAGAACTGACAGGATATCTTAGGGAAGATAAAAAACATATACAACATAGAATGTTCAGAGAGGCAATGGAATTATTGTTTCACCTTGTACTTTAATTGTGGGTGAGCTGGGCTCCGCAGAAAGATTAACATGCATGGGGGAAAGCCTTCGTGCCAACACAAGTGTCCACTAATCTCACATCTAAGTGTGTACATTATATATTTTTCTACTTTTCCATAAAAAAGAAAAACAATAATTAAAAATTTAGAAACAGATTCAGATGAGGAAGATCTAGAATAGGATCTTGAAGAACCAGAAAAGTCAGGCCTATAAACAAGCATGTTTCTCCCAAAGATTAGAAAGATTTTTTTTCTCAGAAACAGCACACATTCAAAGAGCCCACTCGGAGGCCCCTGTGTATAGAATATTCATTTACAAATGTATGTTCTAGTGAGGGAAAGTTTGTAATTAGTGAGATAATGCAGCCAGCACCAATCCAAGGTGCATGGGAGTCAGAAATTCAATCCAGAGGACCTGGAGTTAACACAGAGGGAAGCTCGCCATTCTGGGGGTTTGGTCTCAATTTTCACCCAAGAAAATGCTCACTTTTTTTTGTTTTGTTTTTTTTTTGAGACGGAGTTTCTCTCTTGTTACCCCGGCTGTATTACCCAGGCTGGAGTGCAATGGTGCGATCTCTGCAACCTCCACCTCCTGGGTTCAGGCAATTCTCCTGCCTCAGATTTCTGAGTAGCTGGGATTACAGGCACACGCCACCATGCAGCTAATTTTTTGTATTTTTAGTAGAGATGGGGTTTCACCATGTTGACCAGGATGGTCTCAATCTCTTGACCTTGTGATCCACCCGTCTCAGCCTCCCAAAGTGCTGGGATTACAGAAAATGCTCACTTTTAATCAGAAAAATTAATCAATGAGGTCCAGGTGGAGAACTGGGCTCTGTGACTCCATCTCATCCATAGCAATGTGGGATTGAGCTATCTGGACTAAACCTACTCAACATGGTTGGACACACTTAAAACATGAACAAGCTTAAAATCTACATGATGCTGACATCCCAAGGGGCTATACTCTGAAATCAAAGTGGTGAAAAATAAATGATTCCAAAAACTGAAAGTGGATACCAAGCACAATCAGAAGACAATCAAATTACCAGCTACAAAGAAGCCTCAAAGTATGGTGGACTACATAGGGCAAGGTTTCTGTGTCTGAGCTATGCAGGTCAGAAACAGGCAGGTGGCTTTGGTGGTGTGGTGGCTCTGCTCCATGAGAACACTCAGGTGGGCAGGAGGCGTGACCACCCTCAGAGCACAGCCTTCCTCCTTCCTCACAGTTGATTCCCTGACACTCATCCTCAGCAGCAAGAGTGGAACATAGTGAAGAGGAAGCTGTTCTTCACTATGATCATAGAAACTCAAGCTTTTCATCAGGGATAAATGTTCTTTTGCATAAAGGACACATTTGTGAAATTTTTCGCTGTGTGAATCTCATGATAAACTCACATTTTTGTTTGTTTTAATTTGAAAATGTATTTACACATTATTTGGAAATAACTTGGAATATACAGTCATATTTTGGCAGCCTGTTTGAAGTTGTCCTTTTTTATTGATATTTACTACTCAAAAGTCGTCTGTAAAAGACTTTAATCTGTGACTAACATGCTTCCTCTGAAAGGAATCTGTCTTATTTATCTCTTCAGACACTTTTTAAGCTCTTTAATTCGACTTTCATTTTTAAGATATTCAATGTATTCAGTTTATGTATTATTTATGTAAATGAATGAATTAGTTATTACTATCACAAAATAAAAAATCGTATATGTTGCTATGTGAAGCACCTGCCCCTAGATGGCAAGCAAATTCAATAAAGAAAAAGAGAGTGCCATGAAGTAATACTGAGAATGTAAGGGTGATGGTGTCTCACTGTCAACAGGGAGCACTAAGGCTAGAACAGGGTCTCATGCGTGACCTAGAACACCAGAGAGGAGCTGCCAGGGTGCTGACTTGCAGTGAGAATCCATTCTGAGCTCTGTACTCTGAGACTGGAAGCCAGACCCTGACCACCAGTGTAGCTGCAGGATATGATTGAAGTAGATGGGTTAAAAGAAGTTCATAAGCATGAAACCTCATCCAATAGAACTGGTGTTCTTATCAGAATAAAAACCAGAGACCTCTCCTCTTCCCTATATCTCCCTCTCTCTTACCCATACCCTTATCCCCATCCCTCCATCATTGGAAAGCACGGGCAGGGCTTCTGGGAGAATAATGATTTTTCATAAAAAGAGGGAAGGTGAAGAACTTTGCCCTGCATTTTCTCCTGGAACAGTTACCAGAAGACATGAAGCTTAGAGCACCTGCAGCCCTCTTGTGACCATGAGGCATTGACCCCAGACAGAAAAGCCAATGTGGTCAAAGTGACAAGGCTGAAATATAGAAAGAATCTGGAGCCTTTCTGACTTCAGCAAGCTGCTGCATCAACCCTCAATGCTCCAACTCTCAGAATTTTTCTCATTGTTTAAGCCATTGCTTTTCTTTCTTTCACTTGTTTCTAAAATTATCCTAACTTATCTATAAATGACACTTAAGAGAAAGAGCCTCAGTGGGCCATGAACTGGCTCTTTAGAATAAGAAATGCATTATTATATGTTTGGGGTTTGTAGATGTCGTAGGCGGGAAAAGCAAGAACCAGAATAAGTGATGTCCTCCCCTGACATCTTGGTGCTTCTATGTTCATGGCTAGGAAAACCCAAACAGAGTTACAGAGTTTATAAATTCTGCTCTCTTCTTGTCTTTCTCTTTTTATATCTTAAGCATGAACATCCCATTCTTGACCTTAATTCCTCCCTCCTTTAAAGTCATGAAATTAGGTTTGTGGTCAAGAAACAGACAAAACCATTTGGAGAAGACATAAAATCTGGAGATTGTATGCATCTCCTCAACACCACCATAAAGTTTACAGGATTCCCCCTTTTTCTCCTGGGGTTTTTGGAAAGAAGATTCTGATCGCTCCAGTCAGGTTTCAATCAGAGCTTACATTTGGAGGGATTACAAAGAAAGGCTTCCAGGCAGTTAATGCTGGATTCAAAACAGAGTAGCAGGAGATTGGGTGGATTCCCAGCATGGAGGAGGCCAGGGTGCATCCTGGGAAATGCCATGCATGTGGGAAAAAAGGACGTAGAACTCAGATCTGTGGCCACAGTCTTCAGTGCCAAAAAGTGAGACCCTTACACAAATGGGGCTCCAAAACAGCCCAAACTAAAAGTGTTATAGTCAACTGTCATCTAGTTTATCTTTCTAATGCCACACATAAAAAGATAGGCAGAAATTTTTCCAGTAAAAACAATGTATAGGAAACCTAATTGCCTTTAGTGAAACACTTATTACTTGTAGAAAAAATATTTAAAAATTTGATTTGAAAATTATATTTGGCTACTAATATCTTACATACTCTCTTTAGTCTAAGACATTAAAGCATGCACAAAAAGGGTCCTGGGTGTGTGTGTGTGTGTGTGTGTGTGTGTGTGTGTGTATATACACACACACACACACACACATATATATATATATGCATATTCTAAATTTGGAAGAAGTATTTAGGGTTGGTGTAGCAGCTTGGTGACAAGAGAAAGGCCCCAGATTCTGTTTACACTTCTGCTTTGTCACCTTGACCACTTTGGATTTTCTGCCTCATGGTCTCTACAGGGCTGCAGTGACTCTGAGCTTCATATATATATACACACACACACATATACATATATGTGTATATATATATATACACACACAAATATATTTTTATCTAATAAATAAATATACATACATATATATGTTTATATAGATGTATATTTATTTCTACACATTCACACACATATACTTCAAGGTACATCAACTGGTTAAATCCTCAGGGCACCTTATGATATGCATAGTTCTCTAGGTTCACAGGTAAGGAAATCAATTACCAGACCTCATGGGTGGTGTGCCCCAAGTCACATGATCAGCACATGTGGGGCTAGGATTTCGCCCAAGTCTGTCTGACTTTATTATATTCCTTCCACGCAGTCATTTTCATCTTACAGTTGAGCCCTCAGCCTGTAATAAGGGAGAAGATGGGAAGACACTGTAGGGACAGTGCAGAATCCACAACTTCCTGCTGCGTCTGCCTCACACTATGCTGACCTTAGTTGTAAACTAAGCCCCTTTGCAGTTTCTCCTAAAAAACACAAGTCTGTCAATGCCTTTACCAGCTGTAAATGATTTTAATTTGGACTTATGTGCAAGGACACTTCTTGCTTTTCTCTGACCCCTTATACCTCTCCTGTTTCTCTTACAGTTTCTTTGGCTCAATCTGTTCCTCTCAGAATGTGTTCTGCAAGTTAAATTTGCCCTCCTAATATAAAAAACAAAACAAACCTACAATCCCCCTTTCTCTCATGTGCTGTGAGAGCTGATCACTAGGCTCTCATGTACCCAGCTTGTTCAAGAGCCATTCAAGAGATTTGACCCAAGACATTTTAGGAGAATTCTTAGATTTCTGGTGCTGCACCGCCCCCTCCCCACTAGCCCACAATAAGATGTTTTCTGTCTCTTGTGAGAATTCATGGCAAATGCTTACAAGATTTTCTATTCTTGGGAAAACAGAGAACCAGGCACTCAGGAGAAAAACAAAACAAAACACTTCTTCCTCTTGCATTAGTATTCTATTACTGTTGGAACAAATAAATATGACCTCACTGGCTTCACACAACACAAATGTATTATTCTATAGTTCTGGAGGTCAGAAGCTTTGCTGACTAAAATCACAGAGTGGGTAGGGCTGTACTCTCTCTGGGGGGCTCCAAGGGAGAGAATCAGATACTATGCTTTCATCTTCAGGTGCCCTCACATTCCCAGCTTCATAGCCCCATCCTGTCTCACCCCAGCATTCCTCTCCATTGTTCTACCTTCTGTCTGGCTGTGACCCTCTCACATTCCCTATTATTATAAGAACCCTTGTGATTACATTGATCTGATCCAGAGAATTCAGGATACACTCATGACCTCAAATTTGTTAACTGAATCACATCTGCCAATTTCCTTGACATATAAAGCGACATTACTAGATTTCTGATAGTAGGACATGAATATCTTTGGGACGGGGAGCTATATTTGCCCCTCTCTTACCATCTGCACAATTGTCCAACCCTAAAGCTGAATGAAAACTCACAGGACTTATTTATGGGGCAAGAGAGCAAGAAATAATTTGGGACTGGAGGATCCTCTGACCTGTGGCTTTTAAGAGTGGGGGAAATTTACTCCACTGCCTCTAACATGGTCTACATTGTACGTATCAATTTTCAACTTTATTTTGTGAGTCAGAAGAAAGGAATTATTGCATAATTTTTTAAACTTTAGGTTCTGGGATACATGTGCTGAATGTGCAGGTTTGTTTCATGGATATACATGTGCCATGGTGTTTAGCTGCACCTATCAACCAGCCATCTAGGTTTTAAGCCCTGCATGCATTAGGTATTCCTCCTAATGCTCTCTCTCCCCTTGCCCCCTAACCCCCCACAGGCCCTAGTGTGTGATGTTCCCCTCCCTGTGTCCATGTGTTCTCATTGTTCAACTCCCAATTACAAGTGAGAACATCTGGTGTTTGTAGTTCTATTCCTGTGTTAGTTTGCTGAGGATGATGGTTTTCAGCTTTATCCATGTCCCTACAAGGACATGGACTCATTCTTTTTTATGTGAACATAGCATTCCATGGTGTATATATGCCACATTTTCTTTAACTAGTCTATCACTGATGGGCACTTGGGTTGGTTCAAAGTCTTTGCTATTGTAAATTATGCTGCAATAGACATAAGTATGCATGTGTCTTTATAGCAGAATAATTTATAATCCTTTCAGTATATACCCAGTAATAGGATTGCTGGTCAAATGGTATTTCTGGTTCTAGTTCCTTGAGCAATTGCCACACCGTCTTCCACAATGGTTGAACTAATTCACATCCCTTCCAACATGCAAAAGCATTTCTATTTCTCCACCTCCTCCCTGGCATGTGTTGTTTCCTGACTATTTAATGATTGCCATTGTAACCGGCATGAGATGGTATCTCACTGTGATTTTGATTAGCATTTCTCTAATGACCAGTGATGATGAGCATTTTTTCATGTTTCTTGGCCTCATAAATGTTTTATTTGGAGAAGTGTCTGTTCATATACTTTGCCCACTTTTTAATGGGGTTGTTTGTGAGTTTTTTGTAAATTTGTTTAAGTTCATTATAGGTTCTTGATATTAGCCGTTTGTCAGATGGATAGATTGCAAAAATTTTCTCCCATTCCGTAGGTTGCCTGTTCACCCTAATGGTAGTTTCTTTTGCTGAACAGAAGCTCTTTAGTTCAATTAGGTTCCATTTGTCAATTTTGGCTTTTGCTGCAATTGCTTTTGGTGTTTTAGTCAGGAAGTCTTTGCCCATGCCTTTGTCCTGAATGGTATTGCCTAGGTTTTCTTTGTATAAATTAAATCTAAGATAGATTGGCAAAAGGAAATTAAGTGCTTCCTGATTTTTTTTACTCATCAAAAAGGGAGAAGTAATAAGAATTCACACAAGAAATACAGCCTTCTCAAGACTAGCAATTTGTTTTCTGTCTTGGGCTGTGTCCACCAGTAAGAAAAATTTCTGTGCAGGCAGCATATTTACAGGGGAGGGAAGGAGGAAAGTGAGGCAGGGACCAGAAGATGGATAGTAAAAAGTCACCTCAACAAGCCACCTAACTCTTAGGATGACTGAAGATCAACCCCATGTGGAAATATGGGGAAAATGTCTCTGGGCTATCCCACCTGAGAGGCGAGGAAGTAGCAGTGTGTATACACCTCCTCTATGTCATTACCCACTGAGGGCTGTCTGTCTTAATCTGCTTGGTGCTATTTTAACAAAATAACTGAGCCTGGGTACTCAGAAAAGAAGAGGAACCTTTTTTCTCACATTTGTGGAGGAAGTCTAAGATGAAGACACTGGCAGTTTAGCACCCGATATCTGTGCTTTCAAAATAGAATCTTGAACAATGTGTCCTTCAAAGAGAAGGAAGGCCATGGCCTGGCATAAATGGCAGAAGAGCAGAAGATAAAGACAGACAGATAGATAGATGGATAGATAGATAGATAGATAGATAGATAGATAGATAGATAGACAACTTCAACAAGTGAGACAGACCAAGGATTCCTTCTTAGGGGCAATTGAATCATCCCAAGAACAAAAATAAAGAAAAATCTTAGGTGTCTTCAAAGGAAATTCCAGACAACTACCTTGTTTTGAGAAGTAAATAAGAGAAACATGAGAAGTCAACATGTACGTAAACATGAGAAACAAGGAGATAATTGTAGCCCAGAATAATAGCAAAAGAAGATAAAATCATGGGATGTTTGGTTCCTCTATATAAACTAAAGAATACATCTTGGCATATGTCTCTGAGTTGTTTTTCGGAAATCGAGAAACCCCTCCAAATGGATCTACCAGCACATGGATCTCAAAAAAGGGGAAACTAGAGACTGAACTATGACCCTGGTCCTGTGTTCTAAATTTCTACCTGAAGGGCCTTGAGAAAGTCACATCCATGGGCCAGAGTGAGTATTCTTTAATGCTGACTCCAATTTTTAAACAAAGCTTCTCTTCCTAAACCAATTGCACATCAGAAAAATTTTGAATCCACCAATATCTTGTAATATCTCACTAGTTCATGATATCCTGCCCTCTTAAGCCAAAACCAATATGTAACCTCTATGTATTGATTTATAATTTTGCCTGTAACTTCTGATTTCCTAAAGTTTATTCTTGCTTTAAAAATCCTTATCGGTAAGCCATCAGGCAGGTCAAAATTTAAGCGTGAGCTGCCTGGTCCTCTTTGCTTGATACCCTGCAAATAAATGCCTTCCATTTTCCTGCTGCAAACCCAGCGTGGATAATTGGTTTTACTGCACTGAGTGAGCTAAACATAAGCACTGCTTATAGTGGCATTAATCTATTCATAAAGGCAGAGCTCTCATGATTACACACTTTCCATTAGGCCCCACATCTCAATTCTGTTGCATTGGGGATTAAGTTAACAGCAGATGGATTTGAGGGGACACAGTGAAACCATAGCACTGACCAAGAGAAGGCTTATTCCCAGTCCTGTGGTTTGCCATGCATGCAGTCAGAGCTGCCTTTCTCAGAGAGAGCAGTGAGGGGCAGAGACGGTCACGTGGAATCAGCAGAAGCATAGTTAAGGGAAAAGCCTGGGTGCAGACACTGACTGATGCGTCCATCCAGAAAACAGCACCTGCACTTTCCACCTGGAGATGCATCTCTCTTAAATGGTGTTTCCTGGCAGGTCAGTTGCAAGTGAAGAAATCTGGGAAAAAACATCTCAAGATTTGTTGCATTTGTGTGGGGATTATTTCAAACTGAAAGTATTTAGAAAATATCAATTGAACAAAGGCTCTTTTCCTAAATCACTTTCTCCAGAAGGAAGCCAATGGTCATGAAAACCCTCCCAGGGAATGTTGATCTATCAGGGAATATTAACATGCACTAGAAGTTAAAATAAAAGAGATTGGAAGTTGACTTCATCCAGAATCACAGGCTATTACCTATTATTTTGTGGACCCATTTATTTTATTTTATGTCATTGACTCTCCCTAGTTTGCCTACAGTTCCCATCTCCCTCTCCCCTATAAAGGGTATAATGATTACCTGGACCTTACATGTTTATCTCGGTAAGCACTCCCCTGTGATATTTCTTCTGCATGTTAAATAAATTTGTTTGCCTTTTCCTCCTATTATTTGTCTTTTGTCCATTAATTTTAAGCAACCCTTTAGAGGGCAAAATCAAACTTTCACTTTTTACCCTACACAAGCAAGTTTCTTTAAAATTCAGGTACCCCCACCCCCAGCAGGAGGGTGTGAGCAGATGCTACACCAGTGTGATTTGGCCACTTCTAGTCAGGAATCAGTGATACTCCCAGAACCTCAGGCTGTATCTCACTGATGCTGATGTAGGTGGATACACTTCCTCTGCTGCCGAACCAGGCTGAGATGATGTGACATATAATGGGTGCAAATCTGTGTCCAGGTTTATCCAAATGCCAGTGATTTCTCCGTAACCATGGACATTTGCTTAATTGGAAATGGAGACTCTCTGTCCTGGATGTCAGACAGGAGGCTGGCATCTTGGTCAGAATGTCCCCACTTACTGCTAAAGAGTAAAAGAGGAAAGCAGCATTGATAGTGCAAGGCAGGGCCATGGCCTGAGCCGCAGCTGCCCTCACTAGGAGAGAGGACTCACTGTCCTGATCTTTCCCAAGTTCTTTCCCTTATGTGCTCTCCAGAGATCCAGGCTCCAAAGGAACTACTCCAGAGCCCCCAGGAATATACTGGTGGGCAGTACAGCTCAGAGCATTACTCATGGGATATAATATTGATCTTACTTTAGAGACAATTGATCCTTAGATAATTTCAAGTTTATCGTAATCCATGCTCCTATAATTGGAGGAAGATAGAAGTAACTTTTTTTTGAAGTAATTAGGTCTGGCATCACTAGTCAGCCCTTTCTGCTGATGAACTCTGGGAAGAATACCCAATGACAGAAAAGGAGGTAGAATACAGAGACTCCCAAGCCAAAAATAAGATGGAGCTCATATACTCTCAATAGGCCCTTATTGAGACCTATAAGTTTGCATAAATGTGGATCTGTGAGTGACATACGCTTTGAGGACTCATGCTACCATCTTGGTGCCCCTGCAGTGAATTGCTTGACCTTGTACTGATTATAAGAATGACTTAAGGTTATTATAAAATACCTATAAATGTATTTAGCATTATCTCAATAAATATTTGCCTTTTTTTTTTAAAGAAGGAACAATTTCACAGTCACAGAAATGTTTTTTTTTTGGGTAATTCCTTTTAATCGTGAACTTCAGGTCACAACAGTAACTATTAGTTCAACTACACCAAGGTTTCTGAAGACATTGGCTTCTCCACCCAAGCATGTTGTATATAAATTCCAAATAGAACCTGGCATCACCCTGAAGAAATTCTAACTTCACACTGTTGGGGAAATTTACCAAGATGGCTTCAGAGTAGACTAACTTTACACAGCACATTAAAAAAAAAGACATTTATTCAGCGTCACGATCAGACTATTACATTTAGCAATCAACAGCATGGGTGCAAAAAAAAAAAAGAAAAAGAAAAAATCTACATTAAAACCCTTTGTTGGAATGCTTTACACTTTCCACAGAACAGAAACTAAAATAACCTGTTATACAATTAGTCACAAATACAGTCCTCAAGTTTTTTGCCCATACACATGAGTATTTGTCTAAACCATGTCTTCTTTGTAGCAGCTAGGCCCTGCCACCACTATGCTTGGCTGAGTTCACAAATCTGTTGTAACCTGTAGCTTCCCTGTCACTTCTCTGGCTCTCCTCTCCTGCTAAGCTTTGTTTCCTAATTAAAATCTTCTGCCACTGCCATAGCTACTGCTGCTACTGGAACCGCCATAGCCACCTTGGTTTCATGGTTTGGCAAAGTATTGGCCGCCACCACCATAGGGGCCAGAGCTTCTGCCTCCAAAGTTTCTCCCTTCATGGGTCCAAAATTTGAAGACTGATTGTTGTAACTGCCAAAATCATTGTAGCTTCCACCACCTCCAAAATTGCCTCCATCATTACCAAATCCATTATAGCCATCCCCACTGCCACCATATCCACCACCACCACAGCTGCCACCAAAGCCACCACGACCACTGAAATTTCCTCCACGACCAAAGTTGTCATTCCCACCGAAACCACCTCCACGACCACCACCAAAGTTTCCAGAACCACTTCAACCTCTTTGGCTGGATGAAGCACTAGCCATCTCTTGCTCTGACAGGGCTTTCCTAACTTCACAGTTGTGGCCATTCACAGTAAGGTATTTCTGAATGACAATCTTATCCACGAAGTCATGGTCGTCAAAGGTTACAAAGGCAAAGCCCCTTTTCTTGCCACTGCCTCTGTCTGTCTTGATTTCAATCACTTCAATTTTTCCATACTGTTCAAAATAATCTCTTAGGTGATGTTCTTCAGTGTCTTCTTTAATGCCACCAATGAATATTTTTTTCACAGTTAAGTGGGCACCTAGTCTTTGAGAATCTTTTCTTGAGACAGCTCTCTTTGGTTCCACAACTCTTCCATCCACTTTGTGTGGCCTTGCATTCATGGCTGCATCCACCTCCTCCACAGTTGCATACGTGATGAACCCAAAGCCCCTGGAGCACTTGATGTTTGGATCTCTCATGACCACACAGTCTGTGAGCATTCCCCATTGCTCAAAATGGCTCCTGAGGCTCTCATCGGTTGTTTCAAACCTCAACCCTCCAATGAAGAGCTTCCTCAGCTGTTCCTGCTCTTTAGGAGACTCTGACTTAGACATGATCGTGGGGAGAAGAGAGACTTTAACGATGCTGCTTCGGCGGCGTCCACGGGCAGAAAGGCAGAAATGTTGCAAGTATAGCATAGCACAAAGTACTCCCCTCCCATTCAGAGTATTTTGAAGACCTGCTGATTCCACCCTTAAAGCCTTTACTTTGACTTTCCTACAGAGAAGAATATTCTCCTAAATAATCCCCATACACCAATAGAATACATTATTCTCTCAATTACTTGGCAATATTTCAAATTGTGACAATTATCAAAAAATGTTCTTTGATACAAAATGGCCCCCAGGAAGAAACACATTGAAGGCAAATCTGTGTTGCCCTGGTTTTACCTGAGACCCCGGGGACACTGCCCCTGTGCTGAGTTACTGAGATGAGCCAGCCCTGCAGCTGCACCCAGCCTGCCCCATCCTCTGCTGATTTGCATGTCCCAGAGCACAGCTCCTACCCTGAAGTCTTCTTAATAGGCTGATCACACCCTGTGCAGGAGTCAGTCCCAGTCAGGACACAGTATGGACATGAAAGTCCCCACTCAGCTCCTTGGGCTCCTGCTGCTCTGGCTCCCAGGTAAGGAAGGAGAACACTAGGAATTTACTCAGCCAGTGTGCTCAATAGTGGCTGGATTTTCAGGGAGGGCTTCTTATTACATGATTAATTATGTGGATGTTTGTGTTTATGTTTCCAATCTCAGGTGCCAGATGTGACATCCAGATGACTCAGTCTCCATCCTTCCTGTCTGCGTCTGTAGGAGACAGAGTCACCATCACTTGCCGGGCGAGTCAGAGCATTAGCAATGAGTTAGCCTGGTATCAGCAGAAGCCAGGGAAAGCCCCTGTGCTTCTTATCTATGCTGCATCCAGTTTGCAGACAGGGGTCCCATCTCGGTTCAGTGGCAGTGGATCTGGGACGGATTTCACTCTCACCATCAGCAGCCCGCAGCCTGAAGATGTTGCAACTTACTACTGTCAACAGGATTATGGTTACACTCTCACAGTGTTATAAATCATAACAAAAACCCCATAGGGAAACAGATGTGAGTCTGCACTGCCCTAACTGCTCCTCCTGCTGTCTCTATCTGCTGAGAACATTTCCCAAATTGCATCTACACTTTGAAGGTCACTGGAAAGTTTTTGTAGAAGGTACCATCAAGCTTCTTATATACCTTAACTGTCTTTACTTCTCCTCTTCCCCAGCAGCACAGACATGGCAAAGCCTCTTCTGATTTCATTAAGAACAAAAATGATCACACCTGAGGAGTCTGAGTTACAGTGTCAGTTGGAATTAATATCATAAAATTCCAAGCAGAATTGTTTTCTAAATATGGAAATGGGAGTCTAAACTAGTCTTCATACAGTCTTCAAAATCTTGGTGGCATGGGAGTGAAGATGCAAATGCTGAAAAGAAAGGATTCCCTGGATCTTGCCATAAATCCAGGGTGCGTCTACCGCAGAAGGTATAATTGCCGATCATGCGGTTCTCAGACATGTCTGGGGGTTTGGGGCTGCTGATCCTCTCTGACTGATGAATCTGCCTGATTTTCTAGGGCATCTGCTTACAGCTGACCAGTCGGGGTCCTATTCCAAAGAGACCTAGCAAAAGAGAATGATCAAAGTAAAAGGCCAATTCCTTCCAATGCCTACCTGACCCCATTTTTCATGAATCCTTCTTGTTACTTATACAACCCCTTTTACGGCCCTGTCCTTTGACTTACTGGGCTCTGGACTCTGGTTTCCTGGTTCTACCCCAAACAAGCCTCACACAGTCCCACCATTGGTGCTCCACTCTCACTGCTCCCTGAGCAGTGATGCTTTTTCCCAGATCCCTTTTGGGCTCAGTCCCTCTGAATGTGTTCATAGGACACCCTACTTCACACTCTTGCTGGAAGCACTTTTCATGTTCTGACTTATGATATAACTTACTTCTTTATGATTTTACACTTGACAGGGAGACATTAGTAGAATTTAAGCTTCCTGGGGTCAGGGGCCATTGTCTATTATTTGCATTACTGTATCCCAGTGTAATGGGAGTACCTGGCAAACAGTAGGTGCTCAATGGGGAGCACTCTTCCTAGGAGTCACATATCTAGAAGTCTGGGAGGATTGTAAAGAGTGGATTGGGGTTTTTTTTTCCCTTGTAAATCTGCTTTAGTTCTTTGTAGATTCTGGATATTAGTCCTTTGTCAGATGGATAGCTTACAAAAATTTTTTCCCATTCTCTTGGTTGCTGGTTCACTCTAATAATTGTTTCTTTTGCTGTGCAGAAGCTCTTAAGTTTAATTAGATCCCATTTGTCTATTTTGGCTTTTGTTGCCATTGCTTTTGGTGTTTTAGTCATGAAGTCCTTGCCTATGCCTATGTCCTGAATGGTATTGCCTAGGTTTTCTTCTAGGATTTTTATGGTGTTAGGTCTTATGTTTAAATCTTTAATCCATCTGGAATTACTTTTTGTGTAGGGTGTAAGGAAGGGGTCCAGTTTTAGCTTTCTGCACATGGCTAGCCAGTTCTCCCAACACCATTCATTAAACAGGAACTCTTTTCCCCATTGCTTGTTTTTGTCAGGTTTGTCAAAGATCAGATGGTTGTAGATGTGTGACGTTGCCTCAGAGGCCTCTGTTCTGTTCCATTGGTCTATATCTCTGTTTTGGTACCAGTACTTTGCTGTTTTGATTACTTTAGCCTTGTAGTATAGTTTGAGGTCAGGTAGTGTGATGCCTCCAGCTTTGATCTTTTTGCTTAGAATTGTCTGGGCTATGCAGGCTCTTTTTTCGTTTGATATGAAGGTTAAGGTGGTTTTTTTCCAGTTCTGTGACAAAGATCAATGGTAGCTTGATGGGGATAGCATTGAATCTATAAATTATTTTGTGCAGTATGACCATTTTTACAATATTGATTCTTCCTAATCATAAGCATGGAATGTTTTTCTGTGGGCAAAGTATATGAACAGACACTTTTCAAAAGAAGACATTTTATGTGGCCAAAAAGCATACGAAGAAATGTTCATCATCACTGGTCATTAGAGAAATGTAAATCAAAACTACATTGAGATACCATCTCATGCCAGTTAAAATGGTGATCATTAAAAAATGTGGAGACAACAGATGCTGGAGAGGATGTGGAGAAATAGGAAGGCTTTTACACTGCCGGTGGGAATGTAAATTAGTTCAACCATTGTGGAAGACAGTGTGGCAATTCCTCTAGGATCTAGAAATAGAAATACCATTTGACCCTGCAATCCCATGGCTGGGTATATAGTCAAAGGAGTATAAATCATTCTATTATAAAGACACGTGCACACGTATGCTCACTGCAGCACTGTTTACAATAGCAAAGACCTGGAACCAACTCAAATGCCCATCAATGATAGACTGGACAAGGAAAATGTGGCACATATACACCATGGAAGACTATGCAGCCATAAAAAAGGATGAGTTTATGTCCTTTGTAAGGACATGGACAAATCTGGAAACCATCATTCTCAGTAAACTGACACAAGAACAGAAAACCCAAACACCACATGTTCTTACTCACAGGCAGGTGTTGAACAATGAGAACACATGGACACAGGGAAGGGAACATCATACACTGGGGTCTGTCTGTAGCAGAGGGATGGAGGGGATGGGGAAGTTGGGGATTGATAACATTGGGAGAAATACCTGATATAGATGATGGGGGATGAAAGCAGCAAACCACCATGACATGTGTATACCTGTGCAACAGTCCTGCAAGATCTGCACATGTACCCCAGAACTTAAAGTATAATTAAAAAAAATAGAGTGGACTAAACTGCTTGTTATATGGACAATATTACCTTTTCTTTTTTTATTCCTTTTTCATACTCAGTCTTTAGGAGATAAGAAAATCACATGTATATTTTGTCTCAAGTGATATGTTAGGTTGTATTTCCTAAAAACATATAATAAAAATAGAACGTTATTGTACTCAATTCATTATGTTCCATATATAATGATATATAATGTATACTACATAAGTAATAACTATAGTGAATTTATTGACTTTCTATTTAAAAGACAAAACTTATCAGATTAGATCAGAAGTCAGATAATTGATAGTTCAGTGTTGTTAGCCAAGAAAGAAAAGTGAATACATTACTTAGATATTCAGATTAAAAAAATAAACAAATTTTCACAATTTTTGTTAATCATTTTAAATGGGGTGTAATACAAGGAGTTTCTCAGCCTCTTTGGGGAAACCTGACTCACCACTCCATGTTCACAATTCTGAGGAACACAGGGAAACCCCAGATAAGATTCTTGTTTTCATCTGTGATGTGAACAGAGGTTTTCTAAACTGTTAAAGAGAAAAGAGTGTGAATCTGGGTGAATGGTTGTGTTGTGCAGAATGGAGTGCTCTAGAGAAGAGAAGATACCCCCCAAAATCTTCCTGGTCAGCTGGACAGCACCATTGTCTGTCTGTAGACAGTGGAATTACACACTGAAGAGTTTGAACCTGGAATCTTACTTATCTTTGCAGCTATGGTCATTCATGCACCCGCAATGCTTGGCCTAACAAATTGTTGTCTTTTACTAGTTCTTCCAAAGACTAGAACATTTTCAGGGCTCATAGAAATGATGGCAAAGCTACAAAGGAGTGGTTCATGTGGAAGGTGAATTTCTGATCAGTGGCTTCAGCCACGTACAGTCATGCAGCAAGGAAGATGACTGGGCATGCTGGGGGAAGATAGAGAAACAAGAAACCACTGTTTTTTATTTTTTCTTTCAAGAGGTTTGTACTAAATGTAATCTATCTGAGCCCAGGTGATTGGTGAGGTAGAAGGACAGAGATTAAATTGTGTGTCCAGAGGGGAGAGGGCGTACCCTCATGCTGAGCCAATAGCCTTTCTGGCCTAACCACCAGGGCACGGATTGCTCAGTGCGAAGGAAAGGAGCGAGGTGGTTTCTGCAGTTGGAAGCCCAGCACCTTCCCATGTTTTTTGGCATGTTTCTCCCAGCCACGCTACTGTCCAGAGCCCATATCCATGCCTGGGTCAGATCTGCTCAGTTAGGTAGCAAGAAAGACTCATGGAAGCCCCAGCTCATCTTCTCTGCCTTTTGTTACTCTAGCTCCCAGGTAAGGGGAAGAGGAGATGGCTCTGCACTGAAACAATCTCAACCTTGTTGGTTACTGTGGCTTGCCATCTCTGCTGAGCAAGAACAGTAATTATAATTCAATGTAGATCAGTGACTTTGGCTATGCTATGAGGATAGTGCACTTGATGCAGTTTATATGGGAGACTTTCCTGTTCTATTCCAATCTCAGGTACCTCCAGAGAAGTTACGTTGATGTAGTCCCTGGACTCCTTGCTTTTTGCCTTCAGGGAAAAGAGATTCCTCATCTGTGGGCACAGTCAGAACATTGGAAGCTCCTTAGGCCTGGTATCAGCAGAAACCTGGGAAGGCTGCCTGGTTCCTCATCTATGGTGCATCGAACAGGGCCGCTAGCATCCCAGAGGGGTTCAATGGTCATAGGTTGGAGACAGATTTTACTATCACCATCAGCTGCCTGGAGCTTGAAGATTTTGCTTTTCTTTATCTTTTCTGACTTTTGTTTGTTTAAAGTCTGTTTTGTCAGTAACTGCAGGCCCTGCTTTTTAAAATTGTTGTTTGTTTTCTATTTCCTTGGTAGATTTTCCTCCATCTCTTCATTTTGAGCATATATGTGTCACTGCATGTGAGATGAGTCCCTTGAAAACAGCATACTAATTAGTCTCAGTTCTTTTTCTAACTTTCCGCTCTGTGTCTTTTAACTGGAGCACTTAGCCTATTTACATCTAAGGTTAATATGAATATGTGTGGATTTGATCCTGTCATCACGATGTTAGTTGGTTATTTCACAGACTTGTTTATGTGGATCTTTATTGTGTCACTTGTCTGAGTACTTCAGTGTGTTTTTGTAATGGCTGGTAATGATGGTCTTTTCTTTCCACACTTAGTGCTTTATTCAGAAGCTCTTGTAAGGCAGGCTTTGTGGTGATGTATTTCCTCAGCATTGGCTTGTCTTAAAAGGATCTTATTTCTCCTCACTTATGAAGTTTAGTTTGGCTGGATATAAAATTCTGGGTTGGAGTTTCTTTTCTTTGAGAATGTTGAATACTGACCCAGAATCTCTTCCAGATTGTAGGATTCCTTCTGAGAGGTCCACTGTTATTCTGATGGGCTTTTCTTTGTAGGTGAGCTGGCCTTTTCTCCAACTGCCTTTAACATTTTTTCTTTCATTCCCACCTGGAAGAATCTGAACTTGTGTCTTGGAAATGATATTTTTATGGAGTATCTTACTGGCATTCTCTGAATTTTTAAAATTTGAATGTTGCCCTCTGTCCATAGGTTGGGGAATTTTTCATAGAAGATTTCCTGAAATATGTTTTCTAGGTTGGTTCCATTTGCCCCATCTTTTTCAGGTGTATCAATCAGTCATAGAATGGGTCTCTTTACATAATCCAATATCTCTGGGAGGTTTTGTTCATTCTTTTCATTATATGCATTATTTTTTCTCCATTTCTGCCTTCCTCCTTATTTCCAAAAGTCAGTGTTCAAGCTCTGAGATTCTTTTCCCCACTTGGTCTGTTGTGCTATTAATACTTGTGGCTGCATTATAAAATTCCTGTAATGTGTTTTTCAGAAATATCATGCTGGTTCCATTCTTCTCTGTATTGGCTATTTTCTCTGTCAGCTCCTGTAATAATTTTTTGTTATATTTAGCTTTTATAAATTGGGTTACAAGATACTCCTGTAGCTCAATGAACTTGGTTCCTATTACTACTTCTCATTTTAGCAATCTCAGGTTCAGCCCAGTTCTGGAGCCTTGATGGAGAGGTGATGCAGTCATTTGAAGGAATGAAACCATTCTGACTTTTTCAGTTTTCAGTGGAGAACTAGTTGATTAATTTTTTTGTGTGCTTAGTGATTTGTGTATTTCTTTATGAAATCTTTTTTTACATGTATAGTTATGAAATATCTTTTTATGTTATTTTTAAAAAGCTTTATGTTTTTGACTTTTGCATTTCAGGTTATGATTCATTTAGAATTAATATTTGTATCAATGTACAGGTAAAATATACAGATTAAGATTCATTTTCATGTAATATGGACATGTAATTGATCCAATGTAATCATTATATTTTTTCTACTAAATGACTGCTACTGTCTGAGTGTTTGTGCTCCTCCGAAGTTCCTTTTGAAAGTGAATTTTCATGGCAACAGTAATATAAGTTGGACCCTTTGGGTGATTATGTCATGAGGGCACTCATGCACAAGATTAATGCCTAATAAAAGAGACTTCACATAGTTATTCCATTGGCCATCTCACCTTCACCATTGATGATGCAGTCACAAGGTGCAATTTTGGGAGCAGGAATAGCCCTCACCGAACACCAAGATTGCCAGCAGCTTGACATTGGAGCTTTCAGTGTACATAACTATGAGAAAATAAATTTGTGGTCAGTTAATACCCAGTCCAAGTTATTTTTTCAGTACAAGTGTTTTAAGACACTTGTTGTAGGACTTTTATTGAAAATTGAGTGACTATATATATGCAGAACTGGTTTCAGATTCTCTAACTCATTGCATTGGGTTATCTGTCTCACCACTCACTAAAATAATAATGTTTAATTAAAAAATAATTAATTAATCAATTTTTTTTTTTTTTGAGACAAGGTCTTGCTTTGCTGCCCAAGCTGGAGTGTAGTGGTACAATCTCAGCTCACTGGAACCTTTGCCTTCAAGGCTCAAGCGATTCTCTTACCTCACCCTCTCAAGTACCTGAGGCCACAGGCATGTAACATCATGAGAGGCTAAGTTTTTTTCATATATTTTGTAGCAGTGTTTCCCAGGCTGATCTCAAACTCCTGAGCTCAAGCTATCCACCCACTTCAGCCTCCCAACCTGCGGCAACTGCAGGCATGAATCACCACATCCAGCCACAATATGTTTATTTAATAGGTTTTCGTATTGAGAAGCGTTAATCCTTCCATCTTGTTTTTCTTATGTAAGATTACCATGGCTGTTTTTTGCCTCTTTGCTTTTACATGTAAGTTAGAAAAATGTTTTCAATTTCAACAAAAATGCCCAGTGATTTTGATTGTCACTGTATTAAATTCATTTTGGGAGATTTATGTTTACAGTATTAAGTTTCCTAATACATATACATGGAATAACTTTCCATTTGTTGGGCCTCCTTGATTCCTTCTCAATAACCTTTTGTACATTTGCACATACTACTTATAACTTTTTCTTTTACCATAATGTCAAACAGAGACAAGTTGTAAAAATACTGTAAAATATAAAATGGACCCACATTCATTTGTCTATCAATAGTTGAATTTCTACTTTCATATTCCTTCTATAAGTTGTTATTCTGGGTACTATTGATGCAAACAAAACAAACTACTCCCAAAGTTAATGGCACATGAAGATTTCAATCATCTGCCTATTACCTCTGTGGTTCTGGATGTCACCTTGGCTCACCCAGGTTCCTGCCCGGCTTTCCACAAGGCTTTCCTAAGAATGAAGTCAGAGGGTAAATGGGGAAAGTGTCATCTCAAAGGTGCTTGACAATGGATATAGGTTCTCAGCTGGGCTCTTTGCATATTTATACTGTGGCTTGGTTCCCTCAACACTTTCCCAAGAGGAGTAGACAGAAGATATGCAGCCTGAACGGCCTCTTCTAGCCTCAGGAGGCAAATACTGTTACTTCTACCACTTTCTCATTCCCCTTAGGAATCAAGAGAAATAAAGTGCAAGGCAGTAGGTTTAATGGGAGGAGCGTCAAGATCACACTGTTAGAAGAAACTATACAGTGGAATCTCTTCTTACAGGCATCGTGAAGGATACAAGCGGCGTCAGTGCACCGGTGACTAAAGCAATTCACATTCCTTCCACGTGCTAAATACTCTATTTTGCAGCTCGACTTGCTCAAGTATTATTCCATGATAGTGTTAGGGTACCCTAAAAATGTTGTCTCGGGGGAGTGATATTAGCTAGATGACAGAGTAGGAGATTCCAGCCTTCACAGGCCCACCCAAAAAAACCATAAACACATAAAAATAAAAGCAAAACCAACAATTAGATGGCTATCCAAGAAGAAAAACAGCCCTTGGAGTGCTCAAGGGTCCAATTAAAGAAATTCAGAAAGACAGTGGGCAAAAAAAGCCCAGAATAACCATACAGAAAGGCTTGCTGAGAGACGGCACACCTGCGAGTTTTGAGATCTCTGGGAACAAAGAAGCAGGAGGCAATTGTTATCAGCCTGGAGGCAGGGCCACGGCAGCCCACCCTCCCAAGAAGCAGCCACTGTTGTGCTGCCTGGGATGGGACTGCCTCCCAGCCCAACACTATTATACCAGACCCAGTCTCCAGGACTCATCCTGTGTGGCACATCAGACTTTGAGCCCAGGCCCAGAACTGCTGTCACTACAAGTGCACCCACACTCCAAAGCCTGGCCCTGAGGCTGCTCTGGATAACGTAAGCAGAGAATGTACAGCAACACGGTAGAGTGAAATGTGGAGACTAACCATACAGAAAGCATCTCTGGAGATGGAATACCTGACAGACCTGATAAATACTGGCAAATATGTCAAGAGTAATGAAACACATTAGTCTAACAAGATAAAAAAAATGAAACTTAGCCACAATGAATGTAAAGACATGCATCATTATACAGATTGTAGTTAAAATGCTGAATCACACGAAAAGAAAAATCTCAAAAGTATCAGAAAAAAAAACGGGTTTATTATACCAGGGAAATAGTAATAAAACCCTTGGTTAACTGTTTATACGACCAACAGAGGCAAGAATACAGTGAGATTACATATTTAAATGCTGGGTGGAGGGGACTCAACCAAGGATTCATTATCCAGTGAAAATATGCTTCAAAAATAAGGTAAAGTAGAAACATTTATTGATAAACAAAATGAAGAGAAACGATTACTTGCAGATATGTTCCAAAAGATATTCAAGAGGAAAGGTTTGAGAATCACAGGAAATGACAGCAGATAGTAAGTTGAATCCACAGAAATAAATGAAGATTTCACAAATAGTAAAGGAAAGAGCAAGAAGCAAGGAAAAAAACAAAAAAGAGTTTCAACTATATGAAACTCTAGCTGAGGGAAAACCAAGCTATTGTGATGAATATCTGAGTTCCAGTTACACTGATTGGGATAGGAGAGCAGCTGTTGCCTGGGAAGGGGCACGAGACTTGGAAGTATTTTAGAGATTCACCAGGATGGAGAACATACGTAAAACTTAGTTGCATATTTGACATTTCAGCCCTCATTTCATGAGGTATGTGTATTACCTCATGAAAAAATCGAACAACTCATTCTGGACTCAAATAAACATAAATAAAGAAAGAAGAATTATCAACTACTTATGGAATCTCAGCCATATTAAGGAGAAGTAAAAAATGCACCTGGGCCGTGCTAAAAAAAATCAGGAAATCTAGGAGAAAAGACAAAAAGAAACAGGCACATTTCTCCTACTCCTGCAGCATAGATTTTATCTCTGTTGGTTTCTCCCCAAACAGAGAAGACATTTAAGTTACTTTTCTCACAAGAGAGGCCCCTCCACCCTCCCCTTGGCTCTTTCCACACCACTGCTCCCACCAGGTGATTTGCATATTGTCTCCCAGGGAGGACCTGCCCTGTGAGTCTGAGATAAAAGCTCCGCTCTAACCTTGCCCTGACTGATAAGGACTCCTCAGTTCTCCTTCTCACAATGAAGCTCCCTGCTCAGCTCCTGGGGCTGCTAATGCTCTGGCTCTCTGGTAAGGACAGAATTAAAATGAGGTGGGAAAATGGGATGGGAGGGTGGGATGTGGGGGCTCCACAGCTTCCCATGTTTATTTCCAGCATGTGTTAGAGGCACATGGTATCCAGGAAAGAGAATTCATATTTTTATCTTATGAATAATCAGAATTCACTTCCAAGGAACAATGACCAGTGCTCTGGTTCCGATCTTAAAAATAAAGAGTTCCCTACTGGCTACTAAATAGTGCATTCATTTTAGAAGGTCTACGTTTTACAATATAAATAAAAACTTGAAAAAATATGTAACTGCAAATCAGTATCTTAAGGAAATAACGAAAGTTGCTCAAAATGTGTCTATATAACCATGTACTTCTCTGATTATTTCAGGATCCAGTGGGGATATTGTGATGACCCAGACTCCACTCTCCCTGCCCGTCACCCTAGGAGAGTCAGCCTCCATCTCCTGCAGGTCTAGTCAGAGCCTCTTTGATAGTGATTATGAACTCACCTATTTGGATTGGTACCTGCAGAAGCCAGGCCAGTCTCCACAGCTCCTGATCTATAGTGTTTCCAACCGGGCCTCTGGAGTCCCAGACAGGTTCAGTGGCACTGGGTCAGGCACTGATTTCACACTGAAAATCAGTCGGGTGGAGGCTGAGGATGTTGGGGTTTATTACTGCATGCAAAGTAAAGAGCTTCCTCCCACAGTGGTACAACCCTGAACAGAAACCTCCTTGCTGGCGTATCCCAGCTGCTCACATGTGCTGCTTGTCTGGGGGAGCAGCTCAGCAGGGTCTCTGGGTCTGCAGAAGACTAGGCTGCTGGAGAATTCAGGGCAGAGTTTGCTGCTGAGGACTCTGTCTGGGACAACAGTTGCATGCCACTAAGCATGGCTAATTTTTGTGTTTTACGTAGAGTCGGTGCTTCACCATGTTGCCCAGCCTGTCCTGTTCTCAAGCTCATGGGCTCCTGCCACCCACTTGACTTAGCCTCCCAAAGTGCTGGGAGTATAGGTGTGGGCCATTGTGCCAGGTCAGCACCCTGTTTATGTTCCTGTCACTTGCCACAGCCATGACTCTCATAAGCAACAGGAGAATGAGGAGGTTCTAGGGCCCTGTGAGTAAAAATTTGGGATGAAACGGAAAGAAGAATGGAAGCTCATCTTAATCCTCCTTCCTTGCTTATATTTTTAAAATATCCTGAGCAAAACAGCCAGCCAATTGATCATTTCTGGCAAAACATGTTGAATACATCTTAGGGTTTAACAGTTTTGGGTACATTTTAAAGAAAATATTTGGTTATATGTGAAATTGGCATTTTCCCACGTTTTAAATTCCTGCTTCTATTTACCATTCTTCTCCACTCCCTGAGACAGTAGACACAGGACTTTCCACTAGTTCTTCTCAGGGGGAGCTGGCTGGGGACAACCAGTAACATCTTGGTTGTGAGTGTCAAACAGATTTTGTAATTTCATAGCAGACACAAGATCCTAACACTAAAACTCTTTGATCACAATTACCTCTTGTGGACTGAAAAGGGAGTTCTTGAAATTTTTAAAGTTGGTTTTAAAAATAATATGTGTATACTGGAAGATGCAGTATACTAAAAATGTCTTATTTTCCATAGATCACTGAGAAAATACAGGATGGTGTAAAGTTTTTTATTTTCTAAAGCTCAGAATTTGGGATTTGGCAGACTGCAGGAATGGGGGCATGAAGAGAACACAGGAGAGGTCAGCTCTTGTTCGATTAAATTTCCCTTGGCTATGGTGGGTGGGAATGTGGCTGGTGGTGGGCTTGGCAGTTGATGATGTAGCTTAAAAAGGAGCCAAATATGTTACTTGTGAAGAACCACAGAGCTGAAGGCACTGCTGCCTGGCTTCCTGGGTGGAGGCTGTGCCACTGGGAGTCTCACAAGAAAGCAATCTCGTGAGCAAGTATTTATGTCTGTGATCACCGAAGGTTTAGAGAAGTCCCTGTACAAGCAGACCTGAGGTCATGCCACTCAATTCTAGTTAAATCACAACAGCCAAGCAGAGCTTCTGAAACTCATTCTGCCCCTAGAGGAGTTTAGCAGAGATCACTGGTTGTGTCTGGAGACCTCACAAGCACTGACATGCTGAGCAGAAGGCTCAATAGGATGTAAGCCAGCAGGTTTTGATAAATGAAAATTTTCCTTTTCAGTTGTCATAAAAAACAATAGAAGGTTTGAAATAAGAAAATGTATTATTTTGACACAATGTGGTCATTACCCAAAAATAAATTTGATTTCCATATTCTAGTAGTAGGTGTAAAGAAAAATCTATGATTTGCATGTATTCACTTAAAATAATGCTCCAAAAATATTTGTGAATTAATCATGGGCATGAGATGATACAATTAAATAAATGTTTGTATCAAAAGGACAAAATGTCTTCTTTCTGGTTAAAAAAATGAATCACATCAGAAATGATTTTCTATTCTAAGATGAAGGATCCTATGGTGAGTGAAGTTAAAATTGTATTTCCAAGTAGAAATGTCAAAAAAAAAAAAAGAAAAGAAAAAAACGTGTGGAATATAGGAAGGAATTTATCACGCATACAAAAAATGACAAGTCTTTAGAGTACATCTCCATTCACAAATGAAAACACACATTCAACTTAAAATCTATTTATTTCACTCTCACAATCACCAGGTGGAGACTATAGGTAGTATAATTAAAATTGCATTCCTAACTAAAAAGTACAAAAGCAAAGAAAAGATGGTTTATAGAAAAGAGTTTGTAAAATAAAGAATGACATGTTTATATAAGGTATTCACAAGTGAGGGCACACATCTCACCAGAATTCTAGGGATTTCACCATCACAAACACCACTTTGTGGCCTGGAAATTCTGCACATCCTTCCGTGAGCAGGACAGTTTTTGGGACCCTGAACAGTGTGATAGCCGCAGATACAAAGCTCCAAAGAAACAGCCTCTCAGTGTGGCAGGAGAGGCTGTGGTACCAGGAGATGCGTTCACAGCAGGTGAATCCAGGTGGGCTCAGGCAGATGGCTGGAGAGTCTTTGAGGAAGAGGCCTTGCAGCTTCAGTCACAGGTACATGCTCCTTTTCTGTGTGAAAACTGGCCAGGGCCATCCAGGGCACCTTCCAGAGCCTCTTCCTTTCTAACTACTTGCAGCGCTCTAGCCCCACAAACCCTCCAGGCGTGGCTGCCATGTAGTCCCAGGAGCAGTCACTAGTTTCCTGCCGTCCTCAGGGCTGCAGGGATGCTCAGTAATGTCACTGAGAGGAGATTCTAGTGTGTCCTGTCCTCACCTGCTGCCACTGATGACCTTCAGGGAACTTCTTTTTGCTTTTGCCAAGTGACCCCACTCTCAACAACCATCAGGAGGATAGAAAGTGGCCTGTACTGCATGAATTTTGGCTAACGAGCAAGTCAGAGCTCGTGGGAGTGTCATGTATGTGCAGCTCATAATAATATCATGTAGGAATCGTATTTTGACTTTTCCTGTCTCCCAGTTCTCTCTGAGCAGTTACTCACTCTCTGAGTAACTGACTTTAAGATGTTCCATTGACTTTAAGATGTTCCATTGACTTTAAGATGTTCCTCTTGTTAAGAGCGGTTACTCACTGACCATCCACTCTAAGATGTTCCTCTTATGAAGCTTCTAAAGATTTTTGTTATTTTTTTTTTTTCTTTTTGAGTCAGGGAGGCCCTTGTTCTCTCACTCAGGCCGGAGTGCAGTGATGCCATCTTGACTCATTCCAACCTCTGCCTGCTGGGTTCAAGCAACTCTCCTGCCTCAGCCTCCCAAGTAGCTGGGATTACAGGCACCCAACACCATGCCCGGGTAATTTTTGTATTTTTAGTAGAGATGGGGTTTCACCCTGTTGGCGAGGCAGGTCTCAAACGCCGGACCTCATGCAATCTGCCTGCCCACCTTGGTCTCCAAAATTGCTGAGATTACAGGTGTGAGCCACTGAGGCCATCCCTGAAGATGTTTTTATTTTAAGACTCATATGATTCTGATGGTAGAATTCCAGCTGTGTGCTTGCCACATGCTCACACTTCTATTAGTAAAAGACTCTTTTTTTTTAGTGTAATTTGCTCTTTTTAAACTAGTTTGTCAGGGTTGTGGTTCAGGTGATTGATTTTAAAACTTTCTTGCTAAAGTGCACGAATATTGCTAGAAATGAACTGCTTTTTGCATTCCACAAACATGGATACACTGTGTTTACTTTTAATTTCTATTTTTGTTTTTCTTTATTCCAAATTATATTTAGTAGTATTTTACTTAGTTTTAAAATATGTGGACTTTTTTGATAAATGTCTTATTTAAACTAATCTTTACGTTTCCCCAGTTTTAGGGGAACAAGAGGTTGTAGGTTCTACTGGTGAATTGTATAGTAGTGAAATCCAGGCTTTTAGTTACCCATCACCCAAAGAGCATACATTGTACCCAGTAGGAAAACTGTCATTCTTCCTCTTGGTGCACCATCTTCCCTTCATATCACTCTCTGTTGTCTATTTCTAATACAATTCTTTTGGTCATCGAGAATTTATTTTGTATGATTTATGTCCGTTTAATTTCACTGAAGTATCTTGTGGCCCAAAATATTATGTATGTCTGCAAATGTTTTGAAAATCATTTACTATCGTTTGGTGGAGTGTTCTCTAAGTATCAGTCTTGTCCAGGTGGTTGACCGCGTTGTTCAAGTCGTCTGTACCTGCACTGGGGCAAGGGGCAGGGCTATTTGCGCTGCAACCTGGACCTGCTACAGAGCCCTTTTCTACCCTGGGCCACATTCACGACTGGCAGACTTTCATGTCACCTGTTGGGCCAAACCTATATTCCAAGGGGCAGAATATGTAACCTCCAGAAACCAAAAAAGGCCTACTTGTGGCTTCTTTCTTTTAAAGACAAATGAACACATTAAACACATCAGAATGGAATAGTTCTTCCTGTCATCATGAACTCTGATTTCTTCCGTGTTGATAAAACACATTGTAGTGGCCTTGCTATTGGGCACACATTTAGTGCTGTTCTATGGCAGCTGTAGAGATGAATGCCCAGAAACAAAGTGCACTGCAATACCAGCTGTGGGAAATCAGCCTCCCAGCCACAGTCACGATATGACAGGGCAGCCGCAGAGTCCCCAAGTAAGTTTCTGATTATTTTCCTTGTCTTGGTGTAGTATCTGCATTTGCTCGCTAATGAGGAGAGACTAAAATTAGACATCGTGATGTCCTTGATTCTGCTGCACTAATTTCCATCTGGTCTTTCTGCCAGCCACTCACTAGGGCATTAAAGTCAAATTCTCCACAGATATGATTATCTTTTTCCAAGTGCTAGTTAAAAGGTTTTTCTTAGATTTGTCTAGCAAATTAAAGATTTTAATACTATGAATAGGGTTATGCAAATGGTGCCTTTCTCTCAGTCTCTCTGCAAATGTTAACATGAGGGTAAATCTCATAATAGATTTTTCATTATTTCACTTTTCCTTTACAATTCCTGAGTAAAATAAACTGTTAGGAGAAATACTATGAGTTTTGTTTGAACCCTAGACAGACTTACTGAAATTTCATACGTTAGCATCAAATCAGAAATCAAAGATATTGCTTTTGCTTAATGGCATACTCACAATTATTATGACGGGCTAAATATTTGCTTCAATTTTCCACAGAATGAATAGGCTTCTCCCTTTTATTCTGCCTTACATTGTTAATATTTGCATAATTAGTTTTCCTGGGGTAACAGATTAATATACATTCTCATATTCAATTTTAATTTATTTTATGGCTGTTAGGATTCTAGAATACAAAAGAAACCATTTTGTAGGTTGAGGATATTTGTAATTTACTAAGGTAAGAATATTAAATATGGGTAAGGTATAGCCAAGTAAGTGTCTAGCAAGAGATTATCCCTCTAGTCTTTGTTAACCTTGATAGTTTCATTCCTGACTGCTCTTGGGAGGTCAGAATTTATCTTTCAAAATTTTCTTTTATTACTGATTCTTCATTCTCTTCTTCCTTGGAGGCATTTGATAGAGTACAAAAAGCAAGGGCAGTTGGTTCTTCATGGGGCATTTACACTTGGGTGATCTTAGCTCCGGCCCAAGAGCAACCAAGTAATAATGAAGTTCACTGCTGTGATTCCAGAAGGGCAGAGTCACTATTTCCAGCTGTCAGTGCAGAGATCGTGTTATTATTAATTATTATTATCCAATAAGGAATTAACATTAAGTAATTTATTCAGCTCTTACCTGTTTCTTGCTTTGAACTTTTGATTTTTACTAGCAGGAGATAAAAAGAAGAAGCAAAAATATAATTTCAATTGATTTTAGGAATCAGTTTAGGTGAGTTAGTTTGACCCCTGACTTTTCCTGAGAGTCTTAAAGTTTCTTTAACAATAATTAATATAAGTATTTTATGGATTTTATAATTATTTAATATAAAAAAAGCTATGAGTATGAGAACTCTCAAATTGTATTCTCAATTTTTCTTCAGGTGAATTATCTTACCTAGTTAAAAGAAAAAAGTTACTTTACTTTGTTATCTTGTGGTATTCACACAAATTCTCATATCAACTGCAGCTTCCACTACCATTTAAAAGGCTAAATTCTCTAATTTAGTCTCTAGAAACTTTGCATTTGCCAACTTCCCATCTCTCAAGTAAACCAGGGTTTATTATGTGGTCAACAAGGCCAACATCACATTCAAACGGTGGAAAAAATTACTAACCTCCTAAATGTGCTGTGGTATTATGGAGACTTATGTTTGAGGACAGAAGCCCCTTTATTAAAGAGAACTGAGAGGGAACTTTAAAGACACAGAATGCTCAAGATGGAAACAGAACCATTGCCTCACTTTGTGCAATTTGTTGGGTGAGGTGGGGGTCTGCAGAAAGATTAACAAGCACAGAGGAAAAGCTCACCACTTAATCCCACAGCTGTGTGTGTAGTTTTATAGGATTCTAAACATTTTTTTTTTCCAAGAAAGAGTAAATCACATTAATTAAAACATTTGGGAACAGGTTCAGCTTAGACAGGTCTAGAACAGGGCCTGAAGGTGTAACTTACAAACAACCCTGTTTCTTCCAGTGCTGGAGAGATGGATTCTCAGAAGCAGAAAAGACACATTCATGGTGCCTTCCTTCTCTGACCTCTCTGTGTTTCAGAATATTTATCTGTGAATTTCTGCTCCAATGAGTAACAATATACTGTTAATGAGATAATGCAGACAGCTTCATCCCCAAGTGTCTTGCAGCCAGGAATCAAGCACAGGACCTGTGTCTTCACAAAGGGGTACTCCATGGGTGGCCTGATCTTAATTCTCATTTAAAGAGATACTCTTCCCTTTAATAAAAAAGAATACTCATTGTGCCTCAGGTGGGAAACAGGCCTCTGTATTTCCCATGCTTATCCATAGTAGTGTTGGTTTGGACAATTTGTACTGATGCAGTCTGTAGAACGAAGTCTACAGATTGGAAACTGATATATAAATGAGCCAAAGATGGCCTGTATGTCCTGGCCCCATGTTGTTTAATAAAAACTGGGTTTATTTCTCAATGGTGTGTTCCAAACTCAAATTTACCAATGCAAATATTTTAAAAACAGCCCCTTCAAAATATTTTTAGCCTTTTAGAAAGTACTTTGTTTGTCCAGAAAAATTTCACCAATATCTTATTGGTGAAATAAGGTAATTTTTGCCTGCAATAAGATAAACCCCAGTTATGAAAACCTTAACCAGAAACTTCCCACTCTGCTGCTGTGTGGCATCTCTCAGATGCATAGCCGGTTCTCCAGTGTCTATCCCGTTTTGAGAAGCAACCCTGTCACCTTATTCTCTGCGCAGATTCCTACTGTGAGGGACTTCTCTCTGCAAACCTGTCAAAGCTTTACCCAATAAAGTCATGTGTGTGACTGCCCCCCTGTGGTCAACTTTTTCCTTGATCAACCCTCAAATTCTTCAAATCCCCTACTAATAGGATTACAGTGACCACCCCAAGCACTGACTCCGGGTCATGAACTCAAACAATTCCACTTCTAAGACTCTTTTCCCAGGACATATAAATAATGCATTTGCTCCCAATTTTATGGACCCCAAACTAACCTCATCAGGAAAAGGAGAAACAGCCATAATAAATCCCACCCGTATATGTCCTCCCTCATTCAGGTGACCATAGTTCATGTTAGAGACACACAGAGGCCTGCTGCACACCTAGATCCTAATGAGCTGGTTCTGACACCTTCTGATCTGTGTCTGCTGTAGAGTGACTAGCTTTGTCTGCTGTTGTCAAAGCCTTGGCATAATGTGTCAACAGATAAGAGAGGGAGGTTTCTCATCACAATTAGTGATATTATTCTTTAAGTCTATAGGTAATACAGAGTTAACTTCAAAGCTCTTTTCTGACTAAACCAGATCTTTACAAGATTTCACATTTTATGGTTATATAGGGCAACAGAACATGAGATTATTATTATTTTTTTAATCACAGTGGTAGCCTTCTTAAAAATTTATTGTCTCATAGAAAATAGCAACTCTATCTTAAATTAAAGCATCTTAAAGAACACTGGAAAAATAACATTTTCAAGAATTGACTTTTAGTAAAAAAAAAAAAAAACCTGGCAAATTTTTTTACTGTTATTCATTTTCCAGCTATTCAAGTTTCCATATCAGATAATGGACAGAACTGATTCTTCATTTAACACCCTTTTACAATAATTATTTAAAACTTGCATGGACCATCTTGTTCTATTTAAGTTAGGCTTATTATAGTTGGTGTTTTCTTTTTTTTTTAGCCTCTGAATTTTCTCATTTTATTATCATGATTAATTAGTAGTCTGACTTTTTAAATTAGATTAATAACATAAGAAAAGAAAAAGTCAGGTGCACTAAAGTTACTACATTTATTGAGAAAAGAGCAAATAAAATTGAAATAGTAAAATATGAGCTTTTATTCTAATCCAACTTCTTAAGTACAATTTAATCTCCTTAACCTACATGATTGCAATGGAGTTCAATATTTAAAGGTCAGTATCATTGTTATTCAATGATCTTTTCAAATCTTGTAAAAAATGTCATTCTGGCAGATTTCCCAGAAGAGATTTAAACCAAGCTCTCTCTGGAATCTTACCTAGAATTTCATTTGTTTGTGCTCTTGGGCAACTAAATATGAATTTTTGGTAAATTACCCAAGTTTACATAGCAGTACAAGGTAGTCTTTCAATTGTTCATTGATCTTTTTTTCCAGAGATGTGACTGTTCTTGTGATGGTATTTGGCGTCAGCACCATTATTGAGGAGCTGTTCGATTAAATATTAAGCACATCACTAACAAATGAAGAAAAATGAGATTGTTTCCCTTTGTAATGATCAGCTGTGGGGCCGACTTAACATCCCTGAGCTGTGAGCATCTTTACATGAAGCGATCAAAATGTCAGTTTTAGGTACAGGTTACCCTGAGACATAAAACTGTGATTTCTGTCCTTGCTCCTCTCACATAGAACACTTTCTCTGAACTGCAGACTCACTGCTGTGGCTGCACCACATCCAGGCTGGGGTTGACTCCGGTTTCACTCACAGTTGGCAAGAACCTGGAAGCCCTCATAGAACTTGACTCAACATGACCAGGAAGACTTTGTGAAAAGAGTTTTCCTAGGCATCACTTGGAAAAACGTCATGTAATATTGTTTCTTGTTTGTTCTGTGTCATTACCAGAGGAAATTCTTCTCTAGAAGAGCCTGCTGGTGAATCTTGGATATGTGAGTCGATTATGATGGGATATATCCAAGATTGAGCAGTTTGTCACCAGGAATTTTATATTCACTGGCTGAGACATAACATTCTTGCCCCCTTTCCTCTTCTTTACACTGGACTCTTGGCTCTAAATGTAGAGACTCACATCATTCTCCCTGTGAGGTCCTTGGATAGAGTGCTCTTATGGGGTTCACTCATGAGGTGCCAAGGAAGGGGAGGTTCTAACACTTGCATTGCACAATCTTGAACAGTTATCCTGGAAACAGCAGATACCAGGCAACACTGCAACTGGCTCAGGAGCTCTTTGTACTTGCAGACCCTCTGCCCATCAGTGGTTGTGGGATGGGGCTGTTTTCTTCTCTACATTGACTGGGAGAGAGCCATGCAGGATGGCATTCACCTCCCAGAGATGCATCCTAGAAACACATTTCTACATTGTTAGGGTCCTTGTGCTTTCTCAGTGTGGCATGTACTACACAATGTGTCCCTGCCCCGGGTCCCAACTTTCACAGTCAGAGCCTTCTTCCCTTGACCACAGGCAAACTGGACTTGAACTAAGTTTGTTTTATTCCAATGAACATTTTGTGTAACATTGTTCCCAGAATAGCCATTACTCCTACACCACTGACCCTTTCCACCCCACTGCACCCACCAGGTGATTTGCATATTGTCCCCTAGGGAGGACCTTCCCTTGTGAGTGTGGGATAAAAGCTCAGCTCTAATCTTGCCTTGACTGGTCAGGACTCCTCAGTTCACCTTCTCACAATGAGGCTCTCTGCTCAGCCCCTGGGCCTGCTAATGCTCTGGGTCCCTGGTAAGGAGAGGATTAAAATGAGGTGGGAAAATGAGGTGGGGAGGTGAGCTCTGGGGGCTCCACAGCTTCCTATATTTATTTCAACCATGTGTTACAGGCACATAGTTTATGTTTCAGGAAAGATAATTCATATTTTTGTCTTAGGAATAATCAGGAATCCCCTCCCAGGAACAATGACCAGTGCTCTGATTCTGATTCAGATTTTGAAAACAATGAGTTTCCTGCTGGCTAGTAAATGATGGGTTTATTTGAGAAATTATAGTTTTCATGATATAAATTACAACTTGAAAATATATGTAACTGTAAATCAATATCTTAATGGATATCATGAAAGTTGCTCATAATGTGTCTATATAACCTTGCACTTCTCTGTTATTATTTCAGGATCCAGTGAGGATATTGTGATGACCCAGACTCCACTCTCCCTGTCTGTCACTCCTGGAGAGCCGGCCTCCATCTCCTGCAGGTCTAGTCAGAGTCTCTTTGATAGTGCAGATGGGAACACCTATTTGGATTGGTACCTGCAGAAGCCAGGCCAGTCTCCACAGATCCTGATCTATGAGGTTTTTGACCGGGCCTCTGGAGTCCCAGACAGGTTCAGTGGCAGTGGGTCAGGCACTGATTTCACGCTGAAAATCAGCCTGGTGGAGGCTGAAGATGTTGGGGTTTATTACTGCATGCAAGGTACAGAGCTTCCTCCCGCAGTGGTACAGCCCCAAACAGAAACCTCCCTGCTGGGTGTCCCAGCTGCTCACATGTGCTGCTTGTCTGGGGGAGCAGCTCAGCAGGGTCTCTGGGTCTGCAGAAGAGGAGGCTGTTAGAGAATTCAGGAAAGAGTTTGCTGCTGAGGACTCTGTCTGGGACAACAGGTGCATGCCACTAAGCATGGCTAATTTTTGTGTTTTATGTAGAGTCGGTGCTTCACCACATTGCCCAGCCTGTTCTCAAGCTCATGGGCTCCTGCCACCCACTTGACTTAGCCTCCCAAAGTGCTGGGAGTATAGGTGTGGGCCATTGTGCCAGGTCAGCACCCTGTTTATGTTCCTGTCACCTGCCACAGCCATGACTCTCATAAGCAACAGGAGAATGAGGAGGTCCTAGGGCCCTGTGAGTAAAAATTTGGGATGAAACAGAAAGAAGAATGGAAGCTCATCTTAATCCTCCTTCCCTGCCTACATTTATTTAAATTTATTGAGCAAAACAGCCAGATAACTGATCATTTCTTACAAAACATGTAGAGTACATCTTAGGGTTTAACAGTTTTGTATATATGTTAAAGAAAATATTTGGTTATATGTGAAATTGGCATTTTCCCACTTTTTAAATTCCTGCTTCTTTTATTTACCATTCTTCTCCACTCCCTGAGACAGTAGAGACAGGACTTTCCACTAGTTCTCCCCAGGGGAGCTGGCTGGGGACAACCAGTAACATCTTGGTTGTGAGTGTCAAATAGATTTTGTAATTTCATAGCAGACACAAGATCCTAACACTAAAACTCTTTGATCACAATTACCTCCCGTGGATTGAAAAAGGAGTTCTTAAAATTTTTAAAGTTGGTTTTAAAAATAATATGTGTATACTGGAAGATGCAGTATACCAGAAATGTGGCATTTTCCATGGATCACTGTGAAAATACAGGATGATGTAAACTCTTTTTATTTTCTGAAGTATAGAACTTGGGATCGGGCAGACTGCAGGAATGGGAGCATGAAGAGAACACAGGAGAGGTCAGCTCTTGTAGAACTAAACTGCCCTTGACTTATGGTACGTGGGGATGTGGCTGGTAGTGGGCTTGGCAGTTGATGATGTAGATCCAAAAAGGGGCCAAATATGTTTTTGTGAAGGACCACAGAGATGAAGGCACTGCTTTCTGGCCTTTCTGAGTTGAGCCTGTGACACTGGGAGACTCACAGGAAGGTAATGTTGTAAGTATTTAGGTCTGTAATCACCGAAGGTTTAGTGGAATCCTTGCACGAGGAGACCTGAAGCCATGTCACTCAGTCCTGGTTGAATTGCAACAGCCAAGCAGAGCTTCTGAAACTCATTCTGCCCCTAGAGGAGGTCTAGCAGAGACCACTGGTTGGGTCTGAAGATGTCACAATCACTGACATGCTGAGCAGAAGGTCCAACAGGGTCTATACCATCATGGGGGCAGTGGTGATGGAGACCGATGTCCATGATTCAGACATGTTTTTAGGATGCACTGTTCAGTTTTGGGGATTTGGAAGAACAGGCTGAGTCTGCGGGAGTTTTATGTTCTTCTAGCTCATTACCTCTAGCCTGCCTGATGACTCGGACCTCAGCAAATGCCCCATGCAGGACACAGGCCATGTATAGAGGCTGCCCTGAGCAACACCTCAGTGCCAATACGATTCATTTTCCCCAGGAGAAGTCCTCTGCCTGTGCCAAGACAGAGCTTGTGTTCACATGCAAACTTGGCAGATATGGCAGGAGGACAAAATGCCCAGTGAGGATCAGCTCAGCTAGAAGGGGTTCTATCCACTCTGGAATTTTAAGTCACTTAGTTCTAATTTCTTCCACTGTTCTCTGGTGTTATTAATATAAACTTTGTACTATTTTCTCTTCAGGCTCTTGCAATGGTTCTTTTAACCTTTCAACTCCTATATCACAGTCCAAGAATAGGAGGATTCCTTTTGAAACTTACTAGTCATTTACAAATGATAGTCTGGGTACTAAATTATTATAAAAAAGAAATAAAATGATTTGAAATAAGTAAATGTATAATTTTTACATGATATAGTCATTACCTGATAATAAATCTGACTCTTATATTCTAATAAGTAATGGGATGAAAAAAGCATGCTTTGCATGGTGTCACCTAAAATAATTCCTCAAAAATACTTCTAAACTAATCATGGGCATATCAGTTCAATTTCATGAGGTGACATGATCAACGTAATGAATTATTTGTACCAAAAGGACAAAATATCTTTTTGTTGGTTAACATAATAAATCCCACCAGAAATGATTATCTATTCTAGGATGACGGAGTCCATGGTGAGTGAAGTAAAATTGTATCCCCAAGCAGAAATATCAAAAATAAATAAATAATGAAAACATGGTATATAGGAAAGAATTTGTCACACATATAAAGAAAGATATGTCTTCAGAGTACTTTTGTACACATATTCACAAGTGAGAACACACATCCAACAAAAATTTTTGATTTCACTCCCACAATCAGCAGTGTGGAGACTAAAAATAGTACAATTAAAATTACATTCTTAACCCAAAAGTCCAGCAACAAAGAATAGAAAGGTTACAGAAAAGAGTTTGTAAAATAATAAATGGCAGTTCTACAGAAGATATTCACAAGTGAGAAAACACATCTACCTAAAATTCTCGGGATTTCACCACCACAAACACCACTTTGAAGCCTGGAGATGCTACACAGTCTCCTGTGAGCAGGACACCTGGACCCTGCACAGTGTGATGGCCTCAAATACAAACCTCAAAGGTAGTTCAGCCTCTCACTGTGGCAGGAGCAGCTGTGGTGCCAGGGGATGAGTCTCCAGCAGTTGGAGTTAGGTGGGCTCAGGGAGATGGGTGCAAAGCCTTTGAGGAAGGAAGAGGCCATGAGGCCACAGACACAGGCACACCTTCGTTCTCTGTGTGAACAGGGCCAGGGTCCTCCAGGATGCCTTCCAGTGTCTCCTCCTTCCTCCACACTCAGGGCACTCAAGCACCACAGACCCTCCAGTGTTGGCTGCCACATCCTCCCCGGAGCAGCCACTAAATTTCCCTGTTGTCCTCATGGCTGCAGGGATGCTCAGTCATGTCACTGTAAGGGGACCCTAGTGTGTCCTTTCCTCACCTGCTGCCACTGATGAACATCATGACACTTCTACATGCCTTTGTCAAGTGACACCACTCTTACCAACCATCAGGAGGATGGAAAGCGGCCTTCACTGAATGATGTTTGGTTTATGAGCAAGTCAGAGCTCACGGGAGCCTTATGTGTGTGCAGCTCATAATAATATCACAAAGGAATCCTATTTTGACTTTCCCTGACTCCTCACTCTCTCTGAGCAGTTACTCACTCTGCCCGTCCACTCTAAGACTTTCTTCTTGTGAAGTTGCTAAAGGTGTTTTCATTTGGAGACTGATACGATTCTAATGGTGAAAGACTAGATGTGTGCTTTTCACATCCTCACGTTTCTAAGAATAAAAGGCCCTTCTTTTGAGTATCATTTCTCTTATTTTTCTAGTTTGTGAAGATTACATTTTCAGTGATTATGTGAAAACTCCTTTGCTAAAATGCATTCATATTGCTGTAAATGAACTGCTTTTTTGCATCCCATAAATTTGGATATGTGATGTTTACTTTCAACCAAAATACTTTATAATTTATATTTTTGTTGTTTCTTTGCCCCATTACATTTAGTAGTACTTTAGTTTCAAAATACTTGGGTTTTTATTGACAATTTTTTTAAAAAAACTAATTTCAATATTTCAGTGGCTTTATGGGTGTGAGCATTTTTTAGTTACAGTGATGAGTTGTATAAACTTTGGGATTCAGTTACCCATCACCCAAAGAGTGTACCCTCTGCCCAATAGGTATTTTTAAATTCCTCCTCCTTCTCCCACCAACCCCATTCTTATAACTTTCTGTTTCTGATTTCTAATACAATTCACTCAGTTGTGAATAATATATTTTGTATGCTTTAATCAGCTTAATTTTATTGAAATATCTTGTGGTAACAAATATGATCTATCGTTAGCAAACATTTTGAAAAGACCGTGGAATCTGCCATGATTTGGTGGCGTGTTCTCTAAGCATCAACCTTGTCCAGATAGTTGATAGCATTGTTTAAGTCATCTGTATCTGCACTGGCCCAAGGGGCAGGGCTGTTTGCACTGCAACGAGCTGTTTGCACTGACAGAATTTCATGTCACCTGGTGGGCCAAACCTGTATTCCATGGGTAGAATATGTAGCCTTCAGAAAGCAAAAAAGTTCTACTTGGGGCTTCCTTATTTTAAAGACAAAGCCACTCATTGAAAATACTGGAATAAAATAGATATTCCTGTCATCCTGAACTCTAATTATCTTTGTGATGATGTAGCACATATTACAAAGGCCTAATTAACGGGGACACCATTTTAGTGCCATTTGATGGCAGCTGTAGAGATGAATGCCCAGATTCAAGGTGCAGGGCAATACCAGCTGGGGGAAATCAGCCTCCCCACCACAGCCACAATATGACTAGGCAGACACAAAGACTTCCCAAGTTAATTTCTGATTATTTTCATGGTCTTGGTGCAGTATCTGGACTTGTTCTCTAGTGAGGAGGGTCTAAAAATTAGTGTCCTTGATTCTATTACACCAACTTTCATCTGGTCTTTCTCTCAGTCACTCACTAGGGCACTCAAGTAAAATTCTCCATAGATATGATTATTTTGCTTCAAATTCTAGACAAAATGTTGATTTTTGATTTGCCTAGCAAAATAAATATTTTAATGCTATGAATACAGTCATTTAAATTCTATCTTTCTCTCAGTTTTTATGCAAATGTTAATGTAGGACAAATTTCATGATAGGTTTCTCATTATTTCCCTTTTCCTCTACAATTTCTGAGTAAGATGACCCACTATGAGAAAACCTATGAAGTTAATTTTAACCCAAGACAAAATAGTTATACTGAAATTTAATACCTTCAGAAGCCAGAAACAAAAGATACTGCTCTTGATTTAAGGTTTACTTAGGATTATCATTGACTAGTAAATATTTGCTTTAATTTTCAAGAGAATCAATAGGCTTCTTCCTTTTGTTTTGCCTTATGTAAATAATTTTAGTATAAACTGTTTCCCTGGAGTAACAAATTAGTTAGTAAACCTTCTTTTTTTTACACTGTCTATTTCACTTAAAGAAAAAGTTCTTTTTCTTTTAATTGCATTTTAGGTTTTGAGGTACATGTGAAGAACATGCAAGATTGTTGCATAGGTACACACATGGCAGCCTGATTTCCTGCCTTCCTCCCCTTCACCTATATCTGGCATTTCTCCCCATGCTATCTCTCCCCAACTCCCCTTCTTGTTTTCAGTTTTAATTTCTACCTAGGGCTGCTAGGATTCCAGAATACAAAAGAAGCCATTTTCTAGGTTGAGGATGTTTCAAATTTACTAGGGTAAGAATATTAAATATTATTAAGATCCAGCTGAATTAGTTTCTAGCAAGAGGTTATGTTTCTAGTTTTTTGTTAAACATAATAGTTTTATTCCTGACTGTGATGGGAGGCTAGAATTTATTTTACTTCATTACTGATGCTTCATTTTTTTTGTTAGTAAATATTTTAGAAGAGCTAATATCTAGAAGTATTTCAAAGTAAGGGCAATTGGTTCTTCATAGAGCATTTACACTTGGGTGATCCTTAGCTCTTGCCCAAGACAAGTAGTAATAAAGTTTATTACCATGATGTGAAGCTGCTGCTTCCAGAAGGGCAGAGCCACTATTTCCAGCTTTCAATGAAGACTATATTATTATTATTCATTTTTATTATAAGACAAAAAATGAGCACTAAATACTTTATTCAGCTCTTGTCTGTTTCCTTTTCTGTACTTTTGATTTTTGTTAGCAGGTGATGAAAAGAAGTAGTTAAAAGAGAAATTCAGTTGATTCTTAGGAATCATTTTGAATTAATTCGATCCCTAATTTTTCTCAAGAGCCTTAACAATTTTTAATTGATTCTTAAAACTGTTTAACATGAAAAAAAAGAAAAACAAGTATAAGAATAAGAACTCATCTACAGCCATACCACCCTGAACGTGCCCGATCTTGTCTGATTTCAGAAGCTAAACAGGGTCGGGCCTGGTTAGTACTTGGATGGGAGAAAAAAAAAACTCTCAAATTCTATTCTCATTTATTTTTTAACAGGTAAACTGTTTTACCTAAGTTAAAAGTAAGTAAGTTATTTCACTTTGTTGTCTGGTTATATTCATTCAAATTATCATATCTATTGCAACTTCTATTACAGTTTAAAAGGCTAGAATCCCCAATTCAGTACTTAAAAACTTCTCAGGGTCTTCACTTCCCATTTCTATAATGATCTAGAAGGCCAACTTCCCATTGAAAGAGTAGAAAAAAATTAGTAACCTCTCAGGCAAGCTATGGTTTTATGGAGATCTATTTTGGAGACAGACACCCCTTTTTTCAAGACTGTGAATTCAAAGGGAACTTAAGAGACACGGAATGCTCAGGAAGAAAATAGACTCATCCTTTACTTTTTGTAGTTAGTTGGAGGCTGTGGTGGATTCTGCAGAGGTATTGGTAAGTACAGAGGAAAAGTGCACCACTTAATTCCACCGCTATATGGATAGTTTGATGGGATTTCCAAAAACCTTTCCAAGCAAATGTAAAGACCAGAATTCAAACATTTGGAAATAGGTTCAGAAAAGACAGATCAAGAATGGGGTCTGAAGATTCAGAAAAGTCCAAAATGTAAACAACGTGGTTTCTTTCCATGTTTGGAAAAAGAGAGTCTCAGAAGCAGAAGATACACATTTAAGAAGCCTACATTTGCTGTGCTCTCTCTCTGTGTTCCAGAATTTATCCATGAATCTATGCTCCAGTGAGTGACAATTTTAGTTAGTGAGATAATGCAGACAGCTGCAGTCCCAGGTGCCTGGGAGGCATGAATCCATTCACAGGACTTGCAGCTTCACAGGGGAAGTTCCCTTTGTGGGTGACTTGGTCTTAATTCCCATCCAAGCACAAGCTCTCACCTTTAGTTTAAAAGAAGGTTCACTGAGGCTCAGGTAGGAAATATGCCTCTGTGTGCCTCAGCCTCATCCATAGCCATGTGGGTTTGAACTATCTGGATGAATACAGTCTGTAGAACAAAGTCTATGCAATATGCAACCGTAGTTTATTAATGAGAATGCTATGTTGTGTATTTCAAAACTGTAGGCTTATTTCTCAACGGCCTGTGCCAAACTCAAATTTTAAAATGTAATTGTTTTTGAAAACAGCCCAAATAAGAATGTTTTTAAACATTTAGAAAATACTAGCTCTATGTGTCCAGAAAACCTCACCCATGTCTGCTATCAACAGGTAAGATAAACCACAGTTTATGAAAACCTTGAACTTAGTACTGTCCACTGTAGCTCTCTGATGCAGAATCTCCCCACTGTGCTGCTGTGTGGCATCCCCTAGCTGCATAGCCCCTTCTCCAGCATCCAACCCATTTTGAGAAACAACCTTGGCACCTTATTGTCTGGACTGTCTCCTGCTGGGAGGGACCTCTCTCTGCAAATCTGTCAAAGCTTCACTCAATAAAGGTCATGCATGCTACTGCTTCTGTGGTCATCTCTTTTCTTGTGGTTAGCCCACAAATCTGTCAACCCCACTACAAACATGATCACAGTGTCCACTCCATAAACACCGACTCCCGGTAATGAACAAAAACTATTCCACTTTCAAGACTCTCTTCCAAAGTCATTTGAGAAACACCGTTGCTTTCAATTTTATGGATCCCAAACTAACTGCACGAGGAAAAGGAGACACAACCACACTAAACCCCACCTGTGGAAGTCTTCTCTCATTAAGGTGACCATGGTTCAGATTAGAGACACACGAGGCCTGCTCCCACCATGGTTCCAATGGAGACTGTTCTTAAACCTTTTTGTCTGTGTCCACTGTGGAGTGACCAGCTTTGTCTGCTGTTGTGAAAGCCTTGGCATCATGTGTCAACAGATAAGACAGGGAGGTTTCTGTTCAGAATTAGTAATATTGTTCTTTAAGTCTGCAGGTGAACTAGGGTAATTTCAAAACCATTTTCTGGCTAAAAAACATTTTACAAGATTTTATGTTTTCTGGATATGTCAAGCTACAAATTGTGAGATTTTGATTAAAATTCTCAGTGGTAGCCTTCTTAATGGTTCATTAATTCTCATAGAAAATAGCAATGCTCTCTTAAATTCAAGCAATCTTAATGCTTTGTAAAGATAAAATTTTCAAGAATTGGCTTTTAGTCAAAGAAAACATGTTATAAAAGAAGACAATTTTTTAAATGTTATTTACTTTCCTGCAGTTCAAATTTTTGTATTAGATAACAGATAAAACTGATTACTTATCCTTTCAGGATAATTATTTTAAACTAGCAATAAAAAAGGCCATTTTGTTCTATTTTAGTTAGGCTGTTTATATTTTATGTCTCCTTATTCTTTTCCTTCAGCTTCTGATGTTTCTGGCTCTTTTTTACTATCATGATTAAGATTCTGACCTTTGCAACAATAAGAAGCAGATCAGAATTTGTTGACACCATAAGAAAAAAGTCAAGTACACAAAATTTGAAAAATGCAATAAGAGAAAAGAGTAAATAAAATTTTCACAGTGAAATATGAGACTATTGTGCCAATCCTATCTTGTATCTACAATTTGATATCGTCAGCCCACATTATTACCAGGGAGTACAACACTTGAAGGTCAATATCATTTTTACTGGATTATCTTTTCCAATCTTATTAAAAATGATATTTTTGTAGATTCCTCAGAAGGTACTCAGGCCAAGCTTTCTTCTGCAATCTTTCCTACATTGCATTTATTTGTGTTCCTGGGCAATTATATAAGACTTTGTGTTAAATTACTCAAGGTTACATAACACTGCAAGCTGGTTTTCATTGTTCCTGGATTTTCTTTTTCCAGGAGTGTGACTGTCCTTGTGGAAGTATTTAGTGTTGACACCATTATTCAGGATCTGCTCAAGGGAATATTAGGCACATCACTGACAAACAAGGAATAGCGGGGTCGTTTTTCTGTTTAGTGATCAACTGTATGGTAGCTTCACATCTCTAACCTGTGAGCATTTATTTAATAAAGTCAAGAAAATATCAGTTACAGGTACAGCCTACCCTGAGACATAAAACTGTGGATGCAGTCATTGGTTTTCCTACAAAGAGAATTTTTTCTGAACTGTGGACTCATGGCTGTGGCTGCACAACATCCAGGCTGGGGGAGACTCAGGTCTCACTCAGTTGACAAGAACCTGGAAGCACTGACAGAGACTGACTCCACATGACCAAGGAGACTGTGTGCAAAAAGCTTTTCTAATCACCACTTCGAAAAACGTAATGCAAAGTTATTTCTTATTTGTTCTGTATCATTAACCTAGAAGATTCTTCCCTTAAGAGAGCCCTCTGGGCCACACACGGTAGCTCACACCTGTTATCTCAGCACTATAGGAAGCCAACGCAGGCAGATCTCCTGAGGTCAGGAGTTCAAGATCAGCCTGGACAACATGGTGAAACCCCATTTCTACTAAAAAAAAAAAAAAAAAAAATAGCCCTCTGGTTAATCTTGTATACATGAGATGATTATGATGGGATAGATCCCAGATTGAACAACTGGTCTCCAGGACTTTTATATTCACTGCCCGAGGCATAAAATTTTGTCTCTTTCCTTTTTTCTTACATTGGTCTTTTGACTATAAATGTAGAGTCTCACATCATTCTCCCTGTGAGGCCCTTGTACAGATAGCTCTTATGCAGTTCACTCACCAAGTGCCAGGGCAGGGTAGATTCTAACATTTGAATTGAATATTCTTGAACAGTTGTCCTGGAAATAATAGATACCAGACAGCCCTTGAACTGGCTCAAGGCTGGTCATTTGCAGGCTCTCAGTCCAGCAGTGATTGTGGGGATGGACTGTTTCCTTCTTTACATTGACTGGGAGGAAGTCAAGCCAGATGGTACTCACCTCTCAGAGATGCATCCTAGACACACATTTCCACATGGTCAGGGTTCTCTTTCTTTCTTAGAGTCATGCAGTGACTCTAAGAAAGTGTGTCCATACTAAAGGTCCCAACTTTCACCTTCAGATCCTTCTTCCCTTGATTGTGGGCAAACTTGAATGAATCTATTGCTGTTTTGTTCCAAGGGACATCTTATATCACATTATTCACAGAAGAGACATTCCCCCTGCCCCATCAACCTTTTCCACACCACTGCACCCACCAGGTGATTTGCATATTGTCCCCCAGGGAGGATCTTTCCTTGTGAGTCTGAGATAAAAGCTCTGCTCTAACTTTGCCTTGTCTGATCAGGACTCCTCAGTTCACCTTCTCACAATGAGGTTCTCTGCTCAGCTCCTGGGGCTACTAATGCTCTGGTTCCCTGGTAAGAAAAGAAAGAGATGAGGGAGAAGAATTGGGTGGGAGGTGAGCTCTGTGGGCTTCACGGCTACACTTGTTTGTTCCAATAATGTGAGAGTCACACAGTCTATGCTCCAGGGAATGGAATTCATGTTTGTCTTATACGATTCACCTTCAGGGAATGATGACCAGTGCTCTGACTAAGAACTTGAAAAAAAAAAAAGAGTTCCCTTTTGGCTAGTAAATAATGGGTTTATTTTAGAAAGTCTACTTTTGATGATATGAATTAAAATTTGAAAAATGTAACTGTAAATTAATATCACAAAAGAAATCATGAAAGTTGCTCATAATGTGTCTATATAACCTTGCATTTCTCTGTTATTATTTCAGGATCCACTGGGGATATTGTGATGACCCAGACTCCACTATCCCTGCCTGTCACCCCTGGAGAACCAGCTTCCATCTCCTGCAGGTCTAGTCAGAGCCTCCTGCATAGTGATGGAAACACCTATTTGCACTGGTTTCTGCAGAAGCCAGGGCAGTCTCCACAGCTCCTGATCTATAAGGTTTCCAGCCTGGCCTCTGGAGTCCCAGACAGGTTCAGTGGCGGTGGGTCAGGCACTGATTTCACACTGAAAATCAGTCGGGTGGAGGCTGGGGATGTTGGAGTTTATTACTGCATGCAAAGTATACAATATCCTCCCACAGTGCTACATCCTTGAACAGAAACCTCCCTGCTGGGTTGACCCAGCTGCCTACATGTGCTGTTTGTCTGCAGGGAGCAGCTGAGCAGAGTCTCAGGGTTTTCAGAAGAGAAGGCTGTTGGAGACGTCAGGGCAGGTCTTGCTGCTGAGGACGCTGGTGCATGAGAGACTCAGCAGTATCTCAGATCCCACATGTTAAGGCCCCACCTCTGTCCACAGCCTGGGGAAGGCATCAGTAGGAGGAGAATTCATGGGACCCACATGCCCTGTGAGCAACCAGCTTTGATGAAGGGAGACTGAATGAAAACCCACATCCTCACACTCTCTGTCTTGCCCACATTTGTTAAGTACATGCAGCTGTCGGAATAACCAGACTACAGATGCAGTTTAGTGACAATATAAGTGGAACACATATGGGAAATGACTAGCTTGGGGTTTATTTCATACACGATGACACTTAGTCATATCGGGAAATTTATAGTCTCTCGTCTTCCTAATTCTGCTCTCTGACTCCCATTAAACTTTCCTCTCCAGTCTCTTACAGGAAAAATAATTCTACGTAAGCTGTCTACAAGTGTCCCTACAGCTAGGAACACTTAGTAAAAATATTTAATGTTGGATTATTCAGATAGACTTCGTAAACTCATGGCAGGTATGAGATTTTAATACCAAAAGATTGATTACTCTTAATTGTTATTTGCCAAGTGAAAATTGAGTTTTCACAATCCCAAAAGTGGCTTTTGAAAATAAACCACATAAACTCAAAGACGGAAAATAGAAAGTTTATTTCAAGTACAAAAGGAAACATTCAGAATTATGTGAGATTTTTATTTCTCTTCCAAATTCTAAAACTTTTGTACATATTTAGGCTAAGTACTATTTTAGAGTAGAAATTTATTACTGTGTTTTCACCAGAAAAGGTTTCAAAGAATAAAGAAATGCATTCTTTTTGCATGATTACATCATTACCTGAAAATAAATCTGAATTCTGTGTTTCAGTTGTCAATGCATGGAGCTTCGGTGCTTTTCATAGATTTAATTAAATATAGTGCTCTAAATGTTATTGAATTGAATAATGATTCATGTGAGCTACATGTCATAACACCATGTGGTAGGCACAAAATAACGACTGAATCAACAGAAGAAGATCCACTTTAGGGTTGGGTGTAAAGTGTACTTGAGGTGATTGTATCTTTCAAGATAAAAGATTCCATGATAAGTGCAATTAAAATTCTAAAGTTCCATTTCGGTTAGGTTTAAAAATTGTGTGGCCATATTTTTATAGATACCAATCACACTTGAGACCTCAAATTAAAAAATAAAAGTGACACAATATGTTTTAAAAAATACTGATAAATGCATCATTTAGCTTAAAAGGCATTATATAGAATGCAGTTAAAGAACCTTTTGGAAGGCCAAAACATTTTATTGGGACAGTCCAAAGGCCGCTGGTTCATTTACATGAGCATAGGAAAGAGATAGAGAGGACAAGAGGCTTTCCCAATTTAAGTCTGTTTACCCCACATCCCTTTGTCTCTACTCTAACTGTTTACTCACGTAAACTTTGTGCTGGATGACCCTCTCAGGGGTAGCTCAAAGGGGAATTACCATTAATAGTGTTACTTTGGGCCTGAAACCTAAAGCTTTTATCATTCGTAAAACAACTCGTTTAACCATGTTAATTATCCAAAATGTGTTAACTTAGAACCTCTGTTGTAAAATCTCCACTGAATAAATGTGTGGATGGACGAGGGGTCTTGGTTGATTCACTGCATTTCACCCTCTGAAAGCAGCCCATGACCATCTCCAGCCCACTTGAATCATTGAACCAGGTATGGGAGTACATTTATTCATTCATCTGTGGTTGAGTCAGGGTCTGCAGGCCAGACCTCCGAAGGTGGTAGTCAATGTCTCAAGGAAGTGTGATGGGCATGGCAGCTCACACTTGTAATCTCAGCACTTTGAGAGGCCAAAGCACCTGAATTCCCTGAGGTCAGGAATTCAAGACCAGCCTGGTCAATATGGTGAAACTCTCTCTCTACTAAAAATACAAAAATTAGCCAGGCTTGATGGCACATACATGTAATCTCAGCTACTAGGGAGGCTGAGGCAGGAGAATTACTTGAAACCAGAAGATGGAAGTTGCAGTGAGCTGAGATCATGCCACTTCACTCCAGCCTGGTCAACAGAGTGAGACTCTGACAAAAAAAGGGAACACAAACTGTTAGTAGTATGACCTGGAGCTAAGCAATGCTATCGTCTTCTTTAGTCCTCATGTGATTGACAGCATCTAAGGACCTTGAAGTTTTGCTTTGCTGTAAGGCACAAGATTAGTCCCAACCCATTCAAGATGGCTAGGTGTATTTAACAAACAAACGAGCAAACAACGTATATATTGCTGATGTAATAAAGGACTACACATCCAAAATGAAATCGTGAAAGTTAAGCAATCCCCTTAACCTGAGAGAAGATACAAGGAGAATCAGAATTGGCTAGTACAAAGAAGCCTCTAGTTGTAGTTGATCAACTGGGACAAGGTTTCTGTGTCTGTGCCATGATGGTGCAGAGGCAAGCAGATGGCTGTGGTGGTGTCGGTAGCTCTGCTCCACGAGGTCACTCAGGTGGGCTGGAGACCACAACACCCTCCGTGCACAGCTCTCCTCCTTCCTCACAGTCACTTCCCCCCACCCCACCCCCACATATATCCTCAGAAGCATGAGTGGAACAGAGTGAAGAGAAAGCTGTTTTCTTCTAAAGATCAAAAAAATTTGAGCATTCAAATAGGGATAAATGTTATTTTTGCTCAAGTACACATTTAAGAAATCTTCCATTGAGTAGATCTGATGATAAACCCAATATTTTTCCGCTTTAATATTAAAAGATATTTATATGATTCTTGGAAACAATTTTTTGAGTGTAAAATTATATTTTAAGCAACTTATTTTAAGTTGTTATTTACCTTAAGTTGATAATTACTACTAAAAAGTCATCAATTTAAAAAATGTATCTGTTGCTCTAACTGTCCTCCATTGAAAGTAATTTGTCTTTTTAAACTCTTTGGCCTCCTTTTAAGCTCTTAAACTTGCCTTTTTAAAAACAGATTTCATATGGTTAGTCAATTTATTATTTATGATGAACTTATTTATGTATTTGTTTTTGCTACAAGTAGAAAAATCCTACAAGTTGCTATACCAAAGATTGGCCTCTAGATGGCAAACAAACCCCATAATACACAAAAGAGAGACAAACTTAGAAACCCTGGGAAAGGAAGAGGGCTAGTGCCTCTTTAACAACTTGGAGCCCCTAAGGCAAAAATGGTGTGGAACTTGTGGAACATCTGGAAAGGGACACCAGGGTACAGAGTTGTGGAGAACCTGCTCTGTACTGAGACTAAAGCTTTGCCTCTCACCACTGCCTTGACTATGTCCACATCTGCTAAGAATTAAAGTGTCTTCTAAATTTATGCTGAAGCCCTAACTGCTGAAGTGTAAGACATGAAATAGGAAATTATATGCATCTTGCCAACACCAACATGAAGCTCAAAAGGGAGACTTCTTATTTTCTGTTAATATTTTGCCTCTAAGCAAGATTTTGCCTCTACAGCACATTTCCCTTTCCTGATTGTCTCTCTTTTAGCAGAAGACTGCCCAGGTGCTTTGTTACTGAGTCTCAAACTCTTACCCAAAGCCCTCAGTCTGGTGTTGCTGTCTTCCTTCATTCTATCTTTTTCTTTGTTTTCTTGTAATCATCTTAGCAATAAAATAATCACTTTTTTATTTACAGCTATTAAAGATATTATCTTAATTACAGTGACTGCCTTCAGAATGACAAACGGACTTTCAAAATGATGTTAAGAGATCAAAATCCATGTGCTTTGGAAGTTGCACAATGCCCTGCCTAGCATGGATGCCAGTGACTCCCCCAGAGTGCTCCATGCAGCTGGACCCACAGACTCCCTCTGTACTGTCATAACACCTACTGCCTTCTGTGAATGAGATAGTCTAATAAGAATCCTGGTGGATACTATTTGAGACAGTGCCCATACAACTCCCATGAAAGCTGAGAAACAGAGGCTCCTGAAGCCAATCACAGGTCTCTAGACTCACAGCTCATGTCTGTCCTCTGCAGACACCGCTTCTCCTCAGATGGCTGAGGGTTGTAATCAGCTGTGTCCAGCCCATGATTGAAATAGATGATTGGGGGGACTCAAGATGGCGCTGTGAGAACAACCCAGGATTGAAGCGTTCGGTGAATCCGCAGAGAGGTGAGTCAGAGCTGCATTTTCAGACTGATCTTTGTTGCCCACAGAACAGGGAAATTCCCAAGTATAAAGGAGATGCGGGACACCAGGCAGAGGCTCTGCCTGGAGAAGCTGGCAACCAGGGTGGCGGTGGCCGGCCCGACCCAGCGCTCCCCACAGGGTGCGCTTGTCCGGGTGCCCTGTTGAACCGGCAACCTGAGACTTGAGAGGGCTGAACTTGAGACTGAAGGAGACTTGGACAGTGGGCCAGCCCAGGGGATTGCAGAAACACAGCGTTTGAGGTAGCGCAGTGGGACAGAAAAAATGGCGTTTTCAAACGCTCGCCATGGAGACAGTACCAGAGACGCTCTGTGGGGGAGGGGCGTCCATCATTATCGAGGCAACCCGCCCCGACTGAGATACACGCCCACTGCTGATGCAGCCTGCCGTTGCCCAGGCAACCCGCCCCTACTGAGATACACGCCCACTGCTGATGCAGCCTGCCGTTGCCCAGGCAACCCGCTACAACAGAGAGACTCCGCCACAGGGAGTAGCCCATGGCGGAGTCCACAGAAGCAGGGCAGAGCCTGCAGCAAACAGGGTGAACCTCACAACAGCAGGGCGGAGCCTCAGCAGGCAAATAGTGTCTAGACTGCCTCCTAGCTGGGCAGGACACCTCAATGGACATCCAAAAACAAAGCCCCAACCCCCCAAGACAGAGCATTTGAGAAAAAAAGGGGTTTTTTAATGAGCTCTGTTGCAGCAGAAACAAACATAGCAGCCCAACAGCCCTGAATGAACAACAGAGCTCACAGCTCAGCAATTGAGCTCCTATAAAGTACAGACTGTCTCCTCAAGCAGCTCCCTGACCCCTCTATATTCAGAAGACTGACATTTGGCAGGCATTATCCTGGGACAAAGATAGCAGAAAAAGAAACTGGTAGCATCCCTCACTGTTCCGCAGCTGCTATAGGTGCACCCCAGACAAGCAGGGCCTGGAGTGGACTTCAGCAGTCATACAGCAAAGGGGCTAGACTGGTAGAAGGAAAACCAAGTAACAGAAATACTTCATCACCAACAATCTGGGTGTCCACTCAGAGACCCAATCGAAAAGTCAGCAACTACACAGACGACAAGTGGATAAATCCACAAAGATGGGAAGAAACCAGCGCAAAAAGGAGGAAAACACCCAAAACCAGAACACCTTGCCTCCTAGAAAGGACCAAAACTCCTCACCAGCAAGGGACAAAGCTGGACAGAGAATGACTGTGATGAAATGATGGAATTAGACTTCAGAAGGTGGATAATGAGAAACTTTTGTGAGCTAAAAGAACATGTATTAAATCAATGCAAAGAAACTAAGAACCTTGAAAAAAGATATGAAAAAAGATTTGAGGAAATGATAACGAGAATGGATAACTCAGAGGGGAATATGAATGAATTAAAGGAGCTGAAAAACACAATACGAGAACTTCGCGAAGCATGCACAAGTTTCAATAGCCGAATTGACCAAGCAGAAGAAAGAATATCTGAAGTCGAAGATCAACTCAATGAAATGAAATGAGAAACCAAGATCAGAGAAAAAAGCGCAAAAAGGAATGAACAAAGTCTCCAAGAAATGTGGGACTATGTGAAAAGACCTAATCTACGCTTGATAGGTGTACCAGAAGAGGACGACGAGAATGAATCCAAGCTGGAAAATACTCTTCAGGACATCATCCAGGAAAATTTCCCCCACCTAGCAAGACAGGCCAACACTCAAATGCAGGAAATACAGAGAACACCCAAAGACATTCCGCAAGAAGAGCAACCCCAAGGCACATAATCATCAGATTCAACAAGGTTGAAATGAAGGAGAAAATACTAAGGGCAGCCAGAGAGAAAGGTCAGGTCACACACAAAGGGAAGCCCATCAGACTCACAGCAGATCTTTCAGAAGAAACTCTACAAGCCAGAAGAGAGTGGGGGCCAATATTCAACATTCTTAAAGAAAAGAACTTTCAACCCAGAATTTCATATCCAGCCAAACTGAGCTTCAGAAGTGAAGGAAAAATAAAATCCCTTGCGAACAAGCAAGTACTCAGAGATTTTGTCACCACCAGGCCTGCTTTACAAGAGCTCCTAAAAGAGGCACTACACATAGAAAGGAACAACCAGTACCAGCCATTCCAAAATCACACTAAATGCTAAAGAGCATCAACATAATGAAGAATCTACAACAACTAACGGGTAAAACAGCCACTTAGCATCAAAATGGTAGTATCAAATTCACACATAACAATATTAACCCTAAATGTAAATGGACTAAATGCACCAATCAAAAGACACAGACTGGCAAATTGGATAAAAAGCCAAAACCCATCAGTGTGCTGCATCCAGGAAACCCATCTCACATGCAAGGATACACAAAGGCTCAAAATAAAGGGATGGAGGAAGATATACCAAGCAAATGGAGAGCAAAAGAAAGCAGGAGTTGCAATCCTCATCTCTGATAAAATAGACTTTAAAGCAACAAAGATCAAAAGAGACAAAGAAGGCCATTACATAATGGTAAAAGGATCGATACAACAAGAAGAGCTAATGATCCTAAACATATATGGACCCAATACAGGAGCACCCAGATACATAAGGCAAGTTCTTAATGACTTACGAAGAGACTTAGACTCCCACACAATAATAGTGAGAGACTTTAACACTCCACTGTCAATATTAGACAGATCAACCAGACAGAAAATCAACAAGGATATCCAGGGCTTGAACTCAGACCTGGAGCAAGCAAACCTGATAGACATTTACAGAACTCTTCACCCTAAATCCACAGAATATACATTCTTCTCAGCACCACATCCCACCTACTCTAAAATTGACCACATAATTGGAAGTAAAGCACTGCTCAGCAAATGCAAAACAACTGAAATCATATCAAACAGTCTCTCAGACCATAGTGCAATCAAGTTAGAACTCAGAATTCAGAAACAAACTCAGAACTGCACAGCTTCATGGAAACTGAGCAACTGGCTCTTGAATGTTGACTGGGTAAACAACGAAATGAAGGCAGAAATAAAGAAGTTCTTCGAAACCAATGAGAACGAAGACACAACATGCCGGAATCTCTGGGACACATTTAAAGCAGTCTCTAGAGGAAAATATATAGCAATAAGTGCCCATATGAGAAGAATGCAGAGATCCAAAATTGACACCCTATAGTCAAAATTGAAAGAGCTAGAGGAGCAAGGTAAAAAAAAAACTCAAAACCCAGCAGAAGACAAGAAATAACTAAGATCAGAGCTGAACTGAAGGAGATTGAGACACGGAAAACCCTTCAAAAAATCAATAAATCCAAGAGCTGGTTTTTTGAAAAAATCAACAAAATAGACAGACCACTAGCCAGATTGATTAAAAATAAAAGAGAGAACAACCAAATAGATGCAATAAAAAATGATAAAGGGGAAATCACCACAGATTCCACAGAAATTCAAACCATCATCAGAGAATATTACAAACAACTCTATGCACATAAACTAGTAAACCTGGAAGAAATGGATAAATTTCTGGACTCCTGTGTCCTCCCAAGCCTAAACCAGGAGGAAGCTGAAACTATGAATAGACCAATAACAAGGTCAGAAGTCGAGGCAGCAATTAAGAGCCTACCACACGAAAAAAGCTCAGGCCCAGACGGGTTCACAGCCGAATTCTACCAGACACACAAAGAGGAGCTGGTACCATTCCTTCTAAAACTATTCCGAATAATCCAAAAAGAGGGAATCCTTCACAAATCATTTTATGAGACCAACATCATCCTGATACCAAAACCCGGCAGAGACCCAACAAGAAAAGAAAACTTCAGGCCAATATCCATGATGAACATAGATGCAAAAATCTTCAATAAAACATTGGCAAGCCAATTGCAACAGCAAATCAAAAAACTTATTCATCATGATCAAGTAGGATTCATCCCGGGGATGCAAGGCTGGTTCAACATACGCAAGTCTATAAACGTAATTCACCACATAAACAGAACCAAAAACAAAAACCACATAATTATCTCAATTGATGCAGAGAAGGCATTTGACAAAATTCAACAGCCCTTTATGCTAAAAACCCTCAATAAACTCGGTATCGATGGAACGTATCTCAAAGTAATAAAAGCTATTTATGACAAACCAACAGCCAATATCATACTGAATGGGCAAAAACTGGAAGCATTCCCTTTGAAATCCGGCACTAGACAAGGATGCCCTCTTTCACCACTCCTATTCAATATAGTACTGGAAGTTCTAGCCAGAGCAATCAGGCAAGAAAAAGAAATAAAGGGTATTCAAATAGGAAAGGTGGAAGCCAAATTGTCTTTATTTGCAGACGACATGATAGTATACCTAGAAGACCCCATCACCTCAGCCCAAAAACTCCTGAAACTGATAAGCAACTTCATCAAAGTCTCAGGATATAAAATCAAAGTGTAAAAATCACAAGCATTCGTCTACACCAATAACAGACTTAAAGAAAGCCAAATCAAGAACGAACTGCTCTTCACAATTGCTACAAAAAGAATAAAATACCTAGGAATACAACTCACAAGGAACGTAAGGGACCTCTTCAAGGAGAACTATAAACCGCTGCTCAATGAAATCAGAGAGGACACAAACAGATGGAGAAACATTCCATGTTCATGGTTAGGAAGAATTAATATCGTGAAAATGGCTATACTGCCCAACGTAATTTACAGAATCAACGCTATCCCCATCAAGCTACCATTGACTTTCTTCACAGAGCTGGAAAAAACCACCATGAACTTCATATGGAACCAAAAGAGAGCCTGCATAGCCAAATCAATTCTAAGCAAAAAGAACACAACGGGGGGCATCACACTACCGGATTTCAAACTATACTACAAGGCTACAGTAATCAAAATAGCATGGTACTTGTACCAAAACAGAGATATAGACCAATGGAACAAAACAGAGGCATTGGAGGCAACACAACATATCTACAACTATACAATCTTTGATAAACCGGACAAAAACAAGCAAGGGGGAAAGGATTCCCTGTTTAACAAATGGTGTTGGGAAAACTGGCTAGCCATGTGCAGAAAGCAGAAACTGGACCCCGTCCTGACACCTTACACTAAAATTAACTCCAGATGGATTAAAGACTTAAACATAAGACCTGGCACGATAAAAACCCTAGAAGGAAATCTAGGCAAAAGTCTCCAGGACATAGGAGTAGGCAAGGACTTCATGAACAAAACACCAAAAGCATTGGCAACAAAAGCCAAAATAGACAAATGGAACCTAATCAAACTCCACAGCTTCTGCACGGCAAAAGAAACAGTCACTAGAGTGAATCAGCAACCAACAGAATGGGAAAAAATTTTTGCAGTTTACCCATCTGACAAAGGGCTGATTTCCAGAATTTACAAAGAACTCAAACAGATTTACAGGAAAAAAACAAACAAGCCCATTCAAAAGTGGGCAAAGGATATGAACAGACACTTTACGAAAGAAGACATATATGAGGCCAACAATCATATGAAAAAATGCTCATCGTCACTGGTCATCAGAGAGATGCAAATCAAAACCACATTGAGATACCATCTCACGCCAGTTAGAATGGCGATCATTAAAAAATCTGGAGACAACAGATGCTGGAGAGGATGTGGAGAAAAAGGAACACTTCTACACTGTTGGTGGGAGTGTAAATTAGTTCAACCATTGTGGAAGACAGTGTGGCGATTCCTCAAGGCCTTAGAAATAGAAATTCCATTTGACCCAGCAATTCCATTACTGGGTATATATCCAAAGGACTATAAATCGTTCTACTATAAGGACACATGTACACGAATGTTCATTGCAGCACTGTTTACAATAGCAAAGACCTGAAATCAACCCATTGATAATAGACTGGATTGGAAAAATGTGGCACATATACACCATGGAATATTATGCAGCAATCAGAAATGATGATTTTGTGTCGTTTGTAGGGACATGGATGAATCTGGAGAACATCATCCTCAGCAAACTGACACAAGAACAGAAAATGAAACACCGCATATTCTCACTCATAGGCGGGTGATGAAAAATGAGATTACATGGACACAGGGAGGGGAGTACTAAACACTGGGTTCTATTGGGGGGAAAAGGGGGGCCAGTGGGAGGGGGAGGTGGGGAGGGATAGCCTGGGGAGAAATGCCAAATGTGGGTGAAGGGGAGAAAGGAAGCAAAACACACTGCCATGTGTGTACCTACGCAACTGTCTTGCATGTTCTGCTCATGTACCCCAAAACCTAAAATGCAATAAAAAATTAAGAAAAAAAAAAAAAGAAATGGATGATTGGATATGACTTAATTTACCCTTCTACCTTTAAAATTCAGGCACAACTTGACCAGCTTTTAATATAAAAACGGAGACCTTGAGACTGACAAAGCAAACTCTTTGTAGCAAAAAGATACCAACATAACAGATTCCAGGCCTTGGGAGAAATCAAAGCATCTTCCCCAAGATATTTTTATTTAATGTATCTTTAAATGCCTCTGCAAAACTGTTTCTTGTGGGAAAAATTTACATTCTGTAGAGATTTCTGCCCATTTTTATATCTCTTTCCTGACCCAGAGAGATTTAACTGAGTCTGGCACCTCTTAAGTCTTATAAGAAACAATTACAATCTATTCTCTCTGAAGCCTGCTACCTGGAGGCTTCGTATGCCTTACAAAACCTTGGCTTCACAACCCTTTTCTTAACAAAGAAACTCCTTTCTGTTGATTACAGGTCATTAGATAAACTCTAAAAACCACCTATGAAATCTTTGAATCTTCCTATGACCTGGAAGTTCCCAACATCCATCCTCCTTCAGGCTATCCTGTCCTTCATATCAAACCAATGTACAGCTTACACATATTGCTTGATAGCTTACATCTCCCTAAAATGTGTAAAACCAAGCTGTAGCTCTACCACCTTGAGCACACATTCTCAAGACCTTCTGAGGCTGTATCACCGATATGCCTTTAACTTTGACCAAATAAATTTCTAAATTGATTGAGGCTTGTCTAAGATACTTATTGGTTTACAGGTATCACTGGATACACTTAGGGAAGTGAAGAGACTTATGACCTTGAGAAAAGGAGGAAGCCGGGATGTGTGGAGAGAGAGAGGGGGAGATCGTGATGCATGTACAGTACTAAAACTAAGACTTGGTTCTGTAATGGTGTAGTACTGAGCATTATCCCCAAATAGTGACATTTCATTCCAAGGAGCCTATGTATGTATCTTTGGGAAAAGGGCTTTTGCAGGTGTAAATTAAGGAGCTTGAAACAGGGAGATAATCTTAGGCTAATCAAGTGGACCCCAAATGCAATGACAAGTGTCCTGAAAAAACAAGAGGTGGAGAGACAATTAACAGAGACTGAAGAGGGGAAGGCAGTGTGAACACAGAGACAAGAGACTGCAGTGATGTGTCCACAGTCAAGGAGAGCTGAAGCCACCAGAAGGTGGAAGAGCTAAATCAGACTCTTCCCTAGAGCTTTTGAAGGAGCCAGACCTGATGACACTAAATCTTAGCCCCGGTGAAACTGATTCTGCACTTCTGGTCTCCAGAGCTATGGGAGATTCAATTCCTGTTGTTTTAAGCTACCACATTTTTGAGAACTTGTTGCAGTAGCCCAAGGACAGTAAACAAGTGGGGCTCAGAGAAAATCCAGGCTAAAGGTGCTATGTTGGTTTGAAATCTCCTTGCTTAACTTTCTGATCCTGTGGGACTGTGTTAAAGAAATTTTCTTCCTGGTCTGAGAGGGGCATCGTTTCAAGTGCAGGAATTTTCCGGCTTCCTGCAAGGGCTCTTTGAGCACCTCCTCCGTGCGGGCCAGGTAAAGTTCTTTGTTTGTCTTCTCACATAGAAAGCCAGGCAGGGCTTTTGTCCCCGGAATTTCTTCCAGAGCTCATGAAGGAGGGGGCCCTGTGACTCAGGGTTGTAAAACAAGTAGCCAATTGTATCAGAGTCAAAGATCAATTAATCCAGAGAAAGTTTGAGAGAACTCCTCTCACTGGATGAGAACATAAATGGGGAGGGAATAACTCAAGGGTTAAAACTTTAGCTGCTCCTACCTGAAGGGATTCCCTCTCTGGATCCCCTCCCATGACAGCATGGGAGCCGCTCTTTCTCTCTGTGTCTAATAAATTGCTCTTCCACAAAACTCTTTGGGTCCACAGTATTTATTCAAATGGTAAACTCACTGTGCCTCCTGGGACCCTTTCCCTATTCTTTGGGGTTAGAGAGGCCAAGAGCCTACTAGATGGGTGTAGCAGTTAGGATTCCTGGTTTTCACCCAGATGACCTGGGCTCAGGCTAGACTCTCGGTATGGGAACCAGGCAATCTGATTGAAGGTTTACTACCCTGGTAAAAATACTAGACATAAATAAATTGGTGGAACATTTTGTGACTGAAGAAACTTACATGAAACCTACAATGTACAGAGAGGGATCTGTTAGTTATAAGACAAATATTGATAATTTTACTTAAAAATGATATATGACTAGTAATATCTCACATAACACTCTGAGTTATTCAAGGATGCATAAAAGGGGTACTAGATACTCTTTTCATGTATGTCTGTGTGTGTCTATCTATACATGTATGTGCACTTCATGGTGCACCAGCTGGTACAATCCTCAGGACACCCCTTCATATCCTCAGTGCCCCATTTCACACGTGAGAAAAACATTCATGAGAGTACATGGGTCATTTGCATAAAAGCCACTTGGTCAGCAGTTGTTGAAGCTCAACTTGGAATCTAGTCTTTCTGACGTTAGCAATGTTTTTTCCACAAAGCCGCACATTCATTGCATAGCAGAACCTGTAGCCTATAAAACCAGAGAAGAGACAAAGTCAGAAGTGCAGGGGGGATTTCTTAACACAAGCTCACTGCGGCCTCTGGTCCTCATCACACTGACAGTCAGTTTAAACTCAGACCCTTCTACAATTTTGTTTACAAAGGTCAACTTGCTCAAAGCCTTTACAAATACCAAGTACCTTTCTTTCAGATATGTAAGCAGGATCACATCTTGCATGGCCCTGACCACATTTTGTCTCCTTTACCACCCCATCTCTCCGACTCAGTCCTTGCTTCTCAGATTGTGTTTTGTACAGCTAATTTCCCTCTGAATGTTAAAACACCAAACCCACGCCCCCTCCTCTTGTCATGTGCTGTGAGAGATGACCTCCAGGCTCTCGGATACCAAGATTGCACAAGACTTAACCCAGAGATTGACTCAAGAGTCTTTCTATGTAAGAAGAATTCTTTTTTTTTTTTTTTTTTTTTGGTACAGGTATGTAAGAAGAATTTTAATGCTAGCTCTCCACGTAGAAAAATGTTTTCTGTCTCTTGTTAAAATTGACAGCAAAAGACAACAACATAGAACTATTTGGTTGAACAGAGGGCAATGATAAACTCAGAGAAATAAAAGACACCCCTTCCCCTTGCAATGGTTTCCTGTTGCCACTGTAACAAATTACCACAACCTTGCTGACAAAAATAAATAAGTTCATATAACACAAGTGTATTATCTTACATTTCTGAATGTCAGAAGTCTCAATAAAGTAAAATCAAGGAGTAATAGGGCTGTATTCATTCTGGAGGCTTCAAGAGAGAGAATCAAATATCCAGCTTCTCATCTTTCTAATGTTCCCATATTCCTGACTACATGGCCCCTTCCTCCATCACTCCAGAATCCCTCTCCATTGTTCCAGCTCCTCTCTGGCTGTGAACCTCCAACCTTCCATTTATAAGGACCCTTGTGATTATACTGTTCTCATTATAATAATTCAGGATACTCTCCTGACCTGAAAATTCTTAATTTAACCATGTCTGCCGAGTTATGTTTGACATGTTCATAAGTAATCATCATAGATTCCAGATATTCAGACAATAAAGTCTTCAGAGGGGTATATTATTCATTCCACAAACAACTCTCATCATCCACACAAATGGACTTGTCCTAAGATAGATTAAAATTTCAAAAAGAAGATTTATGTTGCAGTAGACCTAGAAAAAACCTGAGACTCTAGGACTCTCTGATGTGTGAATGTCAGATTCTGGGGGATTCTGATTCTCTGCTCTAAGTGGACTCCATGGTGTGTAGCCATCTGTGGAAGGCTTCTTTGATTTTGTGACCTCAAAAATAAGGAATCTCTGCTAAAATCAAATCTAAGGAAGACTGGCAAAGGGAATTTAAATATTTCTTAAATTTTCTGACTTTCCCTATGCATTAAAAAATGAGAGGTGGCAACAATTCAAACCAAAGATTCCCTCCAAGAATGAGGATTTTTCTAATGCCTTAGGTTGGGTCCCCCAGTGAGGAGGAGAAAGATTCTCATGCAAGCAGTATATTTACAAAGTGCAGGAAACAAGCAAGTGAGCAAGGGAAGAGAGGAGGGACAGTGAAGGTGCATCAGTAAGGAGCCACCTCTGAGGATAATGAGAGCTCAAGCTCACATAGAAACATAGGAAAAATGCCTCTGCTATTCCATCTGAGAAGTGAGGGAGCTGGAGTACGTCTACACCTCCCATGTCATTACTGATTGATAGCTGTCCTAGGGCATGCTAATTCCAGGTGATGAGGTCTGTCACATCTGCAGGCAGAGCTGCCTTCCCCAGGTTCAGTGAGAGCAGTGAGGGCCAAATATGGCCAGAGAGAGTCAGCTGAAGTACAATGGATGGAAACACCAAGGTAGAACAATGACTATAAAATTACACAGAAAGAAAAAAGTGCATTTGAATCCAAAGATGAATCTCTCTGAATCTGGGGATCTGAATCCTGGCAGGCTGTTTGTTAGTCATTTCCTTGGAATCCAGTCTCCTGGAAAAGCAGGAGGAGGTTTGTGTACAGGCTGCTCTACCTTGGTCTGGCCACTCCTAGTTGTGCACAAGAAATACTCCCTGGAGTCCCTGAGCTTCAGTCCACTGATACTGATGTAGTTGGCTGCACTGCCCCTGCTTCTGAACCAGGTTGACAGGCACTGGGAAAGGCAGCTGTGTGAGGTATTGAGGTTCAAATCTGTGCTTGAGGTTTATCTGGATTCAAATATTTTTTCATCTATTTGGGCAGTGGCATGGCAGGAGATGAAGACTCTTTCTAAATGGATGTGAGACAGGGAGGCTGTCATCTGGGTCAGGATGATGTCCTCACTCACTGCTAAAGAGTAAAATAAGAGAGGGTTACTTGTGGTGCACGGCAAGGACATGCACTGAGTAGCAGCTGCCCTCGCTAAGGAGAAACTTCACTGACCCGACCTTTCCCTAGGGCATCTCCCTCACCTGTTCTCCAGAAAGCCACGCTGTAGAGCAGATGCACCTGAGACCCCAGAAACAGGCTGGTGGGGAGTACAGCTCACAGCATTATCCAGGGGATGTAGCCTTTCTCGTCTTGCTTTGAAACAATTGATTATATGAGCCTTGATTGATTAAGGTTTTCAAGTTGATCCTAATTCAGGCTCCTATACTTAGGAAACAGAGAAATAGAGATTTTAGATGAAATAATTAGACCAGGCATCACTAGTCAGCTCTCCATGCTGGTGAACTATAAGAAATCATACCCAAAGGCAGGAAAGAAGATAGAATATGGAGATCATCACACCAAGAAAAAGATGCAGCCCATTGAGTCCCTGGGCATTAGAGAGACCCATAGCTCTGGATAATGGCAGATCTGTGCATGGCACAGGTATCATCTTTGTGCATCTTCTGCAAATTGCTTTTCCTTATAATGCTAAGAACAACAGCTTCAGTTTATTAGTAAATTATATTGAATTTATTAAACATGCTTCTGATGAAGTCTTTTTATTTTCATTTCAAAAAAGAAACAATTTCACACTGACAGAGACCTTGTCAGTATAGCATTAAATACTTTTACACTCATCAGATTCCTTTGAGAATAACTGAAAATTCTGACAGCCCCACATTCCAAAACTTTATTATGAATTTTCTACCAAAAATGATGCTATCCTATACCTAATACAAGTATAAAATACATTATTTAATCTAGCCTTAGGTTAATTTAAGATTTTGAAAATTCACTCCAAAAATATGTTCTGTAACTATATGGCCACCAAAGAAAAGTGTATTTTCTCAAGGTAAATCTGTGCTGCCCTGATCTGACCTGGGACCCAGGGGACACTGTCCCTGTGCTGAGTTACTGAGATAAGCCAGCCCTGCAGCTGTGCCCAGCCTGCCCCATCCCCTGCTGATTTGCATGTCCCAGAACACAGACCCCTGCCCTGAAGACTTATTAATAGGCTGGTCACATCCTGTGCAGGAGTCAGTCCCAGTCAGGACGCAGCATGAACATGAGGGTCCCCACTCAACTCCTGGGGCTCCTGCTGCTCTGGTTCCCAGGTAAGGAAGGAGAACACTAGGAATTTACTCAGCCCAGTGTGTTCAGTACTGCTGGAACTACAGGGAAGTCCTCTGATAACATGATTAATAGTATGAATATTTGTTTTTATGTTTCCAATCTCAGGTAGCAGATGTGACATCCAGATGACCCAGTCTCCATCCTCCCTGTTTGCATCTGTAGGAGACAGAGTCACCATTACTTGCCGGGCGAGTCAGAACATTAGAAGTAATTTAGCCTGGTATCAGCAGAAACCAGGAAAAACTCCTAGGCTCCTGATCTATGCTGCATCTAGTTTGCAAACTGGGATTCCCTCTCGGTTCAGTGGCAGTGGATCTGGGACAGATTACACTCTTACCATCAGCAGCCTGCAGTCTGATGATTTTGCCACTTATTACTGTCAACATGGTTATCGTACTCCTCCCACGGTGTTTCAAGTCATAGCATAAACCCCCAAGGAAGCAGATGTATGAGGCGGGGCCACCCTGGATGCTCCTTCTGGTGCTCTATCTGCTGAGAGCATTTCTCAAACTCAGTCAGGTTTTGAAAGTCATTGGGAGATTTTCATAGAGGGGAACAGGGAGGCTTCTTTGAACCCGAAGCCTCTTTCGCCCTCAACCCCAGCAGAAAAGATGTAACAATGCCTGTCCTGGTTGGATAAAGAACAGAGATAAGTCCACCTGAGGAGTCTGTGCTGTGGGATAATTGGAATCCATACATACAGCAAAAGAGAAGCAACTCTTGATATTTCAAAAAGAAATCCTTCAAGTTGAATAAATTAGCATCTAAACCACGGTCTTTTCAAAGCCTATGGTATGTTATTCATGAAGCAGATACTAGAGACAGGGGAATCTCAGGTGATCCTCCAGAAGCCAGAGTGCACCTGCCCCTTGTGGTATAGGCTGTGTACCCATGTGATGATCCTCAGTCTGGGAAGCCCAGGGCTGGGGGTGCTGATGTTCTCAGCTGCCTGCAGCACCTTTCCAGGTGATTCTCCAGTTCATACCTAACTCCACATATTTTATTTCAGATGTCAGCATACATGAATTCACCACTCTGATTTCCCAATCTCAGGGGATGGCCTCTTGCCATTATAGAGAGAAAATGGGTTTTAGAAAATGTGCTTCCAGATGTGATAGTAACAACGGGGAATTGACAGCTGACAGGCCAGTAAGGTTACTTGTTCCTTAATTGTTCTCAAAATTTTCCAGTTACAGATTGTCTCAGAATACATTCAAATGTGCTTTCAAGTCTTACCAGCAGGTCTGGTCATTAAGTCACAGATGAAGGAGAAAAATCAGGAAATTGTATGAAATATATCATAAAGCTATTTGTGGCAGCTCATGCCTGTAATCCCCGGCACTTTGAGAGACTAAGGCAGGAGAATCACTTCATCCTGGGAACTTGAGATTGGACTGAACAACATAGGAAGACTCTGTCTTTAAAAAAAACACCAGATAGATAGATAGAAAGATAGATAGATATAACAATCATTTGACAACCAAATAAGCCTTCCTCAACAAAAAGGCGAACAGTAAGAGAAAATCCTAAACATGGATATAGCATTTTTTCCCTTAATATGAAAGTCCCTTGCTACTCAAAATTATCCAAAGTTCAGCAGCACCTCAGCATCCCTGAGAGGATGTTTTGCATGCTACATAGCAGGCTCGCCTCAACTTTCCTGAAAGATAATCTTAATTTTAACATGGCAACAGATGATCTATATGAAGTTTAACAATATATATTTTATGTGATATTTTAGCTAAAGAGATTTATTTTTTTCTCAATGAGGACATTCAGGAAAATTTCAATGGAAGGTCACATGTTGAAAGCATACCCAGCTTTACTTTCAAGTTAATGCAACATTGCATTTGAAAACATTTTGAAGATTATAAAGGTTGAAAATTATATTTATCTACCTATGGAATTATCAAATAACTTGATGCTTAAATGGAGTAAACATTTTTGGAAACTTTAGTAATTATGAAGTGAAATAGTCAATTAAAGTTGTATATCTATGTTAGAGATTGTTGGACTTAATTGCATCAAGTCAGCTTGGTGTGGGATGTTGTTTACTCCTGCGACCTATAATGAGAATCTTCTGCCCTGGGTAGTCACTGTCCTTTAGCCTTGTCCTCACATAAATGAAATCCCTAGGCTGGAGACAAGCTCAGTTCACTACAGCTGAACCAACCAGCTGAGCCCTGCCTCGGTCAGCCAATTGATTATGAAAATGAACATTCATGAATGTGAAAATAAATAGTGTAATAAAATACTGAGTTTAAGTGGTTGTCAATAATTATTGTGTGAAAACAGGACAATACAGTATTTATACATCTACTTATTTAGATAGATGCATTTTATTAAAATTGATGGCATAAGTATGAATATTTATTAATCTATATATAGAGATACTAAGACAACATTTAAAACATTAAAACTTAATACAAACAAAAACCACAAAATTTTTATTATTTATGGACAATGTACATATTTGAGTGTGTATAACATACATACTGGTACATTTATATTTTTGAAAAATTGACTGCAGATACTTATATGTACACATATATATGTCTAAATAAGGCGATTTAAGTATATTATATAAGCAACACATGCATATTTACAAAGTAGTTATATAAAAATTATATCTGTGAAGGTGATTTCAGTTTTCCCCCCATGAAAACAGTGTGCCCAACACCAGGTATAGTATCTGCTCTGGCTACAGAAATTTCCTTTGTAACCTATAGTTATAAAACACTCAACTAATGGGTATGGTATGTACACCTTAAAGTATTTTTCTAACTCAATAAGGGGGTAAAGGGCGTGAATGGGGATAACTGCCTAATTAAAAAAATTAATCATTGCATCCTATGGAAGTCCAATCATGCGTATGTCCCCAGTGATGCTATTCTGTATGGAGTTCTCATAACTGGGTGCTGTATTGATGTCACACCACTGCCATTGTCAAGGATGCCCTGGGAGACTAGAAGTCACAATAGTGGGTAAACCCCAAGGGTAAATTCACCATACACTTTGCAAAGAGAGATTAGCAATTCCATGACATTGGCTATTGGTTTGGACAGATTATCAGGTCTCAGTAGAAACAAAACTGAAGGACTGCAGACAAAGTTGGTTTGGAAGAGCTATGACTGGACCTTTGAAAATAGGTCAAGATAAAAAACAAGTGCTTCCCAAGTGAATATTCATCTCTATTTCATTACTGAGGATCTGCTCTTAGTAATTAAGAGGATCCAATACTAGAACTTCAGTCAATCATCTTTCCCAGCTTTTTAAGGAAGTCACATGAACCATAAAATCCATGCGTGAGCTCAACAATGTGAATTTCAGTTGACGAGGCTTGCATACCCACGGATCTTCTGAGCATTCAGCTTGCCAAGTAGCATAACCCCTCCTGAACCACTAACATTGTATCACATATCAGTGGTCAGACTAACAACATGTGTGGAGTGAGTACAGTGGACCTAACCCAACATCCAGAGGACAGTGGTTGTTTTCCTGTATATACATTTGCTTTATTTGTCAGTCGTGTTTCTGCCAGAATCATCACTTGGAAGATTTCTGAGTGTTTTCATCAGAGTCAAGAAATCCTTACGTAATTTAGCATTAGAAGAAGCAACTTAACTATAGCCAAAAAACAAAAAATGTGAAGCAACATATGTTCATGATGTTGTCATATGTACAGGGCCAGCTGCCCTTATAGAAAGGAAAAAACCCATTATTAGTCAGGGAAAGCCGAAACACAAACCCTTGTAATGTCAGATCACTGTCTCACCAGATGTACCGGAGGCCCTGAAACACTGATATGTATGACGTTGCTACGCCCATCAACAGAATCGGAGAATCTAAGAAATGACTGTTTATTACGGGTGCAGAGAAGATTAAAATGTTTCTATTCACTCTTGTCTGTGGTTTTCGGGTTGATAGATCTTTATTCAAAGAATTGGCATGATAATTGTTACATTAAGTTGGAAAAATAATGAACATGTGGACAATTAGTTCTCATTATGATAGAGGATAAACTTTGAACAAAGGGTCCTATGGTGTGGGCTGGGGGTCATAGAACCTGATAATCAAGGGAAAATATGTTTTCTTCTATATATTTTAGAGAAGAAGTAGAGAATATGTGTAACCTAGATGAATTTCAGGAATTTACTGACATTTCCACTGGTAAAAGTTTATTTTAACTTCAACAGACTTCAGAATGAAGTTTTAAGTAATGCAGCTGAAGCATCACATACACCTGGATGCTAGTACAGCAGAGGGGAGATGAACCTAGACGTGAACACTAAAGGACAGCCTCTTGGTCAGCTTGTGTTGAGAAGCACAAGAAATAATCCATTCATTCCTTACTTGTCTGTCATTGAATCAGTTGACTATGAGAGAAACCACTGTGCCTGGTGAAGCAAAATTGATTGTTGATGGATTAGGTGACTTAAAATCAGATGGAAAAAGCAGAGGAGTGAGCACAGGCAGCTTCTGACATTCATTTCACTCCTCCCTGATACCTGTGTGCTTCTATAATCAAGAAAAGTCCAAGGCCAGGCGCAGTGACTCAGGCCTGTAATTCCAGCATTTTGGGAAGCTAAGGCAGGTGGATCGCCTGAGATCAGGAGTTTGAGACCAGCCTGGCCAACAAGACACCCTGTCTCTACTAAAAATACAAAAATTAGCAGACTGTGCTGGTGTACCTCCTGCTACTCAGGAGACTGAGGCAGGAGAATCACTTGAACCTGGGAGGCAGAGGTTGCAGTGAGCCAAGATCACACCACACATCTTGGCCTGGGCAACAGAGTGAGACTCCTTCTCAAAAAACAACCAAAGACTAAAGTGACAGGAAGCTGGTGAGGCAGAAGGCAGTGCCCACAGGACAGTGGTGTCTGACCAAGTTCAATGATCCTATGTGAGTTTGCTTATGATAATGGCCACTAGCTGCATTCATGTAGCTGCAAAGGACATCATTTCATTTTTTAATTGCTGCTTAGTGTTTTCATGGTGTTTATGTACCACATGTTCTTAATCCAGGGTACCTTTGGTAGCTATTTAGTTTGATTTCATGTCTTTTCTATTGTGAACAGTGCTGCTATGAACATATGTGTGTACATGTCTTTATACTAGAACAATTTATATTCTTTTGAGTATATGTGCAATAATGTGATTGCTGGGTCAAATGGTACTTCTGTTTTCAGTTCTTTGAGAAATTGTTACACTGCTTTCCACAATTGCTGAACTACTTTACATTCCCACAAGCAGTGTATGAGCATTCCCTTTTCTCTGCAACTTCACCAGCATCTGTTATTTTTTACCTTTTTAGTAATAGCCTTCCTGATTGGTCTGAATCCTCTATTTTAGGTATAGACTCATGAAAAATGTAATATTTCAATTGATTTCACTTAAAATAGCATTTTAATGTCTATCAAACTTAATGATGAGTCATGTCAGTTACATGACAGAATGTGGTGTGATAGAGACAAAAGAATGATTGAAGGAACAGAACAAGAAGCTCCTGCTTCAGGCTTAGGGTTTAAAATATATCAGAGATGATTTTCTCTTCTGTGATAATGGATTCAATAGACAGTGCAATTAAAATTCCAAAGTGCCATCTCTATTAAGTTTAATAGGTATACTGCAAAATTTATATAGAAATCATGCAGACTGGAGCCCTCAAACTAAAAAGCAATAGATACGTAATACACTATTTTAAAATGCTAATAAATGTGTCATGGAGCCTAAGTGTTTTTACAGAATGCTATTGCAGAGAAACAAAGTGTAAGTAGCAAGAGCAGGAGCTGAGCAGTGCCATTATCGTCTTTTGTGCTCACATGGTGCTCACATGATTTGACAGCACCTACTCACTGTAGATTCTGCTTTGATGTGAGACAGGGGATAAGGTCTAAACCCACTCAAGATGTTTAGATGTATTTAACAAGGAAACATACAGCCTACATGATGTCGATATCCCAAGGGCTATACTCTTAAATCAAAATGCTAAAAAAATAAATGATTTCAAAGACTGAAAGGGGATGCAAGATGAACCAGAGGATAATCAAATTTATTATAAAGAAGCCTCAAAACCTCAGAGCACAGCCTTCCTCCTTCCTCACAGTTACTGCCCCCATGTCCATTCCTCAGCAGCATGAGGTGGAGCAGAGAGGAGAGAAAGCTGTTACCCCTGGAGAGCCACTGTTTTCTTCTAAAGACCAAAGAAAATTTCAGCTTTCCACCAGGGATAAATTTTTTTTTTTTTTTTTTTTGCCTCATAGACATGTTTGTGAAATTTTTTATTGTGTGAATCTCCTTATAAATTCGCATTTTTGTCTGTTTTAATTTGAAAATGTATTTACATAATATTTGGAAATAATTTTTGAATATACATGTGGCAGCCTATTGAAGCTGTCATTGACTGTTGATAATTATTGCTAAAAAGTCATCTGCGAATGGAAGACTTTCATCTGTGACTAACACGCCTCCAGTGAAAGGAATCTTTTTTTTGTCTCTTCACACTCTTTTTAAGCTCTTCAGTTGGACTTTGATTTTTTAAAGATGTAATGTATTCAGTTTAATTTATTATTTATGTAAAATTAATTAATTAGTTTTCAGTATTACAAAGTAAAAATCATGTGTATTGCTATGTCAAACACCTGCCCCTAGATGGCAAACGAATCCCACAATATAAAAGACAGTGCTATGATCAAAGAAATACTGGGAATGTTAGGGTGATGGTGTCTCACTGTCAACAGGGAGCCCTTAGGTTAGAACAGAATCTCATGTGTGATGTAGAGCGCCTGGGAGGAGCTGCCAGGGTGCTGAGTTGTGGGGAAAATCTGCTCTGTGCTCGGTGTTCTGAGACTGGAAGTCGGGCCCTGACAACCAGGGTAGCTGCAGGAGATGATCAAGGTAGACAGGGCTAAAGGGGGTCCTATAAATGAGACCCCTTCCAATAGAATTAATATTCTTATCAGAATAGAAAACAGAGAGCTCTTCTCTTCCTTTCCTCCCTGCATCTTCCTCTCTCTCCCCAAGCCCCATCTCCTTTTCTCCATGGCTATGAAACAGGAAGAAAGTCCTTAACAGAATGTGTACCTGGTTGGACCATAATCTTAGACTTCTAGCCACCAGAAATGTGAATATAAATTTCTATTCTTTAAGTCATCCAGCCTGTGGGACTTTGACGTTGCAGTGCCAGCAGACTCACCCACAGTCCCAACCCTCTCTGAGCAGTATCAGCCTCAGGAGACCCTCCTGGACGTGGAGACCCAGCTTTGCTTCTCTTCCTGCTGCTGTCAGGCTCTCTGGTGAAGAGGGAGGACTCAGGCTTCATCCTCAGTTTGGTTGCATTAAACACAAATGTTGCCTTCACAATCAGGTAATTAGCCTTTTCCCTTTCTGATTAGAATTACATCAAACTGCAGGAACAACGTGTTTGCAATTAATGTTTTTCAATGAGGATGTTTGCTTTCCACTTAGATGTCAGAGGGGACATTGTATGCACCCTGTCTCTAGCCTTTTGCCCCGTGTCCCAAAAGGGAGGTCACTGTCAACTGCAGGGCCAGCTATAGTAGTAAGTGTCCTAACCTGGCAACAGCTGAACCAAGGCCCTTTTTGAGCTTCTGCTAGTTCACAATCCCCCCTGGATACAAGGCTTGGGTCAAGAGTGCTAGACATGGACAGATGTCACTCTGGCCATCAGCAACTAAGCTGCCTTCATGGAGGCCCACTCTGAATAGAGTCCTGGCAGTCCTGTGGGCCACAAAAGCTGGTCAGAGAGATCCCACATCGCTGCAGTCAGAGGGGAGGCTGCCAAAGACCATCACATTTGTGTGTGTTTATGTGTGAACACAGCCACTGAGTCATGTGTGCTTCTCTGTCTGATGGGAGTCCCCAAGAAAGGAACTACCCATGCTGATCCTTAGTATAAAATGTCTCTCTCCAGGGGGCCCAGACCCACTGCCCCTCTCTCCTCAGCACTTGCAGCTCTGTGCTCCTCAGACTTCCCTAGTGTCACTCAGCATTCTCAACCTTAGACTGCCACAGTTTGACCCAGCGGGGACATCAGGGAGGGTCCTGAGCTTTATGACCCTAGGGCTCTGTGGTGAGAAAGGGTCATGGGGTCAAAGATCACGCCCTTCCTGGTTTTCAGTGTTCATGCCTCAAAGTTTAACATCATACTTTATACCAATGATTAAAAATATGCCTATTTATATAAATATGCATATTATATTGTTAACCCAGAACGTTTGAGACAGGTATCAGTTAATTTAGAAAGTTTATTTTGCCAAAGTTTAGGACACGCACCTATGACACAGCCTCAAGAGGTCCTGAAGAAATGTTTCCAATGTTGTCAGAGCATAGCTTGGTTTTATACAATGCAGTGAGATATGAGACATCAATCAACATATGCAAAATGAACATTGGTTCTGTCTGGAAAGGCTGGACAACTCCAAGTAAAAAGCAGGGAACTGGAAGCGGGGAGGGGCTTTCCAGGTCACAGGTAAGTGAAATACAAATGATTGCATTATTTTGAGTTCCTGATTAGCCTTTCTGGAGGAGGCAAACAGATATGCATTTATCTCAGAGAGCAGAGGGGTGACTTTGAAAAGAATGGGAGGCAGGTTCGCCCTATTCAGTTCCCAGCTAGAATTTTCCCTTTAGCTTAGTGATTTGGGGAACCCAAGATATTTTTCTTTTGCAATATTTATTCATAATATATATGCATAGTATAAACAAAGATATCACTGCAATTTACATCTATAATATTATACATATTGATTATGTAAAGTTTGTTACAAATGCATATATACACATACACATAATTTCGTATTTATTTAGCATGTGCTCCTTTTTCCTTCTAACTACAACAGCATCAAGCTCTGTCAGGTGTCTGGGGACATTTGCTGACCTCTTTGGCTCCAGCATGGTTCTGGTCATTGAGAACCAGTGAGAACAGAGCTGGGAGCAGCTGACCCCAGGAGCTTGGGGCCAGCCCTAAAGCTCGACTTTGAGACTTTCATCCTGATAGCAGACTCTGGCCTTGGTGCAGTGCCCAGGAGTGTGTGAGCAGTTTCCTTCCCTGAAGCCCCTGTGAGGCAGACCTGTGGGCAGAGCCTTTGGTTCCCAGGTTCTCAGCCCCATTAGAAATGTGAGATATAATTGGGTACAAATCTGTTACCAGTTTTATTGGGATCCAAGTAATTTCTCCATGTGTATGGAAATTTGCTTGATAGGAGGTAGACACTCTCTGTTCTAGATGTGAGACAGAAGCCTGGCATCTGGATCAGGATGACGTTCCCACTCACTGCTAAAGAGTCAGAGGAAAGTGGCATTGATAGTGCAAAGCAGGGACATGCACTGAGCAGCAGCTGCCCTCCTAGGAGAGAAGACTCACTGTCCTTATTTTTTCCGTAGTCTCTATAGCACCTGCTCTCCAGAAATCCATGATTCAGAGGAGCTGCACCTGAGCCCCCAGGAACATGCAGGTGGGGAGTTCAGCATTACTTAGGGGATACAATCTTGGTCTTCCTACTTGTGAAGACAACTGATCCCTGGATAATTTCAAGTTTATCCTAATCCAGGCTCTGGTAAATGCAGGAAGACATAAGTTATTATTTTTGAGGTCAATCAGATCTGGCATCACTAGTCAGCTCTTCACGCTGAGAACCCCTGGGAAATAACACCCAATGACAGAACAAAGGGTAAATCAAATATGGAGATCCTCAAACCAAAAATAAGATGCAGCTTATATAATTTCTGGGTGGTTTATAGGATTAAATAATGGTGAATCTGTGAGTGAAATGCAGGCTTTGAGAACTTGTGGCTTTGTCTTTATGCATTTGCAGTGAATTGCTTGACCGTATAGTCATGTGAAAATGGCTTAAGTCATTACAAAATACTTTCAAATATATTTAGCATTATCTTGTAAAATGTTCTTTCTTTTTTTTAAGAAAGAACAATTTCACACTCACAGAAATGTTGTAAGTATAGCACATAGTACCCCCCTCCCTTGCAGAATATATTTAAGACTTGATGATCCCACCCTCTAAAACTGCACAGAATTTCCTACAAATAAGAATATTTCCCTAATGAATTCCCATACACATATGGAAAACATTCTTTCATCAAGTACTCAAGAGTATTTCAAATGTTGACAATTATAAAAAAAGAAGTTATTTGGTACAAAACAGCCCCAAGAGGAAACACGTTCTTTACAGGCAAATCTGTGCTGCCCTCTGACTTGGGACACTGGGGACCCGAAGGACTGGCTCAGAGAGGAGCCAGCCCTGCAGCTGTGCCCAGCCTGCCCCATCCCCTGCTGATTTGCATGTTCCCACAGCACAGCCCCTGCCCTGAAGACTTCTTAATAGGCTGGTCACACTCTGTGCAGGAGTCAGTCCCAGTCAGGACACAGCATGGACATGAAGGTCCCCACTCAGCTCCTGGGGCTCCTGCTGTTCTGGCTCCCAGGTAAGGAAGAGCACTAGGAATTTACTCAACCAGTTGCTCAGTACAGCCTGGCTCTTCAGGGAGGTCCTCATATAACATGATCGACTGAGTGGATGTTTGTTTTTATACTTCCAATCTCAGGTGCCAGATGTGACATCCAGATGACCCAGTCTCCAACCTTTCTATCTGCATCTGTAGGAGACAGAGTCACCATCACTTGCCGGGCGAGTCAGAGCATTGGTAGTGCTTTAGCCTGGCACCAGCAGAAACCAGGGAAAGCCACTAGGAGCCTGATCTATGGTACATCCAGTTTGCAACCTGGGGTTCCTTCGAGGTTCAGTGGTAGTGGATCTGGGACGGATTTCACTCTCACCATCAGCAGCCTGCAACCTGAAGATGTTGCTACTTATTACTGTCAACAGTATAGCAGTTATCCTCTCACAATGTTGCAAGTCATAACAATAACCCCCCAGGGAAGCAGACACTTGAGGCTGGGCTGCCCCAGCTGCTCTTCTTTGTGCAGCCATCTGCCGATAACACTTGTCAGACTCAGCCAGAGTTTTGAAGGTTATTGGGAGATTGTGGAAGAGGGGGCCATGAAGGTGTCTCTCCACTCTAAGTCTGTTTCCCCTCACGGCAATGTCTCTTCAGATTTAGTAAAGAAAGGAGATTAGTCTCCCTGAGAAGTCTATGTTATGGGGAAATTGAAATTCTTACAGTAAAATGCAAGCCACACATTCCAAACAGGAATTATTTTAACTGAATGAATTAAAGTCTAAACTACAGCCTTCCAAAGCTTGGCATGTGCTCTTCATGAAACAGATACTAGAGATGGGGTTCTCTGTTGCAAAAATATGAGTATTTATTAATCTATTTTTAAAGATACTAAGATGAAATTTAAAAATGTCACTATATCAAATATATTGAATAACATATCAAATATATTGAATAACATATCAATAAAAACAGTAACATATATGTAATTTAAGGAAAATGTACATATTTGAGTGTATATAACATACATACTAATCCATATATATTTATTTGATAAACTGTTAGCTGTAAATACTATGTACATAATACTATGTACACCTAATACTTATATACATATAAACATATGTAAATAGCTTATACTAAATACTATGTACACATAATACTTATACACATATAAACATATTTAAATAGCTTCATGTACACACATGAATACATGTACATAAGGCTATTTAAATATGTTTATATGTATATAAGCAACACATGCATATGTATGAAATTATTATATAAATTAAATCTGTTAAGATGATTACAGTTACTCCCCATGAAAAACAGATGTCCAAAACTATGTATGCTACCTTCTCCGGCTACAGGAAATTCCTTTGTAATCTTTATTTCTAGCACTCACCAAATGAGTATTTGCACCTTAAAATATCTTTCTATTTTAGTGGAGGGGTAAGGGATATGAATAAGAGTAATTTTGCCTAATGTTAAAAATTAATCATTGCATCCTATGGAAGTCCCCATTATATGCATGTCAACAATGATGCTGGACAGAGTTCTCAATTGGGTGCTGGATCAACGTCACGCCCCTGCCATCATCAAGGATGCCCTGGAAGACTGGAAATCACAATAGTGAGTTAACACCAAGGGTATGTCACTGGCTACTTTGCAAAGAGACACTGGCAATGCAATGACATCCATTATTAGTTTGCATGGGTCATTAGATATCAGAAGAAACAAAACTTAAGGATTAGAGACAAAATTAGTTTAGAAGAGCTATGACTGGACCTTTCAAAATGGGTCAAGATAAAAAATAAATGTTACCCAAGTGAATACTCATCTAAATGCCACTACCTAGTGGGAACTCTTAATAATTAAGATGATTCAACACATGGGCCTCAGTCAGACTCCTTTCTCAGCTTTCCCAGGGAATCTCATGAACTGATGCCATGGAGATTCATGCATCTGAATTTCACTTAATGAGGCTCACAGGGCTATTGGCACAACTGAGTATCTGACTTGCCAAAAACCATGACCCTTCTTGAAACCCTAACACTGTAGCACACATCTGAGATCAGACTAACAGCTGATATGGAGTGAGTACGGTGGACCAAACCCAACACGTGGAGGGCAGTGGTTGTTTTCCTGTATATGTGTTTGCCTTTCTTATCAGTCATGTTTCTGCTAGAATCATTACTTTAAAGTTTTTCAAGTGCTTTCAAGTCAAGAAATCCTTACATAATTTATCACTGGAAAAAGTAACTTTATTATACCAAAACAAAAGTGAGGCAAAGTAGATTCATGATGTCGTCATGTGTACAGGGGCAGCTATCATTACAGAAGGAGAAAATCCATTACTAGGCAGGTGAAGCTAACACTCAAACCCTTGTCATATCAAACACTGTCTTACTACATATGGTGGAGGCCCCAAAACACCAATGTGTATAATAGTACTGTTACTCCCATCAATAGAATAGGGGCATCTGAGAGATGAAGGGTGAGCCCATCACTATTTATTATGCCTACAGAGCCGATTGAAAGGTTATCTTTCTGTTCACTCAGGGCTGGGGTTTTCTGGTTGACAGTTCTTGATCCAATGGGTTAGCATAATAAATTGCTGCATTGAATTAGAAGAAACAATGAACATGTGTCTATTTAGTTCTCATTAAAATGTAAAATAAACTATCAACGAAGGGTCTTATGGTGTGGGCTGGGGTCATAGATCCTGATAATCAGGGGGAAATAGGTTTCCTTCTGTGTATTTTAGAGAGGAAGTAGAGAACATGTGGAATCTAGAGGAGCTTCAGGAACGTGTTTTTATTTTGAGACAGAGTTTCACTTTTGTTGCTTAGGCTGGAGCACAATAGTGTGATCTTGGCTCACTGAAACCTTCTCCTCCTGGGTTCAAGCAATTCTCCTGCCTCAGCCTCCCAAGTAGTTGAGATTACAGGCACCTGCCACCACATCTGGCTAATTTTTTTTTTTTTTTTGTATCTTTGGCCAGGCTGGTATCAAACTCCTGACCTCAGGTGATCCACCTGCCTCAGTTTCCCAAAGTGCTGGGATTACAGGCATGAGCCACCATGTCCATCCAGGAATGTTTTCATTTACTGCCATTTCCACTGGTAAAAGTGAAGAGAAACTTCAACAGACTTCAGAGTGAAGCTTTGAGTAACACAGCTGAAGCATCACATGCACTTGGATGCTAGTGCAGCAGAGGGGAGAGGAAATGCACAGTGAGCTTAGGAGATGTGAACACCAGCTACAGCCTCTAGGTCAGCTTCATAGTAGAGAAGTATAGGAGCCAGTCCGCTCATTCCTTTTTCCTTCTTCTGTCATTGAAGCAATCAGATACAAGAGAAGCCATTAGGGCTGGTGAAGCAAACTCGTGCTTATTGTCATGGATTAGGTGAACTAAACCAGATGGAAAGAGCAGAGGAGTGGGCACAGGCATTCATTTCACTTCCCCCTTTCTCTGTGTTTCTATGCAGAAAAATCCTCTGATTGTGACAGAAAACTTCTGAGGCAGGATGATGTGCCCACAGGTCAGTGCTGCCTGGCCAGGACCCAGACCAGGAAAATGAGCCCCTCTGGAAGGCATCTCCCCTCCCCTCATCAGCTTCTGAAAACCACACTGCGGGGGCACATCTCATGTGCAGAACCTTCGTCACATCTGGGATCCTGAATGCCAAAGACGTGAGAGTTAGCCTTTACAGAAACGACCATAAACATCCTGCTGGAGGTCAGGGGATAAAAGGAATACAGAGAAAACGGATTCATAAAATCTGAGTGAGGCATGCACACATTTACATATGTTAAATATTTTTTTTCTCAACTGTCCCTTCATTAAAATTCTTTTAATACGAAGTGCTGTTTTTGTCACCTGCATAATTCAGACCACAGATTAAATGATATCCAGGCTGACTTGTGGATCACAAGGGAAGGTCAGTTTTTCCTAGGTGGTATTGGACTGAACAGATTCAAGTCTTTTTCAACTTTTGGGTAGAGGTGAGCATGCTGCTATATCCAAAGGGAACTTTTGCATTCCATTAGGTGTTATCCGATTGCTGTTGATATTATCAATACCAGAGGGTTCAAGTGTGAGAAGGTACGTATTCATGATGGAAAGCCACAGGGTGGATGGGAGCAGAAATAGCCCTATGTAAACAGAGGGGTCTGCATGAGACTGAAATGGGGATGTGACCAGCACAGGGAGGGCTGCACTCAGGTGGGAGGTGGCACAGCCAACCTTAGCACTCAGCTTTCCTCCTTCCATAACCACTGCCCCCCATATCACTATTGCAGATCTCCAGATCTCTCCCTCATTTATTCCAGTACTTATAAGTCTGCCCTGCCCTTCAATTCCCAAGCCACATTTCCACAACTGCTGAAGCTAACATTGTCATCTGGAAAATTAGAAATTTTGCTTCATTGTCATCCTTAGAGCTTGGCTTGTTCCAACACCACCAGATTCAGAGAACACTGGGATCTCTGTGCTCCATCCAGGTTAACTTAGACACAAGACAAAATTTAAATGTGTTAAGGTTTCGTTCTCCTTCCTAGCAGCCATCTCCCTCCTTTGGTTTCTTGGGCCCCAACTATGTCCTGTTGTGCATGGGAAAGATAGCAAGTTTCTCCCAGCCCAGAACAGGAGCAGCAATTAGGGGGACATGAGATCAGCTCCATAATAAGATGTCAGGGGAGTGAGGAATGAGCAGAAATTCTGGAAAGCATTTTGATCCCTTATAAAAAAAAGGAAGGTGAAGAGCCTTGGCCTGCATTTTCTCTAGGAATCATGATGAGAGGACCTGATTCTTAGAGCTGCTGCAGCCACCTTAAGACCATGAGGTACTAAGCCTAAGTCTGAAAACCCAATGTAGTGAGGTGCAAAGTAGAAAGAGAGAAAGAACCTGGGGCCTTTCTGCTGTTGCCTAGTTGCATCGCCAACTTGAAAAGCTCCAACCTTTGGACTTCTTTGCTTAAGCCATTGCTATCATTCATTTCCAATATTTCCATTTACTCAGAAAAGACACTCAGTGAAAGAGCATGGCTGGGCCATAGAGCTGCTCTTTAGAAGAAGGCGGGCATTATCATATGTGTGCTTTTGTGGGAGTCTGAAGCATGAAGGGCAGGAACCATAATAAGTGATGTCCTCTCCTGGCGTCTGAGTCCTGCTGCGTCCCTGGCTAGAGAAACCCAACCACTTTGAAGAGCTTACAAATTCCATTCTCTTCCTGTCTCCATTTCTATTTTTATATTCTAAATATAAAAGAACCCTTCTTATCTTCAATTCTTCCCTCTGCAAGACCATGAAAATAAAACCATGGTTAAGAAATAGACAAAAATGTTCATAAAGACAAAAATTTAAGGATTATATGCATCTACTCAACACCACCAGGGTGTTTGCAGGTTTCCCCTCCTTTTCCATGTTTTTTGATGGGAAGATGCTGACTGCTCCGGCCATGTTCCTGGCAGAGGTTGCATTTGGAGGGTTTACAAAGACAAGTTTTCAGACACTTAGTGTTGGATTCTTGGGAGGGTAGCAGGAGGCTGGGTTTGAATTCTCAGCATGGAGGAGGCCAGAGTGATTCCTGTGAAAGGATGTTGGTGTGGGAAGAAAAGACTTAAAACTCAGAACTGTGGCCTCCACCTTAGAATTCAAGCATGAAAACCATTTATCAAAGAGCCAAGAGACCTGAGTTGGATTCTCAGCTAGGAAGCCCCATTTCATCAGTGGCCACCACCATCTACTGTACAAGTTGGGATTCACCTTCAATGATGGCTCCATTTAACCCCAAAAGCAATGGCTGACAGGTCCTGGAGGGATGACGCATGGATCAGCCTGCATGAAGCAAGCTTCATCCTAAGATGTTTGAGGGGAGTCTCAAAAGTGAGACACCAGAGTCCATGGTCTGAAGGAAAAAACAGTAATTACTGAAGTTTATAACAAGTGTACTAACATCCTTCCTAACATGGAGGGTTCCCCAACTTCCTGACAGTCAATCTTCTCCACAGTATTGAACTAATGCCCAGGTAGAGCTCTGGTCATTGCAAAAGGATAGAAAAGTTTTTTTCTAAATATTGCTGATTTCTTTACAAGGGTGCTGGCCACAATCTTAGGTGAAAACCCAACAATAACATACGTGTAGCGGGTCCTTCCCTTGTGCCTCTTTTTTTATATGCCCACCTCATGACTTTCCCTGAACCTAAGTCTCTATAAAGTCCGATACCTCAAGCACTATCCAGGCTTTGAGTACTCCCCACCAGCATGTTCCTGGTGGCTCAGAAGCAGGGCCCCTGGGGCCTGGCATTTTGGAGAGCGGGAAGGGAGAGTCCCCGGGGGAAAGGCTAGGTTAGTGATCCTCTCTCCTCAGTGAGGGGAGCTAAAGCTGGGTGCATGTTCCTGCTGTTCACCATTCATGCCGCTTTCTTCTTTTACTCTTTTCAGTGAGTGGGGAAATCATCTTGACCCAGGAGTCTGCCTGTTTGTCAGCACGTACAGGAGAGAGGCATTTTTCTCCTGCTAAGCCAGGAACAATGCACGTGGAGAAATATCTTGGATCTGTAAAAAACTTGGACAGACTCGAACTCGTTACATCTCATGTCACTACCTTGGTCCTAGGCATCCCAGCCCAGGGGTACTGGAACCAGCAATGCCTTCAGTATCAGTGCCCGGGAGCCTGGAGACTATGGGGAGTATAACTGCATGTATGACTATGGGTAGCCAAGCAATGGTGGTGCAGCCTGTGCACAAAATCCCTGCTGCCTGTCATGGAGCCTGATTTGCTAGGGCAACTTCTTGCATTTCAGAGAGATGTAGCCCAGATGGACCCTCCAGTTTTAACATACACCTATTTTTTGAGTGGATGCAGCAATAGTTATCTTTACCTTCTTCTGCATTTCTGCTGACTTTCCTTGAGGATAGCTGCCCCTCACTGCCTTCCCTGAAACAACACAAGGTAGCTCTGACTTCATGAATGTCAGAGTTCAGGGCCTGGAATGAGGATCCCCTAGGACAGCCCTCAATCTGTGGTGACTAAAGGAGGTACATACATACCCGATATTCCTCACCTCTCAGTAGAATAGCCCAGAGGTTCTTGTTTTTTGATGTTGGCATGAGCTTTAGTGGTCCACATGGGCAGCTGCTTGTTGACAAGCTTTTCACTGTTCATGTCTTACCTGCCTCACTTTCCTCCTTCCCTCCCAGGGTTTCCTGTGCTTTGTAAATATGTTGTCAGCATGGGAATCCTTATTGTTGCAAGATCCAACTTAAGACAATAGGCACATTCTCATGTGTGGAGGTATCTTTCTCTAAATTCTAGCCATTTCTTTTTTTATGGGTAGAGAAATTCAGAAAGTTAAGAAAAAATTTAATTTTCCTTTCCCAATCTCTCTTAGATTGCAATTAAATAGCAATTCTTTTCTTCTGGATCACAAATCAGAAGAGCCTCTAACAAATAGCTACACCTGTAATGTCCACATTAGAGCAGCTGCAGCAGCAGCAGAACCCTCCAGTCCAAGGAACTCCCAGACCAGGGGGCCCTGACTCAGATCCCTCCAGCTCTCTCACTTTATAAAGCTGTTGGCTGCCCACGTTCTACCCTTCTCCCAGTCCTGTGATTTTTGATTCTAGTTTAGGGAAGGATAGCTTGGGGCTAACAAGAATGGTTGATAGTCTGAGTAAAGCATTCTCCTTCTCCCCTAAAGAAAAAAAAAAGATGTTCATGCCCTAATCTCTGGAACCCATGAATGTCGCCTTATATGGCAAAAGAAACTTGGCAGATGCGATTAAGCTAAAAATCGTTAGGTGGGAAGATTATCTAGATGGGTCACATGTAATCACCAGTGTTCTTACAAAACTGAGGCAGGAGGCTCAGATTTGGGGAGGAAAGTTGTCAAGTAAGGAAGATACTTAGTGATGTGAGAGAAAGGCCAGGGGCCAGGAAAGACAGCAGCTTCTAAAAGCTGAAAAGGGCCAGAAAAAAAGTTCTTTCCCATAGCATCCATAGGGAAGGTTGATTTGAACCCAGTAAGACCTTCATTTATCCCAGTGAGACCTGTGTGAGATTTCTTTCTTCCAGAATTGTAAAAGAATAAGATTATGCTGTTTGAAGCCAACAAGGATGTGGAGATTTGTTATGTAGCTACAGGAAACACACACAGGGAGAGAATGGCATTTCCCGCTCTGTTCTGGCCTCTTCCAGCCTCTGGTGGCTGCAGCTTACCTTGGCGGTGGTCGCATCACTCCAGTCTCTCTGTCTCTGTGACCACATTTCCTTCTCTTCTGTGTTAAACAACTCTCAGCCTCTCTTATGAAGACACTTGTGACTGCATTTAGAGCCAATATGGGTAATCCAGATAGTCTCCCCATCTTAATATTCTTAATTTACATCTGTGAAGACCTTTTGTTCAATTTAGGTAACACAGGTATCGAGAAACTAACTTTAAATTAAAGTATCCTGTCTTTCTGAGCATACATACACAGTTTAGCTCTCTCTTTCTCCCTCATTCTCTGTCCTTTCATCGTGATCAAAAATCACTTCCTTAAATAAATCCAGTTCCACCTGTGTCCAGGGCAGAGAGGCACACACAGGAAGGCTTGCTCAGGGTTTGCTTAGAGACCTGCTCTGCCCCCGCTGTCATGTGGAAGGAAGGACACAGTCACAGGCAGCCCTCAGCAGTCTGGGAGAAGCTGTCTCTACAGAGGAAAGTCATGCACTGTGACTCTCTGGACATCTGATTGTCTTCAGGGATCTGTGGTCCTCAGCCCTCATGGAGGGCTTGGCTGTCCCCTGGTGGGTCACCTTGGCCTCCAATCTTACTCTTTGCACTCACCAAGGAAGTATATTTGCTATGGGCTGAGTGATGTGACAAAATAGTCCAAAGTATACAAATAGCTGTAATTTTGTTTGTATTTTTCTTAGTTAAATTTATGAGCTATTTTGAAATGTTTTGCAAGGTATCATATGAAAATCAGTTTTTTAGTCATATCTTGACCCAGTAGATGGGTTACAACCCTAATTTAGGGTTAATATCTAACTGTCTTCACAATTTGAAACAGAAAAATCAAGTGTTGGCCCACCTGCCCCTCCCCTGGCCTCAGCTACTGCTGACAGCTGTTAGGAAGACTCACTTCCCACCCACTTCTTGCATCTGTCTGTTAACAGATTCCCATGACAGAGCAGGCCAGTGGGACCCAGAGGCTCCCTGTGAACACAGGAGAGTTGGGTGCTCCTGGGATCTCTGATTGCCTGGTCTGGGCCTCGAGCGGCTGTTAATTTGGCATCTACTTGAGAGCATAAAGCAGAGCAAGCACCATCTTCACAAGAATATAATGTCCAGTAATTTCTCTGCAGACATCTGGTTGTCTCTGGGGTAACCTCTGTCCCAGCCTCTGGAGAGGAGCCCCGTGAACAGGGCAGCATACTGGCCCTGCTCAGTCCATCCCAGTGGTTGGAACTTGAGTTCTGGTTAGCCCTGCCACTGTGAGCTAAAGATCTCTGGAGTCCTAGACCACAGCAACTGCAATTCCTGGGCAAGTTCTGGGGCTGTGGGGGTTTTAGAGACAGTGAACTTGGGGTGCACATGACCTAGGGAGATATTACCCATGGTGGCCAGGGGAGTGTTTGCATCATCCTTCCCCCAACCCCAGGCAGCACAACTCACAAGAGACTTCTTCCATCTGCTTAAGGAGAGGTGAGGGCAGAACAAAGAGCACTTTGTCTTGCAACTTGGATAACAGCTCAGCCATAGTAGAATAAGTTATAAGGCAAGAGTCCTGAGGGTCCCATTCCTGGCCCTAGCACATGGAAAACATCTCTGGACACACCCTGCGCCAGAAAAGAACCCACTGCAATGAAGGGGAAGGACCTAGTCCTGGCAAGATTCATCACCTGCTGACTAAAGAACCTTTGGGGCCTGCATAGTCATCAGTGGTAGTCAGGCAGTACTCCACCCCTGGAGTGATAGACGCCATGGGAAGAGACTCCTTCTGCTGGAGGAAAAGAGAGAAAAGAGTGGACAAGACTTTGTCTTGTGGCTTGGGTGCCAGCTCAGCTGTAGCAGAATAAAGCATCAGATTTATTCCCAAGGTTATTGACTTCAGGCCTTGGCTCCTGGATAGCATTTCTGGACCTGCCTAGGCCCAGGAGAAATTCACCACCCTGTATGGGAAAACACAAAACTGGTTGAATTTACTGCTTCCTGAATGTAGAGTCCTTGGGCCTTGAGTAAACACCAGTTGTAGCCAGGCAGGGGTCACTCCTAGTCTTGGGTAAGACCCAGTGCTGTGCTGGCTTCAAGTCTAACCCAGCACATTCCCAGTGGTGGTGACCATAGAGGTACTTGGGTCACCCCTTTTCAGCTTCAGAAAGATCAGCACAGAGAGAGAGAGAGAGAGACTCTGCTTAGAAAAAAGTAAGGGAAGAGAACAAAAGTCTCTGCCTGGTAATCCAGGATATTCTCCTGGATCTTACTCAACACTGTCAAGATGGTACCTCTATGACTCTGAAAGTCACAGAATTACTGGGTTTGGGGTGCTCCTTAATGCAGATATAGCGGCAGGAACCAAAGACTTTTCTCACAACACTCAATTCCCTTTGAATACTTGACAAGCCTTCACGAGAAGGATTAGTAGAAAGAAGCTCAGAATTCAAAGACTAAAATAAGTACTTAATTCTTCAAAGCCCAGGCATTGATGAACATCTATAAGCATCAAGACAATCCATGAAAACATGACCAAACCAAATGAACTAAATAAGGCACCAGTGATAACTCCCAGAATGACACAAATATGTGAACTTTCAGACAGAGAATTTGAAACAGCTGTTTTGAAGAATCTAAATGAAATTCAAATAAAAGAGAAGGCATCCAGAATTCTATCAGAAAAATTTAAGAAAGAGATTGAAATAATTAAAAGTAATTAAGCAGAAATTGTGGAGCTGAAAAATTTAATTGACATACTAAAAATGCATCAGAGTCTCCCAATAGCAGAATTGATAAAGCAGAAAAAAGAATTAGTGAGCTTGAAGACAAACTACTCAAAAATAGAAATAGAAGACAAAAGAAAAGAGAATAAAAATAAATGAAACATGCCTACAAAATCTAGAAAATAACCTCCAGGGGAAAATCTAAGAGTTATTGGCTGTAAAGAGGAGGTAGAGAAACAGATAAAAGTGAAAGTTTATTCAAAAGGATAATAACAGAGAACTTCAAAACCTCAGGAAATATACCAAAATTCAAGTATAAGGAGATTGTAGACCACCAACCCAAATAAGACAATGTCAACATATTTAATAATAATCACAATCCAAAACTTCAAGGATAAATAAAGAATTTTTTAATTGCATTTTAGGTTTTGGGATACATGTACCGAAAATGCAAGATAGTTGCATAGGTACACACATGGCACTGTGATTTGCTGCCTTCCTCCTCTTCACCCACATCTGGCATTTTTCCCCATGCTATCCCTCCCCAGCTCCCCCTGCCACTATTCCTCCCCTATTCCCTCCAATAGACTCCAGTGTGTAGTGCTCCCCTCCTTGTGTCCATGTGTTCTCATTGTTCATCACCCATCTATGAGTGAGAATATGCAGTATTTCATTTTCTGTTCTTGTGTCAGTTTGCTGAGAATGATATTCTCCAGATTCATCCATGTCCCTACAAAGGACACCAACTCATCGTTTTTGATTGCTGCATAATATTCCATGGTGTATATGTGCCACATTTTCCCAGTCCAGTCTATCATCGATGGGCATTTGGGTTGGTTCCAGGTCTTTGCTATTGTAAACAGTGCTGCAATGAACATTCGTGTGCATGTGTCCTTATAGTAGAATGATTTATAATCCTTTGGATATATACCCAGTAATGAGATTGCTGGGTCAAATGGAATCTCTATTTCTAGGTCTTTGAGGAATTGCCACACTGTCTTCCTTGTCTAGTGCCAGATTTCAAAGGGAATGCTTCCAGTTTTTGCCCATTCACTATGATATTGGCTGTTGGATTGTTGTAAATAGCATTTATTATTTTGAGATACGCTCCATCAATACCGAATTTATTGAGGGTTTTTAGCATATAGGGCTGTTGAATTCTGTCAAAAGCCTTCTCTGTGTCAGTTGAGATAATCATGTGGTTTTTGTTTTTGGTTCTGTTTATGTGGTGAATTACGTTTATAGACTTGCATATGTTGAACCAGCCTTGCATCACTGGGTTGAATCCTACTTGATCATGATGGATAAACTTTCTGATGTGCTGTTGCAATTGGCTTGACACTATTTTATTGAAGATTTTTGCGTCTATGTTCATCATGGATATTGGCCTGAAGTTTTCTTTTCTTGTTGAGTCTCTGCCGGGTTTTGGTATCAGGATGATGTTGGTCTCATAAAATGATTTGGGAAGGATTCCCTCTTTTTGAATTATTTGGAATAGTTTCAGAAGGAATGGTAACAGTTCCTCTTTGTGTATCTTGTAGAATTTGGCTGTGAACCCATCTGGACCTGGGCTTTTTTTTGTGTGGTAGGCTCTTAATTGCTGCCTCACCTTCAGACCTTGTTATTGGTCTATTCAAAGTTTCAGCTTCCTCCTGGTTTAGGCTTGGGAGGATGTAAGTGTCCAGAAATTTATCCATTTCTTCCAGGTTTACTAGTTTATGTGCATAGAGTTGTTTGTCATATTCTCTGATGATGGTTTGAATTTCTGTGGAATCTGTGGTGATTTCCCCTTTATCATTTTTTATTGCATCTATTTGGTTATTCTCTCTTTTCTTTTTTATCAATCTGGCTAGTAGTCTGTCTATTTTGTTGATCTTTTCAAAAAACCATGTCTTGGATTTATTGATTTTATGAAGGGTTTTTCATGTCTCTATCTCCTTCAGTTCTGCTCTGATCTTAGTTATTTCTTGTCTTCTGCTAGGTTTTGAGATTTTTTGAACTTGCTCCTCTCTTTCAATTTTGATGATAGGGTGTCAATTTTGGATCTTTCCACTCTTCTCATGTGGGCACTTATTGCTATATATTTTCCTCTAGAGACTGCTTTAAATGTGTCCCAGAGATTCTGGTAGGTTGTGTCTTCATTCTCGTTGGTTTTGAAGAACTTCTTTATTTCTGCCTTCATTTCATTGTTTATCCAGTCAACATTCAAGAGCCAGTTGTTCAGTTTTCATGAAGCTGTGTGGTTCTGAGTTAGTTTCTGAATTCTAAGTTCTAACTTGATTACACTATGGTCTGAGAGACTGTTTGTTATTATTTAAGGTGTTTTGCATTTGCTGAGGAGTGCTTTACTTCCAATTATGTGGTCAATTTTAGAGTAGGTGTGATGTGGTGCTCAGAAGAATGTATGTTCAGTGGATTTGTGGTGGAGAGTTCTGTAAATGTCTATCAGGTTTGCTTGTTCCAGGTCTGAGTTCAAGTCCTGGGTATCCTTGCTAATTTTCTGTCTAGTTGATCTGTCTAATATTGACAGTGGAGTGTTAAAGTCTCCCAGTATTATTGTGTGGGAGTATAAGTCTCTTTGTAAGTCATTAAGAACTTGCCTTATGTATTTGGGTGCTCCTGTATTGGGTCCATATATATTTAGGATCGTTAGCTCTTCTTGTTGTATTAATCCTTTTACCATTATGTAATGGCCTTCTTTGTCTCTTTTGATCTTTGTTGCTTTACAGTCTATTTTATCAGAGACAAGAATTGCAACTCCTGCATTTTTTTCCTCTCCATTTGCTTTGTAAATCTTCCTCCATCCCTTTATTTTGAGTCTTTGTGTATCCTTGCATGTGAGATGTGTTTCCTGGATGCAGCACACCATTGGGTTTTGGCTTTTTATCCAATTTGCCAGTCTGTGTCTTTTGATTGGTGCATTTAGCCCATTTATATTGAGGGTTAATATTGTTATGTGTGAATTTGATACTGCCATTTTGATGCTAGCTGGCTGTTTTGCCCATTAGTTGATACAGATTCTTCATTTTGTTGATGCTCTTTAGCATTTGGTACATTTTTGGAAAGGCTGGTACTAGTTGTTCCTTTCTATGTGTAGTGCCTCTTTCAGGAGCTCTTGTAAAGCAGACCTGGTGGTGACAAAGTCTCTGAGTACTTGCTTGTTCATGAAGGATGTTATTTTTTCTTCACTTATGGAGCTTAGTTTGGGTGGATATCAAATTCTGGGTTGAAAGTACTTTTCTTTAAGGATGTTGAATATTGGCCCCCACTCTCTTCTGGCTTGTAGAGTTTCTGCCAAGGGACCTGCTGTGAGTCTCATGGGCTTCCCTTTGTGGGTGACCCAACCTCTCTCTCTGGCTGCCCGTAGCATTTTCTCCTTCATTTCAACCCTGGTGAATCTGACGATTATGTGCCTTGGGGTTGCTCTTCTTACAGAATATCTTTGTGGTGTTCTCTGTATTTCCTGGAATTCAATATTGGCCTGCCTTGCTAGGTTGGGGAAGTTTTCCTGGATAATATCCTGAAGAGTATTTTCCAGCCTGGATTCATTCTCTTCGTCACATTCAGGTACACCTATCAAACGTAGATTAGGTCTCTTCACATAGTCCCACATTTCTTGGAGACTGTTCATTCCTTTTTGTGCTTTTTTCTCTAATCTTGCCTTCTCATTTTATTTCATTGAGTTGATCTTCTACCTCTGATATCCTTTCTTCTGCTTGGTCAATTCGGCTGTTGAGATTTGTGCATGCTTCACTAAGTTCTCATGTTGTGTTTTTCAGCTCCATCAATTCACTCATATTCCTCTCTAAGTTGTCCATTCTTGTTATCGTTTCCTCAAATATTTTTTCAACGTTCTTAGTTTCTTTGCATTGAGTTAGAATGTGTTCTTTTAGCTCACAGAAGTTTCTCATTACCCACCTTCTGAAGTCTGATTATGTCATTTCATCACACTCAATCTCCATCCAGCTTTGTTCCCTTGCTGGTGAGGAGTTGTGGTCCTTGTAGGAGGTGAAGTCTTCGGTTTTGGGGTTTTCCTCCTTTTTGTGCTGGTTTCTTCCCATCTTTGTGGATTTATCCACCTGTCATCTGAGTAGTTGCTGACTTTCTAATTGGGTCTCTGAGTGGACCTCCAGATTGTTGATGATGAAGTATTTCTGTTTCTTAGTTTTCCTTCTAACAGTCTAGCCCCTCTGCTGTAGGACTGCTGAGGTCCACTCCAGGCCCTGCTTGCCTGAGGAACACCTGTAGCAGCTGTGGAACAGTGAGGGTTGCTACCAGTTTCTTCTTCTGCTATCTTTGTGTCAGAATGATGCCCACCAAATGTCTGTCTCATCAGTCCTTTGTGTGGTGACTCTTTGGATATACAGGGGTCAGGGAGCTGCTTGATTAGACAGTCTGTACTTTATAGGATCTCAAGTGCTGATCTGTGAGCTCCGTTGTTCATTCAGGGCTGCTAGGCAGGTACGTTTAAGTCTGCTGCAGCAGAACTCATAAAGCTTCTTTTTTTCTCAGTTGCTCTGTCCTGGGGAATTATGGCTTTATTTGTGAGTATCCATTGCACTGTACTGCCCAGCAAGGAGGCAGTCTAGTCACTTCCTGCCTGTAGAGGCTATGCTGAGCTGCTCTGGGCTCTGCCCTGCTGCCACGTGTAATTCCCTGTAATCCTGTTTATATGGGTTTGCTTAGAACTGCCGTAGCAATGGTGGCCCACCTCTGTAATGGCAGACTCTCTGTGTTATGGCGGGTTGCCTTGGCAGTGGTGGGTTGCCTCAGCAACGGCAGGCTGCATCAGCAATGGCAGAGTACCTCCATAGGGGTGGAGTGCCTCTGTAATGGCGGACGCCCCCCCCCCAGTAAGCTGCACCATCCTGGGTTCAGCTGTGCTTGTTGTGAAACTCTCAACCCCAAGTGTTTCCAATTGCTGTTTTGTTTTTTTTTGTGGGGGTGGCATCCGCTGAGCCTGATCACTTGGCTCCCTGCCTCAGAGCCCTTTTTCTTTAAGTTGAATGGTTGACTCTCTCCCAGGTGTCCCAGTCACCTGCTGAAAGGGCGCTGGGATCTCTGTGATTTCCTGTGCAGCAACCCACTGCACTGGCTGAAACAACATCACTGCCCAGGAATCTCCAGGACTGGCTTACTATTTAAGTCCCGTTTAATCAGATGAATGTACTAATCTGCCTCCCCAAATCTCAAATTGCCGGTTTAACAGGGCAACCAGACCATTGTATTTTGTACGGAGGGCCGCTGCACTGTGGCACTGGCCAAAACAGCCGTACTGGCTGAAACAGCCGCACCAGCTGAAACAGTCACGCTGGCGGCCCATGCGGCTCCTACACCTGGGAATCTCCTGTCTGTGGGCAATAAAGATCCATCTGGAAATGTGGTGTCCACTCACCCTCTGCACTTTCACTGGGAGCTGCAATCCTGAGTTGCTCCTATAGTGCCATCTTCTCCGGCACAACCTCCTATTTGGCACCTTTAAAATACCATACACCTAGATGGAGAGGCAGCTGGTCCAGCCTCAGGAGGCTTAGCCTGCTGGGATCAACTCTGGCACTTGACAAATTATTGGTCCTGGAATCCATCCCACTTCTGTTTGAGGTTGACCACAGGCTGCCTGAGTTGTATTTAGAAGTCCCAGCTCAAGTGAATTTTTTTTTTCTAGACTAATCCTTGCTCTGTCACCAGGCTGGAGTGTGGTGGTGCCATCTCTGCTCACCACAGCCTCAAATAAAGGATCTTAAAAGTAGCAAGACAAAATAAACAAATAATGTAAAATGTAGCTAACAATGTAATAAAACAAATAATGTAAATAAAAATAAAATAACAGCATAAAAAGCTCTAATACATTTGGCAGCAGACTTCTAAGAGGAATTCTTACAGGTCAGTAGAGAGTGGCATGACATATTTAAAGTACTGAAGAAAAATAAACAAAAAAACAAAAATCATAATTTTACCCAGAATAGTATATCCAGCAAAAATGTCCTTCAAACATGAAGGAGAAATAAAGACTTTTCCAAGCAAACAAAAGCAGAGGAATTTTAACATTAGACCTGTCCTACAAGAAATGTTAATGGGGTTCTTTGATATAAAAGAAAAGGACATTAAAGAGCAATAAAAAATCATCAGAAGGTACAAAACTCTCTGGTACTAGTAAGTACACAAACAAACACAGAATATTATAACACTGTAATTGTGGCATGTAAACTACTCATATTTTGAGTAGAAAGAATAAAAAAAGAGCCCACCAAAAATAATAAAACAACTTTTCAAGACTTAGTATAGTAAAATATAATAATAACAACACAAAGTTAAAATGTAGGGTAGGAACCAAGTTAAAAGGCAGTTTTATTTTTTTTTCTCCTTACTTGTTATCATTTTTAAATTGTCATCATTTAAAAAAATGGGATATAAGGTGTTATTTACAAACCTCTTGTTAACCTCAACTAAAAAAAATACTACAACTGATATACAATATATGAAAAGCAAGAAATTAAAGTATACAACAGATAAAAATTACAAAAATATATAATAAATAAAAATCAAGAAATTAACACTAGAGAAAATTACCTTCACAAAAAGGAAGACAGTAAGAAAAGAAAGAAGTAAAAGATCACAAAATGACAAGAAAACAATTAAAAAATGGCATGTGTTAGTCCTTTATTAAAGAAGTGCTGATTTTTATTTCTGACAAAATGTCCTTAGATCTTTTGAATTTTTATTTGATGATAATTATTTAACATTTAAAAATCATTTGTTTGTTTTCTAATTTCAATTTTTTTTGCCTAGCATTTTGAGCCCATTAAATTTACACTCATGTATATGTAGCAGTTACAGGAATATTATTTTAAATTACATTTCTCATTACTTTTGTTCTAATGACTCTAGCTTATTTAATAGGAAAGTGTTTAATTTTTAGGTTTGGCGTTAAATTCTGTTTTTCTATCTTTTGTTTCACCCTATTTAAAAATTATTTCATTTCATTATCTTTCTACTTTGTGAATAGGGATCATTCCTCTAATTTTTCTTCTTTATCACTGGTTTGATTAATTCCACTCTTGAATATTAGTTGTTTTTAATAGGGCACATTTAGAGTTTTATTTAGCTCATAAATCAGCAGTTGATAAGGTGATGCCTATACTTTTATTCATTAGATGTATGTGCTCCATTTTCATTTTCATCTGAATCCTGATATTTTTCTTCATTCTGTTGATTATGTAAATCACTTTGCAGAAATTTTTTCTGTAATCTGCATGAGATTCTGCTCTACTGTTTCCTTTTTCTCTTTTCTGTTCTTTCTTTTTTTTATATTTTTAAATAAAATTTAATTTGTTGATTATGATAATAATACTAATAAATGATGCTATTATGTTATTTGCAATATCTAGTCCATGATGCACTTTCATCTTTGGCCCATTCATAGCTTTTTCTTATTCATTTAGCTATTTACATACTCATTCATTCCTTCATTTGGTAATTTATAGTGACATAATAAGCTTCTGTGACTCTACCACACAAAATTCAAATTAGGGCAATTACTTATCTCTGATTTAAGATTTTCTACAAAAATTTCATATGCCTATCTCCTCTCACCAAGTTAATAGCAATTCTGAATTCTACATTATTTGTAATTTGACTTTTCTCTGTGTAAGTAACTTCTTCTGTATATATTTATCAAATAGTATTTTTAGCTTATTTGTTTAAAACATTACAAAAAGGAAATCATATGAATAGGATCTGATTTATTAATGTTTTCTTTTGTACTTTATGTTGTATGTGTCCTCCATTTTTTTTTTTGAGATGGAGTTTTACTCTTTCACCCAGGCTAGAGTACAGTGGTACGATCTTGGCTCACTGCAACCTCTGTCTCCCAGGTTCAAGTGATTCTCCTGCCTCAGCCTCCCAAGCAGCTGAGATTACAAGTATCTGCTACCACACCTAACCCATTTTGTATTTTTAGTACAGACGGGAGTTCACCATGTTGGCCAGGCTGGTCTCAGACTCCTGACCTTGTGATCCACATGCATCAGTGTACTAAAGTGCTGAGATTACAGTCATGAGCAACTGCACTCAGCCTTATATGTGTCCTCTATAAGAAATCTTTCCCTGCAGCTGTGAATATGAAGTTGTTTTCTGTGCTATTTTCTAAAAGCTTTATTCTTTTGTCTTTCATATTTCAATTCATAATTTCTTTAGAATTAACATTTATATTAATGTAGAGGTAAAATGTAGAGGTTAAGATTCATTTGTTGTAGTGTGGATAATGAATTGATCCAATACAATTTATTTATTATTTATTTATTTTTTACTGGGTTACTGCTATGGTTTGAATGTTTATGTCCCATCCAAAATGAACATCAAAACTTAAATCCTAACGCAACAATAGTAGAAGGTAGAGTCTTCGAGAGATAATTAGGTCATGATGGTGCCACTCTTCTCAAAATATCATTTTATTTCTCCTGAAATAAAAATGGCTTCACACAGCATTTTCCCCTTTTTTTCCTTCTGTCTCCATGATATGAGGATGCAGCTGCAAGACACGCTCTTGGAAGAAGGAGCAGCTCTACCAGATGCCAAAATTGCCAGTGCCTTGATCTTGAACTTTCCAGCCTCCAGAATAATGAGCAAATAATTATCTCATTTTTATAAATTACTCAGTCTAAGTTTGTTTTGTTTTGTTTTCATCATAAAGACACTAAAAGAATTACTGTAGCTTGTGTTAGGCGCCATGGCTCACACCTGCCATCCTAGCACTTTGGGAGGCCAAGGTGGGTGGATCACCTGAGGTCAGGAGTTCAAGAGCAGCCTGGCCAACATGGTGAAACTCCATCTCTAATAAAAATACAAAAAATTAGCCAGGCGTGGTGGTGGACACCTATAATTCCAGCTACTAGGAAGCCTGAGGCAGGAGAATTACTTCAAACTGGGAGGCAGAGGTGCAGTGAGCTGAGATCATGACACTGTGCTCCAGCCTATGCAACAAGAGCGAAATTTAAAAAAAAAAGAAAAACAAAGACAAAAATAACAAAGAATAAGAGAATTATGTAACCCTTTTTGTTTCTAATTGGGTATTGGATGACTGCATATGTGTGGATTCGATTTTAGACTTTTTATCAGGACAAATGGAAGCTAGAAAGTGGAATGACATATTTAAATGCTGGGAAAAAAATTCCAAAAAAAAAAAAAAAAAAAAACAAAATTCAACCAAGGATTCAATATCCAGTGAAAGTATGCTTCAAAAATAAAGGTAAAGTAAAAGTGTAACCTGATAAACAAAGATGAAGTATTATTTGCAGATGTGCTCTATAAGAAATTCAAGAAGAAATGTTTCAGAATCACAGGAAATGAGGGCAAACAGTAACTTGAATCCACAAGAAGGAAGGAAATCCCCAAAAATAGTAAAGAAAGAAGAGAGAAGCCAGACGCAATGCAAGAAAAGTCTTTACTTCAATTTTTGAGGTTTAGTCCAGGGAAGATTAAACTGTTGTGGTGGGTGTCACTATGTCAGTTACCTTGGTTGGAATTGGGGAAGCAGTTGTTGCCTGGGAAGTGCATGAGAAAAGAATCTGGAGATTTTGAAATATTCTACAGTTTTATCTGGGAGGGGAATATATGTAAAACTTTGGTTGCACATTTAACGTTTCTGTCCTTTACTCAGTGTGTGTTTATCTCGATTAAAAAAATAAATACAAAGACTAAATCTGGACTCTTAAACAGCTATAAACAAAAAGTCAGAATCAGTAAATATTTATAAAAACTCAGCCTTATGAAAGAGAAGTGTAAAATGTGCCTGAGAAAGTGCTAAGAAATAAGAAATCTTACAGAGAAGACAGAAGGAAATGCCTAAATTTCTCCCACATAGGCAACATAGATTTTATGTATGTTGGTTTCCCTTCAAACAGAGAAGATATTTAAGTCATTTTGTTCACAAGAGTGGCTCCCACCCTCCACTTGGCTCTTTCCACCCCACTGCACCCACCAGGAGATTTGCATATTGTCCCCTAGGGAGGACCTTCTCTTGTGAGTCTTAAGATAAAAGCTCAGCTCTATGTTTCCAATGACTGATCAGGACTTCCCTGTTCACCTGCTCACAATGAGGCTCCCTGCTCAGCTCCTGGGCATGCTGATGCTCTGGCTCCCTGGTAAGGACAGAAGGAGATGAGAAAGGAGAGTGGGATGGGAGGGTGAGCTCTGGGGGCACACTGCCTTCCATGTGTGTTCCTTCCATGTGTTAGATGTGCAGGTCTCGTCCTCCCAGATGGAGCATGTGAGATTTAGATCTGAGAGAGAGAGGAAGGTTCCAGAAGGACCAAAGACCATGTGCTCTGGGGAAGACTGTACAGAAAGAGAGGATGGTGTGGGCATTTCTGGAGACCCCCTTGAGCACTGCATCCTTTAAGTTCCATTTTGAAATGGGATATTATTGGAATATGAATCAAAATTTAAAAATATATATAGCCTGAAGTAAACAACTAATGAAAATTATAAAAATGATACATAAAATTTATACATAACCTTGATCTTTTTTTCTTATTATTTCAGGATCCAGTGGGGATATTGTGATGACCCAGACTCCACTCTCCCTGACCGTCACCCTTGGAGAGCCGGCCTCCATCTCCTGCAGGTCTAGTCAGAGCCTCCTGCATAGTAATGGAAACACCTATTTGCACTGGTTTCTGCAGAAGCCAGGGCAGTCTCCACAGCTCCTGATCTATAAGGTTTCCAACCGGGCCTCTGGAGTCCCAGACAGGTTCAGTGGCAGTGGCTCCGGGACAGATTTCACACTGAAAATCAGCAGGGTGGAGGCTGAGGATATTGGGGTTTATTATTGCATGCAAAATACACAACTTCCTCCCACAGTGGTACAACCCCGAACAGAAACCTCCCTGCTGTGGTGGCCCAGCTGCCCATATGTGCTGCTTGTCTGGGCAGCAGCTCAGCAGGTTCTCTGAATCTGTGTAAGAGAAAGATGCTGGAAGGCTAGGGAATAGTTTGCATCCAGGGTTTCTGGATCATGAGCACTTCAGCTACACCTTGAGGACAACCTGTTCATGTCCCTGTCAGCTCAAACAGCCTTGACTGGTATAAGCAATAGGGTACTGAGGAGCTCCAAGTGACCTCTGAGTAAACAAACATAATGGAGAGGAGAGATTATTGAAAATCTTACCATAATCCTCTCTCCTTGCCTGCATTTGTTAACTTTTATCAGCAAAATAGAAAATTGACACATTTCTAGCAATACATGAATACATCTGGGGGATTAACAGTATTTTGTATATGTTTAAGAGAATGTTTAGTAAAATTCCATTTTAATTTCTAGGGGATTCTGATTCTGCTGCTCTAATATGTATTTCATGGTGAGTAGTTATTTGTTAAAGGTTCCTTTGATTTGGTGCTTGAATTTAATCTAAGAGAGATTAAATAAAGGGAAACTAAATATTTATTAAATTTTGTGAATTTTTCTGTTTGTACATCAAAAAAGGAGAGTTATCTGGCAAGAATTCAGACTACCTACACCCTCCAAGAGTAAGAGTCTGTCCACTGTCTTAGTTTGTCCCCCCTCCTTCCGCCCACCAGTGACAAGGATTTCCATGCAGGCAGAATATGTACAAGGTGCAAGAAATACTGGGAGGAAACAGGGAAGAGATGTGAGGAAGAGAGGAGAGGCTATCACTGAGGATCCCTGGGACTCAAGCCCACATGTAAACACATGGAAAATGCATCTGGGTTATTCCACCCAAGAGGTGAGATAGCTGGGGTATGTATACACCTTTCTGTCCTCATTAACTGAGAGCTGTCCTAGGGAAGGCTCATGCTCATTCCAGGCCCTGAGATCTGCCATGTGTGCAAGCAGAGCTGTCTTCCCAGCTTTAGAGAAAGTAGCGGGGGCAGACATAGCCATGGGGAGTCAACGTAGTACAGGGAAGGGGAAAGGTGGAGGGTTACAAAAGTGACTGCTACATTTACACAGAAAAAAGAGTATGTGTATTTCAATCCAGAGCCATATCTCTCTGAACCTGGATCCTAACAGTGTTTGGTAGCAAGATCCCTTAAAATTCAGGTCCCTGAAAAAGCAGCAGGAAGATTGCACACAGGATGCACCACCAAGGCCTGGCCACTCCTAGTCTTGCATGAGGAATACTCCCCACATTCCTGGCCTCTATTCCACTGAGGCTGATATAATTGGTTCCACTTTGCCTGATGCTGAATCAAATCATTGTCCAAGTTTTATCCTGATTCAAAATATTTATCCATGTCCATTGGTGCTGGCTTGACAGTAGATAAAGATGCTTTTCTGGATGTGAGACAGGGAGGCTGACGTCTGGGTAAGGGTGATGTGCCCACTCACTGCTAAAGAGTAAAAGAGGAAAGTGGCACTGACAGTGCATGGCAGGGACATTCACTGAGCATCAGCCACCCTTGCTAGAAGAGACGATTCACTGACCTGGCCTTTCTTTATGGGTTCCCTGTCACCTGCTCTCCAGAAAGCTAGGCTCCAGCAGAGCTGGGCCGGAGATCACACAAACATCTTGGTGGGGGCGCAACTAAGCATTACTGAGGGGATACGAGCTTGGTCTTCCTATTTTGGAACAACTGATTATAGAAGTCTGGACTGATCCAGAATTTGTTTATCCTAACTCAGGCTCCTATAGTTTGATGAAGAAACAGAATTTTGTTGAAGAAAGCAGATCTGGCGTCAATAGTCAGCTCTTTATTCTGATGAACTGGGGGTAAGAATATCCAGTGTCAAAAAAGAAGGTAGAATATAGGGGTCTATAAACCAAGAATTAGGTCCAGCCCATTTAGTTCCTGGGTATTAGAGAGACCTATATATAGCTCAGGATCATGGTGGATTTGGGAGGCGCATGTGCACTGAGGAATCATTTTATCATCTTTATATATCTGCAGAGAATTGCTTGATTTTATACTGGTAATAACAATGGCTTAAGGTCATTGAAATATATATATGAAACATGCTTCTAATATTTTTTTTCACTTTATAAATGAAAACAATTTCACACTGACAGTGATGTTGTTAGTACAGAACAAAGGATTTTTACTCTCACATCTATCTGAGAGAAACTTGATAGCCTCTCCCTCTACGACTTTATTATATATTCCCTACAAATAAGGATAGTCTCCTACGCGCTCCCAATACAACCATAAAATACATTATTTCATCTAGTTGCCAGGGCTATTTTAAATTTCAACAATTGTTCCAAACATAACTCTTGTAACAACAGTGGGTCTAGGAAGAAACAGGTTCTCTGCAGTCAGGTCTGCACTGCCCTGGTCTGACCTGGGATACTGAGGACACTGGGCCTGTGCTAAATTACTGAGATGAGCCAGCGCTGCAGCTGTGCCCAGCCTGCCCACCTTCTGCTGATTTGCATGTTCTCAGAACACAGCCCCCTGGCCCAAAGTCTTCTTAATAGACTGGTGACAGCCTTTGAAGGGGTCATTCCTAGTCAGGACACAGCATGGACATGAGTGCCTTCACTCAGCTCCTGGGGCTCCTACTGTTCTGGCTTCCAGGTAAAAAAGAACATGAGGAATTTACCCAATCAGTGTGCTCAGTATTACCTGGTAATTCAGGGAAGTCTTCTTATAATATGAATAGAGTGGATATTTGTTTTCATGTTTCCAACTTTTGGTTCCAAATGTGACATCCATAGGACTCATCTTCATCCTCCCTGTCTGTATTTCTAGGACACAGAGTCACCATCACTTGTGGCTGGTAAGGACATTAACTATTATTTAAACTAGTATAAACAGAAACCAGGGAAAGCCCCTGAGCACCTGGTCTATGGAGCATGTAGTTTTACTATCTGGATCCCATTAAGGTTCAATGGTAGTGGATATGGGACAGATTATTCTTTCACCATCAGCAACCTGCAGCATGAAGATGTTGCAACATATTGTTGTCAACAGGAAAGTTATTATCCTCTCAAAATGATATATGAGATATATAACTATGGACAAGTTATAACATAAACCCCTCAGGATTGTTTAGATCTATTGCAAAAATAACGCTTAGGGAAGCAAATGTGTGAGGTTGAGTTGCTGTAGGCGCTCCTACTGGTGCCTGCATATGCTGAGAGTGTTTCTCAAAATGCAGCCAAGTGTTGAAAGTCTCTGGGAGGTTTTGGTAAAAAGGGCCGTGAAGCTTCCTCTGCACCTTGTCTTTGCTCCTCCTTATCCCCAGCAGCACAACGCCAATGTCCCTCCTGATTTCATTAAGAGCAATTGAAGAGTCCGAAATATGGTCTGTTGGAATTCATACAGTCAAGGAGAAGTGACTCTAGGTATACCAAGTAGGACTTTTTTTTCTTTTTTTGAGACAGAGTCTTGCTCTGTCACCCAGGCTGGAGTGCAGTGGTGCAATTTCAGCTCACTGCAACCTCTTCTTCCTGGGTTCAAAAGATCCTCATGCCGCAGCCTCCCAAGTAGCTGGGACTACTGGTGCATGCTACCACACCTGTCCATTTTTTTATATTTTTAGTAGAGACACAGTTTTGCAATGTTGGCCAGGCTGGTCTCGAACTCCTGACCTCAGATGATCTGCCTGCCTCGGCCTCCCAAAGTGCCGAGATTACAGGTGTGAGCCACTTCGCCTGGGCAGGATGTTTTTTATTTTTATTTTTAACTACAGGGAATGAGAGTCTAACCTACAGAATTTTAAAGGCCTCTGGGTATGGCAATGAAAGATGCATAAGCTAGAAAAGGGAGATTCTCTGGATTTCCCAAGAATCTAATTGCATCTGCCTCAGAAAATACAATTGCCTAGCCATGTGCCCCTGAGACCTGCCGGGGAAGCCGAGGTTTGGGGATGCTGATGCTTTCAGCTGCCTGCAGTACCTCGCCAGGTGATCTTCACCTCTGCCCATGTGTCTTCCTTCAGGTGCCGATGAATAATATTGAATCCTCCTCTTCTAACTTTGAAATCTCAGGGAGGGCCTCTCATTGAACAACTCTTCAGGAAACCAAAGAGGAAAGGGTTTCTGGCAAATGTGCTTCTGGAATGATAGTGATGAGGGGAAGTGACAGCTGACATCCCATTGTGGTCACTGTATTCAACTCAGAACTTTTTCAGTAAGATCATGGACCCCAAATACACAGAATCAATGGGCTACTTCTTTTAGTTTGAGTTAAAAATTATGTATTTAGATTGATGCAAAAGTAATTGCAGGTTTTACCATTAGTTTTGATGGCCCAAACCTCAGTTACTTTTGTACCAACCAAAGTAGATGATTTTTAATCAATTACATTTTCTAGGATAAGAGATGAATAGAAATTGTCATATTCTATTTTAAATTTCACCTAGGTCTTCTAGGCTTCCAGAAAACAAAAAAAGTTGGCCGGGAGCACTGGGTCATGCCTGTAATCTCAGCACTTTTGGAAGCCAAAATGTGTGGCTCACAAGATCGGGAGTTCAAGATCAGCCTGGCCAATATGGGGAAACCCTGCCTCTACTAAAAATACCAAAAAAATTAGCCTGGTGTGGTGGTGGGTGCCTATAGTCCCAGCTTCTAGGGAGGCTGAGGCAGGACGATCGCTTGAACATGGGAGGCAGAGGTTGCAATGAGCCAAGATCATGCCACTGCACTCCAGCCTGGCAACAGAGTAAGACTCCGCCTCATAAATAAAAAGAAAGTAGTTTTCTGGGTTGAGAATGTTTCTTACTTATGAGGGCAAGAATATTAAATATGAGTAAGATCTGATCAAGGAAGTTTCTCAGAAGTGATCTTGCCTCTAGTAATCTATTTAGCATTATATTTCATCTTCTGGCTGCTCGTAGAATGTCAATTTATTTTACTTTATTTTACCTATTTTATTTTATTATTGATTCTTCATTCTCTTTATTGGGAGGTATTTTAGAAGGGCCAATTTCTAGAGGTGCTGAAATGTGAAAGCAGTTGATAGTTAATTGAAGATGTGAATTTTGAGTGATCCTTGGCTACTTGCCGACGAGACCCAGAAAAAGTGCAGCTCACTACTGTGATGTGAAGCTCCTGCTTCTACAAGGCAGAGAGTCACCATTTCCAGTTGTTGATGCAGATACCATGTTATTATTATTATTAACAGACATGGAATAGCACTAAATTATTAATTCAGCTAATGTTTCTTTCCTGTTCTGAACTTTTGATTATTTGTTAAAAGGAGATAAAAGAGACTAAGCAAGAATTTCAGTTGATTTTGGAAATCAGTTTAAATGATTTAATTGATCTCTGATTTTTCTTAATTGTCTTAAACTTCTTTGTTCAAAATTCATATGAAGATTTCATTGATTCTTGAAACTATTTGGTATGAACGAAGCAGCTATGAATGTGAGAATTCTCAAATTATTTTCTCATTTTTCCACAGGTAAGCTATCTTACCTAAATTAAAAATTAAAAATGTATTTTATTTTTTTATCTTAGTATAATTACACAACTTCTCAGTGATGTATAAATGAGCCAAACGTGGCCTTTATAACTACAGGGTTGTTTCTCTATGGCCTGTGCCAAATTCATATTTTACAATCCAGTAATTTCAAAAACAGCCCAAATAACTAGGTTTCTAGCCATTTAGAGAATATTTACACTATATATCTTAGAAAACCTCACCTGCATATGGTAGTAATTGATACTCCCCTGGTTATGAAAACCCCAAACCACTTCTGCCCTTCCCAGGCAGAAGTGGGTTAGTCTCTAACCCAGAGACTCCCCACTGTGCTACTGTGTGACATCCTCCAGACACAAAAGCCCCTTCTTCAGTAAATCCGCGTCTCCACCTTCTGAGAAGCAATCCTGGCACCTTAGCCTCTGGTCAGACTCCTGCTGTGAGGGACTTTTTTTCCCTGTAAACCCATCAGAGCTTCCCCCACTAAAAGTCGCATACGCTACTGCCCCCCTGTGGACATCTTTCAAACTCCCTTCAAACAGGAACACACTTTCCACTCCACAAACACTGACATAATGAACACAATATTCTATTCCCAAGACTGTCTTGATGAGTCTTAAAAATGATACTCGATTCCCATTTTTTGGACCCCAAAATAACAGCATCAGACAATGGGATGGAATTACAGTAAACCCCACCTGTATCAGCCCTTCCTCGTTCAGGCGACCATGGTTCAGATTAGAGACAGAGGTCTGAATGAAGGCTGTACTTACACCTTCTAATCTGTGTCCACTGTGGAGCCACCAGCTTTATCGCTTAATGAATAAGCTTTGGGATAATGTATTAACATATAGCAGAAAGAAATTTCTGCTCTTAATTAGGAATATTATTCTTCAGGTGTATATGGGGTAATTTCAAAGCCCTTTTATGACTAAAAAACAATGTTTACAACATTTTACACTTTACAGATATGCAAGGCAATAGATGGTGTGATAAAATAATAAATCACAATGGTAGACCTTTTTGTTATTATTGTTTCATTGAAAAATTTAATACTCCATTAATTCAAGCATCTTAAAGAATTCTTTGTAAAAATAACATTTTAATAACATTTTTAAGAACTGAATCTGTAAAACAAAACATGACAAATTTTTATTGTTATTCATTTTCCCATAAATCAAATGTTTATATTAAATAACAAATCGAACTGATTCTTCATTGAACATCTTTTCGGAGTAATCCTTCAAAACTAGCAATATTCTTCTAATTAAGGTCTTTACATTTTGTACTTTTTTTTTTCTTTCTACTTCTGCTGTTTCTTACTCTTTTCACTGTCATGATTAATTTAGACTCTGACATTTGTAAGACCAGGAACCAGATTAGAATTGGTCAACCTCATAATAAAAAAGTCAAATACAGCTCCTAAAAGAGGCACTACACATAGAAAGGAACAACCAGTACCAGCCATTCCAAAATCACACTAAAAGTTAAAGAGCATCAACATAATGAAGATTCTACAACAACTAACAGGCAAAACAGCCACTTAGCATCAAAATGGCAGTATCAAATTCACACCTAACAATATTAACCCTAAATGTAAATGGACTAAATGCACCAATAAAAAGACACAGACTGGCAAATTGGATAAAAATCCAAAACCCATCAGTGTGCTGCATCCAGAAAACCCATCTCACATGCAAGGATACACAAAGGCTCAAAATAAAGGGATGGAGGAAGATTTACCAAGCAAATGGAGAGCAAAAAAAAGCAGGAGTTGCAATTCTCATCTCTGATAAAATAGACTTTAAAGCAACAAAGATTAAAAGAGACAAAGAAGGCCATTACATACTGGTAAAAGGATCGATAAAACAAGAAGAGCTAACGATCCTAAATATATATGGACCCAATACAGGAGCACCCAGATACATAAGGCAAGTTCTTAATGACTTACAAAGAGACTTAGACTCCCACACAATAATAGTGGGAGACTTTAACACTCCACTGTCAACATTAGACAGATCAACCAGACAGAAAATCAACAAGGATATCCAGGGCTTGAACTCAGACCTGGAGCAAGCAAACCTGATAGACATTTACAGAACTCTGCACCCCAAATCCACAGAATATACATTCTTCTCAGCACCACATCACACCTACTCAAAAATTGACCACATGATTGGAAGTAAAGCACTGCTCAACAAATGCAAAACAACTGAAATCATAACAAACAGCCTCTCAGACCATAGTGCAATCAAGTTAGAACTCAGAATACAGAAACCAACCCAGAACCGCACAGCTTCATGGAAACTGAACAACTGGCTCTTGAATGTTGACTGGGTAAACAATGAAATGAAGTCAGAAATAAAGAAGTTCTTCGAAACCAATGAGAACGAAGACACAACATGCCAGAACCTCTGGGACACATTTAAAGCAGTCTCTAGAGGAAAGTATATAGCAATAAGTGCCCATATGAGGAGAATGCAGAGATCCAAAATTGACACCCTATAGTCAAAATTGAAAGAGCTAGAGGAGCAAGATTAAAAAAACTCAAAACCCAGCAGAAGACAAGAAATAACTAAGATCAGAGCTGAACTGAAGGAGATTGAGATACAAAAAACCCTTCAAAAAATCAATAAATCCAAGAGCTGGTTTTTTGAAAAGATCAACAAAATAGACAGACCACTAGCCAGATTGATTAAAAAGAAAAGAGAGAACAACCAAATAGATGCAATAAAAAATGATAAAGGGGACATCACCACAGATTCCACAGAAATTCAAACCATCATCAGAGAATATTACAAACAACTCTATGCACATAAACTAGTAAACCTGGAAGAAATGGATAAATTCCTGGACTCCTGTGTCTTCCCAAGCCTAAACCAGGAGGAAGCTGAAACTATGAATAGACCAATAACAAGGTCAGAAGTCGAGGCAGCAATTAACAGCCTACCGCACAAAAACAGCCGAGGTCCAGACGGGTTCACAGCCGAATTCTACCAGACACACAAAGAGGAGCTGGTACCATTCCTTCTAAAACTATTTCAAACAATCCAAAAAGAGGAAATACTTCCCAAATCATTTTATGAGACCAACATCATCCTGATACCAAAACCCAGCAGAGACCCAACAAGAAAAGAAAACTTCAGGCCAATATCCATGATGAACATAGATGCAAAAATCTTCAATAAAATATTGGCAAGCCGAATGCAACAGCAAATCAAAAAACTTATCCACCCTGATCAAGTAGGATTCATCCCGGGGATGCAAGGCTGGTTCAACATACGCAAGTCTATAAACGTAATTCACCACATAAACAGAACCAAAAACAAAAACCACATGATTATCTCAATTGACGCAGAGAAGGCATTTGACAAAATTCAACAGCCCTTTATGCTAAAAACCCTCAATAAACTCGGTATCGATGGAATGTATCTCAAAGTAATAAAAGCTATTTATGACAAACCAACAGCCAATATCATACTGAATGGGCAAAAACTGGAAGCATTCCCTTTGAAATCTGGCACTAGACACGGATGCCCTCTTTCACCACTCCTATTCAATATAGTTCTGGAAGTTCTAGCCAGAGCAATCAGGCAAGAAAAAGAAATAAAGGGTATTCAAATAGGAAAGGTGGAAGCCAAATTGTCTCTATTTGCAGACGACATGATAGTATATACCTAGAAGACCCCATCGCCTCAGCCCAAAAACTCCTGAAACTGATAAGCAACTTCAGCAAAGTCTCAGGATATAAAATCAGTGTGCAAAAATCACAAGCATTCGTCTACACCAATAACAGACTTAAAGAAAGCCAAATCAAGAATGAACTGCCATTCACAATTGCTACAAAAAGAATAAAATACCTTGGAATACAACTCACAAGGAACGTAAGGGACCTCTTCAAGGAGAACTACAAACCACTGCTCAACGAAATCAGAGAGGACACAAACAGATGCAGAAACATTCCATGTTCATGGTTAGGAAGAATTAATATCGTGAAAATGGCTATACTGCCCAAAGTAATTTACAGAATCAACGCTATCCCCATCAAGCTACCATTGACTTTCTTCACAGAACTGGAAAAAACCACCATGAACTTCATATGGAACCAAAAGAGAGCCCGCATAGCCAAGTCAATTCTAAGCAAAAAGAACACAGCGGGGGGCATCACACTACTGGATTTCAAACTATACTACAAGGCTACAGTAATCAAAACAGCATGGTACTGGTACCAAAACAGAGATATAGACCAATGGAACAAAACAGAGGCACCAGAGGCAACACAACATATCTACAACTATACAATCTTTGATAAACCTGACAAAAACAAGCAAGGGGGAAAGGATTCCCTGTTTAACAAATGGTGTTGGGAAAACTGGCTAGCCATGTGCAGAAAGCAGAAACTGGACCCCTTCCTGACACCTCACACTAAAATTAACTCCAGGTGGATTAAAGACTTAAACATAAGACCTGGCACCATAAAAACCCTAGAAGGAAATCTAGGCAAAAGTCTCCAGGACATAGGAGTAGGCAAGGACTTCATGAACAAAACACCAAAAGCATTGGCAACAAAAGCCAAAATAGACAAATGGGACCTAATGAAACTCCACAGCTTCTGCACGGCAAAAGAAACAGTCACTAGAGTGGATCGGCAACCAACAGAATGGGAAAAAATTTTTGCATTTTACCCATCTGACAAAGGGCTGATATCCAGAATTTACAAAGAACTCAAATGGATTTACAGGAAAAAAACAAACAAGCCCATTCAAAAGTGGGCAAAGGATATGAACAGACACTTTACGAAAGAAGACATATATGAGGCCAACAATCATATGAAAAAATGCTCATCGTCACTGGTCATCAGAGAGATGCAAATCAAAACTACATTGAGATACCACCTCACGCCAGTTAGAATGGCGATCATTAAAAAATCTGGAGACAACAGATGCTGGAGAGGATGTGGAGAAAAAGGAACACTTTTACACTGTTGGTGGGAGTGTAAATTGGTTCAACCATTGTGGAAGACAGTGTGGTGATTCCTCAAGGCCTTAGAAATAGAAATTCCATTTGACCCAGCAATCCCATTACTGGGTATATATCCAAAAGACTATAAATCGTTCTACTATAAGGACACATGTACACGAACGTTCATTGCAGCACTGTTTACAATAGCAAAGACCTGGAATCAACCAAAATGCCCATTGATAATAGACTGGATTGGAAAAATGTGGCACATATACACCATGGAATATTATGCAGCAATCAGAAATGATGAGTTTGTGTCGTTTGTAGGGACACGGATGAATCTGGAGAACGTCATCCTCAGCAAACTGACACAAGAACAGAAAATGAAACACCGCATATTCTCACTCATAGGTGGGTGATGAAAAATGAGAACACATGGACACAGAAAGGGGAGTACTAAACCCTGGGGTCTATTGGGGGGAAAAGGGAAGGGCCAGTGGGAGGGGGAGGTGGGGAGGGATAGGCTGGGGAGAAATGCCAAATGTGGGTGAAGGGGAGAAGGAAAGAAAAGCACACTGCCATGTGTGTTCCTACGCAACTGTCTTGCATGCTCTGCTCATGTACCCCAAAATCTAAAATCCAATAAAAAATTAAAAAAAAAAGAAGTCAAATACACAAATTTACAAAATGTAATAAAAGGGTTAAAAAATTAAATACTTATACGTGGGACATTTATTCTAATTCTACCTCTTAGCTACAGTTTGATGTGATTGACCCAGATTATTGCCATGGAGTTCACCATTTAAAGGTCAATATCATTTTTACTCAATTATCTTTTTTAACCTTGTAAATAAATATTACTTGGTACATTTCTCGGAAGACATTTGGACCAAGATTTCTTTTGGAATCTTACCTAGAATTGCATTGGTTTGCTCGTGTTCTTGGCAACATGACTTTTTGTTAACTTACCTAAGACTACATAGCAATACAAAGTAAACTTTCAATTGTTTCCCTGCCCCCACTTTTTTTTTTTTTTCAGAACTATGACTATCTTTGTGAAGGGATTTGATGTAGTTACCACTTTTCAGGAGCAGTTTAATAAAATGTTAAACGCATCTCTGAAAAATGAAGAGTAATTGGGTTGTTTCCCTATCTAATGATCAGCTGTGTGGTAGATTGACATCACTGAGCTGTGATCATTTTCACATGGAAGCCCAGGAAAATGGTAGTCACAGGTAAATTTTATGCTAACACATAAAACTGTGTATGTAGTTCTTGCTCTTCTTACACAGAGCATCTCCGTTTAAACTGTGGACTCAGGACTGTGGCTGCACCACCTCCAGGATGGGGGAGACTCACGAAAACTCAGAGTTGAAAAGAACCTGGAAGCCCTCACAGGACCTGATTCCACACGACCAGGGAGAATGTGTGGGAAGAGTTTCCCTGAACACCACCAGGAAAACATAATGCAAAGTTATTTCTTGTTTGTTCTGTATCCTTATCCTAGGAAATTCTTCTCTTAATGCCCTCTGGTTAATCTTGCATATGTGAGATAATTATGATGAGACATATACCGGATTGCTATGATTGGTCACTAGTGATTTTTATATTCACTGCCTGAGTCATAAAATTCTTTCCTCTTACGTAAGTTGCACCTATGTGCTTTCTAAATGCAAGAGACACATATCATTCCCCAGGTAAAGACCTTTGACAGAGTACTCTTATGTAAATAAATCAACAGATTCCAGGGGAAGGCAGATTCTAACACTTGCATCTAACATTCATGAACAGTAATCATGGTAACAACAGATACTAGATAACTCTTGAGCTGGCTGAAGTCTCCCTTTTTATGTGCAAGCACACTGCCCTGCAGTGCTCTTTCCTTCTCTAAATGAGCTGGGAAGGAGCCAAGCAGAATGGCATTCACCTGAGATTCATCCTAAACGCACATCTCTATATTGTGCAGAATGATCTTGGTGCTCTCTCAGAGAGGCACACCTTATGTGTCTTTGTTCAAGATCCAAATTTCACAGTTAGATCCTCTTCCCACGACTACAGGCAAAATGGACTTTAGTTCTATTTGTTTTCCTCCAAGACACATTTTTACATCACACTGCTCACAAGAAAGACCAGCCCCAACCACTGGCTCTTTCACACCACTACACCCACCAGGAGATTTGCATATTGTCTCCTGGGGAGAACCTTCCCTTGAAGTCAGATAAAAGCTCAACTCTAACTTTGCAGTGACCAATCAGAACTGCTCAGTTCACCTTCTCAAGATGAGGTTTCCTGCTCAACTCTTGGGGCTATTAATGCTCTGGGTCCCTGGTAAGAACAGAAGGAAAGGAGGGAGGAGAATGCAGTGGGAGGGTGAGCTCTGGGGCCCCACGGTCTCCCATGTTTATTCTAACCCTATATTAAGAAATATGTTCTAACTTCTAGGGAAGGGAATTTATATTTTATATAATGAATAATTAGAAACCATCTCAAAAAAATCAGTGACCAGTGCTCTAAGATCTTAAAAAATAAAACAATCCTTTGTTCTTATTTTAGTATATTTGATTTTCAAAAACCTATTATTTATGATATGAATAAAAATTTTAAAAAAGATTAATCATAAATCAATATCATACGAGAACTCATGAAAGTTGCTCATAATATTTGTACATCATCTTGCACTTTTTTCTCATTACTTTAGGGTCCAGTGGGGATATCGTGATGACCCAGACTCCACTCTCCCTGCCCATCACCGTTGGAGAGCTGGCCTCCATCTCCTGCAGGTCTAGTCAGAGACTCCTGCATAGTAATGGAAACACCTATTTGTATTGGTACCTGCAGAAGCCAGGGCAGCCTCCACAGCTCCTAATCTATAAAGTTTCCAACAGGGCCTCTGGGGTCCCAGACGGGTTCAGTGGCAGTGGATCAAGCACAGATTTCACACTGAAAATCAGCATTGTGGAGGCTGAGGATTTTGGGGTTTATTACTGCATGAACTGTCTGCAAGCCACTCCCACAGTGATACAGCACTTAACAGAAAACCTCCTTGTTTGGATGGCCCAGCTGTCCACATGCACTAATTGTCTGGAGAGCAGTTCAGCAGGGTCTCTGAGTCTGCAGAAGAGGAAGATATTGGAGAACTCGGGGCAGAGTTTGCTGCCGAGGACTCTGGTCCATGAGAGCCTCTGCTGTGCCTCAGTCTCACATGCTAGTGCTCCATCAGCTTTCACAGCCTGGGGATGGCATCAGCAGTAGAACTATTCAGATGGTTCAAGTGCCCTGGAACATAACAGCTATGATAAAAAGAGAGTAAATGTAAGCTCATCCTCACCCTCCCTGTCTTGCCCACATTGTCAAGTACATTTAGTCAGCAGAACAGCACCAGACCATGGAAGCAAATGAACAGTCTCAAGTGGAGTACATGTTGGAAATAAACAGTTTAAAGTTGAGTTTATTCAAGTTAATACTTGGTAATATGGGAAAATTATTATTTTCTCACTTTCCGTATTACTCCTTTATCACTTAACTAAACTGTCCTCTTCATTAACATAATCAAGCTGTCCCCAGGGGATTATGGCTAAGAATAATCAGTAAATATGTTTGATTGACTATTTATAGAGTTTCCAAATCCATTCCATACATAAAGTCCTAATGCCAAACATCTCTAATTTGATTCAACTACCGTTTGCCCAGTGAAAAGGAAGCTCTTGCAATTCCAAAAGTAAGCTCTGAAATAAAGAGCATAAACTGAAAGATGGAGAAGGTAAAGTTTACTTCATATACTACAGGAGAGATCCAGAATTAATACAGTACAATATGTCAGCACTAAGGCTGCTGTTGTATTTCCCTGATGTGAGATGTAGGATCTCAGGTCTGTTGTGTTACTCAATTTCTGAGAAACCTTTTTTTTTAAGTGTGGCCACTTGTGACTTGCAGGAGTATCTGGAAAAATCTACAGTACAGAACCTACTCAAAATTACATTTAAAAAGAAAAAGGTGACTGTTTTTGATCATGGCTGACTAGAGGTAGCCAAGAAAAGCTGTTCCCACTGAGAGAAACCAGAACATCAATAAGACCCATATACTCCAGACAGATCTTTGGGAAGAAGACTTTTGAAGCAGAAACAGGAAGCACCAGAAACAGGGAGGACACATACTGGGCTGGAAGGGGAGGAAGCTGGACACCCTGTGTGGGTTTACAAGGAAAACAAGCTGAATACCAGGACTCCTTCCTGGCCCTGAGTGGCCCCTAGAGAAGGGGTAATTGAAATAGGAATGGAGCATCCCACACTTGCTATAGACCTCCAGAATCCTAGCTCTGGAAAACCTCATGACCCCCACAGACATTTGAGTTGGCAGGTAGAACTGTCCATAGACTGGACAGAGACAGAACTTCAGTTCTGCATAAAGCCCAGAGGGTTTGGAGTGGGAGAGGCTGCAGTGGACATGGCCATGGATACCATCCCCCAAGGCTCACCTTATTCTTCTAGCTGGCTTTAGCCTTTGTGAGCTGCTGGACCTGGAGATAGCCAGGCTGCCTGCCTGAAGAAGGGGCTAGTCTGATCTGAGAGCCCCTCTGTCTCCCAGTGTCCACCCCTGCCAGCACCTGCTTGTGTGCAGCCTCAGTTGTCTCACCAAAATACTTGCTAGCAGCCACCACCATCACTCTTTGCCAGCAGCTACTGCGTTCTCATTGGTGTACTTTTGCAGATGGAACTCTACTGGTGTGTATCCACCCACAGCCTTCTCCCACCTGAATACAGTTGCCCTGAGCCTACCCTAACCACCATCTTGGCAGGCATGCGTGATTGGATTTCCAGTGCCTTGTTGGTGTGCCCTTGTACATGGCCTCATACACTGCACAGCTGAGGAACACTCACCCTTGGCCCCACCACAGCACACTTGTTAGCAACCCCCTTGATACCTTGCCACAGCACTTTTGCCAGCAGCCCCTATTGGAGTGTTGTTGCCAACAGACTGAGAACATCTCAGACGTTCAACACAGCAGGTGCTTTACCTCAAGGAGCCAGAGAAGAAAGCTGTGGGCCTGGTCAGCCTTCTAGGGTAGAGCACACAGCACAGGAGTGCTGAGCTGAGACTTGTCACCCTGAAAGCAACTAGAAATGTGGCCAATCAACTAAATCTATTATACCAGAAGCAAACCTCAAGAACATAAAAGAATATAAAAGCAAAAAGCCCCATCCAGTGACAGAAACATCAAAGTTTAAAGAAATGTCAGCCCACTCAGATGAGAAAGAACAGTACAAGAGTACTGGCAGCTCCAAAAGCCAGAATGTCTTCTTACTTCCAAACAGCTGCGCTAGCTCCCAGCAATGGTTCTTAACCTAATTGGAATGGCTGAAATGACAGACATAGAAGTCATAATCTTGATTATAAGGAAGCTCAATAAGATACAAGAGAAGGTTAAAGTTCAATCCAAGGAAAGCAGTATAATAAAGCAAGAGTTGAAAGATGACATAGCCATATTAGGAAGAGCCAAAATTAATTTTTAGAAATAAAAAATGTATTACAGAAATTTATAATGCAATTAGAAGCATTAATGATAGAATGGACCAAACTGAGAAAAGAATCTCAGTGCTCAAAGACTTCACCTTTGAATCAATGAGAGAAACAAAAATGAAAAATAAAAAATAAAAACTGAAGAAAACCTCTGAGAATTATAGAGTTATGCATACAGACCAACTCTATGGCTCATTGGCATTTCATAAAGAGATGAGGAGAGAACAAGCAATTTGGAGAACATATTTGACAATATTGTCCACAAAAATTTCCTCAATCTCACCAAAGAGGTTGACATGCCAATGCAGGAAATACAGAGAACCCCTGTGAGACAGTATAAAAGATGACTATCCGCAAGACTGATCATTGTTAGATTCTCCAAAATCAATGCAATAGAAAAAATTATAAAAGCAACTAGAGAGAAATGTAGGCAATGTACAAAGAGAACTTCGTCAAGCTAACAGTGGACCTTTCAGCAGAAACCTTAAGCCAGAGAAGATATGGAAGCATATATAAAGCATCCTTAAAGAAAAGAAGTTCAAATTAAAAATTTCACATTCAGCCAAACTAAACTTTATAAACGAAGGTGGAAAAACAAATCCTTTCTATGTAAGTAAATGCTTCGGTATGTTAACACCAGGCATGCTTTACAAGAGGCTTTTAAGAGAATGCTAAATATGCAAATAAAAGACCAATACCTGCCACCACAGAAACACACTTAAGTATATAGAACACAGACACTATAAAGTAACTATACAATCAGATCTACAAAGCAACCATCTAACAGCATAATGACAGGATGAAACCTTTGCATATCAATATTTACCTTTAATGGAAATGGGCTAAATGCCCCACTTAAAAGACACAGAATGGAAGATTAGTTGGAATAAAGAAGCAAGACCCAACTGTTTGCTGTCTTCAAGAGACCCATCTTACATGCAATGACACTCACATGCTCAAAGTAATAGGTTGAAGAAATATTTACCAAGCAAGTGGAACATGAAATACAGCAGTGGTTGCTATTCTTATTTCAGATAAAACAGACATTAAACCATCAGTGATGAAACAGAACGAAAAGCATATTACATAATGAAAAAGAGTTTAATTCAACAAGAATACTTAACTATCCTAAATATATAGGCACCCAACATTGGAGAATCCTGATTCATAAAACAAGTTTTTAGAGTCCTATGAAGAAACTTAGATAATCATGTAAGTGGGAGTCCTCAACATGCCACTGACAGTATTAAGCCATCAAGGCTGAAAATTAAGAAAGATATTCAGGACATAAACTGAATGCTTGACCCAATGTATCTAACAGACATCTACAGAATACTGCACTCAACAACAAAGGATATACAGTTCTTTTCATCTGCACATAGCACATACTCTAACATCAATCACAAACTCAGCCATAAAGCAATTCTTAACAAATTCAGAAAACCTCAGGGTCATATCATCCACTCTCTCAGACCACAGCACAATAAAAATAGAAACCAATATAAAGAAGATCTCTTAAAAAAAAAAACAGCCACTTGAAAATTATGCTTCTGAATGACTTTTGGGTAAAGAATGTAATGAAGGCATATTTTAAAATGTGAAATAAATAAAAACAAAACACATCAGAATCTCTTGGACACAGCTAGAGCAGGGCTAATAAGGACAGTTTATAGTGTTAAACACTTATATCAAGTAGTTAGAAAAATCTCAACTGAAGAACCTAACAGCACACCTAGAGGAACTAGAAAAACAAGAGCAAACTAAACCCAAAGCTAACAGAAAAAAAAAGTCAGATCTAAACTGAATGAAATTGAGACACAAAAATCCATATAAAAGATCAGCAAAACCAAACATTGGCTCTTTCAACAAATAAGCAAGATTGATGAATTGTTAGCTAGATTAATTAAGAAAAAAAGAGAACACCCAAGTAAACACAATCCAAAATGACAAAGTTGATGTTACCACTGCCCCCACAGAAATCCAAAAGACTCTCAGACACTATTATGAACAACTCTATGCACAAAAACTAGAAAACCTAGAAGAAACAGATGAATTCCTGGAAACACAGCCCTTCAAGATTGAACCAGGAAGAAATTGAAATATCAAAAAGACCAATAATGAGTTCAGAAACTAAATGAGTAATACACAAAACAAAACAAAAGAGAACTATCAACCAGAAAAAGCCCTGGAACAGACAAATTCATGGCCAAATTTTATGAGACATACAAAAAGATCTGATACCAATCCTACTGAAATTCTTTTAAATACCAAGAAACAGAAACTCCTCCTTAATTCATTGTATCAGCCTGGCATCATTGCTATACGAAATCGTGGCAGAGACACAATGGGAAAAGAAAACTTTGGGCCAATATCCCTGATGAACATAGATGCAAAAATCCTCAACAAAATAGTAGCAAACCAAATTTTGCATCACAACAGAAAGCTAATCCATCATAAACAAGTGGGCTTTATCCCTTGGATGCAAGTTTGGTTTAACATTTACAAATCAATAACTGTGATTCACTACATAAACAGAACTGAAAACAAAAACCACATGATCATCTCAAAAGATGTAGAAAAGGCTTTCCACAAAAGTCAACAACACTTCATGTTAAAAACCCTAAATAAATTAGGCATTGAAGGAATAAACCTCGAAATAATAAGAGCCATTTATGACAAACCCACAGCCAACATTATACTGAATATGGAAAAGCTGTAAGCATTCCCCTTGAGAATCAGAACAAGACAAGCATGTCCACTTTCACCACTCCATTTAATATAGTACTGGAAGTCCTATGCAAAACAATCAAGAAGAGAAAGAAATAAAATGCATCCAAATAGGAAGAGAAGAAGTCAAACTATCTTTGCAGATGATATGACTCTATATCTAGAAAAACCTATAGTTTCTGCAAACTGGAACTGAGACTCCTGGAACTAGTACACAACTTAAGTAAAGTTACAACTTAAGTAAAGTTTCAGGGTACAGAACAAATGTATAAAAATTAGTAGCATTTCTATACACCAATAACATTGAAGCTGAGAGCCAAATCAAGAAATGAATTCTATATACAATAGCCACAGAAAATTTTTTTTTAAAACTAGGAGTTGAACCAACCAGGAAGGGATGAAAGGTCTCTACAAGAAAAATTGCAATACACTGCTGAAAGAAATCAGAGATTACACAAACAAATAAATAAACATTCCATGGTCAAGGATAACAAGAATCAATATTGTTAAAATGGCCATACCACCCAGAGCAATTACAGACACAATGATATTTCTATCAAACTACCAATCACATTTTTAACAGAATTAGAAAAAAAAAGAATTATAAAATTCATATGGAACTATAAAAGAGCCCAAATAACCAAAGAAATCCTAAACAAAATGGACAAAACTGGAGGCATCACACTACCAGACTTCAAAGTATACTATAAAGCCATAATAAGCAAGACAGCATGGTACTGGTACAAAAACAGACACATAGACCAGTGGAACAGATTAGAGAATGCAGAAATAAAGCCACATAACTACAACCATCTGATCTTTGATAAAGTTGACAAAAGCAAGCAATAGGGAAAGAAATACCTATTCAATAAATGGTGCTGGAATAACTGGCTAGCTATATGCAGAAGTCTGAAACTGCATCCATTCCTTTCACCCTATAAAAAAAATCAACTTAAAGCAGATTAAAGACTTAAATATGAAAACTAAAACTATGAAAACCCTAGAAGAAAACCTAGGAAATACCATTCTAGACATAGGACATGGCAAATATTTCATAACAGAGACATCAAAAGCAATTGCGACAAAAACAAAAATTGACAAAAGGAACTTAATTAATGAGTATCTGAGTAATCAAATAAGCTATCAATAGAGTAAACAGACAACCTACAAAATGGGAGAAAATATTCACTAACTATACATCTGACAAAGGCCTGATATCCATAATTTATAAGAAACTTTAAAAAATCACCAAGTAAAGAAACCAACAACCTTATTAAAAATTTGTCAAAAGACGTGAAAACACACTTCTCAAAGAAGACATATATGAGGATTTCAAGCATATAAAAATGTTAAGCATAATTAGTTATCACAGAAATGCAAATCAAAACCACAAGATATCATATCACACTAGACAGAATGGCTACTATTAAAACCTCAAAAATAACAAATGTTGGTGAGAATGCAGAGAAAAAGAGAATACTATACACTGCAGATGGAAATGGAAATGTTCAGCCACTGTGGAAAGGAGTTCAGAGATTTCTCCAAGAAGTTTCTTAAAACAGCCACCGTTCAACCCAGCAATCCTATTACTAGAAATATAGCCAAAAATATATATAAATTCCTCCACCAAAAAGACACATGCACTCGTATGTTCATTGTAATGCTATTCACTATAGCAAAGACATGGAATCAACCTAGATACCCATCAACAATGGATTGTATAAGAAAATATGGTACACTACCACAAAAAATATAAAATAACATCCTTTGCATCAACATAAATGAAACCGGAGGTCATTATTCTAAGCAAATTAACACAGGAACATAAAAGCAAATTCCACATGTTCTCACTTACAAGTGGGAGCTAAACATTGAGTACACATGGATGTGAAGATGGGAACAATAAATACCTGGGCCTACTTGAAGAGGGACAGTAGCAGGAGGATGAGGGTCCAAAAATTACCTATTGGGTACTATGTTTACTATATGGGTGATGAAATCATTTGTAAACCAAACCTCAGTGACACTCAATTTATCCATGTAACAATCCTTCACATGTACTCCCTGAAACTAGATTAAAAGTTGAGAAAAGTAAAAAAAAAAAAAACAGAGAGAGATGCAGAATTATATGAAATATTTCTTTCTCTCACAAATTTTTAAGAATTTTAAAAGTATTTAAGTAGAATTTTAGAGATGACAATGTTGTTTTGTTTTCATAAGAAAAGGTTTCATACAGTACAAAACACATTATTTTTACATAAACCATCATTTCCTCAAAATGAATATGAATCCTATTATATTTTAGTTATAAATGCACAGAAAATTTATGCTTTTCATAGATTTCATTTAAATGGTGCTTTAAAATTATATCATGCCTAATAGCGAGTCGCATCTGTTACATGTCATAACAATATGTGGTAGACACAAAGAGGGATTGAAGCAACAGAACAAGAAGTTGTTGCTTCAGGCTAATGGCATAAAATATACTTTAGATAATTATATATTCCAAGATAATGAATTCCATGGATAGTGTAACGTAAATTCCAATGTGTCATTTCTGTTAAGTTTAAAATATGTGTGGCAAAATCCAGAGCCCTGAAGTTAAGAAACATAACACACTCAGTGTTTTATTTAAAAAACTAATACATGCATCATGGAACTTAAATGTTATTACAGAATGCAGGGAGAGAAAGGAAATTGTAAGAAGCAAGAGCAGGAGCTAAGCAATGCTGTGGTCATCTTTAGCTCTCGTGTGATTGACAGCATCTATGTGATTGATATTGACCTTGAATTTTTGAGTTAATGTGAGTCAGGGGATAAGGCCTAAACCCACTCAAGGTGGTGAGATATTATAATAATATGTTTTGAAAACAGACAAAAATACAAACACTACCTACGTATTTCTGACATTTCAAGGGGCTATGGTATCAAAACAAAATGATGAAAAATAAGTGATTTCAAAAGCTGAAAGGGGATCGAAGGGGAATCAGAGGATAATGAAATTGGCTGTTACAAAGAATCCTCAACATATGGTAGACCAAATGTGACAAAGTTTTTCTGTCTGTGCCATGTCATTGCAGAGGCAGGTGGGTGGCCTTGGTGGTGGTGGTAACTCTGCTCCATGAGGTCACTCAGGTGGGCAGGAGGCACGACCACCCTCAGCACACAACTTCCCACCTTCCTCACAGTCACTGCCCTCATGCTCATTCCTCAGCAGCATGAGCTGGAAAAGAGTAAAAACTATTTTCTCCTTAAAGATTAAATAAAACTTATGCTTTTCATTAGTGACAAATATTATTTTGCCTCAAGCACACAATTGAAAAATTTTCCAGTAAGTGGATCTGCTGGTAAACACATATTTGTTTGTTTGTTTAATCTGAAAATGTATTTACATGATTCTTGAAAATAATTTTTTGACCATCAAATTATATTTGTGACAGCCTAGTTGAAGTTGCTGCTTACCATTTGATAATTACTGCTAAAAAGTTATTTGTTAAAAAGAAAAAAGAAATCAGTGCTCTATGATTCTAACTCTTCTTCTTTGAAAGAAATATATCTTTTTATTCTCTCATTCATCTTTTAAGGTCTTCAATTGGCCTTATTTTTGTACAATTTATGTGCTAAATTTTATTTATTATTTATGATACATTTGTTTATTTTCATTATCACAAAATTAAACATCTTATAGTTGGCTATGTTGAAGCATGGCACTAGATGGCAAAAAAGTTCCACAAAAGAGACAGCACCATGATTTTAGAAATACTGGAATGTAAGGGTGCCAGTGTCCTATTGTCAACAGGAAGCCCCCAAGGTTGGAATGGGGTCTCATGTGTGACTTGGAGCACCTGAGGGGGGCTTTCAGTGTGCTGAGTTGTGAGGAACCCACTCTGTTTTCTGTGCTCTGAGACTAGAAGCAGGACTTTGCCACTCACTGCCTTGGCTGTGTCCAGCTGCTATGAACTGAATTGTGTTCCCAAATTCATATTGTAGCTCTAATCCCCAGTGTGGCTGTAGGAAGCAGTTGAGGTTATAAAAAGGTAATTGAAGTTAAATGGGGCCATAAGGGTGAGGTCCTAATCCAGTAGGATTAGTGCTCTTATAAGAACAGAACACATCTCATTCCAGTTAGAATAGTGATCATTAAAAAAATCTGGAGACAACAGATGCTGGAGAGGATGTGGAGAAATAGAAACACTTTTACACTGTTGGTGGGAATGTAAATTAGTATCATGACACGGCACAGTGTGGTGATTCCTCAAGGATCTAGAAACAAAAATACCATTTGATCCAGCAATCCCATTACTAAGTATATACCCAAAGGATTATAAATTGTTCTATTATACAGACACATCTATAGGTATGTACATTGTGGCACTGTTTACTATAGCAAACACTTGGAACCAACCCTAATGCCCATCAAGGATAGACTGAATAAAGAAAATGTGGCACATATTACCATAGAATACTATGCAGCCATAAAAAAGGATGAATTCATGTCCTTTGCAGGGACATGGATGAATCTGGAAACCATCATTGTCAGCAAACTGACACAAGAACAGAAAACCAAACACTGCACGTTCTTACTCATAATTGGATGTTGAACAACGAGAACACATGAACACAGGGAGGGGAACATCACACACTGGGGTCTGTTGGGGGTTGGAGGGCTAGGGGAGCAATAGAAGGGGGTGGGGATGTTGGGGAGGGATAACATTAGGAGAAATACCTAATGTAGGTGGGTGGGGGGATGGAGGCAGCAAACCACCATGGCATGTGTATACCTAAGTAACAATCCTGCAAGATCTGCACGTGTACTCCAGAATTTAAAGTATAATTTTTTAAAAAAGCAAGTAATTTAATAAAAAAAACTTAATTAAAAAAAAAGAACAGAACCAGAGAGCTCTTCCTGTTTTTGTTTTTTTTCTTTCTCTCTAAGCTTCACCCCGCTCCACTTGCCTGACTATGGAAATGCCATGTGAGAAAGCATGGTGAAATGGTACCATCTGCAAACCAGGAAAGTGAACCCTGCTGGACCTTGATCTTGGAGTTTTGGGCCACTGGAAATGTGAACATGAATGTCTGTGGTTTAAGCTGTTCTGCCTGGAGTATGTTGGTATGGCAGTGCAAGAATACTAGCCTGTTATCCCCATCTTGTCTTAGCAAGATCAGCCTCAGGAGGCCCTTGCAGACACAGGACCCAGCTTTGCTCCCCTTCATCCTGCTGTTCAGACTCTTCTTTGAAGAGGGAGGACTCAGTCTTCATCCTCAGATTGTTTGCATTGAACAGTAATGCTTCTGTGACAATGAGGTTGTTAGCCTCTTTTGTTTTCTGAAAGAATTTCATCAAACTAAATTAACGACTTGTTTGGTATTAATATGGGGAGACATTCACATTTGCTCCCCATTTAGATGCCACTGGGGACATTTGTGGACCTTGTCTCCAGTCTCCTCAGTGTTTCTCAGTAGAAAGGGTCACTGTCACCTACTGGGCCAGCCATAGCATTAACTGTGTCCTAGCCTACCATCAGCAGACATGAGGCTCAGCCATGAGCTCTTGCTGGCTCATGCTGCTTCTCAGACAGAATATATTCCTGGGTCAGCAGCAAAGAGTTCAGACAGATGTCACTCTGGCCATCAGCAGCCGAGCTGCCTTCATGGCACCCCATTGTGAACTGAGTCTCAGCAGTGCTTGAGTGATGAAAGCTGGACAGAAAGATCCCACATCACTCCAGTCAGAGGGGAGGCTGCCAATGGACCACGGGGTGGATTTGTCCTGTGGCCATGTAGCCACCGAGCCATGTGTGCTGCCCTGTCAGAAGGAGGTCATTATGGGAGTAACTCTCCAACATGGGGATGAAGCATTCTTCCAAGTGGGGTCCAGACTCACTAACCATCTCCTCTGTACTGGCTGCTGTGTGTTCCCCAGAGCCCTGCCACTGAATGTCCTCATCAATGGGTGGGTCACTGCTCCGACCGGTATGAACACAGAGATGAGTCCTGGGCTTCCTGACCCTTGGGTTCTGTATGGGGAAAGGGGACATGAGGTGGTACACATATTGGTGCTTTTTAAATATTCATGCTCAGTTCATCCAATTTAAAATCATACATTATATCAGCAAAATTATATCAGTTTCTATATAAATATACATATTATTTTGATTTATACTATAGATACATAGCATATACACATACAGCAATATAATGATATCCATATATGTATTTAATAAAGTTTACATAATACATACATATGTATTACTCATTTAACAAGTACTCCTTTTATTTCCAAGAAGGACAGAGTCTGGCTGAATAAAGACTCTGGGGACATTTGCTGACCATTCCATTTTGGCTTTAGCAGGGTCCTCTGCCAATCAGGACCTATGAGGATAGAGATAAGCATAACTGGCCCTGGGAGCCCAAGCCTAGCCTTAAGGCCCTGGTATTTGAGACTTTTACTCTGGCTGTGGGCTCTGGGCCTTGTGCAGTATCTGTAGATGTGTGACCATTTTTCTTCCATGAAGCCCCCGCAGGCAGGCCTGTAAGCAGGGTCTGTGGTTCTTCCTGGGTCTTCAGCCCCATGGTCCAGGAGAGCAGCTGCTTCTTTCACAGCCCAGGGCCAGAGCCAGGCAGCTCTTGGGCAATGCAAGCTTGACCTTAGTCCTGGCTTGAGGACACTATTCTAAATCTCTTTTCTCCGATTCCTGTACCAGAATGCCTTCCCTGGCCCTAAATGCACAGGACACATTTCCACAACTGTAAAATCTAACACTGTCATCTGGAAGATGAGAAATCTGATTTTATTGTCATCCTCAGAGCCTGGCTTGTTCCAACCCCCACCCGGTATAAAAGCCATTGTGATCTCTCCTCCCCCTATAATTTAAGTTAGACACATAGTGAAATTTAAACGTGGCAAAGTCACTGGCCCTTACATAGCAGCGATTTCCTCCTCCTTTGATGTATAGGACACCAGCGTTTTTTTTCCCTGCAACAGTTAGGAGTGGACATAACTCTTAGCATCGCTGCAGCCATTTTGAGATTATGGGATATTAAGCCCAAGACTGAAAATCTAACGTGATAAAAGTGCGAACTAGAAATGCGGAAAGAACCTGGATACTTTCTGCTGTTACCAAGATGCTGCATCAATGCTAAACGCTCCAACTTTTGGAGGTCTTATCTTTGCTTAAGCCATTGCTGTATTTCTTTGAATTTCTTCTAAAATTATTTTAATTTATCCAGAAAGGATACTTAAGGGAAAGAGCATGGATTGGCCGTAGACGTCATCTTTAGGAAAAGAAACGTATTATCGTATGTGTGTGTATGTTTGTGGGAGTCTGAGGCATGAAAGACAGGAGCCATAATAAGCAATGGGCTTCCCTGACATCTTGATTCTGCTGTGTCCATGGCTAAAGAAACCCAAAGGACTTGGAAGAGTTCACAAATTCTGCTCCATCTCCATTTCTCTTTTGATGTCCCAAGTATAAAACAGCCCCTTGTGCTTCTTAATTCTTTCCTCCTCCAAGATAGTAAAAACAGAATTGTAGTTAAGAAACAGACACAACAGATACAACATTTGGAGAAGACATAGTGTCTGGGGTTTGTATGCATCTCCTCCACACCAAAGTGGTGCTGCAAGTTCCCCCTCCTTCTTAGTGTTTTTGTTTTGCTTGTTCATATATTTATTTTTCATAAATAATAACTATCAAAATATTCAAAACTTAGAATCTTTGATATATTCAAGACTGATGCATCAGTTTCTTTTTTTTTCTCTCTCTCTCTGCCTGTTTGACCAGGTCTTTATTCAAAAGAAGCTGTCCAAAATGATTTGACCTTTAGAGAATAATCAAACTTAAGAGTTTATGGAGCAGGCTTCTTTTCCTCTGTAGGGGCTTTCTTTTCTGCTGGCTTCTTTTCAAGGGCTGGTTTCTTGGTAGCTGCTGCCTTTTTTCCTACTGGAGGTTTCTTCTGCTTCTTAACACCAACAGCAGCCTTCTTTCCTTTCTTACTTACTACAACAGGCTTCTTGCTTGCAACCCCCAGTTTCATTTTTTTAAATGTCAATAATTATAATACAAAAAAGGATTTGCTTAATTTAGGTTAAAATTAATTTGTCAAAAATATCTGGTGAGGTACATAAATTTTAAAACTTGGGAGGCCTGTGGGTAGCAATATTTTGAAGCCCGAAGTACCCCACTTGGCTAAGGGTAAAATGATATGCTCTGTTAATTCTTTAGTGTGCTTGTATCTTGTTTGTTTTGGAAATAGCTTCCAAACCCAAAGTAAATAGGCTCCACTGAGACCAGACATTTTAACATGGCCTTCCCTTAATCTCTGACGTTTTTATAGCAGCTAGATTCATCCCATCCCACAGGAGGTTCATGCAGGCCAGCTTAGTGATATCTTTTTGTCCTCAAAATGGACATTGGAGATACTTGAATGCAGCCTGAAAATGTTGAGTGTTTGTGGGTGCCATTGTCACTCCAGAAATGTGCATAATTCCTCTTTCCACTCAAAATGGTTTTGGCCTATGAGGCCACCAAACTAGAATCAAGCTGAGCTCTGGATCTTTAGTTTAATTAGGTCCCACTGTCCAGGAGGAGAGCTGCCTGTTCAAGAGCTTTTGAGGGCTCAAGACTTGTCTCTTTCTCCACATGCACACCTGAACCCACTCAACCTGGTTATCCACACTACCCTGGGTTCCACATTTGAAAAAATATTGGGCACTGAGCCTGTTGAGCTTAAAAACCCTTAGGCTGCCTGAGGTTCAGGAGCCAAAGGCACACCTGGCGTGCAAGAGATGCAGAAGCCCAGCTGAAAAAGAAATTGATGGGAACTGGGAGAGAAAGGGAAACACACAAAGTCCTTTTTGGATAATGGAGATCTCCAAGCTGTTATTGAAGGTCATTTTTCTCCACTCTCTTTCCACTCCACCACCAATGAGGAGGTGAATTGATTTCTGTTCACGTATGCTTTTGGAATGGAGAAAAATTTAAGAATCTCGATGACATTCATTTGACACCCAGAGGATTGTCATATTCCACTTCAAAGACTGGAGGACCAAACAATCAGCAGAAATGATTTCTGCACACCTTTTCCCCACTGAGTTCCTATCATGCTATGTGGGCACCCCAGTTACCTAAGGAATGAAGAACAAGATAGCACAGTCCCAGCTCTCAGGGAAAGGGAATAGGAGGAAGGTGGAAGAAGGAACACAAGCAGTTATAATAACCCGAAGTGGAACAACAGGCACACACATCAACAGGCATTTTTAGGGGGCTCAGAAAAGGGGCAGCTTCCCAGTCCTTACCAACCAGCAGGACTATCTGTGGGATATTTCCTTCTTTCCTGTACTGAGAGGATTTGACACCTGGAAGGAGCACCAGCCATTCTAGGTGGTGATTCAATTTTGTAATCAAACCGTTTGGATGTAAAGCTCAGAATCACTAGTTTCCCCTTTCAGATAGCTCTCAGAGCTCTGGATTCTTCCCAGGATCCAAAGAAGAAAGACTTTCGGCGAATGCTTCTCTCTAGTATTTTCTCCAGAGGCAATAGGCAAGTTCAAACTTGTTTTCCAATGGAGAAGTGAAGTTCCTTTCAGCCAGAGATAGATTCTTCAACTGGTCCTTTTACTTTTTTATTTTATTTAGGTCTCCATGGCAATGCAAGAAAGGGGACATGCAAAATATAGACTCTAGGAGAAATAATACTACTTGGTTGTACTTAGAGTTAATGAAAAATCCTCTTCAGAAAAATGAGAACAATTTCCTTTACTTTTAAACATACAGAGTACTGTCAACAAATTGCTTTTTTAAAAAAATTACACTTTTATTTTAGGTATCAGAGAGTACCTGTGCAGTTTTGTTATGTGGGTATATTGCATGATGCTGAGATTTGGGATAAAAATTATCCCTTCACCCAGGTAGTAAGCACAGTAGACAACGGGTAGTTTTTCAATAATAACCCCCTCCTTCCCTCCCTCTCCCTTTAGTATTCCCCAATGTCTGTTGCTTCCACCTCTGTATGTACTCAGTGTTTTGCTCCTACTTGTAAGTGAGAAGATGCAGTATTTGGTTTTTGTTCCTGTATTACTTCACTTTAGAAAACGGCCTCCAACTGTATCCATGTTACTGCAAAGGATATCTTTCATTATTGTTATGACTGTGTAGTAATCCATAGTATATACATACTGTATTGTTTATCCACTCCACAATTCATGGGCATCTAGGTCAATTTCATGTTTTTGCTATTGTGGATAGTACTGCAATAAACCTACAAGTGCAAGTGTCTTTTTGATAGAAGAATTTATTTTTTTGCTGGGGAGTATATACCTTGTAATAGGATTACTGGATTGAATAATTCTGTTTTAAGTTATTTGAGAAATATCCAAACTGACTTCCACAGTGGCTGAACTAATTTACATTTATACCAACAGTTTATATGTGTCCCTTTTTCTCCACAACCTTGCCACCATCTGTTTTTTGTTTGATTTTTGTTTTTTGACTTTATAGTCATAGCCATTCTTACTGATGTGAGACAGTATCTCGTAGTGGTTTTGATTGACATTTCTCTAATGATTAGTGATGCTGAGCACTTTTTTGATATGTTTGTTGGCTGCTTGTCTGTTCTGTTTTTTGAGAAGTATCTGTCCATTTTTTTTGCCCACTTTTTAAAGGGCTTATTTATTTTTTGCTTGTTAAATTGTTTAAGTTCTTTTTAAGAGTCTAACTAATAGATTTTTGCAGGATGTGTAGTTTTTAAACATTTCTTTTTCACTGTTTACTCTGCTGATAGGTTCCTTTTTTCTTTTTTCTTTTTCTTTTTTTGGCTGTGCAGAAGCAGCTCTTTAGTTTAATTAGGTCCTATATGCCTTTTTTAAAAATTTGAATTATCATTATTATTATTATTGTTGGGATGGAGTCTTCGCCTGTCACCCAGGCTGGAGTGCAGTGGCCCAATCTCTGCTCACTGCCACCTCTGCCTCCTGGGTTCAAGCGACTCTTGTGCCTCAGCCTCTCAAGTAGCTGGGATTATAGGCATGCATCACCACACCCAGCTAATTTTCGTATTTTAGTAAAGACAGGGTTTCACCACATTGTCCAGGCTGGTCTCGAACTTCTGACATCAGGTGATTCATCCTCCTCAGCCTCCCAAAGTGTAAAGTGCAGTGCATTTAGTCCCTAAATATTAAAGAGTCCTATAGCTTTGGATATTGGCTTATCTGTGAGTGATGCCTGCATTTAGGAATCATGGTATCATCTTTGTGCACTGAAAGTGAATTGCTTGACATTATGCTGGTACTCACATAAGATTATATAATCAGCACTTTAGTATATTGTACTTTTCCATATACTAAAGTGCTGCTTATATAATCTTTCTTTTCATTTCTTTCATGTGAAAGAAAGCGATTTCACATGGACAGAAATGTTACTACAGCATAGAAGATTTTTATATCTGCTGAATCTAGTTAAGAGTAATGTGAAATCATGATACTGCAACCCTCTAAGACTTTATTATGCATTGCCTACAAACAATGACGCTTTCCTACGTACTTCCAATACAATAAAAAAGACATTATTTAATCTAGACCTTATATTCATTTTAAGTTTTGGCAATTGCCTCAAAAATCTCTTTTGTAACTATAGGGCCTCTAGAGAGAAATACTTTTCCTCCAGACAAGTCTGTGCTGCCCTGGTCTGACCTGGGACCCTGGGGACACTGTCCCTGTGCTGAGTTACTGAGATAAGCCAGCCCTGCAGCTGTGCCCAGCCTGCCCCATCCCCTGCTGATTTGCATGTTCCCAGAGCACAGCCCCCAGCCTTGAAGACTTCTTAATAGGCTGGTCACACCCTGTGCAGCAGTCAGACCCAGTCAGGACACAGCATGGACATGAGGGTCCCCACTCAGCTCCTGGGGCTCCTGTTGCTCTGGCTCCCAGGTAAGGAAGGAGAACACAAGGAATTTATTCAGCCCAGTGTGCTCAGTACAGCCTGGATTTTCAGGGAAGTCTTCCTATAACATGATTAATAGTATGAATATTTGTATTTACGTTTCCATTCTCAGGTGCCAGATGTGACATCCAGATGACTCAGACTCCATCCTCCGTGTCTGCATCTGTAGGAGACAAAGTCACCATCACTTGCCGGGCAAGTCAGGGTATTAGCAGCTGGTTAGCCTGGTATCAGCAGAAACCAGGGAAAGCCCCTAAGCTCCTGATCTATAGGGCATCAAATTTGGGAACAGGGGTCCCATCAAGGTTCAGTGGAAGTGGATCTGGGACAGATTTTACTCTCACCATCAGCGGCCTGCAGCCTGAAGATATTGCAACATATTACTGTCAACAGTATGATAATCTCCCTCCCACAGTGTTACAAGCCCTAACATAAACCGCCAGGGGAAACAGAAGTGTGAGGCTCGGCTACCCCAGCTGCTTCTTATGGTGCCTTTCTCTGCTGACAGCCTTTTTTAAATTAAGCCAGGGTTTGAAGGTTTAGGAAGGCTCTTCTGCATTCTAACTCTATTTTTTCTTCCTCAGCCTCAGCAGCACAGACATGACACTGTCTTCGTGATTTAATAAATAACAGCAATTATAATACCTGAGGAATTTCAGTTATTGCATCTGTCCAGGTCATACATCACAAGAGAAACTACTCAAAAGAAACTACCAATTTCAAGAAGAAATTGCTTTATTTTATAACTTTCATATAATTTAATTATTTATAATTTATTTTAGTTTCAGGGGTACATGGGTGGGTTGGTTCTATAGATAAATCACATTTTGTGGGGGTTTGGTGTACATATTGTTCTATCACCCAGGTAATAAGTATAGTACCTGATAGGTTATTTTTTTATCCTTAGTCTCCTCTCACCCTCCACCCTCAAGTAGGCTCTGGTGTTCATTGGTCCCTCTTTGTGCTCATATGTATTCAGTGTTTTGTTCCCACTTATAAGTGAGAACACAGGGGATGTGGTTTTCTATTCCTGCATTAGTTCACTTAGGATAATGGTCTCTAGCTCCATCCATGTTGCTGCAAAAGACATTATATTATTATTTTTAATGGCTGCATAATATTCCATGGTATGTGTGTGTCACATTTTCTTTATACAATCTACCATTGATGGGCACTTAGGCTGATTCTATGTCTTTGGTATTGTGAATAGTGCTGCAATGAACATACATGTGCATATGTCTTTATAATAGAATGATTTATACTCCTTTTGCTATACATACAAAAGGATGTTTTGTATATAAAATTGAATGGTAGTTCTGATTTAAGTTCTTTGAGAAATTGCCAAATTGTTTTCCACAGTGGCTGAACTAATTTATACTCCTCCCAAAAGGGAATGTATAAGCATTGGCTTTTCTCTGTAGTCTCATTAACATCTGTTTTGTTGTGGTTTGGTTTTTTGACTTTTTAATAATGACCATCTTGATTTGCAAATACAAGCCAGGAGATATGGTAGTCGGGAAGCTGACACTAGAAACAGGGAAATCTCTGTTGGTCTGCCAGAAGCCAGAGTTCATTTGCTCCTCAACTCATGGGCTATCTAACCATGTGGTCTTCTCCTCCATCTAGGAAGTTCAGATATAAGGGTGCTGGTGCTGTCAGTTGACGTGGCACCTCTCCAGGTGATTCTCCAGTCTTCACCTCAGTCTGCATGCCTGCCTGCAGGTGTCACTGCCTTCTTACTTTCAAATATAATGGGTAGGCTCCTCTTTGAGTAACTACACAAGAAACCACAGAAAGACAAAGGGGTTTTGGGAAGTGTGCTTTTAGAAATGATAGTGAATATGGAGAATTAGGAGCTGGCAGCCAAGTGAGGTCAATATTTTCCAGAGTCTTTGAATTTTCCAGTTATGGGTTGGCTTCAGGATACATTTGCTTGTGCTCCCACATAATATTAGCAAGTCTGAGATCATTACAAGAACACTTCATTCAGTCATAAAATAAACAGAAAAATGAGAAACTTGCTTAGATACATAGAAATTATTTGATAAATGAAACAACTTTTCTTGCAAAACAAACAAGAACATCTATACATGCATATGATATATTGTTTCCTTGGCATGAAAGCACTTTGCTACTCAAAATGTGTCCAGATGCCAGCCAGACATGAGGTTCAGCTGTGTGAATAAAGGTTCCCAAAACTTTTGAGGAGAAGAGGGCCTGACTTTGGGTAGATGAGAGTGTTATACAGAAGCAAGTGGTGTGTCCATAAGAGGATTACTCAAGGAAATGTCACCTGCCTGCATGGACAGCACCATTGTCTGTCTTCTCTATCATCAGCATCACTGTGAGTGTGATACAAATGCAAAGTAGCAGGTGCATCTTAGACATATTGCATAACAGTCTACATTTTAAAAAGCATGCAAGTAATCTACAGGAGTTTTAAAAAGCTATGTTTTAGAAGACATTTATTTTAAATGTGTTTTTGCACAATAAGACCATTTACATTAAAGCCACATGTTAAAAACACATCCAGGCCTGGTGTGGTGGCTCCTGTATGTAATCCTAGCACTCTGGGAGGCTGAGGTGGGACGATCACTAGAGGCCAGATGATACTTGTCTGGCCAACATGGGGAAACCCCGTCTCTACTAAATATACCAATATTAGCTGGGCATGGTGGTGCATGCCCACAATCCCAGCTACTCAGGAGGCTGAAGCGCAAGAATAGCTTGAACTTGGGAGGCAGATGTTGCAGTTAGCTGAGATCACACCACTGCACTTGAGCTTGGGTAACAGGGTAAGACTCCTGTCTCAAACAACACCAAAACCACCAACAACAAATATCCAGCATTATTTCTAACCAATGCAAATATTTGGAAATATTTTAATATTGTAAAACTTGGAAAACATAATTATTTCTCCATCATTGATGCAAATAACTTTATAGTTAAATACAGTGAACATTTTTAGAAATTTTAGGAATTAACAAAGTGAAAAAATAAATTAGAATTGTGTGCATCTGTGTTACTGATCATTAGATGTACATTTGCCTGTTCAGCTTTGCTTGAAAATTTTGTTTACTTCTGCTACCTGCCAAAGAAATGTGCCTTGGATAGGCTCTGCCTTGTTCCCAGATCAAACACAATCCAAAGTCTGGAAACAAGCTCAGTGCCCTGCAGCAGAAACACCCTGCTAAGCCCTTCCTTGATCAACCAGATAATTGCTATCATGAACACCTATGAATAGGAAAATAAATGCTTAGTATAGTTAGCCACTGAGTTTTGAGTAATATATACAAATGCACATTTTTTCAACAAGTAAGGGAAATTTTACTTTTGTAATTCAAATATTTTTTAGTTTAATATCTTCTAAATATCTTTCTAAATGGTTTACTAAACATATACCATCCCATTTGGTAAAATTCATCATCTATATGAGTGGATGTGTAAATTCCATGTTGGTCACCTTTTACCTGGGTGGTCAGGTCGGAAAAGGCTGTTGTTTCAGCCTGAGTGTAGAATTTCTATCCTTGGTCATAGAATTGTATTGCTGTGTTCTCTTTTTCCAATCATTTCGATTCAGTTAATGGCATTTGGCACAAGACTTTTGTCTTGTGTCAGGAACAAAACAGAAACCTGTGGTCCCATTTCTCAGTTTCTTTCCCAAATGTGCCTAACTGTCTCCCTTAGTAGATGATGGGATTAGGCTAAAATGAAGAATTGATCAGAGTAAGCACACCTTTCCCTTGCTGCTTAGGGACCTTTCCCAGGAGCCCTGAATCTGCCTCAAAGAGCAATACTCAAGTAACCCCAGCACTGCAGGTAGAAGGACAACCACAACTGTACAGAGGAACAGGGCCCAGATTCTGACCCCTCAGAGTATCAGTACCATTTTTCTAAATACAAATGATGATGCTGTCGATGCGGAGGACAATTCTGGGGGTGATCTTCTCATCAACATGCCACTTGACTCTGTAAAACACTTCCATCAACCAAAAACCAAGCCCTCTTTGCCTTAACATTTTTGAGAACCTCTATTCACACTCCTGAACTTTATTTTTTATAAATCTGCTTCTTTCTTCAAGCCTTTAAACTCTTTTGCTTTCCAATCATTCTCTAAGTCTCAAGGAAGTAGCTTTATTAATGCTACTCCAGGTACCACTGAAGTCTGCATCCATTCTGGAATTAGAGTCAGACAATATGCATCCAACAGTCCAGACATTATCTTGGTACACCCTGAAGTTAAACTCTTTTAGATGAGGATGCATCTCTAATGTTTATGGAATGTATGACATCATTAAAGTTGCTTAACCTCCCTTTGCCTCAGTTTCCATATCGGTGGAACTGTGACAACAATATGATCTACCGTATAGGTCTTTTTACAATTTAAACAAGGTAAAGCATTTAGAACAGTATCCAGCACATAACATATGCTGCTATTAATTTTGTTATTACTATAGTTATAATATTTAGTGCTAAAATAGTTGTTATTATCACCACTAGACCAACTCTTAGCCAAGGGTTATGGGACACAATCTTAAATCTAATCGAAGTATGTTTCATCTACAAGTAGCATTAGATTGTAGGAAGGGTTTTATTCATTGACTAGCTCACAGATTTTAAAACCTGAATGCTTTGGTCTTGATCTATACTAAATTGCTCAGCCTTTAATTATGATCTCCCAGATCTGCCCAGTGCATTTCTTCTCACCATTCACTATCAAAATTTTACCCAGTGAAAAGGCAAAAAAGGCAAAGAAAAAGCATATGTATGAGGGTGTTTTGGAAAACTGAACTATCACTTCACCTTTTTGTAAAATCATCTGCTTTCTCTGACAAGAGATGTCAAGTTGAGAATATTTGATTTTTTAAAAACACTTCGTACTTCTTCAAACACATTTTAAAAATTTTATTATACTTTAAGTTCTGGGGTACATGTGCAGATCATGCAGATCTGTTACATAGGCATACACATGCCATGGTGGTGGTTTGCTGCATTCATCGCCCCCATCATCTACATTATGTATTTCTCCCAATGCTATCCCTTGTCTAGCCTCCCAACTCCTAATAGGCCCTGGTGTATGATGTTCCCCTCCCTGTGTCCATGTGTTCTCACCATTCAGCTCCCACTCATGAGTAAGAACGTGCAGTGTTTGGTTTTCTGTTTCTGTGTTTGTTTGCTGAGAATGATGGTTTCCAGCTTAATCCATGTCCCTGCAAAGGACATAAATTCACACTTTTTATGGTTGCATAGTATTCCATATTGTATATGTGCCACATTTTCTTTCTTTTTTTTTTTTTGTCATTCTCCCAGTTTGGTTGAATTAAATATTGCTGGAAGAGATCATCACTGAATAATAATTTTACAGGGTTTAGGAAAATGGCAACATTTATTTATTTATTTTTAAATTTTTTATTGCATTTTAGGCTTTGGAGTACATGTGCAGAACATGCAAGACAGTTGCATAGGTACACACATGGCAGTGTGTTTTGCTTCCTTTCTCCCCTTCACCCACATTTGGCATTTCTCCCCAGGCTATCCCTCCCAACCTCCCCCTCTCACTGGCCCTCCCCTTTTCCCCCCAATAGGCCCCAGTGTTTAGTACTCCCCTCTCTGTGTCCATGTGTCCTCATTTTTCATCACCCGCCTATGAGTGAGAATATGCGGTGTTTCATTTTCTGTTCTTGTGTCAGTTTGCTGAGAATGATGTTCTCCAGATTCATCCATGTCCCTACAAAGGACACAAACTCATCATTTCTGATTGCTGCATAATATTCCATGGTGTATATGTGCCACATTTTCCCAATCCAGTCTATTATCAATGGGCATTTGGGTTGATTCCAGGTCTTTGCTATTGTAAACAGTGCTGCAATGAACATTCATTAGGCTGCTATGTTTAATTCTGCTGCAACAGAACTCATAAAAAAAAAAAACCTTTTTTTCTCAGATGCTCTGTCTGGGGGGGTTGGGGCTTTATTTTTGAGTGTCCACTGTGCTGTCCTGCCCAGCTAGGAGGCAGTCTAGTCACTATTTGCCTGCCGAGGCTCCACCCTGCTGGTGTGAGGTTCACCCTGTTGCTGCAGGCTCTGCCCTTCTGCTGTGGTCTCCGCCCTGTGGTGGAGTCTCTCTGTTGTAGCAGGTTGCCTCGGCAATGGCAGGCTGCATCAGCAATGGGCGTGTACCTCAGTAGGGGCGGGTTGCCTAATGGCGGGCGCCCCTCCCTCACGGAGCTGCGCTCTCAGGGAACCTCTCCACCGGGAGCGTTTGGAATCGCCGTTTTGTTTGTCGCACTGCGCTACTCCAAACGCTGTGTCCCTGGAATCTCCTGGGCAGGCTCACTGTCCAAGTCCAGTTCAGTCTCAAGTTCAGCCCTCTCAAGTCTCAGGTTGCGGGTTCAACAGGGCACCCTGACCCATGCGCTTTGTGCAGAGCGCTGTGTAGCGCTGCTGTGCTACGGCAGGGGCCGCCGCCGCACCGGCTGCCAGCTACACCAGCCAAAACCTCTGCCTGGCGTCCCTTGTCTCTTTTATACCTGGGAATTTCCCCATTCTGTGGGCAACAAAGATCCGTCTGGAAATCCATTTTCTTTATATGATCTATCATTGATGGGCTTGTATGCACTTTTCAGGCCACATACAGATGGATTGGCAGAATGTAGATTTATGAGTTCCAGATATCTGAGCAAAACTTCTGCTCAAATCATCAGTGACCACTAAGCAAACACATAGGAAGCTTTTATAAATCCCCTAAATATTAAAATTAAGAATGAAAAATTAACAGAGATATCAGTGATCAAAATATCCTGGTAGGGGTTGGGGAGGGAGTTGTAGATTCTTCAGTATAGGTTCAGGCAAGTTATTAAAATGAATGTAACAATGCACAGGACAATAAAATGGAATCTAGAAAGACGTTATCTAAAATGTGCAGTTTTAAATTTTAAAAAACTTTCAAAGAAAAGTGTGACCAATATTGAGAGAATAAAAACAAAACAACAACAAAAACTGTCTGTGGAAAGCCAGTCTGCTCAGTTCCTGGAGCTACTAATGCTCTGGGTTCCTGCTAAGGACAGAAGGGAGATGAGAAGTGAGAATGATGTGGAAAGGTAAGCTTCAGGGCCCCTACTAATGGCTAAAAATAGGGACTTCCCATATGCAAATAGAAACTATAAAAAAGGATGAAATGAGAATTCTAGAAATGAAGAAAACAATAACCATATTGTAAAATTCACTAGACATGTCTACCAGCAGTTTAAGATTACAGAAGAATTGGTGAAATTGAAAAAAAAAATCAATGAAAATTAATCCAAATTTTAAAAAAAACTTTAGAAAGTAATTTTTAAAACTTCAGAGATGTATTGGTCAATATGAAGAATACCAAAACCCGTGCAATGGGAATCAAAAAGTAGAAGAGAAAAAGTACCTGAAAAAATATTTGAAGAAATTACTGCAGCAACTTTTCAAAATTAAAGAAATGTATTAATGTGTGGATTAAAAGAATTCAGTAATGCCTGTTAGAATAAACACCATGACATTCATAACTAAACACATTATAGTTACAATGTTGAAAGGCAAAAAGAAAAACTTAATGCATCAAGAAAAAATAGACTCAGCATAAAATCTCAGGGAAACAATTATAAAGCCATTGCCTAATATTTCATTATGACTCAGGGAGTATAGAAGATAATTAACTTCCTGGCAGGGGGTGGGGGGAAGGCAACCAAGAATTCTATTTCCAGTGAAAATATCCTTCAACAGTAAAAGAAAAGGCTGGGTATGGGAGCTTACACCTGTAATTCCAGCACCCTGGGACACCGAGGCAGGCGGATCACGATGTCAGGAGTTCGAGACCAGCATGACCAATATGATGAACTCTGAAGTAAAAATGCAAAGATTAACCAGGTGTTGTGGTGTGTGCCTGTAATCCCAGCTACTCTGGAGGCTGAGGCAGGAGAATTGCTTGAATGTGGGAGACGGAGGTTGCAGTGAGCTGAGATTACACCATTGCACTCCAGCCTGGGAACAGAGCAAGACTACATCTCAAAAAATAAAATAAAAATAAAAAAAGAAAAGTAAAAATGTTTCTTGGTAAATAAATATTAACAGACTCATGAATAGCAGATATGTCTTAGAAAATATTCAAGAGGAATTTCTTTATAATTTCAGGAAATAAAAGCAGTCAGCAACTCAAGTTTTAATTCCAGAAGTAGAATTAAAACCCCACCCTCCCAAAAAAACAGCAAGCAGTAAGAAAGAAGTTAGATGACAAACAAAAATGAAAGCAAACCAAAAAGTACTCTTCCTTCAATTCATGTGAATTTCCAACTTAGAAAAGCCCAACCTATTGTGATAGACACCAGAATGCCAGAATGACAGAATGCCAGTTACCTTGGTTGGAATAGTTGGAGAAATAATTAAGATGGTGAATGAGGGAAGCATCAGGAGAATTTGAAATTTCATAGGGTTTCATCTGGAGAGTGAATATACATAAACTAGTCAGTTTCACTTTTCAGTTTTATGAGCTTTACTCTATGTGCTTTATCTCCATTAAAGAAAAAAAAACAGAAAAGAGACAGAAACTAGACTCTTAAACTAACATTACAAAGAATAATCAAATATTAATAAAACTCAACCTATTAAAGAGAAGTGTAAAATGTGCCTGAGAAAGTGAGAAAAAATAAAAATCTATTAGAGAAAATGAAAGGAGACATTTAAATATGTCACTTCTGCCACTCAGGCAATATTAACTTTATTTTTATTAGAGGTTCTTCAAATACAGAGGATATTTTATGTCACTTTGTTCACAACAGAGCCCCTCCACCCTCCCCTTGGCTCTTTCCACTTCACTGCACCCATGGGGGATTTGCATACTATCCCCTAGGGAGGGCCTTCCCTTGTGACTGTGGGATAAAAGCTCAGCTCTAACCTTGCCTTGACTGATTAGAACTCCTCAGTTCACCTTCTCAAAATGAGGCTCCCTGCTCAGCTCCTGGGGCTGTTGATGTTCTGGGTCCCTGCTAAGAGTAAAGGGAGATGGGGGGAGGAGAAAGGGGCGAGAGGGTGAGCTCTGGGGGCTCCTCTGCCTTTCATGTGTGTTCCGTCCATGGGTTACATGTACTCGCCTTGCCCTCCAGGATGGGATATGTGATATTTAAATCTGTGACGGTGAGAAAGATTCTAGAAGGAGCAAGGGCTTGTGTTCTGGGAAAGACTGACACAGAAAGAGGTGGATGGTGTGAGAGAATTCAGTTAACTCCCTTGTGCCTCATAAATCTTGATTCTTTGTGAAATTGGACGTTTTTGGGATATAAACCAAAATTGCCGTCACAAAAATAATAATTTATCCTAAAAAATTTAATAGAAAACAAATAATGAAAATGTCTCTTAATGTTTGTTTATAACCTTCTACTTCTCTCTCATTGCTTTAGGATCCAGTGGGGATGTTGTGATGACTCAGACTCCGCTTTCCCTGCTCATCACCCATGGAGACCCAGCCTCCATCTCCTGCAAGTCTAGCCAGAGTCTCCTGCATAGTGATGGAAACACCTATTTGTCTTGGTACCTGCAGAAGCCAGACCAGTCTCCACAGCCCCTGATCTACAAAGTTTCCACTAGAGCCTCTGGGGTCCCAGACAGGTTCAGTGGCCGTGGATCAGGCACAGATTTCACACTAAAAATCAGCAGAGTAGAGCCTGAGGATGTTGGAGTTTATTACTGCATGCAACATACAAAGTCATCCCATAGTGGTACAGCCCTGAGCACAAACCTCCCTGATGGGTGGCCCAGCTTCCTACATGTATTGTTTGTCTTGGGAGCAGGCACCATAGAGAGCAAGAAAATAGAGAACTCAGGGGGATGAGTTGCAGGAAACTGCCCCCAATGCATGCAGGGGCTACACCTCAGGCAGAACCTACAGGAGAATGGCAGGGTCTAAGTGCCCACTGAGCAACCAGACATGACAATGGAGAAAGATGAATGAAAGTTCATCTCAATCCTCCTAGCCTTTTCCTACATCTGTTTTTCAATTCAACCCATTCAGTGTAATGTCTTTGTAAGTAATGTTCATGTCAATCTAAACTAATATTTTTGGGGGGTTTTATTTTTGTTGAATAGTTACTGGTTATAGATGTAGCTGGGTTTGTTTAGTAACATAGAGATTGTTTCTCTTCTTCCCCTACCTTCACGCTTCCACTTTTTCTTAGCATATGTCTCTCCCAGCAAAGGGGCAGGCATAGCATTTTATACCATGGTTTCAGGACCTATGCATATACCTGGTTTTGGGCTACTAGGTTGACTTTGTTAAATCTGTTTAAAAATAAAAGTCATGTGTCCAATGTGTTTGATCAGTCTCAGGCACAGCAGGTTGAAATAAAAGGTGAGGTTTCTGAATTGCAAATCAAGGGTTTTAAAAATAAAGATTCAAGTCTGGAAGAATTACCATACTTTTTTATGCCATATTCAACAGAATTTTGAAAAATATTAGATATTGCATTACAATTTTTTGCCTGATACAAAATAAGAATGTTAAGATTTTGGGCAGCAGCAGTGAAAGCGAGTGTGAAGGACACGTGGCAGAGGTCAACTGTTGGTGCAAACCCAGCTCTGTTGCTTATGTTTGCTGGGGTCCCTATGCTGGTGGGGTTGGAGTTGAGCTACACACCCAGATGGAAACTTGTATTTCTTGGAAAGAATCACAGTGTTGAATAGACCCTTGCTTGGCCTTCAAGGCTGTGTCCTGATGCCACTGCAAGCTCATAGGGAAGTTGTGCCTCTTGTGGGGCTCTAGGACTTTAGTGACTTAAGGGTTACTGCAAAATTACCTTAGGTCATGTCACACCTTCCTAGCCAACCCAGCAAGACATAGGTGAGCTTCCAAAAGTTGATTCCACCTATGTCCTATATTTGGGTATGATATGAGAGAGAATGGCAATTTGGGAGATACCTTATATCAAAATAGTAAGATGTTAACCAGGGCTGAGCTATGGCTGGGAAGATCAGTGGGAGATTCGGTGATAGGAGCCCAAGGTCCGTGTTTTAGACCTGCCTGAAGGACATCAGTGCAGCATTACAAGAGAAACTCAGGAGAATGTAGGAGCTTTCATTCTACCTTTCTGATCCAGCCTCCAGCCACTCTTCCTAACCCAGATCTCAGCAAACGTCTCAAAATGAAATCCATCCTGGTGATAAGGAGTCAGTTCTTGTCTACTCTGTTAAGGCAGCTCCAAGAACTGCCAAACTTACGTGGATTCTCCTTCCTCAGAGTCCCTCTGCTTGGTCCAAGCCAGAATCTCCACCCACACTCACACTTGGCAAGTTTCATAAAATAACTCAATGAGAGAAAAAACATCAGTTTACCTAAAATGGTGCATTTCTTCCATGAAATTTTAGGTAATTTGGTTCATTTTGTCTGTAGCACTATGTCATTATAAACATGATTTTAAAAATATATTACTCATTCCTTTCTGCTTTTGTTGAATTGCTTTTGTTTCTCTTCTAAGAACCACTGCTTCATTCCTTTTACTTTCACATTTTAAATTAAGTTAAAATGGGAGAATGCCGACTTTGTTATTACATTATTAATAGAAGAAATTCATGTTGAGAACAATCAATAAAATGCACATGACATGATCACATTTATGTTGAAAATGAAGGAATAGAATCTGAAAAAGTTATGGTGACTATGTCAGAGTTAGCAATGTTTGATACCAGATGTGATTTTCATATTCCAGCAATAAATGCATAGAACTGTATACTCTAAATATGCCACATTTAAAGACTGCTCCAATCATATTTTATACAGAACAGAGAATATAAATTATGGTATTATATATGATAGAAGTAATAAGCATTTGAATTAACAAACAAAAAATGCTATGCGATATTTATGTTTTGAGATCTGTGGTTGCCTTGGCCCTGCGCACATTTCTAGAGGCAGCAGGGCAATGGTGGTTACAGCAGTGTCTAGCATCCAGTACCTGTTCTATTACTCACACAAATGGTCTCACCTAGTCTAGCATTAGTCCAAAACAGTTGAGTATTGACATTATTGCTGAGTCTTGTTTTGCAGACAATTTCATAATCTGCTTTTCAATTATTAAATATAAATTTTGAATATATTCGGAGAGAACTGGCTTATGATACATACAATTAAGGAACCTCAAAGACATGTTAGGATAAACATGATAGGACAAATTAAGATATTTTGTTAATGTTATACTCCACCAACAGAAGCTGGGTCAGCCTAAAATATCTCTTATAAAGTGTGGTTCCTAGGTGTGTCCTGGGGTTCCAGCTCTACTCACTGTCAGTGGAAATGGGGCAGATTTCTCACCCAGAATCAACAATCTGATACTTGAGAAAGACGAAGATGCTAGAACACCTTAGCATGACCTTCTCCCTGATAAGTCACAGCCTTGTATAATCTACTTCAACAGAGAGCAGGCAGAATCTATGATTCACTTCTAACTCATATAGAATGGCAAGAGTGGGGAGATGTCTTTCCAATGATTGCATTGTATTATATAAGCCTCTGTCTTAGCAGACTGGAGTGAGACACTCTCTGCTGGCCTTGATCAAGCAAACAGGCATACGTGCATTGCTTATGGGAAGATCACATGGCAGGGAATTGCCTGCAGCCTCTAGGACGTGAAAGCAGCCTTCAGCCAGGATCCAATAAGTTGAAGCCCTAAGTCATAGGGATGCAAGAAAATTAATTCTGCAACAATCTGAAAGAGCTTTAAAGGGCCTGTTCTCAAGTCAGTCTCAGATGAGAATGCAGTCTACACATGGTACAGCCTTGTACAACCTATGAACATTCTTCTACATGTGGCTTGTCAATTATCACAGCACTATTTGTTGAGTAGGGTGTCCTTTCCCCATGTAGGCTGTAAGCATTTGACTTTATTTCTGAGGTCTCCATTCTGTTCCATTGGTTTATGTGTCTATTTTTACACTAGTACAATGCTGTTTTGGTGACTATAGCCTTATAGCATAGTTTGAAGTTGGGTAATGTGAGGCCTCCAGGTTTTTTTTCTTTTGGCTTAGTATTCCTTGGTTATACAGATTTTTTAAAATTCCATATGAATTTTAGGATAGTTGATTTTCTAGTTCTGTGAAGAATGATGGTGGTACTCCTATAGGAATTGCATTAAATTTGTAGATTGCTTTTGGCAGTATGGTCATTTTTGCAATATTGACGCTATCCATCCATGAGCATGGGATGTATTTCCATTTGTTTGCATCATCTATGATTTATTTCAGAAGTTTCTTGTAGTTTTTCTTGTAGAGGTCTTTCATGTCCTTAGGTATTTTCCTAAGTATTTTTCTTGTTTGCAGCTATCATGAAAGGGGTTGAGTCCTTGATTTCACTCTCAGGTTGATCGCTACTGGTGTATAGCAGAGCTATTGGTTTGTGTACGTTAATTTTATATCCTGATATTTTGCTGAATTCATTTACCAGTTCTAGGAGATTTTGGGATCATCCCTCACCTTATACAAAAATCAACTGAAGGTGGATCAAAGACTTAAATCTAAGACCTGAAATAATAAAGATGAAAGAAAATAACATTGAAAAAACCCTTCTAAACATTGGCTTGGACAAAGACTTCATGACCAAAAACCCCAAAGCAAATGTAACAAAAACAAAGATAAATAGATGGGACTTAATTAAACGAAAACACTTCTGCACAGCAAAAGAAATAATCAGCATAATTAACAAACAACCCACAAAATGGGAGAAAATCTTTATACTCTATACATCTGACAAAGGACTAATATCCAGAATCTACAATGAACTCAAACAAATCAGCAAGAAAAAACAAACAATCCCAGCAGCAAGTGGACTAAGGATATGAATAGACAATTCTCAAAAGAAGATATACGAATGGCCAACAAACATATGGAAAAATATTCAACATCACTAATTGTCAGGGAAATGCACATCAAAACTACAATGCAATACCACCTCACTACTGCAAGAATGGACATAATCAAAAAATAAAAACTAATGGATGTTGGAGTGGATGTGGTGGAAAGGGAATGCTTTTATGCTGTGGTGGGAATGTAAACTAGTAAAACTACTGTTGAAAACAGTGTGGTGATTCCACAGTGAACTAAAAGTAGACCTATTATTTGATCCAGCAATTCCACTCCTAGGTATCTACCCAGAGGAAAAGAAGTCATTATACAAAAAAGATACTTGCACATGCATATTTACAGCAGCACAATTTGCAATTGCAAAAAGGTGAAACCAGCTCAAATGCACATTAATCAAGGAGTGGATAAAGAAACTGTGTTACATATATACCGTAGAATACTACTTAGCCTTAAAAAGGAATGAAATAATGGCATTTGCCATTGGATGGTGAATTCTATCCAACTTGGATGGAATTGGAGGCTATTATTCTAAGTGAAGTAACTCAAGAATGGAAAACCAATCATCATATGTTCTCACTGACATGTGGGAGCTAAGCTATGAGAACACAAAGGTGTAAGGATGATACATTGGATTTTGGGGACTCGGGTGAATGGGAAGGGGCTGGCAAGAGATAAAAGACCACATACAGGGTACAAGGTACATTGCTTGGGTTATGAGTGCATCAAAATCTCAGAAATCACCACTAAAGAACTTATTCATGTAACCAAACACCACCTGTTCCCCAAAACCATATTGAAATAAAAACAAACAAACAAACAAAAAACAAATAAATGACCTACGAACAGAAACAACTAAACCATGTGCAGACTCCTGACTCAGAAACCAGGAGATTATAAATGGTTGTAGTCTTAAAATCATAAGTTTGTGGTAATTTGTTACATGACCATAAAAGCTAACACACGTGTTAAGAGTAAATAATGGACCTAAGAGCAGCAATGCCAGTAGATGGGCTCAGGCTTATTCTCATTGTGATTTTAGGGTTCACAAGCACAGCAAGAGAGGAAGCAGGTGAGAACTGTTTTATCTTGGTGTCCTAAAGATCATAAAACATGACAAGGTCATGATCGTAAAACAGGCCTTCATTTTAGTTTGGGGAGCAAATGCTTTTCTAAGTATAATGGGACACTATGAGATACTTTTAAAATAGAGCATTCTCATGATAGTATTTATTTTAAAAAAGATTGATAATTGTAGCTGGGCTGTGAGGAGCAAGGAATACAATCAGCTGGGTAAAGTGAATGCTGGCATAGTCTTTGGTTAGTGGAGTTTGCTGAAGACATAAGGAGATGGTACTCTATTTTGGAAGTAATGACAATGAGCCTCCCAGATGTGAGAAGAGAAGGAAAGAAAGGGATTAGGAGTGATCTGGAGGTTTTTACCATATTCTATTATATTGTGATTTACTGATGCAAAATGGATTTGGGGCCTACCAAATTAGGGGTGACATAAGAGGAGTTTGTGAATGTTGCTCACTTCTAGATTGACAGGACAATAAACATGCAGATTAAGTGGACGTGTTTGCAGGTGAGTCGAGTTTGGGCTATGAGGTTTTTACCTCATGTAGGTGTTCAGTGGTGCTTAGAGAGATATTTATGGTATTACAAATGCATATATGGATGTGCATATTGTTATAATTTAAATGTTTGTCCCCTCCAGACCTCAGGCTGAAATGTTCCTTCTGTGAGAGGTACATCCTGATGTTGATGTTTGTGTTATGGGGGTGGATCTCTCCTGAATTACTTGGTGCCATTCCCAAGGTAATGAAGGAGTTCTCACTATATTAGGTCACTCTAGAGCTGGTTGTTCAAAAGAGCCTGGCACCTCTTCCTTGCTCTCTCTCTCACCATGTGATGATCCTGCTCCCCTTCCTTTTCTGCAATGATTAAAAGCTTCCAGAGGCCTCACCAGAAATTGAACAGATGCTGGTGCCTTGTTAGTACAGCTTGCACAACCATGAGCCAAATACATCTCTTTTCTTTATAAATTGCCTAGTTTCAGGTATTCCTTTATACTAATTCAAAATGGGCTAATACAGACATGCACATATATATGCATTTGTATGTATATATGTAAACAAAGGTGTGGCGTGTACAACTAAAAGTACAACATCAATAATCTCAACTTTCACCTTACGAAACTACAGAAAGGGGGATTTAAATCAAATGATTGAAAATCTGAAGAAAATAAATAATAAAATAAACATTAGAGAGGAAATCAATAAAATTAAAAACAGGCAAGCAATAGTGAACACCTAGCAAACAAAAAGCTAGTTGTTTGGAAAAAACTATATTGTTTATCTTCCAAGTGTTTTGAAATTCTCCAATTGTATTTTCAATATTGATTTCTAGCTCAATTCCTCTGAGGTTAAAGAACATCATCCTCAGCAAACTGACACAAGAACAGAAAATGAAACACCGCATATTCTCACTCATAGGTGGGTGATGAAAAATGAGAACACATGGACACAGAAAGGGGAGTACTAAACACTGGGGTCTATTGGGGGGAAAAGGGGAGGGCCAGTGGGAAGGGGAGGTGGGGAGGGATAGCCTGGGGAGAAATGCCAAATGTGGGTGAAGGGGAGAAGAAAAGCAAAGCACACTGCCATGTGTGTACCTACGCAACTGTCTTGCATGCTCTGCTCATGTACCCCAAAACCTAAAATCCAATAAAAAATTAAAAAAAAAAAAAAAAAAGAATTTTGGTAAAATAGCCATCACGAAATTTCCCATCTTAAAAAAAAAAAAAAGAACACACACATATTATTTTAAACATGTTGAAGTGTTTTGTGTTCAGAATACAGCCTATCTTGATACAAGTTATGTGGGCACTTGAAAAAGTTTGTATTCCTCTATTATTGTTGTTTGGAGTGTTCTGTGATTGTCAGTTTGATTCTGCAGGTTGATGATGTTGTTGAGTGCTTCTTTATCCTTGCCAATTTTTGTCTAGTTGTCCTATCAATTGTTGAGAAGGAGGACTGAAGTCTCCAAGTGTAATTTTTGTTTGTTTTTGCCACATGCATATTGTTGCTCTGTTGTTTGGTGCATACAAATTTAGAGTTGCTTTGTTTTATTGTAGAACTCTTTTTCTTTGTGTAATATTCCTTTCTGTCCTTGGTAATTGTCTTTGGATCTGTAGTCTACATGATCTGATATTGATATTAATGACTTCTGATTTCTTTTTATTAATATTACTAAGATATATATTTTTTCTTTCTTTTATATTCAACTCACTTGTACTGTTATTTGATGTGTCTTACAGACAACATATAATTGAGACTTTTCTTATAGATTCACCAATCTCTGTCTCTTTTCAAATTTCATAATTTATGTATTTAATGTTATTATTAATATTTTAAGTCTGCATTCTGGGTTTTTTTCTGACTAATCATTTCTGTTTATGTTTTCCTATTTTTATTTCTAAAATTTCCATTTTCCTTGGTTATATTTTGTATTTTCTTCTGGATGCTTTCTATTATTTCATTTTTTTCAAGCATGTTTGCAATTGTTCCATGATGCATTTTTATAATGGCTGCTTTAAAATCCTTTCAAGATAATTTTTACATACCTATTATGTAGAGCTTACTATTTACTGATTGACTTTTCTCATTGAAGTTGATATTTTCCTAGTTTGGGGTGCTTTTGAAAGTGCTTTTTGATTGATATCTGGACATTTTGGATATTGTGTTATGATGCCAGCCTGAAATTTCGCAAGTCTAAAAGGCTCCCTGTTTATATCACTGCCGTGGCTGCTGGGCTGCAAAAAGGCAGAGATTTAATCAGATAAACTATTTGCTCTTTTACCTCTACCTACAAATATTCTAGAGTAATTGTATACCTGTAGCTGTCCAGATTTCAATCAAATATTTTTAATCAGCTGAACTAGGGTAAGAGCAGGCAGCAATAATTTTAATGTGGTAATGGTTACCTTGAAAATGGTGATTTGTAATTTCCAGATCTGAAACCAAAAATGAGCACACATGAAAGATGCAGCCGGGGGAAGTATATCACAGGACATAAAACTGAAAAAAAAAGTAGTATGCATTTGTTGAGCCCTAGAGTCTCCTGCTTTATAAGCACTCCTTCTGGTAGAGGTGGAGCTGTGGCTCCGCCACCCATTAGTACTGGATTTACTTAAAGATGTTTTCCCTTTTTTACCTCCTTTTAATTATTACCAATTTTACTTTACATTATTGTGTGGACAGTCACCCTCTGATTATGACATGTGTTCTTCACTGTCCCTCAGTCTAGATATACTCCCAGACATTCTTCTCTCACCAAATAAGTAGCAGAAAACTATCACCACATGTTAGCTTTACTATTTAACTTTGTTAAAATAGGTAATTATTTGATTGTCTTTTTCTGTACTTGCATGGGAAACCCTGCATTACCATAGCTTTAGGTTAGGCTTTAGGATCTCCTATAGTATTCCCAACTAGAAGCATCCACTCCTGGGTGAGCAAGGTCTAGTACTGCATGAGTGGAAACACGCAGTCTCCAGCTGGGTTTCTGGGAATGATTATTAGAGAAGTTGCTCCTACTTTTGTTCCTTTGCTTCCCGGACCATTCATTCCTGCTACCATGGTCATCTGTTTAAAGATTTATTACTCCTTGAAAAAGAGCAGCTGAAGTTTTCAGAATGATACATCCAAGTGGACTTCTTTGGATTACGTATTTGGTAGGACCAATAGACGCTGAGGTAGGGGCAAGGCAGGGTTGAAAGCCGGGTCACGCAGCAGGAGGTGTCGGGCCTTGGGGAACTAGGTAGTCCAGGAGGAGGGGCAAAGAGCGGAGAGTCGGGATCAGTCGGTGCTGGCTGCTGGGGCCCGCCCTCCTGGGGTCCCAACCTTGGAAAGACCTGACGCCCCCAAAGCCCGTTCCTAGCTCCGGATCCCCACGCCCACATTCCACCTTCTGCGGCAGGGCACACAGAAGGCAGGGGCAGTCCGGCTGGCACTGGGGGTAAATAATTTTTCCCAAGGATTCGGCAGGGGATTCTTCCTCCTTATGCGGAAAATCGTTTTGTTCTTAATCTCCTTTGCCCAGCCCCTCCAATCAGGTGTCTATAATTTCACCTTTCCTCCATAATGTAGGCCCCTGATTCTAAAAGATTCCAGTATCAGTAAAATGTATGCTCTCTGAGCAGTGGGGTAGCTAATTATCTGTGGGCAGGAAAGACAAACGTGTCTCTAGACTGTAGAAGAATCCCAGGGAAGATGCATCACAGCCACCTCCAGGGGGCAGTGATCTGATATTCCAAATTATCACTCACTTGATGACACTTGTCTCTGCTGCTGAGAAGTTGGATACCTAGAAGTGGCAATAGTTGGATTAATACAGGTGGAGATGGTAGTGGTAAGGCATGGCTCATATCACTGTGCAAGTGCATAGCCCCACTCAGGTCACTATGGCTACTTTGCTTAGGAATATATTATGCAAATACTGGGAAAGTTAAAAGAAAAGGCTGGATATAGTTCATCTGCATGGTGATAGATGAGTCTCCCAGTATGGATGATTGTTTGGTGTCTTATCTGTGGCAATATTCTCTGCTGTATTGACATAATAAATTCTCAAACTGTAATTTTTCCTCACATGAGGGCATCCCCACACCTCTTCTCTAGAGCTTCCTGTCTCTGATTGTCCAAGCTTCTTTTCCAGGACTTTGGCCACCCATATTTCCAGGAATCCGTGTGTATACTTGACTCACAACATTTCCTTATTCACATAATTTGATGAACATGTGTTCTGCTCAAGTACATGCTAACTCAAGGGAATATGTCAAAGCCACCTATTATTGTGGCCATAGTGTGAGCACTGTCCACAATACGTGAACAAATATATGGTGCTCATCTATTCAAGCAGAAGCCTAGTTGTTCTTATACTTTTCTTTCTCTCTCTCTCTCTCTCTCTCTCTCTCTCTCTCTCTCTCTCTCTCTCTCTCTCTCTCTCATTTTTTCTTTTTGTACTCTCCCGTCTGGCATTAGCTGATTGGAAAAACCCAAGATGGCATAGGAGTGAGCTGATGCAGAGGTGTTAGTGTGAGAGAAGAAAGTGGGCACCTGTCCATAGAAATAAAGAATTCCCTCTGAGTTTGCTTGAATTCAGTCTCCAAAGTAACATCTCCATTTTACTATTGAGTGGTGCTGAACCTTACTGATCCTTAAAACTTGGTGAGAGTGACATTCCCAGTTTATGAGGGGCAACTTAGTCACACAACTAAATTCCTCATAGGCATGTCTACCAGGACCCTGTGCGTTATGGGAGCTTCGTTTTGAACAGAGAATTTGTTTGTGTTTTTGTTTGTTTGCTTGTTTTCTGGGCATTTCATGGTCTTGCTCTAGAACCCTAGAGACTTTTGCTGCGACTCTTTTTCTTTTGAAGCTTGCAAGACAGTTCAGAAAGTGCCCCTATCTAGCACAGATGAATCTAGCACCAAGCAATGTGCTGGATCATATGGCTCAAGGGACAAAGCCACTTGTGTCAAATCCCAAAACTTGCTTCAAAATCTTCCCCTTCTCTGAGCCCACTCCAAAGAGATAGCTTAATAAATGAGATGATGTAGTTGACCTTGGCACGGAATTTGTGATGTCAACACTCTAGGGAGGCCTTGCCAACACTGTGCTGTGTTCTCAGTGGTCAGAGGTGCAAGGTGTAATTATTCGTCCTTACCTTAAAGAGGATGACTCACACACCTTTTCTTTTTTTTTTTTTCATGATTGCACCCCAGCCCAGGTGATAGAGTGAGACCTTTGTCAAACAAACAAACAAAAACACCAAAAACAAACAAAAAACACAAGAAAGTGAGATATTTCTGCTCTTTTCCCCAAATTACTATCTCATTTTAGTGAAGACCACACATTACATGAAAGCCAGGGGTATGTGGCTGCACTCATCCTCCCCTTCAAGTCACAGACCCCCTCTGTCTCTGCTAGTCCCTGGTGAGCACAAGGTCACCAATGGAGACTTAGGTCGCCAGGATCACACAGCTTTTTCTTTCTCCTGGTCCTGAGCTTCCAAGTCTTCTTCTTATATCTGAGCCCTAACCCCCAACCTGCATTCTGCCTCCTCTGAGATCTCTTCCCAGAGTCAGTGTTCCCTTCTCATTGCAGAGAGGCCTGTCTTCAGTGCTGAGCTTAAAGCCTGGGCTCTCCTCTCCTCAGCTGCCTTGTGACTCTAAAAGTGTGTGTTGGGGAAGGCAGGGATGAGAAGACAGGCCAGTAGAGTCACCAGCTCTGGCTCAAGGTCTCAGACCATATTTTTTTATGATTATTAATACTCTTTTTATTATTGCCATTGGGAAAAGCAACAGTTAACCCACACTGCCATCCAAAAAGTCTATTGGGTGACTTTCTTTCTGCACAACAACTTGTTGTAGACTTGACACAAACTGAAAAATATTAAGAGTAATCTTTGTAATTTGACATATGGTAAAGGAATTAATATTTCAAGTATTTGGTAGGATGATTTAGTGAGGCCTAATAAGGGGTGATTGGGTGATAAGGGCTCCTCGCTTATGAATAAAGGAATGTTATTACTCCCTTGCCCTTTTCTGCTTCTGCTCTTTCCCCTTGATATGTGTCAGCTGTTTTATTTATTTATTTTTTAAAAATTTTTTATTGCCTTTTAGGTTTGGGGGTACATGTGCAGAACATGCAAGACAGTTGCATAGGTACACACATGGCAGTGTGTTTTGCTTCCTTTCTCCCCTTCACCCATATTTGGCATTTCTCCCCAGGCTATCCCTCCCCACCTCCCCCTCCCACTGGCCCTCCCCTTTTCCCCCCAATAGACCCCAGTGTTTAGTACTCCCCTCCCTGTGTCCATGTGTTCTCATTTTTCATCACCCGCCTATGAGTGAGAATATGCAGTATTTCATTTTCTGTTCTTGTGTCAGTTTGCTGAGAATGATGTTCTCCAGATTCATCCATGTCCCTACAAACGACACGAACTCATCATTTCTGATTGCTGCATAATATTCCATGGTGTATATGTGCCACATTTTTCCAATCCAGTATATCATCAATGGGCATTTGGGTTGGTGCCAGGTCTTTGCTATTGTAAACAGTGCTGCAATGAACATTCGTGTACATGTGTCCTTATAGTAGAACGATTTATAGTCCTTTGGATATATACCCAGTAATGGGATTGCTGAGTCAAATGGAATTTCTATTTCTAAGGCCTTGAGGAATCGCCACACTGTCTTCCACAATGGTTGAACTAATTTACACTCCCACCAACAGTGTAAAAGTGTTCCTTTTTCTCCACATCCTCTCCAGCATCTGTTGTCTCCAGATATTTTAATGATCGCCATTCTAACTGGCGTGAGATGGTATCTCAATGTGGTTTTGATTTGCATCTCTCTAATGACCAGTGATGATGAGCATTTTTTCATATGATTGTTGGCCTCATATATGTCTTCTTTTTTAAAGTGTCTGTTCATATCCTTTGCCCACTTTTGAATGGGCTTGTTTGTTTTTTTCCTGTAAATCTGTTTGAGTTCTTCGTAAATTCTGGATATCAGCCCTTTGTCAGATGGGTAAACTGCAAAAATTTTTTCCCATTCTGTTGGTTGCCGATTCACTCCAGTGACTGTTTCTTTTGCCCTGCAGAAGCTGTGGAGTTTGATTAGGTTCCATTTGTCTATTTTGGCTTTTGTTGCCAATGCTTTTGGTGTTTCGGTCATGAACTCCTTGCCTACTCCTGTGTCCTGGATGGTTTTGTCTAGATTTTCTTCTAGGGTTTTTATGGTGCCAGGTCTTATGTTTAAGTCTTTAATCCATCTTGAGTTAATTTTAGTGTCAGGTGTCAGGAAGAGGTCCAGTTTCTGCTTTCTGCACATGGCTAGCCAGTTTTCCCAACACCATGTATTAAACAGGGAATCCTTTCCCCATTGCTTGTTTTTGTCAGGTTTATCAAAGATTGTATGGTTGTAGATATGTTGTGTTGCCTCCTATGCCTCTGTTTTGTTCCATTGGTCTATATCTCTGTTTTGGTACCAGTACCATGCTGTTTTGATTACTGTAGCCTTGTAGTATAGTTTGAAATCCGGTAGTGTGATGCCCCCTGCTGTGTTCTTTTTGCTTAGAGTTGACTTGGCTATGTGAGCTCTCTTTTGGTTCCATATGAAGTTCATGGTGGTTTTTTCCAGTTCTGTGAAGAAAGTGAATGGTAGCTTGATGGGGATAGCGTTGATTCTGTAAATTACTTTGGGCAGTATAGCCATTTTCACGATATTAATTCTTCCTAACAATGAACATGGAATGTTTCTCCATTTGTTTGTGTCCTCTCTTATTTCGTTGAGCAATGGTTTGTAGTTTTCCTTGAAGAGGTCCTTTAACGTTCCTTGTGAGTTGTATTCCTAAGTATTTTATTCTCTTTGTAGCAATTGTGAATGGCAGTTCATTCTTGATTTGGCTTTAAGTCTGTTATTGGTGTAGAGGAATGCTTGTGATTTTTTCACATTGATTTTATATCCTGAGATTTTGCTGAAGTTGCTTATCAGTTTTAGGAGTTTTTGGGCTGAGGCGATGGGGTCTTCTAGGTATACTATCATGTCGTCTGCAAATAAAGACAATTTGGCTTCCACCTTTCCTATTTGAATACCCTTTATTTCTTTTTCTTGCCTGATTGCTCTGGCTAGAACTTCCAGTACTATATTGAATAGGAGTGGTGAGAGAGAGCATCCTTGTCTAGTGCCGGATTTCAAAGGGAATGATTCCAGTTTTTCCCATTCAGTATGATATTGGCTGTGAGTCTGTCATAAACAAACTAACAGCTTTTATTATTTTGACATATATTTCATTGATACCTAGTTTATTGAGGGTTTTAGCATAAAGGGCTGTTGAATTTTGTCAAAGGACTTCTCTGCATCTATTGAGATAATCATGAGTGAGGTTTTTGTCTTTGGCTCTGTTTATGTGGTGGATTACTTTTATAGACTTGTGTATGTTGAACCAGCCTTGCACAACCCAGATGAAGCCTACTTGATTGTGGTGGATGAGCTTTTTGATGTACTGTTGCAATCTGTTTGCCAGTATTTTATTGAAGATTTTTGCATGTATGTTCATCATAGATATTGGCCTAAAATTTTCTTTTCTTGTTGAGTCTCTGCCGGGTTTTGGTATCAGGATGATGTTGGTCTCATAAAATGATTTGGAAAGGATTTCCTCTTTTGGATTGTTTGGAATAATTTCAGAAGGAGTGGTACCAGCTATTTTTGTATGTCTAGTAGAATTTGGCTGTGAACCCAGATGGACTTGAGCTGTTTTTGGTTGGTAGGCTGTTAATTGCTGCCTCAACTTCAGCCCTTGTTATTGGTCTGTTCAGGGTTTCGACTTCTTCCTGGTGCAAGCGTCCAGGAATTTATCCATTTCTCCCAGGTTTACTGGTTTATGTCCATAGAGTTGTTTGTAGTAATCTCTGATGGTAGTTTGTATTTCTGTGGAATCAGTGGTGATATCCCCTTTGTCACTTTTTATTGCATCTATTTGATTATCTCTCTTTTCTTTATTAGTCTGGCTAGTGGTCTATTTTGTTGATCATTCAAAAAATCAGCTCCTGGATTTATTGATTTTTTGAAGGGGTTTTTGGGTCTCTATCTCCTTCAGTTCTGCTCTGATCTTAGTTATTTCTTGTCTTCTGCTAGCTTTTGAATTTTTTGATCTTGCTCCTCTAGCTCCTTCAATCTTGGTGATAGGGTGTCAATTTTAAATCTTTCCTTGCTTCTCATGTGGGCATTTATTGCTATAAATTTTCCTCTGGACAACTGCTTTAAAGCTGTCCCAGAGATTATGGTATGTTGTGTCTTCATTCTCATTGGTTTCAAAGAACATATTTATTTCTGCCTTCATTTCATTGTTTATCCAGTCAACATTCAAGAACCAGTTGTTCAGTTTCCATGAAGCTGTGCAGTTCTGAGTTAGTTTTTGAATTCTGAGTTCTAATTTTATTGTACTGTGGTCTGATAGACTGTTTGTTATAATTTCTGTTCTTTTGCATATGCTGAGGAGTGCTTTACTTCCAGTCATGTGGTCAATTTTAGAGTAGGTGTGATGTGGTGCTGAGAAGAATGTGTATTCTGTCGATTTGGGATGGAGAGTTCTGTAGAAGTCTATCAGGTTTGCTTGGTCCAGGTCTGAGTTCAAGTTCTGGATATCCTTGTTAATTTTCTGTCTAATATTGACAGTGGAGTGTTAAAATCTCCCACTATTATTGTGTGGAAGTCTAAGTCTCTCTGTATGTCATTAAGAACTTGCTTTATGTATCTGGGTACTCCTGTATTGGGTGCATTTATATTTAGGATAGTTAGTTGTTCTTGTTGGATTTATCCTTTTACCATTATGTAATGCCCTTCTTTGTCTCTTTTGATCTTTGTTGGTTTACAGTCGATTTTACCAGAGACTAGGATTGCAACTCTGGCTTTTTTCTTCTCTCCATTTGCTTGGTAAATCCCCTCCATCCCTTTATTTTGAGCCTGTTTGTGTCCTTGCACATGGATGGGTTTCCTGAATACAGCACACCGATGGGCTTTGACTTTTTATCCAATTTGCCAGTCTGTGTCTTTTGATTGGGTCATTTGACCCATTTACATTTAAGGTTAATGTTGTTATGTGTAAATTTGATCCTGCCATTTTGATGCTAGCTGGTTGTTTTGCCCATTAGTTAATGCAGTTTCTTCATTGTGTCAATGGTCTTTACCATTTGGTACGTTTTTGGAGTGGCTGGTATGGGTTGTTTCTTTTTTCTATGTTTAGTGCTTCTTTCAGGATCTCTTGTAAGGCAGGCCTGGTGGTGATGAAATATCTCAGCAATTGCTTGTTTGTAAAGGATTTTATTTCTCCCTCGCTATGAAGCTTAGTTTGGCTGAATATGAAATTCTGGGTTGAAAGTTCTTTTCCTTAAGGATGTTGAATATTGGCCCCCACTCTCTTCTCACTTGTAGGGTTTCTGCTGAGATATCTGCTGTGAGTCTGATGGGCTTCCCTTTGTGGGTAACCCAACCTTTCTCTCTGACTACCATTAGCATTTTTTCCTTCAGTTCGACCCTGGTGAATTTGACTATTATGTGCCTTGGAGTTGCCCTTCTTGAGGAATGTCTTTGTGGTGTTCTCTGTATTTCCTGCTTTGCTAGGTTGGCGAAGTTATCCTGGTTAACATCCTGAAGGGTGTATTTTCAGCTTGGATTCATTCTCTCCGTCACATTCAGGTACACCTATCAAATGTAGATTAGGTCTTTTCACATAATCTCATATTTATTGGAGCCTTTGTTCATTTCTTTTCATGCTTTTTTCTCTAAGTTTGCCTTTTCATTTTATTTTATTGAGTTGATCTTCAATCTCTGATATCCTTTCTTCTGCTTGGTTGATTTGGCTATTAATACTTGTGTATACTTCACAAAGTTCTCATGTCATGTTTTCAGGTCTATCAGGTCATGTATATTCTTCTCTAAGCTGTTTATTCTCATTAGTATTTCATCCAACCATTTTTCAACGTTCTTAGTTTCTTTGCGTTGGGTTAGAACATGTTCTTTTAGCTCAGAGAAATTTGTTATTACCCACCTTCTGAAGCCTGTTTCTGTCAATTCATCAGACTCATTCTCCATCCATCTTTGTTCCCTTGCTGGTGAGGAGTTGTGATCCCTAGGAGGAGGAGAGGTATTCTGGTTTTCAGTGTTGTCATCCTTTTTGCACTGGTTCTTCCCATCTTTATGGATTTATCTACCTATGGTCTTCGTAGTTGGTGACTTTCAGATGGGGTCTCTGAGTGGACATCCTTTTTGTTGATGTTGAAGTTATTTCTTTCTGTTCTTTTAGTTTTCCTTCTAACAGTTAGGCCCCTCTGCTTTAGGACTGCTGGATCTCCAGACTTTCCTTTCCTGGGGATCACCTGTGGCAGCTGCAAAACAGTAAGGGTTGCTGCCAGTTTCTTCTTCTGTTATCTTCATCCCAGAAAGATATCCATCAGATGTCAGTCTGTGCTCTCCTCTATGAGGTGACTCTTTGGATATATGGGGTTCAGGAAGCTGTTTGAGGAGACAGTCTGTCCCTTATAGGAGCTCAAGTGCCAAGCTGGGATCTCCATTTTGCCATTCAGAGCTGCTTGGCAGGTACGTTTAAGTCTGCTTCAGCAAAACTCATAACCATCTTTTTTCCCAGGTGCTCTGTCCTGGGAGGGTGGGGCTTTATTTATAAGTTCCTGACATGCTGCTGCCTTTTTTCAGAGATGTCCTGCCCAGCAAGGAGGTAGCCTAGTCATAGTCTGCCAGCAGAGGCATTGCTGAGCTGCCGTGGGCTCTGCCCAGCTGCTGTGAGAGCTTCCTTGCAGTTTTGCTTATAGAGGCATCGTTAGAACTGCCTCAGTAATGGTGAACTGCCTAGGTAGTGGTGGACTGCCTCGGTAATGGCAGACACCCTTCCCTGACAATGCTGGGCCCTCCTGGGTCCAGCTGAATTTGGTGCCTCAATCCAGAGCTTTTCAGATTGCTGGTCTTTGTGGGAGTGAAGACCCCTAAGGAGATCACCTGGCTCCCTGTTTCAGCCACCTTTTTTTCAATTGAATGAGTAGCTCTGTCTCCCAGGCATTCCGGGCACCAGTTGAAATGGCCCCCAATATTTGTCTGAGTTTTTTTGCAGAGATCCACTGTGCTGGCTGAAACAGCCATGCTAGAAACTCATGGGACTTTTCAGCCCGGGAATCTCCTGGTCTGTGGGCGGTAAAATCTTGTTTGGAAATGCAGTAATCACTTACCCTCTTTGTTGTTCTCACTGGGAACTGCACTCCAGAGCTGTTCCTATTCAGCCATCTTGGATCCCCCCCATTAAATGTCTTTAGTTAAGAAAAATATGCCATATTTTTTTCCAATTAAGTAGAACACACATAGTTTTTCATTCAATTTGTTTTCACTTAATGTCAGCATTTTCAGAGCAAGTAAAAGCCAGTGAGTGAAGGTTAGGTACACATGAGTAATTAAGACAATTTGTGATCTCAGGTACTGATATTCAGTAGAGGAAAGTGTCAAGCAGGGAATAATAACCACATAATAAAAGTGAATAGAATAATTTCAGTAGTTGACAAATTGTGTAAAAACTGGTCATTGGTATGTGGTATCTGGAGGCTGAGGCCATTTCTTTGTGCTGATCAGGGAAGGCCCCAGGGTCGTACTGAAGATTCATCTGAATGGTGAGGAGGCAGCCAAGTGACCACAGAAACAGAAAAGACCAAGGGATCATGATGGGAAGGACAGGGACTGGGAAATTTTAGACAAACTGCTGTGCATTGAAAAAGCCAACAAGTGCTAAATAATCAGATGCCTTCTGTGATTCTTTTTCCTGTAAACATAGAATTTACTATAATATCTTTCTTTTAACACCTTGGCCTGTGTCATACTCATGGCATAGAATGTTCCCTGGCTCAGAAGCTGGAAGCCCAGGTCTTTCCCTTGTTGCTAGTTTGCAGGCTCCCCAAAGCCCTTCCCTGACACTCAAACCCTAATCAATGGGTCTGCCGCTGCCTTTGAGTTGGGATCACCTTAGGCAGGGCAGCACTGGACACTGGACATGGGGCTTGGGCTCTAGCTCTCTGGGTTCTGGTTCCCTGGCTTTAGCTCTGGGAACCAGAACCCAGAAGGCCAGAAGTCATATGAACTCTCCATGTGACAGCATTCATATGTCCCATGGGACTGATCACTTCCCACTTGATCAGCCAGCAGGACTCTGCTGGGAAGCCTATGGAGAAGGAAGTAATTAACTTGGAGAGGTCTGTGTTTTGTTTTTACCTCAGATTCTATTGGCAACTATGTGGGCCCCAGTCTCCAGCTTCCCAATCAGTGTCTCCAAGAGAGATATTTTTCATCAACAGCCTGGAAACGGTAGAATCCAGGGAAGGTTCCTGAGATCCACCCATGTGCTCTGTCTACCTTGGCCATGGTCCACCCCAGCTTGGTACAGTGGTCCTGGGTCACAGCTTTGCTTAACAGCAAACTGACACAAGAACAGAAAATGGAATACCGCATGTTCTCACTCATAGGTGGGTGATGAACAATGAGAACACATGGACACAGGGAGGGGAGCATTACACACTGAGGTCTATTGGGAGGAATAGAGGAGGGATAGCGGGGGGCAGAGTTGGGAAGAGATAGCATGGGGAGAAATACCAGATATGGGATGGGTGAAGGGGAGGAAGGCAGCAAATCACACTGCCACATGTGAACCTATGCAACTATCTTGCATGTTCTTCACATGTACCCCAAAACCTAAAATGTAATTTAAAAAAACACAAGGTAGGGTGTAAACCTAAAATGTAATAACAAAAAAACACAAGGCAGGGTGTCTTGATGACATTACTGGTTATTATTGTCTAAAACTGTGCTATTCCACATGGTAAACATGGTAACACTAACGATGCATAGCCACAAACATATAAATTAGAAATACTTAAAATTAAAATGTAAATTAGAAACACTTAAAATTAAAAAATGTAGCCTCTCAGTTACATCAGGTACAATTCATGTGCTCAGTAGCCACATATGACTAGTGACTAGCCTATTGCACTTCATAAATACAGACATGTTCATAATCTTAGGAAATAATTTTGCTTAGCACAAACCTAAATGATGACATCTAATTACTCACAGTGCTAAAGCCAAGAGCACAAACCTCAGCAGTTGTTCTTTTAGAAGGTCAAGTGTCCCCAGATGCTTCCTCAGCTTGGAAAGCTACTGTGGTTCTCAGAGCTGCTCTGAAAGGGTTTCTGGGAAGATAGGAATGAGGCTGTGTTAACATCCAAACCAGGAGCCTGCAGTCTCACCCGAGCCCCTGCCATTTTGTCCTACAGGGTCTTACACAGTGCACCCTCTTTTTTCCAAAACCACACCTTTGGTGTCTCACATGGATTGCAGAATCTAGCCACTCTAATTGTTTTGAGACAAATATTGTTCCTATATATCCTTTGTCCTCAACTAGATAACTAGTTTATTAAGGGGGGACCATTTTGTGTTTTCTATAAAATCTGGCCTACTGACAGATGTAATAGGATCAACTCCATGAATACCCATGAAAAGATGCATTCATAGTCAACACTCATTGGACCCTAGCATCTAAAATCCTGTGAGATGCTCTATTAGAAACCGCCGTTAGATGGCAGACAAACATCATAGTAGACAAAAGATAGAAACCTAGTCTTAGAAGTAATGAGAAAGTAAAAGTGATAGTGTCTCATTATCAACAGAGAGCCCCTAAGGCTGGGCTGGGGTCTCCTGTGTGACATGGATCACCTGGGAAGACCTGCTAGTGTGCTTAGTGGTGGGAAAATCCCTAGTCCTCAGAGAGGAAGCCTGATCTTGCCCTTTTCCAACTGCCTTGGCTGTGTTGCCAAAGCCCATCTGTTGTGGACTGAATTACGTTTCACAAATTCCTATTTGGAATCTCTTACCCCAATACGGCTGTATATGGAGAGAGAGTCTGAGGAAGTAATTAGGGTTAAAGAGGTGATCAGGGCAGGAACCTGATACCACAGGATTAGCGTCCTTATAAAAAGAGACCCCATAGAGCTCTCTCCCACCCCCCGCCCTCCCTGCATGCCCTGAGGGACAGTAATGTGGGGCATGGCCAGAAGGTGGCATCTGCAAAGAGATGCCCCATCAGAGAGAGTCCTCATCAGAAAGAAAATGTTAACATTTTCTACCTTAGAAGAATTCTGGTGCTACCTCCCCTTACAATGTTGACTCTTGTCAAAATTGACAAGTGACAGCAAGGTGGAAATACTTTGGAGAACAGAGGTCAACCATGCACTCAGAAAGACAGAAGCCATCTCTTCCTCTTGCATTAGTTTTCTATTGCTGATGTAACAATTTACCATAGCTACACTGGATTGAAACAACGCAAATGTATTATCCTATAGTTCTAAAGGTCAGAAGTCTCTCTGAGCTAAAATTGAGGAGTCAGTAGGGCTCTATTCCTTCTGGAGGTTCCAAGGGAAGAGAATTTGATTTTCTGATTTTCATCTTTAAGATGTCCCGACCTTGTCTGTTCTATAGCCTCATCACCCATTACATTACTCAAGCATCCCTCTTCATAGTTCCAGCTGCTCTCTTGCTGTGACCCTCCTACCTCCCTAGTATAGGATCTTTTGATTATGTTCTCTCAACCAGATAATCCAGGACCCTCTCCTATCCTCACACATCTTAATCTAATCACATTTGCTAAGTTTCTTTTGACACACGAGGTAACATTCACAGACTTCAGATGTGAAGACATGAATGTCTTTGGGGTGAGGTAATATTTATTGTGTTAACAACACTTATGATTTTCCACAACTGTTTTCTCTTAAAGTAGAATAAAAGAATCACAAGACTGATGAGGTAAGAGAGCTGGAAACAATCTGAGACTTGGAGACCCTCTGACTTAAGGCTTTTAGGGTGAGAAGTATTTATTTCACTGCCTCTAATGTGGAATTCGTGGTATGTAGCTTTGTGGAATTTTGTTTTGTTTTGTTTTGTTTCTTGAGACAGAATCTCACTCTGTGGACCAGGCTAAAGTGCATTGGTGCAATCACGTCTCACTGAAGCCTCCAGCTCCTAAGCACAAGCAATCTTCTCACCTCAGCTTCCAGAGTAATGGAACTAAAGCAGCATGGGTAATTTTTTGTATTTTTTTTTTTTTTTTGTAGATATGGAGTTTTGTTGCCACGTTGCCAAGGCTGGTCTCGAACTTCTGGGCTCAAGCAATCTGCCCACCTAATCTTCCCAAAGTGCTGAGATTATATTTGTGAGCCACCACACCTGGCTATGTGTAGCTATTTTAAAGGCTCCTTTTGTTTTGTGAGTCAGAAGAAATCAACTGCTTAAATCAAATCTAAGATACATTGGTAAAGGGAAATGAAGTGCTTCCTGGATTTTCTTGTGCACCAAGAAAGGAAAAGGGATAAGAATTCAGAGCAAATATACCTTTTTCCAAGAGTAGGGCTTTGTTTCTTATCTTGAATTGGGTTCACCAGCATGAAGGAATTTGCTGCAGGCAGCCTATCTACACTGGTAAGGAGTAGAAAAGTAAAGCAGGAAATAGAAGATGGATGGTAAAAGTCACCCCAAAATGCAACCTAACTTTTAAGATGACTGAAGCTCCATCCCACGTGAAAACATGGGGATGATGCCTCTAGGCTATTCCATTTGAGGAGAGAGAGCTGGGGTATGTATACTTCTACTCCTGTTATCATCTGTTGAGGGCTATGTCTCTTAGTCTGTTTTGTCTTGGTATAACAGAATGCCTCAAACTGTGATTAATAAAGAACAGACAATTATCCTCTCACATTGGAAGATGAGAAGTCTAAGATCAATACACTGTCTGATTAGGATTTGGTTTATCTACTTTCAAGGTGGCATTATGAACCCTGAGTCTTCTAGAAGAAAGGAAATCCATGATCAGAAGAGCAGAAAAGAGAGAGAGAGAGCCCACACCCACAAGTGGGAGAGAGCAGGGACTCACTCTTAGAAGCCTGCATGGAAATGATAGAACATCTTGAGTATTTTCAAAGGACATTCTAAGCACTTACCTATCATTAATAAGTAAGTAAATAACATGATAAGCAAGGAAGTAATAGTAGCCAAAAACAACAGCCAAATAAGCTAGAATCATAGGTTGGTTGGGTCCCCTTTAGAAACTGAAGTGACATTTTGATATATGTTTCTGAGTTGTTTTTTGGAAAACAAGACCCCTCCAAATGAATCTGCCACCACATAGACCTCATAAAAAGGGAAAATGGGGACTGAGCTCTGACCATGGTTCTTTGTTCTAAATTTCTTACTGTGGGGCCTGGTGAAAGTCATATCTGTAAACCAGAGCTAATGTTCTTTTCTGCTGAATCCAAATTTTTAAACAAAGCTTTTCTTCCTTAACCAATTGCAAATGAGGAATCTTCTAATCTACCCTTGATTTGTAGCCCCCTGCTTCAAGATATCTTGCCCTTGTAGGCCAAAACCAATATGTGACCTCCATGTATTAATTTTTAATTTTACCTGTAATTTTTGCTTTCCTGAAATTTACCCCTGCCTTAAAAAACTCTTACCTGTAAGCCATCAGTGAGGCCAGGATTTGAGCCTCAAATTCTCTTTACCTGATGCCCTGCAAAGAGAGAGAGAAAAAAAAATCTTACTTTCTCCTGCTGCAAATTCAGTGTGAATATCTGATCTTACTGAGCTGAGTGAGTGGACTCCAGTTTGGTTCCATAACACAAGCCCTGTTAATAGCAGCATTTATCCATTCATAAGGGCAGAGCTCTCATGACTTAAACATTTCCCATAGGCTCTACCTCCCAATTCTTTTGCATTGAGGGTGAAGTTAACAACAGATGGATTTTGAGGGACACAGTAAACTTATAGCACTGTCCAAAGAGAGGCTCATTTGAGTCCCTGTAGTCTGCTATGAATACAGGTAGAGCCACGTTCTCCAGCTTCAGAAAGAGCAGTGAAATGCATAGATGGCCACTGGAAGTCAGCAGCAGTACAAGAAAAGGGAAGGACATAGGGTATAGACAGGGATTGCAATCTTGGTACAATTCCTTTTTAATTTCCTTTCCAAAAATAGAATAATTCTATGCTAACAGAAATGTTGTAAGTACAGCACAATGAACTGTCTTCTATTTGAGTGTATATCATATTTAAAAAAAAAATACCCAGCACTTTGGGAGGCCGAGGTGGGTGGATCATGAGGTCAAGAGATCGAGACCATCCTGGTCAACATGGTGAAATCCCGTCTCTACTAAAAATACAAAAAATTAGCTGGGCATGGTGGCACATGCCTGTAATCCCAGCTACTCAGGAGGCTGAGGCAGGAGAATTGCCTGAACCCAGGAGGCGGAGGTTGCGGTGAGCTGAGATCGCGCCATTGCACTCCAGCTTGGGTAACAACAGCAAAACTCCATCTCAAAATAATAATAATAATAATCTCTATACACCAGCAAAATACATTACTTCATCTAGTCATCAGGAATATTTCAAATTCTGACATTAACTCAAAAACATTCTTTGTAACAAAACAGCTCCCAGGAAGAAACATGTTATTTACACACAAATCTGTGCTGCTCTGGTCTGACCTGGAATCCTGAGGACACTGCCTTTGTACTGAGTTACTGAGATGAGCCAGCCCTGCAGCTGTGCCCAGCCTGCCCCATACCCTGCTGATTTGCATGTCCCAGAACACAGCCCCTTGCTCTGCAGACTTATTAATAGGCTGGCCACACCCTGTGCAGGAGTCAGTCCCAGTCAGGACACAGCATGGACATGAGGGCTCCTGCTCAGCTCCTGGGGCTCCTGCTGCTCTGGCTCCCAGGTAAGGAAGGAGAACACTAGAAATTTACTCAGCCAGTGTACTCAGTACTGGGCTGGATGTTTAGGGAGAACGTCTTATAACATGATTGTATGAATGTTTGTTTTTATGATTCCAATCTCAGGTGCCAGATGTGACATCCAGATGATCCAGTCTCCATCCTCCCTGTCTGCATCTGTAGGAGACAGAGTCACCATTACTTGCCGGGCAAGTCAGGGTATTAGCAGCTGTTTAGCCTGGTATCAGCAGAAACCAGGGAAAGCCCCTAAGCTCCTGATCTATAGGGCATCAAATTTGGAAACAGGGGTCCCATCAAGGTTCAGTGGAAGTGGATCAGGGACAGATTTTACTCTCACCATCAGCGGTCTGCAGCCTGAAGATATTGCAACATATTACTGTCAACAGTATGATAATCTCCCTCCCACAGTGTTACAAGCCCTAACATAAACCACCAGGGGAGCAGATGTGTGAGGCTGAGCTGTCCCAGATGCTCCTTCTGGTGCCTCCATCTGCTGAGAGTGTTTCTCAAATTGCAGTCACAATTTGAGAAGGTCACTGGAGAGTTTCTGTAAAAGGGCCATGAAGGCCCACTTCATCTTTTCTGTCTTTCCTGGTCCTCATCCCCAGTAGCATTGACATGGCAATGCCTGTCTTGATTTCATTGAGAAGAGATGATTACACCTGAGGAGTCTCAGTTTTGGCATTGGTCGGAATTCATACAGCAAAAGTGAGCCACTCTAGGTATTCCAAGTAGGATTTAAAAAAAAAAACAACACAGGGAATGAGAGTCTAAACTATAGCCTTTAAAAGGCTTGGGTGTGTAGTAGTCAAAGATGCAAATACTAGAAAAGAGGAATTCTCTTCCACAATCCAGAATACATATGGTAGAGAAGGTACAGTTGCCAATCATGTGGTCCTCAGACCTTTCTGAGAACCCCATGGTGGTGGTGCAGATGCTCTCAGATGCCTGGAGGACTTCACCTGGTGCTTCTGCAGTCCTCACCTTTGTCAATATGTCCTGCTGCAGGTGTTGAATGACAGTATTGAATCTTCCTCTTCTGACTTTCCAATCTCAGGGCAGGCCCCTCACTGGGAAACTCTTCCAAAAACCAAAGAAGGAAATTTCTGGCAAATGTGCTTCCAGAATGACAGTGATGATAGGAAGTGACAGCTGACATACCAGTGTGGTCACGTATCTCAACTCTTAAGATTTTGTCAGTTAAGTGATGGCCTCAGAATATACTTGGATGTACTTCCAAAGACTATGTTTAGTTTGAAATCATAGCATGAAAATAATATTCAGTCATGGTAAATAGAACTATGTGGCTATATTAGCCAAAAGAGCATAGTAGTGGTACAAAAAGAGACATAGACAAATAGAACAGAATAGAGAACTCAGAAATAAGGCTTCACACCTTCAACCATCTAATCTTCAACAAACCTGACAAAAACAAGCAATGGGGAAGGTCCCCCTTGTTTAATAAATGGTGCTGGGAGAACTGGCTAGCCATATGCAGAAAATTCACGTTGGATCCCTTCCTTACACCTTATATAAAAATGAACTCAAGATGGGTTAAAGATTTAAGTATAAAACCAAAAACTATTAAAGAATACCCTAGAAAACAAATCTAGGTAATACCATTTAGGACATAGACACAAGCAGAGATTTCATGATCTTGTGGCTGTGCAAATTTTTGCAAATTTCTACATTCTTGCAGCTGGGCAAATTTTTGCTTTTGTTGCCAAGAGCAATTGAAACAAAGGCAAAAATTGACAAATGCAATCTAATTAAACTAAAAAGCTTCTGCATAGCAAAAGAAACTATCATCAGAGTGAACCAACAACCTACAGAATGGGAGAAAATTTTTGCAATTTATTCACCTGACAAAGATCTTATATCCAGAATCTATAAGGAACTTAAACAAATTTACAAAAAAAAAAACATTAAAAAGTTGCAGACACTTCTTACAAGAAGACATATGTGCAACTGATAATCATATGAAAGAAAGCTCAACAACACTAATCATTGGAGAAATGCAAATCAAAACCAGAATGAGATACCATCTCACATCGGTCAGAATGGCGTTTATTAAAAAGTCAAAAAACGAGAATTTGGGCATGGTTATTCACACCTATATTTTGGGAGGCCAAGATAAGTGGATCACTTGAGGTCAAGAGTTCAAGACTAGCCTGGCCAATATGGTGAAACCCCATCTGTACTAAAAATACAAAAATTAGCTGGGCATGTGGTGAATGACTGAAATCCTGGCTCTTTGAAGGGCTGTGGCACAACAATCACTTGAACCTGGAAGGCAGTGTGGTACATATAAGTGGGAGCCGAACAATGAGAACACGTGGACACATGAGAGAAAACAACACCCTTCTCCCACAACACACTTCTCCCACAGACACCCTCCTCCCACAGAAACACTTCTCCCACAACACAACACAACACAACACAACACAGACCCCAATGTGTTTGTTCCTCCCATGTGTCCATGTATTCTCATTGTTCAGCTTGCACTTATATGTGAGAACATCAGCATTTGGTTTTTTGTTCCTGCATTAGTTTGCTGAAGATAATGGCTTCCAGCTCCATCCATGACCCTGCAAAGGACATGATTTCATTTATTTTTTATGGTTGCGTTGTATTCCATGATGTATATGTACCACATTTTCTTTATCTATTTTATCATTGATGGGCATTTGAGTTGAATTCATGTCTTTACTATCGTGAATCATGCTGCAATAAACATGCATGCATGCATCTTTATAATAGAAAAGTTTATATTTCTTTCAGTATATACCTAGTAATAGGCTTGTTGGGTCAAATGGTATTTCTGCTTCTAATTCTTTGAGGAAGTGCCACAGTGCCTTCCAGAATGGTTGAACTAATTTATATTCCCACCAACAGTGTAGAAGTTTTCCTATTTCTCCACAACATCAACAGCATCTGTTGTTTTTTGACTTTTTATTTTTTTTTCTCTGAGAAGGAGTCCAGGCTGGAGTGCCGTGGTGTGATCTCAGCCCACTGCAACCTCCGCCTTCCAGTTTCAAGATCATCCTGCTTCAGCTGTGACATCTGCACTAGTGGGAGGAGGGTGTCCCACATTCTGCGCCTATGTGGGGATATCCTCCTTTCTCCACTATAGCTTCAACACCTCTGGTGGGCTTCCCTCTCTACTCCACAACACAAGTGCCCTTTACATACTGTGTGGGTTTCACACCCCATGCAATAATTTGGTCTTCCTTTCATTTTGGTTCATGGTTTTCTTTCTGAACCTGCTTTGGTCAAATGCCCTAAATCCAGTAATTAAGAACTGCTTTCTCTTATAAACTGGAAGAGATTGGTAATATAGAGATGCACAGTTTATGGAACAGAGTAGATTCAAGAGTAGATGTGAGCACTGGGTCTATATAACATCTCAGCTTCTGAAAGAAATTAGCTTAAGAATGATTAAAGACACACATATTAATCCAAGGAACTCAGGAAATACCTAGTGTGGGAATGCATGATGACACACGGAGCTAGAAAGAAGCTGAGACTTTTCAGAAGTGGGGGAAGAAAATTTCTGATGTTGGCCTAGATGAAAGAAGTAGGAAAGGAAATGTAGAAATAGAGGAAGACAATCACATGTCCGAGATAACAGCTTAGCTATGTCACACCTAGTGGCTGGACCCTTCCTTGCAAAACATTACACTATTTTCACATATTACATGTTAACATTTTTCTTATTTTTCAACAAATAAATCTGTCCTTCTATCCATCCATCTATGTATCTATCCATCTTTCTTATACCCCACTGCATCACTGGCTGATAGTGCTGATGATTTACAACATTAAGGGCTCTAGAGGATCAGAGAAAAGAAGAAGTCTTTCTGGCCTCAATAATATTCATCAGTACCAAATGCAGAAGACTTCTAAAATTTATTGCGGTTTCTGGAGATGTGCTTCTCTAACAAGCCAGGTCTTACATGGGAAGCTAGCAAAAAAAGTAGGTCATGAATAGAGCAGAAGAGCAATCTACTTGCAAGACAATAGACAGATTCTGACCTGTGGCCCCCAGAAAGAAATATGTTTTCTGCAGACAAGCATATGCAGGCCTGATTAATCTTAGGACCCCTGAGAGACACTAGGCCTGTGCAATATCATGGAGATAAAGTCATTCTTGCAGATGTGCAAATTTTCATATTCAACAAATTTTCATATTTTGAAAAGGAAATTTCATAATATGAAAGGCAAATTTTCATATTCAACAAAGCAAAAGCTAGTCACACCCTTTGCGAGCATCAGTCCCTCGGGCTCCTACTGCACTGGTTCCCAAATAAGTAAGGAGAACACTAGGAATTTACTCTGTCAGTATGGTCAGTACTGCCTGGTTATTCAGGAAAGCCCTCTCATAACATGGTTAATAGTGTTAACAGTTTTATGTTTTCAATCTCAGAGCCAAATGTGACATCTAGATGACCCAGTCTCCATCCTCTCTGTCTGCTTCTCTAGGTGAGAGAGACCTTCACATGCCAGGCAAGTCAGGCAGGGCATTAGTCTTGTTTTAGCCTGATATCAAGAGAAACCAGGAAAAGCTTCTGAGCTCCTGATCTATGATGCATCCAATTTGCAAACCAGGGTCCTATTGCAGTTCAGTGGCAGTGTATCCAGGACAGATTTTATTCTCATGATCAGCAGTCTGCAGCCTGAAGTTGCTGCAATTTATTATTGGTGAACAGTATAAAAGTTACCCCCTCACAGTGTTACAGACCCAATAAACTCCCCAAGGAAGCAAACGTGTGAGGCTGGGATGTCCACATTGGTCCAGGTTCATAGAACAAAAGATAATGTATTGTAGGTAACCAAAATACAAACAATCATCCTGTGATTCTAGATTATTCGGCTATTGTTTTAGGCTATTACTACTTCCTTGCTTATCATATTACTTACTTCCTAAGGCTAGGTAGCTGCTTGGAATGTCCTTTGAAGAGACTCAAGACTTTCTATTATTTCCATGCTTGGGGTGTAGGAGTTGCAGGCTCTTAAGAGTGAGTCCCTGCCCTCTCCCACTTGTGGGTGTGGGCTCTCTCTCTCTTTTCTGCTCTTCTGATCATAGACTTCCTTCCTTCTGGAGGACTTAGGGTTCATAGTGCCATCTTGAAAGTAGATAAACCAAATCCTAATCAGATGGTGTATTGATCTTAGACTTCTCATCTTCCAATGTGAGAGGATAAAACAGACTAAGAGACACAGCCCTTAACAGATGGTAACAGGAATAGGAATATACATACCCCAGCTCTCTCTCCTCAGATGGAATAGCCTAGAGGGATTGTCCCCAGGTTTCCACATGGGATGGAGCTTGAGTCATCTTAAGAGTTAAGTGGCTTTTTGGGGTGACTTTTTCTTAATGTGGAAATCTATGTCTAAACCACAACTTTTCAAAGACCAGAGGATATAATGGTTAGGACACCAGAAAGGCAAAAGGAGTGCTGGGAAATCTACTTCAAGAAGCAGTGGTGGCTGGGTGTGGTGGCTTGGGAGGCTGAGGTGGGTGGATCACCTGAGATCAGGAGTTTGAAACTAGGCTGGCCAACATGGCGAAACCCCATCTCTAATAAAAATACAAAAATTAGCCAGGTATGGTGGTGGGTGCCTATAATCCCAACTACTCAGAAGGCTGAGGCAGGAGAATTGCTTGACCCGGAGAGGTGGAGGTTGCAGTGAGCTGAGATCATACCATTGCAATCCAGCCTGGGTGACAAGATCAAAACTCCATTAAAGAAAAAAGAAAAAGAGAGAGAGAGAGGAGGAGGAAGAAGGAAAGAAGAAAGAAAAAGAAGAAAGAAAGAAGAAAGAAAGAAAGAAAGAAAGAAAGAAAGAAAGAAAGAAAGAAAGAAAGAAGGAAAGAAAGAAGCTATATAATAATGGAGAGAGTTAACAGCAGATAGCCCAGTATGGTCACTAGTTCCCTGTCTCTCCAAATTAGCACACTTAGAGAATGGCTGCAGGATAGGTTGGGATGCGCTTCTAAGTATCATCAGCAAGTTGGGATCATAGGAAGAAAGGTTCATTAGGTCACAGAGTCAACAAAAAAATGAAAAGCTTTTTCTTATTTTATTTCACTTTATTGCATAATATATATAACTAACATTTGAGAAATAAACAAATGCAAGTAAGCAACTACAATTAAAAAAAAATAAAAACAATGCAAAATTGCAGCACCACCTTAGATGAACTGAATGAAAGCCTACATTTTAGGAAGCTAAAAAGTGACCCATGCAAAGTTTAAGAGCTATGCTTTAAGGAATATTTACTTTAGATAAAGAGATTTTTCCCCATATGAGGACATTTATGGAAATTTCTATTTAAAGCTACATGTTGAAAAAGTACACCCATCTTTACTTCCTAATTAAGGAAGAGTTAAATTTGAAAATATTTGAGAGATTGTAAAGGATAAGGAACAATTATGTATCAATGTCATCAAATATTTGCCTGTGTATGTCAGTTTGGGGATTTTGTTCAGTCCTGTAACTTACATGGTAATGTTATGTACTGAGTCATCACTGCCCTTCAGGCTTGAGCCCAAATAAAACACAATTCATACACTGGAGATAAGCTCAGTGCAGCTCAGATAAGCTGCAGTAGAAACACTCAGCTGAGCTCTGCCTGGATCAGCCAAAATCATTAACATGAAAATCCATGAACGTGAAAATCCGTGCTTAATATTATAACTTACCGAGTTGAGTGATTAGTTACCAACCATTATTATGCAAATACCATTAAATATTTCTACATCTGCCCATACAGATACATGTATTTTATTTATATATATGGGTTTAGTTTAAATTTTAGCAGTGCATTCATAAAGATTTTTAAAAAGAAATTAAAACAGTAAAATTTGAGTAAAAATAGTAACATCATAAACATCATTTGAGTAAAAATGGTTACATCATTGATAGAAATGTGCACATATGTTTATAATATACATGTAGGTACATAGGCAGTATATTATTTCCTGTATTATTGGCTGTACATATTTATGTTTGTATGTATTCATGTCTAAATAAGGTTACAATTCCAGGTTAATCCAGGTGTTTCTGTTTGTTTCTGAATTGTTTCTGCATTTGGAGACATAATTTTGCCTTCCTATTTGTGAGATTTGTACTTGAGTAATATCATACCACTGATAAGTCAAGGATGTCCTGGCAGAGTGGAAATCACAACATTGGGTAAAATGCAAGAGTTACCTCTCATGGTTATTTTCCAAAGAGCGACTGGCAATTCGATGACATTGACTGCCGGATTTGACAGCTTATCAGGTCTTAGAAGAAACAGCTGAAGGATTACAGACAAAATTATTTTAGAAAAGCTATAACTGGACTTTTCAAAATGAACCTAGATTGAAAACAATGGTTTTCCAAGTGAATACCCATCTAAAGGCCACTACTGAGCAGGAGGCTCTCAATAATTAAGATGATCCAACACAGGGACGTTAGTCAGTCACTTTCCTAGGTTTCCCAGTGAGGTCCACGCATGGGCTCAGCCATGTGAATTTCAACTAAGGAGGCTCACATGACTACTGACATTTCTAAGCAACCAATTTTCCAAGAACAACAACCTCTCCTGAGCCCCTAACATTGTACCACACATCAAAGATCAGACTAACCACCATGATCAAGTTGATTACAGTGGGCCAGCAGAACCAGACAGTCTCTCCCATGGTGGTATAGCCTTGGGCATAAGCCTTCTTTCCAGGATGGTTTTCTAGTGAGGATTGGTAGTGCCAGCAGCCGCACTCTCCTCTGTGGTCTGCTATGAAGTGCTGCCTATTTCTAGGAATGTTGTGTAGGGCTGGAGTCCTGCATGGGACTTCAGTCCTTTGAAAACTTCTTTCCATGTGATACACAAATAATGTTTACAAAGATAAGTGATATACACATAGAAATATGAGCATTTCTTTTTCTGAGCCTTTAAAATATTTGGCCTTTAAGTAGAAAGAGGGAAAGAAGATATGCATGGAACCAGGTTAATGCTTAAAGGAGACTTGTTATAATACAAGGATTGGTTAGGTGAGCTAAAGAACCAGTGTTAAATATCAAATGTTGTTTCTCTTTTTATCTTTGATTGAAATACAAATATACAATGAAGTTTTTTAAAAAAGGGAAAACTTCTTTTCTTCATGACATAAATCTCTCAAACCTTAAATTCATTCTGAAATGATATTTCTATTTCAAGCCTGTAAAGGAGTGTGTCCAGAGCATAGTCTTTGAATCTATTCACTACAGGAGGTGTTTTTAAGGTAGAGAACTAAGCAAATAAAAAGAGCCCATATCCAAGGAAATAATAAAATAATAATAATAATAGTAACAACAACAGCAGAAACACCATCTACGATACCAATTGCCATCTACTGACGTTTTGAAGTCTTCTTGTGCATTGAATGCTGCACTAAGGGCTGAATCAACAGCCTTTTCCAACCTGACCACCTGAGCATGGGCTGCTTAGTACACAGAGGAGGAGGAAAGTAGTCTCTGCAGTTCCGAAGCCTAGCACCAACTGTGGCTGTTATGTATGTCTCTCCCTGCCACCTTGCTGTCCAGAGTTCATATCAATGTCTGGGGTAGCTCTGTGGAGGAGCTATTCAGTTGGGACCCAGAGGGAACCTTGGAAGCTCCAGCTCAGCTGCTCTGATTCTGGTTCCTCTGGCTCCCAGATGCAGGAAACACTGGATGGGTCTGCATGTCAGTGAAACTCTCTCAACCTTGTTGAGTCCTGTCACCTGGCACCACCTGCTGGGAAGGCACAATAATTAAAGCTCATTGTAGATCAGTGCACTGGGAAGACAATAAGTATGATCTAGTTTACATGTGTGACATTTCTGTTTTTATTCCAATTCAGATACCACCAGAGAAATTGTGATGACATAGTCTCCAATTTCCCTGTCTTTATCTGTGGGGGAAAAAGCCACCCTCACCTGCAGAGCCAATTCAAGTATTAGCAGCTCCCTAGCAGGTATCAGTGGAAACCTGGGCAGGCTTCCAGGCTTCTCATCCATGGTGTATCCACCAGGACCACCAATGTCTCAGTCCAGTGGAGTGGCAGTGGGTTTGGGGCAAACTTCAGTCTCATTATCAGCATGCTGGAGCATGAAAATTTTGCACTTTAATCCTGTTATCAGCATAGCAGTGGGTATTCCACAGTGATTCCATGTGAAACCAAACCTCCACAAGACTGCTGGTGTTTTTTGCTCAAACCTTCTGTTTCTTTAGAGTAAGCTACTATGGTGGCTGCTCAGTTTTATTGAGAGAAAACAATGGAGACTTCAATAAATAGAAGCTTATGACACATTCATGCATTGTAAAAGCTAATATTGTGAGTAAAATAATTCTCCCTAAATTAACTCAATACAGTGACAACTAAAATCTCAGAGAACTTTTGTGAAATTAAAATGATGTTTCTCATATATATATAGTGATATTTATATGTATATCATATATATATATAGTGTGTATATATAGATAGATGGATACATACATACATACATACATACATACATACATATCACACATGCATTCAAATTACAAAATTACTTTAGAAAAGCTATGACTGGACCTTTCCAAAAATAGCCACTGGAATCTTGCATAAGAATAACAGGCCACGCCACATGCAGTGGCTCACTTCTATAATCCCAGCACTTTGATAGGCCAGATCACCTGAGGTTGGGAGTTCAAGACCAGCCTGACCAACATGGAGAAACCCAGTCTTTACTAAAAACACAAAATTAGCTGGGCTTGGTGGCACATGCCTGTAATCCCAGCTACTCAGGAGGCTGAGGCAGGAGAAGCACTTGAACCCAGGAGGCAGAGGTTGTGGTGAGCTGATATCAGGCCATTGTACTCCAGCCTGGGCAACAAATGTGAAACTCCATCTAAAAATAATAATAATAGGCTGGGTGTGGTGGCTTATGCCTGTAATCCCAGCACTTTGGGAGGTGGAGGTAGGGAGACTTCTTGAGGTCAGGAGTTAGACCATGCTAGCCAAGATGGTGAAACCTCAACTCTACTAAAAAAATACAGGCATGGTGACACATTTCTGTAATATCAGCTGCTCAGAATTGCTTGAAGCCAGAGGGTGGAGGTTGCAGAGACCCAAGATCATAGCTCTGCACTCCAGCCTGGGCAACACAGCAAAAGCAAAACTGTTTCAAAAAAAGTAGAACAAGAAGAGGAGGAGGAGGAAAAGAAGAAGAAGGGGAAGAAGAAGGAGGAGGAGGAGAGAAGAAGAAGAAGAAGGAGAAGAAGAAAAGAAGAAGGAGAAGGAGAAGAAGATTATTGAAGGAATAACTCCAAGCAGTATCAAATCCTTTTGAGGAAATGTATGCTCTTCCCAGGTCCACAAGGGGGTGTAGTTTCAAAGGCAAGAACTTTCCAGTGCCATATCCCCTCCGCCCAACCAGAGACTAGAGGTTTTTGTTTAAATTTTCGCGGGCGCGGGAAAGAATCAAAGATCAATCACTCCAGCGGAAGTTTAAAGGAACTCCTTTCATAGGTTGGGAAAATTAAATGGGGTGGGAATTCCTCCCAGTTAAAAGTTCCTTTCCCCCACATCCGGGTGGACTCGGTGTCTGGATCCCTTTCCATGACCTCGTGGGAGCTGCTCTTTGTCTTTTCTATTTCTTTCTCCTTTCTCTCTCTCTCTGCCTAAATAAATCACTTTCTGCAAAACTCTTTGGGGTCTGATATTTACTTACAAGTGCACCACGTCTGACGGAGTCCTCCCTCCTATTCTTGGGTGAGTGAGAGACCAAGGACCTGGAAGAACACAGCCCACCAGGGAGTGTGTCTCCTCAGGGTCCCGGAACCGGGTCTCAGTATTGGCGAGCCAGCCAGGAGAAGGTACGGCGTAAGAAATTGTTCCTTCGAAGTGGTAAGTGAGTTTGACCTCTCTCACTTAAAATTTGTCCTGTCGCTTTAAGGAGACACTGGAAGCGGCTGCACCAGGCCATTGGGTGAGAGCCCAGCAGGGCCTGGTCACTAATCCAGTGACCTGAAAGACACTGGCCTGTCTTTAAGGGGTGCAGGCCAGCCAGACGTAAAAGCACAGTTCTTTTTTCCAAACTGTCTTTCTTTCTCTTTCTCTCTCTCTCTCCCTCTCTCTCTAGGCTGCATCTCCGGGTCAAGCACCTGCAGGAGGCGGGGCAGGCAGATGCTATCTGTAGAAACTGGGCAGGACCAGCTGTGCCGGTGGCAAACTAAGCCTGTGGGGGATGGAGCAGGCAAGCATTCTCCCTGGGGCCATTCACTCACAGGTCTCACCTTGCAGCCATAAACTGGGACCACAGGTTGGGCTTGGGCTGTTAAAAGCCACAGTCACAGGCACTGTGGGGAGGGAGCAAAACAGCAGAGATGTGGGGAGGTATGGCCCGGGCCTGTGTGGGATTGGGAAGCCCAGTTGCCTGGGGCCACAGCCAGGTAAGCCTCTCCATCTTCCCCCTGCAGCAGAAGCTCCAGGCTCCCAAACAGAGATGCACCTGGCTTTCAAACTCACAGCAGCAAGCCGTTTTTTTCTTTTGGTGCATTGTAAGGAGACAGTGGCTGAAGCAAAAAGCAGCCACTGGCTGCAAGCCCTGCCCAAAGCTTCAGGCCCACACCTGGGTCCAGATTTCCATAAGGCAGACTTCTTCCTGGCAGCCCCTTAGCACAAGCAGCCAAATGGCAAAGGGGTTAGGATATAGGGCTGGCAGCTCTGAGGTTGCCAGTTCAGATCCCTGGTGGTATCAGTCTTGAATTGGGGAAGCCTTTTGGGGAATCTAGAAGCTGAAGGCTATGGAACATTGTGTTTTGTGTATAATTTGTCTTGCTTGGGATTGGCTTTCTCTACAGCAGAAATTCTCCATCTAGAAGATCATAGTCAAACTGGGTCCTAGGCCTAAGTAGTTAATTGCTGGCCCCACAACACTAAGGACATTTCCTATAATGGAAAATGGGGTGGGGAAGGAGGACTGGGTCCTGAGGGTATTGTTCCAGCCTCAGTCACCCGGCCCACCTTCTTTGAATTTTGTGCATAGAGGTCCCTCCTTAGAAGTTTACCCTCCTGGGCAGTTTTATAATCTGGCCTGATCTTTGCTCAGGAATATTAGTACCCATCTCCCGAGCCTCACTGGCCTGGTTCAGGGATGTGCTGGTACAAACCAACCATCCCAGCAGTCTACATGTCTTTATGGTGGTCACTAAAGGAATGCAGACAGTAAGCGTGAGTTCCCATAACGCTAGTAGGCATGATTTGAATCCAGTACATGGGAGGCCCTGAAAAGATTATCATGCATCTTGGTCACACAGAAATTATGAGGTACTGACTAGGGGACACCCCAGATCCCATGCCTTATCTGAGGGATACCTCAGATTGAGTGGTTTCAATTAATAACCAGGGATGTGGGCATCCCTTGTGTTCGATTTCAGATGGGTGCTACTCTTCCCAAAATAAAGTCACCATTAAGATGTATCCTGGAAAATTGGGACCAGTTTGACACACAATCTTTGAAGAAGAAGCGGCTCGTTTTTCTCTGTGGAACAGTGTGGCCGAAGTACCCACTGCTGAGTGGAAAAACCTGGCCTCCTAAGGGAAGTATAGATTATGACACTATTCTACAATTAGACCTGTTTTGTAAAAGTGAGTGTAAATGGTTTGAGTTGCCCTATGTGCAACTTTTCTTTTCTCTAAAGAAAAAGCCTCAGCTCTGTCAGGCCTGTTCCCCATACCCTACTCAGCCCTCCTCAGTACTATCTCCACATTTGGGACTCCCTGTGGCTTCTACCTCTACTAATGTCTACCAGGGCTCCTCAGCCTCTATACCCCAGCAGGAGCCAGGGAGGGCCGAGATGGCCAAGGCATCTCAGGTTACCAGGATGCCTAGCTTCTGCCCCCTACAGGCAGTAGGAGGAGAATTTGTCCCAACCACGGTACGCACCCGCTTCTCACTTTCTGACTTAAAGAAAATCAAGGTGAACTTAGGAAAGTTTTCAGATGACCCAGACAAGTACATAGATGTTCTGCAGGGCCTGGGTCAGTCCTTTGAATTAAACTGGAAAGATATCATGTTATTGCTTAATCAAACGCTAACTAGCAATGAGAGAGAGGCTGCTCTAGCAGCAGCTCAAGAGTTTGGGGACACGTGGTACCTTAGTCAAATACATGACCTAATGACGCCAGAGGAAAAGGATAGATTTCCTACAGGTAGACAAGCAGTTCCTGGCACAGACCCTCACTGGGATCCTGATTCAGAACAGGGGGACTGGAGCCGTAGGCATTTCCTGACCTGCATACTTGAGGGATTAAAGAGAACTAAGAAGAAGCCCATGAACTATGCAATGTTATCCACCATAACTCAGGGAAGGGAAGAAAACCCAACAGCTTTCCTTGAGAGATTGCGGGAGGCCTTAAGAAAGTACACTCCCCTGTCACCAGACTCCATTGAGGGTCAGTTAATACTAAAGGACAAGTTTATTATGCAGTCAGCAGCAGATATTAGGAGGAAGCTCCAGAAGCTGGCCTTGGGGCCAGTACAGAGTGTAGAATCATTACTGAACCTGGCAACCTCAGTGTTTAATAATAGAGACCAGGAGGAACAGGCTGAAAGGAACAGGAGAGACCAGAGAAAGCCTGCTGCCCTAGTCATGGCCTTCAGGCAGGCAGACCCCAGGGGCTCAAATGAGGGAAAGCCTTGGATTAGCCACCAGGCTAGCAGAGCTTGTTACCAGTGTGGTCAGAGGGGACATTTTATAAGAAATTGTCCCCAGAGGAATGGACCACCTCCTAGTCCTTGCCCGCTGTGTCAAGGGGATCACTGGAAAGCACACTGTCCCAGGGGACGAAGGTTCCCAGGGCCTGAGATGTCTAAGAGATGACTGAACTGCAGGACTGAGGGTATCCGGGGCAAGTGCCAGCTCGCATCATCACCCTCAATGAGCCCCTGGTAAAGCTGACTATAGAAGGCCAGGAAGTTGACCACCTCCTGGACACTGGCATGGCCTTCTCAGTATTACTCTCCTGACCTGGACAGTTGTCCTGTAAGTCTGTAACTAGCCACTGAGTCCTAGGATGAGCAGTCTCCTAATATTTCTCTCCGCTACTAGAACATGCTTTATGGACTGCTCTTTCTTACTAATGATCTTGTATTAGACAAGGAAACAGCAGACTTAATAAAAGATATAACCTCTTTGGCTAAGTACCAATAGACTCTTAAAACTTTACCTGAAGGACACCCTAGGGAAAAAGGGAAAGAGTTGTTCTACCCTGGAGAGTTGGTGCTTGTTAAATCTCTCCCTTCAGACTCTCCCTCTCTAGGCCCATCTTGGTGAGATCATTTTCAGTTATTCTGTCTACCCCAATGGCAGTTAAGGTGGTGGGAATTTACTCATGGATTCTTCACACTCAGCTGAAGCCTTGGACTCCTCCTGAAGAAAGTCATAAAACCTCCATTCTGCAGTCTAAAGTTCTAGAAGATGACCCTTCATATACCTGCAAGTCATTAGATGATCTACACTTGCTCTTCCAACAAGATCTCAGGGAAAGTAACTACTCATGAATCTAATTTATATCCTGGTATTAACAGGACTATAACTCTTAATTTTGCTATCTCTCAAACTCCAATTATTTCTTTAATGGAGGGTGGTCAAAATAATAGGAAAACTTGGTGCTGACATTAGAAAATTTACTACCTCTATTCAGTTATTATAAGCTATCTCAGGGGTTAATTAATAACATTAAAAGGCTGCTAATTCGCTCTGCAAAGGCAGCTCACTCTGCAAAACAGCTCAACTCTTTAGCCGCTGCAGCTCTTCAAAGTTAAAGGGCCCTAAATCTGCTAACAACAGAGAGAGAGGGAGCCTGTCTGTTTCTAGGAAGAAATGCTGCTCTTTTGCAAAGCAATTACGTGTTGTTGTAAACAAAGTTAAAGAACTCAGGAATCAATTGAACACAGGGCTAAAAACCTTCAAGAAATAGTATTGTGGAGCTTGTTTAACAACTGGCTGTTCTCATTATATCCTCTCCTAGGCCTGTTTATAATCATTTGATATTTTTTGGCCTCTGGGCTTTTCATCTTTAACCTCCCTGTCGCATTCGTTTCTTCTAGAACCATAAGGTCATGTATAATCCTGCAACTGGAACCCCAGATGTCCTTGGATCATGAGCTCTATCGTGGACCTCAGGATCAACCTGAACCCCTGAAAGACTCCCCTCTGGAGGAAACCTCAACCATAGGGCCCCTTCTACACCCCATTTCAGCAGGAAGTAGCTAAAGAGCGACCGACGCCCCATGTCCAAACAGAAGTTGGACTTTCCTCTTCAGAGGGGGGACTGAGGGAATGTATTCTCTTCCCGGGTCCACAAGGGGGCGTAGTTTCAAAGGCAAGAACTTCGCAGCACCATACCTCCCCTCCAATTGGGGAAGTAGAGGTCTTTGTTTAAACTTTCACACGTGCAGGAAAGAATCAAAGATCAACCACTCCAGAGGAAGTTTAAAGGAACTCCTTTCATAGGTCAGGAAAATTAAGTGGGGTGGGAATTCTTCCCAGGTTAAAAGTTCCTGTCTCCCACATCTGAGTGGACTCCATGTCTGGATCCCTTTCTCCAACCTCGTGGAAGCTACTCTTTCTCTTTCTGTTTCTTTCTCCTTTTCTTCTCTCTCTGCCTAAATAAATCACTTTCTGCAAAACTCTTTTGGGTCTGACATTTACTTACAAGTGCACTGCGTCTGATGGGGTCCTCTTCCCCATTCTTGGGAGAGTGAGAGACCAAGGGCCTGGAAGAACACAGCCTACTGGAGAGTGAACTGAGCCTCCCAGAGTCCTGGAACCTGGTCTCATTGTTACAAATAACAAAAATTTAAGTATTTTGTGTTGGTGAAGAGTGAGAATGATAACCCTGTGCAATGGGTTAGATAATCTAAATACACATGCTCACATACGTATTCACCCAATTTACAATAAAAATATTACCACAATTGTCTTAGATAATTCATGCTGAAAGACAAAAATATACTGGTCAGGTAATTTAAAACAAGAGACATGTACTTTCTCACAGTTCTGAGAAACTGGGAAGGCTGGCGAATCCAAGGTCATGGCATTGGCAATCTTGGTGTCCCATGAGGGCTGCTCTGGATCCCAAGATGGTGCCTTGTGGCTGTGTCCTCGTGTGGTGGAGGAGGAAGGGCAAAATAGACAAACTGTGTGAAGCCACTTTCATTGGGCATTCATCCTATTCACAGGGGTAAACCCCTCTTGAGTAATCAGCTCCCAAAGGCTCCACTTTCTAATACTTTTGCATAGGGTTAACATGAATTTTGGGTGAGACAGACATTCAGACCAGAGCGGTAATCAGTTGAAAAATATAGAATAATTAAACTGTATTGGATCAATAAGATATTTATATTACATCAAAATGAATTCTGATCTCTACATTTCACCACTACATTATGCAAATATCAACTCTATAAGAATCATAAACTAAAATATATAGGCAAAATAATAAAGCTTTTAGAAAAGAGCATAAAAACATATACCACAAACAATGCAGAAATATATTTCTTAAAGAAGACACACAAAGCACTAGGCACAAAGACAAAGATTCATAAATTACATTTTATTTGTATGAATTCTTTCCTATAGAATTTTAAACAAATAAATTAAAAATATTATTTGATGAATACATATAGAAGAAATTAACTACAGAGAGGAAAGTCAAATTATAAAGAATATGAGATTCAGAATTCTGATTAACTTGGTGGAAGGAGATAAGCATATGGCATCCTGGAAACCTCAACCAGAGATCACACTTTTAGAGGATCCTGTAGAATGGTAGGTCCTGTGACAACCATCTTGAAGGATATATTGGCATCAGTCAACCCTGTGGCCCAAACAATTCATATCCCTTTTACTTGTTAAATGCTCTAATTCTCACCTCATCAAGCCTAAGTATTATTCCAAAATAGTGTGTATTATTCCATAATAGTGTCAGGGCAAAGTTCAAAATATCATCATCAAAATAATGTCCTGGGGAGCTAATGTCAGCAAGATAGCAGAGTAAGAGACACCAGGCTTCACCCTTCATAAGCCAGCAATTAAATAATTATCCAAGAAGACAATTACCCCAAGTGGGCGGAGGAGTTCAATTACAAACATACAGCAACATAATAAAGAATAAGCACACACAAAGGATCGCTGGAAGCTGATGACACACCTGAGAGCCCTGATACCTCTAGGAACAAAGAAGGGAAGATATAGAAGAAATTAACTACAAAGAGGAAAGTCAAATTATAAAAAATATATGAGAGATTCAGAGTTCGGATTAACTTGGTGGGGGGAGATAGGCATATGGCACCGTGGAAACCTCAACCAGACATCACACATTTAGAGGAAACTGTAGAATGGTAATTCCTGTGACAGCCATCTTGAAGGATATAACTCTTATAATTGTTATCAGCCAGAAGTGATGCCACTGTGGGCCCCATGGCCTGCTCTGTGGAAGGACCCAGCAGGCTTTGCTACTGATAACCTCAGCAGTCACTCAGGCAATCCCCCACCCTTCAGCTTTCCCAGTGGAGGTCCCTTAATGTTCCTCATGGAGGATCATAGCAGCCTGCTCCACAGGGGCCTCTGGTGCTTTTGCCTGGGTGGTAACCTGCAGTCATAGTTGTGCACATCCCAGAGAGGGAGATGCTGCTCTATGCAGTTTCCAATAATGAGCCGTTGTTGTGCCTCCTATGACAAGGCTACCTCCCAGCCCCTTGGCATAAACCCCACCCTCTGCACTGACCCAGACCCAGGCCCCAGGGCCTCACCCTGCACTGGTAACTCAGACATTAAGCCACCTCTATGTGGACTAGCCCATGCCCAGCCTCACAGTGTGAGGGTACACTGTGATTGCAAGTGTACCCTCACACCAGACCTCATCACTGTGGCTCTCTGGAAATTGCCAAAGACATACAATAAATTGAGATGTGTTTAGAGGCACACTTCAGAGATATTGCTGGTTTGGTTTTCAACCACTGCAATAAAATGAACATCATCATAAAGGGAGTCACACACATATTTGGTTTCCAAAAACTTTGCTGAAGTTGCTTAAGATGATAAGCAACTTCAGCAAAGTCTCAGGATACAAAATCAATTTGCAAAAATTGCAAGGATTCCTATACACCAAAAGTAGACAAACAGAGAGCCAAATCATGAGTGAACTCCTATTCATAATTGCTACAAAGAGAATAAAATACCTAGGAATACAACTAACAAGTGATGTGAAGGACCTCTTCAAGGATAACTACAAACCATTGCTCAAGGAGATAAGAGAGGACACAAACAGATTGAAAAACATTCCATGCTCATGGTTAGGAAGAATCAATATTCTGAGAGTGGCCATACTTCCCAAAGTAATTTATAGATTCAATGCTATCCCATCAAACTACCAATGATTTTCTTCACAGAATTGAAAAAAAAAACACCTTAAAATTAATATGGAACCAAAAAAGAGCCCACATAGCCAAGACAATTCTAAGAAGAAAAAAAAAAGTTGGAGGCATCATGCTACCTGACTTCAAATTATATTACAAGGATTCTGTACTCAAAACAGCATGATACTGGTACTAAAAGAGAGATATAGACCAATGGAACAGAACAGAGGCCTCAGAAAGAATGCCATACAACTACAACCATCTGATCTTTTACAAACCTGACAAAAACAAGCAATGGGGAAAGGATTCGCTATTTAATAAATGGTGTTGGGAAAATTGTTAGCCATATGCAGAAAGCCGAAACTGGATCCCTTCCTTACACCTTATACAAAAATTAACTCTAGATGTATTAAAGGTTTAAACATGAGGCATAACATCATAGAAAGTATAGAAAAAAACCTAGGCAATACCATTCAGGACACCATGGGCAAAGACTTCATGATTAAAACACCAAAAGCAATGGCGACAACAGCCAAAATAGAAAAATGAGATCTAATTAAACCTAAGAGCTTCTGCACAGCAAAAGAAACTATTGATAGAGTGAATTGGCAATAAATAGAATGTCAAAAAATTTTGCAATCTACCCATTTGACAAATGGTTAATATCCAGAATCTACAGTGAACTTTAACAAATTTACAAGAAAAAAAAAAAACAAACACCCCATTAAAAAGTGAGCAAATGATTTGAACGGGCACTTTTCAAAAGAAGACATTTATGTAGCCAACAAGCATATGAAAAAAAGCTCATCATCGCTGGTCATTAGAGAAGTGCAAGTCAAAACCACATTAATATACTACCTCATGCCAGTTAGAATGGCAATCTGGTCATTAGAGAAGTGCAAATCAAAACCACATTAATATACTACCTCATGCCAGTTAGAACGGCAATCATTAAAAAATCAAGAGACAACAGATGCCAGAGAGGATGTGGAGAAATGGGAACACTTTTACACTGTTAGTGGGAGTGTAAATTAATTCAACCATTGTGGAAGACAATGTGGCAATTCCTCAAATATCTAGAAATAGAAATACCATTTGACCCAGCAATCCCATTACTGGGTATATACCCAAAGGATTATAAATTATATTACTATAAAGACCCATGTTTATTGAGGCACTATTCACAATAGCAAAGACCTGGAACCAACCCAAATGCCCATCAATGATAGACTAGATCAAGAAAATGTGGCACATATAGACCATGAAATACTACGCAGCCATAAAAAAGGATGAGCTCATGACCTTTGCAGGGACATGGATGAAACTGGACACCATCATTCTCAGCAAACTGACACAAGAATAGAAAATCAAACACCGCATGTTCTCACTCATAAGTGGGTGTTGAACAATGAGAACACACAGACCCAGGGAGGGGAACATTACACAGCAGGGTCTGGAGGGGGTGGGGGACTAGGGAAGGAATAGCAGTGGCTGGGGGGATTGGGGAGGCATAGCATTAGGAGAAATACCTAATGTGGATGACAGGGTGATGGATGCAGCAAACCGCCACCATGGCATGTGTATGCCTATGTAACAAACCTGCATGATCTGCAAATGTACTCCAAAACTAAAAGTATAGTAAATAAATTTTTTAAAAAGAAATTATCTTATCTGAAGAAAGAAAATCATTAAAGAAAAATAATCATGACCTTAGAGAAACCTCAAGTCCATGTGAAGAACTTCAGCAAATGTGCAATGAGTCACAAAGGAGAAGACAGAGAGAAACTGGCCAAAAAAAAATTTGGAGAGATGACAAAAGCTTTCAAGAAGCAATGAAACACATTCATCTATAGAGAAAAGAAATCAATAGATCTTATTCAGACAAACACAATGCTATGCATAACTACGCATATTATAATTAAAAGGCTGAACCAATGACAAGAAGAAAATCTCAAAAGCATCAAACATAAAATGACTATATACAGGAATATAGTGATAAAGCCACCAGCTGAGTTTTCAACATGCCCAATGAGGGCTGGAAAACAGTGGAATGACATATTTAAATGCTGGAAAAGAAAACAAAACCAAAGATTCAACATCCAGTGAAAGTATGCATTCAAAATAAAGGTAAAGTGAAAACATTTCTTGATAAACAAAAATTAAGAGAAATTATTACTTACAGACATTCTCCACAAGAAATTCCATAGGAAATTCTTCAGATTCACAAGAAATGACAGCAGACAGTAACTCAAATCTTTAGGAAGGAAGGAAGGCCTAAAAAGTACTAAGGAAACAAAAAAAGAGCTAGAAACCCGCCAAACAAGTGTGTTTACTTTCATTTATCTGAGGTTTCACGTAGAGAAATCCAAGCTATTTGGACAGATGTCAGAATGCCAGTTTCCCTGGTTGGGGTGTGGGAGCAGCGGTTTCCTGAAAGGTACATTGGAAAGAATCTGGAGATTCTGAAGTATTCTACCATTTAATCTGGGTTGAGAATACACGTAAAACTTTATTCAGTTGCACTTTTTAAAATTTTGGTCCTTTGTGTGTGTTTTATTTCAATTTAAATAAAGTTGAAAGGGCCAAATCTGAACTCTTTTAAACAAATATGAGCAAAAAATGAGAATTATTAAATATTTGTGGAAACTTAGCCTTATTAACAATAAATATAAAATGTATCTGAGAAAGTGCTATGAAACAAGAAATCTGTTAGAGAAGACAGAAGGAAACACTTAAATTTCTTCCACATAGGCAGCACAGATTTTATGCCTATTGGTTTCCCTCCAAACAGAGAAGATATTTAAGTCATTTGGCTCACGAATGACTCTCCCCTTGGCTCTTTCCATCCCACTGCACCCACCAGGGGATTTGCATATTGTCCCATAGGGAGGATCTCCCCTTGTGAGTTTGAGATAAAAGATCAGCTTTAACTTTGCCTTGACTGATCAGGACTGCTCAGTTCACCTTTTCACGATGTGGTTCCCTGCTCAGCTCCTGGGACTGCTAATGCTCTGGGCCCCTGGTAAGGGCAGAAGGGATATGAGAGAGGAGAATGGGGTAGGACGGTGAGCTCTGGGAGCCCCATTGCCTCCCATGGGTGTTCCTTACATGTATTGGAGATATGCATCTTGTCCTCCAGGATGGGGCTTGTGATGTTCAGATCTCTGAGAGTGAGGAAGATTCAAGAAGGGCTAAGGATCTGTGTTCTGGGAAAGACTGACATGAAAGAGGGGATAATGTGGGTACTTCTGGAGACACCCTTGAGCCTTGGATTCCTTGAGTTCTATTTTGAAATTGTATATTCTTGAAATATAAGCAAACAAATACATCGCCTAAAATAAACAACAAATAAAAAATAATAAAAATGATGCATAAAGTTTATACATAACCTTGCTCTTCATTCTATTTATTTCAGGATCCAGTGGGGACGTTGTGATGACCCAGACTCCACTCTCCCTGTCCGTCACCCCTGGAGAGCCAGCCTCCATCTCCTGCAGGTCTAGTCAGAGCCTCGTATACAGTAATGGAAACACCTACTTGAGTTGGTTTCTGCAGAAGCCAGGCCAGTCTCCAAGGCTCCTAATTTATGAGGTTTCTACCTGGGAATCTGGGGTTCCAGATAGATTCAGCGGCAGTGGGACAGGGACAGATTATTTCACACTGAAAATCAGCAGAATGGAGACTGAGGATGTTGGGGTGTATTACTGCATGCAAGGTACACACTTGCCCCCCACAGTGGCACAGCCCTGAACAAAAACCTCCCTGTGGGGTGGCCCAGCTGCCCACATGTGGAGCAGCTCAGCAGGGTCTCAGAATCTGTGTAAGAGGAAGATGCTGGAGAACCAGGTGACGATTCACAGCTGAGGACTCTGGACTGTGAGAGCCCCAGCTACATCTCAGGCACCACTCCTTTATGCCCTGCCAATTGCCACAACCTTGACTGTCATAAGCAGCAGGAGAATGAGGAGTCCAAGGGCCCTGTGAGTAAACAAGCAACTTTGGAAGGAGAGGAGAATGAAAGCTCATCTTAACTGTCTGCCTTGTGTGCATTTGTGAATTAAATTTAATCAGCAGAGCAGCCAGACCATTGACACAGACTGTGACAATTCATGCTGGATATATCTTCGGGCTTAGCAGTTTTGGGCATATTTTTCAGATGATGTTTGATAATGTTTAATATTGATATTTTGCCAGTTCTCTAACTTCCTACTTCCCCTATTCTCCCACTCACAAAATTATAGTAGAGACAGCATTCTATACTAATTATCCTAAGGAGAAGCTGGCTGGGGACAGGCAGTAAAAATGTTGATTTTGGAGTATCAGATAGATTTTTGTAAATTCATAGGAGATAAAAGATCCTAATGCTAAAACTGTTTAATTAGCCTTAATTATCTCTTCATGATAGAAAAAAAAATGAGTCCTTGAAATTCCAAAAGATATTTTTAAAAATATAAAGCATATACTGGAAGAGGTAGAGTATATAATTTTTCTCATAGAAAACTGGAAAAGTACAGAATGATGTGAACGTTTTTATTTCCAAATGTTAAGAATTTAAGATTGGGCAGACTGAAGGAATGGGTACATGAAGGGAACACAGGAGAGGTCAACTTCAATTAAACTGCCCTTGGCTTTTGGTGGGTAGAGGTGTGGATGGTGGTGAAACTGGCCGTTCATGATGTGGACCCAGGAGGCCTGATATGTTTCTTGTGAAGAACCACAGAGTTGAAGACTGCTGCCTGGCTTCCTGGGTGGAGCCTGCATCACTGCAAGTTTCCTGGGAAGATAACGCTTTGAGAAGGGTTTTAGATCTGTAATCACCAAAGCCATAGTAAAATCCTTGTGCAAAGAGACCTCAGGTCATGTCACTCATACCTAGTCAACCCAACACAGCCAAGCAGAGCTTCTGAAACCCAGTCTGTCCCTAGAGGAGGTCTGTCAGAGACTGCTGGTTAGGTCTGAAGATGTCACAAGCACTGGCATGCTGAACAGAAGGCCCAGCAGGGCCTACACCAGCATGTAGGTGGTGTAGTGGGAATGTGGGGATGGAGACCGGTGTCCACGATTCAGACATGTATTTAGGATGTTCAATGTAGCCTTGGGGATCAGAGAACAAGCTGTCTGTGGGAGTTTTATGTCCTTCTTGCCCAGAACCTCCATCCCTGCCCTCTGACTCAGACCTCAACACACATCCCATGGAAAGCATGGGTCATGTATAGAGGTTGTCCTGTGCAACCCCCGAGGTTCAGTTGGACTCTCCTTTCCCAGGAGAGCTCCTCTGCCTCTGCCAACTCAGAGCTTGTGTCCACAGGCAAACTTGGCAGCTATGGCAGGAGGACGAAAAGTCAAGTGAGCATCAGCTTAACAATGAAAGTTTTTTTTTAACTATTGGAATTTTAGATCATCCATTTCTCACTGCTTCCACTCCTTTGGTATTTCTTTGTTTTAAATGGCCTGTACCTTTTGCAGTGGTTGTTTTGGCCTTTCCAGTCCTATACTGCTGTAACTGGGAATGAAGATTCCTTTCATTTTTCACACAAATTAAGTTTTAGAAGTGACTATGTTGGTACTATTTGATCATAAACAGGAATACATTTTCAAACAATAAATGAATGCATTATTTTCACTGTACCTGGTCAGTACTTGGGCATAAACCTGATTCCCCCATTCTAGTAGTAATGATATAACAAAAATTCTTTCCATAGAGTCAGTTTAAAATACTGTTCTAGGAATATTTGTGAATTACTAATGAGCCTGTCATTTACATGCTATGGCATGGTATGACTGAAGTAAAACAATGTTGCAATCAACAGGATAAAGTAATTCAGATTTAGATTAAAGAAATATGTTACATTAGAGATGACTTTCTATTAAGGATAATGGATTCCATGGCAAAGATAATTAAATCTGTAGTTTAGACAGACCGCATATACAGTAAAAATTTCGTTTATAGCAAGTGGTGTATAAGAATAAATGACAAGTCTCCAGAATATTTTTTATACATAGCCAATAAGTAAGGACACACATACAGTCAACATTTTATTTATTTCTTCATCACTGGCACCAGTTGGGAGCCTGGAAATGCTGCACCTTCTCCTGTAAGCATAACACTTGCTAGGACCCTGCACAGTCTGAGGGTTTCAAACACAGCCTCCCTAGGAGGCTCAGTCTCTTCGTGCAGCACCAGCAACTGCAGCACCCAAAGATGGAGTCCACAGCACGTGGGCTCAGGTGAAGATGGCTAGAGAGCCTTTGAGGAAGAGACCATGAGACGTCACTTGTAGGAAGGAGCTCCACTTTTTTTTTTTATTGCATTTTAGGTTTGGGGGTACATGTACAGAGCATGCAATACAGTTGCATAGGTACACACATGGCAGTGTGTTTTGTTTGCTTTCTCCCCTTCACTCACATTTGGCATTTCTCCCCAGGCTATCCCTCCCCACCTCCCCCTCCCACTGGTCCTCCCCTTTTCCCCCCAATAGACCCCAGTGTTTAGTACTCTTCTGTGTCCATGTGTTCTCATTTTTCATCACCCGCCTATGAGTGAGAATATGCGGTGTTTCATTTTTCTGTTCTTGTGTCAGTTTGCTGAGAATGATGTTCTCCAGATTTGTATGAACAGGGCCAGGGCCCCCAGGAAGCCTCCCAGAACCTCTTCCTTTCTCTCAACTTAGGGCACTCAGGCCCTGGAGCGGCTACCATGTCCCCTCTGGAGCAGCCATGAATTTTCCTGCTGCCCTCATGGCTTCAGAGACACACATTCATGTCACTGGGAGGGGATCCTAGTGGGCCATGACATCACCTGCCTCTGATGACCTTCTGGGAGATTCTTCCTCCCTTTGCCAAGTGACCCAACTCTCACCAACCCTCCAGAGGATGGAAAGCTATCTGCACTGCATGGTTTTTGCTTTTGAGCAAGTCAAAGCTCACAGCGATCTCACACATGCACAGCCCATATTAATATTACATATGATTCCTATTTTCATTTTTCCTATCTTCCAGTTTTCTCTACACACTTACTCACTCTGCCCATCCACATTCTCTTGTGAAGCTGCAAATGAGGGTTTTTATTTCCAGGCTGATGTGATTTCCTTGCTGCAATACTTGACATGTGCTCATCATATGCCCACATTTTTAAGAATAAAATATTTTAACCATAATTTGCTCTTCTTGTACTTGTATGTCAGGGTGGCAGCTCAGGGGATTGGTTTGAAAATTTATTTGCTAAAATGCATGAATATGTCTATAAATTCAGTGTTAAAATTCAATGTCTTCTTGCATCCCACAAATTTCAATATGTGTTTTCTTTCACTTCAAATTGCTTTGAAATGTCCAGCTTGGTTTCATCTTTGTCTCAGGCTTTATTTACTAGTATGTTACATAGTTTAAAAATATTTGGATTTTTTTCGGCTAGCTTTGTGTCATTGATTCCTAATAAATATCCTTTGGTTTCTGAAACTTTATTTTGTATGATTTAAATCCATTTAACTTCTTTGAAATATCTTGTCATCCAAAGCATGATCTGTTTTAGCAAATGTTTTAAAATGGCTGTGGAGTCTGCTGTGGTGCCAGAGTGTTCTCTCAGTGTCCATCCTGCCAATGTGGTTGATAGCATTGGCAAGTCATCTGTGTCTGCACTGGCCCGACAGTGTTGCCTGCAGTGCAAGCTGGACCTGCTACAGATCCTTTTTCTGTCCTGGGTCTCACTAAAAGCTGGGAAGACTTCCATGTCACCTGGATGGTGGGTTTGACCAGTATTGCATGGTGTAAAATCTGTTGCCTCCAGATTCCCAAAAGGCCACCCACTGTGAGATTCCTTCATTTTTTTTAAGCTAAAGACACTTATGAAACACAATGGAATGGAATATGTACGTCTATCAGCAGGAACTCTGATTCTCTCCATATTTATGGAGTACATATTACAGTAACCTTACGGATTTGGGAAACCATTTAATGTCATTTGATGACAGCTGTGGAGCTGAACACCCAGAAATACAAGCTGCAGTACAATACCAGCCGGGAGAAGTTAGCCTCCCAACCATAGTCATGCTACGATCAGGCAGCTGCAGAGTTCTCAGGGAATTTTCCGATAATTTTCTTTGTGTCGAGGCAGTTTCTGGCCTGGCTGTCTAATGAGGAAGGTGTAAAAGCAGACACTGTGATGTCCTGACTTCTACTGCACCAACTCTTGCTTCTGTCAATAACTCTGTAGGGCACATAAGTCAAATTCTCAATAGGTATACTTATCCTGTTTTAAGTTCTGGTCAAAAGTTGCTTTTTTTTTTAATGAATTTGCCTATTACATTAAACATTGTAATTTCTTGAATATGGTTTTGCAAATCATGCCTCTTAGTCTCTCTGCAAATATTAATATTGGGGCAAATTTAATAACAGGTTTCTCATTATGTCATATTTTCTCTATAAGTCCTGAATTAGCTGAACTGTAATGACAAATATCATAAGCTAGTTTGAACCCAAAACAAATTACTTTTACTGAAATTTAATACCTTAGTATCAACCTGGAAACAAAGATATTGCTCCTGTTAAAGGACCTATTTAGAAATATCATAAACTTGCACATATTTGCTATAATTTTCCACAGGATCAATAGATTTCCCATTTTAATGTGCTTAATATGGATAATTTTTATGCAATCAGATTTTCTGGGGTAAGCAAATAATATAAATTCTCATATTAGGCTTTAAATTCTACCCAGGGCTACTAGGATTTTACAAAACAAAAAGTCATTTTCTAGGTTGACAATGTTCTTCATTGACCAGAGTAAGAATGCTAAAAATGAGTAAGACCTGGTCACGTAAGTTTCTGAGGCATGGTCATGTCTATAGTCCTGTGTTACACTTCATAATTTCATGTCCTGGCTGCTTCCAGGAGGTTAAAATTTGTTTTACTTTATTACTGATCCTGCATTCTCTTCTTGCTAGGATATATTTTAGAAAAAGCAATTTCTAGAAGTACTGAAATTTGAGCACAGTTGATGCTTCATAGAGCATGCGAGCTTTGGGTGATTGTTGACTCCTGGCCAAGAAAGGACCAGTAAAAGTGAAATTTACTACTGTGAAGCGAAACTGCTGCTTCCATAAGGCAGAGTCACCATTTTGAGGTGTCCACATAGAGGCTGTACAATTATTGTTATAACAGGGAATGAGCACCAGGTAATTTATTCAGCCTCTGACTCTTTCTTATCCTGAACTTTAGATTTTTATGAATAGGAGTTGACAAGAAGAGGCTAAAAAAGAATTTAAGATGATTTTACGAGTTAAAGTGATTTAATTTTGTCTCTGATTTTTCTTGAAGGTCTTAACATTTCTGTATTCAAAATTCATGAGAGTATTTTATTGATCTTAATATAAAATGAGGAGTAATAAGTGTCAGAATTCTCATATTATATTTTTGATTTTTCTGTGGGTGAATCATTTTCTCTAAATTAAAAAGTAAGAAAAAGTTTCTTTGTCTTCTTGATATATTTATACAAATTTTCACATCACAGGCAGCTTCCACGGCAGTTTAGAAGGCTCAAATTCCCAATTCAGTCCCCAGAATCTTCTTGGGGTCTCCACTCTCCACCTCTCAATGAAACCAGGCTTTAATATAAGGTCAGAAAGACAGCTTTCAAGTTCAAATGGTGGAATAAAAGTAATAGCCTTCCAGGCAAGCTATGGTTTTATAAAGACCTACTTTTGAGGACAGAAGTCCCTTTCTATAAGGGTGAGAGTTTCGAGGGAACTAATCAGATGCAGAAGGCTCAGAGAGGCATGGAATTATTGCTTTAATTTTTGTATTAATGTTTGGTGAGGTGGGCTCTGCAGAAAGATTAACATGCACCAAAAAAAAAAAAAAAATCCAGCACTAAATCTCACGGCTTAGCCCATCATTTTATAAGATTTTTTTTCTGTTGTTGTTGTTGTTGTTGTTGTTGTTTTTCCAAGAAAAAGGAAAGACAAATAATTCAAACGTTTGAAAACAGATTCAGATTTTGCAGGTCTAGAGGGTCTGAAGACTTAGAAACATGTTTTGTATTGCCTTACATGTCAAACATACACAACCCTGTTTTATCCAGTTTTTAGAGCGAGAAATTCTCAGAAGCACAAGATATAGACATACATGAAGGTTTCACTCCCTGAGCTCTCTGTGTACCAGAATATTTATTTATGAATGTATGCCCCAGTGGGTGACAATTTGCAGTTAGTGAGATAATCCAGACGGCTTCAGTATGGAATAAGGAATTCAGTCACAGGACCTGCAAATTCATTTCTTTGCAGATGACTTGGTCTTAATTCTTACTCAGGGGCAAACTCTCACTTTTAGTCAGGAAAACCCTCCACTGAAGTCCAGGTGTACAACAGGCCTCTGTATGTCTCAGTCTCCTCCAGAACATGCGAGTTTGCCTGTTGGGACTACTACAGTCTGCAGAACAAAGTCTACAGAATGCATAACAGTGTTGCATAAATGAGCTAAAGATGGCCAGTGTGAACTGCCCCTATGTTGTGTGTTTCTAAGCTGCAGATTATTTCTAAATGGCCTGTGCCAAAATCAAGTTTCCCAATCCAGTCATTTCAAAAACAACTCAAGGAAGATTTTTAGCCATTCAGAGAATGCTTGTTTTTCATACCACAGAAAACCTCACCCACATCTGCTAGCAATAGGGAAGATAAACACCAGGTTATGAAAATTGCAAACCTCTACTGTGGAATTCTCTGACCTACAGACTCCCCACTAAGCTGTTGTCTGGCTACCCCTAGACACAGAGCTCCTTCTCCAGCGTTCCTTTACCTTAGGCGTTCCCTTGTTCTTCACTTTTCTGAGTAGCAACCTGACACCTTCGCTTCCAGACAGTCTCCTGCTGTGAGACTCCTTTGGGCAAATCTGTCAAAGCTTCACCCAACGACAGTGCTGTGTGCTACTGCCACCCTATGGACATCTCTTTCTCTTTGATCAAAACCCCAACTTCTCAAACTCTCTATAAACAGGACCACACTCCCCACCCCACAAACATGATTCCAGCATAATGGACACAATTCCACTCCTGAGGCTGTCTTCTCAAGTTATACAAATAATACACTTGCCTTCAATTTTATGGACTCCAAACTAACAGTATCAGGCAAGTGAGATGCAACTGCAATAAACCCCACCTGTATCGGTCCTTCCTAATGGTCCAGATTAGAGAAATACAGAGGCCTGCCAAACAGAGATTTCTGTTTAGAATTAAGAATATTATCCTTTAAGTTTAATAGTGTATAATAATTTCAGAGCCTTTAGTATAGGGTAATTTCAGAGCCTTTTTATGACTGAATTTTTTTTTAATTGTACTTTGGGATGGGATACATGTGCAGATCATGCAGGATTGTTGCATAGGTACATACATGGCAAAGTGGTTTGCTGCCTCCATCCGCCCGTCACCTATATCTAGCATTTCTCCCCATGTTATTCTTCCCCAACCTCCCCCCAACGCCACTGTCCCTCTCCTAGCCACCCCCAACAGACCCCGTGTGTTATGCTGCCCTCCCTGTGTCCATGTGTTCTCATTGTTCAACACCCACCTATGAGTGAACATGTGGCGAAGGTTTTACATTTTCAGATGTGTAATGGCAACAGATTATGAGCTAAAACAACCAACCCCGATGGCAAACTTTTTAAAGCTTTGTTATTAATTTTCAAAGAAAACAGAAGTACTCTCTGAAACCCAGCAATAGTAAAAACAAACCTGACAGATTTATGACTATTATTCGTTTTCCCACAGTGCAAGTTTCTATACAAGATAGTTGGTGGAACTGTTTATTCATTTAATACCCTTCCATACTAATTCATTTTACCAGTGATAAGATGGACCACAGTGTTCTCTTTTAGATTGTGTGTTTCTTCTGTGTGTTTTCTTTTATATTCCTTTTCAGCATTTGATGTTTCTGACTCTTTTAACTATTATTATGAATTAGGCGTTTGGCATTCTCAAGGCTAAAAACCATATTTGAACTGGTCAGCAGCACAAGAAAAAAGAAGTCAATGCCAGGCACAGTAGCTCACACTTGTAACCCCAGCGCTTTGGGACGCCAAGGCAGGCAGATTGCTTAAGGCCAAGAGTTCGAGACCAGCCTGGCCAACAAGTGAAAACCTCATCTCTACTAAAAATACAAAAATTAGTTGGTCATGGTGAAGAGTGCCTATAGTCTCATCAACTCCAAAGGACTGAGAATCACTTGAACCTGGGAGGCGGAGGTTGCAGATTGCGGTGAGCAGAGATTGCACCACTACACTCCAGCCTGAGTGAAAGAGCAAGACTCTGTCTCAAAAAAAGAAAATCAAATACATAAGATTTATCAAAAGTAATGAAAGAAAATAATAAATAAAAATTTAAATAGTGAACTATGATATGTGATCTAATCCTACTTCTGCACTACAATTTGATATTCTCAATTCACATTAGTGCCATGAAGTTCAACATTTAAAGGCTAATAGCATTTTTACTCAATTTCTTTTCACCAACTTTGTTAAAATATGTTATGCCAGTGCATTTCCCAGAAGATAATCAGGAAAAGCTTTCTTTGGAATAATAATACCTGGAACCCTGTTTTGTTTTTCCCTGTATGTGTTTTCTTTACTCAGCAAATCAGACTTTGTATTAAATAATTGAAGATTACATAGCACTAGAAACTATTCTTTTAATTGGTCCTGGGATTTTTGTTGTTTCTTTTCAGGACAGCAACAGTCTTTGTGAAGTGATTTCATGTACACACCATTATTCAGGAGCCACTAAATTCCATATTAAGTACATCACTGACAAATGAATAATACTCAGGTTTTTATTTGTAATGATCATCTGTATGGTAGATTCATATTCCTGAATGTGATTCTCTTTCACTAAAAACCTAGGGAAATGTTGTCCACAGTACTACTGACCCTGAGACTTAAAACTGTGGATCCAGTTCTTGTTCTTCCTACATAATCTCCTTTTGAACTGAGGTCTCATGGTTGTGGCTGCGCCACATACAGGCTAGGGGAAGACACAGGTTCATACTCAGAGTTAGCAAAAACTTGGAAACCCTGACATCCTATAAAGTGTTACTTGCCCAAGATCCAAACTTTCAAATTCAGATCCTTCTTCCCACTGCTACTGGTAAATTAGACTTTATCTCTATTAGTTTTGGATCAAGGGACACTTTATATCACATTGCTCACAGAGGAGACACGTCCACCTCTCTTTACCTCCCACTCAGTGGCTCTTTCCACACCACTGCACCCACCAGGGGATTTGCATACTGTCCCCTAGGGAGGACCTCCCCTTGTGAGTCCAAGATAAAAGCTCAGCTCCAACCTTGTCTTGACTGATCAGGAATCCTCAGCGCACCTTCTCACGATGAGGCTCTGTGCTCAGCTCCTGGGGCTGCTAATGCTCTGGGTCCCTGGTAAGGACAGAAAGAGATGAGGGAGGAGAATGGGGTGGGAGGGGCCCCACTGCTTCCCATGTTTATTCTAACCACGAGTTGGAGGACTATGGCCTATGCTCCAGTGAAGGGAATTTATATTTTGCCCTGAGAAAGATTAGAAACCTACTAAAAGCAGTGTTCTGAATAGTATCTTGAAAAGTAAAGGATCACTTGTACCTATTTAATAAAGGGTTTGTTTTAAAAGTTTGTTTTTATAATATGAATAAAAATTTGTAAAAATAAAAGATTAACCGTAAATCAATACCATAAGGCAAATCTCAAAAGTTGCTCATAATGCTTGCATATAACCTTGCACTTCTCTCTCGTAATTTCAGGATCCAGTGGGGATATTGTGATGACCCAGACTCCACTCTCTCTGCCCGTCACCCCTGGAGAGCCGGCCTCCATCTCCTGCAGGTCTAGTAAAAGCCTCCTGCATAGTAATGGATACACTTATTTAAATTGGTACCTGCAGAAGCCAGGCCAGTCTCCACAGCTCCTGATCTATGCGGCTTCCAACCGGGCCTCTGGAGTCCCAGACAGGTTCAGTGGCAGTGGATCAGGCACTGATTTCACACTGAAAATCAGCCTGGTGGAGGCTGAGGATGTCGGGGTTTATTACTGCATGCAAGCTATAGAGCTTCCTCCCACAGTGGTACAGCCTCGAACAGAAACTTCCCTGCTGGGGTGTCCCAGCTGCTTACATGTGCTACTTGTCTGGGGAGCAGCTCAGCAGGGCTCTTGAGTCTGCAGAAGAGGAAGCTGTTGGAGAACTCAGGGGCAGAGTTTACTATTGAGGACTTTGACCCATGAGAGTCTCAGCGGCACCTCAGTCCCACGTGGTCAAAGCTCCATTAGTTGTCAGCTTCATCTTCACCCTGCCTGTCTTGCTCACGATTGCCAAGTACATTCAGTCAGCATAACAGCCAGAACACAGGTGCAGTTTAGTGGCAACACAGGTGGAATACATGTGGAAAATGACTGTGTGGGGTTTATTTTATACAAATTAATACTTGGTGATAATACTTGGAATTATTTTCCCACTTTCCTTACTTTCTGTTTCCCTTGACCACTCACACTAAACTGCACTTTCCAGTGTCATGTTGGAGAACATGTTCTATATAAGCTGTCCTCAGGGGGAGTATGGATATGAATAATTAGTAAAAATGTTTGATTTCTGACTGTTCTTAGATTTGTTAATCCATATCAGATATAAGATCTTAATGTCAAGAGACTCTAATTTGCCTCTTATTACTTTTTTCCCAGCGAGGAGGGAGTTCTTACAACTCCAAAAGTGAGCTTCCAAAATAAGCAGCATTGGCTGGGTGCAGTGGCTCCTGCCTGTATTCCCAGCACTTCGGAAGGCCGAGGTGGGTGGATCACCTGAGGTCAGGAGTGCAAGACCAGCCTGACCAACCTGGTGAAACTGGGTTTCTACCAGAAATACAAAATTAGCCAGGGTGTAATGGCATTCGCCTATAATCCCAACTACTTGGGAGGCTGATGCAGAAAAATTGCTTGTACCTGGGAGGCAGAGGTTGCAGTGAGCCAAGATAGCACCATTGCACTCCAGTCTGAGCTACAAGGCGAAGTTCTTTCTCAAAAAAGAAAAAAAAAAGCAACATAAACTGAAAAGATAGAGAACACAGAGTTTACTAAATATGCCACAGGAATAAATGCAGAAATATATGAGAGGCTTTCTTTTCCCCGTAAACCAAATTCTAACTGTAAAACTGTTTATTGTAAGTACTATTTAGGGATGATAAATTTAGTACTATATCACATAATAAAAGGTTTCAAATATTACAAAAATGTATTCTTTACATATGACATCACCCTTACCAGAAAATGAATCTGGATCTTGCGTTTTAGTTGTAAAATTAGAAAATTTATTCTTTCAATAGATTTTATGCAAAATAGTGTTTTATCAAACTTAATAATCCATCATGTCAGTTACATGTCACAATATTGCATGATAGACACAAAATGATTAGAACAACAGAACAAGAAGATCTTACTTTAGGTTTAAGATTTAAAGTATATTTGAGATGATTTTCTACTCCAACATAATGAATTTCATGGTAAGTGCAATTAAAATTCTGAAGTGCCATTTCTGTTGGGTTTATTAGACATAACAATATTTATATAGAAATCAAGCAGACTGGAGCTGTGAAAATAAAAAACATAAGATACTTAATACACTGTTTGAAACACTAAGTAATGCATTACAGGGCTTAAAAGTTGTTACAAAATTCAAGGAGAAGCGTAAATAGCAGGAGCAGGAGCTAAGCAGTGTCATTATCATCTTTCGCCATCAAGTGATTGACGACACCTAATGACCTAAGATTCTGCTTTGATGTGAGACAGGGGATAAGGCGCAAACAACTCAAGGTTGGTTGGACACTTTTAAAAAACAAGCAAACATACAGCCTACATGATGTTGATATCCCGAGGGGCTATACTCTCAAGTTGAAATGGTGAAAAATGAATGATTCCAAATACTGAAAGGGATACAAGAAGAATCAGAGCATAATCAAATGTATTACAAAGAAGCTTCAAAATATGGTGGACTAAATGTGATGAAGTTTCTCTGTCTGTGCCATGGCAATGTAGAGACTAGAAGGTGGCTTCGGTGGTGCCAATGGCTGTGCTCCATGAGGTCACTCAGGTGGGCAGGAGGCATGACCACACTCAGCACAGTTCTCCTCCTTCATTACAGTCACTGTCTCCACGTCCATTCCTCGGCAGCATGAGGTGGAGCAGAGTGAAGGGAAAGCTGTTTTCTTATAAAGACCCAAAGAAAACTCCAGCTTTCCACCAGGGATAAATGTTTAAACAATTAATGTATTAAGGTTAGTTCATTATTTATGTTTAATAATTAATTTTCACTATCACAAAATCAATACTAAATGTTGCTATGTCAAAGACCTGCCTGTAGATGGCAAACAAATCCCACAATAAACCAAAGAGATGGCCATGATCTAAAAATATTAACTGGCATTGTAAGGGTGATAATGTCTGATTATCAACATGGAGCCCCTAAGGCTGAAATGGGGTCTCATGTGTGACCTGGAGCACCCAGGAGGAGTTTCCAGTGTGTTGTGTTATGGGGAAACCCCTCTGTGCTCTGAGAATTCAAGCCTGGCACTATTCCCCTTATGTAGCTATAAGAGATGGAAATGATTGAGGAAATTGAGGCTAAACGATGTCAAAAGGATGGGACCATAATCTAATAGAATTAGTGTTCCATTAATAATAAAGAACCAGAGAGCTCTCTTTATCTCTCTCTTTCTCTTCTCTTGCCCCTAACCCTACTTTCTACCCAAGGTGGCTATCTCCAAACCAGGAAGAAGATCCTTACCAGAAAGTGAAACCTGTTGGACATTGATCTTGGAATTTCCAGCCACCAGAAACATAAAATTAATTACTGTGGTTTAAACCATCCAGCTGTATCCATTTTGGTGTGGGAGTCCCAGCGGACTACTACACCATCCTTGCCATCTCCGAGCAGAATCAGCCTCTGGAGACTCCCCATGGGCACAGATATCCAGCTTTGTTCCTGTTCCTCCTGCTGTTCTGATTCTCTAGTGAGGAAGGAAGGTGGAGGCTTCATCCTGTTTGCATATTTTACTAGAATGTCTCCCTTGAAGATTAAGTAGTTAGTCTGTTTTGCTTTCTAATCAGAACTTCATCAAACTGAATGAACTACTTGCTTGGTATTAATACTTGGGGAAGTTCATGTTTGCTCCCTACTTAGATGTCAGTGGGTATGTTGTGCATACCGTCTCCTACCCCTTTTCCTATGTCCCCACAGAGGTCACTGTTACCTGTGGGGACAGACAGAGTGTTAACAGCATTCTACTTTAGCTTGACTCCAGCAGAAAACAGGCCTAGCTCTGAGCTCCTGTTGGCTCACGGTTCCCTGTGGACACAATGCCTGACTGGGCCAGGGTCCAAATGTCTGGACAGACATCACTCTGGCCATCAGCAGCCAATCTGACCAAGGAACCTCATTGTGAACAGGATTCCAGCAGCCGTGTGAGCCCTGAAAGCTGGGCAGAGAGGTCCTACATGGCTCCAGTCATAGGGGAGGCTGCCCATAGGCTGTGGAGGGGTTTTGTCCTGTGACCACACAGCCACTGAGCCTCATGTGCTGCTCTGTCTGATGGGATTTCCCATGGGGAGGACCTGCCCACAGAAAGCTCTGGGCACCAAATGTTCCCCTCCCATTTCCTGGATCCACTGCCTGTCTCCCTGGAACTGCTGCTCAGTTTCTCAGAGCCCCTCTGGTCACTCAAAGTTCTCAGTAATGGGCAAGTCACTGCTCAGACCAGCAGGAATATGGGAATAGAGCCTGAGTTTTCTCACTCTTGGACTCTGAAATGAAGAAGGAGTCATGGAGGGGTCCACCATTGCTGGTTTTAAAAGTGCCTGCTCAATTTATCAAAATTTAAAGTTATGCACTATAAAAACAAAGTTATATTTATTCCTGTATAAATGTATGCATTATATTGATTTATAATATAGTTGCATAGCACATATAGATCAATATAATTTACATCCAGAACATCATTTTTTTCATTTATATAATGTGTACATATATATTTATGCACACACACATAAACACACACACATACTAACTTATTTAGCATGTGCTTCTTATCATTCTAATCAGAGCAGAACCTGGCTGAGTAAAGACTCTGGGGACATTTGCTGTTCCTCCCTCTTTGGCTCCATCATGATACCAATCATTCAGGACCAGTGAGGACAGAGCTGAAGATAGCTGGCCCCAGGAGCCCAAGCCCAGGCCCAGGCCTAAGGCCCTGGTCTCTGAGTCTTTCACTCTGACTATGGGCTCTGGACTTGGTGCAGTCCCCTTGGGAGTGTGAGCAGTTTCCTTCCCTGAAGCCCCTGCCAAGAATCCCAGTGGACAGGACCTTTGACTCCTTCCAGGTCCTCAGCCCCATGGCTCAAGGGAGTTTTAGCTGCTTCCTCCACAGCCCAGGGCCAGAACCCAGCAGCACAAGCCTGACCCTAATTAGCCCTGGGGTTGAGAACTCTACTGCAAATCTCTTCCCTTTTATTTCCATGCTTAAAATTATTTATTGGTCTTAAACTCAAGGCCACTTTTTCACAACTGCTGAAGCTAAGGTTGTCATCTGGAAGATTAGGAATTTGACTTCATGCCATTCTCAGGGCTTGTCCTGTTCTATTCTCAGAAGGTAAAGATACCTATAGACTTTCTTCTCCCCATATGACTTCACTTAGAAGCTTAGTGAGATTTGGCAAAGCTCTTAACACCTACACAGCAGCTATTCCCCTCCTCCTTTGGTGTGTAGCTGTCTCCTGCTGGGCAAGCAAGGACAGTGAGTCTCTCCCAGCCCAGAACAGGAACAGGAATTAGGGGCACATGTGATCAGCTCCAGAATGAGATATCAGAGGAGTAAGGGGAAGTAGACAGTGTTTTGGATGATGTTGATCCCGTATAATATAGGCATGGATGGCAAAGAGAGCTTTGCTCTGCTTTTTTTTTTTTTTTTGGTGGGGGCGCAGGGTCTCACCATGTGAACCAGAATGGAGTGCAGTAGCGTGGTCATGGCTTACTGCAGACTCAAATTCCTGGTCTCCAGCCTTCCTCTCACCTCAACTTCCTGAGTGAAGACTACAAGTGCTCACCACCACATCTGGCTATTTTTTAATTTTTATTTTTAGTAGAGATGTGGTCCCCACTATGCTTCCCAGGCTGGTCAGACTCCTGGGCTCAAGCAGTCCTCCTGTTTGGCCTTCCAAAATGCTGGTGTTAAAGGCGTGAGCCACTGTGCCTTGGCCTGCACTTTTTTTCTGGGATAGTTACGACTGGCATAATGTAGAGTCACTGCAGCCCTCTTGAGACCATGAAGCATTAAGCCCAAAATTGAAATCCAAAGTGGTGCAGGTGCAAAGCAAAAATGTAGAAAGACATAATGGAAAGCTGAGGGAGGTGGATGGCTTGAGTTTATGAGTTTAAGAATAGCCTGCATTAAATTGGTCAGCATCATGTGATAAAAAAAAGTTAAATATACGAAACTTAGAAAATAAAGTATTATTGATAAATACTGAAACATAAGACTTTTATTATACTTCTACTTCCTCACCATAATTTGTGGTCATCAACCCAGAACACTGACATGGAGTTCAACATTTAAGATGAGTGTCACTTTTTTTTTGGAAAGGAAAGAAAGAAAGAAAGAAAGAAAGAAAGAAAGAAAGAAAGAAAGAAAGAAAGAAAGAAAGAAAGAAAGAAAGAAAGAAAGAGAAAGAAAGGAAGGAAGGAAGGAAGGAAGGAAAGAAAGAAAAAAAGAAAGAAAGAAAGAAAGAAAGAGAAAGAAAGAGGAAAGAAGGAAAGAAAGAAGAAAGAGAGAGAGAAAGAAAGAAAGAAAGGAAAAAAAGCATGAAGGAGAGAAAAAAAGAGGAAGAGAAAGAGGGAGAGAGAACGGAAGTTTTGCTTTATTGCCCAGGCTAGAATGCAGTCTAAAAATGGGTATTAAAAACCTCTTTTATTTCAATAATTGTGCTTAACAATGGAGACAGGAAGGAATAAGGGAGAAAAATAACAAACCAGCAGCCAACCAATATTTCATTTAAACCTGTGAAATGCTATGCAATTGCTGAGGAGTGATTTACTTCCAATTATATAGTCACTTTTAGAGTAGGTGTGATGTGGTACTGAGAAAAATGTATGTTTTGTGTATTTGGGGTGGAGAGTTCTGTAAATGTTTATTAAGTTTACTTGTTCCAGGTCTGAGTTCAAGTCCTGGATATCCTTGTTAATTTTCTGTCTCGTTGATCTGTCTAATATTGACAGCAGAGTATTAAAGTCTCCCACTATTATTGTGTGGGAGTTTAAGTCTCTTTATAAGTCATTAAGGACTTGTCTTATGTATCTGGGTGCTCCTGTATTGGGTGCATCTATATTTAAAATCATTAGGTCTTCTTGTTGCATTGATCCTTTCACCATCATGTAATGTTCTTCTTTGCCTCTTTTGATCTTTGTTGCTTTAAAGTCTATTTTATCAGAGGTGAGAATTGCAACTCCTTTTTTTTCTCTCCATTTGGTTGGTAAATCTTTATCCTTTTGTTTTGAGTCTTTGTGTATTGTTGCATGTGAGATGGGTCTGGATGCAGCATACCATTGGGTTTTGGCTTTTTATCCAATTTGCCTGTCTGTGTCTTTTGATTGGGCATTTAGTAAATTTAAATTTAGGATTCATATTAATATATGTGAGTTTAATACTGCCATTTAATGCTAGTTGGCTGTTTTGCCCATTAGTTAATGTAGATTCTTCATTATGTTGATGCTTTTTATATTTTGGTATATTTTTGGAATGGCTGATACTGGTTGTTCCTTTCTACATGTAGTGCTTCTTTCAGAAGCTCTTGTAAAGCAGGCCTGGTGGTAATGAAATCTCTGAGCACTTGCTTGTTCACAAAAGATTTTATTTTTCCTTCACTTATGAAGCTTAGTTTGGCTGGAAATGAAGTTCTGGGTTGAAAGTTCTTTTTTTTAATTGCATTTTAGGTTTTGGGGTACATGTGCACAACGTGCAAAACAGTTGCATAGGTACACACATGGCAGTGTGTTTTGCTTCCTTTCTCCCCTTCACCCACATTTGTCATTTTTGGGGAAAAATGACAAAAGTTCTTTTCTTTAAGGATGTTGAATATTGGCCCCCACTCTCTTCTGGCTTGTAGTGTTTCTGCTGAGAGATCTGCTGTGAGTCTGATGGGCTTCCCTTTGTGGGTAACATGACCTTTCTCTCTGGCTGCCCGTAGCATTTTCTCCTTCATTTCAACCCTGGTGAATCTGACGATTATGTGCCTTGGGGTTGCTCTTCTTGAGGAATATCTTTGTGGTGTTCTCTGTGTTACTTGGAGTTAAATATTGTCCAGCTTTTCTAGGTTGGTAAAGTTTTCCTGAATACTATCCTGAAGAATATTTTCCAGCTTGAATTCATTCTCTTCATCACATTCAGGTACACCTATCAAATGTAGATAAAGTCTTTTCACATAATCCCATATTTCTTGGAGACTTTGCTCATTCCTTTTTACCCTTTTTTCTCTAATCTTGTCTTCTCATTTTATTTCATTGAGTTGATCTTCGACCTCTGATATCCTTTCTTCTGCTTGGTCAATTCGACTATTAAAACTTGTGCATACTTCATGAAGTTCTCATATTGTGTTTTTTAGCTACATTAATTCAGTTATATTCCTCTCTAAATTGTCTATTCTCGTTAGCATTTCGTCAAACCTTTTTTCAAGTTTCTTAGTTTCTTTGCATTGGGTTAAAACATGTTCTTTTAGCTCACAGAAGTTTCTTATTATCCACCTTCTGAAGCCTGATTCTGACAATTCATCACACTCATTCTCCACCAAGCCTTGTTCCCTTGCTGATGAGGAGCTGTGATCCCCTGAAGCAGGAGAGGCATTCTGAGTTCAGATGTTTTCAGCCTTTTTGTGCTGGTTTCTTCCCATCTTTGTGGATTTATCCACCTGTCATCTTTGTAATTGCTGACTTTCAGATTGGGTCTCTGAGTGAACATCCAGCTTGTTGGTGATGTTGTTATGTCTGTTTCTTTGTTTTCCTTCTGTGGACACCCCTCGCCCACAGAGCTGGACCTTCCCAAGTTCAGCTGTGCTTGCTGTCAAACTCTCAACCGTCAGCGTTTCCAGTTGCTTTTTTTTTCTGTTGGGGTGGGACCAGCCGAGCCCGATCACCTGGCTCCCTGCCTCAGAGCCCCCTCTTTTTCTTTTCCTAGTTGAACGGTTGATTCTCTCCCAGGTGCCCCAGTTGCCCACTGAAAAGGTGCCAGGATCTATGCAATTTCCCATGCGGTGACTGTGCCGGCTGAAACAGCAGTGCTGAGATTTGTGGTGCTTTTCTGCCCAGGAATCTCCTGGTCTGGCTCCCTGCTTCAGTCCCCTTTTCAATCAGCTGAATGGGCAACTCTGCCTTCCCAGAGCTCCAAACCCCAACTACAAGGGCACCCAGTCCCGCATACTCCACACTGAGAACCAACACACTGGGACACCAGCAAAACAGCTGCACCAGCCAAAAGAGTCACACTGGCGACCCGTGGGGCTCCTCCACTGGGAATCTCCTGGTCCTTGGGCAACAAAAATTCATCTGGAAGTCTGGCACCCACTCTCTCCCTGTGCCTTCATTGGGAGCTGCAAACCTGAGCTGCTGCTAATCAGCCATCTTGGATCTGTCTCAAGATCAGTGTCACTTTTATACCCAATTGCTTTTTCCAACCTTGTTAAAAAGTCTTAATTTGGTAGATTTCCCAGAAGACATACAGATCAAGCTTTCTTCTGGGATCACATTTAGATCTGCATTTGTTTGTGTTTTTACCAATGAAGCATGACTTTGGGTTAAATTACCAGAGATTATATAGCACTGCAAACTATTGTGCCAAGTCTTCCCACATGTTTTCTTACCAGGACAGTGAGTGTTCTTGTGAAGGGACCTGACGTAGGTATGATCTTTCAGGAGCTGTCCAACTCAATTTTGAGATCATTGACAAATAGTTGGATTGTTTCCCTATTTTCATGATCAGCTGTGTGGTAGATTGACATCTCTGAGTTGCAATCATCTTTACAAAAAAATTCAGGAAAATGTCAGTCATGGATAATGGTGACCATGAGACAGCAAAGCTGTGGATCTATTCCTTGCTCTTCTTACACAGAGATTTTCCACTCAAATTGTGAATTCATGGCTGTGGTTGCCCCACTTACAGGGACAGGGGCCACTCAGTTCTCACTCAGAGTTGACAAGAACCTGGAAGCCCTGGTAGGACCTGATTTTACATGATGATTCCTCATGTATCATCTGTGGGAAGAGTTTTTCTTAACACCACTCAGAAAAACATAGTGTGAAGTTATTTTTTGTTCATTCTATTTCCTATAAAAGTCTTCCCTTAATAAATTCTTTGGGTTAATCTACTACATGTGAGATGATTATGATGGGATATATACCAGATTGAACAATTGGTTCACCAGGAATTTTATATTCACTGCCTGAGGAATAAAATTTTTCCTCCTTTCTGATTATTTACACTGGGATCCTCAATCTAAATGTAGAGACCCACATCATTTTCCCTATGAGGTCCTTGGACAGAGTGCTCTTATGGGGCTCATACACCAGGCGCCAGGGGAAGGCAGATTCCAACACTTGCTATGAACATTGTTGAACAATAGATACCAGACAACTCTTGAACTGACTCAAGACTATGTTTTATTTGTAGACATTCTTCTGATCAGTGCTTGTAGGAAAGGGTAATGTTTCCTTTCTTTAATTAGCTGGGAGACCGCATTCACCCATGTTCATTCTAGACACATATTTCTACATAGTTAGGGTTGTTATCCTTTCCTAGAGTTGCATGTCCTGCACAATGGGACCTACCCTAGATCCAAACTGTCACAGTCAGATCCTTTCTTCCATTTTATGTCACACTGTTCACAGGAGAGACATATCTCCTCCCCCCAGTTTCTTTGACTCTTTCCACACCACTGCATGCACCAGAGAATTTGCATATTGTCCCATAGGGAGGACTTTTCTTAGCAAGTCTGAGATAAAAGCTCAGCTCCAACCTTGCCTTGACTGATCAGGACTCCTCACTTCACCTTCCCATGATGAGGCTTGCTGCCCAGCTCCTGGGGCTGCTAATGCTCTGGGTTCCTGGTAAGGACAGAAGGAGATGAGGAAGGAGAATGGGATGGGAGGGTGAGCTCCAGGGCTCCACAGCATCCCATGTTTAGTCTAACCCTGCATTAGAGGAATAGGATCTGTGCTGCAGAAAAGGGAACTTGATATTTTGCTCTGTGAATAATTAGAAGTCTCATGAAGTAAACAATGTCTGGTGCTCTGACTAGATATTCAAAATGTAAAGGTCTCATGCTTAACAAAAATCCTTTTCATTTTAGAATGTGTATTTTTTTTAGAATGTGTATTTTTATGGCATGTCAGTATTTTTAAAAATTAAGTTTAAATAAATAATATGAGATAAATTATGAAAATTGCTTATTAGGTTTGTACATAACTTTGCTCTTCATTATTTCAGGATCCACTGGGGATATTGTGATGACTCAGTCTCCACTCTCCCTGCCCGTCACTCCCAGAAAGCCAGCCTCCATCTCCTGCAGGTCTAGCCAGAGCCTCCTGTATAGTAATGAAAATAACTATTTGCACTGGTACCTGCAGAAACCAGGGCAGTCTCCACAGCTCCTGATCTATTTGGGCTCCAACCAGGTTATCTAGAAGACCCCATCATCTCAGCCCAAAATCTCCTGAATCTGATGAGCAACTTCAGCAAAGTCTCAGGATACAAAATGAATGTGCAAAAATCACAAGCATTACTATACACAAATAACAGACTTAAAGAAAGCCAAATCAAGAATGAATTGCCATTCACAGTTGCTACAAAGAGAATAAAATACCTAGGAATACAACTAACAAGGAATGTTAAGGACCTCTTCAGGGAGAACTACAAACCACTGCTCAACAAAATAAGACAGGACACAAACAGATGGAGAAAGATTCCATGTTCGTGGTTAGGAAGAATCAATAACGTGAAAGTGGCCATACTGCCCAAAGTAATTTACAGATTCAATGCTATCCCCATCAAACTACCAATGACCTTCTTCACAGAACTGGAAAAAGCCACCTTAAACTTCATATGGGACCAAAAGAGAGCCCACATAGCCAAGTCAATTCTAAGCAAAAAGAACACAGCGGGAGGTATCACACTACCGGACTTCAAACTATACTATGAGGCTACAGTAATCAAAACAGCATGGTACTGGTACCAAAACAAAGATATAAACCAATGGAACAGAACAGAGGCCTCAGAGACAACCCAACTTATCTACAACTATACAATCTTTGATAAACCTGACAAAAACAAGCAATGAGGAAAGGATTCCCTGTTTAATACATGGTGTTGGAAATACTGGCTAGCTATGTGCAGAAAGCAGAAACTGGACCACTTCCTGACACCTTACACTAAAATTAACTCCAGATGGATTAAACACTTAAACATAAGACCTAACACCATAAAAACCCTAGAAAAAAATCTAGGCAAAACCATTCAGGACATAGGAGTAGGCAAGGACTTCATGAACAAAACACCAAAACGTTGGCAACAAAAGCCAAAATAGACAAATGGGACCTAATGAAACTCCACAGCTTCTGCAGGGCAAAAGAAACAGTCGTTAGAGTGAATCAGCAAACAACAGAGTGGGAAAAATTTTTTGCAGTTTACCCATCTGACAAAGGGCTGATATCCAGAATTTACAAAGAACTCAAACAGATTTACAAGAAAAAAAAAAAGCCCATTCATAAGTGGGCAAAGGATATGAACAGACACTTTACAAAAGAAGACATACATGAGGCCAACAAACATATGAAAAAATGCTCATCATCCCTGGTCATTAGAGAAATGCAAATCAAAACTGCATTGGGATACCATACTGCATTGGGATACCATCTCATGCCAGTTAGAATGGCGATCATTAAAAAATCTGGAGACAACAGATGCTGGAGAGGATGTGGAGAAATAGGAACACTTTTACACTGCTAGTGGGAGTGTGAATTAGTTCAACCATTGTGGAAGACAATGTGGCGATTCCTCAAGGACCTAGAAATAGAAATTCCATTTGACCCAGCAATCCCATTACTGGGTATATATCCAAAGGATTATAAATCGTTCTACTATAAGGACACATGCACACGAATGTTCATTGCAGCACTGCTTACAATAGCAAAGACCTGGAATCAACCCAAATGCCCATCAATGATAGACTGGATTGGGAAAATGTGGCACATATACACCGTGGAATATTATGCAGCAATCAAAGACAACGAGTTGGTGTCTTTTGTAGGGACATGGATGAACCTTGAGAACACCATTCTCAGCAAACTGACACAAGAACACAAAATGAAATACCACATATTCTCACTCATAGGCGGATGTTGAACAATGAGAACACATGGACACAGGGAGGGGAGCACTACACACTGGGGTCTGTCGGGGGGAATAGGGGAGGGACAGTGTGGGGTGGGGAGTTGGGGAGAGATAGCATGGAGAGAAATGCCAGATATAGGTGAAGGGGAGGAAGGCAGGAAATCACACTGCCACCTGTGTACCTATGCGACTATCTTGCATGTTCTTCACATGTACCCCAAAACCTAAAATGCAATTAAAAAAGAAAAAGAATAATGAAGCACGTTCAAGAGAGAATAGCAGGGGTGTAGCCAAGCAACTGTTTGCCAACTGGATTAATGTGTATAGAAGGAAGCCAGATTCTCTCCGTTAAGACAATAAAAAAATAACCGTGAAGTCATTTCAGAAATCTTCAAAGGCAAATTAGAACCTTGGAAGCAAGGTTTTCAAAGGGTGCAATATGTTCTCAGCATTTGCTCTGCTGTCCTGCCTTGGGACTCTGCTTTTAGAATTTTATTGTGCCACACCCTGGCTGCCCCAGCCATAGTTCAACTGCATCCAAGTGTGGTTTCACCTTCCTCTCCAGAAAATACAAGGTGTAAACCCTGGCAACATCCATGTCGAGGTCATTTTATAGGTGTTCAGAATGTAAGAGATGTGGGACCATAGCAGCATCCACCTAGATTTCAAAAGATGTCATGGATATATTGGGTCCCAGGTAGAGACTTACAACAGGGGAAAGCCTCCACAGAAAATCCCTGCTAGGGCAATGTCTACTAGAGCCATGAAAGTGAGGCAGCCTGGGAGACCACAGAACTGTAGGACCACCAGCATGCAACTCCAGCCTCAGAAAGATGGAGGCACAAGACTCCAACCCATGAAGGCTTTTCGTTGAAGTGAGCCTAGTAAAGCCATAGAAGTAGGGCTGCCTGAGCTGACTCCCACCCCAGATTGTCCAGTATGTGAAACTTAAAGGCAAAGATTATTCTCCACCTTTAAGACTTAATGTTGTTTTTCCTGTTGGGTTTTTGGCTTACATGGGACCAATTAACCCTTTCTTTTTCATCTATCTCTCTTTTTTTGGACTGAGAATGTTTATCTTATGCCTGCCACACCATTGTACAGTTGTCCCTCAGTATCCACGGAGAATTGGTTCCAGGGTCCTCCACAAATATCATAATCTGTAGACATTCAAGTCCTGCAGTCAGCTCTGAAGAAAAGTATGCCCTCTGCATCTGTGGATTCTGCATCTCCTGAAAACTCCATTGTCAGTCCATGGTTGTTGAATCTATGGATGTGAAACCCATGAGTATAAAGGGCCAATTGTATTTTGGATGCATGTAACTTGATAATTCACAGGCTTATACCTAGAATAAATTTGCCTGGAATAAATAGTGCCTTGAATCTCACCCATATGTGATTTAGATGAGACTTTGGACTTTGAACCTCTGATTTAATGCTGGACCAAATTGAGACTTTTGGTGGTATTGGGATGAAATGAATGTATTTTTCATGTGAAAAGGACATAAACTGTGGGGAATGGGGTGGAATGCTGTGATTTGAATGTGTTCTCCAAGGTTCATGTGTTAGAAATTTAATTCCCCATGCAGCAATGTCAGGTAATTAGGTCACTAGGGCTTTGCCCTCATGGATATTTAATGTCATTATCATGCTTTGTTATAGTGAGAGTAGATTCGTTATAAAAACAAGTTTGACCCCTGTCTTGCCCTTACTCACTCTGTCTTGCCTTTCCACCATGGAGATGCAGGCAGGAAGCCCTTGCAAGATACCTGCACCTTGATATTGGACTTCCCCACCTTCAGAACTGTGAGAAATAGATTTCTACTTTAACATATAAATTACTCAGTTTCAAGTATTCTGTTATAACAGCACAGACTGAAACAAACATGTTACTATTATTATTTATTTTCAGAGTCAACCTTCTCCTATTTTGTCCAAAGGGAGCCCCATTCAAGCTGGTTCCTAACACCTTTTCCTTTGACCCTATTATTTTCTCAGCACTTCCTTAATTTCTGACACAAGAAGTGCAGTCTCATTTTATATTTTCTCTGTTCTAAACCTGAAACCAGTTAATTCCAATATCTATTTATTTATTTTAGTAGAGACTGGTATTCAAGAAAACAAGATTTGGGCACTCAGTGTTTATTGAGACTTGTGTGCTACTGTTTCTAGAAAAACTTACCTATCTATCTATCTACATGTGTCTTATCTATATCCATATAAAACTATACCAAAAATTACAATCCAAATTTACAGTTTCTTCCTTTTTGTATTTGTAACTTTTTTCTAAACTGAGAATCTTGGCTGTAACTACTCATATCACATTTACTTAAATGATCAAATGCTTTGTGTGACACAAATCTCCTTCTGTCCCTGTCACCTAAAGTCTTCTTGCAAAGAACTTTCCTCTATGCCCCACACACCTTCATTAGCCTTGATATTTTGTGCCAGTCCACCATGAACTTTGATCTCCTGCATGGGTGCCCTTTTCACCCCCCTGGGCTCTGACATTAGCAATGGAGGCCTCGACCCCTGTGACTGTCCTGCTCATCCTCATCCAGCTGTGACATCCTGCACAAGTAGGAGGAAGGGTCTTTACCTTGCACACCCATGTGGGGATACTCCTCTCTGCTAACTATGGCTTCAACACCCAGGTGGGCTTTCCCCTCTACTCCATAACATGGGTGCACTTTCTATACTGTGTAGGCCCAGTATCTTATACAATTCCCTGGCTTTTTGTTGCATAGTTTTCTTTCTGAACCTGTTCTGGTCAAGTGCCCTAAACCCAATCATTAAGAACTACTTTCTCTTACGAGCTGGAAGAGATTGGTGATTTGGAAATGTGCAGCTATAAAAAACAGAGTAGACCCAGGGATAGAGGCAAGCACTTGGTTTCCAGGACACCTCAGCTTCTGAAGGGGAATAGCTTGGATAAGAGAAATAAAAAGCATAAATAGAATTCAAGGAGCACAGGGAAACATCTAGCATGAGACTGTATGATGGCATACAGAGCTAGAATATAGCTGAGAATTTTTAGAAGCAAAGGGAGAAAATTTCTCATGTTGGGTGGCCTAAATGGAAGAGGTGGGAAAGAACATTCAGATATGGAGGATGACAATTGTGTGTCTGGAAATGTCAGACTAGCTATGCCAGATAGCCAGTGACAGGACCCTTCCTTGCTATGGCACTATTTTCAAGTATTAGGTTTGTTTTTTTAATTATTTATTCATTTTTTAATAAGTCTGTCTGTCTATTTATCTATCTATCCATACATCTATCCATCATTTATGCTTATACTTTAATGCATCCATTGTTGGTGGTGCTGACAATTTATAGCTCTCTGGGCTCCAGGGAATTGGACCATAAAGGAAGTCTCTCTGACCTTAATAATATTCACCAGTATCAAACGGAGGAAACTTCTAAACTTTCTTGAGTTTCTACAGATATGTTTCCCTAGCAGACCTTATCAAAAATAGAAAACCAAATCAATTCTAAGCAAAAAGAACACAGCAGGGGGCATCACACTACCAGATTTCAAACTATACTACAAGGCTACAGTAATCAAAACAGCATGGTACTGGTACCAAAACAGAGATATAGACCAATGGAACAAAACAGAGGCACCAGAGGCAACACAACATATCTACAACTATACAATCTTTGATAAACCTGACAAAAACAAGCAATGGGGAAAGGATTCCCTGTTTAATACATGGTGTTGGGAAAACTGGCTAGCCATGTGCAGAAAGCAGAAACTGGACCCCTTCCTGACGCCTTACACTAAAATTAACTCCAGATGGATTAAAGACTTAAACATAAGACCTGGCATGATAAAAACCCTAGAAGGAAATCTAGGCAAAACTATCCAGGACATAGGAGTAGGCAAGGACTTCATGAACAAAACACCAAAAGCATTGGCAACAAAAGCCAAAATAGACAAATGGGACCTAATGAAACTCCACGGCAAAAGAAACAGTCACTAGAGTGAATCAGCAACCAACAGAATGGGAAAAAATTTTTGCAGTTTACCCATCTGACAAAGGGCTGATATCCAGAATTTACAAAGAACTCAAACAGATTTACAGGAAAAAAACAAACAAGCCCATTCAAAATTGGGCAAAGGATATGAACAGACACTTTACGAAAGAAGACATATATGAGGCCAACAATCATATGAAAAAATGCTCATCGTCACTGGTAATCAGAGAGATGCAAATCAAAACCACATTGAGATACCATCTCACGCCAGTTAGAATGGTGATCATTAAAAAATCTGGAGACAGCAGATGCTGGAGAGGATGTGGAGAAAAAGGAACACTTTTACACTGTTGGTGGGAGTGTAAATTAGTCCGACCATTGTGGAAGACAGTGTGGCGATTCCTCCAGGCCTTAGAAATAGAAATTCCATTTGACCCAGCAATCCCATTACTGGGTATATACCCAAAGGACTATAAATCGTTCTACTATAAGGACACATGCACACGAATGTTCATTGCAGCACTGTTTACAATAGCAAAGACCTGGAATCAACCCAAATGCCCATCAATGATAGACTGGATTGGGAAAATGTGGCACATATACACCATGGAATATTATGCAGCAATCAGAAATGATGATTTTGTGTCGTTTGTAGGGACATGGATGAATCTGGAGAACATCATCCTCAGCAAACTGACACAAGAACAGAAAATGAAACACCTCATATTCTCACTCATAGGCGGGTGATGAAAAATGAGAACACATGGACACAGAGAGGGGAGTACTAAACACTGGGGTCTATTGGGGGGAAAAGGGGCTAGTGGGAGGGGGAGGTGGGGAGGGATAGCCTGGGGAGAAATGCCAAATGTGGGTGAAGGGAAGAAAGCAAACAAAACACACTGCCATGTGTGTACCTATGCAACTGTATTGCATGCTCTGCACATGTACCCCAAAACCTAAAATGCAATAAAAAATAAAAATATATAAAAAAATAGAAAGCTAGCAAGAGGAGCATGTCATGAAACATGAAGAGAGCAAAAGGACACTCCATGCATAGAACAGTAGGCTGATTCTGTCCCGTAGCCCTCAGGGAGAAACACATGCTCTGCAGACTTTGGACACCTGGGAGGCACTGGGCCTGTGCAGTGTTATTGAGATAAGTCATCTTCACAGCTGTGCAGATTTGCATGTCCCACAGAGCAACACCTACTGCCCCAAAGATTTATCAATAGGCTGGTGACACCCTGTGCAGAAGTCTCTCTCAGTCAGGACACAGCATGGACATGAGGGTGTCCGCTCAGCTCCTGGGACTACTGCTGCTCTGGCTCCCAGGTAAGGAGGAAAACAACAAAAATTTTATTCAGCCAGTGCAGTAATTAATGCCTGGCACTTCAGGAAGTTCCTCTTATAACATTATTAATCATGTAGATATGTGTTTTTATGTTTCTAATATCAGATACCAGATGTGACATCCAGATGACCCAGTCTCCATCCTCTCTGTCTGCATCTGTGGGAGACAGAGTCACTATTTCTTGTCATGCTAGTCAGAGCATTAGTAACTGGTTGGCCTGGTATCAGCAGAAACCAGGGAAAGTTCCTAAGCTCCTGATCTATAAGGCATCCACCTTGCAATCTGGGGTCCCATCTCGGTTCAGTGGCAGTGGATCCGGGACAGATTTTACTCTCACCATAAGCAGCCTGCAACCTGAAGATGCTGCAACTTATTACTGTCAGAAGCATGACAGTGCTCCTCCCACTGTGATACAAACCCAAACATAAACCTTGGAGGGAAGTAGACGTGTGAGGCTGATTTGCCCCAGCTGCTCCTCCTGGTGCAGCCGTCTGCCAACAGCAGTTCTCAGATGCAGCCAGGGTTTGAAGGTCAAAGGAAAGTTTTGGTAGAAGGGGTCAGAGAGGCACATCTACATTCTATCTCTCTTTATCCTCAGCTACATCAGCTGATATGGGAATGTCTCTCCTGATTATTACTAATAAAGGACAAAGAAAATTACATCCAGGAGGTCTGAATTGCAGCATCAGTCAGACTTACACAACAAAGGAGAAGGTACTCTATATATTTTTAAAAGATTTTTTTTTTTGATACAGGGGATTCGAGTCTAAACTATGACCTTTCAAAGATCAGAGGCATAAGTACATACACATATAAGTATGTTCAGCCAACAACATATCAAATAAGCATATTGCACCTATATATATATTGTAAACATTTATGCTTCGATCCCACCTTCTCCCAACACTATCCAGATTAAGATCTACACTCTTCTCAGCATCTCAGAGGTCTCCCCAACTTACTTCCCTATCAATTCCATGTTCTATCTATCATCATCCTAGGCCTCCACTCTATTTTATGCCAATATTTATTAATTTTTCCTATTTTTAAGCTTTATATAATTGTAATCATACAGTGTTCTGATGTTTTGCTTATTTTGATCAAAATATTTTTGAGCTTCATCTGTGTCATTTCTGTGGCAGTAATTCGTGCCTTTTTATTGCAGAATAATTTTCTATGAATATACTAAAATGTATTCATTCTTCAACTAATGATTTGTTTTTGGTTTAAGAATATTACCGTTAAAAATCTTAAGAACACTCTTGTACTTGTCTTTTGTGGACTTCTGTGCTCATTTCTCTTGGGAATATTCCTAAGAATGGAAGTGCTGAGTTGTAAAGTTAGCATAAATTTTGTCTTAGTAAACATTGACAATAGTTTACTAAAATTCTGAACATATTTACACTAAACCAACCACATGCAATAAAAGTCTCAACTGCTGTCAATCTTTTTCAATACTTAGTACTGTCAAACCTGTTATTGTATGTAGCATGGAGACCAAATCAACCCCATCTTGGATGCTAATTTGCCAGGTTTGACTTCTGATTAACCGGAGTCCTGGAATGGTCTCTAAGATTTTCAGGTTATCTATTGTTTATTATTTAAAAGTAAGTATTTAGCATAAATCCTGTCCTTGGATTGAACAACATTGAGGTAATCATTCTTTGATCATCGTACACATTCTTTCTGAACCACTGGTCTCCTATGATATACAAGCCCTATTTGGGAGGGGTAATGGCAAGTAATTGACAATCTTATCTCCCCACTGCCAGAGACACAGACATGGCTTCTGTTTTTAAGTCTCTATTAAATCTTACTTTCTGAGAAACTTGATGTGTTGGCCTCTTTCTTCAGCCTTTCAGCTTCCTCAGACATTGGGGTCAAGTTTGCGTAGATCTGCCCTGTCATGTGCACTCCAACGTCACAGTTAACCAGGCCCATGCATGTTTGTGTCTTTCCACAATATCAGACTTTTACTGATGGCATTCAAACACAGAAGCTGCAAGCTACATGGAGTTCCCAAGGAGTCATTCCATAGTGTTGCGGGCGCACAGGCCAACGTCACTGCACAAGCCAGGCAATATTGCAAAACATACACAATAGGATTCTTAATCAATATGTAAACATTAGAAGTTAAACTTTTACTCAGCAAATAATGTAACATTTAACATTAAAAAAAGAAAGAGAAAGAGTTATCAAATCAGCCCAAGATTGTTTTGAAGAAGACAAAAACAATCCTGGTCTGGCCTGAAGGTCCCTAGGTCCTTGCAGAAGTCTCTGATGTGGCAGAGCCTTCTTAGGCAGATGTGCAGTTCTTATCACAAGTGAGAGTGGGACAGTTGTCCGTTAAGATGGCCCTTTTGAGATATTGACAGCCTGCACTTTTATGGTCACAGAGTCCTCTGGTGAGAACTGATAGTGGAAACGTGTGCTTGTTTGTGACCATATCTGGTTGGACACAGTCTTTATTTTTATTTATTTTTTTTTTTAGGCAAAACATTTTATTCTTGTTAGAAAGCTGCCCCATGAAACAAATAATGCAGTCTTTATCTGAGATTGAGTTAATTATGTCAAAGATGCACTATACATATCCACCGCAAAACATCTATACTGATAAATCTGAAATTGTATCATGATTAAAATTTATACTTAAATGGTAATGATGTTGAGTCACTTTTCATGTATTTATTTTTATTGGCTGTTTGCATATCTTATCTTTAGGGAAGTTCCTGTTCAAATTGTGTGTGTGTGTGTGTGTGTGTGTGTGTGTGTGTGTGCGCGCGCGCGCGCACGTGCATATGGTGTGTGTAATATTAATCATATATATATATTAGAAGTTCTTAATTATAATGCAATCTAATTTGTCATTTTACTTGTCATTTTTTTCTCCTGTGTTTGTTTTGTGTGTTTACGTGTGTCCTCTGTTTAATAAATTTTTACCACCAAAGGGCTTATAGATATGCTCCTATGTTTTCTTGTAGAAGCATCACTAGTTTATCACTCACATGTAGACTACAGTCTACCTCTAATTCATATTTTTACCTGGGATGAGGTGGATCAAGAATTTTATTTTGATATCTCATTTTATTTTCATTTTTGTACTCAGCAACTCCTCATCATTCCCTGTAAAAGTAAAACAAAACAAACAACAATTGAAGAAAAACCTGTACCTCACTCTCATGCCTGTGCTTAAAAATCAGATGGGCTGACGCAAGAGAATCACTTAAACATGGGAGGCAGAGGTTGCAATGAGCCAAGATTGTGCCACTGCACTTCAGCCTGGATGACAGAGCAAGACTTCGTCTCAAAAATAAAAATAAAAATCACATGACTGTGTATAAATGATCTTTTTTTTTGACTCTTTATCTATCTCTGTACCTACAGTATACCCACTGTCTTAATTACTGTGCCTTTACTATAAAGAAGAAACATAAAGTCAGAAGACATAATGCCAGATTTTTAGATTTAAGATTTTTTTGGCTATTCTATGTCATTTGAGTTTCCATGTAAATTCTAGAACCAACTTTTCAATTTCAAAAATTCCTTTGAAGATTTTAATTGGATTGGATTGCATCTAGCCATCAAACTGGAGAAAACTGAAATTTTAACAATGTCAAGTCTTCCCTTTTATAAACATGAAAACATCCTCTATTTATGGATATATTCTTTAATCCACCACAGATATTTCTCTATCTACATTGTGTGCAAAGATCGTGCTAAGTTATTATTTCTAGTGATTAATTTTAGATTCTTTAAGAACTGATGTACAAATTTTATCAGCAAATACAAATATTTTGCTTGTTCATTTCCAAACTCCATGCATTTTGTTTGTTTATTTGTTTTGAATGTTTGCATGTCTTAGGACCTCCATTATAATTTTGTATAGTGGATGGTTCAGTATTTTTTACAATTTGGAAAGTAAAATGTTTAATATTTTATTACTAAGTATGATGTTTGCTGTTGAATTGCCTGTACCACTTCTCAACAATTCTAATCTTCAGTAATTCTAATGATGGATCATTTGTAGCTACTTTATCAGAATAAGGTGATTTTTCCATTATTCCTGGCTTGCTCTGGCTTGCTGAGAGTTTTATCATGTTTAACTGTTTACTTCTTTCAAGTGATTTTCAGCTACTATTGAGATAATTAAAGTTATTATTCTTAATTCTGTCAATATGATGCATTATATGGATTAATTATGTACTGTTATAATAACCTTGCACTTCTGAAATATATTCAAGTTGGCATGACAGATTATCTGAGAGAGACAGAGGTAAATCTTCCTTTTCTTTTCAATGTTTGTGTCCATGTTTATGAGACACACTGACTTTAGTTTTTATTTATTTATTTATTTTTATTGGATTTTAGGTTTTGGGGTACATGAGCAGAGCATGCAAGACAGTTGCGTAGGAACACACATGGCAGTGTGCTTTTCTTTCCGTCGCCTTCTTAGTGCAGTGGGCAGCGTGTCAGTCTCATAATCTGAAGGTCCTGACTTTAGTTTTTCTACTTGGAATATCTTCAATAGTCTTTTGATCTTCCCAATCTTATTGTACAGTTGTCAACATAACTTACCAAACTAGACAATGAGGGATTAGAACATGAGCAACACCATTCCCAAGGCTCCTTGTGGTTATCAAGATGATGGAGGTGATAGAGAGATAAACCTGAGAAACATTTCAGTGGGTTGACGGGACTGAAGTTTGCACAGCAGATGGCAGTTGATTTTTTTTAATTGCTTATATGTGCAACTGTATTTCCCTTTATAATTTTTACTCTTTACTCTGTGTGTAGAAAAGCATATTTTATGCTGCTCTATCAGGGCATTCGTGTTTTCATTTCTTTTTATAAATCTGAAATTTATGTTTATTTGTGAATTATCATGTTACTTGAACATTTTGTATGATGCTGTTCTAGCATTGAGATTTTGGAGTACTATACAGCTGATATTGAATGTCAAACATAAACATAACTGCTAATAGCAACTTAGGATCTCAATACAAATTATACTGGTTGGTGTGGGGAAATTGTGCATATTATGAAGAAAGGACGAGCATTAGAAATAAATGAAATATTTCTTAAGATATTTGATAGCCCTCAGGCCAGTACAACAATAGCATAGGAATATTGATTTATTTTTTCCTTTTTCAGTTTTGAGCTGTGTTTTTCAAGTGATCTGTTCATTTCTTCTAAGTCACAAAATTTATTGTCATAAAGTTGTACATAATTACGGTAAATTGCATTCTGGTTCCAATTCTTCCTACACATTTGCTTGGCCTGGCCACCTAACTGTACACAGACTAATCAGTTGAGATCCAGCAGTCACACAGACATATGAAAGAAAATAAAGAAACATTAGTTTTTTTAAAAAAAAAAAAAGATATTTGATAGCCTAGGAAATAGCTTTTCATAACCTTCATATTTTGAGAAAAATATTTGAGGTGTTCATGTTCTGTTTCTGAATTAGATGCCAGAGTAATCACTGTGCCAGCTCAACTTCTGATCTCCAAAAATAGCTGGATCAGCTAGGGCTGAACTGACTCAGAACCCAGTTTAGTATCCTGTGATTCTTACTGTGTATGCATCTGTCTGACTTCACCCTAATTCAACGGAATTGGTCTGAGACAGAAGCCTCACTCACAGTTAGGACCTGAAGGCTGAGGACACTGCACAATCACCTGCGTTGGTCCTTGTCACATGACACTGCAGGTCAGCATGTGACTCGTTGTGATGTTGACACTTGGGTCCAGCCTGTGCCCTTCTCAATAACTTTAAATCTTGGTAATTCTAAAGATGAATTTTTGTAAATATACAGAGCACATATCAGAATGGAGAGCCCCAGGCACCAGCCCACAAACACCTCTTCTGGTTTCTAACTACTCATATATTTTGGCTATTTCTTGCCCAAGATCTCTTTGCCCTTAAAACCTTAGACCTTTTATTATCAACTTTATCATTATATAACTCACATAGCATACAACTCAACAGCTTAAATTGTACAACTCAGTGGTTTTTAGTGCATTCACAGAGGTGTGCAGTTATTGCCACAGTCAATTCTACAGCATTTTCATCACATTCAGAATAAACCTTGTGCCCATCAGCAGTTACTCACCTTATCCACCAGCATCTCGTATCCCCTGCCTCAGGCAATCAGTCAGCTACTTTTTCTCTATAGATACAATTATTAAGAATATTCCACAGAAATAGAATCATACTCTACGTGGTCTGTTGTGACTGGTTTATTTCACTCTGCATAATGCTTGCAAGTTTCCACCATGTTGCAGAGTGTGTCAGTACTTCAGTTCTTTGTATGGCCAAGTAGTATTCCATTGCATGAATACACATTTTGTTCATCCATTCCTCAATTGGCGGACATTAGGGTAGTTTCTACAATTTGGCTATTTCAATTATGATGCTATAAAAATGCACATGCAAACTTTTATATGCACATAGGTCTTCATTTTGAGAAAATGCAAACTTTTATATGCACATAGGTCTTCATTTTTCCTGGGTATGTATGTAGGGGTGAAAGTCCTTCCATTAAGGAAAGAAAAGCATTGGAAATAAAGGAAATCTTTATTAAGATATCTGAAACCTTAGGAAGTAGCTTTTTATAATATTCATATTTTCAGAAAAATATTTGAGGTGTTTGTGTTCTATTTCTGAATTAGATGTCAGAGTAATCATTCTTCTGATTCAGCTTCTGGTCTCTAAAAAGAACTGGATCAATTAAGGCTGAGCAGTGATCCGCCTGGCATTGGCAGAACCCAGTTTAGTATCCTGTGATTCTTACTGTGTATGCACCTGTCTGTGCTCCCTGGCACAGGACAGGCATCTGCCTCAGCCATGTAGAGAATGGACATGAGGAGCTCAGCTTCTCTGCCTCTTACTGCACCGGCTCCAGGTCAGGAAAGAGATTATGAGGCTCCCACATGATGAGGAAACAGCCTTTCTTCTCATTGTAAGATGAGTTCTAAGGGCTTTTTTGCATCTGTGAATTGTGGCTTCTCAGAGGAACTCATACACTTGAAGTATGATGTATTTAATTAATCTCAATTACATCATCATTTTTCATGTAATATTTTTTTCATTTCAGTTGCCAATGGGAGCATTGTGGTGTCCAAACTTACAACTTCCAGACAAAGCTTCCAGACAGAAGCTGAAAGGCCATCATCAGCTGAGAGGCTTTGATGATATTAGAAGCTGGCTGAATTGCAGTTGACAAAAACCAGGACAGGCTCTGCCTCTTATTATTTATATTAATTATGATCTGCACCTTGGTGTCCTTGCCAGGGTTACTGACAGTGGGTGAACTGATTTCATCTCCTCAGTCAGAGCCTGGAGGCTGAAGATGCAGCATATTGCTACTGTCAACTACATAGGAGCTTGCCTGTCACAGTGTGAGAGCCCCGGACAGTGAGAGGACACTGGCCCACTCCTTTCTCTTGTCAAAATGAGTGATGTCTAAGTGGGAAATCTAGTGAACTCCTCAGAAAGGGCCTTTGGATACTACTTTGTCCCATTATGAAAGACAGGATCCAAAACCATACACATTTGATGGGAATTTGGGCTCATTCACTTAACAGCTATGTGACTTTCAGGACATTACTAAAAGTTTCTTTGCTTGATTTTCCCATGTGTAATAATATAAAATAAAGGAATATCTACACCACAAGGTATTATAAGAGTTGAATACTTTGAGTGTTTATAAATAGTAACCATTCGATAACATAAGTTATCATTATCATTTTTCTGCAAAATGTAATTATATATATAATATTTCTCCGACTATTTTTAAATTTGGATCATTTCATAATTTAAAAATTGCTTTGCCACTTATTTCTGTAAAATGGTGAAGTGGCTTATTTGCAACCAACCTGTTAGGAACAATTACAAAAAGTTGAACAAAAATTGAAAATATGTTTAAAGGCAATAGAGCAGCACCACGTCTTAGGGTCTGATTATTTTTGATGTTTTATCCTTGACATCCTCCAAGCCCCTCCTCCTCCTTTTGTCCCTGCCAACATCTCTGTAAGCATTGGTAAGAAATTCTCCACAACCCTCCAGCCCACAAGGAGAACATTCCCGCAGTCTCTCCGCTTACCAACTCTAAAAGCCTAAACTCTGCCTCTTTAATCAGGATTGCACCAGCTTGTGCCCATCCCACACAGGTATTTTTTGTGGGAACAATAAACACTCTCTCAAGTTTTCTTGGCCTCAGTGTAATAATTATTAATTAGGAAACAGGTCCAACTACCTTCATGATGGGGCATTAAGCATAACAATCCAGCAGGTCTTCAAGGAGACTAGAAAAGCAGGGAAGCCTAGACAGGTGAGCACTAGTTTTGTGTCATCTATGTCCCTTGAAACATAAGCAGGCTCAGAAATAGAGGCCCAAGGCTGAGAATCTGAAAGAAAGAAGGGGCTGAGAGGCCTCAGAGCCCTGCAGAGCTGCTTTATTTTTTTTTTTTCCTGAGACTGAGGCTCTCTCTGTCACCCAGGCTGGAATGCAGTGGTACTATCTCAGCTTAATGCAACCTGCCCATCCTGGGTTCAAGCAATTCTCCTGTCTTAGCCTCCTAAGGAGCTGAGACTACAGGCACATATCACCATGCCTGGCTAATTTTGTATTTTGGTACATTTCACCATGTTGTGATCCACCCGCCTCAATCTCCCAAAGTGCTGGGATTACTGGCATGAGCCACCGCACCCAACCAGAGCTTTCAAAAATATCCTGTGGCAACAAGTGGAAAATTGCTCCTAATGACTGCAGAAAAAGAGGGATCCTGATGCACACCGAGGTCTTGAGGTAAAATCTTGCTAGACAAACATACCAGGAGGAGGATGCACCAGGAATAGCAAGGCTCCATCATGCTGACACCCAGGCCCAAAGTAGTGCAAACTTTAATGGCATTAAGTTGATACAGCCCTCACATTTGATTCTGGCAGAACAAAAAGTAAATCCTCTCCTGAGTGTGAAAATCATTCAAGAGACTAAAATTGTTTCTAAAGTATCAGTTTAAATCTACATCAAGTATCAGTTTAAATCTAAATAGATATTAAGTGTATTAAACACAGTGTGATTTCAATCAACAATACTCAAACATACAAAATGGAGAGGAAAAAAACACGCAACAGAAAGGGGTGAAAAGAATTTGCAGATATTGGGCCAATAGTATATTATATGCTGAATGCATTCAACGACAAGGTCAAGACTTAGAGCAGAGAACCAGAAACTATAAAAGGAAATCAAATAGAAATTTCAATTATCAAGTATTTCAAACTAAGAACTCAACAGACAAATGTAACTGTAAATTTGACAGTTAAATTTGCTCTCACAAATAATCTGGTGGAAGCTTGATTAGTCCGCGAGGCAATCTGTAATAAATAAAAAGAATAAAATCTTTTCTAGACAAATATAGTAAATGTGATTTGATTTAATTGTGAATTATCTTGCAAATTGTAAATTAATTGATCTTATAATTAATCAATTAATTTCACCTTCTTTCAAAGCTGAAAGAAGCAACACTCCTGGTTTAGACCAAAATGTCTGAGAATTTCCTGACCAGAGAAAGAACAGAAAGGAGTGGGCAAGAGGAGGAAGCTGAGTGGTAAGGTGGCAGGAGGGACCCTTAAACCCGCATGAAGCCCTAAATTCCACAGGCTTCAGTGCCTTGTGCAGAATCAGAGAGCAAAGTCATTTACAAAAGCCTTGCTTCACCTAAAATCCCAACACTTTGGGAGACTGAGGCAGGAGAATAGTTTGAACCCAGGTGGCAAAGATTGCAGAGCTGAGACAGTGCCATTGCACCCCAGCCTGGGCAACGAGAGTAAAACTCTGTCTCAAAAAAAATAAAAATAAATTTAAAAAAAGGAGTTTTATAAGTTCTGCTGCAGCAGACTTAAATGCACCAGCCTAAGGGCCCTGAATGAACAACAAAGCTCACAGCTCAGCACTTGATCTCCTATAAAGTACACACCATCACCTCAAGCAGCTCCCTGACCCCTGTATATCCAAAGAGTCACCTCAAAAAGGACTGATCAGACTGACATTTGGCGGGCATTATTCTGGGACAAAGATAGCAGAAGAAGAAACTTCTTCTTCTCACTGTTCCACAGCTGCTACAGGTGTACCCCAGACAAGCAGGGCCTGGAGGGGACCTCAGCAGTCATACAGCAGAGGGGCTAGACTGTTAGAAGGAAAACTAAGTAACAGAAATACTTCATCATCAACAATCTGGGTGTCCATTCAGAGACCCAATTGAAAATTCAGCAACTACTCAGACGACAGGTGAATAAATCCACAAAGATGGGAAGAAACTAGCACAAAAAGGAGAAAAACACCCTAAACCAAAACACCTCGCCTCCTACAAAGGACCAAAACTCCTCACCAGCAAGGAAACAAAGCTGGATGGAGAATGAGTGTGATTAAATGATGGAATCAGACTTCAGAAGGTGGATAAGGAAAAACTTCCATAAGCTAAAAGAACATGTTCTAAATCAATGCAAAGAAACTAAGAATCTTGAAAAAAGATTTGTAAAAAGATTCAAGGAAATGATAACAAGAATGGACAACTTAGAGAGGAATATGAATGAATTGAAGTAGCTGAAAAACACAACACGAGAACTTCGCAAAGCATGCACAAGTTTCAATAGCCGAATTGACCAAGCAGAAGAAAGGATATCAGAAGTCGAAGATCAACTCAATGAAATAAAATGAGAAACCAAGATTAGAAAAAAAAGCACAAAAAGGAATGAACAAAGTCTCCAAGAAATGTGGGACTATGTGAAGAGACCTAATCTACGTTTGACACATGTACCAAAATGTGACGAGGAGAATTAATCCAATCTGGAAAATACTCTTCAGGATATTATCCGGGAAAATTTCCCCAACCTAGCAAATCAGGCCAATATTCAAGTCCAGGAAATACAGAGACCACCACAAAGATACTCCACAAGAAGAGCAACCCCAAGGCACATAATCGTCAGATTCACCAGGGTTGAAATGAAGGAGAAAATGCTACAGGCAGCCAGAGAGAGAGGTTGGGTCACCCACAAAGGGAAGCCCATTAGACTCACAGCAGATCTCTCAGCAGAAGCTCTACAAGCCAGAAGAGAGTGGGGGGCAATATTCAACATCCTTAAAGAAAAGAACTTTCAACCCAGAATTTCATATCCAGTCAAACTAAACTTCATAAGTGAAGGAAAAATAAAATCCTTTGAGAACAAGCAAGTACTCAGAGATTTTGTCACCACCAGGCCTGCTTTACAAGAGCTCCTGAAAGGGGCACTACACATAGAAAGGAACAATCAGTACCAGCCATTCCAAAATTACACTAAATGCTGAAGAGCATCAACATAATGAAGAATCTACATCAACTAACGGGCAAAACAGCCAGCTAGCATAAAAATGGCAGGATCAAATTTACACATAACAATATTAACCCTAAATGTAAATGGACTAAATGCACCAATCAAAAGACACAGACTGGCAAATTGGATAAAAAACCAAAACTCATCAGTGTTCTGTATCCAGGAAACCCAGCTCACATGCAAGAATACACAAAGGCTCAAAATAAAGGGATGGAGGAAGATTTACCAAGCAAATGAAGAGCAAAAAAAAGCTGGAGTTGCAATTCTTATCTCTGATAAAATAGACTTTAAAGCAACAAAGATCAAAAGAGACAAAGAAGGTCATTACATAACGGTAAAAGGATTGATACAACAAGAAGAGCTAACGATCCTAAATATATATGGAACCAATACAGTAGCACCCAGATATATAAGGCAAGTTCATAATGACTTACAAAGAGACTTAGACTCCCACACAATAATAGTGGGAGACTTTAACACTCTACTGTCAATATTAGACAGATCAACAAGACCGAAAATTAACAAGAATATCCAGGGCTTGAACTCAGACCTGGAACAAGCAAACCTGATAGACATTTACAGAACTCTCCACCCCAAATCCACAGGATATACATTCTTCTCAGCACCACATCACACCTACTCTAAAATTGACCACATAATTGGAAGTAAATCACTCCTCAGCAAATGCAAAACAACTGAAATCATAACAAACAGTCTCTCAGACCGTAGTGCAATCAAGTTAGAACTCAAAATTCAGAAACTAACTCAGAATTGCACAGCTTCATGGAAACTGAACAACTGGCTCTTGAATGTTGATTGGATAAACAATGAAATGAAGGCAGAAATAAAGAAGTTCTTCGTAACTAACGAGAACAAAGACACAACATACCAGAATCTCTGGGACACATTTAAAGCAGTCTCTAAAGGAAAATATATAGCAATAAGTGCCCACATGAGAAGAGTGGAGAGATCCAAAATCGACACCCTATGGTCAAAATTGAAAGATCTAGAGGAGCAAGTTCCAAAAACTCAAAATCTAGCAGAAGACAAGAAATAACTAAGATCAGAGCAGAACTGAAGGAGATAGACACAGGAAAATCCCTTCAAAAAAATCAATAAATCCAAGAGGTGGTTTTTTGAAAAGATCAAAAAAATAGACAAACCATAGCCAGATTGATAAAAAAGAAAAGAGAGAACAACCAAATAGATGCAATAATAAATGATAAAGGGGAAATCACCACAGACTCCACAGAACTTCAAACCATCATCAGAGAATATTACAAACAACTCTATGCACATAAACTAGTAAACCTGGAAGAAATGGACACATTCCTGGAATCCTGTGTCCTCCCAAGCCTAAACCAGGAGGGAGCTGACACTATGAGTAGACCAATAACAAGGTCTGAAGTCGAGGCAGCAATTAAGAGCCTACCACACAAAAAAAGCCCAGGACCAGATGGGTTCATAGCCGAATTCTACCAGACACACAAAGAGGAGCTGGTACCATTCCTCTGGAACTATTCCAAATATTCAAAAAAGAGGGAATCCTTCCCAAATCATTTTATGAGACCAACATCATCCTGATACCAAATCCTGGCAGAGACTCAACAAGAAAAGAAAACTTCAGGCCAATATTCATGATGAACATAGATGCAAGCATCTTCAATAAAATACTGGCAAGTCAATTCCAACAGCACATCAAAAAACATCCATCATGATCAAGTAGAATTCACCCCGGGGATTCAAGGCTGGTTCAACATACACAAGTCTATAAATGTAATTCACCACATAAACAGAACCAAAAACAAAAACCACATGATTATCTCAAGTGACGCGGAGAAGGCATTTGACAAAATTCAACAACCCTTTATGCTAAAAACCTCAATAAACTCGGTATCGATGGAACATATCTCAATGTAATAAAAGCTATTTATGACAAACCAACAGCCAATATCATACTGAATGGGCAAAAACTGGAAGCATTCCCTTTGAAATCCGGCACTAGACAAGGATGCCCTCTCTCACCACTCCTATTCAATATAGTACTGAAAGTTCTAGCCACAGTAATCAGGCAAGAAGAAGAAATAAAGGGTATTCAGATAGGAAAGGTGGAAGCCAAATTGTCTCTATTTGCAGACGACATGATAGTATACCTAGAAGACCCCATTGCCTCAGCCCCAAAACTCCTGAAACTGTTAAGCAACTTCAGCAAAGTCTCAGGATATAAAATCAATGTGCAAAAATCACAAGCATTCCTATACACAAATAGCAGTCTTAAAGAGAGCCAAATGAAGAACAAACTGCCATTCACAATTGCTACAAAAAGAATAAAATACCTAGGAACACAACTCACAAGGAACATAAGGGACCTCTTCAAGGAAAACTACAAACCACTGCTCAAAGAAATCAGAGAGGACAGAAACAGATGGAGAAACATTCCATGTTCATGGTTAGGAAGAATCAATATTGTGAAAATGGCTATACTGCCCAAAGTAATTTACAGAATCAACGCTATCCCCATCAAGCTACCATTGACTTTCTTCACAGAACTGGAAAAAACCACCATGAACTTCATATGGAACCAAAAGAGAGCCCACATAGCCAAGTCAATTCTAAGCAAAAAGAACACAGCGGGGGGCATCACACTACCGGATTTCAAACTATACTACAAGGCTACAGTAATCAAAACAGCATGGTACTGGTACCAAAACAGAGATATAGACCAATGGAACACAACAGAGGCATCAGAGGCAACACAACTTATCTACAACCATACAATCTTTGATAAACCTGACAAAAACAAGCAATGGGGAAAGGATTCCCTGTTTAATAAATGGTGTTGGGAAAACTGGCTAGCTATGTCCAGAAAACAGAAACTGGACCCCTTCCTGACACCTGACACTAAAATTAACTCCAGTTGTATTAAAGACTTAAACATAAGACCTGGCACCATAAAAACCCTAGAAGAAAATCTAGGCAAAACCATTCAGGACATAGGAGTAGGCAAGGACTTCATGACTAAAACACCAAAAGCATTGGCAACAAAAGCCAAAATAGACAAATGGGACCTAATCAAACTCCACAGCTTCTGCACAGCAAAAGAAACAGTCACTGGAGTGAATCGGCAAACAACAGAATGGGAATAAATTTTTGTAGTTTACCCATCTGATAAAGAGCTGATATCCAGAATTTACAAAGAACTCAAACAGATTTACAAGAAACAACAAACAAGCCCATTCAAAAATGGGCAAAGGATATGAACAGACACTTTATAAAAGAAGATATACATGAGGCCAACAAACATATGAAAAAATGCTCATCATCACTGGTCATTAGAGAGATGCAAATCAAAACCACATTGAGATACCATCTCATGCCAGTTAGAATGGTGATCATTAAAAAATCTGGAGACAACAGATGCTGGAGAGGATGTGGAGAAATAGGAACACTTTTATACTGTTGGTGGGAGTGTAAATTAGTTCAACCATTGTGGAAGACAGTGTGGCGATTCCTCAAGGACCTAGAAATAGAAATTCCATTTGACCCAGCAATCCCATTACTGGGTATATATCCAAAGGATTATAAATCGTTCTACTATAAGGACACATGCACACGAATGTTCATTGCAACACTGTTTACAATAGCAAAGACCTGGAACCAACCCAAATGCCCATCAATGATAGACTGGACTGGGAAAATGTGGCACATATACACCATGGAATATTATGCAGTCATCAAAAACGATGAGTTCGTGTCCTTCGTAGGCACATGGATGAATCTGGAGAACATCATTCTCAGCAAACTGACACAAGAACAGAAAATGAAATACTGCATATTCTCACTCATAGGTAGGTGAGGAAAAATGAGAACACATGGACACAGGGGAGGGAGTACTACATACTGGGGTCTATTGGGGGGAATAGGGGAGGGACAACGGGGGGGGGAGCTGGGGAAGGATAGCCTGGGGTGAAATGCCAAATGTGGGTGAAGGGGAGGAAGGCAGCAAATCACACTGCCATGTGTGTACCTATGCAACTATCTTGCATGTTCTGCACATGTACCCCGAAACCTAAAATGCAGTTTTAAAAAAAGCATTGCTCTCTGTCTTCAGACACAGCTTCCTATACAGTTTTGAAAAAGAATTTGAATCATTTCATAAATATTGGAATATAAGTATTCCAAAATTCTAGAATGTACTCCATTTAGAGAAGACAGAAGAGGGGTTCTCCCTGCTCTACAATCATCTGGAGGGCGCTGTCCTGCTCTGAATTTGAGCTCTAGCCAAAGCTGAGAAGATGAAGAACTTTCCTTGTGCAGCCATTAGCTGCGACCCCCAGCACTGCCGGGAAGCTGAGAGAGGCCAGAGGCACAGACATGGTGGAAACAGCCCACAGATGACGACTGGGAAACAACAGAACAGTGGAGCAAGAAATCAGCGACAGAGCCGCTGTGGACTTCAAGTCTGATGACCTTAGGGTCACTGCATTGCTAACTAGAGAGTGCTGGGCAGAAACATATTGTGTGGCCTCCACAGCACTTGGAAACCAGACGTGAGGAAATCCCAATTCATAGGTATCAACATCTAACTGATAGCTACCTACCACTCGCTTGTTTCCACAGTCTTGGATAGTGCCGGAAAACCATTGACTGTTTTAGGCATCATTTTAAAAAACTAACAAGTAAACAAACAACAAAGCATGTTTGAGAATATGCAAAGAAGACGTACATTATTCACACAGTCAAGTACCAGGAAAAAACAGCAGATGTCTTGCCACAGTTGACCACAAGAGGGGGCACGTGCACAACAGCGATCCTAGAGAGGGCTCTGGGATCCATCATAACAATGGCCCGGACTCCAAGCTGGTTCTGGGTATTTTTACTATTATTATTATTATTATTACCACTACTACTACTACTACTTCATCATCCCAGTTCATAGCTTACAATTTTCATGCAATAATTATTTTACATCTCTTCGCACTGCTTCACCCCCACCCTCCTCCGCCCTCCAATTCAGAATTTTAAATGGTCCTAGACTCTTCCTCAAGATTGAGACTCTCTTTAATAGAGATGCTTTATAGATGCAATTTTTTTTCCCACAAAAGACAGCTTTACAGGGCCATTTCAGGATAGAGCAAAGAAACATACTTTAGGTTAAAATATTTTAATTTGTTTTCTTGTTGTGTAATGTTACACTAGAGTCAGGTTGGAAGGTAAGTCATGATATGTAGGGTTAAATAAAACCCAACTGATGAGAATTTAGTTTGTAGGACATGACTCCCCAAACCCCTTAGATTGGAACTGGGGCAAGGTAAAAAAAAAAATATATATATATATATATACACACATATATATATATATATATATATACACATATACATATATATATATATATATCAGAGCTTAGTCCTCATCTTGATAAACACAAAGATAATTATTACTTGTAGACATTCAATAAATTATTTGCAATCAATTTAAGAAAAAAACTCTTCAGAATCACAGGAAATTATAGAGGACAATAATTTGAATCCACAAGCAGAAATAAAGGCCTCAAAATAGTAAAGGAATGGGGAAGAAAACTAGACACAACAATAAAAAAAATTTACTTCAATTTCTATGATATTCACTTCTAAGTACAAACAAACTTGTGGTAGATGTCAGAAAGACAGTTACTTCGGTTAGGATGGGGAAGCAGTTATTGAGTGGGAAGATGTATGAGAGAATTATTCAAAAATTTTGAAATATTCTATAGTTTCAGATGGACAGTGGTTTATCTCAATGAAAAAAAATAAAATAGCCAAACCTAGATTCCTTTAAGGAAGTTCTAGACAAGAAAAAAGAATGAACCAATATTTATGGAAACTCAGCTTTATCAGAGACAAGTGCAAAATGTACCTGGAACAGTGCTAAAGAACTGTTGAAAAACAGGTGGGGAAAAAAAAGGAAATATTATAATATGTCCCTTCTTCTACTGAGGCAACCCAAATTTTTATCTTGGTTAGTTTTCCTTGAAACATGAAGGATATTTTATGTCTCTTTGCCGACAAGAGAGGTCCTCATCCTCCTGTTGTCTCTCTTGGAATCACTGTACCCACCAGCTGATTTGCATATCGTCGCCTAGGAAAGATCTTCCTTGCGAGTCTGAGATAATGGCCCAGCGTTGCCTTGACTGATCAGGACTCCTCAGTGCACCTTCTCACTATGAGGCTTTGTGCTCAGCTCCTGGGGCTGCTAATGCACTGGGTCCCTGGTAAGGACAGAAGAAGATGAGGGAAGAGAATGGGGAGGAAGGGTAAGCTGTGAGGGCCCCACTGTCTTTCATGTGTCTTCTGTTCTGCCCATGTGTTACATGTACAGGTCTTGTCCTCTAGGATAGGGAACGTGAGGTTTAGATCTGTGAGAGTGAGGAATATTCAAGAAGAAGCAAGTTCCTGTGCTCTGGTGAAAATTGTCACACAGAAAAAGGGAGATGTTGTAGGTGACTTCTAGAATCCTCTTTGTGGCTTGCAAATCTTATATTCCTTTTTCAAATGGAATACGTTTGGTGTACAAACACAAATAACAAACAATTATACAGCCAGAAATAAGCAACAAATGAAAATGACACATGATATTTGTACGTGTCTTTGCACTTCTTTCTGTTTATTTTAGGATCCAGTGGGGATATTGTGATGACCTAGACTCCACTCTCCCTGCCCATCACGCTTGGAGAGCTGGCCTCCATCTCCTGAAGGTCTAGTCAGAACCTCCTGCATAGTAACGGAAACACCTCTTCATTGGTATCTGCAGAAGCCAGGCCAGTCTCCACAGCTTCTAATCTGTAAAGTTTCCAACAGGGCCTCTGGGGTCCCAGACAGGTTCAGTGGCAGTTGGGTCAGGGACAGATTTCACACTGAAAATCAGCCGTGTGGAGACTGAGGATGCAGTTTATTACTGCATGCAAGATACAAAAATTCCTCCCACAGCACTACAGCCCTGAACACTAACCTCTCTGCTTGAAGTGGCCCAGCTGCTCATATGTGTTGTTTGTCTGGGGAGAAGCACAGCAAGTTCTCTGAGTCTGTGCATGAGGAAAATGTTGGACAACTCAGAGGAATAGACTGGTCTCCTGAATCCCTTTGTTACGTCTCAGGGACTACTCATTTGTGAGCTGCAACAGTTTTGACATGGGAAAAGCAGTAGGAGAGTGGGGAAGCTTCCCATGAAGCTGATGACGGTTCATGATGCAACTGAATAAAAGCTCATTCAAATCCTCCTTTCTTAATTTGCCACTTAAAGTGAATCAGCATAAGTGCCAGGCAGTTGACACAAGTTTTTGGCAACACATGCTGAGTGCCTCCTCATTTTTATATATTTTATCCGTTTTTATATATTTTAATAGGATAATTATTTGATAATATTTAAAAATCAGTATATTCCACCTTCAGAACTTTCTACTTTCCTTACTTATTGCTTATCTCCCTATGTAATAAAGATACTGTAGACAAGATTTTACACTAGTTGTAAAATGTAGCTCCCCATTTATACTGGAAGCTGGTTGGGGGCAATTAGCAAAAATATTGGTTTTTGATTGCCTAAATAGACTTTTGTAAATTAATGTCAGATACAAGATCTAAATGCTAAAATTCTTTGATTTGCCTTGATTACCACTTACTGATAGATCATAAAAGGAACTCTTGAAATTCCAAAAGTTGAGTTTTAAAAGTAAAAGCATTCACTGGAACATACAGGGCATGGAATTTACCCTACACACCGCTAGAAGAATGGAGCTTGATAACCATTTTAAGACTTCGAGGGTACTTCAGGAATGGGAACATGCAAGGAATCATAGTAGACATGAGCTATTGTCTCTACCATATTCGGCAACCTTCCTGAATCTTAACCTACATTTGGTGAACTTCAGATGGCAGTGGGTGTTGCAGGTTGATGCCATAAACCTAAAAACAAGTCCCAATGTATTTCTTGTGAAGAGTCACAGAGTTGAAGAGACCACTGCCTGGCTTCCTGGACTGAGCCTGAGCCACTGCAAATTTTATGGGAAAGTGATGAAAAAAGGTGTTTAGGTTTGTAGTCACCAAAGGATAGCGAAGTTCCTGTGTGAAGAGACTCAATCCCATTCAACTCAGCATGAAGAGATCTTCTATAACTCATTCTGTGCCTATAGCAGAGATGATATGGTCAGATTTGTGGGTTTGTGTGGAATTCTGGTGAGCCCTTTTTAGAACAAAGCCATTCCTAAATAATTCCAAAGACGGGCCAGTAACTTGTTAAGAACATTCAAGTACAAGTTTTTGTGTAGATACATGTTTTCCTTTTTGTTGGGTTCACACATAAGAGCTTCCTGGATCATATTGTGACTGTGTTTAACCACGTGAATTGCAGACTGTTTTCCAAACCTGCTGCACCATTTTTCATTTCCGCCAGCAGTGCGGAGATTCTCTTTTCTTGTCAATCTATGCAATGGAAAGAAAAAAACCTCTGAGTGAGGAAGTATTTGGAAGAACTAGAATATATCTGGATGTAAGAAAATAAATCCAAGGTAGCTTTGAGATGCCCATTAAATACTTTAAAAATTTTTCCTAGTCTTGCCAAACCTGGGTTCATATTTTTACTACCCGGTGAATGGTACTCATGCCCAGTGGTCTTTAGAGTTTGGGGATGGTCCCAGGAGGTGGAAAAGTTCCTTCAGACAAGGAAGAACTGGTTCAAGATACAAACTAAGGAGACCTAATTAGAATGAAAAATGGAGAGCCGAAGCATGTGAAATGAAAATTTTCTATAGAAAGGAGGTAACATTTAAGTAAGCATGCCTTGTTCTTCAGGCAGTGTGTCTGTCCGTAGGCTCTTGTGCTCTGGACTGGTGCATAACATAAAAGCACTGAGCACAGACATCGCTTCCTCTCACTGATGAATTTTTTGTGTCAGTTGTAATTCCTCTTATAGAGTAGAATGATCTTGAGAGGTTAGAGGTTTTATTTTAAAAAATTAACAAATGACCATTGTGAGTGAATCCCAAGCAAGACAGAATGGGAAGAAACCGAAGAAACAAAGTAGAAGCATGTATATCGTATTTATTTTTTGTTACACCTATATACATCTATAATTTTAAATTTCAAAGTCAAGGGAAATACTGGATATTAAATCTTACCATATATTAAAATTAGCATGATGGTAAAACTTGCTATTGCCCTTGAATTATGATTCTTAATTTTGCATGAGTAATATTGTCATTGTTACACTCGGATTACTACAATTAATTTTCTATGCATTATATGCCTTATATATGAGGAATTTTTCCTATAGAATGACTGCATTTATCGGGGAGGGATAGCATGGGGAGAAATGCCAGATATAGGTGATGGGGTGGAGGCAGCTAACCACATTGCCGTGTATGTACCTATGCAACAATCTTGTATGTTCTTCACATGTACCCCAGAACCTGAAGTGCAATAAAACATATATATTTAAAAATTTTTTAAAAGAATGACTGCATTTATCAACACATTTTTAACTTACTTAGATTAACTTTTAGGTTTTGTTGATTTCTATCCTCACCAACAGCCTGTTACAATCACAAACCACAGCTTCCTCTTCTTGAACAACCCACTTTATTTCATCTCTTTATCAGCTGCAATAAATCTTTCAAGGGTTTCCACTTTCATAAATCCTTATACATATTATAATTTATTTGTTGTTTCAAATAGAAAATTTTCTTCATGTTTTATTTCCCTAGTTCAATATAAAATGCATGGAATTTACAATCACAAACATAATAGTACAATGATGTCAATTTTAATGTGCCATAAGTTTTGGGTGGTTGGTTCTCAATCAATAGTAACTAGATGCCAACTCATAAACACAGAAGGAATTTGAAAGTAGAAACTCTGATTGAATCTGGGTAAAGTATACATGGGAGTCTCTTATACTATTTTGGCAAATTTGCAGTGAAAGGAGATGAGTCTCAGATGTGGTTTTAAACTTGAACTTGGGACTTTTGAGTTAAAATTAGAATAAGGTAAGACTTTGGGCAGATATTGAGAAGGAATTATTGTATTTGAAATGTGAAAAGGACATGAGATTTGAGAGAGTCCATATGTGGGATGATGTTTGTAAATTTGTTTCTACTCAAATATCATGCAAAATTGTAATCCCCAGTATCTGTCATGAGTTTTGGGTGACTGGTTCTGAATCAATAGCAACTAGATGCCAACTCATAAATATAGAAAGAATTTGAAAGCAGAAAGTCTAAATGAATCTGGGGAAAGTATACATGGGAGTTTCTACTCTAAAGTATAGATTTCTCATATATAGGTTTAGCACTCATGAGATGTTTAGAAGTGTTCTTGGTGCTATTTTTATGATAGTGAGTTCTTGTGAGATCTCTTTGTTTAAAAGCGTATGACAACTTGTTCTCTCTCTTTTGCTCTTTCTCTGGCCATGTGATGGGCCTGCTCCCCCTTAGCCTTCCATCATAATTGTAAGCTTCCTGAGACCCTCCCAGAAGCTGAACAGATGCCAGCACCATGCTTCCTACAAAGCCTGAAGAACTGTGAGCCAAGTAAAATTCTTCTGTTTATAAATCATCCAGACTCAGATATTTCTTTATAGCACTATAAGAATGGCCTGATAGATTTGCTCTCTCTTTTTTTATAAGGACACTAATGGAATCAGTCAGAATCTCAACCTTATGGCCTCATTTGACTGAAGTTACCTTCTTAGAGACCATCTCCAAATACACCCACACATGGAGTTAGGTCTTCAAACTGTGGATTCTGAGGAAACACAAGTATTAAGTTCATAAAAGCTTATTTTCTTTTCTTGATTCCTCAAATACTTGCTCTATTGGCATATTTTGCAGTCACACATGGAGGTGATGTAGCTCTTTTCTAATTAATAGATATTATGGTGAAGCTGTTGACACTCCATGTACAGGAGAATTTGGGAGAAATATTGTAACTCACACAAGGGAATCTTGGGGAAAGCTGGATATGCACACTCTGGTATAAGCTGGCTTGAGATAGACAGAGGGCTGGGGTTTTTGTAGTTGGACTGGAGATATGTTATCTTGCATTGCTGAGGATCTAAGAGGCTTGATTGTCCTGCAGGCAGTTGCACAAATATGTGCACAAATAAAGTGGAAGGTGGAGATTGAAAGCTGCCAGTGATCAAACATCAAAAATGGAGTCAGACTGTGTACTTCATAGTACCTATTTGAAGGTACATGGTACCTTACAATATCATCTTTTTATATTTTTTCCAGCTTTGTATATCTGTTTTTAGCAGTTCAGCATGAAATAAATTTATCTGCCATTTAACATAGGAGTTTTGGGGAAAAAATCATAATTTAGTAAATAATGTCAAAGATACAGTATTTGGGGAAACATTGGATCTACATAATTAAGAGATGTAGCAAAATTACAATGATTATTAGTAATTTTTTGGTGTTTAATACATTTGAAAATTATAAAAATTTTATAAATATTTAATCACTTAATTATTATAATAGTCTTATACTATAGTTACTTCTTTATTTTCCATTATCAAAGGTGAAAAAAAACAAGATAGAAATGTGTAATTCATTTGCCAAATTTACACATATATTAAGTGTAAGAGCCAAAATTCTAACCAATGGTATATGGTTACAATCTCTGTGTTCGATTACAGAAACTAATATTTCAAAATTTCTTTCACTGAGCTTTCTACCTGATTTCATCAATTATGCATGAATAACTTGAACAAGATAACATCATTGGATCATTGCACTGCCTTTACTCAGTTTTGTCACCAAGACAGGCAAATTTTATGTTGTTGACAATAACAGTATGCTGCATCTTCAGGCTCCAGGCTGCTGACTGTGGGAGTGAAATCTACCTCAGACTCATGGTCACTCAACCATGCAGGGACACTAGGGTTCTGGATGGTGGCTTGCTCTCCTCAAGCTTTGTCCAGAATTTGAAAATTGAGAACTCATGAACACAAAGAAGGGAACAATACACACTGGGTCTTCCTGAGGGTGGAGGATGGAAGAAAAGAAAGGAGCAGAAAAAGTAACTATTGGTTACTGGGATTAATACCTGGGTGGCAAAGTAATCTGTACAATGATTCCCCATTGCACAAGTTCACCTGTGTAACAAACCTTCAAATGTACCCTTGGACCTAAAATAAAAGTTAAAAACTCAAATAGAACTGAGGTAGCATAATATCCTCATTAACATATGAATTTTCATAATCCCAAAAGCACAAATGTCACTGAGGTTAAACATGTTACATAACACCGTGAGTGATCCATGAGAAATTACGTGTCACAGACCAAAAACCGTACCAAAGATTCAACTTACAATGAGAAGAAAACAAATTTCACCATCATGTGGCACCTCCTCATAATCCTTTTTGTCACCTGGGCTCAGCACAGCAGAAGGCAGAAGAGTTGAGCTCCTTATGTCCGTTATGTACATGGCTGAGGCAGACAGACACCTGTCCTGAGCTGGGGAGCAGCCCATTGATGATGTCTTAGATATGTAGCCAAATGCTCTATGGAAGTCATCCCAGCTGAAGATATTTTGGAGCTTCTTGTTCCAGAACAGATTATTTCACAGATGTCACACACACACGGGTGCTTCCTCCCTCAGTCCCCCTCCCCTTCTTCAGTCTGTAGGGGGACTATGTGGAAGCCCCCTCACTTAATACAACAAAACACCAGGCCATTTCCTCAGTCCTCAGCTGCAGGTGGTCTTGTTCTGGTGATAACTAATGAGAGTGACCACAAGCATGTTAAATGAACCTTATTAGACCATGATTATTATAAATAATAATAGCTGATACAGCTATTAATTCAAGTGGCTTGAATACAGTCATTTTCCTAGTGTGAACCTAATCTGGGAATGTTTCATACAAAATAGATCAAGATTATAGATCAAGGTCAGTTGCCTTACTAACAGAACTTGAGGATTTAGAGTTGAGGGAAACAATGTAAAAGAAGAATTTGGAGAATTTTATACAAAAACCATATTGGCTATACCTGATAATTTTTTTAAAATGCCCTACAGTCTAAGTTCAAGGAAAAAAAACAATAAATAAAAATAGCAAAGAATTAATGAAGAAAGTTTACATTAAGCTGCCTCAAAAGAAACTGAGACTTTAGATCAACGTAGAAGACACTGGTAAAAATTCATCATTTGTTGTTTGATTTGATAAAGTTGCTTGAAAGGATAAAAAGTACAGTTTGAGAAAAAAATTTAAAAACACAGACATTTGATGCAGGAACCCCCAAAAGAAGCTGTTGCTTTATGCTATGTGGAATTTTGACTGCTGAGTGCTTTCTTGCTGAAAGGGAGAATCTACAGCACTGTCTGTCAAGTGTCTGCATTCTAGTCCTGTCTCATTATTGTTCACAAGTCTTAAGTGGGATAGGGGACAGGTGCTATTTAGGAACTATGGGCATAGAGGCTCAACTCCACAGATTCTGATTTAGATGGGGAGATCTTGGACTTTAACCTACCACCATCATGAGAAAATGCTTGTAGATGTTGTGGATGAAAATTAGCATATGTTGCATACAGTAAAAAATGTGATTGATGTAAACAAGTGTAGAGATTTGTCAACTGGATACTCCAAGATGGTCATAAGATCTTCCATCTTATAAACTCTTCTAATAGTGTGATGTTGATAATTCCCCTATTGGACATATTAGCATATGTTCCCTACACTTTGGAATCTTAGTGAACCTATAATTGTGATAGAAGTAATAACAGGTTATAAAACATCTGCCTGACTCTTGGGAGAAGTGTACATGGAGCCAAGCAGGAACATGTAGAGAGTCAGCCTGAGCTGAGGACTCATCCTACAGCCTGAACTGGCTACCCTTGAGATGACTCCATCTCCAACTGCTACCTAACTACTTCCACATAAGAAATCCCAAGGAGAAGGGCTAGGCGCGGTGACTCATGCCTGTAATCCCAGAACGCTGGGAGGCCGAGGTGGGTGGATCATGAGGTCAAGAGATCGAGACCATCCTGGTCAACATAGTGAAACCCCATCTCTACTAAAAATACAAAAAATTAGCTGGGCATGGTGGCATGTGCCTGCAATCCCAGCTACTCAGGAGGCTGAGGCAGGAATATTGCCTGAACCCAGGAGGCGGAGGTTGTGGTGAGCCAAGATTGCGCCATTACACTCCAGCCTGGGTAACAAGAGCGAAACTCCTTCTCAAAAAAAAAAAGGAAATCCCAAGGAGAAGTCTTGGTCAGCCCAGGAAACACCTACCATAGGATAGGTTGGGAAAGAAAAGACAGATGTAAGTAACCTTGGGATTCAGTGTTTGGACTTTTTCTACTAAGACTAAAGACAAAAGGACTGTGAGAAGGTATTGAACTTGAGTTAGCAGCTTTGATTTTCACAAAGGTATGATATGTATGTGTGCACATATATTCCATTCTTCTCCCAGGCGGTGGCTCCTTTGATTTTCTGCCTACATTTAGAACAAGGGTTGCTGTGGCCATGGGACAGGAAATTTGGCTCCACAGCTGCTTCCCTCCACTACAGCACTGTGACCTCAGCAGGTGTTATCTTCTGTGCTGCTGAGCAAATACACCTGGGAATATTCATAGTCTGTCCTATGAATTACACAAGCTTTTAAAATCAATTGTTTTTTCTCTCTCTTCTTTTTTGTCATTATTAAATTTAGCAACTAGCACCATGCCTGACTCACCATTAAGACTCAATATGTGTTTGCTGCAAAAAGGGTAAAAATGAAATTATATTTCATCTTTCTAAGAAAAACTCAGGAATCAGAGAAGCTCTATTTGTGCTCTGAACGACCCTCAATAATTATTTCAGTCATGTCACATAGTGATCTTTTATGAACAATATAATGAAAAGGTGAATGTGGATTATTTTAATTGTCTGAATTATTTCGTGAATTATAGGGTATTGGCTGTAGGTTAATAGAAAGAGGAACATTCACTCATTTTTAGACCAAAAAAGAAAGGTGGGGACTGCTGATCCAGAGAAAGGACTGAGAGCACTGGACGAGAGGAGAAATGGCTAAGTGATAAAGAAACATGTGCTAAGAACACTTACCAAGCCCTAAATAACACAGGCATGGCCTTTTGTGGAACCAGCGTGCAAAGTGGCAAAAAATGGCACCACTCCCAGCCTTCGTACTCTGTATGCAATACGGATTTGAAGTGACAATCCTATTGTAAATATTGGTTTAACCCTCTACAAAAATCCAGGATGTACTTGGTTTAGGAAAGGTAGAAGAGGATGTGCCTTCACTCCATTGTCATCCGTTGGCACTACACTGCCCTCGTGAGATTGTTATATGAAATAATGTTAATGTCTAACTATAACTGAGGACTTGAAACCCAGTTTTCTGTATAATTCTCACCTGTATCCTCCCAATACATCCCAGTGGAGCTGAAGAATGCCATTGGAATAGAAGAAGGAAACTGACCTACAGGTTATGACAGGAAGATGACAAAAATGTGTGATACAGGCTCAGACTGACTGAATTGCTGCAGACCCCAAGTCTCATGAAGGTACAGGCACTCCCTTGCTAATTAGAATGGTGTTGCAGCAAAATATTGTTTCCAGACATGATGGGGAAATTCTGATTTGGAGACCATTGATAGTAAACTGAAAACAGTATATCACTATTTAATGTGGCCATACTCTTGCATAGTACCTGGGAACCGATAATGATTTGTTACAGGTATCAAAAATAAAACATGAATGAAAATGTGCAAGAAACAATTAACAATTACCCTAGAAATGACAATGTCAAATAACAGAAAAAGTATCCCTCAGGTTGTCTCCCACACGTCACCACAAGAGGGGGTACATACAAAACAGTGATCCTAGATGAAGATATGTGCATCTCTGACAGTAAAGGCCCGACTTCTTCAGGGTATTACTGTTATTACTACCTTTATGATCACAATTTCTTCACTCCGTTTCAAGGCTTATCCTTTTCAAGGCTTATCCTTTTCATCCAGCAATAATTTTATATATCTTGTTTCTGCTCATTCATACAGCCGACCACATGACCATAGGGCAAATAATACCTATGGAAACTCAGAAATGACAAAACCCGAGGGTATTTAGCTGAAAACAAGTTCTCTCTATCACGTACTGTCCCTAAAATAGAGTGTAAGTCTGGAAAAATGAATCAAAAAGAAAATACATGTTAGAAAGAGTTATTTGTGAAAGTCTTTCTAGTAAAGGAAAGGAGCGAGGATGAGGTTTCTCAAGTGTGGTCTAGACATCAAAGTGTTTTAAAAGGACCAGATCATGGTATGAGAAATTTATCCAGGTATGAGAAATTCCAAAACTGTAGGCCCTCCCCAGGCTAGCTGTCATGGCTTTGAAGACATGTAGATCACACCCACATTTGCTCATATCCACAGTGACCTCCTGGTTCCAGATGTAGCATTGGCATGGTATGGCTTTCCAGATCCTCAGAACTGCATGTAAAATCTGCCAATGACCAAAAAGACAACGAAAAACAGTGGGTTTGATTGATGCTTACATCAGGTTTTTTTCTTTGAGATGGAGTGTCACTCTGTCACCCAGGCTGAAGTGCAGTGGCATGATCTCGGCTCACTGAAACCTATGCTTCCTGAGTTCAAGCAATTCTCCTGCCTCAGCCTCCTGAGTAGCTGGGATTACAGGTGCCCACCATGGTGCTGGACTAATTTTTGTATTTGTATTAGAAACAGATTTTCACCAAGTTGGCCAGGCTGGTCTCAAACTCCTGTCCTCAAATAATCCACCTGCCTCGCCCTCCCAAACTGCATATGTTTAATCAGTCTTGCATCCCAGGGATAAAGCTGACTCGATCATGGTGGATGAGCTTTTTGCTGTGCTGCTGGATTCCATTGGCCCTATCTCACCACTTCCATTCAACGTAGTATTGGAAGTTCTGGCCAGGGCAATCAGGCAAGAGAAAGAAATAAAGTATATTCAAATAAAAAGAAAGAAAGTCAAATTGTCTCTGTTTGCAGATGACATAATTCTATATATTTTTTTTTTAATTTTTTATTGGATTATAGGTTTTGGGGTACATGAGCAGAGCATGCAAGACAGTTGCGTAGGTACACACATGGCAGTGTGCTTTGCTTTTCTTCTCCCCTTCACCCCAATATCCATGATGAACATAGATGCAAAAATCTTCAATAAAATATTGACATAATTCTATATTTAGAAAACCCCATCATCTCAGCCCAAAATCTCCTTTGCTGATAAGAAAAGTCTCAGGATACAAAATCAATGTGCAAAAATCACAAGCATTCATATACACCAATAATAGACAAACAGAGAGCCAAATCATGATTGAACGCCCATTCACAATTACAACAAAGAGCATAAAATACCTAGGAACACAACTTACGAGGATGTAAAGGACCTCTTCAAGAAGAACTACAAACCACTGTCAAGGAAATTAGAGAGGACACAAACAAATGGAAAAACATTCCATGCTTATGAATAAGAAGAATCAATATCACGAAAATAGCCATACTGCCCAAAATAATTTATAGATGCAATGCTATCCCCATCAAGCTACCATTGATCTTCTTCACATGATTAGAAAAAAACTACTTTAAATTTCATATGGAACCAAAAAAGACCGTGTATAGCCAAGACAATCCTAAGCAAAAATAGCAAAGTTGGAAGCATCATGCTACCTGACTTCAAACTACACTAAAAGGCTACAGTAACCAAAACAGCATAGTACTAGTACCAAAACAGATATATAACCAATGGAACAGAACTGAGGCCTCAGATATTATGCCACACATCTACAACCATCTGATCTTTGACAAACCTGACAAAAACAAGCAATGGGGAAAGAATTCCTTATTTAATAAATGGTGTTGGGAAAACTGATAGCCATATACAGAAAGCTGAAACTAAACCACATTCTTTAAACCTTATACAAAAATTAACTCAAAATGAATTAAAAACTTAAATGTAAGACTCAAAACCATAAAAACCCTAGAAGAAAACCTAGGCAATACCATTCAGAACATAGACACAGGCAAGACTTCATGACTGAAACACCAAAAGCAATGGCAACAAAAGACAAAATTGACAAATAGGATCTAATTAAACTAATGAACTTCTGCACAGCAAAAGAAACTATCATCAGAGTGAACAGGCAACCTACAGAATGGGAGAAAATGTTTGCAATCTATCCATCCAACAAAGGGCTAATATCCAGAATCTACAAAGAGCTTAAACACATTTACAAGAGGAAAACAAACAACCCCATCAAAAAGTGAGCAAGGGATATGAACAGACACTTCTCAAAAGAAGATATTTATGCAGCCAACAAACATATGAAAAAAAAAGCTCATCATTAGATCATTGGAGAAATGCAAATCAAAACCACAATGAGATATCATCTCATTCCAGTTAGAATGGCTGTCATTAAAAAGTCAGAAAATAACAGACGCTGAAGAGGATGTGGAGAAATAGGAACAATTTTACACTGTTGGTGAGAGTGTAAATTAGTTCAACCATTGTGGAAGACAGTGTGGTGATTTCTCAAGGATCTAGAACCAGAAATACCATTTGACCCAGCTGGGTTATATACTCAAAGGATTATAAATCATTCTGCAATAAAGACACCTGCACATGTATGTTTATTGCAGCACTGTTCACAATAGAAAAGACTTGGAACCAACCAAAATGCCCATAAATGATAGACTGGATAAAGAAACTATGACACATATACAGCATGGAATACAATGCAACCATAAAAAGGATGAGTTCATGTTCTTTTCAGGGACATGGATGAAGTTGGAAACCATCAATCTCAGCAAACTAACACAGTAACAGAAAGCCAAACACCACATGTTCTCACTCATAAGTGGGAGTTGAACAATGAGAACACATAGACACAGGGAGGGAAATGTAACACACTGGGACCCATCAGGAGGTATGGGACTAGGGGAGGAATAGCATTAGGAGAAATACCTAATGTAGATGATGGATTAATGGGTGCAGCAAACCACCATGGTACATGTATACCCATTCACAAATCTGCACATTCTGCACACGTATCCCAGAACTTAAATATATATACAGTGTGTGTGTGTGTGTGTGTGTGTGTGTGTATGATACTAGTCTTTTCCTTCCTTCAGGTCATCAGCATTCCAGTGGTAGATGGCCATGATGGAAATACTTGACATTTGAGAGTGAGCATAATTTATTTAATTAGAATTCGCTATTGGAGAACAGGCTTCAAGTAGAACTGAATTCTAAAAAAAAATCAGAAGTACAGGATCAAGAGGCTGACAGATTCAGTGTCTGGTGAAGCTGCCTAGTGGAGCCAGAAAAGGCAAAGGAGATAAACTGAATGATGTGTCTGCACATGGCCACAGAGATGGAAGGGCCAGGCAGCTCTCTGAAACCTTCTATATAAAGCCATTAATCCCATTCGTTGAGGGCAAAGTCCATGACTTAATAACTTCCGAAGGGGCTCTACCTTTTAATATCAACTTAGGCTTTAAATTCTAACATAATTTTGGAATTTCACAAACATCTAAACCATAGGAGATAGAAATAGAAAATTTCTAATAAAGTCAGCATATAACCAGATAGGAAGAGTCACAGAAGCAGCTGCCTTGGTTAGCCCTGACCAACACTTTCTTACAAAAAGCGTTCATTAGTAACATTCATTTATCAACACCAGTGACAATATGTTGATATTTTGTAACGAAGACATGTCCCTGCTATGGTATTCTTGCCAAAAATGAAAAATCTGACTTTAATCAATAGGAAATACCAATCAATAGAACTTAAGGGACATTCTCAAAAATAACCAGCCAGCATACATCAAAATTTCAAGGTATTTAAAAACAAAGACTAAAGAACTGTAGAAGATTGTAGGAAATTAAAAAAAGCATGAAAACTGAATGAAATATGGGATCCTGAAATTTTATCCTAAAACATTAAAAGTAAAAATGGTAGATATATATATATATATATATATCATCAGTGAAAAGCTCAGTGAAATTCAAATGTTGATTGTAACTTCATTAATAGTATTTGATTAACCAGTAATGTTAAAGCTATTTAAAGTACTAAAAAAAAAGTTAAAAATTGTTTTATATTCAGCAAAACTATCCTTAAAAAAAGAAAAGAAAAGAAGCCATGACTACCATATATGTCCTATAAGAAACTCAGGAAGAAATCCTTCAGAAATCAGAATCACAGTAAATAACAAGGAACAGAAATTTGAATCCATAAAATTAAATGAAGGCTTCATAAATATACTTACTTCAATTCTCATGTTGTTCATGTTCAGGAAAACCAAATCTTTGTGATATCAGAGTAGCAGTTCCCTAGGTAGGTTAGAGGCAGATGGTATTAAGCATGTGGAGAATTTAAAATTATTTATATGTTTATCTGGATAGTGAATGTGAGTACTTTATTTTGTTGACCAATGAACATGTTTGCACTTTACTCAGGGCACATTTTATTTTTATTTACAAAAATAAGAGAAAACCAAAACCGTCTCTACACACATGAAGAAAGAAATAAGAAGCACCAAATATTTACAGCTCAGCCATATTAAAGAGAAGTGTAACATGCATTGGGAAAGTGCTAAGGAAGTGAAAAAAAAAAGACAGTAAACACAGTAAACATTGAAATATATTTATGTCCCAATCAGGCTGCAGAGATTATTATCTCTACTAGTTTTTCTCAAGCACACAAAATATTTTGTTCCTAGGAAAGGCCCCAACACCCCCGTACATACCATCTTATTTCTACACCACTGTACCCATCAGGGGATTTGCATATTGTTCCACAGGAAGGACCCTCCCTTGTGAGTCTCAGATAAAAGCTCAGCGCCAATCTTGACTTGACTGATCAGGACTCCTCAGTTCTCCTTCTCACAATGAGGCTCTCTGCTCAGCTCCTGGGGCTGCTAATGCTCTGGGTCCCTGGTGAGGACAGAAGAAAGATGAGGGAGGAGAATGGGGTGGGAGGGTGAACTCTAGGGACCACATTGCCGCCCATGAGTGTTCTGTCCTCATGGTAGATGTGCACATCTTGTTCTCCAGGATGGCGAGTGTGACTTTTATATCTGTGTGAGTAGGGCATATGAGGTTTAGATCTGTAAGAATGAGGAAGATTCCAGAACGAATGAAGACCTGTGCTCTGGTGAAGACTCTGACACAAAAAGACAGAATGGTAGAGAGAACTTCTAGAGGCTCTGATGTGCTTTCAAAATACATTTTTATTTTTAAATTATATATTACCAGGGATTGAATTAAATTATAAAAATTGATTTAGTCTGAAATAAATAAAAGAAGAAAAATTATTTTAAAATTGTTTGTACATAACCTTGCACTTCTTTCTCATTATTTCAGGATCCAGTGGGGATATTGTGATGACCCAGACTCCACTCTTCCTGCCCGTCACCCCTGGAGAGCCGGCCTCCATCTCCTGCAGGTCTAGTCAGAGCCTCCTGCATAGTAATGGAAACACCTACTTGAATTGGTTTTTGCAGAAGCCAGGCCAACCTCCAAGGCGCCTAATTTATAAGGTTTCTACCCGGGACCCTGGGGTCCCAGACAGATTCAGTGGCAGTGGGGCAGGGACAGATTTTACACTGAAAATCAGCAGAGTAGAGGCTGAGGATGTTGGGGTTTATTACTGCCTGCAGGGTACACAATATCCTCACACAGTGGTACAGCCCTGAACAAAAACCTCCCTGCTGGAGTGGCCCAGGTGCTCAAATGTGTTGTTTATCTGGGCAGCAGCTGAGCAGAATCTCTGTATGAGAGGAACATGTTGGAGAACTCAGGGCAACAGTTTGCATCTGAGGGTTCTGTCCCATGAGTGCCTCAGTTGTAAGTCAGTCAAAACCTATTCACGGCTCTTTCAGCTGCAACAGCCTTGGCATGGCATATGCCATAGGAAACCAGAAATGATCCCAGTGCCTGCACAGGTAATAGACTGCAATGAGGGAGAGCTGAAGGAAATCTCATTCCAATCCTTGCTGCCTTGCCTGCATTGGGAAATAAACCGGTTAACTGCCAGACAAGCCAGATTTGTTGCACTACTTGTTGAATACATCTTGAGGTTTAGCAGTTTTAAGTATATATTTAGGAGGATAGTATGTGGTAATATTCAAAAAGTGATATTTTTCAACTTTCCTAACTTCTTATTTTTCTCTTTCGCCACTTACCTTCCCACCACATATTGATGGTGGAGAGAACCTTCTGCACAAGCTGTCATCATGAGGAGCTGGGTGAGGGCAATTAGTAAAAATCTTGGATTTCAGCTTCAAAATGGACATTTGTAAATTCATGGGAGATAGAAAATATGAATGCTAAAATTCCTTTATTTGCTTCAATTGAGTCTTGCTGATAGAAAAGGGTAGTTTTTTGTAAATTCTGAATATTAGCCCTCTGTCAGATGGGTAGCTTGCAAAATTTTTTTCCCATTTTGTTGGTTGCTAGCTCATTCTAGTGATTGTTTCTTTTGCTGTGCAGAAGTTGTTAAGTTTAGTTAGATCCCATTTGTCGATTTTGGCTTCTGTTGCTATTGTTTTTGGTGTTTTAGTCATGAAGTCCTTACCTATGCCAATGTTCTGAATGGTACTGCCTATGTTTTCTTCTAGGGTTTTTATGGTGTTAGGTCTTATGTTTAAATCTCCCTCTGGAGTTAATTTTTCTGTAAGGTGTAAGGAATGGGTCCAGTTTCAGCTTTCAGTACATGGTCAGCCAGTTTTCCCAACACCATTTATTAAATAGGGAATCCTTTCCCCGTTGATAGTTTGTGTCAGCTTTGTCAGAGATCAGATGGTTGTAGGTGTGTGACTTTGCCTCTGAGGTCTCTGTTCTGGTCCATTGGTCTATATTTCTGTTTTGGTACCAGTACCATGCTGTTTTGATTATTGTAGGCTTATAGTATAGTTTGAAGTCAGGCAGTGTAATGCCTCCAGCTTTGTTCTTTTTGCTTAGGATTGGCTTGGCTATGTGGGCTCTTTCTGATTCCATATGAAGTTTAAGGTGGTTTTTTCCAGTTCTGTGAAGAAGGTCAATAATGGTAGCTTGATGGAGATATCATTGAATCTATAAATTACTTTGGGCAGTATGGCCATTTTCACAATATCAGTTCTTCCTAACCATGAGCATGGAATGTTTTTCCATCTGTTTGTGTCCTCTCTTATTTCCTTGAGCAGTTGTTTGTAGTTCTCCTTGAAGAGCTCCTTCAGGTCTTTTGTTATTTGTATTCCTAAGTATTTTATTCTCTTTGTAGCAATTGTGTATGGGAGTTCACTCATGATTTGGGTCTCCATTTGTCTGTTACTGGTGTATAGGAATGCTTGTGATTTTTGCACATTGATTTTGTATCCTGAGACTTTCCTGAAGTTGTTTATCATCTTAAGGAGATTTTGGGCTGAGACATTAGGGTCCTCTAAATATACAATCATGTCATCTGCAAATAGAGACAATTTGACTTCCTCTTGTCCTAACTGAATACCCTTTATTCCTTTTTCTTACCTGATTGCTCTGGCTAGAACTTCCAATACTATGTTTAATAGGAATAGTGAGAGATGGCACCCTTGTTTAGTGCCAGATTTCAAAGGGAATGCTTCCAGTTTTTGCCCATTCAGTATGCTATTGGCTGTGAGTTTGTTGTTGATAGCTTTTATTATTTTGAGATACGTTCCTTTGATACCTAGTTTCTTGAGAGATTTTAACATAAAGGGTAGTTGAGTTTTGTTGACGGCCTTCTCTGTATCTATTGAGATAATCACATGGTTTTTGCCTTTGGTTCTGTTTATGTGATGGATTACATTTATAGATTTGCATATGTTGAACCAGCCTTAACAAATTTACAAGAAAAAAACAAGCAACCCCATCAAAAAGTGAGCGGAGGATATGAACAGGCATTTTTCAAAAGAAGACATGTATATGGCCAACAAACGTGAAAAAATGCTCATCATCACTGATCATTAGAGAAATGCAAATCAAAAGTACATTGAAATAACATCTCACGCCAGTTAGAATGGTGCTCACCAAAAAATCTGGAGACAACAGGTGCTAGAGAGGATGTGGAGAAATAGGAACACTTTTACACCATTGGTGGGAGTGTAAATTACTGCAACCATTGTGGAAGACAGTGTGGCAATTCCTCAAGGATCTAGAAATAGAAATGCCATTTGACCCAGCAATCCCATTGCTGGGTATATACTCAAAGGTTTATAAATCATTCTATTATAAAGATACATGTACACATATGTTCATTGTGGCACTGTTCACAATACCAAAGACTTGGAACCAACCCAAATGGCCATCAAGGATAGACTTGATAAATGAAATGTGGCGCATATACACCATGGAAAACTATGCAGCCATAAAAAGGATGAGTTCATGTCCTTTGCAGGGACATGAATGAATCTGCAAACCATAATTCTCATCAAACTGACACAATAACAGAAAACCAAACACTGCCTATTCTCACTCATAAGTGGGTGTTGAACAATGAGAACACCTGTACACAGGGAGGGAAACATCACACACTGGGGTTTGTTGGGGGGTTTAGGGGCTGGGGTTGTAATAGCAGGGGATGGTGAGGTTGGGGAGGGATAACATTAGGAGAAATACCTAATGTAGATAAGGGAGAATGGAGGCAGCAAACCACCATGGCATGTGTATACCTATGTAATAATCCTGCAAGATCTGCACATGTACCCTAGAAATTAAAGTATAAGTTTTTTAAAAGTTAAAAAAATAAGAAAAGAGTAGTTTTTGAAATTTTAAAAGTCAAGTTTCATAAACAGAAATTTAAAGTAGAAGACACAGGTTACAGAATTTACCACTGAGATGACATGGAAAGATGTGAGATTTCTTTCCCCAAAATGTAAGAGTTTGGGGACAGTAGGCAGACTTCAGCAGTGGGAACATGAATGGAGGATAATGGAGGTCAACTATGGTCCAATAACCTGCTCTTCAACTTACATTAGGTACATCGTGGATGTCAGTGACTGTTGGGGGTTGATGATATGAACCCAGAAAGGAGCCCAAACATGTTTCTTATGAGGAATCACAGAGCAGAAAGAATCACTGCCTGGCAACATAGGTCAAGACTACACCACTGCAAGTTTCAAGAAAAATTTAGTTCATCAAGAATGATTTTTAGTTCTGCAATCATCAAATGTTTATTGAAGTTCCTGTGCAAACAGACCTGAGGTTATGTGACTTAATCACAATCAAACAGAAATAACCCAGCAGATGCCATGTGGTTGGGTTCGAGAACATGAATCATGAAGTGACATGCTAACCTGAAGTTCCAATAGTGCTACATTGATTGGGGAGCAGTGGCAATGATGACCAATATATCCATTATTCAGATGTGTACTAAGAATGGTCTGCACAGAACTTGTTAACAACAAAAACTCCATGAGTCCTATGTATGGGGAGTTTCTTCTGAACCAGCACCCATAGACTACGCATGCACTTAAACCACAGCCAGTGTCCATGGAAAACACTGTCTGTGAGTAGAGGCTGCCTTGTGCAACCAAAGCAGCACAACCAAAGGAGATGAAAGCCATCTCCTTTCACAGATGGGTTCCTCTGCCTGTGCCACAGTAGAACATGGGTCCAAATGCCAACTTGGCAAATATGGGAGGGGAACAAAAAGTCAGTTAAGTCAGCTCAAAGAGAAAGGTTTTTCTCACTCTAGAATTTTAGATTACCTAGGCCTCATCCTGTCCACTGTTCTCTGATGTTATAATTTTATACATTTTGTATTTTGTTTTTTTTTTAATTTTTTGCATCTTTTGCAGTGGTTGCTTTAGGGCTTTTAACCATAATATTATTGTATCTGGGAGTGGAGATAACTTTTTCCACTAAATAGTGTTTTAGAAATGGCAATTTTGGTATGAAATTGTCATGAAAAGAATAAATGATTTTCAGTATATAAGTACATGCATTATTTTTACACAATGCAGTCATTACATGAAAATAAACCTTATTCCTGTCTTCTAGTAGTAATTGTATAGAAACATAGTTTGCACAGATGCCACTTAAAATAATGCTCTAAAGTATTTCAAAACCAATCATGACATATGATCCACGTAAAGGGGCATTTGAATCAACAAGACAACATACTCTTTTTTTGTTGAGGAAGTAAACCACATTAAAAATGACTGTGTATTCCAGAATAATGCATTATGTGGTGAGGGAAATTAAAATTGAATTTTTGAGGAGAAATATCCAGAAAAAAATGGATCATGACGAGAAGTTCATAGCACAGACAAAGAATGACAAACCTTCAAAGTATTTTTCTGTATATATTTAAAAGTGGAGACACACATCCATTCAAAATTTGAATGATTACATATTCACAATCACTTCTGTGGGGCCTGGAGATACTGCACATATGACAGTTAGCAAGACACTCACTTGGACCCTGCATTGTGTGATGGCCCCACATACAAATCTCCCAAGGGGGTTCAATCTCTCAGTAGAGCAGGAGCTGCTGGAGTACCCAGAGGACATGTCCACACCAGATGGGCTCAGTTAGAGATGGCTGGAGAGCCTTCCAGGAAGAGGCCATGAGGTTTCAGTCACAAGCACTGTCTCCTCTTCTGTGTAAACAGGGACCAGAGCCCTCCAGGACAATTCTTAGAGCTTCTCCCTTTCTCTCCAGTTAGGGCACTGACACCCCACAGACTCTCCAGGAAGTGGTTGTCATGTCCTCTCTGGAACAGCCACTAAAGCTCCCTACTGCTGTTATGAATGCAGGGACACTCAGTCATGTCATCAGGAGGGGGCCGTAGTGTATCCTGACATCATCCACTGCCACTGATGACTTCCAGGGCACTTCTTTCTCCCTTTACTAAGTGACCCTCACTTTGACCAACCATCAGGAAAGTGAAAAGCTGCCTGCAATGCATGATTTGGGCTACTGAGCAAATCAAAGCTCACGGGAATCTCAAACATGTACACCACATAAGAATATTTTCTGATAATGCTATTCTGACTTTTCTTTCTTTCAATTCTGGAACTAATGGAGACTATTTTTTAAACTCTTATGAACACTTAGTATATATTTAGGAAGTAGTAGGAAGTAACTAGTTTTGGCTACTTGTTCATTTTGTTTGCTTGTTTCAGGCCATGATGTGGCATGTTAAAATACTGAAGACAAAGATACATTTTAGAATTAGGCCTACTATACATTGGCTCTTTCCATGCCACTGTAACCACCAGGGGCTTCATATTGTCCCTTAGGAAGGACCTTCCCCTGTGAGTCTGGGATGAAAGCTCAGCTGTATCCTTGCTTTGACTGATCAGGGCTGTGCAGTTCACCTTCTCACAATGATGTTCTCTGCTCAGTTCCTGAGGCTGCTAATGCTCTGGGTCCCTGGTAAGGACAGAAGGAGATGAGAGAGGAGAATGGGGTGGGGGGTTGAACTCGGGGGGCCCCACTGCCTCCAACGTGTGTTCTGTTCACATGTTAGATGTGTGTGTCTTTTGCTCCAGAATAAAATGTGTGGGGGCACTTTTATATGTGAAAGAGTGAGGAAGATTCCAGAAAAAGCAAGGATGGGTGCTCTGGTGCAGACTCTGACATAGAAAGAGGAGGATAACACAAGTGACTTCCATAGGGCAACTTCGGCCTTCAAAATATCTGTTCTTATTTGAAATTAAATTTTTTCAGTGCAGAATCAAAATTGCACACCCCCCAATACAATTATTTAGCATTAAATATGTTACTGTAGAGATATTATGCAAATGTCTCATAATGATTTATATAACCTTGTACTTCTTTTTTATACTACTTTAAGATCCAGCGGGGATATTGTAATGACCCAGCCTCCACTTTCCCACCTGTCAGCCCTGGAGAGCCGGCCTCCCTCTCCTGCAGGTCTAGTCAGAGCCTCCTGCATAGTAATACACCTATTTGTATTGGTACCTGCAGAAACCAGGCCAATCTCCACAGCTCCTCATCTATAGAACTTCCAGTCAATTTTTTGCCTTCCCAGACAGGTTCTCTCCAATTGGAGAAAAGAGTAGACCAATCATCCCCAGATATATCACAGGAGTATTTCAACATTTGGAAGCTGCTCTATATACTATGTTTAAATAGGCATTTGTGATATGACCTGAAATGCATTTGGACAAGGAGAACTTTCCTAATTATTGAGTCACTAAAGACTTCCAGCCCTGTGTGATGTGCCACATAACCATGAGTTTGCAGTGGTGTAGATCAGGGGCAGATTTTATGCTTAAAATCAGCAGGGTGGAGGCTGAGGATGTTGGTAATTACGACTGCCACCACACTCCTCTATATCTTCCCACAGTGGTTCAATCCCAGACAAAAGCCTCCCTGCTTGGATTGTCCCAGCTGCCCAAATTGGTTCCTTCGCTGAGGAGCAGACATAGTATGTTCTCTAAATCTATGTAAGAGGAAGATGTAGGTGAAATCAGGGAAGTAGTATGAAGCCATACCTCAGGTATCACACATAAGATCACACCAGCAGTCGCGCCTTAGTATGGGCAGAACCTACAGAAGACGCACGTGCCTTCTGAGCCAGGAGACAGGAGGAGGGGAGAGGTGATTTCCCTCATCAATCCTCTCTCCTTTGCATACATTTGTCAAGTAGATGTATTCAGCCCAACAGTCACACAACTGAGGTTGATTCATGACAACATAGTACTGGTATATTTTTGGTAATGTTTGGCTTAGCAGTTACCAGTATATATTTAACGGGATAATATTTGGTGGTGTTAACACACTACCTTTTTCCATTTCACCAGTTTTACCCTATGCTTGTTCTTGGCACACATTCTCCTCCAGGATTGGAGCACGCACAGGGTCTTATGTTACTATTCTTAGGGGAGTAACAAAGAAAAATGATTCACATTCTTTCTACTGAACCAGGCAGAGATGCCTTGGGCCAAGTTGAAAATGTGGAAAATAAGAGTTTAAATATTTGTTAAGTTTTATCTGGATCTAAGATACTTCACTATGAACCAGTCCTGCAGCTGTGCCAGCCTGCTGCATCCCCTGCTGATTTGCATGTTCCCAGAGCACAACTTCCTGCCCTGAAGACTTACTAATAGGTTAGTCACATCCTGTGCAGGAGTCAGTCCCAGACAGGACACAGCATGGACGTGAGGACCCCTTCTCAGCTCCTGGGGCTCCTGCTGCTCTGGCTCCCAAGTGAGGAAGGAGAACACTAGGAATTTACTAAACCAGTGTGCTCAGTATTGCCTGGTCATTCAGGGAAATCATCTTATACATAATTGTGTGAATATTTGTTTCTATGTTTGTAGTCCCAGGAGTTAGATGTGACATCCAGATGACCCAGTCTCCATCCTCCCTGACTGCATCTGTAGGAGACAGAGTCACTGTCTCTTGTGGGGTGAGTCAGGGTTATTAGCATCATTTAAGCCAGTGTCAGCAGAAACTAGGGAATCCTCCTACGGTCCTGATCTATGCTTCATCCAGTTTGCAATCTTGGTCCCATCACAGTTCATTGGCAATGGGTCTGGGACACATTTTGCTGTCACCATCAGCAGCCTGCAACTTAAAAATGTTATAACTTATTCCTGTCTACAGACTTACAGTAGCCCTCCTACAGTGTTACAAATGATAAAGTAAATCCCTAGGGAGGCAGAATTGTGAGGCATGGCTGCTCCAGGTGCTTCCACTGGTGCCTCCATCTGCTGAGAATGTTTCTCAGGTGCAGGCAAGATTTAGAAGTTTTGTAGAAATGGCCAGAAGTCTCCTCTGCATTCTAACACTCTTTCTTCCTGTTCAGCGCCAGCAGCACAGACATGACAATATCTCTCCTGATTTAATAGGGGATAGCAATTACAATACCCAAAGATCCTGTGTTATTGCATCCATCTGGGTCGTAGATCAAAGGAGAAACCACTCTACAGATTGCAAGAAGACATTGTTTTAATAAAGGGAATTCGAGATACAAAACTGGGGATATGGTAGTCAGGGAAGCTGATACTAGAAACAGGGGAATCTCTGGAGGTCTGCCATAAGCCAGAATTTATCGGCCCCTAAAGTCATGAGCTGTCTAACCATGTGGTCTTCTTTGCCTAGGAAGTCCAGATGTCAAGATGCTGACTTGACACAGCACCTCACCACATGATTCTTCAGTCTTCATCTAAGTGAACATGTTTGCCTACAATTGTCAAAGAATATTGAATAACCTTCTTCCTACCTTCAAATATGATGAGAAGGCTTCTCTTTGAGTAACTCTACAAGAAACTATAGAGGGTTAAATGGGTTTTGGGAAAGGTGCTTTTAGAAATCATGATAAATATAAGGAATTGGGAGGTGACAGCCAAGTAGGAGAAGTATTTCCCCAAATCTCAATTTTCCAGATATGAGGTGGCTTCAGAATGTGTTTGGATGTGTTTACACATATTAAATGAAAGTCTGGTATTATTACTAAAAACTTTATTAAGTCTTATAGTAAAAGGAAAAAATGACAAAATTGCTTAGAATATATAGCAATCCTTTGACAAATGAAAAAAACTTTTTTGACAAAACAAATAAAAACACCTGTAGGTGCATGTAGTATACTTTTTCCTTAATACAAAAGCACATTGCTACTTAAAATTTGTCCAGATTCCAGTGGCATTCTCAGCGTCACCATGAACACATTACAAAGTAGCAGATGTACCTTAGATATTATTGCATGATAACTGCACTTCCACAGGTGAGAGGTAATGTATGAGTGCTTTAAGAAGTCAAGTTTTCAAAGACATTTACTTTAGCTAAAGAGTTCTTTTTCCTACAGTGAGACATTTATGTTAAAACAAGTTAAAAATATATACCGCCTTATATCTAACTAATGCAAAATTACATTGGAAAATATTTGTAATATTCTAAAAGTTGAAAAACATAATTTTTTATCAATGGATCAAATACTTTGATAGTTAAATGCAGTAAATATTTTAGAAACTTTAGGAATTAACACAGTGAAATGATAAATTAAAACTGTGTTCACTGTATTACAAAAGATTGGGCTTATATTTGCCTGGTAAGTTTTGTTTGAAAATTGTATTTCTTTTTGCTGCCTGACACACAAATGTTGTGCCTTGGCTAGGCCCTTCCTTGATCCCAAATGAAACACACCCTAAAGGCTGGAGCTCAGCCTCAGTGTAGAATTTCTACCTTAGGTCACAAAATTATACCCCTGGAGAATCACCCTGCTAAACCCTTTTTTGATCAGTCACATCATTGCTATCATGAACATCTATGAACAAGAAAATACCTGCTTAGTTTTATTATCCACTGAGTTTTGAGAGTAGATAAGTTCACTTTTCCGTAAGTGCACTTTTTCTGTAAGTGAGGTGAATTTTACTTTTTAATGTACATTGTTTAGTTTTAATTCCTTCTCAGTGTCTTTATAAATGGATGAATAAATATTTATATTTATGCCATCAGATTTGATAACATACATCTATCTATATGACTGGACGTGTGAATATTATATTTGTCAGCTTTCACCCATGGGCAGAAAAGGCTATTAGCTCAGCCTCAGTGTAGAATTTCTATCTTAGGTCACAAAATTATACCCCTGTGTCCTTCTGTCTCACCAATTACCTAGATTCAGTGAATGGCATATGGCACAAGACTTGTAGGAACAAAATTAAGATGTGTGTGGTCCCATTTCTTTTGCTTCTACCCTAAACATGCCTAGTTGTCTCCCTTGGTACCTGACAGAATATGGTTGGAATAAAGAGTTGATTGGAATTTTATTTCCCAAGTACACCTTTTGCTTGTTGCTTAGGGATTTTTTCCAAGGGTCCTGAAGCTTCCTCAAGGAGCAACACTCAAATAACCCCAGTGCTGCAGTGCAAGAATGACCACAACTGCACAGAGGAGAAACACCCAGGTTCTGACCCTTCAGGTTACCAGTACCATTTCCGGGAAGACAGATAATGATGCCGTCCATGCAGGCAGAGACAATTCCTTGAGTGATCCTCTATACACCACTTGATTCTGTACAATGCTTACATCAACACAGAGTCAGGTCCTCTTCTCCTTAATAGTTCCGAGAACCTCTGTTTATACGCCTAAATCTCATTTCATATACAGCTGCTCCTTTCCTTTAATCAGTTAAAATCTTTTGCATTTTCATCCTTTCTCTAGGTATCAAGGAAGCAGTTTTATTAATGCTACTCTAAGTTCCAATTGGATCTTCATTCATTCTGGAATTAGAGACACCAATATTTATCCAAGTGTCAAGATGTTATCTTGGCAGTCCCTGAAATCAAACCCATTGTGTTGGAGACAGAGCTTTAATGCTTACAGGTTATGTGACATTAGTAAAGTTGCTTATATGAAACTTTGGCAATAATAGAATCTATCTGAAAGGTCTCTTTACAATTTACACAAGGTAAAGCATTTAGAACAGTTTCTAATGATAATATATGCTAGTATTAATTTTGTTATTACTATTATTATAACATTTAGCACTATAATAATCATCAGTGTCATCACTAGACTAACTTAGAAGAGAGTTAGGAGAAACAATCCTAAATACTTGGATTCAAGGATGTTTCAACTGTAGCCACATTAGTTTCTGAGATGGGATTTTCACTGACTAGCTCACAAATCTTCAAATCCTAATGATTTGTTCTTGTTCTGTACTAACTTCATCAGACCTTCAATCATGTCCACCCAGATGTGTCCAATGCATTACTTCTCACCATTCATTATCATAACTTTATCCTATGAAAGGTCAGAATGTCATATTGCTGTTCTTTGTTACATAATCATTATTCTGTCTTTTTAACCTTTCTCATTTTTTCTACTACTTCTGCCATAACTCACAAACCTAATCTCAGGTTTTCCCCAGGTTTGGCATGCTTCTGTGCTAAAGATGTTGTTCATTCTCTTACTTTCTGGATTCCTATGGGGACCAATTCTTTCAAACTCAGGCCCTTCTGATACCTCAGAGGTATAGGGCATAAAAGAGCAAAGCAAAAATATCTGTATAACTGTGATTTGACAAACTGAAAACTCACTTCACCTTTTTGTGAAGTCATCTATTTTTTTATGCAAGAATTTTTACGTTTTGCAAATTTTTTAAACATGTATGACTTCTTCAAACACTTTTCTTCTCTAAGTCTTTTCTTCTAAAAGCACCAGTCAGATGAACTGTATCCGTATCCAGTAAAGTATGGTTGGCACTTCTCTGATATCATCTCCATATACACCTAAACGTTTCCATTCTCTTCTAACATTTTGGCTTCATTACCATCCAAAGACAAAATTCCATTAAATTTTCAGATAAGCAATTGAAAATTTGGAAAAGCACATATTTCTAGAAATAACCGTCATGCATATGTAGCAATATGCTTTTTTAAAATGAGGGACCAGAACCTCATATTTCCAGAAAGAATGTCTGAACTGTGCACATACTAAAATGGTATGAATGGTATCTCAGTCTCCTAAGTAGAAGTAGCTCAGTATAAGCTGTTCCTATGCATTTGATTCCTGTAGTATTCCAAGGGCTAAAAAATTATACTTTTCCAAACAGTTGATTTAGTAACTGCTGGTCATCTGTTGATCCCACTCCATTTTATTTTTTTATTTTTTGTTTTGTTTTCTTTTCCCTGTTTTCTCATTTTATTTATTTTTATTTTTTTATTGCATTTTAGGTTTTGGGGTACATGTGCAGAACATGCAAGATAGTTGCATAGGTACACACATGGCAGTGTTCTGCTGCCTTCCTCCCCTTCACCCACATTTGGCATTTCTCGCCAGGCTATCCCTCCCCACCTCCCCCCGCCTGCTGTTCCTCCCCTATTCCACCCAATAGACTCCAGTGTGTAGTACTTTCTTGCCTGTGTCCATGTGCTCTCATTTTTCATCACCCACCTATGAGTGAGAATATGCGGTATTTCATTTTGTGTTCTTGTGTCAGTTTGCTGAGAATGATGTTCTCCAGATTCATCCATGTCCCTACAAATGACACAAACTCATCATTTTTTATTACTGCATAATATTCCATGGTGTATATATGCCACATTTTCCCAGTCCAGTCTATCATCTGTGGGCATTTGGGTTTGTTCCAGGTCTTTGCTATTGTAAACAGTGCTGCAATGAACATTCTTGTGCATGTGTCCTTATAGTAGAACTATTTATAGTCCTTTGGATATATATCCAGTAATGGGATTGCTGGATCAAATGGAATTTCTATTTCTAAGGCCTTGAGGAATCACCACACTGTCTTCCACAATGGTTGAGCTAATTTACACTCCCACCAGCAATGTAAAAGTGTTCCTATTTCTCCACATCCTCTCCAGCATCTGTTGTCTCCAGATTTTTTAATGATCGCCATTCTAACTGGCGTGAGATGGTGTCTCAATGTGGTTTTGATTTGCATCTCTCTAATGACCAGTGATGATAAGCATTTTTTCATATGTTTGTTGGCCTCATGTATGTCTTCTTTTATAAAGTGTCTGTTCATATCCTTTGCCCATTTTTGAATGGGCTTGTTTGGTTTTTTCCTGTAAATCTGTTTGAGTTCTTTGTAAATTCTGGATATCAGCCCTTTATCAGATGAGTAAACTGCAAAAATTTATTCCCATTCTGTTGGTTGCCGATTCACTCTAGTGACTGTTTTTTTTTCTGTGCAGAAGCTGTGGAGTTTGATGAGGTCCCATTTGTCTATTTTGGCTTTTGTTGCCAATGCTTTTGGTTTTTTGGTCATGAAGTCCTTGCCTACTCCTATGTCCTGAATGGTTTTGCCTAAATTTTCTTCTAGGGTTTTTATGGTGCCAGGTCTTATGCTTAAGTCTTTAATCCATCTGGAGTTAATCTTAGTGTAAGGTGTCAAGAAGGGGTCCAGTTTCTGCTTGCTGCACATGGCTAGCCAGTTTTCCCAACACCATTTATTAAACAGGGAATCCTTTCCCCATTGCTTGTTTTTATCAGGTTTATCAAACATTGCATGGTTGTAGATATGTTGTGTTGCCTCCGATGCCTGTGTTCTGTTCCATTGGTCTATGTCTCTGTTTTGGTATCAGCATCATGCTGTTTTGATTACTGTAGCCTTGTAGTGTAGTTTGAAGTCCGGTAAGGTGATGCCTCCCGCTGTGTTCTTTTTGCTTAGAATTGACTTGGCTATGCGTGCTCTCTTTTGGTTCCATATAAAGTTTAAGGTGGTGTTTTCCAGTTCTGTGAAGAAAGTCAATGGTAGTTTGATGGGGATAGCATTGATTCTGTAAATTACTTTGGGCAGTATAGCCATTTTCACAATATTGATTCTTCCTAACCATGAACATGGAATGTTTCTCCATCTGTTTGTGTCCTCTCTTATTTCTTTGAGCAGTGGTTTGTAGTTTTCCTTAAAGAGTCCCTTACGTTCCTTGTAAGTTGCGTTCCTAGGTATTTTATTCTTTTTGTAGCAATTGTGAATGGCAGTTCGTTCTTGATTTGGCTCTCTTTAAGTCTGTTATTGGTGTATAGAAATTCTTGTGATTTTTGCACATTGATTTTATATCCTGAGACTTTGCTGAAGTTGCTTATCAGTTTCAGGAGTTTTTGGGCTGAGGTGATGGGGTCTTCTAGGTATACTATCATGTCGTCTGCAAATAGAGACAATTTGGCTTCCACCTTTTCTATCTGAATACCCTTTATTTCTTTTTTTTGCCTGACTGCTTTGGCTAGAACTTCCAGTACTATATTGAATAGGAGTGGTGAGAGAGGGCATCCTTGTCTAGTGCCGGATTTCAAAGGGAATGCTTCTAGTTTTTGCCCATTCAGTATGATATTGGCTGCTGTTTGTCATAAATAGCTTTTATTACTTTGAGATACGTTCCATCAATACCGAGTATATTGAGGATTTTTAGTATAAAATGTTGTTGAATTTTGTCAAAGGCCTTCTTTGCATCAATTGAGATAATCATGGGTTTTTTGTTTTTGGTTCTGTTTATGTGGTGAATTACGTTTATAGACTTGTGTATGTTGAACAAGCCTTGCATCCCCAGGATGAATCCTACCTGATCATGATGGATAAGTTTTTTTGATGTGCTGTTGCAATCGGTTTGTCAGTATTTTATTGAAGATTTTTGCATCTATGTTCATTATGGATATTGGCCTGAAGTTTTCTTTTCTTGTTGAGTCTCTGCCGGGTTTTGGTATCAGAATGATGATGGTCTCATAAAATGATTTCAAAAGGATTCTCTCTTTTTGGATTATTTGGAATAGTTTCAGGAGGAATGGTACCAGCTCCTCTTTGTGTTTCTGCTAGAATTCGGCTGTGAACCCATCTGAACATGGGCTTTTTTTGAGTGGTAGGCTCTTAATTGCTGCCAGTCTGTGTATTTTGATTGGTGCATTTAGCCCATTTACATTTAGGGTTAATATTGTTATGTGTGAATTTGATACTGCCATTCTGATGGTAGCTGGCTGTTTTGCCTGTTAGTTGATAAAGATTCTTCATTTTGTTGATGCTTTTTAGCATTTGGTATGTTTTTGGAATGGCTGGTACTAGTTGTTCCTTTCTATGTGTAGTGCCTCTTTCAGGAGCTCTTGTAAAGCAGGCCTGGTGGTGACAAAATCTCTGAGTACCTGCTTGTTTGCAAAGGATTTTATTTTTCCTTCACTTATGAAGCTCAGTTTGGCTGGATATGAAACTCTGGGTTGAAAGTTCTTTTCTTTAAGGATGTTGAATATTGGTTCCCACTCTCTTCTGGCTTGTAGCATTTCTGCCGAGAAATCTGCTGTGAGTCTGATGGGCTTCCCTTTGTGGGTGACCCGACCTTTCTCTCTGGCTGCCCTTAGTATTTTCTCCTTCATTTCAACCCTGGTGAATCTGACGATTATGTGCCTTGGGGTTGCTCTTCTTGTGGATTATCTTTGAGGTGTTCTCTGTATTTCCTGGACTTGAATATTGGCCTGCCTTGCTAGGTTGGGGAAATTTTCCTGAATAATATCCTGAAGAGTATTTTCCAGCTTGGATTCATTATCTTCGTCACATTCAGATATACCTATCAAACGTAGGTTAGGTCTCTTCACATAGTTCCACATATCTTGGAGACTTTGTTCATTCCTTTTTGCACTTTTTTTTTCTCTAATCTTGGTTTCTCATTTTATTTCATTGAGTTGATCTTCGACTTCTGATATTCTTTCTTCTGCTTGGTCAATTCGGCTATTGAAACTTGTTCATGTTTCGTGAAGTTCTTGTGTTGTGTTTTTCAGCTCCTTTAATCCATGCATATTCCTCTCTAAGTTGTCCATTCTTGTTATTATTTCCTCAAATCTTTTTTCAAATCCTTTTTCAAGGTTCTTAGTTCCTTTGTATTGATTTAGAACATGTTCTTTTAGCTCATGGAAGTTTCTCATTACCCACCTTCTGAAGTCTGATTCCATCATTTCATCACACTCATTCTCCATCCAGCTTTGCTCCCTTGCTGGTGAGGAGTTTTGGTCCTTTGTAGGAGGTGAGGTGTTTTGGTTTCCAGTGTTTTCCTCCTTTTTGCGCTGGTTTCTTCCCATCTTTGCAGGTTTATCCACCTGTCGTCAGAGCTGTTGATGACTTTTCGATTGGGTCTCTGAGTGGGAGCCTAGATTGTTGATGATGAAGTATTTTTGTTACTTAGTTTTCCTTCTTACAGTCTAGCCCCTTTGCTATAGGACTGCTGAGGTCCACTCCAGGCCCTTCTTGTCTGGGGTCCACCTGTAGCAGCTGCGGAACAGTGAGGGGTGTTACCAGTTTCTTCTTCTGCTATCTTTGTCCCAGAAGGATGCCTGCCAAATGTCAGTCTGATCAGTCCTTTTTCAGGTGACTCTTTGGATATACAGGGGTCAGGGAGCTGCTTGAGGAGGCGATCTGTGCTTTATAGGAGCTCAAGTGCTGAGCTGTGTGCTCCATTGATCATTTAGGGCTGTTAGGCCAGTATGTTTAAGTCTGCTGCAGCAGAACTCATATGACCCATTTTTTTCCTCAGATGCTCTGTCTCGGGGAGCTAGGGCTTTCTTTATGAGTATCCGTTGTACCTTCCTGCCCAGCTAGGAGGCAGTCTAGTTACTATTTGCCTGCCGAGGCTTTGCCCTGCTGCTGTGGGCTCCGCCCTGCTGCTCTGGGCTCTGCCCTGTGGCTGTGGGCTCTGCCCTGCTGTCGCGGGCTCCACCCTGTTGACGCAGTCTCTCTGTTGTGGTGGGTTGCCTCAGCAATGGCAGGCTGCGTCAGCAATGGGAGTGTACCTCAGTAGGGGCGGTACGCCTCGGTAATGGTGGACGCCCTTCCCCCACTGAGCTGTACCATCCTGGGTTCAGCTATGCCCACACTGAAACTCTCAACCCAAAGCATTTTGAATCACCATTTTGTTTGTCCCTGTGGGGGTGGGACCCGCTGAGCCTGATCACCTAGCTCCCTGACTCAGAGCCCTCTTTTTTTTTTTTTAAGTTGAACGGTTGACTCTCTCCCAGGTGTTTCAGTCGGCTGCTGATAGGGCACTGGGATCTGTGTGATTTCCTGTGCAGTGACCCACTGCACCGGCTCAAACGTCTCTTCCAGGAAACGTCGTTTCCCAGGAATCTCCTGGTCTGGCTCACTGTCCAAGTCCCATTTAATTAGATGGATATGCTAGTCTGCCCTCCCAAATCTCAGATTGCCAGTTTAACAGGGCACCCAGACCAGTGCATTCTGTGCAGAGTGCTGCTGTGCTGCAGCACCAGCCGAAATGGCCATGCGAGCTAAAACAGCTGTGCTGGAGTCCTGTGTCTCTCCTACACCTGGGAATTTCCCCATTCTGTGGGAAACAAAGATCCGTCTGGAAATGAGGATTGAACTCACTCTCTGCATCTTCACTGAGCGCTGCAATCCTGATTTGCTCCTACTGCGCCATCTTGGCAGTCCCCCCTCCCCACTCCATTTTAATACATTCCATTCCTCTGTTTTTTCAGGCTATTAACATTTAAGTGGTTAATGGCCATCATGGAAACATTTACCATTTAAAAGCCAACTTATTTATTTGTTCAATAGTCTCTATTGTGCAGTAAGCAGGAAGAAGGTTAAAGCCTAAACAACATTTAAAAAAAAACAGTTTCAGACAAGAATAGATTATTTCTCTGAAATTCAGCAAGTAACTGACTATGAAGATTGATAGAAGCTGCTGGTTTAATTAGCTTTGTTTAAGACCTCCTTTCAGAAAGGGTTTCATTGTTCATATTCATTGATCACCATCAATAGGATATGTTGACATTTTGTAATTCTTGCTGTACACTGAGGATGCACCCCATCTTTATGTGTGTATATGTACACCCCATCTTTATTTTAGCAAAAAAAATATATATATACACACACACACGCATATATATATACATATATATGTGTAAATGTGTGTGTATGTGTGTGTGTATATATACATATATATGTGTAAATGTGTGTGTATGTGTGTGTATATATACATATATACTGGTAAAATAAAAGATGTGAAACAAATCAGTAGAAGACTTCAAACAAATGCAAGTTAAGGGTTTCTTCTAAATAACTTATTGGTACACTTCAAAAGTTTCAAAATCGTGAAAGACAAAACTAAAAAGCAGTCAAAATTTGAGAAATGTGAAGGACACAATAACTAAATTCAATATGGGATTTTGGATTTTTTTCTAAAACATAAAAAAGGGGATTACTGGAAAAATCAGTGAAATACAAAGGGATTTCAAATTACTTAACTAATAGCATTGAATTTATGTTAATTGTCTGGTATTGATACTTCTCTAATTATTTGAAGTGGACATTATAGAAGGAGCTAGTTGAAGAGATATGAGAACAATTGTACTATATTATGCAAATTTTAATCTAAAAACATTTCAATATTATTAAATATATAAATAAAAATAACTAAAACATAACAAAAGAACATGTATTCTTATTAAACAACTTCACAAGATTCATCATGTTTTCATATTTGTATTTCAGTCATCTGTGGAAGACAATCCTGGCTCCCATTATGTAGAGAATATTCACTTGCCCAATTCTAGAATGTTCATAAGGCATTTTGCAGATCGATAGTGCATTCCTCTGATAATATGAAAGGGGGAGAGTTGAATTCTTCAGTGTAAATCCAAGCAAGTTACTAAAAAGAAACTCAACATTGCTCAGGACAATCAAATAGAATCCAGAGAGAGACACAAGAGTAGGTTATCTAATATGTACAGTTTTAATTTTGTTTTAAAAGCCTGCAAAGAAACAGAAAAGTGTGACCAATTTTGAGGGAGTGTAAGTAAAACAACAAAAACCACCTGTGGAAGGTAACTCTGCTTTGTCCTAAAATGTTGGCATCAGAACAAATTTTAAAGCAGCTAATATAAAAGTGTTCAAATTATTATTTTTAAACATTGTTCAAAGACTTTTAAAAAATGTAAAACACTGACTAATGAACAGGAACTTTCTGTAGACAATTAGAAAATATGATGAGAGGATTAAATATCAATTCTAGAAATGAAAATTACAACTTCACAACTGTAAACTTTATTAGACATGTCCAACAGCAGTTGAAGATTGCAGAAGAATCTGTGAAATTAAAAAAGATTAAAAAGTTAATTCAAAGAAAGAAACAAGTGTAAAAATCAATATACATGGCCTCACAGGTGTATAGGTCAATGTGAAGAATACCAACAACGATGCAATGGAAATCACAAAGTAGAAGAGAGAAAGTACCTTAAAAATATTTGAATAAATGATTGCAACAACTTTTTAAAAGTAATGAAACACATTATTCTGTAGATTAAAGAAAGTCAATGAAGCCTGTTAGAATAAAGACTATGAAATTCATAATTAAATACATTATAGTTAAAATGTTGAAAGACAAAGAGAAAATCTTTAATGCATCAAGGGATAATTGATTTACTGTATTCAGAGAAACAATAATAATACCTTTGTCTGCCTTCTATTTATGAGCAATGCAGGCTAGAAGACAATGAAATTACATATTTAAAATCTGGGGGAAAAGAGAGTAGCCTAGAATTCTGTTTTCAGTGAAAATATCCTTTAAGAATAAAAGCAAAGTAAAAAGTATCCTTGGTAAAGAAAGATGCATTCATTAATAGCAGATATGTCTAGAAGATGTTAGGAAATAACAGCAGACAGCAGTAACTCAAGCGCACAAGTAAGATTGAAGTCTTGAAAAATAGTAAAGAAACAAGAAAGAAGCTCCATAACAAACAAAATCAAAAGCAAACACTACCACCAATTAAACCCTTTCTTCAATTTATGCGACGTTCCTGCCCAACCTACTGTGATGGACACCAGAATGACAGTTACATTGGTTGGGGTAGAAGCAGACAGAACTGACTAAGATGGTGCATGAGGGAAACATCAGGAGACTCTGAAATGTTTATAGTTTTATCTGAATAGTGACTGTACATAAACTTTGTTCAGCTCCTACATTTAAGTTTTTGTTCCTTTACTCCGTGTGTTTTATATCCATTTAAAAAAAGATAAAAACCTGAAAAGACAGAACCTAGACTCTTAAATTAATATGAAAAAAGGAATAATCAAATATTAATAAAAGCCAGCCTATTAAACGGCAGTGTAATAATGTGCCTAAGAAAGTGCAAAACGAAAAAAAAAAAGTAGAAATACATTAGAGAAAATGGAGGGAAACATTTAAACGTGCCACTTCTGCTGCTCAGGCAACATCAACTTTTTACCCGTACTGGTTGTCCTTCTAATACAGAGCATATTTCATATCCCCTTGCTTACTAGAGAGGCCCCTTCACCCTCCCTTTGGCTCTTTCTACCCCACTGCACCCAGCAGGGGATTTGCATACTGTCCCCTATGGAGGGCCTTCCCTTGTGAGTCAGAGATCAAAGCTCCGCTCTAACCTTGCCTTGACTGATCAGGACTCCTCAGTTCTCCTCACAATGAGGCTCCCTGCTCAGCTCCTGGGGCTGCTAATGCTCTGAGTCCGTGATAATCACAGAAGGGAGATGAGGGAGGTAAATGGGGTGAGAGGGTGAGCTCTGGGGGCCCCACTGCCTCCCGTGTGTGTTCTGCCCACTTGTTAGATGTGCAGGTCTTGTCCTCCAGGATGGAGCACGTGAAGTTTAGATCTATGAGAGTGAGGAAGATTCCAGAAAAAAAGAACCTGTGCTCTGGTGGGGAGTCTGACACAGAAAGAAAGGAATGGTGTAGAAGAATTCTGTAGGCTTCTTTGTGGCTTATAAATCTTGATTCCTTTTGAAATTGGATGTTTTTGAGCTATAAACCAAAATTGCACTCACAGAAACAATGATTTAGCATGACAAATGTAACAGAAAGAAAATAATGAAAATGTCTTTTTATGTTTATGTATAACCATGCACTTCTGTCTCACATTTCAGGATCCAATGGGAATATTGGGATGATCCAGACTCCACTCTCCCTGCTAGTCACCCCTGGAGAGCCGGTCTCCATCTCCTGCAGGTCTAGTTAGAGCCTCTAGCATACTGATGGAAACACCTATTTGAATTGGTACCTGCAGAAGCCAGGACAGCCTCCACAGCTCTTGATCTATTTAGGTTCCAAGCGGTTCTCTGGGGTCCCAGACAGGTTCAGTGGCAGTGGGTCAAGCACTGATTTCACACTGAAAATCAGCAGAGTGGAGGCTGAGGATGTTGGAGTTTATTGCTGCCAGCAAAGTTTAAACTTTCTTACACAGTGAAAGCCCTGAACACAAACCTCCCTGCTGAATGGCCCAGCTGCCCATAGGTATTGTTTGTCTGGGGAGCAAGCACCAGAGAAAGAAGATAGAGAACTCAAGGGAATAGGTTTCAGGTTGCTGCTCTGGTCCATGAGAGCCTGGGCTGCACCTCAGACACCACGCAAAAAACCCTGTCAGCTGCAACAACCTCAGCCTGGCAGAACCTGCAGGAGAATGGAGGGGGTCCAAGCGCCCTCAGAGGAACCAGACATGATAATGAAGAAAGCCGAGTGAAAGTTTATCCTAATTATCCCAGTCTTCGCTACATCCATTTTCCAATTAAATTCATTCAGTATAACAGCTTTGTAATTAACACTGGTTCATGGCAACCTAAAACAAATGTTTTTTGGATTTTATTTTGGTTGAGTAGTTCCTGGTATACATGCAGCTAGGTTGGTTTACTGATATAACCCCTGTTCCTTCCCCTTCCCTCACCTTTGCACTTCCGTTTTCCCTTAGCATATGTCTCTCTCCAGTGAAGGGACAGGAACAGCAAAATATACATACATACACATTTGGCTGTTCCTGTCACTTCACTTGAGATATATATAGATATATATAGATAGATAGATAGATAGATATACACACACACACAGACTTTCATATTGAAATGTGATCCTCAACGTTGGAGGTGTTTGGGTCATGAGAGCAGATCCCTCATGAATGGTTTTGTGCCCTTACAAAGGTAATGAGTGTGTTTTCACTCCATTAGTTCACTCTAGAGCTGGTTGTTTTAAAAAGCGTGGCACCTCCTCCTCTCTTTCTTGCTCCCTCTCTCACCATTTGACGTTCCTGCTATTATTCCCCTTGTGCTATGACTAAAAGCTTCCTGAGGCCTCATCAGAATCTAAACAAGTACCGGTTACATGTTTGTACAGCCTACACAACCATGAGCAAAACAAACCTCAGGTAATGCTTTATAGCAATGCAAAATAAACACATACATTGCATACATGTGCAAATACATATGTTACATACATGTGCCCACACACATGCCCACACACGTTTGTTTATATATATATATATAATGTGTATGTTTATATATATAAACAAATGTATATCTGTATGTATAAAACTAAAGGGATAAAATCAATAATCTCAGCTTCCATTTATGGAACCACAGAAAGAGGAGTGATCTAAGTCAAAGGATTTAAAACTTGAAGAAAATAAATAATAAATAGGAGAGCAAAATTCCATAAAATTGAAAACAGAAAAACAATAGTAAACACCAAGCAAAGCAAAATCTGGTTCTTTGGAAAGAACTATGTTGCAAGTGTTTGGAGAATTTTAGATGATCTTTTCAGAATTGAGTTCTAGTTTGATTCCTCTGTGGTCAGAGAACACACTTATTAGGATTTTAATTATTTTAAATGTGTTGAGGTGTTTTATGGGTGGCATATAGCCTATCTTGGTACATGTTTTGTGGACATTTGAAAAATATTTGAATTCTGCTACCGTTGTTTGGAGTGTTCTAAAAACACTCGACAGGATCTAAATGTCAGTTAGATCCTGTGGGTTGGTGATGCTGTTGAGTGCTTCTTTATGCTTGCCAATTTCTATCTACTTGTACTATCGATTATTGAGAAGGAAAATCAAAGTCTCCAAGTCTAACTTTTTTGTTAGTTTTCACTACATTCACTATTTTGCTTGGTGCATACATATTAAGAATTGCTCTGTCTTCTTTTAGAAATGACTCTTTTATCCATTATACAATATGGCTTCTGTTCTTGGTAACTTTCCTTTACTCTATAGTATACTTTATCTGATATGATTGTTAGCCACTCCTGATCTTCTTTTATTAATATTAGTATGATATATATATTTTCTTTTTATAGTCAACCTACTTAATAATGTTATATTTGATATGCATGTCTTATAGATAACATACTGTGTTGTATTTGATATTCCTGTCTTACAGATAACATACAGTTGGAATTATTCTTACAGATTCACCAATATCTGGCTTTTTCAAATTTCATAGTTTGTGTATTTAATGTTATTATTAATATGTTAAGATGGAAGTCTGAACTCTGGGTTGATTTTGTGAATTTGAGGACTTCTTGATTTCTTTCATATTTTTGAAAAATAGTTTTACTAGACACAAAATTCTATGCTGGCAGAGCTTTTCTTTCAGTAATTGAAAAGTGTCATTTGCTTCTGGCCTTCATAGTTTCTGAGGAGAAATATCCTGTCATTGGTTCTCCTCTAAAGATAAGCAGTAATTTTTCTCTCTATTAAGATTATTCTTTTGGTTTAGTTTTTAGAGCTTTGAATGTGATGTGTCTTAGCATAGATTTCCTCATATTTATCCTGTGTTTTCCACTTTCTTTTTAGTCTATTTTTGAACTGTTGTTTAGATTGGGTATTTCACTTTCTATTTCACAGACTCTTTCTTCTGACTGCTTAATTTTGCTGTTAGGACATCTACTAAGACTGTTTATTATGGTGATTATATCTTTCAGTTCTAAATGTTTCATTGCTTGGTTGTATTTTGTATTTTCTTCTTGATGCTTTCTATTATTTCATTTGGTTCAAACATGTTTGCAATTGTTTGCTGATGCATTTTTATGATGGCAGCTTTAAAATCCTTTCAAGATCATTTTTACATATCTATTATGCAGAGGTTAACATTTTTACATATCTTTTATGTAGAGGTTATCATTTTTATGTATCTTTTATGTAGAGGTTATCATTTTTACATATCTATTATATAGCAGTTACTATCTACTTACTGACTTTTCTCATTCAACTTAAATTTTCCTGGATTTGGTATGAAGTGTGCTTCTTGACTGATATCTGGACATTTTGGATGTTGTGTTATGATATTTTGAATATCTAACAAGTTCTCAGTTCATGTCATTGCTATGGCTGCTGGATTGGAAAGATGCAGAGATTCAATCAGATAAACGGTTTGCTATTCTGCTTGTACTACAAATACCTAGGGTGATACTTACAGATGTAGCTACCTGAATGGTAGTCAGTATTTCTAATTAATTAGGCTAGGGTAGTGCAGGTGAGAATAATTTTTAAATATTTCCATTTGATTTTGATATGGAGTTAGGGTTACCTTGAAAAAGATGATTGGTAGTTTCCAAATTTGAAACTGAAAATGAGTATGTATGACCAATGTTGCTCAGGGAAGTATATTATAGGACACAAAACTGAAAATTTTAGCATCCATTTGTTAAGCCCTGGAGTCTCCTTTTATATAAGAACTCCTTCTGGAAGAGCTGGAGCCATAGCTCAGGCATGCATTAGTACTGGGCTTATTTAAAAATATTTTCCCTTTCCTACCTCCTTGTAATTGTTTCCAATTTTACTTTACATTAATGTGAGGACAGTCACCATCTGATTATGACATATGTTCTTCACTGTCCCTCAGTCCGGACGTATTCCCAGACATTCTCCTCTCATTACCAAACAAGTAACAGAAAACGATCACTTCATATTAACTTTATTATTTAACTTTACTGAGATAGGTAATTATTTGTTTGCCTTCTTGTCTTCTGCCATGAGAAACCCTGCATTTCCATAGTTTTAGGATCTTCTATTGTATTCCAAGTAGAAGCATCTATTACTGAGTATCAGGCCCTGTAGTGAGCAGGGTCTAAAACTGCATGACTTGAAACATGTATCCCCCAGCTGAGTTCCTGGGAATGGTGATAAGAAAAGCTACTCCTTTTGTCCCTTTGTTTCCTGAATCATTCATTAACGCTATCATGGTCATCTATTTAAAGATTCATCATTGCTTGAAGGAGAGCATTTAAAGTTTGCAGAATGTTATACCCAAGTGGACTTCTTTAGATACTATATTTGGTAGGACCAATGGATGCCATAATCATATGCCTATAATTTCAATTTCCCCCAACCATGTAGGACCCTGGTTCTCAAAGATTCCCATATCAGTAAAATGTACACTTTCTGAGCACTGGGATAGCTAATTATCTGTGGGCTGGAAAGCAAACATATACCTAGAATGCAGAAGAATCCTAGTGAAGATGCATCTGCTTTCAGGGAAAAGTGATCCAATTTCCCTAATTGCCATTCACTTACTGTTGTTATTTGTCTCTGCTGCTGAGAAGTCAGATACCCAGAAGTGCAATAGTTGGGTCAACACGGTGGAGATGGTTGTGGTGAGACATGATTCATATCACTGTGGAAGTGCATAGCTCTCAACCAGGCCACCATGGCTACTTTGTTTAGGAGTGTGTTATACAAATACTGTTAAAGTTAAGAGAGAAGATTGAGCACAATTCATTGGCTTAGAGATGAATGAGTAGAATGGCTTTCAGTATAGATGGTTGTGTCATATATTCGCTGTTGTGCTAATATAATTCTCCCTCACACGAGTGCATTCCCATACCTCTTCTTTAGAGCTTCTTATCTCTGATATTACAATCTTCCTTTCCAAGACTTTGGCCAACCAGCTGTTTGGAAATCCATATGCATACCTGACTCCGGACACTTCTCTATCTATACTAATTTGATGAACATATGCTCTGCTCAGATATAAGATAACTCAAGGTAATATTTCACAGCCACCCTTGATCATTGCCATAGGGTGGGCACAGTTCACATTTACTTGCACAAATATATTATGCCAAGCCATTCAAGAGAAAGCCCAGCTTGTTCTCATGATTGTTTTGATTTTCTTTGTTTTCTTTTTCTTTTTTGTATTCTCTCTCTGACATTAGCTGATCAGGAAAACCCATGATATCAGCGAGCTGATGCAGAGGTGTTAGGGTGAGAGAGAAAAGTGATAAAGGGAAGTGGAACATCTGTCTATGGAACTGAAGCATGCCTTCTGAATCTGCTTGAACCCAGTCCCTAAAGTACCATCTGCATCCTAATATTGAATCATGCTGAGTCTCACCTGACCTTAAAATTGATGAGAGTGACATTCTCAGTTCATGAGGGGCAGCTTAGTCACTTAATTATTTAGTCAAACCGTCAATTACTCATGGGCTTGTCTACAAGGATCCTGTGATATTTTGAGAGATGAATTTTGAGCAGTGAATTGTTTGTGTGTTGTTTGATTATTTTGGGGGCAATTCAGGATCTTACTCAAGAACTGTAGAGATTTTTTTCTGTGACCCTCTTTTGGGCCTTACATGAAAGTTCACAGGGTGTCCTCATCTAACACAGATCATCTAGAACCAGGCAATGTGCTGGACCACATGGCTCAAGTGACAGAGGCATTTGGATTAAAACTCAAACTTCCTACAGAATCTTTTCTTTCTCAGGGTTCATTCAAAAATGACAGCCTTCCAAGTTAGCTGATAAATGGGATGATATAGTAAACCCAAGTGCGAAGTGTGTTGTTTCAACACTCTAGGGTGGCCTAGCCAGCACTGTACTTCAGTCCTAGTGGTTTGAAGTACAAGGTGCAATTATTTTTTTCTTAGTTTGAAGGGGATGAGCCAACATGGCTCATACTCCTTTTATAAACACTTGATATCTTCACTAATGTGACAAGCTCTTGATTTTTTGGGTGGTTACATCCCACCCTCTAGAGCACATGTGTTTTCACAAGAAATTCAGAGTTCTTACAATGTCCAGGTCATCACATCTAATTACCATGATGTCATCAATATAGTGTTATATGGGGTAATGCTTTGTGGAACATTCACAAAGCTTTTTCATCCTACAATGTGACAGAGAGAAGGAGAGTTAACATAGCCCTGGGCCGAAACTCAGGATGTGAGCTTCTGTTCACCCCAGATGACTGCAGACCTCTCAGATCGCCATGGACTCTACCTTCACTCTGCAGCTGGATCCTGGGTCTGGTCAAGCCCTGCCAGAGCCTCAGCAGCGCTTATCCGCAGGCGCCAGCAGAGGGCGCTTTACACACTCATGGAAGGAGAGGAGAGGGCGCTCTTCTGTCAACAGTGATTTCTGTGTATTTAAACCAACAGAACATCCCCATAATTTGCATGTATCTTCCCTCTTACATGTGAAGAGGCCCTGCCTCTCGGTGTCTTAAAAGAGACTCTCTGGGATGTGGTGTGAACAAAACTGACAAGTCAAGGCAGGAAGATGTTGTTGCCATCACAACTCATTGGGTTTCTGCTGCTCTGGGTTCCAGGTGAGAATATTTCCACAAACTAGTTGGGGATATTATTTCAACTTGTAATTTCTTTCACTGGGAACCCTGCTATGTGTGAATTTTGGCTTGATTTTAAAGTCCTAATTTTAAAAATGTAATGCATATTCTTTCTTCAAGTCTAGCAAGATTAGAGGTGATTTTCATACACAGATATTTATGTTGTACTGATGTTTGCTGTATATTTTCAGTCTCCAGGGGTGAAATTGTGCTGACTCAGTCTCCAGCCTTTCTATCTGTGACTCCAAGGGAGAAAGTCACCATCACCTGTCGGGCCAGTCAGGGCATTAACAATAACTTACACTGGTACCAGCAGAAACCAGACCAGGCTCCAAAGCTCCTCATCAAGTATGCTTCCCAGTCCATCTCAGGGGTCCCCTCGAGGTTCAGTGGCAGTGGATCTGGGACAGATTTCACTCTCACCATTAGCAGCCTGGAAGCTGAAGATGCTGCAACGTATTACTGTCAGCAGAGTAATAATTGGCCTCACACTATGTTACAACCCAGAACAAAAACTAGCTCAGCCTGGCTGATCAGAGAAACTGGACGAAACCCTATAACACTTCTGGTGATTGCAGGTGCTTCTGGGGCAATGAGTTAACCAATACAATGAAGTGTGGCTCACCCAGAAAAGCTGAAACCAGAGTCACTGCTGCATACTTTCATCTTTGTAAAAAAATATTTTGGCCAGGCGCGGTAGCTCAAGCCTGTAATCCCAGCACTTTGGGAGGCCGAGGCGGGTGGATCACGAGGTCAAGAGATCGAGACCATCCTGCTCAACATGGTGAAACCCCGTCTCTACTAAAAATACAAAAAATTAGCTGGGCACCGTGGCGCGTGCCTGTAATCCCAGCTACTCAGGAGGCTGAGGCAGGAGAATTGCCTGAACCCAGGAGGCGGAGGTTGCAGTGAGCTGAGATTGCGCCCTTGCACTCCAGCCTGGGTAACAAGAGCAAAACTCCGTCTCGAAAAAAAAAAATAATAGCATTTTGTGTATTTCAGTAGTTTTGGGGATATAGGTGGTTTTAAGCTACATGGATAAGTTATTTCATGGCGATTTCTGAGATTTTGGTGCACCTGTTACCCGAGCAGTGTATGCTATACCCAATATGTTCTTTTATCCCTCACCTCCCTTTCTATCCTTCCTCCTCAGTCACCAAAGTCTATTATATCATTCTCATGCCTTTGCATCCTCATAGCTTAGCTCCCATTTATAAATGAGAACATATGATTATTGGTTTTTATTCCTGAGTTATCCCACTTAATGGCCTCTGGCTTTATTCATGTTGCTGCAAAGGTCATTATTTTGTTCTGTATTATGGCTAAGTAGTATTCCGTGATGTATATACACCACATTTTCTTTATCCATTCATTGCTTGATTGGCACTTATGTTGGTTCCAAATTTTTACAATCGAGAATTGTGCTGGAATAAATATGCATGTGCATATGCCTTTTTCATATAATGACTTTTTTTCTCAGGGTAGATAAGAAAAATAAATAGTGGGATTGCTGTATCAAATGGTATTTCTACTTTTAATTCTTTAATGAAACTCTACACTGTTTTCCATAGTGGTTATACTAGGTTTTTTTTCGCCACATCCATGCCAGTAGCCATTATTTTTTTCTTTTAAATGATGGGCATTCTTGCATGATTAAGATGGTATTTCAAGGCTATCCTTACCAAAACAGCATAATATTGGTATAAAAATAGGCACATAAACCAATGGAACAGAACAGAGAACACAGAAATATACCCAAATACACCAAACTGATCTTCAACAAAGCAAACAATAACGTACAGTGGGGAAAGGACATCTTATTCAATAAATACTGGAAAAACTGGGAAGCCACGTGTAGAAGAATAAATCTGGATCCTCGTATTCCACCTTATATGAAAATGAACTCAAGATGAATCAAAGGCTTAAATTTAAGATCTGAAACCATACAAATTCTGGAAGATAACATTGGGAAAACTCTTCTAGACATTGGCTTAGTCAAAGAATTCATGACTAACACCCCAAAAGCGAATGCAACAAAAACAAAAAAATAAATAAATGGAACCCAAGTAAACTAAAAACTTCTGTACAGCAAAAGAAATAATCAGCCAACAGACAACGCACAGAGTGGGAGAAACTATTCACAAACTATGCATCTGACCAAGGACTGATATCCAGAATCTACAAGGAACTCAAATCAGTAATTAAAAAAAAAAAAACAAATAATACCACCAAAAAGTGGACAAAGAATATAAATACATAATTCTCAAAAAAAGATATACAAACAGCCAACAAATACATAGAAAAATGCTCCACATCACTAACTGTCAGGAAAATGCAAATCAAAACCACAATGGCATACTTTCATCTTTACCCATATGTACTTTCAAAGTACGTGGACAGTTGTTGAAAGTCACCTCTCCCTTTTCTTTCCATAAATTATATTTTAAAACCTGCATAAAGTGTCTTTTATAAATTGATAGAAACATTGGATTTCTTTTCAGGGCTACAGTTTCTCACTTATGGCAAAGGAGTTTAAAAGGGTTAAGATTAGGAAACAAACAGGTGATGGCCTAGAGCTGTAGTGACAGAAGATCCCATGGATTGAGGTTTCAGTTACTGTGGGTTCAGTTATTGTGGGTTCAGGAGTGTGACAAATTAATTCTATTTCCAAAGCAGCCCCTGAAGCGTGATGTTTGTTAAGTCAGACTAACAGTAAGGTTCACTTTAACCAGGGTAGCATTCAACTGAGAATTCAGGAAATGCTAAATATATGGGTATTGATTTCTGAAAACTAGTCCATGGAAAGCATAACTATAGACATTTCTCTAGGGCTTTTGAAAAGGAGACTTTTCCAAGATGAACATTTACCTGGAATAAAAAACTAAAAGGATCCACAGCCCTCGTTTCCAGTCTTGGGACAAGACAAGATTCCAGGCCCAAGGAAGTTGAAATAAAGAAACCGCAATTCCCTAATAAGAGTAACTTCACTAAAAGTTGAGTGTACCAACGCATTAATGAGTAAGGGAAAGTATTTGGGAGCTCAGATGAGGTGGAAAAATTCAATGGACATTTTATTTTATATCTTGCGTAACATATGAAATACAGGAGGGTAACCCTCCACCCTTAACATAAATATTCTTTTATGTGTATCAGAAGCAGTGTTTATATCCTCTTTCAACCATCTCCAAAATCCAAACTGCAGTTCAAATTTTGTTTGTTTTTAAATATTCACCATTCTTGATTTTAGGACCAGTATCCTGCTCCATCAAGCCCCTCCCACTGTGAGGGCCTTTCTTCCTCCTGTGTCGAATACAGTTAATTATTATTGTACAACTTACATACAAACTGAGTTTATTTAATTTCAAAGTGATACTTGTTACTCCTATTAATCTGTTTTTCATGTCCAGTGGATCTTTTTGAACTATCAGAGCAGTTAATCATCTTTAGCTAAGGGGAAGTCATGATACTTTCTTCAACAAAAAACAGAATGTATTTTTGCATTTAATGGATTTTAACAAAATATCAGAGTTTTTAGGGACAATTAAAAGCCATCATGTAAGGCTTAGGAGCATGTGAGTAAGTAAGACAATTTTTGATCCCAAGTACTGATATTCAGTAGAGAAATGAGCCATTCAGAGAAAAATGCCTACACAATGAAAGAGGAAAGAATCATTTTGGTAGCTTATAAATTGTATAAAAATCAGGCAGTGGCATGCGGTGTCTGGAGGCTGAAGCCATTTATTTTTTGTACTGACCAGGGAAGGTCTCGGGGTAATATTAAAGATGCATCTGAATGGTGAAGAGGCAGCCAAGTGACCATAGGAACAGCAAAGACTATGGAATCATCACAGGAGGGGCAGGGACTGGGAGATCTCCTGTGATTTTATTTCTTTTTTTTTTTTTTTTAATTTTTTATTTGATTATAGGTTTTGGGGTACATGAGCAGAGCATGCGAGACAGTTGCGTAGGTACACACATGGCAGTGTGCTTTGCTTTTCTTCTCCCCTTCACCCACATTTGGCATTTCTCCCCAGGCTATCCCTCCCCACCTCCCCCTCCCACTGGCCCACCCCTTTTCCCCCCAATAGACCCCAGTGTTTAGTAATCCCCTTTCTGTGTCCATGTGTTCTCATTTTTCATCACCCACCTATGAGTGAGAATATGCGGTGTTTCATTTTCTGTTCTTGTGTCAGTTTGCTGAGGATGATGTTTTCCAGATTCATCCATGTCCCTACAAACGACACGAACTCATCATTTCTGATTGCTGCATAATATTCCATGGTGTATATGTGCCACATTTTTCCAATCCAGTCTATTATCAATGGGCATTTGGGTTGATTCCAGGTCTTTGCTATTGTAAACAGTGCTGCAATGAACATTCGTGTACATGTGTCCTTATAGTAGAACGATTTATACTCTTTTGGATATATACCCAGTAATGGGATTGCTGGGTCAAATGGAATTTCTATTTCTAAGGCCTTGAGGAATCGCCACACTGTCTTCCACAATGGTTGAACTAATTTACACTCCCACCAACAGTGTAAAAGTGTTCCTTTTTCTCCACATCCTCTCCAGCATCTGTTGTCTCCAGATTTTTTAATGATCGCCATTCTAACTGGCGTGAGATGGTATCTCAATGTGGTTTTGATTTGCATCTCTCTGATGACCAGTGACGATGAGCATTTTTTCATATGATTGTTGGGCTCATATATGTCTTCTTTCGTAAAGTATCTGTTCATATCCTTTGCCCACTTTTGAATGGGCTTGTTTGTTTTTTTCCTGTAAATCTGCTTGAGTTGTTTGTAAATTCTGGATATCAGCCCTTTGTCAGATGGGTAGACTGCGAAAATTTTTTCCCATTCTGTTGGTTGCCGATCCACTCTAGTGACTGTTACTTTTGCCGTGCAGAAGCTGTGGAGTTTCATTAGGTCCCATTTGTCTATTTTGGCTTTTGTTGCCAATGCTCTTGGTGTTTTGTTCATGAAGTCCTTGCCTACTCCTATGTCCTGGATAGTTTTGCCTAGATTTCCTTCTAGGGTTTTTATGGTGCCAGGTCTTATGTTTAAGTCTTTAATCCATCTGGAGTTAATTTTAGTGTAAGGTGTCAGGAAGGGGTCCAGTTTCTGCTTTCTGCACATGGCTAGCCAGTTTTCCCAACACCATTTGTTAAACATGGAATCCTTGCCCCATTGCTTGTTTTTGTCAGGTTTATCAAAGATTGTATAGTTGTATGTATGTTGTGTTGCCTCCGGTGCCTCTGTTTTGTTCCACTGGTCTATATCTCTGTTTTGGTACCAGTACCATGCTGTTTTGATTACTGTAGCCTTGTAGTATAGTTTGAAATCCGGTAGTGTGATGCCCCCCCGCTGTGTTCTTTTTGCTTAGAATTGACTTGGCTATGCGGGCTCTCTTTTGGTTCCATATGAAGTTCATGGTGGTTTTTTCCAGTTCTGTGAAGAAAGTCAATGGTAGCTTGATGGGGATAGCGTTGATTCTGTAAATTACTTTGGGCAGTATAGCCATTTTCACGATATTAATTCTTCCTAACCATGAACATGGAATGTTTCTCCATCTGTTTGTGTCCTCTCTGATTTCGTTGAGCAGTGGTTTGTAGTTCTCCTTGAAGAGGTCCCTTACGTTCCTTGTGAGTTGTATTCCAAGGTATTTTATTCTTTTTGTAGCAATTGCGAATGGCAGTTCGCTCTTGATTTGGCTTTCTTTAAGTCTGTTATTGGTGTAGACGAATGCTTGTGATTTTTGCACATTGATTTTATATCCTGAGACTTTGCTGAAGTTGTTTATCAGTTTCAGGAGTTTTTGGGCTGAGGCGATGGGGTCTTCTAGGTATACTATCATGTCGTCTGCAAATAGAGACAATTTGGCTTCCACGTTTCCTATTTGAATACCCTTTATTTCTTTTTCTTGCCTGATTGCTCTGGCTAGAACTTCCAGTACTATGTTGAATAGGAGTGGTGAGAGAGGGCATCCTTGTCTAGTACCAGATTTCAAAGGGAATGCTTCCAGTTTTTGCCCATTCAGTATGATATTGGCTGTTGGTTTGTCATAAATAGCTTTTATTACTTTGAGATACGTTCCATCGATACCGAGTTTATTGAGGGTTTTTAGCATAAAGGGCTGTTGAATTTTGTCAAATGCCTTCTCTGCGTCAATTGAGATAATCATGTGGTTTTTGTTTTTGGTTCTGTTTATGTGGTGAATTACGTTGATAGACTTGCGTATGTTGAACCAGCCTTGCATCCCTGGGATGAATCCTACTTGATCATGATGAATAAGTTTTTTGATTTGCTGTTGCAATCGGCTTGCCAATATTTTATTGAAGATTTTTGCATCTATGTTCATCATGGATATTGGCCTGAAGTTTTCTTTTCTCGTTGGGTCTCTGCCGGGCTTTGGTATCAGGATGATGTTGGTCTCATAAAATGATTTGGGAAGGATTCCCTCTTTTTGGATTGTTTGAAATAGTTTTAGAAGGAATGGTACCAGCTCCTCCTTGTGTGTCTGGTAGAATTCGGCTGTGAACCCATCTGGACCTGGGCTTTTTTTGTGAGGTAGGCTCTTAATTGCTGTCTCAACTTCAGACCTTGTTATTGGTCTATTCATAGTTTCAGCTTCCTCCTGGTTTAGGCTTGGGAGGACACAGGAGTCCAGGAATTTATCCATTTCTTCCAGGTTTACTAGTTTATGTGCATAGAGTTGTTTGTAATATTCTCTGATGATGGTTTGAATTTCTGTGGAATCTGTGGTGATTTCCCCTTTATCATTTTTTATTGCATCTATTTGGTTGTTCTCTCTTTTATTTTTAATCAATCTGGCTAGTGGTCTGTCTATTTTGTTGATCTTTTCAAAAAAACCAGCTCTTGGATTTATTGATTTTTTGAAGGGTTTTTCGTGTCTCAATCTCCTTCAGCTCAGCTCTGATCTTAGTAATTTCTTGTCTTCTGCTGGGTTTTGAGTTTTTTTGATCTTGCTCCTCTAGCTCTTTCAATTTTGACGATAGGGTGTCAATTTTGGATCTCTCCATTCTCCTCATATGGGCACTTATTGCTATATACTTTCCTCTAGAGACTGCTTTAAATGTGTCCCAGAGGTTCCGGCACGTTGTGTCTTCATTCTCATTGGTTTCGAAGAACTTCTTTATTTCTGCCTTCATTTCGTTGTTTACCCAGTCAACATTCAAGAGCCAGTTGTTCAGTTTCCATGAAGCTGTGCGGTTCTGGGTCGGTTTCTGAATTCTGAGTTCTAACTTGATTGCACTATGGTCTGAGAGGCTGTTTGTTATGATTTCAGTTGTTTTGCATTTGTTGAGCAGTGCTTTACTTCCAATTATGTGGTCAATTTTAGAGTAGGTGTGATGTGGTGCTGAGAAGAATGTGTATTCTGTGGATTTGGGGTGGAGAGTTCTGTAAATGTCCACCAGGTTTGCTTGCTCCAGGTCTGAGTTCAAGCCCTGGGTATCCTTGTTGATTTTCTGTCTGGTTGATCTGTCTAGTATTGACAGTGGAGTGTTAAAGTCTCCCACTATTATTGTGTGGGAGTCTAAGTCCTTCTGTAAGTCATTAAGAACTTGCCTTATGTATCTGGGTGCTCCTGCATTGGGTCCATATATGTTTAGGATCGTTAGCTCTTCTTGTTGTATCGATCCTTTTACCATTATGTAATGGCCTTCTTTGTCTCTTTTGATCTTTGTTGCTTTAAAGTCTATTTTATCAGAGATGAGAATTGCAACTCCTGCTTTTTTTTGCTTTCCATTAGCTTGGTAAATCTTCCTCCATCCCTTTATTTTGAGCCTTTGTGTATCCTTGCATGTGAGATGGGTTTCCTGGATACAGCACACTGATGGGTTTTGGATTTTTATCCAATTTGCCAGTCTGTGTCTTTTGATTGGTGCATTTAGTCCATTTACATTTAGGGTTAATATTGTTATGTGTGAATTTGATACTGCCATTTTGATTCTAAGTGGCTGTTTTGCCTGTTAGTTGTTGTAGATTCTTCATTATGTTGAAGCTCTTTAGCATTCAGTGTGATTTTGGAATGGCTGGTGATGGTTGTTCCTTTCTATGTGTAGTGCCTCTTTTAGGAGCTCTTGTAAAGCAGGCCTGGTGGTGACAAAATCTCTGAGTACTTGCTTGTTCACAAAGGATTTTATTTTTCCTTCACTTCTGAAGCTCAGTTTGGCTGGATATGAAATTCTGGGTTGAAAGTTCTTTTCTTTAAGAATGTTGAATATTGGCCCCCACTCTCTTCTGGCTTGTAGTGTTTCTGCCGAGAGATCTTCTGTGAGTCTGATGGGCTTCCCTTTGTGGGTGACCCGACCTTTCTCTCTGGCTGCCCTTAGTATTCTCTCCTTTATTTCAACCCTGTTGAATCTGACGATTATGTGCCTTGGGGTTGCTCTTCTTGCGGAATATCTTTGTGGTGTTCTCTGTATTTCCTGCAATTGAGTGTTGGCTTGTCTTGCTAGGTGGGGGAAATTTTCCTGGATGATGTCCTGAAGAGTATTTTCCAGCTGGGATTCATTCTCTTCGTCCCCTTCTGGTACACCTATCAAACGTAGGTTAGGTCTTTTCACATAGTCCCACATTTCTTGGAGACTTTGTTCATTCCTTTTTGCGCTTTTTTCTCTGATCTTGGTTTCTCGTTTTATTTCATTGAGTTGGTCTTCGACTTCAGATATTCTTTCTTCTGCTTGGTCAATTCGGCTATTGAAACTTGCGTTTGCTTCGCGAAGTTCTCGTATTGTGTTTTTCAGCTCCTTTAATTCATTCATATTCCTCTCTAAGGTATCCATTCTTGTTATCATTTCCTCGAATCTTTTTTCAAATCTTTTTTCAAGGTTCTTAGTTTCTTTGCATTGATTTAATACATGATCTTTTAGCTCACAAAAGTTTCTCATTATCCATCTTCTGAAGTCTAATTCCGTCATTTCGTCACAGTCATTCTCCGTCCAGCTTTGTTCCTTTGCTGGTGAGGAGTTTTGGTCCTTTCTAGGAGGCGATGTGTTCTGGTTTCGGGTGTTTTCCTCCTTTTTGCACTGGTTTCTTCCCATCTTTGTGGATTTGTCCGCTGGTCGTCTGCGTAGTTGCTGACTTTTCGTTTGGGTCTCTGAGTGGACACCCAGAATGTTGATGATGAAGTATTTCTGTTACTTGGTTTTCCTTCTACCAGTCTAGCCCCTTCGCTGTATGACTGTTGAGGTCCGCTCCAGACCCTGCTTGTCTGGGGTGCACCTCTAGTAGCCGTGGCACAGCGAGGGATGCTACCAGTTTCTTTTTCTGCTCTCTTTGTCCCAGGATGATGCCTGCCTAATGACAGTCTTTTGGATATAGAGGGGTCAGGGAGCTGCTTGAGGAGACAGTTTGTACTTTATAGGGGTTTAATTGCTGAGGTGTGCACTCTGTTGTTCATTCAGGGCTGTTAGGCTGCTATGTTTGATTCTGCTGCAACACAGCTCATTAAACAACCCTTTTTTTTTTCTCAAATGCTCTGTGTTGAGGGGTTTGGGCTTTATTTTTGGATGTCCGATCAGGTGTCCTGCCCAGCTCAAAGGCAGACTAGCCACTGTTTGGCTGCCGAGGCTCCGCCCTGCTGTAGTGTGATTCGCGCTGTTCCTGCCGGCTCTGCTGTGGTCTCCGCCACGCCCTGCGGCGGAGTCTCTTCGTTGTAGCGTGTTGCCTCAGCAACGGCAGGCTGCGTCAGCAGTGGGCGTGTATCTCAGTAGGGACGGGTTGCCTCGGCAACGGCTGGCTGCGTCAGCAGTGGGCGTGTATCTCAGTTGGGGCGGGTTGCCTCGGCAATGGCTGGCTGCCTCAGCAGTGGGCGTGTATATCAGTTGGGGTAGGTTGCCTCCGTAGTGGTGGACGCCCCTCCCCCACAGAGCGTCTCGGACCGTCTGCCCGGGACAGTTTGAAATCGCGGTTTTGTTCGTCCCACTGGGTATCCCAAGCGATCTGTCCCTGCAATCCCCTGGGCTGGGCTACTGTGCAAGTCTCGTTCAGTCTCAAGTCCAGCCCTCTCAAGTCTCAGGTTGCCGGTTCAACAAGGCACCCAGACAAGCGCGCCCTGTGGGGATTGCTGGGTAGGTCCGGCCGCCGCCGCCGCCCCGGCTGCCGGCTTCGCCAGGCAGACCTACTGCCTGGCGTCCCGTGTCTTTTTATACTTGGGAGTTTCCCCGTTCTGTGGGCAACAAAGATCAGTCTGGAAATGCAGCACTGACTCACCGTTTGCGAATTCAACGCGGGCTCCAATCCTGGGTTGTTCTCACAGCGCCATCTTGAGTCCCCTCCTCCTAAAGTAAAATTTAAAGAATTACAAACTATTTTTATGAAGCAAGAGAGCTGGACAAAATCTTAAACTCAGGTTCCTCTAACTTGTGAGTTTTAACTGTTGGGGTATGCTCACTCCACTGTCTCTCATTTAGATTTATTGATGTGTAGATAGTTTTAGAGGATATTTAAAGTTTTTGACCCAATGTAAACAAAACAGTTTCTGAGACAAGTCTCAATAAATTTATAGGTTTATTTTGCCAAAGATAAGGCTTGTGGCCTGTGACACAGCCTTAAGAAGTCCTGCAAACATGTGCCCAAGGTGGTTGGATTATGCATTGGTTTTATAAACTTTAGGGAGACACAGAAATTACAGGCAAGAACATAAATCAATACATATAAGATATACTTTAGTTTCTCCTGAAAAGATGAGATATTTTGAATCAGGGGCCTCCAGGTCATATGTGGATTCAAAGGTGTCCTGATTGGCAACTGGTTGAAAGAGGTAAGCTCTGCCTAAAGAGTTGACATCATCATAAATAAATGCTAGAGTTTAGATAAGGGGGTGTGGAAGCCAAGGTTCTTGTCATATAGACAAATCCTGTGGGTAGCAGACAAAGTAGATGGTGAATGTTGGTTATTAGACCTTAAAATGTGAGACTCTTTGGAAAAGACTTCATAAGAGGAGGAGATTCTCTAAAGAATGCAAATTTCTCCCACAACAGGCAGCTTTGCAGGGCCACTTCAGAATATGTCAAATAAAATTTTTTAGGATAAAATATTTTTATTTTCTTCAGGGCCTATTATCTGTCATGTTGGAGTATGGCATCTTATTGCTACACAGCATCTATTAAGTCAGTCCAGTGATCTCTGTTGTAATGAGAATGCTGGTCAATTGAATCTGAATTAACAAAGGGAGGAGAGTATAATGAAGCACATCTAAACCCACCTGCCAGTCATGGCCTAACCTAGTTTTTCAGATTTCTTTGAAGTTCACTCTGACTAAAGAGAAGCTCATTCAGCTGGTTGGTGGCTTACAACTTATTTGTTTGTTTCAACACACAGAAAAAAAAAATCAGTGCTTAAATTCAATCTAAAATAGATTGGTAAAGAAAAATCAAGTGCTTCCTGAATATTTCTACATGTCAAAGAAAGAGAACTGGTAAGAATTAAGATGAAAAATATCCCTCATACAAAATATTAACTATGTTTTTTACTGTATTTGTTTGGGTCCACCAGCAATGAAGATTTCTGTTTAGGCAGCAAATTCACACTGGGAGGAAAGAAGGAAAGTGAGGGAGGGAACAGAAGATGAATGGTAAAAGACACATCAACAACCCACCTGACTCACGATAACTGGAGATCAACCACATGTGGAAACATGGACTAAATTCCTTTGGGCTATTCCATCTGAGAGATGGGGAAGCTGGAGAATGTATATGCCTCATCTTGTTCGCCTCTCGTTCTCTTTCAAGCTGCTGTAACAGACTCCTTGTCATTGTGTAATAAATAAGAACGTAAATTTATTTTGTCACACTTCTGGAGAATGGAAAATTTAAGATCAAGGCATGGGCAGCTTAAGGTCTGCTTTCTCTGCTGTCAAGATGATGCCTGGAGCTTTGAATCCTTGAAAAGAAGGAAGGCCATGTCTTAACATGACAGACAAGTAGAAGAAAGAAAGAGATCCCAGCCCCATAATCCCTGTTTATAGTGGCATTAATGTATTCCACTAGAGGGCTCCACCCTCATGACCTAAACACATCCCAATAGGCCCCACCTGGCAATACCATTACACTGAGAATTAATTTTACAATGGATGGATTCTGGAGAACACAGTCAAACCACAGCACTTTCCTAAGAGATACACATTCCAGGCCATGCGACCAGCAATGCATGCAAGCAGAGTTCTCTGCCCCAAGATCATAAAGAGACATATATATGGCCATCGGAAGCCAGCAGAGGTATAGCAAAGGGGAAAGCCCTAGACTGCAGATGGGGACTGCTACATTCATCATGGTACAGTTAACCCTTGAATAACTCGGGATTGAACTTTGCAGATATACTAATATCTTCTTCGTTGTGTGTCATCTGTGAGCAAGCACTTAATAAGTAGTAAATATATTTTCTCATTTTTATGGTTTTTTATAACTTTATTAGAAGAATAGAATATATAACATATATAACATAAAAATGTTAATCAACTATTTATTTTTGACTAAGCCTCCCAGTCAAAGGAAAGTTATTAGTACTTAATATAGAGATGCAAAAGTTCTACACAGGTTTTCAACTGCACCAGTGGTCAGTGCCCTAATGTCAATGTTGTTCAGGGGTCAACCGCTCTTTCAGTCTGTAGTTGCATCTCTGCAACAGGATCTTGGCAGGTGGGTTCCAAGTAAAATAATCCAGAAAATAACTTCTCAAACTATGCTTCATTGATTATGTAAAACCAAAGGCATTTAGAAAGCAGCAAATGCACAAAACATTTCCTAAATATCCCCTATCTGCCTAAAAAACAAATTTTCCATAAGAAAACCAATTGTTGAAAAATTCTTCCTGGGAATTTTTACATCAGGGAAGATTAACACAAAACAAGAAAGACAAATAGAAGTGACTGGACATTGATACTTGATCCAAACAGGTTATTACCTGTTCTTTTGAGGATGAACTTCTGTTCTCGCCTATTCTCTCTAGGTTGCCTATATTTCCCAATTCCCTTTTTCCAGGAAAGTAAATATTAATACCTGGATCTCATTGAGTTACCTGGGTAATTATCCTGCTATGATATCCCACTGCACTTTAAATGATTTTTTTTAATTGCCTTTTCTCTTATTCATCTTCCTTTTGTCAGTTCATTTTCAGCAAACATTTAGAGGACAAATGGAACTTCCTTTCTCCCAATATAAGCAAATTCTCTTAAAATTCAGGCTGTGTTCAAAGCAGCAGGAAGGGTTGCGCACAGCTGCAGCACTGTGATTTGGTTCCCCTAGTCAGGCATCAGTAAAATTTTGTGGAACTAGGCTGCTGCCCACTGATGCTGATGTAGTTAGATCCACTTCCCCTGCTACTGAGCCAGGCTAGGACATTTTGGCACACATTAGAGATGTGACATATAATGAGGGCAAATCCATGTCCAGTTTCATTTGTATTCAACTGATTTTTCCATGTACATAGGCAATTGCTTGATAAGAGATTGAGTGTCTCTTACCTAAAGATGTGTCTCTTACCTAAAGAAAAAGGCTAGCGTCTGGGTCAGGATGATGTCCTACTCACTGGTAAAAAGTAAAAGTGGAAAGTGTCATTGATGGTGCATGGCAGAGACATGCTGCTTGCAGTGGCTGGCCTCACTAAGAGAGATGAACTTTGGGAAATAATATTCGATGGCAGAAAAGAAGGTAGACAATGAAGGTGCCCAAAATAGGAATAAGGGGCTACCCACTTAGTCTCCGTGTATTAAAGAGACCTGTAGCTCTTGATAATGGTGGATCTGTGAGTGTTGCATGAATTGTGGAAACACAGTATCATCTTGTGTATCTGTAGTAAATAGCTTTATCTTATACTGATAAGAACTATGGCATAATACCAATACCTAATATTTAAAATATATAGCATAATATCAAAAAATTTCTATTTTAAATTTTTTTAGAAAGGAATAACATCAAACTCACAGAAATGTTGCAAGTATAGCACAAAGTACCCCCTTCCTTAACTGGAAGCATATGAGAGTTTTTGAAGACCTGAGAATCCTACTGTCTACTATTTACTGTATGTTTTCTACAAACAAGAATATTCTCCTAAATAATCCCCATACACCAATGAAATATGTTACTGCATCAACTCCTGGGGAATATTTCAAATTGTCAAAAAAAATACCTGAAAACAGTTTCTCATAACAAACTAGGCCCCAGTAGAAACACATTCTCTGCAGACAAATTTGTGCTACCTTGGTCTTACCTGGGACACCTGGGGACACTGAGCCAGTGCTGAGTTACTGAGATGAGCCAGCCCTGCAGCTGTGCCCAGCCTGCCCAGTCCCCTGCTCATGTGCATGTTCCAAAGCACATCCTCCTGTCTGAAGACGTATAAATAGGTTTGCCACACCCTGCACGGGAGTTAGTCTTAGCCAGGACACAGCATAAACATGAGGGCCCTCGCTCAGCTCCTGTGGCTTTTGCTGCTCTGGCTCCCAGGTAAGGAAGGAGAACACTAGCAGTTTACTCAGCCAGTGTGCTCAATACTTCCTGGTTACTCAGGGAAGTTACCTTACAATTTGATTAACAGTGTGGATATTTGTTTCTATGTCTCAAATCTCAGGTGCCAGATGTGACATCCAGATGACCCAGTCTCCATCTTCCCTGACTGCATCCGTAGGAGGCAAAGTCACCATCACTTGCCAGGCGAGTCAGGACATTAGCAAGTGGTTAGCCTGGTATCAGCAGAAACCAGGGACAGTCCTTAAGCCCCTGATCTATGAGGCATCCAAATTGCAAAGTGGGGTCCCATCAAGGTTCAGCAGCAGTGGATCTGGGGCAGATTTTACTCTCACCATCACCAGCCTGCAGCCTGAAGATGCTGCAATTTATTACTGTCAGAATTATCTGGGTTCCTCTCCCACAGTGTTACAAATCCGAACATAAATCCCCAGGGAAGCAGATGTGTGAGGCTGGGCTGCCCCAGCTGCTCCTCCTGATGCCTCTATCAGCTGAGAGTGTTCCTCAGATGCAGCCACACTCTGATGGTGTTGGTAGAGGGGGACATGAAGTCACCTCTGCACCCTAATTCTTTTCTCTTTCTCATCCCCAACAGCACAGATATAGCATTTTATTAAATCTCCTGATTTAATAAAAACAGAGGTCAGTACACCTGAAGAGAGTAGTTTATGGCTTCAGTTGGAATTCATATAACAGAGAAGAAGCCACCATAGATATCCTAAGCAGGAATTGTCTTACTACAGAGGATTAGAGTCTAAACTGCTGAAGTCTAAATAAAATGTAGAGGTGAATCTCTAAATTTAGAGTTTTGTTTGCAAAGAAATATTTGGCAAATAGGGCATACAGGAAAATGCAGTGGTCTTCAATATGTTGGAATAACAGAGAAGGTTAGAGTTTCTGAAAAAGGGAAAATGTTACTTATTGCTCTTTGAGAAAGTTCATTGGCACTAGTAAGTGCTGAGTGCTGGCAAGCTCAGACTGAAAAGCAGTGGCGGACAAAGTGAATCCTAGAATTATATCCAGTTATCTCAGAAGTTGTGGATAAATTTGATTTCCGGTTACAATAAACCAAAGCAGTGAAGCATGAAGAGAATTTTGTTATTGAAATGCCAGGGATATGCTGTAGATCCTGCTGCTCACCACACAGAAAACCAATCACTAAGACAAGTATTGCCAAGGAACAGGCTTTTACTCAGGAGCTTCAGCTGAGGAGATGGGACACCATTCTCAAATGTATTTCCCTGATCAACTAAAATAAGGGGTTTATATAGCAGGGGAAAATGTGAAAAAACAGAAATTAGGGAGCAGTAAGGAAGATAATTTGTTCAACAGGAAGGAGGACGTCAGTTAGGCAATCATAATGGGTGAAGAGTCTGGTGTCTCACTGTCCTGATTCAGAGATATATAAGTTTCAGCTTCTTGATAGTGTCTGGGAGGCCTGATGGTTGATTTCTTGAAGAAAATAACTCAGATAAGACAAATGTAACTATCTTGAGTTTTAAAACTTGGAGAGTCAATTTCAATATTTATTCAAAAAAAAACCATCAACATTGGTGCCATGGTAAGAGGGCCTACTTCAATTGCATTCTAGAAACAATATTTCACACCCTGAGTGTCTTTCCCTCCTCATTTCCTGGCTCTGTTGTATATGACAAGAATAACCCAATTCCTATGATTAACTTTCACACTACAACCTTTCAAAGCCAAGGATATAGTAGTCAGGAATGTTGATATTAGAAGCAGGATTCTCTGATACTCTCTCAGAAAACAGAATGACATCTGCCCCAGAAGTATGGGCTATCTAACCATGTTGTCCTCAGTCTTGTCTGGAAACTTAGGGGTGGGAGTGCTGATGCTCTCAGCTGCCTGCAGCATATTTCCAGGTGTTTCTCCAGTCCTCATCTTTGTCCCTGTGTCTGTCTTGGGTATCAGTGGAAAATATTTAGTCATCCTTTTCTGACTTCCAAATCTCATGGGAGGACTTCTTATTGGGCAACTCTGTAAGACATCAGAGAAGCACAAAGGAATATTTACGTAAGTTAAAATGATTTTTTCCCCCAATGAGGCCATTTAAACAAAATTATATTTAAAGCCAAATACTAAAAACATATCCAGCTTTATTTTCTTATTAATGCAAATTTACATTTGAAAATGTTGTCAAGATTGTAAGGGTTGAAAACATAACTATTTGTTCATGAAATTATCTAACATCTCTACAATTAAATGGAGTAAACCTTTTCTTGAAAACTGGTACTCCCTGAAATAAAGGAAGATATTTTAAATGTGTGAAGCTATGTTAGAAATTATTGAATTTAAAGTCAACTGTGCGATTTGGTTTGGGTTGCTGTTCACTCCCATGACCTGCCACAAGAATCCTGTGTCATGTGTAGTCACTGCTGTTCAGCCTTGTTCTCAGACAATTGATACAGGCTGAAGATGAGCTCTGTGCCCTGCAGAGGAACCACTCAGCTGAGCCATTTCTTGATCAGCCAGAAGACTGTGAACATGAGCATCCATGAACATGAAAACAAATGTTTACCGTTATCGGCCACTGAGTTGTGTATTTAACCAGTTACCAATCATTAATGCATAAAAGCTTACTGATATAAAAAAATAAGTAAATAAAAAATTTTTTAAAGTTTACCAATACAGTATTTACACAACTACCTATAAATACAGACATGTATTTTTTCTCAAATTAGTGGCATGAATGTGAATAGTAACCAAATTATGAAGTTGTTAAGAGAAAACTAAAGACAAAATTAAAAGTAGTATTTCAATAAAAAATTAAAATCTACCTTATTAATGGAAAAATGTGTATCTATGTATATAAGATACATTAAAATTAGTATATATTTATTTGATTAAATTTTGGCTACAAATACATATAGTATTTATATTTAAGTATATTTATTCTATTATGTATGTAATATATGCATGTTTATAAAATTATTACCTAAAATAAATACATTTAAACATTTTTTGTTCCATCCCATTAAAAAATGGTATTCTGGACCATGTATAGTTCATACTCTTGCTACAGAAAATTTTTTTGTAGACTGTATTTTTAAAACTCTACCAAATGGTTTCCTTACCTAAAATATTTTTGCAACCCAGTAGAGCTCCAAGGATAGGACTAGAGCAAATTTTCACAAATGTTGACTATTAACTATTGCATCCTATGAAAGTCTGCAATATGTTCATGCCCACAATGATGGTATGCCTAATAGAGTTCTCACAAAAATGGATGCTGGATGGAGTCACATCAGTGCCACTGTCAAGGAAGCCCTGGAAATGTAAATATCTTAACAGTGAGTAAACTTCAATGGTCACAGCTGATAATCACATTGCAAAGAGAACAACAATTTAATAATATTGGCTGTTGGTTTTGACAGATCATCAGGCCTCAAAAGAAGTGCAACAGGTTGATTGCAGACAAAGTCATTCTGGAAGAGCTACAACCAGATGTTTCAAAAATGAACCATAATCAAAAAAACTGCTTTCCAAGTGCACATTAATCTAAATGCCATTAATTAGCAGGGGGCTTTTAATAATGAGGATGATTCAACACATGGACTTCAGTCACATTTCCCAGCTTTTCCAGGGAGTCTCGTGAACCAATGTTATGGAGGTCTTGTGGGGGACTCAACAATATGAATTTCAACTAACTGAGACTAACAGAGCTTCTGGCTCTTCTGAACACCTAATTTGCCAAGAATAATGACTCCTCCTAAGCCCATAACATTGTACTACACATCAGGGCTCAGACTAACAGCTGGTGTCAGGTGATTCTAGTAAACCTCATGTAACATTAGGAGGGCACTCATTATTTTCCTTCATGTGACTTTGCCTTTCTTTTTGGTTATGTTTCTGCATAAAATATTATTTGAGGATTTTCTTAGTGCTTTCATCAAAGTCAATAAATTCTTCCATAATATGATTTTGGATCAAGCAAATTATTTACCTCAAAAAAATTAAAGCAAAATTTAGCTCATAATCTTGTCATGTGCACAGGTGCAGCTTTCCCTATAGACAGGGAAAAGCCCACTATTAGTCAAGCAAATCTGGCACACAAATCCTTGTGCTATTGAACTGCAATGCCATCAGATGCGGTGGAGGCTCTGAAACACTAACCGTTAATTGTGCTGTTACTCCCATAAACAGAATATTTATATCTTAAAAAAGAGCTGTAGACTTGTCATTATTATGCCAACTGAACAGCTTAAAGTAATCTATTCCTAATTCTTAAGGCTCTGGTTTTCTGGTTGATGGTTCTTAATCCAAAGAGTTGACATGATGATTATTCTATTAAATTGGGAGAAATTGTATGATTAGCATGTGACCATTTGGACTTAGTACAATACTGGCAGGCTACTATTGCAAAGGACCCCATTCAAAGTTGGCAACTTTGTTCATGATGTTGCCTAAGGTGACCAAAAGAACACCCAGGTATGGTTTATACTGTCCCCAGAACCCAAAGAGGCCTATCAGCTTTGGGGTCACCTTTTTATTAGTGGGTGCCACAAGGATCAACAATGATTAACTATATCTGGGATACTTCCTTGGTTTCCTGTTCAGGTGGCCTTGGCATTCAGCCTTTAACAGTCTATCCTCAGTCTTCATGCCTCTGGGGTAATTTTGACCAGCCAAACTGGGTTGTTCCATAGTGACATGGGGCTTGGTGACATTTAATCTTTTGTAGCAACTATTAAGTTAACTAGGAAGGGTCCTGCTTTTCATTTAATATGCAGTCTTGCTTTTGCTGAACAATGCTCTGTGGCTTCGGAAGCTTACATGGCAGGCAGGAGTAGATACGCCCTATCGATATGCCTTGAATACTTAGCTATGAGGGAGGATAGCCCGTCAGGGAGCAGCGACATTATGTGGCACAGTAGCAAAATGTCAATACCTCTCTTGCACTCAGCAGTGAGAACCATGGTCACCAGCACCCAACATAGCCAAAGGGAATGGTTCACATGCAAATAAGCACACAAGTACATACTCATCATGGGCTCTGCCTATGTCCTGAACTTTCTAATATCATCAATTTAATTTTTTCTTAGAGAACCTGGATATATTGTCATGTGGATTCCAGCATACAAAAATCCCAGAAAAGTCTGAATTCCTTTTTTAACTATTTTATCTTGACAGGAATATAGGGCCACTAGCCTCTGGTGAAGGCTTTGGCCCTATACCTAACTGCCCTTCAGATCAAGACATTTGAGTCTGCAATGTAACTTAATCAAACAAACACACCAACCAGGCTGCATAAGACTTCTTTAGCTTTTTTTCACGTCTCTTCTTTAGAGAGCCAGCCTCCTTTTCTGTGAAGGCAGTGTTCATTTTGGTTCCTTCTCAGATGCTTCAGGGACCACTGAGAGTATCTTTCTTGTGTCCTCTTGGGAGACTCAGGGCTCATCTGAGTACCCATGTCCTGAGCTCTCTGGCCCCAGGAATGAGCAATCAAATTAGTGTCTAACAAGTAGGAAATTGTGTACACCATTCCCATTTCCACATTCCTTTCTCTCTGTCTCAATTCAGTCAGCCAGCTGCTGAACCATATTAATGGGGTGAGGAAAAATGTCCCATTTATCCTCCCTCCTCATTAAACATCCATCTACATGTCCAGCTCTTGCCTCCCCAGGCTGAAATCTCTGTCCTGGACCAGGTACTGGAGAATATTGTTCCTCCAACTTCACCAATAAGCCATGGTTTTCTCAAATCCAATCTTCTCACTGCACCAATTTTGCCAAGAAGGTTTGCTGTGCACTGGTTACCAACTTACCCAGATCTAATGAGACAAAACACCCATGTGCAGCCAGTTACATAAAGTGTTTTACTACTTACAGAGAGTCACAAGAGAGAGCAGAAAGCTGCCTGGGTCTGATTGACTGTAGGCATACCCTAGAATATGTGCATACCCCACAAGTACTGTAGCTGAGGGACCCTGGAATGCAGCCCACCCTGGGTTTTATATCTTAGAATCAAATGACACATTGGGCTACAGTGTTGAAGCAACTTCTGTTTCTAATAGGGACAGAAACGGAGCCCAGGCTGTTCTGGCCAGTCTTGCCCTACCTCACAATGTTACATTTCCAGAACTTTCTACAGTAATTCCTGGAAACTACAAGCAAGAAAGGGAAGGGGACTGGGTTGATTCAAGACAAAATGGAAACTGTTCTGCAAATACCATAGTGAAATCGTAACTCAGTAATCTTTTTCTGACTGGCTTATTTCGCTTAGTGTAATGTCCTCTAGTTTCATCCATGTTGTAACATGGGTCAGTATTTCCCTTTTTAAAGCTAAATAATATGCTATTGTATGTATATATATAGAGAGAGATCAAAACGGTAGGCTTTTAATACACATTTCTTACTTATGTCAACTAAAATTCTAAGCAAATTAAAAGTCATTAAAAATGGAAAATATTTAAATGCAAGGAAATATTTTTAAGTTAGGGAAAGAGATCCAAGATACCTTATGGTTCATATAAATTTTTCAGAAATTAAAATTTCCTATCAAGAGTTCTTAGCATAAAACTGTAATACTCTTTACCATGTGTGTACACTAAATGTGTAGATATACAGATGTATTTCATTTTTCTTCCTTTTTTCTTAAGATATGTGAGTTTATGTGACAATGTCACTTCTTTAAGACCTTTAGAGCCTGTTTGCTCAGTGGAAATCCTAGTGTCCACTATTATATGCATTCTGACTGGAGTCTGTGGCAAGAGAAAGTTGTTACTGGGTGTACCAGACTCAGATTTTGGACACAAAAAGTTTCCTGATGGAGCCACCAGTCGTGCCTCTTTTGAATGGCAATTTCTTGCTTTCTGGAGGAAACTCATAGGTGCTGAGTATCTCAGAGCCTGAATTTTCAGCTGTCTTTTGTAAAAGAGAAGTGATTTCTTTGAAATGCCTGAGGTTAGAAAGGAAGCTATTTTTGAGCTGCTTTTCGTTAGAAGAAAAGTTTTCTGCCAGGAACTGCTTTACCTTAAATATCTACCTAAATAATTTCTTTCTGCCTCCTATAACACCAATGTCTAGTGAACAGCTTATAATCTTGCTTCCTAGGTTTATATCAAATGTGCATGATTAAGCTTGCTATAACTGAGGAAAAATTGTTTGTGGTAGACTTTCTAGAAAATGGTCTGCATATTGAAACTGGGTTATTTTAAATTATTGATTTGCTAAATTATAGAAAATTTTGTCTTTGAGGCCAGGTGCAGTGGTTCACACCTGTAATCTCAGCACTTTGGGAGGCCAAATGGGAAGATCACTTGAGGTCAGGAGTACAAGACCAGCCTTGCCAACATGGTAAAACCCTATCTCTACAAAAAATACAAAAATTAGCCATGCACAGTGGCACATACCTGTAATCCCAGCTACTTGGGAATCTGAGGCAGGAGAATGACTGTAACCAGGGAAGCAGAGGTTGCAGTGAGCCGAGATCACGCCACTGCACTCCAGCCTGGGTGACAGAGCGATACTCCATCTTAAAAAAAAAAAAGAAAATTTTGCTTTTGATAAAATAATGAGTTTCTTTTAAAACTTCTAAGAGTTTTGTCTTAGAGATTCAACCATAGTGTTTTGCTGCTTTCAGCTTGTTCTTTCTGTAAAAAGGACTGGGATCATTGCTTTCTCCTTTCACTTTTTCATGAGCTCCTATGACTTTTTCACGTCCAGTTCTGACGATTGTTGTAGCCTTGATGCTAAAGTGTTTTGTTTTAGAGGTTTGTGGAAGCAATGTTTTCCTCCAATATAGTATTATTCCATGTGCTCGGTTTTTTCTTAATATATATAACCTTATTTGGCATTTTGCTTTTTTATTTTAATACTGCTTTAAAAGATTTTAAGGGCCATGAGCACCCGCCCACCTCCATTCTGTCTGGCCTAGAATATTTCTTTGGCTATAATTTTTTTTATTTTAAGTCCCTTGGCCAAAAAAACTACTAAAAAAATCTAATTCAGGCAATAATGGGAAACAGGGAATCAGATATACCCCTCTCCCCTATTTGAAATTTAGATCAGATTCAAAAGGCCTTTTAAAATTATGAAAATAGATAGTGCCCTTTTTCACAGAAGAAACTAATAGCTCCTCTGTCCAACCAGAAGACTTAGTCTTACTAGAAATGTAAAAAGAATAAACTGGCTGGGTGCAGTGGCTCATGCCTATAATCTCAACACTTTGGGAGGCTGAGGTAAGTGGATCATTTGAGGCTAGGAGTTTGAGACCAGCCTTGACAGCATAGCAAAACCATGTCTCTACTAAAATTACAAAAAACTAGCAAGATATGATGGTACATTCCTGTAATACCAGTGACTCAGGATGCTGAGGCATGAGCATAGCTTGAAACTAGGAGGCAGAAAAAAGTTGCAGTGAGCCCAGCCAAGATTGTGCCACTGCACTCCAGCCTGGATGACAGAGCAGGCCTCTGTCTCAAAAAAAAAAAAAAAAAAAAAAAAAAAAAGTATTCCCCAATAATCAATTATAACCAGAATAAAAGTATTCCCCAAGAATCAGTTATAACCAGAATTAAGTGATATACTTAATTACTGCACCTACTGTTAGCCTTCAGGAAGTCCCTAGTCGGATACAGATGCCCAGGATTAAACCTGTTTCTTATGAGGTCCTGCAGGCACAAAAGGTGGATGCCACAGCCTACATTTATAAAACCTAGAAAACTGAAAGCCTGTTTTTTTGCAAACACATAGATTAATAACATGGTTCTGTGGGTAGGCATGGGAGCATTATTTTTCTCTGTCTTCCAATTATAATTTTTTGTTTAACCTCCTAGTAAAGTTTCTATCTTCTAAATTTCATGTAAAGATGATACAGTTTGTCACAAGGCTTCCAATCCATTCTATCTTCAGACCCCCAAAGTGAAATCATCCTGTCATTGGGCCCCAAATGCTAGGGAAGGCCTGCACCCATAAAGTCAACAGGAAGCACTTACAGAAAATGGACCTCTGCATTTCTGCAGTCCCCTTAAGATTAAGGAGGAGTATCTAATCTCTGAGAGGTGAATGAGGTAGGAGGTGGGTGGGACTCAACTCTGGACCAGATTGAAGACTGGATAAAATCAGGAAGAGGCACTGAAGCACCTGTCCGTAAGACCTGCCCACCAGTGCCAAATCAGTTTACTATTGCCATGGCAACACCTGAAAGTTACTACCCATTTTCTAGCTAGTTCTGAGTAACTCACTCCTTAATTAGCACGTCATTAAAAGTGGGGATAAGTATGACTCAAAACTGCCCCTACAGCACCGCTCCTTTTGGCACACTGCCTGTGGGGTAGCTCTACTCCACAAGAGCAGTCACAGAGCTGTAACACTGCCACCTGGTGGTAAAGCTTTCCTTCTACCACCAGCTTACACTGGCTTCCTGAGTGAAGCCAGGAAACTGCCCTGCACCCCTTTCATCAAGTTAGTTGCCGTAAAATTGCTCATTTATCCTCTCTTTATTGTGTTACTCTTATAGGCTGTGTAATGACTTTCTCCTTTCCATTTACAATATTGTGTTTTGTGTCCTTTTTCTTTCCCTCTTCTTTATACACCCTTTATCAGGTAGTCACAGGCTTCAATTCAGTTCTTTCTTGGTAGTAGTGTGGTTCATGAGAAATGCTGATTCTTCTGAGTATGAGGTCATTCATCATTTTTACATGTAATACTGTGGAAAGTTCCGTGACATAAGTCTCTGCTTCACAAACTGATCACTGTCAAACATCATCTCCCAACCAATACAGAATGTTTCTGTTCCTCACTGGTATAATTCACATAGGAGTAAAAATCTCAAGTTTAAATTGTGGATTTGCACTTTACCACTTGGTGTATTAAAGAAGATTAATATTAATACATAAGTATAACTGGGCACAGTGGCTCATGCCTATAATCCCAGCACTTTGGGAGGCCAAGGTGGGCAGATCACCTGAGGTCAGGAGTTTGAAACCAGCCTGGCCAACATGGCAAAACCCCATCTCTACTAAAAATACAAAAATTAGCTGGATGTGATGGCACATGCCTGTAATCCCAGCTACTTGGGAGGCTGAGTCAAGAGAATCCCTTCAACCAGAGAGACAGAGGTTGCAGTGAGCCAAAATCACACCACTGCACTCCAGGCTGGGTGACAGAGCAAAACTCTATTTAAAAAAAAAATAGTGGCTTTGAATTTTAAACATCTATTTGACAGGAAGTTCATAGTTCCTTCTCTTTAAAATGATGTAATGATACTTTCAGGAATGAGCCTGGTTTGATGCCTCTCTCCCCAGCATTATAGAAGTGTGGCATTAATATATGAAAAATTCCATTTCCCTGTGGCTACAACCACTACCTGGGATTGAAAACTTCTTCCCTTGCTCTAGTCCTTTCTTCTACACCCAGTTCCACCTAATCTGTGATTCAAAACAACACTGGTCAGGAAAAATTCTGGAAAGAGCCAAAGACCTCCTCAGAGGTGTCAAGAGATTCCTGCACCACCATCTGTCCATCTCTAGAGGGAGTTGAGAGTACAAGGAAGAGCAGAGCTTGTAATATCTTCTACTCGCTTTCACTCCCTCTGTATTTCCTAACAACAACCACAGCAACACCCGTAACATCGTAGGACAAACCTCCACTATGCCAAGGTTTTTATCTCAGTAAATATTCTCTACCTCTATATCAGGCAGCTAGAAGGTTTGATACTCATACAAATAGTACTGTACCTTTCTGTTCATAATTAGAAAAATAGGCAGTGTAATTCAGGCGTTCCTTAAGCTGGTTATCATTCAGTGTTTGGATCCTAATTGCACACATATGCCCAGCATATGGCTAATATATATGTGAAAATCCATGAAGCAATAGTTTTCTATTGTATTTTCCTCTTTTTTTTTTTTTTTTTTTTTTTTGAGACGGAGTTTCGCTCTTGTTACTCAGGCTGGAGTGCAATGGTGTGATCTCGACTCACCACAACCTCCACCTCCTGGGTTCAGGCAATTCTCCTGCCTCAGCCTCCTGAGTAGCTGGGATTACAGGCACGCGCCACCATGCCCAGCTAATTTTTTGTATTTTTAGTAGAGACGGGGTTTCACCATGTTGACCAGGATGGTCTTGATCTCTTGACCTCGTGATCCACCCGCCTCGGCCTCCCAAAGTGCTGAGATTACAGGCGTGAGCCACCGCGCCCGGCCTGTATTTTCCTCTTATATTGTCTTCTCCTTTTAGTCATTAAAAAATATCTATTCAAGTCAGTCTAAATTAATTATTGAATTATAAGGAGATAAAATATTTTATTTGATAACACATTGACCCAATAAATATGTTTCTTTGCAAGACATAGTCCTCATTTCCAAAATAACAAGCCATAATTATATGGAGCAAGCCCATAAGTAATGATGGTAGCTTTCCCGCATTGCCTGTCCTGGGACAAGAATTAAACAAAAGATAAGAAGGTAAAATAAAGGTTACATAAGAAAGAAGGACAGTAAAAAGACATGGTGACATTTTATAGGGTAACATTTTGAAAATGGATGATGAGAAGTAATACATTAGACAGGGATGAGTGGGAATGATTGAAGGTCTGAGTACTTTCACACAGATTAAGACCAAATCAGCTAGGTGCAGTGGCTCACGCCTATAATCCCAGCACTTTGGGAAGCTGAGGTGGGTGGTTCACGAGGTCAAGAGATCGAGACCATCCTGGTCAACAAGGTGAAACCCCGTCTCTACTAAAAATACAAAAATTAGGCCGAATGCAGTGGCTCACCCCTGTAATCCCGGCACTTTGGGAGGCCAAGGCGGGTGGATCACGAGGTCAAGAGATCAAGACCATCCTGGCCAACACAGTGAAACCCCGTCTCTACTAAAAATACGAAAATTAGCTGGGCATGGTGGCGCATGCCTGTAGTCCCAGCTACTCAGGAAGCTGAAGCAGGAGAATTGCTTGAACCCAGGAGGCAGAGGTTGCAGTGAGCCAAGATCGTGCCCTTGCACTCCAGCCCGGGTAACAAGAGCGAAACTCCATCCCCCTCAAAGAAAAAAAAAAAAGAAAGACCAAATCATTAGGATTTTAACAGTGGTATACCGTTAGTGAAGAAAAAGCCCTAGAATTTAATTTGACTGTGGATAAAACATTCTTGGATTAGATTTAAGACTATTTTCCATGCTAAGTAAGTATATTTTTCATGATGATGACTGTAGTGCTCAATATTTAAACAATAAAAACAAAATTAATAGCTGCATACATAATGCCCTGAATATTATTGTAAATATTTTATTTTATTTAAACTGTCAATAGCACTGCAAGGTAGGTACTATTATTGTCACAATTACACAGATATGGAAACTGAAACACAGGGAAGTTAAGTTACTTGATCAGTTTCAACCAATCTGCAAGCCATTGTAGATTGGAGCATCTATGTCAGGGCCTCCCATGACATGCGACTGTAAACAGAAGTTTTAATTTTTTAACTCAAAGAGCATATGTGTCTGGGTTAATGGAAAGCTTCAGGACCCTTGGAAAACATTATTAACAAGCAAATGAAAGGTGTATTTGAAAGATTAACTTCTAACAGACTCTTCATTTTAGTAATGCACTTAGGGAGATGACTGAGCATGCTGAGAATAGGAAGAGGGACATGAAAACAAAGCCTTCCATATTGTTCCTAACAGGCTTGTGCCAAACATCATCTGGCTAAATTTATGTGACCGAGGTAAAGAAAGACACAGGAATTAAATTCTGTGATCACAAGGGACAAGTTCTACACTTAGACTGAGCCAACAGACTTTTCTGACCCGACAACCAGCGTGCCACAGGATGCTCAGTGCAGAGAGGAAGAAGCAGGTGGTCTCTGCAGCTGGAAGCCCCGCTCCCACCCAGCTGCTTTGCATGTCCCTCCCAGCTGCCCTACCTTCCAGAGCCCATATCAATGTCCGGGTCAGAGCTCTGGGGAGGAATTGCCCATTTCCATGCCCAGAGGGAACCATGGAAGCCCCAGCACAGCTTCTCTTTCTCCTGCTACTCTGGCTCCCAGGTGAGGGGAACATGAGGTGGTTTTGCACGTCAGTGAAAACTCCTGACACCTCTGCTCAGCAAGAAATATAGTGAAAATTCAATGTAGATCAACAATTTTGGCTCTACTCAAAGACAATGGGTTTGATCTAGATTACATGAGTGCATTTCTGTTTTATTTCCTACCTCAGATACCACCGGACAAATTGTGATGACTCAGTCTCCAGCCACCCTCTCTTTGTCTCCAAAAGAAACAGCCACCCTCTCCTGCAGGGCCAGTCAGAGTGTTAGTAGCTACTTAGCCTGGTACCAGCAGAAACCTGGGCAGGCTCCCAGGCTCCTCATCTATGGTGCATCCACCAGAGCCACTGGCATCCCAGCCAGGTTCAGCGGCAGTGGGTCTGGGACAGACTTCACTCTCACCATCAGTAGCCTGGAGCCTGAAGATTTTGCAGTTTATTACTGTCAGCAATATAGTAGCTCATCTCCCACAGTGATTCAACATGAAACAAAAACCTCAACAAGACCATCAGTGTTTACTGGATTATACCAGCTGCTTCCTTTACAGACAGCTAGTGTGGTGGCCACTCAATTTTAGCATCGCTGCTCTATTTGGACATTTTGTGGTTCTTCAAAAAAAAAAAAAACCCACAACTCCATGAACTATTTGGACTCTATTCCTTGGACTCTCTTCAACTGAGGCACCAGAATCTCAGGTTTCAAGAAATAGTGTCTAACTGTATGAATCCTTATACAACGCCCGTGGTTCTTAACTTTCCCAGTAGAAGCTCAGTGCATGCTACATCGCACCATTTGAATTATGCAACATTCTAAGTAGTAAAAAATTTTATTTTTTATCTAAATAGTTGACTCATAAAAAGCTGCTCACATGAAGATACTACCATGGCTGAATAAATCCAATTCTTTTACTTTCCTCAGGCTATCAACATTTCAGTAGTAAATGGTTATTATGGAAACATTTGCCATTTAAAAGTGAATTAAATTATTTCTTCAGTTTTCTCTATGATGCAGTATACTGTTAAATAATTAAAGTTCATAAAAATAAATATTAGAGGAGGCTGAGGCAGGAGAATTGCCTGAACCCAGGAGGCGGAGGTTGCAGTGAGCCGAGATAGCGCCATTGTACTCCAGTCTGGGTAACAAGAGCGAAACTCCGTCTCAAATAAATAAATAAATAAATAAATATTAGATAAGGAAGAAATAGACTATCCCTAATGAAGTCTGCAAGTGACCAGGTAGAAAGAGTGTTAGAAGCAGTTATTTTTATTATTTTTTCCAACACTTCCTTCCAAAGAGATTTCACTGATTATATTTATTTATTACCACCAATATTAAGACATGTTGGTGCTATGTAACATCTGATATGAAATACTGAGGTTACCTCCTATCTGTATTATTCTTGCCAAAAATTAATGGTGTGAATTGAGTCAATAGTAAACATCATACAAATCTAATTGGGAGGATTTTCTTCAACATACTGGCCAGTAAACTTCAAAAGTTTCAAGGACATGAAAGAGAAACAAAAGTGAAAAACTGTCACAGATTTAAAGATATTAATGACAGGATAATCAAATAAAATATGGAAACTTGAATTTTATCTTGTAACATAAAAAATGGCATTGACAGGAAAATCAGTGAAATTCATATGGGATTTTAAATGAGTTAACCAATAACATTGTGTTTGTGTGTGTATATGTGTGTGTGTGTGTGTGTGTGTGTGTTAATTGCATGGTTGTGATACTTATACTGTGGTTATGCGTGAAACTGACAGAGCAAGCTGGAGGAGGTGTATATAGGAATCGTCTTTGCTATATTTTTGAAATTTAGAGTCTAAAACTATTTCCGAATAAATATAAAACACATACACACACACAAGTAAATAAAAAATAAGAAAAAGGTGTTTTTTAAACAATTCCACAAGTTTCCTTCTATTTTGCACCTTTTCCTGTTTCTTGTTCTCATCTCTATTAGACAATCCCAGCTTCCATTATGTAGAGCATAATCACTAATTTGCTCAGTTCTAGAATACAGAAAAGGAAACTTAAAAATTGAAAGTATATTTCTTCATGAATGTGAAATCTAGGGATCAGGATTCTCTATTTGTTAAGACCTTAGTTTCTCTTTAAAGTGAGGGTGCAGAGTTCAAGTTCTCAAGTCCAAAATTACTTACGTTAGTCCATCCTCATTATATTTCAGCATCGCTATTATGTTCATTTAATCGCATTTTAGAAGGCATCTCTATTTATGGTATCACAAAGAAATTAATAAATCTTCTGTGCAAACATGTACAACAAAAAGACAAAAATGCAAAGCTAAAAAGTCAAAACTATTTCAGCACTCTGAAAATTGGTGAAGCATACAGTAATTAAAGATGTACATTACTTACAGGAAAAAAAGTACTAATGCTTTGAGTAAGGACAGAAAAGTCTATAGATTTTTGTCTATGACAGCGTGTTTCTCTTCCCAGCTCAGTCAGCATGAATTACAGAACTGGAGTTTTACCAATATGAGGATAGCAAATAAAACTAGCAACTTGCTGCCAAAGCGGGTAAATTGAGTAAAGCCAAGGACTGAAGTAAAATTCTTTCGTGTTTCCAGGTAAACATGGAGAACAGAAAAAGCCCACAGCTTTTCTGGTCCAAGATGAGGCCCTGGTTGGGACAAGTAGTACACCTGCTGACAGTAAATAGCAGATTCCTGGATAAGACAGAGCCACATTGCTGAAACAATCTCTGCACACATTTCTGGTGACTTAGAAGCCATAGATATGAGTGATGAGGCCCAGGAGTGCCCAGTACAAAGTAAAACCAGAGGGAGGTAAGAACTACCTGCATTTTGCATGTGCTTTTTAAGCTACACACAGATGAACTGAGAGAAAATAGATTTATAAGTTCCAGATATTTGAGCAAAACTTCTCAAATCACTGGTGACCATTAAGCCATGCAGACACATGAGCAGTTTCTATAAATTCAAGTTAAAGATTAATATTAAGAATAAAAAGAAACAGAGATATCAGTGGTCAAACACCACATGAAATATAGATTTTTCAACATCATGCATTGAAAATACATTTAATACATCTAATTCACTGGACATTATAGCTTAGCCTGCATTAGCTTACAGTTGGGTATCATTATTTAACACAAAACTAATCTTACAATAAAGTATTGAATATATAATGTAATTTATTGAATACTGTACTGAAAGAAAAATAGAATAGTTATATAAATTCTAGAATCACTATTTCTACTTGAAGGCATATCACTTTCACACCATCTGAAACTCAAAAAGTTTTAACTCTATCATAAGTCGTATATCAGTAAGTAAGTTCAGACAAGTAACTATAAAGAAAATTTTAAAATGCTCAGAAAAATGAAACAAATTCAAGGCCTGACATGGTGGCTCAAGCCTGTAATCTCTGTACTTTGGGAGGCTGATGCAGAAGGATCACTTGAAGCCAGGAGCTCAAGACCAGGCTAGGAAAAACAGTGACATGCTTATCCCTACAAATTTTTTTTAAATAGCATGGGCTGGTGGCATGCACCTATAGTCCAAGCTACTCCAGAGGATAAAACTAAAGGATTGCTGGAGCCCAAGAGGTCGAGGCTGCAGTGAGCCATGATCACATCACCACACCCCAGCATGAGTGACAGAGTGAGGCCCTGTTTCTAAAAAAATTACAATTAAAATTTTAAACCCACTGTCTAAAAATAGGTACTATAAAATATTATCAAAAATGTATAGTTTTCAGCTTAAAAATCTTGGAAAAAACAGAGAGGTATGATCTATATTGAAAGAACCAAAATGAAACAACTGCAATAACAACAGAAAATAGTCAATAAAAGCTGATTCTAACTTGTCCTAATTATTGGCTTTAGCAAAGACTACAAAGCAGTTAATATGCAGATGTTCAAATAATCATTTTTAAAACTATGATCATTGAAATAAAGAAGAAAATGTTAAGAAGAAGAAGAGGAGGAGGAGGAGGAAGGAGAAGGAGAAGGAGGAGAAGAAGATTCAGCAAAGTAGGGCTTTGAGAAAAGAAATGGAAAGTATAAAAAAGAACTAAATGAAAACTCTAGAAATAAAAAGTACAGTAACCCAACTTAAATATTTATTAGCTAGGTCTAATAGCAATTTGAGATGGCAGAACAATCAGTTAACTTGAAAATAGAGAAATATAAATTATTGAGTCTAAAGAAAATGTTTAGAAAATAAGGTAGAAGACGTCAGGGATTTATAGCTCAGAGTGAAGGATATCAACAAATGTATAATGAAAGTCACAAAGGAGGAAAGAAAGAGAAAGTGGCTGAAAAAATATTTGGAGAAATAATGATAAAAACTTTTCAAAAGTAATAAAAAATATTCCTAGATGAAAAAATTTAATAAAACCCTTTTAGGTAATCAATAGAAATTAATACCTGAACACATTATATTAAAATGTTGAAAGACGAAGAGAAAATCTTTATCGCATCAAGAATAAAAGCAGTTACTATATATAGAAAAACAACAATATAAACATTGGCTAAGTTTTCATCAAGACCAGTAGAGGCTAGAAGCAGTGAAATAACACATTTAAATGCTGAAAGGAAAAAAAAAAAAGCAACCAGGAAATCTATATCCAGCAAAAACATCCTCCAAATCCAAAAAAAAGCAAAAAAATGAAGTCTTTGCTAAAAATGCATTCATTCATAGCAGCTATCTCTTATATAGCATTTGAGAGAAAATCCTTCAGAATCACAGGAAATGATATCAGACAGGACCTTGAGTCCACTGGAAGAAATGAAGGCCTCAAAAATAGTATGGAACAAAACAAAGGCTAAAAAGATAAAAATACTCTTAATGCTATTTATATGAAGTTCAGGACAGGAAAACCTAAATGATTGTGTTAGATGTCTGAAAGACAGTTACTTTTGCTGGGCGGGAGGGGTGATAACTGACAGTAATTGTCCGTGAGGGAAGCACAAGAGAATGTGAAATAGTCTGTCATTCCATCTGGATAATGAATTACATATAAACTTTATTCACTTACACATTCAAAATTTACACACTTTACTCTGGCTGTCTTATCAATTTAATTAAAACTAATAAATACCAAACCTAGACTATCACACTTAGCAGTAATCGCAGCCAAGAGCCCAGACTAATTTGGAATATTATTATTATTATCACCACTTCTTTATCTTATTTTGAAACTTACACTTTTCATCCAGTTTCACCTCTGGCCGATTCTTTTGGAAGACCCCATAGTCATAGGGCAGGCAATAGTCACCTATGGGAGACTCAAAATGATATGACTGATGAGTATTTAGTAGAAAACAAGTTATATGTATTACATACTGTCCTATGCAGAGGGTACAATACATGTGAGTGAGATAGTCACTCTAGCAAAGAAAAGAAGTGTGAACTAAACCTTCAGAATATGATCCAGTTTTTAGAGTTCATCAGAAGAACACAGACCAAGGTTTCCTCTCATCTGGGTTTGAGATAGTGAAATGACTGCTGGTTCTCCCCAGATCATTGACCAGTGGCTTTAAAGACATGTACATGAAACACATTTGTTCACATCCACAGTCACTTCCTGGCTTCACCCATAGGAATAATGATGGTCTGGCTTTCCAGTTAATTAGGAACTGTGCACACAGGCTGTCAGTTACTACAATTTAAAACAGTGACTTTGGTTAAATATATATCAGTAGTTACATTCTAGGGGAAAAAATTAGCAGAAGGAATATATTTCAATACCAAATGACAAATCAAAACCTGTGACTTTTTTCTCTTCCCATGTCATTCATTATTGTTATGCAGAAACCTCAGCGTGTCAATTGAGCCCCATGTATTCATCACTAAAGCTTTGTCCTCAACCAACATGAGCCCACATTGGACCATCCACTGGCATCCGAGTTCACTTGAGAGATTCTCAGTGTCCATACAGCACTGCTGGGGTGACTCACAGGCAGCTCCATGCTGAGGGAGTTCCTCCCTTGAACTCCCAGCATCACTGACCCTTAAGGAGTGTCCTCCTGTCCTCCACAGCACCCAGAGCACAGCCTACCCTGCTGTGATTTCACTGCCCAACTCACAACCTCATCACAGATTCCACTGGTTCAAAGACAAAGTCAGGTCCCAGGCAAAGGCTGGTGTGAAGGCCTAAGAGAACCCATCTTTTCGTCAATTTTTCTGTTAGAAATTTCCAGACATTTATAAGATAAAATTCTAAAGATAGTTACTATCTTAAAAATGGAAGCTATTTGTAATATGAGAAACGTAAAACATGGAAAATACTTAAATCTCACAAGAGCATCATCTAATCAGAGACTCCAAGTTCAACTAATCTAATTCTGAGTTCCCTGCCTTTGGTTCATCTCCATGGTGTCTATGCGCTCCACCTTTGTCAAATATATGTTCAAATAATTATTTTAACCTATAATGAAAGACTTTAAAAGGAATATGTAAAAATAATTTTCAATGATTCAGCAAATAGAGGCTCTCAAACAGGGACAAAACTATATAAACAGACCTACTGGGAATTCTAGAAATGAAAAGTACAACAACTCCATTGTTCTTATGTATGGCTGCATAGTGTTCCATGGTGTAGATAAACTTCAGTTTCTTTATCCAATCCATGGTTGATGGACACCATAGACATTGGGGACTAACAGTGGGGAGAGAGAGGGAGGAAGGGCAGGGGATAAAAAACTACCTATGGGGTACAATTTTCACTACCTGGTTAATAGGTTCAATCATAACCCAAACCTCAGCATCATAGGAAAAAACCTTGTAACATATCTGTACATATATGCTCTGATTCTAAAGTAAAAACTGAAAAAGAAAAAAATGGAGAAATAATAAATATAAGTTTTCAAAGTGATGAAACACGTTAATCTATATGTGAAAGAAACTCAGTGAAACCCTTTTCAGATAAGCACATTGCAATTCAAAAGTATGCAAACTATAGTATCAATGTTAAAAGACAAAGACAGAAAATTTGAAATACATCACTAAAATGATGACTTACTCGATTCTAGGAAGCAATAATAAAGTCATTGGCTAAATTTTCATCATTGCTAATGGAGGTGAGAAGACAGTAGAATGACATATTTAAATGCCAGTGCAGGGGATGGCAGCCACAAATTCAATATCCAGCAAAACTATCATTTAAATATAAAGGCACGGTAGAAATAGTTCTTTATATACAAAAATTAATTCATTAATGGTGTATATGCCTTGCAAGAGATTCAAGAGAAAATTCTCCAGAATCACAGGGAATGACAGCAGACAGCAATTCAAATTAATAAGAAAGAATCAAGCCCTCTAAAAATAAAAGAAGAAAGAAGCTACAAAAAAGTTTAGCTTACCTGATATAAAGTACAGAAAAAACAAACAACTATAATAGATATCAGAACATTAGTTACATTGATTGTGTTTTGAGCAGCAGGTGCTGACTGGGAAGGTGTATAATGAAAGTGGTGAGAGAACTTGAGACTTTCTGTATTTTGATGTAGATTATGATACAAAATGATCTGTATCTTGACATTAATTTGCACTCATTTGACACTGAACAAATAAATAAGAATCACAAAATATTTATGAAAGCTCGATCTTATTAAAGAGTAAAACATGCCTGAGAAAGTCCTAAAGAGCTAGAAATCTGGTAGAGAAAACAGCAGGAAACATCTAAATATCTCCCTTCTGCCTGCTCAGCTTCTGGGGCTGCTAATACTCTGGGTCCCTGGTCAGGACAGAAAAGAGGAGAATGGGGTGGGAGGGTGAGCTCTGGGGATTTCACTGCCTTCCATTAGTATTCTGTCCAGTTGTCAGATGCAGATTTCTTACCCTCCTTCAAAGGGAATTTAATATTTAGACCTGTAAGAACTAAGAACAAACTACAAGGAAAAAGAATAGTGCACCATTAAGAACTTGAAAAAGAAAGAGGCTTTTATTAATTATTGGATTATTTGGGGGTATTGGATAAATGTAGTGTATGAATCTAATCAAACACAAAAAAGTAGCCTAAAATATACAATAAAACTAAATTATAAACAATCTCGAGAAGGAAGGGGGAAGATGGCGCTATAGGAGCAACTCAGGATTGCAACTCTCAGTGAAAGCACAGAGGGTGAGTGGATGCTGTATTTATAGACAGATCTTTATTGCCCACAGACCAGGAAATTCCCAAGTGTAGGAGCTCCATGGGACGCCAGCACAGCTGTTTCGGCTGGCGCAGCCATTTCGGCTGGAGCCGCAGCGCAGTGGCACACTGTAAAAAATAAACTGGTCTGGTTGCCTTGTTAAACCAGCAATTTGAGATTGGGGAAGGCAGTTTAGCACATTCATAGATTAAATGGGACTTAAACAGTAAGCCAGGCGAGGAGATTTCTGGGCAGTGACATTTGAGCCAGCGCAGTAAGTCGCTGCATGGGAAACCACACAGATCCCAATGCCCTTTTAGCAGGCGACTGAAACACCTGGAAGGGAGTAAACTGTTCAACTTAAAAAAAAAAAAAAAAGGGGCTCTGAGGCAGGGAGCCAGGTGATCAGGCTCAGCGGGTCCTACCTCCACAAAAACAAACAAAACAGGATTGGAAACACTCGAGGTTGAGAGTTTTACACCAAACACAGCTGAACCCAGGACAGTGCAGCTCAGTGGGGGAGGGACATCCACCATTACTGAGGCATTCCGCCCCTATGGAGGTACTCTCCCATTGCTGACAAAGCCTGCCATTGCCAAGGCAACCCGCCATAACAGAGAGAGTCTGCCAATACAGAGGCAGGCTACCATCACCACAGAAGTTCTAATCAGACCCATATAAACACAACTACAGGGAATTACACTTGGCAGCAGGGTGGAGCCCACAGCAACAGGGTGGAGCCTCAGCAGGCAGGTAGTGACTAGAATGCCTCCTTGCTGGGCAGGACAGTGCAACGGATTACTCATAAAGAAAGCCCTAACTCCCCAAGACAGAGCACCTGAGAAAAAAGGGGCTTTATGAGTTCTGCTGCAGCAGACTTAAACATACCTGCCTAGCAGCCCTGAATGAACAATGGAGCTCACAGCTCAGCACTTGAGCTCCTATAAAGTACAGACTGTCTCCTCAAGCAACTCCCTGACCCCTGTATATCCAAAGAGTCACCTCAAAAAGGACTGATTAGACTGACATTTGGCGGGCATCATTCTGGGACAAAGATAGCAGAAGAAGAAACTTGTAGCATCCCTCACTGTTCCACAGCTGCTACGGGTATACCCCAGGCAAGCAGGGCCTAGAGTGGACCTCAGCAGTCCTACAGCAGAGGGGCTAGACTGTTAGGAAAAAAAAAAGAAAAACAGAAATACTTCATCATCAACAATCTGGACATCCACTCAGAAACCCAATCAAAAAGTCAGCAACTACTCAGACAACAGGTGGATAAATCCACAAAGATGGGGGAAAAAAAACAGAGCAAAAATGAGGAAAACACCCAAAACTGAAACACCTCACCTCCTACAAAGGACCACAATCCCTCACCAGCATGGGAACAAAGCTGGATGGAGAATGAGTGTGATGAAATGACAGAATCAGACTTCAGAAGGTGGGTAATGAGAAACTTCCATGAACTAAAAGAACATGTTCTAACTCAATGCAAACAAAATAAGAACCTTGAAAAAAGATTTGAGGAAATGATAACAAGATGGACAACTAAAAGAGGCATACGAGTGAATTAATGGAGCTAAAAAAACCCAACACAAGAATGTCATGAAGCATGCTCAACTCTCAACAGCTGAATTGACCAGGCAAAGAAAAGGATATCAGAGGTTGAAGATCAACTCATTGAAATAAAACAAGAAGGCAAGATTAGAGTAAAAAGCACAAAAAAAATGAACAAAGTCTCCAAAAAATGTGGGACTATCTGAAGAGACCTAATCTATGTTTGGTAGGTGTACATGAATGTGATGAAGAGAATGAAGCCAAGCTGGGAATACTCTTGAAAATATTATCCAGGAAAATTTCCCCAAACTAGCAAGGCAGGCCTATATTCAAGTCCAGGAAATACAGAGAACACCACAAAGATATTCCTCAAGAAGAGCAACCCCAAGGCACATAATCGTCACAATGACCAGGGTTGAAATGAAGGAGAAAATGCTAAGGGCAACCAGAGAGAAAGGTCAGGTCACCCACAAAGGGAAGCTCATCAGACTCACAGCAGATCTCTCAGCAGAAATTCTGCAAGCCAGAAGAGAGTGGGGGCCAATATTCAACATCCTTAAAGAAAAGAACTTTCAACCCAGAATTTTATATCCGGCCAAACTGAGCTTCATAAGTGAAGAAAAAATAAAATCCTTTGCGAACAAGCAAGTACTCAGAGATTTTGTTACAGCCAGGGCTGCTTTACAAGAGCTCCTGAAAGAGGCACTACACATAGAAAGGAACAACCATCACCAGTCATTCCAAAAACATATCACATGCTAAGGAGCATCAACAAAATGAAGAATCTGCATTAACTAATGGGCAAAACAGCCACGTAGCATCAAAATGGCAGTATCAAATTCACACATAACAATATTAACCCTAAATGTAAATGGACTAAATGCACCAATCAAAAGACACAGACTGGCAAATTGGATAAAAAGCCAAAACCCATCAGTGTGCTGTATCCAGGAAACCCATCTCACATGCAAGGATACACAAAGGCTCAAAATAAAGGGATGGAGGAAGATTTACCAAGCAAATGGGGAGCAAAAAAAAGCAAAAGTTGCAATTCTCATCTCTGATAAAATAGACTTTAAAGCAATAAAGATCAAAAGAGACAAAGAAGGCCATTACATAATGGTAAAAGGATCTATACAACAAAAAGAGCTAACGATCATAAACATATATGGACCCAATGCAGGAGCACCCAGATACATAAGGCAAGTTCTTAATGACTTACAAAGAGACTTAGACTCCCACACAATAATAGTGGGAGACTTTAACACTCCACTGTCAATATTAGACAGATCAACCAGACAGAAAATCAACAAGGATATCCAGGGCTTGAACTCAGACCTGGAGCAAGCAAACCTGATAGACATTTACAGAACTCTCCACCCCAAATCCACAGAATATACATTCTTCTCAGCACCACATCACACCTACTCAAAAATTGACCACATAATTGGAAGTAAAGCACTGCTCAAGAAATGCAAAACAACTGAAATCATAACAAACAGCCTCTCAGACCCTAGTGCAATCAAGTTAGAACTCAGAATACAGAAACCAACCCAGAACCGCACAGCTTCATGGAAACTGAACAACTGGCTCTTGAATGTTGACTGGGAAAACAATGAAATGAAGTCAGAAATAAAGAAGTTCTTCTAAACCAATGAGAACGAAGAAACAGCATGCCAGAACCTCTGGGACACATTTAAAGCAGTCTCTAGAGGAAAGTATATAGCAATAAGTGCCCATATGAGGAGAATGGAGAGATTCAAAATTGACACCCTATTGTCAAAATTGAAAGAGCTAGAGGAGCAAGATCAAAAAAACTCAAAACCCAGCAGAAGACAAGAAATAACTAAGATCAGAGCTGAACTGAAGGAGATTGAGACACGTAAAACCCTTCAGAAAATCAATAAATTGAAGAGCTGGTTTTTTGAAAAGATCAACAAAATAGACAGACCACTAGCCAGATTGATTAACAATAAAAGAGAGAACAACCAAATAGATGCAATAAAAAATGATAAAGGGGAAATCACCACAGACTCCACAGAAATTCAAACTATCATCAGAGAATATTACAAACAACTCTATGCACATAAACTAGTAAACCTGGAAGAAATTGGATAAATTCCTGGACTCCTGTGTCCTCCCAAGCCTAAACCAGGAGGAAGCTGAAACTATGAATAGACTGGTAACAAGGTCAGAAGTCGAGACAGCAATTAAGAGCCTACCACTCAAAAAAAGCCCAGGTCCAGATGGATTCACAGCCGAATTCTACCAGACACACAAAGAGGAGCTGGTACCATTCCTTCTAAAACTATTCCAAATAATCCAAAAAGAGGGAATCCTTCCCAAATCATTTTACGAGACCAACATTATCCTGATACCAAAACCTGGCAGAAACCCAACAAGAAAAGAAAACTTCAGGCCAATATCCATGATGAAAATTGATGCAAAAATCTTCAATAAAATATTGGCAAGCCAATTGCAACAGCAAATCAAAAAACTTATTCATCATGATCAAGTAGGATTCATCCCGGGAATGCAAGGATGGTTCAACATACGCAAGTCTATCAACGTAATTCACCACATAAACAGAACGAAAAACAAAAACCACATGATTATCTCAATTGACGCAGAGAAGGCATTTGACAAAATTCAACAGCCCTTTATGCTAAAAACCCTCAATAAACTCGGTATCGACGGAACGTATATCAAAGTAATAAAAGCTATTTATGACAAACCAACAGCCAATATCATACTGAATGGGCAAAAACTGGAAGCATTCCCTTTGAAATCTGGCACTAGACAAGGATGCCCTCTTTCACCACTCCTATTCAATATAGTACTGGAAGTTCTAGCCAGAGCAATCAGGCAAGAAAAAGAAATAAAGGGTATTCAAATAGGAAAGGAGGAAGCCAAATTGTCTTTATTTGCAGACGACATGATAGTATACCTAGAAGACCCCATCACCTCAGCCCAAAAAATCCTGAAACTGATAAGCAACTTCAGCAAAGTCTCAGGATATAAAATCAATGTGCAAAAATCACAAGCATTCGTCTACACCAATAACAGACTTAAAGAAAGCCAAATCAAGAATGAACTGCCATTCACAATTGCTACAAAAAGAATAAAATACCTTGGAATACAACTCACAAGGAACGTAAGGGACCTCTTCAAGGAGAACTACAAACCACTGCTCAACGAAATCAGAGAGGACACAAACAGATGGAGAAACATTCCATGTTCATGGTTAGGAAGAATTAATATTGTGAAAATGGCTATACTGCCCAAAGTAATTTACATAATCAATGCTATCCCCATCAAGCTACCATTCACTTTCTTCACAGAACTGGAAAAAGCCACCATGAACTTCATATGGAACCAAAAGAGAGCCCGCATAGCCAAATCAATTCTAAGCAAAAAGAACACAGCGGGAGGCATCACACTACCGGATTTCAAACTATACTACACGGCTACAGTAATCAAAACAGCATGGTACTGGTACCAAAACAGAGATATAGACCAATGGAACAAAACAGAGGCACCAGAGGCAACACAGCATATCTACAACTATGCAGTCTTTGATAAACCTGACAAAAACAAGCAATGGGGAAAGGATTCCCTGTTTAACAAATGGTGTTGGGAAAACTGGCTAGCCATGTGCAGAGAGCAGAAACTGGACCCCTTACTGACACCTTACACTAAAATTAACTCCAGATGGATTAAAGACTTAAACATGAGACCTAGAACGATAAAAACCTTAGAAGGAAATCTAGGCAAAACTATCCAGGACATAGGAGTAGGCAAGAACTTCATGAACAAAACACCAAAAGCTTTGGCAACAAAAGCCAAAATAGACAAATGGGACCTAATGAAACTCCACAGCTTCTGCACAGCAAAAGAAACAGTCACTAGAGTGAATCGGCAACCAACAGAATGGGAAAAAATTTTTGCAGTTTACCCATCTGACAAAGGGCTGATATCAAGAATTTACAAAGAACTCAAACAGATTTACAGGAAAAAAACAAACAAGCCCATTCAAAAGTGGGCAAAGGATATGAACAGACACTTTACGAAAGAAGACATATATGAGGCCAACAATCATAGGAAAAAATGCTCATCATCACTGGTCATTAGAGAGATGCAAATCAAAACCACATTGAGATACCATCTCATGCCAGTTAGAATGATGATCATTAAAAAATCTGGAGACAACAGATGCTGGAGAGGATGTGGAGAAAAAGGAACACTTTTACACTGCTGGTGGGAGTGTAAATTAGTTCAACCATTTTGAAAGACAGTGTGACGATTCCTCAAAGACCTAGAAATAGAAATTCCATTTGACCCAGCAATCCCATTACTGGGTATATATCCAAAGGACTGTAAATTGTTCTACTATAAGGACACATGCACACGAATGTTCATTGCGGCACTGTTTACACTAGCAAAGACTTGGAACAAATCTAAACGCCCATGGATGATAGACTGCACAGGCAAAATGTGGCACATATACACCATGGAATATTATGCAGCCATCAAAAACTATGAGTTCATGTCCTTTGTAGGGACATGGATGAATCTGGAGAACCTCATTCTCAGCAAACTGACACAAGAACAGAAAATGAAATACCGCATATTCTCACTCATAGGTGGGTGATGAACAATGAGACCACATGGACACAGGAGGGGAGCACTACATACTGGGGTCTAATGTGGGGAATAGGGGAGAGATGGGGGAGGAGCTGGGGAGGGATAGCATGGGGAGAAATACCAGATGTGGGTTAAAGGTAGGAAGACATCAAATCACACTGCCACGTGTGTACCTATGCAACTATCTTGCACGTTCTGCACATTTACCCCAAAACCTAAAATGCAATTTAAAAAAAGCATAGAATTTGAAAATTCTAAGTTTATATTCTTCATTTTTCTGCAGGTAAACTATCTTTTCTAAATTAAAAATGCAAAAAAAAATTGTTTACCTTGTCATTTTGGTATATTTATACAAATTCTTATTTCAAAGAAAGATGTAACCACAGTTTAAAATGCTTTGTCCTTGATTCTATCTCTAAATTCTTGAGTTTTCCACTTTTTATTTTTCACGTAATCACATTTTCTTACAATGTGGAATGGTCAAATCTCACATTAAGAAACTGAAAATTATTAAACTTTCAAGCAAGCTCTGGCTTTTGAGAAAATCTTTTTTTCAAGATACAGGATCCTGTCTTCAAGAGTGAGCCTTGAGCAGAGATCTTAGAGGCAGTAAAAAACTTTTAAGGTGAGGAATGCTCAGGTAGGCAATGGAATTATTGTCTCACTTTTTCCAGTTATTCTGTGGGTGAGCTGGGCTCAGCAAAAAGTTTAGCATTTACAGATAAAAAGCCTTCATCTACAACACACAATTCCTCCACTCATTTTTATGGTTCAGTTGAGTACCTTTGCAGGATTTTTTAGTATTTACTTCAAGTAAAGGAAAAGAAAAAGAATTTAAACATTGGGGTACAAATTCATATTAGGTAGATAAAAAATGGGGTCTTGATGACCGAGAGAAGTCAGACATGTCAATATACTAATGCCTCCTAGTATTTAGAGAGAATATATAAATTCAGAGGATAAACATACCCACAAAGCCTTCTCTTACAGAATGGTTAACAATGAGTTTTACTTTTTCTAATGACATTATATAGTTATTTAGAAAAGACAACCAGCTTTCATTACAAGTGCCTTGAAGTCAGGAATTCACTCTAGACAATCTGCATTTGGGGAATCTCCCCTGCTAGGTGAGATTTTTTGAAACCATTTTATCGAGATAATTGACCTACAAAAAGAACTGTACATATTTAATGTACACAATTTTATGAGTTTGAAGATTAGTGCACACCTGTGAAACCATCACCACAATCAATGCCATAAAGAACCTCCATTTGAGTATGAATAGGGAACACACATCTGGATATGTATTCTAGTTCAAAGCATTATGGCTTTGGACAGTTTGGGCTGATAAAGTCTACAGAACAAAGACTTTATCAGTTGTGCAACTGTTGTGCAACAGGATGTGCAAAACTGTTATATAAATGACTCAAAGCTCATTTACTGGCCCCAAAGTTGTGTATTGCTAAACTGCAGGATTATTTCAAAACTACTGTCATCAAATTCAAATTTTGCACAACTAATTACTTCAAAAATAGCCCTCAAATTTGATTTATTTGCCATTTATATACTGCTTTCTTTGCATATACAAGGAAACTTCACCTTCTGAAAATAAATACGGTAAGATCCAGTCAATAAATCCCCAAACTGCAACTGTCCTCTGAAACTTTCTGACCCACAGAAGGCTCCCCATCATGCTTCTGTGTGACTTTACCTAGACACATAAGCCATCTTCTCCAGTGTCCTTTTCCTCAGGTGTTTTCTTGTTTCCCTCCCCTTCTGAATAGCAATCTGGCATCTTCACCTCTGCAAAGACTACTGCTGTGAAAGATTTGTCCCTGTCAACTTTTCAATGTTTCACCCAATAAATGTCATGTGTGCTACTGCCACTCTGTGATCACCTCTTTTTCCTTGATAAGCCCCCAAATACCTCAAACCCCCTGCAAATAGGACCACACTCCACCCTATCAACACTGAATCCAACTTAATGGACACAAACAATTTCACTTCCAATACTCTCCTTTCCCAAGTCATATATATCATATACATGCTTTTACACTTATGGACCCCAAAGAGAATTTGGCAAGAAAGTTGAACTAGAGAAAACTGATCTATATAAGTCTGTCCTCATGCAGTTGAACGTGGCCAAGATTAGAGACATGCAGTGGCTTGCTTCCCACCTGGATCTAAACGGAGGCTGTTCTTACAAACTTTATCAATTGTTATCTTTGTCCAGTGTAAAATGATTATCTACTTTAGCTGCCGTTGTCAACGTTTTGGCATGGTATATTAACATACAAGAGGGAGGATTTTCCTTTTAGAAGAAAGAATATTATACTTCCAGTCTATTGATGGTATAACAAAATTTCAAAGTATTTTCTGATCAAAGAAAAATTCTTACAAAATTTTACAGGTTCTGGAAACTTAAGAGCAACAGATTTAAAGATAAAATAACCAATCGCAAGCTGGACTTTTTAAAGGTTTATTATTAATTTGCACTGGCAATAGCAATACTCTGAAATTTTTTTTAAAAAAATAGTATTTTGTAAGAATACTGTTTTTAAAAATAATTGATTTATAATAAAAGAAAACATGACAAATTTTTCACTGTTACTCACTTTCCCAGAATTCAAGTTGCTATATTAGATAGTGAAAATAACTAAATTTTTTAAGAATTTATGTTTTTAAAGAGTTCCTTTTTGGAGTAGTTTTGGGTTTACAGCAAAATTGAGAAGAGGATACAGATTCTTATATATTTTTCTCATACTGGCAAGCCTCCCTAGTTATCAACATCCTACACCACAGTGAACCTACATTGACACAACATTATCACCCAGATTATGGTTCCCTAGTTTAAATTAGGGTTGACTTAGGATGTCATACATGTTATAGGTTTTGAAAAATGTATAATAGGTATTGGCCTGAAGTTTTCTTTTCTTGTTGAGTCCCTGCCAGGTTTTAGTATCAGGATGATGTTGGTCTCATAAAATGAATAGGGAAGAATTTCCTCTTTTGGGATTATTTGGAATAGTTTCAGAAGGAATGGTACCAGTTCCTATTTGTGTGACTGGAAGAATTTGGCTGTAAACCCATCTGGACCTGGACTTTCTTTGTGTGATAGGCTCTAAATTGCTGCCTTGACTTCAGACCTTGTTATCGGTATATTCATAGTTTTGGCTTCCTCCTGGTTTAGATTTCAGGCCAGTATCCATGATAAACATAGATGCAAAAATCTTCAATTAACTACTGGCAAGCCAATTGCAACAGCACATCAAAAAGCTTATCCAACATGATCAAGTAAGATTCATCCCAGGGATACAAGGCTGGTTCAACATACACAAGTCTATACACATAATTCACCACATAAACAGAACCAAAAACATAAACCACATAATTTTCTCAATTGACGTAGAGAAGGCCTTTGACAAAATTCAACAGCCCTTTATGCTAGAAATCTTCAATAAACTCGGTATTGATGGAACGTATCTCAAAATAATAAAAACAATTTATGACAAACCAACAGCCAATATCATACTGGATGGGCAAAAACTGGAAGCATTCCCTTTGAAATCTGGCACTAGACAAGGATGCCCTCTCTCACCACTTCTATTCAATATAGTACTGAAAGTTCTAGCCAGAGCAATCAGGCAAGAAAAAGAAATAAAGGGTATTCAAATAGGAAAGGAGGAAGCCAAATTGTCTCTATTTGCAGACGACATGATAGTATATCTAGAAGACCACATCATCTCAGCACAAAAACTCCTGAAACTGATAAGCAACTTCAGCAAAGTGTCAGGATGTAAAATCAATGTGCAAAATTCACAAGCATTCCTATATGCCAATAACAGACTTAAAGAGAGCCAAATCAAGAGCAAACTGCCATTCACAATTGCTACAAATAGAATAAAATACCTAGAAATTCAACTAACAAGGAACGTAAGAAACCTCTTCAAGGAGAACTATAAACCACTCAACGAAATAAGAGAGGAAACAAACAGATGGAGAAACCTTCCATGTTCATGGTTAGGAAGAATCAATATCGTGAAAATGGCTATACTGCCCCAAGTAATTTACAGAATCAATGCTATCCCCATCAAGCTACCATTCACTTTCTTCACAGAACTGGAAAAAACCACCTTGTACTTCATATGGAACCAAAAGAGAGCCCTCATAGCCAAGTCAATCCTAAGCAGAAAGAACACAGCAGGAGGCGTCACACTACCTGACTTCAAACTATACTGCAAGGCTACAGTAATCAAAACAGCATGGTACTGGTACCAAAACAGAGATATAGACCAATGGAACAGAACAGAGGCCTCGGAGGCAACACAACATGCCTACAACCATACAATCATCGATAAACCTGACAAAAACAAGCAATAGAGAAAGGATTCCCTGTTTAATAAATGGTGTTGAGAAAACAGGCTAGCCATGTGCAGAAAGCAGAAACTGGACCCCTTCCTGACACCTTACACTAAAATTAACTCCAGATGGATTAAAGACTTAAACATAAGACCTAGCACCATAAAAATCCTAGAAGAAAATCTAGGCAAGACCATTCAGGACGTAGGAGTAGGCAAGGACTTCATGAACAAAACACCAAAAGCATTGGCAACAAAAGCCAAAATAGACAAATGGGACCTAATGAAACTCCACAGCTTCTGCATGGCAAAAGAAAACGTCACTAGAGTGAATCGGCAACCAACAGAATGGGAAAAAATGTTTTCAGTTTACCCATCTGACAAAGGGCTGATATCCAGAATATACAAAGAACTCAAACAGATTTACAGGAAAAAAACAAACAAGCCCATTCAAAAATAAGCAAAGGATATGAACAGATACTTTACAAAAGAAGACATACATGAGGCCAACAAACATATGAAAAAATGCTCATCATCACTGGTCATTTGAGAGATGCAAATCAAAACCACATTAAGATACCATCTCATGCCAGTTAGAATGGCGATTATTAAAAAATCTGGAGACAACAGATGCTGGGGAGCATGTGGAGAAATAGGAACACTTTTACACTGTTGGTGAGAGTGTAAATTAGTTCAACCATTGTGGAAGACAGTGTGGTGATTTCTCAAGGACCTAGAAATAGAAATTCCATTTGACCCAGCAATCCCATTACTGGGTGTATATCCAAAAAATTATAAATCGGTCTACTATAAGGACACATGCACACGAATGTTTATTGCAGCACTGTTTACAATAGCAAAGACCTGGAACCAACCCAAATGCCCATCGATGATAGACCGGACAGGCAAAATGTGGCACATATACACCATGGAATATTATGCAGCAATCAAAAATAATGAGTTCCTGTCCTTTGTAGGGACATGAATAAATCTGGAGAACATTATTCTCAGCAAACTGACACAAGAACAGAAAATGAAACACCGCATATTCTCACTCATAGGTGGGTGATGAACAATGAGAACACATGGACACAGGGAAGGGAGTACTACACACAGGGGTCTATTGGGGGGAATAGGGGAGGGACAGTGGGGGGGAGCTGGGGAGGGATAGCATGAGGAGAAATGCCAAATGTGGGTGAAGGGGTGGAAGGCAGCAAAACACACTGCCATGTGTGTACCTATGCAACTATCTTACGTGTTCTGCACATGTACCCCAAAACATAAAATGAAATAAAAAGTAAAAAATTTATAATAGGAAAAACCCATCTTTGTTGTATCAGGCATAATAATTTCATTGCCAAATAAATTTTCTGTGCACCTTTTCCATTCATCCTTCACCGTCCCAAATCCCTGACTACCATTGATTCTTTCACTGGCTCTATGGTTTCATCATTTACAGAACATCATATAGTTGAAATAATACGCAGTTTTTTCAGACCTACTTTTCCACTTAGTAACATGCATTTAAAATTTCTTCACATTTTTTCATGGTTTAATAACTTGTTTATTTTAGGCAATGAATAATATTACATTGCTGGAGGCTCATTGTACTGGATGCACAAGAATTGACATTGGATTAATTTAATTAATTTTGACTACTGAATCATCCTTTCAAACCTAGCATAAATCCAACTTGGCATACTATATTCTAGAGTGCTTTTTATACATTATTGTAATTGATTTACTAATACTATGTTGAGGAGTTTTGCGTCTATGTTCATGAGAAATATTTGTTCTTTTATTTTCTTGTAATGTCTTTCTCTGTTAGTAGACTAGTGGTTCCCTGACTGAATGACTTAATAGGTATGCCCTTTGCTTCTATCTTGTAAAATAAACTGAGAATTTGAAGAATTTCTTCCTCAAATGTTTAGTAGAATTCACTATTGAATCCATCTGAATCTGGCGCTTTATTTTTTAAAAAAATTTTGATTTATTCAATTTATTAAATATATAAAATATATATAGGTCAATTTATATTGTCTATTTGTTTTAGTTAGTTTTGGTAGATTGCTTCATTCAAGGACTTCATTTATTTCATCAAAGTTATGAAGTTTGGGTTATAGCATTGCTTATATTTCTACAATTTTTTTTATGTTTCATGGAATCTGTAGTGATGTCCCTTCTTTCAGTTCTGCCATTAGTAATGTGTGTGCTTTTTCTGTTTCCTTAGCTTGGCTTGGGACTTATCAATGTTTTTATATTTTCATATTACTATCTTTTGATGTTTTTCTGTTGAATTCCTGTTTTCAATTTTTTTATTTCTGCTCTAATATGTATTTTCTGTCTTCTGCCTAATTTAGATTTAATTTGATCTTTTTCTTCTTTTCTACAGTGAAAGCTTCAATTATTGATTTTAGATTTTTCTTCTTTCTAATTTATATATTTGATAATATAAATTTCTTTCTCAGCACCTCTTCTGCTGAATCCCACAAATTTTGATGAGTCGTGTTTTTATTTCCATTTAGTTCAAAATCTTAAATTTCTCCTGAGATTTCCTCTGACTCTTTTGTTATTTGGAAGTGTGCTGTTTAATCTCCACATATTTGGGGACCGTCTACATTTTGGTATTGATTTTTGTTTTAATTCCATTGTGGTTTGAGAGAAGACACTGAATGATTTCTATTCTTTTAAACATGTTACAGTGTGTTTTATGACCCAGAATTAAGTCTATCACAGAGAATATTCCATGTGATCTTGAAAAAAAATATGTATTTGGACACAATAGTGTGCAGATGGCAATTATACATAGTTCATTGATAGTGTTGTGCAGTTTGACTGTTTTTATGGATTTTCTGCCTGCTGGATCTATACATTTCTGATAGTGAAGTGTTAAAGTCTTTAACTGTATATTCTTGTAATTTACAAGTTGTATCTTCTTATAATTCTGTAAGTTTTTGCATCATTTATTTTAACAGTCTGTCATAAAGCTACATATCTTAAGCATTGCCTTGTCTTCTTGAAGAATTGGTCCCTTTATCATATGCAATGCTCTTTTTGTCCATGATAACTCTCCTTGCTTTGAGATCTTTTCTGAAATTAATATAGCTACTTGTGCTGCTTTCTTTTAATTAACATTAGCATGGTATATCTCTCTTAATTTTTATACTTTTTAATCTGTATGTGTCCTTATATTTTAATTAGGTTTCTTGTAGACACCATATAGTTGAATCTTCCTTTTTGATACACTCTAATAATATATCTTTTAATTTGTACATTTAGACACTTGTTGCTTCAACTAATTATTGATGCCTTGGATTAATGTCTACCATATTTTCACTGTTTACTATTTATTGCCCTTGGGTGGTTTTTTTTCTATTTTTATCTTCTACTTGTTTCTGTTTTTTATGGTTTTAATTTGGCATCTTATACAATTCTATTTTCTTTCCTATATTAGCTTATTAGACTTTTAACCATTTTTGGTGCTGCTCTGAAGTTTTCAATATTACATTTACAACTGATCCAAGCCCATTTTGAAATACTGCTACTGTACTGTTTCATAGGTCATGTGAGTACCTGATAATAACAAAGTATTTCTAATTTTTTCCAATTGCTGTATTATTGTCATTTTATATATGCATAAATCAGCATGCATTATATGTATATCTGTGTGTTTTTATATATGTAAATGTATACATAATTACATTGCTGCCATTATTTAAAAAAAATTTTTTTTTACCATTTTTCTATGTTTTACTTTGTTGATTAGGATAATGCTTTTCTTTTCTTTTCTTTTAAAAAAAAGAAAGAAAGAAAGGGGAAGAGAGAACAGAAGTCTTGCTCTATTGCCCAGGTTAGAGTGCAATCTAAAAATAGGTATTAAAAACCTCTTTTATGCCAATAATTGTGCTTAACAGCAGAGACAGGAAGGAATAAGGGAAGAATATAACAAACAGCCAAACAATATTTCATTTAAGTTTGTGAAATGCTATACAAATGCTGAAGAGTGATTTATTTCCAATTATGTGGTCACTTTCAAAATAGGTGTAATGTGATACTGAGAAAAATGTATGTTCTGTGGATCTGGGATGAAGAATTCTGTATATATTCACTGAGTTTACTTGTTCCAGGTCTGAGTTCAAATCATAGATGTCCCTGTTAATTTTCTATCTCGTTGATCTGTCGAATATTAATGATGTGGTGTCAAAGTCTCCCGCTATTATTGTGCGGGTCTCCAAGTCTCTTTATAAGTCATTAAGAACTTGTCTTATGTATCTGGGTGTTCCTGTATTGGGTGCATATATATTTATAATCATTGACTCCTGTTGTTGTATTGATCCTTTTACCATTATGTAATGTCCTTCTTTGTTTCTTTTCATCTTTGTTACTATTAAAGTCTTTTTTGTCAGAGATGAAAGTTACAAATCCTGTTTTGTTATGTTTTGTTTTGTTTTGCTCTCCATTTGATTGGTAAGTCTTCCACCAACCCTTTATTTTGAGTTTTTGTATGTCCTTGCTTATGAGATGGATCTGGATACAGTGAACCAATGAGTTTTGACATTTTATTGAATTTGCCTGTCTGTGTCTTTGACTGGACCATTTAATCCATTTAAATTTAGGGTTAATATTAATATTTGAGTTTAATTTTGTCATTTAATGCTCGCTGGCTATTTTGCCCATTAGTTGATATAGATTCTTCATTATGGAGATACTCTTTACCTTTTGGTAAGTTTTTGGGATGCCTGATACTGGTTGTTTTTTTCTGTGTATAGCGCTTCTTTCAGAAGCTCTTGTAAAGCAGGCCTGGTGGTGATGAAATCTCTGAGTGCTTGCTTGTTCGTGAAAAATTTTATTTTTCCTTCATTTATGAAGCTTAATTTGGCTTAATATGAGATTCTGGGTTGAAAATTCTTTTCTTTGAGGATATTGAATATTGACCCCACTCTCTTCTAGTTTGTAGGGTTTCAGCTGAGAGATCTGCTGTGAGTCTTATAGGCTTCCCCTTATGGGTAACCTGACCTTTCTCTCTAGCTGCCCTTAGAATTTTCTCCTTTATTTCAACCCTGGCGAATCTAATGATTATGTGTCTTGGGGTTGCTCTACTTGAGGAATATCTTTGTGGTGTTCTCTGTATTACCTGAAGTTGAGTATTGTCCTGCCTTACTAGGTTAGAAAAGTTTTCCTGAATAATATCCTGAAGAATATTTTCCAGTTTGGATTCATTCTCTTTGTGACATTCAGGTACATCTATCAAATGTAAATTAGGTCTTTTCACATAGTCCCATATTTCTTGGAGATTTTGCTCATTCCTTTTTATTCTTTCTTCTCTAATCTTGTCCTCTCATTTCATTTCATTAAGTTGGTCTTCAACCTCTGATATCCTTTCTTCTGCTTGATCAATTTGACTGTTAAAACCTGTGCATACTTCATGGAGTTCTAGTATTGTATTCCTCAGTTCCATTAATTCACTTATATTCCTCTCAAGATTGTCTATTCTCATTTGGATTTCATCAAACCTTTTTCCAAGGATTTTAGTTTTTCTATGTTGGGCTAGAACATGTTCTTTTAACTCACAGAAGTTTCTTATTATCCACGTTCTGAAGCATAATTCTTTTATTGGGACACACTCATTCTTTATCAGGCCTTGTTTCCTTGTTGATGAGAAACTGTGATCCCCTGTAGAGGGAGAAGCATTCTGATTTTGAGCGTTCTCATCCTTTTTATGCTGGTTTCTTCCCATCATTGTAAATTAATCTGCCTGTCATCTTTGTAATTACCAACTTTCAAATTAGGTCTCTGAGTGGACGTCCAACTTGTTGATTTCCAGCGCTGGAATTTGAGCAACCCACTGTGCCAGCTAAAACAGCAGCATTAAGATTCATGGTGCTTTTCTGTCCAGGAATATTCAGTCTGGCTTCCTTCTTGAATTCCTTTTTCGATCAGCTGAATATGTTACTCTGCCTTCCCGGAGCTCCAAACATCGACCAAAAGGGGACCCAGTCCCATTTACTCTGCATCAAAAACTGCCGTGCCAGCCACAAGAGTCACGTTGGCGACACATGGGGCTCCTTCACTGGGAATCTCTTGGTCCGTGAGCAACAAAAATTCGTCTAAAAGTGTGGCATCCTCTCGTTCTCTGCACTTTCACTGGGAGATACAATCCTGAGCTGCTAGTAATCAGTCATCTTGGATCTCTCTCCTATTTTAAAAAATTTTACATCCTTAAGAATAAGAAAAAGCATTCTTTTATTTTGCCTTCACTTATTTCGTCTTGATATTCTTCTTTCATATAAATTCAAATTTCTGACATACTATATTCATTTTCTCAAAAACAATTTTCTTTTTCTATTTATTGCAAAGCATGTTTACTAGCAACAAATTTTTTGAGTTTTTGTTTGTCTGAGAAAGTAATAACTTATTTCCTTTTGAAGAATGATTTCACAGAAAATAGAAACTTAGGCTGGTGGTTTACTTCCCTATGCACAAAATACTTCACTGTACTCTCTTCTTGCTTGCATTGAAGTGAAGAATTCTTCCTGTTTCACAGAAGTTGGATGCAATATTTATATTTGCTCCTCTATACAAAAGGTTTGTTTATCTTATGTTCATGCTATCTCTCTCTTTCCTTTAAACATTTTTCTTTGTTTTTGACTTCCTATAGTTTAAAAATGATATGCTCAAGTGTATTTTGTATTGTTTCTTTGCTTATTTATACTACTTGGTGTTTTCTGATCTGCAGTTTCATGTCTGACATTAATTTGGAAAAAATTTTAGTCAGTATTGTTTGCCTGTCTTCCTCCTTTTTCTTCATATCCATTAACCCATTTACCTTTTGCCCAAGAATACTTGCTGGCAGCACTTGCAACTATAGCATTTGCCTCAAGAAGAAAAAATAAGGTCAGAATGTTGCCAGCACTCCACAATGATACTGTGATTGATGCAAACAACAGAAATGGAAAGAAAACTAAGAAGCCATGTTCCATTGTGGACTATCATGAGAAGAAGGAAGGAGTGGACTATAATGAGATGAAGGGAAGAGTGGACTCAGCTGACTTGATGCTCACTTCTTCAAAAGGCACAAGTTTGGTCTAAGAAATTCTTTCACCACCTTCTAAACATTTCAGTGCTGAATGGACTTCTACATCCTGTTCAGGAAGGACCATCTTGAGCATACGATTAGCCATGTAAACTTCAGATGGACGTTGATTGAAAAAAATGCTGTTAAAGCATTACAAGCCAGGGCAGCAAAGTCTTCAAGGTTATCCGTGCTCCCATGATGTCATACCTCTTCACCTGTATGGAATACCTTTCCCCACAAGCATACCACCAACATCAGGGAAACAAAATCCAACTGGTCACTGCAGTTTGCTGCTTGTACAAAGAGAATCCTAGCAAGACAATCTGGAGAGAAACGTGATATTTTTGTGTGGAATGTGATATTCCACTTTATGCTGCTCTGTACTTTGAAATTTACCACTTACCACACAAAAAAAATTATTAAATACCAATTATTATATACATTTCTGTTACATTAGGATTAGAGACAAGTTCTGTTTAGAAACAATTCCAATAAATTTTATGCTTTATTTCACGTTGAAAATCAGTCAAATTTGCTTCGGCCTCAAAGAGCATGTTTATGTAAATTAAATGAATGCTGGCAGGAAACTGCACCTTTTTTAAAAATAGGAAAAGAGTTAAATGCTGATAAACCTTTTGTATCTGTCTCACAGTTGTTGGGTATTTGTTTGGTTTTCAGTCTTTATTCTCTTTTCTCTTCAGTTTTGGAGATTTCTATCAATATGCTCTCAAGATCAGATTTATTTTCCCAGTCATACCCAGTCATTTCTGTTAGAGTGTTCTATTTTGTTTTGTTTTATTTTTTAATCTCTAGCATTTTTGTTTGCTCTTCTTTTGGGATCTTCATCTTTCAGTTTACATTGCTCCTCTATTAAAAATTACAACATCCCTGCCATGTCTGGTTCTGATGCTTGCTTGGTCTCTTCAAACCATGTGTTCTTGCCTTCTATTATACCTTTATTTTTTACTTGATGGCCAGATAAAATATATTGGGTGAAAGAAGTGCTAGAAATAGGCCTTCAATAACATGGGGGTAAGATCTAGGGGAAGAGAAGCATTCTATACTCCTATGCTCAGGGTTCAGTGCTTTAGTGAGCTTATGTTTGTGGACTGTAAACATCACAAGTGTCTCCTTGCTTCTTTCTCCACCCGTGTAGGTTGGACAGGATACTAGAGCTGGATGGAGTTGAGTACTTCTCTTTCCCCAGTCAATTAGACAATAATAGAATTGTAGCACATTAGGTTGGTTAAATAGTTTCTCCCTAGAACAGAACTTAAGAATAGAGTGCTCCGACTTCCTCCCTATGTAATTGTGTCATGATTTTTGGTTTAATCAACTTACTGTGCTTCTATTAGTGAGAAAACTATAGTCACCCTAAGAAAAGCAAAACATATTTAATACATAAAAATATTTACTATATTGTGTATGCTATAGTTCTGTGGTTAACACTGTAGGTTCTCGAACACAAGATTATGTATTATAAAACCGTATTTGTATTTCTGCTTTAACACTTGATATTGTTTGGTAAACAGATCAATTGTATGAAATTAACCCTTTCTTTCAACAGTTGCATAATTTTTCATAATATGGAAATAGTACAATTTATTTAGCCATCTCTCACTGATAAGCATTCAAATGTTTTCTTAAACAACACGGAGTTTTTATTTCTACAGGCTATTTTCCTAGTAGTAAGTTTGGGCCAACGAGTATACATATTTTAAATTTCACTCCAATAGTGAGCAGAGGTTACTTAGGAACATCTGTAGAAATTCACATTTACAGCCACCAATTGTGTGGAATGTGCCTTTGCTATACCCCTCCATTCCCACCAGCAGAGGGAAACATAAAGCTTTAAGTTTTGTGCCAATCTTGAAAGAAAAAGGGCAACTCTTTTTTTTTTTTAATTGCTCTTTAGGTTCTGGGGTACATGTGCAGATCATGCGCGATTGCTGCATAGGTACCTACATGGCAAGGTAGTTTGCTGCCTCCATCCCCCTGTCACCTACATCTGGCATTTCTCCCCCATATTATACCTCCCCATCCTCCCTATCCCCTGCTGTTTTTCCCTTAGCAATCCCACAACTGACCCCAGTGTGTGATGCCCCCCCTCCCTGTGTCCATGTGTTCTCATTGTTCAATATCTGCCTATTTTTTCAAGGTTTTTAAGTAACAAAGCTTATTTTTTTACTTTTTATTTTTACATAATTATAGGTTCACAGGAATTTGCAAAGAAATATACAGAAGCCTCATGCATCTTCATTCAACTTTCTCCAATGTTGACATCCTTCAAACTACAGTACAATATTAAAGACATGAAACTAACTTTGGTATCATCCATAGAACTTACTCAGTTTCCGCAAGTTACACATGCATTCAATTTTTGTGTGTGTATGTGTGTGTAGCTCTATGTGAATGAATCATAAATGTAGCCTTCTATAACCACCACTGTAATTAAGAAACTCAGCTAATTATCACCATAAGAGTCCTGGCATTACCTTTTCAGAGCCACATCCCCCTTCCCTACCTCATTCTTATCCCTTGACACACATCATGTGAAAGACATCGTGCAATAAGTACCATTTTGAGATTGGCTTATTTCACTGAGCATAACATCCTTGAGGCTCATCAAAGTTGGATATATTGATAGTTCATTGCTGTTTATTTCTGAATGTATTCTATGATATGGATTACTCCAGTTTATTTAACTACTTACTGAAAGACATTTGGGTAATGTCCTTGATTTAGCTACTGTAAATAAAATTTCTATGGACGTTTGTGTACAAGTTTCTCTATAATAATGTTTCATTTCTCTGAGATAATCGCTCAAGAGTTCATTTGCTCAATTGCATGTTAAGTGTACTTTCAATTTATTCAAAAACTTCAATTTTGATAAGGTCCAATTCAATTTTATGGATTATTTTTCTAATTTAAATTTGCTTTCTTTATTATTTTGTGTGATCTGTTTGATTGTTGTAAATAGTTTACTTTTATTTTTATATGTATTTATTTTTTTCAGTGTATAATTTTTTGTTTGACATTAATTTAAAACTTCTACTTAGAAACTTTATATTGGGTTTCTGTTGCTTTCTTTTCATATTCATTTTTTGTTTCTTTTATAATTTCTTTTTCTTCTGGCTTAAATAATCTTTATAAATACCAAGTCAAGTATGAATTCATATAAGTTCTTTACATTATATAATTTTTATAGATATATCTTTTAATATTTATGTATTTAATAAATATGTATGTATTTACATTATAAATATATGTTATGGTGGAATGTTTTAACATAAATATATTGACATACTGGTCATTATGTGATTACATTTTATTTCATTTACCATTTTATTAAGTTGTATAATTAAAACACATCAATTTTCAATGTATATTGGCTGCTTTTTTTCTATCCTTCTATAATTATCTGTAATTGGGGTTTTTCTTGGCTTTTTTTCTGAATTATATTCTTTTACTAAGCTTACCTTATGTGTCTTTGTCTCCATTTATTTCTCTCTCTAATTATATTTTTTCTATGTTACAATTACTAGTTCTGCTTTACTTTTTTAAACCTCTACCTGTAGCAAGATACATTTATTGTAACTATTATTTTCTTGCTAATTATCTCAAACTTGAAGATAAATTTAACTGTGTTTTTTGTTTGAGGGGGGCTTCTAAATTTACAATCATTTGCTGCAGAAAACACTTTTGTTTTACTGTAATCATCATTTTCAAAGAGTTACCTAATATATTATCTACTTGCCATGTATTTTTGTCAGTCATATAGCCCTCTGCCATGTTATATTTATAATTTTTTAGTATTATTTAATGTCAAATTACTTATCCTTGATGGGGTTGCTCTATCTAAGTCTTGTATTTGCCAACATATGGCATAGTTCAGTATTTCTTGATTGCTCCAAACACATATGGGTGCATTTTATCATTACCTTCCCTACCTCCACCCCAGAACTGACTCTGAGGGCTGTGTCCTTGCAGGTTGTGTTTAGTAAATCCTTTTTATCACTTGGTTGCTGGACAAAGAGTAGAAGTCAGAGGACGGGGCAGTGGACAATTTAAAGTGGTCAAGTTTGTATCTATTTTCTAGAGTCTTCTTAATGATTAGTCATCTAGGCTGCCTAATAAAAAATGCAAATTTCCCCCAATCAACTGCCTTTTATTTTCTACCTCTACTTCTGTCCTATTCCACCAGAGTTGTAGGAGGGGGCAAAGCTCAGGGATTGTCCCCACCCTAATCAAGGCTTCAGGTGGAGTTTATCAGCACTTTTCACATGGCATATTAGTTCCTCTGAAATATTTTATCTTTCTTTTCAATCTACAATTTGAAGCTTGCTGTTTTCCAGAGCTATATACTAGACATCTGAAAGGCTAAAATTTGAAAACTTCTTAAATTTCTTGAAAATGTTTTTTCAAGGAATACTCAAATTCCATTATTACTAATCCCTTCTAGGGGAATATAACTAGGTAAGCAGAATTTAACAACTTAGGAAAAACAAGAGGGTTGTAGTACTTTACACTCAAAATCAGCACACTAATCTAAGTTCCCACTCTTCATCTCCTTTGCCCTAAGGGGTATTTGTAATTCTCAGGTATTCATTTTCAACTGTTTGTAAAACTGTAGATTTGAGGTGTAGAAAGACCATTATTTTAGTCTTACCTAGATCCTTAGTCAAAATAAAATAACATAAAATTTTTAAAATGTAAAATAAATTCCCAGAGTGTTAAAAGAAAACTTTTCATTAAGTATGCTAATATGCATGTTAATATCCATAAAAAATGGACTTGAGTAATCAGGGACCCAGGTGCACAGTTGGAAGCAGCATGGAGGGGCTTCTCTGGCCCTGAACTCCATCACAAGTATCGGAATAGAGTCCTGGAGTGGAGCTCATGAAGAAGCAATGTTTGGCATTATGTTCCCTGACTTTTCATGTTCCTTGTAGCCTTCTGTTGCTGTCTACACATTTAAAGATGCAATCTCTTCTTCCAGACATTTTAGACTTGTTTTGGTGGGGAAAACACCTTCACCTATGAGTGGGTAAGAGTGCCAGCTGATTCGTGCGTGGACACCATATCTTGCTCTAGGAGAAGATGGAGTTCCCTAGCTCTCAGCTTCCAGTGGCAGGGCAGATGGAACCAGTGGGAATTAGGGATAGTTGTTCTCCACTCTGAATAGGATCCACTACAATGACTCTTCTGCTTCTGAGGGCCTCTTGTGGAGATAGCATTGGTTTCAGTCCTAAGTAGATGCCTTGTCCACACTGAGGCAAGCTCCTTAATTAGTCTAAGTTTCCAGTCTTCACCAAGGTTTCATGCTCACCCACCTCATCCTTTCCAGATCATGATTACATTTGTAGACTTGTTTTAAATACCACTTACTCAGTGGAACAAACTTCCCCTTTTCATACAAACTTGTTTTGTAAAACTACTCAACCTGCTTTCTCTTTCTGACAATGATAACAACTTTAAATGCGTTATTATTCATAATGATGTAACATTTGAATTTTGAGATATCAACAGTATTTCTGAAATAACTTATATCCAAATAGTGGGGAAGCTCCAGTACACTCCTCCAAATGGCATCTGAAGTTGACTGGCCAGCAAAGATCCAATAGAAAAGGTCACAAAATCCCTTGGGACATGTTTGAGCTCCCTAAAAAATGTTTTCTTAGCTCCTACGCCCTCTGGGTAAAATAAAAGCAGGTGTCCCCTTTGAGCGCCAACCCAAACTTTTCTGAGCTGATTTGCATGTCGGGTCATTAGGCAATGTTTCAAGCTGCACAGAGCATCCTTAAAGGCAGCTTGTCAGGGCCCCTGAAAAGCAGCCTCTAGTTCAGCTCTCAGAGATGGTGTCAGGGGCTCCTCTGCTGTGGATCATCCTGCTCTGGGCTCCAGGTGACGGGGGTGTAGAGAAACATTGGGAAAACTCACGTAGCCATCATTGTTGTTTGTGTCTCTGGGTTCTCAGTTGTTGGAATTAAGACATTCATTGTAGGTTATAAGTTCCCCAGTTACTTTTTGTTTTCTGGTTACTCAAGATGTTGCACATGACTGTACTTACAGGTATCACCAACACATGGGCCTACATAGGGATAGTCTCAGTACATCTAATATATTTTATTTGTCTATATCATTTCAGGTTGCAGTGGGGACATTGTGCTAACCCAGCCTCCAGCCTCCTTGGCCGAGTCTCCAGGGCAGAGGGCCATCATCACCTGCAGAGCCAGTGAGAGTGTCAGTTTCTTAGGAATAAACTTCATTCACTGGTATCAGCAAAAACCAGCACAACCCCCTAAACTTCTGATTTACTGAGCATCCAATAAAGACACGGGGGTCCCAACCAGGTTCAGTGGCAGTAGGTCTGGGGCTGATTTCACCCTCACAATTGATCCTGTGGAAGCTGACAATGCTGCAAACTATTACTCTCAGCAGAGTAAGAATGTTCCTTCCACAGTGCTTCGTGTCTAAACAAAAACCTCCCCAGGCAGCTGCTCCCTGAGGCTCAAATCCCTCAGATGTGGCTTTTTATCCAGGTCCATCAGCCTGCTGTCATAGGCTTGTTTTTTGTTTTGTTTTTTTACAAAACAACTTTTTTTTGGAGTGAAGGAGAGGAAGAAAGAGGAAGAAAAAGAGGGAGAGAGAACAGAAATGTAGCTTTATTCTAAAAATGGGTATTAATAATGGCCGATCAATATTTTGTGTATTTAAGGTGGAGAATGTATATTTTGTCTATTTAAAATGGAGAGCTCTATAAATATTTATTGAGTTTACTTGTTCCGGATCTGAGTTCAAGTCCTGGATATCTTTATTAATTTTCTGTCTCGTTGAGTCGAAATCTCTTTATGAGACTTATGTATCTGGGTGTTAGAATCATTAGCTCTTATTGTTGCATTGATCCTTTTACCACTATATCTTTTTTGCTTTGAAATCTGTTTTATTTTGGCCCCTAACTGTTTAATTTCATTGTTTCCTTGAGTTATTTAATAATATTCACAAATATCCTTAATAACTTCTGTGTAAAAGAGAACTAATTTCAAGGAAGATCTGTAGTCATTTTAAAAAATGCACTGAATAGTCAAAATTATTAGCTCTATATCTTTCAGATATAGGTGACCTTCTTGCCTGAATTTCGGTGTTTCCCAACTCTTATTTGCTGGATCCACATGAAAAGGCATTTCTAGTTATTTAGAAACCTAAGAATTGTGAGGTAGTTATCTCTGCTCATTTCATTTAGATGTCTCTGTTTCTGTGTCTTTCCCAAAAGTTAGATTCTCAGCTCTAGATTTAATAACTTGTCCTTTATTCCTCATACAGTGTCCATGTCCTTTTACATTTTCTTTTTTTATTTTAGTTTACTGTACTTTACTTATTTTATTTATTTTATGTTTGAGACAGAGTCTCACTCTGTCACCCAGGCTGGAGGGCAATGGCACAATCTTGGCTCATGAAAGCCTTCATCTCCCAAGTTCAAGTGATTCTCCTGCCTCAGTCTCCCAAGTAGCTAGAATTACAGGTACCCACCACCATGCCAGGCTAATTTTTGTATTTTTAAGAGATGGGGTTTCACCATGTTGGCCAGGTTGGTTACAAACTCCTGACCTCAAGTGATCCACCCATCTCAGCCTTCCAAAGTGCTGGGATTACATGTCTTGTTCTTTTCCTGTGATATCTTCCATGCCCATTGTCAAGGTTTTTTTCTCATCTTCTCTCTTTTTGCTTTTCCAATTGCTCTAGCACTACAAGAAAGGTGGACTCAGAAATGTGAGTATGCACAGTCACCATCATGGAAAGATTCATGATCATGTGCTCTTCCATCCCTACCTTGGCCTCCCTCAGTTTTATGCATCCTCCCCAAAGAAAGCAGAGAAACTATGACAAAATAGGTTTTTGCAGCATTTCAGTCTAATATGATTTGCACTGGTTTCTAAGTTTGTAACTCTATCTTACTACATATGAAACTTTATGGTTTTATTAATTGGCTATTGACCCATACAAATTATCACACACTTGGTGGCTTAAAATAAAACACATTTATAATTAACACACAGTTTCTATGAGTTGGGAGCCAGTGCATGGCTTATCTGGGTCCTCTCTTGAAGGTCTCACAGGCTATAGTCAAGGGATTGACCAGGCTACATTCTCATCTGGGAACTTATAGAGTCTGCTTCCAAGATCATTCAAGTTGTTGAAAGAATTATTTTCACAGTAACTGTAAGGGTGAGGGTCCTGGCTTTTAGCTGGCTATTAGCTAGAGATTGTCCTAAGGTCCTAGAAAACATCTGAAGTTTCCTGCCACATGGGCTACTAATAATTAAACCAGCTAGGAGAGTTTCTTGGTAACAAGGAGGGCTCAGTTCCTCTTTTATTGGCCTTGATCTAATTAAGTGAGATCTACTCAGAATAATCTCCCTATGATCAACTAAAACCCAACTGATTTTGGACCCTGATTGCATCTGCAAAATACTTACACCTTTGTAACATTGTGTATGCTAGAAGGAAGTCACAAATTCTGCCCAGACTCAAGAAGAGGGAATTACACAGTTTATGAAACACCGGTGGTTATATATCATGAGGCCAACCTAAGATTGTCCACTAAAACTGTCATACTACCTAAGAGTTTTGTTTGTTTTTACTCTCCCTCCCAAGTGGCCCCTATCCCAAGGGGATTAAATAAGGAAGCTTCCTGTAATAGGTTCTGACCAGCATCAGACAAACAGATCCCTCAAAATGGTGTTTTCATCCCAGCTTTTCATGTTCCTCCTGTTGCTTACTGAGTGAGGAAGTGGTGAAGGTTTCCTCTGTAGAATAGAAGATTTGAAATAAATAAATAATTTTATAAATGTTGGCCTTTATTAGTAAAAAAAAGAAAGAATATCTGAAACTGATGGGATAGTTTCTATGTTAAGAGACTAGAAAAAGAGGAGCCAGCAAGATTCACAGCAAGCAGAAGGAAGAAAATAAAAAAATAGAGTATAAATCATGAAATAAAAGACAGAAAATCATTGAAACCAAAAGTTGTCTTTTTGGAAAGATTGGCAAAGTTGAAAATCCTTATGACTCTTAAAGAAAGAAAGAGAAGGCTGAGATTATTAAAATCAGGGTTGAAATAAGGGGTACAACTGCCCACCCTACAGAAACTTTAAAAATATTTTAAGAAAATGTGATAAACAATATTAAATCACTAAATTAGGCAATTTAGATGAGATGGCCCAAAACTAATTCAAAAACAAATAAAAAATATGAATAGAACCAAAACAAGTGAAAAAGTTAAAAAGTTTCCAATAAAGAAAAATTGAGACTGCATGGCTTCACTAGTGAATTGTATTAAGCCTTTAAAGAATAAACATTACCAATCTTCTACAAATTCTTTTAGTAACAGAGGAGAAAAGAACACTCCCCAACTCATGCTACGAAGCCCCAATACCAAAGCCTGACATTCCAAGGAAAGAAAGATGTAGACCAATATCCACTATTAATGCATGTGAAAAAATTTTCAAAAGGTATTACTAAATAGAATCCAGTAGCATATAAAAATGATTATACACCATAATCAAAATGAGATTTGTTAAACAATGCAAGGTAGATTAACATCTGAAAATCAATAATGTAATATGTCACATAAATAGAGTAAATACAAAAACTGTAATCATCTCAATAAATAGAGAAAAGTATTTGATAAAATGTAAAACTTCTTTATGACAAAAGCTCTCAACAAACTAGTAACAGAGGGAAACTTCCTTTGCCTTATAAGCGTTATATATGAAAAACCTACAGCTAACATCATACTTAAAGTTGAAAGAATGCTTTCCTTCTAGTATCATAAACAAGATGAGGATAGTCACTCTTGCTACTCAGTTCAATACTGCACTGGATATTCTTGTCTAGCAGTCAAGCAAGAAAAAAATGAAAAATAAAATACCTCAATATTTAAAAGAAAGAAGTAAAAATGTTTTAATTATAAAAAATGTATGTATATATGAATATATTAAATGATAAGGAATACATATCCCCCACTACTACACATACAATCTACTAGTAATAAACAACTTTGACAAAGTCACGCAATACAATATGCAGTATGCAGAAATAAATTTTATCTCTATATACAGTTACATTTTATTACATTTCAATAGATATGTAATCCATAATATCAGAAATGCTGAATTAGCAAATATTGAACGATTGATCCTAGTGGTAGCACTGGTTTATGTTCCTGTGAGCCTCTGATCACATTTTCATTAACTGATCAATATGTAACTTTTTGTGTGAGTATCTTAAACAGATTATATGTATCTATAAGGTCCTTAAATGTAGGCATATACATGCAGGCATACCTGTAAGTTTGGTTCTAGACCACAGTAATAAAGCAAATACTACAATAAGGTGAATCACACAAATTTTTGGGTTTCTGAGTATGTGTAAAAGTTATATATAGTTCTATACTTCAATCTATTAAGTGTAAAATAGCATTATATTTTTAAAACAATTTACATAATTTAAAATACTTCATTGTCAAAAATGGAAACAATCATCTGAGCCTTCAGTGGGTAATCTTTTTGCCAGTGGAAAGTTTTTTCTCAATGCTGTTGGCTACTGGTTGATTAGGGTGGTAGTTGTTGATGGTTGGGGTGATTGTGGCAATTTCTTAAAATAAGACAGCAATGAAGTTTTTCACATTGATTTAGTCTTGCTTTAATTAAAGATTTTTCTGCATGACATGTTTTTTGATAGCATTTTATCCATAGTAGTACTTCTTTCAAAATTGGAATCAATCCTTAAGCCCTGCTGCTGCTTTATCAACTAAGTTTATGTTATACTATTATAAATCCTTTGTTGACATTGTAACCATACTCATGGCATCTTCACCATAGGTTCTATCTCAAGAAACTATTTTATTTGCTCATCCATATGAAGTAACTCTTCATCCATTAATGTTTTACTGTAATATTGCAGCAATTCAATTGCATCTTCAAGCTCCAATTCTTTTTTTTCTTTATTTCTTCTTTAAAAAATGGGATGTGCAGGATATGCAGGTTTATTACATAGGTATACTTCTAATTGTAGTTCTCTTTTAATTTTACTACATCTGTAGTTACTTACTCCACTGAAGTCTTGAACCACTTGAAATCATTCATGAGAGTTGGAATCAACTTTTTTCAAACTTCGGTCAATATTGATTTTTTTGGCCAGCTCCCATGAATCACAAATTTTCTTAATGACATCTAAAAAGTGAATCCTTTCCAGAAGGTTTTTAATTTACTTTGCCCAGATCTATCAGAGAAATCATAGCAGTTCAATCCTTATGAAATGTATTTCTTAAATAATAAAGCTGAAAGTCAAAATTATTCCTTGATGTATGAGCTGAAGAATTAATGTTGTGTTAGCAGGCATAAAAACAACATTAATCTTTTTGTACATCTCCTTCAGAGCTCTTCAGAGACTAGGTGCATTGTCGATCAATGAGCGACGATATTTGAAAAAAAATCTGTTTTCTTCTGAGCAGTAGGTCTCAACAGTGGGCTTAAAATATTTGGTAAACCATGCTCTAAACAAATATGCTGTCATCTAGGCTTTGTTGGTTCATGTGAGGAGCACAGGAAAAGTAGACTTACCATAATTCTTACAGGCCCTAGGATTTTCAGAATGGTAAATGAGCATTGGCTTTGACTTAGCATAGGTCATCAGAGAGTCAGCCTGCCCTTGGAAGCTTTTAAGCCAGCCATTGATTTCTCATGTCTAGCTATGAAAGTCCTAGATGCATCATCTTCCACTATAAGTCTGTTTCATCTACATTGAAAATCTGTTGTTTAGTGTAGCCATCTGCATTAATAATTCTAGTTAGATCTTTTAGATAACTTGCTGCAGTTTCTCCATCAGCACTTTGCTGCTTCACCTTCCACTTGTATGTGATGATGATGGCTTTTTTCTTTAAACATCATGAACCAACTTCTGCTTGCTTCAAACTTTTCTTCTGCAGCTTCCTCACCTCTTTCACCCTTCATAAATTCTGTGAGTTAGGGCCTTCCTCTGGATTAGGCTTTGAATTAAGAAAATGTTGTGGCTGGTTTGAGCTTCTTCTTTATGTATGTATTTCTTTTTTTTTTTTTTTTATTCTGCTCCTTCCTTATGGTTTGAGCTTCTTTATGTATTTCCTTCTTTTTTTTTTCAATTCTGCTCTTTCCATATGGTTTGAGCTTCTATCTAGACCACTAAAAATGTCTCCATATCAGCAATAAGGCTATGTCACTTTTTAGACACTCATGATGGGCTCACTAGAGTAGCACTGTTTACTTCCTTCAAGAACTTTTTCTTTGCATTCACAACTTGGCTAACTGGGGCAAGAGGTCTAGCTTTTGGTCTATCTAAGCTTTTGACATGCTTTGCTCACTAAGCCTAACTATCTGGCTTTTATTGATAGTGAAGGACATGTAACTATTTCTTTCACTTTAACACTTACAAACCATTATAAAGTTCTTAATTAGCCTAATTTTCATATTATTGTGTCTCAGGAAATAGGGAGGCCCAACAAGCAGGAAACAGTGAATGTCCAGTTACTGGAGCAGTCAGAAAAAACATTCATTGAGTAAGTTTGCATCTCATATAGGTGTGGGTAGTGCAAATGACATAATCTGATTTTTTATGGTTGCACAGTACCCCAAAGTGTATATGTACCACATTTTCTTTATCCAGTCTATCATTGATTGGCATTTGGGTTGATTCAACGTCTTTGTTACTGTGAATGGTGCTGCACTGAAAGTACACATGTATGTGTCTTTTGAATAGAATGATTTATATTCCTTTGAATATATACCCAGTAATAGGATTGCTGGGTCAAATTGTATTTCTGACTTTAGGTCTTTGAGGAACCACCACACTATCTTCCACAATAATTAAACTAATTCACTCTCCCACCAAGAGTATATCAGCATTCCTTTTTCTCCACAACTTCACCAGTACCTGTTATTTTGACTTTTTAATAGTAGCCATTCCAACTAATGGGAGATGGTAACTCATATGTGGTTTTCATTGACATTTCTCTAATGATCAGTGATGTTGAGTTTTTTTCATAAGACTATTGACTGCATGTATGTCTTCTTCTGAGAAGTGTCTTTTCATGTCCTTTGCCCACTTTTTAATGGGATTGCTTGTTTTCTTGTAAATTTAAGTTCCTTATAAATGTTGGATATTAGACCTTTGTCAGATGCATAGCTTACAAAATTTTTCTCTCATTCTGTAGTGATCTGTTTACTCTGTTGATATGTTATTTTGCTGTGTAGAATCTCCTCAGTTTAATTAGATCCCATTTGTCAATTTTGGCTTTGGTTGCAATTGCTTTGGCATCTTCGTCGTGAAATCTTAGCCTGTCCCTATGTCCTGAATGGTATTGCCTAGGGTGTCTTCCAGGGTTTTTATAGTTTTGGGTTTTACATTTAAATATTTGATCCATCTTGAGTTGATTTCTGTATCTGGTTTAAGGAAAGGGGTCCAGGTTCAATCTTCTGCATATGTCTAGTCAGTTATCCCAGCACCACTTACTGAATAGGAAGTCCTTTCCTCATTGTTTGCTTTTGTCAACTTCATTAAAGATCAGATGGTTATAGGTGTGCAGCCATATTTCTGGGCTCTCTATTCTATTCCATTGGTCTGTCTCTTTTCTTGTACCAGTACTATGTTGTTTTGATGACTGTAGCCCTGCAGCAGTGTGACGCCTCCAGTTTTGTTCTTTTTGCTTAGGATCACCTGGTTATTCAGGCTTTTTTGTTGTTGTTTCATATGAACTTTAAAATAGTTTTTTCTTTTTTTTTCTTTTCTTTTTTTTTTTTTTTTTTTGCCAATCAGTTTGAGCTTATGAGGTTGCTCAGGTTAGCCTTGAACTGATGACCTCGCCTTCGCAAGCGCCATGACCTCCGGTGGGAGCCACTTTGGACCCCAAAATAGTTTTTTCTAGTTTTATGAAGAATGTCAGTGGTAGTTTAATGGGAATAGCATTGACTCTATAAATTGCTTTGGACCGTATAATTATTTAATGATACTGATTCCTCCCATCTGTGAACATGGACTGCTATTCTATTTGTTTGTGTTGTTTCTGATTTCTTTGAGTAGTGGTTTGTAGCTCTCCTTGTAAAGATCTTTCACTTCCCTTGTTAGCTGTATTTCATGGTATTTTATTCATTTTGTGGCAATTGTGAATGGGAGTTTGTTTGTGATTTGACTTTTGGCATGACTGTTGTTGGTATACAGGAATGCTGGTGATTTTTGCACATTGATTTTTGTATCTGAGACTTTGCCGTAGTTGCTTATCAGCTTAAAAAGCTTTGAGGATGAAATGATGGGGTTTTCAAGATACGGGATCATTTCATCTGCAAACAAGGATAGTTTGACTTCCTCTCTTCCTGTTTGAATGCCCTTGATTTCTTTTTCTTGCCTGATTGCCCTGGCCAGAACTTTGAATACTATGTTGAAAGGGAGTGGTGAGAAATGACATCATTGTCTTGTGTCAGTTTTCAAGGGAAATGCTCCCAACTTTTGCCTGTTCCTAAAAAATGAAATTATAAATCCTTTAGGATAAAACTTTTCCATCTCTGGGTTCACCAGATATTTTAGTTACAACATCAAAAGCGCAACTTGTGAAAGAAAATGCTAATAGGTTTCATTAACGTTCAGAACATTTACATTTCAAGGGATACCACTAAGAAAATAAAAAGACAAACCATAGACCAGAGAAATTATTTATAAATTATTTATCTGATAAATGACTTATTTCCAGAATATATAAATAAGTCATAAGGCAACCCAATTTAAAAATGAACAAAATGTTTTAGTATAAATGTTATGGGAAAAGATATATGAACAGATAATAAGCACATAAAAAGATGCTCAACCTTATCAGTCATTAGCAAAAATCAAATTAAGTTCACAATGGGCACCATACACTATAATCATTTTAACAATAATTTAAAAACAGAAAATAACAAAAGTTGGTGAAATGTGATGGAAAAGGAGCCTTCATACATTGTTAGTGCAAATATTAAATGCTGCAGCCACTTTTGAAAACAATTTGACAGTTTTTAAAAAATAAACAGAACTTTATCATATGGCTTAACATTTCCACTTGTAGAGGTCTATCTGAGAAAAGTCAAAACCAGTGTCCATGCAAAGACTTATAGGCAAATATTCATAGCAGCATTATTGATCATCATATACCCAAAAAGTGCAAAGGACCTGAATGTCCATCAACCTGTGAATAGATCAATAAAATGTGGCATATCCATATAGTGGAATACTATCCAAAAAGAAAAAGAAACGGACTACTGATACATGGTAAAACAGGGATGAACTAAACTTAGTTTAACGGAATAAACCAGATAGAAACGACTATACATTCATTATTCTATTTATATAGAATGTTCATATCAGGCAATCAGTAGAGGGAGAGTCAATTAATAAATACCTGAGACTGAACGTGGAAATAAAAATAACTGCTGGTTTGCACAAGGGATCCTTCAGGGGATGATTAAAGTGTTGTAAGATTAAACTGTGGTTATCTACAGCTTTGTAAATTTACCATAAGTCATTGATTGGCACACTTACAATAGGTGCTTTTCATGGTTTGACACTGTAGTTTAATGAAGCAATATAAAAATTCCACTGAGGACTTTGTTTTGTGACTGATCTACCTTGGACTTTCACCTGGGTAAAAGACACCTGATGACCTGAGCCCGGAACCGCGCTTCCCCTACAGACGTGGTGGATGCCAAGGAGTGTTGACTATGGGGAATCTGCGCACTAATAGGGGTCTTGGGTAGCTGGACTTTCTTTGCACATCTGGGGAGGATGTGGGTCAGTGAATAAGCAATGTTATCACGCAGAGCTCTGGAAGGGGACTCTTTCATAATCACTTCCTCAAGGCATGATCTCTCAGCTCCCTCTTGGGGTCTGAATATGCAACGACACTATGGCTTGCCATCTCACTTCCCACCAAAAGTTTTCAATGCAGTTAAAATGTGGTTAGATGAAGGTTAATGTAGTCAGGTCTCCCATAAATGCTAAACACAGAGGAGTCCTGAAAGTTACATGACCATGCCTGGACTCAAGAAATATCTCATTACCTGATATGATGTGTATCGATTGTTTAAAAAATATTTTTCTGAGTAGCACCATATTTCTCTGACTGATGAAAATATTAATCATAATTTAGAAACTGTCATCTTTCTATGAATGAATACGGATATACAGAATCTTTTTTAGTTCTAGTGACTATTATGTTATTTTTAGAGATGTTTAAATACCATTGTTCTATTTCTGTAATATCCTTATTTTATGCATTGGTCAGAGTTCTTATTGTGTTTACCTGTCTCCTCTCATTCCATATTCCTGACATATGTATGTGTGTGTGTGTGTGTGTGTGTGTAAATCAAATTGCCTTTTTTATTTTTCATTTGTCACTATAACTCCATTTGTCTCTATGAATATTGCTATATGTTATGCACACATTTTTCCCATTGCCATAACCCCTTTTTTCACTCATTGTAACCCCACAAGATGTGAAATGATTCCATATTTGTAAAGACAGAAAAGACACACTACTACTCTTCATAATCCTGCTTCTATGTTTTCAGATATTGGCTTATGAAATAACATTTTTGGAAGCTTATTTTTAACATTTCAAAAGTGAGTATCTTCAGGTCAGGGATAAAAAAATACAACCTATTCTTTATCATCACATTTTGGATTGTGTGGAGCAATTATACTTTATTCAAGCATTTCTATTGAGGGGCAATTAAATTATGTTCAGGTTTTTCTAATATAACCAATGGATTAGTTGATATAATTTAACCTATATCTTTACACATGCTTATGTCTATTTCTATAAATTAACTTCTCAGATGTGTTTTGAATAATAGATATTTGTCATTTTAATTTTATTATAAAAATTCAAGTTGTTGCAATTTACTAATTTTTATTGCTGTGTAGTATTACACTGTATAAATAATGTCACACTTCAGTATCTACTGATAAAACAGAAAATATCTTCATCAGAAAAAAAAAATTCTCTCATTTTGAAGAAACAAGAAGACTAATCGCGAACTTCTAAACATAAATGAGGAAAAGCAGAAACCATAAAATATAGCCATATACCTAGAGTTCTCTTCAAAGCTAAGTATTCTTTAAGAATTAAGGTAAACTCAACACCACATAGGAGGTCAGTATCTCTAGGCGTGGGAACTTTAATCACAAATCCTCTAAGTTATTTTTATATCTTTGAGAATCAATGAGCAAAAATGGGAAAATTGTTTCCTAAAAGAATCAATGAGGCAATTAAACATCCTTGAGGAAGCAATGCAGATGTTTTCATGCTTCCTCGTGGTCTCTATATCTTTTCAATAGTCTATTCCAGAGAATAGAATCCAAATTTTCAGTGAGACTAAATTTTAAGACCCTTTCTTGAATGAACTCTTACATATATTCTCTGCCTTTAGTGTTCTCTCTAACTCTTTGTCAATTAATAGATAACTTTTAGGAAAACTATTCTTCAACATACTCGGATAAAAATACGACCTCTAGTTAAACACTCTAGCAACAGAACACTGTTCATATTCTGACTAAAATAATCATCACTTTGATTTGTAGTTATTTAATCAGAATCTCTATTCCAGCTCCATCAAGCTCAGGGTGGTTTCAAAATCAGTAGGGGTATAGTGCTACGCAAATTACATTTGTTAATGAACTGATGGCAGGATTTCCTTCCATTTCATACAAAAAGGTTTAGTTTGCCTGCCCTACCTTACTGGTGTTTTCTCTTCTCTGACTGCAACTGGTGTGAATCTTTTGTGAAAACATTCCCAAGGATATCTAGGTTCCAGATTACACACTAGGATGTTAGTAGAGTCATTTGAGGAGACCACAATGATTGGGCAAGGTCTCAGTTTAGCAACTTTCAGAGAAAGAGAAAGAATATCTGTGATGTTTGCAGTTTTCCCGTGAATATTATATATGGAAATCCTAAGCAAATTCACACCACAGAGCAAATACAGCTCACATGCTGCTCTTCCCTTGCTAAGAGGTCAAATTAAGCCTGTGTGCACACAAACACATACATAATGTCCTGAACCAGAGTGTTTACACAACTTCAGAAAAAGAACTGAGAATCTTCCCTGTCCTATAAAACTTATACAAGAGGAAGGCCCACAGGGACTTAAAAGCCAAGGACGACCCACCTGCTAATTTGCATACCTCTTCCTCAATAACCACAAAATGCTCAGAATTGCTTTTAAGGGGGGTTCATTTTAAGAAGACATATGTTTAGCCTGTGACAGGGCTCAGCCAACATAATGGATTTTCAGGCTCAAATTTTCATCTTCCTTCTGCTCAGTGTCACAGGTAAGTGAGAAAGCTCTAAACTCATGATTGTATTTCCCAAGGGAGTTTGAGTCTAAAAGAGGATTTTTATTTTTTTCTTTTAAAATTAAGTCTTATAGTACTTTTGCATACTGCATGATATAAAGGCATTCTTGCATCTCTATTTTTGTTCACGTTTATACATTTTTATCCATTCTGTATAATCCTAGAATCCAATGGAGAAATTGTACTGACCCAGTCTCCAACATCCATGGCTGTTTCCCAAGGAGAAAAAGTCACCATCTCCTGCACGGCCAGCTCGAGTGTAAGCACCAGCTACTTGCACTGGTACCAACAGAAGCCAGGATCCCCTCCAAGGCTTCTTGTTTATAGCACATCAAGTCTGGCTTCTGGAGTCCCAGCCAGGTTCAGTGGCAGCGGTTCTGGGACCTCTTACACTCTCACAATCAGCAGCATGGAGGCTGATGATGCTGCAAGCTATTACTGTCAGCAGTGGAGTAGCTATCCATCCACAGTGTTACAGACTGCAACAAAAAGCTTCCTCCTCACGGCCCATCTGCTTCCCCTCTGAGATTGTGGTGGTCATGGTCCCTGCTTCTTACTTCACTGTGGCCTCTAGTGAAGTCAGGGTGGGATTAGTTGACTGCTGATGATGGTTGGCCAGTAGAAGAAAATAAAGAAACAAGGTCAAGGGGATACATAAATCCTGAAAGGGCTCCAGTTTGGGGGCAGCCTGTGTAACAAAGGCAAAAATGTAGGTATGTTGCCATTCTTTTCTCACTAGAGCATTAATCTTGAGGTAGGTTGTTTCTTAAGATGTGAGTGCATAAGCAGGACCAAGAGGATAAAACTAGCAGTAGAACTTTTCTTCAATCAAGAAAAATTGATTATAGGCAGCAACCACACAATCCTGGATCCTTCGGGTCATTTGATTGAAATAATATGTTATTTTGTGTTAAGGATTGCTAATAAAAAATCCAATCATCTTCTATGGTGAATGGTAATATTTAAATTATTATTGGAATAAATGATAAAATTCTAATCTTTGTAAAGTTTAGCAGGGTTACCCAAAAAGGGGACTTTGATGTTAGGAAATGTCCAGACTGACAAATTTCTTACAGTATTGTACCTATTCTGTTGCTCCTATTTGCTTCCTGGAGATGATAAATCCTATTGATAGAAGATAGGGCAGCATTCCTTGGCTATTGACCCTTTAATCTGGTGTAACTAACACCTGACAGTCCCTAATATCTTTCTAGTCATGCAGGTAGAATACAAGTGTCCTCCCTGAACACTGTCCATTCTCCCTGGGAATGAGATGCTTGGGTCTAAGAGAAATCTATCAGAAAGCATGTTATTTAGACAGCTTTAAAAATCCTCATAGGTGAAAAAATTATATGTAATAGACAAAGAGCCTAGGAGTAAAGATAGCAGAAAGACTGTAATAGACTTTTTTAAAGATAATTAGAGAGCAACAATTATAAATGGCATATGACCATTATTGAGCTAGTAATATGTAACAACCAGCCCTCCAAAAACCTAAAAGCCCTGATGTGCAGCATTTACCACTTTCCATAAATATTGACATACTACTTTCAACAATTGATATAACAAGACAGTATATAATGGTATATCAAAAATGTAACAGAGTATACCAACCAACCTGAACTAACTGCTAATGAATACTATCCCCCAAAATGAAAGAATATGTATCTTTTTCAAGAGAACATAGAACATTCACCAAAGTAAGTCATAACCTGGGTTGGGCCATAACACAAGATGAGTAACAATGGACCAAGACAGAATCATGAAAATGTTTTTAAAAATCTGAACCACCAATAATTAGTAAGAAGAGTCAATCAGTACTCATAAACATCCCAATAAAGAAGAGAACAGGACCCAGTGCCTTTACAATTGAATTCTACCAAACATTTAAAGAAGAATTAATGCCAATTACTCTCAAACTTTCCAGAGAATTGAAGAAGAGGAAACACTTCCAAACTTATTTTATGACATCAGCATCCCTTCTTCCAAAGCTAGATAAGAACACTACACAAAAAGAAAATACAGACCAATATCACTGATAAACATAGATGCAAAAACTCTTTTTTTTTTTTAATTTTTTATTGGATTTTAGGTTTTGGGGTACATGAGCAGAGCATGCAAGACAGTTGCGTAGGAACACACATGGCAGTGTGCTTTTCTTTCCTTCTCCCCTTCACCCACATTTGGCATTTCTCCCCAGGCTATCCCTCCCCACCTCCCCCTTTCACTGGCCCTCCCCTTTTCCCCCCTATAGACCCCAGTGTTTAGTACTCCCTTTTCTGTGTCCATGTGTTCTCATTTTTCATCACCCGCCTATGAGTGAGAATATGCGGTGTTTCATTTTCTGTTCTTGTGTCAGTTTGCTGAGGATGACGTTCTCCAGATTCATCTATGTCCCTACAAACGACACGAACTCATCATTTCTGATTGCTGCATAATATTCCATGGTGCATATGTGCCACATTTTTCCAATCCAGTCTATTATCAATGGGCATTTTGGTTGATTCCAGGTCTTTGCTATTGTAAACAGTGCTGCAATTAACATGCGTGTACATGTGTCCTTATAGTAGAACGATTTATAGTCTTTTGGATATATACCCAGTAATGGGATCACTGGGTCAAATGGAATTTCTATTTCTAAGGCCTTGAGGAATCGCCACACTGTCTTCCACAATGGTTGAACTCATTTACACTCCCACCAACAGTGTAAAAGTGTTCCTTTTTCTCCACATCCTCTCCAGCATCTGTTGTCTCCAGATTTTTTAATGATCGCCATTCTAACTGGCGTGAGATGGTATCTCAATGTGGTTTTGATTTGCATCTCTCTGATGACCAGTGACGATGAGCATTTTTTCATATGATTGTTGGCCTCATATATGTCTTCTTTCGTAAAGTGTCTGTTCATATCCTTTGCCCACTTTTGAATGGGCTTGTTTGTTTTTTTCCTGTAAATCTGTTTGAGTTCTTTGTAAATTCTGGATATCAGCCCTTTGTCAGATGGGTAAACTGCAAAAATTTTTTCCCATTCTGTTGGTTGCCGATCCACTCTAGTGACTGTTTCTTTTGCCGTGCAGAAGCTGTGGAGTTTCATTAGGTCCCATTTGTCTATTTTGGCTTTTGTTGCCAATGCTTTTGGTGTTGACGCAAAAACTCTTAACAAAATAATACAAAACTGAATTCATCAGCATATTAAAAGGATTATTCACCACAATTAAAAGGAATGTATCCCTTTGAAGCAAGGTAAATAAAATCTGATATACCCCAATGACAGAGTGAATGATGAAAAAAATCATATGAGCATCTCAAAAGATGCAAAAGCACATTTGACTAAATTTAACATTAATTGATTAAAACTTTTCAACAAACTAGGTGTAGAAAGAATGTACCTCCACATAATAAAGGTCATATATGACAATCCCACAATTAACATCATACCCAATGGTGAAAAGCTAAAAGCTTTTCTTCTAAGAACAAGAATAGTACAAGAGTGCTCACTTTAACCACTTTTATTAAACATAATACTGGAAAGGCCGAGTCAGAGCAATTAAGCAAGAAAATGAAATTAAAGACATTCAAATCAAAAAGAAAAAAGTTAAATTATCTCTGCTTACAGAAAGCATGATCTTATATACAGAAAACCCTAAAGAGTTCACTAATAACTCAAGATGGTTTAAATACCTGTATTAGTCCATTTTCACGCTGCTGATAAAGACACACCTGAGACTGGGCAATTTACAAAAGAAAGAGGGTTAATTGGACTTACAATTCCACATGGCTGGGGAAACCCCATGATCCTGGCAGAAGACAAAAACAAGCAAGTCACATCTTAAATGGATGGCACAAGGCAAAGAGAGAGCTTGTGCAGGTAAACTCTAATTTTTTTAAAACCGTCAGATCTCGTGAGACTCATCCACTATCACGAGAACAGCTCAGGAAAGACCTACCCCCATAATTCAATCACTTCCCACTGGATTCCTACCATGACATGGGGGTATTGTGGGAGTTACAATTCAAGATGAGATTTAGGCTGGAACACACACAACCAAACCATATCAAGACTTAAATTCCAAACCCCAAACTGTAAAAATATTAGAAGAAAATCTAGGCATACTTTTCAGGACATAAGCACAGGCAAAGATTTTATGACAAAAACATCAAAAGCAATTGAAACAAAAGCAAAAATCGACAAATAGTATCTAAGTAAACTAAAGAGCTTCTGCACAGCAAAAGAAACTATCATCAGGGTGAACAGACAATCTAAAGGATGGGAGAAACTATTTTCACTCTATCCATCTGAGGAAGGTCTGATATCCAGAGTCTATCGAAAATTTAAACAGATTTACGAGAAGAAAACAACTCCATTAAAAAGTGGACAAATGACGTAACAGAAACTTCTCAAAATATATGTGGCCAAAAAATATATGAAAAAATGCTTAACATCACTGATCATGAGATAAATGCAAATCAAAACTACAATGAGATACAATCTTATGCCAGTCAGAATGGCACTTATTAAAAGTAAAGAAACAACAGATGCTGGTGAGGCTCTGGAGAAATAGAAACACTTTTACATTGTTGGTGAGAATATAAATTAGTTCAACCATTGTGGAAGATAGTGTGGCAATTCCTCAAAGACCTAAAACTAGAAATACCATTTGACCCAGCAATTCAATTACTGGGTATATACCCAAAGGAATATAGATCATTCTACCACAAAGACACATGTTCACATATGTTCATTACAGCACTAATTATAATAGCAAAGACATGGAATCAACCCAAATGCCCATCAACAATAGATTGGATAAAGAAAATGTGGTGGGGTCCAAAGTGGCTCCCGCCGGGGCTCATGGCGCTCACGAAGGCGAGGTCATCAGTTCAAGGCTAACCTGAGCAACTTCATAAGCTCAAACTGATTGGCAAAAAAAAAAGAAAAGAAAATGTGGTACAACCAACCCAGAAGCGCACAGCCTCATAAAAACTGAACAACTGGCTCTTGAATGTTGACTGGGTAAACAATGAAATGAAGACAGAAAAAAAGAAGTTCTTCTAAACCAATGAGAACGAAGACACAACATGCCAGAACCTCTGGGACACATTTAAAGCAGTCTCTAGAGGAAAGTATATAGCGATAAGTGCCCATATGAGGAGAATGTAGAGATCCAAAATTGACACCCTATCATCAAAATTGAAAGAGCTAGAGGAGCAAGATCAAAAAAACTCAAAACCCAGCAGAAGACAAGAAATAACTAAGATCAGAGCTGAACTGAAGGAGATTGAGACACGAAAAACCCTTCAAAAAATCAATAAATCCAAGAGCTGATTTTTTGAAAAGATCAACAAGATAGACCACTAGCCAGATTGATTAAAAATAAAAGAGAGAACAACCAAATAGATGCAATAAAAAAATGATAAAGAGGAAATCACCACAGATTCCACAGAAATTCAAACCATCATCAGAGAATATTACAAACAACTCTATGCGCATAAACTAGTAAACCTGGAAGAAATGGATAAATTCCTGGACTCCTGTGTCCTCCCAAGCCTAAACCAGGAGGAAGCTGAAAATATGAATAAACCAATAACAAGGTCAGAAGTCGAGGGAGCAATTAAGAGCCTACCACTCAAAAAAAGCTCAGGTCCAGACGGGTTCACAGCCAAATTCTACCAGACACACAAAGAGGAGCTGGTACCATTCCTTCTAAAACTATTCCAAACAATCCAAAAAGAGGGAATCCTTCCCAAATCATTTTATGAGACCAACATCATTCTGATACCAAAACCCGGCAGAGACCCAACAAGAAAAGAAAAATTCAGGCCAATATCCATGATGAACATAGATGCAAAAATCTTCAATAAAATATTGGCAAGCCGATTGCAACAGCAAATCCAAAATCCTATTCATCATGATCAAGTAGGATTCATCCCGGGGATGCAAGGCTCGTTCAACATACGCAAGCCTATTAACGTAATTCACCACATAAACAGAACCAAAAACAAAAACCACATGATTATCTCAATTGATGCAGAGAAGGCATTTGACAAAATTCAACAGCCCTTTATGCTAAAAACCCTCAATAAACTCGGTATCGGTGGAAAGTATCTCAAAGTAATAAAAGCTATTTATGACAAACCAACAGCCAATATCATACTGAATGGGCAAAAACTGGAAGCATTCCCTTTGACAACCGGCACTAGACAAGGATGCCCTCTCTCACCACTCCTATTCAATATAGTACTGGAAGTTCTAGCCAGAGCAATCAGGCAAGAAAAAGAAATAAAGGGTATTCAAATAGGAAAGGTGGAAGCCAAATTGTCTCTATTTGCAGACGACATGATAGTATACCTAGAAGACCCCATCGCCTCAGCCCAAAAACTCCTGAAACTGATAAACAACTTCAGCAAAGTCTCAGGATATAAAATCAATGTGCAAAAATCACAGGCATTCGTCTACACCAATAACAGACTTAAAGAAAGCCAAATCAAGAACGAACTGCTATTCACAATTGCTACAAAAAGAATAAAATACCTTGGAATACAACTCACAAGGAATGTAAAGGACCTCTTCAGGGAAAACTACAAACCACTGCTCAATGAAATCAGAGAGGACACAAACAGATGGAGAAACATTCCATGTTCATGGTTAGGAAGAATCAATATTGTGAAAATGGCTATACTGCCCAAAGTAATTTACATAATCAATGCTATCCCCATCAAGCTACCATTGACTTTCTTCACAGAACTGGAAAAAACCACCATGAACTTCATATGGAACCAAAAGAGAGCCTGCATAGCCAAGTCAATTCTAAGCAAAAAGAACACAGCGGGGGGCATCACACTACCGGATTTCAAACTATACTACAAGGCTACAGTAATCAAAACAGCATGGTACTGGTACCAAAACAGAGATATAGATCAATGGAACAGAACAGAGGCATCAGAGGCAACACAACCTATCTACAACTATACAATCTTTGATAAACCTGACAAAAACAAGCAATGGGGAAAGGATTTTCTGTTCAACAAATGGTGCTGGGAAAACTGGCTAGCCATGTGTAGAAAGCAGAAACTGGACCCCTTCCTGACACCTTACACCAAAATTAACTCCAGATGGATTAAAGACTTAAACATAAGACCCGGCACCATAAAAACCCTAGAAGAAAATCTAGGCAAAACCATCCAGGACATAGGAGTAGGCAAGGACTTCATGAACAAAACACCAAAAGCATTGGCAACAAAAGCCAAAATAGACAAATGGGACCTAATGAAACTCCACAGCTTCTGCACAGCAAAAGAAACAGTCTCTAGTGTGAATCGGCAACCAACAGAATGGGAAAAAATTTTTGCAGTTTACCCATCTGACGAAGGGCTGATATCAAGAATTTACAAAGACTCAAACAGATTTACAGGAAAAAAACAAACAAGCCCATTCAAAAGTGGGCAAAGGATATGAACAGACACTTTACGAAAGAAGACATATATGAGGCCAACAATCATATGAAAAAATGCTCATCGTCACTGGTCATCAGAGAGATGCAAATCAAAACCACATTGAGATACCATCTCACGCCAGTTAGAATGGAGATCATTAAAAAATCTGGAGACAACAGATGCTGGAGAAGATGTGGAGAAATAGAAACACTTTTACACTGTTGGTGGGAGTGTAAATTAGTCCAACCATTGTGGAAGACGGTGTGGCGATTTCTCAAGGCCTTAGAAATAGAAATTCCATTTGACCCAGCAATCCCATTACTGGGTATATATCCAAAGGACTATAAATCGTTCTACTACAAGGACACATGCACACGAATGTTCATTGCAGCACTGTTTACAATAGCAAAGACCTGGAATCAACCAAAATGCCCATTGATGATAGACTGGATTGGAAAAATGTGGCACATATACACCATGGAATATTATGCAGCAATCAGAAATGATGAGTTCGTGTCATTTGTAGGGACATGGATGAATCTGGAGAACATCATTCTCAGCAAACTGACACAAGAACAGAAAATGAAACACCGCATATTCTCACTCATAGGCGGGTGAAGAAAAATGAGAACACATGGACACAGAGAGGGGAGTACTAAACACTGGGGTCTATAGGGGGGAAAGTGGAGGGCCAGTGGGAGGGGGACGTGGGGAGGGATTTCCAGGGGAGAAATACCAAATGTGGGTGAAGGGGAGAAAGCTAACAAAACACACTGCCATGTGTGTACCTATGCAACTGTATTGCATGCTCTGCACATGTACCCCAAAACCTAAAATGCAATAAAAAAAAAACGACAAACATAAATGTTTCTATTCAGTCTTCTAGGGTAGTCACTAATATTGACATCACCTTAATATTCTGTTGACCATATTTATCAAAGTATGTCCCTGGAAGTGAAAAAGAGTTAATAGTAAAAAAGAGCTGTAAGAGAGAAAATGAGAGTCCAGAATCAGATTCTTTGATGTCTGCTCTTACAAAAAGCAGAAGAAAAATCCAAAATTGAGATTTCCAAAGAATTTAATGAGTGAAATCATGTTGTTGATTATTATTCATCTACCCTGCCCTCCAGGGTTCCAGCCCAGTTCAGTGACAGTAAATGTAAGAGAGAAAATGCTCTTAACTACAAGCTCATCATTATGCATATTATTACTGGGTGCAATAGTCTTTGTTGGTCTTTACCATGCAGTAACCACAAACAAATTTCTCATTTCTGTGATTCAATTATTTCCCTCCTTGGTAATATTTTTCACCCATTCCTTATTTGATGGTTATTAAATACTAACCTAAGAAGTCAGTTGAGTTTGTAGAGTTAGGGATAATTGCAGATAAATCTTAATATTTCATTAGGAAACAAGTTTTGTAATCATACATGAGGTTTCTTTAGGTAGTATTGTGTTTGTAGTAGAACAGTATGAAGACTGGCATAATCCAGGAATAATGAGGTCAAAACATGAATACTACTTTGGTGGTGTTGTTTTCCCACAAGTTTCAGAAAAATGACTCTAAATAGCAAATACTCAATTAAACAGCATTACCTGAACATTAGAGAGTGAAGATAAAAAGATATGTGTTTCCTCAAGTATAGCAATTTGCCAAATTTGTTTCCTCAACCTCTACACAGTTTTCAGGTTTTAGAAAAATATGTGATTTGAGCAGTGACAAGAAGGGGATAAGCCAAAACTTGTCCAGATACAACACATGCCAAGGACTTACAGGGTATCTCTTTAAATTTGGGATTATGGAATTGAATTGTGTTAAAAGAACAATTACCTTAAAAGAGAAGTGAGACATCCTACTGATCAATATGATAAGAAAAAAACAAGGGAAAATGAAAGAAAGATAAATACTTGGAATCTGAGAAGAACCTGACTATTAATGGTCTGCACCCAGGGTAAACGATGCTCTTGTACCTATCACTTGCTTTTCCCCATCACTGGAGGGAGGACTGAGGAGGTTTGTGAGCACTCAGTGGGTTAGGGAAGAGTCACAATGACTGTGCGGATGAGGCGAGAATCCTTATAGGGAGGGACAATTTCTTTTAATGCTGCTATTTGGAATCTAAGCAAGATCCATCTTGGTCTTTGGTTTTGTTTTTCTTGGAGGTGGAAACAACGAGTGTGGCAAAAGACGGGGAGTTGGCCATGAGAATTTACTTCTGCTTGGAAGTGAAATTATTGGCACAGCTGGACAATGTGAGAAAAGCTTTCCTGGTTTCTGCCATATCAAGTGTGTCAGGCACAAAATGGGGGCAGCAGAAACTACAGAAACAAAAAGAAAAAGGAAGTGAGTTGCATGGGCATGGAGAAGCCTTATAAACACTACAAGGCCACCCAGTTCCACATTCTGAACATTTTCAGAAGCAGCTCAGGCAATCCGACCGAGAGCATTTGGAGGTTTTTGTAACAGGGTGCATCACTGTGAGAGGGAAATTATCATCTTGTTGACAGAAGTAATACGCAGCATCCTCAGGTTCTATGTTATCAATTGTGAGGGTAAAATCTGTCCCGTAACCCACTGCCACTGAATCGCGGTGGGATTCCAGAAACCAGAGTAGTAGCTTCTTGTATAATGAAAATAGGAGCGTCTCCTGGTTTCTGTTGATACCAGTAAATATCATTATCAATGTCTTGGCTGGCTTTGCAGGAGATGGTGACTTTGTCTCCTGGAGTCACTGACACCAATGCCGGAGACTGTGTGAGTGTTGTTTCTGCCCCTGTATCTGATTATTGAGCAAAGTAAAAAACATAAATCAAATCCATCACATTTGGAGAGAATGAAGAAAATAAATTTCTAAGAAAACATAACATTTTTGTGGAGATGCAGGGGACTTAATGGCACAAAGGAGAGGAAGTATTTCTCTTACCAGAGATCCAAAGGAGTAGGAAGCAGAGGAGCTGAACCTGGGACCCCATAACCTTGCCCCTGACCTGCAGGTGGTAGTCAGTTTCCTAATCAGTTTGACAGCATATATTTGATGGCCTCAAACATGTTAGGGAGAAATATGCAAATTATGTGGTACACCATGGTGACATAGGGATGTTTAAATGGCAGAGTATGTGAAACCTAACCCATGAGCTATGCGTAGTTTTATCTTCACAGCTGTGCACACTCAGAAGGTTAAAACTGACAAAAACCCCTGGGTGTGCATTTATCATCTTTCCTTTTCTTTGCTTTTCTGCAATAGGACTAATTATTCTGCAGACTTCAGTGTTACCTCTCCTGTGGTTCTGATCCTCAATAACCTACCATTGGTAGATGCCATGACGAAATTCCTGACATTGCCAACAATTGCCCTTCTTTGAGCCCGACATCAAGCATCCTATTCTGTTACCTGTGATAAAACCCAAGGTCAGAGAGGCTGTACTTTTACAATGCACACTTGGTTCCCTGATTACTGCACCCAGTTTTTCTTTGGTATTAATGCACTTGTTAGCTCTACTAAACTATAATTTCATAACATCCTGAGGGTGGTTTTCATGTTGTAAAATTTTTATTTTATTTTGACTACAGTGTATTAGTGGTCTTTCAGTGGAAACTGATAGATGTAAAATGATTTTCTTTCTATACCATAAATGCACATTTTTAAAAACTACAAGAAGACTTTGAAAATCGAATTCTGAAAATTACAGGTATACCTTAGTGTAAAAGAGATAAAGAGGGAGAATTTAGATTAGTGTAGTCAGTTTGAGTGGAAAGTAATATTACCCTCTTGGATATTTTTAATAATAAAATTCTGTTTTTCCCATTTTATTCTTCTAGAAGTCAAAGGGAATCATGGAGGGGAAGGATTCTTGCTAATAAAACAAAGAGCATTCTAGAAAGTTTCCAAACTTCAGCACTGCTGGTATCTGTTATGTGTTACTGGAAAACAGAGCCAACTACATAATTTGTGATTCCCAGTGCAAACTAAAAATGCAGGGCTGCTTCTTAAAACAAGAAGAGCATTTCCTTTAAAATATTTTATTACTTTGAGAATATAATAGTAATGTGAATAGTAAGATAAGCTTTTATATAATTCAAAATGTCTGTTCATGAATTCTGTCATATCACTGGATCCTCCATTACAAGGAAAAAAATAATTTTTAAATTGTTTTCCCCACTAATAATTGATTAATCTGAATATTCATGTGAGAATAATGTTCTTTTCTATTGAATGTAACAATGTTTAAGCTTAGTTTTTGCTTTGCATTACTGCAGCAATTTTCAAATGTGGAGATTCTAAACTCTTGGGAGAATTATAGTAACCCATTAATATGTTTTATTACAATGTTTATGAGTATGCTTTTATTTTGTAATGATTTAATGACAGTGTTTACTGCCTACACATCAGCAGTCTCTGTTTTGATACTCAGGCTGGAGAGTTAAAATTAATTATACTTCAATTATTTAATTTCAATTTATTAAGTCACATAATTACATAAAAGTAGTATACATAGGATTTTGATTAATAACTACTATTAATAGAGTATAGTTTATGTTTCTAGGGCAAATACCAAAGGCACATTATCTACTTTATCCTTTCTATCATGTCTGTGAGATATTTTTAATCACCCCTAGAGGATTACCTGGTTGATACATTAAATAGCTTGCCCAAGTCAAACATTAGCTAAAAGAAAAGTCAGAGTTTAGACTTTGTCTAATCCCAAAGTCCTTGGCATATAGTCTGTTTACAGTGATGCATGGTTGTCCTCAGACTTGTCTATGTGTTACTTTCTCATGCTCATCTTTTAGATACGATTTTCCACTTTATTGTAACATTGTGCTACAGTCTCCCTCATCTTTCATAATGTCTATAAAAGAGAGAATCACAAGGACCTATAAATGGCCAACTGTCTATGCTGTTAAACTAAAGCTAGTTCTAAAGCCTTTTATTCTGTATGACTCCCACCCAGCCCTCTGGGTGCTCAGTTACTCACTTTAAGATGGAGACACTAGTCACGTTTCATTAAACCAGCCACCTGGTAAGCAGGGGTTCCTCTAACAGCTGCAACACAGAGCTCTTTTCCTGGTATGAACCTAACTCTGGAAACATGCAATCGAAGATTGATCACAACTGTCAGGACAGTTTCCATATTAAAGGAACTTTTGAATTTAGATTTCAGTGGAACAATGTAAATAAATAATTTAGGGAATTCCACACTGCAGCCATATCTGCTATATTTGAGAATAATAATGTTGTGTAATCTGAAGAGGAAAAAGTTATAATAAAATAAAAATAGAAAAGGATTTATAAAGAAAAATTTAGCTAAAACTGCCTCTAAGAGGAGTGAGAAGTTAGATTAACATAGAAGATGCTTTTTAACACTCATTATTGGGGTTTGTTCTGCTGAGATAACCTAAAGGAATAAGAAAATGGGTTGAAACAGAGGAAGTGAGAGGAAGGTAGAAGAAGAGAAAAAGAGAGACTGCAAGTGGAGGACCCACAAGGGAAGCTGCCTTATATGCTACAAGAATGTTAACTGCTGCCCTGTTTTTGGATGGGAGGGTCTATAGCAGTCGTGCCATTCCTGTCTCACTATTGTTTGCAGGTCTTCAGATTAAAAAGAACAGGAATCCAGGAACAGCATTCAAAGATTCATGGATGAGAGAACTCGTTCACAATGAAATGATTACCACAGTTAAGCTAGTTTACATATCCCTTGCTTAGGGAAGTCTTGTTAGCGCTATTTGGAATTTTTTTTCCTAAGTGTTGCTGTGAGAATCTTACCAGGTAAGATTGCAATGTAGAGGAAAGGAGTATAATAACAGAAAGCAGTAGCAGCTGTGAACATAGAGAGCTGGTGGGTTTTACAGATTTGGTTAGATGCCACACTTTTATAATAATGGAGAGATACATTAAACTAGGCTCACTCCTGGAAGAATTACTGGGCTAGTTGATACTGAAATGACTATGCTTTCCTTCTTAAACAGATTTTCTTATTTAAACCCACTTTATATCTGTTCATCGTTTTATCTTCTTTGCTCCCTCCGAGTTGTAGAGGGTACATTCCAAATTTAAACTGAAATCTTGTACTACTTATTTGAATTGTTTCAGTAGCAAGCAGATAAATTGTACATTGATTGGAAGATAGTGCTTCAATAGATTACAGTTTGGTGAAAGGGAGGCTGACATCAAAACACTTTCCAAAGTGTTACATATAAAAACTGTAAATAGTCTCATACTTAGAATAACCAACATATCACAGCACCAAACAGCCACCAAAAAGGAACTGAAGCCGATGGCTATCCAAGAAGGGGGACAAAAAAAGAGACAGAAAAAAAGACACAAAAGACATTATCAGAAATGAAAAAGAAGAAATCATTACAGAGCCTATGAAAGTAAAAAGATAAAAGGAGGATGTTAAATTTTATGGCAACTTATTTGACACAGTAATAACGAATCTGGAATAAACTCCTCTCTCATATATAGTGGACTGGTTAATTATACCAAGTGTTTAAGTAATATACCATATCAAAATTAAACAAATTTCAAGATAATAAAAACAGGAAAATACCTCCAAAATTATTATATAAGTTCAGGGTAATCTCAATACCAAAAGGCGATAAGAACATTACAAATATGAAATTAAAAGCCAGTATCTCTTATGAATATAGACATGAAAAGTAATTTTAAGAAGAGAGAAAATTAAATCCATCCACAGGACTATGCATGGTTTCTGCCAGTACCAGGCTCAGTAGCTGCTAACACTCTGGCTCTGCAGGTGATAGTGGCTCTTTCCCCTGGAGGCAAAGACACGGTGACTGGAGACCATGTTAATATACAATATATAATCAATATTATATCTATATGTAATCTATATGGATGTACACTAAGTTATTACAACCAAGTAGAATATATTCCAGGAATGTAAGTTTACTTTAATGTAAAAAAAAATCAATCTTATTAATTCATCATGGTAACAGAATACCGAAGAAAAACTATACAAATATCTCAATAGGTGCTAAAATCAGTTGAAGACAGTCAACAGCTATTCCTAACAAAAATTCTCAGTAAGTCAAAAACAAAGGAGAAATTCCTTAGTCTAATGAAGCAACTGCAAACATCCTACTGCAAACATAATACTCAGTAATACTTTATTGAATAATATATCAATCAGATTAGAAAAACACATAGATGTCCACTGGCACCATTTCTATTCAAAATTTTACTGAAGACCTTAGAAAATACAATAAAGCAACACAAAGAAGTAAAAGGTACAATTTTGGAAAGAAAGAAATATATATCTTTTTTTAATTTTTTTTTTTTTTTTTTTTTAGACTGAGTTTCGCTCTCATTACCCAGGCTGGAGTGCAATGGCGCGATCTCGGTTCACCGCAACCTCCGCCTCCTGGGTTCAGGCAATTCTCCTGCCTCAGCCTCCTCTTTTTTTTTTAATTTTTTAAATTGCATTTTAGGTTTTAGGGTACATGTGAAGAGCATGCAAGATTGTTGCATAGGCACACATGTGGCAGTGTGATTTGCTCCCTTCCTCCCCTTCACCTATATCTGGCAGAAAGAAATATATCTTTATTGCTAATAATGCATTGTGTACCTAAATTTTTAGGCAATCTACAAATAAACCAATAAAACCAATAACTTAGCCAAGTCTTTGGATATTATGTCAATATATAAAATATCTACTGTCAATTAAAGATTTCAGTAAATAGAGTTTTTGAATGTTCACAGAGCAGAATACTCAATATTGTTATAATTTAAATTTTTCAAAAATTGACTTGCAAATTTCATGCAATCCACTTAAAATCCCCAAAGGATTTTGTTTTTGAAATTGATAGGCTGACAACATTAATAAAGTAAGTAAACACATTGAAAAAGGGGAAAAGATATTTTAATGCATATTTATAAGAAAAATGTAAGGATATAAAAGAAACTAAAAATAGCTATATGCACATGTATAAAAAACTTAAAAACAGCTATACACATAGTCTTAAGAATTGCTTGTTCAAATGCATGGTTTTAAATGCATGATTTGAAGAAGCACATCTCACAACTATGATATAGCCTTTATGACTGGCTTTCATTCTAATAAAAAGTTTAGCTTAAAAAAGTGAAAAAGTTGACTTGGATTAATTGTACATTTATTGCAAGATTTAAACAAGGATATCTCAAGAAACAAGTTATCCAAATAACCGATGAAAAATAAACATATGAAAAGTTTCCCAGCATCATTATTCATACGTTTACTAAAGACAAACCTATGCCAATCCTGTGACTCAGCACTTTCATTCCTAGGAATGTACCTAAGAGAAGTGGTTGCACAAGTCCACAAAAGACATGTACAAGAATGCTTCTAAAAACTTTTCTAATTGCAGCTTTCAATTGTAAACAACTCACTAATTGAAGAATTAGTTAATTGTGGAATAATTAGTTAATTGTGGAATAATTATGTAATGTAAAAAGTATTCAGAAGAAACAATATGTAAAGCAACAACTGAGAAAGCTCCCAAATTAATGTCAGACACCAAATCACAGATCCAGGAAGCTCACAGAATACCAAGCAAAGATAAATGCCACCGCACAACAAGCCACAACAAAAAAACTACACCTACACATATCAGATGCAAACTTCAAAAAAATATATATAAAGAAAAAGTCTTGAAAGAAACCAAAGAAAAAGATCACATTACCTGTAGACAAGCAAAGATAAGAATTTCACAATTCTCCTCAGAAACCATGCAAACAAGGATGAGGGAGCGAGATATCAATAAGTGAAATAAATGACAACCATTTTGTAGGGAACAGGAGTTGGGGATTCGAAATATTTTATCATAACATATTTGTACTACCCATGAAACAGCTTAATGTTAATTTGAAGTGGACTTAGAAATAAGTCAGACACAGAAAGACAAATATTTCATGTTCTCACTCACATGTAAGAGCTAAAGTAGTGGATCTCATGGGGCTAGAGTGTAGAATAGTTACTAGAAGCTGGGAATAAAGAGAAGTTGGTGAATGGGTACAAACATGCAGTTAGAGAAAAGGCGTAAGTTTCCTATAGCATCATAATATGCTAACCTACCCTGTTAGCCAGACTCCATTTTGCTGAGAGCCAGATAGACTTCATCTTGACCTCTGCCCCACCCCTCCTGCTACTCCTCGCTTAAGTGCATACCTGGGTCTTGCTACTATGCTGGGTCATGCCATACTTAGAACTACAGAAACATATAACCTTTGTAACCATAGCCTGCTTGACAAGCCCACTTGACATTATGAATGCCCCCCTTGATTGATTATATGGCAAGTACCAAATACCCGCCCCTTGGTAACTGGCAATCATGGAAACTGCTTGTGTATACCTTCCTTGAAAACTAACAATCATAAGAACCTCCTGCCTCCTAGTTACCAGCCTCCTTATCTAACTTGTTTGTTCTGCTTCTGTAAACTCTGCTCCAGCTAGGCTCCCCCTCCCCTACCTTAAGCAAGGTATACAAAGGAATCCAGCCCCTTCCTTGGAGCAGAGAGAATTTTGAGCATTAGCCATCTCTCTGTCACCAGCTAATTAATAAAGGACTCTTAATTTGAAACTCAGAGCATGGTGCTGTTCTATCTAACTCATCTGGGTACAACAATAGAGTGACAATAGCTATCAATAATGTATTGTACATTTAAAAATAGCTTAAAAAGAAGATTTTGAATATTGTCATAGAAATTATGAATCTTTGATGTGATGGATATCCTAAATATCTTCATTTGATCATTACACATTGTATGCATATATTAAAATATCACATGTACCCTATAAATATAAAAAATTATTTAATAATAAAATATTTTGGAAAAATAATTTTAAATGTTTTATTAAATCACTGGATGAGTAGAAAGACCACTAGTGGTATATGAAGATTGGCTTTTACTTTTTAATGTAAACATTTCATTGTAGTTTCTTAGTAAGAATGTTTTCAGACATCACTTGAATAATCTACATACAGAAATACATAAAAAGTTTTCTCTATATAAGTTGTTTATTTATCAGCTTTCATTGTAATAAAAAAATGTAGCATAAAAAAGTAAAATAAAAGTTGACTTGGATTAATTGTATATTTATTGCAAACCCTAGTAAAACTACTTACAAAGTAAAAAAAAAAAAAAGTTGCCATCACTGATATGCTAAGAAAAGAAAGAAAATTTTGTGATCATACAAAATGCTCGACTGAAATTACAAAGGGCAAAAAGGCAGAAAAAAAGGTGTAGAAAACAAATGAGAAAAAAGAACCAGGGCACCAAATACAAAATAATAACCAACAGTAGACATTAATCCAAATGTACTAATAATCACTTTAGACATCAATAGGTTGATACATCAATTAAAAGATATTGTCAGCATACACCCAGCTATATGTAGTCTACAAGAAATCCATTGTAATTACAAAGACATAGAGATTAAAAGTAAAGGAATGGAATAAGAAATACTATGGTAACACTTATCAAAAGAAAACCAAAATAATTTCAAACGGACCAGACTTCAGAGCAAGGAAAAGTATCAAGGATGAAGAGGGGCATACATGATGATAGATGAGTCAATTCTCTAAGACATAACGATATTTAATGTGTATATTCCTAAAAACAGAGTTTAGCCCCTCTCTTATAGAAATGGACAGATCCAACAGACAGAAAATCAATAAGGACATAGTTGAACTCAACAATACCACCAATCAACTGGTTATAATGAACATCTATTTACTACTTAATCCAACAACAAAAAGCTATGCAATTTTCTCTAGTTCGCATGGAACATTCATCAAATTAGACCATTCTTGACCATAAAATGCATCATAACAAATTTAAGGAATAGAAATCATACAACAATTTCTCTAAGACCACAAAGGATTTAAACTAGAAATAAATAACCTGAAAATTTCGAAATTATTTGAAGATACCTGAAAAATTCAAAAATATTTGAAGATTAAACAACACACTTTTAAATAACACCTAGGTCAAAGAAGATGTCTTGCAGGCAATTTCAATTTGGAACCAAAATGAAAATGAAAATACAAGCTATCAAAATTTGCAGGCATTAGTAAAAACGGTGCTTGGACAAAAATGTGTAACATAGAAAATATTTATTAGAAAATAAGAAAGGTTAAAGTCAATAACTTAAGCTTGTACTTGAGCAAACCAAAAAATGAGAACAAATTAAGTCACAAGTAAACAGAATAAAAGAAATAGTAAATGTTAGAGCAGAAATTAATGAAATTGACAAAAAAATGGAGAAAGTTAATAACATTTAAAGTCAGTTCTTTGAAAATATCAATAAAACTGATAAGACGCAAGTTAGGCTCAACATATAAAAAAGAGAGATGACAACTGAATGAAAATTAAAAAGAGAATATTATTACAGATTTTATGGACACTGAAAAAATAGTAAAGGAATTCTATAGATAACTCTGTGCCCACATACTTGACAATCTAGATGAAACAAACCAACTTTTCGAAAAATACAGTCTACCTAAGCTCACACTGAAGAAACAGTCAAATCAGAAAAGGCCTATATCTATTAAAGAAGTGGAATCAATAATTAGTGAGCTTTCAAACAGAAAACACCAGGTCTACATGGGCTCCTGGGTGAATCCTATCAAATATTTAAGGAAGGAAATTATGCCAATTCTCTACAATATATTCGGAAAGAGAAAAGCACAGAGAATACTTTCTGTTTCTATGAGACCAGCATAACCAGAATGCCAAACCAAAAAGAAGACATTACCAAAAAAAAATCTACAGACCAATATTGCTTATGAAAATAGATGCAATATTCCTCAACAAAGTGTTGGTAAATCAAACCCAACAATATCTAAAAAGAATTATACACTACAACAAATTGGGATTTATTGCACATCTGCAAATTTGGTTTAACATTAATAAACCAACTAGTATAATCCATTATATTAACAGATTAAGAAGAAATACATACCAATAAATGCAGAAAAAGAACTTGAAGAAATCCCATACTCATTAATTATACAGAAAAAAACTCTCAGTAAACTGGGAATAGAAGGGAACTTCCTTTTGTAGATGCAAATCATAAAGTCCATCTACAAAAATCTACATATAATACCATATTTAATGGTGAGAAATTAGAAGCTTTACTGCTAAGGAAAGGATGTTCCCTCTCACTTTCCTTTCCACATTGTGCTCCAAGTTCTAGCCAATACAGTAAGACAAATTGAGAGGAAAGAATTTTCACATGATTGTATCATTAGGTACAGAAAAAGCATTTGTCAAAATCTAATACCTAGTCATGATTTTCAAAAATTAGAAAATTTAAAGCACAATAGCTCTTCATAGCAGAATTTATTCACAAAACAAAAAATGACAATGAGGCTGCAGCCAAACTAAGTTTTTGAGTGGCACATTTGTTAGCTAAGCAAGAGAAGCCACTTAAGCCACTTAGGTAAGTTCATTAAAACATGTTTGGTGGCAGGAGCCAAAAACGGTCCGGAGAACATAAACTTGCTTAGGACTTTTGGTTTTCTGTCTAGTTTAGGCAACAGCACTGTGTTCAGGGAAGGTAAACTCATATCTGGAGTTGGCATCTATTCTAGTAGGAATGAAATGTTGTTCCTTACATGATGGAAGTTGTCTCATGTAATCAACCTGCCACCAGGTAGCTGCTTGTTACCCAGGGGAATGGTGCCATATTAGAGAACCAGTGTGGCCTCTGCATCTGACAGATGGGCACTCAGCTGTGGCTATAGCCAGATAAGCTGTAGGGAATAAAAGTTACTGAGGCTATGTATAAGCTCCATCTTTGCCACTGTGATCACTTTGTTCATGAGCTCACTGAGCAATGACTGGGCATTTTACTGCCATTCTTATTAGCATTATATAACCAGGTCATGGTTATACACAAAGAAAACACCATGTATTTTTAAAGGATGTGTAACTCACATACATCATTGTCCAAGGTGAACCAAAGGAGCTGTAACTTATTTTTATTTTGGAAACTTCCATAGTCTACCCTTTTGCTGCCATTTGATCTTATTTCCCACAGCTCATCAGCATGAAGCCTCTGACTAGATGGTTATCTTTTAAAAATCACCATTTCTTCCTCCAACGCAAGAGAGTAACCCTGGAATTAGAGCCTGGGTTAGGATAAACCGGAAACTGTGGATCAGGTGAGGCACCTGAGGATCAATTTTCTCTAAGGTAGGATGAAGACCAAGAATATCCTGGATAGTACCAGGATATCACCTGGAGAATTACTGTGATTTGCAGAGGGCATAGGGAAGAAGCGGAATTGGGGATAGAGTCAAAGCCAGCTGTGCTATCAATGTAGCAAGGCCAGGGAACCCCCAAGCCCTCAAGTGGAGGCTGCAAATACAGCAATCTTGTGTCTACTACTCAGAGTCAAAAACTTATCTATGCACAGTGGTCCTGGTGCTATCTGTATCAGTGATGGCTCAGGGATCAGCTGTTACATATGTAAGTATTACCTGATGCATTTTAAAATCTTACAAAAGAAAATTCCAAGTGTCAGACTGAGAGAAAGACTTAATTCAATGTCTCATTTATATCAGTAAGATCTAATTTGCCTCACTAAGACCTAATATGACTTTGACAATCCTTTCTCTGCACTCTACCTTTATACTAGTTGCATATTAAGGAAAACTTTAGTCTGGATGCCCACGGATCCCAGAATTATATGCTTCTTTTTGTGTTCTGTGTTTATTTCTCATATTCTGTCAGGAATCTGAAATTCTTTCCATGTAGTCAGGCTTAGAGATTGACCATCCATTGGCAGGTCATTGCAGCCGAGGAGAAGGCTTCTCTGAAAGACTCATCATTGTCCTGCATTTCTTCCCTGGGTTGAAATCAGCATTTCCAAAGCCAAACGATCTACAAAACAGTAATTGAGAGTTTTGAAATAGTAAATAGATGTGTTGGAGGAGAGAACACAAGCGTCCACACTTCTACCTGTCGTAGAACTCAGAGTTATAGATTACAGAAGAAAAACATAGTAGTGACTTTAATGAGAAGTTATAGCAAACAGGGGGAAGCCATAACTAACAGGGGGGAGCTCTTTTCTCCTATCTAGTCCAGGAGAGAAAAAAACTAAATTTTTTTAAAAAGGAAGGTTAGAGCAGAAAAAAGTGATCTTCACTACAAATAAATATGGAACGTTAAAAAACCCTCTGCTAAAACTGGATCTAGTTCGTTTTTTTGTGACAAATCAATACTTTTTTATTGATCCATTTACAACTCATCATCCAGAACAAAGAAAAAAAATCTGGTGTCTGTTAGCAAAAGACATACACACACACACACACACACACACACACACATTATTGCACTTTAGGTTCTGGGGTACATGTGAAGAACATGCAGGATTGTTGCATAGGTACGTATATGGCAATGTGATTTCCTGCCTCCACCCCCCTGTCACCTATATCTGGTATTTGTCCCCATGTTATCCCTCCCCAACTCCATATCCCCCACTGTCTCCCCCTTCATTCCCCCCAACAGACCCCAGTGTGTTATGCTCCCCTCCCTGTGTCCATGTGTTCTCATTGTTCAACACCCCCCATGAGTGAGAACATGCGGTGTTTGGTTTTCTGTTCTTGTGTCAGTTTGCTGAGAATGATGGTTTCCAGATCCATCCACGTCCCTACAAAGGACAGGAACTCATCCTTTTTTATGGCTGCATAGTATTCCATGGTGTATATGTGCCACATTTTCCCAAACCAGTCTATCATCGATGGGCATTTGGGTTGGTTCCAGGTCTTTGCTATTGTAAACAGTGCCACAATGAATATACCTGTGCATGTGTCTTTATAATAGAAGGATTTATAATCCTTTGGATATATACCCAGTAATGGGATTGCTGGGTCAAATGGAATTTCTATTTCTAGGTCCTTGAGGAATCGCCACACTGTCTTCCACAATGGTTGAACTAATTTACACTCCCACCAGCAGTGTAAAAGTGTTCCTATTTCTCCACATCCTCTCCAGCATCTGTTGCCTCCAGATTTTTTAATGATCGCCATTCTAACTGGCGTAAGATGGTATCTCAATGTGCTTTTGATTTGCATTTCTCTGATGACCAGTGATGATGAGAATTTTTTCATGTTTGTTGGCCTCATATATGTCTTCTTTTGAAAAGTGTCTGTTCATGTGCTTTGTCCACTTTTGAATGGGTTTGGTTTTTTCTTGTAAATCTGTTTTAGTTCTTCATAGATTCTGGATATTAGCCCTTTGTCAGATGGGTAGATTGCAAAAAATTTTTCCCATTCTGTTGGTTGCCAGTTTGCTCTAATGATTGTTTCCTTTGATGTACAGAAGCTCTGGAGTTTAATTAGATCCCATTTGTCTATTTTGGCTTTTGTTGCCATTGCTTTTGGTGTTTTAGCCATGAAGTCCTTGACTATGCCTATTTCCTAAATGGTTTTGCCTAGGTTTTCTTCAAGGGTTTTTATGGTGTTAGGTCTTATGTTTAGATCTTTAATCCATCTGGATTTAATTTTATTATAAGGTGTCAGGAAGGGGTCCAGTGTCTGCTTTCTGCACATTGCTGGCCAGTTTTCCCAACACTATTTATTAAACAGGGACTCCTTTCCCCATTGCTTGTTTTTGTCAGGTTTGTCAAAGATCAGATGATTATATATGTGTGGTTTTGCTTCTGAGGCCTCTGTTCTGTTCCATTAGTCTATGTCTCTGTTTTGGTACCAGTACCATGCTGTTTTGATTACTGTGGCCTTGTAGTATAGTTTGAAGTCAGGCAGCATGACAGTTGCACAAGAGAACTAACAGGCCACATGCACCATCTATCATGTAGAAATAATCAAAACCTATGGCTCTATGGCTTACCTGCAAGTAAATAAAATGATGCTAGAATGTGCTAGAACCTTCCTTAACAATGTTCCTTGAATTGTGTTTTATTATCATATACTCCACATTGTTAAGTAATACATGGTGAGATTAAACATTATGTTGTATGAAATTTACTCTTTTTTTCTGATCCTCATTACAGTAACCCCAAAAGACACTGTGGGAGTGAGGAAGCAGCTGATGCAGGTTGGACTCCAGGGACAGCAGCACAAAGGGTCACAGCCTCTCCACCAGCACTAACTGAGAAGGACCAAGGTAAGGTCTCCTCAGCCTTGGGGCCTCTGTCTTCTGCCAGTTTCATTGAGTCAGGATAAAGTTAGATGGTGAGAATGACAGGATCCTATTCTGAGTTCTACCAGTGTCAGGCTGACCCACTGCTAGGCATAGCCAAGGCTTTGCCAATCCTATGACTGAGCACTTCCATTCCTAGAAGAATATCTAAGAGAAGTTTGTGCACAAAAGGAATGTACAAAAATGTTCCTAACAGCTTTATTAATGATACATTCAAATTGAAAACCACCAATAACTGAAGAATGAATCAAAAATTGTGTTGTATTTATATAATAGAAGACTATGCAGCAGTAAAAAGGAACAAATTACAGCCACACCAACAACATAGGAAAACTCCAAAGACATTATGACCAAAGAAGCAAGACATGAAAAGGTACATACTGGCTGGGCACGGTGGCTCTCACCTGTAATCCCAGCACTTTGGGTGGCCGAGGCAGGTGGATCATGAGGTCAAGAGATCGAGACCATCCTGGTCAACATGGTGAAACCCCATCTCTACTAAAAATACAAAAAATTAGCTGGGCATGGTGGCGCATGCCTGTAATCCCAGCTACTCGGGAGGCTGAGGCAGGAGAATTGCCTGAACCCAGGAGGTTGCGGTGAGCCGAGATCGCGCCATTGCACTCCAGCCTGGGTAACAAGAGCGAAACTCCGTCTCAAAAAAAAAAAAGAAAAGAAAAGATACATACTATAATATTTCAGTTATATAAAGTTCAAGAACAAAGAAACTCAATCAATATTGGAGGAAAACAGAAAATTATGGTCTCTGGCAGTGGTGAATGGAGCATGAAACTGACAGAGAAGGAGCATGAGGAAGCCGTTTGGGATGCTGAAGATGGTGTACAGCTTCATCTGGGTAGTGGTTAAAATTGGTATCTATATGTTTATGCTAACTAAGCTGCACACTTTATATCACTTTATACGCAGCAAATACAGTTTACTAAATTTAGCTATATTTAGAATTTTAAAAATTAATTATCAGGTTGATGCAAAAGTAGTTGCAGTTTTTGCCATTAAAAGTTATGACTGATTAGTAGAAATTATACAGTCAGTATTAGAGTATTAATATCAGAGTACCTGTTTCATGTTCTCTCACAAACACTGGTACCTTGAGCAACTAAAACTCTGGGAATCTCTAACTTCTGGTTTACAGATCATTGTTGTGGAATAATTCCACTAGGTTTATTTACCCTTAGTACTATATTCAACATACAGTAAGTCTTCAAGACTTCAGTAAATGACAGTAGACAATGTAGTTGCCTATGAGTTGTTGTTATTTCCCTGAATATGGGATTTTTTTGTTGTTGTTTGTTCGTTTCTTTGTTAACCTAGTTGTCTACCTAAAAAAAAATTATTCTCAAAGAGGGAATTCAAAAACCATGCTATGAATGGAATCTTTGGCAGGTCTAATCCAGAGATATCCTTTTTAGAATTAATTGAAGGTTTCGTTGTCTTTTATTGTTGCAAAGTGAAGGAAAAGTAAGCCTTTCGGGTACCAAAATTCTTTTCAGGTTTTTTTCCCATGAGCCTGTAAGCCCTACTCAAAAATAGACATTGTGTTTCTGAACACACCACAGGAGAGAGTGCAGCTGTGAAACCACATGCACTCACTGCACAAACAGCCCTGAAGGAAGGTTTTTGTTAAGGGCTGTAACATGGTGCAAGGGACTGCATAGACCTGCTGGCAGTAATAAGTGGCAGCATCATCAGCCTCTACACTGCTGATTGAGAGAATGAAGTCTGTCCCAGACTGTATCCCAGAGAACTGAGGGAGACACCAGAATACCAGTTATCAGCATCATAGATAAGGATCTTAGGAACCTGGCCTGGTTTTTGCTGATATCAAGTTAAATAATCACTAATGCTCTGACTGGCCCTACAAGAGATGGAGATGGTGTCTCTCAGAGACCCAGAGAGGAGGGCTGGAGACTGGGTCAGCACAGTGTTCCCTATGACACCTGAAAAGGAACAAAACACAAATTCACCTCCATTTTCTGATAGCATGTTCCAGAAGCCCTGGCCCCCTAACCTGAGGCACCTGGGTCTCTAAGGGGAGATGATGGGTCAGAAATTCACAGAGATCCTGCAAGTTTCTCACAATTAGAAGAGAAGATCCCCATCATCTCAGGGGTATTCCCTGCATTCCCCTCCTCACCTGGGTGCCAGAGCAGCAGAAGGCAAAAGAGTTGAGTCAGGACACCCATGTTCATTCTGGGTCAACCAGAGGCTGTTTCTTGCCCAGAACCACTGTGAAGGCTATTCATGAGGATTCTAAAGAGCAGATATGGACTCCAGGGAAATTATGCAAATCAGGGAGGGGTTGAGTAGGTCTGGCCTTGCAGCTGCAGAGCTGATGCCCATGAAGGGCTCCATTCCTTCTTGGATCTGCATTCAGTGAATGCAGGTGTCAATTCAGTCCCAGAGGAGTTTTTTCCTAGTGTTTGTAAGATCTCTAATTTTTCTGGTCTTTATTTGTCCTCAGGGCATAGACGATTGTAGTTAGAATATGAAGTCCTCCTTCTAAGAATGAGAAAATTTAAAAGTTAAATAACCTCCCTCCCTAGACTTACACTTTAATTTGAACATGTGACTGTCCCCCTGGAATCACACAAAACATTATCTGCTAGAGATAGATGTATTGGTTTTATCTTGATACATTATTAGCATAGATATTGTGAACCATGGGGTAAGAAAAGAGGGAAAAAAAGTCTTTGTAAGAAATCTGTGCTAAGATGCTTTGGGCACTATGCAGCAGAGAAGGCTCATAGTTTATTTGAGTATATTTCCACATCCATTATTATTGCTAATTTTGGAGATGAATGTATTTTGTATGTTAAATTTCTCTCACTTAACTTTTTTCTCATTTCTCCCATTAAATTCCTCTCATCATACTTTCATACCTGAGGTTAACGATGTATTGTTTTTGTCTGATACATTTCTTGTATTATTAATAGGATCCAATTTGTAAATGCTTATGAATGACTTGATTTAGATGAAAATTTATATAGTCACTCCATATACTGATTTTTTTAATTTCCAGTTTACTAATATATTTCTTAAATATAAATTAGTAATTAATGTTTTAGCAAATATCTTTATATCATCTATTAATATAATTGAACTATTTTCTTCTGTGACCCATTTTTATTTACAAATACTTCAATAAACCGTCTGAACTCACTGGAGCTACTGAGATCAATGTTACTATGGGAGATACTAGGGTTCATCATTGTCCTGTAGCTGGCCACGTGGGGTGGAGCATTCATGGGATGGTGATTTGACCCTATGCAGTCGCTGAGAAAAAGGGCTGCCTATCTCCCTGATGTCCACCCACAGTTCTTAAGGGGAAATCCAATTACACCACATAGCTGGTATTTTGGAACAAACATTTATACTCTTGACCTCACAAAACTATGAAAACCTCTCCTTCATCTCAACTATTGTGTAGCTGAAAGGACCAGCACTCTGATGTATTCTTTCAGGTACATTTTTCCACCATGATGGGTATATCATCATCAGCCATTCTCAAATACTCTCTGGAAAATTACCAACTCAATTCCCATGTGATAGTGTATCAAACAGAAAAAACATGCACTTATTCATACAAATTTTCTCAAGTTAAAGCTTTCTTACATTCTTGCAAATTCCTAATATCCTTGCAATTTAATCTATTTCATCACAATATTTTAATAATGCAATCAGAAAAATTATAATTATTTACCACTTATGCATTGGTCTGTAATTTTCTTGTTTTTAATTTTTTAATCATTTTAAATGAGTGGGGTTTTTTTAACTGTTATTTTAGATTCTGGAGTATATGTGGAGGTTTGTTATATATATAACTTGTGTCACAGGGGTTAGTTGTACAGATTATTTGGTCACCCAGGTATTAAGTCTAGTATTCATTAGTTATTTTTTCTAACATTCCTCCAACCTTCATCTTTGACCCTACAATAGGCCCTAGTGTCTGTTGTTTCCCTCTTTATGTCCATATATTCTCATCATTTAGCTTCCACTTGGAAGTGAGAACATGTGATATTTGGTTTTCTGTTCCTGTGTTAATTTGCTAAGGATAATGGCCTCCATTTTCATCCATGTTCCTGCAAAGATCATGATCTTGCTTTTTATGGCTGCATAGTATTCCATGGTGTACATGTACCACATTTTCTTCATCCAATCTGTCACTGATGAGCACTTATATTGACTCTATGTCTTTGCCATTATTGTGAATAGTGCTGCCATGAACATATGCATGCATGTGTCTTTATAATAGAATGATTTATATTCCTTTGGGTATATACTCAGTAATGGGATTGCTGGGTCAAACGATATTTTTGCTTTTAGGTCTTTGAGGAATTGCCCATTGTCTTCCACAATGGTTGAAATAATTTACATTCCCACCAACAGTGTATAAGTGTTCCTTTTTCTCTGCAACCTCATTAGCATCTGTTATGCTTTGACTTTTTAATAATAGACATTCTAATTTCTGTGAGATGGTGTCTCATTGTGGTTTTGATGTGCATTTATCTAATGATCAGTGATGTAGAGCTTTTGTCATATGGTTTTTGGCCACATAAATGTCTTCTTTTGAAAGTATCTGTTTATTTCCTCTGCCCACTTTTTAATGGGGTTGTTTGAATTTTTGTTATAAATTTGTTTATGCTTCTTATAGATGCTGAATAGTAAACCTTTGTGAGAAGCACAGTTTGCAAAAATTTTCCCATTTGTCAAATTTTGCTTTTGTTGCAGTAGCTTTTGGCATCTTTGTCATGAAATCTTTGCCTGTTTCTATATCTAGAATGGTATCTCCTATGTTGTCTTTTAGGGTTTTTATAGTTGGGGGTTTTACATTCAAGTATTTGATCCATCTTGAATAATTTTTTTATATGTTGTAAGGAAGGGGTCCAGTTTCGGTCTTCTGCATATGGCTAGCCAGTTATCTCAGCACCATTTATTGAATAGGGAACCCTTTCTCCATTGCTTGTTTTTGTCAGATTTGTCAAAGAGCAGATGGTTGTAGGTGTGAGGAATTATTTCTGGGCTCTCTATTCTGTTCCTTTGGTCTATGGGTCTGTTTTTGTGCCAGTATCATGCTGTTTTGGTTACTGTAGGCTTGCAGTATAGTTTTAAATCCACTCATATGATGTCTCCTACTTTGTTCTTTTGTCTGAGTATTGCCTTGGCTATTCAAGCCATTTTCTGTTCCCATATAAATTTCAAAATAGATGGTTTTTTTTCTAAGAAGAATGTCATTGTTAGTTTGGTTGAAATAGCACTGAATCTGTATATTGCTTTGGTCAGTATGGTCATTAAACAATATTGATTTTTCCTATCCATGAGCATGGAATGTTTCTCTATTTGTTTATGTCATCTCTGATTTCTTTAAGCAAGTTTTGCAACTCTCATTGTAGAGATCTTTCTTCCTCCCTAGTTAGCCACATTCCTAAGTATTTTATTCTTTTTGTGGCAGATGTGAATGGGATCGCTTTACTGATTTGGCTCTTGGTTTGGCCATTGTGTACAAGAATGCTGTGATTTTCGTATGTTGGCTCTTATATCCCAAAACACTGCTAAAGTAGTTTATCAGTTTACAGAGGTTTTTGGCCAATAATATGTAATTTTCTAGATATAGAATCATGTCAGCTGCAAACATGGATAGTCTGACTTCCTCTCTTCTTATTTAGATACACTTTATTTTTTTCTCTCACCTAACTGCTCTGGCAATGACTTCCAATTATTAATATATGTTGAATGGGAATGGTGAGAGAGGGCATCCTTGTCTTGTGCTGACTTTCATATGGAATGATTTCAGTTTTTGTCTATTCAGTATGATAATGGCTGTGGACTTGTCATAAATGGCTCTTATTACTTTTAGAAATATTTTTCCAATACCTTGTTTGTTGAGAATTATTAACATGAATGGGTTGTTGATTTTTTATTGAAAGCTTTTTCTTCATTTATTGAGATAATTATATGGTTTTTGATGTTAGTTCTGTTTATGATTTGCATATGTTGAACCAACCTTGAATCCCAGGGATAAAGCCCACTTGATAGTGGTGAATTAGCTTCTTGATGTGCTGCTGGATTCGGTTTGCTGATATTTTGCTGAAGATTTTTGCATCAATGTTCTTCAAAGATATTGGCCTGGAGTTTCCTTTTTGTTGTTTTGTTTTGTTGTTTTGTTTTAGCTCTGTCATGTTTTGGTATCAGGATGATGCTGGCTTCATAGAATGAGTTGGGAAGGAGTCCCTCTTCAATTTTTTGCAATAGTTTCGGTAGAAATGGTACCAGCTCTTTTACATGTGGTGAAATTCAGCTGTGAATCTATTTGGCTCTGGGCTTTTACTGGTTGGTAGGTTATTTATCACTAATTCCATTTCAGAGCTCATTGTTTGTCTGTTCGGGGATTCAATTTCTTCTTGGTTCAGGCAGGGTACAGTGGCTCAGTCCTATAATCCCAGCACTTTGGGAGACTGAGGTTGATGGATCACTTGATGTCAGTTGTTCAAGACCAGCCTGGCCTACATGGTGAAACTCCATCTCTACAAAAAAATACAAGAATTATCCGGGCATGGTGGTGCATACATCTAGTCCCAGCTACTTGAGAGGCTGAGGCAGGAGAATCACTTCAACCTGGGAGGCAGAGCTTGCAGTGATTCAAGATCATGTCACTGCACTCCAGCCTGGGTTACTCTGTCTCAAAAAACAATTCTTCCTGGTTCAGTCTTGGGAGGGTGTATGTGTCCAGCAATTTATTCATTTCTTCTCGATTTTCTACTTTGTTCATAGCATTCTCTGATGGCTATTTGCATTTCTGTGGGGTCAGTGGTAATATTCCCTTTGCTATTTCTAATTGTGTTTATTTATATCTTCTCCCTTTTCTTCTTTATTAGTCTAGCTAGTGATCTATGTATCGCATTAATTTTTTAAAAAACACCTTCTGGATTCATTCAACTTTGTTTTGTGTCTCAATCTCCTTCAATTTAGCTGTGATTTTGGTTATGACTTGTCCTCTGCTAGCTTGGGGATGGGTTTCTCTTGTTTTTCTAGGTCTTTTAGTTGTGATGTTCGTTGGTTAATTTGAGATCTTTCTAATTTTTTGATGTGGGGGTTTAGTGTTATACATTTCCCTCTTCTCTTAACACTTCCTTAGCATGTCTCAAATATTCTGCTATGTTGTATCTTCTCATTAGTTTTAAAGAGCTTCTCAATTTCTGCCTTAATTTTATGCTTTACCCCGAAGTCATTCAGAAACAAGTTGTTTTTCACGTAATTGTATGGTTTGAACAATTATCAGTCTTGAATTGTATTTTTATTGTGCTGTGTGGTCCAAGAGCAGTGGTTAGGTTTTTGGGTTTCTTTTGCATTAGCTGAGGATAGTTTTATGTCCAAATATGTGGTTGATCTTAGAATATGTTCCATGTGAAAATTAAAATAATGTACATTCTGTTGTTTTGGGTGGAGTGTTCCATATATGTCTAGTAGGTGCATTTGGTCCAGTGTTGCGTTTAGGTTCTGAATATCTTTATTAATATTCTCCCTCAATAATCTGTCTAATACTGTCACTGGGGTTTTGAAGTCTCCCACTATTATTGTTTGGGAGTCTATGTCTCTTTGACGGTCTCTGAGACTTACTCTATGAATATGAGTGCTCCTGTGTTGGGTGCATAGATATTTGAAATAGGTCTTCTTGTTGAATTGAATCCTTTACCATGATGTAATACCCTCCTTTGTCTTTTGTGATCTTTGTTGGTTTAAAGTCTATTTTGTATGAAATTAGGATTGCAACTCCTGCTTTTTTCTGTTTTCTATTTGCTTGGCACATTTTTCTCCATCCATTTATTTTGAGACTATGGGTGTCATTGCATGTAAGATGGGTCTCTCGAAGACAGCATACCAATAGATACTTGGTTCTTTATCTAGCTTGCTAAGCTGTGTCTAATAATTGGGCCGTTGAGCCCATTTACATTCAAGGTTATTATTGATATGTGTGGATTTGATTCTGTCATCATAGAAAAAAAGGAACAAACAAAAAGAATTAAAAGGAACAAATAAAACCTCTGTGAAATATGGAGTTATGTAAAAAGACTGAATCTATGACTCATTGGCATCCCTGAAAGAGATGGAGAAAATAGAAAACACATTTCAGAATTTCCATCCATGAGAACTTCTCCAATCTAACTAGATAAGCCAACATTCAAGTTCAGAAAATGCAGATAAACCCTGCAAAATACTTTACAAGGAGATCATCCCCAAGACACATTACCATCAGATTCTCCAAGATCAGAATGAAATTTTAAAAGTTAAAGGCAGCTGGAGAGAAAGGTTAGGTCACTTACAAAGGGAGGCCTGTCAGACTAACAGCAGACCTCTCAGCAAAAACTCTATAAGCCACAGGAGATTGCAGGGTTATATTCAACATTCTTAATGAAAAGAAAGTTCCAACTAAGAATTTCATATCTGGCCAAGCTAAGCTTCATAAGCAAAGGAAAAATACCATCCTTTTCAGACAAGCAAATGCTAAGAGAATTCCTGCCACCAGAGCTGCCTTACAAGAGCATCCAAAAGAGGCACTAAATATGGAAAGAAAAGACCATCACCAGCCACCACAAAAACACATGTAAGTATACAGATCAGTGACATGATAAAGGAACAGCACAAGCAAGCCTACATAATAACCAGTGAACAACACGATGACAGGATCAAATCTACGTATATCAATACTAAGCTTGAATGTAAATGGGCTAAATGCACCAATAAAAGGCACAAGTGGAAAATGGATAAAGAAGCAAGACCCAATGGCATATTATCATCAAGAGACCCATCTCACATTCAATGACAGCCATAGGTTCAAAATAAAGAGATGGAGAAAAATCTATCAAGCAAATACAAAGCAAAACAAGCAGAGGTATCAATTCTAGTTTCAGTCAAAACAGACTTTCAACAAGCAAACATCAAAAAAGACCAAAATAAAAGCATTACATAATGGTAGCAGGTTCAATTCAATAACAAGGCTTAATTATCCTAAATATATTTGCACTCAACACAAGAGCACATACATTCATAAAGGAAGTTCTAAGAAATTATTTGGCTAATCTTGACAGAGAGAAAAAGAGAGAAATATAGGATATTCACCACTTTACAGAAACTATTACAAGAAATTGTATATGTATGTTTCTTTCCGCTTTTCCTGTCTCTTAAATAAGGCTATTAATTCTCCGGCTTAAAGAGACAGATTTGTTTCCTTGCCAAGTTCTTTTGACTTGAGTGTTCTCATGAAGCGTAATTCACTATGCCCAGAAAAAGACCATTTCTAACACTTGTTCCTAACATTTTTAAACAGTTGACTGGTTGCAATAGATCCAAGACAATTCTTGAACCTAGCTCAATTCCATGCTATTATTGGGAAGAAACTGTGAAGACCAGTACAAGACAAGGAACAATTACCTTGTTTAAATTACCAAGGAAGGAACAAAACACTGTGGCCAGTCATCTTCCACAGATTGATCCGAGCACACATCTCTACATCATCAGGTCTCTGATACTTTCTCAGAGGAGCAGGACCTTGTGCACTCTGTCATCACCATAAATCTAGACTTTTACAGTTGGAACCTTCTACTCACTGCTGCAAGCAGCATTGACTCGATCTCTATTGGTTCTCCTGCAAAAACAGAAAATATTTTATGCTATTTTTTTTTTTTTACAAATGAGGCCCTCCACCCTCCTGTTGGCTCTTTCCATACCTCTGCACCCACCAGGGAATTTGAATATTGTCCCCTAGGGAAGCCCTTTCCTTGTTAGTCAAAGATAAAAGCTCAGCTCCAACCTTGCCTTAAACAATCAGGGCTCCTCCATTCACCTTTCCAAAATGAGGCTTCCTGCTCAGCAACTGGGGCTGCTAATGCTCTGGGTCCCTGATAAGGGAAGAAGGGAGATGAGAGAGGAGAATTTGGTGGGAGGGTGAGCTCTAGGTGTTCCTCTGCATCCCATGTGTGTTCTGTCCACATGTCAGATGTGCTCGTCTGGCTCAGGCATGTAGTGTTTAGATCTGTGAGAGTGAGGAAGATTCCAAAAGGAACAAAGACCTGTCCTCTGGGGAACACTCTGACACAGAAAGAAAGGGGTGTTGGAGGAGAGTCCTGGAGATTTCTTCATGTACTGCAACCCTCTGTTCTTAAAAAAAATTGGATTTTAGAGCTATAAACCAAACCACAATTACACAAAAATGATTTTCTCTGAAATAATTAACAAAAGTAAAATTATAAAACTGACACAATGATTGTATACAACCTTGCACTTCTCTGTCATTATTTCAGGATCCAGTGGGGATAGTCTGTTGACCCAGACTCCACTCTTTTTGCCTGTCACCCCTGGAGAGCCAGCCTCCATCTCCTGCAGGTTTAGTCAGAGCCTCCTGCATACCTATTTGAATTGGTACTTACAGAAGGTGAGCCTTGGGGATGCTCCACTACAGAAGCTCTGCAAAAACCCCCAGGGCTCTGCACTCTCCCAGCCAGCTCAAGTGTCCATAGGGGACATAGATTCTCTGGCTGATAGATTTCCAGAGGCCTGTGGAGAGAGCAGATTACTCTTTACCTGCTCAACTGGCTCCTTCTGCAGGAGTCACTGGGGGGCTAGGGACAAATCCCTATGTGTCATAGCCCCATGCCGTGTTCCCAGCTTCCTCTTTCTTCACCCCAGCATCTGTGTCCTCCTTCCCTCAACTCTCAATACCTTCCCTCTGAAGATCCACTAGGAGTGCTCCAGTCTTCCCTATGTCCTGGCCCTCCAAGGCAGATGCACCTCCTGGCTGTGTCTACTTAGGCTTCTTTGTTCTCCTTGTTATGAGAAGCTGTTATATAACTAAGAGAGTTCATTGCACTGCTCAGATGTGCTGTGATCGTTTCTGAAGCTAAATTTTATTAACTCAGGTAGCTCATCAGAGGGTGGGGAAATATTACTAGAACAACTGGAGTTCCCTTTTTACAATGAGATGGTCATGTTAATTAAATGTTATCCAAAGAGCTCAAGTTATAGAGGACGTAAAAGTCACAATTTCCTTCAGTCATAAAGGTAAACTCAGGTGTCCAAAATATAAACTGAAATAGAAAGTTGACAATGATAAGAAAAGATAATGGGAAATACTGTCACGTATTTTTAAAGTGATAGAGTTAAAGAATTAGAGAATTGCCGGGCGTGGTGGCTCAGGCCTGTAATCCCAACACTTTGGGAGGCCGAGGCAGGTGGATCACGAGGTCAAGAGATTGAGACCATCCTGGTAAACATAGTGAAACCCTGTCTCTACTAAAAATACAAAAATTAGCTAGGCATGGTGGCGCGTGCCTGTAATCCCAGCTATTCAGGAGGCTGAGGCAGGAGAATTGCCTGAACCCAGGCGGCGGAGGTTGCGATGAGCCGAGATCGCGCCATTGCACTCCAGGCTGGGTAACAAGAGCGAAACTCCGTCTCAAAAAAAAAAAAAAGAAAAGAATCAGAGAATTTTAAGAATGAGTAGGACTGAATAAAATGGAAAAGGAAAGGGTAGGAAAAAAGGAGGCAGAATAGAAAAAAAAAAATATTTTCAATGATATTGACCAGAAAGGTTTGGTTGGAAAATAGGATCTGTGGAAGGAAAAAGCAAGACAAGGATACTACCTTCTATGTGGGAGGTTTTAAATAGGAGGAATCAAGGATTTAATGTCAAGAAGGACCAAAGTTAAACGTTGACTACAGGTAAATAAAAGAGACCAGGAGAGGAAGGAATCCAAATGGAAACTTTCCAGAGTCAAGGAGGTACAGAGAAGAGAGAATGATCCAGGAGGATGTAAAACTCACTGGACCCCTCTCTTGAGGGTAAACATAAATCTTAAACTGACTCAGTCATGTGACCTGCCATTAAAACACACACACACAGGTTCCTGTGACACAAAAATTCTTGGCAATGTCTATAAGAGATCACAAAGTTTTTCTTTAATAATCTTTCACAAAAAGAGATCCGGAAAAAGCCAAATCTTTTAATTTTATCCTGTGCGCTGCAAACCCCCTCAGGAATACATCAAGAGATGTAACCTCTTTGACAGACAAAGGAAGCATGCATGTTTGGGGCTGTGTGCAGAGGAAGCAGCTGCTGCAGCAAAGACCCACTGGCCTGAGGCCTGGGGAGGAGGTTTGTGTTCAAGGCTGAAGCACTGTGGGAGGAGCGCTATGGAACTGCTGGCAGTAATAAATTGCCACATCTTCAGCCTGCAGGCTGCTGATGGTGAGAGTGAAATCTGTCCCAGACCCACTGCCACTGTATCGGTCAGGGACCCCAGACACCCGGGTGGATGCCCAGAGGATGATTTGCTTAGGAGCTTGTCCTGGTTTCTGCTGGTGCCAGGCTAAGTAGTTTCTGGAGCTTGATAAAAGACTCTGGCTGGACTTGCAGTTGATGGTGACCCTCTCACCCAGAGACAGAGCCAGGGAGTCTGGGGACTGGGTCATCACAATGTCCCCATAGGTACCTGCGATCAGAAATGGACAATAATTATACATAAACTTACACACACTACCTTATGTACATTGAAATATATCACTTAAAATGTGCTTTCTAATAGTATTACAAGTCAGCACATAAGTGGGTCCATATTGGAAATAGTCATTATTTCCCACTACATCTTAATTTTGTTTTCTACACAGATATTACTCTTAAAAGACTGCAGCATTTTTCAGTTTCTCACCAGAGACCCAGAACAACAGGGATACAACAATTTGGGTCTGTGATACCATCTTGCTGCCGCTGCCTGCCTGATGCACGTTGCAAAGGTCGCTTTTATAAAATCTGGGACTGTAGCCTGAAAGGAGCCTATCCAAAGCAGCCAGAGAGTACAGAAGCAAATTTCATGAGCAGTGGGTTGTGAAAGTATCCAATGCAAATCAAGAGCCAAAAATATCATCATAGAACATGTGATTGTGTGACTGGAAAAGACACAAAACTCAACTTAGAAGCTCTAAGAATTCAGAAGCTCACTACACATGACTAAATGATCTAATGAAGAGACTTGGTTTTACATCAGAAATATATTTAAATGATTTGAGTTTCTAGAAACAGTAGACTAATTTCCTCAGACCAATAATCCTGGTAAAATAATAAAACATGCCGGGGAAAAAAACTAAAACAAAGAAAGGAAGCGAGGCAGCAAGGGAGCGAGACAGGAAGATAGTAAAGGGAGAGAAAGGAAAAAGAGAAAAATAAAGTGACAACTTATGGCCAAAATGTTTATAAAACCTGTAACTAAAATATATCTCACCTCCAAAGCTTTTATCCTGTAGGTATTTAAGAAAACTGCAAACACTTGAGATCTGGCTTCAGAGCTATGTCTGGGCCGGAGAACTTAAGATAAGCACAGAATTCACCTATATGGCAAACCCTGTGGGACTTTAAGCTAGGGGCAAGAAGGGCTCTAATCTCAAAGTAATAGTGAACCAAAAAGAAACCAGAAACTCTTCTTTCCACAACTGCTAGGAACTGAAAAGAGGGTTCCAGGTTAATTGGGAAATAGAGAAGAAAAGCACAATTTTCTTGGAAAATAATGGCTGCAGTCCAGACTTTCAAGGACTTTTACCCCAAGAATGCATGGCTGAGAAGGGTCTAGAGCTCTCCAGTTTTGAGATTGCTTTAAGGTAATTGTTCTGGTATGGCATCCAAATGAAAACCGCTCTGGAGGAGGGCATGACCATTCTAAGTTTTCAAGAAACTTTACGAGTAATTTTCAGAAGGCCAGTAGCCCACAAAGTCAGAGATTTTTGACATCCAAATGCAATAAGATGATTGGAGTATGAAGGAGAAACAACAGAAATAACAAAGAGCAAAGTCTGACTAGACTTCATATTTGGGATCAAGAAAGCATATTTAGGGAAATAAATAACAAACTTGACATTATGTGCAAAGTACAAGAAACAAAAAAAAAAAAAAACAGGAACACCATCAACCAACTGGATGTAATTAACATCTGAGGGTATTTTGTATCTAAAGAAATTTATTTGTCTGATCTTAAAACTTTAGCATTCAGGCCAGCCATGGTGGCTCACTTTGAGAGGCCAAGGCAGGCAGATAGCCTGAGGTCAGGAGTTTGAGACCAGCCTGACAAACGTGGAGAAACCCCATCTCTAATAAAAATATAAAATTAGCCAGGCATGGTGGTGCATGCCTCAATCCTAGCTACTCGGGAAGCTGAGGCAGGAGAATCTCTTGAACCCAGGAGGCGGAAGTTGCAGTGAGCCAAGGTTGTGCCATTGCACTTCAGCCTGGGCAACAAGAGTGAAAGTCCATCTCAAAAAAAAAACTTTAGCACTCAGCCAGAAACATTGACCACCAAATATGGGTTCTAATTCCGCTATAACAATATGCCTTTCCTTTTTATATTTCCATAAATGGACAATTCAGGGAAATTTTTCTCATGTGGAATATTTACATAAATTCTGTTTCCAATTTTACCTCAGAATACTAGAATACCATAATATGAAAAACCCAAACAGTGTCTGGGTTGAGGAGGTTGGTAGTTTCTGGGGGCAAGGATACTAAAAATGAGTAAGATCTGCCCAAGTAAGTTTCTAACAAGTTATCATATTCTCTAGATTTTTGTTAAATATTATAATTTTACCTTGTGACTGCTCCAATGAGCTCAAACTCATTTCTTTTTATTTCATTTACTATTGTTCATTCAGATTCAGCAAATAGAGGGCAGTCTTGAGGATCCAGAAAAGTCAAGAAAGTTAACACACCTGCTACTCATGTTGTTTAGAAAGAACGTATACACTCTGAGAATAAACACATTCCCAGAGCTTTTTCTGAACTCTCTGTTAACTACGGTATTTATCTGTGAATTTATGTTCTAGTGAGCTGCAAATCACAGGTATTTAGCGAATGTGCCCAACCTCAATCAAAGGCGCCTCTGAACTCAGGATTCCACTCCAGCTAATCTGCAGATAAGAATTTACAGTTCAAATGCACGTTGGGTCATATCACAATTCTTGTTTAACTCAGTAGGGTATGGTGAGCTCCCAAAGATTTAATCTACCTGTATCATACACCTGAAAATGATCTGAGAGAGAATGTCATTCAGAAGAGACCATGTAGTCAAGAAGTAGATTATGTTGACCAAAGGCAGAGCTGGGGCTGGGAAGCTCAGTAGGAAATTCAGTGGTGGGAACCAAGGGCCATGTCTAAGACATACGTAAGGGACAACTAGTGCAGCATTGGAGATGGGAAGCCCCATTAAAAAGTGAGAAGTTTCACTCTGCCCAACAGGCACACTCTCTCAGCTGCCTTTCTCTCTCAAGACCACAGCAAATATACTAAGGAGAAATCCAGCCTGGTGTTATGAGCTCAGCTCTTGTCCAATCTATTAAGGCAGCTCCAAGCAACTGACAGACTCAGCTGGATTCTCCTCCCAGTAGTGTTACTTCTGCCTGACCCAACCCAGAAACCCTGTCAACACTCAACTTCAGTAACTTTCACTACAGAACTAAGTGAGATAACAACAAGCTGGGTTCTGTTTAGAAGCACAGAGTAAGAAATTTCCCTGTGCTGTGCAGGGGCTAACAATGGACACCCAAAAGGACATTCAACCCCCAAAGCAGCAACCAATGAAATACATATGTATATACATATATGTATATGTATATATGTGGAGAATGTCACACAGAAAACGAAATAAAATACAAGAATCCAATCAGATGCAGAGAATGTGGATACAAAGTAACATACAAGAAAAGGACTAAAAGATTGGTGGTTTTGACACTTGATGAAACCTGGGAATTCAGAGAAATGTATTCACTTATACTTGGATTTGCCCTCTCAATGTTTCTCATTGTTGTATAGTTTCCGTTTTGTATACAGTAGTCCCCCCTTATCCTCCAGGGATGTGTTTCAAGACACCCAGTGGACTCCTGAAACCTCAGATACTACCAAACCCTTTATACACGGTTTTCTCTATATGTACATACCTATGATAAAGTGTAATGTATAAATAAGGCATAGCAGGAGATTAACAACAATAATAAAATAGAACAGTGTTAACAACATACTGTAATAAAAGTTATGTGAATGTAGTTGGTCTCTCTTGCTCTCAAAGTATCTTCTTGTACAGCACTCACCTGTTTTAGACTTTGGTAGACTACAGGTAACTGAAACCACAGAAAGGGAATTTTTGGATGAGGGGGGACTAATATACTTAGGAATACATATGATCATATACATATGATTTTATTTTTAAGACTATATTTTAGTTAGGTATGTAATAGTATATTATATAAAGCAATTTTTATTCCATTACATGGCATTTAGTTTTATTATATATGTAATCTGACACACAAAAAAAGCATAAAATTGCTTCTCGCAACCACACTTTTACTCAAAACTTAGAATCATCTGCAGTCTTTGGTTAAAAATGTGTTTTTCTAGAAACTTCTGCAGTCTGACTAAATAAATTCCATGGAAACTATGAAAAAAAAAGAAAGAATGAAATGAGAGCTCAGATTCACCTCACCTACAGAGGTCTATTTCTTCTTAGAATTTTAGGTCATCTAATCTTCATGTCTTCTGTAGCTCTCCAATCTCATTATGCACGTGAAATTTTAGTTTAACTTTTTGTTTATTTCTCTTTTTTATTTCTTTATATGAGCTGTGGTTTTGTTGTAAGATTTTGTTTATTTCTGCATTTATAGCAATGGCTATGTTGGTCTTCTAACAGGAAGTTTTTCATTTTTTAATTAAATTATAATGTAGAGGTTCTCACTTCTTTATTATATTATAAGGTATAAAGGTTTATGTCAATCAATAAATATATGTGACATAATCACACAAATGCTGAAAACTTTTAAAAACCAAAGAAATGATAGTGATCATGTCAGAGTTTATAATATTAGATAATAAACATCATTTCCATATGCCAGTAATAAATTTCTAGAAATATATGTTTGAAATATACCCCATTTAAAATTATCTCTTTTTTTTTTCAAGAAGAGGTCTCACTATGTCACTCAAGCTGGCCTCAAATCCCTGAGATCAAGCCATTCTCCTTCCTCGGCCTCTCACTTCTAATACTATTTGTGATTTAATATCAGGACACATCATTTATGGTATTATGTTACACTAAAGAAAATGAAGGTTTGAATTAACAACAAAATAATCTCCTTCTGGTAAAGAAAATAAACTGTATTTGAGATGCTGCCTATTCCAAAGTAAGACACTCCATGGTGAGTGCAATCAAAATTTCAATGACAATATACAGCATAAATCTGTATAGAGAGCATGAGCACAAAAAGAAAACTTAATTCTTTTGATTAAAAAAATCATTATCTTGGCCAAGTGTGGCAGCTCAAGCCTGTAATACTAACACTTTGGAAGGCCAAGGAGAGCAGATCATTTGAGGTCAGAAGCTTGAGAACAGCCTGGCCAACATAGTAAAATTCTGTCTCTACTAAAAATATGAACATTAGCCAGGCTTGGTGGCTGCACCTGTAGTCCCAGCTACTTGGGAAGCTGAGGCAGGAACTGCTTGAACCCAAGAAGCAGAAGTTGCAGTGAACCAAGATTACACCACTTCACTCCAGCCTGGGTGACTGAGTGAGACCCTGTCTCAAATAATAATAATTATTTTTTTTCAATAATTAATCTAGAAATATTTGAAGTCCCAAAGAGAGAAAAAAATAATAGAGCAGAAGGCAATATACTTGGAAAAAAGAATGGACAGATACTTATCAGTGCTACTGTATTAAAGAAATGCTAACGATAGTTCTGATAGAAGGAATGCAACAATAAGTAGAAATAGGATATTTAAGATATAAACACTGGGAAGCAGAAATAAAGAATAAATATAAATTAATATGGGTTAGACAAACAACAGGTGTATATATTGTAGAGTATAAGATGCATATATAATTGGCAAGCATGAAAAACCTATGCCAAAAAAGTAGGGCAAATTTTATTAAAAGATCCAAAAGTTTTAGGAAAGTAGTAAAATTAGCATTTTTTACTAGGTAATAATAAGCTGAGAGAATCTGCTGTATTGTGAATGAGTTCATACTTAACAAGTTAACACAAGGAAAAACAAGAATTGAAAAATTATTCCAAAAAAAGCAAGAAAAAGGGAAAATTGACCATACAGGTGAAATAGAAATACTAATTCTAAAAAACAGATTTTAAACCAACAAAGAACAAAAAAGAAAAAAAGACATTACATAATGATAAAAAGATCAATGCAACAAAAAAAGCTAACTATCCTAAATATATATGCACCCAATACAGGAGCACACAGATTCATATAACCAGTTCTTAACAACCTACAAAGAGATTTAGACTCTCACATAATAATACTGGGAGACTTTAATGCCCACTGTAAATATTAGACACATCAACAAGAACAAAAATTAACAAGGATATTCAGGATTTTTAACTCAGCTTTGGACCAAGCAGACCTAATAGACATCTACAGAACTCTCCACCTCAAATCAACAGACTATACATTCTTCTCAGCACAAATCGCACTTATTCTAAAATTGACCACATAATTGGAAGTTAAACACTTCTTAGCAAAGGCAGAAGAATGGAAATCCGGACAGTCTCTCAGACCACAGTTCAATTAAATTACCATTCAGGATAAAGAAACTCACTCAAAACCACACAACTACATGGAAACTGAACAACCTGCTCCTGAATGACTACTGGGTAAAAAAATGAAATTAAGACAGAAATAAGTAAGTTCTTTGAAACCAATGAGAACAAAGACACAACGTACCAGAATCTCTGGGACACATTTAAAGCAGTGTCTAGAGGGAAATTTATAGCACTAAATGCCCACATCAGAAAGCTGGAACGATCTGAAATGGACACCCTAACATCATAATTAAAGAAAACTAGAGAAGCAAAAGCAAACAAATTGAAAAGCTGGCAGAAGACAAGCAATAACTAAGATCAGAGCAGAACTAACGGAATAGAGACACTGAAGGAATAGAATTTTTGAAAACCCTTCAAAAAAATCAAGAAATCCAGGAGCTGGTTTTTTGAAAAGATTAACAAACTAGATAGGCCACTAGCTAGACTAATAAAGAAGAATAGAGAGAAGAATAAAACAGACACAATAAAACATGATAAAAGGGATATCACCACTGATCCCATGGAAATACCAACTACCATCAGAGAATACCATAAAACACCTCCATGCAAATAAACTAGAAAATCAAGAAGAAATAAATAAATTCCTAGACACATACTCCCTTCCAACTGAACCAGGAAAAAGTCAAATCCCTGAATAGAATAATAAGGTCTGAAATAGAGGCAGTAATTAACAGCCTACCAACCAAAAAAAGCCCAGGAGCAGAAAGATTCATGGCCAAATTCTACCAGAGGTACAAAGAGGAGTTGCTATCATGCCTTCTGAAACTATTCCAAACAACAGAAAAAGAGAGACTCCTCCCTAACTCATTTTATGAGGCCACCATCATCTTGATGCCAAAACCTGACAAAGACACACACACACACAAAATGTCAGGCCAATATCTCTGATGAACATCGATGTGAAAATCCTCCATAAAATACTGGCAAACTGAATCCAACAGCACATCAAAAGTGTATTCACCATGATCAAGTTGGCTTCATCTGGTTCAACATACACAAATTAATAAAAGTAATCTATCAGATAAACAGAACCAATGACAAAAACACATGATTATCTCAATAGATGCTTAAAATGACTCGATAAAATTCAACACCCCTTCATGCTAAAAACTCTCAATAAACTAGGTATTGATGGAATATATCTCAAAATAATAAGAGCTATTTATGACAAAGCCACAGCTAATATTGTACTGAATGGGCAAAAATGGGAAGCATTCTTTTGAAAACTGGTAGGAGACAAGGATGCCCTCTCACCATTCCTATTCAACATAATATTGGAAGTTCTGGACAGGCAATCAGGCAACAGAAAGAAATAAAGGATATTCAAATAAAAAAAAAGAAACTCAAATAGTCTCTGTTTGCAGATGACATGATTGTATATTTAGAAAATCCAATCATCTCAGCCCAAAATCTCCTTAAGCTGATAAGCAATCAGCAAAGTCTCAGGGTACAAAATCAATGTGCAAAAATTACAAGCCTTCCTATACACCAATAATAGACAGAGAGGCAATCATGAGTGAGCTCTCATTTACAATTGCTACAAAAAGAATAAAATACCTAGGAATAAAACTTACAAGGTATGTGAAGGACCTCTTCAAGGAGAATTACAAAACATTCCTTGAGGAAATAAGAGAGGACACAAAAAAATGAAAAAAAAATCCATTCTCATGGATAGGAAGAATTTATATCATGGAAATGGCCATACTGCCCACAGCAATTTATTTATAGATTCAATGCTATCCCCATCAAGCTACCATTGACTTTCTTCACAAAATTAGTAAAATCTTTAAATTTTATATGGAACCAAAAAAAAACACCCACATAGCCAAGACAATTCTAAGCAAAAAGAACAAAGCTGGAGATATCACACTACTGATTTCAAACTATATTACAAGGCTACAGAAACCAAAAAATCATGGTACTGGTACCAAAACAGATATATACACCAATGAAACAGAACAGAGGCCTCAGCAATAATGCTACACATCTACAACCATCTGATCTTTGACAAACTTGAGAAAAAACATGCAATGGGGAAAGGATTCCCTATTTAAGAAATGGTGTTGGGAAAACGGGCTAGCCATATGCAGAAAACTGAAACTTTTCTTACACCTTATACAAAAATTAACTCAAGGTAGATTAAAGATTTAAACATAAGACCTAAAACCATAAAAACCCTAGAAGGAAACCTAGGCAATACCATTCAGGACATAGGCAAAAGCAAAGACTTCATGACTAAAACACCAAAAGCAATGGCAGCAAAAGCCAAAATACACAAATGGGATCGAACTAAACTAAAGAGCTTCTTCACAGCAAAGAAAACTATCATCAGAGGGGACAGGCAACCTACAGAATGAGTGAAAATTTTGCAATCTACCCATCTCACAAAGGTCTAGTATCCAGAATCTGCAAAAATCTTAAACAAATTGACAAGATAAAAACAAACCACTCCAACAAAAAGTGGACAAAGGATATGAACAGACACTTCTCAAAAGAAGACATTCATGTGACCAACAAACATGAGAAAAAGCTTATCATCACTGGTCACTAGAGAAATGCAAATCAAAACCACAATGAGATACCATATCATGCCAGTTAGAATGATGATCACTAAAAAGTCAGAAAAAAAACAGATGCTAGAGAGAATGTGAGAAAATAGGAACACTTTTACACTGTTGGTGGGAGTGCAAACTAGTTCAACCATTGTGGAAGACAGCGTGGTGATTTCTCAAGGATCTAGAACCAGAAATAACATTTGAACCAGCAATCCCATTAGTGGCAATATACCCGAAGGATTATAAAGTATTCTATTATAAAGACACATGCACATGTATGTTTATTGCAGCACTGTTCACAATAGCAAAGACTTGTAACCAACCTAAATGCCTATCAATGATAGACTAAATAAAGAAAATGTGGCACATATACACCATGGAATACTATGCAGCCACAAAAAGAATAAGTTCATGTTTTTTGCAGGGGCATGGATGAAGCTGGAAACCATCATTCTCAGCGAACTAACACAGGAGCAGAAACCCAAACACTGCATGTTTTCATTCATAAGTGGGAGTCAAACAATGAGAACACATGGACATAGGGAGGGGAACAACACACTGGGGCCTATTGGGGTGGGAGGTGTGGGCAATGGGATAGAAAGCATTAGGACAAATACCTAATGCATCTGGGGTTTAAAACCTAGATGATGGGTTCATAGGTGCAGCAAGCCACCATGACACATGTATACCTACATAATCAACCTGCACATTCTGTAAATGTATCCCAGAACTTAAAGTAAAATTTTAAAAAAAGAAAAAGAAAATAATTGAATGAATAGATTTAAAAGCACTTTAGACAGAACTAAAGAGAGAATTGGTGACATGAAACTCAGGTCAATGACAAATTTCAAAACCAGAAAACAGAAAAAGAAGGGTAAAAAAGGTAAACCATAAAAGACATTTGGAACACACTAAAAAGTTCTAACATACATAACTAATGTCCTAGAGAGAAGGTGGGGGGAAGCAGCAGCAAGAGAAGGAGGTGAGAGGTGCAATATTTGAAGAGAAAATAAATGAGACTCTTCTAAAATAGATGAAAGGTATCAACTCACATATTCAAGAACTTTAGAGAACTACAAGAAAGACATGAATAAGAGAGAGATCCAAGATGGCCGACCACTAGCAGCTCAGGCTTGTAGCTCCAAGTGAAAGCACAGAGAACGAGAGGACACCACACTTTCAGACAAATTTTTGTTGCTCAAGGACCAGGAGATTCCCAGCGGAGGAGCCCCATGGGTCGCCAGCGCGACTTTTGCAGTCGGTGCTGCGGTTTTGCCAGTGCCCTGGCTCAGCGGTTCTTGGTGCAGAGTAAACGGGACTGGTTCCCCTTTTGGCCGATGTTTGGAGCTGATTGATGAAGGGATTCGGGAGGGAAACCAGGCGGGAGACTCCTGGACAGAAAAGCACCAAGAACCTTGATGCTGCTGTTTTAGCCAGCGCAGTGTGTTGCTCAGATTTCAGCCCTGGGAATTAACAAGTTGGACATCCACTAAGAGACCTAACTTGAAAGTTGGTAATTACAAAGACAACAGGTGGATAAATTTACAATGATGGGAAGAAACCAGTGTAAAAAGGCTGAAATACTCAAAATCAGAATGCCTCTCCCTCTACAGAGGAGCACAGTTCCTCATCAACAGTGAAACAAGGCCTGATGGAGAACGAGTGCATTCTATTAACAGATTCAGGCTTCAGAAAGTGGATAATAAGAAACTTCTGTGAGTTAAAAGAACATGTTCTAGCCCAATGTAAAGAAACTAAGAACTTTGAAAAAAGATTTGATGAAACCCTAACGAGAATAGACAATTTAGAGAGGAATATAAGTGAATTAATGGAACTGAAGAATACTATACAAGAACGCCACAAAGTATGCACAGGTTTTAACACTCGAATTGATCAAGCAGAAGAAAGGATATCAGAGGTCGAAGACCAACTTAATGAAATGAAATAAGAAGACAAGATTAGAGAAAAAAAAAGTAAAAAGGAATGAGCAAAGTCTCCAAGAAATATGGGACTATGTGAAAAGACCTAATTCACATTTGATAGGTGTACCTGAATGTCATGAAGAGAATGAATCCAAGCTGGAAAATATTTTTCAGGATATTATTCAGGAAAAGTTTCCTAACCTAGTAAGGTGGGACAATACTCATCTCCAGGTAATACAGAGAACACCACAAAGATATTTCTCAAGTAGAGCAACCCCAAGACACATAATTGTTAGATTCATCAGGGTTGAAATAAAGGAGAAAATTCTAAGGGCAGCTAGAGAGAAAGGTCAGGTTACCCATAAAGAGAAGCCTATGAGACTTACAACAGATCTCTCAGCGGAAACCCTACAAGCTAGAAGACAGTAGGGTTTAATATTTAATATCCTCAAAGAAAAGAATTTTCAACCCAAAATCTAATATCCAGCCAAACTGAGCTTTATAAATGAAGGAAAAATAAAAATTTTTCATAAACAAGCAAGCCCTCAGAGATTTCATCACCACCAGGCCTGCTTTACAAGAACTTCTGAAAGAAGCACTATACACAGAAAAAAACAAACAGTATCAGTCATCCCAAAAACTTACCAAAAGATAAAGAGTATCTCTATAATGATTTATATCAACTAATGGGCAAAATAGCCAGCCAGCATTAAATGACCATATTAAACTCCCAAATATCAATATTAATCCTAAATTTAAATGGATTAAATGCCCCAATCAAAGACACAGACATGCAAACTGAATAAAAAGTCAAAACACATTGGCACTCTGTATCCAGATCCATCTCATAAGCAAGGACACACGACGCAAAACAAATGGTTGGCGGAAAACTCACCAATCAAATGGAAAGGAAAGAAAAACAAAACAACAACAACAACAAAAAAAAAAAAAAACAGGAGTTGTAACTTTTGTCTCTGACAAAATAGACTACAATAGTAACCAAGACTAAAAGAAACAAAGAAGGATATTACATAATAATAAAAAGATCAACGCAACAATAGGAGTCAATGATCATAAATATATATGTACCCAATATAGGGGCACCCAGATATATAAGACAAGCTTTCAATGACTTATACCGAGACTTGGACTCCCACACTAATAGTGGGAGACTTTGACACCACATTGTTAATATTCGACGGATCAACTAGATAGAAAATTAACAGAGACATTTATGATTTGAACTCAGACCTGAAACAAGTAAACTCAGTGAATATTTATAGAATTCTTCACTCCAGGTCCACAGAACATACATTTTTTTTTTAGTATCACATGACACCTATTTTGAAAGTGACCACATAAATGGAAGCAAATCACTCTTCAGCACTTGCACAGTATTTCACAGATTTGAATGAAATATTGATTGGCTGTTTGTTTGTGATTTTCTTTCCTTATTCCTTCCTGTCTCTGCAGTTAAGCACAATCATCAGCTTAAAAGAGGTTTTTAATACCTATTTCTAGATTGCATTCCAGCCTGGGCAATAGAGCAAGACTCCTGTTCTCTCTCCCTCTTTTCTCTCTTTCTCTTTTTTTCTTTAAAAAAATAAAAAATAAAGACATGAAAACCTCTATACCTAGTAAAGCTGCTGAAAATCAAAAGAAAATAGGAAAATCCAGAATAATAAAAAATCAATTAATGCAAAATGACCAGAAAAAAAAGAACAAAAAAAAAGGAAAGGAACATGGAACATAAAGCAGACAGGACAATAAAAAGCAATAATAAAAGTTCTTTTTTCTCCAAATATATATATATATATATATATATATACAAAAAACTGAAATAATATTAAACATGTTCTCTGAACACAATGGAATAAAACTAAAAATCAATGACAAAAGGAATTTTTGAAACTTTACTAATACATGAAAATTAAACCATATGCTCCTTAATGACCAAGTGAGTAAATAAAAAAATTAAGAAGAAAATTGGAAAATTTTTTTCAATTAATGATAATGGAAATACTACATGTCAAAAGCTATGGGATAAACAAAAGCACTACTAACATGGAAGTTTATAGCTCTACATTCCCTACATCAAAAAAGAGAAAAAGCTTCAAATCAACAATTTTATGATGAATCATAAAAAATTAGACAAAAGCAAATTAAATTCAAAATTAGTAAAAGAAAATTAATAATAAAGATCAGAGCAGAAATAAACAAAATTGAAATGAAGAAAACAAAACAAAAGATCAATGAAACAAAAAGATGATTTTTAGAAAAGTTAAACAAAATTGACAAATCTTTAGCCAGACTAAGAAGAAAAGAAAGAAGATCCAGGTAAATGAAACCAGAGATTTAAAAGGAGACATTACAACTGATACTACAGAAATACAAAGTATCATTAGAGGCAGCTATGAACAACTTTATGCCAATAAGTTTAAAAATCTAGAAGAAATGAAAAAATTCCTAGATAACCACAACCTACCAACGTTGAACCAGGAAGAAATCCAAAACCTTAACAGACCAACAACAAATAACACTATCAAAGCCATAATAAAAAGTGTCCAAAAAAAAATACTAGGACCCAATAGCTTTGTTGATGAATTCTACCAAACATTTAAAGAAGAAATAATACCAATTCTACTAAAACTATTCCAAAAAAAAGAGGAGGGCCTACTTCTAATCTCATTCTATGAAACCGGTATTACTTTAATACCAAAATAAGACAAAGACACATCAAAAAAATAAAACTACAGGCTAATATCTCTGATGAATATTGATGCAAAATAATAGCAAACCAAATTCAACAATACATTAAAAAGATCATTCATCATAATTAAGTGGGATTTATCTCTGGGATGCAAGGATAATTCAACATCCACAAATCAATCAATGTGATATGTCCTAACAGCAGAATGAAGGACAAAAAACATATGATTATTTTAATTGATGCAGAATAAGCATTTGGTAAAATTCTACATCTCTTTCTTTTATCTTAATGATTTTACCATTAAGATAAAAATGCTTATTAGTTCAACCATTGTGGAAGACAGTGTGGCAATTCCTAAAGGATCTAGAACAAGAAATAACATTTGACCCAGCAATCCCATTAATGATATATTCCCAAAGGATTATAAATCATTCTACTATAAAGACACATGTACATGTATGTTTGCTGCAGCGCTGTTCACAATAGCAAAGACTTGGAACCAACCCAAATGCCCATCAATGATAGACTGGATAATGAAAATGTGGCACATATACACCATGGAACACTATGCAGCCATAAAAAAGAATGAGTTTATGTTCTCTACAGGCACATGAATGAAGCTGAAAACCATCATTCTCAGCAAACACAGAACAGAAAACCAAACGCCATATGTTCTCACTCATAAGTGAGAGTTGAACAATGAGAACGCATGGGCACAGGAAGGGGAACATCACACACCAGGGCCTGTAAGCTTGTTAGGGGGTAGGGGAGGAATAGCATTAGGAGAAATACCTAATGTAGATGATGAGTTGATGGGTGCAGCAAATAACCATGGCACGTGTATGTCTATATAACAAACCTGCATGTTCTGCACATGTATTCCATGACTTAAAGTATAATGCTAAAACACACACACACATACATACACACACACATCCAGGAAACTCAAGTAAAACCCATTTGCTTGACTTATTATGATCCTACTGGATAGATTCTGATGGGTCTCAATTTTGCTTACTGCTTATTTTCATTGATCTCATTTTAGGGGGTTTTAGGTATGGAGTTCCTAGAATTTGGTGTTAAGTTTGGTGATTTTTCAGAGAGGCTGATCACCAGATCTGCATCAGTGATCATTTGACTTTATTTCGGACCCTATGCACAGGTGGCTACTTGTCTTCTAATCTCAGTTTTCCTCTTTTTTCCTTATTAGCAAACAACAACATCAACACAGTCCCTCTTGGAGCTTGAAATGGCCAATAAAAGGGTGTGTAAAAATAAAGATTAAAAAAATCCTGGGTGTTTAATAAGCTGGGTGTAGAAGAAACACAACTTAACATAATAAAACTATATATAACAGACACACAGTATCATACTGAATGGGGAAAGAATGAAAGCCTTTCCTGAGAAATCTGGAACATGACAAGGATGACCACTTTAGCCACTGTTATTCAGCATAGTAGGGGAAGTCCTAGCTAGAGCAATCAGACAAGAGAAAGGAGTAAAGTATATCAAAAATTCAATGAAATAAGTCAAATTCTTCTTGTTAACAGATGATATAATCTTATATTTTGAAAAACCTAAAGACTCCACTAAAAAACTACTAGAACTGATAAACCAGTTCAGTAAAGTTGCAGGATACAAAATCAACTTACATAAAACAATAGCATTTCTATATGCTGACAGTGGACAATCTGAAAAAAAAAATAAAAATAATCCCACTTAACAATAGCCACACTTGAATACATAAGAATTAACTTAACCAAACAAGTGAAAGATCTTTATGATGAAAACTATAAAATACTGATGAAATAAATTGAAGACACTAAAATATTTAAAGATATTCCATGCTCATGGATTGGGAAAATCAGCATTGTAAAAATCTCCTTACTATCCAAAGCAATCTACAGATTAAATGAAATCCCTATAAAAATGCCAATGATATTTCTCACAGAAATAGAAAAAATATCCTTAAATTTATATGAAACCACAAAAGACCCACAGTAGCCAAAGCTATTCTAAGCAAAAAGGACAAAACTGAAAGAATTGCACTACCTGACTTCAAATTATACTACAAAGCTATCATGACCAAAAAGTATGGCATTGGCATAAAAAAACACATCGACCTATGGAAAGAATAGATAACCCTAAAATAAATCCACATACCTGCAGTAAATTTATTTTCAACAAAGATGTTATCAATTTACACTAGGGAAATTAGTATCTTCAATAAATGATGCTGGGGAAATTGGATATCCATATGGCAGGAGAATAAAACTAGACTTCAATCTTTCACCATATACAAAAAGCAAATCAATATGAATTAAAGACAAGTCTAAGACCTCAAACTAAGAAACTACTGCCAGAAAACACTGGGGAAACTCTCCAGGACATCAGTCTGGGCAAAGATTTCATGAGAGATACTCCAAAAGAACAGGCAATCAAAGCAGAAGTGGACAAATGGAACCACATTAAGTTAAAAAGCTTCTGTACAACAAAGGAAGCAATAAGAAAAGTGAAGAGACAACCACAGAATGGAAGAAAAAAATTACAAACTACCCATCTGACAAGATATTAAGAACCAGACTTTATATAAAAAGCTAAAACAACTTTATGGGGAAAAGTCTAATAATCCAATCAAAAACAGGCACAAGATTTGAACAAACATTTCTCAAAAGTAGACATCCAAATGGCAAGCAGGCATATTAAAAGGTGCTCAGCATCATTGATCTTTAGAGAAATGAAAATCAAAACTACAATGAGATGTTGTCTCACCCCAGTTATAATGGCTTAAATCCAAAATACAGGAGATAACAAATGCTGACAAGAATATGGAGAAAAGAGACCCTTGCAGTTTACCCATTTGACAAGGTGCTGATACCCAGAATTTACAAAGAACTCAAACAGATTTACAGGAAAAAAAACAAACAAGCCCATTCAAAATTGGGCAAAGGATATGAACAGACACTTTAAAAAAGAAGACATACATGAGGCCAACAAACATATTAAAAAAATGCTCATCATCACTGGTCATTAGAGAGATGCAAATCAAAAGCACATTGAGATACCATCTCATGCCAGTTACAATGGTGATCATTAAAAAATCTGGAGACAACAGATGCTGCAGAGGATGTGGAGAAATAGGAACACTTTTACACTGTTGGTGGGAGTGTAAATGAGTTCAACCATTGTGGAAGACAGTGTGGCGATTCCTCAAGGACCTAGGAATAGAAATTCCATTTGACCCAGCAATCCCATTACTGGGTATATATCCAAAGGACTATAAATTGTTCTACTATAAGGACACATGCACATGAATGTTCATTGCAGCACCGTTTACAATAGCAAAGACCTGGAACCAACCCAAATGCCCATCGATGATAGACTGGACTGGGAAAATGTGGCACATATACACCATGGAATATTATGCAGCAATAAAAATTGATGAGTTCATGTCCTTTGTAGGGACATGGATGAATCTGGAGAACATCATTCTCAGCAAACTGACACAAGAACAGAAAATGAAATACCGCATATTCTCACTCATAGGCGGGTGATAAAAAATGAGAACACATGGACACAGGGAAGGGAGTACTACACACTGGGGTCTATTGGGGGGAATAGGGGAAGGACAGCGGGGAAAAGGAGCTGGGGAGGGATAGCCTGGGGAGAAATGCCAAATGTGGGTGAAGGGGAGGAAGGCAGCAGAACACACTGCTACCATATTATTCAGCAATTCCACTGCTGGGTATATACTGAAAGGAAAGGAAATCAGTATATCAAAGAGATATCTGCACTACCGTATTTGTTGCAGCACTGTTCACAATAGCTAAGACTTGAAAGCAACCTAAATGTTTATCAACAGATGAACAGAAAAAGAAAATGTAGTACATAAACACAATGGAGTACTATTCAGCCATAAAATAAAATGAGATACTGTTATTGCCAACATGTGAATGGAACTAGACATGATGATGTTATGGGAAATAAGCCAGGCACAGAAAGACAAACAGCATATATTCTCATGTATTTGCAGGGTCTAAAAATGAAAACAATTGAATTCATCTACATAGAGACTAGCAGGATAGTGACCAGAGGCTGAGAAGCATAGTGAGTGGGAAGGAGTAGGGAGAACGTGGGGATAGTTAATAGAGACAAGAAAATAGAAAGAGTGAATAAGACCTACTATTTGATAGCCCAACAGGGTGACTATAGTCAATAATAACAATACATTTTTTAAAAACTAAAATAGCACACTTGGATCATTTGTAACACAAAAGATAAATGCCTATAGGGCTGGATACCCCATTATTTATGATGTGATTATCACACATTGCATGCCTGTTTCAAAACGTCTCATGTACCACATGAATATATATACCTACTATGTACCATGAAAATTAAAAACAAAAAGATAAATAAAAAGAAAGTTGGCAAACTATTGTAAAAGGCAATGAAAAATGTTGTCACATATTTCTAGAGTAATAGTGTTAAAGAATTAGAAAATTGCCTTTTAAAATATTAATATGTGGAAAGAAATTGAGGGGGATGAAAAGGCACAACAAAAGGAGGTAGAGTGGGTAAGAATTTTTAGCAACACTGACCAGATTGGTTTTGTTGGAAAACCGGGTGTCTGGAAGGAAAAAGCTACAGAAGGATGCTACCTTCAATGTGGGAGTCTATGAATAAGAAGGATCAGGGTTTAATATTGTGAAGGATTACGGATAAAGAAAAAAGACCAAGAGAGTTAGGAATCCAAATAGAAACTTTCCTGAGTCAAGGAGGTGCATGGAAGAAAGAATTAACCATTCAGTGTATAAAACTCAGTGGACCCTGTTCTAGAGAGTAAAGATGAATGTATTTGGCTTGGTCATGTGATCTGATCATGTGAAACATGCAGGTTCCTGTAACATGAAAACTCCTGAAAATGTCTCTAAGGGATCTTTAGAACATTTTGCTTAAATAATCTTCAACAAAAAGATCCAGAAAAAGCCAAGACCTTTAATTTTATCCTGAGCCCTGCAAACCCTCCAAGGAATAAATCAATAGCGTGACCTCCCTGACAGACAGAGGAAGCATGCATGTTTGGGGCTGTGTGCAGAGGAAGCAGATGCTGCAGCAAAGAGACACTGGCCCAAATGGGTGGGGAGGAGATTTGTATTGAAGTCTGAAGCACTGTGGGAGGAAAGCTATAATACTGCTGACAGTAATAAAGTCCCACATCTTCAGCTTGCAGGCTATTGATGGTGAGAGTGAAATCTATCTCAGACCTGCTGCCACTGAATCAGTCAGGGACCTCTCCTGGCCAGCTCAATGCCCATGAGATAAGCAGCTTAGGACCCTGTCCTTATTTCTGCTGATCAGACTGAGTAGTTCTTATTGTTGCAGTATAAAAGACTCTGGCTGGACTTGCAGTTGATGGTGACCCTTTCACCCAGAGACACAGCCAGAGAATCTGGAGACTGGGTCATCACGATGTCCCCATAGACACCTGTAATCAGTAATGGACAAAATTATACATAAACTTACACACGCTTTCTCATATATAAATGAAATATGTCATTTAAATATGCTTTCTAATAGTATTATAAGTCAGCACATAATTGCATCCATATTGGAAAAAGTCATTATTTCCAACTACGTCTTAAATTTTTTTATTTCTACCCAGTTATTACTCTGAAAAGACTGGTATTTTTTAATTCCTCACCAGAGATCCAGAGCAACAGGGACATGAGGACTTGGGTCTGTGACACCATCTTGCTGCCCCTGCCTGCCTGATGTAGCTCAGTTCACATTGCAAAGGTCCTGTTTATGAAATTTGGGAAGAAGAGAGATACAAGAGGGCCGATTACTAGCAGCTCAGGATTGTAGCTCCCAGTGAAAGCACAGAGAATGAGAGGACACCACACTTTCAGATAAATTTTTGTTGCTCATGGACCAGGAGATTTCCAGTGGAGGAGCCCCATGGGTCACCAGCGTGACTCTTGTGGCCAGCACGATGGTTTTGCTGGAGCCTAAGCACAGCAGTTCTTGGTGCAGAGTGAACGGGACTGGGTCCCCATTTGGCCAACATTTGGAGCTCCAGGACAGCAGAGTCACCCATTCAGCTGATTGAAAAAGGGACTCAAGAGGGAAGCCAGACTGGAGATTCCTGGGCAGAAAAGCACAATGACTCTTGATGCCACTGTTTTGGCCGGTGCAGTAGGCTGCTCAGATTTTGTGCTGGGTATCAACAAGTTTGATGTCCACTCAGAGACCTAATTTGAAAGTCAGTAATTACAAAGACAAGAGATGGATAAATTTACAGTGATGGGAAGAAACCAGGGTAAAAAGGCTGAGAATACCCAAAATCAGAATGCCTCTCCCTCTACAGGGGATCACAGTTCCTCATCAACAGGGGAACAAGGTCTGATGGAGAATGAGTGCATTCCATTAACAGAATTAGGCTTCAGAAAGTGGATAATAAGAAACTTCTGTGAGCTAAAAGAACATGTTCTAACCCAACATAAAGAAACGAAGAAACTTGAAAAAAGTTTGACGAAATCCTAACGAGAATAGACAATTCAGAGAGGAATATAAGTGAACTAGTGGAACTGAAGAATACAATAGGAGAACTCCACGAAGTATGCACAGGTTTTAAAACTCGAATTGATCAAGCAGAAGAAAGGATATCAGAGGTCGAAAACCAACTTAGTGAAATAAAATGAGAAGACAAGACTAAAGAAGAAAGAGTAAAAAGGAATGAGCAAAATCTCCAAGAAATATGAGACTATGTGAAAAGACCTAACTTATGTTTGAGAGTACCTGAATGTCATGAAGAGAATGAATCCAAGCTGGAAAATATTCTTCAGGATATTATTCAGGAAAACTTTCCTAACCTAGTAAAGCAGGACAATACTCAACTCCAGGTATTACAGAGAGCACCACAAAGACATTCCTCAAGTAGAGCAACCCCAAGACATATAATCATTAGATTCACCAGGGTTGAAATGAAGAGGAAAATTCTAAGGGCAGCCAGAGAAAAAGGTCAGGTTACCCATAAAGGGAAGCTGATAAGACTCATAGCAGATCTCTCAGCAGAGACCCTACAGACTGGAAGAGAGTGGGGGTCAATTTTCAATATCCTAAAAGAAAATTATTTTCAACCCAGAATCTCATATCCAGCCAAGCTAAGCTTCATAAATAAAGGAAAAATAAAATTTTTCGCTAACAAGCAAGCACTCAGATATTTCATCACCACCAGGCCTGCTTTACAAGAGCTTCTGAAAAAAGCATTACACACAGAAAGGAACAACCACTATCAGTCATCCCAAAAACTTACCAAAAGGTAAAGAGTATCTCCATAATGAAGAATCTATATCAACTAATGGGCAAAATAGCCATATAGCATTAAATGACAATATTAAACTCACAAATATGAATATTAGTCCTAAATTTAAATGGATTAAATGCCCCAATCAAAGACACAGACAGGCAAATTGAATAAAAAGTCAAAACCCATTGGTACGCTGTATCCAGATCCATCTCATAAGCAAGGACACACAAAGACTCAGAACAAAGGACTGGAGGAAGACTCACCAATCAAATGGAGAGAAAAAAAAAAAACGGGAGTTGTAATTTTCGTCTATGACAAAATAGACTTTAATAGTAACAAACACTAAAAGAAACAAAGAAGGAAATTACATAATGGTAAAAGGATCAATGCAACAACAGGAGTCAATGGTTATATATATAGGACCCAATATAAGTACACCCAAATACATAAGATAAGTTCTTAATGACTTAGAAAAAGACTTGGACTCCCGCACAATAATAGCGGGAGACTTTGACACCACATTGTTAATATTCGATGGATCAGCGAGATAGAAAATTAACAGGAACATCTATGATTAGAACTCAGAACTGGAACAAGTAAACTCAGTGAATATATATAGAATTCTTCACCCCAGGTCCACAGAACATACATTTTTCTTAGTATCACATTACACCTATTTTGAAAGTGACCACAAAATTGGAAGTAAATCACCCTTCAGCACTTTCATAGCATTTCACAGACTTAAATAAAATATTGGCTTGCTGTTTTTTTGTTATTTTCTTCCCTTATTCCTTCCGTCTCCGCTGTTAAGCACAATTATCGGCTTAAAAGAGGTTTTTAATACCTATTTTTAGATTGCATTCCAGCCTGGGCAATAGAGCAAGACTCTTATTCTCTCTCCCCCTTTTTCTTTCTCTTTCTTTCTTTCAAGAAAACACACACAAACACACACACACACACACACACACACACACACCCCCAAAAAAAAATCTGGACAGCTGGTCATGGCCTGGATGTGCCTATGCAAAAACAATCAGTGAGTACGAAAGCAAATTTCATTTGCAGTGGGTTGTGAAAGAATCTAATGTAAATGAAGGACCAAAAATATCATTACAGAATATGCAATTGTATGACTAGGAAAGACAAAAGTCAACTTAAAGGCTCTAAAACTGCGAACTGATAGATGATCTAATGACTAAGACTACCTAGTAATTTTCGTCAGGGGCATCAATGTGAAATGCCGTGTACATCATAACAGAAAGCAGAAGAAAAGGCATTCCCAATTTCTAAACTGGCTTTTACCTATATTAATCAATAATATATTGGCTTTTACCTGTGTTAATCAATCATAATAAACAAATTCCCAATAAATTTTATTGATATTCTTCAATACCTGCTCAGCAACATTTTCTGAAAGGAATTTCAGGCTATTCAATAACTCAAAAAAGCCAACCTCCTATTGAAACATTCTTCGGGATTTAGCCAGATCCCCAAAATGCTTTCACAAAGTTGGGATGTTAGAAATAGATCCGAAAATAGGTAATATACCCCCTAGTAAAACTGTGAGGTCAAACTTGTCTGGCTAATGCTTTCATTTAAACATTTCTCTTTCTTGATCATTCATTGTATATATACAATGGATCAGGGGAAAACTTTAATCGAGTGAATCATAATGTTCTGATTATTATAATGGGAGCTTCCCACACACAAAAAAAAATCAATTACTCTTAGGCTCAGTTCTTAAAGCCAAGTTAAATTCCCATTCTAAGATCACAGTTGCATGATCATATGTATTCCAAGTCTAATCTAAACTGTGTATAAATCCCAGCAGGACAGTAGAGATTTTTGTGAGAATAAGCATATAGGATTCAGGGTTTATAAGTTTTAGATTTTTCTTATCAAAATAAATGAAAGTTTCCATATCTAAACACTATACCCAAATAAATAAAATTCACTACTAGAATTAATTTATGCATATAAGTAGAAATGTTATCTTCCTTTTTACCATCCAAAGTGGAAAGCCTCATGGCACTAGAAATTAATTGTAGAAAAATTAGTTAATAAAGATATGTCATTTCCCAATTCAAAAAGCTATAATAGCAAAAACAATAATAAATTACTACTTAAATGTCAATAAATTTATAAACTATGGTATATTGTATATTTATATACAATAGAATATTGAATAGCCATTGATGCTCCTGATGAAAATTATCAGGCAGTGATAAATGATAAATATGAAGCACATGTCAATATATAAAATAAGTTTTACGTAATTTAGGAGAAAATTGTGATAATGATACAAAATGTGAATTATGGATGCATCTATAAAATTCTTTGTACATTTTTGAATTGTAAATATTTATGTTAGAGACGTTATTACTTTCTATATGCTTCACTTGCTCACCTACATGTCCCAGTCTCCTTACAGATGTAATCAGTTATGGCCAATGAAATAGGCATGTAAGTAACATACATCTTTTGCAGGCTGAGGTAGAAAAAAAATCAAATGCATTTTTCCAGTCTATCCTTTATCTACAGCAGCAACTGAAAGGCCATGTGCTCCAAATGGTGCAAATACAAGATGGTGGAGCTTCTGTCTGTCTGGATCCTTGAATGACTACATGGAGCAGAGCACCTTTCTGGCCCTTGTGAAGAATGTAGCATGAACAAGACATAAGCAAGACATGAGATTTGGGGCAATGGTATAACCTACTTTATTATGGATAATATAAATATGCAAAAGAGAGAACAGAGAGAGAAGTGAGAGAAGACTGTGTTTTGTTCATTTTCTGTAATCCTACACCACCATGAGATCCTGTGCCTTCTATGATCACAATAATGTTCTACAGCTTCAAAGAAGAATGCTCACCTAACTTCTTCATTCCAATGACTTAGAGAATAAAAGGCAAAAAGAACTTTAGAAATTATCTGTTGCATGCTTTGATGTGAGAAAATATCTTAGAGGGCACAGATAGAAATGTCTTAACACTTATTCAGCTTGTGGCAGAGCTGAGGCTAAAATCAGGTTTTTGGCTCCTAATTTTGTGCTTTTTCCACCTTAACACATCATTTCTCCAACCAAAATCTAGCAGAAAAGGCTGTAATGAGATGCATTCATAAATTTGCCATTTTTCTTTTGGAGCTCTTGAGTTTTATTTTATTTTATTTTTATTGCATTTTAGGTTTTGGGGTACATGTGCAGAATATGCAAGATAGTTTCATAGGTACACACATGGCAGTGTGTTTTGCTGCCTTCCTCCCCTTCACCCACATTTGGCATTTCTCCCCAGGCTATCCCGCCCCAGCTCCCCCCCATTGTCCCTCCCTTATTCCCCCCAATAGACCCCAGTGTGTAGTACTCCCTTCCCTGTGTCCATGTGTTCTCATTTTTCATCACCCGCCTATAAGTGAAAATATGTGGTATTTCATTTTCTGTTCTTGTGTCAGTTTGCTGAGAATGATGTTCTCCAGATTCATCCATGTCCCTACAAAGGACATGAACTCATCAATTTTTATTGCTGCATAATGTTTCATGGTGTATATGTGCCACATTTTCCCAGTCCAGTCTATCATTGATGGGCGTTTGGGTTGGTTCCAGGTCTTTGCTATTGTAAACAGTGCTGCAATGAACATTCATGTGCATGTGTCCTTATAGTAGAACAATTTATATTCCTTTGGATACATACCCAGTAATGAGATTGCTGGGTCAAGAGGAATTTCTATTTCTAGGTCCTTGAGAAATCGCCACACTGTCTTCCACAATGGTTGAACTAATTTACACTCTCACCAACCTACTTCTCCACATCCTCTCCAGCATCTGTTGTCTCCAGATTTTTTAATGATCGCCATTCTAACTGGCATGAGGTGGTATCTCAATGTGGTTTTGATTTGCATCTCTCTAATGACCAGTGATGATGAGCATTTTTTTATATGTTTGTTGGCCTCATGTATGTCTTCTTTTGTAAAGTGTCTGTTCATATTCTTTGCCCATTTTTGAATGGGCTTGTTTTTTTTCTGTAAATCTGTTTGAGTTCTTTGTAAATTCTGGGTATCAGCACTTTGTCAAATGGGTCGACTGCAAAAATTTTTTCTCATTCTGTTGGTTGCCGATTCACTCTAGTGACTGTTTCTTCGGCTGTGCAGAAGCTGTGGAGTTTCATTAGGTCCCATTTGTCTATTTTGGCTTTTGTTGCCAATGTATTTGATGTTTTGGTCATGAAGTCCTTGCCTACTCCTATGTCCTGAATGGTTTTGCCTAGATTTTCTTCTAGGGTTTTTATGGTGCCAGGTCTTATGTTTAAGTCTTTAATCCATCGGGAGTTAATTTTAGTGTAAGGTGTCAGGAAGGGGTCCAGTTTCTGCTTTCTGCACATGGCTAGCCAGTTTTCCCAATGCCATTTATTAAACAGGGAATTCTTTCCCCATTGCTTGTTTTTGTCAGGTTTATCAAAGATTGTATGGTTGTAGATATGTTGTGTTGCCTCTGATGCCTCTGTTCTGCTCCATTGGTCTATATTTCTGTTTTGGTACCAGTACCATGCTGTTTTGATTACTGTAGCCTTGTAGTATAGTTTGAAGTCCGATAGTGTGATGCCTCCCACTGTGTTCTTTTTGCTTAGAATTGATTTGGCTATGCAGGCTCTCTTTTGGTTCCATATGAAGTTTAAGGTGGTTTTTTCCAGTTCTGTGAAGAAAGTCAATGGTAGCTTGATGGGGATAGCATTGATTCTGTACATTACTTTGGGCAGTATAGCCATTTTCACAATATTGATTCTTCCTAACCATGAACATGGAATGTTTCTCCATCTGCTTGTGTCCTCTCTTATTTCATTGAGCAGTGGTTTGTAGTTTTCCTTGAAGAGGTCCCTTACATCCCTTGTAAGTTGTATTCCTAGGTATTTTATTCTCTTTGTAGCAATTGTGAATGGCAGTTCATTCTTGATTTGGCTCTGTTTAAGTCTGTTATTGGTGTATAGGAAAGCTTGTGATTCTTGCACATTGATTTTATATCCTGAGACTTTGCTGAAGTTGCATATCAGTTTCAGGAATTTTTGGGCTGAGGCGATGGGGTCTTCTAGGTATACTATCATGTCATCTGCAAATAGAGACAATTTGGCTTCCTCCTTTCCTATTTGAATACCCTTTATTTCTTTTTCTTGCCTGATTGCTCTGGCTAGAACTTCCAGTACTATATTGAATAGGAGTGGTGAAAGAGGGCATCCTTGTCTAGTGCCAGATTTCAAAGAGAATGCTTCCAGTTTTTGCCCATTCAGTATGATGTTGGCTGTTGGTTTGCTGTAAATACCTTTTATTACTTTGAGATACGTTCCATCAATACTGAGTTTTCTGTGTCAATTGAGATAATCATGTGGTTTTTGTTTTTGGTTCTGTTTATGTGGTGAATTATGTTTATAGACTTACGTATGTCAAACCAGCCTTGCATCCCTGGGATGAATCCTACTTGATCATGATGGATAAGCTTTTTGATGCACTGTTGCAATCGGCTTGCCAATATTCTACTGAAGATTTTTACATCTGTGTTCATCATGGATATTGGCCTGAAGTTTTCTTTTCTTGTTGAGTCTCTGCCAGGTTTTGGTATCAGGATGATGCTGGTCTCATAAAATGATTTGGGAAGGATTCCCTCTTTGGATTATTTGGAATAGTTTTAGAAGGAATGATACCAGCTCCTCTTTGTGTGTCTGGTAGAATTCGGCTGTGAACCCATCTGGACCTGGGCTTTTTTTGTGTGGTAGGCTCTTAATTGTTGCCTCAACTTCAGACCTTGTTATTGGCCTATCCATAGTTTCAGCTTCCTTCTGGTTTAGGCTTGGGAGGACACAGGTGTCCAGAAATTTATCCATTTCTTCCAGGTTTACTAGTTTATGTGCATAGAGTTGTTTGTAGTATTCTCTGATGATGTTTGGAATTTCTGTGAAATCTGTGGTGATTTCCCCTTTATAGTTTTTTATTGCATCTATTTGATTGTTCTCTCTTTTCTTTTTTATCAGTCTGGCTAGTGGTTCGTCTATTTTGTTGATTTTTTTTCCAAAAACCAGCTCTTGGATTTATTGATTTTTTTGAAGGGTTTTTCGTGTCTCTATCGCCTTCAGTTCTGCTCTGATCTTAGTTATTTCTTGTCTTCTGCTAGGTTTTGAGTTTTTTTTGATCTTGCTCCTCCAGCTCTTTCCATTTTGATGATAGGGTGTCAATTTTGGATTTCTCCACTCTTCTCATGTGGGCACTTATTGCTATATATTTTCCTCTAGAGACTGCTTTAAATGTGTCCCAGAGATTCTGGTAGGTTGTGTCTTCATTCTCATTGGTGTTGAAGAGCTTCTTCATTTTTTCCTTCATTTCATTGTTTATCCAATCAACTTTCAAGAGCCAGTGGTTCAGTTTCCATGAAGCTGTGTGGTTCTGAGTTATTTTCTGAATTCTGAGTTCTAACTTGATTGCACTATGGTCTCAGAGACTGTTTGTTATTATGTCAGTTGTTTTGCATTTGCTGAGCAGTGCTTTACTTCCAATTATGGGGTCAATATTAGAGTAGGTGTGATGTGGTGCTGAGAAGACTGTATATTCTGTGGATTTGGGGTGGAGAGTTCTGTAAATGTCTATCAGGTTTGCTTGTTCCAGGTCTGAGTTCAAGCCCTGAATATCCTTGTTAATTTTCTGTCTGGTTGATCTGTCTAATATTGACAGTGGAGTGTTAAAGTCTCCCACTATTATTGTGTGGGAGTCTAAGTCTCTTTGTAAGCCATGTAGAACTTGCTCTGGGTGCTCCTGTATTGGGTCCACATATATTTAGAATCGTTAGCTCTTCTTGTTGTATCAATCCTTTTACCATTATGTAATGGCCTTCTTTGCCTCTTTTGATTTTTGTTGCTTTAAAGTCTATTTTATCAGAGACAAGAATTGCAGCTCCTGCTTTTTTTTTTTTTTCTCTCCATTTGCTTGGTAAATCTTCCTCCATCCCTTTATTTTGAGCCTTTATGTATTCTTGCATGTGAGAAAGGTTTCCTTGATACAGCACACTGATGGGTTGTGGCTTTTTATCCAATTTGCCAGTCTGTGTCTTTTGATTGGTGCATTTAACCCAATTATAGGTAGAGTTATTATTGTTATGTGTGAATTTGATAGTACCATTTTGTTGCTAGCTGGCTGGTTTCCCTGTTAGTTGATGCAGATTCTTCATTTTGTTGATTCTCTTTAGCATTTGGTATGTTTTTGGAATGGCTGGTACTGGTTGTTCCTTTCTACATGTAGTGCCTCTTTCAGGAGCTCTTGTAAAGCAGGCCTGGTGGTGACAAAATCTCTGAGTACTTGTTTGTTTGCAAAAAAATTTTATTTTTCCTTCATTTATGAAGCTTGGTTTGGCTAAATATGAAATTCTGCATTGAAGGTTCTTTTCTTTAAGGATATTGAATATTGGCCCCTACTCTCTTCTGGCTTGCAGAGTTTCTGCCAAGAGATCTGCTGTGAGTCTGATGGGCTTCCCTTTGTGGGTGACCCGACCTTTCTCTCTGGCTGCCTGTAGCATTTTCTCCTTTGTTTCAACCCTGGTGAATCTGACGATTATGTGCCTTGAGGTTGCTCTTCTTGCGGAATATCTTTGTGGGGTTCTCTGTATTTCCTGGACTTGAATATTGGCCTGCCTTGCTAGGTTGGGGAAATTTTCTTTGATAATATCCTGAAGAGTATTTTGCAGCTTGGATTCATTCTCTTCATCACATTCAGGTACACCTATCAAAGGTAGGTTAGGCCTCTTTGCATAGTCCCACATTTCTTGGAGACTTCGCTCATTCCTTTTTGTGCTTTTTTTTTCTAATCTTTGTTTCTCATTTTATTTCATTGATTTGATCTACGACTTCTGGTATTCTTTCTTCTGCTTGGTCAATTCGGCTGTTGAAACTTATGCATGCTTCACGAAGTTCTCTTGTTGTGTTTTTCAGCTCCTTCAATTCATTTATATTCCTCTCTAAGTTGTCCATTCTTGTTATCATTTCCTCAAATCTTTTTTCAAGGTTCTTAGTTTTTTTGCATTGATTTAGAACATGTTCTTTTAGCTCATGGGAGTTTCTCATTATCCACCTACTGAAGTCTGATTCCATCATTTAATCACACTCATTCTCTGTCCTGCTTTGTTCCCTTGCTGATGAGGAGTTTTGGTCTTTTGTAGGAAGTGATGTGTTTTGGTTTCAGGTGTTTTCCTCCTTTTTGCGCTGGTTTCTTCCCATCTTTGTGGATTTATCCACCTGTCATCTGAGTAGTTGCTGACTTTTCGATTGGATCTCTGAGTGGATGCCCAGATTGTTGATGATGAAGTATTTCTGTTACTTAGTTTTCCTTCTAACAGTCTAGCCCCTCTGCTGTATGACTGCCGAGGTCCACTCCAGGCCCTGCTTGTCTGGGGTACACCTGTAGCAGCTGCGGAACCATGATGGTTGCTACCAGATTCTTCTTTTTCTGCTATCTTTGTCCCAGAATGATGCCTGCCAAATGTCAGTCTGATCAGTCCTCTTTGAGGTGACCCTTTGGATATACAGGGCTCAGGGAGCTGCTTGCGGAGATGGTCTGTACTTTATAGGAGCTCAAGTACTGAGCTGTGAGCTCCGTTGTTCATTCAGGGCTGTTAGGCAGGTACGTTTAAGTCTGCTGCAGCAGAAGTCATAAAACCCCTTTTTTTCCTCTGATGCTCTGTCTCGGGGAGTTAGGGCTTTCTTTATGAGTATCCGTTGCACTGTCCTGCCCAGCTAGGAGGCTGTCTAGTCACTATTTGCCACCGAGGCTCTGCCCTGTGCCGTGGGGTCCACCCTGCTGCTGTGGGCTTTGCCCTGCTGCCGTGGGCTCCCCCCTGCTGTCGTGGGCTCTGCCCTGTTGTGGGCTCCACCCTGCTGTCATGGGCTCTGCC